>NC_134710.1:420333522-422733522 GCF_043290135.1 Rhipicephalus microplus | reverse complement strand
GGAGAGTTCGATGCCGCGCAAACTTGAAGACATCCCGCTATCTGCATGGACAAACGCATGTTGTAAAGCAACCGTCCAATGATGCTGTTCGCACGTCCACTCAAGTGTGTTTGAGCCGTTGTGCGCATATCAAGTGTGTGTGTTTCGTGTATCAAGTATCAAGTGTGTTGCGCGTATCAAGTGTGTTTGAGCCGTTGTGCATGTAACATGCTCGCTGGTGTTCTTGATTGCTCACTAGCACTCCAGTGGTCACGGTGCTTGCGACTGACCCGGGACACGCGGGTCAGTCGCATAAAATAATACATGTGCAGGATCAGTATACATATTAACAGGCGTAACACATTGCCAAAAAAAAAGAAGACAAAGTGAGAACCCGTGGCACAAAAAGAAACAATGTAATGTATTCAAATTGAAAAGAAACGAGTGACATTTTGTGTAAATGTTAAGTGGCACATTATGGTGGCGAGATCAGTGGAAAGGCTATTCCAGTTGGAAGCTGCACGAAAAAAGAAGGAGGCGGAAAATGTCGTGGCACGGGCGCATGGCCGGCCTACATGAAAAGAATGAGTGGTGCGGTGAGATGTGCGGGCAGGAGGCAAGATATGGGGCGGGTGGCCGAGTTGACTGTGATAGAGCTTGTGGAACAAAATGAGGCTGGAAACTCGGCGACGTATGTTAAGGTTTAAAAGATTGGATTCTTGTTTAAGAGATGAAACACTGATGCTATATGAATTCGAGGAATGAATGAATCTAGCTGCTCTATTCTGGAGTGATTCTAGTGCGTCGGTTAAGTATGCTTGATGAGGGCTCCAGATAGACGACGCGTAATCAAGTTGGGTGGGAATTACAGATTTATAAGCTTGTAGTTGTACAGGAGGGGGAGCATGACGTAAGTGCCACTTTAAGAACCCAAGCGATCTGTTAGCTGATGATATGATAGTGCTAATGTGGACGCGTCATGATAAATCGTTACTCAAAGTGACTCCCAAGTACTTGTATGTGATGACATTTTCTAATGCAACTTTACGGATTTGATAAGAATAGGTGAGGGGGCTGCACCGACGGTGAAACGAGAAGAACTTGCATTTATTAGTGTTTAGTGTCATTAGCCAACGATTGCACCAGTTAAGCACATGGTTAATGTCATCTTGTAATGCAACTTGGGCTGATGTGTTAGTAATAGTACAGTATATAACGCAATCGTCTGCAAACATACGAATATTGCTGGATACATGAAAAGGTAGATCGTTCATGTATATTAGGAATAATAGGGGTCCAAGAACAAATCCTTACGGGACGCCTGATGTTACTGCCACAAGGTAAGAGTTCTGTCCATTAACGGTAACAAATTGTAACGATTAGTCAAATATTTTCGAATCCAAGTTAAAATTTAGGGTCTAAGTTTAATTTCAAAAGTTTTAACATCAGGCGGTTGTGGGTACTTTGTCAAATGCCTTTGCAAAGTCAAGAAAGATAGCATCAGTCTGTATGTTATTGTCCAGGTTAGTGTGCAGATCATGAACGAAAAGGGCAAGTTGGGTTTCACAGGAAAAATTTTTTCGAAATTTATGCTGTGCGGAATGAAAAAAGTTATTAGAGTCCAAGAAGTGCATGATTTCGGTGTAAATGACGTGCTCCATGAGCTTGCAAGGCACGCTTGTTAAGGAAATGGGGCGATAATTGAGAGGACAAGATCTATCGCCTGATTTGAAGACTGGCATGACCTTTCCTATTTTCCAGTTTATTGGTAGGTTACCTGTGGAGAATGACTGACAGAACAATAGTGATAAGTATATGGCAGACATGTGCTTGGTATTTTTCAGAAATTTTGAGGTGATATCGTCTGATCCCGCTGAAGAAGAGAGATTGAGTTTTTTTGTCTATTAACGATATTATTCCGGAAGCGACAAAATCAATACTGGGCATTACAGAGACGATGCTAGACGGAAAAATCGAAAGGGGACTATTAGTTTCGTTTGTGGACACGGAAGCGAATGCTGAGTTAAATACTTCTGCGCATTCAAAATCACTAACTTCTTTGCCCGAAGGATTATTCAAAATAATACCTGAAATTCTCTTAGGGTTAATTACCTCCCAAAATTTTCTGGGGGTATTTACCAAGATCTTCGGAAGATCAGTATAAAAAAAATGTTCTTTTTGCGGTTCGAATGGCATTATAATAAAAGGTTTCAGCTTCTTTATACCTATCCCATGCGCTGGCGGTAGCTGCATGTTTAGCTGCACGAAAAAGCCGTTTTTTCTTATTTTCAAGTCGCTTTAAAGGTTTAGAAAACCATGGATATTGTTGAATAAAACGGAAGGTGGTACTGGGAATAAATAGGCTGTTTCGTTGCATGCATCTTTTTGCGACCGGCATTGATATTGGTTTGCTTGTTGCTTTGCCACTCGCAACAGTCGGCGGCAGTGATAGCCAGCGCGCTTGCCTACCATGTTACCGTAGCCCAAATAGAACAAAATTTGCACGTTCCCGAGAACAGGATGAAGCATAGCATCATTGAGGATTTTTTCAGGTCTTTATAATCTAAATAAGCTTCATTTTCATAACTTGACTATTTTTTCAAACTGTGCAATTTTTCCGACTATTTTGCAGTCCCGCCAGGTCCGAAAAATCGGTCAGCGACTGTATTTGTGGTTTGTCAGAACTACGGAAGAACCACAAATTGTGGTGCGCAACTACACTTCGAATGCACAGGGTTTGCACAGTCAAGTTGATGATGACTCATTTCGTAAGATGGCCCTATAAGGTCCTGTAAAGGCCCTTAGGTGCACCCTGCTCCACCACAGCCTTGGTGAAATGTCAAGCATCTACCACTGCTGTGGTAGCAACAGAATCGCTGCTGTGAGGCACTTACTGGTTAAATAGGTATAAGCGCACTTCTGACCTGATGCTCGGCAGAACAAAGTACTTAGTAGCATGGGAGAGCACCGACCCTGTGAGAGATAATGGCAAGAGACTGCCAAACATGAAAATAAGGTCGTCCTCTTGTTTTGTTTTTTCTATATTCTTGTTACAGCTTCTGCCAGATGCTACTTAAAGAGCGCCAAGGACACGTTCAACAACCACACTTTGCCTGCTATGCTTATTAACAATCCTAAACAATTTTGGAATGTAATAAACAAGAAATACACCACCACATTGTTACTTACATCTACTGATGGTGTTGCAGTCCCGTCACATGAATGTGCTTCTGTTCTCAACAATGTTTTTGCGGCGGCTTTTTCTAATGATGTTCCTTGCGATAATTATAACTATCCTGTTTGTGAAGTTCCTCCTATGGACCCTGTTAATTTTGACGTATCCGGCATTCAGAAAATTATAGAAAATCTTAAAATTTCTTCTTCTTGTGGCATTGACAATATAAATTCCAAATCTTGATTAATACGAAGTTGTATTGTTCCATAATTCTTATACTATTTGAACAAACCCTTGAAACAGGTTGTATTCCCAATGATTGGAAAGTTGGGAAGGTGATTCCTCTGCACAAGTCTGGAAATACACATTGCCCTGACAACTTTCGTCCCATTTTTCTCACTAGTATACCTTGTAAAATCATGGAGCACGTCATATACTCTCATCTCGTCTCTTTCTTAGGATCGAATTCTTTTTTCACTATAGCCCAGCACGGATTCCGTAAGTCATTTTCATGCGAAACCCAACTCATAAGTTTCACACATGAACTTCATGGCATCCTCGATCACGGATCTCAGGCAGACTGTATATATTTGGATTTTTCGAAAGCCTTTGACAAAGTTTCGCATGAACTTCTATTTCTTAAACTACGTAATCTTAACATTGACCCTAATGTACTTGCATGGTTGATCTGTTTTCTTTCAAACCGCTCACAATTCGTAACAGCAAACAACTTTGACTTACATCCTTTACCAGTCTGTTCTGGTGTACCTCAGGGGTCCGTTCTCGAGCCCCTTCTGTTTCTAATCTACGTAAATGACTTACCGACTAATATTTCTTCTTCAATTAATCTTTTTGCTGATGATTCTGTTATTTATTGCGAAATTAACGACAATAACGATGTCTCTTGCCTTCAACCCGATATTAACAAGGTCTTGGTCTGGTGCAACACTTGGAACATGAAACTAAACATTAATAAGTGTAAGCACATGCACACTTCTCAAAATTCTAGCCCAGCTTCCACTTACCACATTAACAATGTCTTTCTTGAAACTGTACTTTCTTATAACTACCTAGGTGTTCACATTTCTTCTAACCTGTCTTGGAAAACTCATATTCATTACATCATAAATAACGCCGACCACATGCTTGGGTATATTCGCAGGAACTTCTCGCATTCATCCAGTTCAATAAAACTATTACTTTATAAAACAGTGGTTCGCTCAAAATTAGAGTATTCTGCATCTGTCTGGAGCCCTGGCATTGAATCGCTCATTTCTGATTTAGAAGCTGTGCAGAACCGTGCCTGCCGTTTTATACTCTCCAACTATCACCAAACAAGCAGCGTAACCGCCATGAAATTAAGTTTGTCACTTCCTCCTCTTTCTCATCGCTGGTCAGTAGCTTCATTATGTCTTTTTCACAAAATTTATTACAACAGCTATCTGAAACAGAAATTATTAACAAGGCCATCATACATATCAGCTCGAATTGATCACCGCAATAAAGTTGCAGTTCCATCATGTCACACCAAATGTTTTCATGACTCATTCATGCCCAGACCTTGTGTCAGTTGGAATGATCTTCCCCATGATATCGCTTATATAACTGATAAAAATATGTTTCGTAAAACTATTATTCTTCTCTAAATGTTTGTGTGTATATATAAGGTTATTGTTAGTATACGTTTTTTCTTATAAGTTGTTGTCATTTATGCCTACTTTATATCACTTACTTATTTGCTGTGAGTTTTTTTCTTTGCTGTTTTTTCATTGCTTATGTTATGTATATCTCCACTCCCCTCTGTAATGCCCTCGGGCCCTGAGGGTACAATAAATAAATAAATAAATACACCACTAACACGACCATGTGCACAATGACCACAAAGACATATGTCCAGAAAATAAAACCACTTACCAGCCCATTAATGATTGATAATAAGGCTGACTGAAAAAGAAAGGTTTTGCCATTTTGCTAGCCAAGGAAGGTCAGACATAGCTTCTGATACTAAAAGATTGGGCTAGCTTCTAATCTTATCTCAGAGGCCACACAATTAGCCACTGCAAACCAAACTCGACCGAGCCAACAAAAAAATCTAACATGGCGGCTTTCGAAGTCGAGCAGCATAGCTCAAAACAAACAATTTAGCCCGGAAGATCGAACTTTGGAACATAAATTCATTTGAAAGTTCATTATGCTAAAGTTCATTAGTGAAATCGAGCAGCATAGCTCAAAACAAACAATTTAGCCTGGAAGATCGTACTTTGGAACATAAATTCATTTGAAAGTTCATTATGCGAAAGTTCATTAGTGAAATGGGAGCCATGACGGTGCTGTTGTGAAGTCTGAAATATCCAACAAGTCTGAATGTTTGTAGTCAAATCCATCAGCGACTGTATACAGACAGATGCTTAGGTTAGTCGACGTGGAATCAACATAGCATTTGTACAGTGCAAGGCAATGAGTTAAGGGGTAAATACGGAAGGAAGAGACATGGACAGGAAAAAACAAGGACAGGAAAGAGCGCTGATTCCTGTCCATGTCACTTCTTTTTGTGGTTGCGCCTAACTACTTGCTGCCTTGCAGTATGCAATTATGTTGACTATATAAAGATGTGAAAGAGAAGCCCTAGCTGCATTAATGATAGATGTGTGTGTGTGTTTGTGTGTGTGTGTGTGTGTGTGTGTGTGTGTGTGCCTGCGCGCTTTTACCCGCTCTTGAAAGTTACGATGCGCGGGGGCATGTTATCAATTTGGACTTGTTAAGGAACATGGCGGCGACAGTGAAAACCCGCCAAGAGTTACCATGCAATCGCTATCGCAATGATAACGCAGTTTTTTACTGAAAATAAGTGTCTTGAGTTAGCTCTGCCTTCAGTCCCCTTTTTGTTCAATTTGTTCAATGTTTAGAATTTTCGTGCCGAACCTGCATACAACAAATCCTTTTTATAACGAATTTTCCCGGGAATTTATCAATTTCGTTATATTCAGGTTTAACTGTAATAAGCGAAAACTCCCTGTAATTTGAACGCGCAAGCACTTTCGACGGTTCATTCGAATATATTGATACCGCGCTCCGAAAATGCTCTCAGCACCATGCCCGATCCTGCGGCGGCACTGGTCAAGGCTGCAGGTGAAGAAGGAAAGGAAAGAAAAAAACTTTGGCGGATTGTTTGCTCTTTCTCAAATGCCGATCTGCGACACGCGTGTGCCACGCTTCACTCTTTTCTGTCTCTGCACATAGAGACCCATGTCCTTTCAAGGCCACGCTCAGAGAGAGAGGAAAAAATAAATAAAAAGCTGTCACGAAGAGTCGGCTCTCTCTCTAATGCCAATCTGCTTCTCTCCACGTGGCCGTGGAGACTCTCCTCCTTTCTCGGCGCAGAGGGTAGCAGCGAAGATGCAGTCATTGCCGCCGTCTTCAGAGAGTTTTGGTGGTGGACTTAGCCGCGCTCCTATGCTTTGCAAACTGTGTGCGAAATTGATTGACTCGCTGCGAGGCAAACATGTGCAGAGGCGCATCACCGATTACATTAATTAATGACAGATGCCCTCTCATTTGTGAATAAATGTAAGTCTTCTGAAGCTTCCCCATCGTGTGTTCCTAAAAAAGAGGAAAATCGCTTTGCGCCACGGTGCCGCTTTTCGGTCATGTGACCCACTGAGTGCTTAATCAAACAGCTCCGCTGGCTGAGTGAGGAGGACAACTCTCTCAGACGCGCGTGGCGTGCCTGTAAGGTCGGCGCTGGAGTTTCAAAAGAGCCGCGCCGAACGAGCATCAAACTTCGCACAGGAAACGATATTCTTAACACACTATGGTGTGTTTTTTTTTTTTTTTTGGTGGACTATTTGGTAGACTAATTTAGTTCGTTATATCCATTTACCGGTCAGTTTTACTTTGTTACAATGAGGTTTAAAATGCAGGGTTCTCAATGGAGCTTTCAAGGGGAATTTCATTTACTTCGTTATATCCTTATTTTGCTATATCCTGTTATGTTATAAGGAGGTCTGAGTGTAGATAGTATAGGATTTCCAGTTTGATTACAAAATCATTGGCATAAACAACAGTGGAGGGCAGATCATTCTATTCGGACGCAGTTCTAGGGAAAAAGCTGTATTTATCGGATTTTGTTTCTATTCTTCCTAGCTGTGTGGGGACGTACACAATCAGGCATGGTTACTTTTGTATTTACGCTAAGACAATTTTGAAGAAAAATCAACCTGTTGACTTTTCTGCGCGATTCTAATGATGGGATGTTATGTTGCTTCGTTAGTAAGGAACGTCGGTCGGTAACTTTATTCTTAATAAATATGAAGCACACTACTTTTCTTTGGACCCATTCTAGTTCAGCAACATCATTTTTGTTGTGGGGGTCCCATACAATTGAAGCATATTCCAATTTAGTTCTGACGCATGTATTATAATCTAAAGGCTTAATGTTTGGAGGTGCCGTTATCAGTTTTCTTTTCAAAAACCACAACTTCTGCAGCGCATAAGTACAAGTAGCTGATATATGTGTTGACCAGGTTTGTTTGTTGTTAATAGTGACACCCAGGTACCTACATTTATTTACCTCCGCTATATGACGCTGGGTAATAAAGTAAGTGAAGATACTAGGCATTTTCTTTTTTGTGATTCGCAGAAGTACACTCTTTTTTGTATTTAACTCCATGCTCCATTGAATGCGCCGATCCCCAACAGCCCGTTGGTTTTGTTGTAATAGTACATGATCATTTGGAGAATGAATTTTTTTCAAACAGCGCAGTCATCTGCGAACAGTCAAATGCAAATGCCATTATTAATTAAGTCTGCCAAATCATTAATGTAAATTAAAAACAACAAAGTTCCCAAAACACTTCCCTGTGGCACTCCAGATGTCACGCACAATAGCTCTGAGGTTTGACTCGATACTTGTACAAATTGTTGCCTGTGTCGAAGGTAGGCACCAACCTATTTAATAATATTTGACGGAACACCCAAATAATCTAGCTTCTGTAACAGCTTCCCATGAGGCACTTCATCGAATGCCTTCAAAAAGTCTAGAAACAAGGCATAAACCTGTCCAGCTGTATCAAGGATATGTGAGAAATTATGTACTGTTGTCGCAAGTGTGTAACTGTAGACAAGTTTTTTAAAACCGTGCTGAAATGGTGATAATACATTGCACTGTTCAAAAAATTGGATAATGAACTTTGAAATGACATGCTCCAACAACTTACATGTGCTTGTAATGGGTATGGGACGATAGTTTTTCACAGATAAACGATCACCTTTCTTGTGGATGGGAGCGATGCGTACTAAATGCCACTCGTAAGAAATTTTGTTTTTGGCAATGGGCAAATCAAATAAATCTGTCAGAAAATAAGATACCTGCTCTGCGTACCGATGTAAGAAAGCATTAAGGAGTCCGTCCGGCCTCGATGTTTTTTTTTTAATTAACATCAAAAACCGTGGTAGATGAAGAAAGTGCTTAACAGCGCAAACAACTGGAGGGAATAGAAGAGACGATAACAGAGCGCTGGTCTGACACCCAAAGTTTATTGCAGACCAAGTGCAATATATAGGAAACAGAATCTGCGCATAGCCTTGCAACATGAGCAGAATTGCACATATATGTGCCATACGGTGCACATTATCAAGAAGGGTCATATCAGTGGACCCAGATAACTAATTTTGTTATGGCACATTTACCCGATCCTGTAGCACACGGCAATAAAAAAACTCGGAGGGTACTAGACACAACTACGCTTTAATGGCAACAGAGAATCCGAAGAAAAATAACACGTGCGTAGTGGGTCAGCCCTTTGCTTCGTCTTCTTTCCTAAGTCCAAACATCTTCTGGGGCCTCAGTTGTGGTAGCACCAATCTCTAAGTAGTGTATCTTCTGTGCGGGTCATTTCAAAACTTTTCCGCTAACCATGCGTGACAGGCAAGAGCCTGTTACGCATGGTTAGCAATGGTTAGCAATGGTTAGCATGGTTTATCTCGGCAACGACTTCGTCATTGCCGAGATTAACCTCTTTGATTCTTGCCAGAGGCCACGTAAACTTCGCTTTGTTGGGTGGGCTTACAATCACGATGTCTCCAACTGCCAGATTGCGGGAGGATGATCCAGGAGAACGATGCGCTGGTGGTAGAGTGAGAATGTACTCGTGCTTCCAACGTCTCTAAAAAGGATCGAACAAATTTTGGCAGGGTTGTAAACTGCACGAATATTCCTTAGCACTGCTGTGTTTTCCTGAATTTTTTGTTGAGTCAGCATCCGGCAAGGTAGTAAATATAAATTTCTGGTGTTAAAGGAAATGCGCTGGCGTAATCGCTGATGGCTCGCTGGCTTCGAGAAAGGTGTAAGTAAGTGGTTGAGAATTAACAACAGCCTTGACGTCGGTAAGTAGCGCACCAAGTTCTTCAGCAGAAAGGCTACTTCGTCCGGATACTTTCCACAGAGATGTCGTCACCGATCTAATCCGTCTTCCCCACCAACCACCCCATCATGGAGCAGCGTCCACGATGAATTTTCATTTAATCCGCTGTGTTGTAAGAAATGACTAAAATCTGGTGTCTTCGATACGGTCAACTATCCCTTTTAACTTCCTTGTGCTTTCTTGAATGATCGAGCGTTGTCTGAGTACATGACGCTGGGTAATCCTCTCCTAGCAGTAAATCTTCGGAATGCCAGCAGGAAGCCTTTCGTGGAGCCTGTGGCGGCAAGTTTGCCTTTGCTCTATAGCAGGTACATAACGCACCACGGTGTATCACTGTTTTCACTGTTCGCCGAGCTCTTATCTCCCAGAAGCGCTCTCTCAGGTGGTTTAGCGTGTCAGTTGTGCCTCCATGTATTGTGCGGACATGGGAATCTCGAACTTCAAGAATAGTGATCGTCAGGTAGCACTAATAGGTGCTTTGTACCAGGCTGTCATTGAGGCTTTGTAGCCACCCACCAATTTTAAGTAGGTTTTCTTTATCTAAAAATGGCCGCAAGTTAGTCACCTCTGAACTTTTAGTTAAAACCTGCTTCTTAAGAAGCGTGAACATTTCCTCATCAAAGGCTTCACTTTGAGTTTGGTGTATCCAATAACGCTCAGCTGCCAATAATTCCTCCGTTTTCAGAGATCCATACTTCAGGCAACTTTTATCAGCGTTATATACGAAGCGTCGTACGCACACTGTGACTCTCAGCAATTTGATGAGAGAGCTGTGCCTTGTTATGTTGAAGATTGGCGCTCTCCGCTCATGCGTTTTGTCATCTACTTGAAGGACTGTGCCAAATCAATTATTTCATGATCCTCTTAAGCAGCTAAGAGTTTCCTCTGTGGCCATTCGATGGACTCAGCCACAGCCAGCTTGGTCCATGCCACCGAACGTTCTTCTGTATCAGGACGTCCAACGATTCACCTCTTGTTAGCGAATTCTCAGGATTTCCATCACCTGGGCAGTGCTTCCAGCTGCAATTTATTATTGTTGTGACTGTCTTGATTTCAGTGATTCGATTTTTAACTAACACTTCTTGCATGACTCTGCTTGAATCTAATTCAAGACATTTGTAGAGCCTGTCCACATAAAAGAAAGTGGTCTGTTAAAAAAGGGGGTATATGTCTCTTTTACATATTTCAGCGATCTGCTGCTTATTAGTGCTCCCATTAGCTTGAGGCGTGGCAACGAGAGAAGCTTCAATGGGGCAATGCTTGATTTCGCAGCAATGAGACTTGTGCTGATGTCACCGTTAGCTATCTCAGCGCGAACATATGCGCACGGTCCGTAAGCTTTAGTGCTGTAGTCCACAAAGCGCCGTATTTGAGCGTTATGAATATCATCTACCTCTGACGTCACACGGGGGGGGGGGGGGGGGGGAATCGACTTTGGGAAGGTGAACCAAATCATTCCTCTAGTTCTTCCACTGCCATACTATATCATCTGGTAGTTCTTCATCCCCGTTGACTTTATGAACCCACAGCTGCTAAAATAAGATCTTCCCTCGTATCACGAAAGAAGCAACAAGTCCCAGTGGGTCATGAACTCTAGATACTGTCTGCAGAAGAAAGCGCTTTGTATCTTGAGCCTTCTCCTGGAATGAGAAGATATTTTGGGAGCTGTAAGTAAGGCTGTTGGTCTCCCTGTTCCATGTCATTCCGAGGACTTTGGTTTTGCATGACGTTTGTCCACCACTCTTAGGTTCAGCTGGCTCCTTTGAGTCGAATATGTCCTGCAGCTTTTGAGAACTTGTTCACTTTCTGAATGGCATTCCAGCATCGTTCATTATTTTCTTTTGTAGTAGTGTATAGCTCTACAGGTTTTTGTAAATTATCTGCCCCAAAAAACAAATCGTCTACATGTATTGACTTGGCCAG
The DNA here is from genome assembly GCF_043290135.1 of Rhipicephalus microplus. Taxonomy (NCBI): domain Eukaryota; kingdom Metazoa; phylum Arthropoda; class Arachnida; order Ixodida; family Ixodidae; genus Rhipicephalus; species Rhipicephalus microplus. The sequence continues at coordinate 422,722,023 of NC_134710.1, read as the reverse complement.
TAGTTGAGCTACTCTCTGGTGCTCATTGTCTACACGTGTTTTGAGGTGATGCTAAATGGTCGCTGTTTACATGAATGAACTTGACGTTGATTCGAAAGATACTCTCGTCATTCGCCAGACCTGTATGTTGTCTTTCCTGAATGGTAACGTTGGCTTCTAAGCAAACCACGAGAACCTAAAGAGATCTCGGTCTTGTGCACTAACACCAACCTGCAGAAACGCTTTCTCTGTGTCTGCAGTCATTGGGACCTTGTACCAGCGAAATCGCATGAGATCTTGTAGTAGCTGAGGATTCAAGTTCGGACCAGTTAGTAAGCAATCATTCAGCGATTTCTGGCCTCTTGCACGCGATGAGGCATCAAATACCACCCTCAGCTTCAAAGTGAGCGAGTCTTCACGGATAACTTCTCAGTGCTGCATGTAGTATGTACGCTCCTCTTTGGGTTTCCTTTAGGAGGCTGCTTCTCCACCAGTGTTGCAACGTAGAAATAACGAGACACAAGACTTTCTTGTGACGAAAACAGCAAGGCTTTATTGACACACAAGAACACAAGAGCAGTCGTCCCAACGTCGTCTTTCTTGGACTGCCAGAAGCTGCACCTCATGTTGTTCGCTTTGTTCTCTGTTGTGCTGCCGGCTATTAATCGTGACAGTACACAAAGGACACAGCTGCATCTATATCCCGTTTAGTTTGGCGATGTCATATTTTGGTTAGAAAACGGTACCACCATGCGTTAACTTATTACCATGCGCGAATCTCGCACCACATGAACACAATGCATGAATCTTGCTAAGGTGGCATTAGTGTGCAGACCTTATTGCCTGGCTACTTTTTAAGAGTGAAACTGTTAGTCAAAGTATGAAGACAGCAATGGTATTCAGAAAACTCGTGGTACTGTTTCTAAGCAACCGCTGAGCACAGCAAGCGTTCTACAATGAAGACCATCAAACAATAAAAACTGAAACAAAAAACATGAACAGTTTCACCACAAGGGTGAAACAATGAATCAACAGCAAGAAATTGTAACATTATATGAAGTAAGGCTGGCAGCTAACTTTTTTGGATCCTCTATTACATAACTTTTTGAAGTGCTGGTGTAAGAGAGTATGGCCACTCTAAAGAGAAATTCTCATTTCACATTGACTCTTCTCTTCGAGAGTGCACCGTGTAGAAGGGTGCACGAGCTGTGCTCTGATGCTTGCCGAGATGGAGTGGGCACCAGCGTATATGACCGCACCAATGAAATCGAAGTTCACAGCTGCTGCTCACGCAACCCCCTCCCCTGCCTTGGATCTTTCCATGCTCATCCAATACGGGTGCTGCATTTGCTTTCTGCGTGAGCATTCGATGGCAGGTTTAGCATGCGGCGAGATGTTACTGCATGTGCCCTTCAAATGACGGAGATGAGCCGGCTCATTTATTCTCTGCTTGAGCAGTTTTCATTCCCCTGCTCGCACATTTTTACTTGTGGGTAGAACATAAAATTCCTGGGGATGTTATCAACTTGGACTTTACATGGAACATGGCATTGACTGCGAAAACCCGTCGAGAGTGTCCATATAACTGCTATTGCTATGAAAAAAAGCAATGTGCTCGTTGCATCATTGCTAGGCAATAGCATGGATAAGTTTACCATCCCAACTGGATTGAACTGCAGCCTTTCTGTAATGGTTTGGCATGCATAGTTTAGTTGCATGGCAGCCAGATTTCATGCCTGCCAGCTTCAAAATGGCAAGTGTGCCTCTGGTTTTGCCATGAACTTGATTCGCAGCATTCTGAAACTCAAATAAAAATATTGGTAAGCTTAAGTATACAATTTTTAACATTTGTGGTACACAGCACCAAACCTGAATTGAATTCAAAACTAGTGGAATTTAAAATGCTTGCTTTAAATATTATAGCTGACAACAAAAGGGCCATCACCTTTTGTTATAGATGTGTTTGCAGGTAGGGTAGAACAATTCTGATAATCCTTTATTGTGAGACAATAAAAACATTTCTTTTTCTTAGATTGTCTTAATCAATAGGCACTGCAAAAAAAAAGTTGAACTGATAGTATGCGTTTAGCGTTGAGAACATGACACATTTATTAAAGAGCAAACACAAGTCAAGTGATCAGCGAACCGAATCGGAGCAATCACGAGCCCCAATAACAGTTCTCGTCCTTTGCTGGCACTGCTGTTGGTGCCCTATTCATAGTACAGAACAAATTTTTTTCAGAAAAATTGCTCTTTAAAGGGTGGTGACACGCACTGTATCTGATAGATGTGGCTCCCCCTAAAGGGCACGTGACCAGCCCAATCAAACTTGCTGTTGGGCTCATCATATAATAGAAAAACTAGGCGCAACTTAGCACTCTTTCATTCCTGCACACGTGATTTGTATGTGTGCATGTGTGTGTGTGTGTGTGAATGGTGAAGTGCTTAGTTGGGCCTAGCACCTTCATTATAATGACCATGCTTGTTTCATGAAATGCCAAAGGTGTAGTGCAGCTATGCTCGCTAAAATATGCTCAGTGGTGCTACTTAATTCATCAGTTGAGGCAGCAGCTTTTACACATTGTTATTGCAGGGAGCTCGTGTGCCAGCAGATGCCTGTGAATTGACCCTCGTAGACCGCATCTTCACTCGGTTGGGAGCTAGTGACCGAATCACTTCTGGTGAGAGTGGCTTCAATATTCCCTGCTAAGCTTGCATGAAAAACAGTCATTTTGTCTAGGGCTTCTTCTGGATATGCTTTTAGGTTGCGTGGGCATTTTTTATATATCTAAAAACATTGACATCAAGGCCTGGATTGATTTAGGCAGGCATGCGTGCGAGTTAAAATTTGTACTATTAACTCAGAGAATCAATAAGTAAGGTATTTTTTCCACTTGTTGTTAGCAAAAATGTAGTGCCCGGCATTGACTACTCCCATGTTGTGGCCTGAACACTTCAAGGATGTAGTGGAGCAGTATAAACGTAAGGAGAACCAGACTAGTAACCAGTGCTTTCCTCCTTCCTTAAGGGTGCTGACTGTGCAGAGTGTACTGGCTGGTGCTTGGATGAGTTGCATTGTTGAACAGTTTAGCATGTTTTAGGTTGAACTGCGAGTTTTCTTATCTTTTATGGTGATGTCATGCAATGAAAGGTCACTGGGAAGCTACTGTTCCATGTTTGGTTGTTCTAAGAAATACAGAAAAAAAAAAGCAAACTGCCATCTGAAATGTATGCAGCACGCATCACCTAATGCGCAGCGTTTGTGGTTGCTTCATGGTACATCATTTGTGTTACATGACAAGTTCTATATTGGCAAATACCACAATATACCCAAAATGCCCAGTGTTTTATTTGGCCAAATGACAATTGGATATAGCTAAATGGACGACCAAACATAAGCGGTCAAGTACAGCCCTGTCTATTACAAAGCATCTAAGTACCCCTCATGCAGCCACCTGTGCTGTTTTCGCTTTGTTTTATTGTTACATTTCAGTATGATGGGTTTGGCCAAAACAATTAGTCTCGTAGCTCAGTTTTACATGATCAATGTAGTTGGTGTGGCTGTATTAACACGAATGAGAAACCCCTAACCCTTTGACGGGGTAAAGGGCATGACTCATTTAACTTGTGCTGCGTACCGGCTTTGTGCAACCCGAACATTCACTGAATTTTACATGAAAATGACGTGGCCGCATCCTTTTCGCGATTCTACAACTTATGTAAAATGGCGACATGTATCGTGCACGATGTGCAATATAAGAGCCAAATAGTGAAGGGGGGGGAGGGAGGAGGGGTTTTCTCACTTCGTGTTTGTAATAACTACCTCAGGGAGACAATTTCTTGAGTAATCAAGAACCGTGTCTGACAAGTCGCGCAAATGTGTTTACAACATATAGACAGTTCCCATCATCTAAAAGCCAAGCAAAATTAAACCGTGTTGTCACGGTTGTCTGTTGTCCCTATATGCCAGTTTTACTGCTTGGCTTCGCGAACAACAGCCAAGATTTTCCGAAAGCCATACAACTGGTAGACAAAATTACGTTAAAAACGAAACGAAAAATAGCTCTTATGCCGATCATAGGCTCAAGCCCAGGTGCGCTTGGTGCCTCATTGGCGGAAAAAACTTTTTTCACTTCATCGCCACCGCAATCCATTTAAACACCACGACTATAAAAAGAAAAAGAAGCGTGCTGTTGTAAACTTCAGCATCTCTTTTTGTGTGCCAGCACCATCACTTCTAATTTTTTCCATACCGGCGGGCAATAAACCAGTGAGTAATAAGAGTTCATTATAGGTCAAGCATGAGATAGACAACAATTTGTGATCAAAAAACAAATGCCGTCATTTCTAAGAAATTGCAATTGCTTGATCCTGCACAACTACGTGTACAGGTTATAGTCGCCGCGACAGCATAAGCAAACTGATAGTGAAAAAAGAAACGTAAATATTACGGTCCAGAAAAAGAATTTATTGTATCTTCAAGGGGTGCCAACACTTGCTTGACCTGCTCGAACAGGTCGAAATATTCTTACGTTTTTCAACAGAAAGAGTGCTGAAAACACATGACATCGACCACTTGCGACACGTTCGTGCCGTGGCATATTATCATATTTGACCCCAAATAGATCGAAACCTTTCAGGGCGTCTCACAGACTCATTTCCTAGCTACACTGCGTAACTTGAGAGGAAATTGAGTGCACCAGATCGAAAAAAAGTGATGCCAACTGCAATCATACGAATACCTTCCGTAGAAACGTGGAGCTTCGGACATGCCAGTTGGTTGCCAGACCAGGGACAGCGCCGCCCGCTAGGCAATATGGTGGTGCCTACATTAAAAATGTCTATAAAAGGAGGATGTGTTGGAGTCATGAAAATAGTCTCACTGATATTTTTATGGGCACTAGGCATTTATACAATACGAGAAAGGAAAATTTAAGGACACTTTGTAAATTCTAAAATGTGTTTGGCAAAATCCTGTGGCCATTTGACTGACTATGCTATGTCTGTTTTTTTATACTCCGAGTGGAATGGTACACAAATGGAATGTGTGCATGTTTTCTTCTCTAATTTTTACTCCAAGACATGAGGCTAATGCGCCTCCATTCCGCATGCATTTTTATTCTCGTGCTTTGGGCACCGTGCTGATGCCATCGCACACATTCCAGCAATCATAAGGCTCATTAATCCCTTCCGCAAGAGTGGGAGACGCCACAGTTACCACGCCTGGCACAATGCCTTAGTCACCATGAGTATTAGACAATAAAGGCTTTCTCCTTAACACAGAAGGGTGGCTTTATTTCTAGAATGTGCAAATAGCGCAGTGGTGGGAAACATGCGCCAACCTGTGCCAACTGGGAGTGACTGCACTATACTGCTCTAAAAAGGTCTTTATTTCTTTTCTTTTTTTCTTTTGTCTAATTTGTGCCATGGCCGTGCCACCAAGTGGTTTTGGAACTAAAAGTAATGTTGACAGTGTGCATCGTGAGCAGATATTACGTGATGTTTGCCATCTTGTAGACTTGCCCTGGGGATTTACTAATGATACAACCGCCGTAATCTAAATCAATATCAGTGACAATGCTGTAGCCATACTGCAATGTTAGGTTTCCGTAAGCGATGCGCAATCCTCAGTGCTTCAGTGTGCTTGAAAGTGGATGGAGGCACATTTTGGTTGTCTCTTAATAAAAGTGTCTAGTATGGGTACAACAGTGCTACAATTGCTTTACTGTACACGTGCGTGATAGCATCAATGCTGCGAGGTTTCTAGGTGGATGACCCAAGATGTTCAACACCGCTACGATGAGCTGCTATTTTGCTTCTACAAAGCAGTGTGCGCTTCACTGTAGTCCCGCACAACGAGGTTGGAGTGATCAGCCGCTAAAAGCATGCAATATGACTAATGTAGCGCTACGCTACATGTGTGCCTAAGCACATAGCTGAAAAAACTTATTGCAATAAGGTTGTCGGCAAAGCGTCGTACTGGCACGTTCGTTGGTGGACACCGCCTTGTTTTCATTCCTTCCTAATGCCTACCATCGAAGGAGTTACTGCAATCCCACAAGTCAGAATCATTTACCCATGAATTTTCGCGCAATTGGTCTAGTTCAGGGCAATAGTATACAAAAATGACTCAAAAAGTTATTATGGTACACTGTACTGGTTAGTGTAGGAAGAACCACTTGTGCAGTCCTTGAAGGCTCTATGAGACACAGTTTGGAAATTGTCATTATACTTATGTTTTAATCCTTAGTACTTTTAAAGCAAAAACGTATTGTATTGAACCTCATTAATTCATATCTATTCTAAACATACTAACAGTTCAAATGTACTTGGCACTAATCCTCGACTGATTCTCATGGACTAATACATTTGCTGGCCAATTAAGCTGTATTTAAGGAAACGATAGCTTTTTGTGCTATAAAAGTTAACTGCTCCACTGAATTTGTCGACACCACGATGTGTGGCCAATAGTTTGTAATGGAGAGGCATAGGAAGAATAATGCTGCTACATTGGAACACGAAAACCAACTGGTTTATCTCAGGGTCCAAGCGCCAGTACTGTTCGCACCACCGCTGACCTCGTCGTCGCTGCCCCAGCACATCAGCACTTGACAGGGCCCCCTGGCCATATAGACCGAGTATTGATCAGTCCAGTGCACATGATTTTTCAGTGTTGTGGCGTAGTGAAGGTTGAAGGGGAAGTGTAGAAACAGCAAATATGGTATCAATTGCTGAGGTCTGTACATAAGCGTGCTTGAGCCTGTCGATTGGAACTTTTTCTTCTCTGACACCCAGACGAATTGTGAAATGCTTGTCTTGTCCCTCGATCACCAAATGCAGTCCAGTGTACGATGGCTGCACAGGGGTGGAAGTGCTGCGCCAATTGTGCCATGATGTGCCAATCTGGCCTGCTGCACCTAGCCGCGCCTAAATGGTAATTTGAGCATGTAACGCCAAATTTAGTCGAGACTTTTATTATTGATCGAGCAATACGTGTGGGCTGCACAAAAGACACAATCACGTCTATATAAAATTCTGCCTGCATATCAGATCACACATGAATCTTACGCCACATATACACAATTCATGGTTCTTGTTAAGTTGGCATTTGTGGGCATACCTCATTATGTGACTCTTATGTATGTTTTGATGTATGTTTTTATGTATGTTTAGGAAAGCTATAAAGACGGCACTGCTGTTGCAAAAAGCTCGCTGCATCATTGCCGAGCCCCTGCTGTGCACAGCGTTTGCTCGGCAACGGTGCAGCGAGTTTTTTAGAATAAACTAAAGCAAATTGTAAAAACCTGTGTGACTGGCATAGCAATGATTGTGATAGCTGCAATGTGTAGCGTTGTAGTGGTGATGTTGCACGCTCCTTTCTTTCTATTTTGATTACCGCTCCATCATGCGTGTAATGCTGCCTAGCGCGAATTGAGCCCGTGTGACTGGGGACTACCTAGATAATCTTAGAACATTTTGATGAGATTACGCCCACAAAGCGTACATTACAGTTTTTTCTGCAACTTAAGCAGCGCTAGCGATAACGCTGGAATCCTTGATAGCACATGTATAAATGTCGCCACACTTTGCTGTGTGGCAGATTATCAATGGTTGACATTCTATGTTCACTGCTATCAATCTACAGCGTGTATTGTTTGTAAAGTGACGGTTCGTTTTTCGAGCACAGGTTAGCCCAAAACAGCGACTGCTGTGTTCGTCGACTTTACGACCCCGTGACAATACGAAGACTGACAGCTAACTTTTTTGGATTCAACATCCCGCCACTCACAACTTCAAAACGCTGATGTAACAGGATAAATACGTCGGCTCCCGCGAGAAATGCTCTTATCGCACGATCTCTTCCCGCTGAGAGCGCACCACGTTTCACAACGGTTCACGAGCTGTGCGCTGATGCTTGCCGATATCTCACGTGTCAGCTATCGCAGCCAAGCCCTTGATTAGAATCAAAGTTCACGGCTGCTACTCGAACGACCCCCCTTTCCCCGCATCTTTTCATGTTCGTTCAAGACGGACGGCGTGTCTCCTTCTGCTTGAGCATTCAATGGCAGTTCGCAGTGGGATGCTAACGCGTGCGCCGTCTGAGTCATCGGCCGCCTTGTTTAATCTCTGCTTGAGCATCACCCCAGCTTGCGCAACTTTACGCACGGGTCGAACGTACGATACGTGAGAAATGGTATCATATTATAGTTTACGCGAAACTCGTCCAGTGTCCATATAATTCCTATCGTAATAAAATATTTCTCACATAATTCCCTAGCAATGGCATCAAGCGCATTTGAATTTCCTCGGGGTTTTGATGACTGGAAATCAGGTTTTCTACATTATTTTTTATAGAGTCTCACGGGTTTACTATGAACATGACCTTTATTATACAGCAGCTCATCTCTAGTGTTGAGTTGCTGTTCATGTTGGATGCAGTGTTTTAATCACATTTTGAACATTACAACATTTTGAATGAATGAATGAATAAGCTTTATTTAAAGTCCGGCAGTTCATCGGGCAAGGGGGGGGGGAGGAGGGGATTAACCCTTGTCTCTTTCCACTTTCCGTCGATTATGATGGCAGTGCCTCGGGTGACCGCTCGAAGTCCTTGGACCCGGGCGGCGTCTTCAGCTTACCGGACGACGCAAAGCTGGTTTGTCCAGGGTGTTGGGCAAGCCGCAACATTTTAAAATAATTTTTTTTTTATTCGAATGAAGTTTAATAGCTGTTCAGACACTGCTTATGTTTTTTCTTTGAGTTGCTGCTCTCTCACCTTTGATGTTTTAAGGTTTAATGTATATGAATTTTGAACTAGTCTGGCCGCTTGATGAGCATCGCATGCTTAATAAAAACCACTGAAATGTTTTGTATTTATGAGAAAGCAAAAATTTTAACTAACAGTTAGTGAGACCCTAGAAATATGTTTCAAAACTAAATTTTTATGCTCCAAAACACACCTGTTGCTCCAGAGCTTCTCCAAAACTCCCTTTTTACTGCTCCAAAGCTGCTCCAAAACAGCATAATTCTTGCTCCCGAAGCTGCTCGAACAGACTCACTGCTGTTCCATCCCTGTTGCAGAAATTCGCAAGTTGTGTGTGTTCAAAAAAAAAAAAAAATCAGTGGAGATTTATAAATCTTTGAAGAGGAACAGCTTGTGTGTCGACTTATGCCGTGACGCCACTGGATGACTTGCGTTGAAAACATATTACAAGCGTTTCAGATAAGATGGGGTATCAACCTTGTATTCCTGAGCAAACTGTTGGCAGATGAACGTAACAGGCAGCCGTAGTGCAGTGCCATAGACTAACTGCCCTGCAGCAGATTGAAGATCTTCTTTAAATGTACCTTGTATACCAAGAAGTACCAGAAGCAAAGCATGAACTCAGTGGTCAGTGTCGCCATGAGCCATCAACGCTGAAGCAGTTGCCAGTAAAAGCGCTCCACCAGGCCATTTGCTTGAGGTGCTTGAGGATGATATGCAATTATGCGTTGATGGTGCATTCCCAAAAGCCGTGAGAAGTTATGGAAAAATGAAAATTGAAATTGTCTCAGTCAGTAACCACTTCTTCTGGAACTCCAAATCGTGATGTTGTTAACAAAAGCGTTGGCTATGGTTTTGGCTACAATATCGCTGATTTGTGCTGGTTATCTCTACCTGTTGATGATTGTGAGAAGGTAATGATATCCTTTAATTTAAAAGGAAGAGGTCTGACGATGTCTATCTGCACCTTGAAGAAACAGTCATCAGGAAGTAAAAATTTTTTAAAATGACTTCTGGTATGTCATTGTATGTTGCATCGTTGACAAGGCAGACATGCCGGAGCCCAATTTCGCATATCATTGTTCATTCCAAGCCACACATAGCGTTCACTGACGAGTTTCTGCATTGCTTTAATGCCAGATTGGGAAAAAGAATGAAAATGTTCGAATAGTCTTCAACTTAGTGCAAGCGGTACAAAAGGCCTTGGCGAGCCGGTCGACATGCCACACGCTAGCATTAGGGTAGTGCCTGGTAGTGGGAGATTTTTTAACTGCAAACTCGTCTATGTGCGTATGCTCTGAAGTTCTTCATCCTGCAACTGTGCTGATGCAAGCTGTACGTCTATCACCGGTGCATGTTTTATTCCTTCGACTCGACTCAGTGCATTGGCCAGAATATTTATCGCACCCTTGATGTGCTCAACCTGCATTTAAAAGTCAGCAAATTAAGCTTACTGCCTAGATTTTCTTGATGAGTAGTTAGTTTCTGTAGAGTTCACTGCACACGTCAGGCTTATGGTCGATGAATGAGGTGAAATGACTTCCTTCGAGAAAATAGCGAAAGTTCTTCGCGGTGAGGTAACATGCAAGAAGTTCGTAGCCAAAAACACTGTAGCCTGTCTCGTGTCCGGACAACATTTTTGAGAACAACACGAGAGGTTTTTAAGGGGTTGTAATGAACAGCTGAAGAGCTCCAACTGCCACACCAGAAGCATCCATCATAAGACTGGTGGGGGCATCGTGCTTTGGATGGAACTTGTGCTTTCTTAGAGCATTTGTGACTGTTCCGACGCTAGAACCGCACTGATCGGCAATCTGTCGGAGGCTGAACTCTGGCATCGAGATTACGCACACGACAACTTCGATTTCAAAGTCTTCATCGGCGATTGCTTTCGTGGTCCGCCATGGAAGGTGGACAGAGTGTGTTGTGCAAAAGCATCGAAATAGGTTTATGAAAGTAGGCCTTCTTGAAAGGGGACGGCATGGGTGGCCAAACGCATAAAGCTCCATTGCTAATAAAGCGTTGCCACTCATTTCAGCCATTGCAAGCACCACGTCTGCTTTTTCTTTGGTAGAATACCTCACGCCAAAAGCAGCCATATTAGCTCAAAAAGACTCCACGTGGATTTTCTTGGTGGACCTTCAATGCAGAAACGCTGTGCTACCAGAGGCACCCTACAGGACGGTCAAAATAACGTGTTCACAAGGTGTCTCCGGGTAATGTCACAGAAAAACATTGCGTAAAATGGTCTTCTGTTATCGTGTTCATCAGAATAATGCGTAAGGCTTATGGCGCAGTGCACTGTCACATTTTGGTTTCAACGGCCGAAAGGGCAAGGCTGGCTTATTGTTAATACCTATGCCTACGCTTCCACCCTCTTCACACACTAAACAGCGCACACAATAGATGCATCACTTTGGGGAGGAGCTTTGCGCTGACCCTCATCCTTTTGAATGCATAATCATGTGAAAGACAAACTTTGTAGCTGGATATCTCGAAGCACAGGCATGCCAGAAAAATATTTCAACTAAAACTGTGTACAAACACCAGTGCCTACATTTTTTCATTATGGACATGCTAACATACTGCAGCCAGTAAAAAGTTATTATTAAATTTTAGTTAATAAGGCTGCTGACAATGATAATTATCATCTAAATTTCTGTCCCCCTGGCCACTTGATTGCACTAGTGGTTTTCACGTGCCTTTGAGCACCTAATTTTTAAAAATCATAAAGCTTAATTTTGAGCCTCTAGCCTTCGGTATATATATATATATGAGATCTATAAACAGTAATGCCAAGGAATGTGCAGGGGAAGGTATTAGAACCAATGGAATGTAAATAAGAAGAAAGAAAAGTGGGTGAAAAAATAACCAGCCGTGAGCAGGAATCGAACCTACGACCTTCGAATAACGATGCTCGAACGCGTTATTCGAAGGTCGTATATATATTTATTATTATTATTTATTATTTATTTTACCCTCAGGGCCAAATGGCATTACAGAGGGGGGTGGGTTATTTACAATAAAATATTGAATTTAACAAAAAAAGCAGTGAATACGGTTAAATCGTACAAATAAATTTGGAAGAGCACAATGTTTGTTAATATGCTGTATAATAATACATGTTAGGTAATACAACAACAAGCCTAAATATACAATGTTAGCTGTTGCAACAAAACACAAAAAAAAGAACTTATTACACAATGTTAGCTAAAGCATCACGGAACAAATTGTTATCAGTAATAGCAACAATGTCACCGGGAAGTCTGTTCCACTCCTTTGATGTGCGAGGCAAAAAAGAATTGAAAAAAGTTTTTGTGTTGCATGAAGGGATGCCTACTTTGTGATGGTGGTCAATGCGGTGGGAAATGTGCTGTGGGCGAAGTAGTAGTTGGGCATGCAAGATGGGATGATGGTAGATCTTGTGAAATAGAGTTAGACGGGAGACTTTTCTGCGAGATGCTAAGGAAGGAAGTGCAAGTGAAGTTTTCATGGTTGAAATGCTAGCGGTTCTGTTATAATTGGACAATATAAAACGAACGGAGTTATTCTGAACAAGTTCAAGGGAAGTTACCAGGTTATTATAGGTAGGGTCCCACACGGTTGTAGCATATTCTAGTTTAGAGCGTATTAGTGTTTTATAAAGTAGCAGTTTTAAACCATGTGGAGCGTTAAAAAAGTTACGTCGTAAATAGCCAAGCATGCGGTTAGCATTGATAATGATGTATTCAATATGAGTTGTCCAGTTGAGGTTAGTTGTTATGTGAACTCCAAGATACTTATAAGAGTTAACAGAATCCAAAGGAATGTTATTAAGATAGTAAATAGGTGAAGTAGTGCAACTTCTTGATACACGCATGATTTTACACTTTTTAATGTTTAGGTCCATTAGCCATTTATCACACCAGTTAGATATAGCGTTAAGGTCAGACTGCAATATATTAATGTCATTATCGGTAGTAATTTCTCGAAAAATAACACAGTCGTCAGCAAATAGATGAATTTTTGATGATACAACTGATGACAGGTCATTAATATAAATGAGAAACAACAAGGGACCTAAGACGGACCCTTGCGGAACGCCAGAATGAACTTCGCGAAATGGAGAATTATGACAGTTGGCAGTAACGAATTGTGATCTGTTAGTGAGAAAGCATTCAATCCACATTAGTAGGTTACCGTCAAGGTTTAGTTGGTGTAGTTTGTAAAGTAGAAGTCTATGGCAAACCTTGTCAAAAGCTTTTGAAAAATCTAAAAAAATACAGTCAGCATGGGATGATTTATCAAGGATCTGATGTAAGTGATGAGTGAATGATATTAGCTGTGTTTCACATGAATATGTTTTACGGAAGCCATGTTGTGCTGACGTGAAAAATGAATTTGATTCTAAAAAATTGACTATGTTTGTAAATATTATATGCTCGAGCATTTTACAACAAATACTGGTTAAAGAAATGGGACGATAATTATTCGAAAAGTGTTTATTACCAGATTTATGGAGTGGAACGACTTTTCCGATTTTCCATTGACTAGGAATAGTAGAAGTATCTAGTGACTGTTGAAAAATTTTAGTAACTATAATGGAACTATAAGCGCTAGTATTTTTTAAAAATTTTGTGTTAATACCATCATAACCAGGAGATGAATCGTTCTTAAGTGATTCAATGAGACGTACAACTCCAAGAGTTTCGATAATCACGGATGACATGGGTGAATAATTGTGCAAGGTTGCGCTAGGTAAATCATTATGGCTATCTACGGAGAAGTTTTGGATAAAAGAATCGTTGAGAACAGAAGCGCAAAGGGCTTCACTAATTTCGTTACCGGATGAATCGATCAAGGAAATATGATTGTCAGATAGGGGGTTAATAACTCGCCAGAATTTTTTTGCATTTGTTTGTAACATAGACGGCAGGACTTGAGTGAGGAAGTTGTCTTTAGCGGATTTTAGTGCAGATATGTAGATGGATGATGCAGATTTGTAGGCAGCCCAGCGTGGGTGGTTAGTGGGTAAACATCTTGCTGCACGATAAAAACGTTTCTTTCGGTTAGATAAGCGTTTGATGTACGCGTTGTACCATGGCGCACGTGCGTTAGTTGTGATAGTACGGCAAGGGATATACTTATTGGTTAGTTGTTCAACTTCATCTGCAAACATATCCCAGTTACACTGCACTGAACGGGTATCAAAACTGCTTAGAAATATGTCTAGAAAAGTTGCTAGTTCACTGTTTATCTTGTCAAAGTTGGCTTTTTTATAGTCCCGTATCTTTTTCTTTTTTTTATCTCTATTAGGACAGGGTGCATTAAATGAAAATGAAAGTAAAGAATGGTCACTGATACCTGGTGCGTAGGTTATAGCGGTAACAAAGTCTGGTCGGTTTGTTAGTATCAGATCAAGAATGCTAGCACTGTTAGTAGTTGCCCTAGTCGGTAAGGCCACTACTTGCGTCAGGGAAAACGTTGAACATAGGTTAATGAATTCATTTGGTTGCGGCGAAGACGGTAAAGAGTAGGGTGCGTATGCGTTCCACATTATACTAGGAAAGTTAAAATCTCCGAGGAGAAACAGGGGATGTGATGGAAATCGTGTGCAAACTATATTAATTGCGTCGTGAAGTTCATCGACAAATGTTGAAGGTGAAGAGGGAGAACGATAGCATACACCTAATATTATCTTATGGTGTCCAATGGTTACTATAGCCCAGACTAGCTCTAGTTCAGTGTTAATATGAATACAGGAAGAAGGAGTGTCTTTTGAGACTGCCAGAAGAACGCCGCCTCCCCTGCGCACTGTCCGATCACAACGGTACATGTGAAAATTGGTTGCGTCATCAAAGATTTCTTGATCGCGGACATGCGCATGGAGCCAAGTTTCAGTCAATGCAACTATTTTTGCGCTACATGTATCAATAGCTGATGATAAAGAATTATATTTATTTAGTACACTTCTAACGTTAGAAAAAATGACAGATACCTGAAGATTTGATTTGTGGTCACCTCCCCTCGCGCAACCCTATGTAGTCGTGTTCACAGAAGAAGAAGCTCTCGCATTATTGACATAATTGGTACGTTTTTTCACCTCTAGAACTTTGTCGCACTCGGGAAAATACATGTAACATTTGTTATTTAGTAGTAACTTGTTGTAACGCAGCTTAAGTGGTGAAGAACCGGCCTGAGCTTTCCCAAAGTCAATAAGTTTTTTACGTGCCTGCCTCGTTGCCACAGAGAAATCTTCGCTTACTGAAATATTCTTATCTTTTAGTTGATTGCGCAGTGACAGCACTTTCTCTTTCGTTTTGAAGTCAGTGAACTTGGCGACGATGGGGCGGCACTTAGTGGGTGAAGGGTTACCCAAACGGTGCACCCTTTGAAATGACTCGCTGGAAAAACTGTCAAGAATAGCAGAAATAGAATTCGTCAATTTCGCCTCGGTTTCTTGCCACGTTTCTCTAGAGTCTGGAACACCATGAAAGATTAAATTGTCCCTTCTGGACCTGTCCTCTAGCTCGGTTAGTCTAGATTGCACGTGGTTATTCTCGTCGGTTAGTTCTTCTACGGCTTTTTGCACACTTGCTAATTCTTCAGTCATAGTATCCAGTTTGATCGATTTTTCTTCCAATTCGTCAAGCCGCTTCCGGATACCAGTAATTTCAACGTGAATGTTTTTTTGTCCGGCTTTAATTGCTTTTACATCAATAGCAAGCTCAGACTGACACTGTGAGCTCTGTAACGAACGCGAGTGCACGTCTTTCAACATATGGAATAAGACATTCATTTGTTCGGCAGGGTTTTCGGGTAACTCATGAAATTCTTGTTGTGTTGTGGCACGGGTATTGGGTCCAGGGTTAGTCTCAATGTCGCCGGAACAAAGCAAGGTGTGAGCCATTGAAAAACATTCACACAGAGTCTCGCACAACACCCGTGGGCACGGGAACAGCAGTAGACAGCGGTTGTCAGATTTTTTAGCGTGTAGTAAAGGAGTACACACCTGCATGGTGAAGAAATAGCGGCTTAGAGCTGTGCAGAGACCACTGCTCTCGTGCCCACTGAAGGCGGTGTCCAGGTGTTGCTTCTTAAAACTGTCGGTGGCGATTGCTGCTGTCGTCGATGGGGCTGGTGGATACTCAAAGAGCACCCAAGGGGCGTCAGAGCTCGGCATGTGTTGATCGGCTACGCTGACGAGGTTCGTTGTCGGTAGCGGCGCACCTACATGCGCCAAGCCAGCAGAGCAAATTGATAACCACGGCAGGATGTTCGCAAAGAAGGCCTGCATGGTGAAGAAATAGCGGCTTAGAGCTGTGCAGAGACCACTGCTCTCGTGCCCACTGAAGGCGGTGTCCAGGTGTTGCTTCTTAAAACTGTCGGTGGCGATTGCTGCTGTCGTCGATGGGGCTGGTGGATACTCAAAGAGCACCCAAGGGGCGTCAGAGCTCGGCATGTGTTGATCGGCTACGCTGACGAGGTTCGTTGTCGGTAGCGGCGCACCTACATGCGCCAAGCCAGCAGAGCAAATTGATAACCACGGCAGGATGTTCGCAAAGAAGGCCTGCATGGTGAAGAAATAGCGGCTTAGAGCTGTGCAGAGACCACTGCTCTCGTGCCCACTCCTATATATATGATATATATATGTTATATATATATATGATATATATAATATATGATATATAATATAATATATGATATTATATATATATATAATATAATATATATAATATATATATAATATAATATAATATAAAATATATATATATATATATATATAATATATATATAATATAATATATGATATTATATATAATATATGATATATATATAATATATGATATATATATATATGATATATATATATACTATATATATGATATATATCATATATATATCATATATATATATATATATATATATATATATATATATATATATATATATATATATATATATAGTGGGAGTAATAATTCAATGGGCCAGTTAGTCTTCGTGAAGGCATGGGATATGGCACAACGGGAGCGTTGTCAACAAGGATAAATATATTTATTTCCCAACAGTTTCGGGAGGGGTCCTCCCTTCATCAGGGTATGAGTTATACTAATATGAACTTCCAAACCTCGTTGCTGCCGCATTTCTCTCGCCTTGAAAGATATTTGTGAGAGTGAGATAGAACTAAAAAAGAAAGAAAAAATTGGAAGAAAAGAGAGGAAAAAAAAAAGAGAAAAAAAAGAAGAACCACCGTGAACACTGAGCACGAAACCAAATGTCGGTGTACGTCCACATCCAGTTCTTATCCCCTGCTGGTCAGTTCTCGACGTGTGTCGGGCCACCCAAGATTGTCGCCGCGGTGGCGAGAGAGGTCCGCGACGGCGTGCATAAAGAAAGGGTTTCCCCTTAATGGGTCGGTTGGCTCTTTACCTTTCATCTTCGTCCACTGCGAAACGGACAAACTATCAGTAACGCTCTTAGAGACGGAATTTAAATCAAATCGAGAACGTGAACAACGAGCGTCATACCTTATCCACCGATTTAACACCCTCGATAGAGGAATAAATGAGAATCCTGATACACTTGCAGCAATTAAAGAATTAGAAAACAATAACGGCAATAATAAAAATAGTAACTGAGTTCACGGCACTGCAGCTGCGAAGGGCGCTGGACAACTCAATACAATTCGAAGTGTAACTACTCTTCCTAAGTGCAGCTGTCGTCTGTTTTCTGTTTTATTTTCTTGCCCAATAATTTGTGCCATGCATGACATGCCCAACAGCAACCCTGTGCACAGCTGGGAGGCCCCCACTGCACGCGTAATCCAGAAGCGGGCAAGGAATTCGCATTGCGCCCGCTTACCAGCCTCTGCCGCGATACGCGGCACCCCTTTCTACGGCGAAATGTTGACGGGGTGCCGAGTAGTTAAAGGCTTAAAACTTCCTAAAATGCCTGCCTACCAGCCTCTGCCGCAATACGCGGCACCCCTCTTTCTACGACGAAATGTTGACGGGGCTCCGAGTAGTTAAAGGCTTAGAACTTCCTAAAAAAAGCTCTTTTTTGCCCCACACCGAACCGCTAGTGCCAGGCGGCGCCGTCTGGTCGGAAAGAATGCGTTAGTGAAAGGAAGCATACACAGACCGCTGACATCAGAAAGGTAAAGGGGAGGAAGGGGAGAGAGATGAAGGGGGAAGTGGAGGAAAGAGTGGAAGGGGGGCGGCCGAGGGGGGTCCACCTTATATTCTTTTTTTTCTCTCTTTTTTTTCTGTCTTTTTCCTCTTTCCTTTCCCTCTGATTTGAGATTCTATAAAGCTGAGCACCAACAAACTGTACCTTTAATCCTAACGAAGGCCAGACTCTAGGCCGAAACGTCGAAATAAACCACGTTGTGACCGCTCACGCAGGATCTACTGGACTATATGCAACGCTACGGCCACTCTACCATTATGCCTGCCTATACATATATATTTAAGGAAATAAGTGTATACCCAAGGGCTCGTTTTTTCGTGTTTTTACACATTATTAATGAGATCTAACAGACAATAAAGCCAAGGAAAGTATAGGAGAAGGTATTAGACCAAATTGTAATGTAAATATGAAGAAAAGTGGGTGAAAAGATAGCTTGCCGTGGGCAGGATATATATATATATATATATATATATATATATATATATATATATATATATATATATATATATATATATATATAAGAATCTAACATCATCTTGATACACAAGAAAGGAGGTGACAAGGACTTGAAGAATCACAGGCTGATTAGCTTGCTTTCTGTAGTATACAAGCTATTTACAAAGGTAATTGCTAACAGAGTAAATAAAACATTAGAATCCAATCAACCAAAGGAACAAGCAGGATTTCGAACAGGCTACTCAACAATCGACCACATTCATACTATCAATCAGGTAATAGAGAAATGCTCAGAATATAACCAACTATTATACATAGCCTTCATAGATTACGAGAAGGCGTTTGATTCAGTAGAAATATCAGCCGTCATGCAGACACTGCGGAATCAGGGCGTAGATGAAGTATATATAAACATTCTGGAAGAAATCTACAGGGGATCAACTGCTACTATAGTGCTTCATAAAGAAAGCAACAGAATACCAATCAAGAAGGGTGTGAGGCAGGGGGACACAATCTCCCCAATGCTATTTACCGCGTGCTTGCAGGAGGTTTTCAGAAGCCTAGAGTGGGAACAGTTAGGGATAAGAGTTAATGGAGAGTACCTCAGTAACCTGCGCTTCGCCGATGATATTGCATTGCTGAGTAACTCAGGGGACGAATTGCAACTCATGATTACGGAGTTAGACAAGGAGAGCAGAAAGGTGGGTCTTAAGATTAATCTGCAGAAAACGAAAATAATGTACAACAACCTCGGAAAAGAGCAGCGCTTCGAGATAGGTAATAGTGCGCTTCCAGTTGTAAAAGACTATGTCTACTTAGGGCAGTTGTGATGAGTGAAGAAAACGACAACGTCGGAAGTGCGGGGCAAGGCGCGTGTAATGTGCGCGTGAGTGTCAGCGAATCAGCTGATGACCAGTGGTGGCCCATAGAGGTGGCGTGCCACGATTGGGCCACGTGCAACCTATACGTGGCAGTAGGCTGTGTGGCTGGGGACGAGCCGGAGCAGCGGCAGACGGGAGACAGCGGGCCGAAGCGTCGGATGCAGGCGATCCAGGTTCCGGCCAGGGAACGCGGCCGTCCACGCTGCTGCCGTCCAACCACCAGCTGGGGCGGCATTGCCGGCACCAGTACTGCATCTCGGGGCGCGGCCGGGCCTGCTGTTCTCTTCCTTGCCAAGGCATCGCGGATCTCGGTGAGGCGTCTCCGCGGTCAGCCGTTCAACACAGCCATGAACGTGGCCTGGCTAATTGTCACGGTTGCGTCGAGCATCGCGTCTCGGCGCACGCTCTTCGCTGGACGGGCTGGCCATTCCCCGCATGGAGCATCGCGTCTCCGATGCGGGTTGACTGCTCAGTAGTCGCACCTATGCCATCAAGCGCCGGTGTCACCAGAGCGTCGCACTTCGGCAAGGGACGAGCGAGATGTTCTGCCGGGCGAGACGCGGGAGTGCGCACAGAGGAGCACGGAGCCGGGCGAGGATTGAGGGTGGCCGAGGATTCAGGTGCCAGGGGAGTTGCTGGCTGAATCTAGGATCGCCGAGCGGTGCCGCGCGAAGCGCCAGACTTGGACGTGGGCCTCGAGCTCATGAGCTACAGTGTGCACCCGAGGATACCTGGCGGTGCCCTGGCCAAAAAGAGGAACGTGCGGAAAAGAGAGCTCGAGGGTTGAGGCCACGAAGGCAGAGGAAGCGGTGCGCCGCTCGAGAGGACGAGTTCCTGGCAGCGTTCCTGAGCCGGATGTGAGACCCGTACGTGTCAGCCAGGTCGAGCTCCGGTGTGTCTGTTCAAGGTCCCAGGCCGAGACCTGCCGATCGGCTCCTGCCTGGGTGCAGTGGCCGGGAGCAGGTTCGTGTGCGAGGCCTACCGGGTGTGGTCCTCGTGAGCCGTGGCCTGATCCTGGACCTCCGGAGTTGCGACCCTGACTGCTGGGTTGGCCGCAACGTCCGACTGAACGGCGCTGCACACGGTAGCGTATCCCTGCGCCGTCAGCCATTCCACCCATGCCATCAAATGAATTGTTCATGTTAATGCTTTCTCGTCCGCTATCGACAAACATAGTGACGAACGTCCCTTAACCATCACAGCAGGTAATAACCGCAGAGCTGAACCACAAGATTGAAGTAACTAGAAGAATAAGAATGGGGTGGAGCACATTTGGCAAGCACTCTCATAATATGACTGGTAGATTGCCGCTATCCCTCAAGAGAAAGGTATATAACAGCTGTATCTTGCCGGTACTTAGCTACGGAGCAGAAACCTGGACACTTATAAACAGAGTTCAGCTTAAATTGAGGACGACGCAGTGAGCAATGGAAAGAAAAATGGTAGGTGTAACCTTAAGAGACAAGAAGAGAGCAGAGTGGTTTAGAGAACAAACGGGGGTTAAGGATATCATAGCTGAAATCAAGAAGAAGAAACGGACATGGGCCGGGCATGTAGCACGTAAACAGGATAACCGCTGGTCGTTAAGGGTAACTAACTGGATTCCCAGAGAAGGCAAGCGGGTTAGGGGGAGACAAAAGGTTAGGTGGGCAGATAAGATTAAGAAGTTTGTTGGTGTAAATTGGCAGCAGCAAGCACAGGACCGGGTTAACTGGCGGAACGTGGGAGAGGCCTTTGTCCTGCAGTGGACGTAGTCAGGCTGATGATGATGATATATCTATATATATATATTGTAGGAATCGAGAGCGCCCTCCTACCTGGCGCCTCATTCCCCAGCTGCCGCACATGCGCCACCAGTGTAGCCCGGGCGCGCATAAGCACTGGCATCCGCCAAGATGGCTGCCAGGGCGCGTCTTGGTCTGGGCCAGTCAACCGTCGGCTTCTTCCTGCGCTGGCAAGTCCGGGCAAGCTACGCGGGTGCGCTGCGCGGGCCTACGTCACAACGCAGCGCCATTTCCCATTAGGCGCGCGTGACATCCTCCTCTCCTACGAGCTGTGTTGTGCCCGATGATGTGCTCGTCGCGGCAGATGCTCTCAGGCCTTCACAAGAGGTTGACGCGCTGCTTAACAGGCGGCTTCTCGTTCGTGTGTTCGACTTCGGCCCTTGTGCGGGAGTCGTAGCACCCTAGGCAAGCGTACTTGCTCGGTCTTGCGAAGTTCCCTATACGGCCTGCAAGCCCGTGAGTGTCGCACTGTGCTGCATCTTGGGTTAATAAACCCGTTGTTGTTGTTATCCTGCCTCTTGTGTGGTTTCTGCGCCGTGCCGGAGAAAACGACGAACTCGGCCGCAATGTCTTCGCACGCAGCGGCTGTGGAGGACGTCGCATCCCTACGCGATTGTGCATATTAGGTAAGCCTTGTGCAAACCTATCTCCACAATATATATATATATATATATATATAATATATGCCCGCTTGACCAAACCGCTCGCCGTCGCCATTCGTATGCCTGTCCCATTCACCTAACCGTCGCCGCTCTCCCTCTCCCTCCTATCGCCACCAGTCCTCGAAAAACTAGCGGGCGCGGCTCCTAGATGTGAGGCTGCCTTGACGACCTGACCCAAAATTCCTCTGCGCACGCTACCCAGACACAACAACTTGATCAACGTAAATGTAGACAACACACCTGCAATAGCACTCATTGACACTGGCGCTCACATATCTGTAATGAACTGTGGTCTTCGGGCTCAGCTAAAGAAAGTGCTTACGCCTGCTTCTATCACTGTAGTTCGAGTAGCTGATGGAGCAACTTGAACTGTCACTGGGATGTGTGCCGCCCGCGTCACTTTGGCTGGATGTCATACTTCTGTTTTGTTTTACGTCCTGGACCATTGCCCACATGAAATCATTCTGGGATTAGATTTTCTGTCGGAGCATTCTGCCCTAATTGACTGTTCTGCGAGTGTTGTTCAACTTGCTTTACCACACAGCGTTGCCAATCCTGCTCCTGCCCTGCCAAGGCTATGCTCCGTCGAGCACATTCGCCTATTATGTCGGGCTGTGACGTATATGGACGTCTCTTCCGATCCGCCTGTGCCCAACAGAGATTGTGGTGTCACCTAACGCTACCGTCCTCTCTTCGTTCAATGTAATGTTCCCGCACACGATTATCACTATGAAGGACAACGTGGCGCGTCTCCCTACTGTCAACTTTGGATTTTGTGCGCAAGTACTGCCTCGAGGAATATGCCTAGCAACACTTGCCTCGGCCAGCGACTACAACATTTCCGCTTTAACAGAGAATGCACCGTCACCTCCCAGTCTTCAGTTGGGCACTACCCGAGATGGCATAACGAAAATGATCGCATCTGATCTCCCTGCCGAGCATGTGCCCTCGCTTCGTGGCCTTCTTGTGTCTATTCAAGACATCTTTGATCTCCACGACCGACCACTAGGCCAAATGACCATCCTAAAGCATCGGATTAACACCAGCAATGCAAATCCGGTACATCGGCGGCCCTATCAGATATCCTCCACCGAACGCCTTGTGATGCAGAAAGAAGTCGACAAGATGCTTGCTGGGAACATCATTGAGCCTTCTTCAAGCCCCTGGGCTTCACCTGTCGTTCTTGTCAAAAAGAAAGATAACAGCTGGCGTTTCTGTGTCGACTACTGGAATCTTAAGAAGGTAACGAAAAAAGACGTGTATCCCCTGCCGCGGATAGATGACGCCCTTGACTGCCTTAGTGGAGCAAATTATTTTTCTTCCATCGACCTCCGTTCCGGCTACTGGCAGATAGCAGTTGATGACATGGACAGTGAAAAGATGGCATTCATAACTCCCGACGGACTCTGTCAGTTTAAAGTAATGCCGTTCGGGTTATGCGATGCCCCAGCTACATTCGAACGAATGATGGACGCTCTCCTTCACAGTTTGAAATGGTCAATCTGCCTGTGTTACCTTGATGACGTCATTGTCTTCTCACCGACTTTTGAAACACACCTCGAGCGTCTCTCAACTATTCTTTCTGCTTTCCACAAGGCAGGCTTCAGTTAAACTCGTCCAAATGTCACTTTGGCCGCCGCCAACTCACTGTCCTCGGTCACCTTGTTAATTCTTCTGGTGTTGGTCCCGACCCTGAGAAAATCCGTGCAGTCAAAGATTTCCCTTTACCGACCTCCACGAACGACGTTTGGAGCTTTCTGGGCCTCTGCTCTTACTTTCGCAGATTTGTGCGAAATTTCGCTCACGTCGCGCGCCCACCAACGGATCTACTGAAGAAAGATGTGACTTTTAAGTGGGCACCTGAACAAGCCAGAGAATTCGCTGAGCTGACCGCCAGACTTACGACGCCACCGATTCTCGGCCACTTTGACATGTCCGCTCCAACTGAAGTGCGCACCGGCGCAAGTGGCCTTGGAATCGGAGCAGTTTTGGCACAAAGACAGCATGGCTGCGAGCGTGTCATTGCATACGCTAGCCGTCTCTTATCGCCAGCGAAACAAAATTACTCAATCACTGAACGTGAATGTCTAGCGCTCGTTTGGGCAGGGGGTAAATTTCGGCCATATTTGTATGGATGGCCATTCACAGTTGTCACTGACCATCACGCCTTATGCTGGCTGTCGTCCTTAAAAGATCCTAGTGGACGTCTCAGCCAATGGGCTCTACGGCTACAAGAATATTCATACACAGTCGTTTACAAATCGGGCCGCCACCATGAAGATGTCGACTGCTTGTCGCGTCATCCAGCTGACCCACCGGACGTTCCTGAGAGCGGCGAGTCTACTTGCGTGATGGCACTTTCCGCCTTCGGCAGCATCGGAGATGAGCAACGTCGTGATCCTCACTTGAGAGATATTATCTTTCGGCTGACTGGTCCCACAACTCCTCTGTCTCCTTATGTTCCTGCTCCGAGAAGGCGTATTATATCGCTACAGCATGCATCCTGACGTACCTGAGCTGTTACTGGTCATACCCCAACATATGCGTCAGACTGTCCTCACGCAGTTACATGACATCCCAATGGCTGGTCACTTAGGAGTCTCAAGAACTTATGACCATGTTCGACGTCGCTTCTTCTGGCCTGGTATGTACCGATCCGTCCATCGTTACGTCGCTTCTTCTAAATCCTGTCAACACCGCAAAAAGCCAACAACCCTTCCAGCAGGACGCCTTCAGCTCATTCAGATACCGTTGGAACCATTTTATAGGGTAGGTCTTGACCTACCTGGACCTTTTCCTTTATCGGTCAGTGGGAACAAGTGGATAGCAGTCGCCACGGACTACGCCACTCGGTATGCCACCACGCGGGCTCTTTTTACCAGTTGTGCAACCGAAGTCGCTGACTTTCTCCTAGAAGACGTCATACTACATCACGGCGCCCCTCGACAACTACTTACCGATCGGGGTCGCTACTTCCTATCTCGGGATATACAAGACATATTGCATTCTTGCGCTACAAGACACAAGTGCGCAACAGCCTATCACTCTCAAACCAACGGGCTCACAGAATGGCTAAATCGAACTATCACAGAAATGCTCGCAATGTACCTTTCCACCGACCTTTGTGACTGGGACGTGGTCCTGCCATTTGTGACATTTGCCTATAATACGTCCCGGCATGATACTGCAGGTTTGTTGCCTTTTTTTTCTCATATAAGGACGAGAACCCACGCTACCTTTTGACATGCTTCTTCCTACCGTTACCCACACATTAGACTATGCCCGCGATGTTATCTCTAGAGCTCTACTGGCACGTAAAATTGCTCGCCTGCGTCTTAGTAATTCGCAAGACCGCCAACGACTGCTGTACAATGCCCGCCACCGCGATGCCAACTTCCAGAGTGGTGACACGGTCTTTCTCAGCGCGCCATCACGGCAAGTTGGCCTGTGCGAAAAGCTGACTTCACCATACTTGGGTCCGTATCGTGTCCTGCACCAAGTTACCGACGTGACCTATGAAATTGAACCATTTCACAGCACCGGCGCCCACTTGTGTTCTGACGTTGTGCACGTCTCTCGGCTGAAGCGACACCACTCAGACCAACCGAGCACAGAGACAGTGCCTTCGCCGCCGGAGGGGGGGTGGGGGGGTGATGCTACGTAACTCTAAACTCGATAAGGAAGAAGACGATGTGGGAGCTCTCGTGCAAACTAGGTTCCGTCTTGTATGCCTGCTTGTTTTCTCAATAGTAAACATATTTCTCAGACTCCTTTTCCCCGTAACAATATATATATATATATATATATGCCAAGTCTCTAAGAATTCGACCAGTTCTTTTGCCTGTATGGCTGTCAGGAAAATTTTCGGTAAACTGGAAATGTAAGTTTCTGTGCGCATCAGTTGGGTACATTAACAAAAATGCAGCCCTATTCGATCCAGGCTTTTTGCAAACAATTAAACAAATTTACGAAGCTGTCATCTTAGTGTACAGTAGAATCTCAGTGATGCGAAACTGGCTAATACAAATTCATGAAATACCCCAGTCAAATTCTACTGTGTTCATTGGGTCAAAATTCGAATGTTTCGAACTCTTTTTCTCACCGCGGCGGGTCGTATAGACTTTTGTACCAAAACCGCCGAACGAAGGTCAAGAGCAGCGTGCTCGAATCTTCGAAAGGACATGCACGGCCAGCGCATGCACTGTCAAAACTGTGGTTATCGTTTGCCACAACTGCTGTGGATGAAACCACACACTCTTGATATGATTTTCTATGGCAACGATGTAACTAACAGAACTCCGAAAGTGCGTGCACATGCATCCAATGCTTTACCATTATATACGATGTTGGTTACTACAATAGCTGTGGACAAAACCGTGGCAGATGCGATCATAGCAAAAAACTATTTTGTTTCAAAGGCACATGCGCAGCCAGCAGCATGCAGATTGAAAACGGAACTACGATTTTCCGTAACCGCCATGCGTGATTGTGCCGAAGTGATTACTAGTCGAGGCCAAGAGGCTAACGTATCAATAGATTCAACGTAATAAAGACGTAAAAAAGGCTAGTAGTGTTTTGGCATTCCTCTCCAAAAAAATTAGTAATGTTATTCCTGTCGATCTGCATACTTTGAAACTGAATTTGGGCATTCAGTTTTCAATTGGCCTCGAACGAAGCTTCAACCCGCACTTTCTCGGCAGTCAGCTCCGCCGTTCCATCCATTTACGTGTGTACCAGGAAAAAAGACATACCAGAGTTCCTTGACAGAGATATATCTGTAAAGATCTAAATATCACTGATGTGAAATCAATAATTATCAGGCACGACAACAAAGAAATGCCAACTGAGCACCTCATATTCGATAGTTTATAAGTTTGACCAGAAACACACCCTCGCTGACTGTCTTTCTAGAGCACCCGTCGTGATCTCTGCAGAAGACAAGGATGAAGACTTCAGCTGCCTCCCTATTCTAGCATCATTAAACGTGGCTGAGCAGCACCGCGGTGACTTAGAACTGTAACCATTTATCAAATACCTTGAGCGACGTCGCCTCCCCCCCCCTCCTCATCAGTTCGCGCGTGACTTTTCATCTTTCTTCCGTTTTTCCTTTGTTCTTCAGAGCGTGTTCAATTCTCTCCATTGCTGAGTAACTCAGGGAACGAGTTGCAACTCATGATTACTGAGTTACTGAGTTAGACAAGGAGAGCAGAAAGGTATGTCTTAAATTTAATCTGCAGAAAACGAAAGTAATGTACAATAACCTAGGAAGAGAACTGTGCTTCGAGATAGGTAATACGTGTAGTGCACTAGAAGTTATAAAAGGCTACATCCAGTTAGGACAGGTAGTAACCGTGGAGCCGAACCATGAGATTGAAGTAACTGGAAGAGTGTTAATGGGGTGGAGCACATTTGCCAAGCACTCTCAAATCATGACGGGTAGATGACCGAGTTGACAGGTGGAACATGGGAGAGGCCTTTGTCCTGCAGTGGACGTAGTCAGGCTGATGATGATGATGATGATGTCATCTTTCTGTCTGCACTAAGACATTCTCTACAAGCACAACTTTCATCCAACGAAAACTCTTTACCTTTTAGCCGTTCCTGCTGCTCTTCGCCATGACATTTTGCGTGCTTGCCACGACTAGCCATCAACAGGACATTTTGGCTTCACGCGTACTCTGGTGAGGATCAAGAACAAATACTACTGGCGGAAGCTTATGAAAACCGTCAAGCAGTACGTGAGGACTCGCACAGCTTGCCAACGCCACAAAAGTTCACCGATGAAACCAGCTGGTCTGCTTCACGGTGTATGACCCCATCACGCACCTTTTCAAAAGGTCAGGATTGATTTATTCAGCCTATTTCTGAAGTGTACTGCTGGTAACCGTTGTATTGTTGTTGCCACCGAACACTAGATACTACAGAACACAAGCCACCCATTGTGCAACTCTTTTCGATGTGGCTAATTTTTTATCAAGAACATCGTTACTCGCCACGGTGCCCCCACTATTGTGATCGCAGATCGTGGTACTGCATTTACAACACTGTTGCTCTGAGATATCCTGTGGATGAGCGGTACGACACACCGACCAGCAACTGCGTACCACCCACAGACCAACGGGTTCACCAAACGCCTTAACAGAAGGATTGCAGATATGCTTTCGATGTATTTCGCCAAAAATCAGAAGAATTTGGACGAAATCTTCCCGTATGTCACATTTGCCTTCAACACGGCTCTTTGGGAAGCCACCCACTTTGCTCCTTTTGGTCTGGTTTACGGTCGTGTGGTCACCACAATGCTTGACACCATGCTGCAACTAACTCTGCCGGACATGACTGACCAGACCCTGGATGCAGATGTATTTGTGAAGCGTGCCAAAGAAGTCCGGCAGCTTTCACATTTTATCGTTGCAAAATCCCGTCGCTCGCCGGTACAACACCCACCACAGAGCTGTAATAACATACTGTTGTGGGTGTATTTACTACTTTACAGTGGAAAAATAGTTCAGCAGTCAAGGTGATGGCTGTTGTATTTTTGGAATACCAGCATGTCGTCCTTTTTGTCGCACAATCCCACGTAGAGATAGCCGCAACCTCAGAACATCGACCTCCGGCGGCAAAAGTGCAGACTGGTCGTTTGTTAGCAGGTGTTGGATGAAAGGTACGTCTTTAGGTGAGGGATTTGGACGACATCTGAATATCTGAAAGGCGCAGGAGGGTTTAGAGGGGCTGTGCCATAGGTAACATCAGTTACTTGACGTAGCATACGGTAAGGCCCGGAGCACTTGGGTAGAAGCTTTTCGGTGAGGTCAATATGCCGTGAGGGAGTCCACAGAAGGAAAAGGCTACGCAGATTAAAGTGGATGTTCCGGTGGTGACTGTCATAACTATGTTTGTGACAGAGCTGCGAGTCCGAAAGGTGTCGATGGGCAATCTGACGAGCCTTTTTGGCTGTGCTAATAGCGCAGTGAGCATCTCTGAGGGGAGATGGGCAGGCTTGGGTACAAGCGTGTCGAACGGCAATGTCGGTTTTTTTCCATTCAAAAGCTGAAAGGGAGAATATCCAGCAGTTTCGTTGCGCGAGCTATCATAAGCAAAAGTGGCAAAGGGTTGTGCAATGCCCCAGTAGCGATGATCACTCGAGACAAACTTGGCGAGCATTAGGTGAGCATACGATTTAAACGTTCATAGGCCGTTGTAAGTTTGTGCTTGGGTGCACAAGAAATGGGTCGTCGATTATCTTAGATATAAAGTAGCGACCGTGTTTGGTGACCAGTTGACGAGAAACGCCGTAATGTAAGATGACGTCTTCAACCAAAAAGGCAGCCACATCTGTAGAGCAGCTGCTTGGGAGAGGTCTCGTAATGGCAAAACGTGTCGTGACGGCGACCCACCTGTTACCCTTGTTAGAAAGAGGGAAAGGGTCGAGCAGGTCGAGACCGACACGAAAGAAAGGCTCAGCAGTAATGTCGATAGGTTGAAGGAGCCCAGCGGGGTGTACCGCTGGCCTTTTGCGGCGTTGGCACAACTCCCAATAAGCAACATAACGTACGGAATGATAGAGGCCGGGCCAGAAAAAGCGTTGGCGGACACGATCGTACAGTTTAGCAACACCAAAGTGGTCAGCCGTTGGTACATCATGTAGTTGCTGAAGTACGGTCAAGTGCAGATGAGGGGGTACTACGAGTAGTAGTTCCTGTCCCACGAGGTGCATGTTTGGCGGTCAAGACGCTGTCCATGAGGACAAACATTAGAAGCAAACTGCCCATTGAGCCATTATTCAGGCAATTGATTAGATCTCGTAGGGACGCGTCAGGTCGTTGCTCACTGCCCATGTTGCAGAAAGCGGAGAGTGAGAAAAGGCAGATGGACGCGTTGTTCGTTTGGAGATCTGGAGCATCGATGGGTACCGAAAGAGGCAGTCAGTGTCTTGTTGAAAGCGGCTGGATTTGTAGACACTGTGTACGTAAATTCCTGGAGACGCTGGGTCCAATGATCAAGGCGCCCTGTTGGATCCAGGAGGGCTGAAAGCTAGTATAGAGTGTGATAATCTGTGGTAACGAGGAGAGGCCAGCCATATAAATAGAAGCAGAATTTACTAACTGCCAATATAAGCGCCAGGCACTCAGTAATAGAGTAATTGCGTACGGCAGGAGAAAGAAGCTGGCAAGCATACGCAAGAACCCCCCGCAGGGGCGCCTGCGCAGGTAGGCGTTTGGTGTGTAGCGACACCACGGACCCGAGCTAACGGGGGAGTTTTGACTCCCTCCCACGCCTAGCCGTGCGTGGCTTTTCCGTGTCCGGGGAAAAGGGGATCCTGGGGGTTGAGCTGACGCTGGGTGATTGGACCTTTAAGGCCCCCCGGCAGAGGCAACACACCCCTTTGGCCCTGGCTTCACGTAAGCGGCACCCCCGGATTGACCCGCCTGGGGGAATCGGCAATCGCCTTTTCCTGTCTCCCCCTCACATCTTCGTCTTTTCTCTTACTTTAAATCTTTCCTGTCCTCTCTTCTCTTCCGTTGACTTCCGTGTTTCCCGGCGGCAAGGGTTAACCCTGTGTGGCTATCCTACCTTGGATACACCATATTCGGTTATAGTGGTGGTGTACAGCTGGCGTCTGCAGGTCCTGTGCTTACAGACCCTGCAGCGTCCCCTTGTAGGACTCCATGGTGGGTGGCTGGCGCTGCTGTTGAAAATGAACTTTTTCTTATGGCTTGTTCCTTCCCCCCACTCCCTGATCGCCCTCAGAAAAGAGGGCGCACCGATGAAGTATTGCAGTTTTTTGGTCACCAGAGAGTATCCTTTCCCCGATTCCACGTTATCCATGCTGACACACCCGGCAAACCAGTGAGAACAATTTCACTTTTTCTTGTTTCGAAGTCTTTGACGGAAATCTTTGGCCCAGGATATAAAGCATCGAGAATGGCAAGTGGTGACCTCCTGTTGGAGCTCCGCGACCAGAAACAATATGAGAAACTGCCTAATCTAGTGAAATTTGGAGATACCAAAATCATAGTAACCCCACACCGAACCATGAACACCACCCGTGGTGTTGTTTCAGATGATGACCTGTTAGGGCTGACTGAGGCTGAACTCCTGGAGGGTTTCAGCGAACAGAATGTCATCAACGTGAAACGAATTAGGATGAGACGTGATGGCAAAGAAGTCCAGACTAAGCACCTAATACTTACGTTTAATTCAAGTGTACTGCCCGATTCTGTTGAGGCTGGGTACATGAAGCTTCGAGTGAGGCCTTACATTCCAAACCCTCTACGATGTTTCAAATGCCAGCGGTGCGGCCACAGTTCGCAGAACTGCCGAGGCCGCCTAACTTGCGCAAAATGCAGTGCTGAAGGCCACACATCTGATGCCTGTGAAAACTCTCCTCACTGTGCGAACTGTAATGAGGAGCATGCCGCATACTCACGGTCATGCCTATGCTGGAAAAAAGAAAAGGAAATTATCATAATTAAAGTGAAACAAAACATTTCATTTAGGGAGGCACGAAAACAGGTGTCCTGCCTACCAGAAACCAGCTTTGCCGAAGTGGCGCGTCAGGGGGCAGCGCCACGACGGCCCCCGGCGCCTGTCTGGCACACGCGTAGTGAGCCAGCGGTGACGCCTTCCGCCCCCTCGGCGGTTGCAGCAAGTGCTGCTCCGCCATCCAAGAAAGACCCACCAACCTCCGGGCTGGGGGCCGCGAAGGTCTCGTCCTTTGAGGCGAGGCCCTCAAAACAAATGCAGCGCTCGCAAGAGCGTGTGTCCAGCGCCTCGCAAGAGGCAATGGACACAACACCGAGCGTGAAGGCGCAGCCAGCGCCTAAGGATCGGCGCGACTCTGTCGACCGATCCAAAAAAGAAAAATCTCGTGTCACGGCCCCTGGAAAGGGTCCGTGAGCTTACTTTTCATCCTTGAGCACAGAACACAAAACACACCTAAAATGGACACACAAATACTACAGTGGAATGCCAGAGGCCTATTTAATAACCTAGATGATATCAAAGACTTGCTTAATGACTATCAGCCAAAAGTGTTCTGTGTTCAAGAAACCCATTTAAAGTCGACTCGTGTGAATTTCCTAAATCAATATGTGGTTTTTCGTAAAGATCGAAATGGTGGCAATTTCTCTTCTGGAGGTGGGGCCATCATTGCACAAAGAAGCGTAGCATGCCAGCACATTGTGCTACAAAGCTCTCTTGAGGTTGTGGTTGTTCGCGCTATTCTATTCAACCGTCTTATATCTATCTGCTCGATCTACATAGCCCCTGATGAACCATTCAATAAAACAGAGTTCGAAAAGCTTATTGATCAGCTTCCAGAACCATATGTGTTAATTGAAGATTTTAATGCTCACAGTTTGCTATGGGGTGATACCAAATGTGATGCGAGAGGTCGTGCAATAGAAAACTTTCTTCTCGCATCTGGAGCCTGTCTGCTCAATAAGGCAGAGCCAACATACTTCAGTACCACACACAATACATATTCATGCATAGATTTAGCCATTGGGTCACCGTCACTCCTACCTTACTTAGATTGGAAAGTTATTAATAATCTATATGGAAGTGACCATTTTCCAACTCTTTTAGTTACAAAACAACGGGATGACCGGCCGTCTTATCCCAAAAAGTGGAACTTTCATGTTGCAAACTGGGTGAAATTCAGAGAGCTATGTACACTACACCTCGAAGAGGTAGACCATTTGGGAGTAGAAGAGATGGCCAACTATATTTCGGAATATGTTCTTACTTGTGCAAAAAGTGCATACCGCAGTCCAGGAATGATAAGGTTAACGCAAAGCCATGTTGGAATCGGGAGTGTGAAATTGCTAAAAAACGGCAAAAAAAAGCATGGAGGGTTTTTTCTCGCTACCCAACAGCAGAAAACTTGATAACCTTTAAAAGTTGCAAAGCGAATGGAAGGCGTGTTCGCCGTATAGCGAAATGGGAAAGCTGGACACTCTATATATCCTCAATAAACTCCTACACAGACGTCAGCAAGGTTTATAATAGGGTGCATAAACTTAAAGGACAAGGCCCAAATCCCTTTCCTTTGGTGAATGACTGCGGTGGTACAATAGAAGAACAGGCAAACGCTCTTGACGAACACTTCGAGAAAATGTCAAGCTCAGAAAACTATACCACTAAGTTCTTACGCCACAAAAGCATAGCTGAAAGTGTACCTCTGTGCCGGAACAAGGCTCGATCAGACGGATACAATAAACCACTAACAGTATACGAACTGAAGCTCGCCCTTGGTTCCTGTGGAAGTTCTGCTCCTGGTTCTGATACGATTACTTATGAAATGATCAGAAATCTTCCTGATGAAACCCTGAACTGCCTTTTAGCACTTCACAACAAGATTTTCAGTACCGGCAAAATACCCTCTGCTTGGAAAGAGGCAATAGTACTACCAATCCTTAAACAGGGCAAAGATCCCTCTTCGGTAAATAGCTACAGGCCTATCGCCCTCACAAGCTGCCTACTCAAAGTGTTTGAAAAAATGATTAACCGCCGCTTGGTCTATTACTTGGAATACAATGGCATATTGGACCCGTGCCAGTCTGGTTTCCGTACAGCTAGATCCACAACTGACAATCTTGTCCTCCTCGAGTCGTATGTACGTGACGCGTTTGTACACAATCAATACTGTCTGTCTGTTTTCTTCGATCTTGAGAAGGCATATGATACTGCCTGGCGATATGGAATCTTGCAAGATCTACTGTCTTTCGGTATATGTGGCAGGTTGATTACCATCTTAAAAGATTACCTGTCTGAAAGGAAGTTCCGTATAAGAATAGGTACTGTGTTATCGCGCACATTTATCCAAGAAAATGGAGTGCCGCAGGGAGGAGTATTAAGCTGCACACTATTTATAGTTAAAATGAACTCTCTTCGCTCTGTTATTCCACCTGCGATATCGTACTCTCTGTACGTGGACGACATTCAAATTAGTTTCAAATCGTGTAACTTGACTGTATGCGAACGCCAGATACAGGTAGGTGTTAACCGACTTGCAAAATTGGCTGACGAGAATGGTTTTAAGTTTAACACTGACAAGACTACTAGTGGGCTGTTCTCGAGACGACGAGGTGTGCATCCTGACCCCTGCATACTAATGAATGGACAAAATATAGTCATCGCGAAAGAACAAAAATTCCTCGGTGTAATTTTTGATTCCAAACTCACCTTCATCCAGCACATAAAACAGCTGAAGTTGAAATGTCTCAAGACCATGAACCTTTTAAAGATTTTATCGCATCAGTCGTGGGAGACAGACAGGCACTGTCTCATATCTCTGTTTCGAAGCCTGGTTCTGTTACGTATAGACTATGGATGCACAGTATATCAGTCAGCTCATCCCGACTGCGGTGGCTGCATTTCTGATGGAGGCGGAAATGTTGTAGGCCCGTGTGCTCAGATTTGGGTGCACGTTAAAGAACCCCAGGTGGTCGAAATTTCCGGAGCCCTCCACTACGGCGTCTCTCATAATCATATAGTGGTTTTGGGACGTTAAACCCCACATATCAATCATTATCGGTCAGCTTCAAGGACAGCACTGAAAATGTTGGACCCTGTATACCACCTAGGTATCCGGCTGGCACTTTGTGCCTTCCGTACCAGCCCTATTCAAAGCCTTTATGCAGAGTCAGATCAGTGGCCACTAGACTATCAGCGCACGTATCTAGGAGTCAACTATGCAGTTAAGATCATGTCTCTGAAGCAGCACCCATGTAAAACACTTATGAACGATGTGTCTACTACCCAGTTATACCTAAACCGTCCTTCTATCGCCCCACCGTTTCCATTGGCAATAAGACCTGCAGTAGAAAAACTTGCAATTTTCTTCAATGACTTGGAGGAAAGGGACCATGTCGAACACATTCCTCCCTGGCAGCAATGTCCAGTTACTTGTGACTGGTCTTTCAAAGACATCATAAAGGAAAATTGTCCAAGTGCACTTATTGAGCTACATTTCTTGGTTCTTGAACACAAATATCGTTCAACCGCGTTCTTCTCTGATGGCTCAAAATCTCAAACATCTGTATCTTGTGCAGCCTATGGACAAAAGTTCTCGGACACCAGAACCATGCATACACATACCAACATTTTCACAGCGGAAGCCTATGGTATCCTACTTATTATACAACACATTAAACAACACAAGATACAAAAGTCTATAGTGTACACAGATTCTTTAAGTGTTGTCAGGGCCCTGTCTTGTGGCAAGTACAGCAAGAACCCTACTTTCAACAAGCTCCTTAATGAAATCTATGCAGCCTACAACTTAAAACTTTCTATTGTTATTTGCGGGGTTCCGGGTCATTCTGGAATTGCGGGCAATGAAATAGTGGACAAGAATGCACGAGAAGCCGCTGGTCGGCAAACCATAGATATAACCTCTGTTCCGGGTGTAGATCTAAAACCTGTTGTACGTAGAGGTCTACGCAACCACTGGCAAGCTGAATGGGACAGAGAAGTCGGCAACAAACTCCACCTTGTAAAACCCCAGCTGAGAAAAGTCATCCCCCAAAAACTCAACAGGTTCGCCGAAGTCGCTCTAACACGGCTCAGAATAGGCCACACTTATGCCACACGTAAACACCTTTTGACAGGCACTGATCCACCTACATGTATACACTGTGGAGAGAGTCTAACCGTTGTGCATGTCCTCATACAATGTCCTATGCTTCACCAAGCACGACTGACCCATTTCAGGGAGCTCTATCGATATCATATCCCACTTCATCCAGCGCTGTTTTTATCACTTGATGCAGTGGTTGACCTTAAGAGGCTTCTTCATTATCTTGGGAAAGTGAAATTTTTAACAATGATATCATTCCATCCTAGGCACCAGGCTGCGCCTCAAGTGTGAGGTACCCCCTGGTGCATAAAAAGTATGTCTGAGCCTTCGCAGTTCTTGCTCAGGCAAGGACTTCAGCTGCGAGGGTCTTGGGCCTTACAGACAAATTTTTCAGTACAGACTTCAGCCTACAAAATGAAGGTTCTAGCAAAGTGACATTCCTTACTTAAGCAAAGTGACATTCTTTTAAATGTACTGCGTTTTAAATGGTTCGTAGATATTTGTTAATTTTTAATCATGTTTTAATCATTTGTTTTAATTTTTTAACCAATAACCGAAATGAAACACTTGTACTGGCACTCTTTGGCCTTAGATGCCCTTGCGCCAATAAAACTTAACATAATAATAATAATAATAATAATAACATACGCAAGAACTCTATCATGACCGGATGGACGCTGGGCTAACACCGCACCAATAATATGGCCACAAGTCTCCTGGATGAAGCCGTACGATTTGCGTTGACTGCAAGTCACGAACTTTGTGAGGTGGAACTTGTCTTCAGGACTGTTGTACATTTTTTTCTCATTTCTTTTTATCTCGCCCTTGTGCTTCTCATCAACCACAAATTTTTTGTACCTTCCACTGTTTTTCAGACCCATGGCATTCATACGATGCATCTTTTTCTTCCTTTTTTTCGGGGGGGGGGGGGGGGTGAGAGGGTAATGCCATGCTTTGTTGGTGGCAGAAGAAGAGAGCATAAAAATGAGTGCCATCTGTGGCTTAGTAAGCAGTCGTTCACTTTGAGAGTCTGTTAGACGTTTCCTTTCATGACAGTATATTTTACTGCACATACATCGACGATGTGTGGGGCTAGGTTTCATACAAAAGAGGACATTGGGCATGGTGGCACCGCAGAAATGAAGTCTAACCCTTTCGTCTTTCTTGCGCAGTTGCTCACCACACTGCTGCTGATACCGGCTGCGCAGGATGGAAGAAGCGAACCACAACGAGGCAACACAACGCAGCTCGTCGCCGAATCCAGTTTTGGTGTGTCGTCCGCGCAGCACATGTGCCATCACAGCGGATATCGGCACGGAAGCCCTACAGCGGCGACCATCAGCGTCGACGCAGTATGCGGCAGAGCCCAGGGGGCGCACCTCGCGCCCAACATATACGCCGCCGGAGGATCACTGCTGGACATTGGGCACGGTGGCACCGCAGAAATGAAGTCTAACCCTTTCGTCTTTCTTGCGCAGTTGCTCACCACACTGCTGCTGATACCGGCTGCGCAGGATGGAACAAGCGAACCACAACGAGGCAACACAACGCAGCTCGTCACCGAATCCAGTTTTGGTGTGTTGTCCGTGCAGCACATGTGCCATCACAGCGGATATCGGCACGGAAGCCCTACAGCGGCGACCATCAGCGTCGACGCAGTATGCGGCAGAGCCCAGGGGGCGCACCTCGCGCCCAACATATACGCCGCCGGAGGATCACTGCTGGACATTGGGCACGGTGGCACCGCAGAAATGAAGTCTAACCCTTTCGTCTTTCTTGCGCAGTTGCTCACCACACTGCTGCTGATACCGGCTGCGCAGGATGGAAGAAGCGAACCACAACGAGGCAACACAACGCAGCTCGTCGCCGAATCCAGTTTTGGTGTGTCGTCCGCGCAGCACATGTGCCATCACAGCGGATATCGGCACGGAAGCCCTACAGCGGCGACCATCAGCGTCGACGCAGTATGCGGCAGAGCCCAGGGTGCGCACCTCGCGCCCAACATATACGCCGCCGGAGGATCACTGCTGGACATTGGGCACGGTGGCACCGCAGAAATGAAGTCTAACCCTTTCGTCTTTCTTGCGCAGGTAAGAAAACGTTATGGGAAGTGCTATCGATCGAACGATTTGTGCCTACTTGTGCTGCGCCCAAGGCTGCTATGTTTATTTTTGTACGACTTGTCATCTCATGTTGTGAACGTATTGTTGCTTGCTGGCGATGTAGAGACAAATCCCGGTCGAGACTTAGCGCACATCGCGAAACAGCTGCAGGTAATTACAGGCGACTTAAAAGAAATAAAAGAGGAGAGGCTAACCGCCATAGATAAGAAACTAGAATTGCTGGACTCGCTTCATAGCAAAATAACAATCTGCACGGATCAAGTAACGCACCTGCAAAAAGTAGTTTCAGACCTTGAACTAAAGCTTGACGACCTGGAAAATCGTTCTAGAAGAGGGAACCTGATTGTGTACGGCATTCCCGAAAAGCACGATGAGGATGATGTCTCACTCGAACAAACTGTTAACAACACGATTATTAAGAAAACACTGGATCTAGAGCCTGTAGCAATCGAAAGAATTCATAGGCTCGGAAAGCCAGACGCTAATAAAAGCTCAAAGGAACTAAATTAGCGATTAGTGAAGACTTTTCAGCTCGTGTTCGTAGCATAAGGAAAAAGCTGTGGGATAGCGCCAAATCTAACAAAGAATCTGGTGACAAAGTATGGTTGGTATACGACAAGATTAGTATCAATCGAGTACTTTACCGCTGGGATGATACCGCAGGCGATAAGGTTGAGATCAAAACAGAACGCAATGCTCCCTCCAATCAAAAAAAACCCAAAAAACCAAGAAGGAACACCACCCATGCGCACTCGACGCCATCAACCACGTCCAAAATAGTTTTTGTCAATGTGAATGCACGCAGCATACTGAACAAACTCGACTCGCTAGAATCGGTACTTCTTACTGTCGACCCTGACTTCTTGGCTGTGACGGAAACGTGGCTTTCAAACGAGATTGGAGACGCCGAAATAGCACCTCCAAGCTACTGCATTGTGAGAAAGAACCGAGCAACACGCGGTGGTGGAGTTGCCATTCTTATTAACAAACGTATTCGATTCACACAGATGCCTGTTGTTGAGGGTGCTGAAGCGGTGTTCTGCAATTTATTGTGCGGCTCATTTTCAATCGTAGTTGGTTGTGTTTATCGCAGTCCAGGGTCAGACCATATCGCTATGCAATCACTGCACGCATACATGCAGCGCAATGTGAAAGGCAAGAGACTAATCCTTTTAGGGGACTTTAATCTGCCCGACATAAACTGGCGGACCATGCAGCACGAGTGCTTGAACTCAGAAACCCTTTTTGATGCAATGCTATCTTTTAACCTCAGATAATAATGGAGCCAACACGGGTGCAGGCGGAGAGCTCCAATATACTTGACCTGGTATTCTTAAGCGACCATTTTCCAAGTGACAAACACAGTGTAGAAATTCTCGATGGGATATCGGACCACAAGCTAATCGTGTGCAGCGCATCAATTTGTGCCAAAAAAAGCCACTGCCACTCGCAAAAAAACTTTCCAGATTTTCAGAATGCAGATGACACCAGCATAATTGACCATCTATCAATGGAATTAGCACCGTTTGAAGAAGATTCGAAACGCGCATCCATAAGTGTCGATGAATTGTGGTTAAAATTTAAACATACCATAACGCACTGTATGAAATTATATGTACCAAACAAAACAAAAAGATCAAAGAAATATAATCCCTGGATTAATCGTGATATCATTCACGCGAAACGCAAAGTTAAAATTAAAAGACTCAGGAAATCCCTAAAACTAAGTAAAAGCAATTCTAAGACTGCTCTCACAACTGCCATCACCGACATGAAATTAAAAATAAGAACCGCAAAAAAGAACTATTTCACTAACACCCTTCCTAGTTTCATCAAAAACTCGCCGCAAAAATTTTGGGGCTTTCTTAAAAATTCAAAGTCTAGCGAAAACGCTAGTCATCCTCAAGATGGCCTTATTACCCCTTCTTCGCTCAATGAGCACTTCCAATCAGTTTTCACGGCCGATGACGGCAATCAACCACCAATCAACATTTTGAACAAAGAACCATTGGAACTGCCCGTGATAACCGAACAAGGTATCTTTCATCTGCTCCTCCAACTTGACACAAAAAAAGCCTCAGGACCAGATAACATTCCAAATTTGTTTCTCAACCGATATGCGGAGTGGATGGCAAAATATCTGTGCATCATATTCGATAAATCCCTAGCAACATGCACCATACTGGATGATTGGAAAAAAGTGAAAGTTAAACCGATACACAAATCAGGCCCAAAAGATGACGTAAATAACTTCAGGCCTATATCTCTTACTTGCACTTGCAGCAAACTTCTTGAACATATTATCTTAAAACATATCAATATATATCTTGAAAACGAACGCATCCTGTCGCCTTCTCAACACGGTTTCCGTAGGGGGCTTTCTACAGTCACGCAACTAACAGAACTAACTCATGATTTATCCTTAAGTGTGGACAACCAAAAACAGGTCGACCTTATCCTATTGGACTTTGCAAAAGCCTTTGATAAGGTTTCGCATAAAAAACTAGTACAAAAGTTAGAATGTACCTTAGGCAATGGCTCCGTTACGAAATGGATAAAAAACTACCTTACCGGTCGCACACAATTTGTTGATTTCAATGGACAAGTATCCACAACAGTTCCCGTCAAATCCGGTGTTCCCCAGGGTTGTGTTCTTGCTTCGACCTTATTCCTAATTTTTATCAATGACCTACCCTGTCAAATTCCCGTCCACGTCAGACTTTTCGCGGATGATTGTATAATTTATCATGAAATAAACTCTGCAGAAGATCATCTTGCCTTAAACAAAGCCCTCGAAATAGTATCAAACTGGTGTTCAGATTGGCAAATGATACTTAATGTTAAAAAATCAGCTATAATGACAGTAACAAGAAAAAGGGAATGGTCAGAGTTCTCATATACCATCAATAGTATCCCACTTCCTAGAACAAGTCATCATAAGTACCTTGGCCTCACCTTTACTAGCGATCTGAGATGGGATGCCCACGTTTCTAACGTTACAGCTACCGCACTGAAACGACTTTTTTTTCTGAGACGATGCCTTCGACTAGCACCTTCTGAAATTAAACTGTTAGCCTACAACACGTACGTGAGATCTGTTCTTGAATATGCGAACATTGTTTGGTTCCCGTACACAAAAAAACATATTGCGAAGCTAGAAGGCGTGCAAAGAAAAGCTGTTCGATTTATCTTTAAC
This sequence comes from Rhipicephalus microplus, assembly GCF_043290135.1. NCBI lineage: Eukaryota > Metazoa > Arthropoda > Arachnida > Ixodida > Ixodidae > Rhipicephalus > Rhipicephalus microplus. Next base: position 422,681,428 of record NC_134710.1, on the reverse strand, counting down.
AAGTTTAGGCAAACAGACTCACCAACTGAAATGCTCGAAGAAGCGGGCATGCTAACGCTGCAAAAACGAGCAAGACTAGCACGCCTACAATTCATGTACCAGCTACGCCATAAGCAACCCACCCGTAAGAAGCACCCCGAAATGCTACAAGAATACGCATTCCGTACGGAATGTTTCAAACACTCATTCTTCCCAGCATCAATAAGGGAATGGAACAGCTTAGCAGCTATGATTACTAGCAGCAATTCTTTAAATATTTTTTCACGTCTTGTTGAAGAACATTTGCGTTTGGAACCCTAATATTGCGCTATTGTGGTCATCTTTGCAAAATCCATTGTTTTAGACTGTGTTATTTTGACTCTTCCACACTGTAATCATTTGGATATAATACAATTACTGTTAGAACTTTGTTGTTAGAATTTGGTTAGAATTTGTTTGAATTTGATTGTTAGAAATTGTGAGAACTTGGTAGCATCAATGTAACGCGTATCCTAAACGATGTATAACTTACGGATGTTTTTATTGTGTGCTTTTATTGTGTGTTTCCCCGATGTCCTTTCTGCGAAAATCCCGACAAGGGATTGGCAGTATTTTTAAATAAATAAAATAAATAAATATCATGCAGCCTCGTAACATGTGTATGGCAAGGTCAACTTGGTTTGAATAAGGTAAACAAATGGGCAGACGAGAATGGGTGCACTCTTAATCTGCAAAATAGCATAAGAATTTTATTTACAAAAAAGAGAGGCCTACATCCAGATTCGGACATTGATCTGCATGGGCAGTGGCTAGCTGTGAAAACTGAACGCAAATTTTTTAGGCATAATTGTAGACATGAAATGGGCATTCATACCCCACATGAAAAATCTCAAGAACAAATGCCTGAAAGCTATGAGTATAGACCATTTTCACAAAGGAGGAAGAGTGTAATCACGTATTGGTGCATTTTCGCCACCCTCTCTCTCCACCGGCCGTTCGGCCACCAACGCTGGTGTGTGGAGATTGCCACCTTTTACATGCGCGGCCCATGCGAAGTCAATGTGTTGCTTTCTTTGTTTTTATGCGCTAAAGGAGGTGTGCTGGTGAAAATCGAAATATCGGATGAGATAAAGTCAACAGGCTACCACGGCGCTGTGTTTGGCTGTGACAACAGCTATCGAAAGCACAAAAGGCTTACAGCTGAAACATGCGAGGCACAACTTTCTTTGAAAGGGTTTTAGTGAGGTCACAGGCCTTCTTCTCTGAGAAATTTTTTATTATATTTGGTTTGTGTCCTTGTGGCTGTTTCTTCATTACACCAGTTTGTTATTATAATGGGGCGCTGGTACACCTCATCATCTGCAGCAAAGAAAAGCTGTTTCAAAGCTGATGGTTAATGCACAAAATGTTTTGCCTAGACTTTTTTTATTATAACATCAACATTCCCCATTTCTATGCAACAGCACATGAGTTACAGCGCCTGCAGGTACCCAAATCTAAGCACGTGCAATTTCAAGATTATAGAATGAGCACTTTCCAAATTGCACAACTGAAAGGCCTTCACGAGATAATTGTTCTTTGGCTCAGTAACGTGCTTGTGGCGTTTTTTCGACGGTTTCTACTTGTTAATTTCGTGACCATTACTGGAGCAGTTTTATGGCCACAGCACTTTTTTTTTTTTTCCGCGGCAGCCTGAGTGTCGTGAATAATCAACCTACTTTTGCTAAAGCCAGGTCGTTACCTGAACACAAGCACTCATTGTGATGCTTCTTAAAAAAGAAAGAATGACAACAATGTTACCAAAAACGGGTGCACTTTCAGCGTATTGCCAGTGGCAGCTGTTCGCGTCCAAGTGACTTTATGCTATGCCGTGCTTCCAGATGTGTAAGATGTTTATTTTTATTTTCTCTTTGTGATGCTTCTACAGGGAAGTTCGAGCTCATCCGTTGTACATCTGTTTGTTATCATGCGCAATGATCATACACAAGCTACGACGATGACGTGAATCAACACCGCACGCATCAGTGTTGTTGCTTTCTCCGATCCATAAACTTTGTATTGCGACTTACTGAACAGAACCAAATGATGTACTTGCGTTTGTAGAGTGGCATTAAACACAAAGAATCACAGCAAAGAAACCACAGAGTCATATTGAACACTACTGCGTGCACTTAAAGTGTAGCTGGACAATGGCGTACATATTTGCTTGTTATCGATATACCAATTACTTCAAGAGTTGTCCAAAAATTTAATGCTAGTGCTTACTCCCAGAACCCAACAAGGCCAGCTATAACAAAGCATACTTACCAATTACCCATTCACACATGCTGCTTAAGGAATGCATTAAACTGCTACTCACCTCCTGTCTATCATAGGTGCCGCTGCGAAAACGTCTCGTGAGTCACCACTGCTTTCTATTTCAGCCATATCGAAGCTGACAGCTTAGCAATTACTTACTAGAGCCTCTACACTCATAATGTGTTGCTGTGTTTTGACTGTGTATTGCAAAGAACAGCAATACTCTTTGTACTTAGCGCGTACACTGCATGCACCGATGCAGATCCGCACACACCAATATGGCAGCGAAACATCGCAGACACTGGACGGCGCTGCGGTGGTAAAAATGGCAGCTTGCTTGTAAAAGTGGTCTATACTAAAAGTCTTGTCGCAGATATCATAGGGCAGTGATAAAAATGCCTGATGAATCTTTATAAAAAGCCTCATACACATGCGCCTAGATTATGGGGCAATCGTCTATCAGTATGCGGCACCAAGCACCATGAAAACACTTGACCCTGTGCACCATTTGGGTATTCGCGTTTCCACAGATGCTTTTCACACTAGCCCCATAGACAGCCTCTACAATAAATCGAACTAGTGGTCGCTTCATCTGCAGCGATGTTACTATTTTATTGTTAACGCCCACAAGGAACACCCCTCACAAGCCATAATCATTTATCTGTTCTGTCCTTTCCTATTTAAGAACTGTCCTTCGCTGAGACAGCCCTACTCACTTTGTGTGAACGGCCTCACTGAGGAAATGGGTGTGCCACTTTTTGAACACTGTTTGGTAGCTCATGCTGTAGGTCTCCCGCTGTGGCTGTGGCAGATTATAGACTGTAATGTGTCTTTCACAGAAGTCATGAAATATGCACCTATTACACATATCCGCATGTACTTCCTAGTTGCCCAGCATTCTTTTCCGATGCCTGCAAGTCTAACACTTCTGTGTCCTCCGCTGCAGTTGGCTCATCTTTTTTAGATTCTGGAGCTCTGCATCCTAACACAATTATGTTCACAGAAGAGCATATGCGATATTGGATGCCATCAGAAACAATAAACAATGATAATTATAATGTGCAGTAATATACACTGATTCTCTAAGCATGGTAAAGACTCTAAAAACCCTGAAAATATCCAAAAGCCCTGTCCTTGAATCTCTCTACTCACTCCGATGCACAGTCTACTCGCTTACAGCATGTCGTAGTCTGCCTGGTGCCAGGACACCGTGAGATCGTGAGATACAAAGAAATGAGTTGGCAGACCAGCTAACCGCATCTATCAATGCAAGCATTTCTAATACTTCTATAGCTATCATGCACTTGACCTGAAACCTCTGCTGAAAGAAAAGCTTGGGGCTTCTTGGCAGAGCACATGGAATCGGCACACAGAGAACAAACTGCACAAAGCATTAGCAAAGCATCAGATAAATCTTGTCACACAGAAGTTATACTTACAAGGCTAACGTCAGCACGCATACGCAGTACGCACTTATACCTTTTGTCTAGTGGCGATCCACCCTTGTGTAACATATGTGGGGAAGCCCTGACCATGCTTCACATTTAATTACCTACAGTACAGTCGATTAGACACGCTAAGAAGACAACACTTCCCATTACACTACTGGCGACAGATATACCATTTCTCCCTGCAATATTTATTGGTAGGGAATCATTTTTCACTCATAAATCATTGTTGGCTTTTTTAATAGACGTGAACATTTTTCACGTCATATACCCAGTCATTCGGTTGCACGACCTCTCAAGAGAGGTCGCTACTGCAGTGGCTACATTGAACAAAGCACCTGCCTCACAGCCCTTGGACGCATGGGCATTCACGAGGCACGTGTGCTAATGCCATATATCTCCACCATGCTTTTACTATCATGACTTTTTGTCGTCCATTCCTACTACCCACTTTACATGTCACTGTCATGATTTTAATACTTGTAGGTTGTTACCCACCTTAGCGCATAGAATTTGAATACACCTGCTTATTATAATCATCGTTCACATCTCTTGGTATGTAACCTGGTGCTCAAATGGCCCTTGCACCACGAAACAACACACATCATCAATGCCAGCTCATCAAACTGTAGTCTTCTGCTATAGCTTGTGTCATGTGTGTCAAGCTGCGTGCTACTCCAAGCACACGCTCGTTCTGGGTGCTTGTCCTCTCTCTTTGCCATCTTTGGCTATATACACTACCTTCTTACTCATGACAGCCACGGCGTCATGAGTAAGAAGGTCATGAGTGCTGTCTGGTGGCACAGCTTTTATGGGTAACATATTATTTTTTCACAGTGGTACGCATGAACTTTTTAAAAAAGTATCTCTCTCATTGAGAAGTAATGTGCTGTAAAAACCAATAAAATGCAAAGTAAGCGATTTTAAAGCTTGTTTTCTTGTTCGATACAACTCTATTAAATACCAACGTATATTGAGCCAATAAAGGAAGGTGCAGGGATGAAGAAAATACTGCACTACAGTTACTGGGACAAAAGGACGAAAGAGGTTAGAGGGGACACACATTACGAGGTATACATGACAAGTACAAACTCTCAACTGAATTTATTCAGGAAGACATAGAGGAAAAAAAAATTCCAGGGAGGGCAACGGACTGATTACGATGAAAATAACTTGTTGTTAGGCTCGTTGGTAGATCGTTTCAAGAAATTAATTTGAGCGCAAGCGCATGACACATTTACACACACACACACCGAAGCATCAAACATGTACAGCGCTCACTTCCAGATGATTTATTCATAGCTCGAAGGTTTGAATATATACACAGGGCACATGCACGCATTAGCATCATAGAAAGCCAACAGCATACACTTTCAAGACGTACATTTATCATCTCACAGCCTGCCCCGCCGTAGTGGTCTAGTGGCTAAGGTACTCGGCTGCTGACCTGCAGGTTGCGGGATCGAATCCCGGCTGCGACGGCTGCATTTCTGATGGAGGCGGAAATGTTGTAAGCCCGTGTGCTCAGATTTGGGTGCACGTTAAAAAACCCCAGGTGGTCGAAATTTCCGGAGCCCTCGACTACGGCGTCTCTCATAATCATATGGTGGTTTTGGGACGTTAAACCCCACATTTCAATTTCATCTCACAGCCTAAGTGTGTGTGTGTGCATGAATGTGTCCTGTGTGCGCTCAAATTGATTTTTTTGAAACTGATTACGATGAGGGTGGTGTGAGGAGGGGAGGGTAATTTTGCTGAACTGTTTTCTGGTGCGGGGTGGTTAGAGCTAGGGAGATGATTCGCAGTTCCTCTCCGCGTACTAGTCACCCCACGTGTAGCACCAGAAGACAGCTCAGCAAGATAGCCGCTTCCCACACTCTCATCATAAACCAATCATTTTCTTTAATGCAGTCCTTTTTTCCTTCATGTTTTTTAAATAAATTCAGTTTTGAGTTTCTGCTTGTCATCTATAGGTAATTTATAACATGTGTCTTCTCTAACCTCTTTTGTCCATGGTATTTTAGCCATGCAAAACCAACTAGCCCAATACGTCACTTTGCTGAAGGTATAGCGAATGTTAATTGTACGGTTTTGGCTGCATTGTATTGATTATGACATAAGTGGGAAAAAAGTAAAGTGGACAAAAAGAGAACTTGCTGCATCTGGAACAGAACTTGCAGCCTTCGGATAGCATGCTCGATACTCTACCAATTCAGCTCAGTCATCCTCGTGCCCACACTATTTATATGCATGCTAGCATGGGAGTGTAAGTCAGTGCTGCTCACAGTCGTGATGGCAAGTCTGGAATACTTATCTTTTTTGCCAGCTGCAAAGTGCACATGTAGATTCAACAAAAGGAGGGAAGGTTTGTAAGGGGACCTCATCACCTTTTGAGCGAGAAGCAAATGAATAGAACATAAAATTAGCCCAGCAAAAGCATAGCACACATATTTGTTGCCTTTGACTGTGGTGTAGTCATGACATAAGTTGGAATAAAATGAACAAGACATCACCGTCTTTGTCAGTGTTGTCCGAACTCACAATTTTAGAATTGTTTGTCTGATAAAGATCCAGCCACGATGGAAGGTGTTTACCTGTCCACTTCTTTTGGTATATTATTTTGCCACCTCTGTCCTCTATGCTATTCTTGACCCGATCTATTGTTGTATGCAATGAGACCAGGCAGTAGGAGATTATGTCATGTGTACTAGAAATGCCAGGAGGGAGCTTCTAGTAGGGTTCGCAGAACGCAATAATTTACGGATTTTGAATACCTTCTACCGAAAGCGAAGGAACCGTAAGTGGACATGAAGGAGCCCTAGTGGTGAAAATAAGAACAAAGTAGACATTATACTGAGTGCACACCCAGGCATCTTGCGAGATGTAGAAGTGCTTGGCAAGGTACAATGCAGTGACCATAGAATGGTACAGTCCCAAATTCGCCTAGACTTGAAGAAGGAATGACAGAAATTGATAGGCAAGAAGCCAATAAATGAGCTAGCACTGAAAGGGAAAGTACCGGAATTCGGAGTCTCACTTCAGAACAGATACTCAGATTTTATCGAGGAAAACAGCCTTAGCGTTGACGCAATGAATCATAATCTCACGAGCATCATTACGGTGTGTGCAGTGGAAGTTGGGGGTACTGAAGTTAGACAGGACACTGGCAAGCTGTCTCAAGAAACGAAGAATCGCATTAAGAAGCGTCAAAGCATGAAAGCCTCAAGTACAACAGACAAAATAGAGTTGGTAGAGCTTTCGAACTTGATTAATATGCGTGAGGTATCCGATGTAAGAAGGTACAACATGGAGAGAATTGACACGCTCTGAAGAACAGAGGAAGCATCAAAGCAGTGAAGAGAAAACTTGGGATAGGCGAAAATCGGATGTATGCACTAAGGGACAAAGAAGGCAAAGTAACTACCAATATGGATAGAATAGTAAAATTAGCAAAGGAGTTTTACAGAGATCTGTACAGTAGGCAGCACAACAATGACCTTAATGTAACAACTTGCAGTAACCCAGATGACACCCCACCAGTAATGATAGAAGAAGTCAGAAAAGCCTTAGAGAGCATGCAGAGGCAAAGCTTATGGTGAGGATCAGGTAACATCAGATCTGCTGAAAGATGGAGGACAGATTGTGTTATAAAAACTAGCGACCCTGTTTATGAGGTGTCTCCTGATGGGAAGAGTACCAGAATCTTGGAATAATTCTAGCATCATCCTAATACATAAGAAAGAAGATGACTAGGACTTGAAGAATTACAGGCCGATCAGCTTGCTCTTTGTAGTATACAAGCTATTTACAAAGGTAATTGCTAACAGAGTCAAGACAACATTGGAATTCAATCAACCAAAGGAACAAGCAAGATTTCGAACAGGCTACTCAACAATCGACCACATTCATACCATCAATCAGGTAATAGAGAAATGCTCAGAATATAGCCAACCACTGTACATAGCCTTCATAGATTATGAGAAGGCGTTTGACTCAGTAGAAATATCAGCAGTCATGCAGACACTGCAGAATCGGGGCGTCAATGAAGCATATATAAACATCCTGGAAGAAATCTACAGGGGATCAACTGCTATCATATTGCTTCATAAAGAAAGCAACAGAATACCAATAATGAAGGGTGTAAGGCAGGGGGGTACAATCTCCCCAATGCTATATACCGCTAGCTTACAGGAGGTTTTCAGAGCCCTAGAATGGGAACAGTTAGGCATAAGAGTTAATGGAGAGTACCTTAGTAATCTGCGCTTCACCGATGACATTGCATTGCTGAGTAACTCAGGGGACGAATTGCAACTCGTGATTCTGCAACTCAGTTAGACAAGGAGAGCAGAAAAGTAGGTCCTAAAATTAATCTGCAGAAAACTAAAGTAATTTACAACAACCTCGGAAGAGAACACTGCTTCGAGATAGGTAATAGTGCACTTGAAGTTGTAAAAGACTATGTCTACTTAGGACAGGTAATAACCGCGGAGTTGAACTACGAGACTGAAGTAACTAAAAAAAAAAGAATGGGGTAGAGCACATTTAGCAAGCACTCTCAAATCATTCCCGGTAGATTGCCACTATCCCTCAAAAGGAAGGTATGTAGCACGTAGACAGGATAACCGCTGGTCATTAATGGTAACTAACTGGATTCCTGGAGAAGGCAAGCGGGTTAGGGGGACACAGAAGGTTAGGTGGGCAGATGAGATTAAGAAGTTTCTGGGTATAAACTGGCAGCAGCAAGCACAGGACCGAATTAACTGGCGGAACATGGGAGAGGCCATTGTCCTGCAGTGGACGTAGTCAGGCTGATGATGATGATGATGATTGTTGTATGCATATGCTTGTGTACCAGAAAGAAACAAGCTCCTGGGAGGGAATTTCCCTTATCCTCCACAACGAGGAGGGCCTCATGTTATAGGGTGGCATATGAGGATTCACCTCTCGTCCACATCACGCAAAGATAACATGCCTTCTGACGCCCTCTGGCAAAAGTCTCCTTACTTATGCCACTGGCTGCAGGACGTAGTCAGGCTGATGATAATGATGATTGTTGTATGCATATGCTTGTGTACCAGAAAGAAACAAGCTCCTGGGAGGGAATTTCCCTTATCCTCCACAACGAGGAGGGCCTCATGTTATAGGGTGGCATATGAGGATTCACCTCTCGTCCACATCACGCAAAGATAACATGCCTTCTGACGCCCTCTGGCGAAAGTCTCCTTACTTATGTCACTGGCTGACACTTCCAGTGTTTGCACATCTGCAAATGTCCAGAAAAGTGGGCAGAGAAGCACCTTCCATCGTTGCTCAATTGGTAGAGCTTTGGGCGTGTTTTCAGAAGTTGTTGGTTTGAAGCCCACTAAAGGAAAACGTCATTTTTTCCCCTTTTTAATTCATCGCAATCACGTCATTTGTAACACTTCAGTCAAAAACAAGAAATAATGTCCCCTGTGCTTTCTTGCTCCTAATTGTCTGTTTAATGCATTTGAGAGTACACTTTGAGTATTTTAAAGAAAAAATAAAACATTTGCAGCCTCATATAATGGAAGTCCTGCCATTTAATTATTTTGAATTTGATTCGTTCTACTGCCTACAATGTTTTGGCACTAATATGGGAACCCCTTTTGTGCTAACATGTGCCAGCATCTGTAAGGGACACTTGAAATTAGAACTGTTGAAATCATCTCCAGTAAAGCCTTCTATCTATCCCTGCTATATAGATGACATATTTCTTATATGGGAACATGACATAACTGCGCTAAACACATTCATTGATCACCATGACAAGTTTCACTCTAGTATTAAATTTACCATGCATCATTCTCTCAATGAAACTAGGTAGTTTGCGAATAGGGGCCCCAAAGCCCTTTTTATATGCACGCTTTGGGTCAAGCAGGAGCGAAGATTTTTTTAATAGGGTCTGCTGCGCTTCGGACAGTCTCTCTATTTTAGGTCCCTCTAGTGTAGGCCGAGAGCCGTCACTTCAATGGGCGCCGTCACGTCTGTCTGACGCAAACCTTTTGGGGCAGGCTTTGGGGCTCCTGCTAAATTCGAGAATTAGCGTCTCCAACACAATACCCGAATGAGGTTCGGGTTTTGCGCCTTCAGAGTGGCCTTGACACTGTTTTTTTTGGGGCCCCGAACTTTTGGGACCCGTATTTCAAAACTCCCTACTAACTTTCTAGACACTGCATTATCTATTGAAGTGGGGAAATTGAAGACGGCGCTTTACAGAAAACCGACAGACTGCCAACAATATCTAGATTGCACTATTCAGCACCCACGACACTGCAAACAAGTGATTTTCGTCGCACAAGTGAGACATATAGCAAGGATCTGTTGTGATGACGGTGAATATGTCCATCACTTAAGTAACCTAAAGGAAACATTAGTTGAAAGAAATTACCCACAAGGCACCCTAAACAAGTCTACAACGAAGCATGTGAACTAGATAGGAAAATGAAACTAGGTAAAACGACCCCCGTAGCACAACCTAACCAGCCGCCAGCATTTATAACCAATATCTGAAATACCTGTTAAACATTCTTGAACATAAATAATATTTTTTGAAAGTATTATCTAATACTTGCAAGCAATGGGTGTGTTAAAAAAGCGTTTGCCGAAGTCAATATATCACATATCGGAGCAATAGAATTTTTAAGGACATGTTAGTGCATGTAAATATAAACTCGCATTCTACTGCCCAAGTAACACCTTGCTCCCTTCCAAGATGCAAGACTTGAAAACACCTTCAAGATGACGTGATAGTTAAAAGCGCCAGGAGTGATTATGTCCATCATATAAGATCTAGATTTACCAGCAATAATTATAATGTTATTTACATGACCGACTGTTTATATTGTCATAAACAGTACATTAATCCAATCGGCCAGCCTTTTAATGTGAGATTAAACGATCATCACTTGGACACTGCAAAAAAAATTACTTTAATTAGTGGCAAAGCATTTTGATGTAACACAATACAACTTCGACACTCTCAACCTCTACATCTGTCAAACTTTCGGTTTGCAAGAGACAGAAAATGTTCAGTCATACCTTATTCACAAGTTCGATACACCCAAGCCCGTATGTGTAAACGTTTCTAAAAGGGCTCTTCAATCCATTTTGTATGGTACTTACACAAAGAAAGGGGTTGTCTACAGTGACTCAGTTGACAACAATCATACATAGCTTCGCCTCTGTTCTAGACGAGTCGGGACAGGTTAACATTGTTTTCCTTGATTTTAAAAAGGCTTTTGACCTTGTATGTCATGCAAGACTAATCTTGAAGCTTCAGGCTCTAGGCTTACCAGATTTCATAGTTTCTTGGGTTACGACATACTTAAGTGCCAGAGTACAATTTGTAAGTATCGATGGCCATTGCTCGCGGCAGTTACCAGTAACATCGGGTGTGCCACAAGGAAGTATACTTGATCCCTTGCTGTTTTCTATACACATAAAAGATATCGTTGATGAAATTAGTGAACTAATCTGTATTTGACTTTTTGCTGAGGATTGTGTGATATTTAATGAAGTAAAGTGCTCTGAGGACCAAGTAATTTTTAATCTTAACTTGCGAAAAATTCATAAATAGTGTGAGCGATGGGACATAGTTCTTAACGCCCAGAAAACTGTGTTCATGAAAATAACCTGGAAAAGCCAGTGTCTTCCGTACTTGCTTGAATTCATTAGACTCGTTGAAGTTAGTGTACAAATATCTAGGGATAACTATAACAAATACACTGAACGGAAACTCACACATATAGAACATTTGTGCATCCTCCTTTGGAAAACTCTGTCCTCTCGGACATAAGTTGAAGCAAGCACCAGCTGAGGCAAAACAATTACCATATTCTTCACTTATAAGACCGAAGCTTGAATACGCCGCAGTTATTTGGGATTCACACACAGAAAAAAAAATATCAATGCACTCGAAAGGATTCAGCGGAAATCTATATGATTTATTTATTCAAAGTATCGGCAGACTGACTCCCTTACCACCATATTGAAACAACACTACCCGTATTCAGAAATTGCAACTTCGGCGAAAGGTACAGAGACTGAAGATTTTTTTTTCAGCTGAAAAGTATAAAACTAGCTTTAAAACCAGAATATCGTGTATCGCCCCTTTCAACTCGACAACTAGGAATCATCATGCTGAATGGCTAACTCTGTATAGAACTAAAAATAATGTTTTCAAATTTTCATTTTTTCTGTGCACAATAGATGAGTGTAACGCACTCCTATCGACAAGGGTACATAGCACTGAACTCACCGAAGAGATAGTTCAATATAATATGAAATTATCCTCTTTTTCATGTTCGTAATTAGTGGTGTACTTTGTTGCGCATACACGATCAATCTTCTTACTTTGTTGTATGCTGAGAACTGTGGTATTTTCTGTTGGCACTTACTGCTTATAGGCAGTGAGCACACTGTTGTAGATGTTTTACCTATCAGTAGTTTTACTTTTTGTTTTTTTCTTATACATTTTTGTTGTTTTGTTTTTGTTGTAACAATGGTTGGCGTTTAAGCATTGTATATATGTATGTACATTTTCTCATATCATTGCATAACTTTTATTATTACCACCAATGTTTGTATCCACTCCTGCTCAGGCCCTGAATGGGCCTGCAGTATTTTATAAATAAAATAAAATAAAACTACTGCGAGTTAAACCTTTCGTCTAGAAATTTCAAATTTGCCATTGTTAACTTCTGACAGTTCGTTTGAGAACCGGGACTCGGTGACACCTGTACATCCCCACGTCCCCATCGCTTCCTTATTTCCTTTTTATTCACGGAACACATGTTCCTTCTTCACTCATACAATTTATCACAGCACCATCACCCCTCTCGTGCTCTCTCACACTCCCGTATCCGATGTTGCCCTCTCCCCCTCCTTTGTTAGGACGTAGAAGAGGGTACGAAGTGTAGACACGCAAGCGCAAAATCAGTTTTGTTCTATCCTTGAGGAAGACAAGTCTGCTTGTTGAAACATAGGCTCGACACAATCTCTGTTAACAAATTTTTCATAATGCAAGTGACAGTCTCACTCAAAGCATTTATATGCATCGCACAAGGGTGCAACAACTGCACCAGTTGTGCCAATTTGATACAAATTCTCAATTTTGTGGCATGCTGTGCCAAAGTGCCCGGCCAGCCTAAAAGTGTTATTCTCATTTACGCTAGTTTTGGCAAGAAATGGAGGTCGACAGGGTTACCTACAGTTTAGGCGTTATCATTCAATCTGGAAGCACAGCCTGTAGCCTCACCACATCACACTTTTGTATCGTGTTTCACTTCTGTGTGTATTGGCATGATGATGGAGCAAAACATGAGAATGTAGTGTGTCGTGAAGAACCATATCTTTAGTGGGGCAGCCATTTATTTGCGGGGCGCAACGAGAAAGGGTGCATACTTTCACCACACAATCATGTCATGAGAAAGTGGGCTTGATACTAGACACCTGCTGTACCAGATACGATACAGGTTACCTGCACCTTGGGCATCATCGTATCCGCAAGTACAGACCCTAACTCTAAACTTTACTGTGGAAAAAAAAAAGGCAAGAAAGAGGGGTGGGGGTGGGGAGGGACAGCAGTGATAAAATTTTCGGACGTTGTTCTATACTATGCAGAATGCACTTTATGCTGCAGTAGTAGTGCCTTGCAGAAAAGCATACTAAAATTCAGAAGGGCCTTCAGTAAGAGCTGTAGTAGCACACAACACATTTTTTTTAATTAGTGCTGCCTGCACATGCTGTGTCATCACGAGTGCAAGTATGATTGCTGATGTCTAAGAAAATTACAGCCAATCATTCAAATTTGTGTGTGATGCTTCTGCAGCCCTTAGAAACAACAGATTAAAAGTATGATCTACTTGATCCTGCTTTGTGAACCTCCCACATTTCAAGATCTCCAGGTTGCTAAGTCCACGTTAGCATGTGCAGCCCTATTTATGGTTGCTGAAAATGCTAATGTGGACTTAAATCAGTGTTTGTACTATGTAATGGTTCAACATACTGCTTTTACTGAAAGAGCAGTGTTCACATGCAGTGTGCATGAGGTAGCTCATGTTGAATGGTTTTTACATCTTTTTCCTTTCTTTTGCCCCGCCGCGGTGGTCTAGTGGCTAAGGTACTCGGCTGCTGACCCGCAGGTCGCGGGTTCAAATCCCGGCTGCGGCGGCTGCATTTCCGATGGAGGCGGAAATGTTGTAGGCCCGTGTACTCAGATTTGGGTGCACATTAAAGAACCCCAGGTAGTCGAAATTTCCGGAGCCCTCCACTACGGCGTCTCTCATAATCATATGGTGGTTTTGGGACGTTAAACCCCACATATCAATCAATCAATTTTTCCTTTCTTTTATAAAAACACGGCCGCTGGATAAGAAACAGGGTGCAGTCTGTTGCATCGCTTCGCCGTCAATAGTCGAGCGTTTCTGGGCAGAGTTGACAGTTTCGGCCATTCTTTTGGGGTGGGCGCTGACACTCCACTCATCAAATTGGATAATATTTCATGTTTCAATGTGGTTGCGTGAGGATTTGTGCTTGTCAGTGTGCTTTTTTATGTGCTTTCTTGTGCTTTTTTGTGTGCGATCCTGTGTGGGGGATAGCTTGCCTTTTGTTTCCTGTGATCGAGTACGATTCCTTGGTGCGTGCGTGTGTAGCATAAATGAATGAATAAACTTTATTTGAAGTCCGGCAGTGCCTTTTTGGCGACGTGGGGGGGGATTAACCCTTGTCTCTTCCCACCCTTGGTCGATGAAGAAGGCAGTGCCTCAGCTGACCGCTTTAAGTCCTTGGACCCGGGCGGCATCTTCGACTTGCCGGACAGCCCATAGCTGGTCTGCCAGCTCGTCGTTGGTGAGTGTAGCCTCCCAGTGGCAGCGACGCTGACGCAGCCGGTCTGCAGCAGTGACCGCAGTCGCGGTGGCGGCTGGCCCCTGCCTTTGCGCTGTGGTAGCAGCGACAATTGCTTTTTTAGTGGTGTGACGCTGCAAAGCTGTTGTGTGCTGCTGAGCAGGTCGACAAAAAAAGACGCTACTTTGAAGTAACAACGTATTCCCCTGTTATCTACAGTGTCGAGAAGCGTATCAGGATGCACACACGTGTATGGTGAATATTTGGGGCCGTGAAGTGTTCTTGTGCAGTTTATAATGCGTGAGATGGCATCTGTAGTGTGGTAAGTTTGTTCCTGTTGCTTCAAACACCTTCTAAGTGATTTTGCGAGTTGTTAATAGTAACCGCCAAGTGTGCAAGTTTGTGATGCCTTCACTGCAAATACATATTTTGTATGTGTTGTAAGCTCTTGGTTTTCAACTTGGTCTTTGGACCACAACCGGCATTGTTGGGCACTGAAAGAACCTACACTTAAATTGTGCATTCTTTCGCGGTGCGTTTCGGTGGGTCGATACGTCAGCCCTTGGAATCTGCCTGGTGATTGCCTACCCATGAACGGAATCAGTGGCCCTTTTCATTTCAGTTTAGTCAAACGGGCAGAACTCATGGAGAGTATTGAGGCCTATACTCTACTATTGATTGGCCCTCCTAGAGCAAATTTTTCACATATGTGGTGTAATAGGTACTCCTAATAACAATTCAAAATCGAACCTGTGATGTGCAGCCACATTTACGGCCTACTGTCCCGCGTAGAAATGCATGTAAAAGCATTTCTCTTGGGAGGAGTGGTGGCGCCAGAGCGACTGGAAGGTAAACTAAGCCCATCTCGCCACTTCGGCAACACGCAACTAGCTGCACCTTGTCTTTTATTCAGTGGCCGTGATAAAAGTATGCGCCTTATTTGTTGTATTGCTCAAAACTTGGGATACCATGCTAAATAAATGGAGGTGTCTTGTCTTTTCCCATAAACCTCCTTGCGAAAACTTGCATATCAAACTTTTGTGTGACCGCAGCTTGAATATGAATCTCCTATTTGGTCAGCACATCAGAAATACTTTATCAAAGCATTAGAAATCATTCTTAATAGGGCAAACCGTTTTTATTGTTCAAAACTATAGTCACCTGTCTAGTATCATGCAGATTACAACCAAACTATCATTACCATCGTGAGGTGTCCGTCGTGATATTGCATTGCTGTCATTGTTTCACAAGGTAATTCACTATGATGCACTATAACTACCATGTTTGAATCATCAAGTGTTCACATCACGTAGATTACACAACACTCTCAGTTACACCCACCTATATGGTGCAACGTAATCATTTAATTTTTCATCATTACCTTGCACATTCGTCTCTGAAACAGCCTACCGGAAAATATTGCTTCATGACGCTTTTTGCCTCCACTTGAGCCAACATTCTTCCACACACTGCACTTAGTTTCCACTATTTTATACATGTTACAGAATAGAAAGTTGGGCGAGTTGGTGTATATTCATATTAAAAGAAAAGCGCCCACAAAAAGACGGAGACAAAGAAGAGAACCACACACAGCGCTGCACTCACAACTGAAAGTTTAATCCGAGCAACAAGAATTTAAAAAGTAATAGCCGCGCATGACAAGTGAGGTATTACGAGATTAAGTGATACGCTTATCAATAAAAGTGAACTCTTTTTTGTGCAATGTAACCGAGGTCTGGCTTACGCAAGCATCATGTGACTTGTTAATATGATAGGCTTCAGACACCTCACGGGTGAATTGATCGTGGTGCTTAAAAATAATAACAGTGTTAGACAGAAGAAGTGTGCACCCACACGTGGCACAATGCGAAGCCAAATGGGAAGGCGTGCCGTTATGCAAAGAGAGGTAGTGCTCCCGCAACCTTTTATTGATACAGCGGCCCGTCTGTCCCACATAATGAAGGCCACAAGATAAAAGAATGCGGTACACCATTCCCACAGCATAAGGCACATACTTATATCTATGGTTTACGGCACCTTTCTTTACATCTGGCTTGTCCTTCTTGTCTAGCTGATTTGACACCAAAGCACATATCTTTCCCAATTTATTGGGTGCCCTAAAAACCACATCAACTCCGTAGCGGGAACCAACATTTTTTAACCCATGTGCCAGTTTATGCATATAAGGAATTACTGCGAACTTCATTTTTTACTGAATTACTAGATTTTTACCTAAAGTCTACGTACATTGGTTGGCGAGGGCAGACCCTAATCCAGCGATCAGGAGTCTGTATAGGTTCGTGCGTTGCACCTGTCCTTTGTGAAATTTTTTTAGCCAAAATAGATCGCATTGTAGACACAATCCTAAGCGGAACTGTGATGCGTATTTTCCGATATGTGGACGATTTTTTAGTTTTTATAAAGGATGCCACGTTCCCGGATAATGTTTCCAATGTGTTGAAGGTGTTCAGGACAGAAGGCATGGGTCTGTCCTTCACATCGGAGGTTCCAGAATCTGACTGTCTACAATTTCTCGATCTTAAACTTCAGTTTCAGAGTTCCCATATTTGCTGGTGTTTTGAGCCATGATCAGTGAAACCAATTCTTAATTTTGGATCAGCCCACTCAAAGGTGGTAAAGAGGGGCATCGCTTTCACCTGCCTTAAATCCGCTCTAGAAAAATCGTCCAGGCCCATGTTGGGCTCTGGTTTTGCTAAGCAAGTTGCAAGACTAGAGGAAGCAGGGTTCCCCCTAACATAATTGTGGCTGTTTGCGATAAGTTAATTGTTGGTTTAAAAGGACGTGCAGCTAGGAAAATCAATCGGGAAAAAATGAAGTTCGCAGTAATTCCTTATATGCATAAACTGGCACATGGGTTAAAAAATGTTGGTTCCCGCTACGGAGTTGATGTGGTTTTTAGGGCACCCAATAAATTGGGAAAGATATGTGCTTTGGTGTCAAATCAGCTAGACAAGAAGGACAAGCCAGATGTAAAGAAAGGTGCCGTAAACCATAGATATAAGTATGTGCCTTGTGCTGTGGGGGTGGTGTACCGCATTCTTTTATCTTGTGGCCTTCATTTTGTGGGACAGACGGGCCGCTGTATTAATAAAAGGTTGCGGGAGCACTATCTCTTTTTGCATAACGGCACGCCTTCCCATTTGGCTTCGCATTGTGCCACGTGTGGGTGCACACCACTTCTGTCTAACACTGTTATTATTTTTAAGCACCACGATCAATTCACCCGTGAGGTGTCTGAAGCCTATCATATTAACAAGTCACATTATGCTTGCGTAAGCCAGACCTCGGTTACATTGCACAAAAAAGAGTTCACTTTTATTGATGAGCATATCACTTAATCTCGTAGTATCTCACTTGTCATGCGCGGCTATTACTTTTTAAATTCTTGTTGCTCGGATTAAACTTTCAGTTGTGAGTGCAGCGCTGTGTGTGGTTCTCTTCTTTGTCTCCGTCTTTTTGTGCACCGCTTTTCTTTTAATATGTTTATACGTGTGTGTGTGTGCAAGTGTATATATTTTATTTGTGATAAGCTTATCCAAGGTTGCTTTTCAACCACATTAGCTATTTTCATTCTGGTTACATTTGGCTTTTAGTAGCATTGTTGCAAATTTCTGTTAATACACGTAGCTAAGAGATTGTATTGCATTGCATACCCCCCTCACCTTATGCTTTTTCCGGGGCCTGTGAGGTAATAATAAATAAATAAATAAATTGTATGTATCCTCTTGCTCCAAAAGCAGCATCTTATTGCTCCGAAAATATCCCTAACTCTATTTTCTCTGTTTCACCCCTGATTGCAGTTTCCTTACTTTTTTGTTATATATGCAGTAGACTCCCATTAAACGAAACTTCTCCTATACAAAACACACTTTCCTGGTCTTTCAAGGTTTTGTTTAAAAGGAGACTACTGTACATGAAATTTCGTTGCAGCGAAATTATGCTACTGCAAACTTTATTATACATCCTGTGAATTTTAGTGCAGTGTGATGTCAGCGGGTAAGAATTCCTAGGGTCATTGCCAGAAAAAAAGAAAGAAAAGAGGTTATAAAAGAAAGCTTTTGTGTCTGCAGGTGAGAGCACCTTCTTTGTCGAAGTGAACGAGACTTCAGCAATCTTGCAGCATGCCACCCAACACTCCTTGGTGTTGCTTGATGAGCTTGGTAAGTGTCCGACTGTGTAACTTTTGCGGCAGTCACTTGCATACAAAGCCTGGGAAAACAAGTGTTGAAGTTGTGTCTACTTAAAGTTCCACACATGCTGCTAATGCCTTCGTATCATGCATTGGAACATTAGTACATTAGGTAGAATCGCGAGAGAACATTAGCTTTGATAGACGGTTAGTCAGAAAATATGACTGGTCATATTGCTTCAGGCATATTGCCACCCTATAGAACCATGTGCATGTGTGCGGGACAAGGAGAAGAAAGGTCTCTTTCTGCATGGGCACTAGGCTGATCCAGTCAGCGCTACAACCGCTACTGTAGATGTATCAAACCAATAGAATACAGACTGCAGTCTACCAACTTGTCATTCACGTAACACGTTTTGTGAGTGTGAGGGATATAAAGATTGCTAGAAAGATTCAAATGGACAACGTGCCTTTGTTACATTGACAATGTCCTTGTATATTTGCCTACATTTGAGACCCGCCTTCAGCATTTGTCAGCTATTCTCGATGTCTTCTGGAAAGTTGGCCTCCAATTGAACTCGTCCAACTGTCACATCGTCGATGCTTGCGGTGCACAGCCAAAAGGACTAAAGACATTTGTACGAAAGAAGATACCGAGATGTGCTCGTCTCGCCCAGTTCTTTGGCGCCACTGCTGTCTGCGGCCCGTCACATTGGGCTGTCAAAAATTGCTGTCTCGATGTGCAGGTTCATACCGATTCGTTCGTGTCATTTTTCCGGTAAATTAAGAAATTACGCCTGTCGCATTCAACTGACCCACAGGTCAGTAATATCGTGTGGCACGCTTGAAGCCCTACCACTCTCCCAGTGATGTCGACACCTAGATGTGCCGTAACGGCGCCTCTACCGCCAGAGATTATGCTTGAACTAGCAGGTATGTGCTGGTTTAAGAGAAGGAAGATCTTTCTTTGCTTGGGCTCTGTGCAGAACCGGTAAATGCTGCAACCGCTTCTGTAGGTATAGCGAGTGAAGAGTATACGGACTTTCTACTGACTCATCATTCACATAACAGTATGTACAGCCGAGGTTCTGAACTTTTTTTTTGTGTGTGTGAAGCTCTTAGCAGTATTAATAAGACGCAAATGTAAACTCAAGTTAGATTTTTATACTACGGTTTTACCGCCACCTAGATGGTATTGTTAATAGCCAAGCCAACACCTGCACATGTTACGTGTGGCCCGTGAGGCTGCCATTTTGATCTTTGTGGCGAGTGTATAGGCGAGTTGTTTGTCATTCTGAGTGGCGCTATTAGTGGTCTGTGTGTGGCAAAGCTGAATGGCACCAAACAGACGGTATCATTATAGTGCCATTTATAAATGGAAAGTTGTCCTAGCCACGGAGCCGTCCTTCAGCTTTCAAGGCGGGCGGGACTTTGGAGAGGATGAATAAAAATTAGGGAACCCTAAAGCTTCGCCTTTAGAAGTTGATCACGATAGCGACATCTTGTCGCTAATGCATACTTCATACAGTTATAGTGCCTAAAATCTTTTCAAACTTGTATTCATCCACTATGTGACCTTAAGGGGGAATCGAAGGCGAAGACGACTGCAAATGCGATTTTTCAATTTTCATTGCAAAATATTACAGCATTACTGACGAGTGCTTCCACAAAATGGCGTGTTCTTGCGCGCAGTGCTAATCTACTGAAAATGACCCGAACCGTGCCTGATCCCGTGGCTCCACCGTAGTAACTCGAACCTTAAATGGGGTTTTCTCCTAACAAAAAAGGAACATATTCTTTGTAACTGCTGAACCTGACAAACGCAAACTTTTGTGACCTTTTTCTGAATTTTGTATGCCCTTTCTGAAGCAAAAAAATGTTTTTACACCAGAATTCTATCGTTAATGACAGTTCTTCTTTAAGTAAAAACCCTAAAATAGTAATCATCCAACATATAATTTTTTAACTAAAGATTGACCATGCATACAGTTATTATTTTAGTTCAGAAAAATACCCAGTTGACTTGTAATAAATAGAAGAGATTTCATCATTTTACACACAAAAGATTTCTCACAAATGTTCCTTCAAAATAAAAATAGTCAAATAACTCATTTTTAATATTTTCATAATGGCTTTGTATTTTCTTGCCGAATTCATAAGACGTATAGTAAAATCCCCATTCACGCAACTTGCAAAATTTTATTGGGCCAGCGCAAAAACAGAGTGATGGGCAGTAGCAATGCCCCACTTTTCTGTGTTACCCATCCCCCAGTAAGGGAATAGGCACAGTAATGTGGGTGCCCTTCGTAGTGGGTGATTGGCTTTAAACCATGAAGTCATTATGATAATCACTTGTTCTGATGCCCAATGGCAATATACGCTTGTACCACACATTATTACTGCAATATATCATGTTGTATAGGAAAGCATGTAAACAAGATGCGTGTGTTTGTAAAGCATGAAAGTTACTTTACTGCATATCTAAGCAGAAGTTATTTTCACTGTATTCACAAGCAGATGCATGGCTGTGTGGTAGAACCCTCACTTGCCACACAAACAACCTGGGTTCAATCCCCAGTCGGACCCAGAATTTTCATTATTTATTTTGTTTGCAGGTTTTTTGATTTTCCGGTCGCAGACAAAATGATGAGTTTTCGCTCACAAACAACGAGGCTGATGCCGGAATTTTTGTGAAACCAGCCCTTTAACTCTAAGCGTTTCTAACAGTGAAGACACTTGTGCAAATTTCATAGGAAAGTGGGCATGTGGCACTTGGTTGCAAAAAGTGATACAGAAAAGTGTGGCTTCTGGAGTGGAGGATTATGTAAAAAAAATCACAGCATATCCACACAGTGACTGATGATGAGTAAAGTGAAGCGTCCATCGGTCCTTCCGACTGTCTGTCTGTGTGCCTGTGTGCCTGTCTGTGTGCCTGTCTGTCTGTCTGGTCGGTTACATCTGATGCAGGACAAGGTTAAACTAAGAGGACCTTCGCCCCTAAAAGGCAATTATGATGGCTCTTGCTCTGCTGTGCACCCGTGTGGCAGGCGAGTTTCAGCAAGGTTTTGGGAGGGGCGGGGGGAGCGAAACTGTTCTCAGTCTAACCTTGTGCTGCGTCATGCGTAACTAACAAAAGAAGAAAACGAGAAAAAAAAGAAGGTAGTATCTCCCAAACAGTATAATAGATGACACTGTCTCAAAGAAGTACAAACAAACTTGAGTTGTGTGAGGATATTCTTGATGCCACTGCTGCTGCGCTTGGGTGCGGGGGGAACAAGTGCCTCCCTCGGTCTCCTGGATCGTTGTCGTACGTGGTGGATCGTTGGTAAGGCATGGATGAAGGAGAGTGGTGGGTACGGCAGCTCAAGCTCGTCGCCTAGTTGAGGGGGAACAAACTAAGCGGAGCGGAGGGCCGCGGGGGCTCGTGCTCATTGCGGGACGAACGCTTTGCCCTACTCATCATCATTCACTCCATAGATATGCTGTGGTTTTTTCATTTATTTGCTGTGTCTCGTGTTTTGAACAATGCCCAAAGACAACAGTTGACTCATGCTAAAAAAAACAGAAGGTAATTGAAAAATGTGTTCTATTAACAAAAGTTTCATTTACTGAGATAAAAGCATTGAAGAGAATTCAAGTATGAAACCATGGGCTTCACAGAAGTAGCAGCCATTTTGCTGTAATCGCAGCTGTACCTTCAAGCTTCAAAGGATATTTTGTTGTGTGAACACTTTGATGTGTCCAATTTCAGGCCGGGGTACGTCGACGCACGATGGCATGGCCCTGGCGCATGCAGTGGTCCAGGAGCTAGCATCGACCATCCGCTGTTGCACGTTGTTCTCGACCCATTACCATCACCTCGTGCAGAACTTCCGGCTCCACCCGGCAGTGCAGCTGGCACACATGGTAGTGTACTAGAGACTAGTTGGTACATAGTCAAGGAAACAGGACAGTAACATCTCGGTCATTGTCCTGTGTTTCACACCATTTTCTTAAAGTGGATAACTGCTTCATACTCTCAATTGGTGTATGTGTGTGCATTTGTGTGTGCTGGTGTTTGCAGTACTCCTTGGCCAATTACTGCTTTTTCACTAGTCGGTGCACAACACAGAAAGCACAAGGCTTTCTGTCATGTTACCAAGGTTCAGCTATTCTTTTTTTTTTTTTTTGAGCCACATTTATAGTTCTGGTCTTGCATTCCTTTTTTGAGTGATTTTGGTGGCTCTATTGCATTTGTTTAGCTAAAACTGTTGAGGGATGTCGCAATGTGCAGCACATCGTCTGAGTTTTCCTCATGGCAGACCAGCAGATGCTGGTGATATTTCTTGTCAGAATTACCTAGGTTACATTTCAATAACGAAGGCAGGTTATGCTTAATATTTTTGTTTTTTGCAGTGTTTGTAGGATGAGTGCAACTTTTAAAACATTTTATACCAGGTGTCTCAGCGAACTGGAAACCATATTTAAAGAAGAAAAAAAATTAAGCTTTTTAGAAAAGTTCTACATGCTGTGTACTGAAGTAGTGGTGCGTACATAAAATTTGTTTTATTTGCTAAGCAATAAATTAACAATTACCTTTATTCAGCTCACTTTATTGTTCAGAGCAGTAAAATACTAACTTGACGCTGTAGGCTACCGGAAGTAGCCCCAGAATCAAGCATTCACTGTTTTCTCAAATCTGTCTGCTTGGTTTTTCTGACAAAAAGAAAAGTGCACAAAAAACATCGCCCTGCCGAGGTGGTCTAGTAGTTATGGCACTTAACGGCTAACCCGTTGAGTGCCATAAGTTTGCGGGATCAAAAATGCTGTAGGCCCGTATGCCCAGACTTCGGTGCTCAGTGAAGAACTCTAGGTTGTTGAAATCTTCGGAGCCCTACACTATGGCGTCTCTCATAATCATATGTTGGCTTTGGGAGAATAAACACATCATATTATTAGTGCAAAACGCGACAAATATGAAATACTAAATGTGTGTGAGTGACTCTTTACTCAAGCATTTCCACTTTCTCCGATGCACGGTTGCATTTGTTCATTGTACAGTGCTTCATGTTATTTGATGGATGCGCATCAAGACACACCACTGACTCGTTCATCATAGAGGATGAATTAGCCATGTAGAATGTGGCAATGAATGAATGCAGTCATGCAGCAACTGAAGAACTCTTGTAAGTGCTTCAGCAGCAGCACACCAGCCCATATATATATTTTACAGTGAAAGCTGTTATGAGATTGAAACTCGGGTCACGCGTAGTGCCGTAGTTGTTCGTAACCACCGTCGCAGAAACTAGAAAAAAAAAAATCGAGTTCCAAGGACACAGTGGAGATCGAACTCTGGTCCGCTGCGTGCCTGCCCAATAATGTACCATTGGGCCGCGTCGGTGCTTAAAACTTGGTCGCAAACTTGCCTCAGGCATGCTTGATGTGGGAAAAAAAATCGCTTTAATATGAATAGTAAAGCCTTTTAGAACAGCAAAAGAACAACCAGTCGTCACACAATGCGAATAACGTAATGAGTGGGTCGTCCGATTCCCCAACCCACTACAAAAGCTTGTTCTTGATCACCTATCAACTGGGGCGCATACCCATTTCAGGCATAGTTTTTCATCGTCGTCAGCCACTGCATGAACAATGGGCACAAAATTCCTTCCAAGTGTTTAGCAGATACCACGCTTCTCGGAAGAATACAAAGAATAGCATAGCGAATGTCAGACTACTACCCAGAAATTATTATTATAATGCCGTAGTGGGTACCCAGCAAGTGTGTTTGCAGCGGTTACCCAACGATTGTTTAGAAAAAGCTCTGTAAGGCCGCTCTTCTAGCTTTCGCTGTGACTGTGCTGCGCTTTTCGCGCAGGCCTGGCTTTGCTTTTTTTATAGTTAGCAAGTTTTGCACCATTTTGTTTGTTTCTTCTTTGGCGGGGGTGAGCTGGGCACAAAATAAATGCTTCGATCTGTGATCTCGAAGCGACCTAGAACTTGCAGTTAATATTGTGATGGAGATGAGATGTGGATTCATTCACACTGCGGATCGTCAGCCTGACAATATAACCGAGGAGTACCACTCTCGCAAGTGCTCCACGTTTTCTCATCGTCTTCATCTTCGGAGACCACCACCTTGGTTCATGTCTATGTTACATCGTAACGTCACCCTTCCCTGGCGGAAGGGCGGTTGCCCTGCTTGCTAAGGTGATGAAAAGCTAGCGAGGAAATATGGTTTCAGTCTAGAAACATTTACAATGTCCGTCTGGAGTGATGTAGTGAAAGAGGCTGTGTTCAGGGGTACTTTACATCGCTGAGTCGGCGGAGTACTTTATAAGGGTCGTTGTAACGGGAGAGAATCTTCTTGAATATGCCGACTTGGTGGCAGGGTGACTAGAGGAGTACAAGAGATCCCAATGTGAAATAGAAGCTGCAATGTCAACTATCATAACGATCTTATTGCTGTTTTTGCAACAAAGATAGTCGGTCATGGGCGACCTGACGAGCTGTTTGGGCTTGAACAGTGACATGGTTGGCGTCGGTAGTAGGCAAGGGTCTGGTCGAAGGAACGAGGGTTTCAACTGGTAACACTGAATGTCGGCTAAATAGCAAATAGAAGGGTGAATAACCTGCTTTATCATATAGTGAAAAATTATAAGCAAAAGTGACGAATGGGGGTGTGATGTCCCAGTCACGGTGATGAGACGAAGCGTACATTGACAGCATCTGAGTAAGAGTTCGACTGGGGATGATAAGCTGTAGTAAGGTTGTGCTGAGTGGAGCAGGTACGCAGAACGTCATCCACGATACGTTAAAGAAGTATCTTCCTCGATCAGTAAGCATCTGCCAAGGGGCACCATGATGTAAAATGACGTCGAACAAGAGAAAGTCAGCGACCTCTGTAGCGCAACTCATAGGCAGTGCTTGAGTGATGGCAAAGAGTGTGTTGTAATTTGTGGCGACAGCAACCCACTTATTACCCATGGTGGACGTAGGAGAAGGGCCTAGCAGGTCTAAGTCCAACATGGAAGAATGGCTCCATGGGTATGTCGATGAGGTGTAGATGGCCAGACGGCAGCACTGAGGTGCGCCTTCGTCGTTGGCAGTGGTCTCATGAAGCGACGTAACGAACCACAGTATGGTACATGCTGGGCCAGAAAAAACGTCGCTGTCAGATTGTATGTATGAGAAACACCAAGGTGACCGGTAGTTGGTGCATCATGAAGTTGTTCCAGGATACTGTTGCGTAGACAACGAAGTAGCACCAGAAGTAGTTCTGGGCCATCAGCGTTGAAGCTACGACAGTACAGAATGTTGTCATGCAGCTCAAACAGACGAATCTGGCGGTCGGGATGTTAGACAGTCGATAATAGCCACTAACAATAGGTCCCGTCGCTGTTCATTGGCGGCGTCACCCAAAGTGCGGATGGACGGGACGCAGGGGTTCGAGTCAAGGTCTTGTAGATTAGGCTCTTCAACTAGATGACGGGACAGTCTGTGTCTGTGTGAAGTCGCCCAGACTTGTAATGTATCTCAAGCAAGTATTCTTAAAGGTGTAGTGCCCTGCGATCGAGACGTCCAAACGGGTCCTTTAGTGACAAGAGCCAGCAGAGAGCGCAACGGTTTGTGACTACGGAGAACATTCGGCCATACCGATAGAGCCTGAATTCGGTCACGGCCCACACTAGCGCTAGGCATTCACGCTCAGTGATGGAGAATTTCTGCTTGGCAGGCAAAAGCAGACGACTGGCGTAAGCAATTATTCGATTCTTGCCGTACTATGTTTAACTGACAACCGCCCCAATTCTCTGGCTACTGGCATCAGTCTGAAGCTCAATATATGGAGCAGGGTCAAAATGGGCCAGTATTGGCGATGCAGTCAGCAAAAGGATAAGGGCAGAAAAAGAGTTTGCTTGCTCGGTGCCCGACGTGAAAGGAGCGTCTTTTTTCAGGAGATGAGTAAGAGGTCGGGCGATGTCAGCAGAGTTGCGGACGAAGCGACGAAAATAGGAACATAATCCTACAAAACTGCAAACGTCCTTGGTTGAGCACGGTACAGGGAATTTTCGCACTGCCCGTACCTTGTCAGGGTCCAGTTGAACGCCGACAGCATTTAAAAGGTGGCCGAGTATAGTGATTTCGCGCCGTTCAAAACGGCACTTTGCCAAATTCATTTGAAGAGCGGCTCTGCAAAAAACATCCAAAACTACAGACAAACGTCCGTGATGGCTGTTGAGCGTAAGGGATTAGACGATGACATCCTCTAGGTAACATCAATAGATGGACCACTTATATCCGCGGAGATACATGCATTCGAAAGGTTCCGGGGCATTGCAAAGTCCAAATGCATGACCTTGAATTGGTAGAGATCATCGGGCGTCACAAGGCTGTTTTTTCGCGGTCCATGGGGTAGACTAAAATATGTCAATAGCCGAACCGATGGTTGATGGATGAAAAGTATTGTGCACCATGGAGGCAATCGAGGGCGTTATGGATCCAAGGCAAAGGGTAGACGTCTTTATGAGTTACCATGTTTAAGTGGCGATAATTAACACAAGAAGTGCCAGCTTCCATCCTTCTTTTTCACATGCACGACAGGGAGGCCCACGGGCAGGACAACAGCTCTATAACGTTCTTAGTGATCATTTTGATGACATCGTGCTGTATTAGGTGACGTTCCTCATTAAGATACGCGGTATGGACACCGGCGTATAAGAGTGGCATCAGCAGTGCTTGATCCGATGAGTAACGACAGATTGGCCCAGAGGGTGGTAGTCAAAGTAAAAAATGTTGTGGTAGGACGCAAGTCTATTGTGGAGATCTGTAGCTTGTACCGGGTTAGGTCGGGGGTGATCATTTTCTCGATGGTGTCAAAAGTCAGAGTAGAACTAGCGTCATGACATGGTGGCGGAACATCGGCCAAAGACTTCTTCTGAGGGATCACTTGCCTCGCCGCGGTGGTTTAGTGGCTAAGGTACTCGGCTGCTGACCCGCAGGTCGCGGGATCAAATCCCGGCTGCGGCGGCTGCATTTCTGATGGAGGCGGAAATGTTGTAGGCCCGTGTGCTCAGATTTGGGTGCACATTAAAGAACCCCGGGTGGTCGAAATTTCCGGAGCCCTCCACTACAGCGACTCTCATAATCATATGGTGGTTTTGGGTCGTTAAACCCCACATATCAATCATCAATCTGAGGGATCACTTGAGCCAACAATTGAACATTGAGATGTGGAATGATCACTGTATTATCAACCACAAAAACTGGTGTGAGCAAGAGCTACGTCTCGCGCTATCAGTACGTCAATAGGAAACGCAAGGTAGTCGCCGTCTGGGATATCACGTGACCAAGACAAAACGACGTAGGTAGCAGCTTGCGGAGGTAAGCGGGCATGATAGTGAGAGGGCTAGTGTAGAGGCAAGTCGGCCAGAAAATCAGCAAGCTGCGGCAACTCAAGCTGTAGAGCACCTGTCGAGCAATTAATCAGTAGGGAATGACTGGATAGAAAATCCAAGCCAGGCTGTTGGGGGATCACCGTTCAATGACTGGAAATTGAACTGGGGTAGGATGACTGGCTAACAAATACGGGCAGTGCACATCAGTTCCTCCATTGGTGACATGGAGTGCGCGGGAAGTGGCAGCAGGGGTGAGGACTTTATGTAAGCGGCGGCGAAGGGTTGGGGCCATTACTGAAATGTGTGCTCCTGTGTCAACAAGCACTGAAATAGGTACACCGTCAACGTCTAGCAAACTTCGTCTCGTCAAAAGGGTCGAAAAAGGGTTTTTGGAGGAAGTTGACAATGCAGCGTCAGCTCCGGGCGCTGCACTCTAGTTTTCCTGGTAGGCAGGAGCAGGGTTAAATGGAGAGGACGGCCGGTGAGTCTGTGGCGAGTCTGTGGCGAGCGAGATGACTGGCGACGACCTTGAGATGAATGTGGCTGATGACCACGGGGCGACGGGGAGCGGCTGCTGATGTTAAGAGAAGAGAACTGGGTCGGCGCCGCGAAGCAGGTATCACCCTATCGGTGGTATGGGGCAGAGGATGTCCGAGGTGTCGAGGACCAGTGGGCATCACAGTGACCAACTGCATGTTCGATACGATGGCTGCGTGACGGCAAGGCAAAGGTGGTGCTGACAAACTTCAGTCATTACTACAGGCACATCAACCGTGGTACAAAGGTTGCCTACATCGTTGAATTCGTAAACGCTAGCAATTCATTTTCCCCCTTCGATGCTGCCAATTCTGCTTCGAGGAACCGAGGTGTCGAACCAGATTTCAATGTGAACCCGAGCCTTTCGAAGTGCAAGCAAGACCAGCTCAAGTCCCTGCTCTTGGAATTCAAGGACTGCTTCTCGTCGTCATCGCGAATTCGACAAATCCCAGTCGTGAAACATCGCATCATCACAGAAGGAAGTTCCCGCCCAGTTCGACAAAGCTCGTACCGAGTCATGACGCGCGAATGCCATGCCATGAAGAAACAAGTTGACGAAATGCTATGCGACGACATCATTCAGCCATCCAAGAGTCCGTGGGCATCACGCGTGGTATTAGTAAAGAAGGACCGGACCCTACGTTTTTGTGTTCATTATTGCCGCCTGAACAAGATTGCAAAGGACATGTACCCTCTTCCACGTATAGACGATGCCCTAGACAGACTCCACAACGCGAAGTACTTTTCCTCGATGGACCTCGAAAAAGGCTATTGGCAAATTGAGGTTGACAAGAGAGATCGAGAGAAGACTGCCTTTATCACACCAGACAGCCTCTTCGAGTTTAAGGTCATGTCATTTGGTCTTTGCTCGGCGCCTGCGATGTTCCAGCGCGTTATGGACACCGTAATGGCTGAATTAAAATGGCAGACTTGCCTCGTGTACTTGGATGACGTCGTCGTGTTTTCCTCTAGCTTCGACAAGCATCTCTGTCACCTTGAAGTAGTACTTCAAGCTATCAACACCTCTGGACTAACCCTGAAGCAAGAAAAGTGCCGCTTCGCATACGAGGTTATTCCTGGGACATGTCGTTAGCAAGTCTGGAGTCCGTCCCGACCCGCAAAAAACGACCGCTATCGGTCATTTCCTGCAGCCCATTGACAAGAAGGCTGTACGCCGATTCCTCAGATTGTGCGCCTATTACAGGCGTTTCGTCAAACGTTTTTCATAGATCGCCGAGCCGCTAACTCACCTCAGTAAAAGCAACTTCGAATTCAGGTGGAAAGTGGCACAAGCGTAAGCATTTCAGGAACCTAAAGACGCCTTCAGACACCACCGATACTTGCCCATTTCGACGAATACGTCGAAACAAACGTACACACCGGCGCAAGCAGTGTAGGTCTCTGCGCCATCTTTGTGCAAAAGACTGATGGCGTGAAAAGGGTTACCAGTTATGCTAGCCAGTCGCTATCCAAGGCTGAAGCCAACTATTTCACAACAGAAAAGGAGTGCCTTGCCATTATCTGGTCAGCGTCAAAGTTTCGCCCCTACTTCTACAGCAGGCCTTTCAAAGTTGTGAGCGACCACCACTCCTTGTGTTGGCTAGCCAACTTGAAAGACCCTTCGAGTCGCTTACCGACGATTTCGCCGAGCAACCGCGAGCTGACCCTAAACTCAGCCTTGTGAAATACATTGAGGGTAACAGCACGACTGTTGCGAATGTTTTCAAAAGAGGACTGGAGTCGTTCTTCTTGCGAAACGGAGTTCTCTTACAGAAAAAAATTGCCCTGAATCTACATGTTACACTGTAAATGTCGTCGAAAGACGTTAGTCTTGCGTCAGGAGAGAGTGAACAAAACTTTTATTGGGTGTTCTGCGCAAGAAAATCGATGAATGGTATTCTGCACGCGCTGCGTTAGAGTGCCTCGAGCGTGTGGCGGAGGCGAACGAGCGCATCTTGGCACGTTAGACACAAGTGCCATCTGGCAGTTATCTTCGAAAACGAAGGCATGCAGCCCGCAGAGAAAGATGCGCGACAGGCAGGTGCCACCACCGTGACGTCGTAGCAAAGCACTGGAAACAGCTTTTTGAGCATCGCGTTGCCCTGTCAGCGCAGCGCGATTAAACGCTACAATTCTTAAAGTTACTTGTGTGTGCCTTTTCTAGTATGAAAACAGACATATCAAAGTGTTGTTGTGGCGCCTCAGATATGCGCAGTAATTGCTTTTTAATTTACAATCGCCTAGCTATGAACGCTACACCTTGAGCAATATTGGTGGGAGCTGCAGATGGGGTTGGCCGTTTGGTGCCGTTTGAGGTATTGTTAGGGCGGACAAACTTACAAGTGTACAGGCAGACAGACCAAAATTTTTTCGTCGAAGGTCCCCTAGAAAGACTATCGTCTTAAAGGGGAGACGCTCCTCGAAAAAGTTTTTTATTTTATTTCTAGTAATAGAGACTTGAAAAGTTTGTTATTAGTATAGTTTTTCATGCAGATTTCAAATATGCAATCATTTTTTGTGTAGCTGCTATAATTATTGAGTTATGCCATAAACAATAGCAAAAAGTTACATTTTTTGCGGGCACTCTTTTATGTACTAAACTTTCAGTAAAAGCACTGTGTCTGATCTTATTTGACTCTTGGTAGATTGAAAAGTGCAAATATCTATATAGATATGTCACAGAAATATTGGAACCAAGAAAAAAAATTGTATTGAATGACTTATTATTTTCAATCTCCCTTGAAACAATAAGCTAATATTTTCACAACTAATGCTGGTAGGCATTGCAATTTAGAGTAGATATTTGCATTCTGCATGTGTTGAAGAATATGTGTGCCAAGTTTCGTTATTATACAATGAATATAAGTTTCTAAAAGGCTGCCCGGAAAACGTGAAACTGTCAGAAAAAATGAAAATGAGAAAAACAAGTTTGAAAGTTCGCAAAGTTGGCATTTATTAGGAAATCATTCTTTTTACATCAAATTGGGGCACAATGAAAAGTACCTTGCCTTGAATGCACTGCAAGTGTCTAGAAGTCCCCTGCACCATAGCTTGGTCCTTCACGGCTCTTGCGGTCAGTGTCCTCAACACGAGCTCTCTTCGCTGTGTTGCGACGGTGTGCCCTCGCTTCTGCAGTTTGCTTCAGGTTCATCTTCCTGATGCGCATGACGTCGCAGTGGTCACCATGTGTGGCCAGATCTTGTGAGGGGAGAATTGCAATGCCTTCGAGCACTTCTTCAAAGCCCCTGTGGCCTTTGTTGTACCAGAGTACAGCAAGAGTGGTGGCTGTCTCCACAGTTGTTCTGGAGGCGAACTTTGTTTTTGGACATAGCAGCCATATCTTGCTGTTCAGCGATTCGGCTGCCATCTGTGTCTTGCCATGAAGGCACCGAATAAGGAGTTTCTCCTCTGTAAGGCGCTTGTAGATAGGCATAATTGCCAATCCTTGAGCCTTCGTCAACAGTGGGGTGTGGCGTGGTGCAGGCTCCCCCAGTGCTTCCGCACGCTTGTGCTTGCACCACGAATTTGGTCCCGCGGGGCAAAAGTTGTGGCTACTGGCACCATCACTGGAGCAGCAATGAAAATACGATGCCCATATGGCAGTGTACATATTTCGGACACTGTCCTTGTTGCTCGTGATGGCGATCTTGTAATATGTTTGTAGTTTTATTATTGTCGCATCTTTCAGTTTTTCGCCTCGTGGCAGTGGCGTTGCCAATTTCCGTAGGGCAGTTCCCAAGCGCTTTGCAACATGGTTCGTGCACTCTTCTTTGTCAATGGGGGTGTCACAGTATATATTTGCCTCGCAGACTGCAGTGTAGGCCTTGCTGTCACCATCACTTAGGAAGCTAGTGAATCGCAGTGGAGTTTCATAAGACAAGGTCCTCTGCCATATATTGACAGCTGCCGCAGGTTCCATTGCATGGGATGAGCAGTCAGTGTTTTTTTGGCAAACTGGAAGATGAAAAGCTCGCCATATCTCTTCATCCTCCCCAAGGTCCCTGTGTATACTGCAAGCATGGTAGTAGTTCGAAAGAACTTCAATATCGAGGCAGAGCCCCGTGTCCAGGGACACGACTGTGCCCACTCCATTGTGGCTTTTATGACCTCTTTTCTGCCAGGTGCCATCAAACATGACTGGCACATCTCTGCCGCCGACTGCGTCCTTCGTGATGTTTCGTGCCTGGTGCAAGTTTTTGCTCACTGCCGTCATCGCCGCACCATGGAGCTTCTTGCAAATGCCGTTGAATGTCTTGTGATGCATCGGGCTCGGAAGACCGAGAATCGCACAAAATCGTGAAAGTTGGTCGTGGCCTGCGCCTATAGCGCGTGCTGCCAGAACTGCCTTCACGTTTACAGCAAAGCTGTCACGCGAGCTGCCGCTGTCAAAACGAGCGCTCGTTCCTTGGTCCCTGGCCGAAGCAGTACGTCTCGACGTGTGCGTGAACGAAAGTGCAGATTCAGGGCAATCAGAATTTTGACAGCACAGTTCGAGGAATGCCGAAAGTCCTTTGCGCTTTCCAGCTGCCTCTCGCACGCCGAGCTTCCGTTCGCGGCAGGTTGGGCATTGCGCACCCGCTACAAGTGCCGTCAGCGCATCGATTTCGCAAAGCAGCATGTTCGCAGTAGCAGCATCTACCGGTCTACGTTCACTCTCGAAGAATCCAATCTTCTTCTGGGATGCACTGACGAATTCCACGGCAGCGGCTATTTCACAACCACTGTCGCAGGGTTCGGTGACGGTGTTAGGCCTATCTGAAGTCGGAGCGTCGGGGCGTTGGTCGGGGGCGACATCGTCGTTCGCTGTCGCTTTGCGAAGCGTCCGACGCCGTTTCCCTCGATACTTGTGGCAAGTTCTGAACTTTCGATTATCTGAACTGCACTTCTTCGGGCTTGCCATGACGCAAAAATGCAGAGAAACGCAGAAAAACTCGATCGGGACGTCCGAGGCTTCGCTCTTTTGCCGGAGAGATAGGAGGGGGAGGAGCGTGGAGCGCACCGCCGTCCAATGGCGGCCTCGCGCTGTGTGCCGCGATATTCAAAACGCGTGACGTATGCGTTGTTTTTCTCGTTTTTTGTTTATTCTGCGTGAAGGCACGAGACTGGCTACTAGTGGATTATGAAGGATACGGCCTTCGCAGCATGCGTGCACGATTGCAAATGGCGGCCAACACGTCGTTTTCGCGACAGGACGACGCGAACTTCGCCGTTTTTCGCGACTTTTGCGCATTTCTCGTGTCACCGCTGCCCACTTGGAAGCATTTTTTGATAATTTCTCGTGCGAATTTCAGCTTGATATTTTCAGAAGTAATAGATTATAGTCCAAGGATGCCAATACAGCCGGAAAAAAAAAAGCGAAAATTTTCCAGAAAACCGCCACTTTTCGACCCGCGTCTCCCCTTAAAGCTTCTCGCCCCTTTGAGCCGGACACCTTCTCATGGTTCCTTTAGCAATGAGACCAGAAATACTTGAAGCTCTACACGACGACCCAGCGGCTGGACACCTCGTTGTTTCCCGTACGCTCCCAAGAATACAAGAAAAGTACTACTGGCCACAACTTGCCACGGACGTCACTCGTTACGTCAGAACCTGCAGCGACTGTCAGCGACGAAAGACACCGCAGACTAGGCCAGCCGGACTTCTCCAGCCCATCGAGCCACCTCGCCGACATTCCAGCAAATCGGCATGGACTTACCGTTCCCGACACCAAATTTCGGGAACAAAATGTATCATCGTAGCTACTGACTACCTCATGCGCTACGCCGAGACTAAGGTCCTGCCCAAAGGCAGTGCCTCCGAGGTAGCAAGGTTCTTCGTTGAGAACATCCTTCTGCGTCACAAAGCTCCACGGGTCCTCATTACTGATAGAGGTACGGCCTTTACGGCGGACCTAACTCCAGCGATTATGAGGTACAGCCAGACAAGTCACCGCCGGGTCATTGTGTACCATCCACAGACCAACAACCTCACCAAACTTCTTAAGACTATCGCTGGTATGCTGGACATGTACGTAGACGTCGAGCACAAGACGTGGGATAAAATCTTTCTGTACGTGACCTTTGCTTACAATACGGCCGTTCAAGAAACGACGCAGATCACGCCCTACAAGTTGGTCTATGGAAGGAGCCCAGCAGCGACACTCAACGCTATTTTGCCAAACGTTGCTGACGAAGAGAACCTCGACGCTTCGTGACATACCGGCCTGGTGAACGTGTTTGGGTATGGACGCTGATACGCCGACGTGGACTCAGTGAAGAACTTCTGCGACGGTATTTTGAACCATACAGGGTAATTCGATGTCTCGGCCTATTCGACTACGAGGTTATCTCCGGCGGCATCACGAACTCTCAACGACGCCGATCGCGACCTTAAGTCGCCCATGTTGCGCGCTTCAAGCCGTTTCATGTGCGTTAACGAACTGAAACAGTGTATTTTGTTGTTGTTATTGCTCTATCGTAACTTATTGCTTGTTCTTTCTTGCATTATTTTTTGTACTTTCATCATCGGTTAAAGCATCGGGACGATGCCTTTTTCAGAGGGAGGCAATGCCACATTGTTTTCCTCAAGTTTTGTTATCGCCCCGTTACACTATGTTCAGTGCAAACTGTGCCTACAGTGTTAGAGAAGCTTTGACGCTGTAGAAGATTGTTTTGTTAAGATTACGTCCACTTCGTGAACCTTTCAGATCATTCTGGAACCTACGTCTTCACTAGCGATAACCCTAGAATGTTCGATGGCAAGTGTGTAAATGCCGACACGCTTCGCCGCTTGTCAGTTGATCGACGGTCCACACCCTGCTCACCGCTATCAGTGCCAGCTTCTTGCTGTAATCTGACTTTCCTTTCACGTTGCTTCAAGTCCGGCCTGAATAAACAGTTTATTATTTGACCTGCAGCCTGCTTCCTTCGTCCATGTCACGACCCTGTAACATTATAATTGCTATTGCAATAAAAAAAAAAAGAGGGACACCAACCAGTGAAAACTGAAGATTTGTGGCATTTCGGCCTCCAGCTCAGAAGCTACACCATCACCAGCAATGGATCGTTTCTGTGGGCTTGAGCAAGTGCTGCTACATCTATTATACTTCAGTTAATCATGTTTATTGTAGGGTTCATTCCATCAATTCTGGTGTATCTCCAGCTTGTACACACAGAGCGGCAGCCATCCAAGCAAGTACACGAGGAACCGAATGAGGATACCATTGATAGATTAGTTTGGGAAATGTATTCACAACTTGGGTCACATGTGGTGGCCTCAAGGACAAGGTATTGTAATTATTGGTCCCTTTCAAAAAAATTTTCTACACTCCATCTCACTGCTAACATTCAGCACTGCCAAATTGGGTGATGTAAGCAAGCCTCATGCTTGCACAGTGAAATCTAGTTTGAGATACAATTACCTTAAAATGCGCATGGTTGAGATATTCGTCCTTGTTCAGTGAGTGCTACTTTACATCAATTCTTCATCACATTTACATCGTATTTCTTTCACTGTTGTGTCAGTAGCGCCAGTAACTGTGGTTACAAATCAATGTAGCAGCTCCCATGCTCACATAACCACACGTCTTGATCAGAGTTTAGGCTTGCTGCTCACCCACTGTGTTTGCATAACACATAAATGATGAAATGAGCCATCGCTTTGTGCCATTCCTCGATGGGGACAGAACACTGGGTACATTCTGTCATCATTGGCAAGATCAGCTGTTTGTTTAGCCACACCTGCTAAGCCTAATGCGCAGAAAATTTGATAATGGTTCATGAAAACAGTGCAGTATGGGTTGCGAGATCGAGTGGAGTTGCTGCCTGGCAACTACTGTAATTACTCGAATCTAATGCGCACCTTTTTTCCGGTTAAGCGAGTTCATAAATCGCATGCGCGTTAGAATCGAGTACGAACAAAAAAATTACGGTCAATCTATTGCCATCGGCAAATCCAAAATGGCCGCCCCCTATGTGCGTCGGCATGGCGCGTCGGCCATTTCTGCCTATGTGTTTCCCATATGCGGCACTTCGTACGTGTGCCGAGGAGTTCGTCATCTAGTAGTGCATTAGCATTGACGGTGTGGAAGGGCCGACTCCAAAAACTTGAGTGCACCACGATGCCGCTTTTAAAAGAAAAGTCATCGCGTGTGCAGAAACGGACGGAAATCGGGCCGCATCGCGGTTGTTCGGAGTTCCCGAAACGTGCGTGCGGGACCGGCGGAAACAAAAGCAGAAGATTGTCGACAGCAAAGCTTCACGCAAAGGCTTCAGTGGACCACAGCAGGGTCGGTTTCCGCGAATTAAAGAGCTGCTCGGCGAGTATGTGCTTGAGCAGCGAGCGGCCCGTGACGACAGAACTGCTCCAAGTGCGGGCTATGCAATTAGTCTTAGAAAAAGGTCTAATGCGGAGCCAGTTTAAAGCGAGCAGGTGCTGGCTAACTAAGTTTATGAAGAGGAAAGGCTTTTCCCTCCGAAGGGGAACATGCATATGCGAAAAGTTTTGCGGAGGAGTACGATGAAAAGCTTCACAGTTTTCAGAGGTTCGTCCTAAACTTGCGGCGCAACAACGGCTACTTGCTTGGGCAAATCGGGAATGCCAATCAGACGCCTCTTTACTTCGACATGCCTGGCACCACAACCATCGAGAAGAAGGGGGCGAAGCAAGTTCGCGTGCTGACATCGGTCCACGGTAAAACTACAGTGACGGCAATGCTCTGTTACATGTCAGATCGGCACAAGCTTCGCCCGTACCTCATATTTAAATAGAAGACGCTCCCGAAAGGAGTCGTTTTTTCGAGTGGTGTGATCGTGCGGGCCAGCGAGAAAAATGGGTGCGCGTTGCAATCGGTGTCTTACGTTTTTTTTTTTTTTTTTCGCGGTGGAAATCGGGTGCGCGTTACAATCGAGGGCGCGGTAGAATCGAGTAAATACGGTACTCCTTCTATTGCTTCCTGCATCTTTTGCTAGCCACATCGTTTTTGCCTATGTGCATACATCATATGTCTTCAAAGGGCAGTTTGTCTCATTGTGTTAGTGTAATGACTGCTTGAAGATTTGCCTTACAGGATGTACAAATTGCTTTACAGGACGTACAGAAGCATTTGGCTTTCCTGTGATCATTGAGAATGCTGTGTGTGGTCATAGTATCCTCAGTTTGCCAAAATCATTGTAGTGTGGGTGGCGCTTTGTGGTTCAAGCACATCGAAATGTGCGCTTATCGTCACCCTAACCATGAGGAGTATTAAATATTGTGTGAGTGCAGCATTTTAACGACTCAGTGGCAAATTAAAACAAGGCTCTAAGCCATGGACTTCTGCATTGTTGTTAATCATATAACTGCGGGAATTCCAATTCACTGGTTCGCGAGGTGCTTTAGTGGTACTTAAGCATCAAGAAAAGCCACTAACATGTCGTAAAAGAAAGAACTCACAGGCAGAAGCAGAGACGGTGAACACAGAGGTGGCTACTTACAACTGGCGCTTATTTTGAAAAAACTCCTCTTTAGTCCAAACAGAGCACGAGCAACAAAAGGCACTCCACTAGATCACTGCCCCTGTCTTATACATGGAAATCACTGCTGTTCAAGAAAGTTGCACTCTTTCTGGGCCAAAAACACACAAGCAGTGCTTACGCATTTTTCCAAACCAAGTTTCCAAATATGGCATTCCTCAAGCGATTTTCTTTCGTGCTGCGTCTTAGCCTTACCTACAATGGATACATTTTTGAAAATGGGTTTACATCCGCACTGCTTACAATATAGCGGACAGTTACCACCAGTGCCAGAAGGTAGATTTCTGTCCTCCCCCAAACGAACGTTACTGTGTTGACCAAATTGTCCAATGTACTTCTTACCATTGAATGATTTGTGGGGTTTAACGTCCCAAAACCACGATAGGATTATGAGAGGCGCCGTAGTGGAGGGCTCCAGGAATTTCGACCCCCTGGGGTTCTTTAACGAGCAAATGTACTTCTTATCAGAACTATAGGGTGCCTTTTCTGCGCGGGGTGCCTTTTTTGCGCATGCTCTGTATAGAGGGAGTTGCTTTTTCTTTCGAGTTGTTTGTAGTCGCCTCTGGGTTCACTCACTATATCTGCTTCTGCCTCCCATTTTTTTTCTTTTTCCACGCTTTAGTGGCTTTTTTCATGTTTAAGTATGTACCAACTTGCCCAACAAGCAAAACTCCTGAGCTTTAGTTGTGTTTGGGTGCAGTGTTTATTGGAGCGTTTAGTGTGCGTTAAAAGGCATCGGCAAAATTGGTTCACCTTTACGAAGTGTGAGAAATAAAGAGGAGACCTGGACCCCGACGTCTTGCAGCATCGAAGGTCACCAGAACAACTTCGTGAGCCAGCACACGTGACTCATGCTCATGCTCGCACCCCTTCTTTCTCCTTCATTTGTGACACACTCCGGCAGATGGCAAAGTTGCGCACATTTTAAGAAAGCTTTGAGTGAGTCTGCTAGATGTTAAACGGCGATGGAAAGGCTTTGCCATTAACGATTAAGCTAAGCGAGGCGGTGGCTTGTTATACAGGGGAAGTCATCCATTCAAACTGTGGTGTGTCGATGACTTCACCATCACGTTGTTTGTCACCTATGGGTCATAGTGGAGGCTTTTGCTCTTCTTGTGTCGCTTCTAGTATGAGGAGTCCAATATTGGTTTGCTCTTGTCAACTCTCGAGGTTTCCCGACAATTTTTTTGCTCCCTAGGATATTCTTGACATTCAACTTCAAGCTTCTCCAGCCGGTGCGCAGACATGTTCTTCTCGACAACGTCGGGTGTCAGGTGGTCCTGAGCGTGCGCCTGATTTGAAAGTGCATCCGAGCTTGATGAAGACTACTGGATCGACAGCGATTCTACTTCCTTGCTTGATCAGCATCACGATGATGCCGAAGCATCCTGGTTTCGTCGGGCAGTGACCTCGCCAAGAACGGGAATCTCGGATGCGCCTGAAGACAGCGGAGATTAGTCCACATGCTCTGTGGCCGTTAGCAGATTGTCGCTGTCTGTCCCGGCATCGCGAACGACGGGCCACATCGAGCTGAGGTTTTCGTATGAATGAGTCTCAGTCATAGCGGTGTTTTTGGAGACATTGCTGTGGGAGTCTCCTGACGATTTTTCGATCGCGGTGCGTCCCACTTCGCAAGGGTCCTGGTTTCCGCCAGTTTCCTACGTGATGCACATGACATAGAGCGGCAGCTGTGGGGTGTGGTGGTTATACATCCAGCGCAGGTCTCTGGCATCAGGCACCATCTTTTTATGATGTTCGGCGGTGTCGCAAGTGGTCATGGAGTGTGGGTACTCGGTTGAGTGTAGCTCGTAGTAGCGCTGCAGCTCGCTTTTTCTACCGTCTACTTTCTTGGGCTAGATGAAAGACGCACTGGAGAACCTGCCACCAGGATCGGGCTTGAGAAACATAAAGAGCCAGTAGTAGGACTCCGTGTACTGTTGGTTCTGGAGCAAGTCCTGAAAGCGCACGATGCCGCGTGACGGATAGTACAAGAGTTCGTCGTCTGGCTAGTAAGACAGACTTGTCAAGCAGGGACTCGGGTTGTAGGCAGCCGAATTTTCGGAGTCAATGCACACGGTGCACCCGGGGTATCCCTTAGCCATTGAACTCTCCATGGTGTACCTTCCGGACGAGCCCTTGCACCCAAGTAATGTGGATCGCATGGACAGCGACAGTTTTTCCAGTGTGCATCCGAAACTCAACTGGTGGGGCCGGATTTGAGGTAAGTTGTGCGTAGGCTTGTGGCTGACGAACTGCGTAGCCCGGGTTAGTCTGAAGCAAAATACTGGTGTTGCCGTAGGGAGGCGGGAAGAGGGTAAATTCATGGCCCGCTGCGGCTTCGAGGCGAGAGGGGTCGTGAGGCCGGTTGAAGGTAAAGTCACGGCCTGCTTTGACGTCGAAGCGAGAAGAGCCGAGAGGCTGGTCGAAGGCGAAGTAATGGTCTGCTGCGACATTGAGGTGAGAGGGATCGTGAGGGCAATGGACAGTGAAGTTGCAGCCTGCTGTGACGTCGAGGCGAGAGGGGTCGAAAGGCCGTTCGAAAGCGGAGTTGTGACCTGCTGCGTCGCCGAGACAAGAAGGGTCGAGAGGCCGGTCGCAAGAGTTGTGGCCTGCTGCCACGTTGAAGTGAGAGGAGTCAGCAAGCTGGTCGAAGGTGAAACTGCGATCTGGATGCGAGAGGCTTACGGAGTGGGGTGGGTGCGACTGCAACGGATACGGGTGGGGTTGGTTGCCGCGGCTCGGTTGAGGGGTGAAATCTCCTTTGAGCGCAGACGACTTTGTCCTCGAACTCACTGGTGGTAGTAAGGTCTGCTAAGAACTTCTCACAATGAAGAGCAGCCTGGATGTCCTTGTTCAAGTCCATAAGTTTGGCATGCTTCGGGACAATGAAGTTGAGTACATCTTAAAGCTTCTCAACAGTGGTTCACGAGTCTTCCAGCAGGGCATCGAGCAATGAGATGTGTTGCGTGATGGCTTTTCGGACAAAGCGGCGTTTGGCCCGCTTCGTCCAAAAAGCCATCTTGCCCGTAGAGTTGATCTATGGGCGAGAGTTGAAGACCAGATAACCGGGTGGGTTTTGGCACCAGAACGAAGTGTGAGAAACGAAGTAGAAGACCTGGACCGGGATGTTTGCATGGCAGCATCGAAGGTCAACGGAACAACTGAGCGATCCAGTGCCCGCGACTCATTCTCCTGCCCGCACTCCTTCTTTCTCCTTTATTTCTGACACGGACGGTGAAACAGAATATTGTGCCTGGTGTGTGAATAATGATGCATCTTGTATACAGAAAAGTTGGCACTCATTGTGGGCGAGTAGCAGTGACCAGTTGTCGATGGAACATCACCATTCGACATTTTAGTCAAGTTAAAAATAGACTTGTGCGAATATTCACACGTGTAGTAGAGTATTCGAAGTCGTTTCAATTCGAATTTAAAATATTGCATATTTAGAAGTATTCGCAATGAACAAATAGCTGTATCTTATTCCGCATGTAAAGGCTTGTAGAAGTGATTTTACTGAAGTGTAGCGGTGCTAAGCCTTAAAAGCACCTGTCCAAGGGAAATCCGCTCTAGCGTGAAGCCTCCGTTGTAATTTTAAAAAGCCCTGCAACATGTTTTGAGCATATCGTGTTATGTAACATAACACGATTAAACCGGAAAAATGCCAGTTTGGATTCGAGAAGCTTCGTTGCCTCGGTCATGTAATCAGCGCTCAAGGTGTTGGCCCGGACCCGGAGAAGACTGTGGCCGTGAGGCTGTTTCCCAAACCAAAAGACAAGAAGGAGGTACGCCGATTTTTGGGTTTATGTGCTTATTATAGGCGGTTTGTGAAAAATTTCGCGAAAATTGCCGAACCTCTAACAAGACTCACAAAAGAAAACGTGCCATTTATTTGGTGCACTGAACAAGACAGTGCATTCAACGAACTAAAGGAACGTTTGGAAGCCCCACCTATCCTGGCCCACTTTGACGAAACCGCAGATACGGAAGTTCATACAGATGCCAGCAATCTTGGCCTAGTTGCGGTCCTGGTGCAATGGTAAAATAGAGTAGAGAAAGTAATAGCATATGCTAGCCGCACCCTCTCAAAAGCGGAAAGAAACTACTCTGCAACCGAAAAATAGTGCTTGGCAGTCTTAAGGGCGATCAGCAAGTTCAGGCCATACCTCTACGGCAGGCCGTTTCAGGCCGTTTCATGCCGTCAGCGACCACCACTCACTTTGTTGGCTGGTGAGCTTAAAAGACCCATCGGGACAGCTTGCGAGATGGAGTCTCAGGCTCCAAGAGTATGACATTACGGTCGTATATAGGTCTGGCAGAAAGCATGATGATGCTGACTGCTTATCACGTTCACCAGTCCACTCGACTCTTTCAGAAGAAGAGGACTTCCCACTCCTTTGTGTGATAAAAATCTCACAAATCGCCGAACATCAACGGGCTGACATGGAACTGCTCGCATTAATAAAGTATCTCGAAGGGCACGACGAACAAGTTTCTCGCGTATTTAGGAGAGGGTTATCCTAATTCTGCCTCCAAGATAATGCACTTTACAAGACGAATTTCGAACACAACAAGAAGTTCTTACTCGTTGTACCATCAGCCATGAGGCATGAAGTCTTAGAAACCTGTCATGATGAACCGTCTGCTGGTCACTTGGGCGCGAGTCGAACTTTCGCCAAAATTCATCAGAAATACTACTGGCCCAAGTTGCTAGCGTCCGTGAAGCATTACGTCAAGACATGTCGCAAAGGCGAAAAACACCACCCCTCAAGACGGCCGGCCTTCTGGAGCCTATAGAGCCACCTGCGACTCCATTTCAACAGGTTGGAATGTACCTCCCCGGACAGTTTCCAATGTCAGCATCAGGAAAAAGGTGGATAATAGTTGCGACTGACTATTTGACACGATACGCTGAAACCAGCTGCCTTGAGCGAGGAACGGCAACGAAAGCCAAACAGAACCTTGCCCAACCTTTCAGCAATGCGCTCCTACAGTGTGAGAAAGTGCTTGAACAAGGTCAAGCAAATTATCACCTCCTTTTTCGGAGTCAGCAATATTGGAAATATTTTTCTTTTGATTACTATAGTAGTACTGTATACTTCAAAAAGTTTAAGTCAGCTACAGTTGGTTTGTTTGAAATAAAGTCATATTTTATTCATTTTGTGGGCTTTGTTTAAATGAAACTTCTCATAAATGGAACAAATTTTCTTGCCCCTTCGAGTTCCGTTTAAGAGGAGTACACTGTGTTTATATGGCCGGCCTTTCACCGTTGCAGTTAAAAGGTGCAGTTGTCTCTTGAAACGTGAAATTGCGAGTGAGTAGTGCTTGATCATAGCAAGCTGTAAATTGAGAAATTTCGCTGGTTCTTTATGCAGGCTTGTATGGTGGAAGATGAAAATGCAGTAGACCCGACTCAGGAGACCATTGTATTCCTGTACAAGTGTGTGCCAGGCCCCTGCCCCAAGAGCTATGGCTTCAATGCTGCCAAGTTGGCAGGTGTCCCACAGCAGGCAAGAATTGTGCTTTTCTCTTTGAATTGCATTCACTCATTTGACATTTCACAGCAGAAAAATACTGAAAAAGGAAGTTCCATCATGTCTCACTCACATGCCAGTGTTCATGGCCTCCAAGATTTATGTTTGTGCCATTACAATCTCAACTTCTCTGTCCTTATTGTCAATTTCTGCAAGGCTCAGCAAGATTTCATTACTTAACATCCTACTAATGTCTAG
The DNA here is from genome assembly GCF_043290135.1 of Rhipicephalus microplus. Classification (NCBI taxonomy): domain Eukaryota; kingdom Metazoa; phylum Arthropoda; class Arachnida; order Ixodida; family Ixodidae; genus Rhipicephalus; species Rhipicephalus microplus. The sequence continues at coordinate 422,637,556 of NC_134710.1, read as the reverse complement.
ACCACTGTATATGCGTTGAAATCTGATTAGATCAAACAGGCTGGAGGTATATGCTTGTTCGCATAAACTACCGTATTTACTCTCAGAAATTGCACACTTTTTTTTTTCACGGTTTTGGGGCTTCGAGAAGTGGTGTGCGAATTACGTGGAGATATCGTGAACGCATGTGAAATAATGCCCGATAGACCTAACACATGCAGTATGTACATTTAAATAAGACGATAAATTGGAGCACAAATGAAGTGTACTTATTATTTAACAGAATTAGTACGTACTTTAAATAATCATATCCGGTCGTGGGCAGTCTAGTCGAAATCATTGATCGAAAGGTTTGATTTATAATCATCGTCCCGGCCGCTGTCACCCCCGTCCCAAAGCGCATCGTCCTCAGTTCTGTCAAGTGCGTTCAAATTCCCCACTCTCTTTACTTTTCTTGACAATGATGGGTGAAACTAGGCCCCACAACATGACGATACCGGGAAACCTAAGTGTTTGCACTTAATCGAAAAAGTCTTCAAGGGCAGAAAACTTGTATTAGCAGGGGTGGATCCTGTGCTGCACCGATTGCGTCATTTTGCGCCAATCTGACTTGCTCCACCAAGCTGCGCATAAAGGCAGTTTGCGCATACTACGTCAAATTTTGACGGGTCCTATAATGAAGCAAACAACAAGGTTTGGATACACAAAAGACACAGCCGTATTGACATCCCGCATAATTCAGTCACGTCATATTTCGGTTCATGCATAGTGTCCATAGCATGCGTGAATTTGACACCGTGCATCAATTTGCACTACGTGAACAAAATTCCCAAATCTTGTGAAGGTATTATATAGCTGTGAAAGTATTATTTAACAGTGAAACCTTTAGTCAAGGCGTAAAGACGGCAGTGCTATTGCAAGAAACTCACTGCGCACGCCGTTGCCCTTGCAACCGTCGAACATAGCGCACACTTTGCGATGGAGACCGTCAAACCACAAAAACGGAAAAAAAAAATCATTTTCATCGCAAGTGTTAAAGTGGAATGCAATAGACTCCGTGCAGTGAGACTGGCGCGCCGGCGCGCGGCCGTCAGAGAAGACAAACGTTGAGAGCCCGAGCAGAACGAAACACTCCCCCAACGTTCGCTAGCGCGTAGTTTATCTTAATCATAGAGTTTTATACAATACCTAAAGAGGAATCTGGCGCTACGATCGTGTACCCTCATGGGAATTATGGGAAGTGCAGGCTTCTGATTAGATAGCGTTAACTGGGGAACTGTCTACTGACTTTTTTCTACAGTTTTAATTTCGTTCTTCGCGCAGCGCCTTTGTTCTTCAAAGAGGCTCAAGACCACTAGGTCTGAAGCTTTCTGCGACGCTGGAGCTTTACAAGTCGTATTTCACAGTTTAAACGAAGCATCGTCCACTCACCGCTGCGCATAGATGTAGCGTTTCATGCAAGTGCAGGATATTGCATAGAGTTCATGTTTTTTCACGAGCGCGTCTTGCCTAAATTTGTTTTAAATCGACTGCAAAACGATGACGAAGCTAAGTAGACGCACCGTCATGCTCCGCTGACTCGACTTTCCAACTGAACCAAAGGTGCGTTGGGGGCAGACCACTTGGACAGATGCACCTAGCATTGCAGAAGACAAAACGTCAAGTGTTTCCCACTTAATACTGTACTGTTATTTCCATAAATAGATAATTTGTGCACTCGAGAGAAAAACAAGTATGTTTGTTTTCATTCGTTGTAAAAAATAATTATTAAATCTTGGTGCTAAACTTGGAATGCAATGGTACGGCAACGCGTACCCTGATGGTTAAATTTACCCAGGTTTCACTTTTGCCGCCTCGTCAAAAAGTCTTTTTGCAATAAAGTTTGCATACAAAAAAAAAAACAAAGCAAGTTTCAATTAAACACAAGTTTATGTCACTTTGTTTTATACTCGGAAAAGAAGCGTCGTGAATCTCAAGAACGTAATCTATCCAAAGCGGATCCGAAGATTGTACTTCCCGTAATTTCCATAAGGGTACAAGCGCCACTGAAGAGCCCGCATAGACACTAGCGACAGATTCCCCTCTAGGCATTATTGTATGAAACTCTATGATCCTAATCATGAACTGCTGTGTAGTCGATTGCACTAACAGGTACACGCCGTGTCGTGTGGGAATGAAGTTTCAAAGTTTCTCGACTTGTCCCTGCTTTTTTGGCAGAAAAATAAGTAGATCACGGTTGTGGAACGTAGAAAGTGTTTAGTTCCCATTTCCTCTGCCGTCTCGCATTCTTCCGATGGGTACTTGAAATCGTCTGAGACATCCTCTACACGTGCGATGATCTTGTGTGATGTTCTTGCTGCCATAGAGCTGGTGAAAAAATACACGCATGCAAGAAATTTTATTTCAGATCAAGGCTGATGGGATGTTTTAATGAACCTTAATAAATACTACCTTGCCGTGTACCATTCTCAGTTTTGAGGAATGCAAAGCGAGGCCAATTAGTGCTTTCCTGAGTTGATGAGTCCATCTGTGAAGGGGCGAACTGAGTTACGTAGGATTTTACCGTAAACACAAGTAGCCACCTAGCAGCGTATGTGCAGTCGATAGGATCAACCTTGTATGTCAGTTGGTTGGTTGCCCCGCCACGTTGGTCTTGTGGCGGGACAACCGAGGTACTCAACTGCTGACCCGTAGGTCGCAGGATCGAATCCCGGCTGCAGCGACTGCATTTCCAATGGAGGCGAAATCTTGTAGGCCCGTGTGCTCAGATTTGGGTGCACGTTAAAGAACCCCAGGTGGTCAAACTTTCCGGAGCCCTCCACTATGGTGTCTCTCATAAATATATGGCAGTTTTGGGACGTTCTGCCTCACATATCAATCAATCGGTTAGTTGGTTGGTCCTTCCTAAACTGGTTCAAGGCACCATGGGGGATCGGCCATGAAATGGGGGGTGCCTTGTTATCAATAAATGATTTTGTTTATAAATCTCAAAATCTTTAGCAATTGATCATTTTCTAAATAACTAATTAGATTAATTCACGAAAAAAGCATAATGTCGAAGAATAAGTTTCACTTACATAACCATACAATTCATTTCGTATCGCGTGGCAAATCGCATATGGCATCCCAAACACGCCTGTGTCTGTAGCTCCAAAGGAAATAACCGCCACAAGTAATGAATTGAATCCCATCTTTTAGATTCGGTTCATTCAAAAGCCTTTTTCTTTTACTGTTAAACAATTTGCATGTTAGGCAGCGAAAATTCCGGGCTAGAGTATAGCAGAACTATACATGGTAAGAAACGATGCTTCGCGAATGCTGTAGCGACGGATGTGCATGTCGGTGTTTGTTTCAGAAAGCAACATAAACACGCAAAGGTTATAGTAAATGAGAGACACGTGACAGTGGCCGAAGTGACCGTGCCGTCGTCGTCAGCACTCTGCAAGGTGAAACGAAAGACAAAATGGAACGTGCGCCGTCCTCTCTGGACTAAATCTTCTCGCATTCCTTTTCCCCCCCGCGCCTCAAGCTCTTAGCATGAGCTGCACAAGCGGCGAGGTAAAGACTATGATCATGATGAGCGACGATGATGCCACGACAATTTCAAGCAAAGCGCTTGGCGAGACTCAAGGGCTGAAAATCGTCGTGGCATGACGCCGCAACCAACGAGCATGGCAGTTTCCATGCCAAGTGGCCGTGGAGCCATCAATATTTCTAAACACTCCGAGTACTTTGCAAGTATGCGGGTAGTGGGAAAGCACTAATAATAATCTAAATTCGAAAGAATGACAGCTTGCCGCAATAGTTATGCAGCAAGCCTCATGCATTGCGCACACCTGACATGTGCGTTTAGCCGTCATTCTTGGCGATGGGCAGCAAAGTGATCACTAACGCAAAAAACTTGGCCGCTTTCATAAAGGTTTTCCCATTTATTCATGGTGGCATCGCCGAAGATTGTCCTCCTGCAATATCTTTAAATTCTGCTCGAAGCATGCACTAACCTGCCGGCCACGTGCGCTTGTGTCACCATAGTTATCAAAGCAATGAGGCGCTGCTGTCTGCTACGACTCTCAATGTTGTGCACCCGCCACACCAGAAGTGGCGCTGCGCGCGCCTTTCGAGGCGTCTCCTATAGGTCCTGCACAAAATGTATAGCAATAAATAGTGATGTTATATGAACTCTTTTAGATCCAATATCGCATAACTCTACAAAACACTAGTCTAAGAGGATACGGCCGCTCCTGGAAGAACAGCTCTTTTCGCACAGTCTCTTCGCGTTGCGAGCACAGTACGTAGAGGGTTATACGAGCCGTGCGCTGATACTTGCCGAGATAGCATGTGCGCCAGCGATGGCAACAGTGCCCAATCCAAGTTAACAGCTGCTTCTTGAGAACACCCCCCCCCCCCTCCAGGCTTGCGTCTTTTTGTGCTTGTTCAAGATGGTCCTCTTTGCTTGAGCATTGACAGCAGTCAATGTGCAGCGGTATACGTCATCTCATGCACCTTCGCAGTGACGGAGATGGGCTGGCTTGTCTGTTTTGGGCTTGAGCAGTGCTCGTCTTACCCACTTGCGGGCTTTTTTTGTGCGAGTAGAACATATGGTGCACGGAAATGTTAACAACTCGGACTTTACGCGTGACAGCAGCGGCTGCAAGAACCCTTCAACAGTGTTCATTGAATTGATATTGCAATAAAATAATTTGCACCAGCAACAGCGCAGCGAGCACGTTGCTTATCTCTATTTTTCCTTGCGGTTCACATGTCTATTGTGGTGCTTTAATGACCACAGTATAATTTTTGATTTAAAATGATGGTAAATTTTATTAGCTTCTACTCTTAGTTGCTGCTCATGTGAGATGCAATGTTTCAATAACATTAAATATTGCAAGAGTGTAATATATTTTTTTTCATTTGTCTAAGATCTAGTAGCTCCAAGGCATCTTCGTTTTGTTTTGTTTGAGTTGCTGGACTTTCAGCTTTGATGTTCTAATGTTTAGTGTGTGTGTGTGTGTGTGTGTGTGTGTGTGTGTGTGTATACCGTGTTTACTTGCGTAACACACTTTTTTTATCGAGAAATGGGAGCGAAGTTGAGGGGTGCGTTTATTACGCAGAGTAAATTTTATTAAAACTTTTTCGGGAGGAGCAAAAGATGCGCTAATGCTGAAAAAAGTTAAGTCGCTTAGCCTTTCGCAATTGACATATACGTACTCTGTTTGGAAGGACTAGCTTCTTTGTTGCACTTTCTTCATCACGATGGTGCTATCTTCTGCAAGCTGTCCCCAGGCCGCTCGCGCATGCCATAAAAGCGTTCTGCGGCTACCTTTTCTCGCAATCTTTAACCGCAACTAACCGCAACAGTGGTATCTGCTGTGATCTGGATGGGTGCGCAAATGCGTGCGCTACGACGCATGACTTTCCAGCAATCTCGCATGACGACCGTGACGCAGCCGTTAACACTGTAGTAAGTAAGCAACATTGTAGCAAGCTACCCCAAAGCATCAAAACAAGCCATAGATAACATGATTAAGGACAAAATACGGCCGCTGCCTCGCTTATACATGAGAAGATCCTCTATGCGCGGATAACAAGCAAAGCGAAAATCAGGTGTGCTACCACGTTACGGAAAGTATCACAATCTTTTCTGGACGACACGCGATTTTTTTCTGGTTTTCCAGAAACCTATGACTCTGTAGCGACGAATGACCCTTCGCGACCGCAAATCCTGTCGTCGTCACTCGAAAATCGCGTGCACGTGGTTAGGCTTTTTGAAACTGCACGCGTTCGTTGGCGTGGGCAGTTTCGTGACCTTCGCTTGTCGTGTGCTTGTTAGTTGTGATGTCTCTACACTCGCACCATTCGTGAAACCCTCTGTGGCGCACAGATAAGGCAGGGAACGTTCCACACACAGAAAAAAACAAAAAAAAAACAATGTGGCCCGCGGCAACGAGCGAAGGGTAGCGAGAGAGCTAGCCATGGTGGGTTGGCAAAATAATAATAAACGGAAAATATCCAATGGGTGGGATGGCACCAGGGGTCGGTTAACGTGACTGCAGAGGATCAACGTAGGGGGTGTGTTTAATATGCGGAGGGGAAAAAAATCCAAATTTTGATGACTGGAGTTGGGAGTGCGTTTATTGTGTAAATAAATACCACATATATATATATATTTATTTATTTATTTATTTATTTATTTATTTATGGTAAGTCCAGCCGCTTTGTAGACTTGGATGTTTAGTAATGCCAGGTGCCAGTGGTGGGAAACCTGCACCAACGGGAAATTACTGTGCCATTGCTGTGCTACAAGGTGGTTTTGGAACCGAAAGTAATGTTGACAGCGCGCATCGTGAGCAGATATATTATGTAATGGTCACCATATTGTACGCTTGCGCTGCTGCAAAAGCGTAGCCAGAAAATGACTCACACAGGGCCTATGCCCCACCCCAAAAAAAAAAAAAAAAAAAATTTGTTTCTATGTACATGGAATCGTGGTGGATCAATTATTCCGACTAGTGTGCCTTTTCTGCTTACTGTCAACAAAGAACGAAGACAATGTTGCGACTGCCGAACAGCGTGCCAGTATGACTTATCGGTGACAAAAAGCCTATATGTGTGGCATAGCAGCACTTTGAGCCTACTGCATGCCTTCAATAACTGGCGACTACCTTAGAGTGCAGATATATCGATGGCTGCCACTTCAGTCGTTGTGTAAGAACGTGTTCAGCGTGCGCCGCTTTGTAGAAATGAAAGCAGCTCGCTGTTGTGGAGTGGATGGTGTTAGACTGTCGCGTCATAAAGCCTACACGCTTTCATGAGGCGACAGCCCAAATGCGCTTACGTTTGCTGCCAGGGCCCTTAGAGCATCACTTGCAGAAAGCTCGCATCGTCACGTTAACGCAGCAGACTTCCCGCTGCACCTCTGCACGATCTGAAGTGGAGTGCAGGCAAACAGCTCGAGACGGTATGTACGCCAAGTAGGCTAAGTGCAGCACGCAACTAGCCATGCATAGACGATTAGCTACCTTCGACTGTACCGTGTCTCAGAAAAGCTGCGTCAGTTTTCGCTAAGTAGCAGATCGCTGTACACATTAATGGCGGACAGTCGATTATGTCCGTTTCGTTGCTATGTCACTTGCTGCGTTGGCTGCATATAGCGCGTGGACTCTGTAGTAGTTTGTAAATACGCTTTGGTGTTGCCACTGCGTGCCATCAGTCGTTAGTACGAGAATGCCAATCATTTCTGAACATTGGCGAAAAGAAAGAAATTGAGCTAAGATCGGGTTACTGGCAAATTTCTGTCGACGACATAGACTGCGAAAAGACCGCTTTTGTCACCCCCAATGGTCTTTAGCAGTTTAAGGTCATGCCATTCGGGTTATGCAATGCTCCGGCCACCTTCGAGCGAATGATAATCTCTCTTTTGTGTAAATTCATATGTGAATTTGTCTATGTTACCTTGATGACATTATCGCCTTTTCTGTGACCTCTGAGACCCATCTCAACCGCCTTTCCTCAATACTGGCTGTTTTTCGCAATGCCGGTCTCCAACTGAACTCGTCAAAGTGTCACTTCGGACGCCAGCAACTAACCATGTTGGGCTACCTTGTCGACTCCTTTGGTGTACGCTCTGATCTCGATAAAGTGCGAGCTGTGCGGAACTTCCCTATTCCGACCTGCACTAAGGAAGTCCGCAGTTTTCTTGGTCTGTGCTCGTACTTTCGATGTTTTGTGAACAACTTTGCAGAAGTCGCCCATCCTCTCACAGACTAACTGAGGAAAGATGTCTCATTCACATGGGGTGCTGCACAAGCTACGGTGTTCTTTACACTTATCACATTTCTAACAAAACCACCTGTTCTGGCCCATTTCGATATTGCCACCCCTACAGAAGTGTGCACCAATGTTAGCGCCCACGGCATTGGTGCTGTTTCAGCATCAAAGCGGTTGCACCCGCGTTATCGCCTATGCCAGCAGTCTTCTCTCCACGGCGTAAAAAGAACTACTCAGTCACCGAAAGGGAATGCCTTGCTCTCGTTCAGGTGGTAGCAAAATTTTCGCCCTGTTCACATGGTCGACATTTCATTGTCACAACCGATCACCACGCACTTTTTTCGCTCTCGCCCTTGAAGGACTCTACTGGGCGCATTGGTCGAGGGGCACTACGGCTCCAAGAGTATAACTGCTCGGTGTCCTACAAATCTGGTCGTTTACACCATGGCGCTGACTGCTTATCACGGAATCCAGTGGACACCCCTTAGGTTTTTGATGAAGCGCTGTGTGTGCTGCTTCTCTCCACTTTAAGCAACATCCATGAGGAACAGCGCCGAGACCCTGTCTTAAGTAACATCATCGAGAAGCTTCATTCTGCGGCACCCGACCCGTCTACTCAATTGTTCGTTCTTTATAAGGCTGGCACACTGTACCATTACAACGTCCGCCCTAATGGACACGAACTGCTCCTTGTGATGCCTTCCCACTTTTGTGCGAGCATGATCGGCCAGCTCCCTGTCGCTCCCACTGCTGGTCACCTCGGACTGCCTCGACTGTATGACTGTGTACAGCATCGATTTTACTGGCCCACTCTTTATCGATCAAGATGTTTTGAGGGGCTGGTTGATTCATTACTTCAAGAGAAAAAATTGTGCAACTAAAGAAAAAGACACCACACAGAAGAAACACTTAAACAGGTCGAGCGCAGCTACATCGCTCAGTCCGTAGCTACGTCGCCTCACGCAACCAGTATCAACACTGGAAAAGCCTATGAGTCCTGCCAGGTTCCTCCGACCACTTGACGTTCTTTTTGATCCCTTCTTTTGACTTGGTCTTGACCTCCTAGGCCCTTTCCCTGCGTCCACTTCTGGGAATAAGTGGATAGCTGTTGTGACGAATCACACAACCCGGTACGCCATTACAGGGGCTCTCCAGCTTCCTGATGACGTCATTCAAGGCCTAGAGTTGGGGCCGAAGTTCGGGCTTCAAAGAGAGAGGAGAAATTCTGAACTCCTGACTGTCGTTCATCAGGTGGCACGTCGTGCGACTGAAGGTGAGGAGGAAAGAATTACCTCTGAAGGAGTAGACGAGAATTGCCTCTGAAGGAGTAAACCTGTGTGTTCTCACATTCCTGTTAAGCGTGTTTTGTCGTACCTGGACAATAATTCGCTGTGCGTTTTGCAGGGAGATAAGGAAGGTGGCTTCGCAGTTTTTTCGTGTTCATGCTTCTTGGAAAAAGCTAATGATGCTATTTCTAGGGTGTTCCATGTAAAAGATGGCGTATCGTTGAACAAAGTAAAAGCAAAGGCTATTCAATTGCGCAAAAACATGAACGTAGTTGGAACTCTAAAAAGTATTCAAAAAAGTAAGAAGAATAGCCTCGATGTATTCTTTAATGCAATAACTCACAAAGTTAACACTCCTTTTCGAGTAATAGTCTCTGAAATAGGTACTTGGCAGAAAGAACTCGCTACTTTTTTGTTGGACAAACTCAATCTCCTCGAAGTCCGAGATCCGTTTTTAGTCAAGAGTTCTGATAGTATTTTAAGGTTCATGGAAGCTCATGAAAATGAAGGGCTAAGAGCCTTCGCAATTGACGTGACAGACCTGTACTATTCCCTCCTCCATCCACAATTGCTAAAATGTGTTGGAAGTAGCATTGATGAAATTGGTGCTGTTAAGTTTTCTTCTGAATTAGGTATATCCGCTGATAATTTTCTTACCTTGTTGGAATTTTATCTTACTTCGACGTTCAATAAATGGAACAATGATATTTTTTTGCAAAAGCAGGGTATATGTATCGGCTCTTGCATCGCGCCTGTCTTGAGCAATCTGTTTCTGGCAGAACTTGATAGAATTGTGGCAAATCGTCTCGCAGAGACGACGGCCAAGAAAGTGTTTCGATATGTAGATGATTTTATTATTTTCATTGACAGCTCGGGGGAAAATTTCCTAACTGAGAGTACTAGTGTGTTGAATGTGTTTCGTGATGGTCTTAAGCCCCTTGAAGTGACAGTAGAATGGCCTAGCGACGGACGAATAAGGTTTTTAGATTTAAGTGTTCAGTGTTCCGACAACCTGCTATGCTGGTGCTATGATCTGCGTGCTCAGAAAGCTTTACTCCCATTTCATTCCGGTCATTCCAAACTAACCAAGAGAGCTATCGCGACGACTTGCCTCAAAAACGCATTGAACAAGTCATGTGCGCACCTTATGAAGCAGAGCTTCCGTAATCAGATCACACGTTTGCAAGGATGGGGCTATCCGGATCATGTTTTAGTTTCAGTTGCAGAAAAAGAGTTGAAAAGGATTCATGCAAGGTCAAGCCAACCTAATGTTCATGTCGATTCATCGGCAAAATCAAGACGCGCGGTCATAATTCCATATGTTCACCAGCTGTCAGATAACCTTAAGAAAGTGGCACTTCGGGACAATATTAGGGTGCTATTTTCAGTACGTGATAAACTTGGTAAATTGTGTGTGCTGACGAATCTGTCACTGGGGGAAAGGGTGTTGTGCACAAAAAGGCATACACACAAATTTGTGGAGTGCATTTCGTTCGTCATTTATCTTATTCTGTTCACATGTGGGAAAAAATATGTCGGCCAAACCGGTCGATGTGTGAATGAGCGATTGAGAGAACACAATTACAAGGCGGATAAACTGCCGCCAGAAGGTTTTCTCGCTCTTCACATTCACGCGTGTGGGTGCCGGCCTTTGTTCCAGAGTACAATCACAGTTGGTCGGCATAAGGATGAGATGACTCGGTTGATCATAGAAGCCAAACTTATGGATGCTCTTAGAGATGTTTGTATTAGCAAGCCTTCAATTGCCTTGTCACCCAAGGAACTGGCGTTCCTGCGTACGCAGTGATACATGATTTTATCTGCGAGGTTTTTTGTTGTCCTACTTATCGTTTTTTCTTGTAGGTAGATGACATTGTCGTGCATTTATCTGAATACACGTGCTTATCTGCTTGCTCGCCTGACGATTATGGCTTAAAAGCGGCTTGGAGGTCGAAAATAAATATGTTGTTGCTAGTAGCGCTCTGTCCTCTCAGTCTATTCTTTCCTGTGTTTGTTTTTTCGCCTCGCGCTACATAAATTTCTTTCAAATGTTTCACCAACAAGCCGACATCGCCACTCTTGTCTACCACCCGGCTGTGCCACGAACATTGCCGATTTTTTCCAGCACGACGTCGTACTTCATCATGGCACCCCACGCCAACTTCTTGCAGATTGTGGGCGCTATCGTGGATGCAGGCCTGCTTGCTCGTCTCACGCGGACGCAGGGCGCAATTCTTCCGCAATTTCCATAAAAAAAGCTTTTCCACGGTCACTCAGAATGACACAAGGAGCACCATGATGCAAGATCAAAGCTTGAAGCATAAATGTAGCCACATCAGAAGCAGAGGCTGAAGTCATGCAGGATGTTTCAGCATAATCTGTCAGGTCGTCAACAGCTGTGACGATTCATCGATGTCCCTTAGGAGTCATGGGAAAAGGACCATACCGATAAATGCAAACTACTTCGAATGGCGATGGCGGACAGGGAAGTGGTTGCAGCTTTCCGCTTTGAGATGATTTCGGAAGTTTCCGCCGCTGACAAAGGTTGCAGGAGGCGACGTACTTTGCTACGCTGGCGGACAGACCAGGCCAGTAGAAGTGACATTTAATGTGGTCGTACATTTTCTGAAAACCAAAGTGACCAGCAATCACGTCATCGTGGCAGGTTTTAAGAATATTGGCTCAAAAAGAGCGAGGCAGAGTGCGCACCCAACATTGACCCTCCGGGTGATAGATGTCATGCTAAAAAACACGTTTATCGAGCTTGAACCGTCTCAGCTGTCAGCAAAGGCGGGCATTAGGTGGTCGCGAATTCCCCTGAAGGTGATTTATGATGCATTTACAGTAAGGGTCATCGAGTTGGTGGGTCATGATGGAGACGTGATCATCATGAGGGGTCTTGTCAATGGCCGCTAAGGACGAAAGAGGTGTGGAAGGACCATCCAAGCGTTCACCGCTGAAGTTAGAAATAGGACCAGTAAACAGTGCCATAGGAAATGGGCAGCGAGAAAGCGTATCTGTGTCCCGGTGCTTCTTATTGCACTTGTAGATAATGGTGAAGTCGTATTCTTGAAGATGTATAATTCATCGAACAAGATGTATGGATGATTTCTTAAGCGTGGAAAGCACACACAACACATGGTGGTCTGTAACGATGGTAAAATGGTGGCCATGTAAGGTTGAAGCTTCTGCACCGACCACACGACAGCTAGACACTCCTGTTCAGTGATGGTGTAATTCTTTTCGGCGTTGGTCAGGACGCGGCTTGCATACGCAATGACTTTTTCATTTGATGACTCATCGCGCTGCAGGATATACCACTGATGGCGAGCACCAGCGTCAGTATGCAGGAGTGAGGGTGCCGTTTCATCGAAATGGCGAAGTAGTGGTTTTGATATGAGGACATTTTTCAGATGGCTAAACGCTGACTTGCAGTCGAGAGACCAGTCAAAGCGAACACAGGAACCGAGTAATTGGTGCAAAGGTGCCGTTATTGAGGCAAAGTCTGGTATAAATCGGCGGAGGTATGAAGCCAGTCCAAGGAAACTGCGTAAGTCTTTAGGCCTTTCAAGATGAGGAAAATGAAGAACGGTCAAAACCTTATCGGGATCAGGACAAATGCCATCCTTACTCGCAATGTGGCCTAAGATCTCAATTGCCTTGCTGGCGAAACGGCACTTTTTCGTGTTCAGCTGAAGGCCAGCGTTAGCAAGACACCTGAGGACTTCGTCTAAACAGTGTAAGTGTTGAGAGAAGGTTGAAGAGAAAACAACAATGTCGTCCAAATAGCACGGACAAGTCTTCCACATCAGGCCACACAAAACGATGTCAATCATGCGCTCGACTGTTGCGGACGCATTGCAGAGGCCGAAGGGCATTACATTGAACTCGTAAAGTCCATCTGGTGTTCAAAACACCGTTTTCGATACCAAAAGTGTTTTCCCTAAAGGCTGCGTACTTTAGTTTTCCAGGCGAAAGTCGGGGAACTGAGCGGCTGGTCGAAGTGGCGACGTAGAGGGACGGCGAGGGGACAGAGAGCGATGCCTGGCACCACAGTAGCGTGAAGCCATTTCAGGAGTTGCTGATGGCGAGGAAGAGCGACCATGAAAAGCAGCGTAAGGACGGTGCAGAAAAGTCGCCGCAGTAGCAAAGTCATCCCAGTTGTAAGTGTCAAACCTAAGACACTAATCTCGCTGACACGTGCGACAGACATGTGCAATGTGTCCACGATATTCGCAATAGTTGCATGTAGGTCTCGTCAAGCGCCAAGGTTGTTAGTAGGGTTGGGTGTTTGATGCTGAGGGCTATGAAAGCCGGGTGTGCTGGTGCTGCATAGTAAAGCTGGTTTTGCCTGCTGGGCACCAGGGATGCTAGGCGGGCTAGTGTCGTCGTCGGTGGAATCGATGGAACGAAGGCTGGAGTGACTGCGGAGACTTGCGCTTAAGTTAGCGGGGTTTTAGAGACGTGAGCGTATGTGTAAGCATTACCAGACATATTCGCCAACTCCTCCTTTACGACGTCACGTAAATTTGTACTGGGGGTGTTAGAAGGAAACTGACCAGCTGGAAAACCTAGTGACTGCAGTTCCTCTCGTATCATTGAGCGAATCATGGCTCGTAACGAGGGGTCGGCAGTAGAGTTGTCAGGGATGGCTGCAGGAGAGTTGTCCGGCTGCAGCCATGTGGATTTGGGCTGGTCCAGGTGCTGGCACATAACTACTATATCGGCAACAGTAGTTGGGTCCTTTGCTACCAAAGCATTGAAGGCAACAGGCCCTGTGCTTTTCAGCAGATGGCGCACCTTGTCTGTCTCGGTCATGGAGGCATCGAGGCGTTGACAGAGAGAGAGAGAGAGAACATCCTCGATATACGAAGTATAAGACTCGCCTAGCTGTTGTTTGCAGCCATGAAGTGTTCTTTTCGCCATGGTGGCTCGAACTGCCGGAGTAGCGTAGAATTGTCAAAGATGTTCTCTGAAGACGTTCCAGTTGGGAAAGTCGATCTAGTGATTGAAAAACCAATTCTTCGCCACGCCGGTAAGATAGAAGGAGACATGGTAGAGCTTGTGCAGATCGTCCAAACGGTTTGCCGCACTCATTATATCATATTGGTGTAGCCAGTCGTCCACATCCTCATTGCTGAGTCCAGGAAACAGGGGGGCTCGCGAGGGAGTCCCCTGACGATCCTGCAGCAGTCTTAGCTGCAGCAGTCTTAGCCGGAGGTGTAAAGGAAGAGTCGCCTGAGAATTCGTCCTGCAACATGCTGGTAGGCACGTTGCTCAAAGGGCAACCTGAGCGAAGCTCTAGGAGGTAAAACGGGTGAGTCGAGAACCATTAAGAATTTTGAATGCCACTTCGAATGATGTATACTTTCGCAGCCTCTTTAATAAAGTAACATGGAGCGCATCACCATGTTTGTAGAAACTACTTTTATCCAGCGTTTGAAGCTGCATTACTTTTCAGCACACTGTCGTGTACTGCGACTTATGTTTTTTGCACACACCTTTAGCATATAAAAACTGAACGTCTATTGTCAAGTGTCCAAAAAAAAAAAAATGGTTGTCAAGCATTGCAACTGATAAAACGCGAAGGTGCTGAATATGTCACAGAAATCAAAATATGTTAATTTAAGGAACGATGCATTGCATCTTCATAAATAAAACAACCACTTTGTCACGTATTCAGCGCCTTACAATTCTGATAATGCATTCTGGATTTTTTTTTTTTTTTTCAGTCTCAAAACAAGAAGCTGGTTCTTGGGAAAAAAAAAAATGTCAGGTGCTCGGCATGCACACGAAAATTCAATTCTTATCTAGATAGTTCCTATGTACTTTACTAAATACGTGATTTGTCATCACTGCAATAAATGAGATTAAAAAATACTGATTAGAACAATTGAGTGGACCACTGTTGTAACAACCATTAGCTGATTTGCTGCGGGTGCTGCCCCGAGGAGGCCGCCGCCACCCGTTTCCCCAACTCTCCCGTCCCCGCTCTGTCGCACTGCAGTGGCCGCAACTGCAACTAGGGCTGGCACGCGCTCTCCCATAAAAAGCGATTCCAAACGGCAGGTTCTACCGTGGGCTTTTTCATCCAGCCACCATGGTAGTGCAAAGGCAAGATAACCGCTGGTCATTAAAGATCACAGACATCTACTCTTACTCATGAGTATTACCTAATCTTTATACTCATGCCTACTATACGTAATGAGTGCTCACTCACGATTACTCAAACTCATAACCACTCACTCATGTTCATAATCACCCCTTCTTACACTCACAGACACTCACTCACTCACTTCGATACTCACGTACACTCATTGTTACAAGCTGCCATTCTAGCGTCGCCAGCGCGAAGTCGGCAACGGAAATGACAGCAGGTTGGTTCGTTCCGTACGCAAGCAGAGACAGTGAAGAGATCAGAGACGTGAGAAAACAAAACAAACTTTACTCTAGTGATCTTGCAGCACACGGGATCTAGTACAACACTTCAATACAACTAACAAAATACATCAACACTTGATACAACTAAAAAAATATATAAAAACACAAGAAATCAGCTTATGAGAGAGAACTATTACAAACTACACAAACGGACAACAATAGAACTACAGAGGAGAAAGTTCGAAGGTATAAACAGGTGAAGGCATACATGTGATGACCGGCAGCGTTGCATCTCCGACGATCGAATGCGAGAAGTCGAAGAGAGATCTGGCACGACTGCGTGGATGTCAGCGGCGTTGCAACGCTGGTGGCTCCGGGAGGCTAGTGCTTGCAGGTGACTTTGGGCAGGTTGAGCTAACTCGAGGCGAAGTCCCGATGTCTACATTGCAGACGTTAATATCGCGTCACAACTAGACGAACGGCTAAGTTTAGGTGGCCAGCCGATACAGAGCCACACTAAAAACTTCTAGAAGAGATGCTTGTTGATCTGTTTCTACACCATGTTGGTCAGTGACTAGACTGCCTAGCAGGGCAAAATCCTGCGCTTAAATTCCCCTCGTGTCTCCTCGCTCTCTTCCTTGGGGACAAGAGACCTCTACATGGGTCCAATCTTACGCGTTTAATTGATAGAAACTCTGCCCCAAAAATATATTGACCCCACCCCTTTTTAATTGGGAGAGGGTCCTCAACTAGCGAGGGTCCTCAACTATTTAAGTCGTTTGCCCCGCCGTGGTTGTCTAGTGTCTAAGGTACTCGGCTGCTGACCCGCAGGTCGCGGGTTCGATTCCCGGCTGCGGCGGCTGCATTTCCGATGGAGGCGGAAATGTTGTAGGCCCGTGTACTCAGATTTGGGTGCACGTTAAAGAACCCCAGGTGGTCAAAATTTCCGGAGCCCTCCACTACAGCGTCTCTCATAATCATAGAGTGGTTTTGGGACGTTAAACCCCACAAATCAATCAATCAATCAACCTCTTGGGGTGTTGTCATACGGCTTGGCCACCAGAGGTTTTCCGACGGTTTCCCCTGTGGGAAACGGTCAGACTGTTTGGCTCTCAGCCGGTGCGTCCCGTAGTCTAATCCTTGTTCGGGGTACATCGCGGCCTTCCACGACCTTGCAGACGCCGCCGCAGTTACAATAGGCTCAAACGTCGACGACGACGTTCCAAGAAGAGCACCCCATTCTGCACTTCTCGGCTCTCTTTTATTCGCCCACCGTTCCCACGGTCAGTGGGGGGAGTACGGCGCCCGTTAATTGCCGTGACGCGGGGCCGCCAAAAATGGCCGTCCGTGACACTCACACTTGTAGGTACTCATGTTATACTCAGGCCTACTCACACTCATGGGCACTCCCCGCAGGGGCGCCTGCGCAAGTAGGCGTTTGATGTGTAGTGACACCACGGACCCGAGCTAACGGGGGAGTTTTGACTCCCTCCCACACCTAGCCGTGCGTGGCTTTGCCGTGTCCAGGGAAAAGGGGATCCTGGGGGTTGAGCCGACGCTGGGTGATTGGACCTTTAAGGCCCCCCGGCAAAGGCAACACACCCCTTTGGCCCCGGCTTCACGTAGACGGCACCCCTGGGCTGACCCACCCAGGGGAAATCGGCAGTCGCCTTTTCCTATCTCTCTCTCCCTACATCTTCGTCTTTATCTCTTACTGTTTATCTGTCCTGTCTTCTACTCTCTTCCGTTTACTTCCAAACTTCCTGGCGGCTAGGGTTAACCCTGTGCAAATAGCCTACCTTGGTCTAGGCGCATTGGGTTATAGTGGCGTTGTACGGCTGGCGTCTGCAGGTTTCAGCATCCGCAAACTTGTAGCGTCCCCTCGTTGGGCTCCGTGGGGGGTGGCCGCCAACGCTGCTGAACAAAAATAAGACAGGCATGCACAGAGCATTCCCCTTACTGTCTGATCGTACCGGCTTAAAGCGGGTACGCACCGATGATATTAACTTTTTTAACCAGCCCAAAAAAACATATCCTCACTATCATGTTATCCACTGTGAAAAAAGTGAAAAGCAAGCCAGAACCGTCTCTCCTTTCCTGGTTTCTAGATGTCTTACCGAAACTCTTGGCACAGGATACAAGGTAACCAAAATGGCTAGTGGAGACCTTCTCCTCGAAATCCGTGATAAAGAACAATTTGAAAAGCTAGACCGTCTTTCAGATTTCGGTGGCATACCAATAACCATAACACTACATAGATCAATGAACACAACTCGCGGAGTGGTATCTGACATGGACTTACTTGACTTGACTGAGACTGAACTTTTGGAGGGGTGGAAGAGCCAAAATATCACTAATGTACAGAGAATCATCATTAGAAGAGATAATAAGGAAACACCGACGAAACACTTAATACTCACATTCGCATCCAGTAAACTACCGTAATCTATTCAAACAGGGTACACAAAGACATCTATCAGGCCGTATATACCAAACCCTCGTTGTTGCTTCCAATGCCAGAGGTATGGCCATGACTCTAAAACTTGTCAAGGTCGCCAGACTTGTGCACAATGTGGAGTCCAAGGTCGCGTGTCTGAAAACTGCAAACAACCGCCACACTGTGTAAACTGCGAAGAAAACCATGCCGCATATTCACGCTCCTGCACATACTGGAAAAAAGAAAAAGAAATAATTACGTTGAAGGTGAAGGAGAACATTACATTTAAAGAAGCACGGCGAAGAGTCGCTCCATTCTATGGACCTTCATACGCTGATGCGGCGCGTCAGGGGGCACCGCCGCATCAGCCCTCGCCACTCCTTCGGCCCGCGCATACCGAGCCGGTGGTTGTGGCACCTGCCCCCAAGGCGGCTGTAGCCCAGGCTACACCGCCTACTCCCAAACAGAGACCGGAGACTCCAGAGTCCTCGGGTCTCAAGGCCTCACCTCACCAGGTGAGGCCCGAAACTCGAACTAACAGTCCGCACGTGCGGGCATCCAGTGCCTCCGAGGAGGCAATGGATACGTCGGCACCCTTGGTGCTGAAAGAGCGGCGTGGCTCCCTGGAGCGCGTCAAGAAAACAAAAAAGCAGATAACAGGGCCTGGTGATGGCCCTGTTAAGTGAACTCAAACTCCCTATCTAAACAGCCACTCGCTTTTCGTACACACAGCACTATTTCACATTCACCATGAACACTCAAATTATACAATGGAACGTCAGGGGCCTTCTCAGAAACCTTGACGACATCCAAGAACTCTTACATGAACACTCACCAAAAGTGCTGTGTGTACAAGAAACACACCTTAATTTAAAACACACAAATTTTCTTCGTAAATACGTTATTTTCCAAAAAGATCGTGTTGATGCCATGACATCATCCGGAGGTGTTGCCATCATAGTGAATCAAGGAATAGCATGCACACACTTACAACTCCAAACATCCCTTGAGGCAGTGGCTGTTCGAGCGGTTCTTTTTGATAAACTGATCACAATCTGCACTATTTACAATCCTCCTAGCTATCAGCTGCAAAAACGCGATTTACACTCTCTAATTGATGAACTTCCGGAGCCTTATGTTCTCCTTGGAGACTTTAATGCGCATAGCAGGCTATGGGGTGACTCTCGGTATGACGCGCGAGGTCGACTGATCAAACAGTTCCTTATCTCGTCGAGCGCGTGTC
The DNA here is from genome assembly GCF_043290135.1 of Rhipicephalus microplus. Taxonomy (NCBI): domain Eukaryota; kingdom Metazoa; phylum Arthropoda; class Arachnida; order Ixodida; family Ixodidae; genus Rhipicephalus; species Rhipicephalus microplus. The sequence continues at coordinate 422,618,463 of NC_134710.1, read as the reverse complement.
TCCTAAATCGAAAAGAACCAATCTATTATAACCTCGCTAATAACACCTACTCCTCCATAGACCTGAGCATAGTATCTCCATCTCTTGTGCCTCTACTCCAGTGGAAAGTCGTCAGCAATCTGTATGGAAGTGACCACTTCCCCGTAGTTTTGAGCACAACGACAGTAACTGAGTGTCCACCACGTGTTCCCAAGTGGCTCATAAACAGAGCCGACTGGGAACAGTTTTATACTATCGCTTGTCTAGGTTGGAATGACATCTGTACTTTGAACATTAATGTTGCTGTGAACTACTTCACAGCGTTTTTGATTGATGCTGCAACAAAATGCATCCCACAAACAAATGGACACCCTGGAAAACGACGTGTGCCATGGTGGAACTCTGGATGCCGAAACGTGCGCAAAGAGCAAAACAGAGCTTGGAGGCTGCTTCGGAACTCACCGACAGCCGAAAATCTTGAAACCTTCAAGAAAATAAAGTCTCAAGGCAGAAGAACGCGTCGGCAGGCCAGAAGAGAAAGCTGGCAGAAGTTTTTATCAGGGGTTAATTCATACACACAGGAGGCTAAAATCTGGAACATGGTCGGTAGGATAGCAAGAAAACAAGTACACACACTTTCCCTCGTAAACACTCGGGGTGATACCTTGGAAGATCAGGCAAACTTCCTCGGTGCACACTTTGAACAGGTATCCAGCTCGTCCCACTATACTGACACTTTCCAAAAATACAGAACAAGAATAGAAAAGCAGAAACTCGAACACAAATCCACTAGACATGAGGCATATAACCAAGCTTTCAGTCTAGCTGAGCTCCGAACATCTCTAAACTCCTGCAGTACTTCTGCCCCAGGGTCTGACCGTGTGATGTATGAAATGTTAAAAAACCTACCAAACGAAACCCGAAAAACCTTACTTTGCTTGTACAATGCTATTTGATCTTCTGGCACTATTCCTACCTCCTGGAAAGAGGCTATTGTTATTCCTATTTTGAAAGAGGGCAAGGACCCTTCTTTAGCTTCGAGTTATAGGCCTATTGCACTTACAAGCTGCCTGTGCAAGGTCTTCGAAAAAATGATAAACTGCCGACTTGTACACTTTTTTGAAACAAACAATTTGCTCGACCCATTTCAGTGCGGGTTTCGAGAGAGTAGATCCACGACAGACCACCTTGTTCGTATCGAGGCACAGATCAGAGACGCCTTCGTCCATAAACAATATTTTCTTTCTGTGTTCCTCGATATCGAAAAGGCTTATGATACAACATGGCGTTTTGGAATTCTAAGAGACCTATCCCACCTTGGCGTGCGCAGAAGAATGTTTCACATAATCAAAAGTTACCTGTCAAACCGGACATTCCGTGTCCGAGTGGGCACGATTCTTTCCCAAACATTTGTCCAGGAAACAGGCGTGCCACAAGGTGGTGTACTTAGCTGCACACTTTTTCTCATAAAAATGAATTCCTTGCGCTTGACCATCCCTCGCAATATGTTTTATTGTACATATGTCGATGACGTCCAGCTTGGCTTTAGGTCTTGCAATCTGGCAATGTGTGAGCGGCAGGTTCAGTTAGGTTTAAACAAGCTCTCCAAATGGGCACAGGAAAACGGATTCCGACTGAACCCTCAAAAAAGCACTTGTGTCCTGTTCTCCAGAAAGAGAAGCATGCACTCAGAACCCGACATTGAATTGAACGGTCAACATCTGTCTGTTAATACAGAGCATAAATTCTTGGGATTAATCTTGGACAACAAGTTGACCTTCGTACCGCACATCAAGTATCTAAAAACAAAATGTTTAAAAGCCATAAATGTTTTAAAAATATTGTCACGTACTAGGTGGGGTAGTGACAGGCAATGTCTCATGAACCTATATAGAAGCCTCATTTGCACCCGCTTAGATTATGGGGCCGTTGTTTATCAGTCTGCGACTCAAAGTGCTTTGAGATGCTGGACCCCGTGCACCATTTGGGCATCCGCCTTTCTACGGGTGCTTTTCGCACCAGCCCCGTAGAAAGCCTTTACGTTGAGTCAAATGAGTGGTCGCTTCATCTGCAGAGAACTTACATGTCCTTTGTTTATTTCCTTAAGGTGAAAGCAGACAAGAAGCACCCCTCATACTCTACTATTAATGATTTGTCGAGCTCAATTTTGTTTCAAAACAGGCCTTCGATAAGGCAGCCCTTCTCAATTCGCCTAAAGAGTCTAGCTGAGGAAGCTGGAGTCTCACTAGAACACAGTTTAACGGCTCCTGTAGCATACCCGCCACCGTGGCAATGGCAGACTATAGACTGCGATGTGTCTTTTCTAGAAGTTACAAAACATACGCCTATTGCCCATATCCGAACATACTTCCTGGAACTTCAACACAAATACACATGTCCTGAGTTTTTTACAGATGCCTCCACGTCTAACTCCTCTGTGTCCTACGCTGCTGTCGGTCCATTCTTTTCGGATGCTGGCCCCCTACATCCAGGCACAAGTATCTTCACAGCGGAAGCCTATGCGATACTTGTGGCGGCTAAACACAGCAAGCAATTACAAATACAAAAAGCAGTAATTTATACAGACTCCCTCAGTGTAGTAACGGCTCTGCACACTCTTAAAAAAACACAAAAACCCAGTCCTTGTCTCACTTTACTCCATTTTATGCACACTCTACACACTCAAACAACATGTTGTAGTGTGCTGGGTGCCAGGGCACCGTGAGATTCAAGGCAACGTGAGGGCAGATCAGCTCGCTGCATCCGTCCACAAAAGCACTGCCCCTACACCCATATCAATCCCGGCCCTTGATCTTAAGCCGTCTCTCAAACGAAACCTCAGAGTATACTGGCAGAGCAAGTGGGATACACACACACAAAACAAACTACAAGTTATTAAGCCACACCTTGGTCATTGGCTGCCCGTATCGAAATCGCGTCATACAGAGGTAATACTATCGAGACTCAGGATAGGACACACATACACGACACACACACACCTTTTGTCCGGTGGCGATCCACCATTGTGTGACAGATGTGATGAAGCATTAACAGTCCTTCACATTTTAATTCAGTGCAAACAATTGGACACTGTAAGAAAACAACACTTTCCATTACCCTACCGACAACATATACCTTTACACCCTGCAATGTTCATCGGTAGGGAACCGCTTTTTAGTCACAAATCATTGTTAGCGTTTTTTAAAGAAATTCATAGTTTTCCTATCATATACCCGGGCATCCCGTAGCATGATCTCTCCAGAGAGGTTTTTGCTGCGGTGGTTACACAAAAAAGCACTTGCCTCACGGCCCTTGGACGCAAGGGTATGAAAGAGTGAGGCACTTGTGCTAATGCCATACATACCCACCATCGTCTTTTATTATCACCAATTTTTGTCATCTATTCACACCACACACACCTTTCACGGCATGGTCATGATTTTATTACTTGTATGTTTTTACCCGCCTTACCGCGAGGAATTTTATGGCCCTTATACAGCCGCTTATCACAATCATTGTCAGTATTTTTAGTAAGATGAATTGGCGCTCTTTGGCCGTGAAATGGCCCTTGCGCCATAAAACATCAAACATCATCATCATCACTCATGGGCACTCACTGCGGCCGCGGCGGCTGCATGTTCGATGGAGTCGAAAATGCTTGAAGCTTGTGTCCTTAGATTTAGGTGCACGTTAAAGAACCCCAGCTGGTGTAAATTTTAGAGCCTTCCACAAGGGCATCTCTGATAATGATATGGTGGTTTTGGGACGTTAAACCCCACAATTAGTATAGGCACTCACTCGCACCCTCACATCTCATGCCCATTGCTACTTATTGTAGGTGCTATCTCACGCCCACTCAAGCTCATGGGTACTCATTCCTATTTATACTCGCACTCAAGTGTTTTTTTTTTGTATTGTCACACCTACTCGGACTCATCAATAGCCACTCGCGTTGATACTCACGTACACTCACATACCTACTAGCTCGATTTCACACTCACTCCTCCACACACCCGAAGCACATACGCTCTTACTCATCTATTCAGACACAAACGAACTCTATCACGTCCACACTCGCGCCATTTCACACTCATTCACGTTCATACTCACACGTGCTCATTTCCATTGGTACTCGCTCACTTTAAGCTGGTGAGTTCAAGTGGTGAATTCAACTGGTGGGGTAGAGAAGTTTGTCTTTCGAATTTTGAAAAAATAAAGTATGTTCCACCGAAATTGCGAAATAGTGTGAATGCCATAGCAACATGTCGTAATTTTTGCACAAAGCAAGGCTAGCAGCTAATTTTATTTGATCTAAAATCACACAACTACAAAATGCTGGTGCATTGGAATACGGTCGCTCCCAAGAGATGTTGCTTTCATGCCCTTCATCACTTCAATGGTGACACCGCACCGAGCAAAGGTCACAAGGCGTAGAATGGTATACGAGCCGTTTGCTGATATATGTGGATAGTGCTCACGCTTATATGCATGCATAGGGCGAGAGGGGTGGACACGCCCTTGCCATCTAAGAGAGTGTAGGGGGCTCCCAAGCTGCTCTTTACATTGACCTAATAAGAGAGGCAATGCGATTAATTTATTTCCCCCCCATCCTTGAAGGGATCCCTGCGCCCACTTGACTCATGCACGCCAACACTCACCACAGTGCCCTAAATGGTTATAGTTTCTGTGGCAGCCACAGCAATTATAATGTGCCAGCAAGCCCTTAAAGATGTATGAGCAAGCCCTCACTTTTCTTTTCTATGAAGAAAATGCAATACCGCAGTGCATGCCTTTTCAGTAGTGGCTTCTTCTGACCATATTTTTCATCTTTTTCTTGTGCAACGAGCATGGCTTGCTTGGTTTTATTGTGCTAGGCAGTTGTTGTTTTTTTTATTATTTTTTGTTCATTATATTTTTTACTATAGTTTGTTTATATCGTGGGTGTGCTTGATGCTTTGAAAGGATCCCTAAACTACCTAGAGGTCAAAATTATCTTGTGTGTCGGGGGGGGGGGGGGGGGGGATTGTGCATGAGTGTATGACAAACACGGAGCCGTGAGAATTTTTGAAAACGGTGCCGTAATAGCAGAGTTAAAAGCGTTTGATTATCAAAACCGTGACGATCCCTCCTTTTTCTCTCTCTTGCGCTACCCTCCATGGTATGCTCTCCCAAAGCCGCTTTGCCCTCTCGCCGAGCGCCCCTCTCATGCTCCTCCCAATCTCGCGTGGCATAAGCCGTCACTCACCCGCTGCTTGGAACGTCTACTTCCGGTTGTGGCGACGCCATCCCTCCGTCAACTGCATGTTTGTTGGCCATAGAGTTTCATACATTAATACCTAGAAGGGAATCCGGCGCTAGTGTCTACAAGGGCTCCTTCAGCAACGCGTGTACTTCCATGGGAATCATGGGAAGTACAGGCTTCGGATCTGCTTCGGATGGATTACATTCCTAAAATTTGCAACGCTTGTTTGCCAAGTATAAAAGAAAGCTATATGAAGTTATTTAATTTTTTTTTACGCAAACTTTATTGTAAAACAATATTGTTACTATGCGGTAGAAGTGAAGCCTGAACAAATTTAACCACCAGGGTATGCATCGCTCTGCTACTGCGTAGGGAGCCGTCCTGTACGCGAGTTCCGCTTTTTTGGGTGCTGTCAACCTAGGACCCACCACTTGCCGCCACCTGCTAAAACACAATGTTGCCAGTCCTTGTTCCCATAGCAACAAGTGCCATTGTGGTCCTCGCGGCCACGCGTTCCTACTTCGCTGCACTGCACCAGCTGCATGTTGGTGCGGGTGTGCAAGCTGCGGTATAAGCTCCGTTTGACTACACCGTAGACCTAGCTTCCGCTACGACAGCATCCTCGCGCTAAGCCCACGTACGAGAACTTTGGAGTGTAAATGCCATGGTGCTGTGTGCCGCAATGCAAAACCATCTGGAGACTATTCGGCTTTCCAACTTGCTCTAGCCAACGGAAGCGCTGCCCAGATCGATGGACGGACACACAAACAAAAGCACGGCAGACAAACAGATGCACGGACAGGCAGAAGCACGGATGGACAGATGCACAGACAAACTGACAGGCGTTTCGCCCCACTCGTCATCATTCACTCTGTGAATACAGACAAACCCGGCTATAACAAAACTCACGGGGCGCGAAAATATTTCCTTGAAGCTAGAATTTATTTGTAGAGAAATTGAAAAAATATAGCTGATGTGTAACAAAGTGCTTGATTGGACTTGTTGGTGCTGAAGAAAGGGCTTAACAGCGCAAATAACAGGAGGGGATAGAAGAGATGAGAACAGAGCGCTGAACTAACAATCAAAGTTTATTGCAAACCAACCGCAATATATAGGAAAACAGAATCTGTGCATATCCACGCAACATCAGCAAAATCGCACATACATCTGCCAAACGGTCTACCTTACCAAGAGCCAGTCATATCAGTGGACCCTACATAACTAATTTCACAGCCGTGATGAAAAATCGAAGGTACGCTAACACAGGAAGCACCAAATCATTGAATGAGGAATGCTTCACTGCTCTCGCGCTGATTTCTATATCGCCCCATAATCAGACACTTGTTAAAAATTGGCTGACAGCGACACTTTTTACAGTGGTCCGCCAAGTGGCTGGGAACGGAGCCTTTTAGAGAGTAAGCGGGCTCTTTCAAGCGATCAATAATGCATCGGCCAGTTTGGCCAATGTTACAGAGCCCGCATGTAAACAATATCTTGTATATAATCACTAAAACACATTCAACATACCGCGTAGCGTGTTTCTTAGTGCATGCTTCTTTCTTAGGCCCTTCACTAGTAACCCTGCGACATTGCCCAGCGAGCTTGTCGTGTGCACAGAACACAACTCGTACACCTATTTTGCCAGCCACCTTCTTTAGCCTATGGGAAACCTCGTGTACATTGCGAATAACAGCCGTGCTGTTTGTTGATTCTCTGTTCTTCAATTGGTTACTTTACGACAAAAGGAGGGGGATGTTAAGGTTTTAAATACAGAAGTTTTATGTGTCATGGCATTCTTCTAAAATTGTACAAGGAATTATGGAGGTTACTTGTGTGCCATTAATTATGTAATAATTAATGGCACACAAGTAACCAAGCACACAAGTAACACATTAATTAGTATAAAGATTTTAGAACCACATGGCGGATGATGTGGTGTTTCGGTTTCGTTTCCATGGTTGCCAGGTTCGATTTCATGTAAAATGTTTTTACCCTCCAGGGGCGCTAATCTGTGTATATATGCACGGCATTGTACATAATAAAGGAGCCTGCTTGGCTACCAGCTTCTGCGTACCTCGTGTCGACCAGCGCTTCAGCGCCGTGCTCTGTGTTCTCCGTGCAGCGCGTCCGCCGCACGATACTACATTTTGGCGACGAGGATCTGCAATCCACGTGCATCAGGCATCAAGGTGGGCATACAGCCTTCTTCATCGTACTGTGGACTCAGCATCCATGCAAGCTGTCCCACCACTACTGTATTTCCTGCTTATATTCTACTTTTCTACACTTTCTGTGCCAGTCCGGTCACAAGGCCTATCTACGTGCGCATCTCTCCTGAACTGCCGTCTCGACGCTCTCTTCGGCAAGCATGAACGCGGCTATCTCTTCGCCTCCGTTCCTTCAGTGCCCCAGTGTACCGCCTATTCCATGGAGGCAGCGGCGTCTTGTGTTGCAGGTTTACATCGATGCCACTGCCAGGGATGCCACGCCGAAACACAAGAAGGCGCTGCTCCTGAACACTTTGGGCGTCGAGGGACTCGGCACTTACCTGCGTGCCGCGGAAGATGAGCAGCGGTCGGGAGCCGACCGGCCAACTCAGGAGCTTTTTCCTGCCTAAAGGCAGCTCTAACTCGCTCTTGTCACCACCAGATAGAATGTAGTTTTTCACACCAAGTTCATTGCCTTCAACAAGCAGGTCTTCCTAATCTCCTGCTAACTTTTATTGCCGAGACTCTCCTTACGTCACTAAGAGTGCCTGATAAGGGACAAAGCAACAGCCTACTGAACAAACCACATTCTAGCACGGCTGATATTCCCAGCGTACACGAGGTTTCCCATAGGCTAAAGAAGGTCGCTGGCAAAATGAGTGTACGAGTTGTGTTCTGTGCACGCGACAAGCTCGCTGGGTTAATAGTGAAGGGCCTATGAAAGACGCATGCACTAAAAAACACGCTACGCTGTACGTTGAATGTGTTTTAGCGATTATATACAAGATATTGTTTACATGCGGGCTCTGTAACATCGGCCAAACTGGCCGATGCAATAATGATCGCTTGAGGGAGCACACTTACTCTCTAAAAAGCTTCGTTCCCAGCCACTTCGGGGACCACTGTAGAAAGTGTGGCTGTCAGTTAATTTTTGACAAGTGTCTGATTATGGGGTGATATAAAAATCAGCGCGAAATTATCGAAGCCTTCCACATTCAACGATTTGGTGCTTGCTGTGTTCAGTAACCTTCGATTTTTCTTCACAGCTGTGAAATTAGTTCTAGGGTCCACTGATACGACTGGCTCTTGGTAAGAGAGGCCATATGTGTGATTTTTCTGATGTTGCGTGGTTATGCGCAGATTCTGTTTTCTTATATATTGCAGTTAGTTTGCAATAAACTCTGGTTGTTAGTTCAGCGCTCTGTTCTCCTCTCTTCTATCACCTTATGTCGTTTGCACTGTTAAGCACTTTCTTTGTCTGCCATAGCTGATCAGAGCCAGCAAAACACAGGAACATTTATTCTTAAAATTAAAAAAGTGTCCACTGCTTCCTATTCTTTTCCAGCAGCGTCATGACATGGTTCGCAGTAATTCAGAGCGAAGCCTTGGTGAAAACCACGCTGAAACAATGCCTACAACCGCTTTCGTGAACGTACCCAACAGTTGCATTAACACGTTAACACCAGCAGCTGTCTGCCGTCAAAGGGTATTCGACAACGCTGAGATGAAGGCTGGATATCATGGAGCGGTGACTATTGCCTTATTCTATGTCATTCTTATCATTAATCACTCGCGGCTAGCTGATTTGGTTGATAATAAGGATGAACAGCCGCTCTGATTAGGTACTACACCGGCCAAGCACGAATAAAATGATAAGCATTGGAATCAGAAAGGCATCGCAGGTGCACCTAGCAGCTGCGGCAGCTGCATGAAGGAAACCATGAACGGAGCAACTGAGCTTCGGCTTCGGATCGTTTGCGGCTCGAAAGCAAGCCAGTCGCAAAAGCAGGGCCTTTCAGGGCAGTCTCATTGCTATCGTTGTCGAGCAATGGCGGCATCCATGCTTGCTGAATAGCGAGGGTTTCTGGTGGTGCCAACGTGTGTTTGACTGCGACGTATTTTCAGGTTCTGAAAATGCATCAAAATGTGAAAGATTGGGTTTTCTGTATAGCAGTAAATATTTGAGCTTGGAATTGCATCGTGAAATTTCGTTGAAGCAGGACTGCAGGAAAAAAGTGTTCGTTGTGGCGGCAATATTTATGCATTGACTCCTATAGATTGCTGACAGGGAACCGTGAATTTTTCGTTGCAGCGGAAATTTCGTTGAAGCGGCCTTTGTTGTAACGGGGTTAGACTGTGTGCTGTAAATTTTTCTTGTGCAAAACGGTGAATACTTTCAGAAAATAACCCTCCAGCTTTCAGAACTTGCTATATATAAAAAAAACTACCCCCTTCTCGTTGAAACTCACGCTACTTTCAATCTAAATGAGCGACCGCTGAGAACCAACATGGTGGCCTGTCAAGTATGGCGGCCGTTCTAGCCTCTTGCAAGCGACTATGATCGAACTTGTCAACAGCCTAGGCACGCGCACATGAAGGCACCCTACTGCTGCGTTTCAGATTTTGCATCAAGATATAATAAAATATTTTTACTACACTTGACTACAAACATGCTTGTTTTTCACACGAAAGTACACATTATTTATTTATGTAGATAAGAGTACAATATCAAGTGAGGAACATTTAACAATTCATCTGCTGCAATGCCAGATGGGTCTGTCCAAGTGATCTGCCCCCAATTCATCTCTCGTATTGTTCTGAAGTTGAGTAAGAGGAGCATGACGGTACATCGGCTTAGCTTCGTCGTTGTTTTGCAGTCGATTCGAACTGGCTTGAGACGCATCTATGCATAGCAGTCAGTAGACAACGCTTCGTTTAAACTTCCAAACATGACTCGTAAAGCTCCAACATCTCAGCAAATTAAAAGACATAGTGTTCTTCAGCCTCTACGAACAACAAAGGCACTGCTTCAATGCTTTTCACCGCACACCACTACTCGCGCTGCGCGGAGAACGAAACTTAAACCGTAGAAAAAGGTTCATAGACAGTTTATTAGCAAATCTAATCCAATCTGAAGGCTGTACTTCCCATAATTCTCGGGGGGGGGGGGGGGGGGGGTACACGATCGCAGCACCAGATTCCTTTCTAGGTATTATTGTATGAAAGTCTATGTTGTTGGCGAACCGTGGCTGCAATGCCAGCCCGTGCCTATAGGAATCGTGCCGGCATGTACCGTATTTACTCGCATAATCCTCGCACTTTTTTTTGGTGGAAAACCAATGCAAAGTTGGGGGGTGCGAGAGTTACGCGGGGAAAACTTTCCACGAAAACATACAAAAATGAAGTGGCCGCAAACCGGGATTCTCACACCAGCAACTAACAGCAAACTTTGAGAAGTACTAATTAAAACTTACCTTAACAATAAAAGCACAGGTTCAACACGAGGCAAGATTTATTTGAAACACAAAAAGTGCAAGCAAATAGTCAAGAATTAGAATACCATACGCAAAGCTTGTGGGCGTTACGGGCGTGGCAGTAGCGTTCGATGCTCAACAGGATCCCTCAAAAGGTAAGCGTAGGACGTCAGTATTGGGCTGATAACTATTTAACAGAAGCGTCAGCAGTTTTCTTTTCTGAAAAAATTAAGTTTACCATCAATCCCAGTTTTAGGAACACAGCAGGCCCAAGGTGTCTTCGTGGCTTTCAGATGCCGTCACCAGTAGCGAACACATAACTCATATGCTCCGAAAGGCCTACCGGCGGCCCTGTTGCCGTTTTTTAGATCATGATCTATCACTTTCAACTTGAAAGCAGTCGTGTAGCTTCAGTATCGCCCCATAACTTGACAAGATTACCGACACAACATACAAAACGCGCCGCAATGCGCACTTGCCACTTTGGCTTGGCTTGGCTTGGATTGAATCTCCGTGCAATAACAGTATGCTTGATGCTTAAGAGATAGCACCAGATGGTGCGTGCTATCATCATCAGTGGCTGGAACGAGCAGACGACATTATTGCGGCAGTTTTCGGGGGTGCGATAATTACTCGAGGAAAAAAAAACATATTTTTGTTGGGCGATGTGGGGGGTGTGAGAATTATCGAGTGTGTAGATTACGCGAGTAAATACGGTACCCTGCATTGTGCACACTGTAAGAGGCCGGAGGCACGTGCCGGGCACTGGAATGCGGTGTCGGTGCGCGAGACCCCGATGGTGTGCAGACACGCCAAGTTCACATACAAGATTGGTCGAAAAAAGGCTCGTGGCAGGCGACTCCAGCCATGATGGAAAATCGGAGGATGAGCTAGCACTGTGCTGTAGAGCTTGCAACTGTGAAGGAAAGGAAGGAAGGTCAGTATCGCTACAACAACGAACGCAGTAGAGCTGCCCGCTTCTGAAGGACGTCCGCGTAAAAGGCCCGAGAAGTGGCACAGCAGTACCTGGGGGGACTACAGTCGATGTCCGATTTCCTGGACGCCCGAAATTCAGGGCATGCCTGATTTCCTGGACTCATCTGTGGCACCGTCAAGTTCCCCATAGACTCAATGTATTAAATAGTCCGAGCTTCTGGACGCTCATAGCCCTCAGCATCCGATTTCTCTGACTTTTTACTGTTAACCGCTGACCCAAAGTCACCACCATCGCCGCCATTTTGGTTGTTTTCATATCCTCAAACCCGCCATACTCGATCGCAGGTATGGCCAGCAGCACTGCCGCCGGCCGCCGCACCGCACCACGGCTGCCGTAACCTCGAAACCGCGCGTTTCAATCCATCGCCAGCCGTAGCTTAGCCAAGCCAAACCTCTCTGTGTTCGTTCACGTGTTGTTTTGTCAGCTCTGCGGTCGTGTCTGCGGTTGATCGTTTGCTACTGTGGGCTATTTTTAGTGGTCACGTATCCCAATCTTCAGCATCCACCAATTTCCTAGCTGTATTATGCTGCACTTTTCGTCAAGCGAATTTGCCGTTCACAGCAATGGCACCGACTGCTCCTTTGTCTTCGTCCGTGTCTTCGAAGTGCACAAAGCCCCCTCGTAGGCTCACAATGGAAAAGAAAGCCGCCATCATTGAACAGCTCCAACGCAGTCGGTCGCAGGCAGAGGTGAAGGAGGAGTTCAGAATTTCGAAGCAAACTGTTTCAGACTTCATCAAAAACAAGGGGAACATCTTGGAAGTGGCTGCCAAATCAACTGGGACTGGAAAGAAGAATGCGAGCCAGGCTGTTTACCTCAAGCTCGAGGAAGCGCTCGCGGTGTTGCTCAGTGCCATGATCGCGAAGAAAATCCCGGTGTCAGGCAACATCCTGAAGCAGAAGGCAGAGGTTTTTGTGCTTCAGATGGGCATGAAGGACTTCAAGTTCAGCGATGGATGGCTTCGCAATTTCAAGAGCTGCAATGACTTAAAATTCAAGAAGATGTGCGGAGAAAGCGGCGCCGTCGACGATTCCGTTGTTGCCGAATATCGGGATTGAAAGCTGCAGTCCTTGCTTCAGCAATTTCCACCTAATGATATTTTCAACTGCGACGAAACTGGACTGATCTACAAGCTGCTGCCAGTGAAAACGCTTGAAATTTGCTGGTGACCCCTGCCACGGCGGCAAGCACAGCAAGGAGCGGCTCACTGTCCTCGTTGGCAGCAACATGTCAGGCAGCGAGAAGCTTCCGTTACTAGTAATAGGCAAGTCGAAGAATCCAAGATGTTTCAAGGGGGCCGTGACTCTGTCTGTTCTCTATGAAGCTGACAAGAACGCGTGGGTAACGCAGCAGTTATTTGAAGCATATGTGTGCAAGCTGGACAGAAGGTTCGAGCAGCAAAATATAAAAGTTCTGCTGTTTGTGGATAACTGCGCTGCGCATGGTCACATCAAGGACCTAAAGGCTATACATATCGAATTTCTGCCGCCGAACACCACAGCTATCTTGATGGACCAAGGCGCGATTCGGAACTTAAAGAATCATTACAAATCACGCGTGCTCGGCCGCATGGTGCTCTGCTTTGACAATGGGAAAAGCTACGCTGTTAACCTCAGGTCTGCCGTCGGCATGCTAGCGGAATCGTGATAGGCAGTTGCGCAAGAGACTGCAGAACTGCTTTCCCCATGCGGGCTTCACACTCGACGCGTCTCGCCTCGAGTGGACAGTGTGTGTGACGAACTGCCATCCGCGGATGCTGCCTTCGACGATCTGCGAGCTGTTGACGTGCCGACTCCAGCCTGGATAACCTTTTAGGACTTGAGCTATGTGCGGACTTGACCGATGACGAAATCATTCGTGAAGTTATGGAGGATTCCGCTAGCTGCGACACCAAGAGCAGAAAGCCATCTCCTGCACAGCCAAGGAGCTCGGAGTTGGCGCGAGCAGTGATGACACTGTCATTGGTGTACAGCGGCAACATGACGTTGACTGAAATTGAAGTAGACATGATCATTGACAAGCGAAACACGGTGAAATAGAAAATAGGCCAATTCTTTGCACCCAAGTGCTGACCTATTAGGTAGAGCCGGCCACGTCGGATTTTTTTCTTTCTTCTTTTTATAAACGGCTCTTTTCAGAGTCACCTAAACGATGCATTGGCTGAATTGACTCAGTTGCGATGCATTGACTCGAATCGTTAACCTCTCCATCAGCGAAAAATACCTGCAAAAAAAATTGCATTTTCACGTGCGCTCGTTTTTCCGGACGTTTCCATGGTCCCTTGAGGGTCTAGGAAATCGGTCGTCAACTGTACAGCTCTTCCACTTCGAGCCAGAACGAATGTGTCCCACACTAGTCATCGGAATGTGTCAGGCCATGGACAAGTTGGGTTTGACCAAGTGGGTCGAAGATGACAGATAAGATCAGGACACCGACAATGAACACAAATGGCGCGTTGGGCGGAAAATACCGACGATGACCGTAGGTGCTTGAGAAGGACGTCAATGACAGACTCGACAAACTGTCAACACGGCAAGGGCACATAGTCGATGCGACAACGGGGTGAACTGTAAAAACATTTCGTTACCAAATCATCATTTGGGCTAGAGAGATTAGGGTTAAGGATTCAATTTGACTCGGATTGAAGTTCTAGTTTCGCTGTATAGCCAGTTACTGTGTGTTTGTTTTTTATTGCATTTTGTGTAGTATTAAAATTGGTTTGCCATGTAACCTCGGACTCGCATCTCTTTCTAAACTCCATCCAATGCGACACGGTGGACTCGTACCCACATGTGTGGGCAACACGGCAAACAACAATAAGCCAAATAAGCAGCGTGGACAGCTGCTTGCAGACTAAGCGGAAGCGATAGGCTCTTGACCAATCACAGCATATTTGTGGCTAGCGTGGATATTTGAACGGTGCGCCACAGATATTGGTACGGCATCACGTAGAGGCCCCAAAGGCCCGGCAAGAAGGGCGGATTGGTTCTTGGAATTGGTGGCGCATTGGCGGCTCGTAGCGCTTCATCATGTAGAATCGTTGATCGCGACGGTATTCTCCACACGATGTGTATGTTTACTTGAAAAAGTTTTAAAACATATCGGAGATGGTTTAGGGGCCCTTTAGGTTTTCGACTGCGTTGTCACCATTGCTCGAATGTCCTTTTTGGCAACTTGTCATGAGGGCTTTCGACTGTTTCATATCATCTTAAAATCTCTTTATTGCTTTGATACGTGCCATAAAATCTTGTATTCAAAGTGAACCAGTTCAGTGCTGTGTGTTTCTCACTAGTATTTTTGAGGCTGTTAAAAGCTGTCATAAATTAGAAGGTTAAATCACAAGTTTTTGTTAAATAGTGATGCCAACATAATTTTATTTAGAACAAGGTATTTCCGTCTTGACATAGAATTCGTGGGCAAAAATGTCAGGAGCATTTTTGTAATGATAATTTATTTTAAAATTTTGTTGTCTAAGAAAAGCACACCCTGTGTAGAGAAGTTTGTGTTGAAGTTTCACTGTGTCCGTATTGTTATGCAGGTGATCAGGACAGCCTACGAGAAATCTAGCCGGCTTGAAAAATGCATCCAGGTGGCTTGCGCTTGCTGAGACGTCACCACAATTTCTATTCATCTTGCAATAAAGTGACCTGAGAATTCAATTGTTTGCGTATTTTTTGTGTTTGTCTCATTGGCACTTTAGTCTTTCTACTAACATGCACCAACTAGGCCAACAAGAAGTTCTGTTTGAGATGTACTAGCTAGCAGCATCAAAGTTGCACTTAAACGCGGCACTCCACTGCATCTTTTACCATACTGCCACCCGCTTCTAGCAGTGGGTCATATGCCAAGGCAAAGGCTTAGACCACTAAAGAAAGAAGTGTGCCTGTGTCCTCGCTCTGGGGAGCAACCGCAACCAACGTGCTTGGTAAGAATCCTGTTGCTCAGACCTTGGTAAACTTTCTCTAGACCCCTGGAGTGATGTGACGAATGGCGGAGGTGCTGGGTAGCCTTTTACGGATGTTTCAGATCCCCCTGGAAGCTGCACCACAAGCCCAGTGCGAGTCGACACTCTTGTTCATCGTACCAGCCGCAGGATTAGTGGAAAGTCTGCTTTGTTTAAATCTTTCTCAGTACACAATGGGTTTTTATCTGATCTTTCAATATGCATCGGATGGAACCCTTCACTTTTCCATCCTTCAAAGCTAGCTTTAAACTCTTTATAAGGGCTGAATGTGCTCCCTACAGAAATATTTCCTCCACCTGTGCAAATATGGCTGTGTGACAATTTTGCTGATGTTGCTTTCTGCTCCTGTTCAGGGTCTTCACCACGAGGTGAGGAAGTACTGGTGTCAGCCGCACTGCAGTCCTTGCGCAGAGCCACACCTTCTGACTGGGGGCTCACCGTGAATGTTACGCCGCAGGCGTCGGGTGGCCCACAGTCAGAAGGTGGGCTCTGCTCAAAAGCAGCAGAGCACAGTGGCACGGCAGTATGCCCAGTCTTCTTCACTTTGTGCTGCATCCACACACCACCGACAAGTGCAGGAGCACGCACAGGCGCCGTTTTACTTGAGCGAAAACAGTCACAGCTGAAGCCCTGGTGCATGCCACTGCAGTTATTGGCAGTGAAGGGTACCCATGAACAGTGTCTGTTTCTGCGACCTTAGGTGTCACTGACATCGCACTGTGACATTGTATGGTAGCAGAATCAGACTTCCGTGCAATGTCTGACCACATTTCCTTGCATGGCTGTTTTCTGGCACGACAGGCATGAGAATTTTGGGACAGGATGTGACAACGGGCATGTACGCTAAATCTGAGTGCGCCATCAATTAAGTCGATCTGTGTATAGGAGCAAAAATTTAGCCAGGTAATGGTAAAAAAGTGACACATAGGGAAAAAACGAGGAGCTCTCAAAAATGAGGGCGAGAGAAGTTCAATATGCGTGTGCCTCCTTTTTTCTCTTTTCTTCTCTCTTTCTCTTTGAGAGCTCGCCTTTTTTTTCTTGCTCTGTTCCCTGTTTTATCTTTCCTCATTGTTTTCTTTTCTGCCTTTGGATGCATCACTTTCTACATTCTTTCCTTTCCAGATGAAAATACTCCACGGTTTCAGTTCACTTTAACTGAAACCATGGCTGTATACAGCTGGGACTAAGTACAAGCCAACAGATTAGCAACATGTTCCAGTTGGTCCCAGCATGAAGCACTCGAGACTTAAAATGAAACCAGCTGGCCTGGAAATGGAATCAGCTGGAATCATTTGTTATAATGAAACCAGTTGGTGTGAATTATTATTATTATTATTATTATTATTATTATTATTATTATTATCTTCCTTATGGCATTCTCTTCATCCCAGAATAGCTGTAGTGCAAGGCAAATAAGTGATAAGGGCTCGCTGCCTTCATGATGGGTTTTTTTTTTTTTTGACATCTAATGCTGAGAAGATTTACAGTTCATTGTATGCCAGTACAAGTTTCATTTCAAAAAGGCACAGGGTATTTCGAGCAGTGCAAACAACTAAAAAACAGTTTGTGTAAAGCACAGGACATATGCACAACCAAATATTGCTGTGTGCTGCATCGAAGTTTAAAGGGACTGGCACTCCCTTACCTCCTATTGTCTAGCACCTCTCTGCCAGAGGAGGACATGGCACTGCAATTTATAGAAAGGCATAAAGCTACTCTGAAAAGGTCTAACTGCTTTGCCTCATACTGCCATCACCTGATCTTTTGGAGATAAGGTAAGGAAGGTTGCATGAAAAACAGGTAGCCGTGCATCAGTCATTCCCTAATACGTACCTCCTTTAAAAATCCAAAACATCCCCGGGATGTCCTGAAATGACGAAAATATTCTTGTCCTGTAGGGTGTGCCACAAGACTGGCTGATATATCTGAGTCCATTAAACGCAGTTAAAATATGTAGGTCTCTGTAAGGACATTATAAATACTGCCTTGAACCGTGTAACAGTGAAATACAGATTTAATGAGTAAACTGCAAATCAAGTGCAATGTTACCAATGCAATAATAAAAATAATAATAATAATAATAGTAAATATATTACTAACATAATTATAATAGTATTGTTTGGTTTCCGCATACAAATTAACTAATTGTGAGGATTAAAAGGGGGGTGCACAGGAAGGCAATGAGGTATATTTATAACAAATGCAATCTAACGAATTCTCCTACTGAGTTGCAAACGAAAGCTGGTCTATTAACACTACAATGTAGGGCAAAAATAGCAAGACTAAAGATTTTGTTTCAATTAATTCATAGTGACATAAACATCGACACGTCAAAAGTAATTTTTTTCTGTCGTTTTAAGTTAACACATTACAGGCACTGACAAACACTTAATAAATACACTTTCAAATCAAGTTGCTATAAATATTCATACTTCCCCCAAATCATAAAAGAATGCAAACCAAATAAGTCCTTTTGATGCCTCATCTTTCACTGTGTCCTTAGATATGGTACAACCGTCACGCATAACCAAGAGAAGAGAAAACAAAGAAAAGAAGGCAGTATTTGCCGAACAGTATAATAAACAGCGCTTTCTTAAGAATTACATAGAAACTGCAGTTAGGTAAAGATAACTACATGGCGCTGTACCCCTACTCTCAGATTGGCTGCATGGGGGGGCTGTGCCTGTGTATGCATAGAATGAGCGGATCTCTCAGTCTCCTTTATAGTCACCATACGTAGTGGATCGTTGGTGGGGCATGAACGAAGCAGAGTGGCGGGCACGTTAAAGACGCTTGCGCTCGGCTCCTTTGGCACGCGTCTCATCGGTGTTACCCATGCGTCATCTGCATTCTCGAATGCGATCGGACGCATAGACGCATGCACGGACGGATGCTTCACCCCACTCATCATCAATCACTCCATGAATATGCTGTCATTTTTTTTAATTTTCTTTTTTTCTTCTGGGATTTAAAAAATTTATTATTATTTTTCCTCATTTTAACTTGCACATATGTTGTAATACCACTACTACTATTATATTCTAACAAAGCTTATTCAGCAGCTAAGTACGTCTATATCGCCCTACATTTCATACAACACTACGCAGTATAGATTTAAAACTACGCAGTATAGATTTAAAACTACGCTTCAAAGTTAGACTCCACTTATTTACTCATAAATTGTGCCATTCTCTTGATGCAGTGATTCATAGACTGAATTATTTTAGAATTTTCTAACACATTTGACAAGGTCAGTCATAAACATTTACTTTAAAATTAAGTCATCTGGACCTTGGCACTACCGAACAAAGTTTAGTACTTTGAATGCTTCGCATGAAATTGAACTCACTTTGTGCTCAGCTAAGCCCATCTTATTTCTCATTTTAACTGCCAATGCCCCTTCCTTGCTCACATCTAAATTTCGTCATGATTTGCTGATAATAGTGTTGTCATTTGTGAAATTACTAACAGAAACTATTTGTACCACATGTTATAGATATATTGCTAAAAAAATGGGGTGGAATTGATCTGAAACTCCCGCACTAACTATTAAGTTAGTGCGGGATAAATACCATATTTTTTCGTCACGATCGTAAAAATGCACGTGGCGAAGGTGTACTCATTGCCACTAAAGAAGAGCTATCATGCTCTCTAATCAACACATCTTCACAACTACAATCATTATGGGTAATATGCCGTGCCCCTCCCGAAGCAATAATACTTGGCGTATGCTATAGGTCCCCTCGAACTGACCCAAACTTCCCCCGCAAACTTAACGAAATCTTATCCCAGCTAACTAATAAACACCCTAACGCACGTATTCTGCTTTATGGGGATTTTAACTTTCCCTCCATTAATTGGTTCAATCAGGTTTCACTAACCTCAGGAAATACTGAAGCAAGAGAATTCATGGATGTTTGCCTCAACTTTAACCTCATCCAACAGGTAACCGAACCAACGCGCGTCACTAGTGAATCCTCAAACATTTTAGACCTGGTACTAACAAATAGCCCCAAGAGCTTAAAATCTATTGCATACTTACGTGAAATCAGCGATCACAAAGTCATTCATATCATATTTAACTTCACCCCAAAAATACGCCCATTTTCCGCAAAACGATTCACTTGTATGATAAGGGTAATTATGAATTAATTAATCGTGAATTACGAGATTTCCTACCACACTTCGAACTCAATCTCGGTTCCTGTTCTCTCAATGACAGCTGGCTAATGCTTAAGGACAAGATAACTGACTTGACTAATAAATTAATCCCCACAGTGAGCTTTACTGCCAATAAAAATAAACCATGGTTTTCCAAAAGTTTGAAAACACTTGAAAATAAAAAAAAGCGCCTCCTCCGAGCTGCGAAGTTTAATGGTAATGCATGCGCATGGGGCAAGTACTATACTGCGGAAGATGCTTATTATGCTGAAATTAGAAAAGCGAAACAGACATTCTATCACAATGATTTATCTAAAATTCTGAAATCTAACCCTAGAAAATTCTGGGAAATCATGAACCTGCAACTAACACGAGACATCATGCTTACAAACGGTAAAAATGAAGACGTAAGCGACACAGTTTGTGCCAATATCTTTAACACCGCGTTCTCATCAGTGTTCACTAAAGAAGCCAACGTACCATTTCCTACGCCACCTACTGCGACAATACCAGTGATGGCCCCTGTTGTGTTATCCGTTAGTGGCATTTCATCACTCATTGACAAATTAAAACTTTCAACATCAGCCGGCGTAGACAATATTAACTCTAAATAGTTAAAAAATACTAAGGAAATTATTGCAGTGTACTTTTCGATGATGTTCTCATTGTCACTCGTAACAGGAATTTCACCAGATGACTGGAAGGAGGGAAAGGTCATTCCAGTCCACAAATCAGGTAACAGACAGTCCCTCCTAAATTATTGACCCATCTCTCTAACAAGCGTCCCCTGCAAAATCATGGAATATGTCATATATTGACACATCATGAACTTTCTTGACACCAACAATATTTTTCATTCTTCCCAGCATGGATTTCGTAAATCATTATCCTGTGAAACCCAACTTGCTATATTTATTCATAATATACACTCTTCTCTCGACCGTCACTTTCAGACCGATGCAATCTTTCTCGACTTTGCAAAAGCCTTTGATAAGGTACCGCACAAACGCCTGCTGTTAAAACTTTCCCAGCTGAACCTGCACCCCAACATTCTTGCATGGATCACACAATTTCTTACTAACCGCTCTCAGTTCGTCTCCATTAAAAATACCCGTTCTAGCTCCCTCCCAGTAACATCCGGCGTCCCCCAAGGATCTGTACTCGCACCCCTCTTGTTCCTTATATTATTGATCTTCCTGTTCATGTATTTTCTCATATCCGTTTATTTGCCGACAACTGTGTCATCTATCGCACAGTTACTAACATTTCTGATCAAACTACACTCCAACAGGATCTGGATCTCATGCAACAGTGGTGTGATCTTTGGTTAATGAAGCTTAACCTCACTAAATTCAAACTCATCTCATTTCAACGCCAGCATAATCCTTTATTATTCTCATACCTAATCTCTATTTCTGCTATCGAACAAGTTCAGTCATATAAATACCTAGGCGTCACCTTAACATCTGACCTTTCCTGGAACACACACATCAACAACATCATATCATCCGCGAACAGATCCCTCGGTTTCCTAAAGCGTCATTTGTGTCACGCACCACTAGACATAAAACTTCTGGCTTACAAATCGCTCATCAGACTTAAACTAGAATATGCAGCGCCCATCTGGAGCCTGCACCAGATGTATCTAATAAACGAAATAGAATCTGTACAAAATCATGCCACTAGGTTCATTCACTCTTCATATTCATACGACATAAGCATATCATCCCTAAAACGTGACATTGATATTGCTAACCTTTCTGTGCGTCGCCGCATCGCCAGCCTCCATTTGTTTCACAAGTACTTTCACAGTTCCCTCAATCAAGCACCTTACATCATCCCACCAATGCGCATATCTCACCGCACAACCCATCCTTATTCAATCGCACTCGCACGCGCTCGCATTACTACTTTTGCTGCCTCATTTTTTCGTCGCACAGCAGTGGACTGGAATGGCCTTCCCCGTGACATTGCAGCCATCACGTGTTCATCAACGTTTGCGCAAAACATAGGTACATATTGTTTGTCAGAAGATCACTCTCTGTAACCTCCATTTGTTAACCCACCCCTTATGTAATACCCCCTCACCGGGGTCTTTAAGGTAATAAAGTGAAGTGAAGTGAAAGTTAGCAATGCTAACCACATGCTTGGCTTGTGCCAGAAATGTCGCACCACTCCTTCCTTTCTTAATGTTAACGTACAATCAAACCAAAACATGTGCATGCATGTGCCTTTAATACATTTTGTAAACAGATTTGTCCAATGCCTATGAACAAGCCTTACCAATGCCTTTTGGCCTGTTTGACACTTCAGGGCCTTCGATGCACTGTAAGGGCACAAGAAAACTTGTGGGTCTTAAAAGTGACTTGATTCAAGACTTTTTAATATGATGGTTGATTGAAAGTGATAAAATACTGAAGTTGATAAATGAGTTAGTTGTGGTGGCGTGTATAGTAATATGCATACTCTGTGAAAAAGAAGCAAGCATGCAAATTAGTAAATTCATAATGAAAACATAATGACATCAGTGCTGGATTGGTTGTTGTGGTAACTCACCTGTAGTTTAATCGTAATTATGGAATATGAATGTTTAACTATCTTAAGTTTTAATGAACTGGCATTTAGTTTGTGAATACCATTATGCTAAAGAGCATGTACATATTCTTGTTTGGTTGTACAACAACAGCGTTAGGAAATATTTTTAAAAATTGAGTGGTAAAAAATTTGTGGCCCAAGCCAAGAACATTATTAGCATTGCTCATTTTGTAGTCAGCCTGGACATTCGAGAATAATTTAACAGACATCTGCCCAGCCAAGTATTTAAATTTACCAAGGATGTTTCAAGGGACGACTACATGATAATTGCACCTGCATGCATGAGCTCGTGTCTCTCAAGTTTCGTGCATGTGCTTCGTCATGGCAGAGCACGGTGCAAATAAACTCAATGGTTGTCGGCCACTGTTTGGTACACAAGTTGTGCAGCAAAACGAATTTGAAATAAATTTTAATACAAAATGTTTCATTGCTATTTCCCAGTTGATGTATTATTTCCATTGCAATATAAAAACAAGTACATCAAATACTGGCTGTATCTCCCTTTGCAGCTATGATAAGGACTCCTAGCAATCTTAAAAGTAGGAATCGAGTATGTGGCGAAAACATCAAGCCCTTAAAATCTACAGAAGTGTTAAGAAAGGGTAAGTGACAATTGTATAGGTAGCAAAATCACTTTCCTAGAGCGAAGCAGCCAGCTGCACTAGATAAGCTGCCATGTTTAATGCGTATAACCTGCCAGGGATGAAATTTATGATACTTTTACACATTTTCTCTTTATTTCAGTGCACTTAACATTTTAAATTTTATTAAACTAGTAAAAAATATTTAGTTCTACAAATAATGGCGACTGAATCAAATAGAACAGTATTCAACTTGGTATGTGAAATCGTAGAATATTTTGCACACCCTTCGAATTTGGCAGTTTCAGAATTTCCCAGGGACACATACTTCTCCATATGGGCTTTACATGTTTTCTAGAGAAAGCTTCTGGGCCATCATCGTAAAATAATTTTTGTAATTAAGCCATCATAGCAAGTGTGGTACTTCATTTGTTTTTTGCAAAGCAGTTATAGGGTTCACATATCTCTATTTTCAAGAAATATGAAGTGAACGAATGAAAGTATAGTTAGGCAGCTAACTGAATGATATAATGACCCGTATGGACTATGACCACTGGAAGGGTGGAGCGGGTGCTGTTACACGTGGACTTACAGGCTGTTAAGGGTAGATAGACAAATATGGCTGATTGTGCGTAAGTATTAGGGCATGTCAGTTCAGATTAAATACCAGACAAAGATTACAGGCTGCAGTCCTGATAGATCTGGACTGTTAGAAGCAGTTCAAGGTGGAAAAGAAGTGGCGTATTTAATTGTGACACATTTGTTGAAACTTTGAAAACCAGGAAAGTTTCTCGAGCAGGCAATGTTAAGTGATGTTTTTGATGACTGTGACATTGCACACTGTCACTCTGCACATGTGTCTGTTTCCTTATATATTTTATACCAAAGCCACAAACAAAGATAGATGGCAGTTAACTCACGTCCTGTGTTTCCTGTCTTATGCAAGTGTCATTCTGCACTTTATTACCTTAGAAGTACTTGTTGTTGGGCAGGTTGGTATAACATTATTAGGGAAAATTCTAGACGATGCGAATGTGTGGTGCAGTGTAAATATTTTCTGTAGTTCAGCTGCGACTGACGCTCTTTTCCTGTGCTTTTTCATTTTTCCAGTGGTGCTTAGGCATCTATAATTTTCCCCCTGAGCTTAATTACCTCCCTGAAGCTATGCATCATCTTGCCCATCAACAACCATCGTTAAACTATTGTATGTGGCATTGTTGATGCAAAATGACCTTAGAGTATATGTTAAAGCTCCTGCAGGATCACCGGCTGAATGTGACAACCAGTTCACCATTTATGGGACCCGAAGTATTGACATTTTCAATATATCTGTTCGCACAGTGCTTCATTGGAGTCATGCAAGGTTAAAATATGGTGATCCCACAGAGAAATTTTTCTTCCTGTGCTGTGACCAACGGGAAAACTATGTAGACAATAACGAAAAGAGATCACAAATAGGCTTAGCTGTGTGATGTCTGCCTCAATAAAAATGTAATAAATGAATGCAAGTGTGCTTATATGACCATGGTGTTGCCAGTTTATTACTACATTTGATATGCATCTCTGCTCCCTCCACCATGGTGTTCCTAAGGGTGTACACAGTCTTACCTCTGAGACAGCATTGCCAGAACTAATTTCACTGTCACAATCTTGAACAGGTGTGCAACAAGCATGTGCCAGTGCAGAGAACACAAGAGAAGTGGTCACTGCTTGCATGTTCAAGGTCGTATGCACGCACACCGGACTATGATTTTGCAGTGTCTTAGATTTTGAGTGGAGTATACATCGTGATGGCTGGAGCAGTCTCTGTGGTCACCAGCTAGACAATCATAATGTGCATATTGTTGCTTGAGTCAACTGTTTAGGACAAAAAAAGGGCACCGTAGAAAAAATATTTTTAGGCTAATGTAAGGGCTTGTGGGGAGGAGACTCTCAAAAGGCATATGGTGTGTCATATTGCAATAGAGAAGCAACATTTATACCTAGTTTATGTTAGTAGGAGTCTGCTAAACATTGGCCATACAAGCTTGTGGCTAGAGAAGGATGATGTCCAGAAGATACCCTCCTGAAATGTTAACCTGCACCGTCCTCCCTTGCCCTTCTTGGTGCACTGGAATTTTTGCCCTATAGGTACTAATTCCTTCAGAGGGTACTCTTGAAAGGCTTCTGAATAAGCTCACTCTTACCACCTGCTTTACCCGAGGGCAAATCCTACTGTTGGAACTTGTTTGCTTGGCAGAAATTTTTAACAGGAAAAGAAGCTTCACTCGTTACACAAATAAAGCTACAGCACTGCAAGAATACTATGATGTTATGTACACAGAACTCCCACATATAACTCACTAAAATGTCACCACTTACCTCTATGGTGAGCCTGATTATGCATGTAAGTTTCTTGATCCTATACTTTTTAATCAGTACATTAACCTTGAAAAAACAAGATCATCACATGCAGTCCGTAAAACCAGTGCTTATGAAGTGCAATGATGCCATCGAAAGCATTAGCAAAAGTAAATTCACCCTGCTGGAAAGCCAATTCTGCATGAAGCCTGTAAATGTACTGTTAACAAAGTCTTCTCAACAACTTCATTATGTCTATTTCTGTAGTTTGCATAACCCTGTTTCATACATACCTTGCTGTTCACCCTATAATTATTGACCTCTGAGTGTTACTCAAGTGACCATGCTCATTTAACATACCTGCAAGCCTCAGTGCTAACCTAATGAAATTGGAAACTTTGATAAAGTAATCCTCTCTTATGCTCACCCCTTCAAAAAAAAGTTTTTAGCATCCCCTTAAAACCCATTCTTTAAAAACTTGATCATCAGAGATGCGATGTATCTCCACACCCGATGACAGACATTTGTCCAATTACAGCCACATTATAACAACAAGCAGCCTTTGGATGATGCTTGAACACGTGCCATCATCTCAGGTCAACATGTTTCCTGAAACCACCTTGCTCTTAGTTATGCGACCGAATGGTTTTCATAAATCATTTTCTTGCTAAGCTCAACTTGCCCCATGACAAACTGTGTGTTTAATTTTAGACCATTCTTGGGGAGCTATTTTTCTTAATACCTAAAGAAAACCCGATAAAGTGAAGCATGAGCTTTTAAAAGAAAATTTGCAAAACATGCACAATCATCTCCAATACCTTGCCGGAGTATATGTTTCAGTAATAATGATTATTTTCATTTTAGAGCACATATCTTATGGCACAAAATCTGGAGAACCAAGGAGTCTGTCACAGGTATTTTTCACTTCTTTATTGGGGGCCATGCAACAATTTTAAATTATTTATGCGATATACTAGACGTTTACTGCAGTGTGAATCACTTGCCACAATTAAAAAAAATAATTATGGGGGGAACATATGGACTCTCTACAAAGGTTGAAGTTGGTGCTGATGCCGTCTGTCGCATGACCAGTAATGAAACAAAGCACCGCGCATCGCATTAGGCTTAATAGCAGTGCTACGCTTTCATTTCACACACACGCGCGCGCGCGCGTTATGTATGCTTTACTGCAATACACTGCAAGCACTTCACCCCATGACATTGCTGTATTGCGGCAATGTTAACTTTTAAAAAGACCTTTACGGGTTAGCAATTGAAGCTCAGCAATGCTCCCAGCAATGAAATTTCTATTTTATTACATTTTTTTTCATTTCTATACACTTGCCTAAACTAGTGTTACCAGCCGTCCCGAATTTTGCTGGACTGTCCAAGACTTTGCCCGCGCTGTCCCAGTCGGGACAGATGTCCCCGATTTTTTCCGGACTGTTCAGTGAACGAAAAAAAAAAAAACGTTTTGCGTTATAAAAGCCATGTCAAATAACGTGCGTCCAACTGATCACATAGACAAAGAAATGTTGCTGTGGTTAGCTGCAAGGAACTTTAAACTTCAGCTGAACGTCAACTTTTACTAGAGCATTCTAGAGTGAGAGGAAGTGTCACGAAGAGCACATAGCAAAATTTAGTGCCACATCAAGAGACCGACGCAATGAAGAGAAGAAATAACGGATTTGTTTGGAAGGCATTGCAACAAAGAAAACTAATTTCCTCACCCACACACAACTACCTTCACTATTGGTTACCCCAATCTAAACACACACTGCTAAGCAAACAAATTGCCATCATCTGCGACTGCTTAATAAAGCCATTCGGACAAGAACGTTCTCTAATTCCAACTTGTGCATTCCGTATCTATCTCGCGCACTTACGCAAGAACAAGCTTCAACGAAAGCATTGGCACAGTATATACTTCCTCCCAAGTGACACCAGCTATTTGATCGGTCCTCAAGCAACACGCATGCACCTACCACACATCCGCATAGTACATGCGTCAGACCAACATTCGCAAATCGCGTTCCAAAGGCCTTTATTTTATGCTCATTATCATTGCTTGTAGATTTGGTGGCAAACACTTTGGGCTGGTAGGTGTTCTGTGCTTCGGGCGAATGACGTTAACTACTCGATAAGCACGGATGAGAAGCTCCTGAACACGGCGACATCACAGGAATTTATTTATTTATTTATTCAGTTACCCTCAAGGCCCGAGGGCATTACAGAGGGGAGTGGGTACATACATACATGTACAGCATACAAAGCAAAATACAACAACTGAAAAATTGCAATCATCACTTGCTACAGGGTTGAACTGAGGCTACGTACAAATAAAATTAGTGACGGCAGCTTTAAATAAAGCGGCATCTTTTATACCAACAATATCACAAGGAAGATGATTCCAACATACAGATGTTTTTGGCACAAATGAATCATGAAAACACTTGGTGTGCGCTAAAGGAAGTCCCACTTTATGGCGATGATCAATGCGAGTGGAAACGTAAGTTGGTTGGGCCAATAATCTGCTTCTGAGTAACGGATTGGTGAAGTAAATTTTATGGAATATACACAGCCGAGACACTTTCCTGCGAAGAGACAGTAGGGGTAATGCTAGTGTAGTTTTCATTGATGTGACGCTCGAGGTGCGATGGTAATTTGAAAGGATGAAGCGCGCTGCCCGATTCTGCACTTGAATTCATAGATAAGCGAGTCATGACCAGGGTCCCAAACAGATGCTGCATATTCTAATCTGCTACGTACCAATACTTTGTAGAATAAGAGTTTCAAGGAAACGGGTGCCTGATTAAAATTTCTTCGAAGGTAACCCAACATGCTATTAGCTTTACCTGCAATATATTCAATGTGTGTCTTCCAAGACAATGTAGAAGTTATGTGGATACCCAGATACTTATAAGAATTTACTACTTCGAGAAGAACATTATTAATATGATACGACCTGATACTAGTGCTGTGTCGGTTAACATGCATGTACTTGCATTTGTTAACGTTTAACGCCATGCCCCAAGTCTCACACCATTCCTGAACCCGATCCATATCAGCCTGCAATTCTAGAACGTCTGAATGACCCTTAATTGCCCGATAAATTACGCAGTCATCTGCGAAAAGACTCACTGAAGAAGTAATGTTTAGAGGCAAATCATTTATATAGACCAGAAAGAGCAATGGTCCCAACACAGAGCCCTGTGGGACCCCAGAGCCAACCGGGACCCTGGGCGAATCAAAGTTATTAACAGTTACAAATTGGGAACGGTTACTGAGAAAAGCAATCACCCACGCGAGGACGTTATCATCTATATTGAGGCTCCGTAATTTTAAAATGAGTAAATCATGAGGTACTTTGTCAAACGCTTTTGAGAAATCTAAAAAGATACAGTCAATGGGTGTGCCGTTGTCGAGAATAGAATGCAAATCATGTATAAAACATATTAGTTGCGTTTCACAGGAAAAGTTTTTACGAAATCCATGCTGCGAATCAGTAAAGAAAGAATTGCCCTCTAAAAATTTTACAAGCTGCGAATAAATTACGTGTTCCATAATTTTGCATGGTATCGAAGTGATTGATACTGGTCTGTAATTTTCCGGACAAAGTTTATCACCTGACTTAAAGAATGGAATAATTCTTCCCACACTCCAATCATCCGGAAGACAGCCCGCTTCCAGAGATTGCTCAAATATTTTTGTTAAGATTATGGCGCTGTAGACTTTAGTGTTGATTAAAAACTTGGAAGTAATGTTGTCAATTCCGGCGGAAGACGAGATTTTAAGATTTTCTATTATTTTTTGTACACCTGCTGTGTCGAAACGAATTGCTTCCATCGGGAGATAACCACTAGCTTGACAAACAGGGTTTGAACCTTTGTTGAGGAGACCTGACACTGCCGCCGCGAAGGTGTCACAGAGAATAACAGCGCATGCAGTCATCTTTGTGGATTACCCCGTCCGATTCGTTTTAAGTGTTATTTCGCGAGTATCTTTTTTATTCACCACCCTCCAAAATTGTCTCGGGTTGTTGGCTAACATATTGGGGAGTGTGTTATTAAAGTATTCCTTTGCTGCTTTTGTGGCCCTCCTATATTCCCCATTAGCAACGTAGTAAGAATCCCATCTGGCCTGCGAGTTAGAAACTTTAGCGGACCGAAACAGCCTTTTTTTTTCTTAATTATTAGCCAACCTTTTCAAAGATTGGCTATACCAGGGAGCATGCTTGTTGGTGGTGACTAGCCGCAGGGGAACAAACGTTTCAGTCAGGTATGCTACTTTTTCTTTGAACAAAATCCAGTTCGAATTAACGGAACGAGCCTCGAATTCATCAAGATAGCTGTCCAGAAATAAACAGAAATAAACAAAGTTCTCTATTGATGGCATCAAAATCGGCAGCAGCGTAATCTCTAATGCGCTTAGTATAATTTTCATGGTGAGGAACGCAAACATCCATAGTGAAATGGAGCAAAGAATGATCACTTAATTGAGGCAAACAAAGTGGAGGCATGAACAGGTCAGGCACGTTGGTTAACACGAGATCTAAAACCAGCCAATTAACAAAAGCGGCAGCGACTTGCGCATGAATCACTTTCTAACAACAGAAAGCGACCACGACCCCACGGGCAGAGGCGGTTCTCGCCATTTCAAACAGATTACAGTCCAATGCAACATCAACATCGGAGAAAAAAACATCGCGACTAGAATACGATGAACCTGCCACAGATTGTGTGTCACAAGCTAGTGAGGAACTCTACCTGAACCACAGAATAAAGAACGCCTAAATCGCCTGAAAAATGTTTTTGATGATGATGATGTGATGGCGGCCGGCCCCTTTGCAACGGGGGAACACACTCAGTGTCCTGGCCTCAAAAAGAAAAGTGGGAAAAGAAAAACAAAAAGCACAGAGAAAAAAGAAAGGACCAAGAAAAGGATCCACACTCTTGAACGACACAGGCAAGAGACGCGCACACAGTGGTCTAGGTCCTAAGTCCGCCGTATAGTTGCCCACCACTCAGTAAGCCGCCTTTTCGTGGCTGCGACCGCGTACCGTCCCCCCCCATTGTCGCTGCTTCCATCTTCATCAAGCCTTTGAAACCCGAGCGCCTGTGGGAGGGTTGCACCCTCCACCTGAGAAGTTGGGAGACTCCTGCAGTGAAGGACGAGATGCTCCTGTGTCTCACTCGCTACGCCGCAAACTCTGCACAGGTTGCTGACCACAGTGGCATCAAACTTTCTGCGGTACTCCAGAGTGCGAAGAGCCCCAGCTCTCGCCTCGAACAGGAGGCTGCTGCCAATGCTATTGTCATAGAGGCGCGACCCACAGATGCTGTCCTGGTGTTTCCTGTAGCACTCGAGAGTGGACTTCGCCTCCATAGCTTCTCGCCATCGGGTTTCTTCTGCTTCTCTGACTCGCATGCGGACCTCGACCGTCCACTTGGCTGCTGTTTCAATAGGACTGGCTTCTGCAAAGAAGCCATACTTCTTCTCCAGCTGGTAGAGTCGTCGTGTCCAGTCAGTCCTCATGCATGTTGCCGAAAGGTACTCGAACACGCGGCGCGCCCATCGAGTGCGTCGCATGAGCGTGAGACGACCCCGATAGGCAATCTTGCTGGCGGCTTCCCGAGCTTCAAAGCTGGACCATCCGACGTCTCCCTGAATCGCCTCGTTGGCCACTCGATAATGGCAACCGAGCGCTGCACGGCCGACCTCTCTCTGCTGACGCTCCAACCACTCCCGTGTCGTTGGCGATATGCACACTACCGCGTTTCCAAACGTCAGGCCCGGCACGTGAACCATCTTCCACAGGTCCCGGATCATCTGAAATCGGTTGCAACCCCATAGGCATCGGCGACGAAGGATTCGTTGAGCCTGCAACGCAGTCTGTCGAATCACAGTCTCGTGTAGACTATATTTTGCTGCATCCACACACAGGGTGACGCCCAGGTATCTGTAATCGTTGCGTGTGGCCAGCAGTTCTCCTCCTAAAGTCAACGCTGCTGCATCGGTACTCCCTCCAGTTAGACGGACAACCGCCGATTTCTTAGTGTTGAATCGAAGTCCAAGACTCGCGAGTTCCGTCTGGCAGATGTCGAGGAGGGATTGCAACTCCTGGTTACTCTCTGCCATAACCACCAGATCATCTGCAAATGCCAAACCAGGCAGGTGGAAGTTCTCTTCAGCACTAGTTGTGCTGAAACGCATGCTGAATCCGAGGTTGGAGTTCAACAAGGCCCGCTCTATTCTGGATGCGTATAGAATGTACAGCAATGGTGACAGTGGGCAGCCCTGCCTCAGACCCTTATTTACATGAATTGGGCCAGTAGTTATGGCACCCAACTGCACACTCACTACATTGTCACTGTACAACCGTTGTATAGTGGAGATTAGCAGCCGGGGCAGTCCAAGGTCAGACAGGCATGCAAAGAGAGGACCGTGCGGCACGCTATCGTACGCTTTTTCAACATCGAGGAAGCAGCACAACAGCGTTCTCCCTTCCCTGCGAGCTATTTCTGCACACTGTGTGACGACGAACAGATTGTCATCCAGACGTCTGCCTGGCCTGAAGCCATTCTGAAGCTCGGTCAGTAGTCCCTTGGTTTCCGCCCAGCCACTCATCCATGCTTTGATGACCCCCGCGAACAAGCGATACATAACACTGGTGACCGTTATTGGTCTGTAGTCCTCTATGTTCCTCGCATCTCCGCCCCTTTTGGGGATAAGAATCACCTTCCCTTCATGCCATTCTTTAGGGATGGGCTCGCCTTCGATGATGGCCGTGAGGATCTCTGCGAGCTGTTCCCTCGAGTCTTCTCCCAAGCACTTTAGTACGCGCGCTGGCATGCCGTCCAGACCAGTGGCCGTTCCAGCCCTAATCCGCTTCAACGCCCGTTCAACTGTGAACCTTGAGAGGGCCCAGGGTGGTTCTGTTTGGCTTGGGGGGCGTTCGGTATTAGGACTGATTGCCTCCTCTTTACTAAGGGTGGTGTCTGTATTCAAGTCTGAGGTCCCGAAAATCCGGGAGAAGTGCTGTGCAATGTATTCACAGGGCTCTCCGACTGGTTGCCCCGTTGCCGCATCTATGAGAGGAGGTGGCGGGGGGGCGGCTCTGTCCAAGGACCTAATGTATGTCCAAAATTTGTGTGCTGCAGATCTTCCTTCCTGTCTGATGGACTGGATCAGCCTAAGGTTGTAGTCTGCTATCTTGCACTGAATCAGGGTCTGTACCTTGTGTTTACGGTCCAGATACACAGCCCACTTCTCTGCACATACCTCAGTGTCAAGGCCTTTGACAAATCTTCGATGTTCCCGATTTGCTTGGCGGCGCTCCTTCCACGCCACCTCCACTTCTTTGTCCCACCATGGGTTCTGTGGCCTGCGTCCCGGCCTCTCCTGGACCATCTGGGTACGCATTACAGCGTCCAGTGCGCGCATGAACTCACTGTACGAGCGGGATTCCCGCCGTTGAGGACTACTTTCAAAATCCTTGGCGACCCTCTCCACGGACTTGCTCGGCAAGTACATGCCACGCCTGGGTGGAGGTGACATGCAGCCTGTTCGAAAGCCGCCCTTAGAGAACAACAGCCGTATGCGATTATGGTCACTTCCAAGGCTGAACTGGCCCTCTTCATCAATATGCACTTGTGCTATGCGAGCGGCCAGTTTTGCAGTCACCAGAGCATAGTCTATGGTAGAGCGGCTGGTACGAGCGCACCATGTGAAGCATCCCTCACAGTCAGTGCGAAGGTTAACGATTTCCAAAGAGAGCTGCTCCGCACATTGCAACAACAGCTTCCCATTGTAATCCAAGTACCCGTCAGTGGCCGGGATGTGTCCGTTAAAGTCTCCCATCAACAACACCTCGCGGTCTGCACCCCACCGTTTCACATCTTCAATGATACACTGTAGGACTTTGTCGTTACCGTCATGTGGTCCACTAGCCACCGTTAAATACACCACACCAAAGAGAACTGGCTCACCAAGAATAGTCCCAGAAACCCAAATGTGCTCGGCACAAGGACCCTTCATTGGCATCCAGGCTGTATTGCTGCGCCACAGCACACCAGCGCCGCCTCCTTTGCGGCAATCCCCTGTACGATTGCAGCCCACCCACTGCCATTCGGGGTCAACTGGTGGCTCTTCCAACTCTCGTAGGTGAGTTTCCACCACACCATACAGAGCGATCTTTTCGCTATTCAGCGTCTTATACAGCTCAGCCCACTTAGCTGCCTTTCTCGCCCCATGAAGATTGAGAAAACCAACGTTTACATTGGTGGTTGTGCGTTTGCGGTGGTGGTGTCTTCGACGGCTCTTCAGAATCATTGGGTGGTTTGACTCGGCATTATTATTTGGCGCATCATTTGCTGGCGGACCATTTCCCCAACCATTTGATACAGCTCGGGGCTTGCGCTGAGCCTGAATGCTTGCCACGGGGTCTTCGTAGGGTGTGCAGTGCCCAGATGTGGCCCCCATGTTGGCGGAGCCAAACTCGTCCCCGGTGGACGGGGTGTGCTCAAAGGTGCTAGCTGTGCCATGTTTGCTGCGTAAACCGGCTGGGTGTGTTCGCGGAGGGTTTGCCCTGGGGTGGTCCGTACATCGGCCCTGATATCCCCCTGGTGGGTGGTCACGCTTGTGGTCTTGGGTGGTTCCGGGGATGGGGAATGTATCTCCAGGGCGGGCATGGGGACTCTCGATCCTATATTTGGAGGTGGTCTGCGAGTTGGCTTGCCCCTGTTCCCGTGAGGCTCGCGTAGTCCTAAAAAATTTCGTGTCTCCTGGACCAGCTGGGTCGCAACTTCACGTGTTGTATGTGCCAGGTAGTGAATGCCGTCCTGGGCTAGTCGTCCTTCTCCTGCCAGCATCCTAGAGAGGTCGACAAACTTTGCCTTTACGGCTCCACTCATCTTCCTTAGCTCTGCGTTTAGGAGCATTGCTCTTGCCTGCGTTGCCTTGCCTCTCGTGTTAACTTCAGGGACGGAGCAGATGACCAGCCTCTTCGCATACGGTGTCACCGCCTGCCGGATGTTCTGGGCAATATCTCCATGTTGCACTCCTTTGAGAACATCGTGGACCCCTACGTGCACGACCACCAGCTGTGCGCTGTGGCCTTCCCCTTCACTGCGGCTCTGAAGCAGGTGCTGCAGTTTGTCCGCCGTCATCCTGCGCTCCGAGACCTGCCTCACGAGCACACTGTTGCCCCAGATTCTTCGGAGCTCACCCGCGATTCTTGGAGCATTGCCATCACCAACGACTAGGACCTCGGGTGTGTAGCGGCAAGCAGCCTTTTTGTTTTTCTTCCACTTTCCCGGTCTTTGTTCATTATTTTGAGCGTTTGTGAGAGACTGGTCGTCAGCTACACACCGATTCTAACGCCGTCTATTCTACACACCGATTCTAACGCCATCTATTCATACACTTTAAGCCAAGTCAAGCCGGTTTAAAGCGGCTATTGGGTGAACCGAACGTTTTTGCCTCGAAAAGGTTCGTGCCACCGGGTGAACCGAAACACTGCCAAGTTGAACTTGACAGAGGAAGCGGGAGAGAGTGGTAGATCTTTGGGGTGAAATACCCCAAAGATCTACCACTCTGTGGTGGTGGCGGTGTACGTTTGTGGTGGTGTACGATGCACGTTAGCGCTGGAGTTTGCAGCATTATAGAATATCGGCAGTCTCGGCCGTGGTAGCCACAGGCTTCGGCACTGTGTTTTTTTTTTTTTCATTGTTCGGAAGTGATGCGCCTGTGCAACACATAAGGCTCTCAAGCAGGAATGCTCGCTGCGACCCAGTTAAAAAAAACAATTGGAACCAATTGGAAATATCAATGGGTCCAAATGGAAATAGTCATTTCCAATTGGACCAATTCGTATAACCAGCAGGACCAATTGGAATCTTCAAATGGTTCATCTACTTCCAATTGGGCCAAATGGAATCTCCAATTGGGCCATTTGGAACAATTGGAATTGCCAATTGGTCCACTAGGATCAAATGGTATAACCAAGAAGACCAATTGGAATTTTCAAATGGTTTGCCTACTTCCAATTGGGTCATTTGGATTGCCAATTGGATATGCTCACTCCCAATTGGGCCAAATGGGATTTGCAACAGGGCCAACTGAAAAAAAATGAATTGCCAAATGGTTCAATTGGATTTGTTCACTTGCATTTGGGTCAAATGAAATTTCCATTTCTAACTCAGCCATGTGAAACAATTTAATTGAAAATGGTTCAAGTGGGTTTACTCATTTCCAAGTGGACCAAATGGGCTTTTTTTCAACTAGGCCATTTGAATAATGTGCAAATGCCAAATGGTTCAATCAAAAATGGTTGCTTTTAGTTGGGCCATAAGCTTCCCTTGGAAATTCGCATGCACAGTTTGGTCAGAAACTTGGAGTCGCTTTGAACTGTTCCGTTCATTTACTTGCAAAATGTTAAAAAATTCCAAGGGTCTATTATACCACTGCTAAGATGACCTGAAAGTGCTAATTATTAATGTTGTTTTAAGGACATATGTCAGAATCCATCGAACCGTTCGGCTTTTATCTCATTTTGTGCTTGTCAAGTCTCTTTTAGCATATATTGTACAACTTTTTGGCCCACCACACAATCTACTAGGTTTTTAGTCAGTCCGTTGAGCGCCCCTTCGGCATTTTAGTTCTTCGTGGGCACTAGCAGGCCAAATGACACTAATGGCATTTTTTAAAAGTTTTGAAAGCCACGTAAGTTCCGCAAAGACAAACTAAGTTACACAGCTCATGTGCATGGAGCTACTCTTGCGAAAAACAGCATTATATCCTTTTGTCATGCATGCACTACAGGGAACTTTATTCACAGCTTTGCGTGCCTCGGGATAGTGAGAGCAGTGCAAAAATGTTTTTGCTTGAATGTGATTACAGCTAGTTTTATTCAAGGACACTACAATAGATTAGACCTTTTTTCTGAAAAAATGTTTCTTGGTACAATTATTGCAAACATAAGGCAGTTACATCAATCTAAATGGTACAGCTGAAAATAGAGCAGTGCAAATTTTTGGCATATAACACCGAATTAATATTCAAAGGCCATAAGCAGTGGAGGCAGTTTCAGGCATGTATATAACAAAAGCACACAATCAGGTCACACAAACGTTTATTAGTACAAAAAGTACAACAAAAGTAAGCAGCAGACACTCCCTTTGTATCTATCTTGGTGCATTTTTTTCACAACACTTGCAATACAACATCAAGGTTCCAGAGCAATGAAACTCAATCACCAATACTAGTAAGGTGTTGTCGGCAAAATCATTTTTCACTGAACTTCAAGCAGTAGCAATTGTATGCCAGAACAACAAGAGAATTAAAACAGTCCTCCCTATAAAAATACGAATGAACATAACACAAAAATTTTCATTCAATTACTGCAGTTTAAACCTGAGCCCCCATGCTTTTAAACAAATGCCTTAAAGGGGTACTGACACAAAAACATTGGCCTCGCATTTTTCAGCTGCAATGTGTTGCTGGGGGCCTGTTAGTCATGACACGACACATAATTTGCTGCAGCACGGGACAGATAATTACAGGCCCCTGACAATTGACCACTTTCAGTATCAGTTTGAAAGAGCTCCAAAAAACGAGAAGCCACCAGGGGCAACTATCGCTACCTAGAGTATGCAGCTCTTGATCAAGTCAGCACAAAGAACTGTGACACACTTCTGTACAGTCCACATCAAGAATTACTTTCGAATAGTAAACCTGACTGCAATGTCGCCAAACACAAAACTTTCAAAGCGTGTGCCACAGCGAAGCACTCCCAAGCAGCCGCCAAGAAGTATAGACTCCGATAACAAACGCAACAAAAAAGGCAGCTATGATGTCATCATAACTTGTTTTATTGACTGCAGCATGGTGACTGAAGGGAAGTAGGGGGTCTTCAAAGGTTTCCCTTCGAGGGTGTCAGTGGCAAGATGCAAACTTCCAAAATCGATTTAAAATACCTTCCAACCTATATTTGCAGTTGATATTTTGCAGATGATATACAAATGCTCACGGGAATCGACCTTGCAGGCTGTCTCAGCCACAAAATTTTGTCAGGACCCCTTTAACCAGTGGGCTACAAACCCATTTTTCTTTCCTTGATTATGGTATTTAATAAAATGCATATTAAAAAAAATAGCACATACAATATGATAGTTGCAATGTTGCAATAACATAGCGACAATGAGCAGTGCTGAAATCATAATTTTACCGAACTTCAAGCACTAGCAATTATATGCAAGGACAAGAAGAAAAGAGTATATGTCACTTTGTGACTTAGGACAATCATAAAAATACAAATGAAAAAAACAACAACAAATTTTCACTCTATTAGTGCGATTTAAACCCGAGTCCCTATGCTCCCTAAGCAAATGTCTTAACTTCCTTGATTATGGCATTTCATAAAATGCACATTGAAAAAAGAATATACAACATATAATACAACAGTTACAATGACGCAATCACATAGTGACAATTAGCATACAAGCCCTTCTAAAGAAAAACTCGAATGCTCATATAATGTGCCACATACCAGTTAGGAGAGCTCTCGAGTTGTACAGAAAAAGTGGTAAGGATAAGCACTTCACCAAGATGGGATACCAGTTTTATCTAGTGTCAATTTAATCATAAATATCC
This sequence comes from Rhipicephalus microplus, assembly GCF_043290135.1. Classification (NCBI taxonomy): domain Eukaryota; kingdom Metazoa; phylum Arthropoda; class Arachnida; order Ixodida; family Ixodidae; genus Rhipicephalus; species Rhipicephalus microplus. The sequence goes on along the minus strand of NC_134710.1, from coordinate 422,580,492 downwards.
TTAGCACATCTGAACCATATGAGCATGCCGAGTCCCCTCAGTGCAAAACAAATAGACCATTTTCAAGCAATCCCAGAGCCCTCGCAGGCATGGGAAGCACTATGGGAAAAGTGTGTACGTTGAATCGGTCAAACGCGCCAGCTGTTTTCGATCACCCGCTGCTCGTTGGTGCCGTGGGAGCACCGAACAAAAAAGAAAAATTAAGAGGCATCCCCAAATGTTGACTATTACATCCAAAATACTATACATGTCTGAACGCACCTGCATGTATATCTACACATTAAATGCTAAAGGAATGATACAGTCGGCACGCGAATGAATGATCACATGCCGATACATAAGTCAAAACGTGCTATCGTGAGCAGTGGGAGCTGGAACACCAAATCCATAATTATAAATGATTACTTGTTCAACGATTAACAATTAATTGTCCATGATCGGGTTTAACAAAACAGCAGAAAGGTTTTACAGTGTTTAGGTACAGTGATTATTTTATTTTAATTCACAAGTGCTCACTTCTTTGCACTGTGCAAAGAAGTGAGCACATTCTAAATGCGTTTAAAAAGGAACGGAACTAGAATTTATTTGTGAGGTTCCTTGCTATGATAATTTGCTGTTTCTTGGTACCTGATTTTAGGTTGCACGACTGGTTCATCGAAACCAGTGTCTTAATTTCATGTCAGAGCATTCGAATATTGCTAAACGAGGTATTGTAACGTCATGCTACACACGGCATCAAAAAAAAAAACTTGCTCACATAAAATGAGCAGTAGTTTCCAGCTACAAATCGATTGCCTCAAAGAGGCAGGGGATCCTGTGCATTGTTGCATCTGTCTGCAAAAATTGGTTGGCAAGGCTAAGAAAGATAAATATGGATGTACTTTGCCCGTGAATAATGAAGAAGCTACAAATATTTGAATTAATTGATATATGTAAGAGAATTTGTATCCCCTTTTTTGTCCTGCTTTTTATTTGCTCTAGTACAATCCCAACTTGTAGTTATAGTGCCAATGAAGGTTAGTAGACACGTATCGTTCGTTACACATATGGTGGAAGCCCCGCCGCGGTGGTCTAGTGGCTAAGGTACTCTGCTGCTGACCCGCAGGTCGCGGGTTCGATTCCCGGCTGCGGCGGCTGCATTTCCGATGGAGGCGGAAATGTTGTAGGCCCGTGTGCTCAGATTTGGGTGCACGTTAAAGAACCCCAGGTGGTCGACATTTCCAAAGCCCTCCACTACGGCGTCTCTCATAATCATATCGTGGTTTTGGGACGTTAAACCCCACAAATCAAATCATCACATATGGTGCAAGCAACACACACGGCCGTTCAGTGATTGTATCTTATTTTATTAAATGCGGACTATACTTTCTATAGAACTCTTCAAAATCAGAACCTCACATTCTACTCGTAGACAGTGTCAGTGGACATTGGTTCCAAATGTAGGACTGCTCGAGCGTTTCATAGGCAACAGAGTGTATCTATTTTATTTCATTTTTTGCCATAAAGGAAAACAAAAGGGGGATGACACTTCTGAGCCACTTAAAAAATCCTATAGTGAGACTGATGGAAATAGTCGAGAAGCCCTCGCAGCTGAACACTGAAGTTCGCAATTGAATTACGCAGTAATATGTTGCACCTAGCCAAATTCAAGGTCTCTAAGAAGTCCTGGAATGACGCAAGCGGTAAAGCGTGAGGCCCGCATACTTCTTGCCGTTGGCTGCTCTGGCATACCAACTTTACCCGTGAGTGCTTCCGCACTTGTTAGTGGCGATGGTGTGCTTGAAAATGGTCTATTAGAATTGCACACCAGATTTGAAAATTTACATTGTGAACGAGCTAGGCACGGGTGAAATGAATATGTTCGGGCCTACTTGCATGTGTGCACAAACACTGAAAATTTCTGATGCTGATACAAGAGTTGTTGTTGCTGCTTCTCTTTGAACCTTCACCAAATGTTCCATCACTAAGGTGCTATATTTTACTGCTGAGCAGTGGAGGCGCCTGGCTGCAATGTACACTTCGCCTTGTTTCATAAGAATTGTTTCTATAACCGCATATGATTGGTCAGCAAGGCGTACGACAGAACTGTTAGTCTTTTTTTTTGACGAGTAGTTATGGCTCGTGTATACTGTCCCTTTCATAAGCATACGGGTGTACTGCACAAGATCTGTAGAAGCATCACTTCTGTATGGGACACCCCTACCAAAAAGGCGAATGTCTTCAGCAACAACTGTCTTCTGTGTGGCTCTTTTGTCGAGCGACATACAGTAGTCAAGCACTCTCCTGTCTGTTGTTATGCTTGATAGCTTGTCGATCAAGTCCTCAACTTGATGTGCTCTACAAATTTGGTGTGGTACGCCATTTGCAGCTTTTACCATGGACTTTAATGCGCCATTGCCAGCTTCAAACGGGAATGCCGAATGCGCCCACAGTGGGCCCCAGTGCTTGACACTTTTTGCAATGTGCACAAGTTGATGTAGGTTAAATGTCATGCATTTTTTCCCATATATGGCTTCTGCCATGACGTGAAACTCCAAAAGGAGTTCTTCTGCTCGCTGAAAGTGTGACAAACTTATGTTACGTGACAGCAGAATGTGAAGCACCTCAACAAGGCAAGCCCAGTGACTGATGCAAGATTTATTCAAAATTCCTTGCAGCACTGGCAGGCTGTAGAAGAGCACCCAATTCTCAAACTCCTTGGCCTTCCACCACTTTCTTTCTTTTGTTGCTCTTGGCAACCGGCGCACTTCTCTAGGAGGAGCCAGTGCTGTCAGCCTTTCATCAATCGTTCTTTGATGCTTCCCAATATAGAAATCACACTGTGCATCAGCCATCCACATCTCTAAAAACTGCCTCGCCACTCCCAACAAAATACTATGCATATAATCGGGGACAAAACCCCAGACTATATCAAAATGTGGCAAGTTTAGAAGTGGAGAAACTGTCTTCACTCCTCTTTCAGAATGATCCTGTTGCAATGCAGTTTCTGCATCTTCCATAATTTCTTGTTCAGAACGCTCTGGTGGCTCATTCTTCTCTACTGGGTACCTGGTAGTGCCTGCAATGCGTTCCCCCTTTTGCAGACACCAGTTACACCCATAGTATGCATTAAATTGCATGACCCCTTGCATGGGGGCTCTTGCCACTGAATCAACTGCACAGCAAATGCAATAAGCCTTGAACAGCTTCGGCTGTCCTTCATGATCAAGAACAAAGCCATTCTGTGCCAAACCTTCCATTTTCTCTACAAACACATCAAGAAAAATGCTCATATCTGGCTTTTTCTTTCCAAACCAAAGAGCAGCCAACACAAGTTTGTCCCCTCTTTGCATAATGGGCACCTCATTCACCAGTAGCTGTATAGGCCAAATTGAAGTGTTGCTGGATGAAAATAGTGGTGTGCCATCTGCATTTAATGTAAAGCTAATCCTGTGCCCTTCGTCTACTGTAGCAGAAACAAATTTGCGATATAATTCTCCATCACAAATATCAGAAAGGTTACTGCTTTGACTTAAGGGCTTTGTCAGGTCAAGAAAGCTGCAATTCTTTAAAACCTTTCGAAGTTGAGAGGGGACATCCAATAGGACAAAAAATGATTCGCTGTTTACTGAGGAAGCTAGAGCCCAGCCACATTTTTGACAATGACTCGACTGAGCATAGGATTGTGCGACCTCGTGCACTGTCGAACATTTACCACAAATGAAATGAAAACTCATCTCGGTGCCATGCTCTGAAAAAAGCTTGCCAAGCTGGTATCGTGAATGTGGCAGAACAGGTCGTTCAAAAAACATGTTGACCATTTCAATCAAACTCACCATTGCTGTAAAAGACAAATTACTTTTTATGGCATGTTTAAATATCATCAAAAGCATCTCGCCTTTTGAAACGACAATCTTTTCATTCAGGACCTCCTGAAACAAATCTCCAAGTTGTGTCCTGTTTGTGTCGGCATCGGTTGACAAGTTTCCATTGAAAGGTCCCTCACTGTCTATGCCATCAGCCACATCACACACTTCACTGTTACATTCAGATAGAAACACGCCCCGAGTCACGCTGTCCACAGTATCATGTTGAGTGCCCTGCAGAAAAAATTCATTGTAAGGTTTACATGAATACAATTATTATGTGGAAGCATACCATTGTTGTAGGGTCAGTTGTGTCATCACAACTGCCAAAATCTGTGTTGTCATCATCACTGATGAAATGATTTGCACCACATGGATCATACACAGTGGCGGCACAGTCTCCACTGTAATCACCTCCATCATCTATATCTTGCAGATCTCTCTGTCGTTCACTTCGATCACCCGGAATGGCTGGCTGCGGAGATGTCTAGACAAAAAAAAAAATGCATTTAGATAAATCATAAAAATAAATAGCAAAGAATATACTAAAAACATATTTGTCTCTTGCAAATTTTTACACGACTAAAGGATATATACTGTAACTCTCTGTAAAACAAATGTTGCGCCCCCCCCCCCCCGCGCGTGCTTCTTTTTCTTTTATGAAAACCAGCTCCAAGAAAAGGACCCAAGATTTCAATCGTAACGTTGTGGTAAATGAGGCTCAACAGTTTCTCTAATTAAATTTAACTGTGCCTCTTAATTAAATTGAGCACGCATTCTCGAAATCATTAAGCCAATGCTTTAGGAAATTATGTTTGTAGGTGCACTTTCCAGCACGCGTGCACGCACCAACACAAACGTACGTACTTGTTACATTCAACGCACTGCGTACAATATTTGAGACGAAGGCATCCATCTACGTACCAGCGTTCTAGAACATAGGCTGCTCGCTCCATCGGAATCGCTGCCCATCGTCGTCATTATTCGCATGCTGCACAGCACTGTCCGCCGCCAACACCGCAGCGGCCATCGATGTCGCATTTTGCGGTACCGTGTACTCCGCTTGACCGACGGGCGGCCGCGAATCCAGCGGACCTTCATCCGAACTTTTATTGTGTGAGCCATCCTTTATGGATTCCTGCGCGGCAAGATTATTGAGATTTAACAAGGACATTTTTTGCCGATAATCTGATAGAGTCGAGACAATTAAAGAAGTTTACTTACAGTTTTAGCGAGCCGCAGCCTAGCTGATGAGTCTGTTGATCTGGGCACACTGCATACACTGCTTGGATTCAGATACTTTTTATACCTTCCGCGCTTTTTCCGTTTCTTCTGCGGTTCCATCTTGCTAATATGTGGCGGTGACCGCTATGCGCTCGTCTATGTGTAAAACTTGAATGCGCTCTGACCACCACTTGCTCTACACGCTAGATTGACCGACCCACAGAACACTTGCCAGAACACCGACCCACGCCACAGAACGACCACGCTACCACAGTCCTGCGGCCGCAAACATACCAAACATATGATGATGGATGGTAGCGCAGACAACGAACACGGACAAGAGAAGGCACATAGACACAACACAGCGCTAACTTTCAACAACAGTTTATTACACGCAGGCTCTTGGGTACCCCAAGAGCCTCGTCGTGTCCGTTGCTGAAGGATTGCACAGAAAAGTGCTGGAGAAAAGATGTGAAGGGATGGATAGGGTGAGCTCAAGAAAGGAAAGTTTTGCCGTAATTCCATACATGCATAAGGTTTCTCACAGGATAAAAAAGATTGCGGAAAAATGTGGCACTAACGTAGTTTTCTCGGCACCCAATAAGTTGGTGAGTCTTTGCAGAAGCACAAGACCAGACAAGGGAAAATCAAATGTATGCCAAAAGAAACATAGAAACCTATTTGTGGAGTGCATCATGTGTGTTGTATACCTCATTCCACTTACTTGTGGAAAGTGTTATATCGGTCAGACCAGTAGATGCATATACGATCGCTTGCGCGAGCACAATAACAAAGTAAATAGTGTTGTTCCTGATGGTTTTCTTTCCCTTCATTGCCAGAGATGTAAGTGCACACCGAAATTCAAGGAAACGGTTATAATCAATAGAAGTAGGCACGAGATGACGCGGTTGGTATTGGAGGCCGGCAGAATTGCAGAGCTAGGTGACACGTGTGTGAGCAGCCCATCAGTGGTGTTGACAGATAAGGAACTTGATTACATGTATTCGCGATAGGGTTTGTGGTAACATGGGATAAAAGGAAGAAAGAAAAAGTAAAAAAAGATTGAAAAATATAAAATTGTAAAGTATTGGAACACGCGCGTTGGTTATATTTGATGGTTTTTAGAGCTACGCACGTGTGACGTTGGCGTGGTGGATCGCATACACCACGGAGATCTGCGTGTAATAAACTGTTGTTGAAAGTTAGCGCTGTGTTGTGTCTATGTGCCTTCTCTTGTCCGTGTTCGTTGTCTGCGCTACCATCCATCATCATGCAACCATACCAACAAGCCCAAATCGCCACCCTCATTGACTTCATTTCTCGTTCAACGGGCTCTTTCGTTCATGTACTGCGAGATCCTTCGGGTGTTGTAGCCCTCATCGTCAACGCCGTGTGCAAGGCAAGAACGCTCAGTTTTTCCATAAGGAACAAGATTCTACCAGAGGATGTTCGAGCGCTCTTCGGAGGGTGTACCCCTTCAGATGGGCACAGAACGAGGATCATGAAAATTCAGCGCTCAGAATGGCTTCGACAGGTACGCCTTTTCAGAGCCTACCTACGGGCGCAGATGCATCGAACTTACGAGTCATATGCAGCGGAGATTCACTTTCGAAAGCATCTACGTCTGGCAGACCAAATGATAGAATTCCACTGGAAGCTTCAATTACGACTGTTACGTGATTTGGTGGACAAAGTGCGCGTGAGTGCAACCTCCAACGTTCATGTGGCAGAAGGCATCTGCCTACCGGACTTTGTACTAGAAGTATTGGGACTTGGGCCAAAGTTTGCCGTGCAACCTCAAAAGAACAAGCCGGAACTCGTATCAATTGTACGTCAAGTGTCGAAGCGGGTTCCCGAGGATCAAGCCACCAGGATCATCAACGAAGGTGTGGACGCTTTAAAATTGTGTAGGCCTCCATGCCGCAGTTTGCCTCTCAAACGCGTGGAAACTTACTTGACACAGCATGCTCTGAGTGTACTTCCAGTCGATAAAGAAGGAGGGTTTGCGGTTTTCTCGCATGATGAATTTAAAGAAAAGGCTAAAAGTGCTATTACGGCAGTGTTCAGCGAAAAGAAAAGTATTTCGATTGAAAAAGTGAGGGGAAAAGCAATAGAACTTTGTAAGAGGATGAATCTAGAAGGTGTGCTTAGCGGTATCAGAAAAAGTAAAAATGACAGTCTGGATGTGTTCTTTAGTGCTAAAACGCATAAGGAAGGAGTACCGTTCAGAGTGATAGTGTCGGAGAAGGACACGTGGCAAAAAGCTGTAGCTGTGTATCTGCAAAGAACATTAAACTTGCTTGACATAAATGACCCCTTCCTGACAAAAAATTCGGAACAGGTGATAAGTTTCGTCAGGGAACGAAAAAACATAGGGTTAAAAGCGTTTTCGGCTGACATAAAAGATCTGTACTATTCTCTGCCACAATCAGCAGTATTAACAAGTGTTGGCGAATGCATCGATGAGTACGGTGCCGTTAGATTTAGCTCACAAGCAGGTACGTCCGTCGACAATTTCTTAGAATTACTTAGGTTTTACTTGTCGTCAACGTTTATTGAAAACAATGGTACCCTGTATCTGCAAAAACAAGGAGTATGCATTGGCTCGTGCTTAGCACCAGTTTTAAGTAATTTGTTTTTGGCTGAAATGGACAGGAGGCTATCAGGACGCCTAAATGAATACAATGTTGTGCACGTATTTAGGTACGTCGATGACTTTTTAGTGTTTATCAATGACAGAACTGCAGATTTTGCTACTCAATGTAATAGCGTGTGTAGCGTTTTTCGTGAGGGGCTTAACCCACTTGAAGTGACTTTTGAAATGCCATGTGACGGAAGGCTCAGATTTCTTGACATTAACTTTCAATTCTCAGATGAAAAGACATGCTGGTGTTACGAGCCCAGAGCAAGTAAGCCTTTACTACAGTTTCACTCAGCGCATACTAAACTGGTAAAACGAGGCATTGCGAAGATGTGCTTGAGTGAGGCACTAAAGAAGTCCTGCCGGTGCCTCATGAATGAAAGCTTCAGACAACAGGTCTCGAGGCTAAGCAATGCCGGGTACCCCAAGAGCCTCGTCGTGTCCGTTGCTGAAGGATTGCACAGAAAAGTGCTGGAGAAAAGATGTGAAGGGATGGATAGGGTGAGCTCAAGAAAGGAAAGTTTTGCCGTAATTCCATACATGCATAAGGTTTCTCACAGGATAAAAAAGATTGCGGAAAAATGTGGCACTAACGTAGTTTTCTCGGCACCCAATAAGTTGGTGAGTCTTTGCAGAAGCACAAGACCAGACAAGGGAAAATCAAATGTATGCCAAAAGAAACATAGAAACCTATTTGTGGAGTGCATCATGTGTGTTGTATACCTCATTCCACTTACTTGTGGAAAGTGTTATATCGGTCAGACCAGTAGATGCATAAACGATCGCTTGCGCGAGCACAATAACAAAGTAAATAGTGTTGTTCCTGATGGTTTTCTTTCCCTTCATTGCCAGAGATGTAAGTGCACACCGAAATTCAAGGAAACGGTTATAATCAATAGAAGTAGGCACGAGATGACGCGGTTGGTATTGGAGGCCGGCAGAATTGCAGAGCTAGGTGACACGTGTGTGAGCAGCCCATCAGTGGTGTTGACAGATAAGGAACTTGATTACATGTATTCGCGATAGGGTTTGTGGTAACATGGGATAAAAGGAAGAAAGAAAAAGTAAAAAAAGATTGAAAAATATAAAATTGTAAAGTATTGGAACACGCGCGTTGGTTATATTTGATGGTTTTTAGAGCTACGCACGTGTGACGTTGGCGTGGTGGATCGCATACACCACGGAGATCTGCGTGTAATAAACTGTTGTTGAAAGTTAGCGCTGTGTTGTGTCTATGTGCCTTCTCTTGTCCGTGTTCGTTGTCTGCGCTACCATCCATCATCATGCAACCATACCAACAAGCCCAAATCGCCACCCTCATTGACTTCATTTCTCGTTCAACGGGCTCTTTCGTTCATGTACTGCGAGATCCTTCGGGTGTTGTAGCCCTCATCGTCAACGCCGTGTGCAAGGCAAGAACGCTCAGTTTTTCCATAAGGAACAAGATTCTACCAGAGGATGTTCGAGCGCTCTTCGGAGGGTGTACCCCTTCAGATGGGCACAGAACGAGGATCATGAAAATTCAGCGCTCAGAATGGCTTCGACAGGTACGCCTTTTCAGAGCCTACCTACGGGCGCAGATGCATCGAACTTACGAGTCATATGCAGCGGAGATTCACTTTCGAAAGCATCTACGTCTGGCAGACCAAATGATAGAATTCCACTGGAAGCTTCAATTACGACTGTTACGTGATTTGGTGGACAAAGTGCGCGTGAGTGCAACCTCCAACGTTCATGTGGCAGAAGGCATCTGCCTACCGGACTTTGTACTAGAAGTATTGGGACTTGGGCCAAAGTTTGCCGTGCAACCTCAAAAGAACAAGCCGGAACTCGTATCAATTGTACGTCAAGTGTCGAAGCGGGTTCCCGAGGATCAAGCCACCAGGATCATCAACGAAGGTGTGGACGCTTTAAAATTGTGTAGGCCTCCATGCCGCAGTTTGCCTCTCAAACGCGTGGAAACTTACTTGACACAGCATGCTCTGAGTGTACTTCCAGTCGATAAAGAAGGAGGGTTTGCGGTTTTCTCGCATGATGAATTTAAAGAAAAGGCTAAAAGTGCTATTACGGCAGTGTTCAGCGAAAAGAAAAGTATTTCGATTGAAAAAGTGAGGGGAAAAGCAATAGAACTTTGTAAGAGGATGAATCTAGAAGGTGTGCTTAGCGGTATCAGAAAAAGTAAAAATGACAGTCTGGATGTGTTCTTTAGTGCTAAAACGCATAAGGAAGGAGTACCGTTCAGAGTGATAGTGTCGGAGAAGGACACGTGGCAAAAAGCTGTAGCTGTGTATCTGCAAAGAACATTAAACTTGCTTGACATAAATGACCCCTTCCTGACAAAAAATTCGGAACAGGTGATAAGTTTCGTCAGGGAACGAAAAAACATAGGGTTAAAAGCGTTTTCGGCTGACATAAAAGATCTGTACTATTCTCTGCCACAATCAGCAGTATTAACAAGTGTTGGCGAATGCATCGATGAGTACGGTGCCGTTAGATTTAGCTCACAAGCAGGTACGTCCGTCGACAATTTCTTAGAATTACTTAGGTTTTACTTGTCGTCAACGTTTATTGAAAACAATGGTACCCTGTATCTGCAAAAACAAGGAGTATGCATTGGCTCGTGCTTAGCACCAGTTTTAAGTAATTTGTTTTTGGCTGAAATGGACAGGAGGCTATCAGGACGCCTAAATGAATACAATGTTGTGCACGTATTTAGGTACGTCGATGACTTTTTAGTGTTTATCAATGACAGAACTGCAGATTTTGCTACTCAATGTAATAGCGTGTGTAGCGTTTTTCGTGAGGGGCTTAACCCACTTGAAGTGACTTTTGAAATGCCATGTGACGGAAGGCTCAGATTTCTTGACATTAACTTTCAATTCTCAGATGAAAAGACATGCTGGTGTTACGAGCCCAGAGCAAGTAAGCCTTTACTACAGTTTCACTCAGCGCATACTAAACTGGTAAAACGAGGCATTGCGAAGATGTGCTTGAGTGAGGCACTAAAGAAGTCCTGCCGGTGCCTCATGAATGAAAGCTTCAGACAACAGGTCTCGAGGCTAAGCAATGCCGGGTACCCCAAGAGCCTCGTCGTGTCCGTTGCTGAAGGATTGCACAGAAAAGTGCTGGAGAAAAGATGTGAAGGGATGGATAGGGTGAGCTCAAGAAAGGAAAGTTTTGCCGTAATTCCATACATGCATAAGGTTTCTCACAGGATAAAAAAGATTGCGGAAAAATGTGGCACTAACGTAGTTTTCTCGGCACCCAATAAGTTGGTGAGTCTTTGCAGAAGCACAAGACCAGACAAGGGAAAATCAAATGTATGCCAAAAGAAACATAGAAACCTATTTGTGGAGTGCATCATGTGTGTTGTATACCTCATTCCACTTACTTGTGGAAAGTGTTATATCGGTCAGACCAGTAGATGCATAAACGATCGCTTGCGCGAGCACAATAACAAAGTAAATAGTGTTGTTCCTGATGGTTTTCTTTCCCTTCATTGCCAGAGATGTAAGTGCACACCGAAATTCAAGGAAACGGTTATAATCAATAGAAGTAGGCACGAGATGACGCGGTTGGTATTGGAGGCCGGCAGAATTGCAGAGCTAGGTGACACGTGTGTGAGCAGCCCATCAGTGGTGTTGACAGATAAGGAACTTGATTACATGTATTCGCGATAGGGTTTGTGGTAACATGGGATAAAAGGAAGAAAGAAAAAGTAAAAAAAGATTGAAAAATATAAAATTGTAAAGTATTGGAACACGCGTGTTGGTTATATTTGATGGTTTTTAGAGCTACGCACGTGTGACGTTGGCGTGGTGGATCGCATACACCACGGAGATCTGCGTGTAATAAACTGTTGTTGAAAGTTAGCGCTGTGTTGTGTCTATGTGCCTTCTCTTGTCCGTGTTCGTTGTCTGCGCTACCATCCATCATCATGCAACCATACCAACAAGCCCAAATCGCCACCCTCATTGACTTCATTTCTCGTTCAACGGGCTCTTTCGTTCATGTACTGCGAGATCCTTCGGGTGTTGTAGCCCTCATCGTCAACGCCGTGTGCAAGGCAAGAACGCTCAGTTTTTCCATAAGGAACAAGATTCTACCAGAGGATGTTCGAGCGCTCTTCGGAGGGTGTACCCCTTCAGATGGGCACAGAACGAGGATCATGAAAATTCAGCGCTCAGAATGGCTTCGACAGGTACGCCTTTTCAGAGCCTACCTACGGGCGCAGATGCATCGAACTTACGAGTCATATGCAGCGGAGATTCACTTTCGAAAGCATCTACGTCTGGCAGACCAAATGATAGAATTCCACTGGAAGCTTCAATTACGACTGTTACGTGATTTGGTGGACAAAGTGCGCGTGAGTGCAACCTCCAACGTTCATGTGGCAGAAGGCATCTGCCTACCGGACTTTGTACTAGAAGTATTGGGACTTGGGCCAAAGTTTGCCGTGCAACCTCAAAAGAACAAGCCGGAACTCGTATCAATTGTACGTCAAGTGTCGAAGCGGGTTCCCGAGGATCAAGCCACCAGGATCATCAACGAAGGTGTGGACGCTTTAAAATTGTGTAGGCCTCCATGCCGCAGTTTGCCTCTCAAACGCGTGGAAACTTACTTGACACAGCATGCTCTGAGTGTACTTCCAGTCGATAAAGAAGGAGGGTTTGCGGTTTTCTCGCATGATGAATTTAAAGAAAAGGCTAAAAGTGCTATTACGGCAGTGTTCAGCGAAAAGAAAAGTATTTCGATTGAAAAAGTGAGGGGAAAAGCAATAGAACTTTGTAAGAGGATGAATCTAGAAGGTGTGCTTAGCGGTATCAGAAAAAGTAAAAATGACAGTCTGGATGTGTTCTTTAGTGCTAAAACGCATAAGGAAGGAGTACCGTTCAGAGTGATAGTGTCGGAGAAGGACACGTGGCAAAAAGCTGTAGCTGTGTATCTGCAAAGAACATTAAACTTGCTTGACATAAATGACCCCTTCCTGACAAAAAATTCGGAACAGGTGATAAGTTTCGTCAGGGAACGAAAAAACATAGGGTTAAAAGCGTTTTCGGCTGACATAAAAGATCTGTACTATTCTCTGCCACAATCAGCAGTATTAACAAGTGTTGGCGAATGCATCGATGAGTACGGTGCCGTTAGATTTAGCTCACAAGCAGGTACGTCCGTCGACAATTTCTTAGAATTACTTAGGTTTTACTTGTCGTCAACGTTTATTGAAAACAATGGTACCCTGTATCTGCAAAAACAAGGAGTATGCATTGGCTCGTGCTTAGCACCAGTTTTAAGTAATTTGTTTTTGGCTGAAATGGACAGGAGGCTATCAGGACGCCTAAATGAATACAATGTTGTGCACGTATTTAGGTACGTCGATGACTTTTTAGTGTTTATCAATGACAGAACTGCAGATTTTGCTACTCAATGTAATAGCGTGTGTAGCGTTTTTCGTGAGGGGCTTAACCCACTTGAAGTGACTTTTGAAATGCCATGTGACGGAAGGCTCAGATTTCTTGACATTAACTTTCAATTCTCAGATGAAAAGACATGCTGGTGTTACGAGCCCAGAGCAAGTAAGCCTTTACTACAGTTTCACTCAGCGCATACTAAACTGGTAAAACGAGGCATTGCGAAGATGTGCTTGAGTGAGGCACTAAAGAAGTCCTGCCGGTGCCTCATGAATGAAAGCTTCAGACAACAGGTCTCGAGGCTAAGCAATGCCGGGTACCCCAAGAGCCTCGTCGTGTCCGTTGCTGAAGGATTGCACAGAAAAGTGCTGGAGAAAAGATGTGAAGGGATGGATAGGGTGAGCTCAAGAAAGGAAAGTTTTGCCGTAATTCCATACATGCATAAGGTTTCTCACAGGATAAAAAAGATTGCGGAAAAATGTGGCACTAACGTAGTTTTCTCGGCACCCAATAAGTTGGTGAGTCTTTGCAGAAGCACAAGACCAGACAAGGGAAAATCAAATGTATGCCAAAAGAAACATAGAAACCTATTTGTGGAGTGCATCATGTGTGTTGTATACCTCATTCCACTTACTTGTGGAAAGTGTTATATCGGTCAGACCAGTAGATGCATAAACGATCGCTTGCGCGAGCACAATAACAAAGTAAATAGTGTTGTTCCTGATGGTTTTCTTTCCCTTCATTGCCAGAGATGTAAGTGCACACCGAAATTCAAGGAAACGGTTATAATCAATAGAAGTAGGCACGAGATGACGCGGTTGGTATTGGAGGCCGGCAGAATTGCAGAGCTAGGTGACACGTGTGTGAGCAGCCCATCAGTGGTGTTGACAGATAAGGAACTTGATTACATGTATTCGCGATAGGGTTTGTGGTAACATGGGATAAAAGGAAGAAAGAAAAAGTAAAAAAAGATTGAAAAATATAAAATTGTAAAGTATTGGAACACGCGCGTTGGTTATATTTGATGGTTTTTAGAGCTACGCACGTGTGACGTTGGCGTGGTGGATCGCATACACCACGGAGATCTGCGTGTAATAAACTGTTGTTGAAAGTTAGCGCTGTGTTGTGTCTATGTGCCTTCTCTTGTCCGTGTTCGTTGTCTGCGCTACCATCCATCATCATGCAACCATACCAACAAGCCCAAATCGCCACCCTCATACCAAACATACGTTTGTTTACAATAGCTCACCGCAAGTGGTCAGTGAACGCAACCTAAAAAAGAAAACGTTTTTTTCTTGGCATTTATCACGTCACAAAAGCCGAAAAAAATTGTTTTCGACGTCTGCCGCGCTCACGGAGGCCTCCATGGCCGCGCTGCTGCGTGCAACGAGCCAACAAGCTCAACAATGGCCTCAAAATTGGCGTAACTTTTTTATTTATGGGGGATTTGAATGCCAAATAATAAGTTTATCAAACTATTTTTCAACAGCAATAACATTTTATTTTAGCATCAGTGTCAGTGTCTAACTTATTTTGCTTTTTTAGTTCTAGCTGGGCGCCATCCTTGTCACTTCAGGACGGCCTAACTAGCATCAACATCAATGAGCTTGCAGCAGCTTTTCGGAAAAAAACGTGGTAATGGTGGCATCGTACTGCTCGAGAACGTGTGTAGTGTGTTCTGTGTGTTGTGCGTGATTGTCTGCGGTGTTGGAATCGGAACGTTGCAGCGATGATTACTCACGCTTACGTTCGATACCAGGACGACAAACATTTGGCAATCGTGCCAGTGGAAGACATAAAAAATTTCAATCCGAATGAGGATTATTCGACAGCCTTCTTTATGGTCAAATGGACCGATTCCACCGGCACATGTGCCTACTACCGCGCAAGAATTTTGCGGGTTGGAGGTAAGTTTGTGCATTTTTAAGGCTGCATTGAATTAGTTCGATTGTTTCGTGCTCCACGCAGCAACGATGTGACGTGCGATAAATCGATCGTGTATACGTCAGTGCAGGGCGATTTTCATCGAAGTTCGTGCAATTCGGCAAAATTAAAATTACGTGCCCCGTTTAATGTAGGGGGCTAGAACAGGCAGATGCATGAAAAAACGTAAGTGAGCTAGGCGCTCTAGGTTTCTTTGAACGCACAAATTGTAGAACTTCCTAATTATATTTGCGTACACTCACGTGTACACCCACTCTTTGTCATATACCCAGGTAAATATGGCGTGCACTGTGGTCATTTATGTGATCAAACGACATCAAGCATTTAATTGATTCAGATATATAGCCATTAAATTCGAATGTACACGCGAAATTATGTGCACACATGAATATATTTCTTGATGGTTCACCAATCTTTTAGTTTGCCTTTTCAAACACGTGAGCTTGTGTCATTTGCTTATGTAAAGAGCTTTAACCTTTATATGTATGTATCACAATCTGTTGAGACAGATACGTTTTTCTAGGTTAACATTTCTTGCTACAATCATATTGCTCTCTTGGGCCATGTTGCTTTTATGGTAGTCTTCAGTTACACCGTTTTTCTAGCTTACGACTTGTACTGTAATAGAATGTTGTGTATTCCAGAGTCGGAACAAGACTTGAAGGAAATTGTGTCCCGAAAAAGGGTGCGGGTGAGGCCCCTAATTGAAGATTCTGATCAAGCCAGCGATGGCGACAGCAATGTTGCACCATCGAAGGTATGGTTCACCCTATATGTAATTGCTTGACCAAGCATAAAAGAAAATATTGCCCAGTATTTTATTGCTCATGTTTTATTTTTTAGGAACAAGACAAGCCCTCCGAGAGTAGGGAGCGGCTTTTAAAAATTCTACAAAAAAAGAAAAAAGCTGTGAAGGTCTCACCCTCACAGGAGGCTGAGCTGAATGAGCTCCAAAAAAAAGTTGCAGAAATGCAAAAAAAAATAGATGCTCAGAACGAGGAACTCGTAGAGCTTCGAGGGCTGAACAGAGATCTCCAAAAGGAGCTCCTAGTCAAGATCAGAGAAGGCAAGTCTAATTGGTATATTATATATGAAGTGGTGGCACACACTCTTGGTAGAAGGAATATTCTGTAAACAAGAGTGTAAGAATGATTTAGCAAGTTAAGTTCACGAGGATGCTTTGTTGGGCTAGTTGGTATTGCATCATTAAACTCTACTGCGCATATACACGGGGACGAAGAATGAACTCACGAGGCATATAGTGCTGAACTACAACTGATGCTTAATTTCTGATGGAGCAAAATTATATGGACGTAAATAGCCTATGACAGCACTCTTTGGCCAAGCATCATCAAAAAAGTTTTACAAAACAACACACCATTTTACACACTGCCTATGGCTTATCAGCGTTCAAAAATTCTATGTCCATTCTTAGGTGTCGTGGAAGGGGTCCTCACACCATTTTCTTTCCTGCGATTATATGGGTATAGCGCACCACCACAAGGACACAGAGACACACACTTAGCACTAACTTGCAACTACTGTTTCATTTGCGATCACACATGCTATTTATACAATAACAGTAGACCGGTAAAACCTGGAAAAGATCATGTTAAGATACAGCAGATCTTTTTATGTCCTTGTGGTGGTGCGCTATACCCATATAAATGATGAACCCCAACCAACTAGCCCGGCAATGCGCCTTAGCATCTTTCCTGCAATCAATTTCATACACTTCTGACAAGTGTCCTGAAAGCTTTGCTTCCACAACGCTCTTAAGAAATGAGGTAGAATTTCAGAACATTGATAAGCCATAGGCAGTGTGCAAGGTAAGTGTAGTTTGCTTACTTTATTCTTTGCTAGTGCTTGGACTAAGACTGCTGTTATTGGCATGTTTGGTACATATAGGTCGTTCCATCAAAAATGAATAATCAGATGTAGTTTAGCGCTATGTCTTGTGTCCTTCCTTCGTCCCCATCTATATGTAGCAAATGTACCTTCTAAGCGAATAACCATGTTCCAATGTTAGTTGGTTCACTTCAGTTTCTGATGTGCAATTTTCATGTAGGCTCCAGTAGATACAAAAGTGCAGAGCCTACTGCTCAGTCCCACAGCCCTGGCACCCCTCTGCCACACAGCATGGACATCACTCTTCCAGCAGTTAGCAGCACACCATCCCCCCCTTCATCACCCACCAGAGAGTGCCCACATTCTCCCTTGAAGGCGCAAGCTGGTGCATCAGGCGGTAGCTTGGTGAGATGTTTGAGACTCAGTTTTATTTTAGAAAAAGCTGTGCTTAGTGCCTACATAATGACAGCAATCATATAGTAACTACACTTGAAATCCTCAGCTCATAAGCCTGGCCTAGTTCTTTGACAGGTGTATGTTTTTCTTTGCAAGTGATCCGTTCACTTCCTCATGTTCCAGTTACAGCCCACAAACCATGGTGTATCATTGCCCTAGTGCACTGTAAACCACTAAGGCTTCAATGACTCAGCTGCAGTGTTTCTTCGTGAAATTTGAAGGAAAGCATGCATTAGTTTTATGTGATAAGCAAGAAGCTGTTGTTCAATTACATGCGTTTATTTGTGAACTTCACACAGAATAGTTCTGCTCAATTGAAAACCTTTATATATGGTACATTAAATTTAAGCATTGTGAATGGCACTCATGTGTTACTGCTGCTTTTATTTTCTGCAGGTTGACATTGGACAAGGGCTGCGAATTCCGCTGGAAACATGGCGTCGTGTGCAGGCTCGGGACAAAGATTCTTTGTTCATTAAGGATCTGCTGGTGACAATCTGGGATCCAGCTCAGCTACAAGGACGATCATTGCAAGGTAATTTCCAGTACTTTGAACTGCCAGTAATGCAGTGTTTAAAATTGCTTAATGTATAATGTTCTGCAGGCAAGCATTGTCCTCGTTTCCCAAATCGGCCGAGAAAGGATCCATTGACACCATGGAAGGTGTCTGTCATGCGAAGTGAGTATCAACATATATCCCATTTCGTCAGTGTGTGAGCTCATAAATGGTGTTCTAATGAAGCACCAATAACTAAGTTACCTCACTTTGCACAGTTTACAGTGCTGAAGTTCAACCAAGACCCAGTACTATGCACATATATTACAGCGAAAGCTGTTGTGAGATCACAACTCAGGTCTTGCGCGAACATAGCGAAAAAAACTAATGACACAGTGGGGCTCGAACTCTGGTCCACTGGGTGCCAGCCCAGTATTCTGCCACTGAGCCACGCCGGAGCTTGGGACTTGTTGGCAAACTTGCCTTAGGCAGGCTTGATGTCGAGAAAGCAATTGCGTTAATACGACTTATAAAGCGTTTTAAAACAGCGAAAGAACAAGCAGTTGTCGCACAATGTGAACAGCGTAGTAAGTGGGTCATCCAATGCTCCAACCCATTACAAAATCTTGTTTTTGTTGAGCTATTAACTGTGGCGCATACCCATTTTAGGCATAATTCCTCATCGTTGTCAGTCACTGCATAAATTGGCACAAAATTCCTTGCAAGTGTTTAGCGGATACCACGCTTCTCAGAAGAATGACGAAAAACAGCATAGCAAATGCTGGCCTACTACCCAAATAAATTTATTAATAATGACCTAGTGGGTATCAAGCAAGTGTGCTTGTACTAGTTACCAATGAGTGTTTCGAAAAGGCTCTGAAAGGTCGCTCTTCTAGCTTTCGCTGTGACTGTGCTGTGCCTTCCGCACAGATCTGGTGTTTTTATAGATACCTCTCCCTGTTTGCAAATAATGTGACGTCACTATGAGCACTGTGCCCACCATTCCTTCCTACGGCGCTGGGGCTGGTTGACAAGAAAGTTCCGCTAGCGGGATCTTTCTACATACTAGCAGGGCTGCATGTGTCTGCATTCGTCAGGCTGAAATTTTGGTGAATTGTTGTAGGCTGCCATAGATGGCAGCCATTAAAAAAACATTTTTCCTCTTCAAAAGCAAACGTATTCACGGTGACGGATGCTTTGAGAAATATTGTAATGGTATAGACCTAAATGTACCCAATTTTCGTTGCGACATGTGCATCGCAGTTTTAAACGAGGCACAGCATTGGCTGCAGCAAGGTTTTGAGCTGCTGTGCGAGAGGTTATGAAGAAAATTCTCACTCGTGCCGCAAAATTCTGACCGAAGATGAATGGGAAAAGAAACAAGAACAAACAAGAAAACACTTTGTCGTGTGTTCGGCTGAGGTTAACAAATCCTTGTGAAAATTAAAGCAAAGTTGTCAGCTACATTCCTCATACCCCTCTGAAAATTTATGCATTTTTAAACTCTTTAACTTAATTACATACGTTATCTTTTGCACAGTCACATCACTGCATCTGATGCATACAAGGTATTCGCATACTTACATTGTTCCCTTAAGACCTAACACACAAACTTCTAGTGTGCATCTTCACTTCATGAATATCGAGCAGTAAAGGTACTAAGTATATGTGAAACAAGAATCTCTGCCTTTTACATGAAGTCATATGAGGCCTCTGATAAAACGAGTTATACCTTTATTGGGTTTGTGTACTCGCTGGGGCGAAGCGTATATTTAGCTTTACCAGTGGTATCTTTCAGCCCGGTGATCATGCAATTTTTTTCCTGCACAGAGCGCAAATGCTGAGATGTACAGACTCGCAGATGACCGTGTCAAATGCATATTTACCTTCACTAAAATCTTGAATCAAGTTCTGTAGACAACCGGTCGCTGCCACCAGCCCAAAACAAGCGCCTATGTTTTTGCAAACAAGCCACATCGTTATTCACCCTGCACGTACCACACACAATCTTCTCAGGTTCACCTTTGCAGATGTCAAGATGAACCGATATTGTTGATGCCTTTTAACGTACACTACACTCCACAATAGAGTGCACATTTTCCAAGACGATGCCGCTTTTCCTCGCACAGGCCACCACGTGTGTTCACTTCTTCAAGATAAACAGCCAGCGTGGCAAATATTTCATCACGCAGTTTACCACACAGCTAGATGTTCACTGACATGTACTACAGCTGATGTCGCCATTGTAACATGAAGTTAGGCTTTGAAAAAAGAAAGTAAAGAAAAAAACTTTCCCCAAACATCGCACGACCGTACTGCACTGAGGCACCAGAGGTAATGCTTCGCCAACCACACCTTCCACGTGCGCTAGCGACGTCGCACTGTGATGTACCCTGGTAGAGGTCTATTCTTCTGGGACATTTCTTAATAGTATCACTCATGATGTATGCAGTTTATGAGGCGAAAATACATAATGGTGAATTTCATAGATGGTTAACTGATATTACATTTAAAATCTGTTTTAAAAAAATTTCTCACGATAACTTCATGAATAGATTCATTAGTTCTATATTCTGCATTGTTTTTGTGTCATTTATATCCAAAATGCTTTGCTACCGAAGTAATAATGAGTGCTTTTGATATCTTTTCTGCTATGAGATGCCATTTTGACACCACTGAAGATGCTACCTAAAATTTTCATGTGCAGCTGCCTAAAAACAAAGCGTATTTTTTATTCTATAATGGATTCATTTAGCTTTATGTTAATAATTATACCTGTGTATCTTATATATGTTTAAATGCCTTTTTTTAACAGCCTGCTACAAGCGTCGCTTGGAAAAGCAAGGTTTCCCAGACAGTGCGGTCCAAACGCTCATGAAGCGAATGAACCATTATGTTGGAGAGAAAATCGCAGACATCGACAAGATGGCAAAGAGGTACACCAACCGCAATTTTGTTTTGCAATTTTTTTAACTTCAGTAGTAAACAAATTTTGGCTTGATAAGTTGGGGCTCTACTTCAATGTGTATTGAACCTAAAGTGCATTTAATTCCACTTTTCATTGTGAGCCACTTTTTTTTTAACTGTAATGAAACTAGCCTTCATGCAAATGCTGTTTGTTTATTGTTTCTGCAGGGTGCAGCGTGACTAACCAATGTGGCTGTAGCAAAGTGCTGGACCTGCATGGCAAGATACCGCATATTATGTTTGTAAATAAAAGATGTTCTGTTTTACAATAATTGCATTTTTGTCAAAGGTGTCTACATGCATTCATTAATCAATACGTCCTGTACCATTTGAGCCAATTGGCATATAAACAATTGGTCCAATTGGTTAGATGCCAATTGGTCATGCCATACTATACCATTTGAGCCAATTGGCATAAAACCAATTGATTCCATTTGTGAATTATACACAATTGGTCCAATTGGTGTTGGGCCAATTGGTGCACAACCAATTGGACCAATTGGTTCTATACCAATTGGTGTAAAACCAATTGGTGTAAAACCAATTGGTCCAATTGGCTCAATTGTGTACTAATTCACAATTGGAACCAATTGGACCAGGTGGAAATTTTCCAATTGGTTTCAATTGCTTTTTTTAACTGGGGAGATAATTCGACAATATTACAGCCCGACGTCAACTGGGACCACTTCGCTTGCGCATTGTCACTGCGATGGACGTAAAAATATTGGCAACAGCTTAATACAGTTGAAATTACTGAAGTTAAAACAAGCGTACATTTGAATGCAATGTGTTTGTGCACTTGTAGAACTGACTATTCCCTGATAATTTTATTTTAGTAGAGTCAACGAGGTTAAAACAACACACATATGATGAGGAAAAAAATAAATATAATAGATTCGCAACTCATGAGACACTAATTTTCTTATCGTCCTATTGTCCTACAAGGCTGGTGGTCCAGTACACTTCTGTGTGCATAGACAAAAAAAAAACTTGGATGAAGCCTATTTGCTGAAGTGCAACAATTCTACATCATACACAATCGAGTTCAACTTTTTATTTCACCTTTCACTGTGAAGAAGCGTACAACCAGAACATGTCGCACTTCTATTTAGAACATGACTGTGACCAACAGCTTCCAGTAAAACTGGTTATGGTCTCCGTTGGTGGTCAGTTGATCTGTAACTGGGAACAGCTACTAACTGGGAGCACTTGCAACTGGGACCAATTATTCCTATTGATTCCCAGCTGAAACCAGTTGAGCAGTAACTGGAACCAGTTACTAACTGAAACCACTTGTTACTGGGACCAACTGTTCCCAGTTCATTCCCAGCTGAAACCAGTTGACCTGCAACTGGGACCAGTTGATCCCAGTTAATGCCCGTTGAAACCATTTGGATTCCCAGTAACATATTTTCACCTGGGTTACAACGCAGTTGATCCGTAAGCTGAGAATTTTACTACACATGTGCTGCGTTGAGTTGTGCATACTCTTTGTATTCAATACTGCAAAGCTAAAAATCAATATTTATGGTGAACTTTTATATTTGTAGCCTGGCAAGGCTCAAAGGAAGGTAAATATATAGAATATTCTGTTCGCATTATCCAGAAAATCCTCAGTTGCAGTTCTTTAACTGCTAAAGCTGCCAATAGTGCTTTTTTGTATCCCATTTACATTTTTTATTTATATTTGGTGGAAGATGGGAAGGTAGGCTGTGTTAGAGCCAGCTATCCCAACATCATAACAGTAATGTACAATATGAATACACAAAAAACAAAATTAGAAATAAAATAAGAAAACTAATCAAAGGCAATATGTACAAAACTATATACATTATAGGGCTTATAATGCATGAATAAGCACAGTATGTATGGATATAGTCCAGTTAATATATTGGAATCACATTGCGCATAGAGTCCGTACAGATAGCGGCAAGGTATGATATGAACTAAAGACAGTTCACTAGATTTGTGTTCATTAAAAATCGCGGAGGGCGCTCACTACGCACCTTTGATTATCAGAATGGGGCCACGGTCCAAGTATTCTTGTAATTGTGAATGATTGACGGTCAAGTCGGTTCAAGCCATGCCTCAGTTCAGCGCGTTGTTGATCGCATTGACTGATTACTCAGGTAAAAAGACAAAATGCACAATATTTGTGGTACAAGAAAGGCACACTGCGCCAGGTGTCACCATGTGTCTTTCTTGCGTTCCTTTTGTTTGCTCTACCATAGAAGTCATATTCTTTTTAAACAGCATTGTTTGATCGCCAGCCGGCCAACACGTCAGCACCAGAATCACTAAACGGAACTGAAAAGCTAGAAAAAGAAGTATTTGCCAGGCATCTCTATTGAGAACTATGTTACGCCTTGTTTTATTCGATTTCCCGTTTATTTTGTACATGCACTGCTTCATCGAACGGTTTCTTGGCCTTCTCAAGGTTTTTCAAGGTGTCCCGGTAAAAACACCTACAGATCGTTGTCAACGTCATTTCATTGTATAATAATAACAATAACAATTATTATTATTATTGCAGGTAATATAACCTACAATAATTACTTAGTATGTGGTGCTTTAGTTTTCTTTCAAGTTCCCCCCCCCCCCCCCCCCCCCCCCCCCGAGCCCGAAAGAAATTCTGGGTGCGCTAATGATTAGGCCAGTGCGGCTACAGCAGTGCTTGAGAGCAGAATGAAACGGGTACACTTCCAAAAGATTGTGTTATGCATGTGCTTGTGATAAGTGTGAGTGAGATTAGTAGAGTTTAGATTAGTTGAGTGAGATTAGTAGAGTGGGCAAGGAACAACGCAGCACAGCATCGCAACAGCGCGGGAAGACCCTCGAACAAGTCCATCAGCCTGGAACATCACCAACAGCATCGACTCCCCACGCAACTGATGTTATCCGAGGCACCATCACCAGACGACGCAGGCGGCTAGTCACACGACCCTACCCCACAGACAGAACCCCGGCGAGATCACCCTCTCCGGGCCAATCGATGACACGAGCGTGCAATCAGAGACCACCCAGCAAATCCGGCAATTGCTTCGAGAGCCCGCCACTCAGCGCTGGGACGACTTCCGCTCCATCCTGGAAGAGGCCGTCTCGGTGGTGAGGAAAGAGGTGAAAATTCCAAACAATCCTGCCGGTGGAAAACCCCGTGTCCCGACCAACCCGAACAACGCTCAGCAAATACAGAACTTGTATCGTCGCAACCACCGTCGGGCTGTTCGTGTCATCATGAAGGGCGAGACGAAACTCTCTGGCATTCGGCTTGACATATTGGAGCAGCACTTTGCTGCAACATGGGGGCCAAAGAAAGGGAACACCCATCTGCTCCTCAACAAGGCTTGTCCAGGCGACATGGCAGAGATCTGCTTCGCTCGATTCTCCAGCTAAGATGTGGTGGCCCGTCTTCACAGATGCGAAAACACGGCCCCCGGTCGTGACAAGATCACGTAGCGTCATTGGAAGGAAAAAAATCTTGATGGTTTCTTTCTTTATGCAGCTTTAAACATGTGCCTCCAGCTCAAGCGAGTGCCCGATGCCTGGAAGGAGACGAGGACCATCCCCGTCCACAAGAAGGGTGATCCGAGTGAGGTCACGAACTGGAGACCCATTGCCATTGGAAACACAATCTGCAAGCTGTATGCGGGCTGCCTAACTTCACGCATGCAGCAGTGGGTGTGTGACCATGACGTGCTCTGGAGGTGTCAGAAGGGGTTCCTGCCGTACGACGGCATGTTCGAAAGAAAACAACTTCATCCTGCAGGAGCGCCTGGACACCGAGCGGGCCGGCGGTGGTGACCTATGTGTGGACTTTCTCGACATTGCCAACGCATTTGGCTCAGTGCCGCACAATGCACTAATCGATTCTTTTCGCGGTGCAGGTGCGGCAGAAGACTTCTGCGCCATCGTCGCAGACCTCTACCGAGACAATGCGACCCAGATTGTCACCGAAGCTGGGATAACTACCCCAGTCACCATCTCAGACAGCACCAGACAGGGCTGCCCACTGAGCGACCTGCTCTTCAACCTGGTGCTTGAGCTCGTCATTCGGGTGGTCCAAGGAGGCGAGAGGCAACACAATGTGCTGGCTTACGCCGAAGATTTGACGCCCCTGGCGGACAAGCCTAAGAAGCTGCAGGACCGCATCAACGTCGTGGCGGCTCTCGCTGGCCAGCTGGGACTTCGGTTGAACCCCAAGAAGTGCAGAAATCTGATCTGCCCCCCTCTGGAAGGACTGCCTTAGGTAACAGGGATACGAAATTCTTCGTTTTCGGCGAAGAGATCCCTCGTATCAGTGACTACGAGAGTCAATATTTTCTAGGACACCCCGTCGGTTTCAGTTTTCTTCAAGACCGCTCCAAGGTCGACGAGGCGATCTCTGTCGGTCACACCCTGCTTGAGTCCATGCTTGCCCCATGGCAGCGAATTGACGCACTGAAACTTTTTGTCTTTCCAGCGCTCAACTTCGCCATGCGGTGCGGACAAGTGGGCAAGGCAGAATGGGCACGCCTAGACGAGGCACTCCGGCCCCTGATAAAGAAAACTCTTTATCTTCCAGGTAACGCTGCAAACAACTACCTCTATGGCAGCGCAGTGTCTGGAGCCGCTGGAATTCCCATCGCAGCAGAGACAAGTGACGCCTGCCGCGTGGACAACACCTTCAAGCTTCTGATTTTGGCCGACCTCGAGGTCCAGGAACTTGCCTTAGAAGCGCTAACCAAAATTGTTTCCAAGCGCATTCACAGGGAAGCCACCCACGAGGAGCTCGCCTGCTACCTCAGCGGCGAAATGGAGGGCGTTTTTCAGGCACAGGCAACGCAGTTTCAATCTGTTTGGACCGAGGCTCGCAAGGCTTCCCGCAGGCTACACGTCACCTGCGAAATTTTCGAGGACGGGGAGACTAGCATCACTTGTGATGAAGAGGAAACCCTCACGTCCAAGAAATGCAGGAAGGTGGTGAGAACACTGTGCTACCGAATGATGCGAGCACGCGATCGCTTCCTTTAGGGAAATGCCCAATCAAGAGAAAGCGATGGAATGCGTCAGCGCAGACCCAAGCAGCTCCCACATCATGTGAGCAGGCAAGTTCCCCCCTTTTTGCGACTGGTGCTTCATTCACAGGGTACGACTGAACCGTCTACCTGTGAATGGAGCCAATCCATGGACAACCTCCACCGACAAACGTTGTCGTGTGGGCGGTTACACAGTGGAAACATTACCACATGTCCTGGGTGTGCCACAGTGTGGCCTACACCAGTCGCCAAAACAAAATTGATGGACGGGTGAAGCAAGCTGCCAGCAAGAAGTTCACGGTCACGCATTAAAACAAAGGGGTTGTTACCACCAACCTTCACCCCAACCTCTTTCTCGCCAAGGGGAAAGAGGCGATCATCGTGGACGTGACCTGCCCCTTTGAGAACCGACTCAAAGCACTCGAGGCGGCCCGACTGAAAAAATATCAAAAGTACGAGCCAGTTCCGGACTTCTTGCTCCGCCGCTACCAGCGAGTCACGATCAAGACAATTTCGTCGGTATGCTCGGCTCCTGGGACGCGACTAACTACAGTCTTCAAAAAGCTCTCCAGCGGGAGGTATTTCCAGCTTTTCAAGAAGCTTGGAGTGAGCGAGACCATTGCAGTTCTCGGGAAGTCTACTGGGTACACATGGCCGACAAGTGACAGTGGGTCACTGGGCCACGTGCTGACAAAGTCAACCTCCCACTAAATACATTACAAAAATAAGAGGCAACACTACATGCCACACACTCTTTGCTCTTTTTCTTCCCTACTATTTTCTATTTGAACTCCTCTCCTTTTACACAACTCACTACACTACCTTCTTCCTCTTTGGTCGAAGGTGCAAAAAATGAGAACAGGTTTTTCCTTTTCAGTCAGAAATGTTTTTAATATTTTTTAAAAAACATCTGTTCTTATCAGCTTGATCGAGAATCTTCGTCCAATGCTCAAATCTTCCTGAGCACTTTACAGAGAAGTGAATTTCTTGTCTCTCTTTTTGTTGCGGAAAAAAATTTTCTCCATTAGCTTGCCGTTAAGCAAATACTTGCCAACGGTCAACTTGGATCGTTCTTCCTGATGACGTTTTGTTTACTGCACGTAACCTTAGATCCCGCGCTCAAGAGGTATCTCATGAACTTTTAAAGCATGTTATGTCAGTTTGTGAAAAGCTTGGTTTAGTTATTGAAATGCCAAGGCACGTTGGTCAGCAAACGATGCGCTCAAATGTGCCTTCATCGACACCGGAGGAGTATTTCCGTCGCCATATATTCCCCCGTTTCTCGAAGCTTTCACAGAACAAATCGATCACATATTTGTGAAGCACAAGAGTATTCTTAATAAATTTAAAACTTTGCTTCTTTCTTTATTAAGTATGTTACGGAGCAAGAACGATGAAAATGCGATGCGCATTCTCTATGAGAGCTACAGTTGTGACGTCGGAGACTCAGTTTTGTCTGCTGTAGGAGAGCTATATCTTTGGTACAGTGAGCTTCAGCAGCTTCAAAAACGCACAATGGGTCTTCTGAAACCTTGTCCAGGTGGTATTTTCCTGTGATCTGAAAACTACTTCAAATTATGAGTATACTCTGCCAGTAACGACTACCACAAGTGAGAGGTCCTTCTCAACTCTGAGACATTTTAAAGCCCATCTTCACAGCACAACTGGGGCGCTAAGGTTAAATGGTCTAGCTTGGCTAAATATTCACCGAGAAGTTCCCTTATCACCTGAAGATATTTTGGATGAATTGGCAACGAAACCACAGCGGCTGGACATTAAGCTGTAGAGTGTCTCGTCCACGAACACGCCACTGCTACAAAGACCTGCTTAAAAACACGAGTTATGGGTGCTGCCTCCTGAATTAATGGTTTTACGCCGTCTTCAACAACTTGCGCATGCCTGTAGTTTAATATTTTTCTTCATTTGGTTTAACTGTTTCGTCTGTGCTTAATCATACCGACTAAACTTTTCGGGCTCAGTGCACACTATATCATCTTGCTCTTCAGTCCCTTGATCAGTTGATTATTAACTTCTTCCTAATTTTAGTATATGACTGTAGGTGAACCTGTCTTGCACGCGCAATCTCTTCCTTCTTCCAACTGGTTTAACTTGCGCATTCCTTGAGTTCTTCTACTACACCAGTCAATAGTAACCTAAAATGCTTACGAAACTCACCGCTTGCGCGGCTGTATAACTAAGAGCTTGAGCGGATGACTGCTCTACAACTTGTCTCTGACGTGACCATCGGCGCCGCTATCGTGTCTGTCGCCAGCACAACTTGCAAGCTTTCCCTGCGTATAAATTTTCTCCAGACTCTGTCCTATAGGCCACTTTCTACTATCAGAAGCAAGACACTTTTTGTGCTCATGCAGGTGACTTGCTTGTGAATAATGTATGAGATTTACTTTTCTCCGATACTAATCTCCATGTTACCGACAACAACAGGAAGACAGCAAGCACAAGTGTACCAAACTAACACGCCTGTGATGACGCAGCTGCTTTGACAGAAACAAATATTTCTGTTGAAATCTTGGACAGGACGACTTTGATTCTTACCTGATTCGACTTCAATTTTGCTAACAATGCCATAATGATATGTGTGAACGGCCAACTAATAATCCTAGCTTACGAGAACGGATTTCCGAAGTATTTTTGCTGACGTCAGGTGAACGTTCAGATTTTAACTATGTGAGGCGACATTGAGAGAATGAATATTCTTGGAAACATTCTTGAATATACATTTCGTGTACTTCCTTTAGTAAACTGAGTTGGGAATTAGTGCCTGTTTGTCTTCTCGGCTTTCGTTTTTTCGTCTATTGTGTGCGCGCCAAAATGTTTCCAAAAATGTCCTCAAACCAGCTCGTCCAACGTGCCATACTATTACAGAATGAATATTCTCACGGGGATTACAAACACACAGAAGCGAGAAACGAGTATATTTCCAATATTTACAGGTAGATGTGACACCCCAGGGCTGCCAGAATCTCGCGCGGGTTATTGAACAAAGTAAAAGCAAAGGCTATCCAATTGTGCAAAAACATGAACGTAGTTGGAACTCTAAAAAGTATTCAAAAAAGTAAGTAGAATAGCCTCGATGTATTTTTTAATGCAAAAACTCACAAAGTTAACACTCCTTTTCGAGTAATAGTCTCGGAAATAGGTACTTGGCAGAAAGAACTCGCTGCTTTTTTGTTAGACAAACTCAATCTTCTCGAAGTCCGAGATCCGTTTTTAGTCAAGAGTTCCGATAGTATTTTAAGGTTCATGGAAGCTCATGAAAATGAAGGGCTCATGAAAATGAAGTGACAGACCTGTACTATTTCCTCCCCCATCCACAAATGCTAAAATGTGTTTGAAGTAGCATTGATGAATTTGGTGCTGTTAAGTTTTCGTCTGAGTCGGGTATATCCGCTGATAATTTTCTTACCTTGTTGGAATTTTATCTTACTTCGACGTTCATTAAACGGAACGATGGTATTCTTTTGCAAAAGCAGGGTATATGTATCGGCTCTTGCATCGCGCCTGTCTTGAGCAATCTGTTTCTGGCAGAACTTGATAGAATTGTGGCATATCGTCTCGCAGATACGACGGCCAAGAAAGTGTTTCGATATGTAGATGATTTTATTATTTTCATTGACAGCTCGGGGGAAAATTTCCAAACTGAGAGTACCAGTGTGTTGAATGTGTTTCGTGATGGTCTTAAGCCCCTTGAAGTGACAGTAGAATGGCCTAGCGACGGACGAATAAGGTTTTTAGATTTAAGTGTTCAGTGTTCCGACAACCTGCTATGCTGGTGCTATGATCTGCGTGCTCAGAAAGCTTTACTCCCATTTCATTCCGGTCATTCCAAACTAACCAAGAGAGCTATCGCGACGACTTGCCTCAAAAACGCATTGAACAAGTCATGTGCGCACCTTATGAAGCAGAGTTTCCATAATCAGATCACACGTTTGCAAGAATCGGGCTATCCGGATCATGTTTTAGTTTCAGTTGCGGAAAAAGAGTTGAAAAAGATTCGTGCAAGGTCAAGCCAATCTAATGTTCATGTCGATTCACCGGCAAAATCAAGACGCACGGCCGTAATTCCATATGTTCACCAGCTGTCACATAATCTTAAGAAAGTGGCACTTCGGGGCAATATTAGAGTGCTATTTTCAGTACGTGATAAACTTGGGAAATTGTGTGTGCTGACGAATTCGTCACGTGAAGAAAGGGTGTTGTGCACAGAAAGGCATACACACAAATTTGAGGAGCACATTTTGTTCATCATTTATCTTATTCTGTTCACATGTGGGAGAAAATATGTCGGCCAAACCAGTAGGTGTGTGAATGAGCGATTGAGAGAACACAATTATAAGGCGAATAAACTGCCGCCAGAAGGTTTTCTCGCTCTTCACATTCACGCTTGTGGGTGCCGGCCTTTGTTCCAGAGTACAATCATTGTTGGTCGGCATAAGGATGAGATGACTCGGTTGATCATAGAAGCCGAACTTATTGATGCTCTTGGAGATGTATGTATTAGCAAGCCTTCAATTGCCTTGTCACCCAAGGAACTGGCGTTCCTGCGTACGCAGTGATACGTGATTTTATCTGTGAGGTTTTTTGTTGTCCTATTTATCGTCTTTTTTGTAGGTAGATGGCATTGTCGTCCATGTATCTGAATTACACGTGCTTATCTGCTTGGTCGCCTGATGATTATGGCTTGAAAGCAGCTTGGAGGTCGAAAATAAACATGTTGTTAACAGTAGCGCTCTGTCTTCTCAGTCTATTCTTTCCTGTGTTTGTTTTTTCGCCTCGCGCTACATAAATTTCTTTAAAATGCCTGTCGATTCCTGTCACAAAAAGATGCATGTGAGCACCCCAGACTTATCATCAAAGTTCCTGCCTGAGTCAGACAGGCCTCCATTGTGATACCCCACCCTCCTATGCATTTGCCCCACAGAAGATGGCTGCTGTGTTTCATCTCTCCTTAAGCACGCACATGGGACATACAATGCATGGGGTGACGTGAATGATTGGGACTTCTTCATATGGACCCTGATGGCGACGCTGACAGTGAAAGTGCAATAAAATGTGGCACGGAATGTAACCCTATGATTAGTGGTCATGGCACGATGCCACAACCTCGTGCTGTGGCCGTGAAGGGTGACCTTCGAAAAACCTTGTTCTATGTAGGTATCTACATTGCATCTAAACTCACTTGCTCAGGCAGTCTGCTGCCCCTCGAATGTTATCTTCAATGGTTTATCTCGCTAGTCATTTCACAGTACTGTAGAATACTGCGAAAGCCCTTAAGGAAGGCTTTAAACCTGCACCAGAAAAATAATTTTGTCTAGTTGCGGTAGTCCAGCTTCATTCCCACAAATGCAGACCATTTACTCCAAAGTGACATGTTGCATAATGCCATAAATACATGTAAAACATTTCGAATTCCGAAAATAAATCAACCTTCACATTCCAAACATTTAAACTAAATCTAAAATTCGAGCATTTAACTTTACTTCCATCTGCGGCTACATAAATATCACTTGCAGAACAATTGAGAGTGCATTCTCAAGTAGAGTCTATCTCACTTGCAGTCCTCAGATAGCTCAGCAATATAGCGCTTATGATTACACCTAGCAAACATTAAAAAAATAAAACAAGATAGAACCAAAGCTTCACTTTCTCCTAAAAACAAAATACTCACACACCACTACCTTTTCCATGTACTTAACTAGGTCACCACTAACAAAATTTTCGAGGTCATGACTCCTTCACTTAAAAACTTGTATTTCACATAGAGCTTAAAAACCCTGCTACAGTACCTAAACACCACGAAAATCCTGTGTAACCCAAAAGAACTCCTGTATATGACTGGCGAATATGTGGCTATGCCACAATTATATGAAGCAAGCAGCTTGCATGCAGTAGCAGACAGGCACAGTTTGCAGCACAATTCAGTGAGACATGGGTGATGCAAGATGCGCCTGATTGGCGAGCGTACTGTTTTTTGGTGGCCTTTGCAGATTTCAATTTGAAGAGATGATAAAAAGAATTATGTTAAGCTACATATTCGTAACTATTATTCCGACATCATAAAAATGCATTCTTACTGTCAAAGTGGGCTAGACATGACATAAAACACAAACAACAAAGAAACAGAAATGCCTTCTTAATTCTTTACTGGAATAAATGAGCTAGTTAGATGGTTAAAGGAGCCAAGGATTGAACTTCGCAAGTTTGCAGAGCCTTTATCGTGCCACCGTGGTCTTCATGCAAGAAAAAACAACCAAAACGCACAGTGATCAGCTGGACGATGATACGAACACCATTCATTTGAACGCGACCGAAATGCGAAATGCAGAGACTTCCTGGCGGTATGACAAGAGCAGTGGCAGAACAACTGAACGTGAAAGCGTTTGGATCTCGAGAGCAAGAAAAGGCAAGAAAGACCCCGGGGAAAACACGGCGCCAGAAGGGAAACTTCGCAAGGAAGAAACAACAAGGCAGCAAGATCAATAGCACAGTCTCAAGCCTATGATGCCACCCCTACTGTTTGACGACTACAAGGTTGTCTACCGCCCGCAAGCACGCCTCGAGCTAGCAAAGTGGAACAATATTGCCATCATGAAAGCCATCCGAAGGGCCAGTGGTCTGTCACAGCAATACTTCTGCGAGAAAGTGTGGGTGCAAGTGCAACGCCAAGAAAACATGATTATAACAAGCACGGCAGAATGGGAAGACGCGAAAAATCTTGAAGGCATCACCAGCATAAAACTTCGCGGCACTTTCTTCATCATAAACAGCAACACGAGAACACCGGACATCTCGCGCGGTGTCATAAGCGAACTTCTGCCCGTAATGACGGAAATCGAACTCAAGGCCGGCCTTCGTGCACTAGCGTGGTACACAATTCTCCACGCCCATATGCTTGGGCAATGGTCAGCTGCAGTGATCTCTTTCCAAGGGCTGAATGTTCTTTATTACGTCCGTTTCTACAGTCTCAACTTTCGATGCAGACCCTATCGAAAATCGGTACAATATTGCAAGATCTGGGGCGACACGGGACACTGTCAGGATGTCTGCCCCCGACCACTTCAAGATTTCTGCACTAAATGTGGCAAGGCCAACCAACCATCAGACCATGCGTGCAAACTCGTCAGTAAGATATGCGGAGAGGGGCATGAAACTGCAAGCAAGGATTGCAAGAAAAGGCTTAATTTCCATCTGCCACCATTCCACATCCGACAGGAACGAATGGACTGGCTTAAAGCACGAGACTGCCGCAATAGTCTAGGGGACAAAGACTTCCCGGACCTAGGAAACCAAACGACCAATTTGAGCAGCAGCACTAGCATCACTCCTGCACAAGGTCAATCACGGCCCATACTCCAACAAAGCTCACGATCCCCTTACCGATCATGCTAACGCTCACCCAAAAGAGTGAGCTATGCGACCGCAGCAAGTGGTTTGAGTAGCTTCGCAGCAACAAGCAAGTGCGTGTCTTCGTCCCTTGACAACGAAGCCTTGTGATCACTCCAAGATAGGGTGCACAATCAACAAAGTGCATTACAGCATCAAGCCAGTCAACTATAAAGTCAACAAGCCATTATCAACAAGCTGATACATAGCCACCATAAACAGCAAGACAGTATAAACAAGCTTCTTAAAAAATGTGAGGAGCAAAAGGACCTGATAGGCAAGCTTTTCCGGAAATGCACTATCATCTGAAAGCATGATGGACAACCGGGTGCCCTCCTTCTCTCAGCAAATATGGAATCTTGTGTCAGCGCCCGATTCCTGACCTTACAAGAAACTTTAATGAGAAGTAACATAGTCATAGAGAACATGATACAGACAGCAATAGCGAATTTCGCCGTAAGCATAAATAACAAGATTACCACGTTTGACGCCAAAGTGGACGGGCTTGCAGCACAGCTGAACACCTTCATAGCATACGTGAAGAAGACCTATGCCACCTAAGAGCACCTCGATACTTTACTAAGTGACGTTCATCCTGACAGGAAGCAGGCACGAGCAAAAGGCCGAAGTACTTCTTGTTCAGTTTCACCTACTCGCGAGCGCCAGCGGGGAACTGAACAGATTGAAGATGGCGGTCCCTGACAAAAAGACAACAAACACGCTCTCAACTCTCCGCACATGGCAGTGGAACTGTCATTCCTACCATCCATGTTTTGCTACTTTGCAAGAATTTGTCAAGCAAGACTCACCCGATCTCATAGCACTGCAAGAAACAAATACACATAATGTGTGGTTACAAGGATACAATGCCCACGTCCAAGCAAAGCGTACAGCAATCCTTACAAGAAAGACTATCATGGTACAGGAATTAGAACCAGTCAACACACTTATCGAGCACATTATGATACAAGTAATATTGGAAAGGAAATCGCAAACGAGACTCATTGTTGCGAGCATGTACAGCCTCCCAAAAGACCAACTGTCAGAATTTGACCTTCTGGTTCAAGAACAGAAGAAATGTGCTAATGGCCATCAAGTTGTTATAATGGGAGACTTCAACGTCCCTCACACAGCTTGGGGCTACCATACCACATTAAAGAAAGGTGCCAGAGTACACGACATGGCTCAGCAGCACAGACTGTCTTTGTGAACAATCACACTCCAGACAACAAGAGTAGGGAATAGTGTCGCCAGAGACACAAACCCCGACCTCACGTTGACCTTAAGTGTGCATTCAGCAGAGTGGAGCTGTCTCCCAGAAACCCTGGGAAGCGACCACCACATCATCCAATTAACCGTAGCTCACACTCACAAGCCCAGGAGGATTGGCACGGCCCAAATAACAGAGTGGGGTTCGTTCCGAGGTGCTCTAAATGTTGAGACCTCCATCCATGACGTAGACGATTGGGTGAGGAAGGTCCTCGACATTGCAGACCTATACACCAAAAGAATACAGCTGAATGAGGATTCACCAGCCGTTGACATGCACCTCCTTCATCTCTGGGAAGCAAGAAGATCTCTTCTCAAGAGATTGAAAAGGCAGAAGCTAAATAAGAAACTCAAGAAGAGAATGGCCCTGCTCACTGAACAAGTGCAAGAATATGCAGAGAGGTTAGGAAGACAGAACTGGTCAGCATTTTGCCACGCACAACAGGGAACTTTAAGCACAAAGAAAACGTGGCACATTCTGCGTGCTCTTCTTGACAACAGCCATACAAGGACAGAGCAGCAACAAAATATTTGCAGACTGATACACAACTATGCCAGATAAGATGAGGACCTCCTTCGAGAGCCCCAGAAGAAGCTGTCTGGAGACGCATCCATAACCACGACGGCACACGACAAAGCCTACAACGGGAAACCAAACCCCGAGCTTGGTGAACCATTTACGCTGGCTGAATTAGGTGCAGCACTAGCTACACTCACTAAAAACACCAGCCCAGGGAGGAATCGCATTATGAACAAGCATCTCCGCAACCTTCTGCAGCAGCGCTCGTGTTGTCTTCTTTGCCTTCCATACCTCGACTTTCGTCTGTTTTTTCTAGCACATTCATACTCGCGCTGCAACCCGTATTATCATGAACTCAAACCAACTAGCCCAAATCGCCATTCTTTTTCTTCTTCTGCAGCAGGCCACCGATGCTCTACTCCAGTATCGCAATGCTTGCTAAGAGAGTGGTGAAATACCTGCTACATGGAAACATTCAGAGATTACTATGATACCGAAAACCAACAAGCCCCTCAGCATCAAGAACCCGCGCCCCATTTCCCTTAATTTGTGTGTAGAGAAACTATTCGAGCACATGGTATACAACAAGCTAACCCTGTACCTCAAAGACAAGGAATATTTTCCAAACACAATGTTCGGATTCAGGCAACACCTATCAATGCAAGACATCTTCCTTTTGCTCAAGGAAGACCTAATCAATCACCTGAGCACCAGAAGCAAATCTTCAATAGTAGCCATTGATATTGATACGTGTATGAAACTGTCACCCCGACACAGCTGAATTGCCACCCAAATGAAGATGACAACGTGGTTGTAGTGGGTTGGACTCTTGAGCTTCTCCCGTTGGCCTGCATGACTGTGCGCTCTTTAAGCCGTTAGCAAGACCAGCTCTCGGTGAATAAATCTTCCCCGTAACATCTTTTGGTGGAAGGTGCGGGTTCTTCACACAACCCGGCTCTGGAACTCCGCAGTGGACGCCAGCTTTCTCCAGCCGCGATGCCTGAAACTGGCACTCAGGCCTCGCCATCCGCGCCGGCTCCATCACCTGTGATTCCCCCCCATCTTCTCGACCCTGGCACGTTTTTCGGGACGGACAGCACAGACGTCGAAGAATGACTCGCATTATTCGAGCGCATCAGCAAGCACTACAGGTGGGACGAAACGCTTATGCTGGCAAATATTCTGTTCTACCTAAGGGGTACGGCACGCGCCTGGTATGAGACGCATGAAGAAGAATTAACCAGCTGGGACACATGCAAGCAAAAGCTTCGCGATTTGTTCGGTCGGTCAGTTGCTCGTCAGATGGCAGCCAGGCAGGACCTCGCGTCGCGTGTTCAATCATCGACGGAGTCGTACGTCACGTACATCCAAGACGTACTGGCACTGTGCCGGAAGACGGACAAAAACATGTCCGAGGCGGACAAGATCAGCAACTTGTTGAAAGGCATTGCTGATGATGCTTTCAACATACTAATGTGCAAGAACTGCACCACTGTCGACTCCATCATATCCGAATGCCGACGATTTGAACAAGCAAAAAGCAGGCGAATCACCCACCACATCGCGAGACTACCAAACACTGCTGCGACTTCGTCTTGCGAGGATTCTGCAGCGCCCCGTTCACTTGCGCCTCCTGCCAATATCGCAAGGATTGTTCGCCAGGAGCTGGAAGCCATGGCACCCGCTTCCTATCAGCCCCCTGCGCAAGACCACTGGGCAACAGTCTCGCTAATTCAAGCCGTCGTACGCCAGGAGTTTGCTAACCTGGGCGTCCAGGTTCCCCAGCCGCAGCCCATGAGCACTCCTGTCCACAACGCTGACCATCATTCTGCCCCACTTGTCGCTACGGCAGCTTCGACTCCTCGGTTTCCACCACGCTACCGAAATCCATCTGAGTGGCGTACGCACGATGATCGACCCATCTGTTTTTCTTGCTCTAGAGTTGGGCACATCTCCCGCCATTGTCGCAACAGGGCGTATTTCCGGCCAAGCTTTCGTAATGTCGACCGCCGTCAGGACCGTGGACACTATTCGCAACCCGGTTTTTCGGATGACCATATTCAGGACCCTTCAGCTCGCCGTTCATCTCCACGCTCCGAACCGTCCTACGCTGACGTCGTCGCCCAAAGAAACTGGTCAAGCCGCTCCCCGTCACCTCAGGGTCGGCCGTCACGCTCCCCTCAACGCCGCCGCTCTCCGTCACCGGCTTATTCTGGCCATTCCCCGGGAAACTGACGAGTGCAGCTCCTAAAGGTGGCGCTGCGTTGACGACTCGGAGAAAAAATCCCTTGTACAGAAATTGGTAGAGGCAAAAATTAAAGGTGAAAGTGAACGCTGGATGACAGAGATACACGAAAAAAAGGAGGCCGCGCCTAGGATTTTTTGGAGCCACATAAAGGCGCTAGGTAGGAAGTCTGTCACAACGCAACAGCACATTCTAGATGAAGGAGGAAATCAATTGGAAGGGTACGAAGCGCTGGGTTACATCCAAAAGGTAACAGCCGATTCGTTTCAAAAGAGCGTCCAGGGGATCTCCCCGGTGAGTAAAAGTGTGGCGGAGAAAGCAACAGAGGAAGAGCTAGTACTAGATAATTTCAACTGGAAAAAGGCCGAAGGAAAAATTCCAAAGCGCACTGCCGCGGGTTTAGATGGGATTCCCGTTAGCCTCATTAACGAACTAGGACATAACACTAAAGAAGCATTGTTAAAAGCAGTAGAAAAAAGCTTAAAGGACGGACAAATACCGGACAGTTGGCGACAAAGTAGAATGAACTTAATCTATAAAGGCAAGGGAGAAAAGGACAAGATTCGCTCGTATAGACCACTAACCATTACATCGGTACTATACAGGTTGGCGATGCAAGCAGTAAAAATGAAAATAGAAACATGGGCCGAACATAACGATATTTTGGGAGAACTTCAGAACGGATTTCGAGTCGACAGGCGGTTAGACGATAACCTGTTTGTTCTCACTCAGTGTATAGAAATATCTAAAATAGAGAATAGGCCCTTGTACGTGGCTTTTCTAGACATCACTGGGGCATACGACAACGTTAATCAGGAAATTTTGTGGGATATATTGAAAGGAATGGGCATGGGCGACGACTGTATACAGCTTTTGAGGGAGATATACCGAGAAATACAGTTTGCATAGAGTGGGAAGGAATGCGTAGCAAAGAGAACGTTGAGGTTAGCAGGGGTCTGAGACAGGGATGTCCTTTGTCCCCACTGTTATTCATGCTGTACATCGTGAGTATGGAAAAAGCGCTAGAAGGTAGCAACATTGGTTTTGATCTGTCACACAAACAGGGTGGCATGATGATTGAGCAGAAGCTTCCAGGTTTATTTTATGCGGACGATATCGTCTTATTTGCGGACAGTCGAGATGATATACAGCAGCTGGCGAATATATGCGGAAGGGAAGGTGAAGCTCTTGGACTAGGATTCAGTGTAACGAAGTGTGGTTTGATGGTATTCAATGATCCCTGTGATCAGACGGTGTCCATACAAGGCCAAGAAATACCGAGGGTAAGTGAATACAGGTACCTTGGAGTATGGGTAAATGAGAGTGATAGATACATGGATGTACAGGAAAAAGCCTCGGCAGCAAAAGGAAAGAGGAATGCGGCAATAATGAGGCACAGAGCGTTGTGGGGATACAATAGGTATGAGGTGCTTCGAGGTCTGTGGAAGGGTGTAATGGTTCCAGGGCTTACTTTTGGGAACTCAGTGGTGTGCATGAGGGCAGAGGTGCAATCGGGAATGGATGTAAATCAAAGGACTGTGGGACGCCTCGCGTTGGGTGCTCACGGGAAGACGACAAACGAGGCTGTAAAGGGCGATATGGGGTGGGCGGGTTTTGAGGCGAGGGAAGCGCAGAGCAAAATAAGGTTCGAAGAAAGGCTAAGAAATATGAAGGAGAGTAGATGGGCAGAGAAGGTGTTCTGTTATTTGTATAGGAAGAGCGTGGACACACAGTGGAGAAAAAGAACTAGAAGACTCACTAGTAAATATACGGCTGGTATTGTGAGCCATATGTCAACAAAGAGCGTTAAGGGAAAAGTCAGGGAGGCGGAGAGGATTTACTGGATGGCAGCTATGGAGAAAAAAAAAAAAACCGGCTTTGAGTAACTACCGAAAGGGCAAAAATGAAATAAGGAGGGAGGCATTTTACGATAATTCAAGGGGAAGCGCTTTACTGTTTGAAGCGAGATCGGGTTGCCTTAGAACGCGTAGTTATAAAGCAAGATTCAGTAAAGAAGAAGAACAATGCACACGCTGCGGGAAAGATAAGGAAACGGCGGAGCATGTTCTGATTGAATGTGGAGATATCCACCCAGGTGTACGTTTGGGCACGAGCCTACAGGAAGCCTTGGGTTTTAGGGACAACAATGGAAAGCTGAACACACCCGCAATTGAAATAAGTAAGAGACGGTTAGAGTATTGGTGGCAGAAAATTAGAGAGAAAGGACAAAAATAAATATTGGAAAAATAAAATATGGACAGTGTGCCGTAAATGGCAGAGAACTTAAGCTGAAAATTTACCTTTTTTCCATTAAGATAGAATTTATCGAAGTAGAGGCATTAGGCCAACATAAAAAAAAAGAAAAAAGGTTTTTTTTTTTTTTGTCGAGCCTGGTGGCATACTTGTCACCACCCCGTTATAAAGGGGACGCTCATAGCATCCATCCATCCATCGGAACGAAAACCCTCAACCGGCTACAATTTCAAGACGCAATTTACTTCGGGTGTTCGTTGATGGCCACGCCGTTACTGCTCTAATTGACACTGGTGCCCAAGTATCTCTTATGAGTTCTACACTTCGATCTCGCCTGAAAAAAGTTCTCACACCAGCTATGTTCTCTACTGTTCGAGTTGCTAACGGAAGTCGAACATCGGTACTTAGTATGTGCACTGCCCGCGTTACTGTTGCTGGCCACCACACTTCCGTTCTCTTCGCAGTCCTCGATGCTTGCCCACATGACGTCATCCTTGGAATTGACTTCTTAACCACCCACTCCGCCCTCATCGATTGTTCTACCGGTATCTTACGGCTAGAATTGCCTTTGTGCTCCGATTTCACTCCTCTAAGTCGCACTAGGCTACGATCCGTGGAGTCTCTACGGCTACCGCCCCAGGCTGCCATGTACGTTCCTCTGTCGCCCTTCCCGTCCGTTCCTGATGGAGACTATCTGGTAGCTCCCCTCATTGATTTGACCCTTGCGCACCACATCGCAATACCACATACTATAGTGATTGTTGCTAACAACACGGTGCTACTTCCAGTTCTGAACTTCTCTACGTCGACCCAAGTTCTTCCCCAAGGCATCACTTTAGCCGATCTTTCCACCCTTGACGAATGTTCGATTTGTTCTTTTACACCTGACACTAAGACCATGGCGAAACCTGTCATCACGTCCCAAAATAAGGCGTTCCTCGACAAAATGATATCCAGCGACCTCTTACCTTCCCAAATTGCGGCGCTCCGGGGTGTTCTGTTTTCTTACCTGGATATCTTTGACGTCGACGACCGTCCCCTGAGCCACACAAGTGCCGTAACCCACCGCATCGACACTGGCGACGACAGTCCACTCCACAAACGCCCTTATCGCGTGTCACATGCTGAGCGCCAAGTTATACAGACGGAGGTTGAGAAAATGTTGAGTAAAGACGTCATTGAGCCTTCATCGAGTCCTTGGGCCTCCCCTGTGGTCTTAGTTAAAAAGAAGGACAACACCTGGCGCTTTTGCGTTGACTATCGCCACCTGAATCGGATCACCAAGAAGGACGTTTATCCTTTACCCCGAATCGATGATGCGCTCGACTGCCTCCACGGCGCCAAATATTTCTCGACCCTTGACCTTCGATCCGGATACTGGCAAATTTCGGTCGACGACCGCGACCACGAGAAGACAGCATTCATCACACCCGACGGCCTTTACCAATTCAAGGTCATGCCTTTTGGGTTGTGCAATGCCCCGGCTACGTTTGAACGTATGATGGACTCTCTTCTTCGCGGTTTCAAATGGTCGACCTGCCT
This sequence comes from Rhipicephalus microplus, assembly GCF_043290135.1. Taxonomy (NCBI): domain Eukaryota; kingdom Metazoa; phylum Arthropoda; class Arachnida; order Ixodida; family Ixodidae; genus Rhipicephalus; species Rhipicephalus microplus. Next base: position 422,539,412 of record NC_134710.1, on the reverse strand, counting down.
TTGCTATCTGGATGATGTAATAGTTTTCTCGCCCTCCTTCGAAAGCCACCTGTCTCGTCTCTCGGCAATTCTTGACGTTTTTCGTTGCGCTGGTCTCCAACTGAATTCGTCGAAATGTTCATTTGGACGTCGGCAGATTAAACTACTCGGCCACCTTGTTGACGCCACTGGTGTTCAACCCGACCCTGACAAAGTTCGTGCAGTCCGAGAATTCCCGGTTCCGCGTTCCACACAAGAAGTTCGCAGTTTTATTGGGCTCTGCTCATACTTCCGCCGCTTTGTCTTCAACTTCGCGGATATTGCTAGGCCCCTCACGGATCTCCTCAAAAAGAATGTGGCCTTCTCTTGGGGAAGGGACCAAGAACATTCCTTCGCGTCGCTAATTACCGCCCTCACCTCACCACCTGTGTTGGCTCATTTTGATCCAACGGCTCCAACAGAGCTTCGCACCGATGCAAGCGGCCATGGCATTGGTGCTATACTCGCTCAGATACAGAATGGCACCAACCGTGTGATAGCCTACGCTAGCCGCCTTTTGTCGCAAGCGGAACAAAATTATTCTATAACTGAGCGGGAATGCTTAGCCCTCGTTTGGGCTATCGCGAAATTCCGTCCGTACTTACACGGACGTCCGTTCGCAGTCATCACGGACCCTCATGCGCTTTGCTGGCTGTCGACGCTTAAGGACCCTACAGGAAGACTCGGCCGATGGGCTCTTCGATTACAGGAGTACACGTTCTCGGTTGTTTACAAATCTGGAAAGCTGCACAGCGATGCTGACTGCTTATCCCGGCACCCCGTTGATCCACCTAGCTCCACTGATTTGGAATCCGATGGCTGCGTTTTAGCCATCACTGACTTTTTGAACGTGGCTGACGAACAGCGCCGAGATCCATCGTTGCTCACCATCATTGACCGCCTTCAATCGCGTTATGCTGACCCTTCTCTTAGCAGATACCTGCTTCAAGACAACATTTTGTACCGCCGCAACTTACACCCCGACGGCGCGGAACTTTTACTCGTCGTACCGCATCACCTGCGAAAGGATGTTCTGCGACAATTCCACGACGCTCCAACTTCTGGACATCTAGGAGTCTCCAGAACTTACGACCGCATTCGACGACGAGTATTCTGGAAGGGTCTGTACCGCTCTGTTCGCCATTACGTCACATCTTGTGACCTCTGCCAGCGCCGAAAGAAGCCTACGACTCCCCCAGCCGGTCTTCTTCAACCTATTGAAGTTTTAGCCGAGCCATTTTATCGAGTGGGGTTGGACTTGCTAGGTCCCTTTCCTACTTCTACAACTGGAAATAAATGGATTGCAGTGGCCACAGACTATGCCACTCGGTATGCAATCACTCGAGCGCTACCAACCAGCTGCGCAACCGACGTTGCCGACTTCCTGCTGTACGACATTATTCTCCAGCATGGCGCTCCGACTCACCTGCTCACAGACCGTGGTCGCTACTTTCTATCTCGTGTGGTTGATGACCTACTCCGATCTTGTGCTACCCGTCACAACTTCACCACATCTTACCACCCTCAGACTAACGGCCTCACGGAGCGCTTAAACCGCACATTGACGGACATGCTTTCCATGTACGTATCTACCGACCACACTGATTGGGACATAGCTCTTCCGTTCGTAACCTTCGCCTATAACTCGTCGCGTCATGAAACAGCGGGCTACTCCCCTTTTTATCTACTCTTCGGACGTCATCCCTTACTGCCGTTTGACACACTGCTTTCATCAGACCACCCATCCTCCACTTCGTACGCTCAGGATGCGATCACCCGGGCCCTCACGGCACGCGCGGTAGCGCGCGCTCGGTTATCGTCGTCGCAGACAGCACAGAAGTCCCTTTAAGACCGTCGACATAGAGATGCCGTTTTTTCTGCGGGATCTCTTGTTCTCTTGTGGCTCCCATCTCGACGTGTTGGCCTCTGCGAGAAACTACTATCGCGATACGCCGGGCCCTACCGAGTCATTCGTCAGGTCACACCTGTGACCTACGAGATTTCCGCTACCACAAACTCATCAGCTGCTGCACCCAGAACGGAAGTAGTCCACGTTTCTCGTCTCAAGCCCTACAACGCCGACTCGCTCATTTAACAGGCACCGAGACGGTGCCTTACGGGCCGGGGTGATGATACGTGTATGAAACTGTCACCCCGACACAGCTGAATTGGCACCCAAATGAAGATGACAACGTGGTTGTAGTGGATTGGACTCTCGAGCTTCTCCCGTTGGCCTGCATGACTGTGCGCTCTTTAAGCCGTTAGCAAGACCAGCTCTCGGTGAATAAATCTTCCCCGTAACAATATAAAAGGAGCTTTTGACCACGTCAGCCATGACGCCATCCTCTGCAATCTTGAACATCTGGACTGCAGGCCTCGGTTATACAACTACGTGAGAAATTTCCTCAAGCATCACACAGCCACAGTGAGAATTTACAACCACCGCAGTGACACTTTCCGACTACTGAACAGAGGTACTCCACAGGGTTCGGTCATTTCGCCGTTGCTTTTCAACGTTGCATTGATCAAGTAACCCAGTCTCCTCGATGCTGTACAAGACCTGCGACATGCCTTTTATGCGGACGACATTACATTATGTACAAGGGCCTCAAATACCGGAATGCAAGAAATGCGCTTACAAGAAGCAGTAGATATCATCGAGAGGTACTTGAAAAAATGTGGTCTCAAATGTGCTCCCGAAAAGTCGGAACACCTCATCCTGAAGTGTAGATTCGAGAGGGCGGCCTGCGCCTACATTGAAACCAATCCCAGCGTCACCCTCAATGGAAAGCCCATCAAGAAAGTGGAAACATTACGAGTACTGGAACTCCACATCCAGAAAGATAATTCAGGTGCGGCCACACTTCCTCGACTGCAACGTACGCTACCTCAACTCACGCATCTCGTCAGGCGAATCATGAACCATAGAAGCGGCCTTAAAGAGCAAGATACACTGCACGTGGTGCACGCTCTCCTCGACAGTCTAATAACCTATGGCACTCCCTACCTCGCCCTGAAGAACGCAGAGGTAGAGAAGCTGAACATCATAATTTGTAAGGCCACCAAAATCACTTTAGGGCTCCCATTCACGGCTTCCACTAGGAAACTACAGAAAATGGGCGTGCAGAATACCTGGCAGGAACTAGCCAAAGCACACAGGGCTTGCCAGCTAGAACGACTAAAGCTCTCGCCCACTGGAAGATTAGTTCTACAACGGTTGAACTATAGTGAAACCTTTATAGGCGACACAGATGCGGACTGAAAAGAACAGATTCCACCAAATATCCACGAATCTTTCTGAATTGTACGATTTCCCTGCAATGTGCACCCCACACATCACAAAGAAAGAAGGCAGGCACGAGTGAATGTTCAATTATGAAATAACAGCCGAGATCCACGTGACAGATATACAAACGCAGCCAAGTATCCTGATAGAGACGCCTACACTTTGAGCGTCGTTGATACTTGGGGCGTAGAGCTTGCATCTGCCACAGTACGTACCCGAAGCCCAGAAACTGCAGAGGAGGCGGCAATTTCCCTAGCTACCACAACGTGCTTGGATGCAACTGTGGTATTCACAGACTCTTAAGCAGCCATGCGAAACTACAGCAAAGGTCGTGCGACTACCTAAACAATTCAGATATTAAAGCGCCGAAGCACTCCGATGCCGTTCACCTGTGTGACACAAGTTCCTGGGCACGAAGGGCTGGAGAGAAACGAGGCGGCTCAAGCCGCGGCTCGCGATCACGCCTACCGGGCTACCCGTTCCCGTTTTCTAGACGCCAGGACGGTGTCCGCGGAGGCCGAGTCTGTACCTAACACTTACTCTGCAATACTGCAACACCATAGGCTGGCGTGCAGAGAGTAACCACCACCACACTCGAAGCTCAACAAAGAGGACAGCACCACACTGAGAAGACTGCAGAGCAACACATACACACACGGCATACTAATGCACCGATCGTACCCAACATTACATGAATATGTTTGCCCAATTTGTGTCGTACCTGACACATTGGCCCACCTGATCCTCGAGTGTCCATGCAATACAAATACAGATCATCGCCTTTGCCAAACACTTGCGATGCTGGTAAAGAAAACAAACACTTTCTTGAAACGTGGGAGGTGAATCTCGCTTTGGAGGACCTGCACCAACGTCGCCTCGTCGCCAGGGCCAAGGAGGCAGTGAAGGCCAGAGGGTTCCTGGAATGAGGTGACCTCCCACCTAACGTGGATGCGGAACCTACACCAATGCACCGTTTCGAAAAATAAACGTTTATTCCTCCTCCTCCTCTACAGATGACAAATGCTCTCCATCACCTTTGTGGGGTATATATGTGCATTTAAACCTGAGAGTGTTAGGCAGCGACATTAGCAGCCATGACAGAAAGTGCAGAACTTTCTTTTTTGGCCTGCAGGTATCGCAAATCACGTGATCCTTTCATAAGCTGGCAGTTGACCAATAACTTCTCGCACACTACCTGAAGGCATCTAGCCTGCGAGAGCAAGAACCTATGAAGTCTTTTCGTCCCAAAATGATAGTCACCATCCAGCTTGGTGGCTTTTCCTTTTCTTTGGAAAGCAAGTGCTTGTCATCTTGTTTTGGCACTCAAGTCATGACATTTGAGGTACTCTGTTATCACTAATTTTACAATCATAGGCTTGTTATTATAAGAAAACCTGGGTTGTGTTTTTTTTAATACTTAGCCGTAACCTCATCAGCGTGGCTTTGAGGCTTTCAGGGTTTGTTTTTTTTTTCACGTCTGGGCTGTGCTGGCTCAATGAAAGTCCTCAAAATTTACCATATCAGGTCCTCTAATTGTAAAACTAACGATGATACAGATTTCAAAGTAACTTAACAAACTTCCTTCAATAAATAGTATGGTTTGACTTGAGTGCCAAAATAAGATGTATTTCCACAAACTTTCTTGCTACCTTGCTACCTGTTAGAGTAGAGGTGGGCTTTCATGAAGTTGTACTGCTTCCTGTGCTCATAGATCCGTAGGGGCACAGCAATTTTTTTTCCAAGTCTTGTTCGGTCAACACCTAACTCTGATGTGAGGAACGATAGCACGAGAGTTGCAGGTCATGCAAAATAGTTTTTACCCTTAGATCAAAACAATTATTTTTAAATGAACCTCACTACAATGAGATTCCTACATCTATAAAAATTGGCAGATCCCACATCCTGTGGGAATCAATGATATGTGAAGAACGAATGAGGAAAGTTGATATGTCACTTTATTATCAGCATAACTTTACGAGGCGGACTGATATTATGCCATACATGACTTCCATGACGTGATTATCATGTTTGCATGTGTCATTTACCTTCGTCTACAGATGTCACGTGATACTACATTTAGCATCACGTGATGCGATATGTAGAGCTAGCGAAAGAGCCGCTAGCATGCTATGAGCTTAGCATGTAGTGAAGTTTTACATCCCACGCATGTCACGATTATCATGTTTGCACGGGTCCCTTACCTTCGTCGTCTATTTACATCAAGCGATACCAAATATTGTATGCGTGGAGCTAGCAAAACGGCCACAAGCGCGCTATGAGCATAGCATGCAGTCATGTTTTACATCATGTTTTACATGACACGCATACGATTATCATGTTCACACCAGTCATATGCCTTCATCACCCATCCATGTCACGTAATACCGAATTCGGTATATGTGAAGCTTGCGAAAGGGCCGCGAGTGCATCATGAGCGTAGTATGTTGTATTGTTCTTATATGACACTCCCACATAATGATTATCATGTTTTGACCAGTCAGTGCCTTCAGCATCTATTGACGACACGTAACACCAAATTTGGTATATGTAGAGCTAGTGAAACGGCCGCGAGCGCATCATGAGCGTGGCATGTAGTCATATTCTTACATGACACGCATCTCATGATTATCATGTTTGTGCCAGTCATGTACCTTCATCATCCATACACGTCTCGTAATACCCCCTTTGGTATATGTGAAGCTAGCGAAACGACCGTGAGCGCACCAAGAGTGTTACGTGTAAACACGCCTTACATGGCATGCATGTCATGATTTCCCCGTTAGGGTCTGTCACTTATGTTCGCCATGCAGTCATGTCAAACCATATCAGTTTTGTAAATTGCAATGTGAATGAAACCACTGCAAGAGCAGCAAAACCATGAAATGTAAATCATGACATTCATGACATAGTACAAGCCACGATTTCCATGTTGTGACTAGTCAATTATGTTTGTCATACAGTCATGTTATGCCATACCAATTTTGGTATAGATACCATAGTCGAAACGGCCATGAGAGCTAAAAGTTGTAGGCAGCTAGGTAGATTCATAGATAGATAAATAGATGATAGACAGATGATAGATACGTTGAAAGTCTCCTAAGTTCACTAAGAAATGCTTCACATTTAAAATTATTCTCAGTCAGAAGCAAATTTTTCACAAAGAATACTCTTCTTTAATCTGCTTAGATGAAACTTTAGCAAACATAACCACAAAGACTGCCCAGTCAGGACTGTCCTAAAATACAACATAGCTTAACAATTTCATAAAGCCTTCAATTTCTTTGTGGTATGACCACTGCACAGGACCCATGTTTTCATCCTGTTATCAAGTGCCCATCAACATTAGTGTTTCACCATAATGTTATCTTTCCTGACTATATTTTTATGCAGTCATCTTGACAACGCAATTCTGAAGGCTTGCTGCCAGTGTGGTATCAGATGTGATGGTGAATGCAAGAAGGGAGGCAATAAAGACATAAATACTTGTGAAACATTACAGGTTTTCTATTGTCTTACTGATGACTGTGGCAGTGTAGACATCACTGCTGTGTTTTGGTTGGTTGTCAGGGCCTCTTATTGTGATGAGGTGCAGGTGCTGCCATCGCAAGTGAAAGACAACTAAGAAAAGCGTGCTCGTTAAATAGCACAGAAGAAAGATGAAAAGAAGAGAAAAGCAATATGAATGAGACTCGTAGCATGAGCTTGGAGAGATAGAAGTGGTGCCATAGTAAAGAGATCCGTAGTAAAGGCTGCCATTAGGACAAGCGATACTGCCGCACGCCTACAGTGCACTTGAGCTTAAACTTTTATTTCCATTAATTTAAACTGAAACTTAATTTAAAGGTTCGAAGAACCAGTCCGACTGGCACTGGCAGTGAAAAAAGCTCACGGTGGGGCACGTTTTGTGGATGTGGGAGAGTGGGATGAAGCGGAGAAAGGCAAGGCACTACAGGAAAGTGTGCACCAATTTTTGCCACAGGGACACTGGACGTCAGGCCAACGATTCGCAGCACTGCGTTCGCTGACATGCAGCCGCCATGCTCTCATAATTTTCCATAAAGGCAGCCAAGTGTTAAAAAATATGGGAAATAAACTTTGTTTATTGTAACAGCCCCATCTACCAAGATGAATATCGATGTTTTCATCCCGTCCTCCCATTTTTGATCAGTATCTCTCTCAAGAAATGTGGGTGGTACATGTTCCCCCTACCTCATCAAACTAAAACAGAGCACAGCGTAATAATGCCAGCAGCTTATCCATAATTTTTGGCTGGCACACATCGTACACAATGTACACGAGATGAAGACAACAGGTCAAGTTAGTTACACAATGCTAGAATTTTCATTGCACATGTGATCTTCACCAGAGTTGCCAGTTCTGATTATAAGAAATGGTTTTGGATTTTTACTTTTCACCAAGCCACTAGAAACATTTTCCAGTTGCTTGCCACATTCAACGAGCTTTATCACTGTGGACTTCTGCAAATATAGCTGTTGCAGCGCTCATGTTCACTATGAGTACAATTGTGGATAACTTCGTGTAGTTGGGTTTTGAAAGCAAACATACCTTGGGGGAAGTCAACACATAACATTATTCATGCACTGGCGAATGTGCAATGAAAAGAATGGAAACTACCCTGAAGACTACATTAAAATGTAAATATGTGCTAGCTGCACGTAATTCAGCTGCACAAAATGGTTAATGTTACTTTTTCTTTCACATTGTATCTGAGCCACATTTTTTACTTGCTTGTTAGCTCTGAGACATCTGGCAACTATGGTCCTAATATTAATGCATTTGACAGTTGTGCATAATATCTTTGTTTACAATAGTGTTTGCAAAAGTATTTGCAGTGCATAGCAATCAATTCCCAGCTAAATTTTGTCCTGTATTAAACAGATAAAAAATCGCATATCTACACGTATTTTGTTGCAGCATGTTAAACCTTAGCTTGAGACCGCCCAAATAGAGCCAGTGCCGAAGTCATTGGTCTACGGAAAATGTTGATGTGTAAACCACTATGCCATCAAAAATGTTGATGTGTATAACCACCATACCATCAAACACTTTTTTTCTCTCCTACTAAAGTCAACAGGATGGCCACAGTTGCAAGTGTGATCCTGAAGCAGACGTTCCTACAACCGCTACACTTCCAAAACGATTTCACATATGAAAGTATGTATCAGTCTAACATTTCGGATTTCTATGGTGCCTCTCTCCAACTTTACCAGTTCTCGTTCCTGAGTGAACATGCTTTAGTGGGAAGCATGCCAAGATATTTAACCAGGCACATCAATACACTAAACATTCACAATCTTGAGACTTGCATGATGACTATCGCGCTTATCTCTGCAGAAAAGTGGTGTAAAAATAAAAATGACAAACACACATGCCTTCCTATCCGCATTCTTAATTTTCTGTCTCTTTCTTTAACACGTACATACGCTGCATCAGCAGAGAAGTTTCCCTCCCAAGCCAAGCCTTTATCGTGAAATCTCAGGGTAGGGTTGCACAGTCTCCTGAACTTTTGATCCAAAAATTGCTTGTACAGCATCTCCATTTCCTCATACATAGTCCAGTCTCATGCCTGTGGCTGGACGGGACTTTCCGATTACTACGGCTCCTTGACGAGGCTGGCAATGTAGCCTTTGCTCTGCAGAAAGCCTCGGCACTTGACGAGCACCGAATAGCGGGCCACCCATGGTGCAGACCAATGGCGGATGTCCTCCTCGGCCATGTAGCCCTTGAGGACACGAGCCATGCCTTCATGGTCAAGCAGAACTGCAAATACAGGAAAGATGCCAGATGTATTCCAGTCCATAGCAGCGATTACTGCAACTTGCTTGAATGCTTTCCAAGAATCCCTTCGCAAGCCTACACTGTAGCTGTAAAAAACCACGACATGCCCAGTCTATGCTTTAGCTTTGCCATTCACTGGTATAACAAATATGACATGGACACGTGTGCACACACCTCACATAAAGTACAGCATCCAAAACGGTTTGAAAGAACCAGTTAACAACTTGGAGGATGCTTCTAAGAGTGAAACGCAATAGCATAATAGGACTCAATCATGATCGACTTGTTGCCCCACCGCGGTAGTCTAGTGGCTAAGGTACTCGGCAGCTGACCCGCAGGTCGCGAGATCGAATCCCGGCTGCGGTGGCTGCATTTTCGATAGAGGCGAAAATGTTGTAGGCCTGTGTGCTCAGATTTGGGTGCATGTTAAAGAACCCCAGGTGATCGAAATTTCCGGAGCCCTCCACTAGAGCATCTCTCATAATCATATGGTGGTTTTGGGATGTTACACCCCACATATTGTCGCAGTGTAACGCGAACAAAGGATGACAGCAGCTTACGGCAGCGAAAAGAGTGTGTCCAGGATCAACTGTACAGCAAGACGCCTGCTTCGTTATCATCTCGAAAACCGCCTGTCCCACTACCTGGAATCTACAAAACATTGCTATCATCGTTCTTTTTCATATACACACGTGTCATTTGCCCCTCCTTAAAGGAGCATCGCCCCGATGCTGATTCAGACCCACCGTATTTTTTTTAACGTGCAGCCAGTCACTCACATACGGCTTCATACGCACTACATTCACAAGTTCAGGCTGGTGCTGGCGGCGCCTCGGGCAGTGGAAACTGTCGGGGAAGACCTCGTAGGTGACGCCGCTTAGCTGGTGCGATACTCAGTATGGCCCAAAATATCGCCTTAGCAGCATCTTGGACAGTCCACGTTTTCGTATGGGTGTCCAAACCCACACTCTGTCACCGATTTTGTATGTTACTGTTCTATGGCAAGCATTGTAGTGGCCTGTATCGTAGTCTTGTCGCTGGTAGATCAATAAGCGGGCAAGCTGCCTTGCTTCTTCCGTGCGTTCAGTGAACACGTCAGCGCCTGTGTCGGTAGCGTCCCATTCATGTGGCAACATTGCATCCAGCGTTGTTCGTACCTCCCGTCCATGAACCAAGCTGAATGGAGTAATACGAGTCGTTTTTAGTTTAGCCGTACTGTATGCGAACGTGATATAGGGTAAAATTTCATCCCAATTCTTATGTTGGACATCCACTTACATTGGCAGCGTGTCTTCAATTGTCTTGTTGAGGTGCTCTGTTAGTCCATTCGTTTGCCCATGGTACGCAGTGGTCTTACGATGAGTCATTTTACTTAGCATCAAGACGTGGTCTAAAAGAGCTGCCGTAAATGCTGTTCCGCGGTCTGTTATCACGATATTGATTGATTTGTGGGGTTTAACGTCCCAAAACCACCATATGATTACGAGAGACGCCGTAGTGGAGGGCTCCCGAAATTTCGACCACCTGGGGTTCTTTAACGTGCACCCAAATCTGAGCACACGGGCCTACAACATTTCCGCCTCCATCGGAAATGCAGCCGCCGCAGCCGGGATTTGAACCCGTGACCTGCGGGTCAGCAGCGGAGTACCTTAGCCACTAGACCACCGCGGCGGGGTCTGTTATCACGACAGTCGGGGCACCGTGGCGTAGCACAATATTTTCTACGAAGAATCTCGACACTTCTGCTGCGGTGCTCTTTTGGATAGCCTTTGTTTCGGCATACCTGGTTAGGTAGTCTGTAGCGACTATAACCCAGTGATTCCCTGCACTAGAAGTAAGAAGGGGTCTCAAAATATCCATTCCTATCTGGTCGAATGGTGTACGTGGAAACTGAACTGGTTGCAGCTGACCAGTGGGTCTCTTTGGAGGTGACTTGCGTCACTGGCAATCGAGGCAAGTGTGAATGTGGTGCTTGACGGCTGTTGTGAGTCGTGGCCAGTAGTATCCCTGCTGTACTCTTGCCAATGTGCGAGTGTAGCCTAAATGGCCAGACGTCAGCTCATTGTGACATGCTTGAAGCACTTCAGTACGAAAGGGTGCAGGAATAACGAGCAAATAGGGAGCTCCGATGAATGAAAAGTTTCTTTTGTAGAGGAAGCCATTGCGTAAGCAAAACGATGATAATGCGCTTGCAAAGACTCTGGGTGCCCTCGTCTGTCCACGTAATTGATCAACGTAAGAACGTCTGTCCACGTAATTGATCAAATCAAGCGATTCAGGGTCGCCTCGTTGTTGTTGGGCAATCGTGGACGCGTCGAGAACACCAAGGAAGGCCATATCGTCGTTGTCAGAAAGAGAGGCTGACTGTACTGATGATCGAGACTGGCAGTCGGCGTCCGTATGTCGCTTCCCAGACTCGTGTATGACCGTCATATCGAACTCTTGTAACTTCAGACTCCACCGCGCCAATCGGCCGGTTAAATCTCTCAAATTAGTCAACCAACAGAGTGAATGATGGTCACCAATAACTTTGAAGGGGCAGCCATACAAATACAGGCGAAATTTCATAACTGCCCAGACCACGGCGAGGCAATCTTTCTCAGTTGTTGAATAATTGGCCTCAGCGCGTGTTAGCGTCCTTCTTGCGTAGGTGATCACTCGTTCCGTGTCTTCTTGCCACTGCACAAGCACAGCTCCGAGGCCTACATTGCTTGCGTCAGTGCGAAGCACTGTTGGCGCTTCCTCGTCGAAGTGGGCAAGCACTGGAGGTGTTTGAAAACGTTGGCGGAGGTCATTAAACGCTGCTTGCAGTTCGTCGTTCCACTCAAAGGTGGCGTCGTCTCAAGTGAGGCGAGTTAGCGGCGATGCAATCCATGCGAAGTCGGCGATAAACCGGCGATAGTAGGCGCATAGGCCCAGAAAGCGCCAGAAAGCTTTCTTATCGGACGGTACTGGGAACTGTGCCAGGACCGCAAGTTTTACAGGATTAGGCCGAACACCGGTGCAGCTGACGATATGACCAAGAAACAGCAGTTCTTCGAAAGAAAAGTGGCATTTGTCTGGTTTCAATGTGAGGTCTGCGGAGCGTATGACTCGTAAAACAACTTCTAGCTTTTGAGATGCTCGTCAAAAGTTGGGGAAAACACTATGACGTCGTCTAGTTAAACTAAACAGGTCTTCCATTTGAACCTTGAAAGTACAGTGTCCATGAGCCTTTGAAAAGTAGCGGGCGCTGAGCACAGACCGAAGGGCAGAACTTTAAATTCATATAAACCATCCGGCCTCACAAAAGCGTTTTTTTCCCGATCTCTTGGGTCTACCTCGATCTGCCAACATCCGCTTCCGAGGTTCATTGAAGAAAAGTAGCGAGCGTTTCGAAGCTTATCGAGGGAGTCATCAATACGTGGAAGCGGATACATATCTTTCTTAGTCAATTGATTCAGCTTCCTGTAGTCCACGCAAAAATGCAGGATACCGTCTTTTTTGTTGACTAGTACTACAGGCGATGCCCACGGGCTCTGTGATGGCTGAATCGCATCATCTTCAAGCATTTTAGCAACTTGTTGCTCTATCACTTCCCGTTCCTTTGGAGCCACACGATAAGGATTCTCGTTGTCGTCGGTAATTATTCTATGCCTTGCTAGAGGTATTCGACCGACCTGTGATATCGATGAAAAGCCGTCCTGGGATTCAGCTAGCAGCTCACGTCTCGTTTGCTCGTCCCTTGACAATATCAATGAATCAATAATCGCCTTATTTGCTTGCGATTCTTTGCTTCTTTCTGGACAGCTCAATTGTTACTAGGAGATGAACTGTCTACAGGCCATCATAAACTCTCTTGAGTCAACTGCAAGTGTACTCGCAAGGGGCTTACTATGCCTTCATTCATCATTTTGCAAAGTTGTCAAGTGCCTCTACATGTCTATAAGGCAACAAATCACTTCACGTTCTGCGAATGTTGTAGCTAATGATAATCATAAATTATGGCTGAGAGAGAAACGCCTTTATTCACAAAAGCATGGAGAAGAAGGGCGTGGGAGGAACCCCTAGTCCGGGGTCCCTCGGACGACTCCAGCGACGAGCCGGGCCCGCTGTATCAGAGCTCGGAGGACCTCGGGAGGTCCATCGTGGAGAGCATCATCCCACAGCTCCTTGTTACGTAAAGGGTGAAGGAAAGCAGGTAAGGGAGGAAAGATGTTCGCAGTACACTCGATCGAGACATGGAAGGTCGTGGGCGAGTTTCCACAGCCGGGGCAACGGTCTGCATAGCACTGAGGGTAGAATTTATGAAGGGATACTAGATTGGGAAATGTTTTAGTCTGCAACTGACGTAGCGCTACTGCCTCTTCTCACGAGAAAAATGGCGGTGGGGCGCTCCGAGTGCGACGGACGTTCCTGTAATGACGAAGAATGTCTTTGAAAGTGAGAAGAGGATCTCCCCACTCCGAAACGGTCGCCTCACCTTGCCGGGCCGCCCGGAGAGAAATTTCGCGGGCAACAGCGTGTGCGCGTTCATTGCCTGGCAGAGAGGCATGACCAGGAGTCCAGTGTAAGTGGATGCGAAAAGTACTGTTTGACTCAGTTGGTGGAATTTGAGAATTTGGTGGGCCGCTCTTGGGATGCCATGTCTTGATAGAAAGGCCCGATATGCCGGTTGAAAGTCTGTCAATATGTAAACCTCATGGTGAACACGGATAGCGTATCGTATTGCTAGAACGACTCCAAGAATTTTACCGTGAGCGGCATGTGTCCCACGCATTGCAGCCGAGTCCTGCAGGGAATCGGTGCCATTTAACACTACCGAGGTGTAACCTTTTCGAGTTCGGGCTGTGTCCATGTATAAAGTATGCAATTTCGGGATGTCTTCGAGCATATGGCTGAGGTATCGTATGCGGGATTCGCGCTGGCCCTTGTCATGCTGGGGGTGCATGTTACATGGTAAGGGATGAACAGTTAGTATTTTACGTATCGCAGGCGATAAGGGCGTGGGGTGGGTTTCAATCTCAAGTGATGGGACGGGACATCCGAGGCGTGAGAGAAGATTGGGGCCAGTAGGGGTGAGCAGGAGGTGTTGGCTCTGATTGACCCGATCTGCCTCAAGCTGCTCGCTTAGTGTGTTGTGTGTCTCCAACTCAAGAAGAAGACGTGTGGAAGTGTAGTTCGGAACGCCTTGGGCCAGCTTTGTCGCTTTGCGGATCATGGCGTCTATGTGTAGTTGTTGCGATTGAGTCAACCGCTGGAAGGGCAAGCGATATGTCAGCCGGCTGATCACGCAGGCCTCCACCAAGCGCAGTAGGTCTTCTTCTTTAAGTCTTGAGCGCCGATTTGAAACCCGCCGGATCATGGACAGTATTTGGTCAACTTGTCGAGATAAAAGGCCAACGGTGTAGTTTGCTTTGCCATCCGCTTGAACATGTAGTCCAAGGATGCGGGCACGAGGGACTTGTGGTATGGGTATGCCATCCACGTGCACAATAATTGGGGTAGGAGGGCTATTGCTTCAGGAGCGAATAACGATGAGCTCCGATTTTTGAGGAGCACATTGCAAGCCTCCTCTTTTAGTGTACTCAACTACAGTATCCACTGCCTTTTGCAGTCGATCCTGGATGGCTCCATTAGAGCCCCGTGTTGACCAGATAGTGATGTCATCCGCATAAATAGCAAGGGTGACATCGGGGATCTGGTCGAGCAAGCGGAGAAGCCCTGCTAGTGAGATATTAAATAATGTAGGGGAAAGAACGGAGCCCTGTGGTGTCCCACGTCCTATAAGATGGACCGTACCAGACCGATGTGGTCCCATTCCCACAGTGGCCGTACGACCCCGAAGAAATGAGTGGATGTAGTTATACATTCGAGTTCCACAATGCGACTCGGCTGAACTGCGAAGGATGAAGTCGTGTTCAACATGATCAAAGGCCCCCTTCAAATCTAAAGCAACGAGTGCTCTCGTTTGGGCGCGAAATGGAGGCCCTAGGACTTCCTCTCGTAGCTGTAGCAGTATGCCTTTGGCCGATATATGAGCACGGTATCCGAATTGAGAAAGTGCGAAGAAGAATTGCTGTTCTAAGAAGGGCTGCAGACGTCGCAAGAGTACATGCTCTATCAGCTTGCCAATGCAGAAGATTAGGAATATGGGACGTACGTTTTCAACCTGAACTGATTTGCCCGGCTTGGGAATCAACGAAATATTGGCATGTCGCCATGCTTGGGGAAGCGTACCTTGGCGCCAGTATTCATTGAATATACTGGTGAGGTTGGTGATATCCGCATCACTTAGGTTGTGGAGTGTGGTGAACCGAATGTGGTCTGCTCCCGGTGCCGTGTTACGATATAGATCCTGTAACATTACCCGTACTTCCTCAACCGTGATATCTGCATCCAACAATTCATTTGTCTCGCCTACGGGTGGATAGTCAGGGTAATGCGGTGTTGGGCCTGTCGGAATGAAATGTTTTTTGAGCTCACTGAGAAGTCTCGAAGGGTCATCCTGATACTCGTGTATTAAGATGTGTAACTGTTCAAATGTTTGTTTTCGCGGTGGTGGGGTCTGTGAGGGATCTAAGAATCGACCATGTTTTCACGGTGCCTAATGTTCCTGAAAGCCGGTTGCAGAATCCTCGCCAGTTATTTCTGGTGAGGGTCACTGCGTATTCTTGAGATTCCCGCGTAACTTGATCTATTCTTTTTCTCAGTTTACAATTCAGACATTGGCGTTTACATCGCCGTGTCAGTCCTCTCCCCGCGTCCCAAAGATGAAGCAAATGTGGGTCAATGTCTGGTGTTTCGGTGGTAGTACATAATGTGCGCGTGGTGGCCTCTATATCTTGAGAGAGTCAAGCCATCACTTGTAACCTTGCCCCTCAGGCGGGTCCCGGTTATGTTCCCTGAATTTGACTCAGTCTGTAATGCGTAAACGCCGCTCCATCCTCCGGGCACCAGTAAGTGGTAGAATGGTCGCCACGATATAGTGGTCGCTGCCAAGGTGCTCCTCTAGAGGACCATGCGCTACCACCAGGCCCGTATTGCGTACAAAGGTGAGGTCAGGGCAGGTGTCACGTGATATACTGTTTCCAATATGAGTGGGGTGCTCTGGGTCAGTTAGCAAAGTGTATCTCATGTTACAAATATCATTCCACAAGCGTGTTCCTTTGGCCTGCGATTTGACATAACCCCAAACAGTATGTGGAGTGTTAAAATCCCCGCACACCACACAAACCCGTCCAAAACTTCCAAATTCCGTGAGAAGGCGGTGAAAGCAGTGCGTACGTGAACGGGGGGAACTGTACACGTTTAGTAAAAACAAGCTTTCACTCTTTGAGCTTTGCGTAATTATTTCGATTATTTGATGAGGAATGTCACTACTAGTGGTACGCACGCGACATGTGACATGTTTCGAAACTAGGGCTCCGACAAGTAGAGAGGCACCCAAGAGCATGTTGTAGCCTGATAAAGAAGGCGGACAGTTTGGTTCTTATAAGAGGATAACATCAGAAGCGTCAGTAGATGCGGCTACGTACAGCTGCAGGGAACTCCGCTTTTGGCGGAATCTCCCGCAGTTCCATTGCCCCACCACTAATCGTGGCGCGTCACCCGACGCCATCTTCATCGCGGGAGGAAACAGATGGACGTGTGTAAGGATGTGAGCGTCGTGCACTCGCATTGGATGTTGACGGCCGAGAGATTTGATCAAATTTAGTCTCGGTAGTTGATATGGCGGTGGTGGTACGTGCGAGCGTGCGTTGTATACATGACTGGACGCGTTCCATCATCTCAATTTGAAGGATTTCCATGCGGCATTCTATCCTGTCGAGTGCAGCCTGCATACTGGTACCCATTTCTGCTACCAGCGCGTCCATTTGCTTTTTTTTTGCAGGCGTTCGCAACGCGCCTCCATGTTCTGACGTAGGCGTGCTATTTCTGCGAGAAGATTAGGGGTCGAGGATTTAGTGATCTGAGGGGACGTGGTGGGGAGTGATTGGCGGAACGGAGCAAGCTGTGGGGGACCCTCTACCTGACTTACTTTCCGAAGAGCCACCTTGGTTGCGTTTCGTTCCGAGGTCCGCTGCTGCTCGGAGAAAGCCGCTGCTGCTCAGAGTCCGCTGCTGCTCCTTGCCAACAAGGTTTGCTCTGCAAAGCCTTCTTGTAGGATTGTCGTGTAGATGGGGAAAGAGCGCGTGTCTCCGATGAACGCTGTTATTCCTCGCAGGAACAGGAGTGGGATCCGGAGCAAGAGCGGGACTTGAGGCGAGCCCGGGATTGAGAGCGGGTCTGGGATTGGGAGCGGGTCTGGGACTTAGAGCAGGTCTTTGACTTGTGACGCGATTTGGACCGCCTCTTGGAGCGCGACTCTTTTGTTTTCGTCGGGGTGCGTGAATGGCGGGACTCTGCTGTCGTGCTTGACCCGGTATGTTCACTGGAGGGTTGGAGTTCACGCAGTTCATTTTCGAGCGCTTTCCGCACCCATGCTTTGTTGAGTACTTGCCTCTCACGCCGAGGCCAGTTTGGATCCGTCATAGGGTGAGGTCCGTCACAGGATTTGCAGTGGGGAGTGCACGGATGCGACTGGGTGGGGTTGTCAGTGCCGCACGTCGGGCATATGACAACGTCTGGTGTAGGGCAATGGTCATCCCGATGGCCCAGCTTGAGGCAAATCTTGCAAACCACTTGTCGGGGGCGATGGGGGTAACAAGGCAGTTTGACCCCGTAGAAGCGTACGTAGCGAGGGACCTTCATTCCTTCGAAAGTGACCAACGCAACGTTGGTCTGAACCATCATGCATGCTTGAAGTATTTGGGTCTTTAAACCACTCACTTATTGAACAATTTGCTCAGTGTGATGCCTTCCAGCAATATTTAGCGTGAAGTGACACAAGAACGAGAGGAGAGGACACAACAAGTGCGCTAGCTGTCAACACAATGGTTTACAGTCGAATTTCGCTACAACGAATGCCACTTCAACAAAAAATTCACAATTCCCCGCCAGCAGTTTATAGGAGTCAATGCATAAATATTGTCGCCACAACGAACACTTTTTCTTCGACCGTCCCGCTTCAAGAAAATTTTTTGATGCAATTCTAAACTCAGATACTTATTGATATGCAGTAAACTCAATCTTTAACATTTCTATGCAATATCAGAGCCTGAAAATACGTCAACAAAGTCTAAAACACGCATTGGCACCACCAGGAACCGCCGCTATACCGCTGCTGTTCAGCAAGCATGGGTGCCGCCATTGCTCGATAGTGATGACAATGAGACTGCCCTGCTTTTTCTTTTGCCACTGGCTTGATTTTGAAGTGCAGATGATCGAAAGCTGAGCTCAGTCGCTCAGTTCATGGTTTCCTTCTCGCAGCTGCTGGGTGCACGATGCCTGGGCACGATGCGTTTTCCGATTCCGATGCTTATCATTATGTTTGCACTTTGCCAGTGTGGTAACTAATCAGAGCGGCTGTTCGTCCACATTATCAACGAAATCAGCTAGCCGCGAGTGATGGATGATAAGAATGGCATAGAATAATGCAAAAGTGGCCCCCCCTCCATGATACCCTGCCTCCATCTCGGCATTGTCGAATACTTTTAATGGCGGACAGCTGCTGGTGTTAACGTGTTAATGCAACTGTTCGGTACGTTCACGAAGTGTGGCGTGGCGTTGGGCGTTGTTTCAATGTGCTTTTCAACCTGGCCTCGCTAAGCATGTATGAGAATCATGTCGTGACGCTGCTGTGAAATAGTGGGAAGCAGCGAACATTTTTTGAATTTTGAGAATAAACGTACTTTTCTTTTGCTAGCTCAGATCAGCTATATTTTTTTCGATTTCACTACAACGAAATTTTCACTTCAACAAAATTTTTTGCATGCCCCGTCAGTTTTGTTGTAGTGGGGTTTGACTGTATTTCAACTAAAGCATGAATATATTGTCGCGGGGTCGTGACGTGGACAAAGGGAGCAGACTGTGTGACCAAAATGGAACTGCTTACTTGAGCGAACTTGCAGCCGGTAAACCGAAAGTTAGATTACAGCGATACACACTGGCAGTGATAGTAGCGAACAGAGCGTTGGCTGACGATCAACGGACAAGTGGTCACGAGCGTCGGCATTTATACATGCACTATCAAATATTCCAGCATTATCGCTAGCCGCCAAGCAAGTTCCAGAAGAATTCGTATGTTTGTGTTGTTTGTGTAATTCCATTGGCAGGTTCTAGGATTGTCACAATGGTTCTTAGTAAATCAGCGCAGCTGCTCAAGGAAGCCCTTACACATGCATGGGACAAACAAAATGTGAGAAAGGGGTGTGGCAATATAAAGAGGTGATGCTCACATGCTAAAGCTGGTGTGAGCATCACCAGTGTATATATTCGTGCTTTGGTTGAAGTAAACCATTTTGTTGAAAACTAGCGCACGTGTTGTGTCCTCCCTCCTCATCCTTCTGTCACTTCGCACAAAATATTACCTAATGTATTATCAACAAGGTCAAATTTCTCCCCGAGTACAAGTCCTTAATTCTATGCTTCACACTTAATGTTATATTTGTTAGCACAATGCCCTGCCAAACATGACACCTGTATAAAGTTTTTTCCCCGAAGCACATTCAAGCAATGATGTGGCACTGTCGAAGAACACATGACTGCCCCGCGAAATGCCTAGATTTGATTTCGGCTTAAACCCCTGGTTTTTATTCTTGCATCTCTCAAGATTTTTCACTCACAAGAAATGCCATTAATGCTGGCACCAAAATTTTTGTGATATGGTTTGTCAATGCCACGATCTTAAAAGAAAGCACTGCATTTAATGACAAAGCATAGAGCTGTAATTGCCATGCATGTAACTGCAAAGCTCTCGAGAATAATGTGGAAAGAGTTTTGCTGTTTCATCAGTCACACTTTAACAATATGCCTGAGTGGGCTGGTTGGTGCTGCATGGTAGACGAAGAAAGTGCTTAACAGCGCAAACTATACTATGTGTTACAGCATTTATGATTCAATTTTGCCATTACTAGATGCAAAGCTACAAATTACTATAAAAAAGTCGTAAACAATACTTTTACTGTCAGGAGTCCTTTAAATACCGTATGTAGCTGATTATAAGTCAACAACAATTATAAGTCGACCCCCCGATTCGCAATCCCATCTCGGAAAAAAAAAGCTGAATCCGAACGCAGCCTCATGCTGTGGCCATAGCACACCTATAAGTATTTCAGAAGAGGGAGTGACGCAAAAAAACATTTATTTGACCATGAAAAATTGCTTGCGACTCGTCGTTGCTTAAGAGAAGGATGCAGCAGTCATGGTCATTGCCATTGTGTGAGACACACTTGCCGTTAAAAGGGGTACTGGTGGTAGTGAGATGCCCCACATAAAAAACGCCACGTTGGCAGTCTATACCAGGCGTCACTAACCCATTACGCCACTTCACTCAAAGAAGCACGCTTCGGCCTTCCTATCGATGTCTTGAAGTTTTCTTGCTAGCGCCATTTATTGTAGAATGTGCATATGCAGTCTTTGAATAGGTTATTGAGCGCCATGTCTAGCAGCTGGAGAATAGGTGTCAGTTCGCCCAAAATGATGACCAGCTCACATCCAGAGTTCGCTACCGCTTTTTTTCATTCAATCTGTGATATGGCAGCAGAAGGAGTCCAGCACTGTGAGCATACTGCCAGGTTTCAGCAGTGAACTCAGTGCCTGCACCACACGAGACGAAACCATTCGAGGACAATTTCATCGTTTAAAAAAAAAAAAAAAAAAAAAAAACCCTCGTTAACTCGCACGATAACGTTCAGCAAATTTTTTTTTGACATATAGTTTTCCTTTTTGAACAAAAGAAATGGAGCTAGCTTATGCCTGTTGGCTGTACAGCACAACATGTCAGTGAAATGGTTGTGCGTGTTGCCCGTTGTCAGCAGGTGAACCTGGCGTTCCCCTTTTCTGGACACGGTCCTCTTGCTAGGCATGTCAAACCAGATGGGAGTCCGGTTGGCATTGCCAATTTGATTCAGTAGGAATGAATGCTTTGCCTTCAGGTCACTCATGTAACGAATAAATGCATGCTGTTTTTCTTCGTAGGCTTCAAGTAACCTTTGGCATAAAATTGTGCTTCATCTTAGGCTCAGGACGTTCTGTTTCATAGAGTTCGTAACCCATATTTTTGATATTTTGAACTCGGTTAGCGGGATGCACATATCCTTCGCGACAGTATGTGCTTTTGCTTCAATATCATCGTTGCAAACACTCAGGCTCTTGCTTCTTCGGTCGTGAACTCAATCTCGAACCACCTCTTTAACGGCAGGGTACCCAAACTTCGGTCTGTAAAAGGAATGGCGTGCCGCAGTGCATGCGAACACCTTGGTCTTTTGTTTTCTCTATTCTATTACGCACTTTTCCGACCCACCAAACTTCCACCCTGCTTCAACTTGTTTTTCAACTTTGCGTAGAGGATCGCTTGCCGCTCGAAAGCAGCACTGTACAGTTGCTGGTGTAGCGATGGCATCTTGGCATCCATTGAGCAGCTTTGCAAATTGCGCACACCACTGTTCACAAGCGAGGCGAAATGCAGAAATGGCGAACAGGTGTGAGCGCAAAAAGACGCGAAGATGCTTGTGGGCGCAATCGTGAGGCTCATGTGACTGGTAATTTGGTTTAGATCCCAGCAAAGTGGTGCCAGCCCACACAGCACTGCCAGATTTCTGTGGATTGTCCATAGTGCTTCGCGGGAAATCTGAGTTTTTAAATTGCCTAGTCAGCAAGTGGTGTTAGGGCACGCTGTCCGCTAAAGCGAGAAACGCATGTCACGTGTTTCGTGAACGATTAAAGTGATGTTTTTTGCAAGCGAGAGATGCATGTCGAGTTTTTCGCGACAGAACAGACGTATGTCGTATTATCAGCGAGCAATAAATGCATGTCGAATTTCTTTGCGAGTCAAATGCACTGTCACACCCATATGCGGTGAGTGCCGGTGTTGTGGTTGATCTTGTTCGACAGACGCGCTGATGCGGTGGCGCTACCATCAAAAACGTGATGGTGTCGGCTACGTGTCATGAAAAAATGCTGTATCTCTGAACGCGCCGTTACTGACACCTTATCGTCTAGCCACCATAGCTATACCGTAGTTTCCCAATTGTCGTGGCAGATCGTAGAAATGTCCGTCTCCAGAAGCGGTGAGCGCATGGTGGGAAATAGCAGCTTTCGTGACTTTGTTGCCTCTGCGGCTGATGTTATTGATGCGTCAATAGCAGTGAAGCTGCGGATGACGACCATTTGTCAGACCCCTAAGAAAAGTCGACTTTATCATTCCAAGTATACTTTACGATTCCGCATAAAGGTCAACTCTGATTATAGGTAAACCCTCGAACTTTGGGAGGCCGTTTTATTAAAAAAAAATGTGGACTTATAACCAGCAATATACGGTGATAACTCTTCCCAAGGCAGGCAGCACATCAGATATTTGAAATTCCAAGTCATTATCACTCTTACTAGTGCTGCTCCAAGATACTGCAGTGTATTACTCTTGAGCAAATCACAATAAGCCTAAACATGCTAAAATTGTTAACTTTAGCTCGATTTAGTCTTTGCTTGAAGCTGTGAACTATACTGACGCTACTCAAACAGTCTATAAATTTGCAGATAATAAAGATAACTTCAGATACATCGAGCTCATTTTCTTGAATTTCGCCAAGCCACTTGGTAAAGTGTCCCACCCAAGACCTTTTATTTGAAGGTAGCCCACAGGCTGTCAAATGTTACGCATATTGCACGGCCCTCTAAACCTGTCGCATTTGCTGCATATAGGTGCTATTCAAACATGCGCTGAAGAGCACTTGCGCAGTGGCACTAAATGCCTAATGCTAAGTAGTAATGAATGTGCATGCAAAAAAATAAGATTTGCAAAATCAACCAACACTTTTCTATTAACATATGAGAGCCCCTTTCATTTTCAAGCCCAAAAACCTCATAACATCAGGCATAGGGACAGCTGTTATCAAGAGAACATGCATGTTTAGAAAACTATCAAGAAGTAGACTGTCATAGCCCAATTCCTGATGGATATCGGAAGAGAATATAAAAAATTTTGTCATCTGACAGCATGTGGTGATTAACTCGCGTTGAAACCTTTTGCCTGGTGCAGGCATGTAAACCTTCTATAAACATCATGGACAGCAACTGAAACCTCTCATCTTCCCTGCAGCACACAAGTAATTTGATAAAACGATTGCTTGGGCTAGTACTATGTCATTTGGAAGCAGCATGTCTGCACAGTGCGAAACGATGAGGACATAGGAATAGACAGTGCCTGTGTTGTATCTTTTCCTGGTTGAAGGTAAAAAACCTGGAGGCACTGCACCGACCAAAGTACAAGTTAAAAAAAAAAAAAACACAGAGAAAAGGAGTTTCAGTTCTCACACAGACTTGTTCACAGTGAAATGAAAACACGTGTAAAGCAGTTCGCCTATGTATGTTTCAATATATCACGCAGGCAGCGCGCACATACTGACGGCAGATTACCATCGCTCTTTTTTAAAGTGCGTAGATTGGTTTGTATCACAAGTGACTCAAGATAAAGACATCGTGACAGTCCTTTTTCTCTAGCGAGAACACATGCCTTCCCCCAATTGATAGTGTGACCACCTGACGCATGCTCGGCCAAGGCACTAGATTTAACATTTCCTTTCTTAACACCGTCGAGCCCTCTCCTCATTCAGTCCAGCTCCGAAGGTGTTTTTTCACGAAGTGGACGACATTTTTTGCATCATTCACCAAGAGGCGGTTCAGGCGTTAATTTCACACCTGAACAGCATGGAAGCAGCAATTCAATTCACGGTAGAGATGGAAGTCGAAAGAAAGCTCCCATTCCTTGATGTGCTCATTGAATGAACAGGGCCCTCTTTGTCATTTGGCGTGTTCAGGAAGACGACCAACACAGGTTGTTACTTGCGTTTTGATAGCATGCAGCCCGTTTTTCACAAAAGGGCCATGGTTTCTACACTTCTAGAATGCGTGCAGAAAATCTGCACAACAAAAGAAGACTACGCAGCCGACGTACGCTTGATTCGGAGTATTTGTCAGCCTGTGGCTATCCGAATTCCTTCTTGAATGCTGTCTAACAACAAATTGCACGTCCATAATTGCGCTGTGCTGCGTCCGGTGAAAAGAGTGTGGGAACACTGTATATTCCCTCCATAACCGAAAGCCCTTGGCCATATTCTGCGTTCCTACGACGTCCGTGTGGCACATGTTCTGGACCAAAAGCTACGACAATCGCCTGTAAATGTGAAAGACAGATTAGCCAAAGTGAAGTTTTCTGGTGTGGTGTACGCTGTCCTTTGCGCAGATTGTGATGATGTGTATATCAGTGAAAGTGGTGACTTTGAACGGCGTCTCAAACAGCACATTACCGGCATTAAGAAAAGCAATGTTAAATCCAGTGCCTTGGCCGACCATGCGTCAGGTGGTCACACAATCGATTGGGAGAAGGCACGTGTTCTCACTACAGAAAAAGGACTGTCACGGCGTCTTTATCTCGAGTCACTCGTGATATAAACCACTCCGTGCACTTTAAACAGGAGCGATGGTAATCTGCAGTCAGTATATGCGCGCTGCCTGCCCAATATATTGAAACATACATAAGGCGAACTGCTTTAGTGTTTTCATTTCACTGTGAACAAGGCTTCCATGTGGGAGCTAAAAGGTCTTTTCTCTGCATTTTTTCTTCTTAAACTTTTACTTTGGTCGGCGCAGTGCCTCCAGGTTTTTTACCTTCAACCATGTATCATGCCGACTAGACGGGCTTCCGTCAAACTTTAAACTTTGTATCCTTTCCTATGTGCTTGTTTTTTCGCTCTATGCAAACATGTTGATTCCAAATCACAGCGTCCGTGTTGTGTCCTTTCTTACATCCTTGGTTTTTCGCACTGTGCAAACATGTTGACACAAGTACACTCACACCTCATTATAACAAAGTTGCATCTCAAAGAGAATTAAGCTTGTCATATGCGAAAATTAGTTATAAGGGTGTATTGCTAACACTATATTTATTGGAAGACTATATTTTATTTACTGTGTTATAACAAATATTTCGTTATATGTGGGTACATTATATCGAGGTCTGTGTGTAATGTTATTGACGAGAATTTTACATAGGTATAGCACCAATTGCTGGTTGTGTAATCCACAAATAGTTTTTCGTACCGACCATACCACGCACCAGGCAAGCTAGACCCCATGAAACGAATGCAATGAAACCAGAAACGAATTTTCAGCAAAAGTGAGCTACAATCTGAACACTGACATTGAAAATTTTTCTAAATGTTTTTATGAACACTCTCGCTCTCTCACCTTTTGGGTCACTGTGTGTCAGGAGCTGAATGTTGTTGGCCTTGGCAAATTCCTGCATCTCCTGGGGTATGACGCAGCATGAATCGAGGTTCACCTGGTTCACGCTTGGTTTCACCTGTAGACGACAGCATGCAAGTTAGCCTGCTTGCTTGTGCAAAGCTTTGCATTTCGCAGAACTACAATGCTCCTCGCAGAAATGACTGCCGTATAATGCTGCATTCAAACCTATATTTGAAATAACATGCATGCATTGCCAAAGCTCTTCCACTTATAAAGATATATTTACTCCTCTTGCTACACACTTCCTGCCTGCCAGTGGAACAAAACAAAAATGAGTGTGCTGAGGAATGTGATGAGGGCTTGTTGGTGGCACATTTTTTAGGTTTCGTTGTAGTGCACGTAAGAGGCAGGAGAAGAAAAAAAAAATGTAGGCCCACATTGATACTGTTGCGTTTGGCGAGCCACCCTTTTGCCGCGGCCGCCAGAACGTAAAAAAAGGCTGCCGCCTCATTTTGTGGAGATAAGGAGCCGCGCGAAGACTCCCTGCTGTTTCCCTGTACTGGGTGCTACGTGGCTGCAATTACTCGACGGAGCACCGCTGTGCTTGGGGACCGTGCAGAGATGCGACACGCGGCGTCTTCGTGCCCCAGTAAAAGCCACAATTCCAAGCTTCCGCCGATTACGGACGTCGGACCACCAGGCTGTGCGTCTCTGACTGATGAGCCGCCGACGCTCAAGTCAGTACCAGATGTCTAGGCATGGTCTCTCTGAGGCACCTATAGCCCGCGGCCGCTGTTTGACAAAACATGGGTGGTCGGCCCGAGCGGCGAGATGACAGACTCGTTTCGCCCCGCTCGCTGGAAGCAAGATTCGCCGGAGGAGGCAGCATTGCGGGGACCATACATGTGCTTGGTTTGTGTATGTATGCATTTGGGGGTGGTGTTGGCATAATGACCTTCGTGTGTGCTGTGGAACCTTTTATTGGACAGTGCAGTGTGGACCTATTCCCCAATCTAGGGATCTGGGGAAAATGCTATTTCAATCAGCCTTTGCCGGCTGCCTGGTGTGCTTGTTCAAATGAGCTTGTTCTATAGAGGGCCTTGCAATGTAGAGCCTTTCAATGTACAGCTTCGGACCAGAGAGCTCTTGCCATGTAAATAATGTAAATAAGCCCTCTCTAGAAAGTTCAACCTCCTCCTGCCTTGACATCTTCAGCCGGGATTTCCGGTACCACAAACCCCGGTCACAACAACACACAGAGCACTGAGGAAGCACACTGAGGTAACAGCATCTAGTAAGACTAGCAATGTTAAACACCAAAATGGCTTTTGTAAGGAATTACTCGCTTATTTTCATATGCAGTGAATCACATGGGATAAATGATAAAAGTACTATGCCTCACATAATTCTATGCAACATTTATGACACAATATATGGTATATATACAGTATGAAAGGCATCCTAGATATGAACGTACAGTTATACCTCCATATAACGAATTCCTCTATATAATGAAGTTTTTCTATTCCCCGTCATTGCTCCATACAAGCAATGTATTCATGACAAAGTAACACCGGAACACAACCTTGATATAACGAATTTTCTTCACGGACAATCTAGAAATTTTGCTTCGCATTTTGGCATTTTGGTACGAGCATGCATCTTCTGCGGCTGCTTCGGCGGCAGCATGCACAGCGCATCAGGGGAGAGCGAACGCTCATTATTGCACACGGGTGAGCGTAAGGCAGGCAGGCAGGCGGGCCTGCACCACACGAGCCGGCGTCGCCGTCATTCTCGCCACTACAGGCACATGCGCGGGTGTGCCCCCCCCCCCCCCTCGAAACCAAAATAAAAAAAAACTACTTTTGCACGTTGGCAATGTCAGCTTTTAGTTGCCGTCACATATGTGGGGCCCCGCTGTATAAGGAGGGCCGAATAGTTTTACGTGGTGTTCATGTCTGTGTCCGTGTCGTTCACTCTTCGTTTTCGGTGCCGTGCGCGCGCATGGTGTGGTCCCGATGAAGTCCAGCTTTGCTTTTTTTATTGTGATAGCAACTTTATGGACATTCTCGGCTGGGTTTTTGCCATCGCCGCTGCCATTGACCGTATATGTATACCTATTTATGTATATAAAAACTCAAGTAATTAAAAAAAAAAGAAAGCCGCCCGCGCCCGACTTGTCACGTCACGATCTCCCACACGAACTTTGCCACACAAATGGGGGAGGGAGGGTAGATGCTTGTGCGCGCGTGCTTACCCTTCGGTAGGAAGAATCGCGTGCCTTCGACTTTGACAGGAACGATTGCGTTTAGTGGCCAGGCACACAAAGATCACTTTGCTTCCTGGTAGGCACCGTTTGCGAAAAAAGTGCGCTTTTCAAACACAGTGAAGTAACAACTGGAGCAATTGTTAATTTCGCAATCATGGTTGTACCTGTGAATATATTTCATGCCTCGTTTGTGTTTAAACAGTGCGTTAAGTGTCGAGCGGTAGATGTTAGTTCGCTCTCGTCCTGTGTATTGTTGTTTTCAAGCGTCATTTGTGTGTGAGCAGCACGCTGCACTTTTCGATCTGCTTGCCATTCTCAGCATTACATTCCAAGTAGTTGCTCTCGCATTCATTGCTTTGCCCTTGAGGCGAAACTGTGACTTTTCTTAATTTCAGACAACTGTGTCGTCACCACCGAGGGGCTGTCAGATTAGGTGCTGATGGAAACTCTCCAAGACCACGGTGACAATGGATCTTCGGAGGTTGACTCGTCACGCGCTTCCGTCTTGCACCGCAAGTTCGCAGGCTGGTAGCTTTCGTGATTAGCTGATTAGTTCTGTAATCGTGACAGCGCGTTGAATACATTGCAATGAATGAGATAGCAAAAAATTGGAATGTCATAGTAAGCAAGACTGGCAGCCAACTCTCTTGGATTCGATATCGTGGAACTCCTACAAAACGCTGGTGTGATTTGATTGATATGTGGGGTTTAACGTCCCAAAACCACCATTTTATTATGAAAGACGCCATAGTGGAGGGCTCCAAAAATTTCGACCACCTGGGGCTACACCAAAATCTGAGCACACGTACCTTACAGCATTTTTGCCTCCATTGAAAATGCAGCCGCTGCAGCCGGGACTCGACGCCGCGACCTGCGGGTCAGCAGCCAAGTACCTTAGCCACTAAAACACCGTGGCGAGGCAAAACGCTCGTGTGAACAAATATGGCCGCTCTAGAGAAAAGTGCTCTTTTCACACAGTTCCTTCGCATGGAAACTGCACTGATATTCGTCTAAATAGCAAGCGCGCCAGTGAATGCGATCGCTCTTAAAATTCAAGTTAATTATTACTACTCAAGCAAACCCCCCCACCCCCCTCCCCGCATTGTTTCATGCTCGTTCAAGATGGGTGGATTACTTTGTTTGAGCATTCGACGGCAGTTCTAACACGAGAGAGATGATTTCTTATGCACTTTCCAGGCGATAGGAATGAGCCAACTCATTTGGTCTCTACTTCAGAGATCAAATGATCAAACCCGCCGAGCGTCGATATAATTGCTATCACAATAACAACATAGTTTTTTACTGAAAAATAAGTGTTTTAAGTTATCTCTGCCTTTTTGTTTAAGTTGGGCGTTTATTTTCCGAATTTTCGTACCAAGCCTGCATATAACGAAATTCTTTTTATAACAAATTTTTCTGGGAATTCACCAATTTCGTTATGTCAAGCTTTAACTGTAGTATATTTACCTCTGAATGATTAGAGTGCCACGTTTTCATGACTAGCAGCCAAAGCCCTTTAGACCAAAAAAGAGTAAGTACAGCGTAATTGTATTAATATGATTGTGCATAACTCAATTTTCTTTTTATTCTTGGCCAACATAGATTGGAAGTACTAATGCACTTACTAATATATTTTTGCCCACAATTGAATGGCACACCCACAAACGCGGATTTTGACTGAAATGTTTAAAAATACTATGTTTATCCTTCAGTGTACCAGCTCAAACCACAATCTAACAAGCCACGATCAGCACATTTCAGAGCCTCCAAAGCTGCAGTAACACTGAAAATATGTAAGAGCCTCGTGAATTGACCCACTACTTCAATGTTGCTCAATAAATGCAAGTTGCTGATGGTTTATGCACATTTCCCTTTTTTTAACCTCTATGATCAATACAATTTTTGTATGATTACCTGGTTTTCATGTAGAATGTATCGATAAGCACCAATTGCACAGCTGAACCTTTATTTCATAAAGCCGGCTTTTTTTATATCCAAACTTCGTTAGATTAAATACAGCCTCTCGTGTAAGGCATATAGTTGTCGATGAAGTAATTTTTCATCACAATACTACAAAATATTTAAATAAAAGGGCAATTAAAAAATGGACTAATTTACATAAGGTAAAGGAAAACTGAGTTGGACCTGTGATTGGTGAATACTAAGTATCTAACTGGCAAAGCCGGGGATTTTCAGAGTAGTGATACCATACACAAAAATTTGAAAGAAACTCAGCTTCAACTGAGAGTGGTAATCAGTAGAGACTAGATTTTAGGGCAAATGCCTATTTTGTTTCTTGCACTCCAGTCGCCACAGTTTGATACAAGGGATGTGAACGGAAGAAGAAGGACTATTATAGCGCTCTTAAAAAGCCTACAAATGCATATTTTGCTGTTTGTGACCAAATGCCTATGCTCTTAAGTACATGTTTTGAAATTAGCACCTACGATAAAATCCCAATCAAGTGTTCCCCCTATGGCAAAAGATAACATGGCGACATTTGGAGAGGGGCTCTTGCTCATGTATTAATTAGCTTAAAATGGCAGCAGACAGAGCCGTTAAGAATAAAGAATGCACACCCATGCTTCCAATGAAATACTTTATTAAATATGCATGCATTTCCTGTTTTTCACTTGCCCTAGGTGGGCGAATAAAAGCAGTAAATGAAAAAGTGAGAATGGCGGTGGAAGATGGCGCTTGCTCAGGATTTTAGAATACAGTCGCCGACTGATTTTTCGGACTCAAAAATTCGGACTTGTTGGATGTTTCGGACATCAAAAGTGCACCAACATGGTTCCCATAAGGTCAATGCATTTTTTCGACCGATTTTTCGGATGAATTCGCCCCCGAAACTTGGATTTTTTGGACTAAATCGCTTGTTTTAAGCTGCGCCACGAACCTGTACGGACGCCGCCATGTTGGGTTTTCCAACGGCTTGACTAAGCTTAGTAACTAAATTTTAAAATGGCTTTCTGGCCACCAGAATTGGAAAGCAAACGTCATATTTAAAGTTTTAGAGGCCGTGTCTGCTTTAGAAAATGCGGCACGAGACCATTTTTTTTTGTCTTTGGTCAGCCATAGTGGTTAGCACTGTCATCATCGCACCGCACAGGGAGGAGGTGGAACTGCGCAGTGGTGAAATGAATGTGCCTGCAACAATGATATTAGGAAGTTTTAGAATAGCGCACCGCGAGCCCTTGCGGTACTGTTGCTGCCACTGCAACATGCGTCATAACGCTAGTCGCCGTGCGCGGCTCACCCGCAGAAAATCCTAAGTAGCGTGGGGCGATCGCGGGCCTGGCGGGCCACAAAGTGTTGTCTGTAGCTTTCGTACATTTGAGTCTGTGGTCAGGGCGCAAGTCCCTAAACTTTTCAGTAAAGGAAGCAAACATTTTAAAACTCCCGATTTAAAGATTTATCTCGTGGGGACAATGACAATTTCGTGCGCGGAGCCCACAGACGAAATTTTTCGCCAGGTTGTGCCGCAGCCGGAGAGCAGTTCAGATGATAACGACAATGATCGCCCGCAGCTGTCGGCGGCGGAGATCGCCACCGCGGTGACGCTTTTGTCGAGCATTTACAGTGACGATGTCACCTTGGCGCAAATACGGGCGAACCCAATTGCTTCCAAGCGTAGTATGAGGCAAGGCAGAATCATGGACTTCTTTAAGCCTGCCTGATGCAATAAAGTTTATATTTCTGACAAAAACAAATTTTTCGGACTGTTCGTTTTTTCAGACATTTTTCAGTCCCCGCCCGGTGCGAAAAATCGGTTGGCGACTGTACATAAAAACCATATAAGTCTCAGTTTCACTTTCGGGTACAGTTTGAGACTATTGTTATTGTTACTGGGTGACACTGTTAAGAGATCTGGGGTCTAGCCCAGTTGTGAGATTCAACCAACACTCAGAAAATAACTGCTAGCAGCAGTGAAATAAGCCACCTGGCCAGAATACACCGTGCTGACAAAGAGCTACCAATTAGTGAATGCGAAACCGCAGATAGCTGTCCGGAAAGGAGAATGAAATAAAAAGAAGAAAAAGTGCAACGTATACAAGGTCTTAGTTTTATTTGTGATTTTTCTTTTAAATGTGCTCGCCGCAAGATGAAAAAATGGCTTTATGCAGTTACCCCCGGCAAATAGGAGGCGTCCAATTCTGGTCTTTCAATAGTCTGGCTATCTGCTCCTGCTTTGCCCTTCTCAGCCATGCCGAAAAGACAGAGACCCAGGGGTGTGTTGATTCGACAGTGGACACTTGACTAGCTATCATTTTTGAGGCAGCAGCTATGGCAAGTGGTTCTTGGATCCCATTCTGATTGCTTCCTACTTGCTCTGCAGCTATCTGGATACAGCTGTCTTCAGGGCACGTGTGCGGCTCATCAACTGCCAAGTCCAGCGGCCTGTGAATCGCCTGTATCCACGACGTCATCATCCGAAAGAAGGCGCCTACTACCGTGACGTCACAAGGATAAATAACGACGCTTCCCGTGGAAGCGCATCATTTTTGAGGCAGCAGCTGTGGCAAGTGGTTCTTGGATCCCATTCTGATTGCTTCCTACTTGCTCTGCAGGTTGGTGTCCTTGTTTTCTGCTCACGTTAGTGTGTTCTCTTTTACCGCAGCTGCTGTTTCCCAGTTCGTGTTTATCTTAGTTTGTGTATTTGCCATCGTTTGTGTATTTGCTGTCATGCCAACCAACGCAGAATTGGCCAAAAAAATTGAAGCACTTGAGTCTTTGGTTCGCTCTAGTCTTGATACCCTTGCGAATGAACTAACAGCTAAAATTAAAGAAAAGCTAGCACAGGAAAGACTCGGGGAACATGCGTCTCTCAGTGATAGTGTTCAATTTCTGTGTGACAGTTTCGACTCTATGAAAACAAAGCAGGATGAATTGAAACTAGCTAAGAAGGAACTAGTTGCGCAAAATGAGGCACTGACTAGAAGGATTATGGAGTTGGAGCAATACTCGAGGCTCTATAATGTTGAAATCAAGGGCGTTCCGGTCACTCAGGGTGAGGACTGTGCGGACATTGTGATGCAGATTGGCGAAGCTATTCAGTGTCCTGTCACGCCCAGTGATTTTGACACAGTTAATCGCGTTTCAACGAAATCAGATGAAAAGAACATTGTTGCACGGTTCTGCTGCCGTGGAAAGAAAAATGACTTTGTTCGTAAAGCGCGTAAGACCCGTCTGAACACTTCTGATGTTGGCTTCTCTGGTAGCTCAAGTAAGGCAATCTATACCAATGATCACCTGTCTCCAGAGAACAAAAGATTGTTTGCTAAGGCTCCTAACTCTGAAAAAAACGCACAAATGGCAGTTTCTGTGGACAGACAATTGCCAGATCAAGGCGCGGAAGTCAGGTGATGGCAGAGTATATCGCATTATCAAAGATAGTGATCTTAGCATCTTTTCATAGCCACTGAGTCCTACGCCCATTTTCGTGCTGAAAACTCGTTCATTTTCATCTTATCATCATGGCTTTGCTATACCCTGACGAGGCTAAACATATGCTAGATGATAATAATCGCTTCTTGGTTCATTTCAACGCGGGGAGCCTCCGCAAAAATTTGGATAATATTTATAACTTCATATATTCACTCGCGCATTCTTTCTCCATCATTTGCATCTCTGAAACATGGCTCTGCACTTATGACGTCAATCTGTTCGCCCGTCATTGTAGGAAGCTGAGTACTGTCACCGTTGTTCAGACAGTTATGGTGGCTCAGCAATATTTATCGCCCCAGATCTGTCCTACACCCACCGACAAGATCTCTCCTTAGGCATCTCGCATTGCGAATCCGTGTGGATTGAATTAGATAATTCTTTTTTAAACTATAATAACAACGTTATTCTGGGGTGTATTTAGCTTTCGCCTTCTTCGAATATGAGAAATTTCATTTCTCGCCTGGATACCATTCTGCATCAGTTATCATCTGAAGGCAAGCGCGTTGTCTTAGTTGGAGACATCAACATCAACTTGCTTAACACAGACAATTGTGCATGCACAGAATATAATGACTGCTTCAGTGGATACGGTTTTGAGTCTCTCATTTCATTTCCTACTAGATGTCCTATTTCTGGTGCTGCTTCATTGCTTGATCATGCCATGTGTAATTTCTCGCCCTCTCCCTCTGTAGGAGTAATTGATGTGAACATCACTGATCATTATCCCATATTTCTTGCTTTCAACGTCGTGAAGCCATTTGATCCCCCAGGCGTGTTACTTCCGTACTTGACCAGGAATTGCTTTTCAATGCCATTATTAAAACTGATTGGTCCAGTGTTACGTCCTTATGCAGTGTAGACCAGGCATTCAACAAGTTTTCTTCCCTTTTCCTTAAAGCCGTAGAAGAATGTACTAAAACAGTCAAATGTAAAAAGAGGTACAAATATCCTAAGAACCCATGGTTATCTGAGCGACTGCTAAAAAGTATGCGTAAAAAAGATAACCTGTACATAAAAGTCAAAAGACAACCATTTAACACTGCTTTAGTTTCACGCTATAAAAAAATATTCGAATGTTCTTTCGTGTCTCTTGAAAAAAAGCCAAGAAAAAATATTATGATGACCAAATATCTAGTGAAAAACACAACTCTAAAAGACAATGGCCACTCTTAAAGGATTTTCTAAATCGATCAATACATAGTTCACCTGTGCAGAAAGTCATATATAAAGGCGTTACACATGATAACTCTGAAAGTGTTGCTGATGCTTTTAGTAATTATTTTTTCGAAATTTTTAGTGAAAAACATAGCAGTTCTTGCTGCAATCTACAACATTCTAATCATTCTTTTTTTCTTTTCCCCATGAGCCCTGATGATGTTTCTACAGCAATCAAAAGTCTCGAAGAAACCGGCCCTGGTATAGACTAAATCTCAGCATGACACTTTAAACTGGCAGTAGACATTATTTCTGAACCACTTTCTATAATTATAAACCTTGCGTTCAAGCATGGCAGTTTCCCTACTTCTCTAAAAATAGCTAAAGTCCTTCAGATTTTTAAAAGGGTGACAAGCAATCTACTTCTAACTATCGCCCCATCTGTATTCTTTCTTCCCTGAGCAAAGTCATCGAAAAACTATCAATAACTCAGCTAAACAAGTATCTTAATAACTTTAATATACTGAAGCCCTGTCAATTTGGCTTTCGTGCTGGAGGTTCTACTAACCTTGCTATTCTTTCCCTAACAGACTTCATCAAACACTCCATAGACGCAGGATTTGTAGTACGGTCAGTTTTCTTAGACTTCACAAAGGCATTCGATCCATTAATCATCTCATTTTATCCAAGAAACTCGAATCATACGGTATTACAGGTCCATCCCTCAAATTTTTGAACAGTTAGCTCCTTAACAGAAAGCATACTGTTTACATATCGGGCTCATTTTCTTCTACTAAAACAATAAATCAAGGGGTTCCTCAAGGGTCATCACTGGGTCTGTTACTTTTTTTACTTTACATTAATGACCTTCCTGAAATTATACACATGGCTCACTGCGTTTTATACGCTGATGATACTACCATTTCCATTGCTGATAGATGTATTGATAACGTCACTAATAAATTAAATGCTGTACTTTGTAGCGTGTCAAAATGGTGCCAGGAAAATTTCTTAATTATTAATCCAAATAAATCTAAGTTTATGGTTTTTAGATCAGCTCAACCCAAGTTAACTTCTTCACTACAGCTCACAGTTGACTCTCATTTGATTAATATTGTCACGGGGTCGTGACGTGGCCGAAGACAGGAGACTTCTTGTTGGAATTTAACTGTTTATTTGGGCGAACCTGTGCCCGGTAAACAGAAAGTCCAATTACAGCAGCAGTCTCGCACAGATAGCAGTCTCAGACTGATAGCGTCGAACGGAGCGTCGGCCTTCGATCGACAACTGACAAGCGGCAAAGCGCGTCGGCATTTATACTCCCGCCGTCGAATGTTCTAGCGCTATCGCTGGCGGCGGCGTGCGTTCCAGAACAATCTGTACCATTCGCACAGTGGGCGTGATCTTATCGAAATGATCTACTACAGTCCGGAACCCTCTCGAAAACTGCAGGCGCGGTTTGCGCTGAGAATCATGTGGTGTTTTGGGACGATAACAAAAACTTGGGAAATGGAACGTGGCAATATTAGCGACAGTGTATCTTTTCTTGGCGTTCACCTCGACGCTAACCTTAACTTCGCTCTCCTTATTGTTCACATTAGAAAAACGGCAGTACTCGGCATTCGCGCATTACTCAAAGCTTGCTCATATTTTTCTCATAAAGCACTCCTTTCACTTTACTTCACATTCATTCATTCTCATATCACTTTGGCATCGCATCATGGGGGAATACTTACCTGTGTCATCTTTCATCCGTACAACATTACAAAATCGAGCTATTCGCGCTATTTTTAACTGTTCTCGTGACAGAAGCGCCGGCTCCCCTTCTTCAATGCAATAAAATCTTAACTGTTACCTATCTATTCAGGTTTAATTTAATTATGTTTCTGCATAAACAAATAAGAAATCAACTTTCTGCAAATTTCATTGATCCTAAGATGTTAGTTAATACTAACACAACCAGGTTTGCGGCTAATAATAACTTTTTACTTCCTAAGGTTCGTACTAACTATGGTAAATCATCTTCTCTCTTCTGTACCATCACCATATGGAATAATTTGCCAACTTCGCTAAAATGCAAAGTTTCTTCAATTTCATTCAAAAACTCATTAAAAGAGTACCTGTTAAATAGTTGATCTATCTTTTTTGTGTTGTTTTATGCTGTATTATTTGTTTTTTGATTTCATGCTTCTTTGTTTTCATTCTGCTTTGTATATATTTATTTCTGCAATTCTAACAGCTGCTTGTGCTTTTATTATTTGTAATCTTCACTGAGGGTCCCGTTGCAGTCGTGTACTTTGAGACCCTCATCTGTATATTTTATTCCCTGTAACATCCTTTTATGACATGATAATAAACTGATTGACTGATTGATTATGCTTTAGAATACCCGTGAAAATAGATAGAATACCCGTGAAGAATAGACCGTGAAAATATACATTGGTTCAATGGCACAAAATCGCACTTACAGCGAATGTGTCCGAGCGCCGCTGATCGGTTACAGCGAACGGAGTCGGCGGTCTGCCGACTTCCCGGGAAACCAATTTCGACCACAGATCAAGCATCGGCGAGGTGCCCATACATTCTTATTGTTAAACGCCGACCCTGCTTCCGCGACCCTCTAGTTGCCGCTTTTCCCAACCCATGGATGAACGAAAGCCGTTTCCTTGCCCCATGCCCCGACTGCTTTTCTTTATGCACCTCTCTGTCCTTTGTCGCCCCGCTACTCTGAGCACCCCGCATCACCAGACGAGGCCCGTGTTTTCACACTGTCACCGATCTTTCGAAGACCGGTCGGCCATCTACACTGTTTTTGTTCACTAGTTGGCGTCGCCGGCCTGGAGTGACCAGACCATTTGCTAACATCGTCGGTCATCGACTGTATACGATAGTCTGCGTCTAGTGCACGCGTGTACGCGACCCCACCGACTCAGTGATTCGTTTCGTGTTTAGGACTTGTTCTCGCTCAGTACTGTGCACTCGGCTCAGCATGCCTTCCGCACGCGTGCGGAAGCGCGAAAACGGCTGTTACTTTGCCACAACGAAGCGCGAAATATCAAAGTTCGTGAGGCCACGCAAACCCGCCGGCACAACAAAACGATTTTTACTACGGCCGCCGATTCTTCAAACACGACCGCACACACCGATCCAGGTGGCTATGCTTTGACTTCTGCGCGCGCAGACACTCTTTCCAAGTTTTTCTACGTGCGAGTTTCGCGGACCTTTCAAGCAAGCTACCCAACCTGCCTCCTTCCCGTGTGTTTTGATTTTCAAGGTCGCCCTCCCGCCGCATCCTCCCCTCTCTTTATCGCAGCTCCTTGCCCTTCTTTCGCAAGTCTGCTCTCCTCTCTTTATCACAACCCCTTCGGCCACAAAGGAAGCTTCCTCCGAGCCTTCGCCTGTCTCTGTCGCTCCGCGACGCCCGCCACGCTGGCTCGAATTAGTTTCGTTTTATGAGAGGAAACGGGCCCAAAGCTGTTCCACGCGTTCTGGCATGTGTGTCACGTGTGCGCATCTTGCTCGCTCTTGGTGTGCGGGTGTAGTCAGGATGGCAGACGGGAGGACTAGCACGCTTTTTTCTGCCGCTCAACAAAACGTCGACAGTGTGACTGCTTGGCTTGAGCGTAATCCGTGTGTTAGGCGCCGCGTTGCAGAGCGCTTGCTCATAGCTGTTGACCACCTTGCAGCCAACTTGTTGCTTCGGGCGTCCTGGTATTCAGCTGTGGAGATGGTGAACATTTCCTGGGTGGCGATGATGGCTACTAGCGCGCAAAACTGTTTTCGCGAGGCCGACTTCGTCGACGTCGGGCCCGGTGCCGAGCCCGACACTTCCTAACAGGACCACTGCGGCGGTGATTTGTGGCAGCGCGTCGTTGACTTCGACCTGGTAGAGCGGGTGGGACATCTGTTATGATGGTTTAACTACGGCGGATGATGATGCTGACACTGCGGAACCGTGCACTGATGGGACATTGTGAATGAAGTACATGGCGAGAGCGATTTGAAGGAATTGTATTGCGAGAACGATAAAACTTTGGAGCCAGTGCCTCATAGAGCTTATGCCTCGGGCCTCGGCGAACGAGCACCCTGCCGTTTTAAATGAACTCGAGACCGCCCTTATCGCTTCTTCTCTTCGAAACATGTGCATCACGGATTTTTTGAGGAAAAAAAATTGTGTTTTCACTCGCAACTTTTTTAAAAGATGTGCTTCATTTACTACGAACTTCGGGATACAGCGAATGGATGCCGCGTCACGCTAAGGTTCGGTATAAGCGGGCTCGACTGTGTGTGTGTGTGTGTGTGTGTGTGTGTGTATATATATATATATATATATATATATATATATATATCCACAGGTACACGCTTTCAAGTCACATACATCACCGCCCCATTAACAATATACATATAATGCCCCTCGGAACAGCCGCTATTTTTTTGCAGTGCATTTCTCGTGTGACTACGTTAGACTTGAACTAGCTTAGAGACCTCATACTGTCGAGAAGGTGAAACTTGCAGTGCGCATTTGTAGAGACACACTATATTGAGCTTCGCTAACTGTAAACTTTCGGTGCATGGCTACTCAGGATTTTTTTAGGTAGTGGGGTGTGCAGCAGGACGACCAACTTCAGCAATGGGTGGTCGCTGTGAATGCGTGTAAATATTTTAGTATACCCTGAAAAGTTAAATACAAACAAAATTTGTGGTTTAGGGGATTCAGATTCTCTCCTTCTTCCCTCTCTACTTACAGCCTCTTGGTTCTGCGTGCGTTTGACACGGTATTTTTTTTTTTTCATCTGACAGCTTTCTGAGCAGAGATAACATCTAATAAATCAGCTCAGTTATTCTGAATACTGTAGACGCCTAACCAACGAAGACAGAGTTATGACAGAGGAAATCAAAATAAAATGCGCCATTTCTAAATACTTTTTGATTTCTCAAGATTTTTTAAGAAGCTAAAGTTCAGTAGATTGGTGTGTCATACTTCAAGGGTTATGACATATGACATCATGTGTTAGAAATGAATGATGTGCTGGTACGAAGAAATCTGCATCAAGAAAGTGCGCCGGAGGAGCCGTAGGGCATAGCAGTTTCAGAGCGTGGCGCGCGGCTCTTTCAGTACTATTCGACTGCAGCGCCACCACTACGGGCAACGCGAAATGGATCAGGCGGCGAGGCGCGGTCACGCCACACAACACTTCTAGTACACTGTACTAAAACACTGTACTATGGCTAGAGAAACGTATTTAATTGGGTGGTTTGTTGGCTAGAAACCACATAGTTGCCAAACTAGCAAAAAAAATCCACTAAATTATGACTTGAAGAACTTCGATTGACGAAATTCAAGGACTTTTAAGAACCTCAAACAAATTTAAGGGTTTTCAAGGCCTTGAAATTTTCATTTCGAAATTCAAGGGTTTTCAAGGGTGTCAAAGACTGCTACGAATCCAGCTAGCCATGCATATCACTGGCACCCCCAACCGCAGACTACGGGAAGCCTTGCGTATGGCCATTTTTTTTTTTTTGCATTGCCGTGAAGCTGTGCCATGAAGCCAACTTGTGCACTAAAATTTTCATATATATAACCTGCACCTCAACTTATACATACATGTTCTGTATATTTTGATTGCGTTATATGCGAGAAAATACGTTCGATCAGTGTTCGGCCAGGTACGGCTGAGTTAGTGAGAGTTTAATACACTCGCTTGCTGGGCTCAAAGGAAACGTCATAATCATCAGATCTTCTTAAATTTTGTGGTCCAGAGATGAAATTTCGCTACAAAGAAATTTTGTGACGAATTTTTTCACGTGTTCTGTCAATTCCTTCATAGAGAGATTTGACTGTTTAATGCTCAAATGTGCCCAGAAATATGTGCTTTAGCTTGTATATTAATAATCTCTAGGGATTATTGCATTAAAAAATTTTCTATCACTTTTCTCACCAAGTTCTTTAACAGAAGTTGTTCAGTCATTTGCTTGTTTTGCTCGGCTTAGATGGGTTTTGTTTCACCGTGCTCTGTAATACCCCCAAGGTAGTCAAGAGAATATATACATCCAGTAGTCTTTCTTTTTGTAAGTGCCATAGAATGCGCTTTTTATTTCCTTACCAACATAAGTGTCTGCACTGGGGCAGGCAGTGCAAATAGAGTCCAATAATTTTTCAAGCAGCACATAGAAGCTTATATATCTATTTAATATGTCATGACAAAATGCTTTAAATAAAATGTGAAAATGGCACTGCAAGGGGGAAACATTTCATGAGGACTTACGCACGACATTGCAGCTATCCTGTGCCCATTTACTTTTGCAGACAAATGCCACAGTAAATTCTCACAATTGAAGTAGAATATGCAAATGAAAAATAAAGTTCAATAGACAAGCCAGAGTACACTTACCTGGAAATAAGTTAGGCAGTTGGTAAAAGCTACATTTTTTCTTTCAATTTTGATGGGAACCAAAGACCAATGCAGGCGGGTCTAAAGCCAGGTCCAGCAAATGCCCGAGCCAATTACCAATACTGAAGACCTCCAAACATACAAAAATACTGCTATTCACCTCAGCCCATGAGTGAAGATCTCGCAGCTGTGCTGTGTCCAGGTCACTAACCCCGACCGAGAGCGCCAGGCCCTCGCGGTAGATCTGCTCCGCGGCAGCCCATAGAGGGCGCACCTTTTCAGTGCTGGACTTTGCACTTGGCGGGAAAGCCACAATGAGTGAGTCCAGCTCTGACACACCAAGCTCCTCCAGCACTGAAAAATGAGGCACGATTCCACAATACTATTTGTAACTGGTGAGATGACACAAAGAGGCCACTGAATAAACAAAGTGCACTTCATAATGAGGAAACATCCTCCAGGTGGGAATAACTATAAATCGGCTTTAGCATGCTTACAGCTTAAAGGAAAAAAACGCACCAGATAACATGACAAGTAGATTTACAAAATTTGTCACAATTTGAGCATCTACCCACTTCAAACCATCTCATCCTGATGGTGGCACAGGAAGTCAACCATCTGTGTCAAAAGCAAAACACAAAATGGACAGAACAGAGGAGTTACATGATCCGAACCCCTCAGTGTTGCCTTTCGTGATGATCTCATTTTGCTAGTATGCCTCAATGTGCTAAGTCTGAACCCATTTCGTAAGCCATAAAATGTAAGCATGAAAACAAAGAAAGCACCATACCACTCATTCCAGCCCTTCATTATTGTAGACTTAATTGAAAAAATCTGAAAATAATTGTTTTTCACCGCCAACAGTTATGAATTTTAAAAGTTTAGGCATACCCCAAAGAAAAAGTGAAAACATTTATAGTACCTTCATATCCAACAGTTTTACTATGTTTATCTTTTGCAAGCAACAACATGGAACCATTGAAAGCAGAGTTGTATTTTA
The DNA here is from genome assembly GCF_043290135.1 of Rhipicephalus microplus. Classification (NCBI taxonomy): domain Eukaryota; kingdom Metazoa; phylum Arthropoda; class Arachnida; order Ixodida; family Ixodidae; genus Rhipicephalus; species Rhipicephalus microplus. Next base: position 422,497,719 of record NC_134710.1, on the reverse strand, counting down.
TATTTCACTGCACACCTTATGCCAACTTCACTGCTCTCTGGATACTGAATGAAGTAGTTTGCTTCTTCTCTGCAGGCCATAATGAATTTTTCCTAAACTAGAAAGCATTACTTTCCAAAAAGTTTGCATGAATATCCTTGTAGCTTAGTGCTGCCATTGTGTGGATGGCAATAAGTTTCACTTCTATGTGATTGTTCTTCAATACTTTTGTTCCTGGCCTTTGTACAGCAATCTCACAATATTCAACACAACCACTATCACAAAAACGCCAGGCCTGCACAGAGGGTGCAGCACAGTCACAGCAAAAGCTCGAAGAGTGGAATTTCAGAGGCTTTTCCAAACACTCATGTGGTATGTGGTGCAAGCAAACCAACATTTTTAGATATGGTCAGTTGGCAAAACGCGCGGCTTTCCAGTGGCGCGGAGCAGCGTACTGCAATCGCCAATCAGACGGTGGCACTGCGGTACCGTTGAGATCGGTCTCGCTGCGTCGTCTGCTATTGCTGGAAAGGCACTGGCAGAAGTCTGCCGCATCGTTTGGAAGCACAAGCGTAGCATCGCTCGCATTCAACTTGGCTTCAACGAAAAGTGCTTTTTCGTTGTATCTCAGCGTTATAACCAAAAACAAACAGCACACACACACAAAAGAGAGAGAAGCAAGGACTCTGCAGCACGCTTACCTTCCTTCAATCTGTGTCCCGTTGTAACCAGCGCTTGTTCTTCGCCAATGCGCGCACAAATCGTCCCAGGATCCCATAATACCCAATCATATTCTAACTTTACCAGAACACGCATTACATGGCCAAAATCTTCTGCAAAGCCTTGAAAATCAAGAACAAGCAAGGAATGAAGAAAAATGCTTTGTAGTTTTTATTGGATCTCATGAAAGTAAATGCAACAGCTACATTTGCGGGGACATATTTACAAGGGTTAAGGTGACAGTACTATAGTGCAAGCCTTCACATCAGTTTCACTTTTTTTCTAGCAGATGCAACTTTTTCTCAAGAGCCGAGGCTTTTGCAAGCATCTCTGAAGGCAAAATAAAATGCATTCTTAGCAAATGTAAGAGAGCAGAAGCTCTACAGTAGAGTTGTTCTTGTGAGCAGGACAGCCGATGCTAGTAATGTTACACTCATAAAGGGCGTCGAGGAGGCTCCAGAAGGTGTCTGCACAGAGCCGGTTGTTGGCCAGCTCGTGTGAAATTTTGGCTTCAATGCCTCGAAACATACAGAAGAGCTCCCATCATGGCAATTTGAGGCTGCCGAGCTTAACTTCCCTCTCCAAAGTGAGAAATGCCTCTGGGCACTCCGCATTTTCAGACTGGATACTACGTATACAGTCGGAACACCTCTCACGCTTGAGGTAAGAGTGCACAAGGCAGCCGCAAAAGTAGTAAATAACACAGTCCTGTGCTGCTGGTGTGGGGTACCCATGATCAGGTGCTGTCAGTGTTTCATTCTGTGCAGTAGAACAGGTCTTCGCTAACTACGCTCCTACGGCCACTTGGAGTCTTTCATGGGATGACAGTGAGTCCTTCCTCCCCCTTTTCATGCTGTCTGCGACAGTGGCAAGCACAAAAGTCTGCTCATCACTCACATTCCCAGTGACATAAGTGCTGATTGGTGTATACAGGCTCAGAAGCCTATACATGTGTGAAAAGCTGATTAGGGTAGGGTGGTCTTCGTCACCTCCATAACTTCTTGTCACCCAGAAAAACCTCTGAAAACAAAAGCAGCATTGTTTAGTTCTTCAGGCTTGTAAACCGGGTCTGAACGTTTTCATCTTTCCCGACATAGCTGCAAGGCGGGACAAGTACACCTCTCAAACTAACTTCAACCGCCAAGTCTTGCCGGATCACAACAGCCTATTCAATGTTCACAACGCCCCCAGACTCTTCCGAGTTAGTAGAAAATAGCCTGAGAGGTAGTGGCACTCACATTCCAGGAATCAAATATTGGGCTGCCCTGCACAACAGCAAATTAGGGCGCTGCTTCTAACGTGCGAACATCGGTACATTGATCAACATCCATGCCGTCACATGCGTCGATTTCGTCACATAAATCTTCATCACTTTGGCAGCAAGCAACTTGGGCCAGGACCACTGTCCTCACTCTGGGTTGTTTTTTTGCCGACTTTGGCACCATTGGTTTCAAGAGGTGCTCGGGTATGTTTGGAAAGATTTGGGGCACAGTGCGCTCCCTCAGTGTCCATCTGCCTCGCGGTATCGTTACAGTCTGACCGTTCACGGTGTGCTCATAGCAACTTACGATGTCCGCAGGCTCGAAATGAATGTCACAGAAGTATGTTTTTCACGTTACCTTAAAGTTCTTCCACGGGATCGCGTTTTGCCATGCCTTCAGTAAGTCAGGGTCCTTTGAAGGCTTGAAAAAATTTCACGGTGCAAGGCTTGCCGCCGCTGCCGAAGCGTACCCCGAACGGGAGCCAAGCGCGCTGCACGTCGGCATGACGAGAATTTTTCCTGACACTTCACGGTATCCACTGCAAAAAGTTAGTACCATAGTAGAACACGTCCAAACTCGAAGTACAGGCATGAGTAAGGCGCCAGCACCATAAACACACCAAACAAATGTGGCTGAAGCAACGGTCACTGCCGCTCACTGCTTCCCAACCGATCTCAACGGGACGCCAGCGTCACCTATCGCAACGGCGATAAAACGCCGCCGCCTCTCGCAATGAGTTTGCAAACTGAATTGCAAACTGAATTGCAACGAGCTTGCAAATAAACCCCGTTACAATATCTAGAAACGCTGAAGCACACTTGCTGGGTACCAACTACGGCATTAATAATAAGAAGTTCTATATAGTAGACCAGCATTCGCTATGCTATTTCTCGTCATTCTTCTGAGAAGCGTTGTATCCGCTGAACACTTGCAAGAAATTTCGTGCCAATTGTTCATGCAGTGGCTAACAACAATGAGGATTTTATGCCTGAAGTGCGTATGTGCCACAGTTAATAGGTGATCAAAAACAAGCTTTTGTAATGAGTTGGAGCATTGCACGACCAACTTGTTACGCTATTTGCATTGTGCGACGCCTGGTTCTTTTTTAGCTGTTAACGCTTTATTACTCATATTAACGCGATTCCTTTCCCGACATCAAGCCTGCCTAACCGAGGCTTGCGAACAAGTTCCAAGCACCAGCGTGGCTCAGTGCTGGGCTGGCATCCAGCGGACCTGGGTTCGAGCCCCACTGTGTCCTTAGTACTAGTTTTTTTCTTTCCGTGCGAAGTGGTTACAGACACCGGCGGCGGACAACTACGGCATTGCGCGTGACCCAATTTGTGATCTCGTAACAGCTTTGGCTATAAAATTTCCTTAAGAAAATCGAGTCCCAAACAAATGTCACACCCTGTAGGCATACTTTATGGTACAGAGGATAGCTCTAAGGCAAGATGTGATTCGAAAAAAAAAAAAAAAAAAAACTTTTGTTTATCTGTAGTCTAAAGCAATAAAATTTTTTGCTGTCTTTTTGGCATTTCATACTGATTTCAAATACCCTATTTACTCCTGTAATGAACATACTTTTTTTCTCGGAAAAATCAGAGAAAAGTTGAGGGTGCACTTATTATGTGGGCAAATTTCATAAAAACTTTTTCGAGATGAGCAAAAAATGTGGTTTTGCAGAAAAAAAGTTTCGTTGCATAACCTTTTGCAATAGACATAGTGTACACTGTTTGGAAAGAGCTTCTTTGTTGCACTTTACTGATCTTTGGTGGTTGATAGCAGCTATCTTCTGCAAGCTGTCGCCATGCCACCCGCGCACGCCTTCAAAGCGTTTTGCAGCTATCTTTTCTCAAAATCGTTTAACTTCAACAGAAGTACCCGCAGTAATCTCGAGAGCCACCCAAAAGTGTGCGCTACAACGCACTTTGTCAATTTCGCGATAACCTCGCACGACGACCAAGACGACGCCATTGACATTGTAGCAAGTAACCAACATTGCAGAAAGCTAACTCTGAAGCATCAAAACAAACTGTCGATAACAAGATTAACGACAAAACATGGCTGTCGCCTCTTATCCACGTGAGAAGTTCCTGCACGAGCGAAGAACAAACAAAGCGAGAATCGGGGGTGCTACCATGTTGCGAAAATCGTCACCATCTTTTCTGGGCAGCAAGAATTTTTTTTCTAGTTATCCAGAAACCTGCGACCCGTTAGTGTCAAATGAGCTTTCGCAACAGCCAATCTTGTTGCTCAAAAATCGCATAAACATTGTTGGGATTTCAAGTTTCGTATTTGCAGGAAGCGATCGTTGGCTGGCATGGGTAGATTTGTGACCTTCGCTTGCCATGTGCTTATCAGCTTAGATGTCGCTACGCTCGCACCGTTCGTGAACCCCACTATGGCGCACAGATAAAAATGATGGGAGATGTGCTGCGCACAGACAGAAGACCAATACGGCACGCGGCAACGAGGAAAGGGGATAGGGAGCGAGCCGAGGTGGCTGAGAAGATTCGGCATAATAATGAAAAAATGGAAGAGATCCAACGGCTAAAGATGCGCCAGGTGTCGGTTAGCAAGACTGTAGCTAATGAATGTAGGGGCTGCGTTTATTACACAAGAAAAAAAATCAAAATATTGACGACTGAAATTGGGGGGCACATTTATTATGCGAGAGTGTTCATTACGCGAGTAAACACAGTCTGTCATTAGTTATATAGTTAATTGCACAATTGTCATTTTGTGTTATGACAATGTGTAAAACATAGTTCATTCTGAACAAAAAATTTAAGCCACTAAACATATACGGTTCTGGGCCATCAATGGCTCATTGTCACACCGGTCCCGTTAATTAGGGAGGCAATCGCCGGGCTGATTCCAAGGGCCGAAGTATCGGCCCCCCGAACCGCACCACGAAAGCGTGGACAATTTAGAAGTGGTCCTTTTTGACGCGCCAGCGGACGCCGGCTGTGGCCCAAAGAACAAGTCCGAGCCGAGAGTTGATAAACAAAACAAATATTATATTCTCAAAAATGGCAGATCGAAAACAGTACACAAGAATGCACACTCCACAATAGTTACATACAATACGTCACCAATCAAACAACGTACTACACAGTACAATCAGCCACACTCAAAACAACGGACACAGACAACAATACGCACTACAATGCAGTCGCATGCATTGAACAGCCAAGACACTTAAAGACTAAAGAGATAGAAAACCTATTCAGTCCAAAGTTCTTGGAACCAAAGTCTAGATGATACTCTTCTGAGAATCACTCACTCAAAGTCCAGCGTTGTTGTCGTTCCGCAGTCTTCGAAGTTTCTCTTCCAGGAAACCTCGCCTCTTGAATTGGCTACTCTCCAAGCTTCAAACTTCTTCGCCCGAACACGTCGGCTTCACACACGCAGCTGTCGCCACGCGTCTTCGCTCGATAGCGGTAAACACACTCTCTTGCCTGTAGCTCGAGCCTTCACCCCTCAGGTGGAAATCCTCTTCATCTCCTGCTTTGTCTCTACGGACAAAACCTTCGCCGACTACACGGCGGAATCCCTATGCACTCTGGCGCTAACTTCCGTCTTCTCCTGATCTCTCATCTCGGGTGCTCGGTTAAATACCTTGCGCGCGACATTCCAGAAGGTTCTCGTCATTTCGTCGACGCGATACGCAGCGAAGGCTGGGAAGAGGGCGAGACGGTTGGAATGCCCTCCGCGGCCGATGACTCAACTCGGTATGACCACGCCCCTTTCGTTCTAGAACTTTCGCAGGCTATCTCGGCAGCCGATGTGGGGCGAGGAGGTTCGTCGGCGAAGCCACGCTTCCGAAGGGAGAGCACGCGCCCCAAGGAGCCTTTAGATGTTTGTTTTCTTTTTTTTTTCTTTTGACCTCCCTGCGTCTCTTCCGCGCGTTACCGCAAGAATTTGGCGGCGCGCCCATTTTTAGCGCTCGTTCTGTGACACTCATATTCCTCCACATTAACTTTAGAATGCAAGCAAGAAAGAGCATATAAGACATTTTAATCAACAAGAAAAATTGTAATGCGAGAATTCTTGGAATCTTCAGCCAATACCAATTGCTTGCTTTAGGTTTGCATTAATTACACAGGAAATATCTCATTTCAAAGAAGATACCTGCACTTTTTGCATGTTAATATATGGGCAAATTTCATCCTGAGAAGTACCGAAAAATGTCTTGACTCAAGTATTTGCCCAGAAATGGATCTTGAGAAGAATGCATTTTCAAGATATAAGCCAAAGCTCACAAGATATGTTTTTTTAAATGATTTCTTCGATCAAGAGAGCTTGGCAATGATTGTTATTTTGAGCATGTAGATTTAGAGAAATGCTCATGCGAAATGCAGTTGCAAGCAGCCAGGTGACAATTTCCAGGGGACTCTAGACAATGAGCACTTTTTAGTTTTTTAGTAGCCACCTTGAGCTCTTTAAATATGATTTTATCTTTTGTTTTGAAAGTAGAGAAATTGAACTTGCAAAAGCAAATAAAAACAAAAATGTCATTTGAGAAACAAACTTGCGCTGTTTTGACTTTCATCTCCCCCCTAACTTTGCTTTGAACAATGCAATGATGCTAAATTCAGGGTCAGATTCTTGAATCTTCATAATGGTGAACTGCAGCAAGAAGAAACACAGACCGATAGAACCAGAGAGCAACTGAGCACCAATTGCCTTCTTACTTTTCTGTCCTGGTATCTTTATACACTGTAACTCACCGATATCCTGGATCAACAAGGCTAAACAGCCACATCAACGCACCAAGATCTAATGCAACAGCCTCCAATGTGTACAAGTTAAAAACTATTGACACTAAGACAAAACACAACGGATGTGCCATGCACCATGCATTTTTCCTTCAAGCCTTATTCTTATTTGTGTTACAAACAAACAAAAAAAAGTCTGCCATGGCGCTGTTTACTAATGGGATGGCAGCACTGTATGATGGGCAAAAAGTGGCTAAACTGCAGCACTTCTTTTGACCAGCTGTATAAGGCTCATTCAGAGCGATGGACTTGTCATAAAGCTACAGATTAATAAATTGAAAAACCCCGAACAATAAAAACATATAATTGCATGAAAAGTTGAAAGCAGTGGTGGGAACGCCTTCCAGCATTTTGGAGCTGACAGTGGAGCAGGCAAAATCTGCTTTCGGAGCAGCTACCTCTGTGTTTGGAGCATGCACAGGCTTTTCATAATACACACAGAGGAAGAAAATTTAGCTTAATATTCTCTGACTTGATATAATCATTTATACAGAAGTAGCAAGCCCACACATAAGCCCGAAAAATAAACAAAAGCAGGGTTACATACAGAAGCAGTGACATAAAACAGAGAAGAATGTGGCCCCAACAATTAAGCTACCTGCAGCCTGAAGTTCTAGCTGCGCGAAGGCACACTCACTTACATAAGCTTGTGCATGGGGAGGCAAGATGGCAAGGGGAGGGGTGCAAAGCTAGCTAGCCCCATACATTGACATAAGTTGGGGGGGGGGGGGGCAAGAGGGTGGGGAAGTCACATAATAGGGAGGGGGTGCTACAATTACCCCCCCCCCCCCCTTAAATAAGAACGCTGAGCGTGCCTATGCCCTACACACACATTCAAAGCTTTTTACAGTAAAATCTCGATACGTACATGCACACCGAGAAGGCAGCTAATTGCGCACTAAACGTAGTATGCATTAACCACCAACTACTAGTTTGCATATCTTTTTGTGCGCCAACGCCACTAAAGAAGGAATAAATACAATTCCACAGCAAATGTTGCCCAAAGTGCTGACCACAAAGCCATTTCTTTCTTTTTACCAAATTTCAGAAATTATTGGCATTCTCACACCGCCGACTGATGGCAAGTGGTGGTAACATCAAGGAGCATTTCGAAACTATTGCAGAGTCTGGGATATGCAGCTGATGCAGTGACTGGCATAGCAACAAAAGAGACATAAGCGGCTGTCTGCGATAAATATGTACCACGACCTCCTACTTAGCGAAAACAGACAGCTTTTTTGAAGCATAGTACGATTGCACGAAGCCAATCGTCTACTAGATAGTTGCGTGCAGCACTTCGCCTACTTGGTCTACATACCGTGCCAAGCCACTTGCGCCCACTGCGCTTCAGATCGCACACAGATGCGGCGAGAAAGCTATTACGTTAATGCGATAATGTGAACTTTCTGCAAGCAATGATCTAGTGGTCCTTTCAGCGGACTGGGGCGAGCTTGGGCCCTTGGCTTACGAAAGCGTGCAGTATGGTTATAACAGTGCTATGCTTGCTGTATCGGTGCCCTTGATGTGAAATGCCCAAGTCTGCAATAGTGAGCTTCTTTTGCTTCAGCAAAGTGGTGTACGCTGAACACGGTCTGGTACAACGATCAAGGAAGCAGTGATCAATGCTCCTGCACGCTCAGGTAGTCGCCAGCTATTAAAGGAATGCAGTAGGCTTAAAATGGCGCTACACCACATACACCAGGTTTTTATCGGCGATGTCATACTGGTGCACTTTTCAGAGGTCGCCTCGTCAGGTTTTTATCGGCGATGTCATACTGGTGCACTTTTCAGAGGTCGCCTCATCACCATCATTCTTTGCCAGTGGTTACCAGAACGAGCACTGCCACGATTGCACCGAAGTGAGAATAATTGACCGGCCGATTCAGTGCTCTAACAGCTGAGCAACAGTACGCAAATTTCGCAGCACAAGTGTACAACATGACGACCATCACGTAATATCTGCTCATATTCATGCTGCCAACATTACCTGCCAATCCAAAACCACCTTGTGGTGTAGCAATAGCACAAATCAGACAAAAAAAGACCCTTTCAGAGCAGTATGGCACAGTAATGTCCAGTTGGCACAGGTTGGCACAATTGGTGCAGGTTTCCCACCACTGGAAATGTGGAGGTGTGACACTCATGCCACACTACCATAGGAGGAAACACCATATTATATCATAATTAAATATCCATATTTTCCTTTGCACATTAGACTAAAATTGAAGAGGTGCCACAGGGCAGGTCCCCTTCAAGAACTGTGTTTCAAACCATGAAAAGTGAGGCATGAACTTAGCATAAGCCCAGGAGTCATTTGAATACAGCTAAGGCATTCTCTTCAACAGTGGTGCACAGTGAACACTTCAACTGAAATGGCATTTTGCCGTTCTGCCCGCAAGATCTGAATGATGAAACGGTACCTACATTCACAATATCCACAACTTTTGAAGTTCTTTAAAGGGTCACAGCACTTTAACCCAGTATGATATGCTAAACATTCTCCAAACAATGAACAGCCTCTTCAAAGACACAACCTACCACTTTTCACATATAGAATTTTTATATGCCAAGAAAACAAATTGCGAGCAATACCTTTGCGTGTAGCAGATTCCAAGGCTGCTGCATCAAAGTCGCTTAGAAAGACCTTCACTGGAAGAAAATACCAACTTATGTTAAAAGCAGCACAGAACTTTCATGCCAAAAAAACAAAAAAATGCCAACCTTGGCAAAATATTGCCCAGCTTTGCACACTTTACAGATAAAAATAAATGAAAAGGAGATTGTTGCTAGTGTCAAGAACAAAATTAGCTGTGAGTAAACACATAAGGTCCTAAAAACCATGACATGATTATGTGATATGATTATAAGGGCCCTGGAAATCACCGCCTGGGATTTCTCAACGTGCACCTAAATCTAAGTACATGAACCACGTGTATTTTTGGCTCCCTCAAAAATGTGACTGCTCCGTCCAGGATTCAATGCCATGACCTGCGGGTCAGCAGTCGAGCACCATAACCATTAGAGCACCGTGGGAGGTGGTCCTGAAGAATTTTCAATTACTATATTCAGCTGATTTCAAGGTATTTACAGGCAATACGTAAGGACGCATATGTTTACATGAAACTCGATATCAATTTCAGAAAACACTCGCACCCCACCTACACCTGAACCGATCTACTTAACTAAGCATTCACAGTAAATGCATTTGAATTGAATTGAAAGTTTCTTTGCCCTGAAAAAAACTTACAGGAGCAAGAGCAGAGATTAAATGCTATACAGCCCGACAAAGGGCCTCTGCTCCTAAATAGAGTTAAGCACGCAAGCCACAGAGCATCTGCATATCTAACAAATATTTTTCAATATTATTGCACAAAAATACAGCAAACATTAGCATAGTCTTACTACGCAGTGTTAAGTAAAAACAAAAGAAATTCATGACAAAGCAACAGTTCAGCAGAGCTGAAAATAGAACAGCACAACATGAAACAACAGCAAAACATGAAAATACAAAATGAGATCCATGAGCATGTTGTAAAATATTAGAAATCAAAGATATAGAAAGACAAGATATTAGACAAGATATTAGAAATCAAACTTTAGTTAGCGTACTCAATATTATGATGCATTAGTATGTTTTTTTTAATAGTGTTAGGTGTGGAATTGTGATATTTAGTAGACGATTTAACATTGTAGGATTTCATTTGTGGGGTTTAACGTCCCCAAAACCACCATACGATTATGAGAGACGCCGCAGTAGAGGGCTCCGGAAATTTTGACCACCTGGGGTTCTTTAACGTGCACCCAAATCTGAGCACACGGGCCTACAACATTTCTGCCTCCATCAGAAATGCAGCCGCCGCAGCCGGGATTCGATCCAATGACCTGCTGGTCAGCAGCAGAGTACCTTAGCAACTAGACCACCAAAGCGAGGCACATTGTAGGTATTTGGTAATGAACGTGTTGTTTGCCATAATTTGTCTTAAGTGTTGGGATTTTGTGGCATTGCTGATGCATGTGGTAATTAGTACTTCCGGGTGTTCTAAAGACATTGTGGCTTATCTTGTTTGACCCATTGCTAAAGTCTGAAGTAATACAACTGTGTTACCTTTAACATTTCATACTTTTCAAAGAGTGGTTCAGTTTTCAAGTCTTTGAAAATGCCGTGGTATTGCACAAATGCTCGTAAGACTCTTTTCTGGAGAACTAGTAGATTTTTATAGTTTGTCTGTGTGGTAGTTCCCCATACTAAGATAGATTATGTTATTTTAGAATAGAAAAGTGCATAATATAAATCTACTTGTAACCATTTTAGTAAAACTTCACTGAGCTAGTATAAACATTCCACAGCTTTATCGTTAATTTATCTACATGTGTATTCCATTGATTGATATGTGGGGTTTAACGTCCCAAAACTACCATATGATTATGAGAGACGCCGTAGTGGAGGGCTCCGGAAATTTCGAACACCTGGGGTTCTTTAACGTGCACCCAAATCTGAGCGCACGGGCCTACAACATTTCCGCCTCCATCGGAAATGCAGCCGCCGCAGCCTGGATTTGAACTCGGGACCTGCGGGTCAGCAGCCGAGTACTTTAGCCACTAGACCACTGGGGTGGGGCCATGTGTATTCAATGTCAAGCCTTCGGTAAACCATACGCCTAGAAACTTCTGGCCAGTTTTCTGCTCTATCTCCCTGCCCTCACATAAAACAGTAGCTATGCGGCTTATTAGGCCGGGCAAATACTATGTTTTTTGTTTTACTTACGTTTAGTTGCAATTTGTTCAAACTAAGATAACCCGTTAGCTAATATAAGTAGTCATTAACCTGGCATTCAAGCGCTAGAATGGATGTCCCAATAAAAAATTTGTTAGTGTCATCTGCATATATTATTAACTTGGGTGAACATGGGATTTCACACAGGTCATTTATATAAATTATGAATAACAGAGGGCCAAGTATTGACCCTTGTGATACTCCTCGTATTATATTTGCAGAAAAAAATGTGCTGTTGTTTATACAAAAATATTGATAGCGGTTTGATAAATAGTCTTTCAATAATTCAAGAACTACACCACGTATGCCGTACTTGCACGCTAGTACTTTTGTTTACACGTTAGTACTTCGTGGCATACAGAATGCAATGCCTTCCTAAAATCTATGAAAAAATCAAGTGAGTACAGTTTATGTTTGATATTTTTAATTAGTTCATGTTTAAAAGGGCACCGATACAAAATTTCATGGTCGAGATTGCCTGTGGGGTCGATTCCCAAGAACATTCGTATATCACCTGCAAAGTATCAACAGCAAATATAGCTGGGAAAGTATATAAAAATAATTTTCAAGTTTGCGTGAGCCCTCGACTCTATCGCGCCATTGACACCATCGAAGGGGACCCCGAGGTGACCCCCTACTTCCCCCACGTCACCGCGCTGTAGTCAACAGAACAAGTTATGATGACGCCATAGCCATCTTTTTTTTTTTTTTTGCCGTGTTTGTTCCTGCAGTCTATACTTTTTGGTGGCTCATTGCGAATGCGTGGCCGTGGCTAACGCTCAGAAATTTGTGTTTGGTGACACTTCAGTACCATTTCCTATTCCAAAGTAATTCATGATGCAGACCGTGCGGAAGCGTGTCATAGTTCTGTGTGGTGACGTGGTCAAGATCTGCACACGCTAGGTGGCGACAGTTGCACGCAGTTTTGGGAGCTCTCTCATACCGAAACTGAAATTGATCGATAATGAGGGGTTTGTAGTTAATTATCTATCGCGTGCTGCAGCAAACAATGTGTTGGGTCATGACTAACAGGCCACCAGCAACACACTGCAGCAGAAAAACCCTAAGCCAAAGTTTTTGTGTCAGTACCCTTTAATATTTATCAAAGCTACTTCACAGAATTTATTTTTTTGAAAACCGTATTGAGCCTCACTGATCACATTACACTTGGTAGGAACTTATATGAATTTATGTTTATTACATTCTCAAATACTTTAGATGGAATAGGAAGGACGAATATTGGCCTGTAATTAGTTATTAGCCCTTTATCCCCACCTTTAAAGACAGGGCATACTCTTGCTACTTTTAGGCGGTCTGGAAAAATGCCAGTCTAGAACATTCTGTTATTATATGCACAAAAACTCTAGCTACAATATCAGCAACATATTTTAGTATAGTTGCCTTTATCTCGTCAAAACCAGCTGCTATATTATTCTTAATCTCATTTATAAATTGTACTACTTCATCTGATGTCACTGCAGATAGGGATACAAAGTTTCTAAGACAGTATTTCAATATAATACAAGGAACTGTAGTGCATTCGTTTTTGTATTCGGCACTGGTAACGAAATACTGATTCATCTTATTCGCTGCTATATAAAATGCCTGCATTAGTCTGAAGACAAAGTGATGGTGCTTGTCTCTCTTGCATCAGATTTTTGACCTCATTCCACATCTTCCTAGAGTCATTCTGTATTTTTGTAAACAGCTTTTTATAATATGCTTTTTTCGCTCGATTTAACTCGGTACTCAATCTGCTTGTTACGGTATTGTTTAAACTCTGACAACCCTTACAAGTTCCTTGTCTGAACGAATGTGTGATAAAATTTATTTTTCGCATCATCTTTTTAAGTAGTTTTCCTTCAATCTACGGCTTCCTTGCCCGTTTGTGTTTCTGATTTTAGGAAATGACTGGAAATGCTTGCTTATAAGATGCTTTGAATTTCTCAAAGAATGCCTCGTATGCTGCATTGGGGTTTCCTTGTTCAAACATGCATGCCCAATCTATTGACTGAATATGTGTGCATATGTACGCAAAACTTCGAAGCCTGCGCCACTGATGCTGCGAGATAAGGCTTTCACCGTGGTTTTGCGTTTTGACCTGTGTGTTTGGCAGTAGACAAAAAACTGGTAGATGGTCGCTTAAGTTGACTGTTAGCAGTCCAGCGATACAGTCTTGTGAATGAATGTTTGTTACACATATGTCAAGCAATGTAGCGCTCTTTTTTGTGATTTTTGTGGCTTCTGTAATAAGATTAGTGCATGCGAAGGAGTGAATGATTTCAGCAAACTTTTTAGCAGCAGTGTCACCTGATAACATATTTATGTTGACATCTCCCATTATTACAAAAGGCATGGGAAATCGACATAGAAAAGAAAGCACATGCTCCAGATAGTCAAAGAAGTCTAATTTGTCCCCCATTGGTGGTTGACACATAACACCTTCACACTATTAACTTCTCCAAACGTACCAACAAACACTCAATGCTATTATTTATTACTAAAAACTCAGATGTAATTTCATAACTTATTGACCTTATAACCTAAATTTCTATGCCACCCCCACTTCCCCGGCCGCTTGAACGCACCAGACCATTGTACATGAAACTGGGGTGGTTATTTGGTTTCTGTTAGCCAGGTTTTCATATACATCAAAATATCAAAGCTATGGATGATCAAAGCGTGCAAGTTTATAAAAAAGCGCCACATCCAACTGCCCTGGCGTTAAAACATTGCTAAAAGCTATGTTCACCTGGAATTACCTTTTCACAAGATTCTTTACAACATTAATAAATGAATCACAGGCTTCAGAACTTTCTAATACACAATTAAGGTACTTGCCCAAGTATGCCAGTGGCCTTCAGCGTATACCAGTTGTGAGCTCATGAATCTCAGCACAATGTTTAACAAAGGAAAAAAAATAAAAGAAAGAAAAATTGGATTCTGACATCATATGTATTAGTTTAAAGGGTGTTGGGACTCCGGGTCCTGCCGGTCTCGTTTTCAGTAGCTGGCCCCGTCGCAGGATCCATCGTCCGACAATTCAGCGAGAAGAAGCGCCCGAACGAACGACAGAGATTTATTTACATGTGGAGAAGTGATCAACTGATCCAAAGAGAGAAGAGTGAGAGTGATACAAAACGTCTTCGGCATTTTATAGCGCCACGTTGTTGACACTGGGCGCCTTGTCCGCATCGTCAGCAAATACGGTGTCCCCGGCACCTCGGCCACGAGGGAGGGGGAAACACCTCTCTCAACACATGGAGTGGCACAACCTAACACGATGTCCATATATGGTCACGGCGCCCTAAAATGTTACCAAACATGGTCACGAACGCACAGCAGATTCCGGAGTTCTCCCGGCGAGAGGAGGAGCCTGAATGGGGAGGTTGGGGTGGACGACCCCGTCGGTCAAGAACCGGTTCTCCCCCAAACTCTTCTTGCTTGGTTCCCTAGGGCCGGTCGTAACAAGGGACACCAAAGAGAAAGAGGCTTTTTGCCATATAGGCAAATTACTGTTTCACAACACAATCACTACTCTTGCTGCAAGAAAACGCACAAAAGGACTATGTAGACAATGCCATCTCAAGTTCCTGCCCCAATTACCATGGTGTTACAGATTTTGGCAGTGTTGACTATGTAGCCAGTACTTCCTCGCTGGTAAGTACAGCAATGGCCACATCTCTGTAGAGCGTGCAAGCAGTTGTTTTGCTCTTAGGGAGCCAGAGATTCAACATTCCAATTTTCAGAAAATTTCGATAAGCCATTGTCACTAAAATACGAAAAGTATACTTTGAAATTCGGTAATATCAGCATGAAATTTAAAAAAGAATGTTTGATTTTATTTTCAATGATTAAACCTGTGACGGTAGAATTAACATTATCGGAGTTTTCAAAGTACACTTTATCTGTAGATAGAAGCAGATTCATCGTTTCACTTTAGTGTCTCTTTAACAGCAGCGTGTCGATATGTCAACATTTCCAACGTAAGTAATAATCATTCGCACATGGAGCTTTCAAGTGAGGCTTCACTTTCAAAGGAAACTGAATGACTGCATTTGTATATTCCAGTTGTAATCTTTGCAGTATCACTTGCTTTGTAGGAAGTCATAAAATGTATAACGGGTCTTCTTTCAGGGTAGAAAATGTAGAGTAACAAAACAAGTTACACACACACTACTTCTTTCATAGTGGACAATGAGGCTTGTTAGTACCTTTGTTTATTCCTCCAGGGTTTGCTAGTATAGCCTCACTTATTTACTGTAAATCCCGAACAAGCGTCCCACACTACAATGAAGAAAAATTTGACGAGGTTTGGAGGGGGGGGGAGTTCCTTGCTCATTTATCGATCAAAATTCAAGATGGTGGTGAAACAGCCACAAATGCACACCCATGCCTCTAATTAAATGCTGTACTGAATATGCATGTAGTCGCTGTTTTCATTCGCTCTCATTGGGTCAATAAAAACAGTTCTCATAAACAGTAGAAATAGTGGGAGAGAAGAAGAAGCCAGATACAGTCGAGCCCGCTTATAACGAACTTGAGCGTGACGTGGCATCCGTTTACTGTATCCCGAAGTTCATAGTAAATGAAACACAGCTTTTAAAAAAAGTTGCGAGTGAAAATATAAACATTTCTTGCCCCAAAAAGTCCGTAACGCACGCGTTTGGAAGAGCAGAAGCGATAAGGGCGGTCTCGAGTTCATTTAAAGGGGCAGGGTGCTTGTTCGCCGAGGCCCGTGGCATAAGCTGCATGAGGCACTGGCTCCAAAGTTTCGTCGTTCTCGCAATACAATTCCTTCAAATCGCTCTCGCCACATACTTAATTCACAATGCTCCAATCCATGCATAGTTCTGCAGTGTCGGCACCATCATCAGCTGCAATTAAACCATCGCAACAGATGTCCCACCCGCTCTCCCAGGTCGCAGTCAACGCCGCGCTGCCACAAATCACCGCCGCAGTGGTCCTGTTCGGAAGCTTCAGGCACGGCATCGGGCCTGACTTCGACGAAGTCGGCCTCGCGAAAACAATTTCGCGCGCATGTCGCCGTCACCGCCGCCCACGAAATATTCATCTCCACAGCTGAATACCGGAATGCCCGAAGCGGCAAGTTGGCTGCAAGGTGGTCAACAGCTATGAGCAAGCGCTCCGCAACGCGGTGCCTAACACACGGATTACGCTCAAGCCAAGTGCTCACACTTTCGACGTTTTGTTGAGCGGCAGGGAAAAGCGTGCTAGTCCTCCCGTCTGCCATCCTGACTACACCCGCACACCAAGAGCGAGCAAGACGCGCACACGTGACACACATGCCAGAACGCGTGGAACAGCTTTGGGCCCGTTTCCTCTCAGAAAACGAAACTAATTCGAGCCAGCGTGACGGGCGTCGCGGAGCGGTGAAGACAGGCGAAGGCATTTCCTTCCTCTGTGGGCGAATGGGATGTCAT
This sequence comes from Rhipicephalus microplus, assembly GCF_043290135.1. Taxonomy (NCBI): domain Eukaryota; kingdom Metazoa; phylum Arthropoda; class Arachnida; order Ixodida; family Ixodidae; genus Rhipicephalus; species Rhipicephalus microplus. Next base: position 422,480,759 of record NC_134710.1, on the reverse strand, counting down.
CAAGAGAGGGGAGGATGCGGCGGGAGGGCGACCTTGAAAACCAAAACACACGGGAAGGAGGCAGGTTGGGTAGCTTGCTTGAAAGGTCCTCGAAACTTGCCTGTAAAAAAAACTTGGAAAGAGTGCCTATGCGCGCAGACGTCAAAGCACGGCCACCTGAATCTGTGCGCGCGGCGATGTTCGGAGAATCGGCGGCCGTGGTCACAAAACCGTTTTGTTGCGCCGGGAGGTTTGCGTGGCCTCACGAACTTCCGATATTTCACGATTAATTCTGCACAAATTAAAAGCCGTTTTCACGCTTCCACACTCACGCGGAAGGCTGCTGAGCCGAGTGTGAAGTGAGCGAGAACAAGTCCTAAACACGAAACGAATCGCGAATTATCAGAGTCAGTGGGGTAGCGCACGTGCGTGCAATAGATGCAGACTATCGGATACAGTCGGTGGCTGACGATGTTGGCAAATGCTCTGGTCACTCCAGGCCAGCAATGCCAAAGACAGTACCAGCGATCAAAAACAGGATAGATGGCCGACCGGTCTTCGAAAAATCGGTGGCAGTGTGAAAACACGGGCCTCGTCTGGCGATGCGGGGGTGCTCAGAGTAGCGGGGGGGGGGGGGGGGGGCAAAGGCCGGAGGCGTGCGTAACAAAAAGCAGTCGGGACATGGAGGAAGGAAACAGCCTTCGTTTCTTCAAGGGTAGGGGAGAGCGGCAACTAGAGGGTCGCGAAGGCAGGGTCAACGTTTAACATTAAGAATGTATGGGCACTTCGCCGATGCCTGATCAGTAGTCGAAAGTGGCTTCCCGGGAAGTCGGCAGACCGCTGACTCCATTCGCTGTAACCAATCAGCGGCGCCCGTAGACGTTCGTTGTAAGTGCAATTTTGTGCCATTGAACCAATGTATATTTTCACGGTCATATAGATATTGTTCATATTAAACGAAAGTTAGTTTTAAGTGGGGCCGTTCAATGTGGGCTCGACTGTATACCGAATATTCCGAAGAAGATAGCGGGGCGCTTGCTTGAGATTTTGTGGTAATGAAAAAAATATGAAAAGTTAAAAACGAACTGTCCGTGCTACTCAGAACTAAAATGGAATAAAGCTGCTGCAGCTACTAAGGACAAGGTTGGAGACCTGATTATGCAAATGCCTTCCCAGACATTCATTCAAGGAAGTCTGTATGACAGTTAAAGTTTTGCTCAGGGTAAAGCTTATGGACCCTCCTGTCCAGACAAGCATGTACATTAACGAAGCCCAAAAAATTGCAAGCCCTCAAAAACTAACAAATGCTGTTGTTTATTCGAGTCTGGCACCATGGAGCATAACTGTGAGGAAGATGGGGGGTAGGAAGCAGCTCTATCAAAAGATAAAAAGTGGTCCTGTCTTCCATTGTTGACAAGAAAGCGTAGCTAAGTGCCACATGGAAGGCAGTACAGAAGTGAAAGAACAGAAGACACAAAGGACAGGCAATTTGAGCTGAAGAGTGAAGCACACACTTGTACAGGAAAGCAATTAATCCCACAACCACTAGTGATGACTGCCACAGAGGGCTGCCATCAATGATAATCGAGCACATAACCTGTGCTCTAGTTAAACTGATAGCCACTAAACAACAAAAAATTAAGTACTATGAACCTCAGCGTGCAAAAGTATACAGCATTAACAAAAAGATACTGTATTTACGTGCATAATGCGTGCACCCCTATAATTTGCCAGCTTTTGAGAAAAGAACATTTACTCGCATATTTCGTGCTCCCCAACCTACCTGAGCCAGCTCGCCAGTGCGCACACCTTTGAGCATTTCAATTCTTCGGCCGCGTGCGCACCCCGCCGAGCAGATGAGCGTAGTCAAACAGGCTGCGAGTGCGAAGTCCCTTCTTCTGAGGACTTCCCCCGAACTAGGGTCCTTATAAAACCGCACCCGAACACAAATCTGCTGACGGGTCGCCGGAACTGCTCAAGCGTTTGCCTTCACCTGTCTCCCAATCTGTACCACGAGGATAATGGCGAGAATGCACAATCGCATCACTGCATGGACGAATTTCTGCATCGGAGACGTGCGAGGGCCTGTCACGCCAACTGTTCCCCTCGTTCTCTGCGTCCGCACTGCAACATACGCTTGGTCGATTTCGGAAGCTTAGGTTTCACCACCAGACCGACGCGTTCTGACGGTTCCCTTGGGATGTGCAACAGTAATTATATATAGAACGAAATCAAAGATCGCTGTTGTAAATTTCACCGAAGAAAACAGGAAGCGTGCCGCCACAAACCACTTCAAGGGGACGTACTTCAATGTGACAAGATGCGCAATCAGTACACGAGAAAGGAAAAGAGTGCCCGCTTGCTAATGCAAGCTTTCTGCCATTGAAGGAGGCCTTTTCAATTATGTGCTGATGCTTAGCTCTTCCAGTATCGCCGTGTCATAGGACCTAGTTTCTCCCAGCATTATCAAAAGAGCTTCAAGAAAATGGGACGTTCAAAGGCGCTCGAGAAAGCCCAGAACGATGCACTTCGAAAGGGCGTGGCAGCGGCCGCGACGATGATTTTTATCGGACTTCGCGATCAGTGATTCTCGCTAGACCGCGCATGACCGGATCTGAGTGGTTTAAGTACGCACTAATTCTTTCAAATTAGCAAGTACACTTCGTTTGTGTTCCAATTTATTTCTTTATGTATATACTGCATGTGTTAGGACTGTGACACAAGTATTTCGTATTCGCTCGCTAAATCTCCATGTAATTTGCTCACCCTGTTCTCGGGGCCTCAAAATCGCGAAAAAAAGTGCACAAATTATGTGAGTAAATACGGTAATTTAACTTTCCATGTAAAGGGTGGTTACAGAGTTGTGGTGCTGGAAGTGGAAGCAAACCTGCCAATAGCGATAGGCGAACACATCACTACCCATTGACAAAGACTAGATAGATGTTTGGATAATGAAAAGTTACCTCCACAAAGTGGCATGTGCTGAGTACAAGGGACTGCAGTGAAACCCATCTTTGTTGCTATTTAACACTAGCAGGGTGATTCCACGTAAAAGCATGGCTGGTTGACCTTCTAAGTTTCTTTAAAAATCCTATATATTGTTGCCTGATCAGTGGAAACAAAAGATCCATGACGCATACTTTGGGTGAGGCCCCGCCAATCCAACATCGACGTGTGGCAGACTCGCAGGCTTCCACTTGACGCTTTGGCCTGCGACGCCTGAAATACCTCGAAATAATACATCTCAAACTTATTAGCAGGTCGGTACACCCGTGCGGGGTTGCACGTGTGATGTATGGGCCCAACTGACACACTCACAGAGCTGATACGGACATTGGATTAAACGCAGGCAAATATTTTATCAAAATAGGGCAATGGCAAAGAGATTACAAAAATAATTGAGAAGAAAACACTTAAGTTCACGCGATTGAAAAGAACAGCTATAAAACAAACTATGCTCTAAAAGAACACTAAAAGAGGTACAAACAAAAGATAAATACGCGGGATGTTAATAAAATAACAAGATGGAAATCAGAAAGAGATACAAAGAAAGGATTACGAAAGGATCACGCTCGCGCTTCGGAATTTTTACGTGCAGCGCAGCGCACACAACTACAATTATTGAAAAGCTGGCTATATAAAATAACAGTTAAAAAAAGTCACAATAAGAAGTTCCATACGGACCAGGCCAGCTCTTGATACACGTAGGGGAGTTGACGGGTGCCAACGAAGATGTGGCCAGCTTAGTAGACGATGAGGGTGCTTGGTATTGCAGTTGTCTCAATACGTTGCGCGTGTCACTCCATACTCGCCACCTACGCGAGTCTCGCGACCCCGACGACCACACTTCTTGCTGGTTGCACGGCAACTGCCGATTCCGATGCAGTCCAAACTCTTTCGGGACGTCCCGTCCCCTCTCGAGGTCAATTCTTTTTTTCTCGAACACATGTTTTTCCTTTCGATACAGGTGTAGGAAAGATGCTGCGCCGCCGCCGCTGCGTCGCCAGTCGCCGGATGTCATCTTCCTAACACAAAAGCCCCTTCCCTTCCTTGGACGATGGGGCATGCGAGCGAGACGAAAATTGCAGTCGTTTGTGACAATTTGATTGGTTTTGCTGTAAGATTTTTTTCGAAGCCCAGTGAATAAATAATGACGAAGAGGTGCACTGCAATGGTTACCTGCTCTGCTGTTGTTTTTTTTTCGAATTTCGCGATGAATTACACAGAACATATTAAACCTACATACCTCACATTATTTTAGCTAAATGTAGACGTACTAACACTGATGTTCAATCATATTACGAATCTCTGCATAGTGCAGATTTTTCTATAAAAATTCTCAAATTGAACTTAAAATTTTTCTTTTTTTGCCTAGTTTGCAGGCCTTTATTTAAAAAAGGGCCTATGACAAAGTGGTGAAAATTCCGCATTACTTTCTCAGCATGCTTATTCATAAAACAGCCAAAGCTTATATTAAGAACACTTTTCAATAAAAAGATATAAAGCGTGGAACTTGAGCAAGTTGGTAAGACATAACTGAGTACACGAACAGCGAAACCTGGAAGTAGTTACAGTGTAACTACAAAAGCAACTTTCTATCCTTGTTTATTGCTTCCTTAGTTACGCTGTAACTACTTCTCGATCACTCTGTTCATATATTCAAAAACTTATAATCGCGCGAACTGTTAGAAAAGAGCATGCAAGAAAAACTTCTGACGAATAAAAAAAAAAAACAGTTTTGATATTTTTTTATACTTTCCTAACTCATTCTCCTTTAATAAAAACATGATGCATTATATTGTTTCATTTGTAGATACAGCAATTACATTGCAGACGTAGCAGACATTATTCACACTTTTTGTGTGTCCAGAATAAACGTGAACAAATGCACGTCTACAGTACGTACTTGTACATTTAAACAAAAGCGTCCCAAGGTGACTGGTCTAACTTAGGCACGGCAAGATTCCAACGCACGTGCTTGGAGCATTAACAGAGGAAATCAGCCAAGGTCACAAATTCGGTGTCTGTAGCTCAAGTTCCCAAACTGAATTTGGCTCCCACACAAGAAACACTTCGAAGCATTGACATGGAAGTTGAAGCTTAACTGCGCTCATTCGGTGGGAAGCATTTGAAAATTCTTGTCAGGAAGCTGCGAGTGCTGGTTTCCCACAATCGGGTGACAGACACTTTAGCTAGAGAAACTGCTCTGCATGAATTAATTGATCTCAGTGAAAACCATAAAGGTGGTGCTCCAGGAGCCAAATCAAAAAGGAACAAATGCCAAACTATAGACAACTGGGTGCGCCCGCCCATCTGAGATGGTGGTAGCAGGCGACTTGTACTGGCCGTGAGCACAGTCCGCTGCTCCCTTCATTTGACTCAGATTGTGCCCACGCTTTGCTCTGCTGCTGGGCATTTCATGGCGGCAAAGTATAGCTCCTAGCAAAATAATTGCGCAGACTACCATTCGAAGCACAAGAAGCTCAATTCAAAGACATGAAACTTTCGCAGAGCTACCGACTTATACATCAGAACTTGATGACTCAGTGCCTCAATGAACCCCAGGCGTACAAAAATAATTTGTAATCATTCCCTACTGTGCTTATCCCTGCTAATTTACAGTGGCAAGACATCATTACTATATACAATATCATGCCAAATTAAAAAGCCGTACGCGATCACAAATCGCATACAATTTTCAGACCCAGATATTGAGCTCAGTCTTGCTTAAAGGCCTTATTTGACAGGCCCCCTTCACACCGAAACATGGACTGTGCACGCTTGCTTGCTCGGTAATCCTGCACTCATGGCAACTCTCTTATCAAATAATTTCAAAATTGGCGTCCTCAGTGCAGTGGACAACTATTTCAGTGCTACTTGTCTTTTAAGAAACTGAAGTATAGGCCTGCATTCCATACTTAGTGGGCAGGAAATCTGATCTACCATTGCTTATCCTTGCACAAGGGCATTTTTCGACAGGCCGTAACTGAAAGTAAAACCATATAATGCAACATGTTTTTATTGATTATGCAAGCTGATGTGCAGGACAGTTAGTGCTTATAGTATAAAAAATATCAAAATGTTTTTTTAATAATCATCGACAGGTGATTTCCTTGGATTCACTTTTCTTGAAGTTAGCGTGATCATATCTTTTGATCGAGAAGTGTTATTAATATAAGCTTTGGCAGTTTTATATAAATAAGCAAGCTGAGAAAGTAACGCGGAATCGTCACCGCTCTGTCATAGGGCCTTTTTGAAATAAAGGCCTGGAAACTAGACAAAAGAATGTTTTTATATCGAATTTGAGAGTTTTTATAGAAAAAATATACACTATGCAGAGATCTGAAATATATCTGAAAGTAACGACAAGTATGTCCATATTTAGCCAAAATGTGAGGTAAGTAGCTTTAATATATTTTGTGTGATTCATCGCCAAATTGGAAAGAAAAAAAACAGCAGAGCAAGTAAGCGTGGCACTCCACCTGTTCGTCAAGATTGATTTGCTCTGCTTCGGAACACTTTTTTACGGTAAAACAAATTATAGATCTCTTCTTTCCACTCATCAGGTAATATATATATATATATATATATATATATATATATATATATATATATATATATATATATATATAAAATTTTGAAAGAAATTTAAGAGGTTGACCAGCCATGCTTTATTGGATCTTGCGTGGAATCACCCAGCCATCAGTACTGATGTGCACGGTTGCCCCATGGTTTTTTTTACCATACAGGTCTGTTGCAATCGCTACACTGAAGGGCTTTTACAGATTCGAAAAAGCACGACTTGTGCACTTTTCTTCATGTGCTGTCATTTTTTGTGTAAATAAGAAGTGGTTTAAACATTTGCATTAGAGATGACAAGCCTACCTGTGATTTTGAGGGTTGACCTTTCTTTGATGGCTACTCGACATGGCAGGTCCTTATTGGCATACTTCAGCACCTTCTCATCCTGGACAAAGAAAGTGCCAAGCAAATTCACGAGAAAAAGAAATAAAAAAAAAGAATTCTCGATAACTGCTTCAGTGTCAAGTTAAAAAAAGTGCTGCGCAAAGAAGAAAAGCAAGTATATGCACATGTGTAAGGAAAAACAAAGCACAGTATCATCTACTGCAAAATAAAACACTCATATGATGCTCGAAGTTAAAGAAACTCTTTCTTTTTCTGCATTCAGGAGAGCCATAGTCACATTGGCTTTACTGCCAGATATGCATTCTTTAGCAGGTATGAGTGGGCTACGTTGTAAATTTCTTGCACAACAAACACAATGAATAGTGATGAGGTGAATGCTAGACAGAAAACTGCTCATGCTATGGTGTCCTCTTTTTTTTTCTCACGCGCCTTCTCATCTGTGCATTGACAGCTTTGTAAATTGGCAGTCGCAAATTATTTTAATATACAACAAAACCTTGTTATTTGAAAGCCTCTGGGACCACAAAACATTTTCGACTGAAGAAAGTTTTAAAACACACAAAAAATGAGATGGTTCTACGGGTAATGTTTCTTTCCAATACCCAATCTTGTCCAATCTTTATTTCGCCATAGACACGCAGAAAGAATAGTTCATATGAGTCACAAAGCAATTCAGCATAGTGGTGCTGATAAATGATAGGTGAAGCACCTCAGCCTCATTCTTGCCAGTGCAAAGAAAAAAAAAAAGAAGAAAGGTCTAAGGTATGGGTTAGCAAAATGCATGCAGACGTCAAACACGTGTTTCACTGCTGCACATCAGTCACATGCAAGAAGTGTGTTGCATGCTCCTCCCAGTGTCAGTGCGTCATAAACCGACTCCTTGCCCATTCACTCTGAGAATAGGAAAAAAAAAATATAGGGTGGTGCAACCAAACTCCTAATGCATAATGGCTGCAAAAATTGACTATTGGAGATTTCGAATGAGGCTTCCAAAGCAGGTGCAGCAGGCGACGTCAGTGAGGTAGTTAAATCCCAGAGAAGTTACTGGAAATTACCGGTAGTAACTGTGTAGAAGTTACTGAAGCAACTGCCAATTCGAGGTCAATAACCATCATCAATTCTGTCAGACTGGTCATTTTGTTTTCTCCAGTTACAGTGAAAAACTAGCGAAAGGTTGTGTAATGGCACGCGAATGCTACGACAACCATATGGCATGCTGCCTGCATGTGAATTCTGTGTTGCGGTGCAGTCAATCTTCTCTGCAGGCATGCATTGCAACTGGGTGTAAAGCATACCATTGACTGAATTTTCTTTATGTGCTGACAGAAATGAGGCTAGGCTACTCCACTAATCACTCATCAACACTGCTATGTGGCATTGCATTGTGGCTTAAAAGGGCTACTGCTTCTATAGATTGGCAGTGCAATTGGGTATTGCCACGAAGCATTGCAAATAGTTGAATTAACTTGGCTTGTGCAGTAGACTGCTTTAAGTTATTAGTCAAGTTTGCATGAGAAAATATGAGGGCAAGGTTCTGTTTGGTGTCGCAGAACTAAGTTGCCAAACTTCAGGGCCAGTGTTGCCAGACCGCTGCCAAATATGGCGGCGACATCATTGCTACTGAACAGCGCAAGGATCAATGGATTGCCTCACTGATAGACTTGCTGACTGATCCATCCACTCCATCCACTCGCGCGTTGTGTCGTCAAGCCCACCATTTTGCCCTTCACGACGACCTCCTACACAGGCGCAATTACAACGGTGACGGCCGCCAGTGGCTACTAGTCATACCTCGCAGTCTGCGCTCTGACATACCGTATATACTCGTGTAAGGGCCGCACTTTTTTTTCGAAAATTTTGCTAGGTGCGGCCCTTACACGAATCAGGCCGATTTAGTACAGGCAGTACAGGCCAAAGGTCTGTACTGTTTATGCAACAGTAGCAGAGTGCAAGAGTCACAAATGACATGCCAGAAATGTTTTTATTCGGATTCCATTTCGCTGTCCTCGTTCTCGGAGGAGCTCGCCTCGGCGTCCGCGTCTTCCCAGAGACGGTCATCTTCGGTGCCGTTCATGGAGTTCGAAATTCCCGTTACCTTGACGCTTTTAGCAACTACTTCTACTGACATGGCACGCCACGCATTCAAAATCCATTCACACACCTGTTGGAGCGACGCCCGCTTCAGCCGTCCTGTAGGGGTCTTCTCGTGGACGCCTCCAGCCATCCATTCAGAGTAACATCGGCGAAATTCCACTTTGAATGGTCTGTTGACGCATACGTCGAGCGGCTGCAGCACACTCGTCAGGCCACCGGGAATGACGGCCAAGTCCGTACGAGTTGCGGCAACTCGGTTCTTGACGCGGTCGGTCAAGTGGCCCCTAAAGCTGTCCAAAACAAGGAGGGCTTTCCGTTGTAACAGCCCTCCAGGTCTGTTTGCCCAGACGGTCTTAATCCAGTCAACGACCAGTTCCTCGGACATCCAGCCCTTCTCTTGCGCACGTACGACGATTCCCTGAGGGAACTTCTCTTTTGGGAGAGTCTTCCTTTTAAATACGACGTACGGCGGAAGCCTCCTGCCGTCTGCCGTGATGCACAACATCACAGTGCACCTTTGGCGTTCTGCACCAGTCGTGCGCACAGACACACTTTTCGCACCTTTTAAATCCACTGTGGTGCTTTCCGGTGCATCGAACCACACAGGTGTCTGGTCCGCATTCCCAATTTGGGACAGGTCGTATTCATGCTCCCTCCTGAGAGCATTCACGAAGCGATGAAACTTAATGACGTGGTCTTCGTACTCGCGCGGCAGTTTTTGGCAAATCGTCGTTCGGCGCCGAATAGAAAGCTGGTTACGGTTCATAAACCGCGTAGCCCAGCCCCGACTTGCCTTGAATTGTGCCGGGGGTATTTCCATGTGGCGAGCGATGCTGAGGGCTTTGACGCGTATCATGTCAGTCGATACGGCGTAGCCGTCCCTTCGTGTGTCGACGACGTAGTTGACGAGCTCGCTTTCGAGTTGCGGGTACTTGCACTTTTTCCCGCGAAACGCCTTTCGGCTCCTGTTAGTAGCGGCGAGGGCATCTTTCTGATTCATCCAGTAACGCACGCGCTTCTCATCGACGTCGTACTTTCGTCCAGCTTCCCGCTTCCCGTGCTCCTCGGCATAGTCAATCACTTGCAGCTTAAATGCTGCAGTGAATGATCTCAGATGCCGGCCCATCGTCCGTCACGTGCGCTGGCTTCTGCAGGGTTCACTACAACCAACAAAGTGACACCGACGACACCGATCTGAAGTCGCGCTGCCAACGTATCGACACGATGCTAGGAACGATGCCAACAAAGAGGCCGCACAAGGCAAATATGGCGGCGCGCTGTCAACAGCGTGGTCGGCGCGTCGGCGGAAGTAGAATAAAAGCGGAAAAGCGTGCAGCGCCATCTGGCTGTAAATGAACTAACTACACTTTTCTGGCGGGACATTTTGAACTTTTGTTTTTTTTTTTTCGAAATATCCGCTTTCAAAGTTGGGGTGCGGCCCTTACACGAGGGCGGCCCTTACACGAGTATATACGGTATGCGAATTCTTTCATTCTGATCCGCAATGTGCGCACTCCGGGGTATCGAAGACTTACCACCGTATTCGCCAACGGTACTTTTGGCGCGGCATGTACCGCTACGTGCAGAAATTCGTTCGCTCCTGCATAGATTGTCAGCACCGCAAAGCTTCAACGCACCTGTCGCCGGTAGGTCTGCAACCTCTACCTTGCCCTGCCAGGCCCTTTGGGCGCGTTGGCATCGATTTGTATCGGCCACTTCCACTAACGTCGGCTGGTAACCGCTGGGTCATTGTCGCTGTGGACCACCTCACGCGATACCCCGAAACAGCCGCTCTTCCCGCGGCTACAGCGAGCGATGTGGCCTCCTTTCTGCTCCAACGATTCATTCTGCGACACGGTCCACCCCAGGAACTGCTCAGTGACCGAGGCCGTGTCTTCCTGTCTGAAGTCGTTGAAGCCATTCTCAAAGAATGCAACGTTGTTCACCGCAAAACTGCTACTTACCACCCGCAGACAAATGGCCTCACCGAACGCTTCAACCGTACGCTTGGCGACATGCTTTCCAAGTACGTCGCCGCCGATCACACAAATTGGGATTCCATTCTACCCTTCGTCACCTACGCATATAATACCGCCCCTCAGAGCACTACTGGCTTTTCACCTTTCTTTTTATTATATGGAAGGCACCCGTCATACACCATGAACACGATACTTCCGTACAGGCCAGTTCCGTCTGAGTGGGCACCTATTTCTGCTACAGCCAAGCTTGCCGAAGAGTGTCGAGAGCTTGCAAAGACCTTTACTGCGCATGATCAACAGCGGCAAAAAAGCATTCGCGCTGACGCCAGCACTACTGCGCCCACGTTCCTCCCTGGAGCGCTCGTCTGGCTTTTGATCCCTACCACTGCAACTGGCCTATCTTCAAAACTATTGCCCAAATACGAAAGCCCCTACCGTGTCGTCAAATGCACTTCCCCAGTCAACTACTTGATTGAACCCATCGAACCATCTTCGGACATGCGCCGTCGAGGACGCGACATTGTTAACGTGGAGCGCCTCAAGGCCTACCATGACCCGCTCATTGTAACCAGCTGTTAGGTTGCCAGGCGGCTCCCTTTTCGTACCCGGGGTAGTTGTGGTAAAGCCTTTGAACAGTGGGTTGTCCTCTCCAGCGCCTTCTAGTGGGTCTCTCTTTTCATAAGAAGAAGAACAGCTCGTGCAGAGAGTCGGTCCCGGCATTGACTGTCGCTGTCGTGAATCATCGCGAAGTGTCCGCCAATAAACCTCTTAACATATCCTTCAATAGTTAAGGTAAAGACCTGGAACTATCATTCCCTGGCAATGGTGAAACACGGACTCTAGATTGGTCACTTCAAAAATGTGAGTGAAAGGATGGTCAAACAATGCCCCTCTTCCCCCCACTACCACTCTTTTTGATATAAACTGTTTACAACTGGCATAACCAGGAGAGAATTCAGGAAGGGTTCCACTGCCCCCTCCCCCCATCCTTAGAAAAATTTGAATTTTGCATGTGTATACACAGGGTGTTTTTTTAAGTAATAAAGATTTTTTCGTAAAAAAAACTGTAAGAGATAAGCACTTCTAGTCTTTGCAGACAATTTGTAGGCTAAGTCTCAGATTTTACCACTAATTAGATCACTCAGGAATGATTAATTAACAAAAATAGTTTAATTACCTTTTTATTATCAATTTCAAGGTGGTTGTTTTTAAAAAGTGAGAATGTCACACGTGGTTTCAGAGATCTATTACCAAATTTCCAGACCGCGGTGCCGGAGAAACAAACTAACGCACCGGGTGTGACAAAATTAACCATGTACATCGAAACTAACGCACTCCGGTGCATTAGTTTCGGTTTATTCAGCATGCAGATCTGAAAACTCCGTGATAGATCTCGGAAACCACGTGCGTTATTCTCAATCTTTAAAAAGTAAGCTCACCATAATTTGTGATGTACAACAACTTCGCCATATAAACAACCATCCTAAAATTAATGATAAAAATAGTTATTTCAATACTTTTTGTCAATTAATCATTCCTGAGTGATTTAATTAGCGGCAAAATCTTTCCGCCTCAGCCTAGAAATTGCCTGCGAAGACGAGAAGTGCTTACCTGTTATAGTTTTTTAAGGAAAAATCTGTATTGCTTAGAAAAAAGAACCTATATACATGCGCATACAAACACTTGCAAAAAAATACAAAAAGAGTGTTCGAACCTCACCCAGAAAAAAAAAACTAATAGCTACACTCATGCTGTTCACAGATGTAGGTTGGGATGTGACAGCAGAGCAAACCCACTCTTTTAACTGAACAAAAACAAGGCAGCAGCGAAAAGTTTAGTGCAGTTGCGAAAACATAAAAAAAAAACAATTAGATAACTACAACTACGTCTTACAACAAAATACTGGAGCCTTTTTTTTTGGCTGTTTTTTTTTTCTCAACCACTGCAAGTAGCACAGTCAGAGGATGAATGCTGACCATCTGAAGGTAGAATATATCAGTGATGTCATCAACCAAAGCTACTTTGGCGCTGTTGAGAATTCCGGAAGCTTGGTCCTGCTTTCCTTCCGTAGAGACGCCGTCGAAGCAGCTCATCTTAGCCGCCCAATTTCTTGGTTCGAGAGGAGGGCCGCCAACACAAAGCCGATGGGGCGAAAGGGATTTGGCCCGCACCATTCCCACAGTAGCCTTCGTGAAACCGGCTCCGATCCTTCTTTTTTCCTATTCTACCTATCTCTCTCCTATCCAACTTTCTAGTCATCTTCAATAAACCAGTCTTGAAACTGTCACCGAGTCGAGTCGCTCCTCTTCAAGGCTCTTGTGCACATGGCCCAGCCGCCCTGTTATACTTACCGTGCAGCGAAGAATTCACTTTCCACTTAGAGTCAGCCAACGAAAATTAAAGTGCTAGTAATCATCTACATTTTCTGGTGCCGAAAGCCGGCATTACTTCGTCAGTTGGCATCGAAAGAGCCATGAAGCGTGTGTGAAAAAAGCAAGCCACCCTTCGACAGGCCATCAACGCCATCATTGCACAGAGCAGCACCATGCTGCAAGTGCCAGCCATAGCAATCGGTGAGCTTGAAGAACATTTTGAATATCTCGCGGAGCAAGCAAAGAAACTTATGATAGACAACGACGCCATCGAGAAAAAGAGTGAGCTACAGGAACTTGATGCCACGCTCACCGAATGCAATGACTAAAACAAAAAGATCACCACCATGATGACCAAAATCAAGCGAGCTCTAAAGAACGAAGCCCTAAGTAAAACCAGGTCAAGTACCTCATCAGAAACCAACAATTCGGAACAAGCAGCACATTCTGGTTCTATTCAGAGCACAGTGGGGCCTTCGTCTCTCCATTTAACGTCACTGACAACCAGACTTCCGAAGCTGGAGATATGAAGTACAACGGGGATCTGCGCTCATGGACCAGATTCTGAAACCAGTTCGAGTGTATGATTCCCAAAAATGCAGCCCTCCATACCATCGACAAGTTCCAGTATCTGACCAGCTATCAGACCGGAAAGCCTTCGGCTGCTATCGATGGACTGCCACTCAGTGAACGAAGCTACGAAATTGCTGTCAAAACATTGTTAGAAAAATTTGGCAATGAGGAGCACATTTCACGTTTGATTGAGGTCCAATCGGTGCACAATCTTCAAGACACCGAGAGGCTAAGGACACTCTACGATGAACTCTAGACGGGCATACGCAGTCTCGTGGCATTGAGCACATATGGCGTGCTTTTGTTGACTGTTCTGCGGAAATGCATGCTGAATGAGCTTTGCCTCGAGTACTACCGGAGAAAAACAACATCATAAACCGTTCCTGATCATGACCATCGCATTTTCTAAATTTTCTCAAGACGGTGGTAGAGAGCCGAGAGAGAGCCCAACACACAGTACGACCGGTGCCTGACGCCGCTATAAAAACGAAAGCTTCAAGCACTACAGATCGCCATCAAACACTGTCTGCATTTGTTCTAGCAGTGACTGGAGGTGAGGTCCTCTGCATCTTTTGTGATCAAGAAGGGCACACCATGGAAAACTGTATCACTGCCATTTTCATAGACATAAAAGAGGTGGTAATGTCAAAGGAGCAGCACTGTTACAAGTGCGCGAAAAGAAATCACCGCGCCGCCGATTGCAGAACATCAAGATGGCTGAAGTGTGCCAAGTGTTCGGGACTGCACACAACGGGCGTCTGCAAGTCCAATCAAAAAGCAGCACCACTTCCCTCAAGTGAAGGTACAGCAACCGGTGTCACAGTCCAGTCATCACTACAGGAGAAATGAACACAAGGAAAGGCACAGGTACTTCTACAAACGCCACGAGCGTTCACAGCAGGATAAAATAAGACTGCTTTGGTGCAAATGGTGCTTGATGGTGGCAGCCACAGAACATTTATACTAGAGATTTCCAGTCATCTAAAACTCCACGTCATAGAAGAGGTGATGCTGACCATCTATGTCTTTGGAATCCAGAGGCTGCTAAAGAAAGGACGCTGTCCTTTCTTTAGCAGAAATGCTGGCTCAAGAAATGGCGCAACACCAGAGTCCATGTCGAAGCACTCGAGATACCAGAGATCAGCCGAAACCTGCTACCACCACCGGATGACCGCGTTGCCCACCACATGCAGAAACAGGACCTTGAACTAACTGACACCGTACCAGATGGCTACCAGCCTAGAGTGAGCTGCTTGTTGGGGCTGATCACTATTGGGATGTCACAACAAGTAGTGTAAAGCTCGTCAATGAGAGGCTCGTGGTCATAGAGACTGTGTTGGGAAGGGTGCTACAGGGCACAGACACAACATCGTCTGCCTCAATGCACCAGACGAACGTCGAAGCTATGCAAGTCAGCGTGAATCCAGAACCAGACGTTTCACGTCAACTAAGATCATTCTGGGAGCTGGAACACCTTGGGATCGTTGATGACACACTGCTTACCACTGAAAATGACGACGTTCTTAGATCATATTAAGACACCATTGTCCACAAGAACAGTAGATATGAAATGAGGCTTCCATGGAAAGAGAACTCCCATGGAAAGAGAACTCATCGCAGCTGACCGACAACAGAGCAACAGCATCGCACAGACTTCACTCACTCTCTGCGAAACTGCTGCGAAATGATGAAACGATCTGCAGCTATGACCCGGCGATTCGGAACAACCTCCAAGCTGGACACACTAAGAAAGTCAACGAAGTGGGTGAGCCCTCGCAGGGGCTCATTTGTTACATGCCACACCGAGGCATTGACCGGCCAGGTAGCGAAACAATGAAGTTGAGGGTTGAATTGGATGCATCCTCCAGAGCAGCAGAGAACCTATCGTTCTACACAGGATCCGACCTAAATCCAAGTTTATCAGACATTCTAATACGATTTCAAGTGCACAATGTGGCCTAGATTTCGAATGCACAATGTCTGACATAAAAAAGGCTTTTCTCCGACTTGAGCTGGCTGAGAAAGAGCGCCCTCCGCTTTCTGTGATATCAAGGTGCACCAAAGCAAGGCGAAACGCTACCCCTGATAGAAAAACACTGGATGACAAGGATACCAATCGGCGCTACATGCAGCCTGTTACTCCTCGCAGCTACCTTACGTCATCATTTGAAAAGCGTCGAAGAGAAATTTCCTGGCACCGCTAAAATCCTGAGTGACAACCTGTATGTCGATGACTGTTACTGGTGCTGACAGTGTAGAAGAGGCACAACAGATATAGAAAGAAGAGCACAGGCTTTACTAGAGATGGGAGGCATGAACATCAGAAAATGGTGGTCAAACAATCCAGTTTTAATGGCATCATTTGCTGAGACTAAGACAGGCCTGAAGACCCTACCATAGTTGGGCCCCACAAATATTCTCGGTATAGAATGGAGGCCCGAAACAGACGAGTTCGTCTTTGAGATGTCCGCCCTGATTGGATTTCTTGCAAGTCTGCAGGACACAAAGGGATTTCTACTACAAGCCTCAGCATGCATTTGAGACCCATATGATTTCATCGTGCCCACTACTATCACCGCAAGGATAATATTTCAAAGCCTCTGGATACAGGGTACAGCATGGGATGACAAAATTACTCCAGATGTGCGAGACAGATGGGACAAATGGTGCCGGCAACTTCCTGAACTTCGGAAAATAACAATTCCTAGAATATTAGCTCACAACCTGAAACGTGCGGAGACAAAACTTGAGCTGCACTATCTTGCGACGCGAGCCCTATGGCACATGGCGCAGTAGCTTACATCAAAGCATGAAATCAAGACAGTGAGGCCACCGTTGTGCTATTAATAGAAAAGGCAGGAGTCCCTCCACTTAAGTGGTTCTCATTGTCATGACTAGAACTGATGGGAGCATTGATTGGTGCACGACTCGCAAGATACTTGATGAAACAATTAAACATTGAGGACATTTCCATGAACTGTTGCACCAATTCAACCGTTGCACTCAGTTGAATCAAGAGCTGCGCTCTGAGGTGCAAAACCCTTCGTTGCCAATCGCATTCGAGAAATTGAAATGCTGACAGATCCAACATCACGGAAACACTCTTCCGGCAAGGAGAACCCCTAATATTTACTGGCCCGCAGGATGTTGCCGTCCAAGCTCGTGGACGCAAAGACTTATGGACAGGCCCCAAATGGCTACAGAAAGAAGAACAATTCACTATAGCCTGAGAGTCACACCTCGGCATGAGATAGCTTTGCATGAAAGAAGAGCAAAAGATCCAAGTCTCAAGCTCTGTCGCAGTGACACACTCGGAGCTGCTGATGAATTTAGAAAACTACAGCTCCTTGACCAGAGTGCTCCGCGTAAGGACGTAGTTCAGGCGTTTCTTTAACAACAGTCCATGCCAGTCGGCGTTTCTTTCACAACAGTCCATGCCAGTCGAAGTTGACAGCAAAGCTGATGGCTGAGGAAATACCCGATGCGGAAAGGCTTAGGCAGAAAACCTGCCAATTAGAAACATTCGCAAATGACGTTTGCGCACTGTGCGATTTCCGGCCTCTCGATCGGACAACCACAGTAATGGCACTCAATCCGTTCTTGGACGGTGATGGTGTGATGAGAGTTGGTAAGCGGCTACAGTACAGTACAGTACAGAAAAAGCTAAGCATCCTGTTATATTGTCACCGTCTCACCCTTTCACGCACCTGCTTATTCACTGGGAGCACAGACGCCTATTGCATGCTGGAGTGCTGGAGACATTACCCACTCTTCGAGAACGATATTGAACTATCTGAGGAAGACAAACAATCAAATCAGTCATTTGACGCTGTCTTTCATGTCGGAAGCAAAGCTGCCGAGGCGCAGATGAGCCTACCACCTCACTTCCTGCCTCCAGAGTAAGCCAAGCTGACTCTTTCGAGACAACAGGAATGGACTTTGTGGGGCCAATACTGTACAAAGAAAGAGGATCAAAACACAAAGCTTATATTGCTTTGTTCACTTGCACGACAAGGGCCATACACCTCAAACTTGTTGCGAGACCTCTCATCCAAATAGTGTTTGATGGCATTCAAGAGATTTGTATCGAGGAGAGGAATCTGCAAAACTGTGCTATCCAACAATTCTCTGACATTTATACGAGCTTCAAGGTAATTGATCCAAATGTTCCAAGCCATAAAATCAAGCGAGGTTCGTTCTTTCTTCAGTGAGCAAAACATCACTTGAAAATTCATTGTTGAGAGAGTGGCATGGTGGGGTGGCTTTTGGGAAAGAATAGTGAAAACCATCAAGGCCACCCTTCATTGAGTGCTCCGAAAAAGCTACCTTTACTACAACAGCCTCTCCACAGTTCTAAAGCAAGCAGAGACTGCGGTTAATTCTCGTCCCTTGACCTTTGTCTCTTTGAACACGGGGAAGCTTTAGGCATTGACACATGCCCACTTACTGATCAGCCACAAGCTAACAAGTTTGCCTCCTCTCCGAGAAACAACGAAAGTGAAGTCGACCGCAAATAGCCAGATCCGAAGATGGCAGCAGTGCCGCACTCTATTTGACTCATTCTCGTGACGTTAGAGACTCGATCTCCTGCAACTGCGTTCTGCACATGTAGTAAAGCCAGGAATAGGCATCAATGAAGGAGATATACTCCTCGGAAAGAAGAGAACTCCTCGCCAAATGTGGAAACTGTGCTGTGTTCTGAAAACTTTCCCAGAAAGAGATGGCCGAACACGCGCTTGCTAAATACTTGTGCCTGACAAAAGGGAACTTCGACGACCAGTGCAAGCCTTGTACCAGCTTGAGGTCAATGCCTAAGCAGCCACCATGGGACAAAGATGACCAGGAATGAGCTGTGGAATGAATGACGACACACTTGGGGAATTTGAGAACACCTTTGTCCGCAATAACCGCGAAAACAAAATCGGGCTCCCATGGAAAGAAAACGAATCGCAGCTGACTGACAACAGGGGAACAGCATCGCACAGGCTTCACCCACTCTCTGCAACACTACTAACCGATCCCTAGCTATGACCAGGGAATCTAGAACTACATTGAAGTCGGACACGATGAGGAAGCTATCGAACTAGGTGAGTCCCCGCAGTGGCCCATTTATTACATGCCAAACCGAGAAGTTGCCTAGCCAGGTAGCAAAGAACTAAGTTGAGGGTCGTAATCGATAAGTCTTCCAAAGCAGCAGGGAAGTTATCATTGAACGAAGTTCTCTACACAGAACCCATCTTAAATTCATGTTTGTCATTCAAATTCAATTTCGAGTGCACAAGTTGGCCATAATGCCTGATATTGATAAGGCTTTTCTCCAAATTGAGCTGACTGAGATGAATCACGACGCACTTTGCGTCCTGTGGTATCAAGGTGCACCAAAGCAAGGCGGAATGCTACCCCCGATAGAAGAATACCGGATGACAAGGGTACCATTCAGCGCTACGTGCAAACCGTTCCTTCTCGCAACTACCTTATGTCTTCATTTGAAAAACGTCAAAAAAAAAAAAAAAAAAAAAAAAAAAAAAAAAAAAAAAAAAACTTCCCACACTTAAGATACTGAGTGACAATCTGTATGTCAATGACTTTGTTACTGGTGCTGACAGATATGCAAGGAAGCACAGTCTATACTAAAGATTGGAGGCATGAACTTCAGAAAATGGCACTCGAACAATCCAGTTTTAATGACGTTGTTTTCCGAGACTAAGACAGCCCTAAAGTCTCCACAGGAGTTGGGCCTCACAAAGATTCTCGGTGTGAAATAGAGGGCCGACACAGATGAGTGCGTTTTTGAGATGTGCGCCCTGATCAGATTCCTGGAAAGTCAGCACGACACAAAGCGATTTCTACTACAGTCTTCAGCATGCATTCTTGACCCGTATGGTTTCCTCGTGCCCACTACTATCACTGCGAAGATAATGTTTCAGAGCCTATAGGTACGCGGTACAACATGGGACGAAAATATCCCTCCAGATGTGCAAGAAAGAAGAAACAAATGGTGCCGGCAATTCCTGAACTTCGAAAAATAACAATTTCAAGGACATTGGCACCCGCTCTCGACTATGACAGCCTTTCCAATGTTCTAACGCAGGCTGAAGCTGTGGTTAATTTCCGTCCTTCGACTTTCGTCTTTACGGACGCGGGGGAGTTACACCATCGACACCTGCACACTTCCTTGTTGCCGAGTACTTCTGCCTAACAAAACGTAACTTCGACGACCAGTGAAACTCATGCACCCGCTTGAGCTCAACACCTAAGCAGCCACGATGGGACAATGTTGACCAGAAATACAGAAGTTCATCTTCGCCACCCAATTTAATGGGTCTAGAGAAGGGCTGCCAACGCAATATCAACGGGAGTGAAAGGGGTTTCGCCCACACCATTCCCCCGACAGCCTTTGTTTCCAACTTCTTAGTCATTTTCAATAAACCAGTTTTGAAACTGTAACCGACGAGTCGAATCGCTCCTTTTCGCGCGGGCCGCGCGCCCTGCTATAGTTGTCGTGCAGCGAGAAATTTGCTTTCCAATTAGAGTTGGCTGACAAAGATTAGAGCAAGTAATCATCTACAGGCGCACCTCTTGTAGCAGCTGAAACCTTTCTTTGGAGTGGCACAACAACCTTTTGGAGCAGTTACCAAGCGCAATTTTCCCACTCATATATTTATCTCCAAGTTGAAGCAGCTGTACCACATTTTTAACAAAATTGATGTATGCACAAATGTATACAAAAATTTTTACTTAGAATATGCAAAAAGATGAAATTAAGTTACTACGTTTTGTTTTTCATAGCAGGCCCAAGTTCACTACACCGGACATTTTTCCAGAATCCACTTCATATATGCAACTACTACAACAACACAGCACCCGATAGTACTAGCAGGGACAGTTGGGCGAGTTGGTGCAAATTCACATTTGAAAAAATCATAAAAAATACACAAACCACAGGCATGAAGGAGACAAATATGTCATCTTGACTCCTTCGTGTTTGAGTGTTCAGATTTTTTTTGCACTATTTTTAAACACTAAGTCGACAGTACGCTTCAGTGATCACACGATAATAAAGTAATGGCTTGGGTACGGTTTGCTAGCACCTTCAGTCTTCTTTTTCTCAAATATATCTCAAGAACAGCATCTTAGCGCACGCTGGGTACAAATTACGAGACTATTGCAAAAATGTAGCACGCTTTAACAAGTTTCACCTTTTTGCATAGTTTGATGTGATTGGAGCAGCTATCACATCACGCATATATCCATTCTTGGCACTAAAATCATTTCCAGATTTCCTGAACCCACCAAGCCTGACCAGCACCTCCTCCATTTTTTTCTAGCAACTCCTCTATTTTTTCAGTGCTCGGGCGAACGCTCTCTTCAAACCGTCGAGCGCACGCTCAGTCTCCGATCGCCGCTGCTGCATGATGGCGCTGCGCGAGTAGACTACGGGATGCTGGCGCTGAACGACCGCACGTATTAGGAAGCTCGCGAATTCGTGTTTTCATGCGAGTTAATTTGCCGTTGTGCTTCTTGATGGCTTTCACGGATGCAGGGAAGATGAAAAGTAACACGAACATAACGACACGCTGTTTTCAACTGGCTCTTCAGGTCGTGCTACCGGTATGATACTATATGCATTAGAGTTTTAAAGCATTCACATTTTATTTTTTTCTTTGAAGCTATCGCAACCTCATTACTTGTATGCGTCAGTATATAATACTTCTGTGTATCACTCTGAATATCTGACAGAAAAAATCAGTCTTTTTTTTTTTTTTCATTTCACATTCGTTAAAAAAAAATAACGCGCCGGTCCATTTATGGACTCACCTCAGACGACTGAAAGGCAATAACTATGCCCGTTTTCTTTCGATTCAATGCATAGAATGTTTCCTACATCCCTACAGGATATTTCTGCACCCAACATCACTTTCTTACTGCCTCAAAAATTGGAAACAAAGCTAGCTTTCTGCCCCTCAGCTGGTGATGCACTGCCCTTATGATTGGCCCATTTCAACCATGTGAAGATTTTATATCATATAGTCAAGTTGTGTGACCTTCCGATACGTCACAAGCATTTATGATATGTGACGTCATATGATGGCGTTTTCACGTAATGATGATTTCTTGCATCACTCGTGTTCAAGCCGCCGACGCGAGAAGACGCCAGATGCTGCCAGCTATCACGTTTTTTGGTTTATGTGAGGCATTTGAAGCTATCCCCTTACTGCACTGTACGACTGTAGCTCAATGAAATCACAGCTTCCTCTGGTATTCTGGGGGAACGTGCTTGCAGTAAACAAGCAGAACAATTGGTCTCCTAATAAATCCTTGTACTACTCTAATATGTAGCCGTCATTTACAACCCGAACATTTTATAGATTATAAGTAGTGGTGACTGAACACTACCCGTCACGTTTGGTAACATGGCAATTCGTATTACTAAACGGGAGTGTGCTGCATCCAAACAGTCAACAAATGAGCCTGTCAGTAACAACGCTGCCTCGCGATCACTGCCGTATGCAACACTAACATTTCGCCCCGAAGCTAAATGACAACACATGGGCACCACACAGGCATTTGGCTCTACTCTGATCGCTACCGAATTAAGACGCCAAAGGGAAGAAGAAAGAAATAGAGCTGAGCAACCAAATATTAAGGCTACAACAATCCGTCCACGAATACACAGACAAGCTCAAGCAACTGACCACAGGCTGCATTTTTCCTGCCTGTCACCTTGGCTCAAGTTGAGAGTCTGCATTAGATTTCAGACTTTAACAGCGCCTGTTCAAAACATAGTCAATGATCGTAGAAATCGCACCGCATATGGAGCTGTTCTAGTTTATTTCACAATGACTTCACAGTTTAAGCTCTCAAATGGTGAAATCACCTGCCATATTTCCTCATTTTCTGACGCTTGTTTTTTCTCGGTGGCTACACATGTAATGTTTTGCGAAGGGGACGGATGATGAACTATATATCTAGAAGCAGTCTAGTGGCATTTTGTGCTATTTAGTGCATATACTCCAGGCTTGCACATAATGTGCTATGCCACTAAAGAGTAGCAAGCATCGCACAACATTAGACACCCAAGCTTTTAATATTAGCTCATGGCGAAGGCTTCTCTCAAAAATATACTTTCAGTTAGTCGAAAAAGCAACACTCAGACAAGTGAACGCCCTGGTGACAAAACGATGCGCTGCTACACCATATGTTAAAATGACAAAACGATCTTCTGCGGATTACAGGCATCAGTTATCTGGTATCAGCCTAGCAGACGACGCGCGAGCGCCTCGATCCAAGTAGTCGCGAACGACACATGCCTTTAAAATTAGCTAGGTGTCCAGAATAAGTGCGTCACGATTATCGTTTCCAAATTTTCATTACATCTTAAACAATGCAAATACAGCCGAAAACTGAGCCGCATAACAGACTCGAATGCAGCCGCGATGGCATCTCTACTCCAGTTGCGACACCTGGCGGCGAAACGCCGCACTAGCACCGACAGCCGCTTCCCATTGAAATACACTTTTTCACCCAGGCACTGAAAAAATAGATAAGGTGCTGGCAGTGGCTAACAACCCAGTCCAAATATCAATACGCTTTTCCGCTGGGCACCGGTATACTGTGGCAAAGGTGGCTCAAGCGGCATTTCCTACACAGAGTTAGAACCAAAGGCATGAAATTTTTTAACAGCTACACCTCCCCCCCCCCCCCACTTCCCACCTTTTTTCTTCTTTCACCAGGGGGGGGGGGGGGGTTAGGTGCCGCTTCGGCTCTCTTGTAAAACAAAAAAGTTTTATGTGCCACTTTTCAGGCAGTCAACATGGTCTCTTTGAACGCCCGCATTCGCAGCACATCGAGCTTGTTCGCGCGAGGAAAACGTGACACACGTTTCCAGCTTTAGTTCCTAACAAGCCATAGCCAAGTTTCCAGGCTAGGAAAGTAACATTTTCCGCCAAGCGTTGGTGGCTACAGCAATGAATTTTTGTCTTGTTCCATCGTCTTGCCAATAGGTATCTGCTGCAAGTCAACGGACTGATGGGCGTGCACCGTTGTTACCTCATCCGGTTATATTTTAAGTACATTATAGGCACTATAGGTGGGGTCTGCGCGCTTTGATGAATGGCGCAATATGCAGGTGGCCGACGTGGCTTGCATTTGTCGCTGAAATTAGCGCACCTGAGAAAACATTGAAGCTTGCTGGGCATTTTGGCACAGCGTGGTGCAACAATAGGAAATTATATCAAATTGGCCTAATTGGTGCAGCTGTGACACCTCTGCAGTAATAATATTACAGATGAAGCTGTACGAGCTGGTCGCCCCCTAACAAAACCAACATACCCAACAGATATATTGCAGAAGTGGTTGTCCAGTGTGTCTGCTTTTCGTCCCAGTGTTTTTTAAATTTTTTTTTGCGATTTATGTATGTATTAATAACTAATGGGCCTAGTCAGCGACCTTTAACAGTAAAAGGAATGTGAACTGAAATATTCGCATAAATAAAAAACAGACAAAAGCACTGCACCAACACTGCAGTGAGAAAATATAACTAAAACTTGTATTAACCTAGTCCCGATTATCAAACTACTACTTTTACAAGAAAGATGCACCTGTATATAGTGTCATGCATATTTATTGCTTTCTTTCGGTGTGCTCAGGTTCCGCTTGCAAAGAGTGTTAAAGGAGCATCGGCATCAAATTTGAAGATCGAGATGTGCCCATCATTCGATCACTTCGTGTGCATAGGTATTCTTGGCCAAATTTGAATGGCATCCGTGACGTGCTTCCTATTTTAATTCGATGTCAAACAGCGTTTAAAAGCTACAGAGAAAAAACAGAAAATAGACTGCCCTGCGACATCGACACTAGTGCTACGTGTTCGGTGTGGTACATTTCATAAATACCATCCTGAGTGACGATACGCTATAACAATGACGCCGACGATCTGAGTGTGTTTGGAGCGGACTTCTGGCCATGCTCTCATTGATGGCTCTCCTTGCTGTGTTGAAATGTGCATGCGATTCATCGTGTCGCATCGACTGATTTGACATGCGCTCCACAGCGCGAGTACAATCATTTAGAGTGGCAATACGTGCCAGAATGTCGGGGAACTGCTGCTCAATGAGAACCTGCACGTCGAGGCGCTGAAAAAGCGGAAAGTGCGTGCCGTTTCATGTCTTTCCGAGCCACGAACCTCAACGCAGCCAGTGGGTTGACTTTGTATGCACCGATAGACAGAGGGACTGCACACCTGTGCGGCGTCCAGTCCCTCTGTCCAGGGTCCAGGGTCCCTCTGTACAGGGTAAATCCTGCGTTGGCGAACCAGTTGGGTTTCACAGGCAGTGCGAGGCCCCTTTTCGAGGCCGGGGCTAAAGGGAGAGAGGAAGAACGAGTTGGCACTATTTAACCTTGCTGGCTGAAAACGCATGGAGGGGCTTTGATCTACGCCATCAGAGACACAGCTGAACTACAGTGTACAAGAAAACTAGAAGTTTCTAGTACACTGTAGCTGGACTGACTGCACGTGCACTCCTAGCAGATGAAATGCTAGTGTGTGCGATGTCACCATTTTTTGTGGAAGCCGCATCAGCGGTGCAGCGATTGCGACGTGGCGCCGAGGTTGCACTCACAGCACTACAGTTTGGCGGATTTTTCACCCATTTTGAACCTCGTTCGATAGCGCATATATTTATCAATATTACAGATATTCATTTGTCACTCAGGTGCGGTTTAGGTCACGAATCGCTACTAGGGGGTAGATAGCTACTCGTTCACGCAAAAGCCTTGACATGAGTACATTTGACGTCAATGCTCCTTTAACAGTTAGTGTGGAACCCTCCCCTGCGTGAAGAGATTGAGCGAGCACCAGTACTCGATGGCTCCTGTATAAAAGACGATGCGCTGTCCCAGTGATCAGATTATTGACGGTTAATGCTCAGCTCACAACTATCAGTGTACAGTGTGTATCGCTGAAGTTTGGGTTTTCATTTCCTGGACACCATCAGAATAAGGCTTCTCCGATTCTGGCAACACACTGTACCAAATGGCCAGACTTTGATTGACAGAGAAATGATAAGCACCTCTGACAGCTATCTTATTTCATCTGTGGCACTTTTCATTCTGCGATTGAGAAGCTGAAACATTGCAAGTACAATGTAAAGGAAGTCGAATAAAGTTAACCAAAATAATTTGGTCATGTCCTGTGCTTTATACTATTTACCATTTATTGCAACGAATTTTACACAGCCATCTTCAAATTACTAATTTAGATGGTTAAAAAACCTTCCAGTCTGAAATTTCTGTTCAAGACATAACTGCACACTTGTACCATGTGGACATGCTTCTGCAAGAATTCAGCAAACAAGCTGCGTAATAATGAAGTTGAAGGAGATAAATCAACAATTTCGGTTGGTTTTGACTACTGGGTCAGCCTTGCCACCCTTCTCCACAGCAGAACGGGGTAGGCATAGTTTGTTATTGTGACAACACCCACTAGGCAATCTAAATCTAGCACAATATAAGCGATTGCATTGTAGGCATGCAGCCAACAAATAAGCAAAGTTTCCTCTATATGTAGCTCGGGTCACTTACACACAGGCAAAGTGGTCAGAAAGCGTGGTGCGAGATACAGATGGCATAAACAAATACGCAATGTGGGCTACAACTGCCCCAGGCAATATTACATCACTCAGTGGAGAAAGAGGACTTGACAGGTGCTGAAAAGAGGTGCAGAGAGTAAGCTTGTCTGAGAGGTGTGTGTGTGTGTGTGTCTATACAAACACACACACGCACACACGAGGGCAAGTAAAAAATTACCTACACTTTTCATTCTAAAGTTTATTAAATGGGCCCTCACCAGGCCCCATAACAAATTCTAGTTAGACACTGCCAGTTGTTGCTTGTCCAAAGAAGACCATTATGCCACAAGTATAATTTCAGTCAGTTCATTATGAGTTGAGAAAACCACTATTTTATAGTGAAGTGGTGGGAAACCATCATGCAAGGAAGTGAGCTCAAAACCCTTGCCGCTCATCCCGCGTAGCCTTCGCAAGCGAAATCTCTTCCCTACTTTTTCCGACATCTGAGCAAGAGGTCACGGACGTGCCCAAGAAAGCCCAGCCCCCGAGCACGCAAGTGGCATTGTTTTGTTAGCCAGCATTATATTGTGGTCTACTGCCTGTTTTTTCTGCAGCTTTAGCAGGATGGATGCCTCAGTGCACACTTACTTGGAAATGCTGGCTTAGACGCGATAAAATAGATGAGAATAACGAGTGTTTCAACGCGCAGGACCAGTAATTTCGCTTCCAACGCTGGTGTCTGCTCGATGCACTAACTGCGGGGTAACCAAAGCATGAGAAACACAGGCACATTAGGCCCACACTATGTTGCAATTCACGAGAAAAAATTAATAAGCCACACACATTCCTTTTCTGTGTCTCATTATTTATCTCAAGTTTCATCCATCTATTCAAGCAACCAATTGCACAAACTGCACATTGTGTGAAATAAATTTCACTATGTCACGTGCTACTGTTGATGACGTCAGAGCAGAGTCATCTACGTAGAAGACTGACATCACAGTACTACATTTATTCAAGCAACCAATTGCACAAACTGCTCATTGTGTGAAATAAATTTCACTATGTCACGTGCTACTGTTGAGGACGTCAGAGCAGAGTCATCTACGTAGAAGACTGACATCACAGTACTACAGTCAACGTAGGACGATTCTGTCATCCACGTTATTTCCTCATTTTCTGGGTGCACCTGTAAAAAGAAGGGCATGCAGCGTTCATCTTGAAATTTAGCCTACTTCCATGGCACGTAGCACTGTGAATTTTAGCAGACGTGATTGTGAACGCCTCATGTATGCACTGCGCTCATCAGCATTAAATTAGGAAACGTGGTGAAGAACCCTTTAATGTGAAGCTGGGGTTGTGCTATACACATCATTTTTCTACTTAATTTGCCTCCTTATCAACGCCCTTCGACCAACGATAAATGAGCTTTTATTTCCTTTCCAAATAAAAGGTTTTTGGTTGGTCGTGAAGCAACTTTTACACAGAATTTTGCATGTTAATTCTCGGGCAAATTAGCGACCGTGCAACGCCTTGAGTGACCCAGACAAGCGAAAGCCACACGAAGCTAGGTTATGGCTGTAGGCAGTGTGTTCGATTAGCTCAAATTTTACCTTGTTGATGATTTTGATAGTGTGATGAGCCATGTGAGGCCGTGCATTGTCATGCAACAACAAAGCTTTCTTCGACAACAAACCTCAGCCTTTGTGGCGAATTGCTTGTTGCAATTTGCAAATTCTCAATCTCCCAAAACGCAGTTTTACATGATAGTGCTTTTCTCCCACACTGCGAGGATAGTCGGCGATGAACTTCTGAGCTTTCGATACCCTCAGACCAGAGGAAACGAATCACTGCTTGTTGTTCCTCTTTGGTGCTAACTTCTAATGAAGCAGCCAGGATATATCAGCAACATAAGAGATAAAATAGGAAGAATTAAGGTCAAGCTTTCACAGCACTACCACAACAGTATAACAACAAAAAATGCGAGGACAGCAGACAAACTCTGTAACACTAGAAAAGTTATGACAAAACTCATCAATGTATGTTTTTAACAAAGTCACACTTACAGAACAATTGACATCGTTGCCAGACGATTTCCACTTGGCAAGAGCCAGTGTCAGGCTTTGTATGAGCTGCAAAAGAAAACAGAAGCACACAAAAACGAATGCATGAAACTAACAAATGCACTCTGCAACTGAGCAACACAAGTGTATCGAAATGCAGCATCACCTCCTCTATTTCAAAGTGTAATTAATGCTGTGCGACAGGTATAACTAAGCGAGACAAAAATGACAAAACTACTACAAAGTGAAATAACAAGAAAATGTGCAAGTTTCTGTGCCACGATATTACAATATTAAATATGCATGTTCGAGCAAAATACCTTCATTGTGCACAGGATAACTATAACATCCCTTAATTTGAATATTGGCTAAATAGTGAACAACTGCCACAGAAACAAAAAAAAAAAAAAACTCCAGTGCAAGCGATCCTCTAATCAGGTCAGGAACCAGCCCTCAGGTTAATTGAAAAACACATCCACAGAAAAGCCGAAACTCTGTGAAATGCTGAGCGAAATGTTGCTGCGGTGCATGATGAAAAGGGTTCTAAAGCGGAGCACGAATTTTCTATTTTATCATGTAACCTGTTTTCTACAGAGCCTGCACTCGCCCTCTTTAAAGCTGTAGTGCCCACTGTTTGAGAAGAAACAACCAATGGCATGCCATTGGTTAAAGCTGACATAGATAAAGAGTGGTGTTAAGATCAGACGCACTTTGTACCATGGGGTGCCAGCATGTGCTGAAGCTGCATTCCAAACAGTGTGCCAACATTACCCAGCAGCCACACCTGCAAACACGAATCGCAGTGCGAGAGAGGTATCGGATTTTATCTTGGGTGTTGAAATGAAATCTTTCCTCCTAAATATCTCTTCCTGCGTAGCCTGCCAAGTCTAGAGAAGAGAGAAAGTGCTCGAAGTGAGTCAGATATCCTGGCAGCTCCACTTGCCTTTGACAGAAATTTCTGCTGCAGTCAATTTATGAGGCAGTAACTCTGATACTGCATTTGACGATTGCTACACTCAAAGCAAAGATCAAGTAAAACGAGCATCTTTTTGCTCCACAACAATAATCATCATCCACCTTGTGTTCCTTTCCTTGCACTATTGCCGCACGCCCGGCACTTTCAGGTACCGAACAACATGTGCGTTATTAGTGTGACATAGCTTTCTTGATAGAAAAGTGGCCAGCGTTGAGTATTCAAAAGTAGAAGCACAAGCAATCCGGATGATTACTGTTGTGGGACAAAGAGACAGCCTTTCTACGCTATCTTTTATTTTTGGAGTGTAAGAAAAGTGGTTCCTCCAAAGGGACCCTGCAATATTTTTCCTAGTAACCACCAAATGATTTCACTGAAGGAGTTTATAGCCTACTGAATAGAGCGCCAAAAAAAGTTTTTAGAATCTGTAAGGTACGAGCGGAGAGATAGGGATTTGTCGCATGCTGCACTTGCTTTCTTTCTTCTCTCCTCACCCCACTCACTATATATACGTAATGTAAAAACTCACAAATCAAAGGTTCTTCTACAACCACAACATGCTTGCTTGCCTGGATCTTCTCAAACATTATCAATGCAATATTGGTGACGGACGTCATTTTAAATACATTCCCCCTTTGAAAAATTAGTTTTCTTGATTTGTAAACATGTAAGGCTGCTGTTTATTTAAGATTATTCGGTATAAGAAACTAGGTTTCTGTTTTAAGTATTCATAAATTATGAAAATTTCTTCCTTCTGTACAGATATGAAACTGGACTGAAGTTCCTAATTTAACAATAGAAGCCCTATCATGAAAAATATCACTAGATACATTTATAGTCAGGGATTATTTCATGATCATTCATTTACTGTGGCATGTTATACTACTACTAAAGCATTTTGTGACACCTTATCCCCTTACTTTAGATTTAAAAAATTTGTATGTAACAGCTGCAAGTGCTCCAGTATTGGAAAAAATGCGTGTTCCAAACAGCAAAATTTTAAAATGTTGATTTAATGATGCTGTCACCAAGTTCAAACGATAAAAAGGGGCAGCTGTTCTTAAAAAGGCAAGCATCGAACCCGGCTGCGACACAACTAAGGTAAGCCTTTGTAACTGTTCCAGGACGTCTACAAGTCAGTCAAATTGATATGCCAAGCATGAGAAAAAAATGAACATTTGTGTCTGCTAGTACAGTTGAATGCGCAGCTTTTAAAGAGAGTCCGAGCCACGAGCGTCATGAACTTTTATGGCTATTTTATTAGCTAAATACTTGCTTCAAACCAGTTTTTCTCAGAGCAACCTTTTTTTTCCCTCTTTTGCACAACAGCCATGCAAACAGCGATATAGTGTTTAAGAGGACCCCGCAACACTTTTCCAAGTAATCACTCATCCCATGGCTTCATGAAAGGAGTTTATTGCTTCATGAATTGACAGCCCCAAATATTTTTAAAATATGCCACGTACAAGCAGAATCACAGGGATTTGTCACATGCTTTAAGCACTTTCCTTTCATACCAGCGAGTACACTGTGAGGTACGCAGGGGGATGACAAGCAGGCAAGATGCTACATCCACTTGTCAATGCGTCTCATAAACTTGAATGTTTTCATTTTTTTAACGCCGAGCTTAGGTTGAGTGTGATTGAGCATAAGCATGTTGCGAATGTCGCAACGGCTGCAGTTAACTATGCAGCTCCCAATGCTTAAACGAGCCAGTGGCCATGGACTTTGGGTTTATGGCATCATCTGTCAAGAGAACAGAGAGCGATTTCTACCGGACGTTAAGAATTAATTGCGAATTCCAGGCCGTGTGCTGCACTACAATGTATAGCTCACATGTTCTCAGGAGCCTCGACTACTGATTGACAGCATTTTCTGACCATGCTGAAAAAGTGTTGCAAGGCATCTTTAAAAATTTCTGCATGATATTTTTTTACGTGCAGTATTTTTATACATTAATTTGCTCAATGAAGCAGGATAACTGAAATCAAATGGTAACCTTTTAAGTTGTGGGTAATCATATATACACAGTTTTTATTGACATCACTGTGGTCGTCATCTAGAGTACAAGCTAATTGAGATGCTGCGTGAATGCCATGGAGCAAAAAAGGTAACCTTAGATTACTGCCGGTGTTCCCTTACATCTCTTTGTGTTCCCCCTTGGCACCCACTGGCAAATACAAAAAGGAGGGGAGAGCAAAAAAAAAAAACGCAAGGGACCAAAAGACTGTTGTATCCTCCCCTACACTGACACTCTAATGTGATAAAAAATGACAGTGGCCGTCACATTAAGGTACCCAGCGCTGAGAACCTGTCTGTGATGTCAGGTGAGAACTATGTATAAAAAAAGGCTTCCCCAGGCAAAATTTTGCTCAGTATTGTAATGATAAGTCACTTTAACTAGGCAATATGTCAATTGTAGTTCAGGGTACAGTTTGTCTTCCTCATTGCATTCCTTCAATGTTATCGCTGCTGACATAAAACCAACATTTGGAAACATGGTTTGCTCAATGTTATGTTTCCTCAGAGATTCTATAATTAATCACCTTAACCATCCTAACTAACGAAGCTTTAGAACGCAATATTGAAACTTTATAACTTTCGGACCAACCTTACTGAAGTTTTTTGCTTCGTTTTTTTCTAATGAGGCGACATACCTTCTCAAACTAAATGCAACAAATGTATGCCCCTAAAATGTGGAGCATCAGTGCTCTATGCAACTCACGTGGTACTGTCCCGCTGTCTTTCTCTTTCTCGCTCATTTTCTCTTTTTTTTTCCGATTCGAAAGTACAGCTTGAATTTCAGAAGTGGGAGACAGTCAATCAAGGTACACTCTTTGAGGCACATCGGTAAAACTTTGAAGTGAGGGCTCGAAGCAAATCAACACTGCTAGGGAATTCACAAACGTAGACTTAAGGGTCCGCAATGATCAAGTAGTGCACGGAATCTAGTTTCGCAAGCGGTCATCACTCTATTACAACACGAAGTACGCGCAAGTGATACAAGCAAAGCATGCGAGACAAGTGTCTACGATGAATGCAGCACAACATATCCCCGCGCGTCGTCCACACATGTTTTGCGTCCTTTAAACTGCAAAGTTTAACACCCTCGGATGTTATGCGAAGGCTGGCCGCACCAGGCATTTACGCGTTGGCTTGCATATCACTGTTCCTTACGTAACTGAGGGCAATTATGAGGTACCCGTTGCAAGCGATCACGCGTTTTCTCCCCACTAGGATTTGCACAAACGGAATGTCTGCGCTAGCAAGCCGACAACCGACAAATAATGTTTGCGCAGCATAGTTTCAACGTCGATTCTAACATTTTCGAACTGCGTGCTCCGGAAAAAAGAGAAGTTGAAACAAGCGTATTCCAATGTACAAGTGGAAAAATATAAAATCGGGCAACTCGCCTCCTCTCTGAGAGACTGAAACACTTTTTTCGTCAGGTCCTTGCAGCCTAGAATGTTGCCCGTGTTCAGGATAACTTGCTGCGTGGAGGCAGGCAAAACAGCTGAGCGGTCGTTGTTCATGGTGTCTGCGGTGGGATGGTTGTGTGCAGCTGGTCGCGTGGCGACGATGAAAATGTTGGCGAGTGAGCCAACCAGCTGAGAATCAATCTCGCCGGCTACGTCACGACCTACGACAGAGCTGTAGCAGCAGCAGCAGCCTCACTATCGCGAGGATCGCGCTCTTCGGCGCTGCTTATTACATTTCCTGCGCTCGCGTTTGCTTTGAGAGTACGGATCAGTAAGTACAACACTTCGTATCTCATACTTCCCGCACATTAAACGACCTTGCATGCGTCCCAGAAAGAAATACAGGAGACGGCAAAACGCGGAAATAAGTTTGTTGTTGTTGTTGTGCTCACGTAAGTCTTCCCCCCCACTATTTCTTTTCTCTCTCTCTCTCTCTGTGTTTTTTTTTTTTGCCTTGCGCATGCGCTTTGAGAGCACGTGATGAACACGGATGTGCGGATTGGATTGACTAGACCGCGAGACCAGACTTCGCGCGCTGTTACCACTGGTTACCATGACCTACTACACTCCTGACCTGCCCAGAGAGCACCTCTTCCAGCGCCCACGTTCTAGTTCATACCTTCTGCCGCTAGGGCCGTCACCTACGAGCGGCGTGGCGCTAGGCAGCACCTGTTCGCTGACGTCACCTTCACTCTTTGTAGTCAAATTTTAACCAACAAAGCACTCGTAGTGCGAATTTATGATCCACAATTTAGAAATATCCAGAAATAATAATACTAAAAGACATTCAGAATTTTTTTTGCAATAAAATGCACGCGACAACGCATAGGCTGTCCAAAATCATGTAAATCCACGGGTTTCCACGTTTGTCAACCAGTGTGCTATAAATTCTTAAGCGCACTGAACAGCTTACTTGACCAGCAATGTATGGGAAGAAATAGTCACATATATGCCGACAGTTCACCACAGAAAGCAGGCATTCTTATACCAGCGCCTACAAAACAACCGTAAAGAAGCAGACGAACAGGTTATAGGTAGCGCCACCTACGGCGAGCGATTGAACGAGAGCGGGGACACGCGCTCCCATAGGAACCCCGCTATCTGAACAGGTCAGGAGTGTAGTAGGTCATGCTGGTTACCACCCTGCAGATGTAACGGCATCATCCTGCAGATTTATTTTTCGTATTTTACCGTGTAATTGTTTTTCTTATCGTGCAGAGCAACTGAAAAAATATCGGATATACTAACTATGATCTTTCAATCAAAACAGAAATAAGCCTGGCGTTGTGCTAAACTTCTTTGTTTTCGTTGCTTTTCTTTTTCTTCTTTAGCTCAAGCCAGCAGCAGCCTGCCGTCACCTTCGTTCGTGGTCAGTCATCTGTCGGCCATATTAGGTGTCCACCTCCGTGTTCGAAGATTGTTAGTGGCCGTGAGATTGCACCTCGGGACTTTGCTGCGTGCCCGGGGCCCCGTATTGAACAGCCACCCAGGTGAGGTCTTAGCCGTGTGCGTTCGGGTCGCGGCTCGTGAAGACGAGCGTTACCGATTCATTCTGCCCGAGCTGCGCACATCGGGTCCCGCTGGCTTCTCCGCCTGTCCGTGTGGAGCGAGCTAGGCTGGCCACAGAGCCGAGCTTCCTACAGCAACCGAGACTCGCCAGTTGCTCGATCTTCCAGCTTGTGCCCTGTCCTTTGGCGCTAAGCGCCTGTCCACTTCGCGGAGTAGGAAAAAAAAAAAAAATGAACGAAACGGTAAAGGCAGAAAAAAAAAATTTCGCGTTGCTTTGCTTGGCTCATAGAGGCCTCTTTGTTCGTCCCGTGGAAGGGGACACCGCCTGTGCGGGCAGGCAGGCAGTGCACACGCGCTTCGCATTGTAGTAGTTCCGCGTGCAAAGAAAGCTCCTCGTGTTCGCTGCAGCTCGCGATCGCCCCTCCAGTGCCCTCGGCGTGGTGTCTCGAACGGAACGCGGCAGCGGATCTTGACCGTTTCCGTCATTCCCAGCTGGTGAGTTGCCAGCTTTCGAATATTCCGAGTTTTTTTTTTTTTTTCTAGTAGCTTCGTTATAATTGCGGAGCTTAACCCTTGTGACGTAAAAAAAGAAAAGCGTGGCCACGTCAATCGTCTCGTGCGATGAACGCCCCGCACCCGCCCCTCGATAAACCTAACCTGTAAACTTTCTCCGAGTCCTGTCTCGTTCGGGCGACGACAAACTTGTCACTTGGTGTCAGCTATCTGCACAGATGTGCCGTGGCTCGCTCTTTTAGGCCGTCCCCTTTGGTGCCGTGTAAGTGGAACTCTTCCTTCTCCGGGCATTGCATTTCCAGATCTGCGGGGATGGTTTGAGTATTAAACTGTTTCCGCAAGCCCTTCCGCTTTGTTTGCTGGTTTTGGCCTCGGCATTTTGAGCACTGCGGCCTTCGCGTTACGGGCTTTAGCGGACTTGCTTTTCATCGCTGGCGCAGCGCCGATGGGCCGCTTCCATTTAGAACGCGAAGAGCCGCGGTGAGCATTCGAAACCGGGTCTGTGCTGTTGACGCGATGCGCCGATCATCTTTCTCGTGCGCCTCTGCTGTCCCCTCCCTGTTCAGGCGTCGTTCGACCGATTTGTTTTCGTCCGCGCGAAAGCTATATCGAATGTTTTGTTGATCTACGCGGATACATTCATTGAAGCTGAGTTGGCTGCAGTGATATTTCCGATCGCATATGGCCTTCCAGCGATCGAGACTTGCGCGTGATTCAGGCGCTAGTGCAGCCGCATTTGATAGGCTGGTCCTATGTATGCATGCATATTGGCAAGGCTACCGATAAAACCGTCCAGGTGCCACGTATTTCCGTCAATGGAACGAAAAAAAAAAACTAGCAATATTTGCTGTTTTCTGCAGAAAGCAGCTGAATGAGGTAAAATTATTTCGATTGATTCGATGTGCCCACTTCGAACTGCGCAGGTGTTTCGGCACTAGCGATAATCGGTCGTTTGTGCAAAATAGTCTCCCAAAGACTCTAGCAATTGGGATATGTTTAAGGGCACTTCCAACAGTGCAGTTTTTGCAGCACCATGTGTGTGATATAATTCATACGTAGGTTTTTTTTTTATACTTGTGTTTAATGCAATGGCGTGGGCACTCGTGCCCATGCCCCATAACCACGCATACAAGTTTGCTCGTGAAAAAGACATCACAGTAAAAGTTGTATTTTATAACCTGCTAACTTGTGCATGCAGCAATTTGCCTTTGTGGAGCATCTTCCACATTTTACTCAGAAAATTTCATTTTATCTGACTGCATCATTTCATGTGTACGAAATTGTCATTCTCTCAATTGTGTAGAGGTAAATCAATTGTTTTTCTCTCTTCTGCAGTTTCATTGGCAAGCAGTATCATTTTTAAAAAGTGTAAATTATTACACTGTTTCCAAAGCTGTTCACTCCTTTAGAGCCCATTGTCTTTGTTAGTCACTTTAATCACTTTCTGTATTGAGCAATACCAGTATGATATTCCTCTATAGTGAGGAATACCACTGATTGATGATGTATAGTGACTAGGGAAAATTATTGTTGGTGGCCACACTAATATTAATAAAACAAAATATACATTGTCATGTTGGTGGGCATTCCGGTAAATTGCACAGTTTTGCCTTTGTTACGTCCTCACAGATAGAAATATTTTTCTTCATTATTGAAGAGCTTGATAGTTGGCATGCCATAGAACCTCTTAGTAGCCATGCATTATCAGTACTGGTGTAAAGATTTCAGTGCTTGCTGTTTGATATTGTAGTGGCTCTCTTCATGGAAGTGATCATATGGTGATAGTGTATAGCCCTGTCCTATTTTTTTTTTTTTCTTGAGGCTTGTGTATGTTTGCAAATGCAAAGTTTGCCATTCCACTAGGCCTCACGGTGTACTCCATGTTATGTGGCAACATTTTTGTCCCATATTTGGCTGCTCCTGTTGCAAATCTTAAGTCACATTTTGGTGCGCACTGGTTTATTTGTTTGATGTGGGCGTCACTGATTCAAAGCATTGTGCCTTCTGAACTGTGGTTGCGCAAGTAGTCCAGCATGCAATTGCTGGCCTGTTGCACAACTGTGTTTATCTATAGGCCAGCTTCAGTGCACTAAGTGACCGAATTTTTCAATTTTTTTTGCAATGTTGACGGGGCACCTAATACAAATGTGTGCTCATTTCCCCATGACATGGCTCATCATGGGACAGGACCTTGCAATTATTTTGCGATTAGTATTGCTCTATCTTTTTTGGAGGTCATGTTGAGGCATTCATGCCAGTCTACATTCATTATCTCGCTTCAAATTGTCATTGCAGCATGCTGGGCTCAGCTTATCGTTCTTGTCGCATTCCCATTTGTTCTCTCCTTGGAAACCTGCCAATTATGGTTTGGTTTGCCAGCAATGATAGCTTATTGCTGCCATCATGCTGTATGGTTTCCCATGTACAGAAGCATCTAAGCTGGTCAACTTTTTCGTGCCAGTCTGTATGGCTCCCCTGCAGGAAAATCATATTTTTTTACAGGTTGTCTATTTCTAATAGGTCGTCTCATGTGCCTTGTTTTCACAGTTTGTGTATTTCTAATATGCGGTCGAACATGTCTTTTTTTTGGGTTTTGTGCTAGTTTAAATGTACAATGGATTAGCATGGTTGTGCAGTTTTGCTTCCTTCTAAAAAGGAATGCTTTCATCATCCATTCCTCCTGTGCATAATAAATGCAATGTGTTATGGGACCTTGTCATTGCCCACTTGTACGCTGTGCATTAAATTCGAGCCATTCAGTGGTGCTGGCAAGCAAAAGGGCCTACAAGGCACCAAGATTCTGGTTTGGATCACATTCAGTCTTGCTGCTTCACAGAAGTGCATGCTGTCTGGCTGTGTGGAAGATGCTGAATGCACTTTGATTGCAACAAAAGAATACGGATGCATGGTGTTAACCTGGTTCCATACTTATTGCAGGGGAAATGCGATTTTTTTTTTTCAGTGTTCAATGGCTTAATAACTACAATTAGACAAACAAATTCAGTTGTGTGATTTCATAGTGGCTGCTTATGTTGAACTGTTGGTACTGTCACTGTAACAGACCTCTAATGGGGTACGTCACAGCGTGACATCACCTGTGCGCGTGCAAAACATTCCCGCCAGTGGCTGAGTGGGGTGCAGTCGCTCGGTGCTTGGGGCCAGTTTCTTTTTTTCTTTTTGAAAGCTTAATCTCCATCTCACAGTGGCAACATTAGCTGTGGTATGTGTCAAAGAACATCTTGATGTGTGGTAAAGTGGGTGATGAAATATTTGCCGCGCTGGTTGGCTGTTTAATTCTGAGAAGTGAACACATGTGGCGGCCTTTGCAAGGAACAGCGGCATCATCTTCGAAAATGTGCATCGTTGACTGTGGGGTGTAGTGTGCGTTGAAAGGCATCAGCAATATTGTTTCACCTTTATAGGCGGTGATAGTGCGTGGGTGTTTCCAGTGTGAATAACACAGTATGTCCTGTTTGCAAAAACACTGGTATTCGTTGTGGTCAAGTTGCAGTAACCGGTTGTTGATGAAAATTTACAATCTGACATTTTGGTCAAGGTAAAAATGCATTTAATGCGATCATCTGCAAGTGGGTACATCTCGGCGTATGTGCGGCGTGCATAAAAATAAAAGTGCATGACCTCCGGGTGCAATATACGACTACGCATGAGCTATAAGCATGTTGTAGCATTGCCGAATCTGCATATACGCTTCACCATGGCTATCAATCGTATTGTCGAATACCTGATACGTGTTAAGGGAAACAGCGGAGATTCACGTTTCTTTTCTACTTTGTACTTTTATGGCTTGATCCTGAAGAAGTGACAATGCGTATTACAAGTTTGAGTATCAGGCCTAAAGGAGCAATTTAGGTACAAAAACAATCCGTAAGTGTCAAATGTAACAAGGTAACTGTGCCAGGTAAAATTAAGTTGTCGGGTTTTAGATCACATGAATTTTCACTAGGTAACTGAGAAACGCAGCAGAAGAATTTCACTCTAATTTTCACGAGGATATGGCAACCTCAGCCTAACGCACGGCAAAAAGTGTTACTTTTTTTTTTTTTTTCATTTATCTCCGATTAGACTTGTGTGCAAAATGAGTGAGAATCTTATCCATGACATCGTGCACAGCCGCTCACACTCGTGCTGCCGCCAATGCTATACCTGGTTTAAAACTGCATTGCACATGCCACGATAAATCTTGAATAAGTTTACATCCATGCCATGCAAATATTTCTCAGTGCTAGTCGAATTTACATTCAAAACGTTCGCTTCCGAAAAAAGTAAGATTATTTTATAGCCGCCATTTATGTGGGTTAAGCCAACTGCGTACTAGTCGCATCTCTCAGTACTCTAAAGTTTCTTCATCCATCCATCTACGGCGAGCAAATTTCCACTCAATGAGCAGTGACCCTACCGCAACCCCCTTCTTTGAAAAGCTGGGGCTTTAGAGCATAGCAGTGTAGAAATTTCTGTCGAAGGAATGCAGACACGAAGCTTGCCTATGGAGAAAGATGCCGCCGGCGGAACTTTTTTGTCAGCCAGCACCTGCTCTAAAGCGAGGGTATGGTAGGTTGGGTGCCCGCAGTGATGTCCCATTGTTTACAAACAGGGAGAGATCTATTGCCAGCAGTCTCGCAGAACTTCTCTCTCGGAGGCCTCAGAACACCCATCATTATGAATGAGTTTGGAGGAATGTAACTGCTACAGTCGTCTAAATAATTTTTTTCTTGTTGCAGACGATTGCGTGGCGTAAATTCCAGAGTGTCAGAAAATTAAGGACCTCTTGACAGACATACAGTTCTCACTGAGACGTATGTTGAGCTAGTGTACCTCTACCATCATTTTACTGGGTGTACCCCATATTGACTGGAGTGACATCACAAATGGCTTTTTAAAAAAAATTCGCATTTGTCTCTTCTGCCCATTAGAAAGCCTAGGTTACTTGTTACATATGGTAGTCAAGAATGTTCACACAAATTGACAAAAATAATCTTGGAATAGGTTGGTGCTTTTTCAGTTATGATTGTATGAAACATATGACATTTTTCTATTCAGTGTTCTGTTCATTCAATTAGGCATGAATTGCAAAAAGTCTGCTGTTAATTTCAAGGGGCTTGTGTGCTGCATTCAAAATTAATGAACGCATCATCACATATACTGCATATTGCCTTATACTTGCCACGTACCTTTTATTTTGTCTTTGTGGAACTGTGATTGAAACCGTACAGTTAAAGCAACGTTAATATGATACACTCGCTTTTCACCATTTCTGTGCAGAAATAGTTGACTGCTTATTAGAAAGATTCAATGGATTTATCATTCCCAGTGTATAGTTTCATGAACAACTTCAGCTCCAGCTATTCATATGTTGACCGTAACTTGATTGCTCTGTATTTGCCACTACCAATAGAATGATTTCTGCATTCTGAATAAGTAGGCCTGTGATAAAAGAACTTTGTTCACTCATATTCACTGCGAGGACAAAAAATGCTTTTTTTTTTTTCAAGGGCTGGGCAACCCACAGCCATGCATAGGCAACGGAAAGTTTGTGCCCTGGGAACTAAATTGTTGCACCACTACATCGCAAGGTCCACGAGCGTAATCGAAATTGTGGATTTCACTGTGGATACACATCTTCCTGCTTGCATGCCCCATTTTTGTTCGGTAAATTATTTGCTGAACAAAGATGCATGAAAAATGAATGTTTATTGCACTTCGTAAAGCTTTCTATGAAGAAATTTGCTTGTTTATGTGTAAAGACAGTTATGTTTTGAAGTTTGTAGATGCCAAGTTTACCTTTGGCATTTCCTTCCATCACTGTGTTTGACTTGGAAATAGTGCGTGCACCATTAATTCTGACCTCTTCCTCATGTGTGCTAATGCACCCAATGAATGTATGCAGGTGACGCATCAAGTGGGAAAGTGACCGAGAACGCGTGAAAAAGCGGCAGCCTAAAGCTACCATCATCACAGCCAGCAGGATGGCTGCAGGGCCATACAACTACTCATACATCTTCAAGTACATCATTATTGGTGACATGGGCGTGGGCAAGTCGTGCCTGCTGCACCAATTCACCGAAAAGAAGTTCATGGCCGACTGTCCGCACACCATTGGTGTTGAGTTTGGCACACGCATCATCGAGGTGTGTGGTCAGAAGATCAAGCTCCAGATCTGGGACACAGCTGGCCAGGAGCGCTTCCGCGCAGTCACACGCTCCTACTACCGCGGCGCGGCAGGAGCACTCATGGTCTACGACATTACCAGGTGCCCAAGTTTGTATGGTGTAGCTGTGCGCCGTTCTCTTCTGTGTCAAAACTTCTTGGGGTCGTAGGACTAATAATGGCTGGGGACTAGAGCTAACAGGTCTTTGGTATGTGCAGTCAGTCGCCTTGGTAGCTTGGAAGCGCAGATGTTGCACTGCCAAGTACAATGGCCTGGCTTTGATTATAGTAGTTGCATATCGATGGTGACAAACTGTAGGAATGGCTGTCTACTTAGATATAGGCGCACGATAAAGAGCCTCAGGTGGTCAAGAATAAGGAGAAGTCCCTCATTACAGCTGCTTGCCTCATAATGAATGCTTGGTTTTCGAACTCACAACCTCAGAATGTTTTTGTCTTGGTGTGCAGAGGAACTTGCTGGGTACTTTTATCTCGTGAAACTTATTGCAAGGGTGAGACAGCTGCGCATTTTTGATACGTTTCCGTTTTCTTGCGCCGAGCTGCTCCAAAAGCATAAAAAGCACTTAACTGCTCCGAAACAAGCAAGAATTTTGATGCAAACCTGAGCTTCAAAAAGAAGGTTGAGTTGACTACATGATTGTCTGAGCAGCACCAGGAATACCAAGAAAAGAACACGCGCCCTAGCGTGTTCTTTACTTGACACATTCCTGGTGGCGAAAGCTCCCAAGGTGCTGCTGTGACCTCCCGTGGACTGTTGTAAATATGCCTGACCCCTCAAAGGTGTCCTGCCGTGCAATGAGCGTGCTGCTTCCGCTAGCTAGGCTGTGTATTCAGGTGCCCATGTCACTTCGCGAAAACAACTGAGTTAGCCACCCAACTGAATGGCATGCGTAGCGGGGTTTTAACTCTCAGGTTTTCGCTGTGTTTATCACGTTCCTCAGGCCTGTCGACACAGCTGCCTGTAGTCACCTATGTGTGCACGTCTGTGTCTGCAGGTATCGAGAGATCCACTTGGTACAGCACTAAATAGTCGTCCATGGTGCACAGTATGAAGCTTGCAGCACGATTTGCGAACCCGTGGTGTTCAAACCAGTTTAAACAGGCGCTTTGTCGCTTTGTTCAAAACTTGTGACATGTCTGTGATCACGTAGTGCAGTTTTCATGAACGGTGAATTGCAATATTGCTCCGTTTTGTAATCGAAACTCGCAATGAGTGCTTTAAGAGGCATCGCTGCAGGCCGGCCCTGGGCTACACGAGCTTTAGGCTTAACTTTACGTTCGACTGGTGTTTCGGTTGTCAGCCGTTCTGCAGCCTGACTGGCATACTTTTCTCTTTTTTTTTTTTGTCAACAAATCTGGCCTGTATTCGTTTGGCAGTTTGCTTACATGGATCTTCAGGCAGTGTAGTTGGCAATTGCAAGTCATTGCCATAAATACCGAATTTACTCGCGTAATCTTCGCACTCGCATAATTCTCGCAACCCCACATCGCCCAACAAAAATGATTTTTTTTCCTCAAGTAATTATTGCACCCCCAAAAACTGCCGCAATAATGTCGTCTGCACATTCAAAACACTGATGATAGCACGTGCCATCTGGCGCCATCTCTTAAGCATCAAGTGTACTATTATTGCACGCAGATTTAATCCAAGCCAAAGTGGCAAGTGCGCGTTGCGGCATGTTTTGTATGTTGTGTCGGTACTCTTCTCACGTTATAAGGCGATACAGAGGCTACACGGCTAATTTCAAGCTTTTAGTTAGTTTTTAGTAAGCTGTAGCACTGTAAACTGTAGGTGTACACACACTGAAAAGTGTGCTCATTCTTATACACGGGAAAGTTTTGCGGCCTTAATTAATATTGAAGTGGTGCCTGTTGCTGCTGTTGGCTGTCTGCCTTTAAAACCAGTCTGACTGCAGAAGGCCCAGGAGGTCACAGGCGGCACTTCAGTGGTGACCATTTGTTGGTTGTTAAATTCATTTAGTATTCATTCTATTGAACAGGAATTTTCAGCTGCTAAATATCATTAGCCAGAAGTGACTGGCACGTGTGAATGTTCTTTCCTATTCAAAGGCTTGCCCTAAAAGGGCCATGCAACTTTTTAGAGCAAGGTCGGAAAACTACCAATCAGTGGTTAATGTTCCTTACAACACGCGAGCCAAGCATTATAGGCTCAGCACACGGCCTGGAATTCAGAATTCTCAGTTGACTAAAAATCACCTCCTCTTTTCTCTGTAAATGATCCATATACTTGAGCTGTGGGAAGATAGGTGTGGAGCTAATTCGAATATTGAAGTTTAAGTGAGAATCAAGTTACATTTTTCAAATACTGTGAAGTGAAAACTACAGAAGAAAACGCCAGGCCTGCACAAGGCGCCGCACACTCGCAGTGAGAGCTAGAAAAGTGGCCTTTCACAGCCTTTTCAAAACGCTCATTAAAGAACTACTGCAAGAACATTTGCTTGATACCCACTAGGGCATCAATAAAAAAATTTTTGGGTAGTAGGCCGGCATTCGCTATGCTATTTTTCGCCATTCTTCTGAGAAGCGTGGTATCTGCTAAACACTTGACCATGATGAATTATGGCTCAAGTGGGTATGGGCCACAGTTACCGTAGTTACTCAAATCTAATGCGCACCTTTTTTCTGGTCAAGTGGGTCCATAAATCGCATGCGGTTTATAATCGACTACAAAAAAAAATGAATACGGTCTTTCTATTGTCATCGGCATTTCAAAAATGTCCGCCTCCTACGCGCGTCTACCATTTCTGCCATTTTGTTTCCCGTTTGCGGCACTTGGTACGTGTGCTGAGGAGTTGTCATCTTGTAGTGCATTAACGTCGACATCAATGAAAGGGCCGACTTCAAAGACTGGACGAGTGCACCACGATGCCGCTTTTAGAAGAAAAGTCATCGCGTGTGCAGAAACTGACAGAAATCGGGCCGTCTCGCGGTCGTTTGGAGTTCCCGAAACGTGCGCGCGGGACTGGCGGAAACAAAAGCACTAGATTGTCATGAGCAAATCTTCACGTAAAGGCTTCAGTGGACCACAGCAGGGTCAGTTTCCGCAGATGAAAAGCTGCTCGCAGAGTACGTGCTTCACGAGCAAGTGGCACAGTGGCCCCTGACGACAGAACTGCTCCAAGTGCGGGCTATGCAGTTAGCTTTAGAAAAAAGACTAACGCGGAGCGAGTTCAAAGCGAGCAGGTGCTGGCTAACTTTGTGTAGACGAAAGGCTTTGCCCTCCGTAGGCGAACGGGCATATGCCAGAAGTTGCCGCAGGAGTACAAAGAAAAGCTTCACAGTTTTCGGAGGTTCGTCCTAAACTTGCTGCACAACGGCTACCTGCTTGGGCAAATCGAGAATGCCGATCAGATGCCTTTTTACTTCGATATGCCTGGCACCACAACCGTCAAGAAGAAGGGGGCGAAGCAAGTTCGCGTGCTCACATCCGGCCATGAAAAAACTAGTGTGGGCAATGCTCTTGTGCACGTCAGATGGGCACAAGCTTCCCCCATACCTGATATTTAAACGGAAGACGCTCCCGAAAGGAGTAGTTTTC
Source organism: Rhipicephalus microplus (assembly GCF_043290135.1). NCBI lineage: Eukaryota > Metazoa > Arthropoda > Arachnida > Ixodida > Ixodidae > Rhipicephalus > Rhipicephalus microplus. Next base: position 422,435,984 of record NC_134710.1, on the reverse strand, counting down.
CCGAGTGGTGTGATCGTGCGGGTCAACGAGAAAGGTTGGATGACAACAGACCTAGTCGCTGATTGTATCCATCATCTGGCGGAAGTGGCCTGGCGCCGGTTCGGGCCTGCGAGCAATGCTTGTGCTCGACGCGTTCAGGTGCCATCTCGACCAGCGGATCAAGGACAAGCTCGCTGCGTGCAATGCGGACCTTGTAGTCATACCGGCATGATGTCTCAACTTCAACCGCTAGATGTCTACATGAACAAGCCGATGAATGACAAGATTCGGGGCTCTACACCGACTGGCTGAGCAATGGACGACATGATTTCATGCCAGACAACAGGATGAAGCGCGCCTCTCTGCAAGACTTCGCTGCGTGGGTGAAGGACGCGTGGTGTGCAGTACCATCAGCCATGGTCATCAAGGCATTCAAGAAATGTGGCATTTCGAATGCGATGAACGGTACCGTGGATGAGATGCTTTGGGCCGTTGACAGCGATAAGGAGTTGTCCGAGAGCGACGAGGACTGACCTATTACGAGACTGCTAACGCTGCCGTAGTGGTCACAGTTTTAGCTGCAGGGCCGGCTGTTTGACTTTGTTTTATCTTTCGAAACTTCAATGCATTAAAACCAAACACTTGTTCTCAATGAGCGAAGGTTGACTCCTATGAACTTTTTTCTTCTCTCTTTTGTCGCGAAAAAGAAGTGCACGTTACAATCGAGGGCGCGGTAGAATCGAGGAAATACGGTAATAGGGGACCAAGAACAAGCTCTTGTAATGATTGGTTGGAGCATTGGACGGCCCACTTGCTACGCTATTCGCATTGTGCGACATATGGTTGTTCTTTGGCTGTTTATAAGGCGTATTATACCCGTACCACACAGACATTTGGCAGCGAAGTCATTCAGTTACAGAATGACTTTTTTTTTTTTTTTTGGTGGAACTGCTACACATCCTAAGTGAATGACATTTTACTTGATGATGTCGATCCCAGCACCTTCCTCGTGAGCATTGGGTGAGTAGCAATAAAGAAACAAACATGCATTTACGAGCTTCATACATATCAGATAATAAATGAATGTATAAATAAGCATATTACGCTGCCCTTAAATTTCGTTTGGTACTTTGTTTCACGACATTGCAACCAACCGTGTAGCAACTTAAGCCAAAGCTAGTCAGATCCGCAGCGCATAAACAAAATGGCACCTGTCGCATTTATTTTACAGTGTCTACTAGCTGAACATTGGCTTTAAGCACTGGTTTAAGTGATTAGTGTAAGTAAAATACGCGAAAAGTTTCCTTCCAGTCGAATCAAATGTAGTTTTATACAATTACTTCATCAGCTGTGCTGTTGAGAGTATGCATTTCTCAGTCGAATGAGTTATGGCGATGGCATTAGGTGACGAATGGCATTTGGGTGAATGACATTCAATTTGAAGGCATTAGGAGGTAAATGCCGTATTCTCTGCCTGTGTGTCACGAATTTTAACGCGATTGCTTTCCCGATATCAAGCCTGCCTAAGGCAAGTGTCACAAACGACTCCAATTTTCGGAGCATCCGCGGGCCCCATCTTCCAAGGAAGGGCGTTTTTGTGTTGGGAGACGACATCCGGCGACTATAACGACCCAGCGTGGCGCCGGCTCGTCTTCCCAGCCCCTGACCGGAAAGGAAACCGGCAGTCTCAACAGGGAAAATTACTCCCAGATGAGATGGGAGCACGTGGACGCCCCTGAAGAGGTTTGAACTGCATCGGAAGAGCAGTTGACGTACAGCCAGCAACAAGTGCGGTCGTCGGTGTCGCGAGTCTCGCGTAGGCGGCGAGCATGGAGTGACCCGCGCAACGTATTGAGACGGCTGCAATTCCGGGCACCCTCGTCGTCTACCAAGCCGGCGAGACCTTCAGCGGCACCCGTCAACTCCCCTACGTGCACCAAGAGCTGGCCTGGTCCGTATGGAACTTTTTATTGTGACTTTTTTTTTAAACTGCTAAATTGTTTTAACCAGCCTTTTTTTTTTAACTGTGTAGTTGTGTGCGCTGCGACGCACATAGAAATTCAAAAGCACGACCAATGATCATTATGTAATTATTTCCTTGTAACCCTTTTTTACGATTTCCATCTTGTTGTTATTTTATTAATGTTCCGCATATTTGTCTTTAGTTTGTATCTTTTGTAGTGTTTTTTAGCATATTTTGTTATATGGCTGTTCTTTCCATCGCGCGTATCAGTTTTTTCCTCCTTTGTTATTTTTGTAATCTCCTGCCTTTGCCCCTGTTTCAATTAAATGCTTGTTTATGTGTAATCAAACTCTGTGTCTGCTCTACGAGTGCGTCGGTCAGGCCCACACATCACCACACGTGCAACCCCGCACGGGTCAACCAACCCGCAAATAAATTCGAAATGTGCCACTTCGAGGCCTTTCAGGCGTCGCAGGCCGAAGCGTAAAGTGGAAGCCTGCGAGTCTGCCGCACGTTGATGTTGGATCGGCGGGGCCTCACCCGAAGTGTGTGACATTATCTGGCGTCCGCGACAGGACTGGCCGACCACGTGGTGATGTCTGGGAGACTGACATAGCTCTGAGCGTGATATGTAGACGTCCTTTTATTGCTTTGTTGGTGGACAACTGTTTTAACAATGGACGGCATGGAGTTTGATAAGCTCATTGAACAGGGCAAAGCCTTTGGCTTTGTAGGCAAGGAGTTATATAATTTCGTTGAAAAAGAACGAAATAGACTTAAAGAGGAGCGCGATGCCGAACGCATTAGGTACAGGCAACATCTGGAATTTTTGATGGAACAGGAGCGAGAAAATTCAAGGCTTAGAATTCAAAAGGAAAAAGAGCGCTTGGGACTGTGTGTGGCACAGTCGGGTCTTAGCTTAGACACTAGAACGCCCAGTAGCGTGACCGACCGTGTCACGAACAAGCAGTCTTGCCAGGATCATGTTCAGCTACTGCGCCAGAAAATGGAAGATAGACGGCGCATGTTTGAGACCTGGGATGCAAGGCACAAAGGGGGCAAAGAGACCGTAGGTGCCAAACCGCTGAGAGCCGGGCAAAAATTGTGTACTGTTGAGGCGGACATCAGGTTCGCGAGTGAACCTACTGAGTTAGCTGCTGAAAGTCCTGTTGTGGCCACAAAGGCCACTGAAGGCCGCAGTGATGGCGACGAGGCGCTGTGCCTGGAAAGTCTTGTCGATACAGAAATGCCATCTGTGATTGACTTGGCACAGCCACCCTGTATGGGCGTCGCCATGGCAGCTAACTGTGATGTTCACAGTACAACCGGCCCGGCAGACGAGGACCCCTGTACAGACGGCGGGACAGAGTCGTGTGCTGACGCACACTGCGAGCTGGGCAATGTTGGGGCAAGTAGTTCTCCCAGGTGCGAGCGGCGCAGCCCTGAGGAAGACGTTTGCATTGTTCAGCCGTCGGTCAAGTTTCCCGCAAGTCAGGGTGTCAACAAACTAACAGAAAATCCCGACTGTATAGACGTTACAGCCGATGAGACAGGCGAGACCAGTTCTGCTCTGCAAATGTTGCAAGCGGACTTCTCAAAAGTGAGCACTGGACAATGTCCAAAAAGAAAAAGACGCCGCACAAGCAAAAGGAAAACCAAGGGTGCAAAGCAACCCAGAAAATCGCTAATTGCCAAACAGCAATCGAGGCAACGAAAGCTTCGTTTGCGTTTTGTGGCATTCGCCAGTCGAGTGGGTCCTTATGCTTCAAACCGCCTGACAGATAGAGGGGTGAGGCAGGCATTTGTTCGTGGAGCTCGGAAGAGCCGACCCCCTTCGCTCCATTGTCCTGCTCGAAGCGCGGGGTGCATGGCGAACCAGTGCCTTTCGGCCAAGCGACACGACGTGGCTCGGAGACCCGTTTTCGTAGAACGAAGCGTCGATGAAGGCATGCCTCCGGGGTGCAGACTAACGGGAAACAGGCGCCCGTGTAGCAGCCGTACACGCTTTCGTCTGCCCTGGCTGTTTCGAACGGCTCCCCCAAGAGCGCGGATAAAAGTTATGTATATGTACATAGAAACGTAAACGTAACCTTCAAGGCTAATGAGATGTTGTCTGAAATAATATTCATCGTTGTCATTCGATTGTGAAGCACATAAAGGGTTCAGAAAATGTAGGGGCAGATTACCATGAGCCGAGTCGGCGATGAAGAGGCCTGCGTGTACTTGGGTTCAATGAAACGCGGATGATCGCGTCGCGCATAGAGGCCTATAACATTCGCTTTATTTGGTTTCTGTTTTATTCATGCCATAAGGCCACATTTCTAAAATTTTTTTTTTGCATACATGGATGCTTCGTACCTTCTTAATTTTGTCTGAAACCTTTCTGTATCACTTTGACTTCGAATTGCTCGGTAATTATTTTTCTTCTTGTGGATTTGGAAGAATTATGTGTAGTGATTATCTTGTGATCCGTGTCATGATCGCCAGAAGGGGTGCTTCGAATACAGCTCCCTCGATTCTGGCGGTGTGTGTTTCTTCGCGTTTCATGTGTGTGTCCGTGTCGTGGTGCGCAAAGTATGACATTCATCGCATGGTGACCGTGAAGCGTAGTGTGTCAGGTGTTCTCTGCGGTGTCGTCCCCGTCAGCGAAATGGTGCGCGCGAAAAAGAAAACGCATTGGTGGACAACCGGAACACGGCAGGCTCTCGAACATTGAGCGTTTGTGATTTCCTTGAACATTACGAAGTAATATTCTTAAGAAGGGGGCTATGTCACAAACGACTCCAATTTTCGGAGCATCCGCGGGCCCCATCTTCCAAGGAAGGGCGTTTTTGTGTTGGGAGACGACATCCGGCGACTATAACGACCCAGCGTGGCGCCGGCTCGTCTTCCCAGCCCCTGACCGGAAAGGAAACTGGCAGTCTCAACAGGGAAAATTACTCCCAGATGAGATGGGAGCACGTGGACGCCCCTGAAGAGGTTTGAACTGCATCGGAAGAGCAGTTGACGTACAGCCAGCAACAAGTGCGGTCGTCGGTGTCGCGAGTCTCGCGTAGGCGGCGAGCATGGAGTGACCCGCGCAACGTATTGAGACGGCTGCAATTCCGGGCACCCTCGTCGTCTACCAAGCCGGCGAGACCTTCAGCGGCACCCGTCAACTCCCCTACGTGCACCAAGAGCTGGCCTGGTCCGTATGGAACTTTTTATTGTGACTTTTTTTTTAAACTGCTAAATTGTTTTAACCAGCCTTTTTTTTTTAACTGTGTAGTTGTGTGCGCTGCGATGCACATAGAAATTCAAAAGCACGACCAATGATCATTATGTAATTATTTCCTTGTAACCCTTTTTTACGATTTCCATCTTGTTGTTATTTTATTAATGTTCCGCATATTTGTCTTTAGTTTGTATCTTTTGTAGTGTTTTTTAGCATATTTTGTTATATGGCTGTTCTTTCCATCGCGCGTATCAGTTTTTTCCTCCTTTGTTATTTTTGTAATCTCCTGCCTTTGCCCCTGTTTCAATTAAATGCTTGTTTATGTGTAATCAAACTCTGTGTCTGCTCTATGAGTGCGTCGGTCAGGCCCACACATCACCACACGTGCAACCCCGCACGGGTCGACCAACCCGCAAATAAATTCGAAATGTGCCACTTCGAGGCCTTTCAGGCGTCGCAGGCCGAAGCGTAAAGTGGAAGCCTGCGAGTCTGCCGCACGTCGATGTTGGATCGGCGGGGCCTCACCCGAAGTGTGTGACAGCAAGTTTGCCAAAAATTCTCAAGCACTGGCATAGCTCAGTGGTAGAATACTGGGCTGGCACCGAGGGGGCCTGGGTTTGAGCCCTACTGTGTCATTGGTGCTAGGTTCTAATTTCGCACGATGTGGTTACGGACACCGGCGGCAGCGGACAACTGCGCGTGACATGAGTTGTGATCTCGTAACAGCTTTCACTGTCGAAAGGTTGCATAGGATCCCTATGCTCATTTTTATAAGATCGGAACATGAAAGTGTTTCCTTTGACTAGGTTGGTGAAGTGCTGCAGGGATGGTGTTGCATGAGGTAATGCAGAGACCGAATTGAATTTATTCACATTATTTAATGCAATCAATGTTGTGTCAACGCTTTACACATGGAAGGAAAAGACTGTTTTTTCCAACTGCTGTTGAAGCCCAACTCATTTGACCGGCAAGGTCGTGCTCTGAATTTGGAGTTGCTAATCTGGCCTATACACATCAATGTATGAAAAAATCTGATCTTTCGGATGCTGAATGTCTTTGTCCAATTTCTAGGGGCAAAGCTCCTGAGGGTGTGGGTTGTTCCCTCGCAGTAGTAGTCGTATGTCATTGTAGCAGCCACTTTTAGTTAGCTTTAAGGTTTGCTGACCAGATGGCGTTGTATATCTTTGGAAGTATCACTAGATGGCGTTAGTGTTTTTCGCATAGAAATTCACAGCATATCCATGGAGTGAATGTGTAGTGGTGCGAAGCGTCTGTTCGTCATAGGCAGACGGACAGACACTCATCACCCCACTCAACATTCACTCTGTGAATATGCTGTGAATTTTTGTTGTCTGACTTTTCGATCAGAAATGGTATTAATGACCTCACCTCTGCTGAATAGGTTCGAACCAGCGCTTTCGAGAGTAGACCCGTCTACAGCTGCAGAGGAGCCCTTAAGGCACCTTTTTCTCAATATCACGATGTGATGCAGTGAAGCATCATAAAAGTGTCTAGGGGCTATAGTAATGACGTAGTGCATCTCCATGGTGGAGTCAGTTTTGTCGAGTCTATAGATCTGCTCATGATGAAACAAGCGCACTATGTACCATGAATTAGAAAGGACATAGGATGAAGAGCTCACTAGCAACTGAAAATTTTTATTTCGGAAAGAACATTCATATATGCATAACACACATGCATATATGATAGATTCTCCTTTGCGAGTAAGCCTTCTGTCCTGCGTATTTTCTAAGTCTTCTTACATGTTGTGCTTGTTTCATCATGAACCAGTTGGTACATGCCCTACTGGCAGTCATCCTAAACATGCTACCATAGCAGTTTAAAAAGGCAGCTTTGCCCGATGCGATAGTGTGATGGGGGAAGCATATTAAAAAGCTGAAATGGCCGACAGTGGTCATAAAGGTGCCACTGCTAATTGTACATTAACTGTATATGTCTTCTGGAAGTTTTAATAGTCCAGCTCTTGTGTGAATCGAATCGATTACAGTTCAACACAAATATATCGAACTTGAAGGGGATCGCGAATCAGTTCAATATAAAAAAAAAATTCGATATAAAAAAATAGAGGCCGATTGCTGAACCGTTGCAGACCACCTACATTATGCGCATTTAAGAATGACAACTAATTCCGCACACACACCGCAGCGGAGTGATTTATTTGCGTGAAAAAAGAAAATGCTAACCTTGACCTTTTTCGTTTTTGAAATGTTAAATACGCTAGTGTTAATCTTATCAAGGCTGTCCAGGTGCGACAACCCGGCTCCCTCTATGTGGCCGATAAAGCGCTGAATGATGCCGAACACTGCCGCCCCTTCAGCGGCGGAGTACGCGCGTGCAGCCAGTGCCTCGTCCGGACGATCCTCCTCGTCACGAGCTGTCGGCCTGGACATAGCAGTCCGCTTCCACGAAGTCGTTCGCAGACACTTCGTGGTGGGAATTGGGACAACTCTCAAAACGTTTTGTCTATGCGCTCGTTGTCTTCACCAGTTTCCGCAAGTTCCACCTCCTCGAAGCCTGCTTTGCGGAAACAATTGACCACTGTGTCTATCTTCACGTCTCGCCAGGCATTGCAGAACTTCGCGGAGATTTCTGGCCGCTCCTTTGTCATCCACTGCTGGATGTCCTGGGTGCTAACAGCTTCGCTTTTGCCAGAATTGATTTGCCAACGATGTTGTAGCGCTGCTTAAATTGGTGATGCCACCCGCTGTTGTTGGCGAAGTTGTTTTACCGAGCGCAGCGGCACATCATTCGGCCTTGGCGATCAGCATCGGGTCATCCGCCGGAATGTTCTTCGCGCGCACTTTTAAAAACCAGGCATAGTGCTTTTCTACATTCCCGTAGGCAGAAGTGCGCACATGACAGAATCCCGCTGTTCGTTGCTCCGCCGCTTTTGCCTTTGTCCGCCTCAACACGCTGAATAGCCTTTCAAAATTAAAAAGTACACTTAGTTTGTGCTCCAATTTGTTTCTTCTTTTTTTAAATGTATATACTACGCGCGTTAAGACTGACTCAATATTTTGTATGCGCTCGAGAAATCCCCGCGTAATTTGTGCACCTCTTCTTGGGGCCCCCAAATCGCGAAAAACAGTGCGCAAATTATGCGAGTGAATCCGCATGTGGGTTCGATATAATTGTGTTCGACTGTCCTCCCTTCATTGTGGCTCCTTTTTTTTGCCAGCACTTATCAGCTGTGACCCCACTTTTTAGCTCGGTGCAGGGTCTGTCAAGCTCCACGGCCATGTAACTGTCTAGCTGTGACCCCACTTTTTAGCTCGGTGCAGGGTCTGTCAAGCTCCACGGCCATGTAACTGTCTAGTTCTGCGATAGTCTTGAAATGGTCTCGGTACTTGTGAGAACGTCGTCAAGCTTCCCATGCAGCTGGGAAGGAGGCAGGCCTGTGCTGTCCTTGTTGCTGAAGCTTATATAGAATTGTGGGGAATATGAAATGCAATTGCCATGCACTAACAGTGCAATCCTAGTTTACTGTTGAAGCTCAGCTCACCAGCTTTCAGCATTCAAAACGTAGAAAAGAGGTGCATCTACTATATCAAGAGCTCGAGGCTAGTAATTGTTGTCAATTCTTTTTTTTCTAATCAATCATGGTAGTATCTATACTCGGCTTAGTGGCCTTGACTAACCCCAAAATACCTTCTTGAGTTAATTGATAGGCTGCTTGACCTTAGATGTCATGTCCAAGCTCTTCACGGTTCTCAGCTTAGTAGAGCACAAGGGTTCCTTTAACTGGGTTTTGATCTTTACGTCCACTGTTTACGACGTTCCGGTCCTGCTAATAAGATTGGTCAGGGGTGCAACAGCTGTGCCAATTTGATACAATTCCCCATTCTTGCATTGAGCTGTGGCAAAACCATGAAATTTGCAAACGTTGCTCCATGCTGCACCAAAATACCTGCCCAGTTTCGAAGTTTTCTCAGTTGCGCTAGTTTCAGTGAGAAATGGCAGTCACGTTAGCTATCTGCTTGCAGTTTGCATCATCAATCAGTCTAAGCGTGCAGACCGTAACCCTTAACCATTGTGTAAGATATATCCCCATTCGGTCAGGGAACTCTTGACACGCGATCGACTAGATAAAGTAACACAGCCTCATGCTATCTGTTCGCAGATAGATATATCTGTCCTATAGATATCTGTCCGATAGATATATACAACTGCGAATACTTATCAACGGGATGTCGCAATTTGAAAACAAAAAGTGTTGCCTAGCCACCAACGCTTCGTGGGAAGTATGAACTTCCTAGTCGGCAAACGTGGCTATTGCATGTTAGCAACTAAAGCTGGAAGCGTCTGACGCGTTTCCTGCGCGCGAACAGATTCGATGTACTGCGAAAATTGGCGGTGCCGACGAGCACGTTGATTGACACAGCAACGACGCATGAAACATTTTTCTGTATTGAAGTTGTGTTGTCCTGGCAATAGATATCTGGGCCAACAAGTGTGCACCGTTGTTACTTTATTTGGTCGAACGTGCCTTGCAAGCGAGACAAGAAGTTTTGCATAAACCTAATCCCATTGCAAAAAAAGAAAAAAAGAAGGGGGGTAGCAGTGTTTCATGACTTGTTCAACTCATGCAGAAGGCTACTTAATTCACCTTCCCCGCAGTACACTGGTGCCCTGTGGAAAAGCGTGTTTTGATTTTGAAGGCACCGTTATTATTAATCACAGGACACAACACATTTTGTTCAACTTCTCATGCGTGTATACAGCACATAATTGTGAGTACTAGTAGGGTCAGTGACATCCGAAAAGTTACTGGCAATTATTTGAAGCAGTTTGACATTTTTTCCTATACTTACTTCGAATCATCTAAGCCTAAGTGGGCTTAACATGAAGAGACCAAGCTGGCCTTTGCTTAACTAAACCTAGTTACGCCTGACTTATTTAGATCATGAAGTGCTCGACTACATTTAATTAATTTTGACTACATTAACTTTGACTTAACTTAGCTCATTTAAGTGTAGCTTGAATTAGCCCGTCAAAAGCAAGCTGGCCTGAGAAAATCAAATTTTGTGCGTTTGGCTTGGTCAGGTTGTGCGATTCTCGCTATGCTTACTTATCCTAATCAGCCGGTGTCAATAACAACGCGAGCCGGAGCTTGAACCAGCCCCATTGCAGCCGCTGCGTAAAAGAACGGCACTGATTTGATGGAGCAAATAAAGTGACACCCAGTTGTCATTTTGGCTACGAGCACCGTAACCACGTCCAACAGAGCGACATGAGAAGCATAGTCTTAAGACTTTGCTTCTCATGTGCCATGCAGCTCGTGTCTCGTAGTGTCTAGTCGCTAGCTGGCACTTCGATGCATTCCGCTACGCGATCTCATGGTCTGTCTAGTCGCTAGCTGGCGCTTCAATGCATTCTGCCACGCGATCCCATGGTCTGCACACTTTTGATCGCACCTGTACATCATGAAGACTTAAACCTCTAGAGCATTGCATTGTGCAGCCTGTCTCGGTTCGCAAATGCTCTGACGCTTTGTCAACACATGTTAACTCTGAGAAGCAGTGTGTTGGCCAAATACTGTTGCGCATCTGCATGAAGCAGTAATTATAATTGTGGGAGTATTATGTCCCAAAACCACAATATGACTATGGGAGGCTGCAGTAGAGGGCCCCAGAAAGTCTGACCACCTGGGGTTCTTTAGTGTGCACCTAAATCTAAGCACACAGGACTCTAGCATGTTGCCTTTATTGAAATGTGGCCGACACAGCTGGGGTACGCTCCCGTAACCTTTGGGTCAACAGTCGAGCACCATAACCACTAAACCATCACGGCATGCGTCTGCATAGGCTGTTGTAGCTTTGCGTGTACTGAATGCATGCTTTGATGCGAGCATCATATTTTGTGCCTGCAGTTGCTTTTGCGCTTTAGTCATACGTCATCTGTGATGGGCTCTTCTGATTTTTTGCACCGCTGTGTTTTATAAGCGACAGTGCTGTAGCAGTTTCAGCTGAGAAGTATCTAACGGCACTCACTGCTTTGGTACCTAGCCTCTGTAGCTTTCATTTCTGCTGCTGTGGTGCACGGTTTACTTAGAGGAGAGGAAATAATTTTCGCAAGTCTGTGGAACTAAAGTGCAGATTTCCTGCTGTGTACAGTGTTATTTGGCTCAAATCACAGTTCCAACTACTGACCGACACAGGTTTGAGATTTGTTCAAAAAGCATTCCAGGGCGTCTTTGATGTAACCGTTTAAAATCAAAACTAACCTGAACTAATTAGAGGCACTGCGTGAAACAGTTTTTGGCAGGCCTCCTCTCTCCTTCTTGCAACAAATCTTTAGATTTTAGAAGTCCCATAGATTAGCAGGCAATGTAATATCTTGTACTCCCTATCTTTCAAACTGCATTAGGTTAGCTGGGTGCACACAGGTCCTTGAATTCCTCAAAAACCCTTGAAATTTAATATTTTGTTTTCAAGGCCTTGAAAGTCCTGGAATTTAATTTCAGTCTTCGAAAACTCTTGAAAATTTTGAATTTTCACAGGGTCCGGTTGTACAACTCTCAATTCATGGCAGTTGAGCATGGTACTGGGCAAACTTCATTGCTTCATGTTCCGTGACAACGCGATTTCGAAACAGGGTACGATCAAACAGCCTGTATAGTTTGGCGAGATCGAGGTGTGCACACTTGGTTTGACTGCGGTTGGCAAGAAGCCGTAAGCTGATCGCAACAGTGAGGCTACAGCATCTACAGCTCTCCGAAAAAAAGAAAAGTCGTGCTTATTGTAGTAGAGATTTCTATTGGTGTTTGAAATGTCTTCTTTTGGCTTCGCTTTTAGTGGTATCCCTCATCAAGCTGCTAAAAAAAAATACATCCCATTCACTAGCCTCAGCCACTAACCTAGAGCAGTCCAACAGCCTGCGAAAGACTGTGAAGGTTAATACAGATGAACTTGATAGCATTAGGATGCAAATATAAAAAGAAGTGACTGAAAGACTTCCTTTTATTTTTGAAAATATGAACATTCTTTGTTAATTGTGGTCCCTAAATTTTTTGAAAGGTTTTATAAGTTCTTGAATTTCTTTTGTGGAAACCTGTACGAACCCTCGGGTAGTTGCTGCTTTGGCTGAGTGGTTGCGATGCTCAGCTGCTGACCTAAAGGTAGATTCAATTTCGGCCATGATGGCATTTTGACAGACCCAGTGTCAGTGCACATGAAAGAACTCCAGGTATTCAAATTCAACTGTCCCCCTTCACTACATCGTCTCTCATAGCCAGAGTTGTTTTGGGATGTTGAACTCTATCAACCACAAATCGGTGTGCAAGTCATAGAAAAAGCACTAATTGCTAACACGAGAACATGCTGTTAACTATTTGTACGACTATCTATAAAGTGTCATTACTCTAGTGTCTGTAAATATTGTACTTCAGTCACGCCCAATTATAACGGCCCCACTTAAACAAACTTAAACAAACAAAAAACAAACAAACAAAAAGTAGTGCGTGACCGTGGAAGTATACATTATTTCATTGGCACAAAATTGCACTTGCAACGAATGTCACTGAGTGCCGCTGATATAAGTGCCCGTATATTCTTATTGTTAAATGCTGACCCTGCCTCTGCAACCTTCTAGTTGTCGCTCTCCCCGACCGTATTTTGTTACGAAGCCTGCTGTCCTTTCTTTGTTTTTGCCCGCTACTCTGAGCACCCTGTATCCCCAGACAAGGCCTGTGTTTTCACACTGCCACATATCTTTCGAGGACCGGTCAGCTGACTAGTCTCCCCTCACCAGATATAGAGGGACCAGACCGTTTGTCAATGCCCCCCCCCAACTGTCCGATCGGCTGCGTCTGTGTCCTGTCTGGATTCATTCAGTGTTTAGGACCTGTTCTCGCTTGCTTCGCACTCCACTCGGCATACTCTCTGCACGTGTGCGGATGCTATAGTGACCTTGCTACTCACCGTAGTGGATGATCACCGCAGGTTCACGCTTAGCGTGCCACAGGACCGCGACTCCGTCACCTACTCGCGTGTAGTGCACTGCTCCGCGCGCGCCCAACTAACAAGGCATTGAGCGCAGCGCGGCAAAATAGACAGTGTTCGAATAACAGAAATACACAAATACTTTATTGCCTTTGGCGGCACCCCGAGCAACAGTACAATGCCCGCTCCCGGGACGTGAGAGCAAAGGCTCCCGCACGCGGACTTTCACGATAAGGGGAAACCGCGAGCATGTTGCAGCTGGCAATGGCGAGCTTTGACACGCCGGTCGGGAAAAGGTCCCTTTAGGCTTTGCTGCGCACTCTCACGATGGCCACTGGGCCTAGTCGCGAGAGCTAGGGCAAACCTCGTACGCATAGGCCTACCGCAAGTGCGGCTTGGTGTGGTACGACCACTTCAAGCACTAGGCACCGCTGTTGGCTTAGCGTACGGTACCGCAACTAGCACTCGAGTAAACACGCCTGCCGGGATGCCCAGGCCCCGCAGGCAGGCTACAGTCCGGCGATTCCCAAAGGGGACGTGGACGAAGGAAACACATGCTTATCCGGCGCCGACCACGGCGGAGCTCTCTCGGCGCGCATGTCACACGTGCCTCGCCCGCGCATGGCGCCATCTATCGCCACGCGCCATTACCAAAGCAGGGAAAGGGAGCGGCCGTACGGCGGAATGCCCGTGAAATGGTCGCGGGCAGACCTCAGATCCCCACAATGCGCAAGAACAGCTGTGGAACAAATCGTGAGTTATTGAAATCGGTGGGGCCGTGCAAGCCCGCCAACGCCACAATGCAATTCTTTTATTTCTGCGCACACAGGCCACTCCCAAGTTTTCCGATGCATGAGTACTAGTGCATTTCATGAACCTTTCAAGCAAGCTACCCGACCTTTCTTCTTCTCTTGTGTTTCGGTTTTCAATGTCGCCTTCCTGCTGTATACTTCCCTCTCTTCACCTATTGCAACTCCTACACCAGTCTCCACTGCTCCGCAATGCTGGCTTAAGAAGTTTTTTTTTTTTTCCTTCTCGCTAGAAACTGGCCTCAAGCATTATCACACATTCTGGCTTGTAAGTCGCACGTGCGCATCCTGCACGCTGTAGGTGTGCATGTGTGGTCGGGATGGTGAATGGGGGGGCTATGCACGCTTTTTCCTGCCACTCAACATAACACCGTTAGTGCAGCCACTTGGCATGGGCGTAATCCGCGCATGTTTCATTTTAGGTGCCGTGTTTTGGAGCACTTGCTCATAGCTGTTGTCCGCCCAGCAGCCAATTTGTGGTTTTGGGTGTCCCTGTATTGAGCTATGGAAATGGTGAAGGCTTTGTGGGCGGAGGTGACAGCTACATGTGTGCGAAACTGTTTTAGCGAAGTTGATTTCGTTGGCATCCAACCCGGTGCCGAGCCTGAAGCTCCCAAACAGGATCACGCCGGTGACGATTTGTGGCAGGGCTTCATCGACTCCGACATGGGAGGGCAAGACATCTGCTGGGATGATTTCATTGCGGCCAATAATGATGCCAACACTGCGGAATCGTGCATGGCAAAATTGATTCAAAGGGATCAAATGATGACGACGGCAAAACTTTGGAGGCAGTGCTCACAAGCATGCGTTTAGCGATTAGCTACATTGGTAGCCTCTGGTAGCTTGTCTATGCCAAGCGCTCGTGCGACGAGAAGCTTGCTGCTCCTTATATTAAGCTCGAGACCACCCTTGTCGTTTCTGCTATTTGAGACACGTGCATCACGGACTTTGAAAAAAAAAAAAAAAAGTTGTGTTCTCACTTGCAACTTTTTTAAAGCTGTGTTTCATTTACTATGAACTTCGGGCTACAGCGAAGCGATGCCACATCATGCTCAGGTTCGTTATAAGCGGGCTAGACTGTATATGTATTCGTGCTTGCTTGTCATTAAATTGTTAAGATCACTTATTTCATTGTAGTTGTCATTGTTTTGCCATTCTTTTACTGAGCACAATAGTACAGGCTGGATTCTGCCTGTACCGTGGTTCAAGGGGCTGGACAGCAATATGTTAAGGGGATTTGTATTTAGCTTCACACATTGGAATCTCTTGTGACGGAAAGGTACTTTGGAGCCTTCAGCTGAAATGTTTTTCATATCCAAAGTGCTGCTTTAAGACTTTAAGCTGTTAAATATCAGTAGAATTTGTATTCTCGAGTGCACCATGAAGAGTGTCCCATTCTTTTGGTTTCTTGCCTGCAGGCGTAGTACGTACAACCATCTGAGCAGCTGGCTAACCGATGCAAGGAACCTCACCAACCCCAACACAGTGAGTCCATGGTTGTGCCATGGCACTACTTTCACGTTGCTATCCATACATCAGCCGCCAATATCTTACTACTTGATGGAGCTTGGTGTTTTACTGACCTTAGTATGGAGGTCAGCATTTCTGTAACGATTGGGAAGGGGGAAGTTAGCACCTGATCATTTTTTTAATTTTTTTAATGATTCCAGAGCCATTGTACGTACTAAAAAGTGTTTGCACATTTTCAATTGTGGCCATTTATTTTAAGGTCAGTGCAGATGCTTTGTTGTACAAGGCTTTAAATATGCAAACACCGCTCGAAATTTGTAAAATAGACTGCAGAGTCACTGGCAGCAATTGCATCACATTTATGAAAGGGAGGAACCTTTTGCAGTCGGGCATACAAGGTTTTAAGAACCAGAAGTTCAGAGGCTAGGTTAACTCTGCATTAGCTCAAGCACTAGTTGCTCGTTCTTAGTGTCTGCTGAACTTTGAGTAGTACTTTATTTACTCGAATGTTCGAAGCCTAGAGAAAAAAAAAAAAGCTTACCTCGAATGTTGGCTGGACAAAACAGCAAAGACAGCATTCCAAAAAAAAAATTTATTGAATATAAAGATAAAACAGAGCAGTTGGTTTATAAAGATGCTGTGCTCATTGTGAGTCGTCGTCGCTGATGTTCGTCGCTTTCTTCAAACAGTGAGCAATCCTCTGTGCATTTCAAGTGCATTTGATATATTGAATGAGCACACTATCAAAGTTCCTGGGATGTCGTACCACGCTGCAGCCACCCAGCCGGCCAATTGAGACAGTGATGCCCGCTTCATGCGACCGTCGGCATCATAGTGGTCCTCTTTGCTTCATAAGTCCATGTATAATCCCCGCAGGTGATCCTTGATCAGCTTTTTAATGCATGCATCAAGTGGCTGCAACTGGCCCGTCAATCCAACCCGCACTCAGTATCTTGGCAAGGTTGGTGTTCATTTCAGCCAGCGCAGCCTTGGCGCTGTCGGTCAAGTGCCCACAGTAAGAGTCCAGCAGAGAGTGCTTGCACAGAAGGGCGCCTGGACGCTGTCGCCATGTGATATTCAGTCACTCCGCAACCATGGCGCTTGTCATTCACCTGGTCTTGTTGACCCACACAATCACATTTCGTGGGAAAGCCTCTTTGGCGGGTAGCGTCTTCCTCTTAAAAACTATATGGCAGGCAGCGTCTTTCTCTTAAACACTATAGAAGTAGAGAGTTTGTGCCTGTCCGCTGTGCAGCACAGCCTCACAGTAGCGAGAGTGCACCTTCACTTCTTTGGCTCCTTTTTCAGAGACTGTGTACGCCACCGGCATATCGAAATACACAGGCGTTTGGTCCGCGTTGCCGATTTGGCTTAGTAGATATGCTCTCGCTTCTCTCTTCCGAAGCATGAAACGCTAGAATTCCAGTAACTTCTTTTGATAGTCGGCCAGTAACTTTTGGGTGATTGAGGTGCAACGACTGAGACTGAAGCCGAAGTGCTTCATGAATTTCTGCAGCCAGCCTCAGCTGGCTTTGAAGTCTGCTGTCGAAACACCTTGCTCCCTTGAAGGCCTCCTCGCCTTCGCTTGGAGCACTTCTGTTGTCACTGAGAGGGCAGCTGCTCACTGTGTCTGAATGAAGTTGGCCAGTGCCATCTGCATTTCAAGTTGATGGCCTTTCCGTGGACCTCCAGCGATAAGATTCTTTTCGTCCACTCCTAAGTCCCACCAGGCTTGAACTGGGAAGGACGACTCTGCATCCTGGACAACTTTGGTTCTTTACGCGACACTATGACACCGCCTGTTTGGCGCCATTGAGCTATGCCTTAGAAGCCCACTCAAGGCGAGACTCGAACTGAAGAACAGCTCGCCTCAATTCTTTCCACAAATAAAAAAATGGCGGCCTCACGTGTGTACTTAAGCCAGGTGTTGGATTGGCTACTAGTGGCTATAATACTGTCTAGGTGGTGACACCGCCTGTTTGGAGTCATTGAGCTATGCCACACAAGCCCATTCGAGGTGAGACTCAAACTGAAGAACAGCTCGCCTCAATTCTTTCCACAAATAAAAAAATGGCGGCCTCACGTGTGTACTTAAGCCAGGTGTTGGATTGGCTACTAGTGCCTATAATACGGTCTAGGTGGTGACACCGCCTGTTTGGAGTCATTGAGCTATGCCACACAAGCCCATTCGAGGCGAGACTCAAACTGAAGAACAGCTCGCCTCAATTCTTTCCACAAATAAAAAAATGGCGGCCTCACGTGTGTACTCAAGCCAGGTGTTGGATTGGCTACTAGTGGCTATAATACGATCTAGGTGGTGACACCGCCTGTTTGGCGTCATTGAGCTATGCCACACAAGCCCACTCGAGGCGAGACTCAAACTGAAGAACAGCTCGCCTCAATTCTTTCCACAAATAAAAAAATGGCGGCCTCACGTGTGTATTTAAGCCAGGTGTTGGATTGGCTACTAGTGGCTATAATACGGTCTAGGTGGTGCTAATTCTGCACCACTTTACTCGATGAAAAATGGTGCATTTTTCAAAATCCACGAATCTAAGCCGACCCTGGAAACACACAAAGAAATTGGCCTAGATTCAAATAAATAAATACTCGTCTGTTATCTTGTTGCCATTATTGTCAAGAACAAAACCTGTTCTGTATATTTTGTGTGTGTGTGTGTGTGTTGGGCCTCGCCGCGGTGGTCTAGTGGCTAAAGTACTCGGCTGTTGACCCACAGGTCGCGGGATCAAATCCCAACTGAGGCGGCTGCATTTTCACTGGAGGCGAAAATGCTGTAGGCCCGTGTGCTCAGATGTGGGTGCACGTTAAAAAGGACTCCAGGTGGTCATAATTTCTAAAGCTCTCCACTACGGCGTCTCGCATAATCATATGGTCGTTTTGGAACGTTAACCCGCACATATCAATCTATCAATCTGTCTTTTGTGTTGGTGAGTCATCCTGACAGCCCATTCAAGTTATAGATGGCTTAGAATATGAATGCATACAACTTTATTAGGACAGTTGTTGTAGGTCGCTTGCATCTTGCCTAGAAGGTATTGTAGACCGCAGCGACAGAGTGTACTAAAACAAGGGAGTGCCCGGACCGAGCTTCAAAAAGTGAAGCCCAAGCAGGGTACATTTGCTCACAGCGCTGCAGTCAGTAGTCTGCAATGTGTCGTCATAACAGCTGCACGCGGCTCTGCCCAAGTTGCTGAGAGCTAGAATGCCCACTTCCCTCTCAATAGAACCAGGTTCGAATCGCAGCTGCGGACCATTTTTTATTCTTAGTTTCACTTATACAGTTGTATTGATTTGCTTTATTTAAAAATTTAGATTGATTTGCTACAATTACGAAAATTCATAAGAAATATGAAGTCAAATAATTTGACAGGGAGCGCACTGGGGAGAGTACTTGACTGGCGGCTCCCCAGTACGCTCGCTGTCAAATTTCTTTTTTACTGCATATTTTGAGTTACTTCTTGTAACATTATGTAGCTACTGAAGCTAGATTTAAAAAAAAAAAAAAAGAGATGAACCAATACAACTGTACAAGTGAAACTAAGAATTTAAAAAATCCGTGTACAGCTACAATTTTAACCTGAGTTTTTTTAAGTGGGAAGTGAGCATTCTACCTGTGAACCACATTAGCTGATTACTGACCGCAGCACCCTGAGCATATGCACCCTGCTAGGGCTTCACTTTCTGTACATTGGTGCTACCATCGTTTCGGGCACTCCCTTGTTCTAGTACACTCTAGTGCGAGCACTGCCGGCAGATTTTGGACGCTGCGAGCGAGGTCACTCACTTTCCAAGCATTTATTCACCGGCAGAAGGAAAGTGATGTGGGGGGATTAGGAGGTAGCATGTACAGTCAGCTTTCGAACTGCAAAGTTTTCTGATGCTGTTCTAGGCATCTACGGTCACCAACGATTAACCCCACAAGACTTTCGAACGCAAAAAGCCATAAATGCAAGAAGTGATAACTTTTTGTCGCACAAAAGTTCACTGCGACGCATAACTCGTCAACACCACAAAGTGCCGCCAAACATCTTCCCACTTTAGAAAAAAAATAACAGGCACTAATCGATTGACAATAACAACTTTTGCGCGGTTGTGACGGTGGATAAGCATCAGAAAAAGAGTGAATTCAGGCGACGTGTCAGGTGGCGATGAACGTGCCATTTTGCCTAATCGCCGACAACCTTATCGCGGTCATCTGCAGATATCTGCTTGGCTGCGAGTGTGGGTACTGCCCGGAGTGACAGTGGTACAAGTGTGTCATGCTGCTGTTCTCAAGTTCGCAGCATCCATGTTCTGCGAGGTTGCTTGCGCGTTTCATGTCTTCGTCGTGTTAAAAAAAGAAAGCAGGCTACTCGCCATACCTGAGCTCGATCCAGAGTGTAGCATAAACGAAAAATGCACAAACACGCACATCACACTGCACATGGCCCAGCATGCGATGGCAAGAGCAAAGTAAGCGACTTGCTGTAGGCGTGGATGATTGGTTCCACGTGGTGGTACCGTGCTTCAGTGGAATGGCGTGAGTCCGCAACTTGTCAGTAAAAGGGTTGTTAGCACTTCATAATAATAATGAAAGAAAGATTTGGCTGCTCAGTAGACTTTTTTATGGGCGAGTCCATGTACAGTACTCGGCAAACGAAAATATTAAACGGAACTGCTGCCTAAATGAAATGACTTCGTCTGATATGATTGGTTTCATACTTGAATGCTGCAACCCACTTCACCTTTCAGTAAACAGAACTCCGGTTAAATGTAACACATTTTCCCGGTCCCTTCAGGTTCCGTTTAAGTCAGTCTACTGTACAGCAACTACTGATATAACAACCACGTAAGGCGGCACTATCGTGTTGGTTATAAACGGGTTCGACTGTATAGGCTGATCTTAAGTGACTGAAAGCTAAGGTTATGAGCAAGAAATATTGTATCATCATGTGTACTATAGTAACTCTGTGTTCTTTTTGTTCACTTTTGTTTATTTTATCTATGCCACCTCCCTCTGTGAAGCTTTGTACGATTGAGGGCAAAGTAAGGTAAATGAAACTATTATCCGGAGACTTTTTAAAAGGGCTAACCATGCAGTGGAAGAAATAAGAAAGTGTTTCAGCATCATCTTAAGCTGTGTTACTAATCTGCATTAGCAAGAAATAAAGTTAATGCGATGATGGCACAGTTAAGTGTGTGGGCATCGGCCATGTGGAGACACATCTTGCTTGTCTACCCTCATGACAGTTGCATTAGGAAGAGGACAATAAAGAGCACTTTCCTGCATTATGGGATTTAAAAAGTGCTTGTGGCCAAAATTTATCCAGATTTCCTACTTACCGTATTTACTCGCGTAATCCTCGCAACTGCATGATTTTCGCACCCCCCACATACAATTTACATTTACATACAATTTACATACAAATACAATTTGTTTTTTTCCTCGACTAAATATCGCACCCCGAAAACTGCTGCAATAATGTCGTCTGCTCGTTCCAGCCACTGATGATGATAATGCACGCCATCTCTTAAGCATCAAGCGTACTATTAATGTACAGAGACTCAATTCAATTCAACCTGAGCCAAAGTGGCAAGTGCACATTGCGGCATGTTTTGTATGTTGTGTCGGTAATCTTGTCAGGTTATGGGGCAATACTGAAGCTACACGGCTGCCTTCAAGTTGGAAGTGATAGATCATGCACTAAACAATGGCAACAGGGCCGCCGGTCAGCCCTTCGGAGTCAGAGTTTTGTGTTCGCTACTGGTGATGGCAGCTGAAAGCCACCAAGACTCGTTGGGCCTGATGTGTGCTTAAACCGAGATTGATGGTAAACTTTATTTCTTCTGGAGGAAACTGCGGACGATTCTGTTAAATAGCCATCAGCCCAATACTGACAGCCTACGCTTATCTTTTGAGGGCTCCTGTTGAGCGACAAACGCTACCGCTACGCCCGCAACACCCACAAGCTTTGCGTATGGTATTCTAATTCTCGGCTATTTGCTTGCACTTTTTGTGTCTCTAATAAATCTTGCATTGTGTTGAACCTGTGCTTTTATTGTTGAGGTAAGTTTTAATTAGTGCTTTTCAAAGCTTGCTGTTAGTTGCTGGTGTAAGAATCCCGATTTACGGCCACTTCGTTTTCTTCTTTGCTCTGTACGTTTTCGTGAAAAGTTTTCCCCGCGTAATTCTCGCACCCCCCAACTTTGCATTGGTTTTCCGCCAAAAAAAGTGTGAGGATTATGCGAGTAAATATGGTAGGCATATCTCCACGGGTTGTAGTTCTGGCTCGTAAAAAGTGCAAAGTATAATACAGTGAAACCTCGTTGAACCGTACCCGCGTAAACAGTAGTTTCGTTTTAAAAGTAGTGAAGTCAAATCCCCGACTCGGCAGCCACTGAACATAATGCATTTTGTATCCGCATAAGCCGTACCGGCTTATCGCGTATGTATCTTTTAATAAGTAGTTTTTCCAATTTTCGTTGCGCTTTCGCCGCTGCATGTCGTCGTCCCCCACTGGGCGTCCCGACAGAACAGCAAGCCCCAGAGATAGAAACACGCCTCACTTGTTTGTGTTGATGATGATGGCGGCTGTGTTGGTGAGCGCCAACTCTTGGATTTTTCTGCAACAAGAAGCACTCGGCCGGCTAGGCTTCTGGTGTTGTCCACGCGATGGTGCTTTGCACAAACACGCAAACACTGCGTGCGCTTGCTTTGCTTTCTTTGTTCCTTTGGCGCCGTGCATAGGTGTTATCTGGTTGATCCGTGCCGTACAGCCCTCGCGTCGTTTTTCACGTGTTGTGTATGTGTGTTTATGCTGCTTCGTACTTGCGTCATGCCGAAGCTGGAACAAAAGCATCGAGTGCTGAAAATAGAGGAGAAATTAGATATAAATCATGCTATTGAAAGTGGCACGAAAAAATCGGTGCTGGCACGCGAAAAGGACCTGCCGTTAATCACGGTGTGTGGAATTTGGAATTCCAGAGAGAAGTTGCTCGGCGGTGCTGCTGCAACCATTGAATGTGGCAAATTATTCTCCATCGACCCGATTGGCGCGATTCACCTGCTCGAATACACGTGGCGGCAGGTTGAAGCAACGACAGTTCAAAATTGCTTCAAGAGTGCTGGCTTCAGTGTGTGTGCGGGCGACGCAGATGACACCAGTGACACCATCAACCAGACTTCAGACATTGTAGACGAAGCTTGCAATACTCTGCTAGCTGAAGTGCTGGAGCAGCAGGGCGTTACGGAAGGCATTTCCTTCCCCGACTTCAGAGACGCAGACAGCGATGTGCAGACATCTCCGGACATGCCGACGAAGCCATTGTTGCCTCGTTTGTCGAAGTGTCGCCAAATGATAGTGATGAGGACGACATGGAAAGCGACAACACGGGTGATCCAGGTCGGACAGTGGCCGAAGCTGCGCATTGCGTCAGCGTCATGCAGGTATTTGCCGAGAAGAGGGGGCTGGCAAAAAAAGCTGGCTCACAGCATAAGTGAGTTTGAGGCCGCTATCGTTGCTGCTAGGCCGCCACGTCGTCAAATGAAGATTACAGACCTTGTCACGCGAAGTTAATAAATTACTGCACGTTTTTTGTTCTTTCATCGCACTCCCTGAAGGTTTTTTTTGACAGGTAAGTGAGCAACCTGACGCTATTTCGGGTAAGCAGTACTACTGTTTAGTACGTACTTTTTCCGAGCTCCGGCCAACTACGGTTTAACGAGGTTTGTACTGCCTAAAACATTTTGGCTGAATGAGATATGCAGTCATTTTTTAAACCTTATACTTTGGTTCGAACCGTGAAAGGGTAATTGATTTCAGATTCTTTTCTGCCATTGGTTACATCATTTTCTTTTTGTGCAGGTCATCTTTCTGATTGGCAACAAATGTGATCTTGAAGCTCAGAGAGATGTCACTTACGATGAGGCAAAGCAGTTTGCTGAAGAAAATGGTAAGCAGAAAAAAGAAGCACGTTAGAGGTTTTTTCTTTAGTATTTTTTTTACCACAAATGAAATTACATAATGGGAAGAGCATAAGAAAAGCCTGAGGAACATGTACTTTACCAAATGAGAATTGGTGTGTGTGTCTTTGTTGTTGGCATTCTGCCAGTCTGTCCATAGCACACCTTCATGCCGGAGAACTCATACAGGTAGGTGTCTGAGCATGCGTGTTTGAAGAGTTCAGCTGCTAGTATACTTCCAAGGCTGGTGGTGTGCACCCTTGGAGGGTGTGAAACAAAAAATTTAGCTCACCATGTTCACTTAAAGGGACCCTGAAACACTTTTTCAAGTAACCGCAGAAGAGCTTATTGCCTCACTAATTCAACCCGCAAAAATTTAACAATCCGTCCAGTGCGACTGGAGTTACAAAGGTTTGTCACACGCTGCAAGTGAATTCTTTCTTCTCTCATTCCGACAAAAGCGTTGGAAGCTAAGCAGGGAGAGATGCCAGAGTCGTAGAGAAACGTCACGCGTGCCTCGTGACCTTGTGCTCTTTTCTTTTTTCTTCGAATGCACTGCTTTTGCAGTGAGGCACGCGTGGGCAAGTATTGGCCTCCCGCGGCGATCTCTGTAATGACCAAGCGCGCCGTGTTCAAATCAGCCAATCGCTGATAGATAGGCTTGCTACGCGTGATATTTGGGCATATTCCGTAATTTGTTGAGAGAAGCGAAAGCAATTTTTTGCTGGCTTTGATAATTTATTGTGAATTCCAGGCTGTGTGCTGTGCTATAATATTTTGTTCGGGTGTTGTCGGGAGCCTCTACTACTGATTGGCAGCATTTTCTGACCATGCTCAAAAAGTGTTGCAGGGCCCCTTGAAGGGGAGATAGTACTCGAAGACGTGATGGTACTCGAAGACAGGTTTCATTTAATAAAAGCCTGCTGTACCTTATTTAAAAAGAGATGTGGCATTGAAATTCAGTTAATTAAGGGGAGATGCTACTCGAAGGCACTTTTCTTTAATATTCACCCTAGAGAGATCAAACTTCAGCTGCTGTTTATGAAGCATTTTATGCCGATTTCAAATATATTAGTTTTCTTGCAAGTTGCGTACTGTTAGCTCTGAAACATGACAGTGAAAACCTTAAGCCTTTTTCCCCTCCTCCCTTCTTTTCATAGCTAAAATCCCATAATTTTTTACTATTCATAGTTCATAGTATTCCAATGTGTGAAATGAAAGTAACTAATTAGGAAGTGCACACAAATTATGTAATAAACGTGAAAAATAAGAGACGTGAAAAAGTATATATTTCTTCTGCCATAGTAAATGTTTACATAAAGTTTTTATTTTATAACAAAAATATTAAAATTTAAACTGGATAATTGCATTTTTGTGTACCGTATTTACTCACGTAATAAACACGCTCACATAATAAATGCACCCCCTACTTCACCTTTCGAAATATGGATTTTTCCCCCTGTGTAATAAATGCACCTCCTACATTGATCCGCTGCAGTCCCGCTAACCGACACCTGGCACCTTCTCACCCGTTCGATCTCTTCAGTTTTTTATTACTTTGCCAACCCCCCTAAACCACCTCGGCACGCTCCCCCTTCATCCTTTGTCGGTTGCTGCATGCCTATTGCTTTTCTTCCTACCTGTGCGCTGCATGTCCCATGTCAGTCACAGCTGATACGCACACAGTGAGTGAAGGTCACCAAACTGCCGGTGCCAATCGACATCAGTTGCTTCCTTCGACGCTCTCCCCCCCCCCCCCTTTTCTTTAGCCTACTTTCTTTTGTCTTCACTCTAACTGTCCCTTCATTCTCGATTCCCTAGTGAAGGGAAACCATGACTGTATCGGTAGAGGTGTCCTCACATGAGACAGTTATTGTGCAGTCCACACCCCTTTTTCTTACTTACCTTTCCACATTTTTCTGAGGAAACCCCCCCCTCCCCCCCCCCCCCAGTCAGTCTCGAAGCGTATGAGCTTCTGAGAATACGTTTTCGACCTGTAAGGTCGCCGCGGACGCGGATCCGAGGAGCTGACGCCACAGGAGGTCGTCGGTATAGAGGGGGCTTGAAGGCGGTGATTGTTTCCCTGAATCATTGCGTTGGAGTTTGTGTCGGGGATATGACACGAACCACCGCAGCCGATTTCGAGACGGCCAGGCGAGCGCCGCAGTTCGGGCCATGTGGCTGAAGCGACCGAGGAGCTGAAGCTGCGAGATCATGTTACGGTCCGTCGGCGATAATGGCCAACGCGGGTGGTGCGCTCGAAAGAGAGCGTCCCGAGAATTCCTTTTCTCTTTGCTGAGAGCAAGGAGGAGGGGGAGCGCAGGAACTTTTTTTCGTTTATGATTGTTTTTCAGCTGCGCGGGAATGCGCGGTTGGGGGACGAAAAAAGTTTGTTGGGCACGGCCCGAGCGGGCGGTCGTTCAATAAACGCTGCCTTCAATCTGGCTCTTCCTTCCTGTTGCCAGCGTGCTCTTGGATCACTAAGAGGCTGTCGATACCTACAACATCCACATCGGAACTTAACTCTCCCCCTCTCCGCCAAAAAAAGCCCAAATACATGCACGTGATTTTTAAGCAACCACGGCAGCATTTGCTGTCCTGAAGGGTCATTCGTCGCTATCACGTCGCAGGTTTTCGGCAAGCCGGAAAAAATCTCTATTCATTCATAGAAGATCGTGACAATTTCCGCAACATGGTAGCACACCCAATTCTTGCTTCGCTTGTTATCCACACGTAGAGGCACTTCTCTTGTAGAAGTGCGGCAGCGTCCGTATTTTGTCGTTAATCTTGTTATTGATGGTTTGTGTTGATGCTTCGGGGGTAGCTTGCTGAAATGTTGGTTACTTGTTACCATGAAATCAATGTACTTGCTACAACATTAACGGTGTCGTCACCGTCGTGCGAGGTTGCCGTGAAGTTGACAAAGTGAGTCATAGCGGAAGCTTTTGGGCGCCCCTCCAGATCACAGCAGATAACACTGTTGTGATTAAACGATTGCGAGAAAAGATGGCCAGCCGCAAAATGTTTCTATGGCGTGCGCACGCTCCCGGAGACAGCTTGCAGAAGATAGTGTCATTAACCACTGAAGATCAGTAAAGGGCAACAAAGAACCTGTTTCCAAACAGTGCACGCATATCTGAATTGCTAAAGGCCAAGCGACCTAACTTTTTTTTTTTCGCATTACCGCATTTTTTGCTCCCCTCGAAAAAGTTTTCATAAAATTTACCCTGCCTAATAAATGCACCCTTTTCAAGAAAATAAGTGTGTGCATTACGGGAGCAAATACTATAGTATGGAAAAAATTTCGGGCAAAATTTCATGCAAAACCAAGCACCAGAAGTACCCGAAAAAGGAGGAGCACATTGAAAAAAATTGCAAACGTGTTTTTTTTTGGGGGGGGGGGGAAAGGGGGGAGAACGAGCTGTAATGTTATAATTGAATTTTTATTTATGAAAGATATGATTAAATGCAATGAAGTTTGCACATCAAAAAAAACAATACTCCTTGTTACGGCCACTGCCACTAAAATGTGCCAGCTCCATAAGTTAGTCCTTCACGGCTCTTTCGAGCTGACTACTCACAAACAGGGCCACGAAATGCTCGCCAAACTTCTTCCGCTCCGTCTGGCAGAGCCTTGTGCCGACTGCAAGCTAGGGGAAGTTCAACAGGACTTTGAAATTCAAGCAAAGTCCTCTGTCGAGAAACACAACAGTGCGAATGCTGTTGTAACTCTTGTGGCAGCGTTTGCGTTATGTACCGTCGTACATAGCGGAAGTGTCGTCCCCGCTAACTTCACTACCTGTGAACTTCCTCGACCTCGCATAATTGGCACAGATGCTATCTATTGCCGCATCACAGACTTTCTAGCTGATGGCTGTGAATGAGTTTGATGCATTGGCTTTTGCAAACCAAGAATTGCCGTAAATTGGACCAGCTGCTCATAGCCCACTCTTACAGAGCGCACCGCCACAACAGCTTTCACGTGGGCAGTGTAGCTATCGCACGAGCTACGGTTTTGTTCATCTATAATGGAGATAAACACACTAAAAAAGCATTTTTCAGCTGTGCTGCTCGACAAGGCACAGACCCTGCAAGTACGTTTCACAGCGCAAACAGGTGTGCAGCGGCCAATGGCGGTCCCAAATCCGTACCACGTGATTTCAAACCCAGTCGCGGTGCTTGAAAAACGCGGCAAAAGCTGGCTTCTGTTTAATATTTTAGGGGCGAAGCTCCTTAGGGCGTGGGCTGTGCGTCCCCTGTAGCCTGTATGTAGCCACCTCTCGTTTAGTTCTTGCAGTGTCCACTAGATGGCGGTACCGTCTCCTGTATGTCGCCTCTTCTCGTTTAGTTCTTGCAGTGTTCACTAGATGGCGGCTCCGTCTCCTGCATGTAGCCACCTCTCGTTTCGTTCTTTCAGTGCTCACTAGATGGCGGGACTTGTAGCTGATGATGAAAAGATGCAAGATGTTATAAACTAGACGGCGGTACTTGTAGTTGATGAAAGATGCGAGATGTTATAAAATAGGAATGATGTCACATATGGCACGTGTCATTGGTGGAAGGCAATCGTTCGATTTAGTGCGGCGACGTACGCTAGGGGGAGCATTGTAATAAAATCGAGTAGGCAAAATGTACGGAAGATTCATGGTTTACCAGGTTTTCCTCCAGAGCTTCGCCCACTCATCATCATTCACTTCGTGGATATGGCGGCACTTTTTTGTACAGCAGCAGTGCGGGAAACCGTTCTTATTTGAACAGTGAGGCTCGGCTCTCTGCCTCATGTGATCGACAATGGCGTGTGGCGGCACATTATCAGGGGCAAGGTGCTCGAAGACTGCACACTTTCGGCCTTTTAACAGCTACCTTATGCTCTTTAAACACAATTTGAAAGCATTGCCAACATTGATTTTTTTTTTTACCGAATAGTAGAAGTACTAACTTTATCAAAACAGGTAAAAAACAGTGTATTTTTTTAGGTTTTTCTACTCGCATCTCCCCTTAAGTAATCTCGCATCAATACAATGCTGCTCTGTCACCGTCTGGCCATGGCCTCGTAGAGTGTTTCTGGCAAAGGGACAGTACATTGCTGAAGCCACTCTCTGCTGTCGAATTGCCACGGCAGTTCGGAGCTAATCGGGAAGTCCACGGTCCACCCCCCACCGTGGAGTAGTAGTATACCGCGGTTGGGCGCAAGACGGCAGCGCAGGGGACGTGTCAACCTCTTAAGATTTGTCTTCATCACCGCACTCTTCGTAACAACCATAAGGGGGGGGGGAGGTGGGTGTGACCATAAGGGTGGTGGGGGTGGGGGTGCACATGGTGTTAAAAACGGAAGGAATGACGCGTTGCCATGACATACTATTTGGAAAAGCGATCTCCTTATGCGGCGTAAAGTCGAAGCATAACGACACAGAATAATTTCATTTTCTAATGGTGTCGCTTTGTGAAGTGCAGTTCAGACTTCTGCAGCAAATGACCAGTAGTGGCATTGCCATTGTAACAGTAATTCACTTTTTGTTGGCTTGTTTGAAGGCAGGGTAAAAGCACATAGAAGAACTTCTTAATTTGGAGAAATCCGTTGTATAGAGGTTATCTATCATGTACAGTCCATCATACCTCCTTTTCTATGCTGTTTTATTTTTGTTTGGGGATTTATAGACTACGCCGATTTGTCGGGAAGCTGCGTTTCTTTACAAGGATGTCAACTTTTTCACTGTCAGGTGTTTTTGGCTGGGATGCACAGTAGATTATTTTGATGTTTCGCAGGAACCAAAGCATAACAGAGCTGGCATTTCTAAACATGAGTGAATTTCACAATTTCAAATAAATTTCTCAGCAACCTACGTTAAGAAAGTTAGTTCTCTATTTGCTTTGTAATATTTTATTTCGCTAACCATAAGATGTAGAGAGTAAAAGCAGGTGAGCCACGTGGCTCTGTTAATGATTTCATCCAGATGGTAGCTTTTCTATGGCCATTTTTTATTTCGTTTCTCTCGAAGTAGCTTTGTCAAGTCCTCATAATGTAGAAGGTGGGGGCAGGGCATTTAACATTTTAATGCATCTTCAGCGCACTTCGTCATCTGCTATACTGTTACGTCTGACTTCACAAAGAATAGCTTAGCAGGTGTCTGAGGGAGCTGGAGGGAGTTTTGCATGTCTTGCTCCTGCCTTCTTCCACTCTGGCTTACTAGTAGTGTTGTGAAAATTCATTGAACAGATAATTCTTATTTACTGCTGTCTGTTTTTTTTATTACTTCTTTTGGTCAGATAGTCTGTTGTGGAAGTTATAAATGGCAGTGTTAACTAGCAGAACTATTTTGTGTCACACTTTCAAGGGGTGTAAAAATATGAAATAATTTCGTTTCTTACAAGCCTTTTTCATTTAAAGGGGCTCTGCAACACTTTTCTGAGTTCTAATCAAATTGCCTCACTTTTAGTGCATGAGCCTTCACAAATCACATGCTGCAAAAATTTTTCTTTAATTCCTGAAGTCGTGCTTAAAGCTCTTTGTCCTTTTGCGCCAGCAAGCTCACTGAAAGCTATGCATGAAGAGAGGTGATGAGGGGGCACGAAGATGCGTTCATTTGTCAGTGTACATTGTGACATTGAGCGCTTTCTTTCCTTGTTTTTCTCCAAACGCGCGGCTTACTTTCAGTGTGATTGTGAATGAGCACGGGCGTGAGGCCGCATCCTTCAATGGCAGAAACTACGCAGCCTACGATGTTCAAATCAGCCAACCAGCTTAGACACGGGTATATGGTGCACAAATTTGAGTGTATGGAGTCATTTGTAGAGAGGAGTGGTTTTTTCCTGGCTTTGAGAGTTGGCTGTAAATTATAGCCTATGTGCCATTCTATGTTTGGCTCGCGTGATCTCGGTAGCCTCGAGTACCAGTCAGCAGAGTTTTCTGCCTGTGCCCAAAATCTGTTGCAGGACCTATTTATTTGAAATTATACGCTACATAGATTATCGCTGTACTTCTCTGTATGCACTTCTGTGCTATATATATTTTTTTGCTGAAAAAGTATTTAATGATGTATTTATGATGCCAACTGGTTTCATCTGCAACTCTGTAGCGTAGTTATCAGATATGTACTTAACAGCTGTTCAGTGCCTGTGCATTAATTAACTAATGGCTAAATAATTAATTTTTAACTTTACTAAGTAGAAGTGGGAAGCATGCAATCGTAAAAGCTTTTGAGAGTGGACAGCATTTCACCTTGATTGTTTTAACATGTTCATAAAACATGGCAGCCTTGAAGTTCGCGCTATTTTGTTGTCAGCGTGTTCGTTATTTTGCCATGAAAACAGTCTGATCGCTTCACAAGTTCAGAAGATCGACATGTGTGTTCTAGGGCCAGTTAACAACCCTAATGTCTAAAAATTGTTTTAAAGAGAAATATGTAAACATGTTGCCGCAGGAGGTGTGCAAAGACGTGCTATATTAAAGAAGTTACAGGGGTTAGAACATGGTTTCAGCTGGTTTCAAGTTTTCACGCGGCCTTGCCACTTTTCTCCCTCGTATGGAGGGGAAGGCGTGGCTCGTCGTCATGACTGGTTTAGACCAATTGACAAGCTGCGTGCTATGTCAAGTCGCTTAACGCCAACCTTGTGAAAGGATGATTAGTCAGGCGTAGCATACCTGCAAAGTCTCCCAAATCAGTCGGGAGACTCCCGGATTTCGACCGTTTCGTTTGTACGGTTCTCATGAAAATCTTCAGGAAATTGAAATTTCTGTGTGTGATCTGGCCGCATTTATAAAAAAGCAGCTCAATCTGCTTCAGTGTTTTCGAACCTTCCCTATTTTATTGCAAATAAATTTGTTTTTGCTAGCTCAGATCAGCGATATTTTTTTCGATTTTTACTATGAAATTTTCGCTTCAACGAAATTTTTTCCGCGCCCCATCAGTTTCGTTGTAGCGTGGTTCGACTGTATCGGACTGCAACGCTGATTTTGACACTTGCTATTGAGACCCCCTCTTGTTTTTTGCAATCTTTTTTTGTTTGTTTGTAGTGTATTTAAAAAACAGAGGTGTAGTTTATTTAAAAATGGGCAAATAATTTATCGTGCATCCCCCCTCCTCCCATTGCGAAAGTCTCCCAGATTCAGAATCCTTGAACTTGGTAGGTATGCATAGGAAAGAAGCATGGAAAATTTTTTTCGAAATGAAGGCTCTGTGTGGCGTGCATAGCTGTAATATTCGAAAAACGTAATCACCTTGCCACGGGGATCTAGAAGCTAAGGTACTCTGCTGCTGACCCGCAGGTCGCGGGATCTAATCCCAGCTGTAGCGGCTGCATTTTTTATGGAGGCAAAAATGCTGTAGGCCAGAGTGCTCAGATTTGCGTGTACGGGAAAGAACCCCAGGTGGCCGAAATTTCCGGAGCCCTCTACTACGGCGTCTCCCATAATCGTATGATGGTTTTAGGATGTGAAGCCCCACATATCAATCAATCAATCAATCAATCGAAAAAGAATCGAAAAAAGTCTGGGCCTGTTAAGTGGTCTTTTAAGAAAATTGAGCTTTGTCTCCTAGTTTATTGCTTTAAAACGCATAGTTGCTCATTCTTGTGCTTCTCCAAACCCTCCTTCATTGCTTTTTCATATTGCAGGTCTAATGTTTGTGGAAGCTAGTGCAAAGACGTAAGTGTGCTACTGTTTTCTTATTCACATAAAAAGCTTTTAGGCAGTTGCTCGTAAGAGGTCTATGTATATTGTTATTCAATAGGTTTATGGGTGTCTGCTATTGTTCAGGGTGTTGCGGGTAGCATGTGGAAGTTCCTATGTTTTGACAAGACATGTCAAATTATTACTTCCTGTGGTTCGTTTTTGCAGTACACTGGCCTCTCTGATTACGTAAAGTAGTCGTGCTTTAGTTTTGTCGAATTTTTCTCTGCACGGATCGTAACCCACTTGCGTATTTTGTACTACTGAGTTAAACTCATAACTAGCTGTGCACTATTTACTTGCCTGAAGTTTGCACTTTTATTCTTTGAAGGTTTTTAACGAAGCTGCGCGAGTGCAATGATTGTATAAGGCAAACTATTTGAGAGAATTGATCTGCATTGAAACTCAATACATGTCTGACCTCTAACAATTGTTACTATTACCGTAACCAAACAATCAGGTTTCAAAGGCCTGCCTGTGTTAAAATGCACTTGTTCATTGGGCATTGCATGAATTGCTTTACAGATAGCCTGACGATTGCAATATTATTAAAAAAACAGAAGCCACTTGTTTCATACTCTCCAATTAGTATATGCAGCTTCAAAATTTATTTGTGCCCATCCTGAATAAGCAAAACAATTTTTCTCGTATAATTATTTCTCTTTAGTGTCCCTTTAGTCATCGAAGTTAATGGAGCCATCTTTTCTTTCCAATTACCAATTACTGCTGTCTTATTATCGTTCGAAAGCTCCAACATGAATTTTGAAATTTCTTTTTCCCCACATACGGTTGCGTTTTAGAAAATTAAGGGAAGAACATAATGCATCGCAGTTATAAGGAGTGGTGTCTGGTTTAGAGATTGAAACTGGAATAGCATGCTGGAAGTGAAGCAGAACTCTTACCTGATGATAAAATAACAGCTGTGAGGAGCTGATGATGACTAGGATCGCACGAGTCTATTATTGTGTTGGACTTCAGTAAAAAAAAAAATGAAAATACCTCGTGAAAATCACACTGCATCTGCAATTTAATGATGGCAAAGCCTAGCTGCGTGTTTGTAGGTCATGCACTTTGTATGGTGGCACAAATCTTGCGCAGGTGCCGTTTTATAGAGTTCTTGCTATCTGTAGCCTGTTTTAAGGCACAATGCATGAGATATTAGTGAATAATTATGTGGGATGGTGCCAAGGGCATGCTTGCAGGGAGTGCTGAATGTACTCGGGGGGGGGGGGGGGGGGGGGCTGAGATATGTACTCAGTGTACTAAAATATGTGCTCAATGGCTTTTGACCACTGATTTATAACTTCCATACCCCTGCACTGTGAAACGGTATATGGCGAGGGAAAAAGGTAGGGAGCAATGGCAGCCACCATGATGTAAAATGGCAACGCATGTTTGCAATATGGCAAACGTGGTGTCATCAGTGTTGTCCGTGCTCACTGGAAGTAAGGCCAAGGTGCCATAGTTACAGGGGAATATATATGTGTTGCATATTAATAAAAAATTCAGGGGTGCAAAGATTCTAATGAAAATGGTTATGGATTCAGTGCTATTTCTAATTGTGATCAGTTCTTATCGGTAATTTTGTTGCTTCGTATGAGATATACACGCCTGTTTTTTGCCATCGTTTCTGACTGTGTGATGCTGTTTGATCATATCAAGCCTATTTACGCATTTAGAAAATATAGATTGCATTTAAGGTGCAGAGGATCTACAGAATAAACTTCATACTTGATTCTAGCAAGAATATGAAATTTGAGTGAGCTTCAGGAAACAAAGAAGTGTGTGTTGGAATCATGTCTCTCCAGCGAGCTAGTCTTGCTCATTCACAAGCTCTTGAATGTATTCACAACTCTCGCTCCTTCCCTGCTTGCTCTCAAAAATAGCGGTGAGCATGTTGAGGAGGCTTTCCTCGAGACTGCCAAGAAGATCTTCCAAAACATTCAGGATGGCAGGTGAGCGTGACAATTATTTCATAGGCAGTTACAATTGCATTTTGGCTGTGTACTGCATCACACGAAAGTTTGCATTAATTACTGTTTTGTGTTGACATATATTCTATTATGTCAAAAGATGTGCTTTCTTTTAAAATAGGGTAGCTGGAAAAATTCTGAGCAATTCTATGCTTTTTTTTTTTTAATACCAAGTCAAAACGTGTACTTCATGTTGTGACCATCGTCTGCATCATCTAGTATTGAAACAATCAATTTTGGTTGTTTTATGGTCTAATATATAATTGTTAGTTTTCTTAAACGGCACATTTTCACTCCACTGAATTGGCATACACAGTACCAAACAATTAGTAAACAAAAATCAGTATGTCGGTTAAAAACTGCTGCTGCTGCTGATAAAATAATGCTTGCATTGGCGTGATACCTGGAGCACCTTTGTCTCTAAATTGCTTCTTCGGTGCTGACCTCATGCCGATGAAGCATTTGGGGGATATGTCGGGGGTGTCTAGGCATGTTGTTCTATTAAAAGTGTGCCCCAAATCGCTTCCTGTTCGTGTCAGCATGCATGTGCGTTGTTGTAGGCTCAGTTTTCGTGTTTACGTTTTGTCAAGACACAGCAAAAAAAGAAAAGGCCTTGGCAGAATTAGAATGTGCAAACTGAGCCTGTATTTGCCTGGCAGTACCATTGGAAGATCATTAGAGTGGCAGACATAGCACATAACAATGTATTTCAGCTGGCTGACATCTTCCAAAGGAATCGAAGTAGAGATTTTTTTGCAGTCAAGCTTGTGGAAGCATAATATTTAAGGAATAAGTATCGGGATTGATAAAAAGTTAAGACCGTTGCAGGTGTTGAAGCAAGCAGAAAACTCCACGCTACTGGTATCGATGGACATACTAGTGTACTGTATGCACAGCTCGCTACATGGCTGTAAAATGTGTTTTGGGAAGTGATAAGGACTTTAGCAGTTATATATGCATGTTTCTGCATGGCTGTATTCTTGGTCTAGTCGAACTTGCATGTATCAGACTTGCTAAAAAATGTGATTTAGTTTACCATATAGAATTGGTCTTTTTCATTTTTTATTGCTGCCTTCTTTCATTTTGTTAAAGTTTTGGTAGGGGCCGGGAGAACTGGCATTGCTAGAACCAGGCCTCCGAGATTAAAATGTTTTTCTCGATATTTCCTCAATAAAAGGGCGCATGCGCTGCGACATCGTGTAAATAGTGGATTTGCAACAATAAATCGTATTTTTGGCATGGAAGTTGTCTGCATGGCTGCTTTACTATTAATAATCCAAGGAGGTCGATAGTGGTATGTGGTGATTCCTTTTGCTTTTTTTTTCCCATTGTTTGTAGTTGGGGGTGTGGAAATACAGGTGCAAGTTTTAGGCGAGGAAATACATTATCATTGGGAGTCTTTTTCGAGCGTCCAGTGCAAACGTACGCGTTTTTCTGAGCTCTTGCGTCGGCAAGAGACGTTGCAGTGTCTCCGTCGTCTGTGAATGAGTGCTGTCAGATTATTGCTTCAATCCTCCGGAATTGTACAACCTTCGACAGATGTCATCGAGTGGTTCTACCGAGCCCATTTTTGACCTGGTAGGCCCATTTTTTGCCTTTTTTAAACACTTCAGCCGGGCATCCGCCCATGCCGACGGAACGGCATCATGCTGGAGGTGATGGTGGTGGACGGGGAAGTTATTTCCCAAGAAGACGCTAACGCGCCTGGGTGGCAGACTTCTTTAGGCAAGAATAAGCGTTCTCTCTGACAACAAGCGCCTGCTTCTTCTCAAAGTGGAGGAACGGCTGGCCATTGCACGGCCACCGTGCATGGCGTCGTTCACCGTCTTGCAGCCGCATCGAGGCTTTCCCGATTGCCGAGGAGCCATATTCGAGTCAGTCCGACTGAAAGGAGGCCTGGATCTCAAAAGGGTTAGCCGGATTCGTCTAGCCCAAGCTTTAGAGAAAGCAGCAATATTGTCCCCGGAAGAAACACTGGAGGATATCGTCTGCCCGAACATAACTCAGAATATCGTTGTCGTCTCTACGCCAACGTCCAGCAACGTGGGGGCCTACACAGCCGCTTCTGATGATACCTGCAAAAGTGTTATCCGAGGCCTCGACGTGGACATCGATGAGCGACAGTTGGCGGCAATGATCGTCAACCAGCGCCACCCTAAAGCCATGCAGGTGCATCGTGTCAAGGAAACGACTACCGTCATCGTTCTCTTCAGTGGAATCAAGGTACCCAACCATGTTATGTGTGGTATGAGCATGCTACAGTGTACTTTGTACAGAAGACAATCTGACATTGGTTATGGATGTGGAGCTCTCTGCCATTGTGTCGACGTCTGCCGGACAACGATCTCGCGAACGATCACCAATGCTAGCCGGCATGTGCTTTGTGCGGGGGGGGGGGGGGGGGGCACATCTAACGGCCGACAAGTCCTGCCAGCATCGATTCCAAGTCTCCTACTTGGTAAGGCTACGAAGATGGCGTAGAAAGGCTGCCAAGAAACACAGGCAGCACCAAGACAGTTTGACGTCACGGTATTCCAGCATGGCACGAACCTCAAGGATGTTCTCTCGCTCCAAGAGGCGCTCCCACTCCAAGAGGTGCTCCCACTCCAAGAGGTGCTCCCACTCCAAGGGGCGCTCCCACTCTAGGCTACGCTTCCAAGAAGCTCCCAAGACCTGGGCGGATCGTGCCAAGCCAAGCTCGGCGCGGCAACCAGCACAAGTAACGCACGCCGCACTGCCAGAGCAAAAAGAAGACCCTTGGATTGCATTGTTACTTCAAGAGAATGTTTGTTTAAAAGCACAGCTTCAGCAGATGAGGGTCGAGTTTGAAGCTCTCAAAAATACAGCACAGGCCCGGGTGCAGTCTTCGTTAGTAGAGCCGTGGCTAGGTACGAAAGGAAAGGTAGCGGCGTTTTCAGACTTGTGCATTTTGGGAGCAATCAAAGATTTACAAAAGGCGGTAGCACGGCAGGCGGAATGCTTTGACCTCGTAGCATGTAAAGCTGTTATGATCGAAAGCAGACTCGCTCCAGGCGGCAACTCTTGTCCCGGTGACGCCTGTTTCACTTGTTCCCTCTGCGCGCCCCGGTACGCCAATGGATCAGGTGATAGGGATGTGCCGTTAAGTCTGCAAACCAGTAGCAGCAGCCATTGCTCCCAACACAACTGAGTTTGTCATTTGGCAGTGGAACTGCGCGGGGTTCAGGCAGGGTAAGGCCTCCCTCCAGCAGTACATAGCTGCATTGGCGGTTCAGCCGCATGTGATTGCTTTACAAGAAACCATTGACGCGGCGGTTGCCTTGCCCAGCTATCGATCTATATTGTTTAGGGGGGAGGGTCAACGTGGTCTGGCTGTCTTGGTTTCGAACATATGTGCGTTTTTAGAGCACACGCTTGCGCTCGGCAACTCTACTTTGGAGGTTCAGCTGGTTGAAATTATTCCGAATAATTGGCTTAAGTGCAGCATATTCGTACTGAATGTTTGCAGCAGCCCTTGAAATTACAAGCAGGCGTTCTCCGCGGTGGTCGCAAAGACGGCTACCCTTGCAGGCAAGTCACTGCTTATAGCTATCGGTGACTTTAACGCACTTCACCCAGCCTGGGGTTATCCAAAGGGCACTGTTAAAGGGACAAACCTTGTTAAAGCTATGGCGGACTGTTCCTTGGAGCTGTTCACGGACCCTGAGTTCCCAACCTGGTTGGGCAATTGTTTTCAAGAGACACCACTCCGGATCTGGCATTCATCAGAAATGCGGGAAAATTTCAGTGGGTTAACTTGCAGGAAAGCCTGGGAAGTGATCACTTCATCCTCGCAGGAAACCCAGGCGGCTCCACCTAAACAGTACAGGGTGACGGACTGGGACGAAATCGGGAAGCGCCGGAAAGCGGACGAGACCGAATATGCTACGTTAGAGGAACTCTTTTCTCGACACGCGGAGGGTGAGCTCCTCGCCACCAAGACTGTCCAAACTGACTTACAGGTGGATACAGTAGACTCGCGTCTTGCGCATTTATTGGAGGCTATAAAATCGCTGGTTGAGAGATGGCGCACACAAAAGCTAAATAGGAGGCTCCGCAAATGCATAGCTCTCCTCAATAAAGATATTGAAGAATATTGTCAGGAGCTTTCTAGGCAGCAGTGGAACGAGGTTTGCTCAAAAGTAGAGGAGCAGATGCGCACCGGAGGTAAATAGAACCTGTTGAAGGTACTACTCGATCAAAGTCCAAAAGTAATCGGAGGTTGGCAATCGACCACTTAGTTCAAGCACAGCGGAGCAGTGGAGTCGCTGACACCACTCTACTCAAGGAATTGGCAGAGCGATACCTTCCCCTTGGCCCCTCCAGGGACTGGATTACCCCGTCTACGAGGGAAGGCCGCTCGATGAAATCGGTTCGGCCTTTACGAACCTTGAGATCGAAGAGGTGCTTCATGCGCTTAAGGGGAGACGCGGGTCGAAAAGTCGCGTTTT
Source organism: Rhipicephalus microplus (assembly GCF_043290135.1). Taxonomy (NCBI): domain Eukaryota; kingdom Metazoa; phylum Arthropoda; class Arachnida; order Ixodida; family Ixodidae; genus Rhipicephalus; species Rhipicephalus microplus. The sequence continues at coordinate 422,397,512 of NC_134710.1, read as the reverse complement.
TTTTTCCAAATTTCACCTTTTCTGTTTTTTGTTGCTTTATCATCTTTATACATTATATTTTGACATCTGAAAATATCACAGCGAAATAAGCATCAGAAGTCAGTGAAAAACGCGTCTGAGTGAGCGGCAGTGACGCGCGGCATCACGAAATTTACACAAAACGGGCTGCTGTTCGCGTGCTCGCGGGGCCGCGAAGAGAGCTGTCCGCCATATTGCGGCCGCTGGCTCGTGTAGAGTTGTCCTTACTCTCCACGATCCCGGTTCTTGAAGTCTCGTACGTTCACGAAAAATCTAAAAAAAAAGCAACAAAAACAGTCTTTTCCCGCCGTTTCAAACCGCGCGCCACTAACGCAGGGCCGCCATTGGCTGACAGCACCCGTGTTTTCTTGCCGTAGTTCGCTTCACTGTTTTCCGGAGTTATTTTTCGCTGTTTTCGTGCGATGGCAAGCCCGAAAAAGGCCGTTGCCGACCATCGGAAATACAGAAGTAAGAACAAGTTCAGAGGGAAGCGGCGGAGGACGTACAAGAAAGCCACCGCCAACGAAAATGTCCGCGACGGGCCAGCGGCCGGTAGGCCTAACATCGACCACGGCAACGTCGACCATGGCAACTGCGACGACGAGATCAACGCTGCAGTGAATTTTGTGAGTGCATCGCAGAAAAAGATCGCGTTATTCGAAAACGACGTCAGGCCGAATGCCGATCGTGCCGAAAGCGTAGTGCTGTGCGAGTTGGGTGCATTGACGGCCGTCGTCGCAGGCGCGGCATGCCCCGTTTGTCACGAGAGTAAACTCGCAGTTCGGGCACCGAATAAAAAGCGGAAAGGCCTTTCGGCGTTTCTGGAGCTACACTGCGAGAATGCGGAGTGCTCGGAGAGCATCCTTTCGTCCGCGTACTCGTCGAAGCGGGTCGCGTCAGATGGCGGCCGCGGTGCAAGCAGAAGCTACGACAGCGGGAGTTCGCGTGACGCCTTTGCCGTGAACCTGAAAGTGGTGCTTGCAGCGCGTGCCGTCGGTATCGGGCATGAGCAACTTTCACGATTTTGTGCAGTAGTTGGATTGCCAAACCCTATGCACCATAAGACCTTCCATGCTATCGGCAAAAAGATTCACAGTGCGGCAGTGAAGGCTGTCTGTGAAAACATGCAAAGGGCACGCAGCGTCACCAAAGAGGTGGCTGGTAACAGTGACGTGCCAGTCATGTTTGACGGCACATGGCAAAAAAGAGGCCACAAAAGCCACAATGGTGTGGGAACTGTAGTGTCCTTGGACACTGGTTTGTGCCTGGACTATGAAGTGCTTTCCAACTTCTGCCTGGCGTGCAGTTTGCATAACGACATGGGAGGCGATGAAGAAACATGGCAGGCGTTTCATCATCCCGTTTGTGAGAAGAATTGCGACTGTTCTTCGCATGCCATGGAGGCCGAAGCTGCAGTGCGCATTTGGCAGAGGACTGTGGACTATGAGACACCCCTGCGGTTCACCATCTTCCTAAGCGATGGAGACAGCAAGGCCTACAACGGGGTCTGTGATGCCAACGTGTACCCTGACACTCCAATTGAAAAAGAGGAGTGCACCAACCACGTGGCGAAACGTCTGGGCACCGGCCTGCGGAAGCTGCCAACGCCACTTCCACGAGGGGAGAAGCTGAAGGAGACCACCATCCAGAAGCTTCAAACTTACTTTCAGGTGGCCATTGTGAACAATCGGGGAAATGTCCACAAGATGTACACTGCCATATGGGCCTCATGTTTGCACTCGTGCTCAACAGACGGTGCTGGAAGTCACAAGTTCTGTCCTGCAGGCCCAGACTCGTGGTGCAAGCACCGACGTGCTGAGGCGCAGGGCCAGCCTGCACCGTGCCACACCCCCCTCCTGACCAAGGCCCAGGGTTTGGCAGTCCTCCCAATCTACAAGCGTCTCACAGATGCGAAGCTGCTTGCCCGGTGCCTCCACGGCAAGACACAGAACGCGGCCGAGTCCCTGAACAGCAAAATATGGCTGCTGTGTCCAAAGACCCGGTTTGCTTCCCGGACTGCTGTGGAAACAGCCACAGCCATTGCAGTCCTGTGGTTCAACCGGGGCCACGCGAGCTTTGAAAAGGTGCTGGAAGAGCTTGGGGTGCTTCCTTCGGAGGCCCTGGTTACCCTCAGCGACCGCCGAGACAGCATGCGCATGCACAAGATGAATGTGCGTCAGACCGCTGAGGCGAGGGCACACCGTCGCAGTGCAGCCAAGAGGGCCCGGGTGGAAGAGTCCTGCCGCACCAGCCGGGAAGGGAAAACCTACGGTGCTGGAGAGTTTTAGACAACTGATATTCCCTCTGGACATGTGTGTATGTGTTCAGCACAAGTTTCGTGCTACTGCGTTTTTCATTTTTGTAAATACAGACTTTCAAACTTTCAAACGCGTTTTTCTCATTTCGCAATTTTGGCCAATTTGCATTTTTTGCGGGAAGTGTTTCGGGCACTTAGAATAGTCATACGACGACGAAATTTGGCACACACATTGAGGAGAGTGCGTAGGGTGCCGATATCTACTTGAATCAGCACAACCTATCAGCTGTAAATATCTATTAATAAATTTAATGGTGGTCGAGTGGAAAAAAAAGGGTAGTTTGCTACACAGATGTTTTTTTCATAGTTTCAAAGTTGGAGCACAATTTCTAGCTAGATATCGGCACTCTATGGCTAATAGGGAGCAAAAGGAGCCATTGAACAACTCTCTGCATGAACATTTAGTATGCGCGAAAGTTCCCGGAAAACTTATCAAGTTTCACCATTACTTGAAACACAACTCCCAAACTATTGCACTTATGTAAAAACTGATTACAGATTTGGAATCAGGAGGAAAAACTGCATCAGTGGTCCAATTTCTGAAGCTCTAAGTTGAATAACAAAAAAAAAGTGCTTTCGAGGAGCGTCTCCCCTTAATAGCCGCTTGGCCCCTGGTTCAGACGGCGTTACAAACGGGTTGCTGCACAATCTCCACGGAAAGTCAATCGCTAAGTTAACCGAGGAAGTCGATACTCGCCATAGAGAACCTCCATTCCATTTCCCTCACATCTTGTGTGGGGAAGATAATGGAGCATGCAGTACACAACAGAGTATCTCGGTATATTGAGGATAAAGAGCTCTTTCCATACAACATAGTAGGTTTCCGGCCAGGTCTGTCTACCCAGGATGTGATGGTGCTGATTAAGAGGCAAATTATCGACCGACACACCCCAGATGTTCAAGGATCTTGCCAAGGCCTTCGATTCGATTTCACATCAGTTTATACTGGAGGAGGTAGAGCGCATGGGATTAGGTCCCAAGTTCCACGGCTATGTTCGCGGCTTCCTGAGGGACCGCAAGGCCACCATAATGATTGGCGAATTGAAATCGGAGGCATTCACCCTGGGTGCGAGGGGCACGCCACAGGGAGCGGTAATTTCACCCCTTTTGTTCAACATAGCCACGAAAAGTCTCTCGGAGTACCTCTCCACTGTAGCCAATACCAACCATGCTTTATATGCCAATGACATTAGTCTGGTGCATGGGTGGTTCGGATGCTGAAGTGGAGGAGGTGCTCCAATTTACTTTGTCAATTACAGAATGTTTTCTGCAGGACACAGGGCTTTGGCTATCCGGCTCTAAATCGGAGTTGCTTCTATATCGACCAGTTCGACCCTGAAGAAGGAATGAGTCACCGCTTGACCAGGTGCAGTTTACTATGACCCCACGGGGTAATCAGTCGATTCTAAGAGTCAATTGTATTCAGGTGCTAGGCTTCTTTCTTGAATCCAACAGCAGAAATTCGCAGGTTTTGGCTCGCATCACCTCCAAAACAGAGAACATGCTCAGACTAATATTGAGGGTTTCAAGCTGCAGGGGAGGGCTGAAGGATTGCAATCTCCTTCGGCTCGTCCATGCGTTCCTCATGCAATTAGAGCTCTAGCTGTCCTAGGTCCACTTTTACCGAACAAGCAAAAGAAAGTGGTCAAAATCTGTGCTTCGAGAATAATTCTGTTAAAACTTAATTTCACCGTTTCGAGAGAAAAATATCATGGCACACATACTTTTAGTCAGTTAATATGCACCGGGAATGTAATAGAACTGATTGTCTGTACGAGCATGTCAGTTCTTCTAGTTCTGTAGCATGCTGTCGCCGTGTGCCGTCCTCTAACTGATGAGGCTGCAAAACACAGCCGTTCTCAGTAACGTCGTCGGCAACCAACCTGACTCGTACGCGAGTTAGGCCTACACCGGTGACTAGGCGACTGCCGTTGACTGCGTCGAGTTCGTTATCTTCGTTGTCCTGAGCCATAGCGGGGATCTTTCTGAAGTTCACAGCGAACGAACCACTGCCGCACCCGCTTCACAAATTACTGTAGCACGGAACTTCTTTACTGCTGCAAGCAGTCATTAGCACCATGACAAAATGGCGCATGTCCGTGCGTGTCACGATGGTGAAGCAGATGCCGAAAGCGCCCCTTGGCCAATCGGATGCCTAAATTTGGTCACGTGCCCCAAGCAGCTAATTGAATCGCATGCTAATGCTTCTCGATGACGCATTTTTGCTAAAAAACCAATGAGCAAGGTGAGCCAGCAGTGGCGGGAAATTGAAGATGAAGACTGACCCTTCCAAACGAGACCAAGATGAACACGATAGATCGTATGTAACGGCAACAGTTTGGCGCAGAAAAAGCGCGATTTTAGCGTAAATTTGCGCTCACATTCGTCTCACAGGGATGTTATAAATTGATTTTGCGCCAGAAATAATGACGCGAGAAGCTAGAAACTTCTCAGATAAGTGCAAAAATAGGCGCAGATTTTAAAAAAGTCAGCTTGAAAAAGTCTATTTTTTTGCGATTTTTGGCCTTCTAAGACCCGTGTCTTCCTTAAGGGGGCAGACTGGTCTTTGGGACCAAAAAGTGACAGAAAATTTCGTTTTTAAAAATTGACATATTTGGTTTCTGAAAGTATTTTTCTATCTCTCTGCAAATTTTCATGCACCAGGAAGTAGTAATTTTTTTGTAATGTCATTCTAACTGTCCAGATTCTTGGTGCTGTTAACATGCAGAACCTGCGAAAAAATGGGGAACAGACTTTGGGGCTTCTTTATAATTTGCCAGAACCTGTGTCTAAAGCTCTACTACCATTTTGTGAGTGTCTTTATGAGGATTGCAAAACAAGCGCATCATAATTGTGGCTTTTTGAAGAAACTGTGTGTTTTCAGTTTTTTTCCATTTTTCTCAAACAAGTAAATGTACGCCTATTCAATTTTGAGGCCTCAATATCTCTGCAGCCAGGGCAGGTACAACAATAATTCTCTTTGCAGTGCAAACATGTATGTGTGTAGAATGCAAGTATGGGAGCAAAATTTAGAACAGAAGCCTTTTTAATTAATTATCACAATTGTTACACGATTTCTACTGCTTTTGAAAATGGATAGTTCATTTTGCTGTAAAGTAACTAATAAAGGCCTAAAAAAAAAAAAACCTCTTCCAGAATTTCACTCTATAGTCATTAGTCTATGTTCTCATATCCTAAATATCACTTAATTAAGCGCGTTTTTTTCTATGGTGGCCTTAAACAATAGGGGGTGAACTGAAGTTATCTCGGGAATAAGGTGAGTTACAGGAAAAGTAATTAAATATTTGAAATCGGCAGAAAAACTGCATAACCCTGTGCAGTTTGATAAAGATCACTGAATAAATAAACGAAAAAGGTCTAAGACCAGTCTGTCTCCTTAAGAGCTTTTCGGAAAGTCCTCGTTTCCGTACGGGCGTCTACACCCATACTTTGTCGCCAGTTCGGTAGACGACGGTTCTGCAGTGAGCATTGTAGCGGCCTGCACCATACTCTTGCTGCTGTCGTATCCGTAAACGTGCAAGTTGCCTAGCACTTCTGCGCGTTCCTTAATGTGTCGGCGTTCGAGCCGATGTCGTCACCTTCGTGCGATACCATCGCATCTAACATGGTTCGTACTTCTCGTCCATGAATGAGGCTGAATGGGGTCAAGCGGGTCGTTTCTTGCTTGGCTGTGTCGTATGCAAACCTTATGTAAGGCAAGATTTCATCCCATCTTTTGTGTTCAACGTCTACGTACATCGAAAGCACGTCTTCAATGGTTTTGTTTAGATGCTCTGTCAACTCGTTCGTTTGTGGGTGGTAGGCAGTGGTCTTACGATGCATTGTTCCGCTCAGCGTCTGAACGTGATCCATGGATAAAGAGCTGCCGTAAATTCGATTGCTCTGTCTGTGATCACGACGGTTAGTGCACCATGCCTCTCAGTACAATATTATCAACAGCCCCGCCGTGGTGGTCTAGTGGCTAAGGTACTTGGCTGCTGGCCCGCAGGTCGCGGATTTGAATCCCGGCTGCGGCGGCTGCATTTCTGATCGAGGCGGAAATGTTGTAGGCCCGTGTGCTCAGATTTGGGTGCACGTTAAAGAACGCCAGGTGGTCGAAATTTCTGGAGCCCTCCACTAGGGCGTCTCTCATAATCATATGGTGGTTTTGGGACGTTAAACCCCACATATCAATTATCAGTCAACAATATTTTCAATAAAAAATCTTGCCACCTTTGGTGTTGTACCCCTCTGGATAGCCTTTGTCTCGGCATAACGAGTCAGATAATCCATCGCGACGATAACCCAGCGGTTTCCTGCAAGAAGTAGGTACTGGGCCCAAAGTGTCCATGCCGATTTGGTCGAATGGAGTCGTTGGGACCTGCACTGGTTGCAGGCGGCCAGCTGGTTTAGTTGGTGGTGACTTGCGTTCCTGGCAGTCGAGACAGGTACGATTGCGGTACGAACATGGTGATTTGATAGTAAATTACGCTTTCATAATTTCAAAATCACTATGCTTGCCACGAGAACTTTCTCGGTAAGCAAGAGAATGAGCAAAACTAAAATTCGGGTTGCTTCACATAGTTGCATTAATGCATCAATGCAGTGACATAAATTTTGAGGTTTCTTTTCTAGTTGCTCCATAGCTCCTAAGTACTAAAAACAAAGTAAGCAGGCTTCTGAGATGGGTATAGACTTAACGTACTAAGTATTAGAAAATTACTTTGAGCGAAGGTCACTAAAGTAAAAAAAAAAAACAATTGAAATTCGTGGTATTGCATGCAGAGATTTCGGAGCGAAATTCAGGAATATAAAATTTATAAATGTATTGCCGATATTTTCTCCCCAATTAATAAGTTGTAGGCCAGTGTGCTCAGATTTGGGTGCACGTTAAAAAACCCCAGATGGTCCACATTTCCGGAGCCCTCCACTACGGCGTCTCTCATAATCAAATCGTGGTTTTTGGTCGTTAAACCCCACAAATCAATCAATCAATCCCCAATTCATAAACCTGAGATGGTAAAAAGAACGAGGTGACAGTTCTCAAAGCCTTTTTCAATCTAAAAGGATCTTTTGTTCTTGGTCAGCGTCCACTTAATGTTAGACTTTTGCCTTACTTTAGCTTATCATCCATTTCTCACGGCTAGCTGATTTTGTTGATGTGGACGAACAGCCACTCTGATTAGTTACCACACTGCCAAGCGTGAACAAAATAAGCTCAGGAATCTGAAAAGGCATCGTTCCTCAGATGCACACAGCAGCTGCGCGAAGGAAACTATGAACTAAGCTTCAGCTTCGGATCGTCTGCGGCTATACAGTAAACTCGATGTTTAACCTTTTGATGCATTTTCAGAACCCTGAAATTACGTCGACGAAGTCTAAAACGCACGTTGGCACCACTAGAAACTACCGCCGTTTAGCAAGCATGGGCGCCGCCATAGCTCGATAGCGATGGCAATGAGACTGCCCTGCTTGCGCTAGTGACAAAATCAGGGCAGTCTCATTGATATCACTAACTTTTCGTTGTAGCGGGCGGGGTTCAAATGTAATAGCAAGATTACCTGTTCCGAAATGCTCCAAAACTAAAATTTTACTACTCCAGGGTGCCCCTAATCGCAGGATCGCTTGCTGCAAATTGCTATAAAACTAAAATTTTACTGCTACAAAGTGCTCCAAAACTAATATTTTACTGCTCCAAACTGCTCCAAAACTAAAATTTGCACTGCTCTCTCAAATACGGCCCCACCACTGCGTCAGGACGACAAAGACTCGCTTTCTACTGCCTTGGGCAGTAGTACGTGCACACGAAGCATGCAGTCTATGCGCAGAGTTTTGCGGCAGCACGTTCCAGATCAAAAAACAGCTGAACCCACTAGGAGTGACCACAAAGTCGGATGTAATAACTAGAGGCCGGATTTATAGGCACTAAACAAAGGTGTTTTAGGCGCCAAAAATAGACGGGTAAGACACTGTCTTAGGCTCCCAAAATTGTAAATATAGGCACAATAAATTTTGACGAAATTCTGATTTTCGAAAAAATACGTGTGTGATCTGTGTCTACAACAGGAAAGCAAACAAAAATGCTTTAGTTAATGATGGCACAAAGGCGTAATGGTTTAGCATAGCCACGCATTTTTTCCCGCAGGGCTCGCAGAATACGGTCTCTCCATTTCTATTATTGCCCAGCATAGTGATTTAAGTGTCCACCGTTGAATAAACATTCTTCTGGGTCTCTCTCTTTTCAGCATGGCTGAGAAGGGTTTTGCAGGTGCAAATAGCCAGAGCGCAATAGTCCAGAAGCATCTTTTTGCCTTGTAATAACTTGGTGTAACCGCACAGGCAGTATTTTTGTCTGGGAACACCTTAAAGGGCCCTTACGCAGGTTTAAAAATTTCGAGAAATGAAGAGGAATGCATGCACTGGGTGCTCACGATATGATCTCCCAAGATTTGCAGTGCTACGCGCGCCATAAAGAGGTGGAATGCCAGACTGAACACCGCTTGACCGTCATCTCACTGGTGTGTGCCCCAACATGGTGGAGGGGGTCGAATAGTCCTGTGTACGTCTAAGTTGTACGTGACACTGTCACAACAATTCGAGACGATGCGTGTAATTTGTGCAATCTGCTGCCTGAATAGAAGTATGAAGGTTGACAGAATTATTAAAACACAGGCGGTATCTATACATGCTATTTTCATTTTTTTTTAACTTCATATCGAGCAAGATGTGAAACTAAGCTGTCTTCATTTCGTTTGCTAGGTGTTCTCGCCGTTCTCGTATCATGCTAGTGCCAGCATTTGCAACGTTTGGAGTGTTTTTGGTGCATCACTCCTTAGAACAGTTGCAGCGGTCCGATGCTGTGTATCGTGGTAAGGATACATATTCCGTGCCAGCCTCTCCAAACGTGCGCACGTAGAGGGATCTATCCCACAGAAGCAGGTAATACAATACAGAGAACGTCGAAATGACAGAACACCGCTTGCAAGCACGGCCTGGCATGGGCATGTCGTGCGAATGTACCTTACGTGCACATGATGTGCTGATGCGTCTGCATCGTGTGATCCTCCAACTCTGAGTTGCTCAGATACCTAATAGGGCAGGGGAGGAATTGGGCTTGCGAAGTCTGCATCGAGTGAGTGCCGAAAGTTTCAAGCTCACCTCCTCGCATCATGCTTTCGCAGCTTGTAATGAACCAATGAGAAAATTCTAGTGATGCAAAGCTTTTAATTGGGCATGAACAACTTCCACTGTCTAAGTTGTGGTAAAGCCTTTGAACAGTGGGTCGTCCTCTCCAGCGCCTTCTAGTGGGTCGCCCTTTTCATAAGAAGAGCAGCTTGTGCAGAGAGTCGGTCCCCGCATTGACTGTCGCTGTCGTGAATCATCGCGGAGTGTCCGCCAATAAACCTCTTAACAATTTGGTGGAGAGTGCTGAGAGTGCTGTGCCCTTCAAACACCTTCGGTCCGAATTCGATGCCCTTGGAGCTTCGATCCCGTACCGTGCCTTCAACCATGCACCAAGACGCCGCCCAGCAAACGTTTCCTCCTACGCCGACACCATGTCCCCCCGCATCCGCGACCCTCCTGTCTTCACCGGCGCGGATGCCACCGTCGTCGAGGACTGGCTGGCCATGTACTAACGCGTGAGCGTCCCCAACCATTGGGACGAGGCAGGTAAACTCAGCAACCTGTTTTTCTACTTCGCGGGTGTGGCGGGCATGTGGTACAACAACCACGCATCTGATTTTCCGACTTGGTTCGCTTTTAAAACCGCTGTCGTCCCGCCGTTCGTAAGCTGCAAGCTGAACAGCGTTTACGTGAACGAGCCTAGCAGACCGGCGAGTCCTTCACAAGTTATATCGAGGACATCCTTGACTTGTGCAAGAAAGTCGACCTGGACATGTCAGCGGCTGACAAAGTCACGCATGTTCTAAAAGGCATCGCCGACTAAGCCTTCACCATGCTCCTGGCAAAGAACCCCCGCACTGTGGCAGAAGTCGTTACGTTATGCCAAAGTTACGACGAGCTGCGGCGGCAGCGCTTGATGACCCGTCGACCGCCACCACGTGATGCTGATCTCTCGGCCTTGTCAGCAGTTCCTGACCACGCAACCTTGCTCGCCGAAATCAAGTCGTTCGTGCGTGAGAAAGTTGCCCGCCAGGTCAGGTCTCTTTACTGGCTTTTGCTCTGCCGCAACATGCTCAGCAGCCATCAAGTACACTTCCACCTCCGCTCCGCTGAGCCATTAAGCAGGAAATTACTGTGCAAAGTGACCACGCCACCCTCCGGACTCTCCCTTTGTACAGCCAGCGCCCAAAGCATTCACCCTACGGCGATGTGCACAGCCCGCCTTATGATTCAGGACGTGATATATGCAGTTGAATTCATCATAATTCCTTCATGCTCTCATGACGTTATCCTAGGATGGGATTTTCTCTCCCGCCACGACGCCGCCATTCATTGCGCACCAGCAGAAATAGAACTCACGCAATTCTCTTCTTTGACGTCGGCCGACAGTCCATCTGGTGCAAGCAAGTTACTCGTCAAAGACGACACTCAAGTGCCTGCAAACTCGTCCGTGGCGGTGTCGCTCTACTGCGCAAGCCTTTCTGACACCGCTGCACTCCTATTGCCATCTCATCGTGTTTTCATAAGAAAAAGCTTGCTGGTTCTTTTCGTGACCGTGCAACTCACTCACGGTAGCACCACTATTTTTGTTGTGAACTCATCTCCGTACAGCGTTACGTTGGTGCGAGGGGAAGTGTCTCGGCAGCGTGGAACCCATCGAAGACGCGCAAGTTATGGATCAACCCGATGACATAAACTGCTCAAGTTTCTGTACGCTTAGTGCTGTTTCGACATCTGCTTCATCATTCGAGGATGTATTCGGTCCCTCCATACCCGACAACCTTACGCCGGGCCAGCGTTCCCAGCTTTTGGGCCTGTTGGAATAATTCCGCTCTTTTTTCGATGTCGCTCAACCTTCTCTCGGCCGGCCGCACATCCACCGTTACGCATCGCATCGACACAGGCGCACAGCCACTGCTGCGGCAACGCCCATATCGCGTATCTCCCACAGAACGCCGTGTAATCAACGAGCAAGTCGACGACATGCTTCGCCGCGATGTTATTCGCCTCTCTAGCAGCCCCTGGGCATCTCCTGTCGTTCTCGTTACGAAGGACGGTTCTGCGCGGTTCTGTGTGGACTACCCACGCCTCAACAAGATCACTCGTAAAGACGTATACCCACTACCGCGGGTAGATGACGCGATTGACGGCCTGCAAGGAGCAGAATTCTTTTCATCCCTCGATTAGCGCTCAGGGTACTGGCAAGTACCTATGGCTGAAGACGCTCGACCGAAGACCGCTTTTGTCACCCCCGACGGCTTGTATGAATTCAACGTCATGCCGTTTGGGCTGTGCAATGCGCCCGCCACCTTTGAGCGCATGATGGACACTGTTATGCGTGACCTGAAATGGCACACGTGCCTGTGCTACTTCGATGACGTTGTTTTCACTCCGCACTTCTCGACGCATCTTCAACGCCTTTGGCATGTTTTAACGCGTCTGAGCGATGCAAGTCTGCAACTGAACCTAAAGAAGTGCGGATTTGCAAATCGGCAGCTGACAATACTCGGCTACGTCGCGTCCAAGGACGGAATTCTCCCTGAACCAGCTAAGCTTCGGGCCGTGACAGAGTTCCCCAAGCGGACATCCGTCAAGGAACTGCGCAGTTTCGTAGGACTGTGTTCCTACTTTCGGCGCTTCATTCGAAACTTCGCGACTATCATATCGTCGCTGACGAAGCTTCTCGGAAGTAACGGGCCTCTTCATTCGTGGTCATCACAGTGCGACGACGCTTTCACAACACTTCGTCGTTTGTTGACGTCGCCTCCCATACTCCACCACTATGACCCTACGGCCCCTACAGAGGTACACACGGATGCCAGTGGTGTCGGCCTCGGCGCTGTCCTTGCGCAGCGCACACCAGGGTTCCCAGAATATGTCGTGGCGTATGCAAGCCGTACACTTACTAAAGCCGAGACTAATTACACAGTCACCGAGAATGTTTGGCAATCGTCTGGGCCCTTGCAAAGTTCCGACCTTGTTTGTATGGTCGCCCATTTGATGTCGTCACCGACCATCACGCACTATGCTGGTTGTCGTCATTGAAAGATCCCTCAGGCCGTCTCGCCCGATGGGCACTTCGCCTGCAAGACATTGAGATCCGCGTGCTGTACTGCAATGGAAGGCAACATGCTGACGCCCACGCCCTGTCGCGCTCTCCCTTGCCTGACGACAATGCCAACAACTCAGCGTCTCACCTTGCCATTTCTTCGATTAGCATTCATACCATTGCTACTGAACAGCGCAAGGATCAATGGATTGCCTCACTGATAAACTTGCCGACTGATCCATCCACTCGCCCGTTGCGTCGTCAAGCCCACCATTTGGCCCTTCGCGACGACCTCCTACACAGGCGCAATTACAGCGGGGACGGCCGCCAGTGGCTACTAGTCATACCTCGCAGTCCGCGCTCTGACATATGCGAATTCTTTCATTCTGATCCGCAATGTGCGCACTCCGGGGTATCGAAGACTTACCACCGTATTTGCCAACGGTACTTTTGGCGCGGCATGTACCGCTACGTGCAGAAATTCGTTTGCTCCTGCATAGATTGTCAGCGCCGCAAAGCTTCAACGCACCTGTCGCTGGTAGGTCTGCAACCTCTACCTTGCCCTGCCAGGCCCTTTGGGTGCGTTGGCATCGATTTGTATGGGTCACTTCCACTAACGTCGGCTGGTAACGGCTGGGCCATTGTCGCTGTGGACCACCTCACACGATACGCCGAAACGGCCGCTCTTCCTGCGGCTACAGCGAGCGATGTGGCCTCCTTTCTGCTCCAACGATTCATTCTGCGACACTCCACCCCAGGAATTGCTCAGTGACCGAGGCCGTGTCTTCCTGTCTGAAGTCGTTGAAGCCATTCTCAGAGTGCAACGTTGTTCACTGCAAAACTGCTGCTTACCACCCGCAGGCGAATGGCCTCACCGAAAGCTTCAACCGTACGCTCGGCGACATGCTCTCTAAGTACGTCGCCGCCGATCACACAAATTGGGATTCCATTCTACCCTTCGTCACCTACGCATATAATACCGCCCCTCAGAGCACTACTGGCTTTTCACCTTTCTTTTTATTATATGGAAGGCACCCGTCACACACAATCGACACGATACTTCCGTACAGGCCAGATCCGTCTTAGTGGGCACCTATTTCTGCTACAGCCAAGCTTGCCGAAGAGTGTCAAGAGCTTGCAAAGACCTTTACTGCGCATGATCAACAGCGGCAAAAAAGCATTCGCGCTGACGCCAGCACTACTGCGCCCACGTTCCTCCCTGGAGCGCTCGTCTGGCTTTCGATCCCTACCACTGCAACTGGCCTATCTTCAAAACTATTGCCCAAATACGAAGGCCCCTACCGTGTCGTCAAATGCACTTCCCCAGTCAACTACTTGATTGAACCCATCGAACCATCTTCGGACATGCGCTGTCGAGGACGCGGCATTGTTAACGTGGAGTGCCTCAAGGCTTATCATGACCCGCTCATTGTAACTAGCTGTTAGGTCGCCAGGCGGCTCCCTTTTCGTACCCGGGGTAGTTGTGGTAAAGCCTTTGAACAGTGGGTCGTCCTCTCCAGCGCCTTCTAGTGGGTCGTCCTTTTCATAAGAAGAGCAGCTCATGCAGAGAGTCGGTCCCCGCATTGACTGTCGCTGTCGTGAATCATCGCGGAGTGTCCGCCAATAAACCTCTTAACAAAGTAAAATTCCTCTAGTGAGCTAGTGAAGTGCCAGTCAGGAAGTAAACGACAAATAAGATAAGAACTACGTGAATATCGTTTTTTTTTATCTACACTTTACTTTTCCTTGATAACACCACGGTGTTGCATTCGCTATTCATCGTTCTGGCGCTGCACAGAAGCACTTCCCGCTTTCTACGAAAGTGAGCCAACGCTGGAGAGATGCCGAGCAGACGACACAACACAAATGAATACATGTGTAGAGGCTTATCGACCCTCCTATTGGTGAAAGACCTTTTGAGCTTTATAGTGCTGAAAGTAACTTATGAGGTGGGGTATAGGTTGCACCCCACAGTGTTCTGAAACCTAAATTTCGCCGGGTAACATGCATACTGTACTCGAGCGATAATTGAAAGCAAAATTTTAGTTTAAATCGTCCTTATAAAGGCACCGATTTTGAAAACAGCCATGCATAGGCACTATAAAAACACTATAAAAGCTTTTCTTACCCCCTAATTCATGCTCATATGTGAAAATGGCACAATAGGAACACAAGAAACAAAATAGGAATTTGCTTATGTGGTTTCTAGGCATAACAACAGAAGTAAAAAAAAGGAAGAATACGCAAGCAAGCATACAGCAAAACCAAACGCCTGCTTTACTTGGTAAAACGGGCCCGGAGAAAGGGTGGCCAGGTTGTGTCCAGGGATGTGGCTGCTTGTTTTACTTTTGAAGCCCTGAGCACAGAACTACAGGTGGATGAAACTGGCTAAGTGTACAGAAGCAGAGGTAGAAAAGAGGTTGAAGTATCGTATTTACTTGCGTAGTGAACCCAGGTTTTTTTTTTTCATCGAATTTGCCGTCAATTCAAGGTGGAAGGTTCATTAAGCAGGAGAAAAAAAAGCCACAGGAGGGAAAAACTGCGAAAGTTTCGCGAGAATGTTTTGTTGGTTTTGGCCTGTAAAGTGTGCGATTTTTTTTTTTTTTTTTTTTGTAGTCCGAAGCTCTTTGTTTTTTACCTTATCGAAAGTGCACGGATAGACACCGAAGTGCTGTCCAGCCGCTCGGTTCCAATGCTCCAGCGCACGCTGTTTGTAACCAGCTGTGTAGCTAGCATACTAGCCGCACGCGCTCTGTGCAGCAGGTGTCCCAACTAAATTCACGACAAACTCTGCAACGAAACCACAGAGCCTGATAGCGGCGCACAAACCATGCGATAGACATTGCGTGTGCATGACGTGTCGTCGGCTCGGTGATTGTGGTTACTTGTTGATGGCCTCCGAGATGGCGGGCGCGTGGCCTTTTTCTACGCCACGTGCTCACCATTTCAGAGGTCACGGGCTTAGTTTTTTGCTTTGTTTTTGTGCCACTGCACTTGCGTGGCGCTATCAGAAAAGAGGTTTCTCCTGCATTCGACAGATGACACTTTGCCGCAATAGGCGCGACTTTCAAATTTTGATTGGCGTCGTCCGGGCTGACGCTGCTTGCAACTGTTAAGCATGGTTGCAAAACTACGTTTTGACTTTATTGCATTATTTTGTTATAAGATGGCTTGATTTGACGTTTCGATCGTTATTGGCACTAGCTATCATACCGAAATAAAATAAATACAATAAAATGTTTAGTTTTGTTTTTTCAGGGTCAAGGTGGGGGTGGGTTCATCATGCGAGTAAATACGGTAGATGTTTGGATGCTTGCGCGCCTGGGGCGGCGGCAGGATTTTTTTTATTGGGGGGGGGGGGGGGGGGAGCACACTGGATAGGTGAGTTCTTTCAGGGGGGGTCTGGGAGGTGGAAAATTTAGGTGTTTGTGTTTGGAATATGTCTGCTTTTTGGGGAGTCGAGGGAGGGAGGCGGAGGGAGCCAGGGGAAACTTTAGGGAGGGCTCTGGCCCTCTGCTGGCACAACCTCTTTTGCGTGCTTTGATAGTTTTGTAGAGGAGCTGCTCTTGCATGAATATCTTCCTATTATTCATAGGCTTCTTAGTGTTCTTTTTTTTTGTGTGCGTGTGGTCAAATAGTTGATGTTTATACACATTTATTTGATCTATTTTCAGCGTGTGACACTGTCGAGTGTTTCTTTGTGTCCTGCTTCAGTCGCACTAGTGAAAAACTGTGCAATTCCATGGTGTAACAAAATATGTGCGTGTAGGATTTTTTTTTTAATATACACGTAACTAGCGCAGTCTAGTCCACAAGTCTAAGCAGTTTTGTTAATCTTGTATAATGTTGTAATCTTGTATAATCTTGTATAATGTATAATGCATAAAGTCTGCAAAAAAAGAAAAATTGCTGTTGTAGCAGTGCAAATGCATTTATTACTAAGCCAAGCGATTCCACCCATTATTGATTAAAAAAAGTACTTCTGCTCATATCCAAAAAAATAACAAGTTCTGAGTGTTGCGCATCGTAACTTCGACTTTTCTTGCGTGATAACAGCAACACGCGATAGCCACGCCCTTCAACCTGCCCGAAGCTTTTGGCGACTCTGCGAGCCGCGCCATCTGTAGTTGGGGACATGAGGTGTGTCACGCTCCACCCTGAGAGACCACTAGGACCTTCTAGTACATCATAATACGTTGTTCAGCACAATTGGATCCCCAAAAACAACTTCTACGTGTAAATGACTAGCCATATTTTTTAGACCTGTGATACCTGCAATAATATCTGGCAATTCCGGTTTGTCTTGTTTGTTGCATAACTGACGACATTTCAGAGGCGCAAGCGACTTTTTGGGCCGTTTTCGCCGTAGGATTGTAAATTCCCAGTCCTGCAAAATATTTGGCTCGTGTTTATGTGAGCCTCATGTACAGCTAGGCATTGTTTTCTACCTGAAGTGGCTCTCTCGCCTTGTCTCCATTGTTGTCAGCCTGGACCTGAATGCAGCTGAGTCTGGTGTGCAGCACAAGCCCCAGACACGAACCACGACAAGCCTTACGAGTGAGGCTACCACAGATAAGGAGGCTTGTGGCTGTTAGGAACCCCTGCATCTCCCCTCCCCCCTTCCGGGTAAGTACACGTAGGTCTGTGGCCAGCTAGGCAATCCCACTTAACCTATGCCAACCTAAGTTGCAAATATAACCGTGCTATAACCAAAACCTTTTTTAAGGGCTGCAGTTCCATAAGTGTGTTGAGCGTGTGCTAACATTCGAATCGTGCGATGTGTGGTGGTTGCAACAGCCATTTAAAGTTCTATTTTAGAAAAATTTAACATCTAACCACGTTGCCAACCTATTGATCGCTGAAGTGGAGTCTAACAAAAAAAAAAAAAAGCACCATCGTGGAAATTTGCAGACTGCTTCTCGGACAGCCGCGATTGTGTGCATTACATAGAAACTGTCGAATCCCATCTGAAATTTCACGCGCTGGGAAACATCAATTGTTCGGTATCACTGGCACGCATGCGATTTCAAAACAGTGCCATTGAATCGCGAACCACTATTTGAGTGCTGCACGTGCCACCCTCGTTTTCATAAATGATATGTATTCCTTCCCTGCTCATGCAGCCACTCCCAAGTTTTTCATTTTTCATTGCCTCGTCGCAGTGGTCTAGTGGCTAAGGTACTCGGCTGCTGGCCCGCTAGTCGCGGGTTCGAATCCCGGCTGCGGGGGCTGTATTTTTGATGGACAAAAAAACGCTGTAGGCCCGTGTGCCCAGATTTGGGTGCACGTTAAATAAGCTCAGGTGGTCAAAATTTTCAGAGTCCTCCGCTACGAGGTCTTTGATAATCACTTGGTGGTTTTGGGACGTTAAACTCCACATATCAATCGTGAACCACTGCACGGAAGTAGCCAGTAGACTGTCGGATCCCTGCGATTGTACTGCGTCAAAAAAAAAAGTCTTGGTATTCACTAACTAGTATATCGCGGGCAACTGATTATGTTCATTTCGTCACTGTGTCAGTCGCTGCATTGGCTGTGTATCCTAGACTCCGCAGTAGTTTCAAAATGCTCTTCTGTGTGGCCACCGCGTGCCATTGGATGGTCATATAAGAATGCCAATCATTTCTGAACATTGTGAACAAGAAAGTAGACTTTGTGGTGGTCATTATAGGCAATAAGTTCTGTGGCGCTGTAATTATGGAGCTGTAACTCTTGTCAAAGTAAAGTTAATTCGCACCCCAAGAATAGCTACATGGTGTCTATTTTGCATGCTTGAAACTTGTGTATGAGCATTGCAATGGAAAGAAACTTCAGGTTCACATTGACTGCGATTTTCAGGCAGCTCCGTGTCGACTGAGCTTGTCGAAGCTGCGGCCCTTCAAAAGCTGTATGTGATCTAGGCATATTTAGAAATTACCTTAAAGCCAGCAAAAGTGGATCACTGAAGGGAAGAAACCGCCTGCAGCACAAATTTCACTTTCTACAAGAGTTCATTGTTTGCCTTATTTTAACAGGAAAAGGTTTTATGGCAGGGTCCACAAAGACTTCACTGGCATATTTTTGTCCTGGAAATAATTCGGATGACAAAAAAACTAAATGAAAAATTTTGCCAGTTTGGACGACCTAGGAATTGATCTGCAACCTCTCGATCTGCGACAATACTGCCAGCCACTCGACCATTGCCCCATGGGCACTCGTGCATGAGGCTTTGCAAAGACCTTTTATCTTTTGCATCTTCCTTTCAGAGAGACCTTGGGGGGGAGGGGGGCGCACATCAGCCATATTTTCGATGGAAGCAAAATGCTTGAGGCCCTGTAGCCTAGATTTAGGTGAACTTAACGAATGCCAGGTGGTCAAAATTTTCGGAGCCCTCCGCTACGGTATCTCTCATAGTCATATTATAATGGGGAGTATTTAATAAGTTAACGCCGGTTGGCCTAACACTGCACAGTGTGCAAGGATGTAGGACAACAGGGCAGTCCAGACATGGCCCCACAACGTCGTCTTCATCCCTTCTGCGTCATTTTTGCACCCGTGCCTGAGGTACCTTTCTATACCCGTGACATTACCCTGGTGCCTGCTGTTATTAGACAGACGGGTCACTTTGATAGGGCTTCAGGCGAGAAACATGCACAATGTCACTTCCGGGTGTAACAGTGGGGTTCGTAGGAGGAGAAATTTCATAGGTGACAGGTGTGACTTGGCGCAGAACTCGGTAAGGCCCAATGTATTGCGATGAAAGTTTCTCGCACAGGCCGACACGACAGGATGGCAGCCACAGTAGCACGAGAGAGCCCAAAGAAAAATCGACATCCCTATGTAGGCTGTCGTAGAGTGACTTTTGTGCTCTCTGGGACGATGAGAACTTGGTGCGGGCTGCTGTACGTGCGATCAGAGCACGGGAGCTGGCATCTTGTGCGTAGGAAGTGGTGGACAAAAGGTCATGCGCAAGCAGGGTATCGAAAGGTAGTAAGGGATCACGGCCAAAGAGAAGATAAAATGGTGAGTAGCCGGCAGTTTCATGACACGACGAGTTGTAGGCGAAGGTTACGAACGGAAGGGCAGTGTCCCAATCGAAGTGGTCGTCAGAAACATACATAGCAAGCATGTCTGTCAGTGTGCGGTTGAGGCAATCAGTAAGTCCGTTAGTCTGAGGATGGCAAGAAGTCGTAAAGTTGTGCCACGTAGCACAGGATTTAAAGAGGTCGTCAAACCACACGAGACAGGAAGCAGCGGCCACGGTCTGTGAGTAGGTGAGAAGGAGCGCCATGCTGAAGGATGATGTCATAGAGTAGGAGATCTACGACGCCCGTTGCGCAGCTGGTCGGTAGCGCTCTAGTAATTGCATACCGATTGGCATAATCCCGTACTGCTATCCTTTTGTTTCCCATCGCCGATGTTGGGAAGGCACCTAACTAATCCAAACCCACATGATGAAACGGCTCGGCTAGGACTTCAATAGGTTGAAGGTGACCGGCAGGGAGAGACGTAGGCTTCTTCCGACGCTGGCGCAGGTCACACGCTGCAACATAGCAGTGAACGGAACGATAAAGGCCCTTCCAGAATACCCGTTGGGGGACGCGGTCATAGGTTCTGGAGCCACCTAAATGTCCGGAAGTTGGGGCGTTGTGAAGTTCTTGCAAGATGTCCTTGCACAGATGAAGAGCAAAAGTTCTGCGCCATTGGGCTGTAAGTTGCGGCGGTACAAAACGTTGTCTTCAAGAAAAAATAGGCTGAGAAAAAAATAGGCTCAGTGAAGGGTCTTTATGGCCAGATTGAAGACGGTCAATCATCGATAGCAGCGATGGATCTCGGCGTTGTTCGTCGGCTATTTGCAGAAAATCTATTATGACTAGGATGTTGGCATCAGCTTCCAACTCGGAAGAGTCGGGTGGATCAACAGGGTGTCGAGATAAGCAGTCCGCATCGCTGTGAAGCTTCCCAGACTTGTACACTACAGAGAACGTGTACTCCTGCAATCGCAATGCCCATCGCCCGAGTCTTCCTGTAGGATCCTTAAGGGTTGACAGCCAGCAGAGCGCATGATGGTCTGTGATGATTGCAAACGTGCGTCCATATAGGTACGGATGAAATTTTGCGATAGCCCGAATGAGAGCCAGGCACTCTCGCTCAGTAATTGAATAGTTTCTTTCCGACTGAGAAAGTAGGCGGCTAGCGTACGCTATGACACGGTTTGTGCCATTCTGCATTTGTGCGAATATTGCCCCTATGCCATGGCCACTTGCGTCGGTGCGAAGCTCCGTTTGAGCGGCTGGGTCAAAATGAGCCAACACAGGTGGTGATGTGAGCGCAGAAATCAACGACGCAAAGGAATGTTCTTGGTCTTAATGCCAGGAGAAAGCCACGTTCTTTTTGAGGAGATCCATGAGAGGTCGAGCAATTTCCGCGAAGTTGCTGACAAAACGGTGGAAATATGAACAAGAGTCCCAAAAAGCTGCGGACTTCTTGCGTAGAACGTGGGACTGAAAACTCGCACACCGCACGGACTTTATCAGGGTCGGGTCGTACACCAGTAGCGTCAACAAGGTGGCCATGTAGCTTTATCTGACGGCGCCAAAAGGTGCACTTAGACGCGCTTAGCTAGAGGCCAGCAGAGCGAAAAACGTCAAAAATGGCCGACAGATGTGGAAGATTGCTTTCAAAGGTTG
This sequence comes from Rhipicephalus microplus, assembly GCF_043290135.1. NCBI lineage: Eukaryota > Metazoa > Arthropoda > Arachnida > Ixodida > Ixodidae > Rhipicephalus > Rhipicephalus microplus. The sequence goes on along the minus strand of NC_134710.1, from coordinate 422,376,334 downwards.
GCGAGAAAATGATGGCATTGTCTAAATAGCACAGGCACGTCGACCATTTAAAACCGCGAAGGAGGGAGTCCACTATGCTTTCAAAAGTTGCTGGCGCATTGCACAACCCAAAAGGCATGACTTTAAATTGATAAAGCTCGTCGAGTGTTATGAATGCCGCCTTCTCGCGGTCGCAGTCATCGACTGAAATTTGCCAATATCCAGATTGTAGTGTAGGTCCAGGGAAGAGAAATACTTGGCACCATGAAGGCAGTCAAGCGCATCATCAATTCGAGGTAGAGGATAGACATCTTTCTTGGTTATTCGATTGAGATGGCGATAGTCGACGCAGAACTGCCAGGTGTTGTCCTTCTTTTTAACAAACACAACAGGTGATGCCCAAGGAACAGCGACATAGAAAGGTACACAGCGGCCTGAGGCGGTAATTGTAGACACTCCACGGACCGTAGCCGTGTGAAAGCTGCAGGAGGGATATCGGAGTACAAAGGCAACTCTAGCTATAAAGTGCCCGTTGAACAAGTGCCCGTTGAACAATCGATGAGGGCTGAATGCGTGGTCAAGAAGTCAATGCCCAGAATCACGTCGTGTGGGCAAGCGTCTAGAACAGCGAAGAGGACTGAAGTGTGAAGGCCGGTAACAGTGACGCGGGCAGTGCACATACCAAGAACTGATGTTCGGCTGTCGTCGGCTTCTCGCACATCGAAGACATGGCAGGGGTAAGAACTTTTTTCAGGCAGAATTGAAGATGTGAACTCATAATGGATATGTGGGCACCAGTGTCTATTAGAGCTGTAACGGTCAGGCTATCGATAAGAACACCAAGTAAATTTTCTCTGGAATTAGTGGTCGGTAAAGGTTTTTCGGTCCGAGTTGTCAATGCAGCGCCAGCTTCAGTAGCTGCATCTGTTAGTTTTTCGAGAAATGCCCAGAATACGCAGGTGACGGGGAGCGACGGCGTTGATAGGAGCGTGGCTGGCGACCCTGAGGCGACGGGGAGCAGCTGGACCGTGTTCGCTGGTCGACGACATCGGCGTAGGATGGTTCGGAGCGTAGCGTAGAACGGCTAGGTGGAAGGTCCTGTCGGTGGTCGTCTAGAAAACGTTGCTGGAAAGACTATCTGTTGCGGCAGTGGCGGGAAAATGTGGCCAACACGATGGCATGAGAGGCATATCGGTCGATCATCTTGTGTGTGCCACTCAGATGGATTTTTGGTAGTGGGATGAGAACCATGGGACCGACGCGGCAGCAGCAACAAGTGGGGCGGCTTGGTAGTGAGCGTTAGGATTTATGGGCTGCGGTGTGTGACTGGAGTTTTGGCGAACTAAGACGCCCATGTTGGCAAACTCTTGTCACATAACAGCCTGAATAAGAGATATTGGGGACAAGTTGTCAGGCACAGGGGGTTGATAAGCAAAAGGAACCATGGCGTCCAGCTCCTGGCGGACAATTCTTGTGATGTTTGGAGGATTCACAAATGAACGTGGCGCCACAGGATTCTCGCAGGAAGAAGTCTCAGCAGTGTTCGGGAGTCGGGAAAACGTTGAGTGATTCTCCTGCTTTTGGCTTGTTCGAACCGCTGACATTCACTGACTATTGAGTTAATGGTAGTACAGTTCTTGCATATCAGAATGTTGAAGGCATCAGCTATGCCCTTCAACACATTGCTGACCTTGTCTAGTTCGGCCATGTCTTTGTCGGCCTTCCGACACAAGGCGAGAACGTCTTAGATATAGGTGACGTACGACTCTGTGGAAGATTGAACTCGTGACGAGAGTTCCTGCCTGGCTGCCATTTGTCGAGCAACTGACCGGCCGAACAAGTCACGGAGCTTCTGCTTGCACACGTCCCAACTCGTCAGGTCTTCCTCGTGCATCTCGTACTAGGCACGTGCAGTACCTCGCAGGTAAAAGATGATGTTGGCCAGCATAAGTGTCTCATCTCACCTGTATTGCGTGCTGATGCGCCCGTATAAGGCGAGCCACTCGTCAACGTCAGTTGTGTTGGTGCCACAAAATGTACCTGGATCGAGAAAATAGGAAAGGATCATCACTGGTGACGGAGCAGGCATAGACTGAACGGACGGTGCACTGCCTTCAGGCATCGTGGCTGGACGAAGCTGACGTCTGCTACGGAAATCCAGAGTTCGAATGTTACCCAGCACCTCCACCAAAAATATGTAACGGGGAGTATTTAACAGGTTAACGCCGGTTGGGCTAACTCTGCACACAGTGTGCAAGGATGCAGGACAACAGGGCAGTCCAGACACGGCCCCACAACCACATCGTCGTCGTCTTCATCCCTTCTTTGTCATTTTTGCACTCGTGCCTGAAGTACCTTTCTATACCCGTGACAATATGGTGGCTTGTGGACGTTAAACCCCAATTATTAATAATAATAATTTTAATATTAATAATAGTATATTATTATAATATTATTTATTATTATTATTAGCATTGTTAGCTAATGGGGGATGGGGCAATGCGGCCGTTTGGGGTCAGAGAAATAAAGTGCATCATGACGTTAACGAACACTGACAGTAAGAACTTCTTGAGTAGTTTCAGCCTTTAGAGCAGACCAGGAGACGCCAGCGAGTGTAACGCCTTCCCACATTTATGGCTCAAGTTGTAAAGTTTGCCCGTCGCATTCCTGAGGTACTGTGCGGTATATGCGTGAGCACAGACAGTTTTTTTTATAGGCACTGTCCACTGACCACAGGGAGCTGCATTGCTCTCTCTGGCTCATCTCGATTTCACTGACATCTGTCGCTAGGGGGGTGCAGAAAAGACGCGTGCATGTGTCCTCCCTGTAGCGCAACCACAGTCCACCCACTCTTGCAGGCCGATGTGCGCATGGTGTTTTCTTTTAACCGACCCCATCATAATAGTGCTTCCTCTTTTTAACTGCTTGGCTGTGTGTTGTGGCACTGCAGTCACTAGGCAGTGATGAAAGTATTGCTCCAATCGCTCCAAACTGCGATTTTCGTTAGTAACTGCTCCAAACCGGCTCCAAAATGGAGTTGCAAAACTGAAAAAAGTGAAGTTCAATCGCGTGACCATCCAATGAGCCTAAATGAAAACAAAAACTGGCTGTATACCAGCATATTGACAATGCTACATGTACTAACATTGTGGACTTGTATGTCTTACAAGCAGACTATTCTTATGAAATGTGTGTGTACTTAGTTCAACATCATAATGTTTACAAGTTGCTCCTATGACAACTTTGGTATGTAACTGAGAACATTCACCACTTTAGCAGCTTTGAGCTCATTTATGTCACAAGAAGTGGGATTTAAGTGTAAAGCTAATTTATCTTATTTTACGGTACTTAAAAAAATTTCTAGTGAAATATGTCGTGCTCATTGTAGACTGCTGCCTCTGCAATAGATACATGGGGCAATGGCTCAGCTTTATCGCTTTTTATTTAGTGCTCAGCTTTGTTGCTTTTATATGATTTCTACCACAAGTATTAGTGTTGAAAATATAGGTAGGTCATCTTAGTGTTTATTATTTGTTTCATGCTATTTCAAGCGATTATTCTATGTGCAATATATTTGATAAGTATTGATATTTATTAGAAGCTCAGATGACGCTTTAAACTCCAGGAGTCATTTAGAATATTTTGCTATCTGTTCCCAAAACATCAATAGTTGTTCCAAACTAGCGTTAATTTTCTGTTCCAAAAACACTTATAGCTGTTCCAAAGCACAATTTTTTCTGCTCTAGAATATGCTCCAAAATTTAAAATGCCCCTTTCATCACTGACAAGGGAAAACTCAGGCCCTATTATTTGGGAGCGCATGCCCTGGCTTTTCTCTTACCAAATGATGACGATTTGAATAAGTGCATATCAAGTACCAGTGTTTATACAGCGCCTAGAATACGTTATTATGTGCTTGTTGAATCCATTTGTTCGCCTCGGTGGAACAGTGGCTACAGTGCTCAGCTGCTGACCCAAAGGTCGCGGGTTCCATCCTGGCCACGGTGCTCGCGTTTCGATGGCAGCGAAATGGTCGAGGCCCATATACTGTGCGATGTCAGTGCATGTGACATAACACCAGATAGTCTAAATTTTCTAACACCTTTCACTACGATGTCCGATAATTATATCCTAGTTTTGGATGATGTAAAAAATGTCAATGCTCTTTTTGTATTTTCGCGACATTGGCAGTAATAGAAGTGCAGCTCCAATTGCTGTGGTTTTGTCAGTAATTTCTTCGAGCCAGCTCCAAAATGCAGCTGGGAAACTGAAAACGGTGAACTTCAATTGCGGGACCATCCTGTGAGCCTAAACAAAAACAAAAGAATCGTAATGATTACTAAGTGCTGCTTTGACGACTTTGATGTTTCACTGATTCCATTTAGCACTTGATCAGCTTTGCGCTCATTTATTTCGCAAGAACTGGTGTTTTGTGTGTACAGCTCATTCAGTTTATTTTAGTTGTGAAATTTTCAAGGCTGGCTGTTTTGGAGAAATATGAAAATAACATCCAGTACTCTTTATGCAATGCTGCTTCAACAATAGTTTTATGTTGCAATGACTGCTTTTGTAGTTTGGTGCTCATCTTACCTAGCGTTCAGTGACAATACATCAGTTTAATTGTTTGTGCTATTTCAAGTGAATAATGTGCATAATGTTTGATAAGTATTCATATTTATAAGAAGTTTAGGTGATACTTCAAACTCCAGGAGTCGTTTGAAATATTTTGCCATCTGCCTCAAAAAAATAAACAGTTGCTCCAAAATAGCATTTTATTTTGCTCTAAGAACACTTATGGCTGCTCCAAAGCACTATTTTTTCTGCTTCGGAATCTGCTTTGAAAAATCAAATTGTCGTTTCTATCACTGCGTTGGTTCGATGAATTTTTCTGAAACTTCGTATGCTATGTCTGTGGCACCCACAGATAACTTTATTTTTCTCGATTTATAGTTAGGTAGGACCAGGTAGACGCCTTTGAAATAGAATTTTTAAGCTGGTCTTTCCAACTGCATTTTTTTTTTCGCACGTTTTCTTGCTTATCAAGCATCCTCCCGCGGTAGGAGTGGTGTTTTCGGTATTGTGAAATGTGCTTTACTAATACCAGGGGTTGGACAGCTGTGCATACTGCGCATTTTTGATACATTTCCGTTTTCTTGCTACAAGCTGCTTCAAAAGCATAAAAATCACAAATTGTGCCAAACTGTTCCAAAACAGCCTTGAAAGCTAGACTTTTGATGCCAACTTCAGCTTCAGTAAAGAAAAAAAGGCAGAGTTGACCAATAAGACACGCCTAATCATGTTTTTTTTAATTTGCACTTTTCTGGTGACCAAGGCTCGCATGCATGGTGCCACTATAAGCTCCTCTAAACTGCTGTAAATATGCGTTACCTTGTAAAAAATGTGCTGCGATGTATCGAGCGTGCTACTTCTACTAGTTAGGCTGTGTGTTCTGGCGCCTCTGTCGCTTAGCGAAAACCACAGTTGAATGGCGAGCGTAGCGGAGTTCACTCTCAGGTTCTTGTTGTGCGTAGTGTGTTTCCCTGGTCGTTGCAGTTGTGAGAGTTTGCCGTGAGTGAGTAACTGTCAACGTCGAGTCATTTCCCTGCATGTGATGGATGTCCTTGGTTCTCAAAATTGGTTCCGTGAGGAACTGAGCGCGTGCAATCCATTCCTGGTTTATGCCCATTAGCTACTAATTTACCACAATTTTTGAACTACTTTTCGAGTGTGATGAGTTCTTTTTTCTTTTTTAAAATGTTTCCAGGAAACCTCGTTTTCAAGAAAACCTTTTTTTTTTTTAATGTAATTTTACATGTTTGTTATGCGAGCTAGATAGTTCATGTGGTATGTACCGTATTTACTTGATTCTACCGCACCCTCGATTGTAACGCGCACTCTGTTTTCACGACGAAAAAAATAAGTAAGACATCGATTGCAATGTGCACCCATTTTTCTCGTTGGCCCGCACGATCACACTATTCGGGAAAACGACTCCTTTCGGAAGCGTCTTCCGTTTAAATATGAGGTACGGGGAAAGCTTGTGCCTATCTGACGTGCAACGGAGCATTGCCGTCACTCTTGTTTTACCGTGGCCCGATGTTAGCATGCGAACTTGCTTCGCCCCCTTCTTTTCGACGGTTGTGGTGCCAAGCATGTCGAAGTAAAGAGGCGTCTGATCGGCATTCCCGATTTGCCCAAGCAGGTAGCCGTGTTTTTGCCGCAAGTTTAGGACGAACCTCTGAAAACTGTGAAGCTTTTCTTCGTACTCCTCCGGCAAGTTTTGGCGCATGCCCGTACGCTTTCACATCATCTGGCTCCGCGTTAGCCCTTTTTCTAAAGCTAACTGCATAGCCCGCACTTAAAGCAGTTCTGTCGTCACCGGCCGCTGTGCCGCTCGCTGCTCAAGCACATACCCGGCAAGCAGCTCTTCAATTTGCGGAAACCAACCCTGCTGTGGTCCACTGAAGCCTTTGCATGAATCTTTGAAAATCTTCTGCTTTTGTTTCCGCCAGTCCCACACGCACGTTTCGGGAACTCCGAACGGTCGCGATGCGGCCCGATTTCCGTCTGTTTCGGCACATACGATGACTTTTCCTTTAAAAGCGGCACCGTGGTGCACTCGGCGAGTTTCTGGGGTAGGCCCTTCCAAGCCGTCGATGCTAATGAACTACAAGATGACGAACTCCTCAGCACACGTACGAAGTGCCGCACATGGGAAACACATAGGCAGAAATGGCTGACGCGCCATGCCAAAGCACGTAGGGGGCGGCCATTTTGGAAATGCCGATGGCAATAGAATGACCGTATTCATTTTTTTTCGCACTCAATTTTAACGCGCATGCGATTTATGAACTCGCTTAACCGGAAAAAAGGTGCGCGTTAGATTCGAGTAATTACGGTAAAAAGGTAGTGCAATTCATACCGGGCTATAATCTGTCTAAAAACTTCCTTCAAAATCTGTTTGTTTTATGTATATTATGTCAATTAATATATGCACTAGTGCCCCTATGTTGCTAAAAATTTGTATTTTCTGCCCCCAAAACTGCTTCCAATTTATTCTCGGCTGTCTCACCCCTGCTAATACACCAAAAATCGTTTTGCCCTTTAGTGTCCCATTAACTACTTCAGCTACCACAAGGGCTAAATCGTGACTTTTGTAGATAAGTCGGTCAAAATATGCGCTAGTGCCTCTACATCATCTAAAATTTGTATTTTCAAGCTCCTAGGATGGCATATTAAATGCTGCGAACTGCTCCAAAACAAGGTTCTCCTGCTCCAAAATTCAAATGTTTCTGCCCCAAAAACTGCTTCCAATTTAGTCACAGCCGTCTCACCCCTGCTAATACACCAAAAATTGTTTTGCTCTTTAGTGTCCCATTAACTACTTCAGCTACCACAAGGGCTAAATCATGACTTTTGTTGTACGTCGTTTAGACAGAGATGTACTGGTAGGCTTGAACATGGGTGCATCTACGTTAAACACTGCTATAGCTGCCAAACACTGAAAGAGGTTTCACAAACTCTCGTAAATTGATGCACAATAAACAATTGACTATACTCCTGTGAAGGCGTGATTCACTCGCCAATTCTTATGAAGGAGGGATGTACCTCGTTTTTCTTTTCATTTTTCTACGATTGTCATTGTCAATGTAACACCATGCCACTGTTTCTTAAAGGCACTGTCTACCGCCCTCTTTTTTTTTTTTTTTGCTTTGTGTCACATTAAAAAGTGTACACCATCTGAAGTGTCTAACCTCACAGCAGTTTATTTGGAAAGTGGGTAGAAATTCTTTAATCAGAATTTTTTTATCTGCGTTCAGTCTCCTTCCATTGGTAGGATGAGTGTCCACAGCACTGTTCGGTAAAAGAGACAATTAATCAGAATTTTTTTATCTGCGTTCAGTCTCCTTCCATTGGTAGGATGAGTGTCCACAGCACTGTTCGGTAAAAGAGACAATTGTATTGCTTAGGAAAGTCGAAAACCGAAACTGCATATGCTTTTTGTAGGCTTCAAGTTTTGTTTAATAATAAAACAAACACCTTAGTGGGCATTTGAAGCATGCAGACATTTATTTTTGTTCTCATGAGCTACGGCCCACGCGGTGCTATTGTTTCTCCGCCATTTGCAGGCAGGCATGCAGGCAAGTGAGCACACCGTCGACAGCACCATTGTGAACCTTTTTGAATGCATCAGAAAAAATGACAAAATTGCTCTCTGGTAGAATTTAAAGCTGCCTCAAGTGCGTTGAATGCAATTTCAAGTTATACATGTTTTTTTTTTAGGCAAAATGAATCTATGAGCAGCGATTTCGTGGCCTGCCAATAGATTGATCCAAATATCTGTTGGGTGACACTAGTGGTCATTCTTTGTTGACTCTCAACATCAGATTAAAATTGTAACACCTTTTTTCTCATGAATAAAGCATGCTCGTTGCTGACGTAGTGATGAACGATCTTCTCATTTTCACCTCAATCGGAAAATTTTTTTCTGAGTGGTTGACAGTCCCTCTAAAACATTACATTTTGATGCATTTTTATTCAGAACTCTTATAAACTGGATGCAAGTTAAGTTCGATAAAGTACAGTATAAACTGGAGTTGCGCTTCACACCTTTACGCACTTTCTAGCCTGCATGCAGTGATCAAGCTACATTGTCTAAACTGTTGTTAGGGTATGCTGAATGCCGTTAACCTTTCTATTGAGTTGGCATTTGTGAGAAGCTTCAGTTTTATGTGCATCATTTAGGCACTTTAATTTGATTTTAAACAACCAGCCAACAGGCTCAGGTTTTTTTTCACACCCTCCAAACAAGCTCTGTAATTCGTGTAGTAAACTGCAGCAATCATGTTTTCTTAATATTACAGGGCTGTGCAGGGCCTCCATTTTGAAAAGCAATTCACGCGCTCCTTTCGTATGCTTGACCAGTGCTCCTTGCACATGCAGTGACAACGACTCGGGGATCGGCGGCGTGACGCAGCACGCAGCTTGTCAGTCGTTCTAAACCAGGTCTCAACAAACAGTAGTGAAGTCAACAACAGTTCCTGTTCTCACCCACAGCTACGACAGAGCTATTCAATCATACGAGTTGCAAAACTCCCCATTAGACTCCATGTATCGAAATCTGGACACTTCACTGACCCAGTTTTTGGGAGTGAGCAGATTGTCGGGCCGCCTGTCGATCAGCACACCCACTATCAAGTGCATTATTTTTGTGTTGCTGCTCCCTGATGGCATGACAGACTGCTCCCGAAAAAATTTAACTCTAGAAAAATCTGGCCACGTTCTTGTCCGGGTTTTGGAACGCAGTTTTGTTGCATATTGTTGTTTGCTGCAAATCGAGCAACTGGACTGCGAAGAAGTATTGGCACCCGGTAAGCAGTAAACAACCAGGCATTGCAGCAAGTGTAAGTGGGTTGCGACTGGCAGAGTTCGCCGATGTCGTCAAGTCACATTGCCGAAGTGGGCGAGGTCACGACGACGAGCTACGTCTACCCCTCCCTCTGAAAGAGAAGGGTGGCGAGGCCGCGTGAAAATTTATAACTAGCTGAACGCGATGTTCTAGCCGCTGTAACTTCTTCAATACAGCACATATTCACAGTTCTTGTGGCAGCATGTTCACGAAGTGAAAGTGCACATATTTTTTTAACAATTTTCATACCTTGAGGTTGTTTACTCTCCCTTTAAGTTAGTGTAATAGGTATTTTTTTTACAGAAGTCTGCGTATTTCTAGTAGTAAAAAGCTTCAATATTGGCTCAGCATCAAGCTCTTAGAATGAGAAAAGGGAGAGAGAACTGGTGCATAGGCTGAGAAGAAAACGGAGATGGCATCCACATTCTAGGGAATGCATAAGAAACTGCCAGGTTTAACAGCTTTCTCAGTTTCTCCTACTATAGACCTTCTTTTTAGATTGAGGTAACATCAAGTTGTCTCTTAACTATTCCATGTCAGTACAAAGGTATCTGTGGCCATTTGTTCGGTGCTTCTTGGTAGGTGTTGCACCTATTGAAATGTCAGGGGCAATATACTTAGTGAGATCTGTCTTTAAAGGTCCGTAGGCCAGTCAGCTCTATCGTTGTTTCAAGTGAAAAAGCTTCTATCTGTAGGTCCTGTGTGTTTGACTTCTTCCTGTTTTACAGTGTGCAACGTCTTCTACACAGTCCACGACTGCCTTTCGATTATGGGAGGACAAGGGAAGCGGAGGAGCTGAGCTGGAAGGAGGCTGCTTCGAAATGGGACTACTACTGCTACAAAGGGGGAAAAGAGGGAGGAGCCTAGAAGCGATGGGAGAGCAGGACAGGTCTGGAGGAAGAATCGGACATATACACACAATACACAAGGGTCTCTCGTGTAGCAAAAACAGTGGCGTCGACCAGACGAGGGGGGGGAGGGTGGATGACTGTCCACCAGCCCCCTTTATTTTCTGTAGTCTCTTCCTTAACTCTCCCCGCCATCGTAACAGGCCCCGGTACCACTGCTGCTGCCACTGCTTAACTCTGTTCTTGCCCTCAGTCCCTCACGCAGCTCTCTCCTCTTTTTTTATACCTCCGTGTTCTCTTTGTTCATTTCTTTTCCTTCTTTGTGTCTGTGTGTGTGTGTGTCCCACAGTGTACTAGGGGTGGAGAAATAAATGTGTGGTTTTTCTTTCCCATGCACATGCCACCCTGCTGCTACATAACCTCTGTTCCACAGGCACCATCTCCAAGCAGTGGAACACAACCTGGCTGTTAAATTTTAAAGTCTGAACACTGGGTTACGTCAAGATTTGAAGAAAAACAGCAACTGAAAGTCGCCTCTTTGTGTAACATGTTCAGCTTGCGCTCTGTTTCTTTTTTTTTTTTCTTCACTACCAGGTCTAGTCAGACTTTAGGATGCCACTTTTTCAGCATTCCCACCAATCAGTTGGCTTCGCGTAAAGGACCTGGCTGAGAGAAGGGATGCAAGGCAGAAACTTTGTACGTTGCTTGGAAGGCTGCCGCTTGCTTGTGTGGTCAGAATTTCCCGTTTTGCTCATTGCTACTCTTTCAATGCCTTCAATTTTTTTTTTTTCACCTGTGATTGAATTAGTTGTTATACATCAACTCTGGGGAAGAAGAGTGCAAACATTGCAGTGCAGCGTCTCATGTTACCTGTGCTTCTCGTCCTTGTGCATCAACTTCGTTAAAACATTCCTCACTTTTTATTGGGAGGCTGGGCACAAGCTGCACTTTTTATCTGCTTATGAGCTGCTGGCGCTGCATGTTGTGTAGCAGTTACAGTCTCTTCTTTAAGTTCTTTCTTTTTCTAGTGTGTTTGAAGTTCCTGCCACTGCGCAACTTCTTTTCAATGTAGCTAATGACATCAACAGCCTTAGGGCCTTCAGCTGCTTTTTTGTAAGGCCTATCGTAGTAGCTGGTGTTATGGTTGTAAAATTGAAAACAAATGAACCACACAGCTATTACAGTGGCGGGTGCTTGGATAGGTATGTTTTCATGAAGGGATGACACTGAGTGTTTTCTTGTTTGTGGTACGATCTGCCTTTCCAGCATTGTGCGATAATTCTGAGCAGGATGCTTTTTATGGGTGTTAAACGGTAATGTGAGAGCGGCGGGTTATGTTCGCTGGTTACTTTTGAGATTGCTCTACTAGGCTTTACTTTCTCTTTCCCGGACTGTCTCTTGGCTAACTGCGGTCAAACTATTTTTCTCTATGGCGCTTGCGTGCTGCTTTTGCATGTTGCGTGTATGTGCGAGTGATTCATTTAATTGTACATTGAAAACAAAACGGGGCAAGAAAGAAAAAAAACAAAGGCTTCTGACTTTGTTGTACATTGTTGGTTGCAGAATCCTGTTCTTGGCCACTGTTGGGCGGTTATTCAGGATGTGATAGTCTACGCGTCTTCTTTTTTTTTTCTTCCCCTTCCAAGTATGTATTAAGGAGCCAGTCTGTGTTGCGGATTAAGAAATGTGCTACAGATTAGCCAGATACCTAAGCAGAGCAACCGTACGAGATTTTGTAGCTACTGCTGGCTAGCCCAGCACTGGTGTATAGTTTGTGCTTGTAACACAACCAAGTACCACCAGCTGAATGGTGGAGAAGCAATGTGTGCTCATTTTGTCATGCTGTACGTGTGTGCACAGCTGCTTGTGTTGCTGCTGCTGTGTTTGATTACTTCAGGCCTGGGAACAGCAGAGAAGTGATGCTGCATGTGTAACTTGCGTAGCACTCCTGCAACCCCAATATTGTTGCATTGTACGTAGGCTGTTTACAAGTTTTTATTTTCCTCCCTGAAAAGATGATTGCCAGCAGTGAAAAACAGAAAAGGCTGTACTTCAATTTTAAGAGGCTTGGATCTTTTTTGTTTATCTTTTTTTCTTCTCAAATGTAATTATATCTTCCACCTACATAGCTGAACACTGGTTGGCACACATTGCTAATAAAAGGAGGAATAAAAAAAAAGCTTGTGCTTGTGTGTATATTTGCAGATTTGTCTGTTCAAGGAATGTGCATGACACAGAGGTTCAAGTGTTTCAGCTGTGCACACAGTGCAGCAGCAAATCCTGTGATTAGCTACAGCCAATTGAATCGGAGATCGATGGGAAGCACTCCTCCATTTTTTTCTGAATGCCTTCCACACACTGCAAAGCCAGGGGGGGAAGCTTGAACCCCTTCATGTCCATTATTATTGCAGTTCATATGTGTATGTGCAGGGTATGTCTGTAAGGTAACGAGACTGGGCCTTGAAAACTTATTGATCTGATTTGTGTGTATTACATGAACTACTGAAAATAGTTTCTGTAGGTGTTAATACATCTTTACCAACATCCTTTGCATGCCACAAAGGCTGCCTGAAAGTTTGCTGCAGTGAGCTCTTCTATCGACTTGACAGCGAGTTGAATGGCCGGCACACCGTCAAAACTGTGACCTTTCTGGCTTCCCTTGAGCTTTGTGAAGGGGAAGACTCCTATCGGGACTTGCATCAGGGCTGCCTGATGTGGTAACGGCAGCTCGAGAGAAGCCTGGAAGATGATCATCAGCTTTTGTCCACCTGTGCAAATATCCTGCAATTTCGTATCCCTGGGCGTTGCTGCGCATAACTGATCTTTGGCGAAAATCGTGCGATCAGCATTCTTGCCAAGCTCTCGCGTAAACCGCACACTGCCTTGTCACCCGAACAGCATAACGCAATCGGGGAATCTTTGCGGGAATCATGGTATTGTGATACTGCCAGTGGACAAGGGAGATTCCACTGTTATTATGAATGCCACTGACTACATCAGCAAGATGTCCGACATCGTCCAGGATAGTAGCACCTATGCACTCTTCAAACGCGACCCCACACTCGAAGTGCAATGGGAACTGCAGAGGCTTCTGGCTGAAGTTTGCGATACATGCATCCTCAACACAAGGCCCGTTATTTTTCGCTTCTTTGCCACAACGGTAGAGTGTACTAGAAGTGTTGAGTGGTGTGACTGCGCCTCGCCGGCTGATGCCTTCTGCGTTGCCCGTAGCGGCGGCGCTGCTGTCGAATAGTATTGTAAGAGCCGCGCGCAGGGACTGCTATGCACTCCGGCTTCTCCGGTGCGCTTTTTTGATGCAGGTAAGTAGGTAGGTGAGCAACTTTATCTGCAGTAGAATACGTGTGGCAGGGGAAGTGGAAGCAGGACCATGACGGGCCCTCGGGCCGCTCTAGGTGGCCGAACACTGCTGTGCTTCGGCGACCCTTCTGGCCCAGCTCATTGTCCGGAGCTGTAACCCCGGTTGTGAGCTGTGCAGAGCAGCCTCCAATTGATCCTGGTGTTCCGACTCCGGGGTCTTGGGTTTGTTGTTGTTGTTGTTCTCCTATCGTTAGTGGCGCATACCCACTGTGGGGGATTGGCCAAGAATCGAGTGGCTTTAAAATTTACTGTTCAGATTTAGAATGATGGAGGTATAACAGAAAGATTACCGATAGCCTATAGGCAAGTGTGGTGCTTAATGTAATGCATAGAAATATTTACATAAACAAATTTATTCTTAGAATAGAGCAATAGTCTGATTTTATACGTATATAATTAGGTGAACATGTTAAGATAATGAAAGTGGTTAATTAGTCAACCTATTAGTTTCATCAATATAGTCCCGGACGGCCGCGCATACTGTGTCATTACAGAAACCAGAAATGGAAGCTCCAAAAGACAAAATGACAGGAAGAGATAAGTCCATACCAATGCCACGCAAAGGTATTTCTAATAGGGTTTTTCGTAATGTGTTAAACCGCCTGCAGGTCAAAAAGAAATGGTCTATTGTTTCCAGTTCATCACAGAATGCACACAGTGGCGAAGGTGCCTGAGCAGACCTGTGTTTATAGAAATTTAGATTTGGTACCCGGCAGCGCAGCCTTGTGATAGCTACTTCTTGTTTTCGAGTGCGGCAAAAGTCTCTTCGCCAGGGATATAATAAATGGCGATATTCTGTAGAGTTTGTTAGTGCTGAACCTTTAAAGACTTGCATAAGCGTACGTCTGCGGAATCGAGCAGCAGTCACATAAGCGGATGATGGACAGAGCGGTAGAATTGGTTCGCTGATTGACGACTTAGCTAAGGAATCTGCTATTTCATTAAGAAACAAACCTTTATGTCCAGGCACCCAAACTAATCGCACTTTTCTTAAATGCGCAGGTACTAATGCACGGAACGCCTTTGTTACGTGATTATCAGCACCAACAGAAAGTGCCGCACAAAGAGAAAGGGAATCTGTTATTATGACAGCTGATGTAATTGCTGTATCTAACTTGCGTAAGGCGAGCACTACTGCCAGAAACTCAGCCACAAAAACGGGTATGAAATCGGGTAGTCGAAGGGAATAAATCCAATTTAAAATAGGGCTGAAAATACCAACCCCTGACTTTTCGTCGTATTGCGATGCGTCTGTAGCAATAATAACGTTCGTTGTAATACGGCGCAGGTGATCTTGGAGTAAACCATCCAAAATATTATGGGGAAGTAATTTGGCATTATTAGGAAAAATGTCGTCGAATTGAATTTCTACCGGGGCTGAATTATAACGACTCGGCATGATGTCGCATATACGTACGTTTAGAGGCTCCAGTAAATTTTGCACAAATATAATTTGTGGCGTGTGAAATCGCGGCCATCTGGCAGCAAAAAATGATTCCGGGGTGGAAATAAAGGCTGTTTCTGAATGTCGTAATGGTGATTCATAAATTCTTAAGAATGTCTGAACAGTCAGAAGGCGAATTCGACAAGAAAGCGGAGGGACCCTCGATTCGAGATATAACACATTGTTGGCGACTGTTTTGGGAAGGCCAAGGCATAAGCGTAAAGCTTCTCTTTCCAGAAGAATTAGAGGCCGCAACTTGTAAGCTGGAACTCCAGAGAAAAGCACACAACCAAATTCCAAAATGGGACGAACATACATGCGATATATCATTAATAATGTGTCTCTTCTCATACCTATGCGGTAGTTACTTAGCCTACGTAATATGCCAATGGCCCGCACACCTTTTCCGGCGATATATTCGATATGAGATCGCCAGTTGAGCGATGTGTGATAAATTACTCCAAGGTATTTAACAGATTCCACCTGTGGTATATCCTCATGATGGTAAGACAGAGAGATGTTCACAGGGTATTGCAGCGGGAAAACAAGGAGGGCACATTTACTTGGATTAAGTAAAAAGCTGTTGCCATCGAGCCAGCTCTCCAATATATTAAGGTAAGTCTGCAGCCGTTCATATAAGGTCTGAATGTTATCTGCCATTGCAAAAAATGCGATATCGTCTGCATAAACATAAGTTGTTATATCCTGTTCACGTGGGATGGTGCTCATTAGTAAATTAAATAGCACCGGGGAAAGCACCGAGCCTTGCGGTACTCCCCTCGTTTGGGTATGAGTAGATGATGAAAACCCATCTTTAAAACAATAAAATTTCCTGTCTGCGAGAAAATTGTGAACCCACGCTACTATGTATGATGGAAAATCAAGGTATTCTAATCGATCTATCAAAATACAGTGCTCCACGGTATCATATGCTTTAGCGATGTCTAAGGTAACTAAAGCAGCATATTTTTTATGTAGCCGAGCTAATTGAAGCCTACTTTCTAAGTCAACGTGGGCATCCCAAATTGAACAACCAGCCCTGAACCCAATTTGACAGGGACTTAGAATAGACCTCATGGTAATAAGTTCATTAATTCGTATATTGATGATTCTCTCAACCAATTTCACTAAGTTTGATGTCAGTGCGATCGGCCTTATGTTATCCAACGTGTATGCATCATTTTCATTTTTTAGCAACAATACAATTTTGGCAAGTTTCCATTCTGGAGGTATCCATGCATTCCCCAAAGAGTAATTCACTAGTTCTAGCAAAAGATTAGGCGATTCCTGGAGTAAACATTTCAACATAGAGTTCGTAATCCCATCTGGTCCGGGAGCCGTCCTCGGTAAGCATAATACTGTCTGATTCAATTCAGCTAAAGAGACTTCTGGAAATTCATGCAAGTTTACCAGAACGGACTGAATAGCCAAAAAATTCGCAGTGAAGCGGCGTTCTAAACCTTGCGCTATGTCTTCTAGAGAAGTGTTCATTTCTACCGGCGTCAAGACACATGACTGCAACGTTAAAGGTGCTGGTAGTACTTTTCTTGTCCGAAGATAAGCGAACAAAGCACGCTTATTCTTTGATTTAGAAAGATAATCAAAATGTCTACTCTCGTATTCTTCTTTCGCGCGGTTCACTGTACGCTTAAATACGCCAGCAAGGAATTGATAGTCTTTCCAGTTTGTTGGGCTCTGATTAAGAAGAAGTTTTTTCCAAGCGGCTTTTCGTCTTCTATAATCGCGCTTACACTCATCGTTCCACCAACGAGAGGAGGATCGTTTATTGGATGGAATAGAAAATTCAGAATTTTTTCTAGATCCCTCCAGCATTGAACCTATCGTAGATGCAATCTCCTTAGTACTGGCATTTCCAAGCTTGAAAATGGCAGAACGGAGGCAGGCTTGAAATTTGCTTTGGTTGATGTATGTGCGTTTTGGCTGATCTAAAGTTATTGTTGGACAAGTAATGTCAAAAACTACAGGAAGATGGTCACTGTTAGTTGCCGAATCCAGAACAGCCCATGACAAAATCTTGATTGCATTGGAGCAAAACGTTAAATCCAATACTGAGCTAGTTTGTCCTCGGACAAATGTTACATGACCTTTATTCAGACAGGAGAGGTTGTGATCAATAGTCCATTCCCACAGTCGCCTACCACAAGAATCTGTCCTTATACCCCAAGACAAATGGTGTGAATTAAAGTCTCCTGTGAGTACAATTTCCTTTCTACATGCTACCAAAACGCTGTCAAGATAACGCGTGCTTTGCACACCGGAGGGGAAGTAGCAATTTACGATTGAAAAAGGGTGGTATCCGGGGAGACACAAGTCTAATGCTAATAATTCGCAATCGAAGTCTAACATTCTGAAAGAAACTTTCGCTTTATGGCATAATTTACTTGATACAAGGATCATTAAACCACCACCACGTGATGGGCGATCTAATCGAAAAGAACGAAAACCTGCAAGATGGAAATTTTTATCTGGTGTAAGCCAAGTTTCTTGGAGAATTATAATATCAAGATTAAAATTATTGCAAAAGTAATGTAAGTCGGTTGAGGCTGAGAATATAGAACGGCAGTTCCACTGCACTACCCTCAACTGACCTATGGTGTTGAGCGCACCGCAGAGGCGCTTGTCGCACCCTTGTTAGCATCTTCACGCGAAATAGCTGATTCATTCCGTTTAGATTTGGACTTGAGATCGGTGAAGATAGGGGATCTGGTACGTTTATTAGTTCTTATATCGAGTTCCATATCTGTATCAGTACTTGTACTCGGCCGAGGCGAATGTCGGTCCAAGTGCACCTGTGTTCCTGGCTGCTTAGCCTTGCCTGCAGATGCAGAAAGTTCGTCCATCACTACATTGCGTAGCTGTGTGGCGTCACTAGTAATGTGTAATACTGCAGGTTCTGTACCAGTCTGTACTGTTTGTCCAATCTGGCTTGAAAGAATTTGCACTAAACAGTCGGAAAGGTTAGATATTAGTTTATCCATTGCCTTACTCACTGCCTTTTCCACAGCAGTTTCAATAGCCTGCGATAGGGTTGAGTCCATACTGGAAGTGCAGCGCGCTGTTATACCAGAGTATCCAAAAGCCCTGTCTCTAACTATGTCAATGGCTTCCCTTCGTGAACAGCGGCGGCGGTCAATAACTTCCAGGATTTGAACCTCCCGGGAACGAGCGGAACAGTCAGAGTTGTCGGCGCAGTGACTGCCCCCACAGAGACAACACTTTTCCACTGTTGCAGTACAATTGCTTGAAGGATGACTCTCTCCACAGGTGCGACAACGAACGTTAGATTTACATCCTCCCGCACTGTGGCCGAATCTCCAGCAGTTCTTGCACTGAATCGGACGAGAAGCGAGGGGTTCTACTCGGAAGATCGGTGGCCATAATTTTATTTCTGATGGGCATTTTGTGCCCACAAATGTCGCGATAACAGATTCGGTTGGTACCCTCTGGTTGTCGACTAGGCGATTACACCGGTAAATTGAAATTACGCCTGCTCCAGAGAGCCTGTCTAGGGTCTCAGCTGGACTCAGCTTGGAGTCGACTCCCCGTACAAGGCCTTTGGTACATGCAAGGTGAGGCGGAATGAAAGCACTCACCGGGGTAGCAGCAAAGGAGGTGCATTTGAGAAGATCCTGCACGCAGGTCTGATCAGGCGACCTACACACGATACCTCCTCGCCCAAATGGGCGCACATCTGTGATGGTCTGGAAATGATTTGAAGTTGTCTTGAGTTCCTTTTGAACCACCTGAGGGTTTGAAAGTCTGATGAAGCCTCCATTTGTAGGTACCAGTGCTACGGGAATGCTGTCGATACCACTGCGGAAAAAGGAGTCTAGTGGTAATTCATTAGACGGCAAGGACGCTGACCAGGCGGATCGCGCCTGGCCAGGAGAAGTAGTCGACATGAGCACTAGAGATATGGTTAGACTCAGAACAAACTAGAGTCGGACTCTAAGACAGAAATTTAAAACCACTCAATCCTCAGCCAAGAACACCCCAGTAGGTTGAGCGCGGCACCAGCTACTGCAGGAACGGTCGTGGTTCCAGATGCGGGCGTTGAATCCTGGTAGCCAGGAAGCTTTCTGACACAATTCAGCTAAAGAGACTTCTGGAAATTCATGCAAGTTTACCAGAACGGACTGAATAGCCAAAAAATTCGCAGTGAAGCGGCGTTCTAAACCTTGCGCTATGTCTTCTAGAGAAGTGTTCATTTCTACCGGCGTCAAGACACATGACTGCAACGTTAAAGGTGCTGGTAGTACTTTTCTTGTCCGAAGATAAGCGAACAAAGCACGCTTATTCTTTGATTTAGAAAGATAATCAAAATGTCTACTCTCGTATTCTTCTTTCGCGCGGTTCACTGTACGCTTAAATACGCCAGCAAGGAATTGATAGTCTTTCCAGTTTGTTGGGCTCTGATTAAGAAGAAGTTTTTTCCAAGCGGCTTTTCGTCTTCTATAATCGCGCTTACACTCATCGTTCCACCAACGAGAGGAGGATCGTTTATTGGATGGAATAGAAAATTCAGAATTTTTTCTAGATCCCTCCAGCATTGAACCTATCGTAGATGCAATCTCCTTAGTACTGGCATTTCCAAGCTTGAAAATGGCAGAACGGAGGCAGGCTTGAAATTTGCTTTGGTTGATGTATGTGCGTTTTGGCTGATCTAAAGTTATTGTTGGACAAGTAATGTCAAAAACTACAGGAAGATGGTCACTGTTAGTTGCCGAATCCAGAACAGCCCATGACAAAATCTTGATTGCATTGGAGCAAAACGTTAAATCCAATACTGAGCTAGTTTGTCCTCGGACAAATGTTACATGACCTTTATTCAGACAGGAGAGGTTGTGATCAATAGTCCATTCCCACAGTCGCCTACCACAAGAATCTGTCCTTATACCCCAAGACAAATGGTGTGAATTAAAGTCTCCTGTGAGTACAATTTCCTTTCTACATGCTACCAAAACGCTGTCAAGATAACGCGTGCTTTGCACACCGGAGGGGAAGTCTTGGGTTTGTTCAGACAATTTAAAAATACGTCATGGAAGTCTGCTCTGGTGCAGGGACATAAGTTGCAATGAGGAGAGGTTTCGCCATTCGTGAGAAGGGAGAGAAGAAAGAGTCGTCACAATGGCCGTCTGAAGTCTGCGCCACTAAACCTGGTCACTTCTGGAAAAAAGATTTATGCGGTGGGGGTACGTTAACCGGGAATTTCGGTAAAGTACCGTCACATCGTGATAGCTAAGGAGTCGATCCCTGGCACCTCGAAGCGAAGGCAGGTCGCTGTGAGCCCGGTTGGCGAGTGCTCGGGCTTGGGTGGGAGCGGCCGTGTTGCCTGGGTGTCCACAGTGCGCAGGGACCCAGAGGAAGGTGATGCGATCGTGTGGAGGAGATAATTCAAGAATTTTAGCAGCCGGTGAATGAATTTTGAAGAGTGACGAAGTTACAAATTGCAGTTCTGGAATTCGAAAAAATATACTCGGTGGCGAAGTAAACAATGGCTAAAGTAATTGCCGCTGCCTCCGCTTCTAGGGATTCTGTCAAGTTTGGAAGGGACGCACTAGCGACCAGTTTTTGAAATCCGTCTAGAACGGCTATGGCGAAAGCTGGATGTTCTCCATATTCGGCCGCATTTACATAGACTCCGGAAGAATTGGGAGGGAAGCGCTTGTGAAGGACTTTGGCTCTAGCTTCCCGTCGCCCTCTATGTTCTGGGTGAGTGTTTTTGGGAAGTCGCTGGATTAAAAGGTTGCTGCTAACAGCGACTGAAACGGCGTGCGTGGCCGTGGTGTGACCAGGAACGTTTATTCGAAGTCGGCGCAGGAGTACTTGACTTGTTTCTGTAAGCGATAGTCGTTGATACTGATTGTGAAGATGCACCTCTACAAGCTTTCCCAAAGTGTTGTGCACCCCAAGTTGAAGTAATTTATCCGTGGCTGTTGATTTAGGGAGATGGAGAGCAGTTTTATAGGCAGTGCGAATGAGTGTTAAGTTGCTCGGTTTCCGTGGGCGTAAAATAGAGATAGGGGATGGAATAGGTAATTGTGCATAGGCATAAGGCCTGAATGAGGCGCCGTGTGTCTGCTTCCCTCATGTGTCTGCTTGCCTCAACCGCGATGACGATTGGAAATGCACTTAATGAGGGAAGTTGCATTATGAACTGAAGTGCAGATTAACTTTATGGCATCGGCGTTGGAACCATTGTCGGAAATATTAAGGCCTAAATTTTTTTATTGACCCTGCGAATAGGGGTGTCATCAAGGATGACTTGTTTCTTGCTTTTTAAAATAAATTACTAGGAGTTCCGATATAGCCGCCGAGCAGGTGAGCCCAATACTGTTGGCGTGTTCAACAACAGTGTCAGCGGCAATCTGAAGCTTTGGTTCGATTTTGCCATGGTTTCCGGAATCGACCTAGATGGTGATGTCATCCGCGTACAAAAAGGGATTGATGGGAGGTTGGCAAGTTTCCGCGCTAGTGGGATATGAGAGTAACGTTAGAAAGTAACGTGACAAAAGTGATCCCTGGGGCGTTCCCTTGCCACCTAGCGTGAAGGGAACGGTTTTAAAAGTGCCTAATTGTAGGCGGACAAACCTGTTGCTGAGAAAGGCATACCTGTGTGACATACCTGTGCGTGCGAGAGCCTACGTTTAGTTCGCTAAGAGAGAGTGAAAAACAGTATCGAAAGCCTTTGTCAGGTCCAATGCGAGGATGGCTCTGGTGATGTGAGGAAGTAGGATTTAGCACATTCTCCTTAAGCGGCAGCATGACATTCTGAGTAGAGTCCCGCTCGGAAGCCGTACATGGTAGAGGGAAAGAGTTCGTCTTGTTCCATGTAGTGGTCAAGGCGATTGAGAATTACATTCTCCATCAGTTTTCCTTTGCATGAGGTAAGGGAGATTGGTCTCAAATGATTAAGGTCTAACGGCTTAATATTGTCACGGGGGTGACAGAATGAATGCAGTAAATATATTTACAAAATATACAGGGAGAGTCGGAGGCAGCTGCAGCCAAGATGGAAGAACAGCAGCAACAACAACACGAGCACGATCGCTTTCATCGTCTTCGTCGTCTATGATGCTCTTTCGTTGCCGATGTCGTGTAACATTTAGCCCCCCGCCGCTGGCAGCGCCGTCTCGGCGCCTAAAAGAGAGTAGGATCATATGCGGATATTACTACGTCAGTAGCGGGTGCGGACGACGATGACTGACTGTCCAACGGAGCAATCGCGTATGTGACATCGGTAAGCCGGCGTAAAACTTTGTAAGGCCCCGAGTAGCGAGACAGGAGCTTCGAAGAAAGGCCAACGTGGCGGCATGGTGTCCAGAGGAGGACTAATGAACCTGGAGAGTAGGAAACTATTCTGTGATGGCTATCGTAGCGGGGCTTCTGAGAGAGCTGCGAACCAAGAAGACGTTCCCGTGCGATTTGGCGGGCCACTTGAGCCCGAGCAGTGGCATCCCGGGCGTACTCGGTAACCGTTTGTGTAGTTGATGGGAGAAGAGTCTCGAAGGGTAACGCTGGATGGCGGCCGAACAAGAGATGGAAGGGGAGAAGCCAGCGGTGTCGTGACGTGACGAATTTTACACGAATGTCACATAAGGCAAAGTACTATCCCAATCAAGGTGATCTTTGGAAACGTACATGGAGAGCATTGTTGTCAATGTTCGATTTAGGCGCTCGGTAAGACCATTTGTTTGTGGGTGATAGGCCGTAGTGAGCTTGTGACGCGTCGAACACGAGCGAAGGATGTCACTTACTACTTTTGAAAGAAATGAGCGACCACGATCAGTCAGCAGCTGTCGAGGAGCGCCATGGTGAAGAATTACGTCATGAAGCAAGAAGTCCGCGACGTCAGTGGCACAGCTTGTCGGTAGCGCTCGTGTGATAGCGTATCTCGTGGCGTAATCAGTGGCTACGGCTATCCACTTGTTTCCAGTGAGAGAAGTAGGAAATGGTCCAACGAGATCAAGGCCGACGCTGTAGAAGGGAATGGTGGGTATGTCTATTGGTTGGAGCGGACCAGCTGGTGGCAAGGTGCAATGTTTGGAGCGCTGGCAGGACTCACATGCAGCAACGTATCGGCGCACAGAACGGTAAAGGCCTGGCCAGAAGAATTTACGCCGCACGCGATCGTACGTGCTCGTGACCCCGAGATGTCCCGCGGTTGGGGCGTCGTGAAGCTGTTCAAGTACAGCGGAACGGAGTGTCGCAGGAACTACGAGTAGTAGCTCCGGTCCCTCGGCGCTGGTGTTGCGTCGGTAAAGAATGCCATCGCGTAGAACGAAGAAGTGTAGCGATGGGTCTACGTGGGGCAAACGGAGACTCTGCATGATAGACCGCAAGTGGACATCGCTGAGCTGTTCCTTGCGTATGTCGGTGAAAGCCGACATGGCGAAGACACAAGGGTCAGAATCATGTGCTGAAAGGTCAGGTGGGTCCATGGAGTGACGTGATAGACAGTCGGCATCCTGGTGCATTTGGCCAGATTTGTATGCCACGTCGAAGCTGTATTCTTGTAGTTTCAAGGCCCAACGGCCAAGTCGTCCAGTTGGATCTTTAAGGGACGACAGCCAGCACAAGGCATGGTGATCTGTAGTTACCGAAAATGTGCGACCAAACAAGTATGGTCGAAATTTTCCGACTGCCCAGACTAGTGCGAGGCACTCACGCTCTGTAATGGAAAACTTGCTCTCCGAAGGAGAAAGGAGGCGACTGGCATAAGTAATGACGCGATCCTGTCCTCGTTGCCGCTGGGCGAGAACAGCACCAATTCCATGTCCGCTGGCATCGGTACGAACTTCAGTATAGGCTGACGGGTCGAAATGGGCCAAGATTGGTGGGGAAGTAAGTAATGTTGTAAGGGTGCTGAAGGCAGTTGCTTGGTCAGTACCCCAATAAAAAGGCATGTCTTTCTTCAGTAGCTCCGTAAGTGGTCGGGCAATGTCAGCAAAATTTTTCACGAAACGTCGAAAGTAAGAAAAAAGGCCGATAAAACTCCGTACATCTTTTGCGGAACGTGGTATGGGAAAATCTTTGACAACTCGAATTCTGTCAGGATCAGGTTGCACGCCTCGAGCAGTGACAAGGTGGCCCAGTAAAGTGATTTCCCGACGGCCAAAGCGACATTTGGAAGAGTTGAGCTGAAGTCCTGCTTTCCGGAAAACCTCAAGAACAGCCGTTAGGCGGCTAAGGTGGCTTTCGAAAGTAGGTGAAAATACGATGACGTCATCGAGATAGCACAGGTACGTGGTACATTTGTATCCACGCAGGAGAGAGTCCATCATTCTTTCAAATGTAGCTGGCGCATTACACAATCCGAATGGCATAACATTGAACTGGAAAAGTCCATCCGGTGTGATGAATGCGGTTTTCTCACGGTCTCGATTATTGACAGAAATCTGCCAGTATCCTGATCGCAAGTCGATAGATGAAAAGTAGGCAGACCCATGTAGGCAGTCGAGAGCATCGTCAATCCGCGGCAGTGGATACACGTCCTTACGTGTTACTTGGTTTAAGTGACGGTAGTCTACGCAGAAGCGCCAGCTGCCATCCTTCTTCTTGACTAGCACGACCGGCGATGCCTATGGACTGCAGGAAGGTTCGATGACGTCTTTTGTGAGCATTTCTTCAACTTCGGGCTGGATACCTTATCGCTCAGCATTAGACACGCGATAAAGACGTCGTCGGATGGGGCTGGCGTCTCCAGTGTCAATCCTATAAGTTACAAAGAATGTCTGACCCAAAGGGTGGTCATCAAAATCAAAGATGTTGCGGTAGGATTTCAGCAGGTGCCGGATGTCAGCTGTCTGTGCTGGAAGAAGGTCCGGAGCGATCATCTTGTCGATGATGGCATCCGCTGTGCTCTTCGAGGATGAGAACGGAACAGAGGACGAAGAAGAATCGGCAATGAACGCCGAAATGACAGCATCTATAGAAGATACTTTTGCCAAAGTCATACCATCTGGGATAACTTGAGCGCACCAGCTGAAGTTTTGGATCGGAAGAGCTGCTGTATTTCCCGTGACTGTCAAAAGTGTGTGAGGCACGGCAACATTTTTGGCCAGCAAAACGTCAGCATTAGGTGTCAACATGTAGTCACCATCGGGAACAGGAGGGACAGATCTCAGGTTCATGTAACGGCTTGAGGTGCTAGGCGAACGTGATCTGCAGAACACAGCTGGTGTTGGGTCGTCATGGTAACACGGTAAATCAAGTTGTTGCATGCCGGTTCCACAATCAATAAGGGCAGAGTGGGCGGATAAAAAGTCCATGCCGAGGATAAGTTCATGGGAACATTTCTCGAGCACGGCAAATAGCACTGTCGTCAAGCGATCAGCCACACTTGTACGCGCGGAGCACAATCAAGCACGGGAAACGTGCCGCCATCGGTTACCTGGATGAGTGGCACTGTGGGTGGCGTTAAAACTTTCCTAAGGCGGCAACGAAGTTCTGAATTCATCACTGATATGTGAGCCCCTGTGTCCAGAAGTGCAACAACAGGTGTGTCATCTACTTCAACGTCAATAAGGTTGCGTCGAGTCGGCAGCATGGTCAGAGGATTTGGCGGGCAAGTGGTCGATGCAGCATCACCTCCGGGAGCTGCATCATCTAGTTTTCCCGCGGCAGGTGGTCAGTCGGCGACGTTGGTCGGCGAAATTGGGGCGAGCGAGACGACGGGCGACGGGAGAGCGGTGAACGGGACTGGTGAGCATGCGGAGATGGAGAGCGACGACGATATGGCGGCATAGAAGGAACATCTTCACTGGTGGCCTGAGGTGACTCCCGATAAGTTTGAAAGCGTCCATGATCCCTCTCTGGCCGATGGGTGTACCCATATGATTCCTGATGCCAATACCACCGAGTGTTACAATGGCGGGCCACGTGTCCGATACGGTGGCAGTTGAAACAAATCGGGCGATCGTCAGCAGTCCTCCACTCGGCTGGATTGCGAGGGCGTGCCGGAAGGTTTTGGCTTTGGGCATACGAAACAGGAGGTCGACGACAGTTGATCGGCTGGGAGGGAGCTGTAGTGCACTCGGAGGCCAGTCCAGCATTGGAAAGCTCTTGTCGCGCAATGGCATGTACCAGTGGCACCATCGGAGGGCTAGAGTCACAGGCATGGGACCACGTGGACGCAGGAGACAGAGCTTCAAGTTCATGTCTGATGATCTTGGTCACGTGCTCTGCCGTTAACGGTGTCTGTAGTGCAGGCCTGTCTTCGCATGACCAGGTTGCTGCTGTGTTTGGTAGTCGAGTGAAATTGTGGGCGATACGTCGACTTTTTGCGACCTCAAAACGCTGGCACTCCTTGATGATGGCATCGACCGTGTTGCAGTCCTTGCACATGAGAAGGTTGAATGCATCATCTGCAATGCCTTTCAATATGTGAGCTACTTTTTCAGTTTCTTCCATACCGTTGTCTGCTTTTTGGCAAAGGGCAAGCACGTCCTGTATGTAAGTCACGTAGGATTCTGATGACGTTTGCGCACGAGATGCCAACTCCTTCTTGGCCGCTGCCTTTCTGCCCACAGACTTGCCGAAAAGGGCGCGCATCTTTTCTTTGCACGCATCCCAGCTTCCAATTTCATCTTCGTGGTTCTCGAACCACACTTTTGCTGTTCCTTTCAAGTAGAACAGGGATATTGGCTAACATAAGAGTTTCATCCCAGCGGTAATTCTTACTGGTACAAACGTACAACGGCAGCCATTCTTCCATGTCGACATCATCCGTGCCACAGAACGTGCCAGGATCTTTTAGCTGCGGAAGGACAACAGTTGTTGTTGTAGTTGCCTCGGCGGGAGCCGGTCCCTGGTTTGCCATGGTGGAAAAATCCAAGCGTCGGTCACTGCGGAGCTCCGTTATATCGTGTTATACCCCGCACCACCACTACATGTCATGGGGGTGAGAATGAATGCAATAAATATATTTACAAAATATACAGGGAGAGTTAGAGGCAGCTGCAGCCAAGATGGAAGAACAGCAGCAACAACAACACGAGCACGATCGCTTTCATCGTCTTCGTCTTCTATGATGCTCTTTCGTTGCCGATGTCATGCAACAATATGTTTGGGTATGAAAGTCACCTTAGCTGATTTCCATTCCTGGGGCAGCGTGCCCTGCTCCCATTGTTGATTCATGTAATTACTGAGGGCGGCCACTGACTCGGAGTCTAAATTTAGGAGTGTTTTGTTCGTAATTCCATTTAGTCCAGGAGCGGATGTGGTGCGAAGTTTGCTTAGTGCAGCCCAAACTTCCGCCTCTGCAATCAGTGCATCCAAGTCTGGATTCGGAGCTCAATTGTCGATAGGTAACGATTCTCGCCTTGAGCCAGGAAAATACGTGATTTTAAGAGCAGTTTCAATGCTTTGTCCTTGTTTATCTACTTCAAACAAGACTTTGGTAATTCGCTTATTACTTTCACATCGCGAGGAGCATGGTTCTAACTTACGACGAAGCAGAGACCAGGAGTTTTTCATATGTAAGGTACCGTCAAGTTGGTTACATATCTGGTTCCATTGCTGCGGTGAAAGCTCGGCCGCGTGTTCAGTTACAAGCTGGAGCGTTTGTGCTAATTTCGTTTTAGTTTGCGATTATATTTTTGCTTGAGCCATCGTTTCTCTAAGCTCTGACAGGCCTCCCATAGGTGGAGTAGCCTGTTGTCTACTGGATCGCGGATATGTGCTGCTGGGGCTACTTGTTCGCTAAGAGCTACATCCTGTTTAAGCTGAGATGCCCAGTCTTTGTAGTTCTGAATTTCTTTTTTCGAGTTTCGGTCTCGGATTGCGCGAAGTTTGTCCCAGTCGACAATAGGTTTTAAATCAAACTGTGGACGAAAAATGGCATGGGACAGTGTAATTGTTAGGGTGCAATGATCACTGCCAAGTTTGACTCCACTGTGTGTCCAGTTAGCTTGTCGCACGTTCTTAATGAACGTAAGGTCTGGGGTGGTATCTCTGCTCACACTGTTGCCAATGCGTGTTGTTAGCATGCAATCAGTGACTAGGGTGCACTGCAGTTTCGCTGAATGTTTTGAAAAAGGCTGGTGCCCGTCCGAGTGTTTCTCTTGTAACCCTAATCTACGTGCGGGGCATTAAAATCGCCCGTTACAACTATGGGAGCGGAGCTTGCTATTTTGATGGCCCTATCGATTGCTTCAGAAAAAGCAGTGAAATCATTTCTAGGATGAGAATAAATATTTAAAATAAAATATGTGTCTTGTCCTGTACGACGCCGGAGAAGTTCCAGAAGAATGCAGTCACTGTAAAGATCGGAGAGATCGTGCGCTATGAACGAGATATTCCTGTGTATATATGTGGTAGCCCACGGGGAGCTAGGATGCGAATGTACAGTCTGATAGCCGGGAAGCTTGCATGCTTTTAATGACTCCTGTACGGAGCTGACATCAGGGGCGCGTGTAGACCGCTGTATATAAAGTGAGAGGTTGTCTCTCTTGTTTCTTAATCCACGGCAATTCCATTGCCACATGCAGAGTGAAAAGGGTGATGATGAGGCAAGAGTGCAGAACGGAGTTATGGCTGCGAAGGCGCTGGAGAGGGTCGAGATTGTGGGAGATATTCGAGCCGAGTGACTAACACGTCTACAACACTCTCTATCTTAGTGAAGCGTTCAGCGATTTGCGTAAAGCCTAGATCAACCTTTTGTTTGAGTTTCCGGTGTTCTTTCCGAATTTTTGACTGGTGCATTTAAATAATCTTCTTTTCTTTTCTTTCTTTTCTTTCTTTTCTTTCTTTTCTTTCTTGTGGGCTGTGGGGAGGAATCTATAATATCGGTCCCTGACTCGGTTGCCATATCAGGCTCTATGATAGAGGGGGAGATGGATAGGGGTGGAGAAGACGCAGGTGGGGCAGCTGCAAGTGTACTTAAACGTTCCAGCACCAGAGCCAACTGTTGCTTTGACTCTTGATTCTCGCACTAGACGTTCGATTGACTCCTGAATTTTAGAACTTCCCGTAGCGTCAGGAAGCTTACAACAGGTGCAGGAGGTTTGCTTTGCCCAGCTCACCTTTTAGGGTTTGGTGCCGAGGTCGCGGCTTTGTGATGCATTTCATCCAGGGCTTTTGCTCTTGCTGCTGCGGTTTCGTCCAGGACTCTTGCTTCTACTGCTACGATTTTCATCGTCGATGCTTGGAAAAAACTCCTTCTCGAGCTGGAACTCAGGCTGCTGTTGCTGGTGCTCCTGTTGCGGCCTCTGTCGTGGGCGAGAGGGACGGCTGAAGCCACGCTGGAAGCGCTGCTTCATGCCCTGTCGCCCGTCTTGTGAGCGTCTCCACAGATGACGCACTGTGGAGTGCAGGGGTACGTACCCCTCCGGGTGTTTCTGTCCGCAGCTTGAGCAAGTGAGGCGATTTGGCAAGGGACATACATCTCGTCGGTGGCCGACTTGTCGGCAATTTAGGCACGCTTCCACCTTCGGTCGAAAGTTGAAAACGGCGTAAAGGATGCCAAACATTTCCACTGGTGGAGGAAGCTCCTCAGCCATGAAATGAATGAGCACTGAGCGTGAGGTTCGCCCCATGTCCCTTGCTTGGACTATTGGTAGGAGGGGATTCGCCCGACGTAATTATTGCAGCAAGTCCTGAGGTGCTTCACTATTCCAAGCGTGGTAGATGATCCCTACCCGTGCCCCGTCCGGGGTACGCATGAAATGCCGGTTTTTTACCACGTAGCGTGAGTTCTCGTATTTTCGCATAGTTGGCAACGCGGTCGGCGCAAGAAGTGGACACAGTGAAAACATTCTTAGCCAGGTTGGTGCACACAAGATCCTCCTCGGCAACCACGGACTGCAGTCCGCTAATGGTGACTACAGCCGCTCGTAACTCTCCATCGTTGTACTGGGCCAGATTTACGCCCGCACTCGGACGAAAGACAGTTTCATCGGCTGGCAACCGCGGCAGTCGTTTTAGGCGAGGACGCGCCACAGCTGTGTCGAGCTGTGAGGGAACGCTGGGTGCTGATTCCGTTTTGCGTGCTGGAGTTTGGTCAGGTGACGCCACTTTACTTGATTGCGTTCCTTCAGTTTCTTTTGACTGGTGTCAAGGTGAGCGTTGTCGGGCATTCAGGACTACACTCCATTCTTCTGGGTTGAATTCTGTGGCAGGTAGATCCATGCCACTCACCTTGTATGCCATTGCGTTACCGAATCAACTTGTGCACGTGCGTCGAAGCGCGAGCCTGATGCCGGTGGTGTTAGGGCTAACGAAGCGGCGTTCCTCCGCTCAGCAAGAGTTGAAGTTTACAAAGTTCCCCAAGAACGAAGAGGTTTGAGGCACTCACCAGCAGCGTCGGCAACATGCTGAAGTTCAAGAGAGACCACTGTTGGCACAAACAAAGCAATCTTGGTTCAAGAAAAACTTCGTAGAATATGGAGTCCATGCGAGGCACGCCTGCCTTGCCTGGCCCCCTAGCGGAATTCTTGATGCAGATTTCTTCGTACGTGCCCATCATTCATGTCTGGCACATGATGTCGTAACCCTTGAAGTACGACACGCCAATATACTGAATTTGAGTTCCCTAAAAGTAATTCTGAGAAATTGAAAATTATTTAGAAAAGACGTGTCTTATTCTGATTTCTTCTCTTAACTCTTTCTTTGTTGAGCAGGCGTCTACAATATTAAGAATAACTGGGTCAATTTACGGGAAGTTAGCTGCGCTCAGAAAGCTGTGAGATGAAAACAAAAACCATAAACGCGCGCAGAACCAGGAGGCCGTAAGTAGGGAGGGGCGAGGAAGGGAATCTGAAACCACTACACCACAAAATGTTTTCGTAATTTAACTTTTCAGGGTATACTATAACATTTACACGTATTTATAGCGACCACCAGTTGTCAGAGTTATCCGGTCCTCCCACCCCCACCCCCCTCAAAAAAAAAAAAAAAAAAAAAACTCGTGAATAGCCCTGCGCCGAACGTTTACAGTTGGTGAAGCTGAATAAAGCGTGCCTCTGTACTAATGCTCGCTGTAAATGCCACCTTTTCTACAGTATGAGGTCTCAAAACTAGTTCAAGTCTAACGTAGTCGGACAAAAATGCACGGCGTAAAAATAGTGGCTGTTCTAAGGGCAACACATGGATATTGTTAAGGGGGTGGTGATGTGTGACTTGAATGCGTGTAATTGAGGCTATATATATATATATATATATATATATATATATATATATATATATATATATATATATATATATATATATATATATATATATATATATATATACTTTTGACCCTTAACAAAAGAACTACACCTATAATACTAAGCATCGTCATAAATTTTCTCGCTTGCAACGGCGTTACGCCAATGTAATATTAGGGAAGCAGTACAATTCAAGCTGTCGATACAAAACGAGAAGTAGTTACAGTGAATTTACGCAGAGTAACAGACAGGCTATGTATACTATACGATTGACACTCTTTAATATGTTTAACATAACCCCTTTCGCATAGAGTTCTTGACTAGGAGGTACAGGCGTTCTTTCGGCTCGGATCTATGGCTCGGCCTCCTGGAGCTCGCATAAAAGCAAAGTGAGCGCAAAAGCACACGGTTGAAACAAGAAAGCTTTTGAGAAAGCATTATTCATTTTCTTCCGCAAAATTGGCATCATAAAACTAAGTCGTCACCGATATAAATGTTGTGACATTACTTATAATCGGGTTTCTCATGAAACAATCGAGCGCATGTGGACTTATATGAGGAAGAGTGCTCTGGGTATAGAAACTGCCGACAAAACGAGCGCGTGATTTATTCGCGATGTGGATACTTCCCTCTTTGTAGCTCGCCAGTAGCCACTTATATTGTAGCGCAGCTCAAAGCGCTGCTTGAGTGAAAAGCTGGGCGGATTTGTGCAAATTCTGATTGTACTACATGTTTTTTTTTGTCGGCAGGCTCTTGAAACAGGGAGTGTCTCGGTGCAATTTCTGCGTGTCTGCATATTTACTCGTATACCATTGCGCTTAGCAGGTGTGCATACAATGATAAAGGCTATGAAACGCTATAAACGCGCTAAAAACAAGCAAATACACCATTTCGCGAGCTACTCGCGCGCGCTCCCAATGCAGACGCTTTTTAGATCTTCAGTACCATGCGACTCTAGCGCCGCCGCTACTGTCACCCGCTGGAGAATCACCCGAGATACGGCGCGGCCGCCTCGTTCATTCCACTTCCTTCTTCAAGCACACTGTAACAACGGCTCTGCCCCAGCTCTGTACGGGCTACCCAAAATTCATAAGTCTGGTACGCCAATGCGGCCCATCGTGAATTTCACGCGTCCACCTCTTTGCAAACTTTCGAGTTACCTTCACCGTGTGTGTGCCTCACTGCTTGGAAGTGGCCACACGTTCATCCGTAACTCGCGCGACTTCATTGACAAGGTGCGTCATCTCACTGTGGACGACGATGAAATCATGGTGTTATTTGACGTCATCCCCATTTTTACCTGTGTTCCTGTGACGCTTGCTGTGAATGCCTGTGAAGTTGCCCTGCAGGCCGATGAGAAACTGGGCGAACGCACCATGTTTAAAGTGCAGAATCTCATGAGACTACTTTTTTTTTCTGTTTGAATAATACCTACTTTACTTTTCATGGATTCAATTACAAGCAGATGCATGGGTGCGTCGATCTCGGTAACGGCAGCAAACCTGGCTCTAGAGTCGGTGGAAAGCCAGGCTCTGGCTTCCTTTGACCCCGCTCCGAAAGTGTGTTTCCGATACATTGATGATTGCTTTTGCATCAAAGTCTGATGAATGTCAATAAATGAAAATGCCCTGGCCGCCTTCACCAACCACTTAAACAGCATTGATGAAGCTATAAAATTCACCCTTGAAAAGGAAAGTTCTGGACGGTACCTTAGTTTTCTTGACGCAATGGTACACCGGGACTGACAGCGTCTGTCTTTCAGTGTTCATAGGAAGGACACACATAGCGGGTGGTATCTTCATTTCGCGTCGGTCAACCCTGTAAGCCACAAACGGTCTGTGGCCTTTTCTTTAATAAAGAGGGCCCAAAAATTTGCAGTAAGCCAGGAGCTTCATCTCCGACCTAGCATGCATCCGACGTGAGCTCGGCGCCTGCAAGTACCCCAGAAGTTTTCTTGCGTCGTCCGAGAAACAAGCCCTACGCCTTACTGAGCCACGTGATTCCCTCAGCCTGCGTCGCGTCTCCGTTCCGTACGTTCTCTGCATCAGCGAGGCATTGGCGCGTGTCCTGCGTGAATACAAAGTGCAAGTCACCCATATTCCAAGCCACAAGCTACGTCACGAGTTGTTCAGCGCCAAGCAAAACTAAAAAAATGAAAAAGTTCCCTGGGTTAATTTATAAGAATCTTTGCGCTGACTGCGAATATGTCTACTTGGGTGAAAGCGGAGATTTCGAGCGACGTCTGAAAGAGGACATGAGGGACGTGAAAAATAAAGTCCAGTGCTCTCGCAGAGCACGCAGAAAAAATGCACCACTGCTTCGGCTGAGACCATGCTTTCGTTATCGCCCGAGAAAAGAACAACACAAAACGGCATTATCTGGCATCTTTATTCATCAATACATCGAGTAACACGCCAGAACGCCGGCAATCTACCTTTGACGTATGCAAGATGCCTCAAGTGATTATTTTAGTGGATTTAAGCTGGAAGCTTCGGCCTCTCAGCTTAGTGAACAAGGCTTCTGTGTGGAAGCCGAAACGTCTATTATTACATTTTTGACACCCTCTTGGTCAGCGTCCTTCTTTTTATGTCTACAATGCCATTACCTCCCCACCAGACGAGATTTCGTCCAATTCTCGACTTCAAGTAGTGTTTGTGTCACAACCATATTCAGAATCAAACCCTGTTCAATTAAAATTCACTGCACTCGGATGTTGCAGGCTCCATCAGCGTGGTCGAAAGTCTTGTTATTTGATTTGCATACACATATACATAAGGACACAGAGGAAAGAGGGAGAGAGCAAGCTGGCAACTGCCACCTGGAGGGGCACAACGCCTGCTCACTCTTTCGGGAGGAGAGAAGAAACAGAGGAAACAAAGATTAGAGGGGAGAAAGAAGAAAGAAGATGAGGGAGGAAAAAAATAACGAAGACTTCGACTAGTATGAGTAAAAAATATAAATAAATAAAAACTGTCTATAAACGGGTGGTCAGGTCCGTTTGGTTCATAAATGTAAGGAAATCTGGTGGGCCTGGTCGCGTCGGGAAGCACAACCACTCGGAAAAAGGTAGTCGTTTAGGGTCGAGCACTTAAGCCCTAGGAATTTATATTCCTTAATCAGCAGAGATCGCTGCGTAGCAAATGTGGAATAGTGCACTACGAGATGCTCAAGTGTTTCGCAAGAGCCACAAGCTGCGCACAACAGACTGTCCACACGTCCTTTACGGTGTAATCGTTCCCGCACCAGCTCAATGCCCACTCTTAGTTTGCACAACAGTGCTCGGGAACGACGAGGCAAGCCACGGATACGAACACGGGGAAGGAACGATCCATTGGCCACACACTAGTCTGGGTGCTGCTTTAGGAGGTGTCGGCGTATAAGCAGATGAGCGTTATCCATCGTACATGGAATTCCCGGACAGTCACAGCCATCATGGTTGCATGACGAAGCAAGGCAATCCGTTTCTTTATTGCCTGCAATGCTTACGTGCGAAGCTACAGACTGTGCAGATAGGCATACCAGAATATCGTTGATGGATTCCATGATGCTACTTAGAATAGGGCTGTCGGCCTCCTTGCTGGCGAGTCTGCTAAGGGCACCACGAGAGTCGGTGAGGATGAGAACCTGCGATGCTGGCAACTCTTCTTGTACGTACTTAAGGACGACATCAATCGCTACTAGCTAGGCCGTCACCGACAATGAGGGGTGCTGTATTTTAAACAACCACCTGGTATCGGTTGAAGGGCAGAAGGAAGCTGCAGAAGTGGTCAGGCCATCGCTGCGTACAGAAGCGTCCGTAAATACTTTTGTATAGTCCTCGAAGTTTTCAAATAAGTGTGAATGGGCTCATTGGTATAGCCCGGGAAGGTTGTCAAGGGCACGGGAGCTCACGAACAGAAGGCATTGGGCCTCAGAGGACCGAATGGACGAGCCGGTGGAATAAGGACATCGAAAAGAATGCACACTAAAATAGGGCGTTTCGACGCATCACGTATTTAATAAACCGTATGATTTGGTCAGAAGGTCGGGGAGCAACAGCCGAGCAGGTCCAAGCGTCGCCATGCACCAACCATGAACGTCGTTGTCTTCCTGCCTGAGAGTGGTACGTTCTGCCTTTCAGAACAGCGCTGCTCCTCTTCATTACATTTATCTCCCCTCCTGAAAAAGAGCCATCCTGGTGACTTGGGGACAGGAGACTACAGTCGGGTCGTATATAGTAAAGCTTGAGCCGGTCTAGATGCACACTCTCACGTCCGCGGTGTCGTCGATCAGGAGGCGCCGCGAGTGGCTCACTGATATAATTGACTGGTGACGATTGCTGGACGACGTGGTAAGGGCCATAGTACTTCGAGAGAAGTTTTGATGACTGACCAGGGCTGGTGGAAGGGATCCAGAGCCACCCAAGTGAACGAGGGATATAAGACGCTGGAGCCTTCGAGCTGCCGCGATAGTGTTTCTGGCGTTGTTGATCAGAAGTGCAGTGGAATCGAACAAGCTGGCGACACTCTTCGGCGTACTTAGCTGATTCGAAAATGGTTGTCGACTCAGGCAGTACGGAAGAGTCGTGTCGAGCATGTAGGAGGGCTCGCGTTCATAAAATAGAAAGATTGGGGAGAATGCCGTAGTTGTCTCAGTCGCAGTATTTTGTGCGAACGTCACGAAGGTGAGAACACGGTTCCAGTTTGACTGAGCAGAATTGACGTAAATTGCCAGCACATTCCTCAGTGTTCGTTTAAATCATTCTATCAGGCCGTTAGTTTGAGGGTGGTATGCAGTGGTGGTGCGGTGAATAATGCGGCATTCCTTTTAAGGCGAATCGACGGCTTCGGAGAGAAACACGCACCCTCGGTCGCTGAGCAGCTCACGTGGAGCGCCATGACGTAGAACGAAGTGGTGTAAAATGAAAGAATCGACGTCACTCACCGACGCACATAACAGAGTAGAAGTTTCTGCGTAGCGCGTCAAATAATCGATTGCGATGATTATACAGCGGTTCCCAGCAGGAGTGATAGGCAAAAGTCCATAAAGATCAATGCCCACATGTTCAAAGGGTCTGGAAGGACAAGGTAGAGGCTGAAGAGGAGCGGGAAAACGGGGAGGAGTATACCTATGCGACGTTGACAAGCGAGACAGTGGATGTAGCAGCGGACAAAACGGTACATTCCACGCTAATAGTAACGGTGGCGCAAGCGTGTATATGTTTTCAGTACTCCCGCATGTCCGCAATGTGAATAAGCATGAACGGATGTGCATATATATGACCGAAGATGTTGGGGAATAACCAAGAGCAATATACGCCCTTCAGAAGGGTAATTCCGGTGATACAGCAAACCATCTCGAATGTAAATGTGGTGGATTTGCCACTGCAGTTCTCGAGGGATGGTGTGCGATGGAGGCCGACATAACAATATATAAAAAAAAGCCACCCAGGCGTCTTTCTGTTGCTCCAGACGTATGTCAGTGATAGAGAGTGAGGACACGTCACAGAACAATGTATACGGGGAGGAATCATCAGATGAAAGAAGCGACTGAGAGCGTCAGCCTCAGAATGTTTACGTCCACACCGGTAAACGACGTGATCGAATGTCGTACTCCTGCAGACGTAGTGCCCATGGGCAAATCGGGTGGATGGATTTTTTATGGATGAAAGCCAACCTAATGTGTGGTGATCTGTGACTATATACGCTGAATGGGCAACCGTAAAGACAGGGTCAAAACTTGTTTATGGCCCATATGATGGCTAAGCGTTTCTTTTCGGTCACGGAGTAGTTGGTTTCGGCTTTGGTGAGCGCACGGTGACTCAGTCGGGACGAGTGGGTTAAAATGCCGCAGTATTGGAGGTGAAGTTAGAAGGCGTGGAAGTGTGGTGAATTCATCGTCGTATGCTGATGACCACCCCACGAGGTCACAGCTGTTGCAAAGGTGTTCAGTTAAAGTTGCTATGATGGGTGCTAAGTTGCGGATAAAACGGCGAAAGTACGAACAAAGGCCGATGAAACTCTTTCATGCAATGTCGTTGGTTTAGAGAACTCAACCGCATGAAGTTTTGTCGGATCAGGAAGAACACCTTCTCTGGAGACGACGTTGCCCAAAATAAGAAGCTTTCGAGCACCAAAGCAACACTTTTTCAAATTCAGCTACAGAGCAGCACATTTGAGGCAAGTGAGGACTGCTTAAGCGCTAAAACTGCGTCGGAAAGTCACGCGAAAATATTACAATATCATCGAGGTAGCACACATGCCTGCCATTTAAGGCCACGGAGTATGTTATCAATCATGTGCTCGAACGTGGCAGGCGCATTGCATAGCCCGAATGGCATGACATTAAATTCATGCAAACCATCGGGAGTAACAAAAGCTGTTTTGGGGCGGTCAGCCTCCGCCATTGGTACCTGCCAGTAATCAGACCGCAGATCTAATGACGAGAAGAACTCAGCTCCTTGGAGGCAGTCGAGTGCATCGTCGATCTGAAATAACAGGTAGACATCTTTGCGTCTTATGTTTTTCAGCCATTGGTAGTCAACGCAAAAACGCATTGAGCCGTCTTCCTTTTTGACCAGAACTATGGGTGACGCCCTTGTGCTGGGATGATCTGACGCTCAGCTGGCGACACACAATATGGGCGCTGACGTATAAGGGCGTTGGAGCAGGTGTCGATGTGATGAGCTACGTTTGAAGTACGGCCCAAGGATGGTTGTTGGTAATCTAAGCTGGCACGAAAGCGTTCAAGCAAGGCGGTGATGTGGGAGCGCTGCTGCGCGTCAGGTGACTGTCGATACGTCGAGAAAGCGCATCGGTGATTGTTGGTAACGAAGCTGGAACGGGACAATCGATGGCGTTAATCTGGAGAGAAGTCCGCTGCTCAGTGACGACACTTGCGGGAAAGAAATCGAGGTTGTCAACGCTGCCAAGGCACTCTCCCTTCAGTAGGATGGAAGGACAGTGAAACGGGTTTGAAACGTAAATTGCATTAGAAGATTCTTGAATGGAGAGGACGGCGAAGGGCAGCAAGCAGCACTTGCGGCGAAGAGCGGTTTCAGCTGGTGTAAAAAGAACAGGTGAGCGAACAGACAAAAGTGGACGAGAAAGGGGGTATAGCGTGGTGTCGGCGGCGACGAACACTTCTTCAGGTAGAGAAGGCGAGTCGACTAAAATAGTCACACAGCGGCGAGCACTCGACCTCAGAGCGAGCACAGTCTATAACAGCATTGTGAGTACGTAAGAAGATTTATCCTCGAATGATATTGTGGGAACGTTGCGGAAGCACGTTCGACCGCATAAAAAAAACGTGTTCGATAACACCCTGTGCAATGTATGCAGCGAAAGGCCGATTGTGTTGCGCATTAGCAGACATTAAACTGCGGCTCCTGCGTCCACAAGCGCTGAAACAGGTACACCGTCAACAGAAACAGCAATAACATGGTATGTGGGGTTTAACATCCCAAAACCACCATATGATCATGAGAGACGCCGTAGTGGGGGGCTCCGGAAATTTCGACCACCTGGGGTTCTTTAACCTGCACCCGAATCTGAGCACACGGGCCTACCACATTTCCGCCTCCATCGGAAATGCAGCAGCCGCAGCCGGAATTCGATCCCATGACCGGCGAGTCAGCAGCCGAGTACCTCCGCCACTAAATAACCGTGATGGGGCAGAAACCGCAATAACATCACAAGGTGAAAAACAAAGCCTTAAAAAGTTCGAAAGCTGCGCAGTTCTTGCCTTTGGAACTGCGGTTCCTATAATTTTTTCTCTGGGTCAGGCGGGGTACGTCGCTTCATGGGAGAAAGATCTTCAGTACAACACGCATGCTTTTCGCAACGTCGAAATTGCGAAAATTCTTTGAACAACAATGTGGTTTAGAAGGTACCGGTGGAGTACAGAAGTTAGTAGAGAGGTGTGGTTTGTAGTCGTAACTGCTTGTTTTATTGCTCTAACCATTTCGCTTCGCTGGTCGAGCTCAAGCGCACTGGCAGTATGTGGTGCTCCGTAATATCCACTGTAATTGGGCTACATGCAGTGCACAACAAAACTGTGATTTTATTTTGATCTCTCTAAGGAAAATGTACAATCAATAAAATTAGACCCACTGACGAGCATAAAAATCATTAATCCACGAGGGGATGTGAAGTGCAATTCGCTCCTGAGTTAGATGCTGTGCGCCGACAACCTTCAGCGTGCAGTAATAAATCCTCATGGTCACAAAGGTTTCTTTCAACATCACTGCTGAAAGCAATCTTAGGAATTCCCTCCGCCAAACTATTTCGACCACACCAACACCGCGTCAATCACTTCGTTAATCTGGGCGCGGAGGACATTTCTATTGGAAACCCACTCTCAAGTGAATTACTTGCAGTGCGCTGCCAACTATGAACAAACGCACATAAGCGAGTGGCCAACTAGCCCCCCATCATACGCTTCCCGGATTTACGTTGTGCACCACTTCGTCCATCGCATCACAATTCGCGCATACACCACGGGGTCCATCGTAAAACGATCCGCGTATACATTGCCAGCAGTCGCGAGAACATTTGGCAGCAGAAAGCCCGTTCGACGTCCGTCATGTCTGCGGTGCATGGACGGTTCAATCTGTATGGAGCGGGGCTTCGTGCATTCGAGGCTTCAAACACATGATCACACGCTAAAAGGGCTTGCAGTACACACTCCCGGATGAATGTTGAACACTACTGCGCCCATCAGAAAACGATCTGCACAATCGCGCGTAACACATGTCAACGAAAAACCCAAATTTCTACGGCGTACGGCTTCAACCAGCTTCGCGAAACCACTCTGCGGCCGTCGCCACCTTGCTTGAAAAGAAACAAAAATGAACAGAAAAACCAGAAGCTTGTTTATATAATGTGACCGCCTCCATCCAATAGCGGCGCCACATTTTCCCCATACATCTCTGGTGATATGATACGGAAACACGCAACCGGGCGAGGTGTGTAGGTCTTGTATGCGTCGTGCTTTATCGCGTGTGCGCGGTGCTTTGTGTGCGTCTTATTGTTTTCAAACGTAACGAATAGTGATCGGCTGCGTGACGAAGAATGCAGAAGGCATCCTGTGCTCTGCACGCTTGCTCCGGCTACCAAGACGGTCGTCGAGGCCAGTGAAGCGACGGCGTGCTCTGTTGGCTTTGTTGGTGTTGTTTTATCGCGTGCGTGCGCTGCTGTCTGTGTCTCTGACTGTTTTCGTATGCGACGGACAGTTAGTAAAAGGTTCACGAACGATTCCAAAGACATGCTGTGTGCCGCACTGTCGTTCCGGCTACAGGCGAACCATTAAAAAAGTGTCGTTCCAGCTATACATCTCACTGGGCTAAACCATGGAGGCGTACAATTATACAGATAAATAAATGCTCTCCAATATCCAAACGAAAGGACACACGTGAACTACCGTTACAACAAATGACAATTGCAATAATGATTACAGTGACGCAGTGGCGCAGCGGCGCTAGAGATGCGAATTGCGGTAAAAAACAAAAAAAAAATTTCAAAAAAGTGTTGGTTTTTTTCGGTTATTTTCGGCACAGTTTGAAAAGTTGGCCAAAATTTTTGCGGGATGATATGCACCGAAGCGAAGTTTAGGAAATGCCTAGCTTTGAACGTGAAACCAAAACCCAGAACGCGAAATAAAAAAGTCGCAAATATTGTGAAAACACCAAACGACAGCTGACCACTCGCTATGAACATCACATGAAGTGAGCTCTAACCGTAGAATCTAAGCGTAGCTTCGTCGTTCGGGAGCGGTCGTGGTGAGGGTGGTGTCTGATGTTCTGGTGCCCGTTATTGTTCATTTCTGACATTTCTTTGTATACACTCTTCTGTGATGCGGGGCGCAAGTCCGTACATAAAACCGTGTGGAAGCATATTCTGCAATTGTTAGGCCAGTTTCCGACGTGTGCATGCACTTCACGGTGGGGTAGACCGTTGGCGGGAAACGGGGACTCGCTGCCTGTAAGAACTGCAACAGCAGCTACGCTTTTCATTGATATGTGGGAGTTAACGCCCCAAAACCCCCATATGAATAAAACAGACGTCGTAGTGGAGGGCTCTAGAAATTTTGATCACTTGGGGTTCTTTAACGAGCACCTACATCCGAGAACACGGGCCTACACCATTTCCGCCGGCATCGAAAATGCAGCCGCCACTGCCGTAATTCGATCCCGGGACCTCTGGGTCAGCAGCCGAGTACTTTAATCACTAAACCACCGCGGCGGGAGCCACGCTTTTCGCAATGCGACGTATCAACACGATGAAGAAAGCTACAGATGAATTCAAGTGCTGACTCAGAATAAGGTGAAACTTCATCTTTTTAACATCTTGATCAATGTTTTCGTCGTCGGAGCGATGACGAAATAGACATTTTTAAGTTCTTTGTGCTAACTGCAGTAACAATTCTAGGAAGCCGCACTGATTCACAGAGAACTGAATGAGTTCGTGGTGATTCTGCTGGCCTGTCTTCGATCTGCTAAATGCTGTATTCATGTGCAAAAATGAAATAAAATAAACCAGAAAGTATTTCGCTTCTGTTATTTACATAATGAATTTTATTGCTTTCGACATTCGGCAATAAACTATTGCCGTATGTGAAAGAAAATGTGTAATTTTTCATTTCTTCCAAACTTCGGAAATTTAGGAACAGGGTTTTTTTAATTACTCAATATTTCTGGAAAGTTTGCACCTCCTATAGCCACGCCTGTTCAGACATAGATGACCAAAGTTCGCAATCATATCACTTCTACAGGGGCGTTTAGTGACGTTATGCACGCAAGCCATGCAACTCTAAAGTGGCCGACCTTTTCTAGCGGCAGCGTCGTATGTTATAACCATGGTGCATGATTATGAGAGGTTTGTCAGCGGTGACGCTTCGCCGTGCTAAGAACGCTTTGCATTCGCTCGTGTTTTGGTCATCCTCTCAGGGTTGGCGCTGTATGTTCCAGGAAGGGAGGGGGGCATCGTACTTGCAGAGTGTCGAGCACATATTTGATTTCAATTGGTGCATGTGTGTTCCTTTTACACGGTTCTTTTGGGTAAGAATGCTTTCGTGAACCTGTGATGGGATAACATATTCGTCGCGTCCTCCAATACCAGGTGGAAGTCGCCTCTGGAGACGTACTCTGTGTACTCCTGCCTCATAGTCAGCAAAAGACTTTGTACAAGATGATTCTACTGCTATAGAGAACGGGCATTTGGCTACACGAATCATGATGAACCGATGTTCCCGAAAATTACTGGAATGAGAAAGGCACCGCATTAGTTTTCGCGTCGCCGCTGCGCGCTTCCCGCTCCGCCCTACTCACGCTCGTGCTCGCTCGCGATTCGCCTTTCATGGGCACCTGGTCATTTTGCGCAATAAATGGCCCTACTTACTCTCGCTTATTTCTCCCGACCTTCAAAGCATGGTACTTTGGAGCGCGATTGCTTTCATAGCATGATGAAGGCGTACGCGAACTTTTGTGCGGTATCATTCTAACGTTAACAACCCTTTCAAGAGATCGAAGGTGCCTGGGTGCTACGCTTCTGAATGCTCAAACTGACGAAAAGCGGGCAAAACGTGCTTTCATGTACCGAGCGGGGTAAAAGACGCCAAGTGACAAGCTGCGTGGCTGCACCGAATACGGCAGGAGAGATTGTGCTTCGGTGAATAATACGCACCTTTGTGAGGTATAACTGCGTTGAGTTCTCGCAAATGTTGTTTAGGGGAAGGCCACATCGCCAGCATAGGGTGTTTCACGTAGTGCGAGAGAATGTTCATGCAAAACAACAGTGCCTGGTCGATCTTACTATGTTTGGCGTAGAATTGACGCCTTCGAACTACAAAATACGATTAGCGTTGCATGAAACTGACTGCTATATGGCCACTGCAATCGGTTTAAATTTCGCTCAATTCTAATCGTTGGTTCTTTGACGGGCGTGCTGTTGCTGCTTGTATTCATGCTTTTGCAACACCACATGCACCGAGCTGCAAATTTTGAAATTTGAAGGCTTTCAAATTAAATTTTGAAGGCCTTGACAAACAATCAATCAAGGCCTTAATTGAACTTTTGGCGTGGTGGTCGCTTATAGATTAGGCTGTAGCTCCCACGCTTTTTTAAATGCGAAGCATTTCTTAGCGAACTTCGGTGAGTTTGGCCGCCTATCTATCTATCTATCTATCTATCTATCTATCTATCTATCTATCTATCTATCTATCTATCTATCTATCTATCTATCTATCTATCTATCTATCTATCTATCTATCTATCTATCTATCTATCTATCTATCTATCTATCTATCTATCTATCTATCTATCTATCTATCTATCTATCTATCTATCTATCTATCTATCTATCTATCTATCTATCTATCTATCTATCTATCTATCTATCTATCTATCTATCTATCTATCTATCTATCTATCTATCTATCTATCTATCTATCTATCTATCTATCTATCTATCTATCTATCTATCTATCTATCTATCTATCTATCTATCTATCTATCTATCTATCTATCTATCTATTTATCTATCTATCTATCTATCTATCTATCTATCTATCTATCTATCTATCTATCTATCTATCTATCTATCTATCTATCTATCTATCTATCTATCTATCTATCTATCTATCTATCTATCTATCTATCTATCTATCTATCTATCTATCTATCTATCCATCCTTCAACTAATTTTCGCTCTACTGGCCGTTTCGATACTGGGATATATACCGAATTTTGTATGACATAACAGAGCTGCATGACGAGAATAGGTGGCTAGTCATAACATAAAAATCGTGACATGTAAAACATAGGTGTCATAATTTGCATGTCCTGGTCTTGCTGCTCTTGGAGTGCTTTCGTTCACATGACCTATTGCAAAACTGGAATGTTATGACATAAC
This sequence comes from Rhipicephalus microplus, assembly GCF_043290135.1. Classification (NCBI taxonomy): domain Eukaryota; kingdom Metazoa; phylum Arthropoda; class Arachnida; order Ixodida; family Ixodidae; genus Rhipicephalus; species Rhipicephalus microplus. Next base: position 422,332,220 of record NC_134710.1, on the reverse strand, counting down.
TCCTTGGCGAACATAAGTGACAAGCCATCACGGGAAAATCAAGACATGCATGTCATGACATGCGTGTCATGCAATGGCCATGACATGCATCACATGTAAGCTCATTGTCATTTCTCTAGCTTCACATATACGAAATTAGGTATTACGTGACGTGAATAGATGACAAAGGTATATGACTGGTGGAAGCATGGTAATCATGACATGCGTTTCATGTAGGAACATAACTACATGCGACGCTCAGGATGCACTCACACCCGTTTCGCTAGCTTCACATATACCCAATTTCGTGGTACGGGACGGAATGAATGAAGAAGGTATATGACTGGTGCAAAAGTGATAATCATGATATGCGTGTCATGTAGGAACATGACTACACGACATTTTCATTGTGTGCTCATGGTCGTTTAGCTACCTTCACATATACGCGATTTGTTATTACGTGACAAGAATGGATTTATGACTGGTACGAACATGGTAATTATGACATGCGTGTCATGTAACAACATTACTACATACCGTGCTCATTAAGTGGTCGTGGCCGTTTCACTCGCTTCACATTTACCAAATTTGGTTTTACGGGACGTGAATTGACAACGAAGGCAAATGACATGTACAACTATGATAATCATGACACACGTGTCATGTGAAACATGGATACATGCTACGCTCGAAGCGCACTTTACAGCGAACTTCACAAATACCAAATTTAATACTACGTGACGTGCAGGGATTGCAAAGGTATGTGACTAGTGAACATGATAATCTTTACATGCGTGTCGTGCAAGGACATGACTGCACGCTGCAGGCTCATGATGCGCTCACGACCGCTTCGCTAGTTTCACGTACGTTAAATTTAGTATTACGTGACGTGAACGTACGGCAAAGGTAAATGACACGTCCAAACATATAATCATGACATGCGTGTTTTGTAAAACTTGACTACACGCTACACTCATAGTGCGCTCGCGACCGTTTCGCTAGCTTCGCAAACACAAAATTCGGTGTTACTGGACGTGAATGGACGAAGAACACAAATGCCAGGCGCAAACAATATAATCATGACATGGGAATCATGTATGGCACTATTTACGCCCGTCTCGTAACGTAGTGTTCATGTTGATGTGACATACCAACATTCTTCATTCGTGCTTCGCATATCATCGATTCCCACTGCACGTGGGAAGTGCCATTTTTAGGGAACGGTTGCCGCATATATTTTTTATATTACGAGATGTATGTGGTATATCAGTTACTAAAGCTCCTGAAAATTAATGACGACCTCATTACTTGAATGGGAAGAGGTGTGTATATTCCTTGGGGATGGCGGCTTCAATCCTGTGTTATCAGCCGCAGGAAAGAGTTGTCCTGATATAGTGTTCGTAAAGGTTTCTCTTAGGAAAAACAATGTGAAGCGGCTCGAATAAATTCGCACATAAAAGGCTGAAACGTAGCGTCTGCAACACCAGTATGCGCATTGTCATGGCGAAATTGGCGTAAAATAAATCTCGGATGGGTCACTAAGCATCCGTTCTATGGCACAGCGCCTGCGCCACGACAGCTTGGCATCCACGCTCGCTGTTCCATTAGTTTTGATCGCACTCGCATCTTCGTCAGAGTAATCATTAACTGCATCACGTGGTTCTCTAGTGTGTTTTGTAGCAGATACACTACAGCGCTTAAACATGAATATCTCAACAGAGCACGTATGTGCTGCGTGGTTCGCATTGCTTTCACTGCATCAGTACGCGTGCGGGCATGCGTAGGATGTGAAAACTGCCTCTATTCCATACCTAATCATTAAAAAATACAACGGTATGCTTCTTGCAAGGTAGAAAAAGCGCATGATGTTGGTAGAAAGTGCGTCAATTCTCGTAAAGTAACACCGTGCCGCTGCAACAAGCTCGAGCCTACACCATATATACGTTAAGCTCTGGCTTCAGGTGCGCTGAACTAAAAAAAAAATGGCCCCGTATCTGCATGTTATTCTGCAAATGTCCTCGAAAGACGATAGTCTTGCTTGTGGAGAGAGCGAACAAAACATTTATTTGATGTTCTGCGCAAGAAATCTGGTGAATGATATTCGGGAGGCGCTGCGTTAGAGTCCCTCGAGCGTGCAGCGGAGGCGAACAAGCGCATCAAGTCACGGCACACGTGAGACATGAGTGCCATCTCGCAGTTATCTTATAAAACGAAGCTCGTGTCTCTGAGACGGGTGTGCGTGCCCGTATCAAAGGTGATAAGGTGTAGAACTCAAGGCGGCGGGTAGATGCCACCACCATCTCGTATAAGCAAAGCGCTGGAAACACTCGCCTTTTCGTGCAAGCGTTGCATGGTCAGCGCATCGTGATAAATGCCACGGTCCTTAGAATGACTTATGTATGCCTTTTCTAGTAAAAGACCCACATACAGAATATATACGTGTTATTATGGTGCCCCAGACATGCGCAATAATTGCTTTTTAATTGACAATCGCACAAGTATGAACGCTAAGCCTTGAGCAACTTCGGTGGGCGCTCCGGATGGGGTCGGCCGTTTTAAGTGCCCCGTGCCGGTAAAAGTGGACAGACAGACAGACAGACAGACAGACAGACAGACAGACAGACAGACAGATAGACAGACAGACAGAAGGACCAACATTTTCGCGTCGAAGGTCCCCAAGAAAGACTATCGTCTTTAATATGACTGCGGACTGAGAAGTCACTGTACCTTTCCTATTAAAGTGACCTTAATAGGTTTATAGATGGACGAATGGGTATTATGAGCGTTCACTTTATATGAGGTGGTGACAAGTGTGTCACGACGCTCGTGGAAAACAGAAAAAAATTGTCCTAGTTTTTATAGTTTGCCCTTGATTTTCTCTCTTCTCTCCACACACACACACACACACACACACACACACACACACACACACACACACACACACACACACACACACACACACACACACACACACACACACACACACACACACGCACACGCACACGCACACACACACACACACACACACACACACACACACACACACACACACACACACACACACACAGAGAGAGAGAGAGATGTTCTTGTTTGTTAATTTTCACAACCAAGAATAAAGGGTAGCCATTGCCAAGTAATCGTGACAACAACTCTTTCGTTCATTTCTGATAAAAAAGCAAACACAAAAACTGTATTGCTTCACCATATTTATTGTGCTTGGACAACACACAGCGTCAGTATTGAATGTCTATAGCTATTTCCTTCCAATAGGCAGCTCGGCGCGGATGCCAACTTGTCCCTGAGGAGGCCCGTTCCAGCCTTGACCACCGGCACGACCGAAGCTTTTGGACGCCTCGGCACTAGCGATAACCCTGCCGCCACCAGGAAACTTGTGGATCACGCCCTCAGCACGAACGCCGACGTTGGCACCGAAGTCGCGAGGGCCGTTGCCTGCTGCCGACACGATGGGTCTCACTTGCTGCTCGCGATCGATATCAGATAAAGGACCAAGAAATGAGAACATAGAAGTTAGTATAACGGAAAGATTCTACAAAACTTCAAAGTTTAACGTATTTAGGGAATGTTTCTTTACACTCACCCACTGAGCAGCAACCAAGGAGATGGCTACAAGAAAATAAAATAAAAAAATGGTTCAGCGACTCGTGGGACTTGCATTTCTTTTGCGATGACTCTCCACTCTCGATATGTTGAACGTGTGTGTGTGAAACATTCGCAGTCATGGCTTGGCCATGAAACACCGCTTAATGACGGCCAGATTGTCGCTCAGTGTAATAGATTTAGAAAGAATCTTGTCATCCTAGGTTTTACTATATAGCACAGTGCTTGACATCTACATTTTTTCTATATGAAAATCAGTATCATCACAGTATAAATATCCGCTATCCTCTTCTTTCGGGGTAATATTGCATGGCAGAAGTATTTAATCAAGTGACGAAAAACTTGAGACTTCATCGATCTCTTTGATTTGGAAAAAGTTTATTATGATAGTGACGCTTTCTATTTACCAGATTTGTGTTACTGTACGTTTGTCTTGTTTGTTTCGTAAAGGCAGTTCATTCCAAGTGTATGAGAGTTCCAAAGTTTGCGACTGCTCTCTCCAATAACTTCGACGCAAATATTTCGTATAATGTAGGCACTGAGTATTGTGCAGCAAAGTGAATGTGTAGGCTAATGTGCGGCGTTCTTCTTCTGACGACATTAAGCGATGCATGGATACATTTGTAAAAAGCAGATTCGCAGGTAAAGACACCTTATATCATCCTTACCATGCACGGCTCTATTGTGTCAGTGATGGTGTTTTCACAATAGTGTTAATGAAGAAGTATTTGCGTGCAAACGCTCCGCCATCTTGTTCAGAACTTCCACGTGACGCAAGCAAGATAAGCGTCGTCAGGTATTGTAATATGCATCTCTCTGGCCCTTAAAACACATGTAGAAGCGCTAATATTTTCAGAGTCTGCGTGCGGTCTCCCTGCATTCATCCCCTAGACCTTGGCTACAAGGCTCACTGAAGCAGAATCGTGAGCTAGTCCAGTTGGTGGAGGTTCCCGGTGCAAGAATTAACAGCGCATCATAGCTATCGGATACAGACGGAGCCAGTTAACATCGTAATTAGCGAGAGTTGGAATGCTATCTACATATTTTACGTTATGTTGCGCTGTTACTTATCCTACAATACCAAAGCTTTAATGTGCTACTGACATAGGCCGAAATCCTAACGAAGTGGTCAATAAAGCAATAATTTTCCTCCACGCTCTGGCAATGACGAAACCCTATGGGTGTGATGGCGTGTTCTGATGATGAGAAACTTGTTTGTTGTTTCTGCCAACAATGGTCATCTTCAAACTATTCATAGTTGAACGGAACGAACACCGGCAAACCGCGATTTCGAGCACCTAACTGCTGTTGCAGTCTAAAAAAAAAATGAATAGGAACTTCGAGCGACACGAGTTGTGAGCAATACAATAGAGTAGGCGCTTTTACAGATTTTCCCACTTGTGAAACCCTATAAACCTTCCTCTAGGCGGGTCCTCTTTCACAGTTGAACAACAAACGTTTTCAGGGCCATTTGACACTGCGCGCTCACGAAACCAACCAAATACTTTGGGGCATGAACGCTCAGTTTGCGTGTCTCGTAGAATGCGTGAACATAGCCTCGCTTCTTTCTTTGCATGCACGACGAATTCACGAAATGTAATCTCCGTCAACGCACGCTTGTGTATTCCTTTGTGTATTCGTTCATTTTTCCCGAGGTTTATTGACCTGGAAAAGTAATCGCCCTGACTTTTCTAGCATATTTAAGTCGCTTGTACTCATGTAGGGTCTAACATATGCATTCGATAGTTTATTTTTGTATTTGTAAGAAGAAAAAGAGCAGTGGGTAGTCAGCGCCAGTGCGTGCCTCGTCTCATCTTTGGGATATGTCCTAGATTGCGCTGAAGGTTTTTACCTTAAATGTCTTGCATAACAACTGTCATTGAGTGGGCCCCTAGAATATTTCGGACAATATTGTGATATATCGGAGAATCGTACATGTAATTAAATGGTTACGGGTTCACATCTCTCCCTGAAAAGGTTTATTTTCAGTAAACTTTATTTCCATTTCGTTTTAAATCCTTAATAATAGACCATACAGTTTACTACAATCCATAATTACCCCTGTGCTATTCCTGGGCAGAGTGTGCGTTGCATTTTTTGGTTGTATTCATCAAAGCCATTCTCTCGAAAAATATGTCCCCTTTTTTCACGCCAACAAGAATTGAAACTCACCCGCCAGCACAACGACGATGCCTACAACTTGACGAGTCATCTCAACAAGCTGATGAAGTCAGCCTAATCAAAGAACTCAGTTGCGAATGAGCAAGTACAGCAGTCCAGTGTGCCTGAATGAAGCAGAAGCTCCCTTATTTATGGTTGCTGCAAGGGCCATACACATACGCAACCAAAGAAAACAATAATGCAGCAGTAGTCTGTTGACGTTATTGGTGTGCGTTGCAGAGGGATCGCCACAACGTCGCTGGACGGTCTCGTGACAATTGTTGGGTTTTTTCATCTCAGAATAAGCATAGCAAATAAAACTTCTATCGCTTGGCGCTCATGGCTCTTAACGAGAGGGGACAAAGTGTGTGTTTATACACAGTACGGGTTTGTCTAACGTTCCTCTGTGCCTCTAGGGCAAAGAGTTTATTTTCATTAAACGGATGCCACACACACCCTACAGTGACGTGTTCTGGAGTAGAAATTTTGCATTACGTCGCACTTTCTCAAAAGGCGTAAAGGCACACCCAAAAATATAAGTGACTATAAATAAGCAACCGGCATATATCAGGTAGAGAAAAAGGAATACCCAAGACTTATCGCAACTATGCAAGAGAGATTATGCGTGTTGCACACAGTTTCACCTCCAGGTCATAGAGTCGCTCTCCAGACTCCCCCTCTCAGATGGGAGCTTGAACTGATAAGATAAATTGGCGAGTTCCACTGATAGGAAAATGGGGTGACGTACTCATGAATCGTTATTTTTTTTTTTTGCTATCGCTCGCAGAGAGAAAGCCAGTTTAATCCGGCTACAGTACGCATTACTGACCGAGTGCCTGTTTTTTCAGAAAATGTTGGCTAGGGCCAAATATTTGGCAATCAAACTAAACGGCAATCAAACACGTGCACATAATCGAAGTGCAACAAACGCCGTTACTTGCTTTCCTGAATCATTGTCTGCTCGCGCGTTATTTGAAAATCGCGAATGTATACTCTGTTTCAAAAGTTCCATGCAGAAGAGCCAAGGCTACACGACCCTCGAGCGCAGGTTGTTGCGAAGGGAGATGTAGTGTCCCACATATACGTAGCCCGTTGGTGGTCCACATCACTTTTGCAAGTGGTCTCATCGGAGGATTTTTGCTTGAAGGCTTCTATGCGTGTTATAGCTTTGATTTGCATGACAATTTTGTCGCATTTTTTGTATTAAACATTTTTTTCGGCTCCTTAACAACGAAGAAAGAGTTCTTGCTTGTACGTGTTATAACAAGCAAATGATGAAAGAAATAACACTATTGTGGCTCGTATATGTTATGTTCTTACTTATAAAGCACAAAGGAATATACGACACTGCCTGAAGTTTTATGAGTAGTCCGCACAGCCTGATCGTCCACAGTGCCGTGGAGGACCCAGTCTTGGGTTGTGATTAGTCCGCGGTGGCAGATTTGGTCACTCCTGTCAAAATGGCGGTGCCTGGTTCACTTGTGTGACATCTTTCCCGGATCAGCTTTTACGACAAGGGAGCGAAGCAGTTGGCTTTCAATGTGTTCGGGACACTGCGTATGTAGGACGGCAGAAATGCAAGCACGAGCTCTTTATAGAGAGAACGGCTGCGTACACCAACGTCAGCGAGCGTGCGCTGTACAAGTGGGTAGCGGAGTACAATGAGCACGGCGAGGTACTTTCACTTCGGACGTTGTCTCGTGGTGGCAGGGGCCGCGATTGAAAGCAGCTGCTAGACGACTTCGACCTTGGTGTGTTGCGCAGAGTGATGCAGGGTTTCTACAAACGGTGAGAAATTCCGACGGTGCTCAAGCTCGCGGCATACTTTAGAGAAGATGACGCGCTGCCGTCCGTGTCCGCGACAACTATTCACAGGATGCTGCTCAAGGTAGGCTTCCACTTTAAGAAGCGTTACCGAAATTCGCTCTTGATCGAGGCCACTCACATTATCTAGTGGCGACGCAAGTACTTGCTCCAAATTGAGGAGGGTCGACGCTAGGGATGACCCATCTTCTACACTGATGAAACCTGGGTGAACACTGCACTGCGTCGTTGCGTCTTGCATTCACTCCTTGCGTGAGCTGTCGGTGGGTAGACGTCACCATTAAGTTCACTGAGCACGTCAAGAACGCCAACCTGACGACAGGCCCGCCAAACCCTTGTGGTAAGGGAGGTCTGCCTCATTATTACTAACTGTGGCAACGAGGACGGCTTTATAACAGCTGCCATTGAAGTATTTCGAGCCAGAAAGGGAACAGGCAACTATCATGATGAAATGCAGGGCACCCACTACCAAAAGTGGTTAAAGAAAAAACAACTGCCGAATTCGTCACCACAAAATGCCATTGCGCTTGATGATGCACCTCATCACATATGTGTTGATATGTGAGGTTTAACGTCCCAAAACCACCATATGATTATGAGAGACGCCGTATTGGAGGGCTCCGGAAATTTTCGCCACCTGGTGTTCTTTAACGTGCACCCAAATCTGAGCACACGGGCCTACAACATTTCCGCCTCCATTATCATATATATGTGTATATGTATGTATGTATATATATATATATATATATATATATATATATATATATATATATATATATATATATATATATATATATATATATATATATATATATATATAAATATATATATATATATATATATATATTTATATATATATATTTATATATATATATATGCAAGAAAGTGCAAGAAAGAGACGACGAAACTTTCATGGAAGCGTCTTTACTAAACGTTTTCAGCTGGGGGACCAGCCTTCGTCAGAGTAATGTGACAAGAGTTCATACATGGCTTTAAAAGCTCCTTTCAATAACAAGTCAGCGCCATCTGCGCTGGCTAGCATTACAATGCGCATCATAAAATGTCATGTGCTTCAGAAAAAAAAAAGACAAACAAAAAAAGACAAAAAAAAGGGAAAACCAGAAGGGTACACACATACTGAAGACACGGTTGAAGATTCCCTTACATGTACTGTGACAAGATACCATGCTTATACGTAGTTAAGAGATGTAGAAGCGCAGTGGTGTAATGACATTGCGTGGCAGCATAAGAACAATCTTAGTGATATGTGAACGTATAATGGAAGCCACTGTGAAATGATTGAAGATAAATTTTAAAAAATTAAAAAAAACGAAAAGCGAAAACATAGAAGGCGTGATTTAGGCGGTACAATTTGAAACCAGTACATCATCGCTCTTAATCTAGTGAAAGACAGGTCAGTTTTCCTTTGTTTTCTTTGATTCCAGCTGAAACAGTGTTAAATTTATGAATGAGATATGATTCGCGTAGTTCGCGATCATGGCTGGTGCGAAATCCCGATTCTAGTATCGTGACTTTGAGGTTACTAAATGAGTGGCCGGGCATGTTCACATGCTTTCATAATGGAAGGTTTGGTTGGGTTTTAGCATGCGATCTGTGATTGTTGAAACGTATTCTGAATGGGGTTTCAGTGTGGCCTATGTATTGCATATGGCAGGTGCCACACTCAAGCAAATACACTACATTGGATGAATCACGATTAAAGCTTCCCCTAATTGTGAAAATGAATTGGTTAGATGTGCTGGTGGCTGTTAATGATGGTTCTATATGAGGACAAACTTTACAACGGGGTTTGTTGCAGCAGCTACAACCAGTACGGTTAACGGTAGCAATTTCAGATGACGTCAGGATGTCACCTATGTTTTTGAGCGCCTATACACTACTCGAGGGGGCTCAGGAAAGACCGCTTTTGGTCTGTCGCTTTGGGTGAGGATGTTGTAATGGTTACGCAGTATACCTTGAACTTTGGGGATGGACGCTGAGTGTGTTAGTACTAAATTGGCTGGCTGAAGCCCGTTGCTTTTTATGGTACCTTTAAACAGTCCATTCGATCGCGTCCTCTGGCTCGGTGTATCGCGTCCTCAATAATTTTTTCCGGATATTTTCGCTTAAGAAGCTTCTTTTTCAGATCATGGCAGCAGGAATTGAAATCTTGATCTTCAGAGCATATGCGCCTAAAGCGCTGTGCCTGCATGGCTATATGGAATTCCAGTCTCCCAATGGCGCACGTGGCTACTTTCAAAATGAAGAAACTGGTGATTATCGGTTGGCTTTTTAAAAAGCTTCGTAATTAGCCGTCCATGGGAAATGGTAATCGTGACGTCGAGAAAGGCTACAGACAAGGGTGAGTAAGTGTGGGAGAATGTTATAGCGGGATGTACCTGGTTGAATTTCCCTATAATGTTTAGAAGTTGTGTTTCACCATGTCTCCAAATAAAAAATATGTCATCGATGTAGCGTTCGAAATGCTCAGGCTTTAGTGGCACACTCTTAAGAAACGAATCTTCGAGCACTCCCGTGAAGATGTTTGCGTACGTAGGGCCTATCTTTGTACCCATCGATGTTCCACTGATCTGTACGTAATGAGAGCCATTGAATTCGAAGTTATTCAACTCGAGAATGAGCTTCAGCAGTGTTTCGAGAGTTGACGTGTCAATGAGCTTGTCAGATTCGGAGTGGTCATATGAATCTAAAACAGCCTGTATACCGTCCTTGTGGGGTATGTTAGTGTAGAGGGAGGTGACGTCCATCGTCACCAGAAGCGAACCATCAGGCACTGTTAGGTGTGATATTCCATTGAGAAAATCGTTGGTATCCTTAACAAAGGAAGCGAATGTGGGCGGAAGAAATTTTATCAAACTCTCAGTGTAACGAGATATGTTTTCTGTTACTGTTCGAATGCCCGAAACAATGGGACGGCCTGGATTTCCAGTCTTGTGTATCTTTGGGAGCAGGTAAAATCTTCCGGCAACAGGGCTAAGCGGAATGAGGCTGCGTGCGTGCTGTCTTAGCGTCGACCCTTTTTTACCAATGCTTTATTGTTGTCTTTTATGATGACAAGAAAGTCAGTGGTAGGATCAGCAGGAAGTTTTTTGTAAAAAGCAGTGTCAGATAACTGTCGTACGGCTTCTTTTATGTAACTTTATTTGCCCATTATCACAACCAAGCCGCCCTTGTCTGCTTGTTTTATGATAATATCATCACGTGCATTCAAACTTGTAAGAGCGTCGAATTCACTGGCAGAAAAGTTTTTTTTTTTGGAATGGGCTACGAGTTTTGTAAGCGTTGAGTACGTCACGCGAGACAGCTTTGATGTAAAGGTCTAGGCATTTATTCCTTTGCGAGGCGGGCGTCCATTGTGTCGTGGATGGTACAGCCGGGTGAGCTCCCTTGTTGCTAGCATGGTCGTGAAAATACTCTTTTAGCCTGAGATTACGAGCGAAATTCTCAATATCCTTCATCCACTGAAATTCATCAAACCCGCCAGAGGTTGGACAAAAATTCAGGTCTTTTGAAAGAACCCTTTCCTCTGCAGCGAGGATTGTAACGTCAGAAAGGCTGCTGTTGCTGGTGCTCCTGTTGCGGTCTCTGTCGTGGGCGAGAGGGACGGCTGAAGCCACGCTGGAAGCGCTGCTTCATGCCCTGTCGCCCGTCTTGTGAGCGTCTCCACAGATGACGCACTGTGGAGTGCAGGGGTACGTACCCCTCCGGGTGTTTCTGTCCGCAGCTTGAGCAAGTGAGGCGATTTGGCAAGGGACATACATCTCGTCGGTGGCCGACTTGTCGGCAATTTAGGCACGCTTCCACCTTCGGTCGAAAGTTGAAAACGGCGTAAAGGATGCCAAACATTTCCACTGGTGGAGGAAGCTCCTCAGCCATGAAATGAATGAGCACTGAGCGTGAGGTTCGCCCCATGTCCCTTGCTTGGACTATTGGTAGGAGGGGATTCGCCCGACGTAATTATTGCAGCAAGTCCTGAGGTGCTTCACTATTCCAAGCGTGGTAGATGATCCCTACCCGTGCCCCGTCCGGGGTACGCATGAAATGCCGGTTTTTTACCACGTAGCGTGAGTTCTCGTATTTTCGCATAGTTGGCAACGCGGTCGGCGCAAGAAGTGGACACAGTGAAAACATTCTTAGCCAGGTTGGTGCACACAAGATCCTCCTCGGCAACCACGGACTGCAGTCCGCTAATGGTGACTACAGCCGCTCGTAACTCTCCATCGTTGTACTGGGCCAGATTTACGCCCGCACTCGGACGAAAGACAGTTTCATCGGCTGGCAACCGCGGCAGTCGTTTTAGGCGAGGACGCGCCACAGCTGTGTCGAGCTGTGAGGGAACGCTGGGTGCTGATTCCGTTTTGCGTGCTGGAGTTTGGTCAGGTGACGCCACTTTACTTGATTGCGTTCCTTCAGTTTCTTTTGACTGGTGTCGAGGTGAGCGTTGTCGGGCATTCAGGGCTACACTCCATTCTTCTGGGTTGAATTCTGTGGCAGGTAGATCCATGCCACTCACCTTGTACGCCATTGCGTTACCGAATCAACTTGTGCACGTGCGTCGAAGCGCGAGCCTTATGCCGGTGGTGTTAGGGCTAACGAAGCGGCGTTCCTCCGCTCAGCAAGAGTTGAAGTTTACAAAGTTCCCCAAGAACGAAGAGGTTTGAGGCACTCACCAGCAGCGTCGGCAACATTCTGAAGTTCAAGAGAGACCACTGTTGGCACAAACAAAGCAATCTTGGTTCAAGAAAAACTTCGTGGAATATGGAGTCCATGCGAGGCACGCCTGCCTTGCCTGGCCCCCTAGCGGAAGTCTTGATGCAGATTTCTTCGTACGTGCCCATCATTCATGTCTGGCACATGATGTCGTAACCCTTGAAGTACGACACGCCAATCTACTGAATTTGAGTTCCCTAAAAGTCCTTCTGAGAAATTGAAAATTACTTAGAAAAGACGTGTCTTATTCTGATTTCTTCTCTTTACTCTTTCTTTGTTGAGCAGGCGTCTACAATATTAAGAATAACTGGGTCAATTTACTGGAAGTTAGCTGCGCTCAGAAAGCTGTGAGATAAAAACAAAAACCATAAACGCGCGCAGAACCAGGAGGCCGTAAGTAGGGAGGGGCGAGGAAGGGAATCTGAAACCACTACACCACAAAATGTTTTCGTAATTTAACTTTTCAGGGTATACTATAACATTTACACGTATTTATAGCGACCACCAGTTGTCAGAGTTATCCGGTCCTCCCACCCCCCACCCCCCTCAAAAAAAAAAAAAAAAAAAAACTCGTGAATAGCCCTGCGTCGAACGTTTACAGTTGGTGAAGCTGAATAAAGCGTGCCTATGTACTAATGCTCGCTGTAAATGCCACCTTTTCTACAGTATGAGGTCTCAAAACTAGTTCAAGTCTAACGTAGTCGGACAAAAATGCACGGCGTAAAAATAGTGGCTGTTCTAAGGGCAGCACATGAATATTCTTAAGGGGGTGGTGATGTGTGACTTGAATGCGTGTAATTGCCCATTATCACAACCACTTTATTTGCCCATTATCAACTTTATTTGCCCATTATCACAACCACTTTATTTGCCCATTATCACAACAACTTTATTTGCCCATTATCACAACCAAGCCGCCCTTGTCTGCTTGTTTTATGATAATATCATCACGTGCATTCAAACTTGTAAGAGCGTCGACTTCACTGGCAGAAAGGTTTTTTTTTTTTTTGGAATGGGCTACGAGTTTTGTAAGCGTTGAGTACGTCACGTGAGACAGCTTTGATGTAAAGGTCTAGGCATTTATTCCTTTGCGAGGCGGGCGTCCATTGTGTCGTGGATGGTACAGCCGGGTGAGCTCCCTTGTTGCTAGCATGGTCGTGAAAATACTCTTTTAGCCTGAGATTACGAGCGAAATTCTCAATATCCTTTATCAACTGAAATTCATCAAAACCGCCAGAGGTTGGACAAAAATTCAGGTCTTTTGAAAGAACCCTTTCCTCTGCAGGGAGGATTGTAACGTCAGAAAGGTTGACTGTATTGGCGTCCTGTTGGCTTATCTCCGGCAATGTTTCAGGTGTTCGGAATAAAGCAATTGGCGAACTCCAGATTTTTTTTCACGTAGGGTGCTGCTGGAACATCGTCCCGCAATAGTTTCCTGAGTGTACATCGTCCCGCAATAGTTTGCTGAGTGTACATGAGTAAAGAAAGGTAAACGCCTTAGGCAAAATAAAAGCTCGGAAACTATTGCCAACAGGATGCCAATATAGTCAACCTTTCTGACGTTACAATCCTCGCTGCAGAAGAAAGGGTTCTTTCAAAAGACCTGAATTTTTGTCCAACCTCTGGCGGGTTTGATGAATTTCAGTGGATGAAGGATATTGAGAATTTCGCTCGTAATCTCAGGCTAAAAGAGTATTTTCACGACCATGCTAGCAACAAGGGAGCTCACCCGGCTGTACCATCCACGACACAATGGACGCCCGCCTCGCAAAGGAATAAATGCCTAGACCTTTACATCAAAGCTGTCTCGCGTGACGTACTCAACGCTTACAAAACTCGTAGCCCATTCCAAAAAAAAAACTTTTCTGCCAGTGAATTCGACGCTCTTACAAGTTTGAATGCACGTGATGATATTATCATAAAACAAGCAGACAAGGGCGGCTTGGTTGTGATAATGGGCAAATAAAGTTACATAAAAGAAGCCGTACGACAGTTATCTGACACTGCTTTTTACAAAAAACTTCCTGCTGATCCTACCACTGACTTTCTTGTCATCATAAAAGACAACAATAAAGCATTGGTAAAAAAGGGTCGACGCTAAGACAGCACGCACGCAGCCTCATTCCGCTTAGCCCTGTTGCCGGAAGATTTTACCTGCTCCCAAAGATACACAAGACTGGAAATCCAGGCCGTCCCATTGTTTCGGGCATTCGAACAGTAACAGAAAACATATCTCGTTACACTGAGAGTTTGATAAAATTTCTTCCGCCCACATTCGCTTCCTTTGTTAAGGATACCAACGATTTTCTCAATGGAATATCACACCTAACAGTGCCTGATGGTTCGCTTCTGGTGACGATGGACGTCACCTCCCTCTACACTAACATACCCCACAAGGACGGTATACAGGCTGTTTTAGATTCATATGACCACTCCGAATCTGACAAGCTCATTGACACGTCAACTCTCGAAACACTGCTGAAGCTCATTCTCGAGTTGAATAACTTCGAATTCAATGGCTCTCATTACGTACAGATCAGTGGAACATCGATGGGTACAAAGATAGGCCCTACGTACGCAAACATCTTCACGGGAGTGCTCGAAGATTCGTTTCTTAAGAGTGTGCCACTAAAGCCTGAGCATTTCGAACGCTACATCGATGACATATTTTTTATTTGGAGACATGGTGAAACACAACTTCTAAACATTATAGGGAAATTCAACCAGGTACATCCCGCTATAACATTCTCCCACACTTACTCACCCTTGTCTGTAGCCTTTCTCGACGTCACGATTACCATTTCCCATGGACGGCTAATTACGAAGCTTTTTAAAAAGCCAACCGATAATCACCAGTTTCTTCATTTTGAAAGTAGCCACGTGCGCCATTGGGAGACTGGAATTCCATATAGCCATGCAGGCACAGCGCTTTAGGCGCATATGCTCTGAAGATCAAGATTTCAATTCCTGCTGCCATGATCTGAAAAAGAAGCTTCTTAAGCGAAAATATCCGGAAAAAATTATTGAGGACGCGATACACCGAGCCAGAGGACGCGATCGAATGGACTGTTTAAAGGTACCATAAAAAGCAACGGGCTTCAGCCAGCCAATTTAGTACTAACACACTCAGCGTCCATCCCCAAAGTTCAAGGTATACTGCGTAACCATTACAACATCCTCACCCAAAGCGACAGACCAAAAGCGGTCTTTCCTGAGCCCCCTCGAGTAGTGTATAGGCGCTCAAAAAACATAGGTGACATCCTGACGTCATCTGAAATTGCTACCGTTAACCGTACTGGTTGTAGCTGCTGCAACAAACCCCGTTGTAAAGTTTGTCCTCATATAGAACCATCATTAACAGCCACCAGCACATCTAACCAATTCATTTTCACAATTAGGGGAAGCTTTAATCGTGATTCATCCAATGTAGTGTATTTGCTTGAGTGTGGCACCTGCCATATGCAATACATAGGCCACACTGAAACCCCATTCAGAATACGTTTCAACAATCACAGATCGCATGCTAAAACCCAACCAAACCTTCCATTATGAAAGCATGTGAACATGCCCGGCCACTCATTTAGTAACCTCAAATTCACGATACTAGAATCGGGATTTCGCACCAGCCATGATCGCGAACTACGCGAATCATATCTCATTCATAAATTTAACACTATTTCAGCTGGAATTAATAAAAACAAAGGAAAACTGACCTGTCTTTCACTAGATTAAGAGCGATGATGTACTGGTTTCAAATTGTACCGCCTAAATCACGCCTTCTATGTCTTCGCTTTTCGTTTTTTTAAATTTTTTAAAATTTATCTTCAATCATTTCACAGTGGCATCCATTATACGTTCACATATCACTAAGATTGTTCTTATGCTGCCACGCAATGTCATTACACCACTGCGCTTCTACATCTCTTAACTACGTATAAGCATGGTATCTTGTCACAGTACATGTAAGGGAATCTTCAACCGTGTCTTCAGTATGTGTGTACCCTTCTGGTTTTCTCTTTTTTTGTCTTTCTTTGTTTGTCTTTTTTTTCTGAAGCACATGACATTTTATGATGCGCATTGTAATGCTAACCAGCGCAGATGGCGCTGACTTGTTATTGAAAGGAGCTTTTAAAGCCATGTATGAACTCTTGTCACATTACTCTGACGAAGGCTGGTCCACCAGCTGAAAACGTATAGTAAAGACGCTTCCGTGAAAGTTTCGTCCTTTCTTGCATACAATACGTCGGGTACAGCGTGAATGACGTTCAAAGAATCTGATTTATATATATATATATATATATATATATATATATATATATATATATATATATATATATATATATATATATATATATACATATATATATATATATATATATATATATATATATATATATATATATATATATATATATATATATATATATATATATATATATATATATATATATATATATATATATATCAATGTTCTGTCGCAAATATGCTTAGTTTTTAATTTTGATTATTGCTTATGTTGCCTCTAACAGTGTTTTACCTCAATGTGCCCTTAACAGGAGATCCCGATACAGTCTTTGACTTTAGGACCTCCTTTTGTATATTAAACACATGTCACATTCTTGTATTCATACCAATAAAAAATCTGAAAATCTGAAATCATTGTGTGTAACTTGAAAAGGTACCACGTAGGGGTACGTTGAAAAAAGACATGCAGGCCTGGCTCTCTCTGAAGGGTGTGACCTTGAGCAGGGACATAGTGATGGCGGAACTGATAAATCGTGTTCAAACCGTAAGTACGTAGGGTAATAAGTATCACATTGAAAGCATTGCTGCTGATGCTGGTCACACTGTCACACGCTTGCCGCCATATCACTGTGAGCTGAACCCGATTGAGCTCGTGTGGAGTGATTGTAAAGGTTATGTTGCAAAAGCCAATACACACTTCAAGATCGAAGGCCTCAATGCTCTTGTTTGGAAAGACATGAAGCAAGTCACTGCACAAAAATAAAAAAAATTACGTCAGCCACGTAATGGAAGTGGAAGATGACATGATGAAGATTGATCACATCATTCGTGATGCCCTTGATAACAACCAACGAGTCGTAGTGACCTCGAATGCTGACATTATGAGAAGCAATGAAAGCAGCACGAATGAAGATGATGATCAGCCTCTCCGTTCACTGGTTCCTGAAGAGAGTTCCACAAATATTGTGATATCGTTGTCACCTGCTTATCAGACATGTCACTTGCAACAGCTTTGCCAACTGTCACCCTGGAGCCTTGCATATAACCATCCAGAAGCCGTCATGGTGTTTTACTGCCATTGATTGCCAAAACATCAACTCTTGAAAACTTACTCGTCCAAGTGTCAGGCAATGTGGCGCTCTCTACTTCTAAACCCATTCTTGTCACCACTGCATTTTTCGTGTATCGCATCACACTTCAAATAAATCACTCATGTGTGCCCATATGCACCGTTTTCCCAGCAACACCATGCCTCTGTTGCCTTCGCGGCAATATTTTGAGGACTTTGTGTGCTCTTCCTTACGACTGCCTTGCCCTTCGCTGGATACAGCTAAAGCTCCCAGTGCTGCGCGTTTTAATGCCATCGATGCCGATATAGCAACTTCAAAGCTGAAGCGTCGACGTGCAGACAGTGTTGTGCTATTTATCTGAAAGTCATCTCGTGTCACCCCTGTGTTCTTTGTGTGTCGTACGGTTGCTGTGCCCCATGGCGGCTACAGCTACAGCTCCCAGTGCTGTGTGTTTTAATGCCATCTATGCCGTAGTGGGAACTTCAGAGCTGAAGCATCGCAGTGCAGACAGCGTTGTGCTATTTACATGAAAGTCATTTCTTGTCGCCCCTATATTTTTCATGTGTCATTATGTTGCTGTTAATTTTGTGTATCACACGTCAGAAGAAGTTTACCATCAGGTTTTACTTTCTTCTTCGATTTAAGGGACACATTTGCAGATCAGTAAATCATTCTTTCATTGAATGCTGTATTTATGTGCGGAACACATGCATCCTCCAGTGTTGAAAAGTAAGCGCACAGTTTATGAGAAATACAGACAATATGATTTAGCCTGCTTATCATTAGAAGTGCGGGAAGGCTAGTTTGAAGCAAGCTGACCGCTGCTGTTTTGCCTGCTGTTGTTCTTAGAATCACTCTCCTCAGGATTTTCCAGTTCGACTGAAATGAGCTTGCTTAGGCTGTTCGGAGACAAACAATGAGCAGCGATGTCCTTATTGGTAATGCTCTCGACACATGGAATCCATGTATGATGGTAGTGAACTGAAACATGCCGAGGTAATTCCTTAACAATGATGTCGCAGTGCTTGGATGAGAAGAGGGCCTTTTCACACCAAGTAACACTAGGTTTTAGATGTGGAGGAGTGCATTATCACAGGGTTGTAAGAAAGCTCTTGCATCCCGTGATCAATGAATAGGAATGGGTTTCGAAAGTACTCATGCTCCTGGAGTGTCTTACCCCCAAACTATTTCGGCAGCATGTCTATCTACGAACAATAGCGCTTATCACAATATAACTTTGGGATCTTAAGATGGGTCACGTGTACTACTGAGCACCAATCTTATGTCATGATTGTTTACTTGTCCTATTCTTCCACCCAAGAAAACTGCATAAGTAGTATAGCAGAGCCCTTCTTGACTGCATGCAGCTTCAAGTTCTTTTCGATCGCGAGCCTCGTGATTCAACAATAATCAGTTAACAGCTCATTGGTTCATTTACTCGTTGCGTCTTGAATATTGTGCTTCGAATTTCTCAGTTCACTGGGCACTGTCCCTGAACTGTACTGTGGAGTGCTGCAAGGTTAAGTCTGCAAACACCCTCTTGTTTTTATTTTTTAATTGGTGACTTTCCTTCATGTATGTGGTCATCCATGCATCTTTTTTCCAATGGCTGCATGCTTGCTAAGCACTATTACCAGAATGAACAAGTTGTGCCTTCATATGAAGGGTGCCTCTTGTGCACAACTTACAAGGAAAGGTGATTGCAGCTTCTATACTTGTATTTTTACGATACTTATGAAGTGACTTTGCTGTACAAGTGTGCAAGCTCAATCGAGTTGCTTTTGAATCATGAAGGCGTATTTACATAATTTTTGAACCAAGGCAATATTTCAATGTATTTTGGTCTGTTTTTAATGATTTATACCTTCCTTTGCATTGTGTTCATTGCTTGTGACTACATGTCTTGTCAATGTTATAGTTTCCGTGTTCCGCCATGTGCATCCCTCTAAATGTTATTGCTTTTATCATTTTAGGCTGAACCTCATTTTTTCTAATGTAGGCCGCCTTCATGCGTTATTGTAGCAGGGGCCTTAAAGGATGCCTAAATAATGGTGATAATAACTTGTTGGCATCACATCGATTCATAATGACATGTCCACATGCTGACGCTAAGTGACCAAAGTTGATAGCAGAAGTCTTATAAAAAGATATAAAATCTCTTGGGGCAATGTATCCTGGCGTGTCTTACATTCATACTTACAAAATGGCAAAGCCATATGTGTTGAATAAGCTGCCTTAGAAACAATAACAGTGAGAACTATTAGGCAGTGACGCCAAGGAAGGCATAAGGGATGTTAATAAAAGTAATTGCAATGATAATTGTGAAGACAGAACAGTGAACCAAAAGATAACCTGCCACCGGCCGCGATCAAACCTGCGATCTTCGAATAATGCGGCCGATGCTCTGCCACTAAGCTACGGTGGCGGTCATCCCCCTGTCAACTTTTTAGGTGGTATACATGTGCATTAAACATGGGAGCGTCGGCTAGCGCCGCCTGTTGCCATGAGGGTGACTGTAGAACACTTTTTTTTGCCTGTTTGCTGTCCCGCAGTACGTGATACTATTACAAGCTGGCAGTTGACCAATTATCCCTTGCATGCTACCTGAAGGCACCAAGTCTGCCAGAACGAGACCCTCGCTATGAATGAGGAAAGAAGTGTAAATTTATGGGCTCATTTTCTTTGTTGTTTGATAGTCACTTTTAAAGACGAAAACATTGTGGACAATGCTGAAGATGTGAATTGAGTAATATTTAGTTGAGAATAAGTAGAATGGCCTCTGGGTGCTCATGTCTTTCTGGGCTGGAAGAATAACTTAACTAGTTACCTTACAATGTCACCCCAAAATAAACATTTATGTAGTGGTATACGGGAGGGTCACTAAATAAGTGCATTCAATATTTTCACAACATCTAATTCAATTGAAGGACAGAATGTGTTTTTCTTGAGATTAACAGCTGCTGTATGAAGAAGCCTCAGGCATTTAATGCATCCCGTGCCCTTTGTGTATCATAACAGTGGTACCATTGGAAAACGGCACGCATGCAAACACAGGTGCGACAGCGGCTAAGTAAATGAGAGGGGGGGGGGAGCCCTTAGTGGAGTGTGGCTTTCCTTGAGGCGTACATTGACACACCGCCTGATGTGGGCTATGCACACTTCACCACAATTAAGTGGAATTTAGTGCGCATTGCCACTACCATAGGGCATGAGTGAACCTTGAGTGTGGAACAGTGAGCAAAAGTGAGCAAAAGTGAACCGTGAGCAAAAGGCGTGGCACTGTTTAAGTAAGCAGTGCCATTTCAGTGATGTTGCATGTTCGTATTTACGGTTTATTGCTGGTTAAGCGATAATTAAGACTCACTTGATAGTTAGAGCTGCATCTGTGTTCTACTTTGTTGTGCTATTTTTTTCACGTTTCACACTAGGATGTACAGCAAATGGCTCGCATACAATCAGTAAACCTTGAATTGTGCTTGGTCTGACGGTCAGTGTTCTAGAAATGAAGCCTTATTCTGAATGCTTGATTGTTGACAAGTTTATATTTTGTTAATGAAATGACATTCTTGCTTTACCTAATATTCGGGTTGCCCCGCCCCGGTGGTCTAGTGGTTAAGGTACTCGGCTGCTGACCCACAGTTCACGGGATCAAATCCCGGCTGTGGAGGCTGCATTTCCAATGGAGGCGGAAATGTTGTAGGCCCGTGTGCTCAGACTTGGGTGCACGTTAAAGAACCCCAGGTGGTCGAAATTTCCGGAGCCCTCCACTACGGCGTCTCTCATAGGCATATGATAGTTTTGGGACGTTAAACCCCACAAATCAATCAAATCAATTAATATTCGGGTGATGTAGCCCATTCAGGCACATTGTCCACATATGTGAACAATGTACCTTCGTTGTACATCTTCACTAGAAAAGTTGCGCGAAAGAAAAAGAAACATTGAGATGTAATCAACTTAGTTTTTCGAAGGCATTACCATATTTGCCGAGTTAATTCTGGTGTTACATTGTGGAAGTGACGCCAAAAATACAATCTTCGTTGGCTCGCAGTGAATACAACCAGTCACAAATTGCACACATACTTAATCTAACTTGTGATTATTTTTATGACAAAGTAGGGCATAAGTGACTTCACAGTAAACTTACAATTAATTATGGATTGGTACAATTTCGCAATCTTGGAATCTGCAGGTAGGGCTGACGTCTAAAGTGACCTATTTTCTGCAAGTCACTTTCGACGTCCGACCTACCTGCATATTGGAAGATCGCAAAAATTGTACCAATCCATAATTTAGGAGACACTAATGTACCATTCAACCACAGACCAACTTCCCTTACCAGTACATCATGTAAAATTTTGGAACGCATTGTACTCAAGAACTTAACTTCATATTTCAAAGAAAACATTCTGGCTGATGTTCAACGTGGTTTTAGAAGAGGCTTATCGACACTCACTCAGCTTACAGAAGTGGTTCACGATCTCGCATTAAAAAATTACAACCATTATCAAACCACTTCAATTGGACTTCAGGAAAGCATATGACATTGTGTACCATACCAAACTAATTGCCAAAATTACTGCTGTGATTGGTGATGATCCCATCACTGCATGGATAAAGAGCTTTTTATCTGATCGATCCAAATTTGTAATTATTGAAAACATCTCATGTGCTCCTGTGCCGGTGACTTCGGGCATCCCACATGGCTCAGTAATGGGCCCGCTGTTATTTTCGATTTTCATCAATTACATAACAAATGCGCATTCATTGTAAAGTTAAAATCTTCGCAGGCGATTGTATATTATATCAGAAAATACACAACATTCATGACTACGTTTTACTCAATAGCACTTTAACGAAAATAACCGATGGGCGTGACAAGTGGCAAATGAGCCTTAATACGAAAAAATTCATTTTGAAGGATCATTCATATTATGTGATGCATTGTGTAATGTGTTGATTGTAGATATAAAAACAGTTGTAAACTGGGACTTATTTCCATTCATGTGCCTGCTGTCTTCGTCTCAGTGACGCTGTCTGTATACAAGCATGAAACAACTCGTCCAATCCCAAGAGCTAAAGTTCCTATTACAGTGGACTTACGCAGCCTGCGAGAATATACAGCACCACCGAGAAGCTTTTGTAGTAGTGGAATCGCAAGCAGTGCACCATGGGTAAAAATGTGGGCCTAAGGCGGCAGTTGGACATCATTTCCTTGAAGAATCGCTGCAGTTAAAATGGTTATTTCCCACAGGTTGTGCAGAGCAACTTGCAAACCTTATTTATTTAACGAACACATGTCTACCAAACCTCGTCATTTAAGATTTATGGCCCTGCCCACATGCAAGTTACTGCTCATAGTATTTAAATGAATTCAGCTGTCTTGTTTCATCACACGAATCCACACTATTTGGTAACACAGTACACATTTTACGCGTACATTATAACACTCAGAACATTTATTTTGAAACAAGTATTTTAACTGACAAGTGCAGTACTAACTGCACACAGTTCGAGACAATCAGTGTTGCACCGCGTATTGAGAACGTCGCCTTCAATGCATAGCCGTCTAGCCTGATTACTCAGGATCAATCACAATCGCAAATACACCGCGCCCCGTGTTAACGTTAAAGGTAACGGCACCAAACACGCTATATACGCGTCCATTAATCGTAGCGTGGTGAACGCATGAGGTCTACTTACATATGCAGCATTAGACGGCGCGATTCTACACTCCTCTCTCTAAGTGGTTAACGAAAGGAAATGAAGAGAAAAGTGCCGACCCGTAACTGTCTCTTTTTACGAGGGCATCTCGACAGGTAGGCAGAGGGATGGGGTGGGAGAAGAGGAGTGAGACAGGAAGAAAATAGAGGATGATAGTAAGAAGAGAACCCGCACACAGAAGTAGAGAAGAGATAGGGAAGATGAAAACGGTCAAAGGAGATCGAGGGCGCGGTTCGCCGATCTGGTGAGAGCTAAACAGCACCGCAGATGACGGACGACACGCCGATCGGCGAGGGCTACGTGGTACAGTCAATCGAGGCGACTCACGGCACCAAGAGTTCGCAGGTGACGAGCCGATCGGTGAGATCTTCACGGGCAAGAGATCGCGGTCGACGCAAAACTATTCAGCTTGAGTTCCTCTGAGCGAATCCTGCACGCCTAGCGAGTAATCCGCAGCGTATTAGGACGCGATGTGTGCACAAGTACGGCTTGCATGCTGTTACATCGTTCAGAGAGAGACAAGTCAAGCACCGGCAATAGGGCCATCATTTCGTATTGAATTCGAGCGGCATTTCGCATGCCCATAGGCATGCGTATACGAAATCTGATCAAGCGTGGTGATTTCATATTTAATTTGGCTAGTGCGGCGCTTTCCACCGAAACATGAGCCACTGATGGCAGTGTTCCTGTGCCTACTAACACTTTGCTCAATACTGTAGCACTATATTTCAATGATTTTGCTTTTACTACGCTCTGGAGACATTTAAATACATCCAGGACCCACTAAACGCTCTGAAAATCTTTTAAATACTGAATCGTTGCCGGGCAGCCCAACAGAGCAGATGTCCGTTCTCTTTAAATTAATCAAGGATATTCATACGCGATCGTTACTAAGTGCAAATCTTCAGAACGAATTAACTGCCGACATAAAGTATAATAAATGTAGCCAAAAGACGAAAGAGGCAAAAGTTGTGGCCGTACAAAAGCGCCTGGACGATCTCGAGCAAAAATCTGAAACCCTCGACAAAGTTAAGGAAGAGTTACCTGAAACGCATGTTTTGGTCAACAACTTTGAAGCACGTAATACTTCGTTTCAGTAATGATTTGCCGCATTAGAAGACAGCTCACGGCGCAATAATCTTGTCTTCTATGGCCTTCCCGATTCTAAAGAAACATGGCAGGAGACAGAAGCCAAACTAACTGCAGAAATAAAGTGAGGTCTTGGTTCCTTCACAGGCAGCAATGTGCAGAAGTTGGGCTCCTTCTACTCCATGAAATCCCGCCCAATTATTGTCAGGCTTACTTACTTTAAATCTAAAGAGCAACTGTTAGCCCTCCGAGGCCAATTAAAACAAATAAACATTGATGTCTCCGAAGATTTTTCACCAACCACTCATCTTGTCCACAAAAAGCTAATCGAATTCCGTAACAATCAGCCTTATCTCGCCTTTTTTTAAACTACGCTACAATAAGCTGGTAGGAAATACCTGTTAGGTTTTTAATGCTAGCGTATTTGAATTGCAATCGCATGCTTCTCACGTAGGTCGCACTCGACATCCTCCTACAAATAGTTCACAATAGGAAAGCGAGAGGGGCGATGTTATATTCTCATCTTCCACAGCTCAGCTATCCATCCTTTATTCCAAAGAAGAATTGCAAATAAATCTGACTCCTTATCATCCGCGATAGATTCGTGTGGGACTCATGCAATTTCCCCCACGGAAACGTGGCTTTCTTCAGGTGTGCATGACAATCAATTGTTTGATAATGCACAAAACTTTACTGTCTATCGCTGTGATCGCACTACGCGCCGAGGTGGAGGCGTACTCCTGGCCATATCTAAATGCATTCCATCGTCATGCATACAGATTAATCACAACATCAAAATAGTATGGGTTCTACTAACAATCCGTCACTTAAAATTGTCTTAGGAATATGCTATCATTCTCCTTCATGTGCACAAACATTCTTGAGTGAACTCCACGATTCAATAAACTTAGTTGCGTCACGTTTTGCTTCAATGCCTTTGTTCTTAGTAGGTGACTTTAATCTCCCTAACATAACTTGGACCACTGATCCTTCATGCTTATTATCCTTTTCGGACCACGCCAAGGATTTAATAGACATCTGTTCTGTTTATGGTCTGTATCAACTGGTCACCCAACTTACCAGAGTAACGAGTACTGCCTCAAATACACTTGACTTAATTTTGACTAACACACTGACATTAGTTTCTGAAATCACTTATCTCCCCGCTCTCAGTGATCATTCCCTGCTGGCTTTTCACCTTAAAATGCCACCTCCCAAGCGGACTCATGAGAAAAAAGTGATATGTTATTTTAAAACAGGAAATTTCAATGCAAGCACTGCTGAATTGTCTAATTTCACTTATTCCTTTTTTTCTCAATTCGATGATCCCTATGTACAAGTGAACTGGGATCTTTTTGCTGCAAAAGTAGATGACCTCACCAAAAAAAAAATACGTTCCTAACCGTATCATTATCTCTAATAAGAAGGCACCATGGTACAACGCCGACATCAGACGACTATCGAACCGTAAAAACGACTTTACAAATCTGCGAGACTAGCACCCACTGAAGAACGTTGATTTACAAGGCTGCACACAACGCTTACGTTGCCGCCCTGAAATCCTCCAAGTTTCACTTTCTTTCTCGTAT
Source organism: Rhipicephalus microplus (assembly GCF_043290135.1). Lineage (NCBI taxonomy): Eukaryota > Metazoa > Arthropoda > Arachnida > Ixodida > Ixodidae > Rhipicephalus > Rhipicephalus microplus. Next base: position 422,306,191 of record NC_134710.1, on the reverse strand, counting down.
ACTGCCAGAAATGCTCCGAACCATTGTACGCAAATTTTGGCGCCTTATTAACCCTTTGCCAGATAACAGCATAGCTCTAGTAGATCATGTTGATAATCCAGTTCATACTAACATGTGTGCCGATCTTGTTAACGACACTTTCAAAAACAACTTTTCTTTAGTTGGTAACGTCATTCTGCCTCATGCGCACAACTCCGACTATATCGTCATGCCCCCAATTTCCATCAATCCTTCCGGTATTGCTAAACTTACAAAATATCTTGCTCAATCACTCTTCTCCTGGCCACGACAATATCGGTGCTAAATTTCTAAAGAGCATCGTTACTTACAGTTCATTGATACTAACAAAAATATTTCAACAATACTTAAATACATCAGCTATTCCTACACAACGGAAAATTGGGAAGGTAGTGCCAGTTTTTAAATCGAGTAATAAACACTCTCCGAATAACTATCGCCCGATTTCTCTAACAAGGACTTTCTGCAAACTATTAGAACATGGAATTTTCACGAACATCATTACCTTCCTTGAATCTGACTCTTTTTTACACCTGCACAACATGGCTTCTGCAAACATTTTTGATGCGGCCCACAACTCATAGCATTAACTCACAAACAACATCACACTTTGGACCAATCATCATACGCCGACTGTATTTTTTCAGACTTCAGTAAGGCTTTCAACAAAGTCCGTAACCAACTACTACTTTTCAAATTGAGCCTACTAAACATTGACAATAATTTACTGGAGTGGATGAAGTGTTTTTTATCTAACAAGGTTCAGTACGTTGCTGCTAACAATCATAATTCATCATCTGCTGTGGTCCACTCAGGAGTACCGCAAGGGTCCGTCCTTGGTCCACTTCTCTTTCTTATTTATACTAACGACCTCACGTCTTCTACTTCTTCAACATTCATTTTTTTACAGATGATTGCGTCATTTTTCGTTATATAACCTGTGATAATGACATTTAATTCCTTCAATCTGATCTTAACACCGTAGCAGCCTGGTGCAGTACATGGCGAATGGACTTAAACATTGGCAAATGTAAGGCAATGGGTGTAACAAGAACACCCAAACAGCCCGCTAACATACAACTTAAACAACGTCCCGCTTGATCCAGTCAACTCGTATAAATACTTGGGTGTTCTTATTACAAAAAACCTATCTTGAGCACCTGATATCAAATACATTAATAATAATGTAAATCGCATCTTAGGCTACATACGTCGTTAGGCTACATGTTAGGCTACATACGGCTACATGCTATCGTCTGGATACTGTGCCATTTTGTATCACATCATAGGACCCTATTCTAGCCGTTGGCTATGGGTCCACACAGTTTTTTGATCTATCAGGTTGAAATTGAAAATAAAGTGAAATAAAATGAAATGAAATGAAACAAAATTTTAAAAGCACCATTAACATTAAAGTTGCTCCTATATGAAACATTGGTAAGATCCAAACTCAAATATGCCTCTTTTGTGTGGGATCCTTACCACGATAACTTGATCACTTCACTGGAACTTCTATAGAATAACTCCGTGCGTTTCATACTGTCCAACTATAATCGCATTGCCAGTATATTTTTATTGAAATACAACCTAGGCCTCCCTTCACTTGCATCCTGTCGTAAAATATTCCACCTGGCCACTTTTTACAAAATATTCCTCATCCCGCCCTTCATGACCAACTAATCTTCAATCCTCAGTACATACCTCATCGTATCGACCATCGTCATAAGGTTGGGATTGCATTATGCAACTCGCAGCGTTTTTATCAATCATTCATACTTCGTACAACATCAGATTGGAATCATCTACCCTAAGACAATGTAACTATTACTAATAACCATCTTTTCCGTCAAGAATTAGCTAATTTTGTATAATCAAAAAGTGTACAAAGCATTGTGGTATATATTTTATGTATTATGTTTCATATTGCATTGAAAGCGTGGTCCTTACGCAGCTAATATTGTAAAATGAGTAGTTTTTTATTTTTAAATAACTCATTTTCATGCTGTATTTTGTTCCTTGTAAACTTGTAACCACTCCCCTCTATAATGCCACATGGCCTTGACGGTAAATAAAATAAAAAAAAACTGAAAATGAAATGAACCCTATTTGTCATATGCCTACGTGACAGTATCTCGAAGACGCGCGCTTTTAGGGAACTGAGGGGAATATTTAGCCGCTTTCACAATTACAGCTCATCTCACTGCGCAGTTGCAGTGTCTCGAGACGCTCTTGCCGCTTTCGCCGCAGCGCTCGCCGCTAGCACACGACAGGGCGCGGAAGGATACACTTAGATGTGCTCGCCCTCCTGATTGGTTGAGAAGGCCTGAAGATTGCCTAGTGCTGCACGGAACTTCTGGAACAGAGTATAGTGTGAAGTCCTGCACTCCTGTTTTCCGAAGCTGTGCGAAGTTTCTGCGTGCGTTCTTATCTCGCATCATATCCGACAATGTCGCAACAGCTTTATTCGGGAGATATGCTTCTCTAATATTATTATCATTGTCACGAGAAATGCAATATAACTATTAGAAAGGTCTCTGCTCCTACTATTGAAATAAGCTCCCCGACAGTGTTCTTTTGGCACGGAGATAACATAGTTCTCAGAAATGCCAAGGTCCCTTCATTGCTGTATCATATATCATGATATAGCTTTTTACTGTTTGTCTCATAACATATATCACCTGTTCAAATGTGTTGTATCCTTATATGCATATTCTACTATTCAAATAATCAATTTGTGATGGTTTGGTTCTGGAGTCTTATTGTGTTTAAATATAGTGTCTATTGCCACTTGGTTTGCTTGGGTGAGATCGAAGAGTGAGAGAGGACAAAGACGATCTCTCTGAGCTGCTGCTTGGCTAGTAACTAAACGAGCGCATTGTATCAAGTTTGTCGTGAGTAACGTGACAAGACTGGTGGAGTTGCTGGGTGCAACGTCTCACGATCCACCCGATGCCCAAGACCCCGCCCAGCAGCCGGAACACAAGCCCTGCACCCGTGGACACTCCTGATCATAGAGTAAGCCGCCGCCAACAAGGCCTACCGCCTGAGACACCAACCACTGACGCAGCGACTATGACTTCGACACAAGATCCCGTGCAAGCTCCGACACCTTGCACGCCTATCTACTGCACCGTCCAGAACCCGCTCATGCCTAGCCCCTTTCCCGGAGAGCAGCATGAAGATGTTGACGACTGGCTGAGTGAGTTCGAACGTGTCGCAGCGATCATGAAGATGCCGCGAAGCTCCGGAACGTATACACTTGCCTAAAAGACGGTGCCAAGACGTGGTTTTTGAACAGGGATGATGTTCTGACATCTTGGCGCGAGTTCCAGCGTCGCCTCCTGGAGACCTGCAGGAGTCCCGACCGCCGCGAACGGGTGGAGCGTGCACTACAATCACGCATCCAGATACCTAATGAGGCTGTCTCGATGTACGTCGAGGACATGACACGGCTTTTCAAGCAAGCGGATCCTGCTATGGCAGAAGAAAAAAAAGTTGCGCCACCTCATGCGTAAAGAACAACTTTTTGCTGGTTTGGCGCGTAGTACCCCCAAAAGTGTTACTGAGTTCCTTACTGAAGCGGGAACAATGGAGCAAGTACTGCACCAACGGTCTGCCCTGTTTGACCGTCAAGTGAATGCTGCCTCAACTCCCGAAATTTTCGCCACCCCTGGGAGCAAGAGCCCCGAATGGATTCGCGAGATCATCCGATCTGTCGTCCGGGAAGAAATGGAAAAGATGTACGGGACAAGGCAAATTTATCTTGGTTCTATCACCAGTGTCATCCGTGACGAGGTCTAACAGGTGTTGCACGCCCACCGTTTTCCGCCCATGTCGGTTGATCCGGAAACGGCTCCTGTGTCTACTGACAGTCGTCGTCGTACGTACGCGGAAGCCTTGCGATCTGCCACTCCTCTTTCTGGTCAAGGAGTCCCGACCCAGCCAGTGCCGCACGTCCCGATCCAGACAGTGCCGCACGTCCCGATCCAGACAATGCCATACGTCCCGATTCAGACAATGATGCCGTCAGTAGCGATTCAGTCAGCGCACACTGATTTGGACATCGATAGTCGCCGTGCACCGACGCGCAAGTCTGATCTCTGGCGTACGCCAGACAGACGACCCCTCTGCTATCATTGCGGGTAGGGCTGGTCACAATTACCGCGAATGCCCATACCGGCAACTTGGACTGCGCGGATTTTCCGTCAATTCCCCTCGTCCCCGAATTGGTCAAAGGCCAAGGGATGTCGAAGAGTATCTCGCGCAACAGCGTGCACTCTTTACACGACGGCAATCGCGGTCACCAGCTCCGAGGAGACCCGCAACCACTGGGCCACGTTTCGGGGTGACGGCACGGGAACGCTCCCCGAGCCCTCGTCGGGAAAACTGAAGGCAGCGGCCTTCGGGGGCAAGGTCTCTGGGACTCAAAGTGCGGAAGACCTCCCATCGACGCTTGCACGCAACGCCGAAGGCATTTCGTCAGAGAATAATCGCAGTACCGAAGAAACGCCGACATCCACATCTGAACCTAGTGACCGCGTGTCACTCGACATACCTGTGCTGATTGACGGTCTTCAGGTCAGTGCATTGGTAGACTGGTGCAGACTATTCGATTACAAGCGGGAGGCTAGCGAAAGATCTCAGGAAAGTGATCACGCCGTGGAATGGAACGCGAATTCGAACAGCTGGAGGACACTTTATAACACCGCTGGGTCGCTGTACCGCAAGAGTGAAAATTCGTGCGTCAACGTTTGTGCTCAGCTGCCTCGTTCTTCGCGACTGTTCGCGTCAGCTGATTATTGGCATAGACTTCCTTCGGGAATACGGTGCCATCATAAATCTCCGTGAGCGCATCGTGACCTTCTCGACTCAAGGCGCAACAGATCGAGACGCTGATAACTGCCGTAGACCTGCGCTGCGTGTTGCTGACGACAGTGTGACGCTGCCACCTCGAGCAACTGTTCCCATCGAAGTCACTTGTGAAGACTTCCAAGACGGCGACGTGGTGGCTGAAAGCAACCTATAACTTCTGCTGCTCCAAGGTGTATGCGCCGCCCGAAGTGTTGTGCGCGTCCGTGACGGACAGTCAACGATACTAGTTACGAACTTCAATTACGAGCACCGGCATCTTTTCCGCGGAACCACCCTAGCTTATGGAGACCTTGTTGCTGACGTCACGGAGTGCTTCGCGTCCGAGGAAACGCATGAGGATGAGGAATTTCTAGACCGCATCGACATTAATTCGACGCCTTCAGACGAGAGAAAGGCTGCACTTCATGACCTTTTAAGGGAGTTTCGATCTTGCTTCGCCTGTTCTTCCAAAGTCCGTCAAACACACCTCACGAAGCATCGAATTATTACCGACGATGACGTCCGCCCCATCCGGCAGCAGCCTTATCGCGTTTCTGCCAAAGAACGCGAGGCTATTCAGACACAAGTAAAAGATATGCTCGATGACGGGATTATTCTAACATCCAGCAGCCCTCAGTCCTTGCCAGTCGTTCTAGTGAAGAAAAAAAGACGGAACCCTGCGATTTTGTATTGACTACAGGAAGCTTAAGCGTCACAAAAAAGGACGCCTACCCGCTTCCACGGGTCGACGACTCCCTCGACAGGTTACGACGCACGAAGTATTTTTTGTCTATCGATATAAAGAGTGGCTATTGGCAAATTGAAGTGGATGAACTAAACCGAGAAAAAACCGCGTTTGTGACTCCAGACGGACTTTACGAATTCCGAGTTCTTCCCTTCGGCCTCTGTTCTGTACCATCAGAGGATGATGGACACAGTTCTTGCTGGCTTGAAGTGGTAAAGCTGCCTTGTCTACTTCGATGATGAGGTCATCTTTTCCGAGAGCTTCGAAGAACATCTGAAGCGTCTGAGAAAGGTTCTGGAAGCTATTCGCACAGCTTAACTCATGCTGAAGCCTCAAAAATGCCATTTCGGCTATGAAGAGCTGAAATTTCTGGGACATGTCATTAGTGCGGATGGAGTGCGAACTGATCCAGACAAAACTGCTGCTGTCGCCGCCTTCCCCGTTCCATCAGATAAAAGAGCAGTACGCCATTTCCTCGGCTTGTGCGCGTATTATCGCCGATTTATCGCCAACTTCTCGAAGATAGCTGAACCTCTTACGCGACTTACCCGAGAGGACGTGCCCTTTACTTGGGGCGCACAACAAGATACAGCGTTCACAGAGTTACGACAGAGAATGCAAACAGCCCCTGTTCTTGCCCATTTTGATGAGGATGCTGCTACTGAAATTCATACAGATGCCAGCAACGTCGGACTTGGCGCTGTCCTTGCACAACGACACGGCGGCGTTGAGCATGTGATAGCTTACGCCAGTCGTACTCTTTCTCGAGCCGAGACCGACTATTCTACGTCAGAAAAAGAATGCCTCGCAGTCGTGTGGGCGACGACCAAATTTCGGCCTTACCTCTACGGTCGTCCCTTCAAAGTGGTGAGTGACCACCACTCGCTCTGCTGGCTGGCAAATCTCAGAGATCCATCCGGCCGTCTCGCACGGTGGAGTTTGCATTTGCAGGAGTTTGATATTACGATTGTGTACAGGTCAGGGCGCAAACACGAAGACACCGACGCACTTTCTCGAGCGCCTGTGGGGAACGCTGTCATGGGCTCCGAAGATGAAGATGCCTTTCTCGGAGCAGTTGGCGACTCCGAATTCATGTCAGAACAGCGGGCAGACGACGAATTACGCTCAGTCATTGATTTCCTGGAAGGCTGCAACTCTCAGGTCCCTCAACACATTGCTAGCGAACTGTCCTCTTTTTGTCTAAGAAGAGGCATTCTTTACAAGAAAAACGCCCGTGGTAGCGATAAAGCTTTCCTACTCGTTGTTCCTACCGACATGCGTGATGAGATCCTCCTTGCGTGCCACGACGAGCCCTCGTCAGGACATTTGAGCTATTCGTGAACTCTCGCCAGAGTACGCCAACAGTATTACTGGCCGCGACTATCAACTAGTGTACATCGATATGTGAAAGGCTGCCGTGAGTGCCAGCGCCTCAAGACTCCGTCTGTGAGACCCGCCGGCCTGCTACAGCCAATCGCACCACCACGGACACCGTTTGACCTCGTGGGGATGGACCTTCTCGGGCCCTTCCCGTTGTCGTCCTCTGAGAACAAATGGATTATAGTTGCGACAGATTATCTTACTCGTTATGCTGAAACAAAAGCGTCACCCCGTGGCACGGCCTCTGGAGCCGCGCAGTTCTTCGTGCACCAAATCGTCCTACGGCATGGTGCCCCGTCATGCATGATTACGGACAGAGGGACGTCGTTTAGAGCGCGAGTGATGAAGGACATTTTTAAACTGAGCTGCACAAGTCACCGAAAAACAACGGCTTATGACCCGCGATCCAATGGACTGACAGAGAGGCTTAATAAGATCATAGCGGACATGCTGTCAATGTACGTAGACGTACAACACAAAACCTGGGACGAGATTCTTCCATACATCACGTTTGCTTACAATACGGCAACGCAAGAAACAACGCGATTTCCGCATTTCTGACTTGTTTACGGACGCAACGTGCGAACCATGCTCGATGCTATGCTTCCGTGCGACCAAAGCAATGAACTTGCTCAAGACGCTGAGCAATACACTCAGTACGCCGAAAAAGCTCGTCAGCTAGCTCGCATAAACACCAGTCACCAACAAGATGCAGACGCACGACGTTGCAGCCTTCGCCATCTAAATGTCACCTACCACCCTGGGGACCGAGTGTTGGTGTGGATCCCTGTCCGGCGACCAGGCTTATCTGAAAAACTCCTAAGCCGTTATTTTGGACCGTACAAGGTTCTTAGACGAGTCACAGATGTTACCTACGAGGTATTTCCGGATGGCGCAGCGTCTTCTCGTCGACAGCTTCGGCCCGAAACCATGCATGTCGTTTGGCTGAAGCCCTACTTCACTCAGTAGCCCTTGTGGTTTAACGTGCTACGACATGCCGTGACTTTGCGTTGGTGCTGCTGTTTGCGTTCTCTTTTGTTTTTATGCCTTTTCTTTTTGCGCTTGGCGCAAGCGTTGACAAAACTTCCTCATTTGCGCTGAGAGCACTGGCACTCTCCCTCTTTTGGTTCTCTGTATCTGCGTGTGCATGCCTTCATTTTTTTATTTACGAGCATCGAGTCAATGCTTTCAAAGGGGGGGGGGGGGGGCTATTGCCACATGGTTTGCTTGGGTGAGATCGAAGAGTGAGAGAGGACAAAGACGATCTCTCTGAGCCGCTGCTTGGCTAGTCGACTCAACGAGCCCATTGTATCAAGTTTGTCGTGAGTAACGTGACAATATAAGCTACATGTTTGTCGTTTTTTCCCCTTTGGTTTTATGGTGCATAACAAACTTTTTATATACGTTTCTGTGTGTCATCCCTTGTTTGCCGACATGCCGGGCTGAACATTGCTAGATTAGGTTCAGTTTTCAAACTCTCGTGAGTGCATGGACTGGCCACCGATCGTTGCTTCAAGTGGCGCTTCTGTTCCATCTTGCTCGGTCAGCGCGGTGCGGTCAAGGTGAAAATGCGTTCCGTCCGCGGCTGCACCTGCACTTGGTCTTGTTGTGTTTGTGCATGTTTTGCATGGTTTTGCGACTTTTTCTGGCCTTGCCACGTAGTGATGACAGTAGTAAAAAAGTGAACGATGCCAACGCGCTGTGTCCTTGGGTGCACGAGCGGCTATGCGACGGACATCAAGAAGTCAGTCCAGCATTCCTTCACCGCTCCCACTGACGAGACGCTTAGCTCGGCATAGAACAGGGCCATTCCTTGTCAAAAAGCTCGTCAAAAACTAAAGAAGTTGAACATTACAACCAGTGAGAATGTTTCGCCTGCCACACGGCATGCTCGCAAAACGCTCACTATTTTTGCTAAACACCAAGCCAGTGAACCAAGCTATCAGTTAAGATAAAAAAGTGTAATCAACAAGAAAAAGTACGTATAGGACCCCGAAACTGATACAGTAAAAGAGCTCCACACAATACCTATGTATAATGCTCAACTACACCATGGACGCACACATGCGTCACCTGCATCGCAAACTGCTATGCGGGAATTGGTGAGGGTATGCGGGTCCGCGCAATGAAAAATGCCCTTTTTTGTAACATTCGTAGCATTGTTGACAAAGGTGAACTTTTATAATCCGGAACTGACACATGCAATGCCAATATCATGGTTTTAACTGAAACATGGCTTCCCTTCGGTATTGAAGATAGCGAAACATTTTCCGCAGCATGACACTTTTCAATATATCGTTGTGATCGTAGGGAACGTCAAGACGGTAGTGCTTTATTGGGCTTACGTAAAGATCTACCTTCTCATGCTATCTAGTAGCAAGAACTTTAGAGACTGAATGGGTGATAACCCAAATAGCCTATCACAATTTTTTCTTGGTATTTTATATCGTCCTCCTAACCTATAACACAGTGCTTCATCAGTGAATGACACGACGTACTAAATTCTGTCGCTTCGAAGCACAACCATCTTTTTATTCCATTGCTCAGTGAACTTCACATACCATACATAAGTTGGTCCGGCGATGCTCCCCTTATTCATTCATCTTGCTCCTTATCTTAAGATTTTGTAGACTTGTGTTCCCTTTTCTAATTAACCTAGCTTCTTAGGCAACCAACTCGAATAACACAGTCGGTGTCAAAGACTCCAGACCTCGTTCTCACAACTCAGGCCGACCATGTTTCTGACATTACGCACTTGTCTGGTTTTACTGATCATGCCCTACTTTTATTCGATATGAATACAGCTCGACCTACGCTTTCTATCAAAAGGAAACTACAAATATTACAATAATGCCAACTATGATGCTATAAACGAAGAGCTTGAAGCTTTTCTTGATAACTTCTTGATCGCATTTGAGAGTCGTAGTGTTGAGACCGATTGGAGCAGGTTTGCAGCAAAACATTAATGTATCAACAACCAAATATGTATCTATTATCACGATCAGCATGGATTCGATTTCTCCGTGGTACAACAAGCACCCAAAGTATATATCAAATAAAAAAAGTGTCTTTTTTATTCTGTTAAGAATTAACCTGCGACTCATCATTTGAAATATTATACGATAGACGCAAAAGATAACTTGCTAATCAGCATCCATGTGAGCGTTGCTCAAAAGTGAACCAAAAAAAAAAAATATGGCGTGTGATTAGAGCAAGCAATGCTCATGCCCCGCCGCGGTGGTCTAGTGGCTAAGGTACTCGGCTGCTGACCCGCAGGGCGCGGGTTCGAATCCCGGCTGCGGCGGCTGCATTTCCGATGGAGGCGGAAATGTTGTAGGCCCGTGTGCTCAGATTTGGGTGCACGTTAAAGAACCCCAGGTGGTCTAAATTTCCGGAGCCCTCCACTACGGCGTCTCTCATAATCATATAGTGGTTTTGGGACGTTAAACCCCACATATCAATCAATCAAGCAATGCTCATTGAATTACCCTAACTGATAAATCAGGCAACGGCACCTCTGACAACGGATGCTGTGAAGTTCTTAAGGAAGTATTTTCAAATAATTTCTCTTCCAGCACAAGCACAGCAGTGTAATCATCGCATAATTCCAACTGATTGATTCATTGATTTATATGTGGAGTTTTACGTACCAAAACCACTAAGTGATTATGAGAGGCGTCGTATTAGAGGGCTCCGGAAATTTCGACCTCCTGGGGATCTTTAACGGGCATCCTAATCTGAGCACACGGATTTGCAGCATTTTCGTCTCCATCGAAAATACAGCCGCCGCAGCCGGGACTCGATCCCGTGACCTGCGGGTCAGTAGCCGAGTACCTTAGCCACTTCACCGCGGCGGGGCGCATATTTACAACTACACAACTATGTTTCCGCTAGAAATAAGTTTCAATAGCGTAATAAAACCTAATAAGTCATTCAAAATATTTTCCTCACCGGTGTTCGATCAAATGGAAGCAGAGCTTTCAAAGAGCACAATGACATAATAATCTGTACTATACTAACAATGATATTCAAACAGACTCCTGACAGTGGTTCTCGTTCATCAAACGGGAAAACATGGAAGGTGATTCTGTTCTATAAATAGGGTAACATGCATTTCGCTATTAACTGCCAGCTTATCTCCCTTACTAACACACCGTGCCCTATTCTTGAACATATGCACTTCTCAGATATTATAAAATGGCGTGACTCCAACTCGTTTTTATCATCATCACAACACGGTTTTCATAAAACCTACTCCTGCGAAAGAGAACTAACGTCTTTTGTGCAGGAATTACATATTCTTTTAGATGACCCTTTATTTGCCGACTGCATTTTCTTCAATTTCTTGAAAGCATTCTACAATGTTTGCCATAAATTAGTTTATTACAAGCTTAGTCTACTTAACATTGTCCTAAACTTCTGACCAGGATTCCATGTTTTCATCTAAACCAGTCTCAATTCATTTCAGCAAACACCACTTCTTTCACGACTCAGCTCTGTAAAATCTGGTGTTTCTCACAATTATGTGCTTGATCGCCTTCTTTTTCTAATTTACATAAGCGACGTAACTTCTAGCGTTTCAAACCAGTCTCAATTCATTTCAGCAAACAACACTTCTTTCACGACTCAGCTCTGTAAAATCTGGTGTTTCTCACAATTATGTGCTTGATCGCCTTCTTTTTCTAATTTACATAAGCGACGTAACTTCTAGCGTTTCTTCAAGTATTCACCTTTTTGCAGACGATTGCGTAATCTTTAGGAAAGCAACTTGAGACAATGATATGCAAATTTTTTTCCATATGACCTCAGCGCAGTCTCTTTATGGTGCAACGAGTCGGAAATGAAAATGAACATAACTAAATGCAAATTTATGCGAGGAAACCAATAGAAAACGATTCAACCTATTTTTAGACTCAATCGAGAACTGTTAGAATTTGTGTCATCGTACAAACATCTTGGTGTGCATACACCGTCAAACCTAACATGGACTCATCATATCACACACATTCTGAATAAATCGAATATCATGCTCGATTACATTCATCAAAATGTTTCAACATCACCTTCTTCCCTAAAGCTTCGTTTCACAAAACACTAATCAGATCTGAACTTGAATATACTGCATCAGTATGGGATCTTTTTCATGAAAATCTCTCACATGCACTAGAAATGATTCAGGACAATGCTATCTATTTTATTTGCTCTCAATATAGTCGCAGTGCCAGCATAACGTCAATTAGAAATGATCCTAATTTACCAACTCTCGCATTCTGACGCAAAACGCGTCATCTTGTTTTTTTCATAAGCTTTACCATCAACCACGCTTGCATAACGAACTAATCAGTCTTCCGCTGTATACTTTTCCTGCAGACTAAACAAATAAAGTCAGAATTCTACCATGTAGAACTCATGAATTCTCGAATTCATTATTTCCACGTACATAAAAAAATGAAATTGCCTTCTCGCAATAAGGGTAGAAACTAGTGACTCTGATTTATTCAAACGTGCTTTACCAGTGACGTCATAGTTTTTTTGCAACATTTATTCTGCACGATGTAATTGCTATGTATAATTTTAATTGATGTATGGTGGTATTGCACCTTTCACTATTTCATTGCGTTACTATGATTTCTTTTCTTTGTTGTCATCCGCAAATGCAAGTGTGTTATATTATTGACCTAATTGTTGTGTTATTTATATAAGTATTCTATAAATATTGTGCAAGTTTATTCTAGTATTGTATAACTGGAGCCGTTCTATTGAAAATAACCAGTCCCTCTGTATGGTCTTTTGACCCTGAGGGCAAATACATAAATAAATAGTACAAGTAGTATGTGGGGTTTTATGTCCCAAAACCACGATATCATTATCAGAGACGATGCAGTGCACCGTTCGAAAAGTTCGACTACCTGCGAGCACTGACATTGCATAGTACACGGGCCACTGGCATTTGTCCTTCACCGAAACGTGACCGCCTTGTCCGGGATCGAACCCGGGACCTTCGCGTTGGCAGCTAGCACTATAACCACCGCTCTACCACGGTGGACCGGATAAGTTTATAAGAAACGCACTTGCGTTAGCAACGTATTCGTTGCTAATGTGCTGTGTTGCCAGCCGTGATTGTCCGTAGTTATGTTGGTCGACTGCTGACGCGTAGGTCGCGAGATCGAATCCCGGCCGTGGGAGCATTTCCGCAGCCCAAAAACTGTGATATCTTTCGCGTGCTACCTGGTGTTTGAAAAGAAAAGAAACGCCATTGCACTATCAAGCATGGCAAACAATAAGTACAATGCACCAACAATGTCATCTATTGTATTCCGCTTTCATGCCGGGGATGCTTTGTAGAACCAAACAGGAAGGTGTCTAAATGACCGCTTTCATGTGCAAAACACTAATGCGCGCAACGCAAAAGAAGAATTTTTGGCTATTCATTGCCACTCCTGTGGTTGCATGCCCCTGTTTGAAGAAACGGCAATCATCGGCAGACATCCAGAGCAGTGTCACGAAATCATCGAAGCCGCTCATATCGCGCAAGAAGGTTCACTACGCATCAGCATAAAATCTGTCTGTTTGCTGCATCTGAGGTTACTGCAGCTCAAAACACTGTTTCTTACATGCCGCGGGGAACTAAATGGACATGTAAATAAGTGCCGACTCAATTTTCCGACGACGCTCGTGGAGTGGAAACACTTTTAGTTACCTGCCGAGTTCCTGGCTTGGCCCCAACATTTCTTCATCATAGAAATCGCTCTCAAAACTTCGCTCCTCTCCAGTTTTTTTTTGTTAGCTTGGAATAAAGTTTTTGTAGAGTAAGTACTCCTTGGCAAAATATGCATACATAACGCAATCTTTCAAGAGAAAAACTGCTTTCATAAAATATTTTGGCAAGGTTTCTGGACGCGTATTTGGCTGCAAAATTTCAGTAATATTATTTAGCTTCCAACAGTGTACACAAACGCGTTTAAATAATATATAAGCCAAGCTTGGAATTCATACGAGAAACCATACTACCAGAACAAGTTTTCTGCCGAACATCACTCAGACTACGTTTTGCGAAATCCGACAGGATATGACTTGGCCAACCGTTGCTTTTTCTCATCAATATTCCAGCCGTTCACTATTTTAATTGCAGTGAACCAGCACTATTTGTTTCTATATAGTGAATTTAAGGAGGTGGTGGAAGTGGCTGGGACGTTGGCTTTGCTGTCAGCCTTCTGCCTTGCTTTTGAATATCAGCTTACTTTATGGCCTAATGTGAGTAACAGATTGCGTTCTCACGTTCAAAGGTAAAAGGAATTGTTGAGGTTGATGACATATTTTTACTGTTAGCAGGATGCCCTCAGTGAACCACATATCTATCTAAACCTTCCTACCATTTCTTTTTTTTTCTGAGGTTAAATATGTGTTGCTATACCACCAAGCATGGCATCATAACGCTGCAACAGAGCGCTCACTCATAAACGCATTAAAAAATAGACCTTGCATACAAATCGTCACGGACTTTCAAGTCATCAATGTCGTTGACTCGTGATGATGAGGACTTATTGGCCTGTAATCGAATTCATGACCTTATGCTTGGAAGCGAAATGCCGCACATTCATTCAGCCACCGTTGTCATCGGCGATTAATTTAGACTACTGTCATTCTAAGTGCCAGTTTCCTGCGTTTTGGAGTCATAAAGCGTGCAAAGTGTTTCTTCCCATTTTTATTAGTAACAGTAGACAAGAAAAACAAGTCTCAAACAAAAGCGCACATGCAAAGTTTTTAAAGACCCGTTGTTTGGAACACAAATCCTTTAATCGTTCTTGCGTGTTGCAGCAACGTTTGTATGGTTCTTACACAGAAGTAGGCTCCGATGTCGTAACCACTATAAAGCGTCCTCTTCAGAACGGTATGTGGGCTCTAACTCCGACCTCCCCCTGTGGTTTTCCTCGGTACGAGTGGCCGTCGAAGCGGCCGAAATTCATCGATCCTTGGGCGTAGCCGGTAATGCGGCCGCCGTTCTTAGAGTGGTGCAAGTCGTACTCGCCGCGGGCGCCCACGTTGGCGTTGAAGTTGCGACCGCTGTTGCCCGACGCCGATCCGAACACGTTCAGGCGATGCTGTGAAAGAATTAGATGCAGGAGGTCAGTGAACAGATTGGAGGCTCTGGAGTGGTTCTTGATTTTGCCATGTATAGGAAGAAGAGGTAGGGTTTGCCTACAAGGTACCGAAGTGATATAGTACTTCAAATTAACATTGGTCATTATCAATTAAACAGAAAGCTTACGTAACGACACAAGATTCTGATGGATGCCAGCCGTTCTCTCCAGCCAATTGTCATGTCGGACAAATTATGAGCGAAGATGAGCCGCCAACAGGAAACTTTGGTTGCCACTGAAAAACCTTCGTGTCAATTCACCGCTATAGATTATTACGACGAATTCTATTGGAAGAGCAGGAGCACCCAAAAGCACGCTGAAAGTGCTCTTTAGAGCCGGCGTGTTTCAGTGGTCGAACGGGTGCAGGAGCACCACCATCCATTGTTAGAGCGAGAGTGCTTTAGCTGCGCCGAGAGCAGCCAGAAGCAGTTCGCAGTGCTCTCGCCTGAAAAGCGGAGTAGGTGCAGTATGACGAGCCATGTGGCCCTTGAACGTCACGATTTCTGAGTTCTTCTTAAGCCGGCGATTGCGGCTGCAATGGCAGCAACCATGTGTAGTTTGACACCGCTGTTTTGTACGGATGGCTACTATGACAGCTGGACGTTTGCCAAATGGGTCGTTGCACAAACATACTAGGTATTAGGATAATGAAGAACATGTGGCTAACCGATTTCACACGTATTTTGCTGCTGACCCTCAAAGAATATGCCGGGGCTTGCAATGTTTCAGTTTCCCCACTTGTCACTTTCTCCCCTGCCCTCCGGAAGCACGGCGTATTCCATTGGCCGGTCGAGTGGCCCTGCTCTGAGTGATCTGCTCCCAACTCCACATTGTCCTGCTCCTCTTCGCCTGTTCTCTCGATAGAATTTGCTATTAGTAACATGCAAGCTGAAAGATGTGATCACATATATGGTGACCGAAGCATTAAAAAAAATGACTGCTTCACGAGCTTAAAAATGTTTTACTAGTATAAAAAAGAAAGATTGCGTCACAGTTAAAAATAATAAATATTTATTGTTCTTGACTTCATGGCGATTAAAATAATAATTTAACAAGCACATTCATTAGCGGTTGTCCTGCCTCACTGCTAAACACGAGGGCGTGGGTTCGAATCCAGCACACGGCGGCCGCGATTCGATCAGCAAGAAGGTTTGAATACTAAGGTTTAGATTCATGTTTAAAAAAAAGACGAGGTGAGAATTAAGCAGTAGTTTTCCACTATACGACGTGCCTTATAAAGGTAGCGACTATTTGTTGCCGTCCCGGTTCTGCGTGTGACCGGTCGAAAACATTTGCTGCAAACGCTAAGCTCAAGACGCACCTGCACGCAACAAAACATTCTAAAATGTTGTCGTCAGTTATACAGAAAAATAACGTTTGTAATCAGATCGTGCACATCATGGAAATAGTAGTTTACATTTGGAAATTTCGGGGAGCACTGCATGTTAAGCTATCATGGTCCGTGACTTAGAATGAGATGTAAATAAAAGATCCATACAATTTGCAAACGAGATTTTTACACCAGATTCGTTGGCTGTCCCCGTCAACGACTTTTTTCTGCCCATGTTTTCTTACTGTGAACAGAGCTGACAGGCAGTTAGATGATGCGAGCAAAATGCTGGTCGTCTTTCACCTGTCTCACCAGCCCATCGTCTCGACTATAGCCCAATTAAATGAATGGTTACTTCCTTTAGCTGAGAACAACTGCAACAAATAATGGTTTCTACATCTACTAACGCCGCTCTGTTCTCCATACATGGTCATTACAGCATTACATCTTAATGACCATTGGTTTAAATAAATAATTAAACTGTGGTCGCGAAAAAGGCATTAGATTCACACGTTTCGAGCACTTACCCGAGGTGGATCGGGCTTGAAATTGAAATTCGCACGTCCTCCCTGTTGAACACAACAATGAGAAAAAGAAAATGATTGTCGTTTAGCTATTGATGAATAGCGTAACACTTTCACGCACTGAGAGTGCGGACAAGTTTTGATATTTTTTCACAATTTTTCATTTTTTTGCAATTATTCCCAGCACTATCGACCAATTAAGTTTGGAGTTTTAATAAGTACTATTGTGTTGGACGTGCTCAGTGGCCTAGATACTTGCGGTCGTAGTTAGCATTGGTAGTTGTGGGAGAAACTAAAGAAAAAAAAACCCGGTTGGTCTCGGGTGGCCTTTAGAAAATTTTTATAGCCAAAGTTATTTGCAGCCATTCAATGCGACCTTCGCCAGAGAACACTGGGAAGATTCGGCAAGTTAAATCTATATTGACTCATCAATATTACGTTTGAAATAAAAATTGTTATACCCATAAAACCTTATAGCATGGCTTATAAAATTAAAAGTTACTAAGTCGAAAGCATAATTATAAGTTAAACAATATTGTTCTCACCTGCGCTACAACCATGGTGACAACTTGAGAAATATGAAAAGAAAGAGCGAAAAAATAATTTGTAGTTTTTTTTTATAAACAACACTGAAGACAAAGGTAAGCACACAATTGTTATGGTGATTGGGGCGTCTAAGTGATTAAATGCAAGCCTTATTGCCAAAATATTTGCATCCCGGAAAATTATTGCTATACATAAACACAAGCGGAGAGATATGTAGTGGTTACAAGCAAAAATTACGCAACCATATTTTTTCAGTATTAGTACAAAACGCAGGTACTATTGTTGCGTCTAATGCATGTAGTGCTTAAGAGGTTAAACGCAATAAGGAAAGAAATGACACCTTAAATTCGATACTCTGGTTCTCAATATTCGGGTCTAAAGAAAAGCACGAAACTATAGCTGCACAATGCAGGAGCATGCGCCGAAGCGTTGATCGTCAAAAATCAATGGTATTCTTCAAATCAACCAATATTTAGGAGACTGTGCTGTTTACGGGACATATAAAGAAGGAGGAACGAATGAAGTGAAAGCTCACCAACGAGCGCGACGACAACGCAAAGCGATACACGGCACATGTTTGCAGAACACCCGCCTAAGAGAGGACTCTCCAAGGCACAAGGGTTGGCAGTGAAGGAGCGAATGGCTCACTTACGAACGATGCTCCGGCATTTATGCTGTTAAGCGTTCCGTACAGACGGCCGTGGGAAGGGTAAGGGACTGGGCTTCATTACATTCGGGCTTTCGCTTTCCTTTGATTTCGCGAAGTCGCGTCACCTCTTGTTGGTTCCGTTATTGAAAAATATCGCATCGGTGGCCCATCCGGACGAATCCGGAGGACAGTTGCCTCGCAGCAGGGCAAGAGTTCCACCCCGAACGCGTGTGAAAGGATCGGGCCGACGTTGTCGAGATGGCTCTGGTTTCCTCGACGAGTTGGCGAGAGAGACGTGCCCGTCGGGAATTCCCCTTTACGCAAACAAGCGTTTACGTTTCGCTTCCGTGAGGAATATGGCGCGCGGCTCGATCATTCAACGCTATGGTCAGTTCCTAGATTATCAGAAAGAAGGAAGGAAGCAAAGGGGAAAAAAATAGAAAGACGACACAGTGACACCGGTTAAATTTCGAAAGGAAACGTTAAAAGACGACGCGGATCCATAACAACCCGGATACGAGCTTTCACTTTTAAATTTCTCAGCAATTTAGCACCGCGTACCGTACGGACAAAAAGTGTACAGTGTATTAAGCTGAGAATATGGCGGAAGCTTGTTTGTTCGAAATGGAACATTTTACAGATCCTATTTCAATCCCACTTCAACGAAGAGATCCGCACACTAAACAAATGATAAAAGAAGAGCACAAATTTGTTATTGTTTCGGCTCCTTAACGTAATCCGTGTTCATGCAGATTATGAACAAGGTGCCCGGGAAGCATCCGAATCGATGGAACTTTTGTTTGTTGTTGTTGTTTTTAATTCACTAAGGCCGATGTTGGGATCCTTTTCTTTAATCAGAAAATTAAACAGGCAATGACACCAAAGTTTTGATCATAATACTTCTTTTAGGTTAATCCTTTTGCATGCACAAATAAGCTGACGAAATTCTGGAAAATTTGTATAAACATGCGAGCAGCCAGGCTGTCGGGCTACATTGGTGCACTTGACGTACAAAGCAGATTGTTGCGCGAGCGGCGCATGTATTATGACGAAAAATTTTCTTCCGTGGTCCGCTGCACGTGAAATCGATGTATTTTAGCTTTATTCTGTTCTGAATTGAAATTGAGCAATTTGCAGCAGCTGTAATTGCGGTATAAGACGACTGACCTGCTCCTTGCAGCACGTGACGTCACAGGAGCCATTGTGAAATGGCGGGTAGCATTGAGTTTACAGCCAGTGATTTCTAGGGCCTGTTTTGCGCTGAAGTATTCTTTTACTTTATGACCCAATTTTTTATACAAGTACGGGCAAAGCAGACCATCAACGTCTTGTTTTCGTGGAAAATTACAGCTTTTTGGGTTACCATGTGAAGGCTTTTCAAGGCAGCTTCGAAATAGTGGCCGATAGCCTGAAGGCAGCTGCGGAGCTGGGCAGCATTCTTAGTTTTTTTTCTGGTTTTATCTTTTTTAGGGGCTAAGCTCCTAAAGCAGTGGGTCTATCCCTCCTAGCTCGTACGTGACCACCTAGTTCGATGACTCAGCAGGTGTGGAAGGACAGACAAACAGAGACAGATGGACGGACAGATGGGCGGACGATTCACGGTTTGCCGATAACACCCTCCGAACCTTCAGCCCACTTGGTATCATTCAGTCCGTAGATATGCTTTCTTTTTCTCTTCTCCAGATTTTCTCTGTTTTTCTTCTTATTTCCTTTTACTTTTATTTTCTTCCCAATTTACCATTTGTTTATTTCTCCTTCTCGCTCGCTTCATTTTGCTTCATTTTTTCTCGCTCGCTTCATTTCGCTTCAATTTTCATACGCTGTTTTACCCCTTAAGTATTCCGCACTCAATATTATCGTCATAGCGAAGAAAACCTCACTTCGTCGCAAGCGTATGCTCATTAAGCTGCAGTGGTCTATGCCAGATGTAGTTTTGTCTGCGTCATTATCATCACCATGGTGCTCTAAAAAGAAAATGAAGAAGACTTATTGATCATGCGAGCATTGGATTATCAGAACAACACCTGTCTCAATTAAGTACTAATATAGCAATTGCAACGGATGCATCTATGAGTGGCGAGAAGGCAGGTGTGAATATTTTTTCTCTCTCATTATTCTGGTTATTTTCATTACGCCTCCCAGATTATACAACAATATTTGAAGCGGAATTAGCGGCTGTTATACTAGCTATTCCTGCACTTCCTGCGACTTATTCGACAGCTATGATGGTGACTGACTCATATAACGTGTGTTCAATTTTATCATCGTCATCGGCATCAGCAGTACTAGAAACTTTCAAATAAGTGATCATTAGGAAGCTTACTAATCATTAATCCCAGCAAACATTCGTCTTGTGCGAATGATATGGGTGCCAGGTCACCGTAGTATATTTATAAATGAGATGGCTGACACACTCACGCGAACATCTTTTGATCTTCCGATTGTGCCAATCATGCCTCTCACGGCTTATGTAACGGCAGCGAGGTAGTTCACAAGACTTTCTCTTTTTGACGACTCATCAAAAATTACGATACCGAATCCAGATGCCTCGCACCCACACTTCACATGGAATAATAAATGGTGTCCCACACGTAAATTGCAAGTCTTTATAACAAAATTACGTTGCCGAGTACAACCTTTTAATTTCTACAGGTCTGGTCTGGTGCCATCCCCTCTGTGCTCAAGCTGTAACAAAACTGAACGTATCGACCATTTTCTGATAACATTTCACCGTTTGCAAAATAAAAAAAAACTTTGATTCAAAATTTTATTCAAAAAAAACTAGGAATATCACTTAATACCTAATATTAATATTTGTTGTATATTAATGATTTAGTAACTGTTGTTGACCCTACTGTTGAAATTCGATTGTTCGCTGACGACTGTGTTTTGTTTCGGGAAGTCACATGTACTAATGATCAGAACGAACTCGAAAAAAACATTGAAAACGTGCGGGAGTGGTGTGTAGAATGGGGAATGGAATTAAATTTGGAAAAAAGTGTATATCTCTGTGTAACGAGAAAGAAAAACCCTAGTAAAGACGTGTATAAATTAAAATCGTCTTCTCTCACACAGGTTGAGAGTTATAAGTACCTCGGCGTTACGCTAACAAACAACTTATCATGAAACATGCACATAGATAATATTTGCTCGTCTGCCTTCCGGAAATTATGCTTCCTAAGATATAAGCTCAGAAATTCCCCTCCAAACGTAAAGCTTCTTAGTTATTTCATTTTCGTTAGGCCGAAGCTGGGGTATACGAGTATCGTGTGGGACCCCCATACTAAACAAAACGTTAAAAAACTTGAAAGGATTCAGCGGAAGGCCATTCGGCTTGTTTATTCTAGGTTTTTGCGAACGGACTCCCCCGCAGACCTAATGCTAGCTAATAATATTCCTTCCCTTCAGGATCGTAGAAAGAAGTCCCGCCTTGATTTTCTGTCTCTTTTATATAATCGCAAACTTTCCCTTGATCCAACCCCTTTTCTTTCTCCATTAAACACAAGACCGACAAGACATAGCCAACCAAATGCACTAACTCCGTACTTCGCGAGAACGGACACGTTCAAATTTTCATTTTTTTCCACGCACCATTTCAGACTGGAACCAGACAATCGAATGTAGTACTTGTGATACTGAGTAACTGTGTACTGTTTTTTTTCGTTTTGTTTTGCGTGTATTGTATTTCTCTTTGCATTACACCATGCCCTCCTGCTTGGACTGAAGCGTGGTACGCAGTATGTATTAAATAAATATTAAATAAAATACTCCCAGTATTTTGTCTTTTGGGGCCACTTCATTGGGACACGGTGACAGGAACATCTGCGGGGCTCTCTGCGAATTCCTATGTAACACAAAAAGATTACCTTGCTGAGCCATTGATCAGCTCTTGATTTTTACTAACCAATCTACCATTTATTATTTAGCTGTTACACTGTAAGGATTTAACCTTCAGAAGAATTTCATATAACGATTACACCTCTTATATTCAACAAATTCTATAATTTTTCTCGCCCCCCTTTTACATTGTGCCAAAATAATTTCACAGTCAAATCAAAGTCATCCTATTCCCCTAGCCTGGAAAACCTGAAGGTATTGACTTGCATTACCCACCGGCTTCTTGCCCAATCCCCCTTAGTAGGTGAGAGCCAGAAGAGAAAGGATCAAGCCAGCAAGTAATGCGCTCCGTTTGCTATCATATGCGTGCTTTTGCCTGCGTTGGGCGAGGCGACGACGATAGCGTATACGACAGCCCGGCAGCTCCTGAAAGTGCGCTTTACAGTACTTAACCTTTGAAAGGTGGCTTCATTGCCGCAAAGTATGAGCGCTGCGAATGCTGCAGAAACAAGGCTATGAGTTGACTAAGCCCAGAATGTGAGTATTTTGTGTCAGGTTCCTTGAAGCTGTACTAACCTCGCTTCAAAAATATTCGCGCATAGCCTCCTCCTTTTCTACCTTCATCTTTCTCCTTTCGCTAGTGAAGCCCGAATTATTCTTATTACTTCCGTTACCTACATTACGATATTCTGCTAGTTATACATGCGCAGGAATGGTTCGGAAATTCAAAGAATGTTGGCCAGAAACCCAATACAGTCAATATACAGTTTTTTTTTCTTCTAGAAACTGCAGAAGCTTATAGCGATTGTATGTGAGTCATTTGTCACTCGTTTTTCGACACGTACTCAAGCTCGAGGAGGAAATACTTTGGCGTAACTAAAATGAAATATTGAGACTAATTAACACAAGCTTGTTAATTACCTTTGTGTTTATTGACTGGAGGAAAGATGTCTAGCGACTACCGATTTGTGCCATGCCTATGCTTTTCAGAAGTTGCTGTTGTTGCACGTGATTCGGTACAAGCACAATCGAACTCTGAGGGTGGCATTGAAAGAGATCACTAGATTTATATGTTGCGTCGTAATTTTCAGCTGCAGTAGCCCTATAAGGCGATTGAATTTACAGTGAAGAGGGCACCAACAATAAACGGACATGACGCTCGTCTTGCCCTCATTTGTTGTATATTTATTTGTTTCACAGACTAAGCATGAGCGGAAGCCTTCGGTGTTAAAAGTAAAATCACAGCAACTAATTATCCGTCATTCTTATTTTCTGTCGTGACGTTACAAGACAGTGATCGATGTATATATAGATATATCTTAACAGCATTCTCGTTTTCGAGGTCGATTACCTGTTCAAATTGGATTTGTCTGCGTGCTACTTCGCCCCCGTGAGTATCGTCTAAAGAAATGAAGCGGGAAGAAGAATAAAATTTTTACTTTTTTCTACAGACACCTGCTTCAGTACGTCTGCACGCATCATTGTGAACTGAGTTATGTTAATACTTTGTGTGTGTGTGTGCGTGTTTACGTATGTGGGCGTAAGGGCACAGAAGATAAATCTAACTGCCTTCGGGAGGGACGAGATAAAATATATATAGCTGGATTTCCCGCGGGACAGTCTGCACACGTGGCTGATCTTAGGGATAGCCCGTGTTGCTGCGATGGGGTCTCATTTCACATGTGATTTGCATCACTTCGGCAAGAATGTTTGTTCACGTCTTATAATACAGGCTGCCCCAGCTAACTGTGACCAAGATTTAAAAAGAAAAAAATTATGCGTAATACAAAAACCCTACCTTTTGTATATTAGTGGTAGTCGTATGTATACACGCAAACACTATTTTTTGCATCACTAAGCGCTAACTAATGGATTAACACTATTTCACCAACTTTTTTATTATTGGTCGAAACGGTAAAATATTGCCTTTGCGCTGTACCTTGTCTGAAATAATTACAAAAGCAATCATTGCTGAAATCTACCTCGTTGATTTTCTTTCTCGAGGAAAGCAAAAGAGCGCAGAACAAGAGAAATATTAAATAGACGCGCTTGTTCGCCACTGCTCCGGCGCTTCCAGGCGTTTTTTAGTTCACACATGGCTGCGTCCATTCGTCACCGCATCATACAAGGCTCCACGGTCGAAGATGAACGCGCTTGCAGCGTCTTTTGATGCGCGTTTTTGAAGCATTGTGAGGCCCTCAACAATGAACGAACGAATCCTTGTATCAACAAAGAACGCTTAGAAGCATGGAACTACAGGGGCGTTTCACCAAGCGTCTCTTTCATATTTTGCCTGTTATGCACGCTTTTGTTTTTCTTGTCGAATGAAAAGAACAACTAGGCAGATTTCAGGAAAAAAGAAATGATTAATTTGGTGAATATTTGAGGTGAGGTAAAGCTCACTCTCAATATTGTAAAGTTTTGAGCAACAATAAAAATTTGTTAAATAAATTTAATCACTTAATTGGCGCTTAGTGATGAAAAAAACACCGGTTGCGTGTGCACATGACTACTAGTAACATAAAAGAGGTAAGAGCTTTATAGTATGCATGGTTTTTTTCTTTTAAATCTTGAGTCAATGTAGTTGGCACAACCGCTATATGCACACACACGACCACTGCCCGTATTTTTTGAGCGCTACTCTCCTTCTGCTAGTGCTTAAAACCGTAACATAAATTGAAATAGGCCTGATAATTTTAAATGTGGAGCATTTCTTAGCCGCACCATGTCACGCGTCGTCAGCGTCCACACCCCCACAGCGCATGCGCGGCTCGTTTCTCCTCCCTCTCTCCCCTTTGATCCTCTCCCCATCTTTCACTTGACTTCACGCATGCTTGACTCATGTAGATGCGATGGAAACAACTCATGGCTACAGTACCTTCAACCAGCACTGGGGCACAACCCAACATCATCGTCCCACCAGTCGTTCAAGGCAACGTTACCCCACCGGCACCCTCTTCAGCGTCAACAACAGCAAGCAGCGCAGAAGACAAGGCTGCGAAGAGACGAGCATACGACGCTGAACGCAAGCGTTTCAAGCGAGCTGCGGATCCTTCACTCGGGAAACGAGAAGCAGCTGCGAAACGGCAGCGCCGTGCTGCGCATTCCGAACTACGTGTACGATAGCAACGGCGAAATGTGAGCAGCGAGCTTTAAGACACGAGGTACAGTACTCACGTATTGAAACATGACACTCGTAGCGCGTGGCCACTGGTGCATGTGCCGCCGCTCGTGGGTGTTCGCGGAAGCAGGGTGTTGCATTGTGGTATAGAGTGAGGGCGAGAACAGCTACGGACCAGGCTTACTCCATCCGATCGCTAAATAATCGGCCAGTAGTTCACCGTGTGCATACTGCCAGCGTGGCGCTGCAAGGCAGGCACGCGTTTGCATGCATGCAGGCCGAATTCAGTGGGTGGTGCGAACCATTCATATTGTGCCGCAAGCGCACGACGCTCTCGATCGGCGACCTTCGACGATGGTGCACGTAGGCTGAGCAAGTGAGAAATTGTACACCGCTAAAATGTTGTGCCTGAAATGCACTCGTAGACATAAATGGCTGCACAAAAGTATACCAAGTGTTTCAAGCTTTAAATGCGAAGCATTTCTTAGCGAACTTCGGCGACTTTGAGCATATCTATCTATCTATCTATCTATCTATCTATCTATCTATCTATCTATCTATCTATCTATCTATCTATCTATCTATCTATCTATCTATCTATCTATCTATCTATCTATCTATCTATCTATCTATCTATCTATCTATCTATCTATCTATCTATCTATCTATCTATCTATCTATCTATCTATCTATCTATCTATCTATCTATCTATCTATCTATCTATCTATCTATCTATCTATCTATCTATCTATCTATCTATCTATCTATCTATCTATCTATCTATCTATCTATCTATCTATCTATCTATCTATCTATCTATCTATCTATCTATCTATCTATCTATCTATCTATCTATCTATCTATCTATCTATCTATCTATCTATCTATCTATCTATCTATCTATCTATCTATCTATCTATCTATCTATCTATCTATCTATCTATCTATCTATCTATCTATCTATCTATCTATCTATCTATCTATCTATCTATCTATCTATCTATCTATCTATCTAGCCGCCTACGACTTTTAGCTCTCCTGGCCGTTTCAATAATGGTATCAATACCAAACTTGGTATGGCATAACATGACTGTATGAGAAACATATTTCACTAGTCATAACATGAAATCATAACATGTATGTCATAAATACTATGATTTACATTTCATGGTCCTGCAGATCTTGCGGTGGTTTCGTTCACATGGCATGTTGCAAAACTGGTATGGTATGACATGATTGCATATCGAACACAAGCGACAGACCCTAAAATGAAAATAATGACATGCGTGTCATGTAACAACAGGATTACATGGGACGCTCATGATGCGCTCGCAGCCGTTTTGCTAGCGTCGCATATACTAAATTTGGTATTACGGTACGTAAATGAATGATGAAAGTATGTGACTGGTGTAAACATGATATTGTTACGAATAAATATAGCACCTGGTACTATATAAACTCTTTATTTAGGGCGAACTTGTGCCCGTAAACTCAAAGCTAAAAATGGTGAGCCAAAAAAATGTCTCTGCTCGCTGTCTCCAACTTCGTCGGTCTCTTCCTCTGCCCCTCGAGTCTCGTGCCGGTCCCATGGCGTAGCATCGTGGCGCGTGCAGGACGGCGTTCTATGGCGCGGCTTTCTTGCTACTTGCTTGACGGCTTTTACGAACGCGAATTGTGGTACGCGTCTTCTGCGATGGTCGAGCTGTGGCATTAGTCCCCCTCCTAGCACGAATCGCCCCGATGCGTAGAGCTGGCTGACATTTTCTAAACAATAGGACTTGTCCTTGTGTTAGACGACGTGAGTCAGTTCACCTGTTCAGTTCCTGTCGTAGTACGGTTTCATACGTACTACATGTACAACTTCCGGGAGATTCCTGCGTCGTGTTGTGCATACTTGACCTTCAGGGATCACTTCGTAGTTTAATGGGCCTAGCTGACGGAGAACCCTGTAAGGGCCAAAATAGCGCCGCATAAGCTTTTCTGATAGGCCACGTGCACGTACAGGCGTCCAGACCCACACTTGGTCTCCAGGGGAGTACTGAACGTCCCTTCGTCTTAGATTGTAACGGTGCGCGTCGACGTCCTGCTGTTGAATGATGCGGTTCCGTGCTAGTTGTCGCGCCTCTTCTGCCCTTTCTACATATTCGCTTATGTCAGGGTCCTCTTCATTCGTGCTGTTGACAGGTAGCATCGCGTCTAATGTCGTTATTACTGTCCGACCATAAACAAGTTGAAATGGCGTGAAGTGGGTTGTCTCTTGTACTGCGGTATTGTATGCAAATGTAGCCTACGGTAATATGGTGTCCAAAGTCCGATGCTCGACGTCCACATACATCGCGATCATGTCAGCAAGCGTCCTGTTCAGCCTTTCAGTTAACCCGTTAGTTTGCGGATAGTATGCGGTAGTTCTTCTGTGGTCGGTGTGCGTTAGTTTCATGACAGACTGTACTAGCCTGGCAGTGAACGCAGTTCCTGTGTCAGTTATAAGATCATTAGGTGCGCCATGTCACAGCACTATCTGGGTCACAAAAAACTGAGCCACTTCATTTGCCGTTCCTTTTGTGAGAGATGACGTCTTGGCATACCGGGTCATGTAGTCGGTTGCTACAACTATCCAGTGCTTCCCAAACGATGACATAGGAAATGGTCCTAGCAAATCCATTCCGACCTGCTCAAACGGGATTTTCGGTGGCTCTATCGGTTTCAAAAGACCTGCTGGTTTTAGGGGTGGTACTTTGCGTCTTTGGCATTCTCAACATGATCTTACGTAATGCTGTACTGAATCCATCAATTTTGGCCTGTAATATCTCCGGCGGATTCTTGCCAAAGTCCTACTAATGCCCAAGTGACCTGCCGATGGGTCATCTTGACACGCTTCTAAAATTTCCGCTCGCAGTAATGATGGTATCAGCAGTAGTAACGTTTCACCGGTGTGTTGAAAGTTTCTCTTGTAGAGAACGTTGTTGCGGAGGATGTAGGAACGTAGTCCACGGACGAAAACTCGCGGTATTTCGACTTGCTGCCCCTCTAAGTATTGAATGAGCCGAAGTAATTCTGGGTCCATTCGTTGATCATGAGCCATCTCCGACACATTCACAGCTCCAAGAAATGCGGAGTCTTGTTCATGCTCAGGAGACGAGTTCTGGATTGGTGCTCGTGACAAGCAATCCGCGTCATTGTGCTT
Source organism: Rhipicephalus microplus (assembly GCF_043290135.1). NCBI lineage: Eukaryota > Metazoa > Arthropoda > Arachnida > Ixodida > Ixodidae > Rhipicephalus > Rhipicephalus microplus. The sequence continues at coordinate 422,277,864 of NC_134710.1, read as the reverse complement.
GTGGCCAGACTTGTAGACTACGTTGATGTCATATTCTTGTAGACGCAGGCTCCATCTGGCAAGTCTTCCGGAAGGATCCTTGAGGTTCGCAAGCCAGCACAATGAATGATGGTCACTGATGGCTCGGAATGGTCTACCGTATAAATATGGACGGAACTTACTGATGGCCCATATAACTGCGAGACATTCCTTTTCCGTAGCTGAATAATTATACTCAGCTTTCGATAGAGCGCGGCTTGCATAAGCAATAACTTTTTCTTCCCCGTTCTGCCATTGAACAAGAATAGCACCGAGGCCAACGTTGCTGGCGTCCGTATAAATGTCTGTTTTGGCATCTTCGTCGAAATGAGCGAGATGGGAGGTGACTGCAAACGCCGTCGTAACTCAGAGAAGGCGTCTTCTTGCTATTGGTGCCAGATGAATGGCACACCTTCCTTCGTAAGCCGTGTCAGCGGTTCCGCAATCTTGGAGAAATTTTCAACGAAGCGCCTATAGTAGGCACAAAGCCCCAGGAAACGTCGCATAGCTTTCTTGTCTCTTGGCCTTGGGAAATTTTCAACCGCAGTGATCTTATCCGGATCTGGGCGGACACCGTGAGAACTGACAATGTGCCCGAGAAACCGAAGCTCCCGGAACCCAAAGTGGTATTTTTCGGGTTTGATCGTAAGTGCAGCCATACGAATAGCGTCCAGTACCGTTTTCAATATCTGTACGTGCTGCTCGAACGTAGTGGAAAAAATTACTACGTCATCCAGATAGACAAGACATGACTGCCATTTGAGGCCGGAGAGCACAGTGTCCATCATGCTCTGGAAGGTAGCGGGAGCAGAACACAAACCAAATGGGAGTACTTTTAACTCGTAGAGTCCGTCGGGTGTCACAAACGCCGTCTTTTCACGATCTCGTTCGTCGACTTCTATTTTGCAGTACCCGCTCTTTAGATCCAACGATGAAAAAAAGTGAGCATTGCGCAGTTAATCCAACGTATCGTCGACTCGTAAGAGTGGGTACACGTCTCGCTTCATGAGGAGGTTGAGTTTTCTGTAATCAACACAGAACCGCATGGCGTTGTCCTTCTTCTTCAGCAGTACTACCGGCGATGCCCATGGGCTTTTGGAGGCCTGTATGACATCGTCGTCGAGCATCTCCTGTACTTGCTTCTTTATCACCTCCCTTTCTTTTGGAGCTACTCGGTATGGATGCTGACATACTGGTCTAACACGCCCTTCGATTACAATGCGGTGCTTTGCTACAGGCGTACGTCCGACTTTCGAAGAAGAGGAAAAACACTCTGCGAATTCCTTGATCAACTCCACAATCTTGTCTTTCTGCAGAGATGAAAGCTCTCGGTCATTATCTATTTTTTCGAGGACACTGTCCACTGTTGAGGGCGTTGCAGGTACTTTTTCTATGGTGCAAACATCTGAGACTTGTACGTAGTCATGAAGTGATGCTATGGCTGCTCCCTTCGCCACATGCTGTAGCTCGTTGTAAAGTTAGTCAATAGCACATCAGTATATCCGTTCCGCAGGTTCACTAGACCTCTCACCACGCGTATCCCCTTTGTGAGCAGCAGTTCGATATTTCCATCAGCTAGTCCGGCATATTCGGGAAAAACGTCGCTTTTCACAGAAACTGTCACGCTGCTACGTGGCGGCACTGTCACACCTTCATCCACAATACGAAGAGACGAAACAATTGGTTGCTCCGCATGACACACGGCAACAGCGTTTTCTGTAGAGAAAGAAACTTGGGATTTCTGCAAGTCGATGATGGCACTGTTTGCTTGCAGAAAGTCCATGCCCAGAATTGCCCCACGGGAACATTCGGGTTGAACAATAAAACTGCAGACGTACAGATGGCCTCTTATTCCCACTCTCGCTGTGCACAACCCTACGGGGCTGACTAAATGCCCGCCGGCGGTGGGTATCTGCGGTCCGGTCCAATGAGTGAGCACTTTCTTCAGCTTCTTTGCGAGCATGCTACTTATTACTGAGTAGTCTGCACCTGTGTCTATTAACGCTATGGTTTCGACGTCGTCTATTCTGACTTGTAGCTCGGATGTCACGTCACCATTACTGCACTTGTCCGTCGTTGTGTCAGTGTCGTCGTCTGATCCGGTTAGCGATGGAGGGTTTTCAGTTTTCCGAAAATCAGCGGCCCTGTCTCCACAGGTCGCTGGTTCTAGTTTTCCCGTCGCGGGCTTGGTGAATGACGCCTCGGGAAAGTAGATGATTGGTGTGGACTCGGCGACCTATTGCGCACTGGTGCAATCGACCGCGATTCATGTCACTGAGTGTTTGGATAGGCATAGCGCGAAGATAAATATTCTTCGATTTCGTAAGGGCGCTTACTGTTACGAGGGCAGGGTGCATTCACTGGGAAGCCACGTAGCCCGACCCGACGGTAGTGACATGTCCGATAAAGATGACCTGCCTCTCCACAGTGGTAGCAGAGGGGCCGCAGATCTGCCGTGCGCCATACATCACTTTTGCGGAGTCTCGCTTCTGGCATCGGCGGTGGCGTACTGCGAGGAAAGGTCGGTGGCATAACGGGAGCTTGTGCAAAGCTCGGGCGTCTCATGTCTTGCCGTACGACCTGTGCGTACGACAGCTGTGGCTGAGGTTCCGGTTGCGTGTGGTGTGGCACCTGAGGCTGCGGCTGAATAATTGCTTGCAGCACTTCTTCACGTACAACGTCCGCGATTGAGGGCATCGCTGGAGGACTTTGGGGGAGTTGCAGTTTCTGGAGCTCCTCCTTAACAATAGCCCTCACCATTTCCCGGAGGACGTCAACGTTGCTGGGGAGGGTTGTTGACTCCGCCCTGACTGAAGAGACGCTGAAGTCTCTGTTGTACAGTCGCGCACGTTGTTGTAGTGTCCTTTCTATGGTCGTTGCCTCAGACCAGAACTCCGCAACAGTTCGCGGTGGATTACGCACCAGGCCTGCAAAAAGTTCTTCCTTTACTCCGCGCATTAGGTGCCGCAACTTCTTCTCCTCGGCCATGTTTTGGTCGGCTCGGCGGAAGAGCCGTACATGTCTTCTATGTACATGGCCACGCTCTCGTTATTCCGTTGGTTCCTCGCCTGAAGAGCAGCCTCTGCCTTCTCTTTGCGGTCCGTGTTCGGATAGGTTGCGATAAGCTCTAGTCGGAAGTCGTCCCACGACAGCAAGGACGCTTCGTGGTTCTAAAATCACGTACGTGCCGAATCTTGCAGGGCGACGTAAACGTAACGAAGTTTTCGGGCTTCGTCCCAACCATTCAAACATGCAACGTGCTCGAAGCCTTCAAGCCAGTCCTCGGCGTCTTCAAAGGTCTCACCGTGGAAGACCTCTGGTGTACGTGGCGAATCCACAATGAGGTGAGATGGAGATGGCATCGACTGGGTGGCCATCGCAGTGACGCTTGTGCTTGAGGTCTCGACAGGTCTTGATGAGTCAATTAGGGGGCCAAACTCGGGCTGCTCACCACGTAGTCGGCGACTCGTGCGTTGGTGCACAGGTGTCAATTCGACTGGCTCCAATCTTCTGGGATCTGGGCTTCTCTCCCTTGCCTGTGGTGGGCTTGGAATCATACCCAACACGTCCACCAGATTGTTACGAATAAATATAGCACCTGGTACTATATAAACTTTTTATTTAGGGCGAAATTGTGCCCGTAAACTCAAAGCTAAAAATGGTGAGCCAAAAAAAATATCTCTGCTTGCTGACTCCAACTTCGTCGGTCTCTTCCTCTGCCCCTCGAGTCTCGTGCCGGTTCCATGGCGTAGCATCGTGGCGAGTGCAGGACGGCGTTCCATGGCGTGGCTTTCTTGCTACTTGCTTGACGGCTTTTACAAACGCGAATTGTGGTACGCGTCTTCTGCAGTGGTCGAGCTGTGGCAATATTCATAAGATGCATGTCATGTATCAACATGACTGCTTGCCACGCTCATCATGCACTGGCGGCCGTTTCGCTAGCTTCACATGTACCAAACTCGGTATTACGCGACGCGAATGGACGACCTAGGTAAATTACACATCCAAACATTATAATCACGACATGCGTGTCATGTAACAACATGCCTACATGCCACGCTCATGATGCGTTTGATGCGTTTGTTGCCGTTTCACTAGCTTCACATATGTCAAATTTGGTGTTACGTGACATCAATGGATGACGAAGGTATATATATATATATATATATATATATATATATATATATATATATATATATATATATATATATATATATATATATATATATATATATATACATATATATATATATATATATATATATATATATATATATATATATATGCGTGTGTGTGTGTGTGTGTGACTGATGCAAACGTGATAACCATGAGACGCGTGTCATGTGAGATCATGACTACATGCCACTGTCAAGGCGCCAGTACGTTTCGACGTGACGCTGTGCGCGTGCTCGCCGGTATTCATTTCGTTGCGTAAAGCCGGCGTTGCCATGCCAGGCGCCGGACCGGCCATATATTCGCAGGCGCGCGCCGCATTGCTTTGCTTTGACGCATGCGCGTTTCAGCGCGTCTGGCGTCCCTCCGTCACGAGAAGAGGGAGACGCTGTGTTGTTTGGGTAGTGCATCGGCACTAAATGCAGCATGTCGTGTCGCGCCGACCGAGTCGCGCCAGTCGCACCTGCGTGGCGTCAGACTATGGAGTGTTCGCGTTTTGCTAACGTAGCGTCGCTATGCCCACCGTGCGCACACGTCAACGATACCTTGGAGTATTGTCACGAGCGACTCCAATTTTCGGATCATCCGCGGGCTCCATCTTCCAAGGAAGGGTGCTTTTGTTTTGGGAGGACGACATCCGGCGACTATAACGACCCAGCGTGGCGCCGCTTGTCTTCCCTGCACCTGTACCGAAAGAGGCACGGGCGGTTTAAAAAAAAATTACCCCCAGATGGGACGGGAGCAGACATATGCCACTGAAAAAGTTTGGACTGCATCGGAATAAACATTTGAAAACAGCCAGCAAGAAGTGCAGTCAACGGTGACGCGAGTCTCACGTAGGCGGTGAGCATGGAGTGACCCGCGCAACGTATTGAGGCGGCTGCAATGCCGGGCACCCTCGTCGTCTACCAAGCCGGCGAGATCTTCAGTGACACCCCGTCAACTCCCCTACGTGCACTAAGAGCTGGCCTGGTCGGTATGGAACTCTTTATTGCGACTTTTTTAAAGTGGTAATTTATTATAACTATCCCTTTTTAATGTTTGTAGTTGTGTGCGCTGCGTCGCCCGTAGAAAATGAAAAGCGCGACCATGATCTTTTTCCGGTAATTTTTCTTGTATCTCCTTTGACTTCCACCATGATGTTCTTTTATTAATAATCCGCGTATTTGTCTTTTGTCTGTAACTCTTGTGGTGTCCTTTTAGAGCATTTCTTGTTTTGTATTGGTTCTTTTCCATCGCGTATCAGTTTAGTCCTCTGTTAATTTTGTTAACTCCTGCCTTTGCCCTTGTTTTATTTATACGCTTGTTTGTGTGTAATCAAAGCTCCGTGTCTGCTCTATGAGTGCGTCGGTCAGGCCCACACATCACAACACGTGCAACCCCGCACAAGTCGACCAACCTGCAAATAAATTTGAAATGTGCCACTTCAAGGCCTTTCAGGTGTCGCCGGCCGAAGCGTAAAGTGGAAGCCTGCGAGTCTGCCACACGTTGATGTTGGATCGGTGGGGCATGACCCGAAGTGTGTGACAAGTATATTGGGCCCTTCATGATGCGTTCGCGGCCGTTTTGCTAACTCCACATATACCAAATTTGGTGTTAAATGACGTCAATGGATGACGAAATATATGACTGGTGCAAATATGATAATCTAGACATGCGTGTCATGTAAGAAGAAGACAACATACCACGCCCGTGACGTGCTCACGGCCGTTTCGCTAGCTCCACGTATACTAAATTTGGTATCACGGGACGTGGCTAGATGACGAAGGCAAACGACACATCCAAGCATAATAATCATGACACGGAAGTCATGTACGGCATTATTTAGCTCCATCTCGTAACGTTGTGGTGATTTTAGAGTGACATATCAACCTTTCTCATTCGTGCTTCGCATATCATCGATTCCCACTATGCGTGAGTTGTGCCAATTTTTTCTCACGGCACAAAAGAAAAGCAGTAGCCACAGTTCTGTTTCCGTGCAGCGTCGAAACAATGACTAAGTATTTTGTTGTTTCGGCCCGAGCAGCCAATAGTGCTTGCGGGTATTTGGCGTGGCAAGCAGTTGTAGAGCTGTCGATCATAGAACAACGAACGAGCTTCCGCTTTTTATTCAGCAATAGGCTACAGTTTGCCCTAATGACACTAATACATGATAATATTTCCATGTTGCACGAAGGCAAGCCTGGTACTCATTTTATTTCGTGTCGAGGCAGAAATCAGAACTCACCTTTCTATGATTTTGTGCACATGTTCATCATATTCTTACAAGGAAACGTATATTTACAGATATTTACGACGATTACACGCGATGACAATGCCTGGCGCACTGGCGGGCTGGAACCAGTCTCTATCCACTTCGTAGTCTTTCCTTTCAGCCAGAGACCCTCTATTTCTTTACGCCCCAATCCCACTACTGCCTTGTGGCACTACCCCACGGCGTTAAAGCGCCGACCCGGCGCTTGTCACGAAAGGGAAGTGTTGGGTGACACATAAGGCTTCAGCCTTACGACGTGCACAACAGTGCATGGTGGTGGCATTGAGTGCGCTTCGTCAGCGACTCGCTGTATCTCGTAGGTGAGGTTGGTGATCTTGCGAAGGACTTTGTATGGTCCATCATAGCGAAATAAAAGTTTTTCTGAGAGGCCGATGTGACGACATGGGGTCCACAAGAGTACGAGAGAACCTGGTGCATACGAAACTTCGCGGTGGTGACGATCGTATCGATCTTTCTGAGAGGCTTGAGAAAGCATGAGTCGTTCTCGGGCAATCTGTCGTGCTGCGTCGGCTCGCTCTATGGCATCGCGGATGTATGTGACAGGGGAGCTTGAACCAGCGGGAAGGAGTGTATCAAGAGGCAGAGAGGGTTCCCGTCCATAAAGAAGGTAGAACGGGGAATAGCCTGCGGTGTCATGTCTGGAGGAGTTGTAAGCGAAGGTGACGTAAGGTAACGTTGCGTCCCAGTCACAGTGGTCTGGAGAAACATACATTGACAACATGTCCGTGATAGTGCGATTCAGGCGCTCTGTAAGTCCATTAGTTTGTGGATGGTATGCCGTTGTGAACTTGTGGTTCGTGGAACAGGAACGTACAATATCCTGGACGACGCGAGATAAAAAGTATCGGCCTTGGTCAGTAACGAGGTGTCGAGGAGCACCGTGATGCAATATGATGTCATGTAGCAGAAAGTCGGCGACATCGGTAGCACAGTTGGTTGGAAGAGCGCGGGTGATCGCGTAACGTGTCGCGTAGTCGGTCGCCATGGCAACCCATTTGTTCCCGGATGCAGAAGTGGTAAATGGCCCGAGAAGGTCGAGCCCTACCTGGTAGAATGGTTCAGCAGAGATCTCAATAGGGTTAAGAAGGCCAGCTGGAGGCGATGTTGGTCGTTTTTGACGTTGACAAAGGTCGCAGCTGGCAACATACTTTTGCACAAAGCGATATAGGCGTGGCCAGATAAAACGGCGCCGGACGCGATAATAAGTGCGGGTGACTCCCAGGTGACCAGCGGCAGGTTCATCGTTAAGCTGTCGGAGAACATCTACACGCTAATGGGAAGGCACGACGAGAAGGCGGTCAGGACCATTAGGGCGCATGTTGTGGCGGTAGAGAACACCTTCATGAAGGAAATACAAGTTCAGAGAAGTGGGTGGAGTAGCGGAACTCAGGCTTTCTATGATGGGAAGTAAATCCGGGTCGCGGCGTTGCTCAGAAGCGATATCAAGAAAGTCTAATATTGATAAGACGCAAGCCTCCGTAGCTCTCTCTGTGGTGTCTGGTGGATGCACTGGATACCGTGACAGGCAGTCGGCGCCTTGATGGAGGTGACCAGATTTATACACGACCGAGAAGGGGTATTCTTGGAGGTGGAGGGACCAACGACCGAGACGTCCCGTGGGATCCTTTAGCGAGGAAAGCCAGCATAGTGCATGATGATCAGTTACAACAGTAAAACTGTGGCCGAAAAGGTACGGGCGAAGTTTAGCGACAGCCCAAACAAGAGCAAGACACTCTCTTTTGGTGATGGAATAGTTTCTCTCGGCAGGGGATAAAAGGCGGCTGGCGTAGGCGATGACACAGTCACGTCCATGCTAACGCTGAGCTAAAACAGCACCAATTCCGTGGCCACTCGCGTCCGTACGAACTTCTGTCGGGGCAGTCTAATCGAAGTGGGCTTATATTGGCGTAGTCGTGAGGGCTGCAATGAGCGCCGAAAATGCAGCACTCTGAGGCGAATTCCAAGTAAATGGAACGTCTTTTTTAAGAAGCTGGGTGAGAGGCCGCGCAATATCGGCGAAATTTCGGATGAAGCGGCGAAAATAGGAGCACAAACCAAGGAAGCTCTGGACATCCTTATGAGAAGGGGGCACGGGAAATTGAGTCAATGCGCGAATTTTGTCCGGATTGGGCTGTACCCAAGATGCGTTAACGAGGTGACCAGGTACAGTTATTTCGCGACGGCCGAAACGGCATTTGGAGGAGATCAGCTGGAGACCAGCGTTGCGGAATACTTGGAGAATACTAGACAGTCGCTCCAGATGGCTTGCGAATGTCAGTGAAAAAACAATTATATCATCTAAGTAGCATAAGCAAGTGGACCATTTGAAGCCACGCAGAAGGGAATCCATCATGCGCTCAAAGGTGGCCGGCGCATTACGAAGCCCAAACGGCATTACTTTAAATTGGTATAACCCATCGGGGGTTACAAATGCTGTTTTTTCTCGGTCCCGTGGGTCAACAGCGATCTGCCAATAACCAGATCGAAGGTCAATGGACGAGAAAAGCTTTGCGCCATGAAGGCAGTCAAGGGCGTCATCTATTCATGGTAAAGGGTAAACGTCCTTCTTAGTGGCCTTGTTGAGATGTCTATAGTCGACGCAAAACCGCCATGTGTTGTCCTTCTTCTTCACAAGCACAACCGGGGATGCCCACGGACTAGATTAGTGTTCGACGACGCCTTTGGCGAGCATTTGCTCGACCTCTTTCTGGATGACAGAGCGTTCGGCAGCGGAGACGCGGTAAGGGCGGCGATGAATTGGGTTGGCATCGCCGGTGTTGATGTGATGGGTCACAACTGATGTCTGGCCTAAAGGGCGGTTGTCAAGATCGAATATGTCCGCATAGGATGTCAACAGACGGTGGAGGTCTTGTGCTTCGGAGGGCGAAAGATCTGGTGCTGTCATTTTTGGCAATGTCAATGCTTGACAGGTTGGGCGCAGTGAGCAAGTTGACGTGCGGAATAGCTTGCTGAGCCGACAGTTCAGAAATATCACACTCTTGCAACGACGACATGACGCCTAGTTTAATACCAGCAGGCAGCACATGCGTGGAGAAACCAAAGTTCAAAAGAGACAGATGGGTCTGGTTGTGGCATACTCTCACCACGGGTTGCGGGACAGCAATGGAGTGCTTCAGCACAACGTCAGTAATAGGTGAAACGACATATTCACCATCGCGCATAGGCGGATCAGACACGAGCTGCACGTAAGTCGCGGCTTGCGGCGGAAGATGCAGGAATTCGGTGGAACAAAGGCGACTTTGAGCATCGCGGGCAACAGCGGCGTCAAAAGGCAGTTCCTACTGAAGAAGACCCGTCGAGCAGTCGATAAGGGCGGAGTGCGCAGAGAGAAAGTCGGGGCCAAGAATCACGTCCTGTGGGCACTGCTGAAGCACGGTGAACAATACGGCGGTCTGGCGCCCAGCAATACACACGCGAGAGGTACACATGCCGAGAACGGTAGATGTGCTCCCATCGGCAAGGATTACTTCGCACTTAATAGGAGGCGTGTTCACTTTTCGCAGTTTAATACAGAGAGCAGCGCTCATGACTGAAATTTGTGCACCAGTGTCTATGAGGGCTGTAACGGTAACGTCATCCACCAAAAGGTCCAAAATATTGCAGCGTGTAGGAATCGTCAACAGAGGATTTGCGGAACGGGTCGTTAATGCAGCGTCACCTCCGGGAGCTGCATAGTCTAGTTTCCCGAGGTTGAGGGCCCAGGTCGTGCAGGGGACCTGAATCGAGAAATCATCAGCGAGACAGATCGGCGGCCTTGGGGTGATGGTGACCGGCTGAACCTTCGGCCCTCAAAGTTAGTAGGAGCAGCCTGTGGATTGTGCGGAGTAGAAAAGCGGCGAGAATTGTCTTCAAAGCGACGCCATGTCCCAGTGTTCCAAGATGAATTGGATGTCCAACGATTGCGACAGTAGCGTGCATTGTGGCCGGCGCGAGAGCAGTGAAAGCAGATAGGTCTATCATCCGACGTTCTCCATTCAGCAGGGTTCCGGTAGCGGGAAGGGTAGCGTGAAGAGTACACCGGAATCTGGTTAACAGAAGCCGAGCTCTCGGTAGTGCGAACAGCGCAAACAGGTGCGATGCCGAGATTTGCTATTTGTTGGCAAACGACGGCTTGGATGAAAGAGGCGGTGGATGCGTTGTCTTGAGGACCATCAGAGGCGATGGCTGCAGGAGCCATTGCTTCGAGTTCGCGGCGAACGATTCGGGTGACTTTTTCGGACGATGTAGCTTGCGTGAACTTGGGGCTGTCTTCGCAGGTCGAAGTGGCTGCCGTATTAGGCAGACGCGCAAACTGGCGGGTTATGCGATGGTTTTTGGCGTGCTCGAAGCGCTGACATTCCTTCACAACCGCGTCAACGGTGGCGCAATCTTTAACGATCAACAGATTGAAGGCGTCATCGGCAATTCCCTTTAATATGTGAGCGATTTTGTCAGTTTCGCTCATGTTCTCGTCCACCTTTCGACAGAGGCCCAATACGTTCTGTATGTAAGAAACTTATGATTCGGTCGATGTCTGCACGCGACATTCCAGGTCTTTCCTCGCGGCCTGCTGTCGCCCAAATGGCCTGCTGAATAACTCGAGAAGCTTCAGTTTGCAAACGTCCCAGCTGGTCAACTCCGACTCATGCGTCTCATACCAGGTGAGCGCCGTATCCCGCAAGTAAAATACAACGTTGGCCAGTATCAACGTAGGGTCCCACCGATAGTATTCACTCACGCGCTCGTACAAAGCGACCCAATCTTCAACATTCACCTTGTCCTTGCCTGTGCCCGAGAAGGTTCCGGGGTCTCGTGGAGGCAGGAGAATCAGAGCAGGCAGCTGCTGCTGCTGCTGTTGCTGGTGCTGGTGCTGCGGGTGCTGGTGCTGCTGCTGCTGCTGCAGCTGCGGCTGCTGTTGCTCTTGTGGGTGGGCCTGTTGAGCCATTGCAGGAAAATGAAGGTGGCGACCACACCGAAGTTCCGTGTTGGTTTGCCGGAAAAGCCAGGTAGGCGTACCCAGCACCTCCACTAATAATCTTACAAGGAAACGTATATTTACTGATATTTACGACGATTACACGCGATGACAATGCCTGGCGCACTGGCGGGCTGGAACCAGTCTCTATCCACTTCGTAGTCTTTCCTTTCAGCCAGGGACCCTCTATCGCTTTATGCCCCAATCCCACTACTGCCTTGGGGCAATATCTACCAACGCACGCAAGGCGCAACCTCTAACTGAATCCCTGTTTTTCTTGCACAGCATGTGTACTACTACGCCTGAGCACACAGAACGAGAGGGTCGTCTTCTGGCGTGGCAATGAAAGTGGTGCGCAGCGGCGAGCTAGTGCAGTCGACATGCGAATGTGCGTGAGCCTTGCAGCGCCACGCTAGCAGTGTACACATGGTGAACTACAGGCCGACGATTTGGTGACCGGAAGAAGCAATCCTGTTCCGTAGGTGTTCTCTCCCTCGCTCCGTACCACAATGGAACACATCGGTTCCACACTCACCCACGAACGGCTGCTCATGTACCGTCAGCCACACGCTCCAGGCACTGCGCCGTGCTCCCGACCGGGCTGCAGAAATTAGGTGCCTCTTTTCCCCCGCCACGGTGGTCTAGTGGCTAAGGTACTCGGCTGCTGACCCGCACGTCGTGGGCTCTAATCCCGGCTGCGGGGGCTGCATTTCCGATGGAGGTGGAAATGGTGTAGTCCCATGTGCTCAGATTTGGGCGCACGTAAAAGAACTCCAGGTGGTCGAAATCTCCGGAGCCCTTTACTACGGCGTCTCTCATAATCATATGGTAGTTTTGGAACGTGAAACCCCACATATGAATCATTAGGTGCCTCTTTCCTCTTCTAACCCCTACCACCACCATCACACGCTCCGACTGTCCTGTTTCTATTCGTGAGTACGAGAGCGAGAAGCGGCGTGCAAACGTCTTCAACAAGAGGCGGCTCCGAGAGCTACTCGTGAAGGCGAGCGCACACAAAAGGGGCGGGGCGAGCCAAGCAGTTTGTACAGCCGGTCGTTCGTTTAAACGCAACTTCGAAGACCATAGCTTCGGACACAGCTGCAAGGTGTGCGAACGACTGCGCTTGGACAATGACTTTGCCTTGGTCGAGAGCATCAAGAACAAAGGGCAGCAGAGCAACGCACTACGGGTTCTTTGGAGCACGTTTGGAAACGTCGACTTGAAGATCGGTGGCGTCAATGACAACGTAACAGCAACAACGATGACGTCGAGAGACTCCTGAAGCCGTTCAAGTCGTACTTTGTCTGCGCATGCTGTAAGAACCCGTTGGAACGTGGACACGTACCGTCGATGAGCGGCACCTATGGTTACCGTTACCCACCTCGACCCGCACACCTGCCAGCGATGAACGCTACCCGGTGAATCCCAAACCATATCCAATTACGCAACATTCACAAGATACCCCCACCACTGTGCGAAGAATATACTCGAGTTCCCTCCACGGGAAGATGCGGGCGGCTTTTTTTATTAATCCTGTTTTTTTTGTTCTTCTGTACTCACAGCAATGTCTACACTAATGCGGTTATAGCCGTGATAAAGAGATCGGGTTTGTTTTTCAAAAAAGAAAAAGAGAACGCGCCTTCTATAGAAGAGACAAAGTGTAGTAACTTTGTAAGCTATATCGGAGCGAAAAAGAGGTCGCCAATTACTCACGGAGTATCGTGCACAGTACCTGCGGTTCTGCTGCTAGCACACTTATATACTCCCAATATATAATGCTGTTTTTCTAAGAGAAAGACAGAAAGAAGAAGAGGGGAAGAAAAGGGTAAGCAAGTTGACAAGGATGGAAAATCGGGTATGCTACCACATAGTGGGAGTGAAAGAAGAGACGGTTGAAAGACAAGACCGCGAGAAACAGAGAGCAAATGCAAACATCAGTATTAGAGCTGACTGTCGCTGTGGAACACTCATCCTTTTGAAAACAACAAAAAAAAAAACACAAATACAAGCTACAACCACGTGTATAGGTCTGTTGCCCTGAAAAACCGCTTGTGCTTTCTTGTCCTCAGGTGCCATGAGGTCAGAATCAGAAGAGGTTTTATTTGATGATTGATATGCGGGGTTTAATGTCCCAAAACCATCATATGATTATGAGACGCCGTAGTGGAGGGATCCGGAAATTTTTACTACTTGGGGTTCTTTACCGTGCACCCGAATCTGAGCACACAGGCCTACAACATTTCTGCCTCCATCGTAAATGCAGCCGCCGCAGCCGGAATTCGATCCCGGGACCTGCGGGTAAGCAGCCGAGTACCTTAGCCATTAGACCAGCGCGGCGGGGCAAAGTGGTCTTATTTAGTCATCGAATCATGACAAAGTTTGTGTATACAGAAGAAGGTCCTACAGTCAGAGACTGAATCAGGACCTCCTTCAGCAGTAAAATACATCGCAGACAAAAGAGAGTTCTATTTCAGAAAAAAGAATAGCAGAAAGCAGTAATGATGATGATGAGTAGTTTTTAGTGGCGCAAGGGCCAATTGATGGCCAAAGAGCGCCATTTCAATTGACTACAGATATGAACAATGATATGGTGCGTGGCTGTAAAGGGGCCTTAAAATTCCTCGCTCTAACGCGGGCTAAAACATGAAAGTAATAAAATCATGACAGTGGCGTGACATATGTGTGGTGATAGCTGATGGCAAAATGTCATGATAATAAAACCACGATGAAGATATAGTCACCGCAGCCACGACCACTCTATGGAGGTCAGGCTACGGATGACCTCGAAATATCGGGTGAAAGCTTTGCACTTCTTTTAAAAATGTAAAAAGTGTTTGTAGTTTAAAAAGCGGATCCCTACCGATGAGCATCCCAGGGTGTAGAGGGAGCTGCTGTCGGTAGGGCAGTAAAAAGTGCTTTTTTCTTACAGCATCTAGCTCATTGCACTGGACGAGAATGTGGAGAACCGTAAGGGGCTCTCCACATCTCTCACAATATGGTGGATCACCGGTAGACAGAAGAAATGAATGTGTAGAATGTGTGTGTCCAGTCCTAAGCCTTGTTAGTATTACTTCCGTGTGTCGTGATTTTGATAGTGGCGGCCAATAACCTAGTTGCGGCTTAATAGCATGGAGTTTATTATCTGTTTGTTTATCCCACATGCTCTGCCAATACTCCCTGAGCTTTCGTTTTATAAAAGGTTTTAAGTCAAGTGCAGGGACTGGAGTTGGTGCATTGGCAGTAGTGACATTGGCGCAAGCAGCCAGATTGTCGGCCAAAACGTTCCCTTGTATTTCACGGTGCCCTGGAACCCAGCAGACAACGACATGCTGTTTTGATGCGTAGAGTGTGCACAGAAGTGAGTAGAGTGACACCAGCACGGGGTTCTTGTGTTTTTTAGGAGTTTTCACGGCTTTGACCACGCTTAGGGAATCTGTGTATATTACCGCCTTTTGTAATTTTATATGTTTAATGTGTTTTACGACCGCCAGTATTGCGTAAGCTTCTCCTGTGTAAATGCTTGCATTAGGATGAAGAACGCCGGCCTCAGAAAAGGATTGGCCTATTGCTGCATATGACACAGAAGTGTTTGACTTTGACGCATCAGTAAAGAACTCAGGGCATGTGTATTTATGTTGTAGTTCTAAAAAGTATGTATGTATGTGTGCAAGTGGTGCGTGCTTTGTGACATCAACAAAAGAGACATCACAGTCTATAAGCTGCCACTGCCACGGTGGCAGATATGTTGCAGGAGCCATCAAACTGGGTTCAAGAAGAGGCACACCTGTTCCTTCGGCCAAGCTCCTTACACGCAGCACGTAGGGCTGCCTAAACGAAGGTCGGTTCTCGAACAAGCCAGAACAAGACAAATCATTAATTGTGGAATGGGAAGGATGTTTCTTGTCTGCCTTCACCTTCAAAAAGTACAAAAAGGACAGGGAACATCTTTGTAGGTGGAGCGACCATTCATTCGAATCCACGTACAGGCTCTCCACAGGGCTGGTGCGGAAAGCACCCGTAGAGAGGCGAATGCCTAGATGGTGGACAGGGTCGAGAATTTTTAAGGCTGATGGTGTTGCCGACTGGTAGACTATAGCACCGTAATCTAGGCGTGTGCGTACGAGGCTTTTATATAAGTTAATTAAACATTGCCTGTCACTTCCCCATGTAGTGTGTGACAACACTTTCAAAATGTTCATTGTTTTTAAGCACCTGTCCCTTAAATATTTGATGTGTGGGATGAAAGTTAGCTTAGTGTCTAATATGAGACCGAGAAACTTGTGCTCGGTCTTCACTGACAGAGGTTGACCATGCAGGTCAATGTCGGGGTCAGGATGGAGGCCCCTCTTTCGGCTGAACAAGACACAAGTGCTCTTTTGCGCGTTGAGTATAAAACCATTCTCGTTTGCCCATTGAGATACCTTGTTCAACCCTAGTGGAACTTGACGTTGGCACATTGAGATGTTGCAAGATTTGTACCCAATCTGCACATCATCGACATATATGCAGTAAAAAATATTTCGTGGGAGAGACAGGTGCAAGGAATTCATTTTAACTATGAAAAGTGTACAGCTCAATACACCTCCTTGTGGCACTCCTGTTTCTTGGACAAATACTCGAGATAAGACAGTGCCAACTTGGACACGGAATGTACGGTTGGACAGGTAGCTTTCGATAACTGTCAGCATTCTACCCCGCACACCTAAATGTGACAGGTCTCGCAATATACCGAAGCGCCATGCAGTGTCATATGCCTTTTCCATATCGAGAAACACAGAAAGAAAAAATTGCTTATGAACAAAAGCGTCGCGAATTTGTGCCTCGATACGGACAAGGTGGTCAGTGGTGGACCGAGCCTCTCGAAACCCACACTGGTATGGGTCAAGTAGGCCACTAATTTCAAGGAAGTGCATCAGGCGCCTGTTAATCATTTTTTCAAAGACTTTGCAAATACAGCTGGTTAATGCTATTGGCCTGTAGCTGGAAACTGAGGCCGGGTCCTTGCCTTGTTTTAGAATTGGGATAATGATAGCTTCCTTCCAGGCTGAGGGTAGCTCGCCAGAAGACCATATCGCATTTTAGAGAGAGAGGAGAGCTTTCTGGGTTTCAGTGGGCAGGTGTTTCAACATTTCATATGGCACACGGTCCGGGCCTGGGGCAGATTTATTGCAGCAGGTAAGTGAGGCCTGCAGTTCAGCAAAATAGAAAGGTTCGTTGTATGCCTCATGTGTTCTGGGCTTGCGCTCTAATCTCTGTTTTTCTATTGCGGTTTTGTATCGTCGGAACGCTTCACTATAGTGTGTTGAGCTGGAGACCTGTTCAAAGTGCGCTCCGAGAGTGTTTGCCTGGTCTTCCAAACTCTCCCCTTGTGTGTTCACTAGAGGAAGCGAATGTGCTTCTCGTCCTGCCACCTTGCCAACCATGCTCCAGACTCTCGACTCATCTGTGTATGAGTTAATGCCCGATACGAATTTGTGCCAACTTTCTCTTCTCGCCTGTCGGCGCGTCCTCCTTGCTTGCGACTTGACGTTCTTAAAGTTTACAAGATTCTCGGCTGTGGGCGAATCTCTAAGCAACCTACATGCCTTATTTTGTTTTTTTCGAGCATCACGGCACTCATTATTCCACCATGAGACTCGTCGTTTGCTTGACGGTCCACATGTTTGGGGAATACATTTTGCTGCTGCATCAACCAAGAAAGCTGTAAAGTAGCATACAGCATCCTCTATGCTCAATGCCGCCATGTCAGTCCAAGATAATAAAGTCATTTTTTGAAACTTTCCCCAATCAGCTTTGTCGGTGAGCCATTTTGGAACTTGTACAGGGCATGAATTTGTTATTGATGAGCTGATAACGATAGGAAAATGGTCACTACCATATGGATCATTAATAACTTCCCATTTAAGTAGAGGCAGGAGTGATGGGGATATTATGCTGAGGTCTATTGCTGAGTACGTATTGTTAGCAATGTTGTAGTATGTTGGCGCTTTCCGATTCAGAAGGCATGCACCGCAAGAAAAAAGAAGCTGTTCAATCAGGCGACCTCGAGCATCGCAGCGAGAGTCACCCCACAGATTGCTATGTGCATTGAAATCTCCCAGAAGAATATAAGGTTCTGGAAGTTCGTCTATGAGGGACTCGAATTCATGCTTTTCGAGACGGTGTTGTGGAGGTATGTATAGAGAGCAGATGGTGACGAGCTTATTCAATAGAACTGCTCGAACAGCCACCGCCTCAAGGGATGTTTGTAATGTTAGGTGTGTGCATGCAATCCCTTGATTGACTATAATGGCAACACCACCGGATGGCACAATGGCATCATTCCGGTCTTTCCGAAAGATAATGTAGTGACGTAAAAAGTTGGTGTGTTTCGGTTTCAGGTGTGTCTCTTGTACGCACAGCACTTTAGGTGTATGTTTGTGTAAAAGTTCCTGGATATCGTCGAGGTTTCTCAACAGTCCTCTGACGTTCCACTGTAGTATTTGTGTCATTTTAATTTAGTGTGGTGCTGTGCATACAGAGGTGTTGCGTTAGTTTACAGGGCCTTTTGAGGGCCCTGTGATTCGAGGTTTTTCTTTTTTGGCGCGCTCCAAGGAGTTGCGCCTATCCTTCGGCGTCTGAGGCGCCGAAGGAGTGGGACTTGTATCCATCACCTCGTGTGAGGTGGTGGATGTTGCCTGCTGGGCAGGCACATTCACTGAACTTTCGAACCTGACTGCGCCTGCAGTGGTCCAAGGTTCAGCAGACACTAGGGTCTGCCGGCCCTGTTTGTCAGGGGGCGGAGCAGTACAGGCTGCTCCAGCCGGGGGCGCTGGTGGCACGACCGCGGCCACACACTGTGTGGCATTCGCGGGTGCCGAGGCATGTGGCGCGGCGCCCTGGCGCGTCACATCTGCAAAGGAGGGATAAAATGGGTTGTGTATTGCGAAGCGTTGGCGCGCTTCTTGGATTGTGAGATTAAATTCAACTTTAAGTTCTACTATTTGTTTCTCTTTTTTCCATGCGGGGCATGATCGTGAGTAGGCAGCGTGATCTCCTTCACAGTTCGAACAATGAGTTGTTTCTGAGGTGCAGTTGTCTGATATGTGTTGAATGGATGCGCACTTTGCGCAAGTGGCACGCCCTCTGCAACTCTGCGATCCATGACCGAAACGTTGGCACTTGAAACATCGACGAGGGTTGGGAATGTATGGTCTTACACGAAGCTTACAATAGCCGGTTTCGATTGATTCTGGTAGGTCACTTGTTCCAAACGTAATTATTACGTGTTTTGTAGGGGTCAGTTTGTTGTTGCGTCTTATTGTTATTCGTTGGACTTTGACCACGTTCTGGTCCTGCCAACCTTCAAGCAGCTCACTTTCAGAAAGCTCAGTAAGATCATCATCAGAAATTACGCCACGGACAGTGTTCATGGACCTGTGTGGGCCCACCGAAACAGGGGTTTCCCCAAAGGCCACAAGCTTAGACAGCTTTTCATACTGAGCTTTGTCACGAACCTCCAGAAGAAGATCGCCACTTCCCATCTTTGTTACTTTGTAACCTGGGCCTATTGCTTCTGTGAGAGTTTTGGAGACGAGAAAAGGTGAAATAGCTCGGACTGTCTTCTTTTCGTTTTGACTGTGAATTACATGGTACTTTGGGAATGTGGGCTTTGGTGTGTTAGGCAAGAAAGTATCTTCGGTGCGCCACCTTTTTAGGGAGCGATCAGGAAGGGGGGGAAAAGATTTTGCCATAAAATACAATAAAGTTCGGCGGCGATGGTGGCCACCCACCACCGAGCCCAACAAGGGGACGCTACAAGGTTAACTAGTGAACACTTGGAGACGCCAGCCATGCATCGCCGCTATAACCGAATATAACTACCCAAGGTTGGGTAACTACACAGGGTTAACCCTCGCCGCCAGGAAATTCGGAAGTAAACGGAAAAGAGAAGATGACAGGACAGATAAAAAGTGAGAGATAAAGACGAAGATGTAGGAAGAGAGAGATAGGAAAAGGCGACTGCCGATTTCCCCTGGGTGGGTCAGCCCAGGGGTGCCGTCTACGTGAAGCCGGGGCCAAAGGGGTGTGTTGCCTCTGCCGGGGGGCCTTAAAGGTCCAATCACCCAGCGTCCGCTCAACCCCCAGGATCCCCTTTTCCCCGGACACGGCAAAGCCACGCACGGCTAGGCGTGGGAGGGAGCCGAAACTCCCCCGTTAGCTCGGGTCCGTGGTGTCGCTACACACCAAACGCCTACTTGCGCAGGCGCCCCTGCGGGGCAGAAAGCAGTAATAGAAACTGAAAATTTTGGCAACATAAACATGAAGGTAATTCATTTCTGCTACAAACGTTTTAGATAAAAATAGTAAAAATACAAAAGATAGTAAAAAATGAAAAGATAAAGATAGTAAAAATACAAAAGATAGTAAAAAATGAAATAGGAAAGTGACAACATACTAGTGGCACCTAATTTCTGCAATGTACGTTGATGATGCGATGCTTCGTCAACAGTACGTTGTGAAAAGGCATGAAAGAGAACAGCAGTAGTTGAGGTGACAAAACCTATCCCGGTTATGAAATGGATGCGAGAAAAATCATGAAATCGTTTTTTTAAATGTCGATATATTGCGAGGTTTTCATTTCTGAAGGTAGGGTATTCCAGAGACGAATTCCAGTCAAGGTGAACTTTAACAAAGTGCTTGATTGGGCTGGTTGGTGCTGCACGGTAGACGAAAAAAGTGCGCAAACGACAGGAGAAGATTGATCGCCGCTCTGTTATCAATTTTTCTATTTCCTCCTGTCGTTTGCGCTATTAAGCATTTTCTTCGTCTACCAGTCAAGTGGGATGCTTGTTTGCCATAGTTTGTACGAACGATTGGTAAATTGCAATTTCGATTGTGTTCAAGCCTTGTCGAGTTTGTGTTATCAAAACTTTATGGAGGGATTACAAACTAAAGAAGATGAATTTATAATCGCTTGAAAACAAGTATTCTTAGATTATATTTAAAAGTGTTGTCGACCATTTAGATGTAGGCATGCAAAATTGCATTAGCTTTACTGCAGTATTGACTGCGGGTGAGTGTTTTAATGGATACTTTTGCATAGTCTCAAGGAAAACGAGATGACTGCAGTAGATATCGCTCTAAGATGTGATACAGTAAATACTATGAGGATGAATAAAAACGCAGTGAAAGAAAGTATTGTACACTGGGAAATATATCTCGAGATGTTATTAAGCATATATGCTGTAAGCCACTTTTTCGCATTTGTGCAACATGTGAATGAAATTTGAAGTGATGGAGGGTAATTCACAAGAAGATCACCTCATCATCTGCCTCAATGATTCAAAAATATGGCGGGATATCATTATGTTAACGTAGGTGATAGTGAAAACTACAAATTTCAGTTCAGTGGGATTGACTTGTAATTCATTATAGAGACACCAAGCAGCCAAACTTTGATGATTTAATTTCTGTGTCGAAGAATGGAGAAATTTATCAAAGTTAATAATTGTTCTGTCGTCTGCATGCGATAAGCATACTGAATTGTTAAGACATAAGGGCCAGCAAATCATTTCTTCTAGTAAAAGAATTGGGCCAACAATGGAACCTTGAGGTACTCTATTTGCTACTTCAGATATAAATTTATAACCTAACACAATGGCAACATGTCTTCTATTGAGTAATGCAGGACCAGTCACGCCTATCGCTTGAAGCATCATAAAAAATGTGATGGTTGATAGTGTCGAATGCTTTAGTCAATTCTATAAAAACGGAACCTGCGTAGCAGCCCCCACAAATTTCTGTATTCAGCTTTTCAGTTGAAGATGACAAAGCGAGGTCAGTAGAATATGCTTCGCGAAAAGCAAATTAGGAAAGCGATACAATCTGAATTTTGTTGAGATATTTCGTCAAACAAATTTCGAGCTATTTTGTGAATGTTTACTGATAAAGGGTATAATATGAATGGATCGATAGTTTAATATCAGTGTGCGGTCACCATTCTGTCAACACGGGAACGGCTCTGCCACTTTTCAATTCCACAGTCTTGTATACGGCTTGTGACGGATACCCGAACGAATTCAAACTCACGAGGCTGCGTGACAGAAACGCACAAAACTCAATTTTTATGCGCTAACTAGTCAGCGGTGCCTATAAAAAAGAATAAAAAAAACGTTGCCGTTACAGTAGTCTAGTGGTTACAGTGCTCGATGGCTCATCCCCGAGGTCGTGAGAACGAATCCCAGCCGTGACGGACACATTCCGATACAGGCGAGATGATCGAGGCCCATGTACCTATAACCATCAGTGGCGTTGCCTGGGTATGGCGCACCGTCCCCCTTCACCCTGAAATTGTTTTTCGCTATGGCTTATACATAGTGCGAACTGACCATTTTTGTGCTCAACCCCCCCCTTCAGGTCATGAAGGTAACCTCCTCTCCCTTTTCCGAGAAAACATTTCTCCTCACGCACCTGCCTAGATTCAGGTGTACGTTAAAGAACGACAGATGACAGAAAGTTCCGGAGCCCTCAACTACGACGTCTTTCATACGTTGTGCCCGCATATTGTGGTTTTGGGATGTAAAACTCCAACACCTAATAATATCATTTAGACGTTCTTTCACAGGCTCAAGCAATCAGATGGCGTTTTTGGAAAAACCTGGCAAAATAAGTACGGGAACGTGTTACACATAGTGCTCGCAGGCATGGATGACTCAGTACCAGCTCTGATTACATTCGTCATAAGACGGTATGCAGCTACTAATATGAGGTCTGAAATATATAGTCTACTAAAATGACATTAGTTTTTTTTGTTTTCAGTGCTTATTCAACAACAATGCTTCATCAATAGCGTAACACGTAGATTGTCTACACCATATCTGTGGAATTGTTTGTGTTGTTGAATTTTAAACGCGCGAGAAGCCATGCTGATGCCTTAGAAAAACGTAAGAACACTCACGGCTTGTCGAATTTTTTCTGACCATATCATGGAATCTAAAATAGAGCAATAAAACTGAAATTAATGAATGAATAAAACTATATAAAACATTTATAAGAATAAAGAAATAAATATACACACCGAAGTTGGTTTCTGCTGATTATTGGATACTGCGACTGATGCGAAGCGTTCGTTGAGCTGAAATGCTATCGAAGTAATTAAATGTTTTATTGATTGAGATTACTCCAGTGCTATGGACTGTGGCCTTTCAGTATATGTGACACATGCGTCTCAGAGGCTGTGGCTCAGGGATGGGAGGAGAAGCTCAGTATTTTGAATATACTTTAGTATTATAAGGAGACTTGTATATATAAATACACGTTCCATTCACTTCACGTTAAAGTAAGGCTCCTAAAGATATTCAAGTAGCATAAGTAACTGCGTCAAGAAAAATTAAAAAGGAAAATCGGGTGTGACTATATTTGGTCTTACATAATAAAGGCATCGCGCAAAACAATTTAGTAACGCAAGACATCGAGGGAAAATTAGTGTAATACACTCGACCTCATCTTGAAGACCATTTCCTTGTTTTACGCAAGATAGTTAGTACGTCATTCGCTGTGGTCGCGTAGAGAATGAGGTATTCGGCTGCTGACCCGCAGGTCACGGGATTGAATCCTGCCCACGATGGCTGCTTTTTTAATGGAGACGGGAGCGCTGGAGGCCCATGCTTTGCGTAAATTTAGGTGCATGTTAAAAAACACTAGGTGGTCGAAATTTCCGGAGGCCTCCAAGACGGCGTCTGATGTAGTGATTTTGGGATGTTGAAGCACTGCAATTATGATGGTTAGTACGTCGAAAAGCAGTCGCTGGGATCGGCTAGTAGAAACAATGTGCGGTGAATAAATAGTAGTAACGAAACGCGCTGTCCACTGGTATATTGAGAATGTCGTTTCACCATGTGGCCAACATCGTGCGATACACGAGAAGGATTTCAGTGCGTTCAACGTAACGTGGACTGAAAGGCGGAAAGGGCGAGGGTCTTTCCTGGCTGCCTTCGCCGATTTGCGTCCGCTCATACTGTGCAACACGTGCCGTCCAGGAAATACCCGCGGCGTGCAAGGTTCTAACAGATAGCGCGGGCCGATCGCGCTCACTCTCGTTTCATCCCGGCCCCATGGGGCTCTTATAAGCCACGGCGGCTGAGTAGAACCCGTGTCTGACTTTCTTTTGCTGAAACAACAGAGGGTGCCACCAGTGCTAGCTCAATTTCAGACAACGCCATGTCTTCGAGAATTGTCCTGCTCTGCTTGCTCATCTTGTCGGGTGAGAGAAAACTTCGATGTCGTCAGCCACCTGTATTCACAAACTTCCGAAGCATAACCCATTCATTTGCGTACGCGATTCAAGTGATAACGCTGGTGGTATTTACGAAAGCGCGCTCCTAATTGATTTTTACGTATTCGTGCAATATCAATATTCAGTAATCCTATTCGATAGACTATTATAGAAACGCCAACTTTTTTCTCTTCGTGAAGCATGAGTGAAATGGCAGGATATTTGTTTGTTTGTTTTTCCTCATATGCCTCGTTTCCTTTTGTAAGGAAGTGTACTTCGCGTGAATTTCGCCATGCAGTGTTTTGACAACCTCTAAAATAATAAACTATTGGATTTTACTTGCTGAAAGAGCGAGTCAATAATGAATAACGCAGCAACTACATCGGCGTTTTTCGCACTTTGCCCCCAGCAAAAGCAGCTACAGTGGCGTAGGAAATCGAACCAGCGTTCTTTAGCAGCACCTTAACTGCGTAGCCACCATGGTAGGCACCCTGAAAACAAAATGCTGGAAGGTCAGTTAACCGAGACATATAAGCGTGCGTGAACATATAATTGTCTTCTCGTGATAACTGGACAGATATGCAGACATGTGCATGATGCCTTGAACCACGTATTTTAAAACACTCTGTTAAACAGTATACATTTTTTTTCTCTTCTTTTCAGTGGTTGTCCTCATCAACGCACAACACGTAAGCAACCTTTCTCACATAAATTTTGCACATCTAGAAAAATATAAAGCGTTACTTAACATAAATAAAAATTGATCAGTAGCGTGGTAGCGAATGTACACATATGAATATTGGCCTAAATATTCTTATAATTCAGCGAGAAAGGCCCTGCATGACACCTTGAAACAATGTGACCGACAATGTACTTTTTTGGTGACTTCCACTTCAATTAGGAGTGCTGCTAGTCTTATTTCGGATGTGTTGGTTCTTTGATTCTGAACAAATTGTGTAAAGTAAAGCCATGCCTTTACCTCTTCTGCTCACATGATTATGGGGCTGTGGGGCTAAGACAAACAACCTGACATGCTTTTTTTTGTTACAGAGGCCTGACACGATTAGAGTACCACCACAACGCATCGACCTGCCCAAAGCTCCACAACCACCAAGGGTACGCAATGAGCAGTTCGGCCCACATTTGTCAATATTTTTCTGCCTGAAGTACCACTGAAGTGTTTGCTTCAGCTCTTCCTCCTCATCCTTCCCGCCATCTATTTCTAAACTAACAGTGCTTCGTTGGTACTCCACACCTTGAATATGCGCAAACACTTCGCAAACGAAACAGAAGTTCAAAGCAACATAAAGCTTGAGGAGATGAAACTTCCTTGAACACACGATGTTGTTGTAACCACCCTTTGGACAGGTAGCCTTGTACTTGGCAGCAGCATCCTCAAAACTGCTTCTACAAGAGACCGCTTGCCGAAATGTTAGCTCTAGCGACACCTTGTCTTCCAGCATTTTTCATGTCTTCAAATACTTAGCGGTTACTTAGAAATAATGGCCTCATGCTCGTGCTTCAGCGAGAACACGCTGCCGTACGGCTAAAAAGGCTGTCCGTTCGTACACAATACCGGCATTTATATGCAACACACAGCAGCTATTGCCTTCAGCTTTCATTTGCCATTACGACTAGCCGTCGTCATCATCATGGCTGAAGTAGGCATACAGAATGATTGTGCATAGTTTTCTCGGACAGTGCTTTGCGTTCTTGTGAAGTTCATAAAGGGACAAGCAAAAATAGCGAGCGGTGCTTCCATCCGCAACGACTGCATTCTCGTATATTGCGCAGACTCGGATCGATGTGCAAGGAGGCGGCTCCGGGTCCCAGCATAGCGTGAGCGGCAGCATCCACCACGATATTTACCGACCCAACCGTGGACCCACCATCTCCATCTGGGGAGAGGGTTCCCACCAGAGGCACCCAGCCACTGGCAGCCACGGCCAGGGTCAAGTGGGAGTCGGCGTCAAGATCCCCTTAGGAGGACGCCACCGCGGATAAACGTCTGCGTATTGTCACTTGCGTGCCATTCATCCTCGAAATACACATGTCTTCATCAACCTAAAGCATTGTTCACCTCTTTCATTCATTCTTCATAATACTTCGATGACTTGAAACCTTCAACTCATCGATATGGAAAGTCCGCCTCGGTGCATCAGTGGCTATATAGTGCTCGGATGCTGATCCAAAGGTTTCATGTTCGATCTCGGGAGTGGTAGTCGCATTTTGATGGAGGTGAAGAGGTAGAGGCTCATATACAGGTGTGATGTCAGTGTACGTTGAAAATACCAGATGGCCCGAATTTCCGGAGCCCTCTACTACGCCTTCTTTATTCATATCATGGTTTGGGAACGTAAAACAGCATTTGTAAAATAATTGACTTGAAACGAACACGGATGCAATGAAGCGCCAGGCCCTTAACCACCACTTAGCCTTCAGGCTACCCACGCAAAGTCTCTATCTAAGCGTTCTCTTCGTCATTGAAGGAGCGCACCATATGAAACAAATTCTCGAGATGCACGGCTTTCGAGGTGAACAAACCCATAACACTAACATTTTGACACGCTATGTACACAATTGGGTACACCACTAGTTCTTCCTATTTGTATAAACTAGACGCTAAAAAAGAGCAAGATATATCGTACTATGGATGAAATAAATCTCCTACATAATAAGTTCGCCTTCATTTAACTTCGTTTTTCAGTGTATGCTCACTTTTCTGAACTCAAGACGCTACCAATTTCGACAAGTCTTTCGGCGCGGTACTTTTTGCGAACCACGTGAAAAAAAAAAACAATAATAATATTATGTGTAGTTTAACGTTCAAAAACTACCGTAAGATACCACGTGAAAAGTACAGTTTTTGTTTGTTCAACATGAACATAACGAAAAATAACCTTGTGCTATTTTTGCGGCGCGATATTTTACTTTATTTATGCTGAAACAGAGCGTCACTATCTTGAAGGTACATAGATATTTATTTACAGCATAATACAATTAGTTATAATATATATATATATATATATATATATATATATATATATATATATATATATATATATATATATATATATATATACATATATTCCAGTAGATCCTCCGTTAGCGATCACAACGTGGTTTATTTCGACGTTTTGGCCTGGAGTCTGGCCTTCATCAAGAATGAGGGTACAGTTTGTTGGTGCTCAGCTGTACTTAATCTTGAATCAGAGCAGGCGAGAGAAATAGAGGAAAAACACGGAAGAAAAAAAGAAGAAAAAAAAGAGAAAAAGAAAAAAGGAAAAAAGGAGAAGTTAACGTGGACTGCCCCGGGTGCCCCGTTTCACTCTTCTTCCCCCTCCATCTCTCTCTCTCTCTTCTCCTTTTCATCTTTAGAATGTCTGGGGTCTGTGTATTCTTCCTTTCACTAACGCATTGTTCCCGACCAGATGGCGCAGTTTGGCTCTGGCGGTTTGGTGGGGGGGGACCGAAAAAGATTTTTAAGAAGTTTAAGCATTTAACTACTCAGCGCCCGTCGACATCTTGTCGTAGAAAGAGGGGCGCTGCGTATTGCCGCAGAGGCTGGCAAGCGGGTGCAATGGCAATTCTTGCCCGCTTCTGGATCACGCGTGCAGTAGGGGCCTCACGACTGTGCACAGGGCTGCTGTTCGCAAACTGATGAGAGCAGCATACCCTCGTCCAGGTCGCTTCTACGTCCTTGAAAAAATTCATAAACCACGTAACCCAGGTCGACCAATCGTATCAGGCTTCAATACAATAACCAAACCCATATCAGGGTACGTGGACAAACTAATAAACCACATTCCATGCACCCTCACGTCGTACATAAAAGACACCACACATTTTCTTCGAGACATTGCAGGTCTGTGTGTGCCGAAAATCTCGTACTTGGTTACTCTTCATGTCTCTTCATTGTATACAAATATTTCTCACGATGACGGCATAGCTGCATTACAAAACATGTACACTGACCATAGACAATCTAACACCCCAGATTTCTCTGCCATCGTAACTTTGACGAGGATGGTCCTCGAAATAAATTCATTCAAATTTAAGCAAGAGTATTTTCGACAAATTAACGGGACCGCTATGGGCACCAAAATGGGACCCATTTATGCCAACATTTTTATAGGAAAGCTAAAATCGCAGTTTCTTGAACAAAGTTCCTTGAAACCAATGTTATACAGTGACCACCGCAACAAGACTCACAACGAACAAACCTGTGCTTAACTTGCAGTACAAATTTCCCCTATGTAAACAAAATCCTTAAACGACATTACAGCATTCTGGAACAAAGTGAACGTCTGAAACGCGCATTCCCATCCGCTCCTGGCGTCGTTTACCGACGACCACGCAACCTCAAAGACGCACTTGTCCACTCTCTAATTAATACATCACCCCCCCCAATAATTCATGCCGACCTTGTTTAAAGCCACGATGTCTTGTATGTAAGGAGATGCGAAAAACACACAAAGCAACCTGCACACAATCCAAGTTTTTGAATAACATACGAGGAAACCTTACATGCGATTCCTCTAATGTGATATACCTACTCGAATGCAACGTGTGCAGTAAGCAGTACATTGGACGAACAGAAATGCCATTGAGAATTCGCTTCAATAATTACAGAGCCCATGCAAAATCAGCCCCAAATTGACTCCTGTCAAAACATCTCAATCTTCCCGACCATGCATTCGACAAACTATCAGTAACGCTCTTTAGAGACGGGATTTAAATCAAACCGAGAACGTGAACAACGAGAGTCAAACCTTATCCACTGATTTAACACCCTCAATACAGGAATAATTGAGAATCTGGGTACACTCGCAGCAATTAAAGCATTAAAAAACAATAACGCCAATAATGAGAAAATCGATGACTGCACGGCACTGCAGCTGCGAAGGGCACTGGACCACTCAAAATAATTCCAAGTGTAACTACTCTTCCTAAGTACAGCTGTCGTCTGTTTCTGTTTTTACCTGACTATCCAATCAATTGTGCCAAACATGACATGCCCAACAGCAACCCTGTGCACAGTCGGGAGGACCCTACTGCACGCGTAATCCAGCAGCGGGCAAGACTTGCCATTGCACCCGCTTGCCAGCCTCTGCGGCAATACGCGGCGCCCCTATTTCTATACGACGAGATGTCGACGGGGCGCTGAGTAGTTAAAGACTTAAACTTTCTAAAAAAAGCTCTTTTTCCCCCAAACCTAACGATGGATGGATGGATGGATTGATATGGCTGTACCCTTTAGATCGGGCGGTGGCTAACGCCCCCAAGCCGTAATACTTAGTGAACCAAACACTAGATTTATTTATTTTTTCCTTTAAGTAGTGAGGTTCAGGACTCGTACTTTGCAGTGAAGGGTTTAAATTCAACTTGTGCCATGACTTTAGCCACCAATCAGATAACCTCCTTCTTGTCAATTCCACCCGCTTCAAGTCTTTTTTTGCCCTCCCTGTTCGAACCCCAGTGCTTTGAAAAACTCTGCGCCATCATCCTGAACGATAGGGCGAAGTCCTTTACAGAACATTATCAAGTGTTCGACAGTTTCCTCTTCCTCTCCACATGCACTGCATACCGTGTCTACCCCTTCGTATTTGGCCCGATAAGTCTTGGTTCGAAATACTCCCGTCCTGGCCTCTAACAGTAGAGCACTACCCCGAGTATTATCATAGATCCTTTCCTTGGTAATTTCCTGCTTAAAAGATTGGTAGATCTCTAGTGCTGGCTTCTTAATCATGACAATTCTCCACATATCAGTCTCAGCTTCCTTCACCTTTTTTTTAACCAAACATACTTTTTGGTTTGGCCCCATGCTGTTTTCTAAGTATTTGCCAGTCAACTTTCTGCTTCGCTTCCTCCATATTGTATCAAAATTTTTCATGTACAAGCTGAATACCTGAACCGGCAGAGCATACTGAACCGCCAGAGCCAGGAGGCGCCGTCTGGTCGGGAACAATGCGTTAGTGAAAGGAAGGATACACAGAGAGCAGACATCGTAAAGGTGAAAAGAAGAAAAGGTAAAGAGATGGAGGGGGAAGGGGAAGGAAGAGTGAAAGAGGGCGCCCGGGGGAGTCCACCTTATATTCTTCTTTTTTTCTTCTTTCTTACTTTCGTTTTTTTCTCTTTCTTTCTCTCCCCCTCTGATTCAAGATTGTATAAAGTTGAGCACCAACAAACTGTACCCTCAATCCTGATGAAGGCCAGACTCTAGGCCGCAACATCGAAATAAACCACGTTGTGACCGCTAACGGAGGATCTACTTGACTACTTGCAACGCTACGGCCACTCAACCACCATGCCTGCCTATATAAGTATATATATATATATATATATATATATATATATATATATATATATATATATATATATATATATATATATATATATGAGATCTAACAGGCAATAATGTCAAGGATAGTATAGGTAGGCAGGATTCGATATATATATATATATATATATATATATATATATATATATATATATATATATATATATATATATATATATATATATATAAAAGCGTATACCT
Source organism: Rhipicephalus microplus (assembly GCF_043290135.1). Lineage (NCBI taxonomy): Eukaryota > Metazoa > Arthropoda > Arachnida > Ixodida > Ixodidae > Rhipicephalus > Rhipicephalus microplus. The sequence goes on along the minus strand of NC_134710.1, from coordinate 422,247,626 downwards.
AAGGGCTTGTTTTTCCATGTTTTAGCACAATATTGATGAGATCTAACAGACAGTAATGCCAAGTAATGTACAGGAGAAGTTATTAAAACCAATGGAATGTAAATAAGAAGAAAGAAAAGTGAAGGAAAAAATAACCAAGTCAACCAAGTGTGCTATTTGCGCTACTTTTCATGGGTTCGGTGTAGAAAGATAGCACAAGATTTGAGAGGAATTAAATTTGAGGATGCGTTTAACAGTCGACAGACGTTAATGAATTAATGGTACGTAAATACGATCGAAAGCTTCAGTTCAGCAAAGTGACGTGAAACATACATGTTTTTTTTTTGCTTAGAATGATTCTGTTCAGCCCATGTTATGAATGGGCGAGTCATACAGCTGGAAAACCTGGAACGCAGCATTTGCAAACTTCAAGAGACGTTTGAAAGCACGACACTAAAAATATAAGGACAGATTCTACGAGGCAACCCATGGAACACTATAACACGATTTGTGTTTTTCGAAGGGCATTAAAATATTTATCAACATTTGTGTCATGAAAACAAGGGCAGCTTTGTTCCATGTACAACTGAAAGAAATACGAAGTTTTGTCTTCTCGTTCAGACTCTTCATTTTCTTCAATATATTTTAAAATTAGCTGAAAACTTCTAATTACGTCTGACGAGAAGCAAAAGCGTGAGAGGGTGTTTTATGTACAAATCATAATTCGTGCATGCGAATTGGGATCCAAATCATTCTCACATTTCCTCTCTTTCTCTCTCTTTACTGTTCTTTCTATCTGCCCCTTCCCCGTTCCTAGCGCAGGGTAACATACTGGTTATGCCAAACTCGGCTGGCTGTTTTGGTATTTACTATGCCGTCAAGTGTGCAACCTGAAAGTGAAATGCAATTTCTAAAGGCTTCCCTTGAAGAATTATCAGATGAACTTCACACTGCACTTGCTCTCAGCGAAAGAAAGGCACTATCTTAGAAAAAGAAAATTGACGAATTAAAAATAGCCTCCCATTTTCGAGTAGCGAGTATGACAGTATCGAAGCTGAACGAAACAAAGTTTTCGCAGAAAACAAGGCTCTGAAGAAAGACAACGAGAACTTGAAAAAAGCGAATGATATTTTCACGAGAAATCACACCGTTAGAACAATATTCATGTTTAAACAACTTCGAGATACGTGGGCTACCAAACGCTACAGATGAAAATGTTGAGCAAATGTTGGTTGACATCGGTGCTGAAGTAGACCACCCTATTGCTCCTACAGACATTGGCACCGTTCACAGAGTGCTCACTACTAATAACCCTAGCGCAAATAACATTGTTGTTCGGTTCGTTTCGAGAGACAAACGAACATCTTCCAGAATTGAGCTAAGAAAGCTCGACTAACTGTGAAAGATCTCTGCAAAAGCAAGGACTTTCGCCAAGCGTTTATTAACGACCACCTAAGTCCGCACAACAAATCGCATTTTTTTTGAAGCGCTGAAGCTGAAAAAAAGCAAGTAATGGCAGTTTCTGTGGACGGATCAATGCGTCATAAAAGCCAGAAAAATAACAACCAGTTCAGTTCCCAACATCAGATCACCAGATGATTTACACGTCATCGTGCAAGGGGAAGCTACAGCAACAAACTGAAAAAAAAACAACTGACGAGATGACGTTTGAGCTTTTAGAACCACGAGAATTTAGTAGCCAGTTATCAGGCTAATCCAGTTTGTCATTGCTACATATCAACATAAGGAGCATACCAGAACATTATGATGAGTTTGGTGATCTTTGTGCTACACTACACCAGACATTTCAATCCATATCTTTATCAGAATCCTGTTTGTCTGAAAACACGTGTCAATTATACCCGCACTTCAATTTTCACCGAGAACTCGGTTGTAGACGAAGCTTACCAAGTACCACAGGTGTTGAACCTGAGCATGGGGGTGTAGCTCTTTACGGGAAAAATGACGTAATATACAAAGTTGGAACAGACATAGCTTTTAAATACTCATGGTGCGAAGTACTTGTTATCGAAGTACCTCCTGATAAATCAGCCAAAAGCACTGTACCGCATAAAATTGAACACACATTAGTAGGTGTGGTCTACACGTCCCCGCAAAAGAATAAATGTATGTAAATTTCTAGGTGAATAAGATGAGTGGTTTAATACCAACAATATTATGAACACTAATTAATTTTATTTGGTGATATCAACAATGGCATTAATTGAACTGACATTTACGTGTACCCAGACTTGCTAACAAGTCACGGGTTGCCACATATAGTTGAACGGCCAACACGCATTGGAAGCTTCAGACAGAACATATTAGATCACATCATCACAAAACATATCGGACAAAGTTCACTAGCGGTACATTGGCATCCGACATTACCGGCCATCTGCCTGCCTTCGCCACCATTTCATCTAGCAACCAGTCATGCATTCCTTTAAAGCGGATAATTAAACAAACAATTGCAACATCATTTTCAATGCCCTAATGACAGAAAATTGGCATTCCGTGTATTCAGCAAATACTACCGACTGTAAATTTGAGCAGTTCTACAAGATATTCAACAGATGTAAAAGAACTGGGCAAACGTCCTTGCATGGCCTCGAACACAAACATAAAGCGTAAACCGTGGCTAACAAATGGCCTTTTAAAGGCGATAAACCATAAGGATATCATGAATAGAAAATATAGTGAAAATCATATAATGTGAGCTTAGAAAGTAAGAACAACAGATAATAGAAAAAAACTTAAAACTTCAATCTATATTTCAAAGCGATACTATATCCATGATAAAATACACAAGCTCACGGTGACTGAAAAACTACGTGAAAAGTGATAAATACCGCCCTAAACACGCGCAATACAAATGCTATTTGGGAAATTCTGGTGAATGACACCGTTGTGAGTGACCCTTCTACACTTACCGAAAGGTTCAACAATAACTTCACAACAATGAACAACCTAATTGTCAATAACTGGCATGCATCACATGTAAACATAAACACACGAAGCAACCCTTTGCGTTCTCTATTTCCCGAGCCCACTGATCGACATGAAGTAAAAAATGTGATTCTCACCTTAAAAGATACTTTTTCAACGAACCAAGGCTTGGTACCTGCATGACTGTCAAAACATTGTTCGAATATTGTTTGCGATTGATTGAGTTCTAGGGTTTAAGGTCCCAAAACCACTATTTGATTATGAGAGACGCCGTAGTGGAGGCTTCCGGAAAATTCGACCACCTGGGGTTCTTTAACGTGCACCCAAATCTGAGTACATGGGCTTCTAGCATTTCCGCCTCCATCCGAAATGCATCCGTCGCAGCAGGGATTTGATCCTGCGACCTGCGGGTCAGCAACCGAGTACCTTATCCACCAGACCACCGTGGCGGGGCTACTATTTGCGAACTGCTCTCTCATATAGTCAATGAAATGTGTTCCTCAGGATCTTTTCCGATGCAATTGAAGATTTCCAACGTTGTGCCAGTATTTTAAAAAGGAGATAAGATGTATATGTCAAATTAGCGTCCAATATGAATATTGTCACCATTTTCCAAGGTTTTCGAAAAGTTAATATTAAACTGACTCGACAAGTTTTTTTACAGCAAAAAAAAAATGTATGCTGAAGGACGATACGGCTACATATAAGTAAAGTCGACTGAGACAGCGCAAATATCGTTGAAAAAACGAAAAAAATTATAAAGAGACTATTAACTATGGGTGTCTTTATGGATTTCACAAAAGCTTTCGATCTTGTAAATCACGACATCTTGCTGCAAAACTTTGACAAGTATGGTATTCGTGCAGCACCATTAGGCCTCAGTAGCACGTATCTCACAAACCGGCAACATGATGTAGTTGTGAACCAAATGACATCGACCGAAATGACAACTAACAGAATAATTGCCAGGGTTCCATTTTAAACCCTTTTCTTTTCCTAGCATACATAAATGGTTTACCCGACTGTATCTCAGAAGACTGCATTTTATACGCGGATGATGCGAATATCTTTCTCACAACTGAAACGCAGCCAAGCTTTACAAAAAAGGTAACGATGTCCTGCTAAAGCTATCCAACTGGCTCGAAACAAATCACCTTCACGCAAACAGAACAAAGACTAACTATATAATATTCACTGGAAAAACACTCGACTAGTGAACACTACGTTGTTGAATTTCAATAGCCTTCCTTTCCAATGAGTTAGTCACTCGAAGTTTTTCGGTATCCATCTCGACAGTCAGTTAAGCTGGCATTAACACATACACGAAACAACACAACGTATCTATAGGAAAATACCAATATTGCATAAACTGCGTTACATTTTTCCTTTGCACACCCTCTGCTCACTCTATATCAGTTTCATACATTCACACAGTACATCCCCCTTTAAAATATACAGACCCACATACTTTATTGCCACTTATTGCAGCACAGAACACAGCGCTTCGAGCTATTTTAGTTCTAAAACGAACCGATTAAATCACATTCGCATACCCATTAATTAATACTCTTCCTGTGAAACGCTGCATTGATTACCATGTTCTCATATCGCTGTATAAAATGATGCATAAAATATACTCTGTCCTTCTGTAAAAATTAGTTACTAAAACACCTCATGCTCGATACAATTTGTTACCTCCAGTACTTTAACCATTTCAACGTCTCGCACGAATTATGGATCATTTACACTCACACATAACGCATCACATCTTTGAAACAAACTACCAACAGACCCAACAAAACGCCAGTCGTTTACCTGTTATAAAGTTAACTTACATTGGTTTATGCTATCTTCACTTGTTTGAATTCTACCCCCTTCTATCCCCGTCATACTAGTTTCTTGCGCGCTCTAGTGTTTGTATAACTGGGTACAATATAAGGGCTCCCCTCGCAACTCCTCTGCTAGTTATGGGGCCCTGCCTTTATAACAAAACAGATGTGAATAATAAATACATTGAATGAATTGAATTGAATAGTTCACATCCCTGCCCCACCATGGTGGTTTAGTGGCCAAGGTACTCAGCTGCTGAATCGCAGGTCACGGGATTGAATCCCGGCTGTGGCGGCTGTAATTTCTATGGAGGCGAAAATGCTGTAAGCCCGTGTGCTCAGAATTGTGCCGTTAAATAACCACAGGTGGTCGATATTTCTGGAGTCCTCCACTACGGCGTGTCTCGTAATAATATGTGCTTTTGGGACGTTAAACTCCACATATCAAAATAACTAGTTAACATTTCTGCCTTTTCTCTCTCTTGTTTTCTTTCCTACCTTCTGCGCTAAGTTTCTGAAGATCTCTATAGTTTCAGCGTCACCTCTACGTTAAGGCCAGTTCTTTTTTTGTTTTGCCTCGACAGGGTGGCTTATGCAAGTATCCGCCTAAAAAATATTCTTGCAATTCATTTTATATGTGTACTGCATATTATGCATTGGTGGAAAGAGATCAGAAGTTGGTGAGGAACGCAAGGCGGCCTGCTATTATTTTTCAGTTTTTTCATCATGAGTGTATTTTTTCTCGTAAAAATCGTATGAAACGTTTAAAGACTATTAAATAGCCAGACTATCACACTGGAGTCTCACGAGTATAAAGTATAAAAAGTAGCCGAATGGCAAAATCATGCTCACCGAACTTCCCGCAAATAAAGAGACAGTAATATCGACTGCGAGAGATAATCTTTACCGCTACGCTTGAGATAAAATTCCCCAATCTCGGGAGAAAACCATGTTTCTGTAAGCAGTGAAACAGTTGCCCTAGGCTATTTACTAAAACAACACGTTCAATGATTAATAGTGATGGTATTTTTGTTGAAAAACAATCTTTTTTAGGCTGAAGAATTGCCAAATGAGCACGTAATAAGAAGCGATGCGGAGTTGAATGTTAGAAAAAATAGATATGCAATGAATTTAAAATTTACTTACTGTGATATACTGGAAAAGAGCAGAGCTTACGGATATTTTTGTTCGTATGCAGCGATTCCCAATGACAGGTGACCTTCGCTAATATTATGCTCGTAATCAAAATTGGCTGGAATTGTCTCATTCCAAGAATCTCAGCATCATACATTCTAGGTATAAGACACCCACGTCTTTAGTAAAACCTGGTTCAGTCATTCTCTTTTCGATACAGTCGTTGAAACCCACAGAAAATAAGACTACGCAACAATAACTTTGACAATACATTTGATAAGGTGAGATTACTATATCATACGCGCTCCAACGTAAAATCAATGGAGGGTATTTACAAACACAGTATTTACTGTGGGAAGGTCTGTCAACGCACGCAGGTATGCAGGGGAACTTTGTCCTATTCAAGAGTCCACCTGTCAACGGAGCCCTATTCAAGGGTCCCGTTCTTTATCAAGAACTCTCACTCTGTCACCAGACCACCTCACATCTTCGTTTTCAGAATAATCATATTCAACCATACCGTAGCTATTTCTGAGTTAAATTTCCCAATCAGTTTATTTTTAATTCGTCACCGTCATTGATGAAGAATGCTATGCTGGCTCCAACGTGTAAGCTGACAAAATTTAATTTTTATTCCTGTTTATTCGCTGTATGTTCCCTTGAATACTCGAGGAGCATCAGATTATAGCGCGTGTTCTATACCAGAAATAACTACAACTTAGTTTCAAGTGTTCCAGACATGCGTGGTTCTGTGAGTGCATGAAATTGCGTGAACGACGAAAATTAGGGACCCTTTAGATTGTGCGCCTAAACGTATAAACAATCGACGACAGAGAAACGCGTGCCCATTATCAGTTAATTTAACATCTGCGAGATGCTGAGCCATTCATTGTCTCCAGTTAAAGGTCCCGTGTTGTCTGCAGGAGGCAACGTTTTCACGCCATGTGCACCTCACAGCATGGCCACGCTGCAAGAAAGGGCGTTGGTTCAAATCAGGATTATCTTTTGTCACGGCGTCAACATAAAAATGAAGTGCTCAGCATCAATCACACAGCCTGCCCATTTAATAGTAGCATTTCATCTTTTCATTTTTCATTTTGCCACAAGCCTCCATTTCTGCGCTGTATGTTATCTGGGCTTGCTAGAACCCGGGTTCCATTAACCGTTTATATTCTAAACGCATATCGCTCGCCTCAACCTCCGACCATTCAATACAACCATTTACATTTAAAGGGAACCTGACCCGCCTCCTAAAAGAAAAACAAGCGTTTTCTTTTTCTCCCGAAATTTCTCGTTTTTCTGGCACAATTCGTGACGCTGTTCACGTGAGGAAATAAGCTCTCGGTTGGTACATATACGAGATATCCATTGTGAATTATTTCGCACTCTGCATGCACGTTCTGTCTTGTTTTGCCTGACAATCGTGCACGACAAACTCATTTGATTTTGTTTTCTGCATTTGCGACTGCTCATGCACAAATCGCGGTGTGGAGTTGAAAAGCGCGAAATTATATCTGGCTCAAACGTAGTGCACACACTCAACGTGTTTCATGAAGAATCAAGGGGTGATGAGGAGATAGCACTTGTATGAAGGGTTGTAGTAGTAATAATATCTGAAGTTTTACGTCCCAAAATCACGATATGATTCTGAGCGATGCCGTAGTGGAGGGCTCCGGAAATGTTGACCGACTGGTCTTCTTTAACGTGCACTGACATACAAAGTACATGGACCTCTTCCATTTCGCCTTCGTCAAATTGTGACTGTTGCGGCCGGATTCAAACCCGAGACCTTTGGGTCAGCGGCCGAGCACTATATAACCACTGCTCCATCGCGGCTCACTGCGGGATGAGTATAGTCATTGCGAGAAATTACTGTCTATCGTTCGAACACGCGTGGTGATTTGGGTGTCCTTTACCACTCCGCGTTCAAGACGAGAGAAGGGTTATTTTCTCATATTCACTACCTTTGCTACAAGCAATATTGTTTTGTCACCACTTCTTTCTTTATAAAACACGCGTACACTGTAAGCCCTACAAGCGTCGAGGTGATCAAAGTTTCGCATTCGTCGTCTACGCGTTGTTATCTTCGATTGCGCGGTCGAAAAAGAACAAAACGACGTGAAGCAGTACACCACGCACGATAGTGATTCGAGACGAAGAAAAACGTATGGGTGACTGCAAGGCCAACGCCTCCTATATTTTATCAACGTCAGCCAGATGCACATGATCCAGCCGTTCACCACCCTTTCCTCTAGTCCTTTTCTGCTCTCGCCCATGACCTAGCCTTCGCGTGTTAATTGCTGTCATGGGGGAGGGTGCCCCCGTACGCAGTGCCTCAAGACGAAAATCATCGTTCAGTTGTTTACACATCCGCGGGGCGGCGTCTTGCATTCCTCGTGTTTACCATGTTGGTGGTCATGTTGGCTCTGTAGAAGATACGGTGTTTTGAGATAGCGTGTCGCCATTCGTAGTGCTATGCGGGCAACCAATGGGGAAACGTCACCACAAGGCTACTACGTGCGCTGCGCCGTGATGCGGTGGCGGCGTTGCTTCGAGCCACAAAAAAGGAGTACGAAGGAACAAATCTGAAAGACGTACAATACTCCGTTGAGAAACATGTCTATCACATCTGCAGGTGAAAGCACTCGGAAGTACGTGTGATGAAAGCCACGTGACCTAGAGTTACTGTATGTGCTACCTTACTGTATATGCTACATAAAGGTATTAATACAGTAACTCTAACGTGACCCCTCATGCAGCGTCGTATCAGGACCATTCCCTCAACTTTCAGAAGGTGGACCGAGGGCTCCCGTTGACAAGGGTTCGTTTGCACTGGCTTCGAAAGAAATAAAGGAGGCGTTGACATGGCAAAGCAGGGCAGGAGACAATTCACGACGCCCCACCGCGGTGGTCTAGTGACTAAGGTATCGGGCTGCTGACCGGCAGGTTGCAGGATCGAATGCCGGCGGCGGCGGCTCCATTTTCGATGGAGGCTAAAATGCTGTAGGCTCGAGTATTCAGGTTTGGGTGCTCGTTAAAGAGCCCCAGGTGGTCGAAATTTCCAAAGCCCTTCACTACGGCGTCTCGCATAATCATACGGTGATTTTAGTACGTTAAACTTTACAAACCAATGAGACATATCACGACGAAAAATTCTCGTATTCTGACTAATCGAGAGCTTGTACCGAATCACCCTGCTTATGTCACGAAGAGCACGAAAAAACAAAACAAGAAAACACCAGAAGAGAAAAGCGCGCTCGCTTTTAGTACTTTTCTAGATTGTTTAAAGCTGTTTTTAAACCCATAGAGACGCGCGTCTAGCCTGGCTCATTGGCGCCCATTGATATACGGTGGTTGCGAGGAGCGCATGCAGCGGCGCTGATAATAAACAGAGGAAAGTGCGCTAGGCCGGCCAAGCACCCCCGTTTTTCCCCGGTTGTGCAATGTGCGTGCAAGCGTGGCTGCAGCGTATAGGGCGGCGTCTGGCGTCGGTCCAACACGTGTGTTGGCGCTAGCAGGACATGCGTGACGTAGAGGCCGGCGAACACCATTCGAGATCTTTCGCCGCTATCCGGAAACCTCGGCACGTGCGCATTCTTCATGCGCTGTACTCAATAAAAGCTGGCCGTGGTGATCACTCAACGCTCGACTGGGTTTCAAGATCTCGTTCACTCAGTTTCAAAAAGGTCAGCATTGAGCCCGAAGATATACTGCGATTTCTATTCTCATACTTTAGAACTTATTTAGACAGTGGAAGAAACAAAGTAAAATGAGTAAGATGGTGTCGAGCACCGTTTAAATGTGCTGCCTGGCGTCCACTATCTGTAAGTTTCAGCCGAACGTGGCATTATAGCGCATTTTTCATAAATATGTGATCACTTGCACCGCGAGCTGTTCAACGGAACTGTACCGTGGGCTTGATTATGTGCTAATGGGTCGTCCTGACTATCGGCATTCGGCAAATCATGCCGAAAATGATAATTTTATCCAGTATGTGGACTTGTCTGTATCACATTATTGCTAGCGATTCTGAAATCTAAAAGCGTCCCATTTTAAAAGGCGAAAAATCAAAGTACAGCTTATAATAAAGTTGTACTGCGGAAGCGCACCATAGATTACTGTGTGGTGACCAGTATTTTACTGTGTGGTGATGTCGAACCTAATCCCGGCCCCGCCCCCCCCCCCCCCCCCAAAACTGCACCTGGAACTAATAACCGGCCGCATAGCACTCGTCCCGCTGCTCGTTCATTCGGGAATTCTATTTCGACCCCTGAGCTCGGTGCACGTTCCCGAATAGCTGATTGTTCTATATCAGACAAACCCGATGTCGCTGCTTTGCTTTCACAACTGCTGGCTACTCGGCAGCAAATCGCAAGTGATATTGCTGACATTAGGCTCCGTTTCGACAACCGATTTGATGCACTCGAGTCTCGGGTATGTGCTTTGGAAAAAGCTTCCACGGGTTCCAACTCCCATTCTGCTTCTGTTGGGTCGCCTAACGCATGCATTTCCGAACTCGCTTCCAAGATTGATGATCTTGAGAATCGTTCACGGCGCAACAATATTGTTGTTTCAGAAGGACCAGAGAGACCGCATAACCGATACGTCTTCGGTTTATTGTTGACAGAACAAAAAAAATGTGCAGAGCGTGACCCTGGCTGCTTCTTCTTCCTCGCCTCCGAGCTCCATCTTCAAATCTGTTTTCTACATCTTCCCGCCGGCCAGATTCAACCGAAGCAACCTTCGAGAGAATACAACAGTTGAATCGGCCTCTTGACTAATTTTCCTTCAGGTGTACGAAGCAAGCATGTTCTCACTAGTCCATCCTTGCCTGGAAAAATCTTTTCGATCTTGCAGAGTTTCCACCGAGTTCTTTTTCGCGCTTCTCCAAGCAGAAGTACATCTTCTTGTACATTTGCGTGACGCTCTGTTTTTCTGCTGGCACACTTAAGCTCCCTCAGGTACTCCTTTTTCCATCTGGTCCACCATGTTATCATAGCCTGTTTTCTTGCACTCCAGTAATTCAGCAAACTGTGTTCTCCGAGTCTGTTTTCTTCCTGCTTGTTCATTGCTTGCCTGCCTCCTATAACGTCCGCCGGTGTGATGGGTTGTGGCTCGTTAGGATCGTCATACACATAAGTGAGAGGCCGGTTGTTAAGTACTCCTTCTGCTTCAACAACCACAGTCCGTAGTTCTTCTTCATCCAAAAGTCGAGCACCTATAGTTTTTGCCATGGATGTCTTAAAGCTTCTGATCAGTCTTTCATAAAATCCTCCCCACCATGGAGCTAACTCTACAATAAACTTCCATTTTATTTTCAGGTTACTGGTATACTGTTGAACCCTTTCATCTTCCATCTTTAATATCTTGTTCATCTCTTTCTCAGATTTTTTGAATGCTCTTGCATTATCACTGTAAATAGTTGTACACAATCCTCTTCTAGCTACGAATCTTCGGAATGCTTGTATAAACGCTTCTGATGACATCCTCTTGACCAACTCCAGTTGTATGGCTCTTGTTACTGCACACGTAAATATCACAATGTAAAACTTTGTAACTTTTCCGCCTTTCTCCTCTCGAGCATTTAGCGGTCCAGCAAAGTCTATACCAACAGTGTCGAATGGCCTCGTCTGTGTAATCCTGTCAGCTGGTAGAGGTGGAATTTCTTGTGCCATTGGTCTAGAATTGAATCTCCTACATGTGATGCATTTCTTTATCACATATTTCACCATTTGTCGGGCACGCAGAATCCAAAACTTCGTTCTTAGATGTGTCAATGTTGCCGCAACGCCACCGTGCATTGTTACTTGATGCGCGTTTAGAACTAGGAGTTCTGAAAAGTGACTTTCTCTTGGTAAAATAATAGGAGGCTTCTCATCAAAGCTCAAATCACTCCACTGAAGCCTCCCTTTTACTCTCAGGACACCTTGATCATCTTCGAAGATGTTCGTGCCGTACAGATTCATGTTGTCATATATTCGTGTCACTGCATTTTGTAGCGTTTTCTGCTCCTGCTTTATCAGCACAAACTCTGCCTTGTCCAATTCTTCTCCTGTCAGCGAACCTGTTTTCCTTTCTTTTCGTCGGTTTCCTATATAACGCATCACCCACGCGGTAACTCGTAACGCTTTCTTGTATGATCCAAATCTGCTCACATCAATTATCTTTTCTTCACTCGTGGTGGTAGTTAAGCATGCCACTGTCTTTTCTTCGTCTTTGTTGTCATCACTGTCCGATTCATGCGTGATGTCATAATCAGGGCTTTGTTTTTCATTCTTGACCCACGTGGGGCCTTTCCACCATAATTCACTGTCCAGCAAACGTTTCATCTTCATCCCCCTTGTCATAAAATCCGCAGGATTTTCATCACTTTTAACATAACCCCATTGACTCTCATTGGACTTGCTCTTAATTTCTGCTGCGCGGTTGCGAACAAACAGATCTTTCGTCTTGTTTGACTTTATCCAGCATAACACAATTTGAGAGTCAGTCCAGAATTTCACATTCCTCAGTTTCCTGATGAAATTCTCGGTTATATGACTGGCCAATCTGGCTGATATTGTGGCCGCCAACAACTCCAATCTTGCTAGTGTGATCTTTTTGATTGGAGCGACTCTACCCTTTGCAATGATTAAATTTGCTTCATTGCTTCCATCGGAGTATTCTGTTACAATGTATGCTACTGCTCCATATGCCATTGGACTCGCATCGGAGAACACGTGCAGAGTCGATGCTTTCACTTCAGCTTGTCTGTTGTCATAGCATCTGTTAACGGTGAAGTCATCTAAGTGCTGAAGCTCCTCCGACCAGTCCTTCCAAGTTGATCTATGCTGGCTTGGTAACGGGTCATCCCATTTCAGTTTATCCATCCAAATTTTTTGCAGCAATATTTTTGCTCTGACTGAAAATGGTGTCAAAAAACCTAAAGGGTCATATAGCTTTGCCGTGTCCTGCAAAACCTGTCTTTTTGAGAGTTGTCTCGTGTCCTTGTCATTTCGCCATGTAGTGTCGGGAAAGCTCAACACGTCGTCTACGAAATTCCATTTCAGTCCCAAAATCTTGATTTGTCCCTCTTTTCTTATCCCTCGATCCAGATCCTCTCCTTCTTCATCAAAGTGTTTTCTTAGCTCGGCGTCATTTGAAATCCATTTTCTTAACTTCATTTCCGCATAGCGAAAAATATCTCGTGCTTTTTTGTATATCTTTGTCGATGTCGAGTATTCGTCGGCTCCTAGTAAAACGTCATCGACGTAGATTCCTTTCCGGAGTTGCGCCACAACTGCAGGATATTTTTCTTCGAATTTATCCAAATGTCGATGAATCGTGGCTGCTAGAAGGAAGCTACTTGGTGTAGTTCCGAAAGTAACCCTCGTCATCCTCCACGTTTTTATCTTCGGGGTTGGCATATCTTCGCTGGGTATTCTTTCCCACCATATGAATCGCAGTGCGTCTCGGTCATTTTCATGTATCTTGATCTGCAGGAATGCTTTTTCCACGTCGGCTGAAATAGCGATCTTGTGATGTCGAAAGTTCATCAGCAAGCTTGTGATGTCGGGGTTTAGGTTTGGCCCCTTTTCCAAGTTGTCATTTAAGGATTCACCTGGATTCTGGCTTGACGATGCGTCAAAGACGATCCGTATTTTTGTCGTTGTTCGGTCCTTCTTGATTACTGCTTGATGCGGCATGTAGTATACAAATTTGTTCTGTATATCGGATCCAGCATCTTCTTCGACGTTTTCTGCTATTTCTTGCTCAAAGTACTCTCGAATAGCTTTGTCATAGGCTAGGAGTTCATCTTTATCCTTGCATAATTTTTTGGTCACCTGCATAAGCCTCTTCTCTGCAATGGTGGTGTTGTCATCCAATGTCACGTTTTCCTTCCATGGTAGCCGCACTTGGTATCTTCCTGCCTTGAACTCCATTGTTTGTCGGACGTAGTCTAGCACATGTTCATCGTTCATCTTTGTTGCTGGGTTCTCCTTGATGCCCATGTTTTCCAAGTCCCAGAATCTCTGCAGTTGGTCCGCAGTCGTGTCCGACTTGGCACTGACCTTGAGTACCATAACCGTCGATGATTTCAGCGGCACACAATGAAGTCCTACAGGACCTTGGACCGTCCATCCCAATATTGTTTCTATTGCCATTACTTTTGGATGAATCTCGCAAATGCGACCAGTGACGACAGTCCAGTAATAATCTGCTCCAATTAATATAGAAGTTTCCATATTTTTTCTTTCTTTGTCCTTCTTCTGGTTGTCATCAGCCAAACGAATTCCCATCGATCTTGCTCTTTCGTGTATTGTCAATGGTGGCGATGGTAGCACGTCACAGGATATAACTTCTATCTCCAGTGCCTCAATCGTGACTGGCTCCGAGATGGTATCCTTCCTCACGCTGACCTCGACGACTTTCATGTCTAGTTCCATCTCTCCTCCTCCAAATTATCCTACAGTAATCCTTTCGGATCTTTTTACCTTGCACGCTAGTTTTCTTGACAAGCTTTTGAGGATGAATGTCCTCTGACTCCCGTTGTCCAGCAGAATCCGTGCGTAGCACCCGCTGCCTTCTCCCTCCGTCCACGAAAAGGCTGTCTGCAGTAGTATGCACTTCTGTTCATCAGACTGCTGTGCGTGCATGTTGCAGGACTTGCTGGTGTCTAACCGGTCAGGTTGCGCGCTTTTAAGCACTTGCTCAACATCCCCGCTTTGCTGCTGTGTTGACTTTCCTGCAGGCGTACGTGGTCGACACATAGATGTCGCGTGCCTTCCCTTGCATGTTTTGCAGCGTACGTTAGCACGGCATATCTTCGCCGTGTGGTGAGGTCTGGTGCATCTGAAGCACCTTCGTTCCTGTTGCAAGGCTTCTTTCTTTTGTTGCATACTAATGCTTCTTCTGCAATCTTCCGTGTAGTGTCCAGTCATCTCACAAAAGATGCATTTTTTCATCGAGGTGTTTTGAAGCGTAGATGTTCTAGTCCGCCTCATACTGTGCGGTGACTGGGTCACGTCGTATTTTTCCTCTCGAGTTTCTTCTCTGCTGCGTATATATATGTTTAAAAACTCCATAATTTCTTTCAAACTGCTCGTGCTGTTTCTTGACGCTGAGTTCGATTCCGTAGTTGCTGGTCTGTTGTCACCTTTCTTTAACTCCTTCATCTTCATCTCAATCCTCATATCCACCGGTAGCGCAGATTTTACAACAGGAGCTATCACTGTGGCGTAACTATCCATTTCCACTCCTAACGACTGCAGTGCTCGTGTGTTCACTTGCAACTTTTGGAAGAGTTTCTTCAACCCATCTACATCTTTAGGACTCTTCACTGCTTCCAAATTTGCAAGCTCTTTTATGTAGTTCTCTTTTAAATTATCTTCTCGTCCGAAGGTTTCTTTCAAAAGAGCGACTGCATGCTCGTAATTCTGATCAGAAAACTGCAAGCCTTCTATGAGGGAAGCAGCCTGCCCGCTCAGAGACGCCAGAAGATAATTAAATTTTTGAGTCTTCGGCATATTCACTCTGTTATGCACCGATGTCTGGAACTGATGCCAAAACCTTGGCCATGCTGTTTTTTTCCCATCAAACTTGATCATTTCAAGGCGTGGCAACTTAACAAGCTCTTGCGTCTCCGAGATTTGGTCAGTACCTTGCACTGAACTCGCCTGTTCTGTGACTATTCTCGTAGTCAGTTGCGTCGCTTGTTTTAACTCGCGTAATCGCTCCTCAATTTTTGTCGTTGCAGCGACGATCTTCATCTCATAATGCAAAACTCTTTCAAATTCTGCCTCCGCGCTGTCTTCTTCAATGAACGGTTCTATCTGTTCGTTAACTTGTCTTAGCGTCTGTGACACGCTCTTCATCTGGTTTAGAAGCGTCATAAGTTGCGCTCGATCGGCGTCTTCTTCTATCTTCTTATCGATTTCGCTCGTAAGCGTCGTCACATTTGCTCGAAGCGTCTTCCGCTTCTTCGATAGGACCTCTTTATTCATGCCTAAAACGTGTTGAAAGAGCTCTTGCCTTTTTTATGTGCGTCGCCAACAGTCGTCGGTCGTGGTCCTTCTCTCGACGGTTAGTCCTTGAGCCAGACGCCACTGCTTCGTTCTTCAACCCGTTGTTGCGAATGGGGTTGAAGTCTCTGCGTCTGTCTTCAGATCACTCCTGGTCACGGCACCATGTTTCAGAAGGACCAGAGAGACCGCATAACCGATACGTCTTCGGTTTATTGTTGACAGAACAAAAAAAAAAATGTGCAGAGCGTGACCCTGGCTGCTTCTTCTTCCTCGCCTCCGAGCTCCATCTTCAAATCTGTTTTCTACAATTGTAATTTATGG
Source organism: Rhipicephalus microplus (assembly GCF_043290135.1). Classification (NCBI taxonomy): domain Eukaryota; kingdom Metazoa; phylum Arthropoda; class Arachnida; order Ixodida; family Ixodidae; genus Rhipicephalus; species Rhipicephalus microplus. The sequence continues at coordinate 422,231,410 of NC_134710.1, read as the reverse complement.
ACTGGAAGAGGAAGCCTTTGAAGACGGTGGTTGTTTGGCAACTAAGATTGAGGCGTTTTTTACTGAAAAGCTGCAGATTAAATGTCCTCAGATTGAACGTTGTCACAGACTCGGTAGACAGCAACTAGATCGTTCCCGTCCTGTTATACTTAAGCTTCTTGATTATCGGGATAAAATGACCATATTTAGGAACGTTGCAAAGCTTAAAGGAACTAAAATTTATATTAACGAAGATTTCTCTCCGCGAGTTTGCGCTCTGCGTAAAAAAATGTGGGACGCCGCAGCTCCTTTTCGTGATATAGGGTGTTCTACTAGTTTGAGGTTTGATTACATTCTAATAAACAAAGCTCGGTACTACTGGGATGAAACACTGAATTCCCTTGTAAAAGCACCTAGTTTTCCAAATAAGTCCGATGCGATGCCCTTCCCGGCTGCATCCGGTTCGGAACTACGATCTTCTCCTGGTGAACCTTCCCCGGCAGCAGCGCCTGTTGTCTCCGGTTGACGTCGTCCCGACAGGAATGAAAATTTCGTCCTTCTAAACTTAAACGCTAGGAGCGTAATAAAGAAATTGCCTAGCCTTCTCTCCTTTGTCTCAGTGTATTCGCCTCACGTCATCGGCATTACTGAAACGTGGCTACATGTTGGTATTCTTGATTCCGAGTTCACTCCCCCAGGGTACACAGCAGTTCGCACCGATAGACTCATGGGGAAAGGGGGTGATGTTGCTCTTATCCGTTCGAATTTAAAATTTGCTGTAATTACAGGCCCAGCCGACACCGAGTCTGTTTGGTGCAAGATTTGCCTCGAAAAATGTGCAATTGTCGTTTGCGTTTTCTATCGGCCTCCTGCCTCGAGTATTGAAACATTACAGATTCTTAATAACTTCATGTACGAGCGCAATTTTAGTGCGTCGAACTTCATTTGCATGGGCAATTTTAACGCCCCAGGTATTCACTGGCCTTCCCTTACGTGTGATGGTCGCGAAAGTAATATTTGCAAGGAACTTATAGACTTTACAGTATCTTTCGGTGTAACTCAAATTGTTCATGGTGCCACCAGGTTGAATGCTGTTCTCGATCTCGTATTTTTAAGCTCCGACCTTTCGGATAAAGGCTTTGACTATGAAATAATTGATGGCCTGTCTGACCATCAGGCTGTTCTTGTTTCCCTCGCATGCGTAATCAATAAACCGCGATATGTTTTCACTTCGTTTCCTGACTTTGATTGATTTATTTGTGGGGTTTAACGTCCCAAAACCACCATTTGATTATGAGAGACGCCGTAGTGGAGGGCTCCGGAAATTTTGACCACCTGGGGTTCTTTAACGTGCGCCCAAATCTGAATACACGGGCCTACAACATTTCCGCCTCCATCGGAAATGCTCGTTTCCTGACTTTGAACGTGCGGATGACCTTTCTGTTTTAGACGCTTTGGCGGATGCGTACGATGACTTTGTGCTACTCAGCGCTTCAGGAGACATTGATACACTAACTACCACTTTTGAAAATCTAATAAAATCATGCATTTCAGAGTTTATCCCTACAAAAACTAAAAAGAAAAACACTGATGTTCCCTGGATGACTCGCGATATTTTACACTTATCTCGTAAAGTCCGAAGACTTCGGCGCTGCAAATCATCGAGCAATCTAGAAAGCATTATCAGGTTTACTGAGGCCAAGAGGGAACTTCGAGAGCAGCAAAATATAGCTAAAGATTTTTTTTTTCGTGTTCAACTTCAAAGTTTACTATCCGACAATCCCCGCAAGTTCTGGCGCTCGGTCCTGCCTCGCGATGCTTCTTGTAATTCTTTCAAAATAAACGATAGAATCATTGATGATCCGGCGGAAATTTTGAACAATTTTAACTCGTTCTTTCAGTCTGTCTTTACAGTCGACAATCTGGTTGTTCCTTCTTTTTCCACCTTGAATCCAACGTCTCCAATCAGTGATGTAGTGATCACTGAAGAGGGCGTGTTAAATCTCGTACTTAATTTGGACACTAAAAAGTGTAATGGACCCGATGGTATCCCTAACATGTTTCTCGTTCGCTACTCCCTTTGGACCTCTCAAGACCTTACAATAATTTTCAATAAATCCGTAAAATCTGGAACCGTTCCCAGATCTTGGAAAAACGGCAAAATAGTACCTTTACTTAAATCTGGTGACAAGCAAGTTTTCAGCAATTACAGGCCCATCTCTCTTACCCCTCATTCCTGCAAGCTATTAGAGCATATTATATACAAACATATTATTGCATTTCTCGAATCTAACAATTTGTTGTCTAGCTTCCAACATGGATTCAGACGAAGTTATAGTACTGTTACGCAGCTAACCGAATTCGTGCACGACATTTCTAGCAATATGGACATTGGTAATCAGGTTGACGCACTATTCATCGACTTTTCGAAAGCGTTCGACACTGTACTTCACTCTAAATTACTATGCAAATTAAATGCCATATTAAACAACCCGCAACTAGTTACTTGGATTTCTAATTTTGTTTCTGAGCGCTCTCAATACGTTTGTTATAACTCAACTGACTCCGACATTGTTAGTGTTAATTCAGGCGTTCCACAAGGTTTTGTACTTGGCCCATTACTGTTTCTACTGTACATAAACGATTTGCCTAATAACGTCACCTGTAAAATTCGTCTGTACGCGGATGATTGTGTTTTGTATGAACCCATCGACTCTCCTGAAGCCCATTATCGTCTAAATGACTCATTTACTAAATTTTCTGAATGGTGTGCAACCTGGCAAATGAGTATAAATTTTAACAAATCTGTGCTTATGTCTTTCACGAATAGTAAGTCCCCTTCCTGCTTCACGTACTCGTTTAACGGATCCACCTTAAAAAAAGTAACAGAATACAAATATCTTGGTGTTGTTCTTTCTAGCAATTTATCTTGGTCTCAGCATATTAATTTTATCTGCACAAAATCTTTAAAAAAGTTAGGTTATTTAAGACAAACACTGTCCCAATCCCCCAAAAGCACTAAATTACTAATGTATAAAACACTGATTCGTCCTATACTTGACTACGCATGCCCCGTATGGAATCCACACAAGCAGGATGAAATCGATAGAATTGAGGCCATTCAAAAAAAGCTATCAGATTTATTTGTAACCGCTATGATCGCTACTTTTCACCTTCCCTTGCCCTGTCTTCTCTTGAATTAACCACATTACGCATGTGCCGTCTAAAGGATTCTATGAAACTGTTTTACTGTTTTATTAACTCGGTCTATCGCATGTCCCACAATACCTACATCTCATTTGCCTCGCCTTCCACAACTAGAAGTAATCACCACTTTAATATCAAGCCTTACCATTGTCGTACTAACACATTCAAATTTAGTTTTTTTCCTTTCACTGCCGAAATGTGGAATCAACTGTTCGGTGATATTCGCTCCCTTCCGCTGGAAAATTTTTTACTTGCCCTTGCTGATTTGCGTTAAGTGTTCTTTTGTTTTATTGCTCTGTTGATCTGTTTGTTTGTTATTTGCTCACTCCTGCCATAGCCCCAAATTGGGGGCTGCAGTATGTATAAATAAATAAATAAATAAATAAATAAATAGATAACTAGATATTTTGTCCAATCAGTTGTTGAATAAACATAGAATATTGATTGAATTTTCACTCCAAGGTGTAATTTTCTTTCTTAATTGCACGAGTGTATCCTCAATGACTTGAAACGATTGTCAATAAATTGCCCTATTTTATTTGAAGATGAATTATGAGCGTCCAGGTCATAAAAGGGGCTGACAATCTGTCATATATATATATATATATATATTTCAACAACAGCGGCTCTGAGCTGAATGCATTCGCTGTACGGACTAAGTCGTGCTGTGATGTGTCATAGCAGAGCTGGAGCAGCTGGTCATGGCTTGGCTACAGGAATTTACTCTTTCCCCTCTACATTTCTCCTTTTTTGTTGCCAAGAATTTTTCTCTTTATCTTCGTTTCTATTTCTTGCTCTATTTCTTGCTCAATTTCTATTTTTTGCTCTAGATATCTCTTTCTTTCTATGCACTCGTGCCCTCACCTGTCAGAGTTATTGCGCCCCAAGCAGGCAAAACGGGCGCCCTTGTTCTAAGGGCGAAACAGAATACCACAACCACGGCCTCCGAGATTGCGGGAACGCGGCGTGGTTCTCTCCGGCCGTCCCAATCACCGGGTTCCCCAGCAAAACGAGCGAGTATCACCCCACGCGCCCGGCTAGCGTTAGAGGGCACGTTTAATGTGGGTTTCTCGAGCGGAGGAGACCACGGCAGAAAGCAGAGCGCGCGGGATTTCAGCGCATGTTTTTTTTCCTCGCGTGCGAACAAAAATCACCGACAAATATTCTGGCTGCACTGAAGGCAAGTCTTCTTTTTCTGTTTTTGCTTTTGTTTTGGTCCAATTGGTGTAAAATTGTTTGTTTTGGTCCAATTGGTGTAAACGACCGCTGAATTTTTCTTATATATATCAATGCAAGGAGGTATCATTTTGTTTGTGACAGAAGCATTTCCGCATTCCTCCGTTCTGGAGACGCGTATATGGGGGAAAACTTGGATAATTATCGTCATCGAATTCTATCACCCTTCTATCGTTACTGAACGTTTTACTATTTTGTTGTGTACTGATATTTATCAGGTAGTTAACTGAATGCCACTTAAGCTTTAGATAATTAAGTACGCTGATTGTTCCACTTATTAATGTGATATGTAATTTTGCCAGAATAGTGTGAAAGACTACAATTAGCCGAAAAACATTCTCCCTACGTCCTTCACAGTGAAAGTACTTGAGTTATCATCGTCTCCTTTTTTTTCATCTGTATTTTATAAGATTTTGGTAGCACAATGGCAACATCAGTATTGTGTTAATTCACAGTTATCTTGTGCTGCACCCAAATTAAAGGGTCGCACGTACGGCCGAACGGCGTCTTTCAGAAAACCATTTAATCGTCGAGGTAGACTACTGGAGAGAACGCGCAGTGTTCCATACCAGATACACATCACTCTGAACGCGTGCGGCGTTCTTCTTCAACAAGCAAAAGATCTTTGTGTTCGTTCTTACATTCCCCAACATGTCCACTGAACATCGTTGTACTCACAGTGCGAATTGGTGACCATAAGTGACCAAAGCGCACCTGTAACCAGTCCGTCGCAGAGCAGCGGACGTTCAGCCTAGCCGTAGTCTAGACCTCCTCCCTGTCTCCTGCTTCTGCGGCACGACGGGAGGCAGTTAAAAATAAAAACTGGGGAAGCCTCGCGGGCGAGTGCGAAGCGTTGTACGCTTTGAGAGCGCGGCTTTGGCGCCAGACTTGATGGCGTAGGCACATTGCGAGGAGAGAGCAAGACGGTTACTGATGCTGAGCGCCGAGTTTGGTCGGCTCAGCGACCATTCCTCGCCAGCGGGTGTTATTAAAGACGACAGTCTTTCTTGGGGACCTTCGGAAAAGTTTTGGTCTGTCTGTCTGCTTGTAAATTTGTCTGTTTGTTCACCCTAACGATACCTCAAACGGCCAACCCCATCCGCAGCGCCCACAATTATTGCTCAAGGTTTAGCGTTCATAGTTGTGCGATTGTCGTTTAAAAAGCAATTATTGCGCATATCTGAGGCACCACAACAACGCTTCGATGTTTTCTATGTCTGCTTTTATACTAGAATAGGCACACACAAGTAACTCTAAGGAATGTAACGTTTAATCGCGCTGCGCTGAAAGGGCAACGCGATGCTCAAAAAGGTGTTTCCAACGCTTTGCTACGACGTCGCGGTGGTGGCACCTGCTCGTCACTCTGCTTTCTACACCTTATCACCTCCGGGACTGGCGTGCATCTTTTTCTTCGTAACGCGTTCATGCTGCGACGTTCACGTGGTTACCTTGCATGTATGCGTCGCGGCAATCTGCATAAAGAAGAAAGAATTTCGGCGTGGAAGTCAGAACGAATGTTTGATTCAATAGTAGCCATTTATTAATGAAGCTGCCGACTGGTTACGGTTTATACAATTATTGCTATGTCAATGCTGTAGTTTTTTCCAGTTAGAAAAAGTGACGTCAGGTCTTGTTTCTTCCATTTTATTTCAAGAATATGTCATACTACTGCGTGCCTTTCTGCACGTCAGATAGAAAAAAAAAAACGTAGCTCTAGACACCAGCATGCACAGTGGTGTTGTCATCGGCATCGCCGACGCAGAATTCGGGAGTAGGTGCGACTACAAAATATGCTCCACATTTAATAAAAAGTGACAGCACGATCCACAAGCTAAATCAAAATGCCGCATTTTGCGCTCACGGGTTACACTCAAATAAATGCGTCACCTTCTTGTTCCTTTCGTGGAGCTACTCCTGATTTATGTTGAAACACTTTTCAGAGAATTATTATAGGTGCGCTGACGTAATCACAGCTGCGACGTAGTTTTATTGCTCTTAGGGACGAAGCTCTTCATAACATCAGTTTGTCGGTTGTCCTATCCAGCGTAGCCAGCGTATTCACGGGGTGAATGATACGATGAGTGGGACGAAGCGTCCGTCCGTCTGATGCGTGCAGTAGTGTGATAGGAGTGAACTTACTTGACGGACAAATGCACGGAAGAATGCACGGACGAATGCACGGACGGATGGATGAATCGGCGCTTCATCCCACTAATCATTCACTCCGTACATATGCCGTGATTTTGTTTATTTATCCCTCGTGCGCCGAACAGCGTTCTGCTCCTCATTGAAAAGTCTCTCTAAACGGGCCTCATCTATGGGAAGACCAGTAGTGGTGAGCATGCCTGGACGGCTGGCGTGCCAGCCATAGCAAAGAACGCTTCTAAGAAGCAATAAAACCACGTCGCGGTGCAGCTGTGATTGCATTAGGAGGTATGCGAGAATTCTCGAAACAGGGTTACAATGAAAATCAATACTAGTTCAATGAGAGCAAGAAGAATTCATACAATCGAATGTAAAAAGTAATTCATAAACGTAGAACGCGGCACTCTTTTGACCTCGCTTGCGGATCGGGCAGCCATTTTTTTTGCCAGTGCCCCCTCCCCATACTATACAGCCCACGAACTTCAAAGTACAGTTTAACTGCTCTAATATGCATGGCGCCAATCTACAGCAAACCAAAATAACTTTTTAACCAGTATGAATGTGTGCATGCGTTCTAAAGACCTGTACCAAACACATTGCCCTACTCCAATTCATTACATTTTAAAAAAATAACATTGATTTCAGTTCTTCAAGTTTTATCAGTTCAGCCTGCTTATTCTATTTTACGCAGTGCTTATTTTTACGCAGTGGTAGACGTCAGCCAGGGGTTTATTGATATGGAAAGCGGACAAATGTTACCGTTTATGTGTACCGTCAAGAACAAAAATATTTTTCAACCAGTTAGGTTTACCTCTTACAATATTAATGTTTGATAGAATCAACATAAAACTATGCTATTTTATATTGTTGCATACATAATCAGCGCTCCTAATATTATAGTAACTTGATTCAATTTACCGAAGTTATTATGGCGTAAATGTAGTGCAAAAAAGGACGAGGATGAGAAAGCGAACAACCACAACCACTTGTGGTGTTCACTTTTTTTATCTCATGTCTTTTATGAATCAGTACCAACTCGCTAAGCTCCACGTTTTGCTTTAGCGAAGTTCTGTTAAGAAAAAAAAAACAGGTGGTCCAAACAACGCATTACGAAAATTCCGCTGACTTTTCATTGACGTCTTGTAAAATTAACCTATATTAATCACATGTGTGGTTTATTAACCGAACATTATCCAATACTAACACTACCTGACCAAATAACACAGGTAACTCAAGGAGAACTCACTCATCATTTTTTCGCTGCACCAGCGACCGCAGAGTTTCTCACCACTTGGGAGATCACAATGTGTCGTTTGCTGCCAGGAAGCATCACACGATTACCGTTAGCACAACTCCCTTCTATTCATGATAACCTTCGTTGCTGCTTGTAGTCACTTGTGATAACCAGAAGGTGCACAGAAGAATGTCTTTTTTTTTGAACGTGGCCAAACGATTCGCACAATCCTCATTGCATCGGCTCGGTCAGCGCCATGTTGTTTTATTGGGAATGACGGCCGCCCGGCGGCGAGGCTGCCTGCGTCACTCCTCCAACAGACAATGAAATCTGCTGAGCGATGCTCTGGAGCGATTGCGCAGCAACCGCCGGAGCGATTGCGGAGTCACCAAGGAAGCATAATTAGGAAATTGGCCCCATTTTCCTCCGGTTTTCTTCGTCCGTCACTCACCGGCGAAAAACGGTGGAAAACGAATGTATATGCTCCGGTACATTCTAGTTTGAGTGACGTCACCGGAGCAGAGTGGGAGCATCATTCCCCACTTCCTCCCAGCTAGGTATATTTTTGTCTACAGTGTGGTGAGCGCTTAGTTGGAGTCGCGAATTGATGTAATTTTTTTCCCGTGAAGATTGCTATACTGTGGTTTGTTTCCATTAGATACAAAAATATGCGTAGCATATGAAAAAAAAAGTATTTGATGACGTACTTGTGAGCGCTGATATATAAGGCCTCTCAAACATTATACGCGCCAAATGATCGATCCGTATTCGTTGTTTAAAACTTGTCCGTACAAGCCGTTTACGGTTTGGCATATAGGCATGAATGTCTTCTGAGCAACAAAGAAGCATCGAATTGCATTTTCTTCTGAATCATTTTTGTCTGTGAAGTTCTTCTTATTTCACTAATAATAAAGTTTGTTTTCATAGGAGAGAACCATGATGGGATTATTATGCCGTAGTGAAGGCCTCCAAAAGTTTCGGCCACCTGAGGTTCTTTATTGTCCGCCCTAAATCTGTGAACACGAGCTCCTAGCACTTTGCCTTTGCCTATATGCGCTCGCCATGGTCGGGATTGAAGCTGTGTATTGCCCATCAGCAGCCTATAGCACTGCAACCACTGAACCACCGTTATGGCCCCCCTCATTCCACAAATTCCGCTTTGACCACTCTGTGGATGTGGCCGCTGCATGAACACTGTACACAGCATCAAACTCATACGCCTACAAAAAGCTATCCGGCTGTATTTGTCGTTTAATAAGCCCGTTAATGCCCTCAAGACTGATGAAACAAAAATAGAAATTGTATTTATATTCAGTCAGTTACCTTGAGTACTATTCAAATTTCAAATAAAATTGGTGATAATCGGGAAAGTTGGGCTACTGGGTTGTTCATACTTGGAAATAAATACAGCACAAAAATATAGACAAGGACAGAGGAAGAGATAATTAGCGAGCGCAGAAAAAATAATGGAAGCACAAAAAATACCCTATGAAAAACAGTAGCCGATCGTGTAAAGGCTCTTTTTCGTCGTCGTTTCTCCTGTTTTTTTTTACGGCGAGAACTACTATTTCTGTTAAGCTTGAATTTTATTTTTCACCTTTATTCTTGCATCAAGACCCAATGCATGTTCTCAGCCAACAAAGTCTGCTTCCACAGTTCAAGCAGGAAGAGTAAAGCCTAGTAAAGCCATTTGACTTTTGAGTGTTGAAATAATTTATAACGGACATGTGCTATGTGTAGAATATACTATGAAAACGTTGCATGGCACTTGAATTACCCTTACGTGACAGCCTTTGAAGCGTTTTGAAACCCAAATTTTCACGTTCTGTCATAATTACTGGGAGTGACAGATACCTGGAAGGCTTACAATCCTATCAAAATGAATTGTATTGAGTATTTGCAACACATTCCTCGTAAGTTGTAGCAGAGGTGGTGTTGACTTATAAATGATGAGCATAAACATCTCGCTAAATCATTTATTAACATCTAGCAGATAGTCTTCACCAAAGCGCGGCGAAAAAAACAAGCGAACTGGAAAGTGGTAAACGATAACAGACTCTCGACTAATAAAACAAGTACGCCATTAGGTAATGCTTCCTGCATATAATTAAGCAGATAATTTAGAATTACGCCGCTCGTTAGATTACGTTTATAGGAATGGTCATAGAAGGCAGCGAAAAAGGCAAAGGAAAGGCAGGAAGGTTATTACCAGCTTTGCCTCCGATTTGCTACGGTACGTGGGAATAGAGAATGGGAAAAATAATAGAGAAAGACAAAAGCAAGGTAGGGAAACGAATACACTAGTACGTATAGCAGCGTTCATCGCGCAGAGCTAGAAAGGTTCAAACAGCGAACTGCTACGGTAGGTTTACCTTCCACTGTCGCAGATGAAGTACACCGCAGTTCGTGGTATCTGCAACTTGCAGAATACACGAATAACGAGGCACGTAACATGAAGGAATCAGCTGTGCGCTCCCCCAAAATGCAAATATAAGTGCCACTGATAAGTTAGTAAGGTGGAACAGTTTGAAAATGCAATATTCACCGGCTATTTTCTCGATAACACCGACTCGTCACACATTGAGAATCATCAATTCATTCCAGGGACAGCTTAGCGCGAATTTCGCTAGCAGATTTATGATGAACACAGCTTTTTAGGGCAGACAGATACATTATGAGGAACATTGGCCTTTTTGCTTTGAAACAAAGTAGCTGAATGTACAAAAAAACAGTCTATTCTTGCCCATAATATTGGTGAAGTATATGTGCTGTGAGTTATGAAGGAGATACGTAGTTTTCAAGTTATTTCTAACAAATATAACGCACCGCAGAGTTTCCTATCAAGTAGGAAGTTTATAATGGACTTATTCCTATTTTTAATGTCTTTTGATGACTTCATTAACGTGCGTAAACATTGAAAGCACTGGCACTATCGGCGGGAGCCACTAGGTGTGCGGCACAGTGGAGTACGACATTTAACGCAGTTGCAATGGCCGCCCTACCGTCACGAGATGGGGTCAAGGCTCGCACTCGAGTCGCGCTGGTGGGAACGGCCAAGTCGGCATCCGAATCACCATCCCCTTTGGTGGACACGAGCAGTGCCAACAAAACACTGCCGACCGCTGAGAAGGACCACAAATATTGTAGATAAAACTGAGAGTAAGTCCCATAATTAGATATAAAATTGATTCTAAATATCGCCTTCAATTATGATGTCACTTTTATTATTTCTCATCTGTGTTACTCCTCGGACATTTTTTGCTATAGCAGGCTTGTTTATGATTCAGACATGCGGAAGAATGGTTACAGTAATACACTGAAGGCTGTGTCATATAAATAAAGATAATATATATTCTTATGCTTAGTTTTCCTGGCCATCGACTGACCTCTGATAGTTCCTGTGCATTACAATTTCAAAAATTTTCAGAAAGAAGCCCAAAATACAGGCACATGCGGAGCCAGATTTGCTGAGACCAAATTTACACATGCACTCTAAGAAAAAAAAAAACGTTGCTGATTCTGGTTTCAGAAAAATTGGTATAACACGAGTACGAAAAGTAGCTTACAGAAATAATTGGGCGTCTATTGCACATTGTTTCTCTGCAAGCGTGAAGGAATGCAGGAACTATAGCAACAAATTGTAACATCACGTGAACAACAGCAAGTGGCTACAAACTTGCAGCGGACTGCTCAAGCAGAAAGGACGCACGAAAAGTACACACACAAAGCGAGCGCAATCTAGCAATTATCACAGCTTGATACGCGGCTCAAAAACAAAATAAGACGCGGGAAATGAATGCAGTGGTAATTATACACAGGACGAGTGCAAACTAACATCTGCCATAGTGGTTACCGTTTGTGTGTGAGTGCGGCGCACTCCTTTCGCAAGCACGGACACTGCAGTGGCGAAAGGATTTTCGCGCTCATTGTAACTCGACTGGAAACTTGCGGTGAAGCACGGGACTTTCAAACTACCCCATCAGGAGACAAGCACACGCGCAAGAGGGACTACGCCTTGTAGAGGGGCACGCACATTGCAACACGCGAGGCAAAGACCTTCAATGCGCACTCTTCGCACCCGTCGCGCCATCTCGCCAGTGATAACGAGAACATTCTGAAGTGCCACCACACTCTGAGCACCGCCGATGGTCAATGGTCTATTTAAATAGCTCGCTGGTAGAAAGCTCAGTCAACATTGCATCTGTGTATGCGTCTCCTCACAAGAAGCTTTCCATTTCCATGCTTAATCTCATCTGCCCACCTAACTTTCTGTCTCCCCTTAACCGACGTGCCTTCTCTGGGAACCCCGTCAGTTAGCCTTAATGACCAGCGGTTATCCTGCATACGCGCTAAATGCCTGGTCGATGTCCATTTCCTCTTCTTGATTTCAACTATGATATCCTTAATCCCGGTTTGTTCCCTGATCCACTCCGCTCTCTTCTTGTTTCTTAAGGTTAGACCTATCATTTTTCTTTCCATCGCTTGCTGTGTTGTCTCAATTTAAGCTGAACCCTCTTTGTAAGTCTCTCTGCTCGAAAACTGAGTACTGGCAAGATGCAGCTGTTATATGTCTTCCTCTTGAGGGATAATCGCAATCTACCTGTCATGATTTCATAGTGCTTGCCAAATGTGTACCACCCCAATCCTATTCTTCTCGTTACTTCAATCTCGTGGTTCGGCTCTGCGGTTATTACCTGTCCTAAGTAGACGTAGTATTTCACAACTTCAAGTGCACTTTTCGCTATCTGGAAGCGTTGTTCTTTACCTGATGGGGTTGCACATTACTTTCATTTTCTGCAGATTATTTTAAGGCCTACCTTTCTGCTTTCCTTGTCTAGCTCCAAAATCAGGAGTATCAATCCGTCCCCTGAGTTACTCAGCAATGCAATGTCATCGGCGAAGCGTAGGTTACTCAGGTACTCTCCATCAACTCTTGGCTTTAACTCTTCCCGCTCTAGGCCTATGAAAACCTCCTGTAAGAACTCGGTAAATAGCATTGGAGAGATTGGATCCCCCTGGTTTACATTCTTCTTGATTGGTTTTTGTCGCTTTCTTTACGAAGCTCTATGGTGGCAGTTTATCCGCTGTAGATTTCTTCCAGGACGTTTATATATGCTTTGTGGACACCCTGATTTTGCAGAGTCTGCAAGGCTGCTAATGCTTCTACTGAATCAAATCCTTTCTCGTAATCTATGAAAGCTAACAAAGTGGTTAGCTATATTCTGAGCATTTCTCTATTACCTGATTGATAGTATGAATGAGATCGATTGTTCAGTAGCCTGAACGAAATCCCGCTTGCTTCTTTGGTTGATTGATTTCTAATGGTGTCTTAATTCTGTGTGCATTTGCCTTTGTAAATAGCTTGTATACAACGGAGAGCAAGCTGATTGGCCTGTTTTCTTCAAGTCAGATTGTGTTAGAAGAACTAGTCACTCTGTTTATGAAGTGTTTTCTGACGAAAGGAGTACCATAATCTTGGTAGAATGCTAACATTATCTTAATAGATAAGAAAGGAATCTGGCAATATTCCTCAAACCTGGAAATAGCCTGCAGGTAGTACCGGTGCTGAAGCGAGGTCAAAACTGAAAAAAGCTGGCGTCATATAGACCAGTATCACTAAATTTGTGCATAGCAAACCTGATAGCGAAGCTGGCCTGTGTTTGGCTGAAGCAGTGGATTGAGAATCACAAAGCTCGTCCGGCATGTATGACTGGGTTTCAGCAACGATTGAGTGCAAAAGACAACTTCGTAGGCTTGGTTAGCCACATAGAACACCAACGAGGATATGGCTTTTCAGCGCTGGCAATAATTTTGGACATTTCAAATGCCTACGACTACGTGTTTCAGAAGACGATGATTCACTGTTTTTTGTCTAAGGGGATAACATGGTATCTCTTATGTTTTGTTCCCGAGTTTCTTAGTGATCGTACGATGCAGGTGAAGTTAGGGACAGTGATCAGTATCTCAAGAAAAATTAGTCAACGAGTGCCACAGGGCAGTGTCCTGTCTTCAATGTTGCTCAATGTCGCCATGGCTGGTTTACCAAATTTTCTTAAGACTGTGAGCAAGTCAGTTCGAATATCAATTTATGCTGAGGACGTTTGCATCTGGCTGCCTGGATATCAGCAGAGGCTATTGGAAATGATTGACCAAAGATTGTACTCTTCACACAGACCTATCTTTCATCTATTGAACTAACAATATCAGGAGAAAATTCTCTGTTTATGCTATTCCGCAGGTACGCGAAGACGAAAAACAAGGATTAAATTATTACTTTCTGATGCATTGATTGAGCAAGTGAAGGATATGAGATTCTTTGGTGCCACATCAGACTCCAGAATGATTTGGCGACGTGCAGTAGACAAGAAGATGTCAGCGCTGTCATCCCGTGTAAACATTTTTCGGGGGAAGGCAGGAACAACTTGGGAGAGGCAACAAACATAAATGAAAAGGTTACACACGGCAGCAATTGTAAATTTTGTGCTCTTTCAATTCCCTCTGATCTTCCAAGTGTGCCACAGTAGGATCGGCTCGAAACAATTCAACGTGAAGGCCTAAGAGCTACGTTAAGGTGCCAAAGTTTGTAGCACGCGGGAAGGTGCTTCGTGAAGTCCGTCTTCCGCCGTTGCGTCTTCTCGCATCTGAACAACAATTGACAAAGCTTTATTGACTTAGCGAATTGAGCCCAGGATGAGCACTACTTAGTCGTCTATGGCCACGTAGAAAATCGCGAGCTTTCTTGGGCCTCAACACCCCTCGCCGCCTTAGCCTGGAATTCTCCAAACACAGACAACTTAGACAAAACCTCATTTGGTCATATGAATATCTCAACTGTCAGGTGACGATTACACGGATGCACAGCCCACGCTTCACAACCACAGCAGAAGTGCGTTCTTCGGTACTTGAATACATTGAAGAAGAGTACGCCAATCATTTGAAAGTTTTTACAGATGGACCGGTCGACATAGAGCGCGGAGAATGTGCTGCAGCATTTGTGATTGTCACAAACTTCGGGTGGGGCCCCGCCGATCTAACATCGACATGCGGCAGACTCGCAGGCTTCCACTTTACGCTTCGGCCTGCGACAGCTGAAAGGCCTTGAAGCGGCACAATTCAAATTTATTTGAAGGTTGGTCGACCCATGCGGAGTTGCACGTGTGGTCATGTGTGCGCCTGACCGGCGCACTCATAGTGCAGACACGGAAATTTCATTACACACAAACAAGCATTTAATTAAAACAAAGGCAAAGGCAGAGTTTAACAAAACTAACAGAGGACTAAAACTGACACGCGCGACAGAAAGAACAGCTATATAACAAAATATGCTATAAAAGAACACTACAAGAGCTACAGACAAAAGACAAATACGTGGAATGTTAACAAAGTAATGACTTGAATCAAAGGAGATACAAGAAAAGCTACATAAAAAGATAATGGTCGCGCATTTGAATTTTTACGTGCGATGCAGCGCACACACTACAATTATTAAGAAAAGGCTGGTTATAATAAATTACCAGTCTAAAAAAGTCACAATAAAAAGTTCCATACGGACCAGGCAGCTCCTGGTGCACGTAGGGGAGTTGACGGGGTGTCACTGAAGATCTCGCCGGCTTAGTAGACGACGAGGGTGCCCGGAATTGCAGCCGTCTCAATACGTTGCGCTGGTCACTCCATGCTCGCCGCCTACGCGAAACTCGCGACACCGATGACCGCTCTTCTTGCTGGCTGTGCGTTAAATGCCGATTCTGATGCAGTCGAAACTTTTTTCAGGCGCGTACACGTGCTCCCGTCCCATTTGGGGTAATTTCTCTTTTTTAGACCACTGGTGTTCTTTCGGAACAGGTGCAGGGAGGACAAGCTGGCGCCACGCTGGGTCATTATAGTCGCCGGATGTCGTCCTCCCAACACAAAAGCGCCCTTCCTTGGAAGATGGAACCCGCGGATGATCCGAAGATTGGAGTTGTTTGTGACAGTGATTTCGTCCCTAAATGTGTCCTGAGCAGCGCCACTCGAGTGCGTTGTTTCATCGACAGCATGTGAAAGCGTGGCAATTCAGGCAGCCCTGAAGAAAATTAACTCTTGTAGGAAACAGCAAGTCGTACTGTTTTCGGAGAGTAAGCCCGCTCTTCAGCGGCTAAAGCAGGTATTGGCTTTCATCAGCGCACTCGAAGATTCCAGCAAATTCTTAAAGACCTGCACTGCATTCATATAAATATAAAGTTTCAATCAATTCTATCACATGTGGGTATAGCGGGTAATGGGGCGGCTGAGAGACTCACCCGGAGTGCTTTGGAACTTAAATTAAAGAAAAAGGTTTCCAAAGAAACTCAGGGTCTTTTACGAGAAGCCGTCAACAAGCAATTCTATTTGTTATGACTGACGTCACAGCAGTAATGTGTGAACAAAGGGCTATCAAGGAAGAAGGCCTGTTTCTTTATCGCACCCGAACGGGGTTGGTGCGAGTTCCAGCGTGCCTCCACAAGATGAGACTCTAGGCGACGCCAATGTGCCCGACTTGCAAAGTGGTGATATTGAACACTATTTGCTTAAGTGTTGTGAGCATAAGAAAGAGCGGTAATGTTTATTTGAGGAATTACAATGTTTATGCTGCCACGTGACAGTGTAACAGATATGGCGTTTCCGCGTGGTCACTGGATATTCAGCTAACAGGTGTCGTGACTTGAATGTTTTGAAAGCTACAGACCTCGCATGGGACTGTTGATCAATGACAACTGTGTTGGGGCATGGTGCAGTGAGATAGGGGTCCGGTACAATACTACACGCTGAATAGCACAGAAGCCACCGGCTTATGCACAATTACGTCGCGCTATGCGCGACTTTTTAAGAACCTGCCCACGCTTGGTGGACAGGTTCCTAATACAAATAAACAAATAAATAAGAATAAACAAACAAAACAAATAAACAAACAAAACGGTATAAGTTACCATTAGCAAAGAGGAAACCTAGCGGGGCAATCACCAGCGAATTTGGCAAGGCTAGATCCGCTGGCTACCTACAACATACTAATCCTGTTTCTAGCTGTTGAACGTACACTATGTGGCTGAGTCATTTCGTGCTGCTTGCTACAGAGCGAAAGGGTATAGGTTCGACTCCAGCTGACCGAACTTTTGGTTTGCCGTCTGTTAGTCACAATGACATATGCTTGACGGACACACGTCATTGGAGCCCTGGTGGACACTGCATAAAATACTTTTGGGCTAAATAAAAGGTCCGCCGGATTGGACGCAAGTCAGGCTTCTGAAATGGCGTTATAATGGAACGAAATGTCTCCATGACTGTTGCCATGTGGTAAATCAGGCTTTATTTGGACATGAAATCACACCCTGTGTCTCGTGCTCGAAACATGGTCCAGCCAACCGCTAGTGGCTTGTCTTCGATTGAAATACTCCCCTGTACAAGTATATTCTCGATAACCCTAACGAAAAAAATTGTATGTATGGAAGATATGGATCCGTACATACGCAATTACGGTATTACGGGTACGTCCGCATGATAAGGATTCGGAGAAGTTGGCGTCTGCACGATCCTTATATATGGCATACCGCATTAAAAGCTCCGCATATGTGGGATCCTTATAAACGGAAAGATGGTATTACGGATGCCATATTATTCAGCAGGTGATGCGAATTTGTGGTCGTGCAGATACCCCATGATATACCATTACCACCTCAGATCTAGTCATGATTTTATGCTGTCTATTTCAGGATACACAAGTTTACTTCTGTAAGACAAAACTGAATTATACAGGGGTAATTGAAGTGTGGTGCTAACCAATATCTACTCTGCATGCGCAGAATAAGCATGAACGATGTGCACTGCAAGATGACAACACCCTCACACGCACAACCAAAATAACCACTAACAATGCACACTGTTAGAGGAGACGAATCTCTAGCATACACTACTTCTTCATGACTAGTGATGCTCAATGTGTTGAGAATGTAAAATTATGCACACACAGTGCAAAATCATGAAAACGCACACTGTCAGAGGACAGACGTCTCACACCTTGGCACACACCAAGCAGAATAAGCATAAATGCACACTGTCAGATGACACGGCACCCTGACATGCACCACAATTAATTTGTTCACACCTGCTGCCGTTGACCTAGCCCAATATGACAAAAATATAGAAATAGCAGCAGATCTTGCATGACACTGCAAGCAGAATGGCACTTTAAACTGTCACCCTTAATTGCATGAAGGCCTGGCATTCGCTCTGGCAATAAAACTGGACCTTTATTCTGCATCACACGCCGAATAAATATCGGAATGTGCACTGAACACGAGACGACACACGACTGCACTGGCGTATGCCAACGTGCACACACGCACTTCACGTCTGCCACCACTGACCATAACGGACATTATAAGGATGTAGAACCAGCAGCCTCTCTCACACAGATCAGGTCTTGCTGTCGCGTAGTGATGGAATCGACTTGCTGTCCTTAAGGCATGGCAATCTCACTGGCGGGTAAGCCTTTGAAGCTGATGTTTCCAAGCAGAAAACGTGGTATATCAAGAAAACTCCTTGGTGACACAATTGTAGGTAGCTCTCCAATGTTACTCGGAGGCAGATCATGTGATGCACTTTCGGGTACTCGAGATGTTATGAGATCCTGAAGATAAACCTTTGCTGCAAGCATACATACACACTTGGTCACTATATGATTTCAATGTAGGCAGCAGCTAGCCAGCACGCACTTCATTATTGTCACAAAACCACAGGACATCCAACGCCTAGCTGGTTGCTAAGGGCTAGGCAGCCAGTTCAGTACTGGCGTTTCACGAAGCTGCTTAAGCTTGTTGAGGGGTGCACAGGTCCGAGTAGTGGTAATGAGGTGACCACAAAAGCTGCATGATTGCTGTAACCGGTCGTTGCGGAAACCAGGCCTCAGCAAGACACTAACTGCAGCTGAACGGCGAGAATGACTTGTCTCGTGATGTGGCTGGGACGTCACGGGCACAAGTGTGGGAAGTGACCAGGCTCTAGAGGCTGAGCTCACTCCACTTCAGCTTTAATTGTCCGGCTGCATCTATCAACGCTTGGTCACAGCCCGTGTCACTAATACACCTGTGTCAATACTTGTGAAGACAGATATCATAACCAGCAGCAGTTTTCAGTGTAGAGTTATTCATCTGTTTGCAAAGACAAAGACTGACACAACATGGCACACGAACATAGCAACAAACATTTATTTTAACAACTTTATTCTAGAGTAACATTGACCCCCTGAAGGGATTGGCCGATCAATCTCCAGTTCTTCAGTATATTCAGAAAATATGCTAAGTGGCGATTGATTAGGTGCCTCCTTTCTTTTTTTGCTTTATCACTCCCATGTCTATCCATGTGAATTTGAAATGCACCTGAAGAATGCCCTTGTGTTGAAAAATATTCTTTAAGACAAAAAAAAAAATCAAAACAAACTCATCTGCCATGTATACAAAAATAAAGCTGCCCTACCTAATAGCGTGAAGTGTGGATAAACATTCATAACTCCAGCTGAGAAAACTTGCTCTATTGAGGTCTGCACACGCAACTGAGCAGTGATTGGAAAGGCTTAAGCAGAAATGTTTGTGACGACACTGTTGCGACAAAGTGTTTATGCTTTCTGTACCAAATTGTGCAGCAATATTCCTGAGACATTTCTTATGTTGTCCTACTTTTGTACTTTTTTAAGAAGTTTCAGGTCTGAATTGCATTAAATAAAGCCCCTACTAGCCCCGAACTGTTTATTTAACATCGTGCACCAGCCCTGCTCTCCTCTGCAGTCAGCTGTAACCAGAGGGGTTCAGTTCAGTTCAGTTTATTACCTTAAAGGCCCCTCTTTCTAGGAGGGGCATTACATAAGGGGTGGGGTTTTATTTAGGTTAACAATAAGCAGTAAGAGTTGTTTTAGCATTGAAGATGATCAATAATACGGTCTTGAAAGGCAAATAATGAGGCGATGTTGGCGATGTCCCGGGGAGGCCGTTCCAGTCCGTGGCTGCTCGAAAAATGAATGAGGCAAAAAAGCAGTAGTGCGCGAAGATGGGCGGGAAACCTGAAATGAGATGTGCGTGTTCGATGAGATATGCGTGCTGCGGCTACTATATAAGCAGGCTGATTGAGGGAAGAATGAAATAATTTGTGATAAAGCACGAGAGTTGCAGTGCGGCGGCGCAAAGAAAGGGGTGGCAGTCCAGATTTCGCTTTCAAAGATGAAATACTGATATCGTATGAGTAAGATGAGTGAATTAATCTGGCAGCACGGTTTTGTACCGCTTCTAATGCTTTGAATAAATATGCTTGATGTGGGCTCCATATGGCCGATGCGTATTCTAATTTCGGTCTGATTAAAGCTTTGTACGCAAGTAATTTTACATGTAGGGGGGGGGGGGCTAGGTGGAGATGGCGTTTGAGAAATCTAAGTGCTTTTTTCGATGCTGAAACTACATTAGCAATGTGGGTACGCCATGATAAATCAGAAGACAAGGTTATTCCAAAATATTTATAAGATGGTACTGATTCAATTGCGGTGTTAACAATGGAATACTGGAAGCGATATGAACTGTGGCGACGAAAAAAAGACACAAGTTTACTAGAAGGATTAATGGTCATTAACCATGTGTTACACCAATTAAGCACGTTGTTAAGATTGGTTTGGAGATACAGGTGATCATGCTAGTTACTGATTGTGTGATGAATGGCACAGTCGTCCGCGAACATGCGAATGCTGCAGGATACATGGTCGGGCAAGTCGTTAATATATATAAGGAAAAGAAGGGGACCAAGGACAGATCCTTGGGGAACGCCTGTTGTGACTGGGAGAGAGTTAGATAGGTGGCCGTTAACAAAGACTGACTGAGAACGGTTAGTGAGAAAATGTTCAATCCAACGAAGAATGTTAGGGTCTAGGTGCAGGTGTGAAAGCTTTAGCAAAAGGTGGCGGTGAGGAACTTTATCGAACGCTTTCGCAAAGTCTAGAAAAATTACATCAGTCTGCATGTTACGTTCTAGGTTAGTGTGCAATTCGTGAAGAAAGAGCGCTAATTGTGTTTCGCAGGAGTGACTTTTACGAAATCCGTGTTGTGGTCGATGAAAAAAATTACATGAGTCCAAGAAACTTGCGATTTGAGAGTAAATGACGTGTTACACAATTTTACAGGGCACACTGGTTAATAAAATGGGGTGGTAGCTCAAGGGTGAGTCTCTGTTACCTGATTTGTACACTGGAACGACCTTCTCCGTTTTCCAGTCATCTGGAATGATTCCTGAGGCGAGTGACTGTGAAAAAGTCAAAGGTAATTAGGCGGCACAAATTGATTTATCATTCTTCAGTAGCTTAGAATTAATTGAGTTCATACCGACTGATGATGAAAGCTTCATGTTATCAATTACGGACGCGATGCCTTCTTCGAAAAATGAGATAGTTGGCATGAATGTTTCGATGTTAGCAGATGGTGACTGTGAAGGTGCGTCAAGTTCTTGAGTAAAAACAGATGCGAATGCGGTGTTAAATATTTCCCCACATTCATGGTCTGTCACTGGTTCATGCGCGTCGTTAGTCAGTGTGATGTCGTGAGTCTGCTTTGGATTTAAAAGTTGCCAAATTTTTCTGGGGTTGCTGGTTAGTAGCTTTGGTAAGTCATTGTGATAAATTGTATGCTTGGCGTTTCGGATCTCAACTAGATATGATTTTTCCACTTTCAAGTATTTATCCCAGTCACTCCGCGTGCCACGGCGTTTGGCCGAACGGAAGAGCCGTTTCTTTTTATTTTCCAGCCGTTTTAAACGTACAGAAAACCATGGCTTATTGTGATTAGTATGAAAGGTAACCCTCGGAAAGAACATATTAGTGAGCACACTTAAGTTTTTTTTTGAATATTGACCAGTTTTCATGTACTGTGCGAGTGGGAAACACTGATTTGTACTCAGATAAAAAGGTGTTAAGGTTTTCAGTTATTGCATCGTAGTTTCCCCGGTCGTAAAGGCATATTGTTTCTGCGGATGTGTATTTTGGAGCAGAACTGAATGAAAATCGGGCATGTATGATTTTATGGTCGCTGATTTCTGGGAGATAACTGATAGATGAAAGGTTCTCAGGACTGTTAGTTAGTATTAGGTCTAGGATATTTGCTGTTTCTTACGTAACGAGTGTTGGTTCCGAGACTAACTGACTGAGGTTAAAATTTAAACATACGGCAATGAAGTGTTTAGCCTCTGCATGACATAATAATCAGGACATGCCTAGGTTATGCCATTCGATGTTCGGGTAATTGAAGTCACCAAAAAGAAGGATGCGAGCAGTGGGGTAAGTGGCAACAAGTTGCCTTAGGCTATTGTTTAGGTGCCTACAGACGTCTGGATTAGTATGCGGTGGCCTATAACAAACGCCAAGAAGTACTGTTAGGGGAGGAGCGTGACAAATGAGCCATAATGTTTCAATGTCGGTTGTGACATGCACAACGGAACATATTATACCTTGGTGAATTGCGACAAGAACACCACCCCCTTGAGTACACTTTCGGTCGCTACGATACACGCGGAATTCGGGTAAGTCAGTCAGAATTTCAGCGTCCGAAACGTTATCGTTCAGCCAAGTTTCAGTTAGTACCAGTGTATTGCTTCCGGATGACAAAACAATGTTCGATAAGAGTTCGTGCCTTGGAAGGAAACTGCAGATGTTAGTAAATATCACGGAAAATGAGAGTGGTTTGGCAAGTGCCGAGCGTTGTCGGTTTGTAGGTACATGATGGCAGGACGACTGCTATGTGATTTCTTAAACTGTGCTAGACAATTTATCGAAAATATAACGTTTTGGACCGACGTGCAGGGTTTTATACCACAAGGAGAACTTAGCAGATTTAGCCTTGGCAAATGCTATTAATTGTTTTCGTGCATGTCGAACGGAGAGCGAAAAGTCCTCTCTAATGCTAAAGTTAGTATTTTTTAATTTCCGGCCATTTGACAGGATCGAGTCTTTTGTCTTGTAACCTGCGAATTTTATGATTATGGGACGATTTCTACCGAACGAATGACGACATAGGCGATGAGCTCTTTTGAAGTCATGAGGTCCTACGGTTATTCCTAGATTATTATGGCAGAAATCGATAATTATTTTTTCGGAATCGTTCCATGTCTCGCTGTCAGTAGGGTCGGAGATGCCATAAAAGATGAGGTTATTTTGACGTGATCGATTTTCAGCGTCGTCTAGGTGGTCTTCTAACTCCTCGATCTTGCGAGACATGCTGCTTGTGTCTGCCCGCTTCTTTTCGATGTCGTTTCGGATAAGAATAAGGGCCTGGTAGTGTGCATCTAGGTCGGTCATCCGTTTGCATAAACCCGTTAATGTTCTATCAGTAGTGTTTAGCTGAGATTTGAGGCTCTGTACTTCGGTAATTACTTTGGATTGGCCTGCGGCTATTTTCAGAAGTTCTCTCAGCACGGAATCGTTCCCGCCAGGGCCAGGGTTAGTTTCCACATCTCCTGACAACATCAACAAGGAATGAATAACGGAAACACATTCGGCGGCAATGGCGAGACAGCACCGTGGGCTCGGCAACTGCACCAAGACGTAATTGCTAGTTTTTTTTGCAAACAGCGTGTAGGATTTACTAACCTGCATCGCAAAGATTAGCGGGTTAGATGGCTGCGTTGAGGTGCCGTCACAAAGCCCACGGGGCGGTTGCCGGCGGTGGGTGCGCTTTTATATGCAGCGGAGTTGTTGACGTCGATGATGATGTGGCCGTCCACAATGCTTTGGCCTCCGGTAGCCACTGCTCCCCTGGCGGCACGGTCATCCCGGGTCGGCTGTTGACGAGCGACAGGTGGTAGCATCCCGACGCCACTGCGAAGCACGGCAGTGCGCACCCTGATGGCGCACCGGCAAAGATGCGCACCGAGGTCAGCAGTAGCTGGCTGGTGATCATACGGAAGATCGTCTGCATCGCAAAAATTAGTGGGTTTGACGACTGCGTTGAGGTGCAGTCACAGAGCCCACCCTTTGAGGCGCAGTCACAGATCCCGGGTTGTGCAGTCTGCAATGTCAGACCGAAACGTTTCAAACCTTTTATATCGAGATTGTGGTTGCTATGTGCCCTGTTCTTCATTAAAAGAATTAACCACTGTCAGCACTGAAAATGACAAGGCCCTCTTCATATTTTTATATGGGGAGAAAGAGATAAAGCACCAGAAGGTGACAAAGCCTTGAATGGCGCCATAGAACGGAAATTATTGAGATACATGCAACCAGCAGCATTAATCACCGTGTAGTTACCCCGAAAACTGACAAGGCCTTGTATGAAGCAGTGTATCATCACAATGCGACAGCGCTAGCACTTTTTCGGGAGGACCGGTACACATGAGCAGTCTTCTTCTTCAAAGACGGGCTTTCTAAACAGTTCCTACAACCTAAAGTATATCTTATGCGATTCGCCGAAGAGGCTTGATATTTGCGTACACCACGCAAGTATTTCCGCTGTTTCGCTATTAAAATTCTTTGCGCTGAAGAGAATGAGCCAGTCCGCTACTAGAACCTTTTCGCCTTCGACAAAACAACGCGATCTGACGCCAAAATCAAGAAACTTCAGCGCAGCACCCAAGGAAAGATCCGTTTTGACCTTCTCAAGCATAGCCATCTTTGTTTTTTACCAGTGTCGCCAGAACACGGAGCGTTTGTTGCGGTTGCGAATTGACACATGCTGACTTATTACAATGGACGCAAGCAGAACGTGACCATCTTTAGACAGACTGCGTTGTTTTAATGGTTCTAGGTATTTCTCTCTTTCTTTGTCTATCTATATAAATAAGTGTTTGTTATATGTATTGGTTGACGAAATAAATCGTGCGTTTTAACGTCCCACATTGCGGTCTTCTTGTGTCAATTTCACTCACTCAAACAAACGTGCCGGCTGTTATCAACATTGTCACACCAACCTATGAACAAAGGTGCACTTGTAGGTAGCACAAGGTTCACGGCTAGGTAACATCCTGCCGGAAACATGAAGGACACACCCTACAGATAATAAGAAGGAATTTTTCCATAGCATGAGGAAGAGTTTCGCCTACATAAAGTAGTGTGCTACAGATCACATGAAGGGAGATAAAGAATAAAGGTTACGTGCGAAATCAGTAGGAAACATGCAAGGAATCGCATCGACATAACCGTTTTTTAATAGAGGAAATAGGTTTGGAGGCAAAAAAATAATGGTGGAAATACTAGTACTGGGACGAAGAATCACAGACGTGGTCATTTGTCCCTCGGAAAGGTCAGCCAAAGTTGCTCCTACGTTTCGATTGATGAATTGATTGATTGATATGTGGATTATGAAGTCCGGAAACCACCATTTGTCAATGAGAGACGCTGTACTGAAGGACTCCGGAAATTACGGCCATCTTCGGTTATTTAACGTGTACCCCAATTTGAGCATACAGGCCTACAGCAATTTCGCCTTTATAGAAAATGTAGCCGCCACAGCCAGGATTGAATCCGGCGACTTGCAGTCAGCAAGCGAGTAACATAGCCACCAGACCACTGCGGTGGGGTGTAGCTCCTGTAAAAACCGGAGGCTTCTACTGTAGATAACCGGGTTAACATAAACATACGCCTGGAGATGAAGAGTAGGGCGTCTCGACGCTGCTGTTTATTGCAGCGCAAAAAGAAACCTCACTTGCCACGCGCCATTCCATGTTCTTCTCTTTCTCTAGCGTGCGCATTATTCAATTTTTAACACTCCCGGCCTACGAATTGCTGTGAACGCACCTCTAAGAAACGCAAATGATAAATAGTCTTGGTTACAACTTTGTGGTCTGCTAGCTTTAACTGACATGCACGCACAATACTGCCGTTTCCCGCAATGTTCTTCAGAACACGTTCGAGTTTGCAACACAACCTTGGCACAGCATTATCGCATAATATCACTATATTGGCTTCCGTATTAGTAATGCCGACTACTGGCCTATTATGAGTGGTTCTAAGAAGTAAAAATATCCCTTTTACCAGCGGTTACGGCAGTCTTTTTGCAGCTTTTGACGCTGTATCCAAGTTTTAGTCAGCTTCGTATGGTAGCTGGGCACCACGGCTGCAGTTTGCAAGTCGGGTATGGCCGTAAATCGCTTGCCATGTAGGAAATGAACAGGTGTAAAGACTTTTCGTTTCTCTGGTTCAAGATACGAGCACATCTGCGGTCTACTATATATGATCGCTTCCATTCCCGCTAAGACCACGCCCATTTGACCATATTCTAGAAGAGATCTTCCTAGAGCTTTTCGCAAGTTGTTTTTTGACGACCTTACCATACGCTACCAAAATCTGCCCCACCATTGAGCATGGTCAGCAGAGAATTTCTAAGGCATGCTATTAACAGACAATCAATCGCCAACTTCACTTCCCCTGAAGTGGCATATGCAGCATCAAGATCACGAAAAGCATGTTTAAAGCACAGAGAATCACTGAAGGGAATCCACGGCGTGCAGCGAAACGCCTAAAGGCTTCCAAGAAACTGTCTGTCGTTGAGATTAAACAAGCTCTAGATGAACAGCGCATATTACCGCGCAAGTGGATAGTATTACTCACCGGTGAATTTCTGTGTTGGCTCAATTCTCAAGTACACTTGTCCGATAAAATCTACACCAGTAAAGTCAAATGGTTTGGGGACATTCACTCGGTCAGCAGGTAGGGCCACTACAGAAGCGGTCGCAGGCTTCACGCTTAATCGCGCGCACCAGGTACACTACCCGATCACTATTTTCACACACTCATTCATCTTCGTCACACACAAGCGCCCTCTGCGTTATGTGACGGTTCAGAGGCGATGTGGTCACGGGGAAGCAGAACTTGGTCTTGATACCCTCGTGGTACACGACATTCCAAAGGCCTGTTTGAGTTCTCAGCAATCCATCCTCCTCGGCAAAAAAAAGGGGTGCGAATTCTTCATTTTCCACGCCTTCGGTAGATCTCAACCAGCCTGAAAGGCTGCCAATTTCCGGCGGAATGGTTGCTTTTGAATATTCGACAAAGAAAAAACCTATATCATGTTTCTGAACACAGTAGGTGTCCGGTGGCGTCCCGGGGCGTTGGCTACGCCTAGTCGTTCATGCTAAAATCGTGCCACCAGCCTACGTGATCACGTGACGGCGAGCGCAGCAAGTTCACGAGTGGCCTTGGGAGAACAGTGCGTCGGGACACCGCTAGCATCTTTATAAGTCACAGCTGCAACAGAGGAAGCTGTAGTTGCTGTAGAGGGGTTCTAAAATGGACAAATGAGCTGTGATCAGGTGTAGCTCTATCTTTGACAACCTCATAAAAATATGAAATATCTGAACGACGGTAATGTAGCTAATTAGCGATATGTCCTCACCATTGTTGCAGCTTTTGTCACACATGAACAATTTACTCTGTACTAATGTGAGGACAGAGCCAGTTCAGCAAAATGCGCTGGGGCATAAAATGCAAATGTAGGGTGTAAAATACGTGGCCATAAATGTTTTGGTAAATACTCGCATATAGCGAATGTACCATAGAAGTTATTCATGCAAACGACAAGGGCGCCCCGCCGCGGTGGTCTAGTGGCTAAGGTACTCGGCTGCTGACCCGCAGGTCGCGGGTTCGATTCCCGGCTGCGGCGGCTGCATTTCCGATGGAGGCGGAAATGTTGTAGGCCCGTGTACTCAGATTTGGGTGCACGTTAAAGAACCCCAGGTGGTCAAAATTTCCGGAGCCCTCCACTACGGCGTCTCTCATAATCAAATGGTGGTTTTGGGACGTTAAACTCCACAAATGAATGAATGAAACGACAAGGGCAACATCGGCGACACTTCCATCCGCAATAGGCTTCCGATAATGCTTAACGACATGATGTGGACAATGCGGTAACGTACCTGTAACATTCGCGGCTCAATTCGTACTCCGAAGCCGACACCACAAATTGAGTACGGGCCGTAGGACAGAGTCGGCAAGTTTCCCTAGTGATGTTTGTTGTCAATTTATTAGACGTCAAAATCTAGTAAAGCCTATTTCAGCCTCAACAGCCCTGCTCGATACATCTGTGTCAGGTGTGTCATTGCAGCCGCATCCAATCAGAAAAAAAGCATAGTCCTGAATCATGCTTTCGTTCGCTGCTATTACAGTGCACCGTACTCACGCAGAAAGAAACACATGCTCGATCGGCGGCTCGAAGACCGAGTGACACATTTAGTTCACGCGAGTATGACGATATAGCTTTGATGCGTCGAAGCCTTTTGCAGTTATTTCAACAAAGCAACCATGAAAATGCTTCCCATATAATAATGCAATGCAGAATGTTACTGCGCTTCGAGGTAAAAATGCCCCGTACGCCTCCACGACTAAGTAAATAAAAACACGTAATTCCATGGCTTATTAAAACCTGGGAAAACTAGTCGTTTTTTTTGGGTAAGCGGCTCCAAAATATATCAGGTGAAGTTGCATCAAAAGCAAGTTTTCGCGTTTCAGAGCTGCAGCTGCTCTGCGACAGTTTTCGTCAACATGATGATTGATTGATACGTGGGGTTCAACGTCCCAAAACTACCATATGAATACGACAGACACCGTAGTGGAGGGCTCCGAAAATTTCGACCACCGGGGGTTTTTTAACGTGCACCCAAATCTGAGCGTTGCCGCCTCCATTGGAAATACAGCCGCCGCAGCCGGGATCCAATCCCGCGACCTGTGGTTCAGAAGCCGAGTATCTAGCCACTAGAACACCGTGGCGGGGCCAGTTTTTGTCAACAGAACACTAAAAAAAAGACCGGGCCCATTTTTCTTCTGCCTTCCCGCGCAAATAACCGTGAAAGCTTGTCCGTGCACCACTTTTTCTTCTTTTCATGGCCACAAGCGGCACACGCACCTGGGAAAATACGCCAGCAACAGCGGTAGGCACAGCGGCTTTGGCCTACCAAGCGAGCCCAAATTTAAACGCCCGACGATGGCACCTCCACATTTTCGTGAACTGTCCGGTGGAATTCGTCTACACCTTTCAGAGGCGACATGGTTTCTGTCGTTAGGTGTCCTTGAGAGGTTTGCTGCTTACGGCAAGCTGTGACGAACCTCAGTATCCAAACTGTGACGCGTAGCGCCCGCACCCAGGAACTATATATTATTTGATATATCCAAAACAGCGCGCACTAACGTCGAGGACGGATAGAGCGTAATTGTATCTACTCTAGACTCCTCCTTTAGATCATCTTGAAGAGCATTCGGATTAGTATTCTTGTGCTTAGGCCATTATTCGCTTATTGCCAACCATACTGGTCTTCTCTACCAAATCTTCTTGTCAATTAGAGATTTTACCAATATGCTTAGGCCCGCTGGGAACTCTTTCCCAGAACAATAGTTTCATTATGAAGAGTCACTGAGATAATAAACTTCTGCGAATCTGTTAAAAAAAACTGCTGCCACCTTTCATGGATGCCTTGGATCTAACCCAACATCACTGTTGAATTAGTGCAAAAATAGGAGTTAGAAGAAGTGATTTTCATTGCATCAGTTATGAACTTTGCATGTCGAGCACCCAATAAATTTCTCAGAAGCTTTAGCCATAGAAGCAAAAGCTGCTTTATGCAAAGAACTCGAGTCTTTGCCATGAGTATCTGACCTGGTGCACCATAAGGCGGTTGTGCCACAAGTAAGCAACCGCCCCATCAGCGGCCTTGCTTGTGTCCTTGAAAACATGCAGCTCCTAACCCAAGCGACTGATTAGCAAACCAAACCTGGGCACTGAAAGAGTTTTAATGTAACTATGTTGTAAATGCAAGGCAAAAAGCGGCAGCAGTGCCGGGACAGAAGCAGCAAGAGCTGGCCGGGTTTACGGGGGTCGTCGCAGCAGCAACCAGGCAGTCCTAGCTTGTGCCTCGCGCCAACGTGTCAATGTCGCTGCAGTAGTGGGCATTCCTCTTCACTACATTACAAATTTCTCTGCAACGCATATCTCATTCTTGGGCAAGTTGATTTGGAATTGCACAATTCCAATCTAGTTGTATTTGCGAAATTCTTTTAAATAGTATTTTCGCGTGGATTAGAAATGGTCCTGGAATGGTATTTTGGCGTGGATTAGAAATGGTCCTGGAAGACCGAGATGGTCGAAAAAGAGAGTGGAAGTCTGTAAGATGAACCGTTGAGTTGCCTTATCTCCTTGTAGACATTAGACATTCAAGAACAGGATCAACTTTCAAGCTTAGTCTGTCTGACCTGGTGATTCACAGTAGTCCAAATATCTTCACGTGGTACAGCTGTTTTACGCAGTTTTCTAGGTCAGTGCAGTTTTACCACTTCTGTACTTCTAATCCAGCCTTCGCGAAGATTTATGTAGCATCTTCGTATAGCTCACAGGCATCTGATGTGGTAGAAACAATGGTAACAGTCTAACTCTTGCAATTGCAACCCAACAACGTTTTGAGCTGTCCGGCGATACTTTCCTGATAAGTTATGGAGGTGAGTAAAACATCGTTGGCGCAAACTTAAAAGTAGACGACAGAAGAAACTCGGAAAAGCACACACTCGCAACGGACTTTTATTGAAACGAAGTGCATCTTACGAAACCCTCACGCATGATTACAACCACACGAGAAACCCAAACAACTATGATCACAACCTGTCAGATAGAAAAGCAAATTAGTTATAAACAATTACAGTGACGGAACAATGATACAATGTTCGCAAAATTGCGTAATATTGTTGTGAGACAATGTCCCACAAAAGCGGTTAGATCGGCGCGGAGAAAGACGACGTGATTTTGGTGTAGGGCACAGCTCTTGGCCTCCGTCTTGGCTTGCGCGTTGGTGCTGTGTAAATATATCTTCAAACACCTAGTTTCGAGTTTACCTTCAGTAACATTTTGGTGGAAGGTGCTGGGTTACAACGCACGACGGAGTTATGCAGCGGACGCCTAGTCGCTGCTTCCGAAATGTCTACCGGCAGCGGCGCTTCGTCAACTGCCGCGCCCAATGCATTAACGACGCCGACCTCCCCTGTTTTTCTCGTGGCTGTTTCACTCCGCGATCCCGGTATTTTATTGGGAACAGAAGGCGAAGACGTGGGTGAGTGGCTTAAAATCTACGAGCTCGTCAGCGAAAACCATAGGAGGGACCCAACCTTGATGCTGGCAATTGTTATCTTTTTTTTGCAAGGAACGGCCAAGACATAGTTTAATAACAACGTGGACGCGATCACGAGCTGGACTGTTCAAGACCAAGCTACGCGAGTTGTTTGTTCAATCTGCCGGCTGCAAGCAGGCCGCTAGGAAACATCTTGGCACACGTGTTCAGAAGTCCACCGCGTCTTACCTGGCGTATATACAAGATGTGCTGACCTTTGCCGTAAAATTGACCGAACCATGGCTGAAGCAGACAAGGTAGCGCACGTGCTCAAGGGCATCGCAGACGATGCATTTAACCTCCTTGTGTGCAAAGGCTGTTACACCGTGCAAGATGTTATCTTCGAGTGCCAACGCTTTCAAGAGGCTAAAAGCCATCGCATTGCCTACCACTTTTCGCGCCTTCCCAACACTGCTGCTACGTCAACTTGCGAGAATCTTCGTATAGCGACCAAGCCGAATTCACACTCCGGTGACATCACGAGAATCGTACGCTGCGAAATTGAGGCCATATCACCCGCACTCTTCAGAGCACTAGCTCCGAGTGATCCTCAGCTGACCACATCACTAATACAGACCGTTGTTCGCCAAGAACTAGACAACGCGGGTATTCACACGGTCTGTTCTGTGCACCGTCCCGACGCTGTCAGTTCATCTACCTCCAGCCACCAACAGCATTATCGCCACCCTGCTCCACGTAACCATGACTCAAATGCGTGGAGGACGCCTGGCGACAAGCCAATTTGCTTTCGATCTGAACGAGTGGGACACCTTTTCCGCCATTGCCGAAACACGTGACCCTCACCCTATCGGGCAAACTCAAGCTTCTCCAACCTCCGCTGACCAGCCCTGTTGTGACTTCCTTTATTCATTCCTCGAAGCAGAATAGCAGTGATCATCATTAGTGAGCCTCCTCACGAGGACGCCTGGCCTCGTGGCAGCGCCGGCTCACGCTTGTCTTTTTCCTTCTTCTTTAGTTCCATTAAAGCCTTTCATCTGGCACGACGTGTTTTCTTGTTTAGGGAGACATCTGATAGTTCGAGGAGCACAGCTTTGTGATCCGATATTCCGGCTGTCTTGGAAGAAATTGACCCGCTAACAAAAAAAGATCAAGGATTGCCGAAGAGCTACCTTGTACTCTGGTAAAGTCATCGACAATCTGTAATAAATCAAACGTAAAGGCAATATCTAACATTTCTTCGCCAAATGAATAATTACGGGTTTTGAGCGAGAAGGCTTTCCATTCAATATCAGGCAAAATAAAATCTCCACTCAAAATAATGTGATCACCGATCTGTACATGTTTGTCGAGGTATGTTCGCAGCTCTTCCAATACTGTAATAGTGGAGCGGGGGGGCCTGTAGATACCTCCAATGATGAATTTTGTGCTGCCATGAAAGGCCTTGCAAAAAACACCTTCAACATTAGGTATATCAGGCATTCTGTTGACGTGTAAAGAATTTTTATATATCAGAGCAACTTCTCCCCCTTTACTGCCCCGAACTTTCCGATATACGCTGTAGCCAGCTGGTGCAAATTCGCTATCGTATATGTCTTTGTGTAACCAGGTCTCGGTTAGAACAGCGATATGGAGATCATGCGTGAGCAACAAGGCCTCTAACCCTGTTATCTTATTTACAACACTTCTACAGTTCACGTTGACAACTTTCGAGCACTGAGGGTCAGCTTTGTACCGTCTGTTTTGCTTGTTTGTAATTCTAAACCTTGAATCGTTAAGTTCATCACAACCAAATAATACGCTGTTGATACTCAGTTTGTCATAGACAAGTTTTACCTTAGCACCATCCTCTTTATCTTTTACAGCGCTTTTCCACAATTTCCTTCAAATTTGCCGTACTCGGAAGGAAATGTCTTCTGAGAGCGAAAACGGAGTGTCTTTTAGCTTGTGCGCCGTAATTAGTACTGACACTTTTTCTCGGAAATCCATGAACCATATAATTACTGGGCGAGGCTTATTCTCTTGTTTCTTGCCAAGCCTATGGCACCGCTCAGTAATTTCGGCAGTTAACTTTAGTTTTTCTTGGAATACCTTATCCTTTACTCTTATTAGCAGGTTCTCGCCTGTCTCTCCTTTAACTTCGTCTAGGCCGTATAAAATGAGGTTGTTTCTACGGCTCCTATTTTCCAAGTCATCTACTTTTCTAGATAGCGACGATAATCCTTTTTTCAAAATTAGAAACTGATGTTTCAATTACGCAGACTTGGTTCCCCAACTTGTTCAACAGCAATAGCTGCTGATCCATCCGCTGTACCCTTTCAGTTAAAGTTGATATCTTACTTTCGATTACGTTCTCATTTCTGCGCATAGCTTCAATTATCCCATTTGTTTTGGCTTGACCAGCGAGGAGCGCTTCCAACATCTTCTTTTCCGTGGAACCAGGATTTGATTCAATATCGCCACACACTAACAAATTCGTTGGTAAGGAACAAATACAACTAAGTACAAACTTTATCATTGTGGGACAAGGCAACAGCACTAAAAAACGGTCATCGCTGTGGTAGCAATGCGTAGAATAATGTTTACAAACCTGTAGAACAAAGCAGAACGGATTCTTTGACATGTTGCCGTTTGTGCTGCAGCCGTGCCCACTGAAGGACGACGGTGCTTCTTCTCTTCTCATACTGGTTGTGGGCTGGACAAGTTGTGACGTAATCTGATGAGACGCTCCTCCTGTCGGCATCCATGCATACTTTTGAACGAGGAACAGGCTCGTGTTGCTGACGAGGTGATAGTCGCTTGATGATAGCCGGATACCAGCTCCTGCAATCTGATCGGCACTTGCTGGTTCTGCACTGCAGCCGGGCGGTGTGAGCGCGCTTCCAATAAGAATCGCCGTCACCTGTAGAACAAAGCAAAACGGATTCCTTAACATGTTGCCGTTTGTGCTGCAGCCATGCCCACTGAAGGACGACGGTGATCCTTCTCTTCTTATACTGGTTGTGGGCTGGACAAGATGTGACGTCATCTGATGAGACGCTCCTCCTGTCGGCATCCATGCATACTTTCGTGATTCAAATGGTTAGGCACTTGCTCAACGCTCAGCCGTCATTAATTAGTGATACCCTTTTCGCCGTTATTTGCGCCCGTTGTGTGCTAATTCTTCAGCGATACTGTGGGAAGAAGTCCTAAATTTCTTGACGCCATTCTGCAAAGGTAGTAGTGGGAAGGTTTTGTAACTAGTGAGGGTATTTAGGCACAATGAAGTTTTGATATTATTGCTTAAGTTCGGCAAACTTCGGTCCGGACTGGAAATCGAGATGCAGAACGGCCAGGTGTTTGTTCCTTTTACTCCGTACTCGGGAAGACGCAGTGAAAGGGGTTTGAACTTTATTACAACAAGGCATTACTTCGTGGTTCAAACATGTGTTTCGAAGTATTCCAAAGAATATTCGACCGTTTTAAAATCACTTACTTTGTTATCATTAATCGCTAAAGTTACGTCTGCCTCTACAAAAATCTAGGTAGTTTAACAGAATGGAGCTTTCTGGTGCAGAAGACTATATAAATTGATCCGTCACAAACGATCACTTAACATAATGTAAAGATAAAACAAAGCCACAGCCTTTCGTCAAAAGCAAATCAATGAATGCGGTAGAAACAAATGGGAAGTTCATGCGAAGAATCACAAGCAGATAAAAACGTGCCGGCCCTTCTAACGCACAAATGACACACGAGACGTACTCACATGTACCGGTGAATGCAAATAAGCACCTCAGTTGTTACTACGCTGGGTCTATAAAGTGCGCCGTTTGTGCAAGCGGAGACACCAGTTATCTTTATGTGCCCGGTAAATACAACAGCATCGTTCTGTAGAAAGCCCATTGCGTACAATTTTCTCCTCCGCGAGATAAGCGCACACACTTGTGAGTGTCCAGCCTCCACCCCCTCTCTGCGGGGTAAAGTAAGCGCGGGAGATGAGAGTAGCGCCGCAGCGTCAAAACAATCTGTTGAGGCGCGTCTGAAAATCGCACCTCTTTCGCAAACGAAGATGATGCCATGGCCATTGTAGGCCCAGTAACTACAACCGAATCGTTCCGTTGAAAGCCCAATGCATACAATTCTCTCCACCGCGAGATATGCACGCGCACGCGTGACCGTCTAACTGCTCTCTCCACTGGGCAAACTGCGCGTGGGAGCCGAGAGTGCCCGCTGCCTCGTCGTGACGAACTGGGGAGGCGCGCTCATTGCGTGATCCTTCTGGTAATGCTGAAAACACGATAGTTGCCCCAATATGGCCATCGCCAGCGGTAAGTGGTAGACCAATAGCTTGCTGTTTCAGCATTGAAGAAGGCGCTCTTTCGGGGGCTCAGTGCATAACGCCATGCACTCAAAAGTATCAGGTGAGACTTACGATTCCGTGAGACGGAATATCTGGAATAATTCATTGTGTTTTCAAGTATATAGATGCGTACGCATATACGGTGAATGAAGGCGACGGTGATGCCGATTTCGACTCCGACGGTGGCGGCAAAATCCCGCTGAGAGTGTCCATATGATTGCTATCGGAATAAAAATTATACAGCTGTACAGAACAATTTCACAGAAACTGAGATGTCCACACAATCGGGTCATATGCACTCATTTCTTTTTAACAAGGACCAGGCTTCGTGTACCTGTAAAGCCTGATTTACCTGAAAGGCTGGTCTGATCTGCTGCCGCGTCACAAAGGGAAACGTAAACTTCAGGTGCAAGCATCGCAGCTGTCAATGTTGGAGAACAAGTGCCATGGTCGAAGTGAACTTTTTCGATCACGCACTCAGCTAGCTACAAAGCACGTGCTAAAATGAAGCATCCTTCACCTCGCTGAGCTGACGAATAGTCTTACTAGTGATGCGTACCCGGAGATTGGCGCTCGCAGATAACCAATTAAAAGAAAAACTAATTCATGAGATGTCTATGTTAAGCCATATCTTGCTTTCAGGGATACTGGATGATCAGTGCTGTTAGCGGTAACTGCTGGCAGCTCTCAGGCTTTCAATAAAACAGGGTGATTTTTCGGCGATGAAACATTCTAGAGGCGCAACATTCAAAGCTTTCTAAAGAGACGCATTTTAGGAGCTCAACCGCATTTGCGAAATGGCGCAGCGTTAACAGCGGGGCTGCACACTCTGTTACCACGACGAATAAATTTTAACAATGAAGTCTGCTGAAGGGGCAGAAATTTGGCCTTGTTTTTGGGGACAAAAATCAGCCGTCTGAAAAAAAAATATTTGAAAACCTTCAAAATTTTCAGATATATCAGTAGTACAAAAGCGAAGCTCTCATTTGAGCCTGCAGTCATGTTTCTTTATAAACAAATACACGTTCTAAATGGAGTTTTCTACAAAACAGTCACGTCTCGACTAGTGACTTTGACAATAGTATATTGATAATGCCATCCTATAGCCTATCGATCGGCACTGGATGTCGTAATTATGGTGTAACGCTAGAGCGGGCCACTGGCGCGTGGCCGGTTTGCCCGAAAATCAGTCTCAATTTTTTTTCTTTTTTAAATAAATAGCTCTGCTGCCAGTGGTTATGGGATTCAGAAGTGGGCTCGAAGGAACCGGGTTCATTGTGGCCGCTAGAATTTACGAAGGAGGCGAGATTCTTAGAGTACTTTCACTTAGATGCGTGTACGTAGGTGTAACTTCACATGAAGGAACCACAGGTGGTCAAAATTTTGAGCACACTGTTCTGTCGTTACAGGGAATGGGAAACGCCGGCTGAGCGCTCCTCTATGGCACTCCTCATAAACCGATCGTAGTATTGGTCATGAAGCTCCAGCGATCATTACTAGTAATGCCTCATTGCTCAATATTTCGTTGCTTGTTCTTTGAATAAAGCTTTGCGCACTGATTCTTTGCTGCAGTGCCTGTCTCACTTCATGAAATGAACCAAGTAAACTGCTCATATTTCATTATTTCCTATTACTCAACCCATTATTTGAACAACAAAGAAAGGAGACCAAGGCCATATAATATTCAGCTGCAGCGTCAGTAAAGAAACATATCTTGAAATCGTGAAAAACATAAGGGAAGCTATTTATAATGTAATTAGGCGTTTCAAATACGCGCTATACTACTCGATACTGACTAACAATGGCAAAACCAGCGCAAAACTTATTCTGCGAATCATCTTTTGTTTTTCTTCTACATGAGCATCGTTTTCTGCTATGGTAAGCAGTGGCGCTGTTGTTGTTTATGACATATAGGTTTAGAATAACATACTCAAAGCTTTCAGGTAGCGCTTGTCGGCACAGCGCATGCATTGTTGCATAACGTCTTGCGGGTTCCTGTTAGTGATCGAAATAGAGGGCGACCGCAAGAACCGCAAAGCTTTGCGTTCGGTATTGTAAATCTCCCTATTTACTCCCTTCCAGAACAGAGCCATTTTGGAGAATACGGGCAGAACACTATGACATAGTGATAATATTGCTTTGGCACTTCAGTATGCGCAATTTAACGCCTCGACATGGTTGATTACTTCATTAGAAGAAAGCTTGAAGAACTTGACTAACGAGGCTAGCTCAACGATTCAGAAGCCACGCAACTTACGAGCATACGACACTGAAAGATTTCAAGACATCTCAAAAGTGTATTTGACGCTGTTTACCAGCAGCGGCGTGAGATCGGGCTCTCTGGTGAGCTTCTTCAATGCTTAGAAACTTGGGAAACGGCTGTCGTCTAACTCAGATCATCGTGTACAGTAGGCGTATCCATGGGAAGCATAGCGTTCCGGATGGCTCAAGTCCTTATATATGTAAAAAACAGCAGATAGTCCAAACGTGGTATAAGCAGTGTTGGGGAGTATACGTCACAAAGAGAATCACAACGTGTAAGCCTTGGTAATTGATTGTGGCGTAAATTGTCGGCAAACCACCAGTTGTTTAATTAAATATTTTTTTAATCTATTCGTTTTCCGATTGTAAAATGCGGTGATCCGGTGAAAGACGTTGTAATTCTCTGGAATCGCTTCACGATGTTCGACAGATATGCACGTCCTTCAGTCGGTGAGTGGCTCACGTATTGTGCCACGTTCCTTTCCCCAAGATTTGTTATCACCCCGTTACACTACGTTCAGCGCGAACCACGCCTGCGATGTTCAGGAAGCTTCGGGGCTTTAGTAGATCGTTTAGTTAAGGTTACGCCCACTTCGGGAACGTCACAGATTATTCAGGAACCTACGTCACCGCTAGCGATAACGCTAGAATATTCGAGGGCAAGGGTATAAACGCAAGGGTATAAACGATGGAACTGAAAGCGATATGAACTGTGGCGATGAAAAAAAGACACATGTTTACTAGAAGAATTAAGGGTCATTAACCATGTGTTACACCAATTAGGCACGTTGTTAAGATTTGTTTGGAGATACAGGTGATCATGCTAGTTACTGATTGTGTGATGAATGGCACAGTCGTCCGCGAACATGCGAATGCTGCAGGATACATGGTCGGGCAAGTCGTTAATATATATTAGGAAAAGAAGGGGACCAAGGACAGATCCATGGGGAACGCCTGTTGTGACGGCGAGAGAGTTAGATAGGTGGCCATTAACAAAGACTGACTGAGAACGGTTAGTGAGAAAATGTTCAATCCAACGAAGAATGTTAGGGTCTAGGTGCAGGTGTGAAAGTTTTAGCAAAAGGTGGCGGTGAGGAACTTTATCGAACGCTTTCGCAAAGTCTAGAAAAATTACATCAGTCTGCATGTTACGTTCTAGGTTAGTGTGCAAGTCGTGAAGAAAGAGCGCTAATTGTGTTTCGCAGGAGTGACCTTTACGAAATCCATGTTGTGGTCGATGCAAAAAATTACATGAGTCCAAGAAACTTGCGATTTGAGAGTTTTTTTAAAACTTTTTTTAAGAAGTTTCAGGTCTGAATTGCATTAAATAAAGCCCCTACTAGCCCCGAACTGTTTATTTAACATCGTGCACCAGCCCTGCTCTCCTCTGCAGTCAGCTGTAACCAGAGGGGTTCAGTTCAGTTCAGTTTATTACCTTAAAGGCCCCCCTTTCTAGGAGGGGCATTACATAAGGGGTTGGGTTTTATTTAGGTTAACAATAAGCAGTAAGAGTTGTTTTAGCATTGAAGATGATCAATAATACTGTCTTGAAAGGCAGATAATGAGGCGATGTTGGCGATGTACCGGGGAGGCCGTTCCAGTCCGTGGCTGCTCGAAAAATGAATGAGGCAAAAAAGCAGTAGTGCGCGAAGATGGGCGGGAAACCTGAAATGAGATATGCGTGTTCGATGAGATATGCGTGCTGCGGCTACTATATAAGCAGGCTGATTGAGGGAAGAATGAAATAATTTGTGATAAAGCACGAGAGTTGCAGTGCGGCGGCGCAAAGAAAGGGGTGGCAGTCCAGATTTCGCTTTCAAAGATGAAATACTGATATCGTATGAGTAAGATGAGTGAATGAATCTGGCAGCACGGTTTTGTACCGCTTCTAATGCTTTGAATAAATATGCTTGATGTGGGCTCCCTATGGCTGATGCATATTCTAATTTCGGTCTGATTAAAGATTTGTACGCAAGTAATTTTACATGTAGGGGGGCTAGGCGGAGATGGCGTTTGAGAAATCCAAGTGCTTTATTCGATGCTGAAACTACATTAGCAATGTGCGTACGCCATGATAAATCATAAGACAAGGTTATTCCAAGATATTTATAAGATGGTACTGATTCAATTGCGGTGTTAACGATGGAATACTGGAAGCGATATGAACTGTGGCGACGAAAAAAAGACACAAGTTCACTAGAAGGATTAAGGGTCATTAACCATGTGTTACACCAATTAAGCACGTTGTTAAGATTGGTTTGGAGATACAGGTGATCATGCTAGTTACTGATTGTGTGATGAATGGCACAGTCGTCCGCGAACATGCGAATGCTGCAGGATACATGGTCGGGCAAGTCGTTAATATATATTAGGAAAAGAAGGGGACCAAGGACAGATCCTTGGGGAACGCCTGTTGTGACTGGGAGAGAGTTAGATAGGTGGCCGTTAACAAAGACTGACTAAGAACGGTTAGTGAGAAAATGTTCAATCCAACGAAGAATGTTAGTGTCTAGGTGCAGGCGTGAAAGTTTTAGCAAAAGGTGGCGGTGAGGAACTTTATCGAACGCTTTCGCAAAGTCTAGAAAAATTACATCAGTCTGCATGTTACGTTCTAGGTTAGTGTGCAAGTCGTGAAGAAAGAGCGCTGTGTTTTGCAGGAGTGACCTTTACGAAATCTGTGTTGTGATCGATGCAAAAATTACATAAATCCAAGAAACTTGCGATTTGAGAGTAAATGACGTGTTCCACGATTTTACAGGGTACACTGGTTAATAAAGTGGGGTGGTAGCTCAAGGGTGAGTCTCTGTTACCTGATTTGTACATTGGAACGACCTTCCCCGCTTTCCAGTCATCTAGAATGATTCCTGAGGCGAGTGACTGTGAAAAAATCAAAGATAATTAGGCAGCACAAAATGATTTAGCATTCTTCAGTAGCTTAGAAATAATTGAGTCCATACCGGCTGATGATGAAAGCTTCACGTTATCGATTACGGACGCAATGCCTTCTTCAAAAAATGAGATAGTTGGCATGAATGTTTCGAT
The DNA here is from genome assembly GCF_043290135.1 of Rhipicephalus microplus. NCBI lineage: Eukaryota > Metazoa > Arthropoda > Arachnida > Ixodida > Ixodidae > Rhipicephalus > Rhipicephalus microplus. The sequence continues at coordinate 422,190,890 of NC_134710.1, read as the reverse complement.
GTTAACAGATGGTGACTGTGAAGGTGCGTCAAGTTCTTGAGTAAAAACAGATGCGAATGCGGTGTTAAATATTTCCCCACATTCATGGTCTGTCACTGGTTCATGCGCGTCGTTAGTCAGTGTGATGTCGTGAGTCTGCTTTGGATTTAAAAGTTGCCAAATTTTTCTGGGGTTGCTAGTTAGTAGCTTTGGTAAGTCATCGTGATAAATTGTATGCTTGGCGTTTCGGATCTCAACTAGTTATGATTTTTCCACTTCCAAGTATTTATCCCAGTCACTCCGCGTGTCACGGCGTTTGGCCGAACGGAAGAGTCGTTTCTTTTTATTTTCCAGCCGTCTTAAACGTACAGAAAACGATGGCTTATTTTGATTAGTATGAAAGGTAACCCTCGGAAAGAACATATTAGTGAGCACACTTATGTTTTTTATTGAATATTGACCAGTTTTCATGTACTGTGCGAGTGGGAAACACTGATTTGTACTCAGATAAAAAGGTGTTAAGGTCTTCAGTTATTGCATCGTAGTTTCCCCGGTCGTAAAGGCATATTGTTTCTGCGGATGTGTACTTTGGAGCAGGATTGAATAAAAATAGGGCATGTATGATTTTATTTTCGCTGATTTCTGGGAGATAATTGATAGATGAATGGTTCTCAGGACTGTTAGTTAGTATTAGGTCTAGGATACTTGCTGTTTCTTACGTAACGCGTGTTGGTTCCGAGACTAACTGACTGAGGTTAAAATTTAAACATACGGCAATGACGTTTTTAGCCTCTGCATGCCTAGGTTATGCTATTCGATGTTCGGGTAATTGAAGTCACCAAAAAGAATGATGCGAGCAGTGGGGTTAGTGGCAACAAGTTGCCTTAGGCTATTGTTTAGGTGCCTACTGAAGTCTGGATTAGTATGCGGTGGCCTGTAACAAACATCAAGAAGTACTGTTAGGGGAGGAGAGTGACAAATGAGCCATAATGATTCAATGTCGGTTGTGACATGCACAACGGAACATATTATACCTTGGTGAATTGCGACAAGAACACCACCCCCTTGAGTACACTTTCGGTCGCTACGATACACGCGGAATTCGGGTAAGTCAGTCAGAATTTGAGCGTCCGAAACGTTATCGTTCAGCAAAGTTTCAGTTTGTACCAGTGTATTGCTTCCGGATGACAAAACAATGTTCGATAAGAGTTCGTGCTTTAGAAGGAAACTGCAGATGTTAGTAAATATCACGGAAAATGAGAGTGGTTTGGCAAGTGCTGGGCGTTGTCGGTTTGTAGGTACATGGTGGCAGGACGACTGCTATGTGATTTCTTAAACTGTGCTAGACAAATTATCAAAAATATAACGTTTCGGACCGATGTACAAGGGTTTTACACCACAAGGAGAACTTAGCAAATTTAGCCTTGGCAAATGCTATTTTTTCTTCGCGCATGTCAAACGGAGAGCGAAAAGTCCTCTCCAATGCTAAAGTTGGTATTTCTTAATTTCCGGCCATTTGATAGGATCGAGTCTTTTGTCTTGCAACCTGCGAGTTTTATGATTATGGTACGATTTCTACCGAACGAATCACGACCAAGGCGATGAAATCTTTTGAAGTCATGAGGTCCTACGGTTATTCCTAGAATATTATGGCAGAAATCGATAATTATTTTTTCGGAATCGTTCCAAGTCTCGCTGTCAGTAGGGTCGGAGATGCCATAAAAGATGAGGTTATTTCGACGTGATCGATTTTCCGCGTCGTCTAGGCGGTCTTCTAACTACTCGATCTTGCGAGACATGCTGCTTGTGTCTGCCCGCTTCTTTTCGATGTCGTTTCGGATAGAAATAAGGGCCTGGTAGTGTGCATCTAGGTCGGTCATCCGTTTGCATAAACCCGTTATTGTTCTATCAGTAGTGGTTAGCTGAGATTTGAGGCTCTGTACTTCGGTAATTACTTTGGATTGGCCTGCGGATATGTTCTGAAGTTTCGTCAACATGGAATCGTTCCCGCCAGGGCCAGGGTTAGTTTCCACCTTTCCTGACAACATCAACAAGGAATGAATAACGGAAACACATTCGGCGGCAATGGCGAGGCAGCACCGTGGGCTCGGCAACTGCACCAAGACGTAATTGCTAGTTTTTTTGCAAACAGCGTGTATAATTTACGAACCTGCATCGCAAAGATTAGCGGGTTATATGGCTGCGTTGAGGCGCCGTCGCAGAGCCCACGGCGCGGTTGCCAGCGGTGGGTGCGCTTTTATATGCAGCGGAGTTGTTGACGTCGATGATGATGTGGCCGTCCACAATGCTTTGGCCTCCGGTAGCCACTGCTCCCCTGGCGGCACGGTCATCCCGGGTCGGCTGTTGACGAGCGACAGGTGGTAGCATCCCGACGCCACTGCGAAGCACGGCAGTGCGCACCCTGATGGCGCACCGGCAAAGATGCGCACCGAGGTCAGCAGTAGCTGGCTGGTGATCATACGGAAGATCGTCTGTATCGCAAAGATTAGTGGGTTTGACGACTGCGTTGAGGTGCAGTCACAGAGCCCACCCGTTGAGGCGCAGTCACAGATCCCGGGTTGTGCGGTCTGCAATGTCAGACCGAAATGTTTCAAACCTTTTATATCGAGATTGTGGTTGCTATGTGCTCTGTTCTTCATTAAAAGAATTAACCACCTTCAGCACTGAAAATGACAAGGCCCTCTTCATATTTTTATATGGGAAGAAAGAGATAAAGCACCAGAAGGTGACAAAGCCTTGAATGGCGCCATAGAACGGAAATTATTGAGAAACATGCAACCAGCAGCATTAATCACCGTGTAGTTACCCCGAAAACTGACAAGGCCTTGTCTGAAGCAGTGTATCATCACAGTGCGACAGCGCTAGCACTTTTTCGGGAGGACCAGTACACATGAGCAGTCTTCTTCTTTAAAGACGGGCTTTCTAAACAGTTCCTACAACCTAAAGTATATCTTATGCGATTCGCCGAAGAGGCTTGATATTTGCGTACACCGCGCAAGTATTTCCGCTGTTTCACCGTTAAAAATTTTTGCGCTGAAGAGAATGAGCCAGTCCGCTACTAGAACCTTTTCGCCTTCGACAAAGCAACGCGATCTGACGCCAAAATTAAGAAACTTCAGCGCAGCACCCAAGGAGAGATCCGCTTTGAGCTTCTCAAGCATAGCCATCTTTGCATTTTACCAGTGTCGCCAGAACACGGAGCGTTTGTTGCGGTTGCGAATTAACACATGCTGACTTATTACAATGGACGCAAGCAGAACGTGACCATCTTTAGACAGACTGCGTTGTTTTAATGGTTCTAGGTATTTCTCTCTTTCTTTGTCTATCTATTTAAATAAGTGTTTGTTATATATATTGGTTGACGAAATAAATGGTGCGTTATAACGTCCCACATTGCGGTCTTCTTGTGTCAATTTCACTCACTCAAACAAACGTGCCGGCTGTTATCAACATTGTCACACCAACCTATGAACAAAGGTGCACTTGTAGGTAGCACAAGGTTCACGGCTAGGTAACATCCTGCCGGAAACATGAAGGACACACCCTACAGATAATAAGAAGGAATTTTTCCATAGCATGAGGAAGAGTTTCGCCTACATAAAGTAGTGTGCTACAGATCACATGAAGGGAGATAAAGAATAAAGGTTACGTGCGAAATCAGTAGGAAACATGCAAGGCATTGCATCGACATAACCGCTTTAATAGAGGAAATAGGGTTGGAGACAAAACATTAATGGTGGAAATACTATTACTGGGACGAAGAATCACAGACGTGATCAAATGAAAGGTCAGCCAAAGCTGCTCCTACGTTTCGATTGATGAATTGATTGATTGATATGTGGAGTATGAAGTCCGGAAACCACCATTTGTCAATGAGAGACGCTGTATTGAAGGGCTCCGGAAATTACGGCCATCTGAGGTTATTTAACGTGTACGCCAATTCGAGCATACAGGCCTACAGCAATTTCGCCTTTATAGAAAATGTAGCCGCCACAGCCAGGATTGAATCCGGTGACTTGCAGTCAGCAAGCGAGTAACTTAGCCACCAGAACACTGCGGCGGGGTGTAGCTCCTGTAAAAATCGGAGGCTTCTATTGTAGATAACCGGGTTAACATAAACATATGCCTGGAGATGAAGAGTAGGGCGTCTCGACGCTGCTGTTTATTGCAGCGCAAAAAGAAACCTCACTTGCCACGCGCCATTCCATGTTCTTCTCTTTCTCTAGCGTGCGCATTATTCAATTTTTAACACTCCCGGCCTACGAATTGCTGTGAACGCACCTCTAAGAAACGCAAATGATAAATAGTCTTGGTTACAACTTTGTGGTCTGCTAGCTTTAACTGACATGCACGCACAATACTGCCGTTTCCCGCAATGTTCTTCAGAACACGTTCGAGTTTGCAACACAACCTTGGCACAGCATTATCGCATAATATCACTATATTGGCTTCCGTATTAGTAATTCCGACTACTGGCCTATTATGAGTGGTTCTAAGAAGTAAAAATATCCCTTTTACCAGCGGTTACGGCAGTCTTTCTGCAGCTTTTGACGCTGTATCCAAGTTTTAATCAGCTTCGTATGGTAGCTGGGCTTCCAAGAAACTGTCTGTCGTTGAGATTAAACAAGCTCTAGATGAACAGCGCATATTACCGCGCAAGTGGATAGTATTACGCACCGGTGAATTTTTGTGTTGGCACAATTCTCAAGTACACTTGTCCGATAAAATCTACACCAGTAAAGTCAAGTGGTTTGGAGACATCCACTCGGTCAGCAGGTAGGGCCACTACAGAAGCGGTCGTAGGCTTCACGCTTGATCGCGCGCACCAGGTACACTACCCGATCACTATTTTCACACACTCATCTTCGTCACACACAAGCGCCCTCTGCGTTATGTGACGGTTCAGAGGCGATGTGGTCACGGGGAAGCAGAACTTGGTGTTGATACCCTCGTGGTACACGACATTCCAAAGGCCTGTTTGAGTTCTCAGCAATCCATCCTCCTCGGCAAAAAAAAAAGGGTGCAAATTCTTCATTTTCCACGCCTTCGGTAGATCTCAACCAGCCTGAAAGGCTGCCAATTTCCGGCGGAATGGTTGCTTTTGAATATTCGACAACGAAAAAACCTATATCATCTTTGTGAACACAGTAGGTGTCCGGTGGCGTCACGGGGCGTTGGCTACGCCTAGTCGTTCATGCTAAAATCGCGCCACCAGCCTACGTGATCACGTGACGGCGAGCGCAGCAAGTGCACGAGTGGCCTTGGGAGAACAGTGCGTCGGGACACCGCTCGCATCTTTATAAGTGACAGCCGCAACAGTGGAAGTTGTAGTTGCTGTAGAGGGGTTCTAAAATGCACAAATGAGCTATGATGAGGTTTAGCTCTATCTTTGACAACCTCATAAAAATATGAAATATCTGAACGACGGTAATGTAGCTTATTAGCGATATGTCATCATCATTGTTGCAGCTTTTGTCACACATGCACAATTTACTCTGTACTAATGTGAGGACAGAGCCAGTTCAGCAAAATGATCTGGGGCATAAAATGCAAATGTGGGGTGTGAAATTACGTGGCCATAAATTTTTTGGTAAATACTCGCATATAGCGAATGTACCATAGAAGTTATTCATGCAAACAACAAGGGCAACTTCGGCGACACTTCCATCCGCAATAGGCTTCCGATAATGCTTCAACGACATGATGTGGACAATGCGGTTACGTACCTGTAACATTCGTGGCTCAATTCGTACTCCGAAGCCGACACCACAAATTGAGTACGGGCCGTAGGACAGAGTCGGCAAGTTTCCTTGGTGATGTTTGTTGTCAATTTATTAGACGTCAAAATCTAGTAAAGCCTATTTCAGCCTCAACAGCCCTGCTCGATATATCTGTGTCAGGTGTGTTAATGCAGCCGCATGCAATCAGAAAAAAAGCATAGTCCTGAATCATGCTTTCGTTCGCTGCTATTACAATGCACCGTACCCACGCAGAAAGAAACACATGCTCGATTGGCGGCTCAAAGACCGAGTGACACATTTAGTTCACGCGAGCATGACGATATAGCTTTGATGCGTCGAAGCCTTTTGCAGTTATTTCAACAAAGGAGACCATGAAAATGCTTCGCATATAGTAATGCAATGCAGAATGTTACTGCGCTTCGAGGTAAAAATGCCCCGCACGCCTCCACGACTAAGTAAATAAAAACACGTAATTCCATGGCTTATGAACACCTGGGAAAACTAGTCGTTTTTTTTGGGTAAGCGGCTCCAAAACATATCAGGTGAAGTTGCATCAAAAGCAAGTTTTCGCGTTTGAGAGCTGCAGCTGCTCTGCGACAGTTTGCGTCAACAAGATGATTGATTGATGTGTGGGGTTCAACGTCCTAAAACTACCGTATGATTACGACAGACACCGTAGTGGAGGGCTCCAGAAATTTCGACCACCGGGGGTTTTTTAACGCGCACACAAATCTTAGCATTTCCGCCTCCATTGGAAATACAGCCGCCACAGCCGGAATTCAACCCCGCGACCTGTGGTTCAGAAGCCGAGTATCTTAGCCACTAGAACACCGTGGGGGGGGCCAGTTTTCGTCAACAGAGCACTAAAAAAAGACCGGGCCCATCTTTCTTCTGCCTTCCCGCGCAAATAGCCGTGAAAGCTTGTCCGTACACCACTTTTTCTTCTTTTCATGGCCACAAGCGGCACACGCACCTGGGAAAATGCGCCAGCAACGGCGGTAGGCGCAGCGGCTTTTGCCTACCAAGCGAGACCAAATTTAAACGCCCGACGATGGCACCTCCACATTGTCGTGAACTGTCCGGTGGAATTCGTCTACACCTTTCAGAGGCGACATGGTTTCTGTCGTTAGGTGTCTTTGAGAGGTTGGCTGGTTACGGCAAGCTGTGACGAACCTCAGTATCCAACCTGTGACGCGTAGCGCCTGCAACCAGGAACTATATATTATTTGATATATCCAAAACAGCGCGCACTACCCTATCGGAAAAATTGCCATGGTGGATACTGGAAAACAAAGTGGGCGTAGTGGAAATAATAGTGGGCATGGTGGAAATTATGATGGATATGGTGGGACGTAGTGGAAAATATGGTGAATATGCCGCGACATACTGGGTGGTATGGTGTACAGATGATGGGTAAAGTGGAAATGATGGTGGAAAGCAGAGGCTAGATAGTGGGCAATAATGGGACACTCTGCCCACCATTGCGATAATGCTGGGAAGCCCTAAGCATATGGTGGGTGGTGCTTATTATGGTGGGCTACATGGTGTACCAAGCTGAGAAACTCTTCCCACCATCGCGGTAATGCTGGGAAGCACTAAGCAGATGATGGGTGTGCTTGTTATGGTGGGCAACATGGTGTACCAAGCTGAAAAGCTCTGCCCTCTATCGCGATAATGCTAAGAAGCAGTAAGCAGATGATTTGTGGGCATATAATGGCGGGCAATTTATATAGTGTACCAAGCTGGGATCTGTACACTACACTTTCTACCACCATGATTTCCACCAAATGTTAGGCCTACCGACCGAGCCCGTAGAATTGTGTTATCCGTGCTTCCGGGTTTCAGAATACACGATTTCGACGATTAAGTATGACAATACAGCACAGCCATGGCATCAATCAACCTAAATGAAGCATTTTTCATTGTGTATGGTGTCCGCTCAAGAAGCAACAAACATCGATGCGACGCGATTAAAGCACTCCCAGAGAACGTAAGTGTGTTCTCACCGACAGCCGCCGGTCGCACTCGCCGGCACTTCTCTAGCATTTGTACGGGAACTCAAAATGACAATTCGTATGCTTGGTGAAACAATATGATAGCGTAATGTTTCCGGCACACTGAATTCGTTTTGGCCGAGCCGTTATGTAGTTGTTGCTTTAGCGAAAGAGCTGCAGCATTGCGCTTGCACGACCGCCCTCTACATTGCGCGAAAAGCATCCCAATACTCAATCAAATAAATTAGGCGGGCGTATCTATGGAATGAGCCTAGAAGCGTCATAAAGCGTGAGCAGATGTCGTCCTTTAGAACGAGCGCGAAACAGATAATAAACTTAGCAGACCCCGCCGGCAAACTGTTGCTGTTCCCCAGTCATGTTAGTTTTTTTTCTTGAAGTTGTGAATTGTAAAAAAAATAGCACTAGTGCCATTAACGCAGTGGCAATTGTTACAGGCCGCAGTTGCTTGTGTTTAATAAATGTGCAATTTTTAGTAGCAGGTGTAGATCTTGTCTATGTTGTGTACACGACAAGCATAACTTAAGTTGAACCGTAATTTGTATGCCAACTAAGTATTCAACACACCATCAACGTCATGTTGGTATGGCGCAGTGGTTAGTGTCTTCGAATCGGAATTCTCCGGTTGCACGTTCGATCCCCCGTGGCACCTCGTTTTTTTTACGGGAGGGTGTTTTTTATAGCGTTTTTATAGAATTCTTTTTTATTTTCTGTGGCAGCTCGTCACGGTGATTCTGACATTATTTCGCGCTCAAGCGTTGACGGCACTGCAGCACCCACCATACCCATCATGCGCAATGGTGGGCATTTCCCACCATTCACCCACTACATTATTCCACTATAATGGTGGGTGGTGGTTTCCACCATACCCACCATTCGTTTTTTTCCGATAGGGTAACGTGAGGACGGATAGAGCGTAATGGTATCTACTCTATACTCCTTTTTTAGATCATCTTGAAGAGCATTCGGATTAGTATTTGTGTGCTTAGGCCATTATTCGCTTATTGCCAACCATACTGATCTTCTCTACCAAATCTTCTTGTCAATTAGAGATTTTACCAATGTGCTTAGGCCCGCTGGGAACTCTTTCCCAGAACAATAGTTTCATTATGAAGAGTCACTGAGATAATAAATTTCTGCGAATCTGTTAAAAAAAACTGCTGCCACCTTTCATGGATGCCTCGGATCTAACCCAACATCACTGTTGAATTAGTGCAAAAATAGGAGTTAGAAGAAATGATTTTCATTGCGTCAGTTATGAACTTTGCATGTCGAGCACCCAATAAATTTCACAGAAGCTTTAGCCATAGAAGCGAAGGCTGCTTTATGCAAAAAACTCGAGCCTTTGCCATGAGTATCTGACCTGGTGAACCCTGGCGGTTGTGCCACAGGTAAGCAACAGCCCCGTCAGCGGCCTTGCTTGTGTCCTTGAAAACATGCAGCTCATAACCCAAGCGACTGATTAACAAACCAAACCTGGGCACTGGAAGAGTTTTATTGTAACTATGTTGTAAATGCAAGGCGAAAAGCGGTAGCAGTGCCGGGACAGAAGCAGCAAGAGCTGGCCGGGTATACGGGGGTCGTCACAGCAGCAACCAGGCCGTCCGAGCTTGTGCCTCGCGCCAACGTGTCGATGTCGCTGCAGTAGTGGGCATTCCTCTTCACTAAATTAGAAATTTCTCTGCAACGCATATCTCATTCTTGGGCAAATCGATTTGGAATTGCAAAATCCCAATCTAGTTGTATTTGCGAAATTCTTTTAAATAGTATTTTGGCGTGGATTAGAAATGGTCCTGGAATAGTATTTTGGCGTGGATTAGAAATGGTCCTGGAAGACCGAGTTGGTTGAAAAAGAGAGTGGAAATCTGTAAGATGAACCGTTGAGTCGGCTTATCTCCTTGTAGACATTAGACGATCAAGAACAGGATCAACTTTCAAGCTGAGTCTGTCTGACGTGGTGATTCATAGTAGTCCAAGTATCTTCGCGTGGTACAGCTTTTTTACGCAGTTTTTTAGGTCAGTGCAGTTTTACCGCTTCTTTACCTTTATAAGAGCCTTCTCGAAGAATAATGTAGCTTGTTCGTATAGCTCACAGGCATCTGATGCGGTAGAAACAATGGTGACAGTGTAATTCATGTAATTGCAACCCAACAACGTTTTCAGCTGCCTGGCGATACTTTCCTGATAAGTTATGAAGGTGAGTAAAACATCGTTGGCGCAAACTTAAAAGCGGACGACAGGAGAAACTCGGAAAAGCACACACTCACAACGGACTTTTATTGAAACGAAGTTCATCTTACGAAACCCTCACGCATGCTTACAACCACACGAAAAGCCCAAACAACTATGATCACAACCTATCAGATAGAAAAGCAAATTAGTTATAAACAATGACAGTGACAGAACAATGATACAATGTTCGCAAAATTGCGTAATATTGTTGTGAGACAATGTCCCACAAAAGCGGTTAGTTCGGCGCGGAAAAAGACGACGTGATTTTGGTGTAAGGCACAGCTCTTGGTCTCCGTCTTGGCTTGCGCGTTGGCGCTGTGTAAATATATCTTCAAACACCTAGTTTCGCGTGTACCTTCAGTAACATTTTGGTGGAAGGTGCTGGGTTACAATGCACGACGGAGTTATGCAGAGGACGCCTAGTCGCTGCTTCCGAAATGTCTACCGGCAGCGGCGCTTCGTCAACTGCCGCGCCCAATGCATCAACGACGCCGACCTCCCCTGTTTTTCTCGTGGCCGTTTCACTCCGTAATCCCGGCATTTTATCGGGAACAGAAGGCGAGGACGTGGGTGAGTGGCTTAAGCTCTACGAGCTCGTCAGTGAAAACTATAGGAGGGACCCAACCTTGATGCTGGCAAACGTCATCTTTTATTTGCAAGGAACGGCCAAGACATAGTTTAATAACAACGTGGACGCGATCACGAGCTGGCATGTTCAAGACTAAGCTACGCGAGTTGTTTGGTCAATCTGCCAGCTGCAAGCAGGCCGCTAGGAAACATCTTGGCACACGTGTTCAGACGTCCACCGCGTCTTACCTGGCGTATATACAAGATGTGCTGACCCTTTGCCGTAAAATTGACCAAACCATGGCTGAAGCAGACAAGGTAGCGCACGTGCTCAAGGGCATCGCAGACGATGCATTTAACCTCCTTGTGTTCAAAGGCTGTTCCACCGTGCAAGATGTTATCTTGGAGTGCCAACGCTTTCAAGAGGCTAAAAGCCATCGCATTGCCCACCACTTTACGCGCCTTCCCAACACTGCTGCTACGTCAACTTGCGAGGAGCTTCGTATAGCGACCAAGCCCAATTCAAACTCCGGTGACATCACGAGAATCGTACGCTGCGAAATTGAGGCCATATCACCCGCACTCTTCAGAGCACTAGCTCCGAGTGATCCTCAGCTGACCACATCACTAATACAGACCGTTGTTCGCAAAGAACTAGGCAACGCGGGTATTCACACGGTCTGTTTTGTGCATCGTCCCGACGCTGTCAGTTCATCTACCTCCAGCCACCCACAGCATTATCGCCACCCTGCTCCACGTAACTATGACTCAAATGCGTGGAGGACGCCTGGCGACAAGCCGATTTGCTTTCGATCTGAACGAGTGGGACACAATTCCCGCCGTTGCCGAAACACGTGAAGCTCACCCTATCGGGCAAACTCAAGCTTCTCCAACCTCCACTCACCAGCCCTGTTGCGACTTCCTTTATTCATCCCTCGAAGCAGAATAGCAGTCATCATCATTATTGAGCCTCCTCGCGAGGACGCCTGGCCTCGTGGCAGCGCCGACTCACGCTTGTATTTTTCCTTCTTCTTTAGTTCCATTAAAGCCTTTCATCTGCAAGACGTGTTTTCTTGTTTAGGGAAACATCTGATAGTTCCAGGAGCAAAGCCTTGTGATCCGATATTCCGGGATAAACACTGCAAGCTGTCTTTGAAGAAATTGACCCGCTAACAAAAAAAAAAGATCAAGGATTGCCGAAGAGCTACCTTGTACTTTGGTAAAGTCATCGACAATCTGTAATAAATCAAACGTAAAGGCAATATCTAAGATTTCTTCGCCAAATGAATTATTACGGGTTTTGAGCGAGAAGGCTTTCCATTCAACATCAGGCAAATTAAGATCCCCACTCAAAATAATGCAATCACCGATCTGTACATGTTTGTCGAGGTATGTCCGCAGCTCTTCCAATACTAATAGTGGAGCTGGGGGGGGGGCCTGTAGATACCTTCAATGATGAATTTTGTGCTGCCATGAAAGGCCTTGCAAAAAACATCTTCAACATTAGGTATATCAGGCATTCTTTTGACGTTTAAACAATTTTTATATATCAGAGCAACTCCTCCCCCTTTACCTCCCCGATTTTTCCGATATACGCTGTAGCTAGCTGGTGCGAATTCCCTATCGTATATGTCTTTGTGTAACCAGGTTTCGGTTAGAACAGTGATATGGGGATCATGCGTGAGCAAGAAGGCCTCTAACTGTGTTATCTTATTTACAACACTTCTACAGTTAACGTTGACAACTTTCAAGCCCTGAGGGTCAGCTTTTGACCGTCAGTTTTGCTTGTTTGTAATTCTAAACCTTGAATCGTTAAGTTCTTCCCAACCAAACAATACGCTGTTGATACTCAGTTTGTCATAGACAAATTTTACCTTAGCACCATCCTCTTTATCTTTTACAGCGCTTTTCCACAATTTCCTTCAAATTTGCCGTACTCGGAAGGAAATGTCTTCTGAGAGCGAAAACGGAGTGTCTTTTAGCTTGTGCGCCGTAATTAGTACTGACACTTTTTCTCGGAAATCCATGAATCGTATAATTACTGGGCGAGGCTTATTCTCTTGTTTCTTGCCAAGCCTATGGCACCGCTCAGTAATTTCGGCAGTTAACTTTAGTTTTTCTTGAAATACCTTATCCTTTACTCTTCTTAGCAGGTTCTCGCCTGTATCTCCTTTAACTTCGTCTAGGCCGTATAAAATGAGGTTGTTTCTACGGCTCCTATTTTCCAAGTCATCTACTTTTCTAGATAGCGACGATAATCCTTTTTTCAAAATTAGAAACTGATGTTTCAATTACGCAGATTTGGTTCCCCAACTTGTTCAACAGCAATAGCTGCTGATCCATCCACTGTACCCTTTCAGTTAAAGTCGATATCTTACTTTCGATTACGTTCTCATTGCTGCGCATAGCTTCAATTATTACATTTGTTTTGGGTTGACCAGCGAGGAGCACTTCCAACATCTTCTTTTCCGTGGGACCAGGATTTGATTCAATATCGCCACACACTAACAAATTCGTTGGTAAGGAACAACTACAACTAAGTACGCACTTTATCATTGTGGGACAAGGCAACAACACTAAAAAACGGTCATCGCTGCGGTAGCAATGCGTAGGCAAATGTTTGCAAACCTGTAGAACAAAGCAGAACGGATTCCTTAACATGTTGCCGTTTGTGCTGCAACCGTGCCCACTGAAGGACGACGGTGCTCCTTCTCTTCTTATACTGGTTGCGGCGTGACACGTTGTGACGTCATCTGATGAGACGCTCCTCCTGTCGGCATCCATGCATACTTTTGAACGAGGAACAGGCTCGTGTTGCTGACGAGGTGATAGTCGCTTGATGATAGCCAGATACCAGGTCCTGCAATTTGATCGGCATCTGCTGCTTCTGCACTGCAGCCGGGCGGTGTGAGCGCGCTTCTAAGAAGAATCGCCGTCACCTGTAGAACAAAGCGGAATGGATTCCGTAAAATGTTGCTGTTTGTGCTGCCGCTTTGCCCACTCTAATAAGAAAAACAATCGATATGAAGTGGCGCTACCGTGGAAGGAAAGGGGTGATCCGGGAAAAAACTATGCAGTTGAACTCAAACGTCTGCAATGTTTGATGAAGAAGCCTAACAAAGACAGTGAGCTTTTAAAACAATACGAAGAAACTATACGAATGTACCTCGAAGAGGGATATGCCGAAAAAGTTTCTTCAAAAGAAAACCAACCAATCGGATCCCGGTATTATATGCCACACCTAGCCGCCATACGAGAGGACCGATCTACTACGAAGGTACAGATTGTGTTTGACGCTGAGTCTCACGAATCCAGGATGAAGTCCTTAAACGACAATCTAGAAGCCGGCCCAAATTTAAATCCAGACGTGGTGACGCTGCTGCTTCGTTTGCGACGCTACAAGATAGCAATGAATGCTGATGTTGAGAATGCGTTCCTTCAAATTGGCCTGCAAGAACACGACAGAGAGGCATTTCGCTTCTTGTGGTTCAAGATTTCACCTCAAATGGACAGCGCACTGCCGGAAACAGAAGTTTGGAGAATGACTAGAGTGCTCTTTAAAGCTACTTCAAGTCCTTTCTTTTTGACTGCAAGCTTATAGAACCACTTCAGGTCCGAAGAAAATCGCTTCCCCTCGACAGCCCGGCTATTGGAAGACTCCATATATATGGCGCTGACACCACTGAACAATCTATTCAAATGCATAAAGAGATAATTGAAATCTTCAAAGATGCTTCAATGAACATTCGTAAATGGGCCAGCAACAACCCTGTTGTATCTGCCGTCTTCGTACAAGGAATCACTTCTTCCGAAAAATCACTTTGCTCACCTTCTGGGCTTCTGAAAGTCCTGAGACTTTATTAGAACAAACAAACGGATACCTTTTTGTTTAGGCTCCATGATATTCTACAGTTTATGAAGGAGCATCGAATCACGAAACGCTTTGTGCTCCAAGCTGTTGCAAGGATCTACGACTCTTTGGGGTTTCTGTCACCCTTTATAGTAAGGGCGAAGATCTTCCTATAAGATCTCTGGAGGAATTCAACAGGCGGAGTGCTACTTGATTTGCGTAGAATAGAGAGCTCACTTTGGTAACGAAGCCAACTGCGTCGCAAACGAGACTCCGCTTCCTTCCCAAAGTCAATTTGGACAATCAAGATTGTTCCTCGCCAACAACGGGCTGCTTCGGGTACAAGGAAAAGTTCAGATTACGGACGACTCGTACGGTTCTGGCCATCCAATCCTCCTACCAAAAGACTGTCACCTCGTTACTTTAATCATCAATCATGCTCACGAAAAAGTCTTCCACGGAGGAGTACGAGAAACACTGACTCAAATAAGAGAACAACACTGGATTCCACAATTACGACAGCTGGTGAAATAAATAATACGGTGGTGTGTCATCTGCCAACGCCTACAGTATAAACCAGTTGAACAAGTTTCACCTTGTATCATTGTAAACAAACGCGTCCGTTTCTTATAAGTGGAGTAGATTTTGCGGATCTACTTTACATCAAAGGGCATCTTCACTAGCGCTCTTACATCGCTCTTTTTATTTGTGCTGTAACAAGAGCTGTTCACTTGGAACTTGTTGAAGATTTGACGACAGTGGCTTTCCTTTGTGCACTTCGAAAATTCGTATCACGTCGAGGCCTCTGTCACACAATTTACAGCGACAATGCCCGAACTTTCGTCAAAACGTCCAAAGATCTAGAAAAGCCCTGGCAAACAATTCGGCAACCCGATGTACTTGCATATTTCTGTTCCTCGAAGATTCAGTGGAAATTCATTTGCCCGAGTGCTCCTTGGTGGGACGGATTTTACGAGAGACTCGTACGTTCTGTGAAGACCTGCTTGAAGAAAATGCTTGGTCGACGTTTAGTAAATCAGACAGAGTTGGTCACTTTACTAAAGGAAGTGGAAGCAGTAATAAATTTTCGGCCTTTAACATATGTGTACAATGATGTGGATGAGCCGTGCCCCCCATCTCCAGCAGATTTTCTCGTTGGAAGATGACTGACAACGCTACCACTTTACGACCTCAAAATCAAAACCGATTCGATCAACAATCAACTGAGGAAACTTTGGAGCAAGAGAGAAGAGGATCTGCAAACTTTCTGGTCTCGTTGGTTAAAGGAGTACCTCAATGAACTCGGCAATTACACGTTCAACCAAGCAAAAAGAAATAACGTATTGAAGGAAGGCAATGTAGTTCTACTAGGAGAAAAACATTGTCCCAGGCAACTGTGGACCTTGGTTCGCATAGAAGAACTGATCTTTGGACGTGACGGCATCGCGAGAACTTGCTTTCTACGCTTGCTGGACGGCACTGTTGTGAAGCGCCCTGTGCAGCTACTCTACCCATTGGAAGCCCCCTAGCGTCATCTGTCGGCGCGGAAAACTGTTGTGACTTCCTTTATTCCTCCCTCGCAGCAGAATAGCAGTCATCATGATTATTGAGCCTCCTCACGAGCTGACGCTTGGCCTCGTGGCAGCGCCGGCTCACCCTTGTCTTTTTCTTTCTTCTTTAGTTCCATTTAAGCCTTTCATCTGGCAAGACGTGTTTTCGCTTGATGTGAGCTGCACCGCAGCAGAAAGGCTCAGAGGTCCAACAAGCCCATCTCTATGACCAGGAACTACGACGGCGTGATGGCTCAGCTAATTACGACCCGACCACTACGACCACTGCCCAGTACAGTCACTCACCTTCACCTCAACGTAGATTTTCCCGGTCTCCACCGCTGCCCTTTTCTCCGTCCCCATCCTCCGCCCGGCGAATTTCTTCGAAAAACTAACGGCTGCAGCTCCTGTAGGTGATGCTGCTGATACGACTTGCTCTCCAATTTCTCTGTTTACGCTGCCGACCAATCAGAATCTGATCGGCGTTGAAGTGAATGGTTTGTCTGTTAAAGCCTTGGTGGACACTGGCGCCCATATTTCTGTGATGAGCTTGCAGATTCGTGACCACTTAAAGAAAGACCTTACTCCAGCCTCTTCACGCAGTGTTCATGTTGCTGATGATGGTACGGCTTCTGTTATTGGCGTCTGTACTGCATGCATCCCTATCGCCGGCCGTCAAACTTCAGTTCTGTTCACTGTGCTCTATCACTGCACCAATGATGTGATCCTCGGTCTTGAATTTTTGTCGACTCATTCGGCCCTCATCGACTGTTCAGCTGGTACTGTGCAACTTGACCTACCATGTCGGATTGATCCGCCCAGTCCACCCCAAGCTCGTATGTGCTGTGCTGAGCATGCCCGTTTGTCACCGCAAACTGTGACCTGCATCATCGTAATGCCCTCACCACCTGTATCCGATGGCGACTATGTGCTTGCGCCCATTACATTCATTTTTTGACTCACAGTGTTACCTTACCACACACTGCTATTCAGTTACGTGCAAACCACGCCTTCATTCCTGTGCTCAACTTTGCTATGTGTCCACAAGTGCTTCCGCGTGGAATGGCCCTCGCCATGCTGACTCCCTTTGACGAATGCGTCATCTCAGCTCTGTCTTCGAACGATGCTGGACACTGTAGCTACAGGAATGCTCGATCTTCGCAAGCAAGCCCGTCTGCTGACGTAAAAAAATGATCGCGTCAGACCTTTTACCGCATCAAGCAGACGCACTCTTTCACGTCCTTGAGTCATACTGGGACGTATTTGACTTTTGTGATCGTCCGCTAGGGCAAACAACTGCTGTAAAGGACCGCATTGACACCGGCGATGCCCCTCCTGTCCATCGATGGCCATACCGCGTATCTCCAGCCAAGCATCACATAATTTAAGGAGAAGTCGACAAAATGCTCGCCAGAGACACAATTGAGCCATCATGTAGTCCATGGGCTTCCCGTGTAGTTCTTGTCAAAAAGAAGGACAACACTTGAAGATTTTGTGTTGAGTACCGACATCTGAACAAGATTACTAAAAAATACGTCTACCCGCTACCGCGCATAGACGACGCCCTGTATTGTCTTCACGAGGCTAAGTATTTTTAATCCAATGATCTAAGATCAGGGTACTGGCAAATTGCTGTCGACGACATGGACTGCGAAAAGACCGTTTTTGTCACGCCCGATGGTCTTTACCAGTTGAAGGTCATGGCCTTCGTGTTATGCAATGCTCCGGCCACCTTCGAGCGGATGATAGACTCTTTTTTGCATGGGTTCAATTGGTCGATTTGTCTATGTTACCTTGACGACGTTTTCGTCTTTTCACCGATCTTTGAGACCCACCTCGACCGCCTATCCTCAATACTGGCTGTTTTTCGCAATGTCGGTCTCCAACTGAACTCGTCAAAGTGCCACTTCGCACGTCAGCAACTAACCATGTTGGGCCACCTGTCGAGTCCTCTGGTGTACGCCCTGACCCCGATAACGTGCGAGCCGTGCGGAACTTCCCCATTCCGACCTGCACCAAGGAATTCCGCAGCTTTCTCGGTCTGTGCTCGTACTTTCGACGTTTTGTGATCAACTATGCGGAAGTAGCCCGTACTCTCACAAACTTACCGAGAAAAGATGTCTCACTCACATGGGGTGCTGCGCAGGCTACGGCGTTCTCTACACTTATTGCATTGCTAACAGAACCACCTGTTCTGGACCATTTTGACATTGCCGCCCCTACAGAACTCCGCACCGATGCCAGTGGCAATGGAATTGGTGCTGTTTTGGTCTAGCATCAAAGCGGCTGCGCCTGCGTTATCACCTGAGCCAGCCGTCTCCTCTCGCAGGCAAAAAGAACCACTCATTCACCGAAAGGGAATGCCTTGCTTTCGCTTGGGCAGTAGCGAAATTTCGGCCCTATTTACACGGTAGACATTTCACCGTCACAACTGATCACCACGCACTTTGCTGGCTGGCATCCTTGAAGGACCCCACTGGGCGGCTTGGTCGATGGGCATTGCGACTCCAAGAGTATAACTTCTTGGTGTCCTACAAATCAGGCCGCTTACACCTTGACGCTGACTGCTTATCTCGGAATCCAGTGAACCAACCTGAGGCGTTCAATGAAGCGCCATGTGTCCTGTCTCTCTCCGTTGTAAGCAACATCTTTGAGGAATAGCGCCGGGATCCTGTCTTACGTAACATAATCGAGAACCTTCATTTTGCGACACTCGATCCATATACTCAATTGTTTGTGCTCAAGGATGGCACATTGTACCGTTACAACGTCCACCCTGATTCACACGAACTGCTTCTTGTGGTACTTTCCCACTTACGTGCGAGCGTTATGGGCCAGCTCCACGACGCTCCCACTTCCGGTAACCTCGAACTGTCTCAGACGTATGACCCTGTACAGCGTCGATTTTACTGGCCAAGGCTTTATCGCTTGGTCCGCAGCTACGTCACCACATGCGATCAGTGTCAACGCCGAAAAAAATCTTCGGTGAACCCTGCTGGGTTCCTCCAACCACTTGACGTTCCCTTTGATCCGTTCTTTCGACTTGGTCTTGACCTCCTAGGCCCTTTCCATGCGTCCACTTCTGGGAATTAGTGAATAGCAGTTGCGACAGATCACACATCCCGGTACGCCATTGCACGGGCTCTACCAACCAGTTGTGCCACAGACGTTGCCGATTTTCTCCTGCACGACGTTATACTTCATCATGGCGCACCACGCCAACTCCTCACGGATCGTGGGCGCTGTTTCGTTTCCCGAGTTATCGATGACCTGCTTCGCTCTTGCGAGGCAAAACATACATTTACAACAGCCTACCACCCGCAAACAAATGGACTGACTTAACGATTCAACCGGACTTTGACCGATATGCTCGCCATGTACGTATCGTCTGACCACCAGGACTGGGACGTTGCATTGCCCTTCGTTACGTTCGCCTATAATTGCTCACGCCACGATGCAGCTGGTTTTTCACCTCTCTATCTCGTGTTTGGCCGTGATCCAACTTTACCGTTCGACACCATCTTTCCGACAGCCGTCGACTCGACGACTGAATACGCCCGCGATGCTATCACCAGAGCTCGAAAAGCACGAGAAATTGCCTGTCAGCGCCTATTAGCGTCGCAAGATCAGCAGCGGCAGCGTTAAAACTCCCATCATCGCCAAGTTTCTTTTACTCCGGATTCCTTGTGCTATTGTGAACTCCGACTAGTGCGTTGGACTTTCTGAAAAACTGCTTTCCCGCTACTTGGGACCCTAACGCGTATTGCGCCAGGTGACAGATGTGACCTACGAGATAGCCCCGCTCGAGCCTTCCTCCTCCTCCCCTTCACCTTCTACAGACTTTGTTCATGCATCTCGCCTTAAGCTTTACCACTCGCCAACATCATAGAAAGCACCGAGAGAGTGCTTCAGCACCCGGGGGTTATGGTATGAGACAATGTCCCACAAAAGCGGTCAGATGGGCACGCAGAAAGACGACGTGATTTTGATGTAGGGCACAGCTATTGGTCTCCATCTTGACTTGCGCGTTGGCGCTGTGTAAATATATCTTCAAACGCCTAGTTTCGCGTGTACCTCCACGTAACAATAAACATCGCCTCTGCAAATTCACGCGCCACTTTGTCTTTGCTTCTTCACAAGATTCTCGTGCAGTGAAGTAACGGTTCACACGAGCACTCCTTACAATTATATGGCAAATGCGAACACATGCTGTTTCTCATTGACAGAGCATGTTCGCTCAAGTGATCGTTTATACATCAGCCCAACTGACCAATGTACACCTTGCCACAACTGAACAGGATCAAGTAGAGAACTGAGCTATCTGTAGATGACACTGCATTGTGGCACTCAGTAAGAAAGAACTTGCCGTAGTGCCAAAGGGCGCGTGAATCATGCGGTATTCGCAAATAATATTCTTGTTCTGCACTCCTGTTGGCGTTCTATCAAACTACGCGAAGCTCAGAGTGTGCCTGTCACTCGGCTTGCTTCCATTCTGCAGGAATCCTTTCTGGACGTCAGCCGTGACACCGAAATAATGCTGACTAAATTTCAGGAACATCTTCAACATATGATTGCTAAAGTTGAAGCCTTTTTCTAAGTGGTCACTAAATGAAGGCACTCCTGAGGCACGAGACGCGGCATCGAAGACAACTCGGTGTTTTGTTGCGGCCGATGGTTCTATAATTATTCCCGATAGGGCAAGTATTACTTAGTGGTGGTCGCATTTTCGACGATGGGAACTAACTCAGCATGACCATCAACCAAAGAAACAAGCAGGATTTCGAACAGCCTGCTCAACAATTGACCACATTCATACTATCAATGAGGTAATAGAAAAATGCTCAGAGTATAACCAACCACTATACATAGCCTTCATAGATTACAAGAAGGCGTTTGATTCAGTAGAAATATCAGCCGTCATGCAGACACTGCGGAATCAGCGCGTAGATGAAGTATATATAAACATTCTGGAAGAAATCTACAGGGGATCAACTGCTACCATAGTGCTTCATAAAGAAAGCAACAGAATACCAAACAAGAAGGGTGTAAGGCAGGGGGACACAATCTCCCCAATGCTATTTACCGCGTGCTTACAGGAGGTTTTCAGAAGCCTAGAATGGGAACAGTTAGGAATAAGAGTTAATAGAGAATACCTTAGTACCCTGCGCTTCGCCGATGACATTGCATTGCTGAGTAACTCAGGGGACGAATTGTAACTAATGATTACGGAGTTAGACAAGGAAAGCAGAAAGGTGGGTCTTAAAATTAATCTGCAGAAAACGAAAGTAATGTACAACAGCCTCGGAAAGGAGCAGCGCTTTGAGATAGGTAATAGTGCACTTGAAGTTGTAAAAGACTATGTCTACTTAGGGCAGGTAATAACCGCAGAGCCTAACCACGAGATTGAAGTAACTAGAATAAAAATGGGGTGGAGCACAATCGGCAAGCACTCTCAAATTATGACAGGTAGATTGCCCCTATCCCTCAAGAGGAACGTATATAACAGCTGTATCTTGCCGGTACTTAGCTACGGAGCAGAAACCTGGAGACTTACAAAGAGGGTTCAGCTTAAATTGAGGACGATGCAGCGAGCAATGGAAAGAAAAATGGTAGGTGTAACCTTAAGAGACAAGAAGAGAGCAGAGTGGATTAGGGAACAAACGGGGGTTAAGGATATCATAGTTGAAATAAAGAAGAGGAAATGGACATGGCCGGGCATGTAGCGCGTAGACAGGATAACCGCTGGTCATTAAGGGTAACTAACTGGATTCTCAGAGAAGGGAAGCGGGTTAGGGGAAGACAGAAGGTTAGGTGGGCAGATGAGATTAAGAAGTTTGCGGGTATAAATTGGCAGCAGCAAGCACAGCACCGGGCTAACTGGCGGAACATGGGAGAGGCCTTTGTCCAGCAGTGGACGCAGTCATGCTGCTGCTGCTGCTGATGATGATGATTACCATCACTAAGGTACTGTCTGACTGCTGCATTACATTGAATAAGTACTTCATTGCTCTGAGATAAACCGATCCAGTAGGCAGCGAAATCACTTCAATACTACCCCGCGGTTATCGTGCAGGTCTGTTTGCATGCACTTCCAAGCCAGACATACCTTGTACGTCTCGTCTCGCACCTCAGTAGTTTCATAGAAAACTTTTAGCACCTTATTATTATGAGAGAATGGTTGATCCGCATCTGTGATGCCAAAGCTTGATCCTGCAAGCTATGCATTCCTGCATTAGGGCGTCGCTCATGCAGCAATTTCTCCATAGTACACAAACATTTGTGTTTGTGAGTGTAAGAATTGTTGCATCGTTTAAAGAACCTTGTACTGTTCAATTCAGCGCAGTTTGAAGCGAAAAAGAATTTTGTGATCTTTATGCCAAGTGGCTTTTCTCCCAAGAATATTTTTCAATTGGTTGGAGCCAATAATAAGGTAATGCCTTCTTTGTAGATGATATTTGGAAAGCAAAGTGCTTCAGCCTATTGTTGACGATGATTTTGTTACTGTTTGGGGAATTCGTTTGCATTGGGTACTTCAGCAAACACATCACAGTTTTGCTTTATTTCTATTGCTTCAATCAAATGCTAATATCATCGTACTGATTTTGTGAAGTTTGTTCAACTTGTCTCCGACGCGCACTTCGATCATTTTTGCTTCCAAACACGTTGAAGGTATTGTTGATTTCTCCTAACACCTTCAAGTTCAATTTCCTAGGAATGTATACTTCAATGAAACTGCACTGGCACCATTATACTGCACTGCACCATTATACAAGCTGCGTCTGATACAACACGTACCCTTTGGGCCTTTCATTCATCCCCTGAAGATTTGCAATAGTATTGCATCAAAGCTCCTATTGCTATCTAACATATTTACATGGAGGTATTTCTCGTTGCGTGTTCTGGTGGGGTCATTATTTCAGCAGGTATACTAGCCTGGCGAGAGCACATCGAAGAAACGTGTTTTCAATGATAATGTGAGTAGCTCACCTTACGTCGAAAGTCTCTTGCTCGATGTCCCTTTGTGGTACATCTGAAGCAGCAGCCTGTAATCGACAGAGGATGCATTTACTCTTAGTGAAGAAGCGATACGTCACCCCTCAGCATTGGGTGTGACTTTCGACAAAAAGACACGCCTCCTTAATAACGGGGCCGTTGAAGACTGCCACTGATGCCATGCAGATTCTTGCATCTGCCAAAGGTATGTAGTCCATTCCTGTGTGACATCCGTCGTTGGTAGGTGGTCTCCTTCCTGCACTCGACTTCAATGCGTTGGTACTTGAACAACTTTCGAAGTTCTTTTGAGCGCGGCGGGTCGTTCGCACTTGACAATTCAAGCCTATGTTGTTGGGGATATTCCATGATTATGTCTTGTTAAATCGATTTTCTGAGCAGGTTGCAGAGCATGTAAGAGTAGCAGGATTCCGAGACAATGAGGTCTTCGAGCCCTCTTATGTTGACTTGAGCAGAGTCGTAAAGGTTTCTAAGGCCACTAGTACTCGCCGATATAGTGACAAGGCGTACAGTACAGAACTTTTCGATGTGTTTGCGCTCAATCACGCGCACGTCTCCAAACCACTTCTTCAGTATAGAAACGGCGTCATCATAAATGTCGGGGGTGAGTATGCCTACAATCGCCTTGGACGCAAAGCCGTCGATAAGAGATCGAAGATATAGAAACGAATCCACACGTTTAGGGCCCGGGTTCTTGCGTATGGAGTTTCGAAAGAGGTCGTAAAATTGAAGCCATTTAGTCAGATACCCATGGAACCTCATTAGGTCTATTTTAGAAAGTCTTTTATTGCTGCTGCTGGAATTCGAACCTCACTAGATCCAGCTTAGAAAGCCGTGCTCCGGTGCCGCCGGAAATTTTTGACGGGGCTGCTTGACGCTGCAGTGAAAAGTCCGTTGGCAACACACCATTGAACCTGGCTGGCCCGGGAGTTCGGATGGCTAGCTCCTTGATGTGATGTTTCGGAAGGCTGACGCTGCACACAGTTTCGTCCTGGTACTCTAGCACAGAGTCCATGTCCGTCAGCACCTCCATATCCGTCATGTAGGCGTGCAGTGCTTCGTTAGCCTCGGCGAGCTCGTTGTCACTTTCCTTGAGGTGCTGAAGGATGCAGCGAAGCCCCGCCAAGTCAAACCAAATGGATGACAGATCATCATCAACTGCATTATTGTATTGGTGATGTGTCACCATCAAGCTGCTCTCGTGTTTCGCAGGCGTTCTTGGGTCCCTTTAAAAAGCGGGTCAGGTTTCCACACCACTGGTATACTCGAGTACTTCTATTGTAGATAACCAGGTTTAAAGAAAAAATGCGCCTTGACATGAAGAAGAGAGCGTCTCGACGCTGTTGTTTATACCGGCGCCGCTCAAAACAAACCTCACGTGCCACACGCCATCTTTCGTTATTCTTTTCCCATAGCACGCGCAATGTTCTTTGTTTTTACAGCTCCCATGAGATGAAGTGTAAAAAAATTGCACCATATCCCACTAAAGGAAAGTTCATAGAAATGCGGAGAAGCGCTGGTGTTCACTTGTGATTCCATTCGTATGTTGCTGTGTATGTTTCATTTGTGCGTGATGTTGTGTATTTGATATTCTACTCCTAATTGTGGGTATTTCTATGCGTGTGCCGCAAAGGGAACACCCAGCGCTGCTAGGACAGTGCAACAAAGCGTGTGCGCGCAGCATGTTATACGAGGGCTCAGCTGAGGCGCAGAGAGAAACGGGAGAGGAGAAACGATGCGGAGGCAGTGCTGTCTTGCGCTCACGCGAGGAGAGGGCCTTCGCCGATATTCTTCTCCCCCACAGCGCATGAGCCATATCTTTCGCCTCCCCTCACATGAGTGCGAGGAGAGGGCGAAAGGTTGGCGCAGGTGCCGTAAGGGTGGTCACCCTGCACACCACCGGATTGAACTCCACCATTTGGGGCTTCGCATTTAAAACCCTCTGATCATTGGAATTAAAATAACTACGCCTCACGTTACCGAAAAATGGTAACGTAGGTACATTATCCGTTGCAGTTCTGACGGAGTAATGAGCAAGTTACTAAGTTACTGATATACAACAATGCATTACCGTTAATGCCGTTACTGTTACCGCATTAACTCCAACACTGGTTGTAACAAATGCAAGTACCCGTTAAAGTTCCGAAATAGTGTTGAGAACGTTACCACGTTCCTCGAAAACAACGCAATACCGGCAACGCCGACACTGTTAACGCGTTAGCGCTCACACTGGTCGCAAAAAATGCGACTACTCTTTTCAAAGACGAAAAGAGTAGTCTGAACTACATGCGACGTCTGAACTACAGCGATCAAGTTTGTCAAGAAGTACTGGTATCAAGCTAAACGCCTCACCAAAGTCGTTCGTCCACACTGCAAGAACTATTGATAGATGAAGTGATAGTGAAGTCTCAAAACACACAGAAACATTTATTTGAATTGAATGATGCGATAGAAACATATTAAAATAGGCTATGTAACATTTAAAAAGTTTTGCAATAAATTAGATCACTTATACTTATTTGAGCGCCAAGAAGCTCAAACACACATATGGTCAAGGCTCATTAGAACTACAAGCTCAATTGCTAGCCGTACGAGAAGCTTGCGAATATCGACAGCTGAGGGGCAGAAGGCGGGTTCTGAGACAAAGAGTTCGGGGGATGTTCCAATGGCAGACGTAAGCCGACTCATACATTCAGCTGCATTGTGCGCTCGGTCTCGGTTACGCTTGCAGCCCCTACGTCCACCATCTTCAGTGAGCTCGCCTGCTGTCCATCCGGCGTCCTGGCTTGTCCATTGTTTGGCACCACATTACACCGAACCCAAACTTTGCGCAACGAATTCTGTGTCTGCCATAGACTGAAAGCGTGTTAATAGAAGCGGACTATAAAAAAAGAATGAGCACAAGTAGGCAGTAATCAGAAGGCCATCTAGAGTGACCACGCTGACCACCACCATGATGCGTCCTTTCAGCGCTTTCTTTGAGGTGATGTGGGTGCAATGGAAACAGCTGAGGGTAGTCAACTGTGTCCTGTTGACGTAGCAAACAGTTCTGCTAGCACAACCCATAGAGAGTCGCGTGCAGAACCCAGTAGAATAACTGATTGACGCCGGTGGCTTGGGCCACGTTGGGAAAGCGGTGGATGCAAAGCTCGCAGTGGTCCACGTTCTGGCCGTTTAGCCAATGTTCCAGGGGACATGAGACATTCCGTCTTGTCTCCCTCGTGGCAAATGCGGCACAATGGTGCGCTGCTGGCCGTAACATTGAGACAGCCGGCAGGAGATCCGGGAGGGTGGCCAGAAAATCTCGGGTTGCTTTCAAAGGGGAACATTGTATCTGGACTGAGGGAACCCGGAAGCAGTAAACCCACGGGTGGAACAATTCGGAAAGACAAAGGTACACGTGGTGGAACGTTGCTATTGTAGTGAAAGATACTGTGTCAACCAAAATGATTGATTGCGATGTTCCTGAATCAGTGCGGTGCAAGATTTCTTTTTATGGTTTAAAGTTATCGGATCAGTGTATTGCGCACCCCCTGCCAAGCCTAAGTTTCTGCACAGAATCAGCCCCTTTTTCTGTGCAAATGTCGAAGCAAACACCAGACTAATGATGACCGGCAATTTTAACCTTCCCTACATAGATTGGCAAAACCCTTGTTCTGTTGGCATCAATTCGTCTGGAGTGGAAAAGTTTTCGAAGTTATGTTCGTCATAAACTAAACCAAATTGTGCAAGAAAACACAAGAATAACACGAGGGTCATTGTTGGATTTGTTGTTTATGTCCGGTAAAATAGGTGCTAATACTGTTAAATTTGAAGATGGTATTTCTTACCACAAGATGATTGTTGTTACGGTCGCAGTAGGAGCCTGTAGTTGTTTCAGGCCCTGCATTTCTGTACACATTAAGAATTATGATCGCGCTGATGACGTATCTATTCCTGATTACCGGAGTCAGCGCTTGATGACTTTGTAATGGATTTTGATACCTAAACACTAGAAAAATTGTGGCAGCATTTTAGGTAAATATACAGCACTGTGTGAAGGCTATATTCAAACTTGCGTAAAAAAGACAAAGCACCGAAGCCCTTGGATAACCAGGGATATATTTCCCAAGAAAAAAAATAAAAAGGCTGCGGAAACATAAAAATAAATATGCCCAGGTTTTTCGACTTCGAGGAGAGTTAAAGCAAGCACTGAACAGTTTGAAAAAAGTTATGTGGTGTTACGCTTACCCACATCCTTAGAACATCACCATAAAAGTTTTGGCAATACTTCAGTAACAGGAAGGAAGATGTACAAGAATTAAGAAAAGATAATGAAGTACTGATAAACAAAAAGATACTGCAGATCAATTCATTTGATTCTATCAGTCCGTATTCACCACGAACGATGGCGACGTCGACGTAAGGTTGGAATGCACTGCTCGTAGCCAAATGGATGATGTAAAATCCCCCAGGAGGGCGTATTTTGACTGGTAGTAAAGTTAGATTCGAAAAAGCGAACGAACTAGGTGAGATTCTGACCCAGTTACTTCAAAGATATGCCGAATGGGTGTCTCATTATTTAACACTTATATTTGAAAAATCACTGAAAACACATTCTGTGCCACAAGACTGGCATAGTGCGGTAGTCATTCTAGTGTTGGAGGGAGGGATCCGAACGACGGTGAAAAATTACCGGCCTATATCTCTCACATCCATCTCTTGTAAACTTTCAGAACACATAATGGTTAAGCATTTCATGTGTTACTTAGAAAATAACGTTGTACCCTTACCTGCATGGATTTAAAACGGGCCTCTCCACTATCACAAAACTCATACAGACGGTTTCCAATTTTGCTAAAGCAATTGATACCAAGGAGCAGATTGATGTAATAGCCATAGGCTTTGCTAAAGCCTTCGATATGGTGCCACACAATGAGCTAATATACAAGCTAGAAACATTCAGACCTAATGCCACTGTTATAAAGTGGATGAAGGCATACCTAACTAATCGCAAGCAACAGGTAACAATGTATGGACATGTCTCTGAATCACTGTCAATGCTCTCGGGAGTATCGCAGGGATCTGTCCTGGGACCACTCTTGTTTTTGTTGTATAATAATAATAATAATGCTGTTACAGAGCCAGGTGTGAAACTTGTAATGCTCGCGGATGACTGTTTTTTTTATTTCCACTATACGAAACAAAGAGTATCAAGTTATAATTAACACACTTTCAGAGGCGTCGAGCAAATGGTGTAAAAATAGAATATGGAAATTGATTATTTTAAATTGACATACACACATATTACGTCAAAAAAGAGCCATCTTTTATTTTCATATAACGTTGGAGACAAGTATTTAACGAATACTACTCAATTCAAAAGTCTATGAATAATGAAAACGAAAAATTTATCTTGCAACGTACTCATTAGCAATTGTTACCCAATGGTATCTGGGAGGCTATGTTTCCTACGAAAAAAAAAAGCTAGAATGTGCAACCTTCCGCTCGTTCTTGTCAGCGCTCTTTCGATACGCGATGCGGTGTCGTATGCAGACTGTAATATGATGAAGCCGCGAGAAGTCTGTCGCTGCCATGAATAGAGCACAGACAGAGCTCGATTGTGTGCGCACCTCTTTCGAAGGAGCGCTGTGACTGTTGCTAGGCGTAACCGTATACAGTTTGTAAATTCGGGTCACCGACGTCCTCAAGAAGAAACGGGAAAATGAACAAAACACTTGACCCTCCTCGTGAAAGTTAGTGCAGCTCTCTGAGGGGTACGTTTGGGTGAAGCAGAGCTGAAACGATGACCACCTTTTGTAGTATTTTAAGCTGTTTTTGATTGCAGATTATGTCATCAATTTTGGTTTAAATAAAGCTTATGGAACAGCACAGCTGCCACCGCCTACAAATAAGCACTTCATATTATATCAAAAATGCAATTACTTGGCTCTAGCTTTTCCTTTCCCTGCGCGAGATATGCAGTGACTTCACCATTTCTACATTACTGTCACATTGCCCGGATGGGGAAAATTTCCGTTTGTGAGATTATATTTACACGAGAGTAGCGGAAACTGTGAACATTTCTACAAAACGGTGTATCGTGACGTTAGGTGAATAGACACAAGGATGGCCACGGACAGCGAGTGCATGAGGGGGGAAGAGAAATTGAGCAGAGCATCATCGTCGCTTTCGCTTGCCAAATTCACGTGCGCATATAGAAGAAGGAGTGAAGGTATAAAGAGGTTAGCAGTCGGGCCCTTGAGCACAATAAATTTCATTTTCTACCTCTGGTATAAAAAACACCCATGCATGACGATGCCGATGGGCGGTAGAGAAACCAAAGCAGACAAAATAATACTCTGTGCACTACTATGTAAGGCTTTATGATCGTATAGTGATCAAGGTTCTTCGTACTTTAAAATAAAGCTTTGGAATACTGTAGGTCTCCAAAAGTAGTACTATGCAATAACGTTTATGAATCTGCCATTGAAACACTAAACACGCAGCAAACGATAATGCAAGTCGGCCGTCTCGGGCAACACTGGTTAGACGAACAGCGTGAGTCTATTGCTTTGGGTAAGTTGGATTTTTCCACGCGAATTACATTTGACTGCAAAAAACCGCGGACCCATTTCTGCGGGTTAATAATCGGTGGATATTCAATTGCAGTTCAAAAAATAGCTCGGCAAAAAACTATAGATGTCTGCAGGTGAGTAACGTAGATTGTCAAATTCTTCTTTACACATCAATACTGTCTTTCAAGAGAAAGCACTGCAAAGTTAGACAAATTTGATGGCATGCTTTCCATTGCAGCACGAAACTGAAAATCTGTAGCCTAGTGAACCGTCTACTTGAAGTAACCCTGAAACAGTTTTTTGAAGCTTTATCGGCGTTTAATCTAGATGATTATGAATCTATTCGCACCACAAATTTAGTGACACTTCGTGCACAAAGCCCGCTGTTGGCAATAATATCATACTCTCTACTTCACCTCTGCCTGGTTTCCTCAACTCATAAGGCACGCTAGCATCGCTGGCGAAGGCAGAGCTCTCATGAGTGCACTCGTTGATTTGAGCTTTTACCCGTATTCCGCAAATTGGAACACCGACAGGTGGCGCGCAGTCTCGGAGGCCATCCCATAGTGCGCCCAGCAGCACGCACGCCCTCTGGCGACAGCAGGGAAGATAGCAGCGCGGTTCATATTTGCTCCGAGGGGTGCCGCCAGTTTACCAGCAATTCTTACTTCAGCGCATTCTACAGACCATGTCAGTCAATCAGATACGATGGATGCTGACGTGCTCCGACCTGGTCAAGTGGCTAGAGCATGTCGCTCTGTGAATGGACGATTGAACACGCGTTTGGCCGAGTTGCAACGATCTGAACCTACCCGCAGACATTAGAAGTTTTAAAGCGTTGTAATAAATTACACAGTTTACGAAGAGAGCTTAAATTGGTTCTAAATAACCCTTGGAACTTGGTCTAATCACCGAATGTGTTTGTACAAAACCACCAAATTTGTTTCAGGACGCCTTTAATACGTATTGTTGATATTGTTACGGGTAGGCTTTTAATTATTGTGGGTACTGGGTGAACAATATGCCACCAGTCCAAGAGCAACCAGCAACCATTGTCGTCTGTCTTTTTCATGCAGGAATGCTGCGGTGGCGGTTTTGTATCATAACCCTCCGGTGGTAGAGCACCGTCTCGGTGCTTTGTCTTTACGTATGCGGGGGACGGAGAGTGATAAGGCTTCAGTAGACCTATGTGCATGATATTGCTCAAAGCTCACGTTTACCCCGTTTGATCGGGTGAATGATCTATCATGTAACTTGAGTCACCGGTGAACGACGCGGTATCTTCCAGTGTAGCGTGAGAGCAGCTTTTGAGGAAGACCTTCACGCCGAGTAGGTGACCACAGATGGACAAGAGAACACAGCAAAAAGTGCACGTTTTAATGGTGAGAATGGTAGAGCGGTCTTTGGTGTTCCTTTGAGGCCTGTGAGACAATTGCGAGTGAGCTTTCGTGCGTTGTCGTCGGCTCGCGCGAAGGCTTCTCTAGCATATTTAGTAACCTAGGGAAGCAAGGTGTGAAAGGGCAGGGCGGGGTCTCAGCCGTATAGAAAATAGAATGGCGAATAGCCGGCAGTATTGTGACGGGAGCGTCACATATGCTATGCAAGTGTGACATACGGCAAATTAATGTCCCATTCCAGGTGGTACCCGCTAAGTATATATAAAAGATGTCGGCTATGGTCTTGCTCAGGTGCTCCATAAGAGCGTTCGTTTGCAGATGGTATGATATTGCAAACTAGTGCTCAGTAGAACAAGAACACGGGATTCCTTCAACAACAGCTTCGAGGAAGGTCTAGCCCCGGTGAGTAAGGAGTTGGCATGGAGTTCCGTGTACTAACATGATGTCGTATACCAGAAAGTCCGCCATATCGGTAGTGCAACTCTTTGGGAGTGCTCGCGTGATATCGTACTGTGGCGCATAGTGAGAGATGACAGCAATTAAATTGTTGCCCGAGCTGGAGAACGGGAATGGGCCAAGCAGGTCGAGGCTAATTCGAAAAAATGTTCTGTGACGACGTCGATCGGCTGAAGTCATCCACTAGGCAGAGAAGATGGCCTTTTGCGGTACTGGCAGGGGTGTTAATGCCATGTTAATGTTCCTACATTGCTGTTACAATATAACTTGACACAGTCACCAATGAGTGCACTCATTCACACTCACAATCATTTCAATGTATTGAGCGTGACTATGAGTCAGTAGTCACGAGTGTGAGTATATAGGTGTGAGTGTGAACGTCAGTGAGAATTCATGAGCGTGAGTGGTCGGATTAACGTGAGTAAGGGCTCACAAGTTTGAGAGCACGCGAGTGAGCACTCGTGAGGGTGAGTAGGCGCCAGTATGAACGTGAGTGATTACGATGACTGAAAACATTGTGGTGAGTAAGTGTGAAGGAGTAATCCCTTTATAGGGTGACCTTTGAACGAGATACATAGTGCAGGAATGTATATGACGTACATCACAAAGGGAAGGACACGGTCCCAGGGTTAACAATCGAAGTGGTGTATATTATCAGCGTATCACCTGACATTTGAATAAATATTTCTGTAAAACCATTCGTGCTATTTTGTAAAATGTAGTGATTTTTAAAGCAGAAGTTTTTATCTGTCAGTCTTTTTGTCTGTCTGTTAAACAATCCAGCCACCCTGCCAAAATATTTTTTCTTGCTGAATGCCCAGCCATCTTGAACTGGTGGCTGCGTGATTCCACAACGACACGGGTCGAAAAGTTGATATATTGGATTTGATTGTTTATTTTATATTTTGTGCACTGTCACACATGTCCCGTTTATTAGGGAGGCAATCGCCGGGCTAATTCCAAGGGTCGAAGTATCGGCCCCCCGAACCGCACCCCGAAAGCGTGGACAATTTAGAAGTGGTCCTTTTTGGCGCGCCAGCGGACGCCGGCTGTGGTCCAAAGAACAAGTCAGCGCCGAGAGTTGATAAACAAACGAAATTATATTCTCATTAACGGCAGATCAAAAACAATACACACGTATGCACACTCCACAATAGTTACATACAATACGTCACAAATCAAACAACGTACTACACAGTACAATCAGCCACACTCAAAACAACGGACATAGACAACGAACGATACGCTCTACAATGCAGTCGCATGCATTGAACAACCAAGACACTTAAAGACTAAAGAGATAGAAACCTATCCAGTCCAAAGTTCTTGGAACAAAAGTCTAGATGATACTCTTCCGAGAATCACTCACTCAAAGTCCAGCGTTGTTGTCGTTCCGCGCCCTCGAAGTTTCTCTTCCAGGAAACCTCGCGCCTTCAGTTGGCCACTTTCCAAGCTTCAAACTTCTTCGCCCGAACACGTCGGCTTCACACACGCAGCTGTCGCCACGCGTCTTCGCTCGATAGCGGTAAACACACTCTCTTGCCTGTAGCTCGGGCCTTCACCCCTCAGGTGGAAATCCTCTTCATCTCCTGCTTCGTCCCTACGGACAAACCTTCGCCGACTACACGACGGGATACCTACGCACTCTGGCGCTAAATTCCGTCTTCTCCTGCTCTCTCGTCTCGGCCGCTCGATTAAATACCTTCCGCGCCACATTCTAGAAAGTTCTCGTCATTTCGTCGGCGTGATACGCAGCGAAGGCTGGGGAGAGGCGCGAGACTGTATGGGGGCCGTCCCCGACAGATGAGTCAACCCGGCATACACGCCCATTTCCTTCTGGAAGGTTCCAGTGCTTGCCCGGCCGCCGCTGTGGGGTGAGGAGGTTCATCGGCGAAGCCACGCTTCCGAGAGGGGAGCGTCGCGCGCCCGGGGAGCCTTTAGATGTTTGTTCTGTCTTTTTTTTTTGTTGACCTCGCGGCGTCATTCCGGCGCGTTATCGCAAGAATTTGGCGGCGCGCCCATTTTGAGCGCTCGTTCTGTGACATGCACATAGTACCCAGTGCCCGAAAATCAACTTCATTATTTTATTAACTTCATAAATAAGAAGCAAAAAAATATTGAACCTACTTTGTACAGTGAGACCAGTTTTGTTCCTTGTACTTTTCGAAAGTTAACGACGATATAACAAACACAAATATTAGCTTGATAGAGAATATTTGTTTCTTGTAAATGTACTCGTAATGAAAAGTGAAGCAGCATTGTTGCAACCATGTATGCGGAAGCAAACTCTTTTTCAAAAATGTCAGAACAAGTGACTTTTTATAAAAAGTGCTTCATTTGAGATTTTTTCTTCCTAAGTAAAAGCTGGTAGTGTTTCTTAAATAAATGAACTATTACAACATAATGTTTGAAATATTGCCTGTCAATACCATTGCTGTACCTCGAACACACAATTTTATAAAAGGCCTCAAACTTTCAAATCAGTTGAAACTAAATCCTAATGAAGAATCAATATTTAAAATACCCCATATTGGACTTTTCTCAAAATCTCATAAAACGTTCCTCACAGCTGATAAAAGAGAATATCAGGAACAAAGTGCATCATTTTTTCAGCAAGAATACTACGGGTGGAAGTTCCAGCTTTTCGAGCATGGATTTAGGCGATAAATGCATGAGAAATCGCACTAAAAAGTTGATTTGAGCTTCTGATTTGTTTGAACAGCACCATATTTACAGAAGAAAAGCAGGTTTGGAAAACGGGAAGGACGGTGTAAAGCACGCCCTTCTGAAATACCTCAATTTGCCGTTTCAAGCTGAGGCTTGACACCCCAAAGTTATTGGCACCTAGTTGCTCACCTCGGTTACATGAGGGAGCTAATACAGTCATCTGCTTTTAATGGTTTAATTCAGTATACTCAAATGGAAATAGGCTCGCGAGAGAAACCGCGGAAGCACGAATGTTGGGATTTAGTAACGCTGCTGTCGCATCCTCAACCTGAACAGATTTTAGCGTTTTCTTCCCCGGTCGCCTGCTCAACAATTTCACGCCCCCTCCCCTGTAGGCAATGTATGATATTATAGGGTTTCAACTATAGGAAACGGTGAGAAATTTGTAATTTTACCGGAATGTAATTTATCGAAGCTAACCAAAGCACGAAACCTTGCTCTCCCACCTAAGAGCGGCAAGCATCGGAGTGATTAAGCCGGCATCAGACATGATAGTATGAGAAGACCATATCGCTGAAGAACGTCAAAATGCTCTGTAAAAATGGAGATTACCTAGAGACCATTTGTTACTTTAGGATTGTTTTAGTGAATATTTTTGCCACCTGTTGCAGGCCTATGTTTTTGGTGCGTTTGGTCAATCTCACCTAATAATACAAATTATGGTCGTGTTTCTAGTGCCAAGCACTGCTATGAGTCATGTGAAAAAAATGCCCCGTTTTGTGCACACCATGGCTTTTGTTAAATGCATTCCTCAGCTTAAGAGGGAATAGGGGAGGAGGTCATTCCAAGTGTTCATATACTATCTCCCGGGCTCCTGTGCTGGTATTAGAGCATTTTAATTAATCACGTTGTCTTCACACATGTACGGAGTGCCTTAGAGTGTGTCAGTATGTATTGCTCATACGGCTATAATGCTGAACGAGGTGCACCAGAATCGCGGCTTTACAGATATTTATTCTTCCGTGTGCTAAATCTGCGTCTCCTCTGTAAGTATGGGTCGGTTCACACGACTCAGAAGCTCAAGCCCACCTTTTTTAGCCATATTTCTCATGTTTTTCGGCTAAGTACAAGCAGGAAAAGCTGCTGGAACTTCCACCCGTAATATTGTCACCGCAAAAAAAAAAAATACAATATGCTTTTCAATGTTCTTTTCCTATCATCTGTGAAAAACATTTTATGAGATTTTAAGACAAATCTCAGAAGGGATTTTATTTAAATATTGATATATCAATAGGCATTTCTGTCGACGAATTGGAAAGTTTGAGGCGACTAATAAAATTTTGTGTTTAGGCACGGCCACAGTGTTGACAGGCAGTATTTTAAATATTATGTTGTAATAGGTCACCAAGTTATAAAACCTGGCAGGTTTAGTACAGAAGCAAAAAAAATCTCAAATCAAGCAGCTGTTATAAAAAGTGACGTGTTAAGACACTTTTCTGACACACTTTGCTTCAGCATACAAGCTTCAAACAAAGCTCCTTCATTCTTCATTACGCGTATATTTACAAGAAAAACAATCGCCTTTATCAAGCTAATGTTTTTTTCTTTTTATATCGTTGTTAAGTTTCGAAAATGACAAGGGACGAAATTGGTCCCTCTGTACAAAATAGGCTCAATATTTTTTTGCTCGTTACGTATGCAGTTAAAAAATAACAAAGGTTATTTACGGGCTACTGGGAGGTATGTGCACAAAATATAAATAATGAAATCTAAAATATCAACTTTTCGACCCATGTACATCTATCGTGAACTCACCCGGCTGCGTATTCCACGAGGATCACTTTGCTGGACTCATTGTCATGTGCCCCACCGCCGTGGTCTAGTGGCTAAGCTACTCGGCTGCTGACCCGCAGGTCGCAAGTTCGATTCCCGGCTGCGGCGGCTGCATTTCCGATGGAGGCGGAAATCTTGTAGGCCCGTGTGCTCAGATTTGGGTGCACGTTAAAGAACCCCAGGTGGTCGAAATTTCCGGAGCCCTCCACTACGGCGTCTCTCATAATCATATGGTGGTTTTGGGACGTGAAACCCCACAAATCAATCAATCAGTCATTGTCATGTGCGACGATCATTCGTTGATGCGCGTTCCCAGACCAACATCAATATCTTTCTTTTCTCTTCACTCGAAACGAATTCAATAACAACAAAAGCTGCAGGCATTTCAGGCCTCAATAGCTAAATTTTCGCAAGTATAGAAGCTGACTGATGGTTGAATAATAAGGCATTTAGCTACTTGCTAAATATCTTCAATTACTAAAGCCCACCTAAAACAAAGCAGTCTGTTACTTTCATTCTCGGGATCTTGCCATGCAAATTAGGCGCATCACCAAAAAATGAACCGCATTTCATGATTCAAAAGGTTAGGCACTTGCTCAACGCTCAGCCATCATTAATTAGTGGCTGCGTTAGTACTTGTGAACATTGTCAATCAAATAGCAAATAATACGCATATCTGAGGCGCAACATCATATCCTAAGTATTACGTAGTGCGCTTCTTTACTTGAAATCTCTTAAGGTACATGAATATAAAAATGTTAGTTTATCCTAAGCTGTGCTGAAAACACAATGCTATGCACTGAAGATGACTCTGCTGACAGTATGGTGCTGCATATACTTCGGAAGACGTATACTTCGACGCACCAGTAGTACATAGGCACAGCTAATGCCCTTCCCAGGCAATAAAATACATTCATGTCTCACAAATGGTTCTTTGCAAACAAGCAAGTTATTAGCTCACAAAATGAACACTGGCGTTACTGTTTACTTGGTGATGTGGTGCCACGGCTAAAATTTTTCTGCTCAACTACCTTTCTCGCCGTTATTTGCACCCGTTGTGTGCTAATTCTTCAGCGATACTGTGGGAAGAAGTCCTAAATTTCTTGACGCCATTCTGCAAAGGTAGCAGTGGGAAGGTTTTGTAGCTAGTGAGGGTATTTAAGCACAATAAAGTTTTGATGATATCGCTTAAGTTCGGCAAACTTGTGCCCGAACTGGAAATCGAGATGCAGAACGGCCAGGTGTGTGTTCCTTTTACTCCGTACTCGGGAAGACGCAGTGAAAGGGGTTTTAACTTTATTACAACAAGGCATTACTTCCTGGTTCAAACATGTGTTTCGAAGTATTCCATAGAATATTCGACCGTTTTAAAATCACTTACTTTGTTATCGTTAACCGCTAAAGTTATGTCTGCCTCTACAAAAAATCTAGGTAATTTTACAGAATGGCGCTTTCTGGTGCAGGAGACTATATAAATTGATCCGTCACAAACGATCACTTAAGATAATGTAAAGATAAAACAAAGCCACAGCCTTTCGTCAAAAGCAAATCAATGAATGCGGTAGAAACAAATGTGAAGTTCATGCGAAGAATCACAAGCAGATATAAACGTGCCCGTCCTTCTAACGCACAAATGACACACGAGACGTACTCACAGGTACAGGTAAATGCAAATAAGCACCTCAGTTGTTACTACGCTGGGTCTAAAAAGCGCGCCCTTTGTGCAAGTGGAGACACCAGTTATCTTTATGTGCCCGGTAAATACAACGGCATCATTCTGTAGAAAGCCCATTGCGTACAATTTTCTCCTCCGCGAGATAAGCGCACACACTTGTGAGTGTCCAGCCTCCACCCCCTCTCTGCGGGGTAAAGTAAGCGCGGGAGATGAGAGCATGCGCCGCAGCGTCAAAATAATCTGTTGAGGCGCGTCTGAAAATCGCACCCCTTTCGCAAACGAAGATGATGCCATGGCCATTGTGGGCCCAGTAACTACAACCGCATCATTCCGGTGAAAGCACGATGCATACAATTCTCTCCACTGCGAGATATGCACGCGCACGCGTGACCATCCAACTGCTCTCTCCACTGGGCAAACTGCGCGTGGGAGCCGAGAGTGCCTGCTGCCTCGTCGTGATGAACTGGGGAGGCGCGCTCATTGCGTGATCCTGCTGGTAATGCTGAAAACACGATAGTTGCCCCAATATGGCCATCGCCAGCGGTAAGTGGTAGACCAATAGCTTGCTGTTTCAGCATTGAAGAAGGCGCTCTTTCGGGGGCTCAGTGCATAACGCCATGCACTCAAAAGTATCAGGTGAGACTTACGATTCCGTGAGACGGAATATCTGAAATAATTCCTTGTGTTTTCATGTATATAGATGCGTACGCATATACGGTGAATGAAGGCGACGGTGATGCCGATTTCGACTCCGACGGTGGCGGCAAAATCCCGCTGAGAGTGTCCATATGATTGCTATCGGAATAAAAATTTTACAGCTGTACAGAACAAGTTCACAGAAACTGAGATGTCCACACAATCGGGTCATATGCACTCATTTCTTTTTAACAAGGACCAGGCTTCGTGTACCTGTAAAGCCTGATTTACCTGAAAGGCTGGTCTGATCTGCTGCCGCGTCACAAAGGGAAACGTAAACTTCAGGTGCAAGCATCGCAGCTGTCAATGTTGGAGAACAAGTGCCATGGTCGAAGTGAACTTTTTCGATCACGCACTCAGCTAGCTACAAAGCCCATGCTAAAATGAAGCATCCTTCACCTCGCTGAGCTGACGAATAGTCTTACTCGTGATGCGTACCTAGAGGTTGGTGCTCGCAGATAACCAATTAAAAGGAAAACTAATTCATGAGATGTCTATGTTAAGCCATATCTTGCTTTCAGGGATACTGGATGATCAGTGCTGTTAGCGGTAACTGCTGGCAGCTCTCAGGCTTTCAATAAGACAGGGTGATTTTTCGGCGATGAAACATTCTAGAGGCGCAACATTCAAAGCTTTCTAAAGAGACGCATTTTAGGAGCTCAACCGCACTTACGAAATGGCGCAGCGTTAACAGCGGGGCTGAACACTCTGTTACCACGACGAATAAATTTTAACAATGAAGTCTGCTGAAGCAGCAGAAATTCGGCCTTGTTTTTGGGGACAAAAATCAGCCGTATGAAAAAAAAAATATTTAAAAACCTTCAAAATTCTCAGATATATGAGTAGTACAAAAACGAAGCTCTCATTTGAGCCTGCAATTATGTTTCTTTATAAAGAAATACACGTTCCAAATGGAGTTTTCTACAAAACAGTCACGTCTCGACTAGTGACTTTGACAATAGTATATTGATAATGCCATCCTATAGCCTATCGCTTGGCACTGGATGTCGTAAATATGGTGTAACGCTAGAGCGGGCCACTGGCGCGTGGTCGGTTTGCCCGAAAATCAGTCTCAATTTTTTTCTTTTTTAAATAAATAGCTCTGCTGCCAGTGGTTATGGGGTTCAGAGGTGGGCTCGAAAGAAGCGGGTTTTATTGTGGCCGCTAGAATTTACGAAGGAGGCGAGATTCTTAGAGTACTTTCACTTAGATGCTTGTACGTAGGTGTAAATTCACATGAAGGAACCGCAGGTGGTCAAAATTTTGAGCACACTGTTCTGTCGTGACAGGAAATGGGAAACGCCGGCAGAGCGCTCCTCTATGGCACTCCTCATAAACCAATCGTAGTATTGGTCATGAAGCTCCAGCGATCATTACTAGTAATGCCTCATTGCTCAATATTTCGTTGCTTGTTCTTTGAATAAAGCTTCGCACACTGATTCTTTGCTGCAGTGCCGGTCTCACTTCTTGAAATGAACCAAGTAAACTGCTCATATTTTATTATTTCCTATTACTCAACCCAATATTTGAAGTATAAAAAAAGGAGACCAAGGTCGTATAATATTCAGCTGCAGCGTCAGTAAAGAAACATATCTTGAAATCGTGAAAAACATAAGGGAAGCTATTTATAATGTAATTAGGAGTTTCAAATACGCGCTATACTACTCGATACTGACTAACAATGGCAAAACCAGCGCAAAACTTATGCGGAGAATCATCTTTTGTTTTTTTTCTACACGAGCATTGTTTTCTGCTATGGCAAGCAGTGGCGCTGTTGTTGTTTATGACAAATAGGTTTAGAATAACATATGAAAAGCTTTCAGTTAGCGCTTGTCGGCACAGCGCATGCATTGTTGCATAACGTCTTGCGGGTTCCTGTTAGTGATCGAAATAGAGGGCGACCGCAAGAACCGCAAAGCTTTGTGTTTGGTATTGTAAATCTCCGCATTTACTCCCTTCCGAAACAAAGCCATTTTGGAGAATACGGGCAGAACACTATGACACAGTGATAATATTGCTTTAGCACTTCAGTATTCGCAATTTAATGCCTCGACATGGTTGATTACTTCATTAGAAGAAAGCTTGAGGAACTTGACTAACGAGGCTAGCTCAACGAGTCCGAAGCCACGCAACTTAAGAGCCTACTACGCTGAAAGATTTCAAGACATCTCGAAAGTGTATTTGACGATGTTTACTAGCAGCGGCGTGAGATCGGGCTCTCTGGTGAGCTTCTTCAATGCTTAGCAACTTGGGAAACGGCTGTCGTCTAACTCAGATCATCGTGGACAGCAGGTGTATCCATGGGAAGCATAATGTTCTGGATGGCTCAAGTCCTTATATATGTAAAAGACAGCAGATAGTCCAAGCATAGTATAAGCAGTGTTGGGGAGTATACGTCACAAAGAGAATCACAACGTGTAAGCCTTGGTAATTGATTGTGACGTAAATTGTCGGCAAACCACCTTTTGTTTAATTAAATATTTTTGTAAAACTATTCGTTTCCCGATTGTAAAATGTGGTGGTCCGGTGAGAGAAGTTGCATTTCTCTGGAATCGCTGGCGATGTTCGACAGATATGCACGTCCTTCAGTCAGTTAGTGGCTCACGTATTGCGCCACGTTCCTTTTCTCAATGTGTTGGGGAGTATACGTCGCAAAGAGAATCACAAGGTGTAAGTCTTGGTAATAGAATGTGACGTAAACTGTCGGCAAACCACCTGATGTTTAATTAAATATTTTTTAAAACTATTCGTTTCCCGATTGTAAAATGTGATTGTCCGGTGAAAGACGTTGCAATTCTCTGGAATTGCTTCGCGATGTTCGACAGGTATGCACGTCCTTCAGTCGGCGAGTGGCTCACGTATTTTGCTACGTTCCTTTCCCCAAGATTTGTTATCACCCCGTTACACTACGTTCAGCGCAAACCACGCCTGCGATGTTTGAGAAGCTTCGGGGCTTTAGTAGATCGTTTAGTTAAGGTTACGCCCACTTCGGGAACGTCACAGATTATTCAGGAACCTACGTCACCGCTAGCGATAACGCTAGAATATTCCATGGCAAGGGTATAAACGCCGCCACGCTTCGCCGCTTGTCAGTTGATCGACGGCCGACGCTCTGCTCACCGCTATTAGTGGCAGTGTCTTGCTGTAATATGATTTTCTTTCCTGCCCCGCCGCGGTGGTCTAGTGGCAAAGGTATTTTGCTGCTGACCCGCTGGTCGCGGGATTGAATCCCGGTGGTGGCGGCTGCATTTCCGATGGAGGTGGAAATGTTGTAGGGCCATGTGCCCGGATTTGGGTGCAGGTTAAAGAACACTAGGTAGTCATAGTTGCCGGACGTCATCTATCATAATCAAATGGTGGTTTTTGGACATTCGACCTAAAATATAGGTCATCAATCAATCTGATTTTCCTTTTACGTGGCCACAAGTTTGGCTACATAAAGTTTATTATTCCACGTGCAACTACTCTCTTCAACCACGTCGCGATCGAATGACATCTGGTGGAGGTGCTGCTTCTTTCATGTACCGGACGCCCCCATGAAGCCATGAACCCAGCCCACGTTGCGAGAAAGACGCGGACGCCAACGTCGAACAGCAAGCAAGGTGCAATTACAGGGGATTGCAGCCAAAATACAGGCCTCTACCCCCCCACCCCCCCAAAAAAACAGGCTGCCCCGGAGTGTGACATCGACAGCAGCAACGATGACCACCCCCGTGCAGCCTGTCCTAGTTGTTCTGTGGCAACCCAAAGAGCCGCCTTGTTTCCGCGGTTCGCCACTGGAAGACACAGCAGACTGGATAGAAAGGTTCTACCACGTCACCAACTTATATGAATTGACCAACGCTGACTAGCTCTGGCATGTGTATTTCATTTTACAAGATGCTGCTCAGACCTGGTTTGAGAATCAAGAGCGGAGCCTCACTAATTGGGAAGTCTTTCGCGATAGGTTTCAAACCACTTTCACCAGTGTGGTCCGCAAGAAGAAGGCTGCAGCTCTCCTGTAAACCCGTAAGCAGATGCCAAATGAAAACGTGGCGACAATCACGGAAGATATGATTAAACTCTTCCGCCACGTTTACCCCGATATGCCCGAGGAGAAGGAGGTCCGTCTGCTCATGCGAGCAGACAAGCAAGAACTCTTCGGCGGGCTGAACAGAAACCACCAAAGATACTCATCGAATTCATTTCGGAAGCATCTACGATAGAGAATATGTTCGAGATGCGGTCGCGGCAATATATTTGTAACTTCTCGTCTACAAGCTACGCTGTCATACAAGCGCTAGGAACCAGCGACTTGCGAGAGACGATCGGAGTGATCCTGCAAGAGCTGCGAAAATTGCTTCTTTCAGCGCAACCGCACGTGGACTCCATCGCGGAAGTCATACGCCAGAAGATCCAGCAATCACTCGGCGTTTCTCAGCCTCCAGAGCCGCAGCTGCAAGTCATGAGCTGTACTGATGCAGCCCGCCGTCACGCCCCTCCTTTACGCCCACTCCAATATGCCGCCCCGTCGCACTTTCGTCGCTAGACGCCACCACCGCCACCACCACCACCGGCATCCTACCGTTCGCCAGCGGGCCAGTGCAGTACGCTGAGGAAAACTGACGTTTGGCGTGCACCTGACAGCTGGCCGCTATACTACCACTTCGGCGATGCCGAGCGCACCTACCGCCGTTGCCAGTATCGACAGATTGGTCTATGGTGCTTCGACATCAAGGCACCGTACCCAGAACGGAATGAACGACCACATGATTTTGCCGACTACCTCGCTAAAGCGCAGTCGACACCCCGACGACCTTATCGTTCACCATCGCCTGGCCACTACGCCTCACCGCACCAGGGGCAGTACACCGGGCCTGTTCGGGGCCGATCTCTCAGCCCTTACTCGGAAAACTAAGGGCAGCAACCGATGGAGGTGCAGCTGCTATACGACGAACTGCCGAAGATCCTCCACCACCGCCGCCACCGACGACGCCACCTAGAAATCGAAAGCACCC
Source organism: Rhipicephalus microplus (assembly GCF_043290135.1). Taxonomy (NCBI): domain Eukaryota; kingdom Metazoa; phylum Arthropoda; class Arachnida; order Ixodida; family Ixodidae; genus Rhipicephalus; species Rhipicephalus microplus. The sequence continues at coordinate 422,147,649 of NC_134710.1, read as the reverse complement.
GCCGCAAGACAAAAAGGGTCTTGACGTCGAATCTTCACTGCCTGGAGAAGACATCACGACGCTACGTGAAAGCAGCGAAGCAAATAGGCGTAGCCGTGACCCGAGCCATGACCCAACCGCAACGCATGACGACGAACCATCGACCTTGACGTAATATTCCACGGCAGCTTCGTCACTGCACTCTTTGATATTGAAGCCGACTATTCCGTGATCAGTGGGTCTCTCGTGACGAAGTTAAAGAAAGTGAGGACTGCATGACAAGGCCCCAAAATCCGGACCGCTGGAGGTCACTTAGTAACGACGACTGGAGTCTTCACAGCAAGAATCGCCACAAATAACCGTACTCACTCTGTGAGCTTTGTAATCTTACAAAATTGCTCGAGGGATGTGATACTTGGAATGAACTTTCGTAGTTGACACGGCGCTGTCATCGATCAGAGGTCTGAGTCAATCACACTTGTCTCAGAAAACATGCTGCCAACCCCTAGAACACCAAGGAATCACGCTTTGCATGTGCTAAAGAGCAGGTCATCATGACGCCTTTCTTCAGCGTCGTTGTTTCCTTGGCACTGCAAAAACCGAAAGTTTTGAAGGCGTTGTCGAGGGCGATCAGCACCTTCTGAACCGTCAGATTTCGGTTGCTAGTGGCAAAGTTTAGCTGCGTGACGACAAAGCAAAGGTGATGCTGACAAGCTTCAGTTACGAATATAGGCACCTCAACCGTGGTACGGTGGTCACCCTAATTGACGAATTCGTGGAAACCAGCAATTCATTCGCCCTTTTCAATGCTGCCGATGCTGCCTCATTGAAATGAGGTACCGAACTGCATTTTGATATTAACCCAAGCTTTGCGAAGTGCAAGGAAGACCAGCTTAAGTTCCTGCTCTTGCAATTCAAGGACTGCTTCTCGTCATCATCGCGAATTTGACAAACCCCAGTCGCAAAAAATCGCATCATAACAGAAGAAAGTGCCCAACCAGTTCGATAAAGCCTGTACCGAGTCTAGACACGTGAACGTGACGCCGTGAAGAAACAAGTCGACGAAATGGTGCACGACGACATCATTCAGCCATCCAAGGGTCTGTGGATGTCATCTGTGGTATTAGTGAATAAGAAGAACGGGGCCCTACGTTAATTTCTGCGTCGATTACCACCGCTTTGTAAAAAAGGGATATGTGCCCTCTCTCACGTATAGACGACACTCTGGACCATCTTCACAGCGCAAAGTGCTTTTGTTCGATGGACCTCAAAATGGGTCATTGGCAAATTGAGGTTGACGAGAGAGATGAAGAGAAGACGGCCTTTTCGAGTTTAAGTTCATGCCATTTGGTCTTTGCTCGGCACCTGCGACGTTCCAGCATGTTATGGACACCGTGCTGGCTGGATTGAAATGGCATACTTGCCTCATGTACTTGCATGACGTTGTAGTGTTATCCTCTAGCTTCGACGAGGATCTCCGGTCCCTTAAAGCGTTACTCCAAGTTATCAACAGCTCTGGACCAACCCTGTAGCTAGAAAAGCGCCGCTTTGCGTACGAGGGGTTGTTGTTCCTGGGACACGTGATAAGCAAGTCTGGAATCTGCCCTGACTCGCGGAAAACATCTTCCATTGCTGTTTTGACGCAGCCCACTGACGAGAAGATTGTACGCTGATTCCTCGCATTGTGCACCCGTTTTGTCAAACGTATTTCACATATCGCCGAGTCGCTTACTCGCCTCACGAAAAGCAACGTCGAATTCAGGTGGCAAGTGGCACAAGAGGAAGCATTTTAGGCCCTTAAGCGACGCTTCCAAACACCACCTACTTGCGCATTTCGACGAATACGCCGAAACAGAAGTACACACCGAAGAAAGCAGCGTGGGGCTCAGCGCCATCCTTGTACAAAGGACTGGTGGCATGAAAAAGGTCATCAGTTATGCTAGTCGGTCGCTATCCAAGTCCGAGGCCAACTATTACACAACAGAAAAGGAGTGCCTTGCCATCATCTGGGCAGCGTTAAACTTTCGCCTCTACCTTTACGGCAGGCCTTTCAAAGTTGTCAGAGACCACCACGCCTTGTGTAGGCTATCTAGCTTGAAAGACCCTTCGGGTCACCTCGCATCATGTAGCTTCAGACTTCAAGAATTCGGCATGGCCGTCGTTTACAAGTCTGGAAGAACACACTCTGACGCAAACTGCTTGTCTCGTGCCCCCGTCGAAGCACCGCTGCCCGACGGCCTGGATGAGGACAGCTTCTTAAGAACAATAACTGCCGACGACTTCGCACAGCAACAGCGCGTTGGCGTGAAACTCAGAAGCCGTGTGATATACATCGAGGGTAGCACCAAGACTGTTACGAATATTTTCAAGCGAGGGCTGGGGTCGTTCTTCTTGCGAAACGAAGTTCTCTTAAAGAAGAACTTCTCGCCCCTTCGAGGCGACCACTTTCTCGTAGATCCTTCAGCAATAAGACCAGAAGTACTCAAGGGCCTACCTGATAATCCGCTGGCTGGGCAGCTCGGTGTTTTCCATACACTCGCAAGAATACAAGAAAAGTACTACTGGCCACGACTTTCCGCTGACGTCACCCGCTGCGTCAGGACCTACCGCAACTCTCAGCGACGATAGGCACCGCCGACTAGGCCAGCCGGACTTCTCCAGCCCATCGAGATACGTCGCTGGCCATTTCAGCAGATCGACATGGACTTACTTGGACCGTTCCCGATGTCGAATTCCGGGAACAAATGAATCGTCGCAGCTAGTTACTACCTCACACACTACGGGTGCACGTTGAAGAACCCCAGGTGGTCGAAATTTGAGGAGCCTTCCACTACGGCGTGTCTCAAAATCATATGGTTTGTTTTGGGATGTTAAACCCCACAAATCAATCAATCAATACCTCACACGCTATGCCGAAACAAAGGCCCTCCCCAAAGGCAGTGCCTGTGAAGTAGCAAGGTTCTTCGTCGAGAACATTGTTCTGCATCACGGAGCTCCACCGACAGCCGCCATTACAATCTTCCACGAAGCTTCGTTGAGTACCAACCCAGGGACCGCGTCTGGGTATGGACGCCAATGCGCGGACGGGGGCTCAGTGAAAAACTTCTGCGATGGTACTTCGGACCATACAGAGTAGTTCGACGTCTCGGCCCACTCGACTACAAGGTTCTTCCACACGGCATTACGAACTCTCAACGGCACTTTATTTGACCTGAAGTCATCCATGTCGTGCGCTTTAAGCCATTTCGTGCGCCTCAAGCCTCAAACCTGAGGACTGTATTTTGTTGTTGTTGCTGTGATTTATTGCTTCTACTTATTGTTTATACTCTTTACTACTGTACCTTCGTCTTTCGCTAAAGCATCGGGACGATGCCTTTTTCAGAGGGCGGCAATGCCACGTTCCTTTCCTCAAGTTTTGTTATCACCCCGTTACACTACGTTCAGCGGAAACCATGCCTGCGATGTTCGAGAAGCTTCGAGGCTTTAGTACATCGTTTAGGTAAGATTACGCCCACTTCGGGAACGTTAGAGCTCCGTAGGAATCCTACGTCACCGCTAGCGATAACGCTTGAATATTCGATGACAAGAGTATAAATGCCCACACGCTTCGCGGCTTGTCAGTTGATCGACGGCCAACGCTGTACTCGCCGCTACCAGTGCCAGTGTCTTGCTGTAATCATATTTTGCTTTGGCATGGCCACAAGTTCAGCTAAATAAAGTTTAGTATTCGACTTGCAGCCGCTCCATTCATCCACGTCACGACACCGCAACCGTAAAATGTGGTGGCCCGGTGAAAGACGTTGCATTTCTCTGAAATCTCTTGACGATGGTCGACAGAAATACACGTCCTTCGGTCAATGAGTGGCTCATGTATAGTACAGTGCTGTAAAATGGCGTGGAGTGAAATGAAAGACAATAGTGAAATGAAAGACAAAGATGGCATTTGTTAAGTGGCCGTTACTGTGTGATGTATGGCAACAGTTATCTATTTCCTGGTAGCAGGAACAATGAGGAGCATACCAATCGTTGCCGGCGTAGTCCAATGGGCTGAGAGTGCAAGTCATGGCGAATTTCACTCTTCGAGCGGTAGCAAGGTTACTTGCTCCAAAACTGACAATCCGCGTTTCGCTGGTAGATTCAGAGCAAGTTCGCATTTTCCACTTTTACATTCCGAGCAATCCTCTCCGCGAAGAAGCGTTCCGCATGCTCCGTCTGGCAGAGACGGATTTCGCTGGTACTCCGAGAATGTGTTGCCATCATTTACGGTAGTGTTGTGCAGCTGGGTTGCCCGCAGCGTTTTTTGAGGTGCTCTAGTAACCATGTGCTCTTGTGTACATTCCTAAAATTGGAAAGCGGTAGTCCTGCTTTCCGCGAGATTGCGTGGTCGAAACGCGTGCTTTGCAGTGGCGACACAGCTGTCATTAAAACGTCGAGGCAGAAGAAAAATTGTTTCCGGTACCAGTTTAGTGACTTATGCGTAAAAAACGTCCGGAGAGAACTCATGCGGGGCATTCACGTGTTCTACTCGCAGATCACGTTTGGCACACTCTGAGTGCTCGCTCTAAGATTTCGACGACCACTCCAGATCTACCAGTGGAATTCACCATCAGTGGTTGTTACGGAGCAGGGAAATGGGAAGGCGCATTCTCGTGGGCGCAGTAGTTGTATTAGTGGACGACATGGCGTACGTAGTACACCACGTTTTTTTCGGGAGAGGGTGCGGTTAAACTATACTTTATGTATGTTCTTGGGTGCGTTTGAATGTGTACGTGTATATATGCGCGAGCTAAATTTGAAAATAACGGAGTGGGGGGGGGGGATGTAAACCCAGCTCCACGGATTACGGCATTGGTGGCTGCGTCGGTAGAATTCACAATTGCAGAGACGGAGAAGAGTGCAAGTCTTCAAACCTTCCGCATATGCAGCCACTGAGGCAGTGTTGAAGGTACGCATGCGTTTAGACGTTATGACATGGAATAAGAGTAATTTTTGTTGTTCGCAGATGTAGTTTGATTGGTAGCAAAACTTTCGCGAGGATTAAAATGGTGTTTTTGGTGGCTCACTTCTCCAAGTACGGTAAATAACGTTGCTTCACGCAGTACGTCTAGAAGAGAAGCAATTCAGGGATCCGTAATTCGCTCCACAGGCACACCGGTGACGACCAGTGGGAACGCGTCGTACATATACGCGAGCGCCCTAGTTGGAATTCGTTTACGGTGGAGGAGAGGGAGGGGTTAGGTATTGGGGCTAAACCACACTTATGTCTTTTCGCTCTTTGTTAGGTAGGTGCATGTGTAGCATAAGCAGCGACAAGCTCGTCAACGTCGCGTTTGCGCAGGGCAAACACAGCACCGTAGCCGAGACCACCAGTGTCCTTGTGAAACTCATCTGGGGTGCGCTGTGATAATAAACCTCACGCTCTCTCTCTCTCTTGAGGAGAGCAAATAAATATTTTGCAAGATTGCAGGCGAAGCGAAAATCAGCGGAGTGCGCTGGATGTACCACCACATGTGGTTGTGGCGCTCAAAGAGGATGACCGCCGTAGAAGTCAGTCGAAGGAACTATAAATGTAGGGAAGTTGGAATTGTTGGGAAACTATAAGTGTAGGAAGCATTTCAAGGTAATGAACGGCAGCAACAGCATGAAGTGTCGTGGGTCATGTCGGAGGAAGACCGGGCTCAGAATAAGTAACTTTTGTGTGCCAAAGCAAGACTTCTTTGTAGGGCATTTGGAGGCCGTTGGGGCTGAGGCTACAGAAGACAGCATGGATCTTTTGTGAATGAGTAGCGAAAGTGTCTGAAACTACCATAGTAATATCCAGAAGGCAGAGATTTGCTTGGGACTTGAAGCTGCGAAGGATATCGATCATGCGCTGAAATTTCGCAAGCGGGTTCTATAACCCGAATAACATCACAATGATTTTCTATAAAACATCAGGTATAACTCACGCTTGCGTGGTGTGGCCAAGTTCAGCCATCGGGTTCTAGTCGTCGGAGCGTAGGTCCAACGAATAGAAAAATCTTTCATTCATGCCGGCACTCGCGGCGTCGTCTATACCAGACTCGAGAGGATGTCCCTAAGTGTGATCTTTGTTAAGCAAGTCGTAGTTCAAGAAAAAACCAGGTGATTGAGTCGTAATTTATTTTCTTTTTTTTTACAATTTTACAGCTGAGGCTCATTGCAAGCTGGGGGTCTGTATCACGCCGTGCTGGGTGGTGTCGTCACGAATTTTTTTGGCTTCAATACATTCAAAGACGTTTTTTAGGGGGAAAAACTCGAATGACTCGAATGACGAACTTCTTGTGTTCGAATAATAATATGTGAAACTGATTGTAATAAAATAATTCATTCTAAGTAGATCGACATTGTGAAAATCACGGCTAAACTTTAGGAATTAGAATGGTGACATGAATTTAATAACTTGAGAATCAAATTAGTGAATATTTGTAATTAGTTAGTTGACTATGCCTTTCAAATTTTCGTTGCTAGTAAATTTCACCTATTGACGTATACCACTACATAAGCTTGATTGATTAATTGACTTGTGGGGTTGAACGTCCTAAAACCACCATATGATTATGAGAGACGCCGTAGTGGGAGTCTCCGGAAATTTCGACCACCTGGGGTTCTTTAACGTGTACCCAAATCTGAGTACACGGGCCTACAACATTTCCGCCTCCATCGGAAATGCAGCAGCTATAGCCGGGATTGATCTCGCGTTCTGCGGGTCAGCAGCCGAGTACCTTAGCCACTAGACCACCGTGGCGGGACATCGGTACACAAGCTACAACTGTACAGTATCCCACAGCCAACCTTTTCACGTTATTGAAATGGTTCACTGGAACGTTAGTATTCTTGTGATTGGTACACGCGTGTTTAATACTCTCTTCTGGAATGCGTAGGAACTTCAGAACAAGTGAGAGAAGTGAATGAATGAATGATTTATTAAATGAATGAATGAATGAATGAATGAATAAGAACTTAGCAGATGTTACACTAACCGAAAATGCCGAAGCCAAAATTGGATTTGCCTCTTGACACACTTTTTTGCTACCATTACATTTATGGGTGATTCCATGTAAAATGAAACGAAGCATACCTGTTGCACATTTCTTCAGAATTTTATATATTGTTGCCTGATGAGTGGAAAGAACAGATGTGTGATTGGTTTTCGAGGAAATAATTTTTGGAAGCACAGTGAATCATAAATGACAAAGAGGTGGAGTGCTACGCTTACCTCTTCAGCAGTGTTATAGTGACTTTGGCGATGAAATTCACAAAGTATATTCAAGTGACGAGCATCAAATTCGTTTCGGTAAATATAGGTGCAATCGCGCTCACAATTTGTAGAATGTTGGCGTAGGGTACATTGTTTTGGAAAATTTAGTCTCTAGTCTGGCCTAGCTTAACGTTTATTGACCCATTTTGCAGGCTTTTATTTTAAAAAGAGCCTACGACATAGCGGTGAAAATTCCGTACTACTTACTCATCATGCTTAAAATAACAGACGGTTTCCATAAAAAGACATGAATGCACTAACTTCAAGAAAACAGCAGTTGGTTTAAACTTCTAAGGGTGAATAAAAAACCATTTCTGATATTTCTAAAACTTTCACCTCTTATTCTCTTGCACATCAGCTTTCACAATCAGTAATATATGTTGCATAATGTGGCTTCACTTGCCGTTCCGGCCCGTAAATTTATGCTCTTGCGCAAAGATAGGCAATTGTAGAACGGACTCTTGTCCATTAAATATGAAATGCAGGCCTATACTTCAGTTTCCTAAAAGGCAAGCAGCACTGAAATAGCTCTCGACTGTACTGAAGGCGCCAATCCTGCAACAATTTGGTCACGGGAGTGGTTACGAGTGCGGGATTACCGAGCAAACAAGCGTGCATAGTGTGGCGAGTTGCAGGTGTGAAGAGAGCCAATCGAACAAGATCCTTGCGCATGACTGAGTGCAACCTGTGGATCTGAAAATTGTATGAAATTTGTGATCATCTACGGCTTTTCACTTTCGCATAATATTGTATTGCGTAATTATGCCTTCTCGCTTAGGCAGCGCGAAGATGGTCTACCTAGATTGTTTGGAGGACAGCAGCAAGCCTATACTGTCCGAGAATTGGAACAAGTCTGTACGGCTTTTACGCGACCAGGCACCACCTCACGTCGACAAGAAAAAGCCAAAATAAGCTAATGTATCAGTTGTACTTTATGGCTTACTTTGTATTGAAATCTAAAAAATGCTAATTTACTCATAGTGAGCAACTGCATAAGTGTCTGCTTGTGTGCAGACGTCTCTTCTGCGAGATTCGATCTATCTTAGCGATTCGCTGAACGGCGCTCTTGTTTAGACAGGAAACTAGCCTGCATTGTATTCATCTACGATACGTTCTTTTAAGAGCTGTATATTTCGCCAGCTATGTGAGAATTGAATTGTGTCTTAGGATGGCCACCGTCCGTTTAGCTGTCTATTTAGCCGTCTAAGGTGAGCATTGGTACACACCTATTGTTGAGTGCGTGGTGATACTTTAGGCACTGTGGCATCAAGCGGTGAAGTATAGGTCGGTGACTCTGCGAAATATTGATGTCTTTGAAATTAGATTTTTGGGCTTCAAATGGTTGTCTGCACAATAATTTTGGTTAGATTTATACTTTGCCGGCATGAAATGCACAGGAGAAGAGTAAAGCGCAAGCGCTATCGGAGTCAAATGAAGTTCAACTGCGGACTGTGCGCTGCGCTAGTACTAGTCGTGTGCTGCCGTCATCTGAGATGGGCAGGCGTATACAGTTGTCCGCAGTTCTGCTTTTGTTCCCTTTTGATTTTTTTATTTAGCTCCTGGAGCACCACCTTTATGGCTTTCACTGAGGCTTTCACTGAGGCTTATGGCTTTCGTTCGCACAGTGCCATTTCTCTGGTGAAAGCGACTGTCACCTGCGTGTGGGAAGTGAGCGCTACCTGCTTCCTGACAAAAGTTCTCATGGTGCTTCGCACCGAGACAACGCAGTCGAGCTTCCACGTCGATGCCTTAAATGTTTCTTGTCCGGGAGCCGAATGCGGCCGGGGAGCTTCATCTGTGACCTTGACCGATCGCCTCTGTTGACTCGTTAAACACGTGCGTTGTAGTACTGTTGTGCCCCAGTTACATCAGTCACCTCGGGACACTTTGGTTTAAGTATACAAATACGTATTGTAGATGTGCTTTTGTTTACGTTTACTTTGAGCACACAAAAAGTGTGAACAATGTCTGCTACGTCTGCCCTTCTCAATTGCCGTGTTAAGAACGCGTGACTGCGATGCGATCAAAGGGCCAATAAAGTAGCGACGCTCTAATGCACATGCGCGGAAGTTACAATCGGCTGTATCGCAATCTATCCGTCTAAGGACAAAAAAGACGAGCCCCCTCTGCCTCGGAACACGCCGAACTGTGAGCGCTTGCTTGCTCGCTACACCAGCACTCATGGCTGCTGCCGTGACCAAATTATTTCAAACTTGGCGTCCTCAGTGCAGCCGAGAGCTCTTTCAGTGCTGCTTGCCTCTTGAGAAACTGAAGTGGAGGCCTACATTCCATATATAGCGCGCAGGAAGCCTAATCTACAATTGCATATTCTTGCGCAAAGCTGTCAGCTGCTCTGTCAGCCGCACTGACGGAAATTTGACGGGGCGTACATGCAAGTGAAACCACGTTATGTAACATGTTTTATAGATTGCGAAAGCTGATGTACAAAACATAAGTGTGGAAAGTTTCAGAAATACCAAAAAATTTTTATTCGTCATGAAAGTTTTTTTGCGTGCTGTTTTCTTGGAGTTAGCTTGATTGCCTCTCTTTATTGAAAAATGTTATTTATACACGCTTCGGCAGTTTTGTAAACAAGCATGCTGAGGAAGTAGTGAGGAATTTTAACCCCTCTGTCGTGAGCCCTTTTTCAATTGAAGGCCCGTAAAGTAAGCCAAAGAAGTTTTCTGTGTCCAATTTGAAAAAATTCTTTTTCAAAATATACACTACGTAAGAGTTGAAAATAACTTGTCAGAAGCACAAAGACGCATATGTTTAGCTAAACAAATTGGAAGTATGTAGTGTTAAAACGTTTTCTGTAATTTATCGCCGAACTCGGGAAAAACAGCAAAACAGGTTAGCGTGGCACTCCACCTCCTCGTCAATATTGATTCACTGTGCTTCGAAAAATGCTGTCCGTACTTCTTCATTGCCTGAAATGCTCATGTACACGCAGCGTGACAACGTCACCGTCACGCCTACGCCGTGTGCGCTTCTGTCGCAATCGATTCATGCCTGATCCCAGCCCGGCGACATCGTACCGCACGATTTCAGACGATAAGCACAAGAATTCAGGCAAAAATCATGACGAGGATGATGATATGTGGGGTTTAACGTCCTAAACCAACCATAAGATTACGAGAGACGCCGTAGTGGAGGGCTCCAAAAATTTTGACCACCTGGGGTTCTTTTACCTGCACCCAAATCTCAGCACACGGGCCTACACCATTCCCGCCTCAATCGGAAATGCAGCCGCTGCAGCCGGGGTTCGAACCCGCGACCGGCAGGTCGGCAGCCAAGTACCTTAGACACTAGACCACCACGGCGGGGCCGGCGAAAAATCACAGTCGCAGAAACACATAGACGTGTAATGCACAAGAAAATGTGCTGTTGTAAATTACTAGTGCGTTCTCTTATGAAAAAATTTAATGTGCTTTTATAAACAGGCTAATGTCATCCGACATCACAATCTTTAAACTGTCTAATGTCAGTCTAATGCGCTTTCCTAATGCCTACCTATTGTGAGTCTAGTAGTAATTGGCCACCGTTAGTCTATAGAGTTATGACATTAGGTAGGGAGGAGGTAAGGAGGTAAGTTTATTCACAGAAAGGCAGAGAGGTCGGACTCAGCGATAACTTGCTCTAGCCTGCTACTCTACACTGGGGGAAGGGAAAGGGGAAAATGAAGGTTAATGAATGACAATGGTGAGATAGAGAGGTGAGTATGTAGTGTTCTTTCTAGCTGAGACACATTTCATAGCCGCGCACATAGTCCAGTTGTTTCCAAAAAGGTTATAACTGCTCTTGTGACCACAGTTGCACTGTTGGTGTCTGGCCAAGGGCCCAACATAATCTCATCAGTTAATGACCTACTGCGATGTAGTTCAGTAGAAGAGATCAGTGTTTGTAGTTTACGTGCGTATGCTGGGCAGACACAAAAGATGTGCTCAAGTGTTTCTGGCACATCACAGTGTTCACAATTAGGACCAGTGTCACTGCGACCGATGGTATGTGCGTAACGTCTGGTGTACGCTACACCAAGACGAATGCGGTGGATCATACTTGTGAGTTTCCGTTTCAATTTAGGGGGCATGCGGAACCTCATTTCTGGGTCCCATTTGTGAAGTCGCTGGTGTCGCCGTTCCGCTTTGGTTTAGTGCTGAAGTGTGTAGCTGCGCATTACGCAGTGAAGCAGGGCGTTCGTGTCAGCTCGTGAAAACGCAATGCGTACTTCAGGTGCACTGCTTAAGGTATTTTCAGCTTCAGCGTCTGCCTCTTCGTTTCCCATCACGCCGCAATGAGCGGGAATCCACTGGAAAGTTATAGGATGACCATTTGTTGAAGCAACCTGAATAAGTTCTGCAATTTCTATTGCCAAGCTCTAATACGGACCTTGCTTCATGATGCAAATAGTGGCTTGCAAAGTGGGTTTGGCATCACAGAAAATCGTCCAGGCTCGAGTTCGCTCTCAGGAAATAAATCTTATTGCCTCCCGGAGAGCAACAAGCTCTGCGGCAGTTGATGTGGTTTTATGTTCCACTTTGAATCGTCGAGCGATATCCATGTCTGGGATGACAAAGGCTGCGGCGGAGGTGTTTAGCGTGGTGGACCCGTCGGTGTACACGTGCAGAGAATCACTGTACGTTGTATAAATGTGATATAGGGTGAGTTGTCTGAGGCCAACAGAAGAAATTAGCAACTTCTTCGTGATTCCAGGTATCGTAAAAGAAACAGGTGTTTAGGCAGGGCCCATGGAGGCACTGCAGGGTCATTTGGCGGAGAAAACCTTGATGGTATAATATTTTCATGGCGCGATAATACTGATGAGAAACTGCAATCTGGGTGAGTGGCGGGTAGTACAGACAGTGGGTGCTGTCTGTGTATGCTCAGCAATTGGAGGTAAACTCAAACTGGCTCGAAGAGCATGTATACACTGATGGGGCAAGCCCGAGCCTCTGCGATTGTCCCATTTGTTGAAGTACAACGCGGTAGAACCAAGCATCTTCGTAAGCATTGAGCTTCAACACTCTCTAACGTCTTCACACAACTAGGTCTCATATTGGAGAGCACCGGCATGCTGTATCGAATGTATCTCACAAATAGAGAATTGTACAATTGAAGTAGGGATCATTCTGACGGGCCCCATCTCGCTCCTGCTACGTGGCGAAGAACGTTCAATTTAGATTTAAGTACTGCGACATGCCTCGTCCACGATAGATCTCTGTGTACGACAACCCCAAGAAACTTGTGGTGCGTTACAGCAGGTATCACTGTCTCATTAAAAAATATCGGGTATTTCGACATATGCTTGCACGTGAACGAAAGCACTGCGCATTTGTCGATTGAAAGAGTGAGCCCCTGACATCGTAGATATTTGTATGTGATCGTCACTGCACGCTGTAATTGAGCTCGTAATTGCGGACGAGTAGTTCCGGATGCCCATATGCATATGTCATCAGCGTATGCACTGATCTTCATCGTGCTGGGAAGTTCTGCTGCTAGGCCGATCATTGACACATTGAATAGGATCGGGCTGAGAACTCCTCCTTGGGGAACACCACGATGAACCTTATATCGATCGGTGTCTCCGTTATTTGTCGTCATGTAAATGGTGCAGTTTTTAAGGTAGCTAAAAATCAAAGCGTACAGTCATCCACCGATGTCGAAATCTTCCAGTGCGTCAAGGATCGCATAATGCAGCACATTGTCGTAGGCACCCTTAATGTCTAAGAAGACCACCGCCACTAGTCTGCGTCGGCTTCTTTCCTCTTCAACGCTGGTGATCAAGTCGACCACACCATCAATGGCAGATCGGCCTCTTCTGAAGCCATTCATTAATGCAGGAAAGGAGTTGTTGCTCTCTAGAAGCCACTCTAATCTTGACAGTACCATTCTTTCCATCCCTTTTCTGGCACAGCTGGCTAAGGCGATTGGTCTGTAGGAGGTAAGTGCATAAGGACACTTCCCTGGCTTAAGCAATGCAATAATGCGACTGCGTTTCCAATTAGCTGGGACTTCTCCTGACTCCCATGAGGTGTTATAATGAGATAACAGGATACGTCGTGCCTCTGTATCAAGATGGTTGAATGAAGCATACGTGATTCCGTCAGGTCCTGGTGCCGATGATCGGCGGGAGGCAGAAATCGCAGCGTCACGCTCATGCATTGTAAAACGTACATCAAGGCGCTTGTCAGACGATGGAGGCGCAACGGTAGTAAGAGGCTGATTAGTGGCAAGACCATCAGTGGTGCCCACGATGAGGCTACAGTATTCACTGGCTATCTCAACTTCTGTCCGTCCCTGATGTAGAGCAACAGCTTGAAATGGTTGACGTTGTTGGGGAGTTGTCTGCAAACTTCGTACCAACCGCCAGATCTTAGATAGAGGTCGCCTGGGGTCTAGAGATCTACAAAAATTTTTCCAACTTTGCCTGTCAATCTTGTCAAGATGCCGAAGAACATGTCGTTGAGCTCGACGACAGGCGGAAAGGTCTGAAGGTGACTTTGTTCGTCTGTACCGGCGTTCGGCATGGCGATGGATTGCACGAAGGGCCTCGTAATGGGAGTCAACTGCTGATATCTGCATCGGTAGGTTAACGTGTTTGATTGTGTCACACAGTAAAAAAGCAATGATGTTCTCTATCTCAGATGGATCAGTCATGTGCTCAAAGCCAGACTTGACAGATACCTTGAACAGTGTCCAGTCGGTTTGACGGGTGCAGCGTGTGTGCGTGCGGCGAAACCACCTGAACTGAACATAGGTTGGAAGGTGGTCACTGCCGTGAGTGTTCAAATCTGTGCACCAACATGCGGAAGACAGAAGGCTTCTGGAAATGAAACAGAGGTAGAGGCAGCTGCTGTAGGACGTGCGACGAACAAATGCAGGTGATCCATCGTTGAGTACGCCTAGTCCATAGTTGTATATAAAATTGGCCAAATCTCTTCCGTGATAATTCTTTGTAGTGCTACCCCAGAGAGGATGATGTGCATTAAAATCTCCGATCACATTGTGTGGCCTTTGTGCTGCTTGGAGAATGGTCCCCAGGTGAAAGCAGTTCATTTGTGCGCTTGGGTGTATGTATCCTCCTATTACTGAGAATGTCCGCTTTTTATGTGTTATAGTCCGGCTCACGTAATCATTGCTGGTATGCGACGCGACTTAATATGTCCCAAGAACGTCAAACCACGGCGTATACAAACGAGAACTTTGCTCGTACGTTGACCACTGTGGGATCAAATCTGGATATATCCAGATATACGAAAAGTTGAAACCATATTCGGTTCACATACAACGATAACAAGAAATTGATATTTAAAAACCCATTGTCTGATTTCTGACAGACGGCCGCGTAGGCCACAAGCATTCCAATGCATAACAAGCGACTGGCGCATGCGCTCTTCGAACATCAGCGCCATGTTCACTTACTGAAGCACCAGTAGAAGAGGCTCCAAAACCTCAAGTAGCTGCACAGCCGCCTTAGCAGCGGGAGTGTTTAGGCTGCTGAGAATCTTACGCATTGAATCCATCAAATTTTTAAGCATAGCCTTGACATCTGCGTTGTCCATCTTCTTGTTTTCTTCATTGGGGGTAGGGGCACTATGTGATGATGGCGCTATCGTAGCTTTTGACGGTAATGAAGGCCACTGAGTTTCCGACGTGGGGAGAGCCAATGACATTAGAGTTTCTGATTACTATAGTTCAGCGTAAGTCTATAGAGGCCCGACATGAGAGTTTCTGATGACCATTGGCTAGCGATAGTCCATAGAGTCCTGACATCTGAGTGTCTCATGGCCGTTGTCTAGTGAACTGCTATCGAGCATATGCAATAGGTTGACATCAAACGTCGCGTTGTAGACTAAGGTCCTATGCCATCAACAGAACATTTGCTGAAAAGCAGATCAATAAATCGCTTCTTTATTAATATGAAAGTGTGCACAAATTACAGGATTGTGAAGGAAATACCATCAGGCCACTTCCACCAACGAACAGATCATAGTTTTTTACACGTCGGAATCTTTCGAAGCCGATAAATAATGCTTCAAGTATATAATGCCTGCATTTGGAAACACGCATTACATTGTCAAGCAATTAAGTTCGAATAGGACAACGAAGGCGTCTAGTTCGTCCTCGTTTACAATTATGGCGAACGTCCTGTTTCATATGTACAAACAAAGAAAGAAACACCAAATGAGACATTTCAAGGAATAACTGCATTTGCATTTAATTTTCAACTTTGCACTGATGATAGGGTCTTTTGTAGCACCGTCGTGGTGGCCCCGCTGCTGTATTTAAAACCTGCAAGAGAGAACATGAAAACTTAGAAGGCCCTGAAACATAAATTTTATCGCAGCACATGAATAGACATTACAATTGATGAGTTTGCCTTTTTTAAATAGTGATATACATTTATCAGTTATATTAAATAATCCCTTTGAATTCAATGTCGAACCACATAGCCTTGACTTCATGCTGCGTAGAAAAAAAATAACCACTATACACCAGTTCCGAGGGCTGCCGATTGATCACTAATTGGAGAGAAGCCAGCTATCATGAACAGAGGAGTCAGTGGAGTCAGCTTCTATAAGGCAATATTGCAGAATAACCTCCTTACACGATTCCAATGGCACCCAATGTATGACTACGGCATGCAACAGTGGGTGTATATTCCACAACTGTGTTTTACACAAAGCTTCCACATTAAAATCCCTCTTCTTTAACTGAGAACTATTGAGGGCTCACGCTCAGAGGTGCAAAGTCATAGGCGTGTGCAGGGTTTTCCTACACTTGGGTGGCAGGGAGGTTCACCACGGCACTCCCCCTTACTTAGTTAAGTAAGTTTCTAATTGTGTAGCCCCCCTCTTAGTTAACAAGTTGGGGGAGGAAGGGCTGCCCCCACTCTTAAGCGCACGCCTATGTGCAAGATGAAATTGAGCAACAAACAGGCACACGAAATGTAGAGCTACATCTAGGTGATACAGCTACACAACTCTAGTGAAAACAGTTAAGAAATTGTGCTTTTTGTAACCTACAGTATATTACACAGATATGCATGTTGTAACATGTTACAGGTCGTTTCTACACATCTTTCTACAAGCAACAGGTGTGAGGAAGCAAGCAAAACATTTTTGTACCCTTGATTATTTTTGCATATTATTCAATAGCTAAATATACATTATTTAGGTACCTTGAAGAGGTGACAGAAGCTTTATAAAAAAACTAAATATTTTTACCTAGCTCCATGCTTTAGAGTGCACATCAGTTGGCCATGTTGACAACAAGTATTTCAAATTATGAAATTGATTGCTGGTCAATAATAAGCACAAGAATCTACACTGGGGTGTGTTGGCATTTACTGAACATTTTGATAGGACAAGGATAGGAACTCTTTCTAAAGAAAACTTTCAACAGCAGAAAAAACATGCACAATCAAAAGGGCAACAACACGAGCTAGCATTACTTTGTTTCCTCTCCCTTTTCTCTGTTAATATTTTGCCGTATCTTACAAAAGTTTCTACGCGATGAATTACCAACCCGACCAAACACTTGCGTTACTCAAGTATTTAAGGAAATAGCACATCACAGTGTTGAACTCGTGATTATTTTAGACCATGCAGATGCCAAAATTATCGCCTGAACTCTTACGTCACAGAGATAATACAATTTAGAGTGTATGTAGGAGCTCAGTGAGGAAATAAAATGTACACTCAGGAGTGAACAGTATCACGAGCTATGACGCAGACAAGAAAAGAATAATGGGTGCAGCAGCCCATGTATTTGCTTGCACTCCTGTTTCCTCCCAAGTACGTACCAACATGCGCAGTATGGTCAACATATATGTACAGTACTCACGGATTGAAACACGACATTCGTAGCGCGTGGCCACCAATGCATGTGCCGCTGCTCATAGGTGCTCGCGGAACCAGGATGTTGCACTGTTGTATAGAGTGAGGGCAAAACAGCGAAAGAGCAGGCTTACTCCTTCCGGTCGCTAAAGAGTTGGCATTTAGTTCACAAAGTGCACACTGCCAGCGTGGCGCAAGAAGGCTCGCGCATTTTCGCATGGATGCAGCCCGAATCAATGGGACTGTGCGAACCATTTATATAGTGACCATTATATAGTATATCGAGAGCAGACAACGCTCTCGATCGGCGCCCTTCGACGAAGGGGCACGTAGGCTGTGCAAGTAAGTAATTGGATACCGCTAAAATGTTGCGCCTGAAATGCGCTCGTTGACATAATAAATAGCTGCACAAAAGCATAAAAAGTTTTTGAAGCTTTTTGTCACAATTAAAAAGAAAAGCACCAGCCACGGGCCTGTTTCCGTGTAGCCATAAAACAATAACTAAGTACTTTCTTGTCTCGCCCCAAGCAGTGAATAGTGCGGCTATTTTGCGTGGCAAGCATTTGTAGAGCTGTCGGCCACAGAAGAACGAGCGAGCTTCTCACATTTTTATTCGACAATAGGCCGCAGTTTGCCCTAACCACACTAATACATGATATTATTTCCATGTTGCATGAAGGAAAGCAAGCCACGCATTTTCTTTCTTTTCGAGACAGAAACCACAAAATAAATTTTTATGCTTTTTTGCAGATGTTTATCATCTCTACAAACGCACACAAGGCGCAATCTACTAACTGAATCCTGCGTCCTACTTGCACAGCATGCGTACTGCATTGCCTAAGCACGCAGAACGAGAGGGTCGTCTGCTGGCGTGGCAATAAAAGTGGTGCGCAGCAGCGAGCCAGTTTGGTAGACATGCGAATGTGCGCGAGCTCTGCAGCGCTGCCCTGGTAGTGTACACGTGGTGAACTACAGGCCGACAATTTGGCAATCAGAACGAGTAGCCATGCTCTATAGGTCTTCCCCGTATCGCCCTATACCACAACGCAACACATTGGTTCTGCGCGCACCCACGAGCGGTGGCACATGTACCGTAAGCCTCACGCTCCGAGTGCCGTGTTTCAATCCGTGAGTACTGTACTTCCAAAAGAACATGAGTTCATTCAACAAGTTAACTTTGCCGTCCAACAAGGCTATTCAAGGCACTATCACACAGATTACACTTCTCTGCATGATAGGCCTCTATGTCTTGTGAGCTGTGTTACATAAACACATTCATGGTGTTGTCATAGATTGTAGTGGCAACATGTTCCAAACAATGTGTTGAAACATGAGTATGTGCTGCCTCTCAAATTTGTATTTCTGCACCAAAAGCTGTCCTTAATTCAGATGATCAAACTCTCAGGCATAAGGATTATCCAAGAAGGCTTTGTTAGAAAGGAATAAGTACTTGCATGCTGCACGATGTTACTTAAAACAAGATCGCACAACTTAAAAAATACCACAAATCTGCTCATACATGTGAAAATTCGAAAACGAGCTGAAACAACAACCCCCCTGACTTCCTTGAA
Organism: Rhipicephalus microplus; assembly: GCF_043290135.1. Lineage (NCBI taxonomy): Eukaryota > Metazoa > Arthropoda > Arachnida > Ixodida > Ixodidae > Rhipicephalus > Rhipicephalus microplus. The sequence continues at coordinate 422,128,981 of NC_134710.1, read as the reverse complement.
CACGAATTCGCCGAATTCTTGCGGCAGAATGTGCACATAGCACAAGCGTGCTTATTTATATTCATCAAATTTTTAGACTTCAATGTTGTTTGCGGTCCCTTCAAAAAGGATAAAAATTTAATGACACTTCTACTAGTAAAAAAAACTTAGTTAAAAATCCTTTATTTTCACTAAAAAAATTTTAAGGTAAAAGCAATCATCACGACAATAAGCGAAACATGATTATAAGTAAGATTTCATTGCACACATTTTCATGGCAGTCCAAACAATACAGATGTTGATGGAGAACACTTAAAAAAAACCAACAAATACTATAAGAAGGAATGTCAATGCAGCCAACTTTCCAACTTATGTGATATTTAGCACAATGTAACACAAAGACCATGAGAGAGCACGCGGCACGTGCCCCAACTTTATAAAAAATGGTTTATTGCAACCGAAGCATTGAAAATACAGGGTGAGCATCATGCCGTAAATTTCTGTGCTTCCGTTACAATAAGCCATTTTGTTTAAAGGGCACCGGTCTCATCCTTGTGTTATATTCAGCTAAATATTACTTATCGTTTAACAAACACTGTTGAATGTTTTTCCTTGTGCAACGCTTTAACAAGAAATCTTGCCTTGCTCAAGACAGCAGTGACAAGGAACAGCTGTTCCCATTATCAAGACGCCTCCAAGTGTCACAACGTTGGCTCCGGCACCATTCCATGTTCAATGATTACCAACCAAATGATGCATGTTCCATGTCCAAGGATTACTGCACTGAAGTGCAGGACATAGGCTTCCCACACCTAAGCAAAAAGACAGTGTATTCTAAACCTCAATAGGTGTTATCTGTCCGAACTATCACTCTGTGGTAACAAAAAGAAATGCCTACCACTTAATAAAGCTCGTTAGGGCTTGCAAAAAGACTGCTCCAATCGCGCACTGCAACCTGTCCTCTGTGTCAGGACCATGAACAGCTGCCATCGCTGATACATACATAAAAGATACCACAAAATATTACTTTCACAAAAACAAACGTTACATCACACACAGATAGTGAGTACCAAACATGTCTTAGCAAAGTGTATACTGATACATTAACCGTAGCTGTGGCATTGCACGTACGCGTCCGCTTTAGCTACGGGAAGTGCGTGGTTCGATCACCAGTGCCAGCCGGCAACCCACCGGTAGCTAAACAGGGTACAGGCGGGCTTCGAGGGGCTGTGACGCGTCACCCCAGTGGTGAAGCTTACTCTGCCTGGAGGACTCTCAACCCGTTGCGTGGGACCCGGTATACTGATACATTAAAGGGTAAATCTTTGAATAAATGGGTCATGGCACAATCAAAACAGGCAATATTGAACTAGCCCCTTATTGCTGACAATTAAAAGAGTGCCAATGAATGTTTCGCATTCACAAACTACGTAATAACACTACGCAGAGCATGCACATGTGTGAGGGTGATCTAAATGATGAAAACAATATTTGCAAAGAGTGCATGGTTTATGCGCACATGGCGTGTGTAAGAGCGAGCCATACATATTGTATTACATCATAAATCCAAGCTATTCAGGAAACAAACTATTGGTACTCTGAAGCAAATTCCCATGTAGTTTGACTTTCGTTCACACAAGCTATCTTAGAATTTTTTTATTCCATATGCTCTTCCCCAAATTATTATATTCTGAAGCTTTCTGTACATCTGGCAACATATGAATAGGACCTTTTTGCTTCTAATTTACTGCGTCACAAAAGATACAACATCAACGAATGCTACACACAGGTTATACATTCTTGTGACACAAGCAAGCAGGTGAGATTAGTACAACACTGATGTAAAAAATAAAGCTTGAAAATACAACTTCAAGCACCACACAATCAAGCAACAATTATACTACATGAGCGCATTGTAAGTTATTTGTGATTGAGCACCTCGTATGCTTCAAGAAGAAAATAATTTAAATAGCTAACAAAATTTCACACAAATATTGCAACAAAGGGTGTCATGTACTAGCTTAATTAACTAAATTGAATTCCCATATTTTTCTACTAACACTCGATATCAACATATCTTCAATGCAGCAGTAGGAGTCTACTCTTAGTTTCAGCACATAGTGTAGATTACTGAAAAACGTATAGTTCAAGTTAGCTCTCTTAAAATATTTATGAGGCAGCTAGGGTGAAATCCTGACCATAGAAAAATTACATGGATTTCTGGCACAAGGATTTGGAGCGCAGCCACGAAAACATCATTCGTGTGTGCTTGACAGGGCTGTGCGTTTTTTTATCTACGAGCCCAGTCGTGTGATTGTTTTGCACGTAAAAACGCACAAACCATCGAGTTAGGTGAACGTGAACTGCTCTCGCAACACCAGTATGTATAAAAGCAAGCACTTTTACAGGGCGACAAGGGATCAAAGGATAGCCACGTGCAGTAAACAGCCGAGGAATGACAGAACGGCAAGAGGCTTGCATGACCGAACGATAGATCATGTAGCGCAACGCAAATCTAAAACATGCAATCAACGCACATAGCGACTGTTTCTTACAGTGATATAAAATAAGCCACCTCAAAACATACCTATCGGGTCTCTGGTTCGTCATCCCCGCTGTGCCAACAAGCCGCCCGGGCCATCGCTTCCTGCATACCATTTGTCACGCAATGAAGTAACCCAGTTACGTAGTTCAGCGACTTTCTTCAACTTACCGAAGTTTTGGCATAGGCTGTGCACTCTTCAGTCGCCCGTCAAAAAGCTCACGCTCTCGCATAACATAAGTCACTGCTTGTGACACCAGGGGTCGAGCATTGTCTTCGAAAGCACACTGGACATTGAATCACGCAAAGAACACGAGTAATTTATAAATGGAGGAAGAAACCATTTTTCGGAGCGAACACGAAGGCGCGCCTCCGATGTGGCTTTTTGGAGCAGGGAACGTACGGCCAGTCATCGTCCGCCACTCGATCAAAGCAGCAGAACTTCCCGACACGCAGAAAGTATCCTGTAGACCAATTGATTGATTTGTGGGGTTTAACGTCCCAAAACCACCATATGATTATGAGAGACGCCGTAGTGGAGGGCTTCTGTAGACCAATTCCAAAGGAGGATCAGTATACAATTCACGCAATAACTATCAACACGGCAATTATGTAACCGCGGACTTGCTGCACATGTTCTTGCGTGAAGCTGGTGGTGAGCCTGCAGTACAACGAGGTCTGTTGCAAATGCTGATTTACAAGCTTAATCAAAATAAGTGAGCAGGTGGCAGCACTAACAAGTCACTATATAAATATTTTAATGTAACAATGAAGTGTATTCATGAGTTTTTAAGCCAAATGAAGCCTTTTTAACTATTAATTTGCAATATGTGTAGTTATGCAGTTGTTTTTATTTTGTTTTGCACAACAAAAAAAAAGGTTTCACAACTCATGTCAACAGCAATGGCCATCTCTGAGTCTCTGCAACACAATGTCAATAAGTACAGATCTCAAGGGCAATGCTTTTGCTGCAGCGGCTTTGTTCGTGTGCAGAAAAGAATGAATGGCATAGATTCCTGCTCGACAGGGAAGAAAAGAATCTGACAAGGGTGTACGTTCCTTTACGTCTCTACGCAGTGGTGTTCTGTGGTGGCGTAGCCAGGGGTTGGCACACCGAGTCCGTAACCCCTTTCTGCCCTCCCCCCTCCCCGCGCCTTTCGGGCGATTTTTTTTTCGGCGTGGCATAGATAGAGCGAAATGACTACTCGCCTGCCCCCCTCCCCGTTCCCCGAGATCAATGAGGGATTCCTTTTCTTACCCTTCCTTGATTTTTTTGTTTTTTTCATCTACGCCGCTGTCTCTACGTGACAGCTAGCATTGTGACAGAAAAACAGTGGCGGGGTGAGAGGCATGAATGCGCATTCAAACTTCTCTCTTCCTCTCCATCACGCCTTTGCTCTCCACCACCTACCGGTGGCGGGTTGGGGGGAGAGGGGCACACATTTGGCAGCTGCCGCTCCCAGCCATATTTTTGTTGTAAAAGTATGACTGATATTGAAATACGCTTTCTTATGCTCACTACAATGATACGATGAGTTTATCTCGTGTGCTGCCCTCGGTGTCCACTGAGCCCCACCGCGGTGGTCTAGAGGCTAAGGTACCGGGCTGCGAACCCGCAGATCATGGTATCGAATCCCGACTGCGGGGGCTTCATTTTCGATGGAGGCGGCATTGTAGGCCTGTGTGCTCAGAATTGGGTAAAGAACCCCAGGTAGTCGAAATTTCCTGAGCCCTCCCCTACAGCGTTTCTCGTAATTATAACGTGGTTTTGGGACGTCCAACCCTACAAATCAATCAATCATCGGTGTCCACTGATCGGCTAATATAACCATCCCCCTCCATGCAAATGGCAATAGGCACGTCTATGCAACTGTTTGGGGTACACCTTCAGCGTAAGCGATCGACGCAATGCCTGTTAGATTTAAATACATATTCAAAATTTATGCGCACGAGGTGGTGGAAAGCACCCCTGAATGGCCCAGTAAAGTTTGCCTCCACATCGTCCTTCTGGCACGAATATCTCATCATCTATAATAATATAATAATAATAATAATAATAATAATAATAATAATAATAATAATAATAATAATCGTTATCGTTGTTGTTTTCAGATGCACATGTACAACCTTATAATTGTATCTGGGCACGCTACATGAATAAGTAAATAATAAATCATAGATTACTAATGAAATCGCAAGCATTAGATGCCTCATTAAATGTAAAATTTGACCATTGGCAGCGTCTCGCATCCTGCAATGTAGGGAACGATAGATGCATGCAAAAAGTAATCACCGCGAGATGACGTGTCATTATAGCGCCACATGATAAAGTCATTACATCGCACACAATCCCATCATAGCTTGTCCAAAGGCTGGCTGGCTGATTGGCTACGCAAAGCGGTGTCATTAACCGTGGAGAAAATGCATAACCACATTAGTTGCAGAAAGTTTTCGAAGGGCGGCCGGATGAACACATCCACTGATTGGAAAAAAGAAAGAGATGGCTATCGCCTTCGAGTTGTCTTACGTGAATTATAGAATAAGAGACCCTGAAATAATAATAATAATAATAATAATAATAATAATAATATTATTATTATTATTATTATTATTATTATTATTATTATTATAATTATTATTATTATTATTATTATTATTATTATTATTATTATTATTATTATTATTATTATTATTATTATTATTATTATTATTGCTCTTATGCTCTAGCTGATTTACACTTAAGCATGAGTACGAAAACTTTCTCTTCATGTCGATGTACTATTTACTGAAACATGGTCGAAAAATCTATGGGGATACAAACTGTTTAGTGTTTTAGATTTCCGAAAGACAACATGTAAGTAAATGTGAAGAACAGCAAGTAATTGAATCAGATTTAGGTGCACGTTAAGAAATCAGACATCGTCGAAATTTCTGAAGCACTCCGCTACGGCGTTCTTCATTATCATATAGTGATTTTGGGATCTATAATTCCCGCGATAATTACATTTACTAGCAAAAATTGAGTTTTTGTTGGTTCTAAAAGATTAACGAATTTTTTTTTCATTGTGATGTGTTTTGACATTAGGACACACACTGGAAAGTATGCGTATTTTGATCATCAGAAATACTGGTGCATGTTGTCATCTGAGTCTCTATTGCACACCTGATGCTAAGAGACATTAGGCTTTGCAGGTCTAATGTCCATCTATTGACTCATTAGGTGTGCATTATATGCACATTATACTCTCAAAATTCGTTTTCATAAGGGTTTGCTTCCTTGAAGTAGCGAGTAAGGTGTCGTCATCTTACGGCTGGCGTGAAGCTGCGTAGCACCACCGCTTTTGGCCAGAGGAACCACTCTTGTGAAATTTTATCCTACTCTATAATGTAAATAGACGCCAGAAAATAATATTGACGCAGCTACCACTTCCCCTGTTTGTTTGTTTTTACTGCAAAAGTTAGCGGCGTGTTATCGTAGCAAGCATGAGTTTATCAGTGGCGGAATGTCAGCTGGCATGCAGTGCAGGCAATGAAGCAGGCGACCAGAAAATATTCGAGAGGGAGTCGCCATCACGGCACAACACTGCCTTTCCTTGTCTTATGCGTACACGCGGTCCGCTTTGCAGAAATTGTTTCCAATTATTTTCTATGTAACATTAGCGATCGAACAAAGTTATCTTTTTTTAAACCATCGAGAGTAGTTACTGGCGCTTCGGCTTTTCAAGCCATTCGTTCCGTAATGACGCAAGGCAGTCCCATCCCTCCCAGCTCCATCCGGTGACTGCAGTGCCACGGCGAGTCATGGCGCAAACTAATACGAGTGCCCAAGCGCTCGGTGCTTTTCTGACGTTGGCGCGTGGCCTGGGCACACAAATGCGCGAATATGCTTGATGGCTTTAGCCCGTATCGGTGCGCTGACGTCGGCTGTCATTGCACTGGCTGTTCAGTGTACTATCGGGGTTTCAGGACTTCCTCTATTTTGGTGTTGTTTGGTGGTTCGGTATTGTTTGGGGTGTTGTTTAGTTTCAGGGCTTCCTCTATTTTGGTGTTGTTTAGCGGTAGTGTTGGATGACCAACATCCCACGTCGATGTGATTATACACGAGGGCTCTTATTTACACGACTCTTACCGAAAGCTTGAACAAAGACAACACCACACGAAACACCGTGACGTCATAAATTTTGATGGCGTTTATTGGATTCTTCATTGCTTCTACTCAATGAAATCGAAGGCCACTCTCAGAGACAAATGAGCATACAAAGTTTCAAAAAATACCACCAAGTCGATTGCGAAAATACAAAAAATATATTTTGAAAATGTTGATGACAGACGCAAATTTTTTGGCCAAAATTTCTGAATTTAAACTTCAACCATGATTATTGCGGCTAATATTATAATTACGATAGTGATACGTATAGCATTGACTTCAGAGTTCTCAGTGTGCACTTTGACAATTTAAAAGAAGTCACTGCTTCTTTTTACTTTCTATTTTACACTTTTGTAGAGTAAACACAAGAAGCTCGTGAATCAAATGCGAAGAAGTGGAATGTTGCACAGCAAACTAATGTTGGGAGTCCAAAGTTTGTACAATGTGATTTCACCAATGCCCCACTGCCACTGCAGAGAACACTAAACTTGACGAGAGTACAGTACCAGAGACCTATATATCCCTGCCGAGGGCCTTCTCCAACAGTATATTTAGGAGCCCTTAAACTCAATCACGTCAGAACAAAATACATTATAACATCTGGTGGCCGTATAGTCCCACAGATCATCGCAGCACAACACCACCATTCACAGAATGGGCACTTAGCTTATATTACCTGGTCATTTAATATAAAAAATATTTTTATTGAAGCCTAAACAAGATGAACAAATATAAGTAAGCTGAAAAATCCATTTCGCATCCAACATTTACAGTGATTAGATATATATCCACGGTGCAGGTGGCACTGCTAATAGCTTTATTAATTAAGCTTGAAGTATCCTGAATATACATGTTAAAGTTACACAATAAAAAATCAGTGAGCTAAAAAAAAATTCCTAAAATGGCTCACTGGGACCCTCATAAGCAAAACGAACCATTTGGTATAATAACAATGCGTCTCGGATCCCCTTCTAAGATGTCTGAATTGGCTCCTCATTAGCTTCAAATTATACTGCACACTCCATTTCACCATTTAACAATATGAAAAATGTTTCATGCTGTATACTCAATGAATTTCCGCCTAATGACATATCTTTTTCCTAAATATTCATGGCTGAACAGCAAAGTAAGGTAATGCAAATGTGTAAATAATAGTGGATATAAAAGAGACACTGAAAATGAAGTATAAAGCAAAGAGCTTATTTTGACTGCGTTTTAGACAAAAAAGTATTGCAATCACCCGACCAACAATGCAAAGCTATTCCCTATGCGATGTATGGAAGGGAAGAGAAGGACAGCTGAGGAAGCACTTGTGCTAACAATGACATTACAATTTAAAGAGCCATGTAAATTGAAATTGCAGGCAAGGAGCGATGTGGTACGCAATGGTATACCATCTGATATGTAAACGATTGTTCAAATAAAAATAGAATCTGTGTTAGTGTTGCTATAGTGTCAATCATACTAGCGGATATGTCAATCTATGTATTTACAGCTTATATTCACAAGAACCATCAATTCACTTATGTTTGAAAGACACAATATGCGAAGACAGTTAGTGCTTTAGGTTTTTAACGAATTACCACACAGTAGAGCAGCACCCGCATTTATGTGGTCATAGCCGAACACATTTTGGTGAGAGCAAATATTTCTAGGAAGGAGAAGAAAATAAATGGCGATATTTTGGGCCCATCGCGCCATAAAGCGTTTTTAAATGGCTAATAGAAATGTCATGCCAAAGACAAAAGTAGATAGGGAAACATTGAGGAAACAAAAAGCGCTTGGACGAGCGCGCAAACGTCTGCAATCGCGCGCTTATTTCTGTTCAGACTGCCCGTACGCTGCCATGTTGATCAGCCTCCACAAAGAGGACGCACCCACCTTGAAGCGTGCCCTCACTGGCGGGCACTGACGGAAAAATAATATATATAATTGCCCTTCATTCTTTTATTCAGGTAACTTAGAGGCACTCTTACCAGCTTGAGAAGCGAAGTTCAGTCAACGAATGATGTTTCTCACAATAGTGTTGCAACAGGACTAGCAGTATCTTGTATTTTAGCTTAAACAACGCATCATTGAATGTATTGGGAATATACATAGGGATATTCACTTTGTAAAACGTATCGTGATATACATACAAGATACCCAAAGAGTATCGATTACAGTATCTAAGAGACACTTATCTACGATACTGCCCAGCCCTGCATGCCAATGTGATGGACTTCTGTATAAAAGGGGGTATCATTCGAACATGTCTAATTACCAGCTGTTCCTAACATCAGGGGCAGAATTTGGCATCTTCGAAAATTCCAGTAGCATGCACCTATGAATATATATATTATGAAGTCTTGGTTTGGAAGACCTTTATTAGGCACGAAGAACCGGCAGCCGACAGCTGAGATGAACGGACCAAGATGATGATGCTACGTGACAACGATGAGGATGCATGAGCAACACATGATAATGATGATAATGTACAGATGAAGAGGATTGGTATACTAAATGCCCACACTAATTCCCCCCACGTGAAAGCGGCCAGCCTGGCCGCGGCAAGTCAAGGGGACAAAGAACGTCGCATGAAGGGCTTCATACGGGAGACATGGACGACCTCAGTAGTTCGATAACGGCGATCAGCTGGGGCTACAAGTGGCGTCACATGATAATTCACTGCTGAAGTTTCTTCAAGAACTGTGTACGGCCCAATAAACCGTGGCTGGAATTTGTCGCACAAACCAGGTGTGCGAATAGGCGTCAAAAGAAGCACTTCGTCTCTAGGTTGAAAGGATACAGCACGATGGGATTCATCATAAACCAGCTTTCTGTCTTGCTGTCGGGTTTCAGTGTTTATACGAGCACGTTGGCGGCTCTCTGCGAGCCGTAAAACGTATTCCTCTGAAGAGGATGGAGATGAATCCACATGGCAAGTAAAGAAAGAGACGTCCAGGAGAGAAGTAGGGGAGCATCCATAAACTAGGTAAAATGGTGAGTAGCCGGTTGTCCGCTGAATAGCCGTATTGTAGGCGAAAGTGACGAATGGTAGAACTACATCCCAGTTCTTGTGGTCCGGTTGAATGTAGGCGGCGATCATGTCAGAAAGAGTGCGGTGGAATCGCTCAATGAGGCCGTTAGTTTGGGGATGATAACTAGAGGCAGTCTTGTGAGTTGTGCCAGAAGCGCGAAGAAGTTCGTTCACTAGTTGTGAAAGGAAGGCCCTTCCACGGTCACTGAGCAATACACGTGGAGCACCATGACGCAGTATAATGGCTCGGAGAATGAAATCGGCAATTTCAGAAGCTGAACCGGTAGTGACGGAGGCCGTCTCGGCGTAGCGCGTCAAATGGTCAACGGCTGTTACTATCCATCGGTTTCCAGCAGCACTGACTGGAAGGGGGCCATAAAGATCGATGCCTACAACTTCGAATGGAGTGGCTGGGCACGGAAGAGGCTGTAGTGTACCGGCTGGAGCAGATGTGGGTAGTTTTCTAGATTGACAGGTAGTGCAGGACCCAACGTACCGAGCTACACTAGTGGTAATACCTGGCCAATAAAACCGACTTCGAAGGTGATCGTAGGTTTTGTGGTAACCAAGGTGACCTGCCGTCGTATGGTCATGAAGTGCTCTGAGGACTTCGGACCGAAGTGATCGGGGTAGAACGGGAACCCAGCGCTGACCATCAGGACGGTAAATTTTGCGGTACAGCACCGAGTTGTCCAGCTTGAACTGCGAGAGTTGGCGACGGAGCCTAGCATTAGGTGGACGGGAACTGCCAGTGAGGTAGCCTATAATACGTCGACAGTAGGGGTCAGCCAGCTGTTCAGAAGAAAAATCGTGCGGGTCGTCCGAAGGCAGCTGGTCCATAGAGGCGAGAGAGGAAACCGCCGTAGACGTGGTCTCCGAGGGCGTGTTGTGCAAAGTGATTGCGGAAACCCCGAGTGGAGTCGCTGGTAGTGGGCAGCGAGAGAGAGCATCGGCATCGCTATGCTTTCTGCCACACTTGTATACGATGTCAAAATCATACTCTTGTAGGCGTAGAATCCAGCGGCCGAGGCGTCCCGACAAGTTCTTGAGTGTCGAAAGCCAACATAAAGCATGGTGGTCGGTCACGATGGTGAAATGGCGGCCATGAAGATAGGGACGAAATTTCTGCACTGACCAAACGATGGCGAGGCACTCCTTCTCGGTGATCGTGTAGTTCCTCTCGGCTGCGGAGAGAACGCGGCTGGCGTACGCAACGACTCGCTCTCGCGAAGAGTTGTCGCGCTGGAGGAGCACGGCTCCTAAACCGTGGCCGCTAGCGTCTGTATGGAGGAAGGTCGGTGCACCATCGTGAAAGTGAGAAAGTACAGGATCGGTCGTGAGGGCACTCTTCAATTTGTCGAAAGCCGATTCACATTCCTGAGACCACTGAAAGGGCGTACCAGAAGCAAGTAGCTTATGTAGTGGTGCGGCTATGGAGGCAAAGTTTTGTATGAATCGCCGAAAGTAAGAGGCGAGACCAAGGAAACTTCGCAAATCTTTCGGCTTGTCAGGGCGAGGGAAGCGAAGCACCGCAGCAGTTTTCTCGGGGTCTGGACGAATTCCGTCCTTGCTCACAACATGACCGAGGACCTTGATAGATCTGCTGGCGAAATGGCACTTCTTGGTGTTAATTTGAAGACCAGCGCCCGCAAGGCAAGTCAGGACCTCGTCCAAGCGTTGCAGATGTTGAGGAAACGTCGATGAAAATACAACAATGTCATCGAGGTAACATAGGCAAGTCTTCCATTTCAAGCCACGCAGTACGGTGTCAATCAAGCGCTCAAAAGTTGCGGGCGCATTGCATAGACCAAACGGCATAACATTGAATTCGTATAGGCCGTCCGGGGTTGCAAACGCAGTTTTTTCTTTGTCCTCTTCGTGCATGGGGATTTGCCAATAGCCGGAACGCAAGTCGAGGCTTGAAAAGAATTCAGCACCTTGTAAAGAATCGAGGGCGTCGTCGATACGTGGCTTGGGGTATACGTCCTTCCTAGTGATCTTATTGAGTGCTCGGTAATCGACACAAAATCGTACGGAACCGTCTTTTTTACGCACCAGAACCACTGGAGAAGACCAAGGACTGGTTGAGGGTCGGATTATCTCCCGTTGCAGCATATCGTCTACGTTTTCCTCAATGATTTTTCGTTCGGCTAGGGAGACGTGGTACGGACGACGATGCACAATGGATGCTCCGTCGGTCTGAATACAATGTGCTGTAGCAGTTGTCTGACCCAGGCTGGATGAATGAACGTCAAAACAGTTGGCATGCTTTTGCAACAAATGAAGCAGCTGCTGCTTCTGCGAGTCTGTCAAGTCCTTGTTGATGGCTGCTGTAAAGGCCGAGGAAGCAGCATGATCTCCAGGATGGCCTTTAGAGGAGGCAGGGGTAAGAGGCACGACGCACACAGGCTCCAGATCGGCAACGCAGGCGACAGTAGTGCCCCGCGGCAGTAAAATTTTATCTGGTGTGGTGTTCGTAGCAGCGAGGACAGCTGATCTATTGTTGAAGCGAGCCACACCTGATGCGAGAGCTATGCCTTTATTAAGGCAACGGGGCGATGGAGTGACCAAAATGTCACCAGAGTCGACGTCGTTGGACAAAACTGTGACTAATTGATGTTCGTTCGGGGGTAACTCGATGTCTACAGCAGCGATGAGTCGAAGTGGCCTGTAGGTTTCGTCACTAAGCAAGTGGTCTGTGTCAGTAAGATAGATGACACGTTGTGCACAACAAATAGCCGCGGAAGCAGACGAAAGAAAGTCCCAGCCTAAAATGAGTTCGTTGGAGCACGGGGATAGCACAGCGAATTGTATGTGATGAAGAATGTCGTCGATTAGCACACGGGCAGTACAGAGAGCGGAAGGGCGAATCATCGTTCCCTGGGCTGTAACCAGTGTTGGTCCATCATAAGGCGTCGTGACTTTTCGAAGACGGGTACACAAATCAGCACGAATAATAGAAAACCCAGCCCCAGTGTCCACCAAAGCATCAACGTCCACGCCCTCAACTGAGACTGCAATCATATGTAAGGGCGCGCTGGAGGAATTGGAGTACTGTGTAGGAATGCAGTTTGTCCTCCAAAAACTGCATTGCTCAGTTTTCCGGACGCCGATCAGAAGCGAGGGAAGCAGGCTGAAGAGGAGAAGAGGAGCGACGGTAGGGCGATGGTGAACGGCGTCTGGTTGATCGAAGACTACTGCGCAGTTCACCGGATGCTGGCGGAGATGGAGACCGACGCGGCGGTGACGAATAACGACGGCCCTGGTACAAGGCTCCTGCGATATAGTCTCGTTCGCGTATGTCGTACCCTCGGCGCTCATCTTGCTGGCGCTTGCGGCAAAAGCGTGATATGTGACCACGATAGCCGCAATAATAGCACGTAGGGCGAGTCGATCGATAAGGAGGGTGGTAGCTTGTGTTAGATGCACCGGGAGAGAGAACAGTGAGAGGGACAGATGACGGCTCAGGCGGTGGTGATGCAAAGCTCGTGGGAAAGCTTCTGGGAGGTGCGGCAGCAACCGACGCGTACGTTCGTGGTGGCGACGTCGAGCTGACGGTGCCTGATGGTGCGGCGACGGCATGCGAGAACGATGGGAGAGTACGATCGACAGTGGGCTGCAGGTGGGCCATATGGGTCATGGACGTAAGCTCCTCCCTGATGACATCCCGCAATGACGTTGAAGAAGGCTGAATGGTACATACTGAAGGTAGTGTGAATCCCATTGATTCTAATTCTTCGCGTATTATCACCCTTATCGTTTCTCGTAGGTTTGGATCAGTCGTAATACGGGCCGCGTCACTGTCTGGTTGTAGGCGCATCGACTCAAGTTCTTCGAGGCGCTGACAGGTTGTCGCAACGTCAGCAACGGTAGCCGGATTCTGGATTGCAAGGGCATTGAATGCGACGGGTCCAATCCCCTTAAGAAGCTGGCGTACCTTGTCTGACTCTGTCATTGGGGTGTCAACCCGGCGGCAAAGTGAAAGGACATCCTCGATGTAGGATGTATACGACTCCCCGATGTGCTGTTTCCGAGTCGCAAGAGCTTTCTCTGCGAGAGCTGAACGAACAGCCGGTGTGCCAAAGACATGGCGAAGCTGATCTTTGAAGGCTGACCAGTCGGGGATGTCGATGTAGTGGTTGAGGAACCACGTCTTCGCGACACCCGTGAGGTAGAATGACACGTAAGCGAGTTTGTAGGTGTTATCCCACCGGTTAGCAGCGCCGACACGTTCGAAATCGTCCAGCCATTCCTCCACATCTTCCCCGCGCATACCAGCGAAGGGATGGGGCTCACGCTGGAGGCTGTTAATGACGTGAAAAGGCGCGGCACGCGGTGGCGGAGTGGGAACGGCTGCAGCACCGACCTCTTCTTGGTGCGACATATTTCCGGACACCTGGCCCAAGCGGCGACCTGAACGTAGCTCCAGGGGGTAGAGTGGTCGAGAGGATGACGGGGGATCCAACAGCACGCTCCACCACGTATGAAGTCTTGGTTTGGAAGACCTTTATTAGGCCCGAAGAACCGGCAGCCGACAGCTGAGATGAATGGACCAAGATGATGATGCTACGTGACAACGATGAGGATGCATGAGCAACACATGATAATGATGATAATGTACAGATGAAGAGGATTGGTATACTAAATGCCACCAATATATTGGGGATATGGTGCACAGCACTACTGTTTTTTGCGAATTTCATTCACTCAAGCTAACGCGCTGAAACTCATAGCATGTATTCGTAACGCTTACTGCGTGTTTTTGAGTTAACGCCTACTAGAATGTAAGTGCCATTAACTAATTTATTAAACACTTCTATGTCCTCACCTCTTTCGACACGCCGTACATGATATACCTATGTTACGCACACGACGCGTTCACATATTCAGCTATCGAGAATTCCTTCATTTCTGACACAAATAAATAGTTTTGAAGCATCGATTAAGTTCGCAGTCGAGGTACAATGCAATGTTGAGCCCCCATTCTGGGACGTCCTTGTCAAACGGGAGCAGCACAGTGTGATGCTTTCTGTGTACAGAAAGAGCAGGCACAACGGCAGGTACCTTGCGTAATGACTCCGTGCCCCCAACGAAGTAGCAGAGATCGGTGGTGGTTGCCTAACTTGCTGCCAGGACCAACGACATCTGCAGAACTACAAGAAGCAAAGCTGCTGGCCTAGAGTACGTGTACTAAAATCACCTGGCATGCTGCTTCACGAAGCCTGCGTTGAATTCAACGGAAGGGCTTACATTTGATTCGCAGGACATGACCATGTAATCCAAAAAATAAACGTGGTGCTATACTGTACGAATCTAGTTTCAGTGAGGATCGGGCTCGCGTTCTGCGCAAATACGACGTCCAAGCAACCCATCTTCTTACACCGAAATAACGTCATCAGCTAATAAGTCAAAACGACAAGGTCCCGAAAGCACAGTTTCCTGCCGTTATTTAGCGGATCCCTTGTAAAAATGGGAAACTTATAACAAGAGCTAAAACATCATGTCAGTGACGCCACCAAGAAAAAAAATGTCTTGAATTGCCTTGGATGAGCACGCAGAAAACTTCAGCCATGAAATGGACTGAGATAATGCCATGAACCTAAAAAAATCCACGCATCTTCACGAAGTGAATCGGACGTGTGGGTAAACGTGTTGGTGCCACGCGATATGCAACAAAGTCGGTGTTGCGTGATATGACTGTATGAAAAATATGGAGAATCGTAGGTGGCAGGTGGTGACATGAAAATCACATCGGGAACGTCATGTACAGCGTGATATACACGACACACTGACGGGGAACTTGCGTCGTAGTTTTAGCATAATCATCATCAACATCATCGTCATCATCAGCCTTACTACGCCCACTGAAGGACAAAGGCCTCTCCCATGTTCCGCGAAGCAACTCGGTCCTGTGCTTGCTCCTGCCACTTTGCACTCGCAAACTTCTTGATTTCATCTGCCCACCTAACTTTCTGTCTCCCCCTAACCCGCTTGCCTTCTCTGGGAATCAAGACAATTACCCTAATGACCAGCGGTTATTCTGCCTACGCGCTGCAAGCTTGATAAAAAATGAATAGGAAGGTGCGGTGCAGTGCCTGTGCGACACGTGTTTAGGACAGAGCCGCTAGAGGAGAAGAAGAAAAAAAGTAGCATTCTCTCCACAAACTGTTACCGAGCGCACGTCAGTCTCTCTGTCCTCAACATTGTTTGGTGCAGTAAAACCCGGGAGTAGACTGACGTCCTGCACCGAAGATGGACCACCTGTGACGAAGCAGAGGAATTTCCCGAGCCACCGCTACAAGGCTTGTCACGTCGGTTCTGAAGCTCTACAACCAGGGAAATCCTTCTCCGGCAGATCTGCAAGACATTTTTGGTGACCTTGAAGAGAAAGACGCGCCACTTGCAGATTTAAACAAAACGACTGCTCACCTTATAATCGAGGATACCGAGTATGTCGAGGAATTTACGGCAGCTCTCGAACATCACAACAATATCTCCAACATTATGCGCCGTGTCCACTACCTTCTTAACTGAGTTTAAAAGCCCACTGACAGCAATGCGCCTCGCCTGTCATCGCTACGGAAACCGAACCCCAAAGAGTTTCCGCTCCAGGAAGTCCCCAATCGCCATTGCGAGTCGCCCTACCGAAGTTACAGGTACTCGTTTTCTCTGATGAACTTCGGGAGTGGCATGGCTTCTGGGTGCAGTTTCACGTCACGATCCACAACAATCGCAAGCTTTCGGAAATTAAAAAGTACATTTTTTTCCTTCGTCGTCCATCACTTCATACTACGACATGGTGCACCTCGAGAACTACTAAGTGACCGAGGTCGAGCATTCCTATCAGAAGTCTTCATGGCTCTGCTTTCTGAATGCTATGTTGTTCTTTGCAATACCACGGCCTACAACCCGCAGACTAATGGGCTCACGGAGAGAATTAACCGCACCCTCGGCGATATGCTCGCGATGTATGTGACATCTCATCATACTAACTGGTATCGCAATCATCCCTTCATCACGTTCGCATACAACACCGCGACACAGTCTACCACTGGATTTTCACCTTTCTTTCTTCTTTAAAGACGCGAACCATCCCACATCATTGACACTCTCCTTCCATATCGTCCTGACGCATCCGATTGCCCATCTGTGTCCGAAGCTGCCCGAAAAGCGCAGGAGTGCCATGGACTCGCACCCACCTTTACGTCACAAGAACAGCAGCGCCAAAAAAAAAAACAACGCCGGCTCTTCAAGAAGCCCCAGCTGTTCCCCAGGATCGCTTGTATGGCTGGCTGTTCCTTACCAAACCCCCAGTCTTTCCTCAAAAATCGTCCCGAAATAGGAGGGCCCTTAGCACGTTTTGGAGCAATTCTCGGCGGTGAATTTTCTCATTGGGCCATTTTCCCCATTTGACGACATGCGCCGGCGTGGACGTCACATCGTCCACGTCGCCCGCCTTGAGCCATATCACAGCCCCCTGCCCCCAGACTCTTAGGTCACCCGAATGGCTCTTTTTCTGCGGGGGAAAAATGTGAAGAAGAAAACGCATTGTTGGCAAGCAACATCGCCACCGCTTAGGTACTGGGTTCGGGGCTTCTCTCGCTCGCCTCGTGCTGATCGTCGCCGGCATCTGCCTGACCGTTGATCTGCCCCGATCGTGTTTTCATCGTAGGGCCACCGTCGCAGCCCACGCCAATAAACGCCTTCTCATTAGCAAGAAAGAACAAAGATCAAAGAAAGACATTAAAAGTTGAAGGCAATAAATATATATCTTCCACTCAACGCTAGTGGTGTCTATCTCGGGAGGATATATCATTTTTTCAGCATTTTCCAGCGAGAGGGCGCGTTGACCATGCTCAGCATAAAGCCGTCGGAGTGAAGGTCGGCTCCCAGCTCGTTGCCATGCGCCGATGCGTGGTCATGTCGCATGCGTTCTTTGCTCCGCGAAGGGAAACGGCCTTATTCGCGCCAAAAATAAAGCAGTGCTTGAAAAAAAAAAAAAAACTCAAAACGCCAAGTTGTGCGCGGCTTTCAGAATCCTGAGTGATCGAGACCTATTAGGGCATTTCTTTACAGCTACAAAGTTTGCCCATCTACTTTGTGTGTACAAGCACACCGTCATGACATCCGTGCCGGCGTCGACGAGGCATGCGCCTTGACATTTTGTGGCCACTTAGGGATGACAAGTGTAGAGTTACTGTATATGCTACCTTAAGGTAGTATAATTGCGCCAAGGTAAGCCATTTTGGGTTTAAACGTCTTGTGTGAAAGCCACTCACAGCCCACGTAGAAGCAGCACTTGCGCTTCATAATTTTAGCGCTGCTATAATTATTTATTTCTTACTTGTTTTTTGTATCGTTAGTTATTTATTTTGTTATTTATTTATTTATATCATTATTCATTGCGTTATTTTCATTTTTTTCTCAAGGTCTGTGCTAATCTTGCTTGCTCTGGTCATGCCTACAAGCCTTGATTTTATACTTGCGTTCTCAGTATGTAATAATGAAACTAAGTGCGTCGGCTCGCAGAACATGAGAGATGTATGTTTAGAGTTGGTTACACATTAGCTTTGTCTTCTTTTCCGCACATTTTCCCCATTTTCAGGTCCGAAATAATTTGCCACATATTATTGCGATCGAGCCAGTCAGCGAAAAAGTTTTTCCTCGCATTGGGCTCCTACGTTAACTCTGTGAGAGAGCCAGCTGTAATTTTACTTTTTTCGACTGAATAAAGTGGGAGGGGGGAGGGGGGTTTCGATTGGAAGTAGCCGTGCGAAGCCAGTGTTAAGCGAGGCTCTTGTATTACGCTAGTGTTAGAATCACGACTCACAACAGATGGTGTGGATTGTTATTAACATGCGAAAGGAGCGTGAGTAGCAGAAGATTCATTTCGCTTAAGTTTTGAAAGCTGCAATAATTCACGCGCTAGCTCACACACCTTGCCGATAGCAATAATTCTAGTCTAGCTTCTTTTTTATTTTGAGTGTTTCAACCCACAAACCAGTTTAGACGTATGCAGCTGCCACAAGCTTAACAACTCTGCATGTATAACGTATTCACTGTATCTGTGGGTAATACAATGGAGCAGGTTTTGAAGTGCCGTAGATAGATAAAAAGAAGCCAAGCATTTATTCTTCCTAACTGAAGCCTAAAGCTTTGATACCAAAAACCATTTACCAGCATGCAAATAAAGTAGTACACAAGGACAAAGTGTAGCTGATGCCTTCTACCTAACGATCGAATTCACATGTTCGAGAAAATTGAAATATCCGTAGGGCTTTTATTGCACTCGTCACAATCTAAAACAATGGACACAAGTAAACATGGAAATATTAATTGCACTGCACCTCTATAGAACTACAGAAACTTATCATGAAGATTTTGTTGCCTTGCCATTCCCATTGTGGTTCTGGCAGTTCGGTGCACAGCAGCCTGTCATAGAGAAATAGCGCTTGGTTCATCTTATCGCATGAGCTGTACATCGTCAAATTCAACGCACAATGCTCTCGCCACAGCTAGTGGCTTCACTACATTTCTCGCGACCAACAGGCTATACTACCGAAGAAACTAGGCGAAAATAAAACAGCTGAGGTCAACCGCACGTGCGCTGCCCGGTATCCGCGGAGCATCGGCGTTGTTGGAGCGGTCTGCGTAGTGTTGGCTTCCCTGCATTGCAAATGAATGACCTATGACCGCATGATGACGTTAGACGAATAGCATTGCTGAAATTGTGTAAGGGTGAGTGAGTAGTGCCCGGAAAACAGTGGCGCAACTGTGCTACCTAAAGGTAGCATATACAAATACTCCAGACAGGTGTGGCCTAAGGGACGTCTGGTTTAACTAACACTCAATCTGACACCGCAACCCCACCAAAAAAGAAGAAAAACGTGCCAATGCAAGCCTCCGCAAGTGCCTACTGCATGAACGGGCCGTATCGTAGGCCGAGTTCTACCATTATTGACATGGAAAAGCTCTAGTAGGGGTGCCGTTCGTATTACGAAAAAGCCAATTCCTGTACATTTGTTGAGCGACTAGGGATGCTTTCTCTGTGAATAGCGTGGATCATTGAATCTCAAAATATGCACAATGTCCCACTGAGGAAAAAATGGCCGCATCATGTGCCACAAAGACAGAAGCCATTCATATAACTCTGCAGGCATCTTCAAGATTTCATTACATTGCTAAGCTCCGGTGCAATTGTACAAATCATTTTTGTTAAATGAGAATTTAGGTTGTAATCCTTGTTTGGGACACTCTTTCGGGGTGAAACGTAAACTGAAGAATTGAAAAGAAAATTACTTTGGGTTACTAGAGCAAGGACACTTTGACGAAAACTTTTGATTTCGGAGTAACGACAGGGCCGGGTTACATCCGTTATTTTTATTTCAGTAATGGTACTTGTAACGTGTACCCTTTTTTAAAGGTAACATAAGGCAAAAACACAGTTATTTTTGTTAGAAAGAGCAGTAAAATATTTAGTTATCTTTTTTCAGTAACAGGTACAACACTACTCCGAAGGCAACGCTCGGTAAGTATTGAAAGCATATATATATTTTTTTCTTGTGTAGACTTGATGATAGATCCCCACAGAAAATATTTATATTTGCACTTTAACAAAAAAGCGGCGTACCTTGAAAGAAATATAATATTAATAATAATAATTATATTAATAGTATATATTTTATTGCAGATAATGAAACAAACAACAAACAATGTTTCAGTGACCTACGGAAAAAGTTTTCTTTTTTTTAGTTTAAATACTTATATGCACTAGATTGAGCACAATATTTTTCTGAGTAATAAGCAATTTTGCTAATAGATAGGCTCGATTATTCATAAACTTCATGCTGCTTTATAAAAGCACTGAATTCTTGGCCAATCGCCCCCAGTGGTTATGAGTCACGAGCAATACGTGAAAAAGAAAAAGAATTTCAACTAATCACTCTCGGCCAACCAGCGTGGGTACGTGCCTTTATTATTAAGGAAAGGCAAAGCAAAAACAAAATGACAGGTTTTACCTTGACAAGATCTTGGTGTACCTTACGTCTTCTACTACTCCGATTTCGCTTTCTCTCTCTCTTTTTAAGTGGCTATGAATTCAACATTTATTATAAGGTACAGTGCGGGGAGACTCCCTTGCGAGTATGAGCGAAGATAATTAGGGGACCATACGAATCAGGAATTTGAATGGAATATTCGAAGCTTCTGGGAGTTTTCTCAACTTGTCTTCTTGAAATATATGCTGGATCGCTTACACGTTTGTTCGCACTGTAATATAAGCAAATAAGGGCTATCTGCTTGTTTTCAGTTTACTAAACTTGTCACTCAAAGTCTAGCAACATATCCTGCTCTTTCATTTAGGGCTTGGTGGGGGGTGGTGTTGGGCTATAGCTCTGTCGCTACGATGGCGACAACGTGCACTTTCCCGACGTCCATGTTCTCTTAGAATCGTCGTTGAGTGATATGTGGGGATTAACGTCCCAAAACCACGATATGAATATGAAAGACGCCATAGTGGAGGGCTCCGAAAGTTTTGACCACCTGGGGTTCTTTAACGTGCACCTAAACCTGAGCACACGGACCTACACTAATTCCGCCTCCATTGGAATGCAGCCACTGCAGCCGAGATTCACTCCCGTGACCTGCGGGTCAGCAGTCGAGTACCTTAGCCACATGACCACCGTGGCGGGCTATAGTATCGTCGTTGTTTTTGTTATTCAGCTTATGCGCGCTTTGATACGCATATCAAGTCTGTACGTCGTAACAATCATAACTTTTTTCTGCCAATACCATAGCGGAAATTACATGTTAGCAAGGAGACGTGTTTGTGGTGCATTGTGATCTAATTTGTAGAACCACTTGGTCACTATGCAGAGCGAAACGGTTGATCAGCAACTGTCAACCAACATAAATAAGGAATGCAGTCATGAAAATTACACCACTTGAAATACAAACATTAGTCGATTTTTTCACCATTGGAGGAGTCTCAATGAATTAAGGTGCTGTTAATCTATAAAATAGGCCACTTTAAGTCGATCGCTACGAATTGAACACAATCACGTTGAGTGGGCGAACAAGAAGATCACGCCGCACCTAAAGCACTATTCGAGAATACCCTTTAGCCAGTTGGACATTCCTGCGTGCCCTTTACGACGTATTCAAGTGCCCGAGAGAATCATCAGTGCGCGCTTAGTGCGATATGAACACTTGAAAAATTCTTGGCAGGATAAACATATTTCAGGTGTTAAGTAATTTCTCATTGCCGTAATTTTTGGCGTTCTTGGTAATATTTGTGCTATTGTGGGCATAATGCTATTCAGGAGTCATCTAAAAAGATGTGTTATCTTTCCGGCCTATGGCTAGCCTCCTTGAGTGGGTAGGTGCCAAGAATGCTAGGAGCTTAACTCTGATCATCCTAATCCACGCCTCGTGAAAGTGAGCGTGGAATGAGTGCGTGGATGAATGCGCACAGAAAAAAATTGAAATCATGTCGAGCGGAGCGATCCAAATTTAAATCCCGCAAATGCTTAGAGAAAAGGCTAGCAGATTTCCTGCATCATACACAGACACGTAAAGTGATAGCCACAGATGCTTACGTCAATGATGAAAGGGCAGGCGTAGGAATAGTCTCCCAACCACATGGCTGGTTATTTGCCGTAAGGCACCCGATTTCATTCCTGTTTTTAAGGCGGAGATAATGCTTGTCTTCATGGCACTGCGGAAACCTCCGAGAAATAAGAACAGAGCAATAATAAGTACTGATTCCCTCTTTGTACGCACAGCTCTTACAACTTCTCATACCTCTCGTGCCATCACAACGTTACAATCTTCAGTTCCGTCTCAGCCCAAGTACCTGAAATAATGGATATACCACAGTGACCTGGTGTGGGTAACAGGCACTACGGGTTAACAATAAATGAAATGACCGACGCCTCAGCCCGCTTATCGCTAGATCTGCAAATGATTCGGGTTCTCCCGGTGGTAGAATACTTTAACGCAATCAGGTTTAGACGATCAGCTATCAACCCAGGATGAAAGCAGTAACCACGTGGACAGAATATAATCATCTTAATACCACGGAAATCGCTGTGGAGCCATTCTCGACGATCAGAAGTGATTATCACCAGATTTCGATGTTGTGTCCCCCCATTAAGCTTTTACTGGTACAGGGCTGGTCAGGCGATATCACCCCTCTGCCGATTGCGCGGAGAACTGGAAAATATTGAACATTAGTTATTGTCAGGTGCAAGATATTCTCGTATCAGAACTCGACTTCTTATTACTCCTTTTACAAAATACGCTTGACCTTGATGAAGGAATAGGTTTTCAGCGTTGGTGCCTCAGGTTTGTGATACTTCCACAAGGAAGCCTTTGATACGATGTGCAATTTCATTAAACTACTCAACGAATACCATTTCATTCTGGTATTTAATAAATTTTTTTTGTAATTTCGTTAAGTTATTAATTCTCGTCACGTTATTATGGCAGTCTGAAATACAAGATTATATTGAATTGACAAGGCACTACTTAGACGCGAACAGAAAAACAGGGACAACCGCTTCCCCTGTCTTTCTGTGCGCGTGTAAGTAATGAGCTGCCATTTCAAAACAATCATGTATCCACAACTCGCCCAATCAAATATACTGAAATACAGGCTCAAAAGCACATTACTTGTAGGTAAATTGAATATTTTACGTACACTGCCATTTGATTTCTTCATTTTTTGTTCTAAATTTCATCAACTACCGAAGATAGATTTAACAGTCTCTACGTTGCATTCTCGGCCAGTCCCCCAAAGTGGGTACGTGTCATGTATCCAGGAAAACAGAGCAAAGCGGAGTGGCTAGGACCAACCAACCAACAAACGTAATTGGACACAGCACTTCGTGTTTGCCGTGGCCGTGGCTGTAGACCATCGACCATGAGCTCCAGGTCACCCACCGCTACGCGTCGACATTCCTGCAGCTTGACAAACCGCGCTGCACGTACGAAGTACCCCTGCTGGGGTGAACTGGAGGTTCTAAACCGCGGACCGGCCGGTGACGGCACCTCTTTGCTGGTGCTTCAGAAAAGGACAAAGTTGAGTACGTCACTTGCTCCGTTGCTTACCGAGAGGCAGGGCATTACGCTGCCTCTGAAATAAGCTTCTGTGTCAGGTCACCAGGACCAGATGGGGGCTCCTGTTTTCGAACCTGAATATAGTCGTTGCGACGAGGAAACGCAGCAGTACAATAACACTTCTTCATGCGTGACATATAACTGCTTTGAACCGCTGAAAATTTCTAGAGGTGCATCTTTTGAGGGTGGCTGCTCTTCCCAAGACCAAACATCAGACGATGACTGGAAGGGCGCGGATGCCCGGTCGTCATCCTGTGCGATTGAGGCATTGTTAGTGAAGGGAGCTCCAACTTTTATTTTGTGCCTCACGAACATTGGTGGTCATAAGCCGGTGGACCGTCCAAGTGCAGGCTACTTGCGCGTGTTCTCCATCCATTCCACTACTCCTCTTGCAGACACTAACTCGGACGTTAGACATTGAAACCACAATCGGATCGTGAGTCGGTTGATGATGAGGACAACGTCAATGAAAAAGAAAGCAGCAATGACGACGAGGACATGCCGGCTCACAGTCACAGGATTGCAGGATCCGTCACCTCCAAGGTGACATTCAAGCGTCAAGCCTGGAGGCCTGGCACCCAGGCTGATCTGGCAAGGAACAGGCAACTGCGGTTGGAAACGAAGAGAGCTCGCCGTCATTTTGCTGCTGGGCATCTTATCACTGATGATGCTGTGTTCCTGGCATCTCGCTCTTTGCTTCCAATTGGTGAACTGCTGTCTAAGATGGAGAAGCTTGCTCTGGGCCATGCTATACGTAGTTCGAAGTTTACTCGCAATTGTAAGCGACTTTAACGTTTGAAAAATGACGCCGAGCACACAAAGGAGACGAAGAAAGATAGTGTCTGGCGAGACAGCGTTTCACCGTCCGCTAGAGGGTTGACAACTCGCACGATTCAAAGACTTCGAAGCTCCGCCCCTCTAGACGAAATGGAGCAAGAAGCTCGCAAGTCCCAGAATGGTCTCTTTTGTCACCAAAGAACCGACGAACTTTTGAAAATAAGCCATTATACCAATCCCGCATCAGCAGCAGCAAGCCAGCATCATCAAGTAGTACGACGAAAGATACCACCATTCCAGTGAGCAGCCCGACGAAGATATCCACCAGCTAACGTAATAAACATAAACTTGTTTCCATGACAGGCTGCGTCTGACCACACGAGGAGTCAATGTGTGAAACGGGGGCCATCAGTCACTGCCCCCGTCGCAAGAGTCGGACAAAAGCAAAAAATAAACAGATTTTGTCTCCTCGCGATAAGGTCCTGCTATCACTTGCCTTAGCTTCTCAGTTCTGTTATGCATGCACGAAAGACCTCTGCGCAGGATTCTAATTCTGCGTAATACTTATCGTCTGAGATTTTCCTACTGACTAATCGTGTGTCATAGCTCGACCCACGTTACACACTAATACTCGAAGCTGAGATACCTCTGTTCAGTCTAATTCGTGCTAAACACCAGGTTCTTGTAACGAATCGAGTAGCAGACTACTCGAAGCTTAACTTTCTAGGGCCAGCCGATGTGGTAAGCTTCTTTTTTCATGGCTGCCATAGATAAGTAGCATCGATACTGATAGCCTTGCTACAGAAGTATTAAATGTCTTAGATTTTTATTACTGGCCTTTTTGTTCACCAAACACACAGTTTCAGTTTTTGCGCTTGCCCGTGCCTGCTTGAAATAATGATGTCTGTTCAAGCATCGACAGTACCTAGGCGTTCATGTGGGAAATTTGCTGATGGCATTGTCTTCATGAGTAACTAAAGAGACTAATTACAGCTCAAGATTGCTGAATGGGACCCGAAAGCAGAAGAGTAGGTCGGAAAGTAAATGCGCACGAAGCTAATATAAGGTGCAGCAGTTTCGGAAGAAAACCGCACTTTGTGATAAGTGGAGAGTCAGTGGAAAGTGTAAAAGATTATGTCTACTTAGGACGGGTAGTAACTACGGAGCTTTCACCCCGCCGCGGTGGTCTATTGACTAAGGTACTCGCGGGATCGAATCCCGGCTGCAGCAGCTGCATTTCCGAAGCAGGTGGTAATGTTGTAGGCCCGTGTGTTCAGATTTGGGTGCACATTGGGGAACCCCAGGTGGTCTAAATTTTCGGAGCCCTCCACTTCGGCGTCTCTCATAATCATATGGTGATTTTGGGACGTTAAACTCCACATATCAATCAATTACCTGTGGAGACAAACCATGAGAGTGAAATAACTAGGACAATGAAAATAGGGTGGATCAAATTTGGCAATCATTCTGAAATCAAGAATGGTAATTTGACACTAACTCCGAAGAGGAAGGTATATAACAGCGGCATGTTGCCTGTACTTACCTACGGAGTAGAAACCTGGAAGCTTACAAAGAAGTTTCAGCTTAAATTGAGGACGACGCAGCAAGCGATAGAAAGGGAAAAGATAGGTGTAACGTTAAGGGACAGGAAAAAAGCTGAGTGGGCCAGTAAACAAATTGGGGTTAAGGATGTCATATTTGAAATCAAGAAAAAGAAATGAACGTAGGCTTGACACGTACCACGTATATATAGGCGGGATAATCATTGGTCAATAATTGTAACTGAACAGATTCTTACAGAAAGGAAACGCACAAAGGAGAGATAGGAAGTTAGGTGGGCTGATGAGATTAAGAAGTTTGCGGGTATAATGTGGCGACAGAAAGCACAAGACAGGGTTGATTGGCGGGTTATGAAAGAGGCATTTGCACTGCAGTGGGCGTAGTCAGCCTGATGACGTAATGGGGTTATCAGGATGAAATGTGAAAACTTGGGTTATTCAATGTTTAAATTCATCTTGGTTTACACACGTTCTTTGTATACTGCCCTCATTGAAATTCGGCCGCTGTGATCGGGAATCTATGCAACACCCTTAAGCATAGCAACGCCACACCCCACGTGCCACGGTGGTTTGCTTGATTGTCATCATCGTGCAAACATACTGCGGGCATAGTGTACACATAGAGTACTATACAAAAAGTAAAGAGAGGGCACTCCCGTAGGCTCCTATGCCTGATTTGGATTCGCAATTCTCCAAATGAATGTTCGGAATCTTCGCAGCTTCCCAGATGATAGACCACAGAAAAGGATCTATCGAAAACCATTTTCCATCGGATAGAAATATTTTACAGCCCCTGAGACCGCACCTCAGAGAGCTCGTTTCTGGGGCTATAATTGTTTCTATCATTTTTATTTTAGCGGGTCGTCCGCATGCATCAATCAGCTTTATGTAAGCGGCATCGGTATAGCGGCAACTTCACGGTACCCTTGTGTCCACGCACATATTTTAAATAAAACGTGAAAATCGTTGGAGGAGCAAAAACTTTTATTTTTATGCACTCTGATTAATAGGCGCATGCGCAAATTTTTAGCGTCTGATGAACGCGGGCATGATGGCACAGCTTCATTGCACTGCAAAACGCTCATATGGTAGCTGTACTGAACAGATGTCGTATCACGAGTATAAATACATACAGAAATAAACATGTAGGCAACATTGAAAGACGACCCGTAGAACAGTAAAACTGTAGTAAATGCACACAAACTTACAGTGCCCAAGGAAACACAGCAGTAGTTGCTGCCACACTTGACACGGGCATGAACTAAAGAAGAAAAAGGAAATGTATCGTTACGTCTTCTATTCCCTCTTCGCACAAATTTTTTCTACACTTTATTTGCTTATTTCTTTCGCGAAAACTGTAACAAGCAGTTGCCATAGCAAAACAAAGCAGTCGTAGCTACCATGTAAGCTGTTAACAAATGAGGAGTGTTTATTCGAAAGTTTACGTTCTAGCTTTAGCTGATAAACATTTTTAGAAATTTACCACTTCTCTCTTATTGCACTTGTCATATTCTTAAGCAACTTGAGAACGCCACAGATATCAATACAATGTATAACTGCACATTCCACAATATCTCATTTATGCACTGAATTGGAATGCATGTACCGGTACAAAGAAAACCTACCAACGCGATAGGCGACTCATTTTCTTTAGAAAAAAAACGAGTTTTCCGTGAACGTGCTCCACAATATTCTAAACAGTCCTTTTTTCGTATCAAGCAAAACACGAAAATATTACTCGAAGTGAGGAACACAAAAACTCTCTGCACCGAAGGGCATAATGCGAGAAGTGTTAGTTTAAGGCTTCAATTACGAATTCAATACACACTTTACAAAATTATGATGGCGTTCGTACCTATAGCAGCAGCCTAGCTGAGAGGCAGACGAAACAAGTGAAGACCAAGACGCACACCTGGCACGTTATCGCGCATATTTTATGGCATGTCCCTGCTGCTGTCCGTACTTTTTCGTTGTCTTGAATGCTCATGAACACGCAGCGGGACAACGTCGCCGTCATGCCGACGCCGTGTGCGCTTTTATCGCATTCGATTCATCCCTGATTTCAGCCCGGCGACATCGTACCGCACAATCGCAGACGATAAGCACATGAATTCAGGCGAAAATTATGACGAGGATGATGATATGTGGGGTTTAACGTCGCAAACCCGCAATATGATTACGAGAGACGCCGTTGTGGAGGGCTCCAGAAATTTTGACCACCTGAGGTTTTTTAACGTGCGCCCAAATCTGAGCACATGGGCCTACACCATTTCCGCCTCCATCGGAAATGCAGCCGCTGCAGCCGCGATTTGAACCCGCGACCTGCCGGTCAGCAGCCAAGTACCTTATACACTAAACCACCACGGTAGGGCCGGCGAAAAGTCACAGTCGCTCAAACACGTAGACGTGTATTGCACAAGAAAATGTGCTGCTGTAAATAACTAGTGCGTTTGCTTCCTTGAAGCAGCGAGTGATGTGTCGCCATCATACGGCTGGCGTGAAGTGCGTAGCATCACCGCTTTTGGCCAGAGTGACCACTATTGTGTATTTTTATTCTACTCTATGGTGTTAATACGACGCCAGAAAATAATATTGACGCAGCTACCACTTCCCCAGTTTTTTTTTACTACAAAAGTTAGCGGCGTGTTGTCGTAGCAAGCATGGTTTATCAATGGCGGAATGTTAGCCGGCAGTGCAGGCAACGCAGCAGGCGACCAGAAAATATGGGAGAGAGAGTAGCCATCACGGAACAACACTGCCTTTCCTTGTAATATGCGTACACGTGGGCCGCTTTGTAGATATTGTTTCCACTTTTCAGTATTTGCTATGTAAGATTAGCGATCGAACAAAGTTATCTTTTTCTAAACCATGGAGAGTAGTTACTGGCGCTTCGCCTTTTCGAGCCACTCGTTCCGTAATGACGCAACGTAGCGGCGTACGCGCGTACTCTCACTGCGGTACCCTGCGGCCAGTCGCTTGGGCGGTGCCTTTGCAATCTCTCTCTCCCAGCTCCAGCCGGTGACTGCAGTGCCATGGCGAGTCATGGCGCAAACTAATACGAGTGCCCGAGCACTCGGTGCTTTTCTGACGTTGGCGCGTGACCTGGGCACACAAATGCGTGAACATGCTTGATGGTTTAAGCCCGTAGCGGTGCGCTGACGTCGGCTGTCATTGCGCTGGCTGTTCAGTGTACTATCGGGGTTTCAGGACTTCCTCTATTTTGGTGTTGTTTAGCGGTATTGTTGGATGACATACATCCCACGTCGATGTCATTATACATATGGGCTGGTTGTTTACACGACTCTTACCGAAAGCTTGCACAAAGACAACACCACACAAAACATCGTGTCATAAATTTTGATGACGTTTACTGGATCCTGCATAGCTTCTACTCAATGAAATTGATGGACACTTTCAGAGACAAACGAGCATACAAAGTTTGAAAAAATACCAGCAAGCCGATTGCGAAAATACAAAAATACATTTTGAAAATATTGATGACACACACGGATATTTCGACGCCAATTTCCGTATTTATTATTCAACCTTGATTATTTAAGCTAATAATAAACTTACGATAGTGATACATATGGCATTGGCTTTAGAGTTCTCAGAGTACACCTTGCCAATTTAAACGAAGCCATTGCTTCTTTTTAATCTCTATTTTATACTTTTGTAAAATAAACACGAGAAGCTCGTGAATAAAATGCGAAGAAGTGCAAAGTTGCACAGCGAACTAATGTTGGGAGACGAGAGTTTGTACATTGTGATTTCACCAATGCCCCACTGCAACTGCACAGAACACTAAACTTGTAGAGAGTACAGCACCAGAGGCCTATAAATCCCTCCAGAGGGCTTTCTTCCAGAGTATATTAAAGAGCTCAATAAACCCAATCACGTCAGAACAAAATACAGTGAAACAGCCCATAGCCGTATATTCCCACAAATATTCGCAAGACAACACCATTCACAAACTGGGCACTTAGCTTAGATTACCTGGTAATTCATTATAAAAAATATTTTTATTGAAGCCTAAACAAGATGAACAGATATAAGTAAGCTGAAAAAGCCATTTCGCATCCAACATTTACAGTGGTTAGATATATACCCACGGTGCAGGTGGCACTGCTAATAGCTTTAACAATTAAGCTTGAAGTATCCTCAATATACATGTTAGAGTTACACAATAAAAAATCAGTGAGTAAAAAAAAACCCTGAAATGGCTCACTAAGACCCCCATAAGCAAAACGAACCATTTGGTATAATAACAATGCGTCTCGGATTCCCTTCTAAGATGTCCGAATGGGCTCCTCATTAGCTTCAAATTATACTGTACACTCCATTTCGCCTTTTTAACAAACAGTATGAAAAATGTTTCATGCTGTATACTCAATGAACTTCCTCATAATAAAATATCCGTTTCCCAAATATTATTGGCTGAACAGTAAATCAAAGGGAATGCAAATGTGTAAATAATAGTGGAAATGAAATAGACACTTAAAACGAAGTTCAAAGCAGAAAGCTTATTTTCACTGCGCTTTAGACAAAAACGTATTGCAGTCACCCGACCAACACGCAAAGCTATTACCTAGGCCATGTATGGAAGGATAAAAAAGGACAGCTGAGAAAGCACTTGTGCTAACAATAACAATACAATGTAAAGAGCCATATAAATTGAAAAACCCGGGAAGAAGCGATGTGGTACGCAAAGATATACCGTCTGATATGTAAACGCTTGTTCAATTAAAAAAAAGAATTGGTGCCAGTGGTGCTATAGTGTCAATCATATTATCAATGCACTTATGTTTGAAATACGCATCAATGCACTTATGTTTGAAAGACACACAATGCAATGACAGTCAGTGCTTCAGGTTTTTAACAAACTAACACACAGGTGAGCGGCACCCACATTTATGCGGTCATAGCCGCACACATTTTAATGAGAGCGAATGATTCTAGGAAGGAGAAGAAAATAAATAGCGTTATTGTTCGCCCATAGCGGCATACAGCGCTTTTAACTGGCGAATGAAAATGTCATGGCTAAGACCAAAGTAGATAGAGAAAACATTTAGGAAACAAAAAAGCCTTTGGGCGAGCGCACGAACGTCTACAATTGCGCGCTTATTTCTGTTGAGACTGCCCGTGAGCTGTCATGTTGATCAGCCTCAACAAAGAGGACGTGCCCACCTTGTTGCCTGCCCTCACTGGCGGGCTCTGGTGAAAACATAAAATATATTATTGCCTTTCATTCTTGGTTTTAGTAAGGTAACTTAGAGGAACCCTCACCTGCTTGAGAAGCGAACTTCAGTCAACGATTAATGTTTCGCACGGTAGTGTTGACACGGCACTAGCAGTATCTTGTACCTCAGGTTAAACGATGCATTATTGATTGTATTGAAATACACACACACATATTCAGTTTGTAAGACGTATCGTGATAGAGATACAAGATACCCAAATAGTATCGAAGAAAGTATCTAAGATACACTTATCTTCGATACTGCCCAGCCCTGCATACTAATGTGATGGAGTTCTGTACAAATAGGTGTATCACTACAACGTGTCTAATACCTAGCTGTTCCCGTCATCGGGCAGAATTTAGCATCTTCAAAAGGTTTTGGTGGGCATGCACCTATGAATATATATATTTAGAATACGGTGCACAACACTACTGTTTTTCACGAATTTCATTCACTCAAGCTAACGCGCTGAGACACCTAGCATGCATTCGTAATGCTTACTGAGTGTTTTCGAGTTACCGCTTATTAGAATGTAAGCGCCGATAACTAATTTATTGAACACATCTAGGCCCTCACCTCTTTCCACTCGCCGCCCATGATATCCTATATTACGCACATGACGCGTTCACATAACTCAGCGATCGAGAATTGTTATATTTCTGGCACAATTAAATAGCTTTGAATCATCGCTCAAGTTCGCAGTGGAGGTAGAAAGCATTGTTGACTCCCTTTCCGGGACGTCCTTGTCAAACGGGACCAGCACAGTGTGATGCTTTCTGTGTACAGAAAGAGCAGGCACACCAGCAGGTACCTTGCATGATGACTCAGTGCCCCCAACAATGAAGCAGGGATCGGTGGTGGTTGCCTAGCTTGTTGCCAGAACCAACGACATCTGCAAAATTACAAGAAGCAAAGCTGCTGGCCTACAGTACGTGTACTAAAATCACCTGGCATATTGCTTCACGAAGGCTACGTTGAATTCACTGGAACGGCTTACATCTCAGTTGCAGGACATGACCTTGTAGTCCTAAGAAAACGTGCTGCTATACTGTACGAATCTAGTTTGAGTAAGGATTGGGCTCACGTTCTCTGCCATTACGACGTCCAAGCAGCTCATATTTCTGCACCGTAATAACGTCATCAGCTGGTAAGTCAAAACGACAAGGTCCCGAAATCAAAGTTTCCTGCCGTTATTTAGCGGATCTTTGTAAAATAGCGAAACTTATAACAACAGCCAAAACATCATGTCGCCCCGCCACGGTGGTTTAGTGGCTAAGGTACTCGGCTGCTGAACCGCAGGTCGCGGGATCAAATCCCGGCTGTGGCGGCTACATTTCCGATGGAGGCGGAAATGTTGTAGGCCCGTGTGCTCAGATTTGGGTGCACGTTAAAGAACCCCAGGTGGTCAAAATTTCCAGAGCCCTCCGCTACGGCGTCTTTCATAATCAAACGGTGGTTTTGGGACGTTAAACCCCACAAATCAATCAATCAATCAAAACATCATGTCAGTGATGCCAACAAGAAAAAAATGTCTTCAAATGCCTTGGTTGAGCACGCAGAAAACTTGAGCCATGAAATTTATTGAGATAATGCCCTGATCCTTGATAAAAAATTCAAGCATCGCACGATGTGATCGGGCGTGTGGGTGAAGCTGTTGGTGCCACACGATATGCAACAAAGTCGGTATTGCTGGATCTGACTTTATGAAAAATATGGAGAATTGTATGTGGCAGGTGGTGATATGAAAATCACGTCAGGAACGTATGTACAACGTGATATACACGACACACAGACGGGCCACTTGCGTCGTGCCTTCAGCATAATAATAACCATCATCATCACTATCAGCCTGACTACGCCCACTGCAGGACAAAGGCCTCTCCCATGTTCCGCCAGTCAAGTCGGTCCTGTGCTTGCTGCTGCCACTTTGCACTCGCACACTTCTTGATCTCATCTGCCGACATAACTTTCTCTATCCCCCTAACCCGCTTGCCTTCTCTGGGAATCAAGACAATAACCCTAATGACCAGCGGTTATCCTGCTTACGCACTGCATGCCTGAAAAGAATTTAATAGGACGGTGCGGCGCAGTGCGCGTGCGACACGTGCTTAGGACAGAGCCGTTACAAAAGAAAAAGGAAAAAGTAGCGTTCCCTCTGCAAACAGTTACTGAGTGCACATCAGTCTCTCTATTCTCAACACTGCTTGGTGCAGTGAAACCCGGGAGAAGAATGACTTCCTCCACCTAAGGTGGACAGCCTGCGACGAAACAGAGGAATTGTCCGAGCCGCCGCTACAAGGCTCGCCACGTCGGCTACTGAAGCTCAACAACCGGGGAATCCTTTTCCGGCAGATCTGCAAGACATCTTTGATGAGCTTGAAGAGAAAGACGTGCCACTTGCAGATTACAACAAAAAGATTATTGACCTCATAATCAAGGAGGCCGAGTATGTCGAGGAACTTACGGCAGCTCTGGAATATCACAACAAGATCCGCAACATTATGCGCCATGTCTACTACCTTCTTAACTCAGCTTCAAAGCCCACTGACAGCAATGCGCCTGTCATTGCTACCGAAACTGAACCCCGAGGATTCACCGCTCTAAGAAGTCCCCAATTGGCGCTGCGAGTTGCCCTACTGAAGTTACAGGTACCCGTTTTTTCTGGGGAACTTCGCCAGTGGCATGACTTCTGGGAGCGTTTTGAAATCACAACAATGGGAAGCTTTCGGAAATGGAGAACTTCATTTATTTGAGGTCTTATCTAACCGGACCAGCAAAACATGCGGTCGAAGGTATTCGACTGGAGCAAGCGAACTACGTGGTAGCTGTCAAAATGCTCTAAGAGAGGTTTGGCCGTATTACAGCCCTCGTAGACGACCACATCGAAAGCTTGCGTGATACCGCTACTGTTGAACGTTCCTCCAACACATCGTAGCTTCGTCAGCTCTACGAAGTAATACGCTTTCGCAACAGCGGCCTGGCTAGCCTTGAAGTTCAAGCGTCAGAGTACGCGGTTATACTTCACCGTGTTCTCTTGCAATCGCTACCCGAAGACATCGCTTTTCTGTACCGGCAACGCAAGAATGAGGCCGAAGAGAACGACACGGCTACTCCAAGGTCACGTGAAGAAAAGGTGCGTGACATAATGCAGTTCCTTCGGATTCATATCGAGAGCACAGAAGAGATATTCCTATCCGAGGTGCCCACGAAAGCCCAGTGCCGCGGGACACCAGAGAGCTGAATATCACTTTCAGCCGCACCCCGCCACGGTGGTCTAGTGGCTAAGGTACTCGTCTGCTGACCCGCATGTCGCGGAATTGAATCCCGGCGGCGGCGGCTGCATTTTCAATGGAGGCGGAAACGTTGTTGGCCCGTGTGCTTAGATTTGGGTGCACAGTAAAGAACCCCAGGTGGTTGAAATTTCCGGAGCCCTCCACTACGGCGTCTCTCATAAACATATAGTGGTTTTAGGACGTTAAACCCCACATATCAATCAATCAATCAATCAATCAATCAATCAATCAATCAATCAATCAATCAATCAATCAATCAATCAATCAATCAATCAATCAATCAATCAATCAATCAATCACTTTCAGCCACCGGTACCATCAGCATCTGCGCTCGGCGCACAATCTGCAGCGAAGCGAACGGCCATGCCAGCTGCGTACTTTTCAGGCACCGTGAGCACATCGTAAATCACTGTTAGACTAACATTGCAGCTGATAAAATTCAGATGAAGCTAATAGAGAAAAACTGCTGCTTCAAGTGTGTCAGAAAGGAACACGTGCCGCAACGCAGCGTGGTTTAGGTGCAAGCACTTCGCGAAGCATCATCTTACTATTCTTTGCAAGATATGGAAACGAGTTAACCACACGGCAGCGAGAAAACGCAAACCGACGGCGTGCCAGTGATCACCAGTGCAACTGCAAGCAGTTCTGCGCCACCATCGCCAGCAGTTCTCATGCAAACGGCCACAGTATGGGCGTCGGGAATACACGATTTTGTCCTAGTTCGTATTCTGCCTGACACTGGCAACTGAAGGACATTATTACCGCGTGACTTGTCCGCGAGACTTGGTCTACCTTTCGTCAGCACAGAGGAACTGTCTCTGCTATCGTTTGGCAATTCCAAACGTTCTACACCTACCGACACTGAACCGTGCAATTCAAACTGCAGAGTAGTTTTGATGAAAGCGAATTCACACTAGATACTGTGGAAGTGCCAGACGTCTTGACCGTGAAGACGCCAACTCTCGGGCAAGGTCTGTCGATGTAGTTGCGCGACCACAAGATGCTTGTAGCCGATGAACAGCAGCCAGGGGATCAACCGATCTAAACCATCAGTGTTATTATTGGAACGGACCACTATTGGAGTATAGTGACAATCGAACATCTGAGTATAGGGACAATTGAACACCTGAGTAGGGACCTATGCGCCATTGAGACAATCTTTGGTTGGCTGGTGCAAGGCATCTACCAAACAGACACCGCTAACGACATGATTCAAGTGAACTAAAGCACGTCACCAATTTTACTGTCGTGTGAGTCACATCGTGTCTCACTGATCCGACAGAGAAATGGCGACTCGATGTGATAGGTATCACCGACCCTCTGGAAGCAGCCAGCGTTTGTGATCAAGAATCAATTAGTCTGATCAGACAGTACGTGCACAAGAATGCCAGTTGGTATGTGGTTACACTTGTGATGAAGTACCAGAGAAAGCTGGCTAGCACAAACCCAAGTGTCGCAGAGAACCGACTCAAGCGCGAACTTCCGCGCTTCCAAGGGCAGCCGAAGTTGTTGAAAGAGTATTACCACACACCATTCCTGAATATTTGACCGAAAATCACACCGAACGTGTCGACGTTTCTGCAGAGCCAGGAGCGACCGTTTATTACCTTCCCCACCACGCCACAGTCCGCCGAGAGGCTATCACTACAAAGATCCGCGTATTGTTCGACGCTTCTTCGCACAAACGTCGAGAGTCATCCCTCAACGATATCTTAGACAAGGTGGTGAAACTTGGTGTTGAGCTCTTGCAACTCCTGTTACATTTCAGACTGAATCAAATCATTTCGACAGCAGACATCCGGAAGGCTTTCCTACAGATTGCCATCCGCGAAGAAGACTGCGACACCCTCCTCTTTTTATGGGTCAACCAAATCGATGACGAAATGGGGATACCACATTTCATCGTCGAATGGTGCATGGCCCGTGTGCCCTTCGGAGCGTCCTCAAGCTCATTCCTCCTGGCTGCTATATTGCAGCATCTTATCGAAGACTGGAAGAAGACAAAGCCAGTAATCACTACGCGTCTACAGAATGTATTCTATGTCGACGACCTCGTCATAGCAGCTTCCACCGACGAAGAGGCTTTTGAAATCTACTGTGCTGCACTGAATATATTAGCTGATGCAGGTATAGAGCGGAGAAAATGGTGCTCTAATTCAAGCCTTCTTTGTCGAGAACTGTTCAAGGACCAAAACTCAATCAACAGCATTCGTGAAGCCAAAGAAAGAAAAAAGGTGCTGGGCAGTAGGAAACCGCAAGGACGGCAATATCGCGATCAGTGCCAGTGCCGTTTCTGCATACCTATATGCGCCTTCAGCCACGAAACACACCTTTCTACAGTCATTCGCTAGATTTCACGATCCGTTAGGACTCATTGCTCTGTTCGCCATTGGAGCGAAATTATTGTTGCAACAGCGGTGATGACTGAAATTGCCCTGGAACAATTCATTGCCGAAAGATATTCAGGCGCCGTGGGAAAGTTGGACATCGGAATTACCGACGCTCTCTTCGCTGAACGTCCCACGTTGCGCCACTTGTTCAACTTCCTGGTAGGTTACGCCTTTGGAACTGCACTTTTTCTGTGATGCAAGCCCCCTGGCACACATCGTTGCCGTCTACACGCATTAAAAGACCGAAGGGGAAACGTTCAAGGCTTAGTTGCCCATGAGCAAGAGCAGGGACGCACCACATAAGAAAACTATACCGCCACGTCTAAGGCTGCTTGCGTGTGTGTTGGCTGCCAGGATGTGGATCTACTTACGAGGAATCGCAGAAATGGCCAAGCACCGGAGTTTTTCTGGAGCAAATCATGGATAACCATCTAGTGGATTGCGGCTGAAGCTGAATGATTGGAGGCTTTCGTGGGAAACCGTGTTCTCGAAATACAATGGCTCACTTTTGGGTGTTTATAGAGTCACTGTGCAAGCAACGACAATCCAGCGGATTTGCTCATGCGTGGAGTTTCAGCCGAGACATTGACGCGCAAGCTGCTTTGGTGTACTAGTCCTTCATGGTTGTCGCTGCATCATTCTCAATGGCCTTCGAAAAATTTGTTCACTACCTCTACATATGATGCTACTCCTACCAAACCATTGAAGTGATAACACTGACCATTGAAGTGATATCATTGAAAGATATCAATGGCCGTGGCCGGCCCCGCCGCCATGGTGATGCTCTCTACGCGCACCTGTGAGTCTATGCTTGAAGTTTCAAAGTATGAACGTCTTTCACAATTACTCAGGGTTACCTCTTGGATCATAAGCTTCCGCCGCAACGCCTCATCGAAGGAACCATCTTTACCAGGACCACTGACGGCTTCAGAGTTGAGCGAGACAGAAATGTATTGGTTGAGTTTGTTCCAATACACCGCATTTTCAAGCGAAATTATGGCCTTGAAAAAAGAATTACGTGTTCAAAGTCATCCAGTGTACTGACTTTAAAACCGTTTCTCGACTAGCACCAACTACTGCATGTAGGAGGCAGACTTCAGAAGCCGGACAACACAGATGTTCTGAAGCATTCGATCTTGCTTCCTGCTGGCCATCAATTCACCTATTTCTTGGTTGATGCAGCGCACAGACGACTGCTGCATGGTAAGATTCAGTTCCCCCTCGTAGACCTTCGAAAGCACTTTTGGACGGTCAAAAGGCGCCATACAGTGAAGAAAGATTTAAAAGCGTGCTTACCCAGCCGCCAACGCTGCCTCCTTCCAGAATCTTCCCTTGCACCACCCCTGCCAAAGGAAAGAATGAGTGAAGCAACACCGTTTGAAGTGGTGGAAATTTATTTCTTGGCCACTGTATTGCCGTGAAGAATTAGCTTCGTCAAGAAACATGTACATCGTTGTCTTTTCTTGCGCGGTGACTAAGGCAGTCCACCTGGAAATGACAACTGATTTGACCGCGCAAGCGTTTATCCTCGCTTTCAAGCGTTTCGCCGCACGACGCGGAATACTTGCGATCGTATACTCAGATAATGCGAAAGTTTTTATTTGCAGTGCCAAGCACTAATGCCATGCTCACTCTTCGAAGATGACGTTCAACACTATAGCCGGGCTCACAGATTCCAGTGCCGCTTTATAGTCGAATGTGCGCCGTGGTGGGGTGGCTTTTGGGAACGCGTCATTTGCACTTTTAGAAAAGCACTCAAGCATTGCCTCGGACGCAGCAATTTGCGTTACAACGAGCTGCTCACCGTGCTCATGGAAGTTGAAGTGACTGTTAACTGCCTACTGATAACGTACTTAGAGGATGACATCGCTTCAAGAGAAGCTCTGACACCATCCCACTTTTCAGTCGGTGTAGAAGACAGAGAGACTGACTTGCGCTTGGTAACGGTTTGTTGATGGAACACCTCTTCTTCCTTCTCTTCTAGCGGCTCTGACCCAGCAAGCGTCGCACGCGCAATGCACCACATCGTCCTATTCAGTTTTTATCACACTGCCGCGGCCGCGTTGCTTGAGAGCACCTCCAGGATGTAAAGTCGCTGTACGGGACGTCGGACTTGCTGACTGTCCGACAGTCGTATGAGGAAGGAACGCGCTGTACCTTCTTTACTCGGGAACGGCTTAATGACACGACCTGTCTTCCACGTGGGAGGCAGCGCATTTCTGTCTACCAGGACAAATTCACCAGGCCTTGCGCTATGAGACGGCGTAAGCGAGCACGCAGAAACAAAAAGAAAATATTCCTTCTTTCACCGCTTCCACAGGTTCCGCAGTTGATGTGCCTGATGCCGCGTTCGTTTTCAGAGTTCGGAAGCGGGGACACTGGTAGGAAGATATTTACGTTCTGTGGGGAGACTGTTGACTAACAAGTAAGACAGTTTCGAAGTGTCTATTGATATGACCTCTCAGTGCGTGAGCGGACGACCTTTCACTGACCCTTGAGCTTCGCCCAGCATGCTTAGCTGAATTGCATCATAAAGCAGGTGTTCGTGCGCTGCGTCAACCAAGAACTCGTTGAACCAGTGACCGGCAGGAAGCAAGACTGGATACAGCTTCTCCTTGGTGTCGTCAAACTGCTGAAGTCTGCCTCCTACATGAAGTAGTAGGTGACGGTCGAGAAATTGTTCTCAAGTCAATATTCTGGATGCTTTCGGATCGCGTAGCCCATTTTCTAAGGCCATATTATCGCTTGCGAATGTCGTGTGTTCGACCAACTTCAACTAATAAATCTCTGCCTCGTTCTACTCTGAAATGTTCAGTCCTCGTAGAGACGGCTCTTCCGACGAGGCGTTGCAGTAGAGTCTCATGTTCTAAGTGGGGCGTAGAGGCTTACAGGGGTGCGTAGAAGGCATCATCACGGTGGTGGGGCAGAAGTTGATGTCACTTCCCTGGTAGCCCTAGTAATAGCGCCTGTGGAGGGAATGAACGAAATCTTCCAAGTTCCTTGAGAATTATTCTGCGACAACGAAGGACCACCCGATTGAAGACCCCAGCATCGCCCACCATAAAAGTATGGCAGAAATGGTGGAAATTCTAGTGGATATGCCGGGAAAATTTGGTGTACATGGTGGGAATAATGGTGGGCATCGTGGAACACTTGGTGGGAGTGAAGGGTTGATGGTGGGAAAGTAGGTGGGTTGGTGGACACACGTTGGGAATAATGAGTACATGGTGGACGCGCAGGGATTGCGGATGTCGAGAGTTGTAGTGGGCGTGCTAGGTGGATGCCCGCCATGTCTCCCACCACACACATGTTTTGTGGGAGACGCGGTGGGCAAAGTGGGTGGATGGTAGCATACGTGGAAATGTGCTGGGTGGGTGCTTGCTTGGTGCAACAGATGTGATAATATTACATGATAACGAGCCAGTTTCAATTTGCACGTACTTTACATATTACGATTGTCTGGTGATCAGTTGTATTTGTGACATGCAGTACTTAGTGGAAAAAATCTCGGATTTGTTGTGATACAAGTTTATATGTAGTACTTTGCGCAGCAGTTATCAGCGCGCACCTACAGGTATTTCTCTTCAATGAAAATGGAAGTGGCAAAAGTTAATTTCGGAATCAATGAGTGGTCGGGCTACACAAAAACCCGACCTTACAAATCGGATAAAACCTAAGCGACAAAGTCGAACACTCCTAAAATGAGGTTTTGCGTCGCCAGCATGCTTCGCCTAAAAAGCAAAAAGATGATGTCTATTTATTCAGATTGCTGTGCTCCACAGTCACAAATGACCTAATCTAACGCAAGTGCATTGGTTGCTCAGCTGTGCACCATCGATTATGATGCACTGGCGCAATCTAAAGATGTACTCGCTAGATCACATACATTTAGTATTACTTCCTCGGCTCCTTAAGGCGTACGTCTGAAGAATTTATCTGCACCAGCTGCCTTTAAAAAAATCTACGAAAATAGGTACCTGTAAGGCAGCTTTCGAGGTACCGAGAGATAACCCTGCATGGCAATGATCGTATTTGCACACAACGAACAACATACACCACAATACTGATAATTATAATAAAAAGCTCTTAAGCATTATGTGAGCTATCACACTTGTTCATTTCCATCGAGGGCACGTATCACGCGTGAGAAGGCCACGAAGCTGGC
The DNA here is from genome assembly GCF_043290135.1 of Rhipicephalus microplus. Taxonomy (NCBI): domain Eukaryota; kingdom Metazoa; phylum Arthropoda; class Arachnida; order Ixodida; family Ixodidae; genus Rhipicephalus; species Rhipicephalus microplus. The sequence continues at coordinate 422,087,752 of NC_134710.1, read as the reverse complement.
ACCATTGAGACACATTTTGAACAATTATGAAGGATCGAGCTTCAGTAATACTCGACAATTTGCCGCTGTCTTCGATGCGCAAAAGCAGGAATAAGCCAAAACGGCGCTCACCTGTCGTAAACACTTCTTCCGTTTGATTAGCCTTCTCATTTATTTGAAATTTTCCCATAATCTCCGCAGTTGTACGTGGGTACATGCTTACAACCAACGGTAAAAGTGCCAACAACGGCCGAAGTAAACACACGTACGGAAAGGGAAGAACCTTATCAATTTATTAGGGTAAAACCAAATTGGAACACATTCACCCCACTTGCACTCACTGTTCACGCGCATTCACTTCTGTTCGCACACACTGTCCGTTTCCCTACCACTGTCACTCTTTGGTGGTCACCACATCACGGCAACACAATGCAATGCTCGAGGACATTACTGGAAATCCGCCTCGCTACGCGAGCGGAATGCGGAAAAACCATCAAGACCCCCATCCTGTACTCAGTACACCACAGTGGTTTGCGCGTCAGTGCAATAGTGGCTTCTAGAGGGTCGGTGATACCTCTCGCATCGAGTTGCCACGTCTCAGTCGGGTCAGCCATGAATGATGTGGCTTAACTATGGCGCTCACACGAAAGAAGTAGAGCCAACAGGGTTGTTCTCGTGATGCAAGCTGTTAGCAGCGTCTATTTGGTAGATGCCTTGCACTACCCAACCAAAGCACCTTGACAGCTACCCCATAGTTCACTTGCTGGAGTCGAACACCTTCGATCGCACGTTTTGCTGGTACGGTTGCATACGACTTCAAATAAGCGAACTTCTCAATGTCCGAAAGCTTGAGGTTGTTGTGAATCGTGGCCTCAAAATTCCTCCAGAAGCTCTCCCACTCGCGTAGTTCCTCAGAAAAAACGCATACCAGTAACTTTGGTAGGGCAACTCAAAGTGGGGATCGGAAACTTCCTTGAGCGGAGACTGTTTGGTTGCGGTACCCCACTGAAACGTTCCGTATGATGCGGAGACCTCAAGTACGGAATTATTCGAATATGGAAGACGTATGATGCGGACTCCACATTTTATGTAGACGCATGATGCGGACTCCGCAGTTTATGGAAAGATGTATCATGCAGAAAAACTGAAATGTGTGCATGTTACGTCCGAATCTAGTGCAAAGAAATATTGTCACGGGGTCGTGACGTGGCCGAAGACAGGAGACTTCTTGTTGGGATTTAACTGTTTATTTGGGCGAACCTGTGCCCGGTAAACAGAAAGTCCAATTACAGCAGCAGTCTCGCACAGATAGCAGTCTCAGACTGATAGCGGCGAATGGAGCGTCGGCCTTCGACCAACAACTGACAAGCGGCGAAGCGCGTCGGCATTTATACCCTTGCCGTCGAATGTTCTAGCGTTATCGCTGGCGGTGGCGTAGGTTCCAGAGCAATCTGTACCGTTTGCACAGTGGGTGTGATCTTATCAAAATGATCTACTACAGTCCGGAACCTTCTCGAAAACTGCAGGCGCGGTTTGCGCTGAGAATCATGTGGTGTTTTGGGACGATAACAAAAACTTGGGAAATGAAACGTGGCATTGCCCCCCTTTGAAAAAAGGCATCGTCCCGATGCTTTAGCTAAAGATGAAGGTACAATAATAATGCAAGAAAGTACAATGAATAAATTACAATACAACAATAATACAAAAAACACTGTTTCAGTTTGTTAACGCGCATGAAACGGCTTGAGGCGCGCGGCATAGACGACTTCAGGTCGCGATCGGCGTCGTTGAGAGTTCGTGATGCCGTCGGGGAGCCCCTCGTAATCATGGGCCGAGACGTCGAACCACCTTGTACGGTCCGAAGTACCGTCGCAGAAGCTTTTTACTTAGTCCACGTCGGCGTATCGGCGTCCACACCCAAACACGTTCACCGGGCTGGTATTCCACGAAGCGTCGTCGAAGGTTGTAACGGTGACTGTCGGTCGTCTGTTGATTCTTGATACGGAGACGCGCAAGTTGTCGGGCTTCTTCGGCGCGTTGAAGGTACTCGCTCACATCAAGGTTTTCTTCGTCGGTGACGTTGGGTAACATGGCATCAAGCGTCGTTGCCGGGCTCCTTCCGTAGACCAATTCGTATGGAGATATCTGCGTCGTCTCCTGCACCGCCGTGTTGTATGCGAAGGTCACATACGGAAGAATGGCGTCCCACGTCTTGTGTTCGACATCGACGTACATTGACAGCATGTCGGCGATCGTCTTGTTAAGCCGCTCGGTGAGGCCGTTGGTCTGAGGGTGGTACGCTGTCGTCCGGCGGTGGTTTGTTTGGCTGTATGCCAAGATCGCTTGAGTTAAGTCGGCAGTGAATGCCATTCCTCTGTCGGTGATAAGGACCTCCGGGGCGCCGTGACGTAGGACGATATTTTCGACGAAGAACTTAGCTACCTCGGATGCACTGCCTTTTGGCAGGGCTTTTGTCTCGGCGTAGCGGGTGAGGTAGTCGGTAGCTACCACCATCCACTTGTTTCCGAAAGTCGACATCGGGAACGGCCCCAGTAGGTCCATACCAATCTGCTGAAAAGGTCGGCAAGGTGGATCAATTGGCTGCAGAAGTCCCGCTGGCCTTGTCGGCGGTGTCTTGCGTCGCTGAAAGTCCCGGCATGTCCTCACATAACGAGTGACGTCGGTGGTAAGACGTGGCCAGTAGTACCTTTCTTGTATCCTCGCGAGCGTGCGAGAAACACCGAGATGCCCTGCCGTCGGATCGTCGTGCAGGGCCTGCAGGAGTTCTGGTCACAGAGATGAAGGCACCACAAGGAGATACTTAGCCCGAAGCGGTGAAAAGCTTTTCTTTTGTAGAAGACCGTTTCGTAGAAAAAACGACGCAAGTGCGCGCTTGAATACCTTCGGGACTTCGGCGGTCCTGCTTTCGAGGTATTCTATTAGGGCCTTAAGTTCCGGGTCGGCCCGCTGTCGTTCAGCGAAGTCGTCGGTAGTTATCGTTCCCAAGAAGTAGTCGTCATCCGGGTCGTCGGGTATTGGTTGGTCGACAGGCGCACGAGAGAGACAGTCGGCGTCGGAGTGTTTTTTGCCGGACTTGTAAATGACAGTAATGTCATATTCTTGAAGTCTCAGGCTCCATCGTGCGAGGCGACCTGAAGGGGCCTTCAAAGTGGCTAGCCAACACAAGGCGTGGTGGTCGCTCACAACTTTGAAGGGCCTGCCGTAAAGGTATGGGCGAAACTTCGACGTAGCCCCGATGATGGCGAGGCACTCCTTTTCTGTTGTGGAATAATTTGCTTCTGCTTTGGATAGCGATCGGCTGGCGTAACTAATAACCCTTTCAAGTCCGTCAGCCCTCTGCACAAGAACGGTGCCAAGACCTACGCTGCTTGCGTCAGTATGTATTTCTGTCTCGGCGAATTCGTCGAAATGGGCAAGTAACGGAGGCGTCTGGAGGCGATGTTTAAGCTCCTGAAAGCGTGTTCCTGTGGCGTTTCCCGCTTGAACTCCACGTCGGCCTTGGTAAGGTTAGTGAGAGGATCGGCGATGTGGGCGAAGTTTTTCACGAACCGCCTATAATAGGCGCACAGGCCCAGAAATCGGCGCACGGCTTTCTTGTAAGTGGGCTGCGGGAATTCGGCGATCGCGGCTGTTTTCCGTGGATCAGGACGAACTCCAGACTTGCTGATAACGTGCCCCAGAAACAAGAGCACTTCATACGCAAATCTGCACTTTTCTGGCTTCAGTGTGAGTCCGGAAGTCTTGATGGCTTGAAGTACAGCTTCAAGGCGCCGAAGATGCTCGTCGAAACTCGAGGAAAACACGACGACGTCGTCCAAGTACACAAGGCAAGTCTGCCACTTCAATCCTGCCAGTACTGTATCCATAACGCGTTGAAAAGTTGCAGGCGCTGAGCAAAGGCCGAAGGGCATCACCTTAAACTCGAAGAGGCCGTCCGGTGTTATAAACACCGTCTTCTTTCGGTCTCTTTCGTCGACTTCGATTTGCCAATAGCCAGTCTTGAGGTCCATTGACGAAAAATACTTGGCGTTATGGAGCCGATCAAGTGCGTCGTCTATTCGTGGGAGAGGATACACGTCCTTTCTTGTGATTTTGTTGAGGCAGCGATAATCGACGTAGAAACGTAGGGTCCCATCCTTTTTCTTCACTAACACCACGGGGGATGCCCGTGGGCTCTTGGACGGCTGGATAATGTCATCCCGCAGCATTTCATCAACTTGTCTCTTCATGGCTTCACGTTCTCGCGTCGAAACCCTGTACGGACTCTGACGGAGTGGTATGGCATTTTCTTCGGTTATGATGCGATGTTTCGTGATTGGGGTCTGCCGAATTTTCGATGACGACGAAAAGCAATCTTCGTATTGCAGGAGCAGGGCCTTGAGCTGTTCTTGCTTATCGTTCGGAAGTCTCGGATTGACGTCGAAAGCTATGGGAGGGGCTTGGTTCCTCTGAGCAGGTTCCGCAGAATTGGCGAGGGCGAAAGCACTGGTGGCTTCGACAATTTCTTCGATGTACGCGACCGTTGTTCCTTTGTTCACATGTTTGTACTAATTGCTGAAATTTGTGAGCATAACCGTTGCTTTGCCTCCCCGCAACTCTGCAATTCCTCTTGCGACGCAGATATTTCGGGTGACCAACAGATGCTGATTGCCTTCAACGACGCCTTCGAAGTCAGGTGATTCAGGAGCGCCGACTGAAATAATGACGCTTGAGCGAGGCGGAATGGTGACTTGTTCTTCCAGCACATTCAAGGCATGGTATCCAGACAGCGTGTGCGGCGGTAGTGCTTCTTCTGTGGATAACGTTATCGACTTTGTTTTTAGGTTGATGACAGCACAATGGAGGCATAAGAAGTCCATGCCAAGGATGACATCTCTCGAGCAACGCTGTAGGACTACGAAGTCTGTAGGATAAATACGGCCGTTAATGGTGATTCTCGCTGTGCAGATTCCTGCAGGCGTTACGAGATGACCTCCGGCTGTGCGGATTTCAGGGCCTTTCCAAGCTGTCCTAACTTTCTTTAACTTAGCGGCGAACGACCCACTGATGACCGAATAGTCGGCTCCAGTATCGACGAGAGCGGTCACACTGTGGCCGTCGATAAGAACGTCGAGGTCGCTAGTTCGCCGTCTCGCATTACAGTTAAGGCGTGGCGTCGGGTCACGGCTGCGTCGGCTTGTTCCGCTGCTTCCATGTTGCGTCGTCAGGCCACCTTCGGTAAATGAGCTTTCACCGTCAGGGCTTTGCCTGGTTGGCGTTGTGTTCGGAAAGCTCCGTCGCGGCGTCGTCGTCGTCGGAGGATCTTCGGTAGTTCGTCGCACAGCAACCGCACCTCCACCGGTTGCTGCCCTCAGTTTCCCGGATACGGGCTAGGAGACCGGCCCCGCGTTGGGCCAGAACTCTGTCGGTGGTGCGGTGACGTGCGGCGGCTGGGCGACGGCGAACACGAAGGGCTTCGTGGCGTCCACCGAGTTCCTGTCAGGTAGTCGGCGATGTCACGTGGTCGTTCTCCTGGCTGTGGGCGCGGTGCATTGACGGCGAAGCCACGCGATCCCATCTGTCGGTACTGGCAACGGCGGTATGTGTGTCCGGCCTCGTCGCAGTGGTAGCAGAGCGGGCGATGGTCAGGGGTGCGCCAGACGTCAGTCTTCCTCGGTGCACTGCGCTGGGCCGCTGGCGAACGGTATGACGTCGGTGGGGGTGGTGGCGGCGGTGGCGTCTGTCGACGGAAGTGCGATGGGGCGGCGTTTTGGCGTGGACGGGGAGGAGCGTTGTGGCGCAGTGCAGTGGCGTAGCTCATAGCTTCCGGCTCGGGCAGCGGTGCGTGGGGAATTTGAAGCGATTGCCGAACTTCTTCTCGCACAATGTCGGCGATTGAAACCACTTGAGGTTGCGCCGAAGGCAACAGCTTGCGCAGCTCTTCCCGCACGATCGCTCGGATCGTTTCACGCAGGTGTCCGGAGTTACTGGCTTGAGCAGCAGCGCAGTCTGCAGTAAGACGACGAATATACTGTCTGGTGCGCATGTCCAGGGTCTTTTCAATAGTGGTTGCTTCGGCTACAAATTCTTGGACGGTTTTCGGTGGGTTTCTCATCAGCCCCGCGAAGAGCTCCTGTTTGACCCCTCGCATGAGGAAACGAACTTTTTTCTCCTCGGGCATGTCTAGGTCAGCGTGACGGAATAGTCGGGTCATTTCTTCTGTGAAAATGGCGACATTTTCATTTGGTAGCTGAACCCAGGTCTCTAATAAAGCAGCGGCCCTCTCTTTTCGAGCGACGCTCGCGAACGTTTGCAGGAATGCACCGCAGAAAACATCCCACGTTCGGAGCGTGGACTCCCGATTTTCGAGCCAGGTCCTTGCGGTGTCTTCTAAATAGAAGAACACACGACGCAGCTTTTCGTCATGGTCCCAGTGGTTGAGGGCGGCCACACGGTCGTAGGTTTCTAGCCAGGACTCCGGGTCTTTGAACGATGACCCATGGAAAATTGGAGGTTCCCTGGGTTGATGCATGACCATCGTGGGCTGGGACGCTGCGGTGGTCATTGTCGCTGCAGTCGCGGTCATGGTCTTGGTCTTCCGCGCCTTGTCGTGTAGAAGCCCGTACTCCGGTGGTAGCCCTTGCTGTCGGCGGCTTGTTCGCTGCTCCTGGTTGGCGTCGGTGTCTTCTCCGCGACGTGGGCTGGGTTCACGGCTTGACGGGGGCGTCCGGTACATGAACGAAGCAGCACCTCCACCAAATGTCACGGGGTCGTGACGTGGCCGAAGACAGGAGACTTCTTGTTGGGATTTAACTGTTTATTTGGGCGAACCTGTGCCCGGTAAACAGAAAGTTCAATTACAGCAGCAGTCTCGCACAGATAGCAGTCTCAGACTGATAGCGGCGAACGGAGCGTCGGCCTTCGATCAACAACTGACAAGCGGCGAAGCGCGTGTGCATTTATACCCTTGCCGTCGAATGTTCTAGCGTTATCGCTGGCGGTGGCGTAGGTTCCAGAACAATCTGTACCGTTCGCACAGTGGGTGTGATCTTATCGAAATGATCTACTGCAGTCCGGAACCTTCTCGAAAACTGCAGGCGCGGTTTGCGCTGAGAATCGTGTGGTGTTTTGGGACGATAACAAAAACTTGGGAAATGGAACGTGGCAATATAATGTGTAAATTGAATAGACGTCAATATCTTCAGTACCTGCAATACTGTGTACAAATCACAATATTACTTAAAGATGCATGATGAGGGATTGAATCATCGGAATCTTTCCAATTGTCGTGATGCGGAAGCGAAATTAGCTTTTAAATAAAATATGTTACAAAGCTACTAAATAACATACTAGTGATTATAAATGGTGGTTACAATGCAACACATCATTGCAGTGTTCTATGCAAGACTTAAAAACTTTAAAGTTATTATTTGCAATTGAGAAGCTTTATTATACACATCAGCCCTGCTACAATCAATATATTTTTTATTTGTCTGTATGCTCCAGCTGTGAATAGCGACATTGCAGTGTTGGTGGTACGCAAATGAGGTGACTGCACCGTAATTTCACGAGCTCCACCTAAGCTACAGGATGGTGGCACAAAACACAATGTAACAGCCATTTTGGAACGAAATTTTAAACATAAATAACAGTCATAGCACTGTGAAAGTGTGGCGCTGTGTTTATGTAATGAATGCCTTGTGGAGATCGACGAAATGCTGCTTGAGGCTCCGGCACCACTGTAGATTTGGGAAGTCACTGCCATAGAACTTATGTGTCCTTCATAGGCACCTGAAAATGTAAATAATTGGCACAAATAATGTCAGACACACAAGTTAGCACCTTAGTTCACATGCACAAGAAATATAACACACAGAATGAAACTGAAAATATAAGGCAGACAATCCTTCATGTTATGCATATGTGAATAATAGAAGAACAAAATGTATAAATTAGTTCTGCCACATGAAAGAATACAGCATGCTTATCACAGTGAAAATAACTAGGTTGTTGCCACGATTTTCAATGATCGAGATAATCTATTGATATGTCCTTATAAAATTATGATTTAAACGCTTCCTTCACACTAAAACTTTAGGATCTGCCAGTGAAAGCTCTCAATGTACATTTAGTAGTGCATACATGTACATTTGCTGCCTTTAATTTATACTGTTTGTGCATAAAATTGGCATCTTGAACACTTTTGAGACGTAAAACTATGCAACTTATGAAGGTTAAAATCACCATGAAAGCAAGCAGGATCAAGCAGGTGCCGTTAAAAACCTGTGCAAGCCAGACTACTATAACCAAAATGCACTGAAATAGGGGAGCAAGAGTAACGAAAATTCGGCTGCTGACCCACAGGTCACAGAATGAAATCCCGGCTGCAGCGGCTGCATTTCCGATGGAGGCAGAAATGCTGTAGGCACGGGTGCTCAGATTTGGGCGCACGTTAAAGAACCCCAAGTGGTCAATATTTCCAGAGCCCTCTACTACGGGGTGGGGTCTCTCATAATCATATAGTGGTTTTGGGACGTGAAAGCCCCCATATCAATCAAGAATAACAGAAATAAACTGCCAACAGAAAAGTTGGGAGCATGTGGTATCTGTAAGTGCTTACACCTTACTACATAAAGCATGCTCAGTCCATTTAAAATACCGATATTGAAAATAACTGCTCTATTAGGAATGTAAAAGGTTAGGTAGAACTGAACGACTCTATAAAAAGGGACCCTATTATGACATCACGTTTTATTATAACAAAATTGACTAAGACTCTGAAATATCAATATGCAAAAAAAAAAATCTTTAAAAGAACAATAAAGTTTGAAGTCATAAATTTTAATATGGCTACTATTACTATAATAAAAAAATCGAGCTCAACAAGGCCAATGTTAGTTTTTAAGGCCTATATTCACTAGACAATGAACCATACCACAAAAAGCACAGCATTCAGGCAAAGCACCGCACAAAAAAAAAAAAGAAAGCAGACCTTTTTGTTAATACGTGCAATGCCTTTAAATTGTTATTTTTACCTCTACTTGCCGCTTTTTATCTAAGTAACTAGTGTGAAACAATTCAGCTGAATATGAACTGTGCCTCCAAAACCTCTTGGCTGAATCTAAATATTTAAAACTAGTGATGCTTGCACTAAGTGAAGCTCCACAAGCCTTGGAAGAGCGAGACCGCATGACTCTTAGGACTACTTTGGCTACTTTTGTTTTGTTTCTGGGCCTAAGCATGAAGACAAGGGTTTTAATGAATTGCTGCTAACAAAAAAATGCTTTCGAAATCACCCGAGCGTCAAGGGATGCTCAGACATTTGTTGTTTTTCCCACTGGGCCATTCTACACCAAACATTCATACCATACTGCCTGGCAACCATCACAGATATATAGTTTAAAAATGGTGGTAATTTACTTTTTTGAAAACAGTTTTTTGCTGAAATATTTTGAAGAGAAAAAGGAGTGGTCACGTGGGTACCTTCAGAATTTAGCAGAATGTCATGGGGGTGTTGTTTGTGAGAAAAATGTTAAATTACCGCTTTTTCTTGCCATAACAAATTTGATCTACATATTAGGTAAAGGTGCTTCTTTAAAGTATTTGAAGGCGAGTAACTAATGTGCAATTTTTCCGCTACATAGGCTTTGAAGAACTCAGCCAAACTGTTTATCCTTTGCATTTCTTCTATGGCAATACTGCACTTTGTATGAATATTTGAGCCATAAATACTCTCTCCACAGAAGGTGTACTTCACGAAAAAAAATAGTGTTAGGTCCAGATTACAAATATCACTGTATAAGCGTATTTTCCACATTGATATGCATTTTGCACCAAGTGTGTAATTGAAAACTACTTTTATGTGTAAGTTGAAAGCAAATAAACAGTTCTTGTTATATGGCAAGTGTTATCATTACAATTTTTGTTTCAAAGAAGAAAATGATTTTTGAAGTCTCCTATTGAGGGAAATGGGGAACTTTGGAACGGCAGCTGTCGTATATCAAATGCGAAAACAGCCATCATTAAGAAACATCAACAATTATTTTCTTCTCTAAAACAAAAAGTGTAATCACATAACTTGCCATATAAAGAGAACTGCTTTCTTGCTTCTGACGTGGCAAAAAAATTGCACTAATGTTACTGAGTTTTGTGCACTACACGCAATCACCTTTACTTAAGACCTAGATCAAATTTGGTGTAGAAGAAGGAGTATTGTTGAAATACTTATTTTACAAACACCCAGACGACATCCTGGGAAGTCCAGAAGGCTACAAGGTGGCCTAATATTTTGTTATCTGCGATATAATTTAGCCTTTTGCTGTTTTCAAAATAGTAAACGAGCACAATATTTTTTTTCAAAACACATTTAGGATGGTTCGCAAAACGGCTGAGATGTTTGATGTGGAATTGCCTCACTGCCAGTATTTATTCTTCAAAAGCTCAAGCTATCACCTTTCTGTCACTGCCTTACTTACAACGCCTGCATAGGAAAGAAAAAAAAGACAGGTCTGACAAAGTTCACAAAGCAAGATATTTTCATGTTGGATAAATTCATTCCCATAAACAGCAGCAAATAACATTCATTTTGAGTAGTCCAAGACACAAGCTATATACCAGTTTACTACGAGCCAAGTGCAATCATTTCATTTGATCATGTGTGGTGATAGAAAGAAAGCACTTATTACAAGACTGATCAGCCTGTAATTGAACTGAATGAAGTACAATGCACTGTTCAATCCAACACCACATAGGCATGTTTGCTATAGCAAAGCCAAGTGTCATTGATTCATGCACTAGATGGGACAGTGCAAATGTAATAAAGTGAAAAAAAGAAAAGAAGGAAAAAAAAGAAGAAAAGAGGGATGCAAAGTGGTAGGAGCAGTGTAGTACACTACTTTTACTTTGCATCCCCATTTTGCACCAACCTCCGACAGGAAAACACATTGTATCATCGCTATATAACTTGAAAGGAAGCGAGGGCTGCAGTCTTCTGCGTTATAGGTTTTTTTTTCAGACAAACCTTTCCAACAGGCACACACACCTACACCAAAAGACGATGTCATTACTAACCCCATTTAAACTAACATGCCAAGGATGACAAGGTGACTTCTAAAAAATAGGTCCTCCTATCGCAACATCGGCCAGCCTCACTGAGGCACTTACACTGTTCAACCTGATTACCCCACTAGATTCTTCCATCTGCCGACTCGCATCTTCATTTTAGATAACACTAAGACGAGCTTACATTGATCAATACGCACGAAAGTTTAGTGATGTATCATGCATCAGATTAAGCCACTGTGCTAAATTATTATTGTTAGGTTGCTTCCAGGCTTTTTATACTACAATACGGTGCTTGAAGTAGCCTGAAACTGCGTAACATCTTGTATGCACATGAATCAGATTGACGACGTAATGCACAACATGCTTAAGAATATTGCGAGAAACATGATAACGACAAAATGACTAGCCACCCAAATTTTTCGCTGTACATGTTTAAAATGTTCATTTTCACACAAACGAGGTGCTTATGATTACAAGCCGAAAAAACCTACAAGTAAGGCTTTGGGGCCTTCTGTAAATAGACATGTAGAATTTTTTCTGTGGAGGGCTTTACAACCATAAGTGAGGAACAAAACTCCTGTACAATGAAGAATGTTGGCAGCTATCAGTTATAGAAAAAAACTAATGCAGCTATTCTTCCCTGACACATCTGTACATTTACAGAGGTGACGAAGCTTCTGTCATTTGTGGCAGTAACTCCACAGGACTAGTGCGAAAATTGGCACTACTTGGCTAGACAAATGTCCAAACACGCCTGCCCGACTCCCTCTAGCCATCCCGACTGAATCTGACGTGATTTCTTGACTGCTGACTGGACAAAACCAAAACCATTGAAGCACTCACAATTCACAGCGTGATGTTCCTCTGGAGTGGTCAACTCCGTCTTCCGCGATGAAATAGCAGCACAGTGTACTGATAAGGCACTCCTTTCAATAGTTTTCAATGCCACACAGTGACTTTGCTGTTCCTGTCGAAGAGAGCTTGGGGAGCTTAAACGGTGCTTGCTCTTTTCTGTGGGCTGCGGCCGCTCCTCGTTTTCTGCTCAAGGTCAACCTGCACTAAGTTGTAGACGAGGCTTTAGGAGTTGTATATATAATGATATACAAATTTTTGCAGAACACACACTTCCTCGTGGCATACTGAGGAATTTCTTATAAAACTTGAGGCCTAGCATATGCAAACATTTACAATCGATCCGAAAATGCACTTGACTCAAAAGGAGCAAGTTCATTATGTACTGTATATAAAGAAAGGTCATTCAGCACAACCACAACTAGAGCTGCACACGAAAACAACATTAGCTGGACGCTCTGGGCCGCTTTTAAGGCATAGCTTAAGCTGACACTGATCGTCCATTGATACTAAAAATATGCAAAGATTGCCTGATCAATTTCAGGCAGAACTGAAGGGTAGGGCACGAATCTATCGTTCTACTCATGAGCTGTGCACAAAATTCAACATCAGTACCAAACCATTCAGCTAAAAATTTTGATTAGAATTTCTTCATTTAAGAGACTGAAAAGTCGCCAGAATGTGTGATTGGAGGTGGAAATCAAGAAATGTAAATTGAACTGCATTCTTTTTGCAACTTGAGTGGCATTTTCTTTTAAGATTGCACGTAAAAAGCCTAAAAATCAGTATGTCATGCAGCCTGTTTGTTTACTGCAAATTATTTGATGCTTTAACATGCAAAAAGATTTGTGGTCAAAGTTACAGCATATACCAATATTACCTGTGCCAACAATATTCTGCGCTGCCTACGCAGAGGACTCAGCCCTCAAAAAGCAGCACTGTCATCGTGGCAAACAGTGCGAAATATGGGCATTTAACACGCACATGAAATGCATGCTTTCGCAGCAAACTGCAATGCAGAAACATATAAAGCTGTTATGCTGACCTCCCACTGTTTGCTGCCTGTGTTGTGTGACACTTCATAGCAGTAAGAGACCCAGAAATTCTTAAAATGTTTCCTGCAATTTCTGTGTTACCACTAGATGTACTCATGAGAGCCATGTCAAACAAAAAGAAACAATCCCCGAAAATTCTCTTCTTTCACTGCATGTTTATATGATCAGACCAGCAAGCTTTCTATTGCAGAAAAAACAGCTACTATAAAAATTGATATTCGGTCCCATTAACTGCTTTATGCTTTAAGCCATGTTATTATGTTAAACGGGTATCCTGCTTTACACGATCGGGTCTGCATGAACTCTTGAACCTGGCACCATATAGGTTGAAAGACACACAGAGTTTGAGACAAACCTAGTTTCTGTGGAGCATCCTTATGCACTATAATAACACATCTCAATCTAGTTAGTTGATCAGAACGAGGTGAAAACAGCTCGCACTTGAAAAGCACGGGCAGAAAGAATGACGCCTGCACCTTGTGTTCGCTCTACATTCTCGTTGATGGTGCAGTTTCCACCTTATCCTTATGCAATTTCACATTTATAAGATTGTTTGCTACATATTCTTTGTGGCATGAAAGTGTGTGAAACCGTCATGAGTAGCCCATGTAATTTATAAAAATAGAATTCAAGATAGCTCGATTCAAAAATAACAAAGTGCATCCACCACCATGTCCTGTAGCCATTCTTCAGGCAAGTGGCAGAATGATTTATTCTTCAAAACATATCTTACTTGTAACCACTACAAGAGCTAACTCATACACTGGAACATTCTGTTTGCCTCTTCAGATCATAAGGTTCCTTTTTTACACCAGAAAATCTGTAAGAAAAATAGAAGTGTTGTAATTGAGAAGAAAGAAAAGTAGAAGGAAAAAAGATAACCTGCCCTGGACAAGGACCGAGCCTGCGAACTTCGAATAACATATCCAATGCTCGAACAACTGAGCTACCATGGCGGCTATCCCCATTCTATTTTGTACGGTATATATGTGCAATTATTCATGAAAGATTCAGTCAGCGCTGCCTGTTACCATTATGGCAAGTGTGGGACACCTTTTTTTGCCTACTGGCAATCACATTACGATTGCAATTACGTTACGATTACTTCCAATATCCCTATACTTTTTTGGCAGCATTATGCATCTGTTAGTTCTCAGAAAATCTGCTAGTCACAGGAGGTAGCAATGGCTCGCCCTCCCACCTAAATGCATGTACTTGAACACACGCACAACTGATAAAAAAACAAGTCAAACACCGCTAAGATGACTGAGATTCACTGTTTCAGATTCATGAGTGAAGGAAAGAACTATAAATTTAAGGGTTCGTTGTCTTTGTTGAACACATTATAATGAGAACTAGCGAAAAATGATGCCAAACAAACTATAGGTGATGTTATCAAAAACAACTTTAACAAAATTGTGAAAAGAAAAGTGAACGAAAACGTAACTTGGCGGCAAGTTACTAAAGGGTTACAATTTTTTGACAATTGAATTGACTATACTTTTTATAACATCCCTATATTTTCCTGGGTAATGTTGTCGAGTAATTCTCATTATTAGAGAGGTGAGTAGGCTGACAAGGAAAGGATATGGCATTGATACTTCTTTTGAACACCTAATGGTTTGAGGACCTTAAAAGAGCGAAAGCTGCTTTGAGTAGACCAGAATATTTAGTTGGAGCAAAAAAAAAAACGTACACACATTTTAACCCGGCTTTCTAACACATTTTGAGACATAAAAGTGTATGCTTCCAGTAATGTTAAGTACCATTACTTTTGCCACACTATGCACTGTGGCCGGTGTAGTTAGAGTGGTGATAGATAAGCATTAATCAAGCACACCACCAACTGCGTTCACATTTATGGTCACGTATATTAAAAATGAACCTGCTGTATAGTAAAAAATTTAGAGCATTTATGATTTTATTCAAATAGAGTTATACCGACTGGGTAAGCAAACCATTTGCATAAAATCAAAAGACATAAATTCATTCATGTAATATAACTATGTGAACAATTTCAGCAATGCAGGGCAAATTGACAACAGTTCTATTAAAAAACCCTCTCATTATAACATGCATGAAAAGCACCACACCAGAATATTTTATAGTGCATGTAATATCGAGACTACTAGACTGTCTATTGACCTTTTAGAAGAAGGGTATCTCCTTCACGTTAAAGGGGCAACAACTTAGCCTTTTCCTGAGCTTTTCTGTGAATATTTCCTGAATTTCAGATATCATTAGCATTGATTTAGAGTGAACAGATTTTGCTTACGCATTGAAACCTAGTTCTGTATGTAACTGCAATTATGGGTTCCAAACCACCTCCAATTATTTTTAACATTTAACTTATTTTTTACCTGCAGCAGCACAACTAGCTATGGGTGCCCAAAAAGTGGCTAGAAACAATACCGTTACCTCTTTGAGCCTTTTGGAAGTGTTCAGCTTCTCAGTGCTCACCTTACAACACTTTTTTTAAATACGTGTTTGTGTGCCCACTGCTCTTGCTCATTGTACAGTAAGGAGGAGCACATGGCAAGAAGAGACAAGAAAGAAGCATAGCGAAAAAAAGCGAAATAAGCGAGGATCTCTTTTGCATGCAATGTGTGTAACATTACTATTGCGACAACATATAGAAAAATTATCACGGCTATGCATCCATTGCAGAGTCATACACAGCTGCAACATCACGACTAAATTTCAACCCTGTGTTGGTTTAGGATCCTTTTATAGTGGCAAGCTAAAAATATCTGCATTTGTTCGACACATATTAAGATGCAGTGAAATGTGATATGATAATCTCATTTAGAATCCACGTCATATGGCGTCATTGTATATGTGGCCACAAGTAAGTCTGGTTGCAAAGCAATATGGCACAGCCTAAACAGACGTCACCGACCACTCGAATCTGAACTTGCCTTTGCTACTCACCCATTATCATCACAGCAATAAATGAACAATTGAATCTGCTATATATATGTGCAAGCTTATGCTAAGGACCAAGTATGAAGGGTTTTTTGTCATTATTGAGATCAGAGATTTGTTCAGGAACACTTCCTGTCAAACACAAATACATTGCTGTCGAAGCATCAAGACTCAATTATAAAGCAAAAAAAGTGTCTCTTTAAAAATTACAGGCCACAAGGTGCAAGATAAATATTTGATATACATAGGATGTAAGGCACGCACAAGAGGTGCTGCCATATTATACTTTTCCCTGTGTTGAAACCTGCTTGTTTTACTCACCCAACACATCTGTAAAGGTGCCGTGAAAACACCAAGCAGCTGATGCAGCATGGTTGAAGACATGTCAAGGGATTCCAGCATTCATATTAGCTAAGCAGCCCTACAGCCTCCACAGTTCTGCAACCATTTGTAAGACAAATATAGTTCTACCCAAAGTTCTTGGTTTACAGACACACATGCAAGACGCATAACCACTCTCTAGGAAGTTTGCATGATAATGCGCTGGGTAGCATAACGGATGCCAATATCAAGTAAGTATCCCGGCCTGCCCCTTCTTTTTTTCCGTTCTTAAAAATTAATCAATCCATGGTTAATGAATGTTCCCCCAATGGAAGTGTACTGGCAGTCCGTTGAAGAATTGCAATGTATTTCAAACACAATCCAATTTATGGCAAGTAAGCATGCAATAGCGCTGTGTCAGCTGTTCAAGAAAACAGCATGAAGTTTAGCTAAAACCAATGTTTTTAAAAACACCATTCAATTTGATATAAAAGTTATGAGCATTATGTGAAAAAACACGGATTCATGTTTAATCAATGATTACTTATAATGTACTGATATGAATGCAACTAACTGAATATGAAACGATAATTTTTGCTTGAGCATTTCAAGTCATGAACACTATCGCACTTGCCAGCTGCATCTTGTCCAAAACAGCGGCAAGCTAGGCTAGTTTCTGTAGGTGAGTAGTAATCAACAGTGCAAAGTAACAACAGTATGGGGCAAGCATAGACTGCCAACTATATAATTTATTGCACAAAAGTTCGCCTGAATATGAGTTAGACAACTCGTGTAAATGAAGGTCCAGTTGGAAATGAACAAGTTACGAAATCAACAATGCCTGCTTTCTCTAACAAGACCCTCATTCACATAAAGTATGCAGCGATAGGCCCCAACCGAGGTACGTCACAGCATGATGTCACTGGTACACGTAAAAGGTGTGGCTGGAAAAACACTCCCGCATGGGCTTAGCCCGGTACAGTCGTGCGGTGTTTGGGGCAAGTTTTAATTTTTCAAAGCTTACACTTCACGTTACAATGTCGACATTAGCTCTAGTATGTGTCAGCAAACATCTAGCTGTGTGGTAAAATATTTGCCCCGCTGTCTGTTTATCTTGAAGAAGTGAACACACGTGGTGACCTGTGTGAGGAACAGCGGCACAGTCTTCAAAAATGTGCATTGTTGATTGCGGCATGTAGAGTGCATTGAAAGGTATCGAGAATATTGTGTGTGGTGTGTGCAGTGTCAATAACAATGTGTCTCTTTTGCGAAGACGTTAGCACTCGTGGCAGGAACCGGTCGTTGAAAAAACTTGATTGGACACTTTAGTCAAGGTAAATATGCACTTGACGCGACCATCTGCGAATGGGCACAGCTCAGTGTTTGCGCTGTGTGCAGAAAAAAATTGCATGGTCACCGGGCTGGAAGATACCATTTGCTGAAGCTGCATGTATGAATCGCCCCGATGAGTAGCAAGCCCAATAAAGGTATAACTCGTTTTATCGAAGGCCTCATATGTCTTCATGTAATAAGCAGAGATTCTTGTTTCACATATACTCAGTACCAGTACCTTTACCGCTCGATATTCATGTAGTGACAATGCACACTACAAGTTTGTGTGTTAGGTCCTAAGGGAGCAATGTAAATATACAAATAAGTTGTTGGTGTTAGATGCAGCGATGTAACTGCACAAAAGATTACGTATATATATATATTAGACTACAGGTTTAGAATCGCATACATCTGAGTGGTCTATCAGGCACGTCACAAACAACTTCCTTGCCAACCAGCCCTTGCACAGAGGGAGGGAATGGCTGGCACGGTGCTCGAAGTGACGTCACACTATTTGCAAACATAGAGAGGTTTCTTACTTAGGCAACATTTTGCACAATATATTTTTTAGATGCAAGACTGTACTCATCCACATTGATCATAATGATGTCTTTTGTTGTTACTTTGTGCTGTGAGTTACTAGGCATTTAGTCTCGATGATCTTTAAAAGCAAATTTCAGTGTTCTCTCTCATATTGCTGACAACTGTGTCCTTGCATAAATTGGGCAAAAAAGCAACACAGAAAGGCTGTCACAATAAATAAACCAACATGTGTATTCTCCTGCAAACAAAAGTCGGCACTGGTCCTGTCATTACCCGTCTTCTTTCTCTCTTTGCCTTGTTTGTACTGAAACAGCCAAACACCTGATGAGTTAGATCAGAAATATTAACGCATCAAAACTATAAGTGCTTGCATCAGCAACCACGCAACAGCGCGATAACCGCATCCCTGCCACACAGCAGCGAAACATATTTTGAACATGCTGGCAATGTATTATTTTATAAAAAGCAACTCTGGCAGATTACAAAATCTCACATTGTGCATGCAAGTTTTCTTCAAAGTTAGGCGTACAATGTAGGTGCTGCCGGTACATTATTAGTTGCAAGCAAAGGCGTCTTGCAGGTACACATACAGATTGCACGAACACCCCTCTCTCTACACTAGGCACACACATTATATCTTTTAACAAGCATACGCCACTGTTTAGGGGTATAATAACGCTCTACTGTGAACGTATGCTTATCAACCCATCTAGGCAGTTGGCTAGGTGAATTGAGCCAAGTTACAACTTGTATCGCCCGCGAACGTGAAAAAAATGCTGCTTTGCATCAAATGGCACCACAGGCTTTGTTTAATCAACAACGTAGCAAGCGCCGTGTGCGTCCTCCTCATTACATTGCACTTATGAAAAAATCGATCACCATACACATGCATGTTGCCGCAGATGTCGCAAATTAACTCCCGTAAGGCCGTGCCGATGCGCCATGGCTCTGCTGGCGTTAGCGTTGTCAAAGCGAATCGGCAACCACTCTCTCAAAGGCGCGTAAGGCTGCCTTTTCACGACGCCTCGTTCGAGTGCGGCCACACACACTTGCACTGAGTGGCATACTTAGTCTACATAAAAAAGTGTCCGCCTCACTTTCAGTTTCTTTCACACTGTCCTGAGGGAAGCGACCACAGGCGTCAGCCGTCACCTCGGAGTCCTTCGAGCGCCCGCAAAACCCGCCGATTCCTTTGACGAATCGCACTTGATCCGCACTCGAACAACCGTGGGAATAGGGCGCAATCTTAGCACATCACACGAGCGAGGAACGGCGCTTCCTTGCGTAAATTTAACAATTCGTGCTCTCGTGTGTAGCAGCGCGAACACATGAGAGACGCACCGAGACGGCATGCCTACGGAAACAAAGAAGACAAACAACATGTGGCTTTAGCTGTGAATGAATTTGATTTGGATATCCGTGTGAGCAAAATAAAAAAAAAACAACTGTCGCTGCTATAAACTGAAAAAAATGTATGTTATCTGGCAAAATAACTTTAAAAGTGATAAACTGTTATTGAAAAAACAAGTTACAACTTATGAATATTTTCGCAAGTCTTTGTTTTGTTTTTCTTCTAGCAGAGGACAGCCTCCTACTGCTTCTGCGACAGACGTAGTGCCGTTTTTGCGTTCGGTGCGTGCCGCCGACGCAAAGCTTTCTAGTAGTCATACGAGAGTTATCAATTATCAATGAATCATAGGATGACTACAAAGCAGTAACATTTTGACATAGTGCAGTAGGCAATCTTTAAAGGTATGACATTTCTTTGCTCTGAAGCAAATCGAAGCAAGCCAGCCGGTGCAATCAGCTGATGTCGCCGCTACGCGAGGCATGGTTGTGCGCAATAGCGTCACGCCCCGCGCTCGATTTGTCATCAAGCGATAGAGCTACTAAGTGGAATACAGCGAGATGCAGGGATTAATGACGTATAACTCTAATTTCCTGTGGTGGCCGACTCAATCGCAAGAGAGCCCGGGAAACAACCTTCAACTGCTCAAGCTTGTGTGTGGGTGTAAAAATACTTGTTTTCATCCACGACGGGGCGGCAATCTATAGTTGGAAGACACGCGAAAAGCATGTGACGTATATGCAATCACAAAACATATGCACACAAAAATAGATACGATCGCATATCGTACATAAATATGCCAACATATAGCGTGCAAACAGCAAATTTATATATATATAACTTAAACGCTACCGCACTCGTTAGCGCGAATAGCTTAGCAGATTCTGCTTTCGGCCACAGTAGTGAACAGACGCAGGATGCAGGGCTCCGTCGGAGCGGCTTCAGCGGCCCCTGAGGGCCGCGGTAACAGGTCAACTGAAGAGTACCAAGTGATTCTGCCTCATCTGCCAACAGGACGCGTTGCCTTAAATACTGTGTTTCTGCACGGAGACGTTCGAGCGAGACCCTACAGAGTTGAAGACTTCCGAGACGCGTTGGGCCCCACGGTAGTGCTAACGGACATCATAGCAGCGTACCAGATTAATCACGTCTGGGCGGTGACACTGAGCGGAGAAGACGCGATGAAGAAACTGCTGGCCTTCAAGGAACTTCAGGTGAAGGGACACCGGTGTCTCATCGTTGATCCCCAGGACCGGCTGATAAAACTGCGGCTTCATTGGCTGCTTTACGGAGTCGCTAGTGAGGATGTGCGGACGGTGTTCGCGGCCTTCGGCAATGTTGTCGAAGTGAATCGAGAGCGCTGGAGAGTCGACGGCGTCAGCGACAAAGCGTCGACGACGAGAACCGTGCTACTCAAGTTAAAGAGTGGAATTACTGTGGAGGACCTTCCGCACCAAGTGCGCGTTGCAAGGGAATTGGCCCTAGTTGTGGCGCCGGGCAGGCCTATGCAATGCTTGCGGTGCAAAGGGACTGGTCACTTACGGCGAGACTGCAGGGTGCCACGGTGTTCAATTTTTCGGTGATTCGGACATCGAGACGCTCAGTGCGTCCGGTCGTATGCAGCAGTTACGAGCGCTACAACGTGCGATGAGATCGAAGAGCATACAATGGACGCCGCTGAGGCGGAAGACGCGGCTAAGGGGGCAGGAGACGCGGCTAGTTCTCTGGTTGAACACGGGCCGTTTTCGCCTGAAGATTACGATACAGCGTCGGAATCCGAGGAGAGAGAAATGGCTAAAGCGGACACCAGCCAAGAGAATTCTACTGAGGACGCACAAAGCCTATTGGTGGACATGTCGACGCAAGCGGCGAGAGGACGCAACATGCCAGCACACGGAACGACCCGCGTGATCAACACGAGCTCGGCGGTCAAGCGTTCACTGGAGCAATCTGCGGGCACTGCTCACGAGAGCAAAGTTGAGAGACCACCAGCAAAGGCGACACCGGGGCGGTGCTCGGGCCTCAGAGCGAGGTCCAATCTACGTGTGGACCGAACGGTTGGCACTCCGAGGGACCAGCAGCTAACTGATGCCGGACCACCGGATGGCCCCGGAGACGTCTAGCAGGGAGCTAGACGTACACGGTAAGCACCATGCTCCGGGCCTACCCCCTCCTTTTTTAGCGAGTAACGATGGCTAGTCACTGGGCATTGAGCTTTGCAACCTTAAATGTCCGAGGTTTGGCCTCCAGGAAAAAGCAGGCTCAAGTGTATCGCATGTTGATTGACCAAGATATTGACGGGTTAGCCGTGCAGGAGACAAAAGTGGAAGGTGAGGAGGAGACCCGGAGCATGATGCTGCGGTTTACGTCTAAATAATATGTCATAGTTAGTCATGCAAATGGAACTTCGGCTGGTTGTGTGCTTTTTGTTAAATGATTCCGGGATTGATTGTTGAAAGTCACTTTTCTTGTGACTCTGGTAGAACAGTGACTTGTGATTTTAGTACTAGCGAAATTGAATGGCGCGTCATTTGTGTCTATGCGCCGAACCTGGAGGCAGACCGAGAAACTTTCTTTTTGTTAATTAAGCAACCTTTACGGACACCAAAACAGCTTGTTTTATTGGGGGATTTCAATTGTGTATTGAGCGCAAAGGATAGAAATAATAACCGCCATGAGGGAGACAGAAGTGTTAAAGTGCTCTGTGACTTGCTGAATGAATCTGACCTGGATGATGTTGCGGAGTGCCTCGAAGCAGGTCGCGAGGTTTGATTTACGCATTTTCAAGGAACCAGTCACGCACGTCTTGATAGAATATACATGGCAGGGGAGACGCTAGCTAAAATCAATAGTTACACAGTCTAACCTGTCTCTTTCTCTGACCATTGTCTTGTACGATGTAACGTGGGGCTTAAACAAAAAGAAAAGAAATTTAGTTGGGATTTATGGAAGTTTAACGCTAAACTACTTCAGGATGACATTTTTAATAATTTTGTGATTGAGGGAATTAAGAATATTAAAGTGATCGGCGCCTCTAATGTTGGCGAGGAATGGCAGCTTTTGAAGCAACGCGTTAAAATGAAAGCCTTATCGAGATCTAGTACTTTAAAATATCAAGAAAGAATGAAAGGAAATGAACTCAGAACAACGCTTAAGAAATTGATAGCATTAGAAAGCAAGGAACGCGGTGCATTTAAAGAAGATATTCGAACGGTGAAACGACAAACTGAGCTGGTAGAGCAGGAACGCTACACAGGAGCCCTTATTCGAGCGAGAGCAGAGGCGTGGGCTATGGGGGAGACTCCTACCAAGCGCGCACTTGGAATCTAGAAATCATGAGCGTGTCGTAATCACATCGACGAAATAGAGGAAAATGGAATTCTGCTAAATACTAACAACACTATCGCTGAAGCTTTCTTTCGGTATTACAAGGGTCTCTTCGCAGCCGCATCAGTACATGTTACGAAGTTCAAGGACACTTTCTTGAGTCGGATGCCGCAATTATCCCTCGAAACGAAAGAAGCGTTAGAGAGGCCTATAACCGTTTCTGAAATTGAATGTGCAATAGATAGTCTCGCCGCTGGGAAGTTGCCGGGGCCTGACGGTCTCGGTGCGATGTGGTATGAAGCTTTTAAAACAGAAGTTTCACCAGTGTTCGAAGCTGTGTTCAAGGAAACCTACGTAATCAAAGCATTACCACCTTCATTTGCCGAGACGCACACTATTCTAATACCTAAGACGGATGACAAAGAAAAATAAAACTAGTTTCGTCATACAGGCTTATTTCGCTAACCAACACTGACTACAAAATACTCATGAAAGTCTTGGCAGGTAGATTGCAGTCCGTAATCACCGGAATAGTTTGGGAGCACCAAACGTGTGGCATCAAGGGGCGTTCGATATTAATGAACACACACACAATGCAATGTGTCCTTAGGAGTTGCGATGCTTTTAATTCTCATGTTGCGATCCTCCAGCTTGATTTAAAAAAGCCTTTTGACTGCGTTCCGCAAGATGTGTTATTCTGCATACTTGAACATGTCAATGTCGAATCGGTGATTACAGAGGGCATAATTTTGGCGTATAAGAACTCAACTACATGTCTAATTATTAACAAAATGCCGGGGTCTCCCATTAAGCTGGAACGTTCTGTACGCCAGGGATGTCCGGCAAGTCCACTCTTGTTTGCATTGTACATAGAGAGCTTATGCTTGGCCATAATAGAAAACGAGACTATCCGTGGTTTCAGACTGCTTGGCGCCGAGGTAAAGGTTTTAGCATACGCTGATGATGTAGCAGTGTGTTGCACCACCAAAAAGAGTGTACAAGTGACAGTTGCCGTTGTTGAAAATTTTGGAGAAATTACAGGAAGTCGGGTTAATTAGGGAAAGTGTCTGGGGTTTTGGCACGGAGACTGGACATCAACCCCAGATACCTAGGCTAACGTTCACTGGTTTATTACTCCAGTAAAATATCTAGGCGTGCCTTTCCAGCACTACAAAGACACCAATGATTACTGGACTGAACAAATAAAAGAAACTCGCGAAAGGACAGCGCAGTGGAATGGCAACTGTCTCTCAATGTTTGCCAGAGCCACTGTAGGCAACATATTTTTAATGAGCAAATTATGGTATGTGATGCAGGTTTTGTGTTGCTCACGGGTGCATGTGCAAAAGCTGCATAGGATATTTGCTGTGTTTATATGGGGGTCTACTTGGGAAAAATGTAGTAGGACAAATCTGTTCCGGAGAGTAAAACAGGGGGGACTAAGCCTGTCGCATCTGTTCATGCGACAACTAGTTAATCGTTTTATTTTCTTTCGAGATGTTCAACACCCCTTCTTAAGAACAGTTTGCCAGTTACGCCTTTGTCGTGTCTGCCTTACTTTGTGGTTAGCACCGCAAGCATGCCGGGAGCTACGCGAGGTTTTTTAAGGAAGTTGCAGACAGTGTTCGGTTCTTGTCAGTTCGGTTTTCCAATGAATATCTTTCTTCGGTCGGGCGAAAGAAATTGCATAAGAACATATGCGACATGATTTTTCCAGTTCCTATGTATAGGGTAATTATGAGCGGGGGAGAAGGCAATGATGTTCTTAAGCGTGTTAAGAAAATGCAAATTCAGCCTAGTGCAAAAAGCTTTTTCTTTATATTACACTCCGGAACACTACCGGTTAAGACTTTTTTAGAAGATAGAGGAGTTCATATGCCATGGGGTTTGAACTGTTTGATCTGCTGAAAGCCTGAGACAATAGATCACGTTTTTTTGCATTGCTGGGAAGGGGTTTACTTCTGGGATGTTTTACAGAGAATTCTAAAAAAGGAACTTGCCCTACATTCACTGAGTATCAGGTTTTTAACAGTAGAAAAAGAGGAGGGACTGCCTTTTGATCTTATAATGCTGCTTGGCCTCCATTGTCTATGGGGGCAAGAATGGCCGGTTACTACTGTGAGCCTGACAGGCGTCCGGCCCGTATGCTGTTCCGCGAAAGCATTGCTCAGTACATTGATATACTCAAACATCATGATTTTGTTCCGGAATGGCTCTCCAGGGTCGAACCCCTGGTGAACCTGAAGGAATTTCAGCACTGTAATCTCTAATAGTTCCGCGGCTGTTTTATCATCACTTGTGTTTGTATTTTACTGTTTAGCGACTTATATTGATGTTTGTACCTTGTGCAAAACCAGTAATAAAGAAAAAAAAGCGCGAATAGCTCAGCAAGGTAAAGCACTCAGTCCACGTACGCGAGCACAACTGAGTGGCGCAGGTTCGAATCCCGCCATGTCTCAATTTTTTTTCAATTTTTTAAATGTTTTTAATGTACTGCTATATTTTCTAATGCCTTAGGTACTAAAACAAAATAAAAGAAATATTGCGTTCAAGTACGTATGTGGGACTGTGTTTTTTGCGCAACAGTTATTGGTATTTTTATTTTCATTATTACATTTTTTTATTTATTTCATAATATAACAAAATTAAAGACTAAGGGAAACATTGGGTCTACTTGATTGTGAAGGGACTAGAGAAATGAGAAAACTCAAACGAAAAAAATTATTTGAGAGAAAACTGAGCATTTCACAGCCGGACCATCTTCTTCAAGGGTAGGCCCTAGGTATGCGCGAGACTTGCTATATGACTCACCTCAAGCTGTGGCAGTTGAGAGAAGGCAATATCACTGAGAAGCAGTTCCAAAATATATTTTGGTTGATGTTTTTTGATTCCTCCAAAATAAGGGCTGCACAATTGTGATCGAGCCAAACCAAGAATTGCGGGCACGAAGTCATGAGTCAGAAAATGAATAATGTGCATTGTTTGAAAAATTGCCCTTAATAAAAGGAAGAGTTATGTAGTGCTACGTAGCTTTACTCGCAGTAGGAGTTTTATATATACACATGAATAGTTTAAAATGGACAATGTTGAACACACAGACATTGGTTAAATTTTTTTGCAGCACAGTTGAAGCATCTATGTAGAAATGAAGCATCAAGAGAAGCTCATGCGTCTTCACTTTATTGCGCTTTACATAGCTTGTATGCGTCCATGCAGCCATGATATATTTTAAAGCATTTGTTTCACCTATAATCTTCTTATTCATTAAAGCTGGCCCATAAGTTGTGTCTTATGTAGCACTACAATTGAAGCGTAATCTGCATGGTGGTCTGAAGCAATGCGTTTGAATATCTCAAAACGACCCAGCTCTATACAGGACCATACGAGCATCGATGATAAGCACCATTATGTGTCCGTACATATCAGTTGTGCTCTCATATTTAATTATTTTTCTGACTACTCCCTCTACCCCTACCTCGTTTCTGTCGTGAACTGTGGCAAGTTGTGTATAGCTCTATTTATATTGTAGGAGCACATTCTATCAATAAAAATTATTTTTAGGCTACTTGCAATTATATTTCATAGATTTTGATTTTTTTTGTCGGTGGTCAGAAGGGCTAAGCTCATGGTGGGTATTTTAAAGTGACATATTTCTCTTTGTAAATGTTAATAAAAACAGTATCATTAATATTGACAAGTTTATTCGCATTGAATTTAGTTCTCATTAATATTGTTTCTACAAAAAAACGAGCGCTTGAAGATATGCTTTTTTGCTTGATTTGTTTTTGTGTGACAGCATGCAAATAAAATCACAATTATTGTCATTCCTTGTGAATGACACATTTTCCGTGTGACAGATTTTAGCACCTGGTCATCTGCAGAAGTTGTATTCATTCTGAAAAGGGGCGAACAGCGGTGACTGACAACACAGACTAGCCTGCGTTATTCCTTTGTACTATATATGTCACTGTGCATTCATTTATAACTTTGTAGAGCTCGGATTTCCTGCTTAAAATGTGACCACAAATGTAGATTTTCCACATTTTTGCAACAATCCACATGCCTTTCATACACTATTGCACATTGTCGTAAGCACCTTACAAAATCTGTATATTTCCGTAAGACCTTACGTTCCGCATTTTCCTTATGAATGCTTCTGTACACTCCATACACTTTCCTTATCCTTCCATATCTTCTATATTGAACTCTCCGTATGCTCCATAAATTTCCTTATCATTCCATATTTTCTATAAAACTCACTCCATCCACGCAATAAAACTTCCTTATCCTTCCATATACTCCATAAAAAGCATTCCATATGTGCCATGCATTTTCCTTATCTTTCCGTATACTCCATAAAAACCCTTCCGTATACGCCATACAATTTCCTTATCTTTCCATATACTCTATAAGAAGCGTTCCGTATATGCCATACAACTTCCGTTTATTTCCATAAAACTCCATATTTTTTCCGTACGTAGCATAAGGAAATGTTACGGAGTCCATATATTTTCCGTAAGATTTCATACGGAACGTTTCAGTAGTGTAGCGACGACAAATGCATTGCTCTCAGCGGGCCTTGATACTCAGGTAAGAATGTAGTGGACATGGCTCATAATGTTGTAGATATTGTGATATTCGAGAGCTGCTGTCGATTTGTCATCATGCTCGGCGTCGTCGATTATGAGGTCAGCAATCCTTTTGTTGAATCCCGCAAACGTAGTGTCTTTGCCTTTGAAGTCATCCAAGATGACTTGCAGACCAGCCGCAAAGGGATTCACTGCTTCTAAAGCTTTGGTTGCGGATGTGATAAGCCTTGTAGCAACGGCTCAAATTGTTCTTCTGCTACATCGTAGGCGGTCCATCTTCGGTGCAGGACGTCAGTCGTCTCCTGGGCTTCACGGCACCAAACTATGTAGAGGACAGAGAGAATGATGTGTGCTCGGCAACGGTTTATTGATGGAACGCCACTTCTTCCTTCTGTTCTAGCGGCTCTGACCCTGCCCGCGTAAAACGCGCACTGTGCCTCATCATCATATTCAGTTTTTATCAGTTGGAAAGCGTCTCGTCATCCTGCGTACACTACGGAAGATTCTTCCCCTCGAAGCATCCGCATCCGACCTTACACGAAGAGCGCGGTACCAAAACAGCTACTTCGGAACCTGTAGAAGCGATGGAAAAAAGTCTATCTTCAGTTACTTTACGCTGCTCACCACAGCAAGCCGACGTCGTCATCTACAGTAAATCCCGTTGATCTCATCTTGTTGAAAGATTTAAATACTCCGCCTCTAGAATGGAAGATGGGTCGTGTCATTAAGGCATTTCCGGGTAAAGACGGTACTGCGCGTTCCTTCCGGATACGACTGTCGGATGGTCAGCAAGTTCGACCGAATGTTCAGCGACTTTACAGCCTGGAGGCGCAATCAAGCAACGCGTCCGTCGGAGTGTAATAAAAACTGAATAGAACAGTGCGGCGCAGTGTGCGTGCGACGCATGCTTAATATAGAGCCACTAGAAGAGAAGAAGGAAGTGGCGCTTCCCCAATAAACCGTTACCGAGCGCAAGTCAGTCTCTCTGTCCTCCACGATGCCTGGCCCATGTCAATTTCTTCTCAGTTTCAACTGTGATATCCTTATGCTCCCTGATCCACTCTGCTCTCTTCTTGGATTTTAAGGGTACACCTATCATTTTCCTTTCCCTCGCTCGCTGCGTCGTCCTCTATTTGAGCTTTTTGTAAGTCTCTATGTTTCCGCTCCTTAGGTGTGTACCGGCAAGATTCAGCTGTTACCTTCCTCTTGAAGGATAATGGCAATTTAACAGTCATGGTTTGAGAGTACTTGCCAATTGTGCTTTACCCCATTCTTATTCTTATTATTCTTGTTACTTCTATTTCGTGGATCGGCTCCGCGGTTATTGCCTGTCCTAAGTAGACCTAGTATTTTACAACTTCAAGTGAATTATTACCCATCTCGAAGCACTGTTCTCCTCCGAGGTTGTTTTGCAACACTTTCGTTTTCTGCAGAATAATTTCAGGACCTACCTTTCTGCTCTCTTTGTCCAACTCCGTAATCATGAGTCGCAAATCGTTCCCTGAGTAATGCAATGTAATGCAATGTCATCGGGAAATTGCAGGTTTATAAGCCACTCTCCATTACCTATTATCCCTAACTCTTCCCACTCTAGAACTCTGAAAACCTCCAGTACGCACATGCTAAATAGCATTGGTGAGATTGTATCCCTCGGCCTTACACCCTTCTTGATCGGTATTTTATTGCTTTCTATATGAAGCACTATGTAGATATACATATGCAAAATACGATATACGTGTGAAACGCAACTCAGCTATACTGAGATTTCAGTAGGTGCGTCGTCCTTAGTGGGAACCTTCCCATGTGTCGAATCGATATTGCCGTGGTTTGCACATGGTTTCTCAGTTTCTCCAACTGCATATTGCACAAGCTCTCACATAAACTTAACATTATCGTAGAGACAATTTGAAATAAATATAAGTAAGCTTTCATGCAAATACATCATCGCTTTGAAATTCAGTAGCTGCCGCACGAGCGACTCGTAATATACCGAACGCTCGTCTTCAAAGTGGCACCGGTGGCACGTCGCAGTCGCGGCGGCTCCTCATAATATGCATACCTACATATATATTGCGCCACTAGTTTCACCATGTCCTTTTATTTAGAAAATAAAAACAGCTTTCACGTCCCCCCCCCCTCTCACTGCGTCCACAGCTCATCTGTTTACAGAATTTGCCCTGTCCCGGAGTTCACGTCAAGCCATCTTTTTGACAGCCTCGTTGCGTCGAGCAATTTGCCGTACCTCTGGCCATCTTTTTACGTGTACCTCCAAATACGCGAGTAGCAACTGCACTCAGAGATAGAGAGCTAAAGTGAGTCTCCGCGCAATGTTCTTTAGGAGCACCATGCAAAAATATATTGCATTCACGGTCTCGTCGCACACCCACTGCTCCGCAACTTTTCCTTCGCACTGTATTCCACGCAAAGACAGTGCTATTTGAACAGGCTCCCCAAAGACGGGAAACAGGCGAAAATAGGAGAGAGGTAGAGAGTACATCCAGAGCACGAGATAGGAGGGTCCACTGTGCGCGAGAGAAGTCATGCGTTGATCGCGGGCGAGAACCGGATGTATGCAGAAAGAGCGGCCCGAGGGAGTAGTGCTGAACGCGATGAATCCAGTTCCAACGAATTTGGATCATCACACGTACAGCTGAGCTCACGCACCTGTGCTCGAACGCGCAGTGCGACGCGGAGGTAAGCTGGGAACTTGTGCTTTTTCCTAGTGAACGAGCGAAGGAGAGGCAATAATAAAGTAGAGTGCTTCTGCGTGCATGTATATGTGTCTACAATAGCGAACGTGAGGAGATATCGTCGTCTAGAAAATACAGTTCCGTCTCTGTGAAAGGAACAACGTCCTTTCTATTCAGGGCCCCCGCTTCTGCATATCTTCGTGCATCTGTGGCGCTCAAGCTCGAGAAGCGGCCACGGTTTTTCAGGTGTAATGGACGTGTTGATTGGGGAAGATTTACTGTGGGGTACCTATATCTTCGAGTAGATATTTCTCAGTTTCACTGCATTCGTCACTCATCTCTTTTCATTGCAGAAATGTCACCGAAGCGTATTTACTGGCATCGATGCAAATAAGGAATACGCATCTATTTCTGCATTGTCCTTGTCTTTTAGCATAACAGGTATGCGCGAACAATGTGTACGTGTGTCTGCCTCTTATTCAATCTCTCGGCACAATCATAGACTGCTGTTTTGTACAACAGTAGTTTGCAGTACCAGCATGGTATCCCAACTATTTTCATCATCTTCAAGAAAAACACCATGGTAATATTAATTACCATGGTGTTGTTCGCCGAGTAGCACTCTCGGGGAGTGCTACTCGGCGAAAAACACGGGTTCTCGCCGTCTCTGCAAAAGAGACGAATTCTCTGTCTCTTATACACACAATCCCACTCGCATGTCTCCTTTAAAAATTACAAATAAGTCATAAATAATTAAAGGCAACAAAAGAGACGGGAAAGACTCGTGTAGGAGAATCACATCCGTTATCAGCGTAAGCGGGAGAGATGGCAGATGATAGCGTGCGGAGGATGCAGCGCTGAGACAGACCGAGACAGTGTCTAAATGGTTGCATTTCAAAGGCAAGAAGCTAAAAAAACTGTTTTCCGCGTGTAAAGTGGTATCAAAAACAAAGTACAAAATACGCAAAAATTGCAGTAGACGGCCGTGCGGACGAGGCAAACGTGTATAGAAAAAGGGGAAGTTCCCGACGCGGGTACTCGCGAATTTGTGCTCGCGGGGGGGGGGGTGATGCGTTTCGTTTCGGAGTCAGTGCTGCGAGAAAGCGGATAGATGCCAAATAACGAAAGATAAAAGGAAACTATCTCAGGCAGCCTCACACACTCGTACGATGATACACGCGGAGTGGAGCGCTTCTCATAGATGTAGGTGGGTGGTAACCCTGTGCCGAAGAACCGACTTGCTCTTGCCTGCGCACTGCTGCACCCAGCTGCACATCATCATGCTCGCTCGCGAAGACACGCCGCCATCCCGATCTGCCACTGTTTACCCACAGGTTCTGCCGCGGTTGCATACTGCATCCGCGGGTCTCTCCGCTGTTTCTTGCGGGCCCCTGCCTTCGCCTCAACCGCGGATACTTCGGCAGTTTGCCCTTCCGATTTATTTATCTTGCACGCACTGGTTATTTCTTGTTCTCCCTTTCGATTTCATACACGACACTCCAGTGGAAGCGGCCCAGTCATCTACCGATTTCCTCTCGCTGATAATGAATGGATGGCGGTGAAGATAAAAAAAACATAAGAAAATCCTCTGCTGCTCTCCCCGTCTTTTATATATATATATATATATATATATATATATATATATATATATATATATATATATTGTGGTAAAGCCTTTGAACAGTGGGTCGTCCTCTTCAGCGCCTTCTAGTGGGTCGCCCTTTTCATAAGAAGAAGAGCAGCTCGCGCAGAGAGTCGATCCCCGCATTGACTGTCGCTGTCGTTAATCATCGCTGAGTGTCCGCCAATAAACCGCTTAACAATTTGGTGGAGAGTGCTGAGAGTGCTCTGCCCTTCAAACACCTTCGGTCCGCATTCGATGCCCTTGGAGCTTCGATCCCGTACCGTGCCTCCAACCATGCACCAAGACGCCGCCCAGCAAACGCTTCCTCCTACGCCAACGCCATGTCCCGGTGTCCCCCGCATCCGCGACCCTCCTGTCTTCACCGGAGCGGATGGCACCGACGTCGAGGACTGGCTGGCTATGTACGAACGCGTGAGTGTCCCCAACCATTGGGACGAGGCAGGTAAACTCGGCAACCTGTTTTTCTATCTCGCGGGTGTGGCCGGCATGTGGTACAACAACCACGCATCTGATTTCCCGAGATGGTCCGCTTTTAAAACCGCTGTCGTCGACGTGTTCGGCCGCCCGGCCGTTCGTAAGCTGCAAGCTGAACAGCGTTTACGTGAACGAGCCCAGCAGACCGGCGAGTCCTTCACAAGTTATATCGAGGACATCCTTGACTTGTGCAAGAAAGTCGACCTGAACATGTCAGAGGCTGACAAAATCACGCATGTTCTAAAAGGCATCGCCGACGATGCCTTCACCATGCTCCTGGCAAAGAACCCCCGCACTGTGGCAGAAGTCATCATGTTATGCCAAAGTTACGACGAGCTGCGGCGGCAGCGCTTGATGACCCGTCGCCCGCCACCACGCGATGCTGATCTCTCGGCCTTGTCAGCAGTTCCTGACCACGCAACCTTGCTCGCCGAAATCAAGTCGTTCGTGCGTGAGGAAGTTGCCCGCCAGGTCTCTCTACTGGCTTTTGCTTCCCCACAACATGCTCAACAGCCATCAAGTACACTTCTACCTCCGCTCCGCCGAGCCATTCAGCAGGAAATCGCGGAGGTCGTCCCTGAATACCACCAGCCGCCTCCTGCATCTGTGCCACTCAGCTACGCCCAAGTTGTTGCAAGGCCGCCCCCACCAATTTCTGCAACTGTTCCACTAAATTACACCGAAACCGTCGCGAGGCCCCAGGCCTTTGGAGAAACGGTCTCGCCTACATACGCCGGCGTCACCCACGTGCCCCGAGTGCCGCCTACCATGCACTCATATCAGCAGCCGGCTCGCCAGCGTTCTGCGACATGGATGCGACCCGCAAACCAATGGCGCACTGCTGACAATCGCCCCATCGGCTTTGCTTGTGGTTGCGTCGGTCATGTAGCACGCTATTGCAATCGTGTGCAGCAACCGCAAGTCGCCTTCAACTTTCCCAGCCAGTCAAGCCGCTCTTATGACCAACCGCCGCCAATGTCACCGTCGTCCCGCCCCGTTCCGTCTACTCGCCGTTCACCATCTCCACGACGTCGCTCACTGTCGCCAATGCGGCCACGTCCACTCGAGGGCGACCAGGAAAACTAGTCGTCGCAGTCCACGAGGCAAGGGCTGCGACGCTGTCGAACTGCGGAAGCCCTCAGGAAAGCCCGTCGAACGTGATAGACGTGCTTGTGGATGGCGTTCGTGCATATGCCCTTGTAGATACTGGAGCCGCCGTATCCGTGATGGACGAAAAACTTAGCCGATTACTGCGCAAAGTGACCACGCCGCTTTGTGGGCTCTCCCTCCGTACAGCCAGCGCACAAAGTATTCACCCTACGGCGATGTGCACAGCCCGCCTTATGATTCAGGACGTGATGTATGCGGTCGAATTCATCATAATTTCTTCATGCTCTCACGACGTCATCCTAGGATGGGATTTTCTCTCCCGCCACGACGCCGTCATTCATTGCGCACCAGCAGAAATAGAACTCACGCCATTCTCTTCTTTGACGCCGGCCGACAGTCCATCCGCTGCAAGCAAGTTACTCGTCAGAGACGACACTCAAGTGCCTGCAAACTCGTCCGTTGCGGTGTCGCTCTACTGCGCAAGCCTTTCTGACACCGCTGCACTCCTCTCGCCATCTCATCGTGTCTTCATAAAAAAAAGCTTGCTGGTTCCTTTCGCGACCGTGCAACTCACTCACGGTAGCACCACTATTTTTGTTGTGAACTCATCTCCGTACAGCGTTACGTTGGTGCGAGGGGAATGTCTCGGCAGTGTGGAACCCATCGAAGACGCGCAAGTTATGGATCAACCCGATGACATGCACTGCTCAAGTTCCTGTACGCTTGGTGCTGTTTCGACATCTGCTTCATCATCCGATGATATATTCGGTCCCTGCATACCCGACGACCTTACGCAGGGCCAGCGTTCCCAGCTTTTGGGCCTGTTGGAAGAATTCCGCTCTTCTTTCGATGTCGCTCAACCTTCTCTCGGCCGCACATCCACCGTTACGCATCGCATCGACACAGGCGCACAGCCAACGCTGCGGCAACGTCCATATCGCGTATCTCCCACAGAACGCCGTGTAATCAACGAGCAAGTCGACGACATGCTTCGCCGCGATGTTATTCGCCCCTCTAGCAGCCCCTGGGCATCTCCTGTCGTTCTCGTCACGAAGAAGGACGGTTCTGTGCGGTTCTGTGTGGACTACCGACGCCTCAACAAGATCACTCGTAAGGACGTGTATCCACTACCGCGGGTAGATGACGCGATTGACAGCCTGCAAGGAGCAGAATTCTTTTCATCCCTCGATTTGCGCTCAGGGTAATGGCAAGTACCTATGGCTGAGGACGCTCGACCGAAGACCGCTTTTGTCACTCCCGACGGCTTGTACGAGTTCAACGTTATGCCGTTTGGGCTGTGCAATGCGCCCGCCACCTTTGAGCGCATGATGGATACAGTTCTGCGTGACCTAAAATGGCACACGTGCCTGTGCTACCTCGATGACGTCGTCGTTTTCGCTCCTGACTTCTCGACGCATCTTCAACGCCTTCGGCATGTTTTAACGCGTCTGAGCAACGCCAGTCTGCAACTGAACCTAAAGAAGTGCCAATTTGCAGCTCGGCAGCTGACAATACTCGGCTACGTCGTGTCCAAGGACGGAATTCTCCCTGATTCAGCCAAGCTTCGGGCCGTGACCGAGTTCCCCAAGCCGACATCCGTCAAGGAACTGCGCAGTTTCGTAGGACTGTGTTCCTACTTTCGGCGCTTCATTCGAAACTTCGCGACTATCATATCGCCGCTGACGAAGCTTCTCGGAAGTAACGGGCCTCTCCATTCGTGGTCATCACAGTGCGACGACGCTTTCAGAACACTTCGTCGTTTGTTGACGTCGCCTCCCATACTCCGCCACTACGACCCTACGGCCCCTACAGAGGTACACACGGATGCCAGTGGTGTCGGCCTCGGCGCTGTTCTTGCGCAGCGCAAACCAGGGTTCCCGGAATATGTCGTGGCGTACGCGAGCCGTACGCTTACTAAGGCCGAGACTAATTACACCGTCACCGAGAAGGAATGTTTGGCAATCGTCTGGGCCCTTACGAAGTTCCGACCTTATTTGTATGGTCGCCCATTTGATGTCGTCACCGACCACCACGCACTATGCTGGTTGTCGTCATTGAAAGATCCCTCAGGCCGTATCGCCCGGTGGTCACTCCGCCTGCAAGACTATGACATCCGCGTGCTATACCGCAATGGAAGGCAACATGCTGACGCCGACGCCCTGTCGCGGTCTCCCTTGCCTGACGACAATGCCAACAACTCAGTGTATCACCTTGCCATTTCTTCGATTAGCATTCATGCCATTGCTACTGAACAGCGCAAGGATCAATGGATTGCCTCACTGATAGACTTGCTGACTGATCCATCCACTCCATCCACTCGCGCGTTGCGTCGTCAAGCCCACCATTTCGCCGTTCGCGACGACCTCCTCCACCGACGCAATTACAACGGTGACGGCCGCCAGTGGCTACTAGTCATACCTCGCTGTCTGCGCTCTGACATATGCGAATTCTTTCATTCTGATCCGCAATGTGCGCACTCCGGGGTATCGAAGACTTACCACCGTATTCGCCAACGGTACTTTTGGCGCGGCATGTACCGCTATGTGCAGAAATTCGTTCGCTCGTGCATAGAATGTCAGCGCCGCAAAACTTCAACGCAATTGTCACCGGTAGGTCTGCAACCTCTACCTTGCCCTGCCAGGCCGTTTGGGCGCGTTGGCATTGATTTGTATGGGCCACTTCCACTAACGTCAGCTGGTAACCGCTGGGCCATTGTTGCTGTGGACCACCTCACGCGATACGCCGAAACTGCCGCTCTCCCCGCGGCTACAGCGAGCGATGTGGCCTCCTTCCTGCTCCAACGATTCATGCTGCGACACGGTCCACCTCAGGAACTGCTCAGTGATCGAGGCCGCGTCTTCCTGTCTGAAGTCGTCGAAGCCATTCTCAAAGAGTGCAACGTTGTTCACCGCAAAACTGCTGCTTACCACCCGCAGACGAATGGCCTCACGGAACGCTTCAACCGTACGCTCGGCGACATGCTTTCCAAGTACGTCGCCGCCGATCACACACAAATTGGGATGACATTCTACCCTTTGTCACCTATGCATATAACACCGCCCCTCAAAGCACTACTGGCTTTTCACCTTTCTTTTTATTATATGGAAGGCACCCGTCGCACACCATCGACACTATACTTCCGTACAAGCCAGATCCGTCCGAGTGGGCGCCTATTTCTGCTACAGCCAAGCTTGCTGAAGAGTGTCGAGAGCTTGCAAGGACCTTTACAACGCATGATCAAGAGCGGCAAAAAGTCATTCGCGCTGACGCCAGCACTACTGCGCCCACGTTCCTCCCTGGAGCGCTCGTCTGGCTCTCGATCCCTACTACTGCAACTGGCCTATCTTCAAAACTATTGCCCAAATACGAAGGCCCCTACCGTGTCGTCAAATGCACTTCCCCAGTCAACTACTTGATTGAACCCATCGAACCATCTTCGGACATGCGTCGTCGAGGACGCGACATTGTTAACGTGGAGCGCCTGAAGGCCTACCATGACCCGCTCGTTGTAACCACCTGTTAGGTCGCCAGGCGGCTCCCTTTTCGTACCCGGGGTAGTTGTGGTAAAGCCTTTGAACAGTGGGTCGTCCTCTTCAGCGCCTTCTAGTGGGTCGCCTTTTTCATAAGAAGAATAGCAGCTCGCGCAGAGAGTCGATCCCCGCATTGACTGTCGCTGTCGTTAATCATCGCTGAGTGTCCGCCAATAAACCGCTTAACAATATATATATATATATATGTGTGTGTGTGTGTGTGTGTGTGTGTGTGTGACGTAAGAAGGCTGGGACGGTTGGTAGAAGCAGATGAGGAAGAAGTGACAATGGAATGAACATGGCGTATGAGCCAGGCCACGTCACCCAGTCATAGTAGCGTCACACGAGTCGACAGGATGGAGACCTGCCTGCCCCTTCATCAGTCACTCATCATCGACGCAGTTCCGCAGAAGACGCCCTGACCGTACATTGACTACCGAATCATCGCCTAGGAGGACAACGACCAGCACCATGACAGAACCATCGGCTGACATCGACATCCCCAAGTACACCGGATCAGTGAACGACGGACCCGTACAGGACTGGTTCAACCTGTTCGAACTCCACGCTACCGCTGCATCTTGGTCGGAACGGGAGATGGTTACGAACTTCAGCGACTACGTCACCGGTGAGACATTCAAATTTTACCTAATTCACATATTCGAGAACGACGAGTCATGGCGAAAAATCACAGAGGAGATGATTACCCGTTTTATAGACTATGACCAAGACTTACTCATTGCCAACCATCTAGAAACAACTGCACACTATCGTCAATTTCCTAAGCAGTCCTCAAGCATTCGAAATTCCAGCGTGAATCGACAAGTGCCTCAAGACGAAGTGGCACATCCGTTTACTTACAGAAGGCCATGCGTGCATAGGGAAAAACCCAACCGTCAGGCGCAGCTCCCTTGTGCACGAAAGTCGGCATTTCCAAAGTCGTGGCACCAACATACGACACGTGACGTCGCTCACCCTACTGATGCCTTTCATGCTTTGTCTCGCATACATGGTCCACCACCTGGGTTTTCATCACGCGGTTCTTCAAGAGCTCTTAACGCTCACCATTTGCCCTATAAAGACGCCGTATTTATGGTAGATCACCTGGCGCATCGGGAAAATACCCTGTCGAGTCATGCTCCTTCCACACGGGTTCATGCATCGCCATCCGGACCATACACACTCGACAGTGGAAGAAACACTGAAGGCACCGACGCATCGAACGTCACAAGCTACCAGGCGCAAGAACCACTCGCAGTGAACTGCGAAAAAGCCCTTGAAGAGCATAATGATGGCACATTACCAACTATGCCCGGTAAGCAAGACACCAGCTCACCATGCATCAGCTGTCTACAGGACGCGTCAAACCTTGAAGGAAATGAATGCCCGATTCCAGAAGGGGCGCCACTACAGCCATATCCTGAGCAGCACCAGCAAAGCAAGCAAAACGAAGTTCACAAACTCAGAAAACAACGAGAGAGACTGCAACGAGGGCATCGGCGAACGCAAAATTCAATGGAAGTGCGTTCACCAATTGAATAACATCAAAAAATAGGATCTCCAAACCAACAAGACGTCAGACACTTTCGTACAAAGAAAAGTCGCCAGAAACGCTCCCAGCGCCTGCTATTCCGCCGACTGCAACACCACAGAAAGCGCCGAGAAAGACGCGGAAGCACTGCTTGCAAACCGCAAGCACTCAGGCACTCCATCACAGTCTGTCGAGAAGCACGCAAGCAAGAAGCATCAGGATTGCACCATTCACGGCGAAAAATACAACCGCGATGACATCTGAGCTGCCGATGCAACAAAGCGTTCCAACCTTGGTCAGCCCAAACAAGAGTTCTAGCAGTACTGTCAGTATCCACGTGTATCCCGCTCTGTCCGGAACGCAACAGTCAGCCTCGCCCACCAGAGTTGTTATAGAGTTCACCGGACTGCTCCGTCGGGCTTGAAGATTCAGTGAGATTGTGAAACTCCGTCAGGATGTGAAACTGTGAACTTGGCCATTGTTTTGTTTATTCTCTTTTTCCATTTGTTGTAGTTTGTAACCGCCCTATCGGAAAAAAAACGAATGGTGGTCATGGTGGAAACCACCACCCACTATTATAGTGGATTAATGTAGTGGGTGAATGGTGGGAAACGCCCACCATGGCGCATGGTGGGTATGGTGGGTGCTGCAGTGCCGGCAACACTTGAGCACGAAATGACGTCAGAATCACCGTGACGAGCTGCCACAAAAATAAAGAAGAATTCTATAAAAACGGTATAAAAAACACCCGTCCTGTAAAAAAACAAACAAAACGCCACGGAGTATCGAACGTGCAACCTGCGGATTCCCATTCGAAGACGCTAACCACTGCGCCACACCAACATGACGTTGATAGCGTGTTAAATACTTAGTTGTCATACAAACTTAAGGTTCAACTTGGTTATGTTTGTCGTGTACACAACATAGACAAGATCTACACCTGCTACTAAATATTGCACATTTATTAAACACAAGCAACTGCGGCCTGTAACGATTGCCACTATGTTAATGGCACTAGTGCTATTTTTTTTGCAATTCACAACTTCAAGAAAAAAAAAACAAGTGGACTGGGGAGCAGCAACAGTTTACCGGCGGGGTCTGCCAAGTTTAATATCTGTTTCGCGCTCGTTCTAAAGGGCGACATCTGTTCACGCTTTATGACGCTTCTAGGTTCATTCCATATATACGCCCGCCTAATTTATTTGATTGAGTATTGGGATGCTTTTCGCGCAATGTAGAGGGCGGTCGCGCCAGCGCAATGCTGTAGCTCTTTCGCTAAAGCAACAACTACATAACGGCTTGGCCAAAACGAATGCAGTGTGCCGGAAACATTACGCTATCATATTGGTTCACCAAGCACACGAATCGCCACGTCTGAGTTCTCGTAAAAAAGCTAGAGAAGTGCCGGCGAGTGTGACCGGCGGCTGTCGGTGAGAAGACACTTAATTACGTTCTCTGGGAGTGCTTTAATCGCGTCGCATCGATGTTTGTTGCTTCTTGAGCGGACACCATACACAATGAAAAATGCTTCATTTAGGTTAATTGATGCTATATGGCTGCGCTGTATTGTCATACTTAATCGTCGTAATCATGTATTCTGAAACCCGGAAGCACGAATAACACGATTGTACGGGCTCGGTCAGTAGGCCTAACCTTTGGTGGAAATCATAATGGTAGAACATGTAGAGTACAGATCCCAGCTTTGTACACTATATAAATTGCACGCCATTATAAGCCCACCCATCATCTGCTTACTGCTTCCCAACATTATCGTGATGGTGGGCAGAGCTTCTCAGCTTGGTACACCATGTGGCCCACCATAACAAGCAGCACCCATCATCTGCTTAGTGCTTCCCAGCATTATCGCAATGGTGGGAAGAGTTTCTCAACTTGGTACACCATGTAGCCCACCATAATAAGCACCACCCACCATATGCTTAGGGCTTCCCAGCATTATCGCAATGGTGGGCAGAGTGTCCCATTATTGCCCACTATCTAGCCTCTGCTTTCCACAATCATTTCCACTTTACCCATCATCTGTACACCATACCACCCAGTATGTCCCAGCATAACCACCATATTTTCCACTACGTCCCACCATAGCCATCATAATTTCCACCATGCCCACTATTATTTCCACCATGCCCACTATTATTTCCACTACTCCCACCATGTTTTCCAGTATCCACCATGGCAATTTTTCCGATAGGGCGGTGCCATCTTTCGGGGGTAGGGGGAATCCTGTGACGTAAGAAGGCAGGGACGGTTAGTAGAAGCAGATGAGGAAGAAGTGACAATAGAATGAACATGGCGTATGAGCCAGGCCACGTCACCCAGTCATCGTAGCGTCATATATATATATATATATATATATATTCACCGTACAATTCGGTGTAATAACATCCACTACTACTTTCCTAGGAATGTTTTTTGCTGGATTTCCTTTTTATAGTGACAAAATACGCAAAAACAAGCCCTTAAGTGTATGCTTTATATGTATATATATGTATATATATATATATATATATATATATATATATATATATATATATATATATATATATATATATATATATATTCAAAAAATATCTACAATATGTTTAAAAATTAGCAAAAGACGCTATTTGCTCGCTGTCTTAGCATTTGATTTTTCTGTTGAGGCACGCATCTCAGGAGGGTTATATACATCATTAAGAACAGTACTTATAAAGGTTGGAATAATTAACTTTTTAATTAGGGGAGTTTGGCATTCAAGTCAAATGATGGAATCGCAGTCTTTCCTGCGAAGAATCGATTGCCGCTTTGAGGTTTTTGAAAAGCGGCCTCTATTATTAACTGCGTAATATTGAAACTCTCCCAATCTCTGTGACGAAACCAAAAACAAAACACAAAAGAGCGCAACTGATATAAGGGAACGTTGTTTTATTAACCATCAACCGACTTCGTTGTGTGAATGTGGGGGCTGCTCTCGCAATTATAGCAGGCATGTCTCACATACGATAATGCATGGGGAAAGTGTGCACCCCGGTAAGCATTGTTCTGAACAGTGGCGTAATTGTAATCGTCCGGTTGTTGCGCTTATCGGTCGTTTGGCTTCGGTATCGCTGCAGCATTTAGGAGGATTTCACTATTTCTTTAGTTATTACTAGAGGCCGCTTTCGAAATCTCAATGTGGCAATGGGTTTAGCGCATCAAGGGCTTCAATTCTCTCGCTTGACCAAACTTAATAACTCTACTAATTAAAAAGTTGAGCAATTTAACTTCCCTAATTATTGTTCTAAATGATGTGTTCAACCTTTTTAAGATGCTTGTCACTACAGAAAAAAGCGACTGTGAAGACATCGAGCAAATAGCATCTTTTGATGATTTTTAAACAATACTGGACACACTTCTTCAAACACCCTGTATATATATATAGCCATGAAGAGTATAGGTTATCAAGGGTATTGGAAAGGGAAGTGCGCGGGTGATGATGACTGATGGTAAGGTAATGAGGATGGAAAGCAAAAGAAAAATATTGGCCCCGTATCTGCTTGTTACACTGTAAACGTTATCGAAAGACAACAGTCTTGTGTCTTGACACAGGGAACAAAACGTTTATTTGATTTCCTGCGCATAAAAATCGGTGAATGGTATGCTGGAGGTGCAGTGTTAGAGTGCCTCGAGCGCCCGGCAGA
This sequence comes from Rhipicephalus microplus, assembly GCF_043290135.1. Taxonomy (NCBI): domain Eukaryota; kingdom Metazoa; phylum Arthropoda; class Arachnida; order Ixodida; family Ixodidae; genus Rhipicephalus; species Rhipicephalus microplus. Next base: position 422,045,760 of record NC_134710.1, on the reverse strand, counting down.
GGTGAACAAGTGCATCAAGTCACGTCACACGTGAAACGTGAGCACCATCTGCCAGTTATCTTGGAAAACGAAGTGTGTGCGCCCTGCTTGCCCGTCTCGGAGGTGATAAGGTGTAGAACGCAAGACGGCGGGTAGGTGCCACCACCGTGTCTTCTTAGCAAAGCGTTCAAAACACTTGCTTTTTCGTGCAAGCGATGCCTGGTCAGTGCAACGTGATAAACGCTTCATTCCTTATAATTTTTTACGTATGCATTTTCTAGTATGAGACACACATACATGATATTGACGTGTTGTTATGGTGTCTCAAATATGCGTAATAATTGATTTTTATTGACAATCGCACAAGTATGTACGCTGAACCTGAATATTGGTGGGTGCAGCGGATGGAATCAGCCGTTATTTGGAGTATCGTGTGGCCACTTTGGTGCTATTTAGGGTACCGTTAAGAGCGGACAAACGCACAGACCAAATTTTTTGTGTCGGAAACCCCACTATAGTCATTAAAAAAATCCAGCATATCCAAGGAGTGAGTGATGATGAGAGGGGCGATCGCGTAAGCTTCGGAGGGTTTTCTCAGTAAACCGTGTATTGTCTGGCTGTCTGTCTCTGTCTGTCTGTCTGTCTGTCTGTCTGTCTGTCTGTCTGTCGGTCTGTCTGTCTGTGTGCCTGTCTGTCTGTCTGTCTGTCTCTCTATCCATCCATCAGTCTTTCTGTCTATCCATCCGTCCGTCTATTTGTATGTTTGTCTGTCTCTCTATCCATCCATCCACCCATCCGTCCATCCATTCACCGTTCGTGCAACCAACCATCCGTCTGTTTTTTCTGTCCGTCTCTTTTTCTAATGATCCATCCGTCCAGTGGTCCATCCGTCTGTCTGTTTGTTTGTGTGTCTGTATGTATTTGTGTCTGTGTGTCTCTCTATCCATTCATTCGACTTTTGGTTCATCCATTCGTCCGTCGGTCTGTCTGTCTCTCGATCTATCCACTCGTCTTTCTGTCGTTCAAGCTCTCAATCCGTCTGTCTATTCGTCCGTCTGTCTATCCGCCTGCACACCCTGAGTGATTCGTCAAACTAGGCTGTCACGTACCACGACGAGCTAGGAAAGAGAGACCTAGAGGTTTAAGAGCTTTGCCTATAAAAAGATGAGTATAAAGGGTAGTACATAATATTGTCACGTACAGTGTAGCATATTAGGAGGTGTGAAAGAGAAGTGGGGATGGGGACGAGCGATGTGCCAGTTAAGGAAAGCAAACTGATCAGAGATGACACTAAAAATGAAATAAAGAGTGAAAACAAAAGTGTCATAAAAGCTAGACGTAGCAGAAAGAGCTAAAGCAGGAAATATAAAGAACAAATAAAGGTGAAGGTGAAGCACACAATCTGCGTCTCCCAAGTGAGAGCGCTTGGTTCCGATATTTTCTCACCCTTGAGAGGTGTGTAGTTGGCCTTAAATTGTTTTAGATAATTTCGCTCTAGTTTTCTTCTAGGTGTTTTAGGCAAAAGGGTTGAGTTCAGGTGTTGCACCTACTTTGCAAACTTTTAAAATATTATGATTGAATTGTGTAGTTGTAGCTTCTGAATGGGGGACACTGTAGACCAGTGCGTGCAGGGCTGGAAGACTGTGTATTCATGTTTACCACTATCAAATTTCTTTGTTATCCGAACGTTACCTGATGGTTATATCAACTATAGGTTGCATAAGTTCCACCCAAAATACGTAAATATAATTTGATGCAGTCACGGGAGTTCATTGTGTTCATTTTTAATCTGTTTTCTTTTCACGTGCATCCGATCACCTTCATCTCAATGTGACTATCGCTTTGCAGAAGAGCCTGAACCAACACAAAAATGGCATTTGCGCAAAAACAGAAACACGAAGGGAAGAAATATGGGACAAGCACAAACTAACAACTAAATGTTTATTTTCAGAAATACGCACATACATAGAAAGTGCAAGACACGTAGTTAAGACTACGGATTGGCAGTTAGATAGTCATTATGCAGCCTATGCAAGTTCGCCGATGGCCTTGCCACACACATGCCACTGGACTTATGAATGTAAAATGCCTGCACAATCTCTCACGTGGTCCAATTTTTGAGTCTCGACCACTCTTTCGTTTTTTCAGTAAAGGATGGCGTTTACTTTACTATGCAGGCACAGATTAAAAGTCTGTTGCCCTTTTAACAAGATTGTGTGCTCCTATATTGACGGACTCAAACAGCGCCTGATCTGACCAACTCCTGAAAGAACTCCAAGGCACTCTTGAAAGTTTTTCAGAACAACTATCTTGGACAAGCGGGTGTATCAGCGATGTCCTATACCACGCGAGCGTGATGGACATTCAATTTTCTGCATGTTTGTGTGTTATACTATACTTGTCTACCACTTGTGCTATACTGGTCTAGACTTCTCTTTTGAATTTATCCTTTGTTGAAGCTCTTGAATGCACGAGCAGGACAGGAGATCCACACATTTAAGTTGTCGAAAGCTATGCAGGTGGCCAATGGGAATATAACTGTTCACTGTTCTCACATATTTGTGTACTTGTATACGCAAATGACTGTGTGTTTGTGCATGTGTGATATGCACTTTATATTTGTTAATTTGTCAAATATTGACCCGAGCATCGAGTACACAAATGGGTGACGTTCAGAAGCAGATTGAACCTTGAAGAGATTAAAAATTTCTTGAAAATAGTGTTGGCGCTGCAGCCAATGTCTCGAGAAGCAATCTTGTCTTCTACAAAGCTGTTGCTTTGTCTTCCACAGTGGCAGCCTCGAAAAAGACAAGACTTCTCGTCGACACACTGACTGCAGTGACACTCCCATGTTCAAAATTTTTTTTGTTTCCACGAGCCCCAAAAGACATAATTTTTCTTCGAAGGTCTCCGCGTCGAGCAATTTAGGTTTTCTGAATATTGAGAATAAGTCTTGTGCAAAGTGAAAGTGGTACAAAATCGAGAGTTATTGTTCAAGTTAAGATTTATATTGAATACGTATGTTATCGGAGCATAATTAACTTAATAAAATGGCCATTTAGGTGTCGCAATGAATGAAAATAAATAGTTTGGGTGAAGTACCTGACGATCTTGTTGTCATCAGCTTGAGCTCCCTCTATTTTTCAAAGGTAGTGCGAACTCCTCCTCTCAGCGCCGTTTCCACCTCCCCGTGATTGCCAGCCGTCACTATTGGGCGAGACTCACACGGCGCGCCCAGACTGCGTGCTACACGTCGAAGCGTTTGTTATCACTTGGTTGGAAACGTGACAACTGTTGAAACAGATTCACCAGGCTGCTCGTACGTAAGATGCGTTGTAAGCAGAGTTTGTGGTTAGGTGGTACCTTAGGGTCTCGTCTCATGTTATATATCCTGGCACCAACTTGCCATGACCTATAAGACGTCCTCTTGCGGCACCTTACGCGCGAACAGATTTCTTTGCCTGGGACCTGTTCTGACAATGTGAAAAAACCTAGCATTTGGGCATTGTACCTAACTTCATCAATGGGAAATACGTCACTCGCACCAGGGAAAAAAAGAGGCAGAATAGGTTAAATGCAATCGCAAACAGTTTTTACAGCTTCTGTTTTTTTTTTCGGATTCCGAGGTGTTTGTTGACAAGACGCCTTTCGCAAAATCAAACGCTACATCAATATATGTACTCGCAATAAGGCGGAGGCACTTATTTGCCTAATAGCCCCAGCATAAATTCTTTCTCGGGCGCTCATTTTCCCTCTCAGGTAAATAATCTTGATGTTATCATACACGCCTCGTGCACGTAGCTCTTTAATTGGCGGCTCTTACAGTGTACTCAGTTTATGAGATGTTATGTTGGTACTCCTATTGGTAAATTACACCCTGTTTTTCAAAAGAGACCTTACATATTTTGTTTTCGTTAGTTGGCTAATGGTGAGCTAACGAACACACCTTCCAACTTTGATGAACAATTGGATGAGTACAGCTGTCAAGTCCATTATTCGGTATTGTAGCCTGCAAATGAAAATAATTCTCTTCATTTCATCGATCACACAGTTATAGCTATATGAAACAAAGCAAACAAACTATTGTAGTGAATCGAAAAAACTTTATCGTTGAGAAATTTTCATATAAAATAAACCTTGCAAGAAAACAATCACTGTACATTTAGTCATCGCACATCTCTAATCTCTGCTTTAAGTGTAAAGGTACTCATTCGTAATCACAACTACATACATACAACTACATAAGTAGGGAACCACATCAGGCTTTAGCTTCTTGTGGCCAGTTGTCTGAAGAATCACTGGCTCGAACAGATCGTTCATGAAGTGTTCCTGAAAAATACAGACATTCTCGATTGCACCATCTGCATTGGGTCTAACGAAATACCGGCGAAGTATTCTGCAAACATTTAGCAACCTGCGTAAAAAATGCAAACGAAAACAGTATGGTGTCCTTGCTCCAGATAGGCTCGTGTGTTTTTACAAGGTGCACTTTAAACATTCAACAAAATAATAAAGCGCATCGAAGGACAACAATACAGCAACGGTTTTACAATAATTCTTATTCAACACAGAAACCCAATTATAAAAAGACTGAGAAATGCGGATAAACGTAAGGAATAAAAATTGACATCACAAAAATAGATCTCTTACACGTACTCACCTGAAGTAAGCATATAGTTCATTATAAAAATATTGAGAGATTGAGAACAAATATGCGTTCAAAATTATAGTTTCTATACGGACCCCTCTGTAGCATTGCTAAGTATGCCCATCATATGACGCTACTTAGTTCTGATGTCCCTTTCTTTATCGAGCACATCTCATCACCATCTCTAGTTATGCAATTTGGGAAACTTACTACTTAAAAAAAAACTACCGAATTTCTCAGAGTAAGCTTTAACGATAAGTCACAATTCAATTTCGTGCATTTTGATGACATATGGGTTTAGCGTTCGAAAAGCAGCACCTGATTATGAGAGACGCCGTAACGGAGAGCTCCGGAAATTTTGACCACCTGGGGTTTTCTAACGTGCACTCAAATCTCAGCCCACGGGCCTCCAGCATTTTAGCCACCATCCAAAATGCAGCCACCCCAGCCGGGCATCAATCCCACAATCTGTGGGTCAACAGCCGAGTACCGTAGACACCAGACCACCACGGTGGAGCGATTTCTTAATTATTACGGGTCGTACCAGGGCTGAGCGAAGAAAAGGAGCTCTTTCAATTTTTTTTCTGAAACGTTGTATTATGTGGAAATGTCTGAGCGCACAAGGTAGCAGCAAAAGCACTTGGCAGGAAAGACGCTCATATTATTTCCACATTATGTTTTACCAACTGGCACAGCATTCCACTTCATTGAACTTCATTGAATTATTTCTTTAAGAAGAATTGGTCAATTGTCAACTCAGAAAATGCAATGTTGTCACTGTTTGTGAAAAAAAAACGTGACCGATAACTTCATGCCATTTTCTTTTTTTAATTTCAAGCAATTATCTAACTTCAAGCCATTATCTCAGCTTCATCTAACTGATTTTGATTGCAAAACAAGCAAAAAAGTATGAAGTATCGATCGACTTGCCTCACAGAGCTTCTCTTCGCGGCAATTGAAAATCTTTCTTCCAATATTGCTCGCCGTGTGAGGTTTTCCTTTCCAAGGGGAAAACAAAAAAAAAAGCTGGTCCGCCTTGGCAACGCTGTTCAAGCAGCCAACAGCGCAACATTTTGGCATTGGATGCAATCGATGGTGTCTTGAAAACTTTAAAAAGCTGTAAAAAGCTTGAGCTGAAGTACAGCGCGCACGTGTTTCGGTGGTTCTACGCCCGATGATGACTTCGTTTTCCGGCGAGAAGGCATGCAACGACGGAGAGCAGAGGCGACAGCAAAGAGGTCATCAGGAATAACTATTCACGTGTGCGGAGTGGCCTAATAGGAGAGCACAAAAGACGAAGAGGGGAGAGACTAGAGACGACGAGGAAATTCGCCTTTTTTATTTGCTTAATGGCTCACGCTACCTTTGAAAATAGAGGGGCCTTACAGCAGCTTGTATTGTTGCGGCACCTTCCGAAGCAGATCGCAACCACGTGTTCTTCTTGCGTGGCCTCTGTGACCCACTGTCTTTGCGCGACCATACACAAAGTTAACGCGAAAACTGCATCTGGGCACTCGAACCCTCACCTGGGAGGGCTACCACGAGACCTGTAAGCCAGGGGTTGAGGTATTTATTATTTTAAAGACGATAGTCTTTCTTGGGGACCTTCGACGCAAAACTTTTTGTCAATCTGTCTGTCTGTCTGTCTGTCTGTCTGTCTTTCTGTTTTCCTGTAAAGTTGCCCGTTTGTCCACCCTTAACGATACCTTAAACGCAACTAACGATACTTCAAATGGCCGACCCCATCCGCAGCACCCACCAATATTGCTCAAAGTCTAGCGTTCATAATTTTGCGATTGTCAATTAACAAGCAGTATTTGCACATAACAACACCTAAATATTATGTATGGGAGTCTTTTACTAGAAAAAGCATACAGAAGTAATTCTAAGGACCGTAGCGCTTATCACACTGCGCTGACGATGCAACGCTTGCAAGAAAAGGCAAGTGTTTCCAACACTTTCTTAAGACGACACGGTGGTGGCACCTACCCGTCGCCTTGCGTTCTACACCTTATCGCGCTCTTGTCTCACGTGTGACGTGCCTAGATGCGCTCGTTCGCCTTTGCTGCACGCTCGAGCATAACGCAGAGCCCATGGAATACCATTCACTAGTTTGCTTGGGCAGAACATCAAATAAACATTTTGTTCACTCTCTTCAGATGCAACACTATCGTCTTTTGACGACCTTTGTACTGTAACATGCAGATACGGAGCCAATGTTTTTATTCATTCGTTCATTCATTAATTTAGCCGTAAAAGTCTTATCAGCCTGCTGAACTTCATTTATGTTCAGTGGTCGTGGTTGGCCGCGAGTGTACTTGCATATTGTGTTTAATGGGACGCTAAAAACACAGCCGTGACTCGAAGCGGGCGCATTGGTCGCAGCAAGGAAACTTTACTACGTCTCAGCTACTGCTTACTATGTACGGCTGAGATGCCTTACCCGGCAGTCTTGTTGTTTTTAAGATAAAAGCGCGAAGCCTTCTCTCAACATTTTTTGTCGTCAACTACATACTTTCTGCAGCATTATGTACAATTCACATGAAGGGCAGGTTCGCATGATTCTCATTTGTATTATTTTAATATTGGTCGTACTTACATCACATTCCACAACAGTATAGCGTTGTACTTGTCCCAGAAGAGGCCAAGACGTCGCCAGCGGAATTTCAATGTAGAGTAAACATGGCATCCTCAATGACAATATATAATGAGCCGGCTACGACTGGTAAAGAAGAACTTATACTTGTTCCAGGACACTGTGGCACTTTCGACAGATTATTCAAAATTATAGCGTGATATATGTTTCCGTATTATTTTGTCACATAATTAAACATCGTCCTGTTTTACTTAAATGTACAAGTCCAGAGGTCTTTACTTGTTGTTTCACAACCTACAGAAAACAAACGCCAACGAAGCTGCTAGTCCTTTCCCACCGTGGTAGCTTAGTAAGCATGTAAGGTGCCACGCTTCTAAGGTCATGTCACGGATTTTATTGCCGGCAACGGAAGTGGCGTCTCAATGGAGGAGATATCAAAGAGTGCCCGCATGTTTAAACTTCGTGGCACAACCCTAAGTGGCCGAAGATAGTCTAGATCTCAATGCCATTGCATACTTCGTAGTGATACTGATGTTCTGGCAAGTAAAACCGCTGCACTTATTATAACCAACGCCTCCTGTATTTCAATGTCAGCGCGAACGCACGCTTCTCAACGGAAGCTGTCAGTCTGTCTTAGTTCAGGAAGTGGTCGTGATGCAGTGCCATATGAGCAGTCACGCTGCTCGAGTCACACGCGCGTCTAAGTGCTTTCCCAAAAAATGCGACAGACGTTTTTATTTATTTATTTATTTATTTCATAATACTGTCAGCCCTCGCTTCAGGACTCTTACAGGGAGGGTACAACCAAGTGCAAACCAACAATTATAAATCTATGTCAGGTAGTAGCGCAATCAATTAATACATGTATAACACATTTCAAATAGGTAAACACTGCCTGCATTTACAGCAATGCCAGCCGACGCTATTCAAGGCTTAAACACAGCTGCGATAAAGAAAACACAGAAACTCCAACCAAGGAAACATACAGGCTTATATCTGGCAGCTCCATCTACCTAACTCACGAAAAGAAATTTTTCAAATAGGAAAGCATCGCTTGCATTTACTTCAATGCCAGGTATTGCATTCCAAAGCTCAATCGCAGCTGAAAAAAACACATCGCTCAAACACAGTCGTAATAAACCCAACTGCTTCGTTTTCCTGGCACTTTTACGTACAAATCTTTGTTAATTTTTAGTGGTCCTTGCAGTATCCTGACAAGAGCTTTCAACCGGTTATTTTATCGTTGTGCGTCAAGCGATTCCAGTTCACAGGACTCCAACATCTGCGTGACAGAATCTAACCGGTGGTAAGTCGTGTATATAAAGCGGGTGGCACGGTGTTGAACTTTTTCTAATTTTGTTTTCAGGCTGTCTTTATGAGCACTCCACATGGCTGAGGCATATACTAGTAGTGGTCTCACGAAGGTTTTGTAAGGTACAAGTTTTATATCTCGCCTAGCTTGATGTAGTTTTTGTCTTCAGAAACCTAGTTTCTGGATTTCTTTCAAGCACACATTGTCTATGTGTGTATGCCATGCCAAATTTTGAGTATGGGTATCTCCTAAGTATTTAAATTGGTTAGGATGGTGGAGGGAATTTCCGTCAATAAAATATTGAAAAGTTATATCTCCTGTTTTTAATGCATATGTGTATGTGTTGTTTGTAGTTTACTTTCATATCCCATAAATTACACCAATGGCTGAATTTTTCCAAGCAATTAATAATGCTAACTTGATCGTGCTGGCTCATTAGAATAAATTAAGCAGTAATGTGCAAAATGTTTTACTCGTACCAGTTGTTCAACTACTGAAAATATACTGTTTATATCAGAAATAACAAAGTGCCACACACCGAACCTTGGGGAACACCCGAGAACACTTCGAGTGGACATGACGAGCTGTCCTTTAAATGTACTGTCTGCGTACGGTTACCCAAGTATTCTTTTATGCAAGTCACTAGCGTTCTACCAATAGCAATTTTTTGAAGCTTAAAAATTAGCTCATCATGAGTTACTTTATCAGAAGCCTTTGTAAAGTCTATACAAGTGACATCAATTTGTTGTTTATTGTCTAAAGCTGCCGCAAAATTATGAACAACTTCAAACAATTGTGTAATTGCCGATAGTCCAGCTCGGAAGGCTTGCTGAATAGAGTATAATAAGTTGTTCTGTTCAAGAAATTGTGAAATGTGTTTTGCGAAGATGCGCTCCAAAATTTTGCAACTAATACATGCAAGTGAAATGGGGCGGTCATTATTTAAAAGTCTGCAATCACCTCCTTTGTAAACCGGTATGACAACTACCCTGTGCCAGTCCAAGGGTAAAGAATGGATATTTAGCAATTTTTCAAATTCTACTATAAGGCAATACCACATCCATTCAGCGTAGCGCTTCGAAAATTTTGAACAGATCTCCTCAGGCCCACAAAATTTTTTTCCCGTCTAGGCTTAGGAGTAGTTCTTACACTCCTTTCCGTTTGGTTTCCCACTCTAATATCATACGTCTGTCAGATTCGTTCTTTCGTGCTGCTGCTTAGTGGCTCGAGACAATTCTGCTGCCACGTCACACAGCAGCGCATGCTGAAATGTTGCAGTGATGCTTCCCTGATTGTTGCCCCCTTAACCCCGCCAATGGCGACGCACTACCTTAAGACACCATATATTTCACATAGAAGAGTGACTGCCAATATTCTGAACTCGAGGAATGCAAGACACGACTCCATGGATCTGTACAAAACTTGACAAAAATTACCTCATATGATTTCCGCCATGAGGCACTTCATCAAGGGTTACTCTTACCCATGACCGCAAAGCACACGCGAAGGCTAGGTGATGCGAAAGACCCGGAAAGGGCTAGAGAAGAGGCTGCTAAAGAGAGGAATTGGGCGCTTGTGACTGGCATTGATAAAATAGAGAAGTCGTTGCTATAACTGAAGCTTAAATGCATTACGGATTTCGGTTGCAGTGGCGGCATAATTCACGAAAAGTCCAAAGAGCGCCAGAACCGTGTCTCTTTGTGTGCACCATTTTCAAAGAAAAGCGGACGTTGTTTCGATTATGTGTATCCCGCGATTAGCAATTTACAAACTGGAAATTCGATCTTTTGTAGAAGATCCACACTTATTGGCGACATGTATTTCATAGTGGCACGATTTATCGATGCCTGCCAATTCTGCATTTTATTGTTTCACGCATGACCATCGTTCTTGCACTTAATAACGCGGATACGATTTTTGGCATGGTAGAAGGTAATGTTTTAAAAAAAGCATTACCTAATAAGATAGAAAGAAAGAACGAAAGAACGAAAGAAAGAAAGTAATAAAAAAAGATAGAAAGAAAGAAAGTAAAAACTGCAGATCAAGCACAAATAAGCGAAGCTTCGCTTTCCTTCATTTCGACAATCGGGAAAGGCTGCAAAGCTTCAAGCATATTTATTACGTAAACTATTGGGTGTAACCCTGTAAAGTATTGTATGCGGGGGTGTGCAGCTTAGCAAAAAACTAGGATGGTTAGCTGTCAGTTACATCGAGATGAAGTGTGAAAGTCCTAAAGAGCTTTTTTTCTCCACCACAAGTAGAACAATGGTAGATCACAAAAACTCACTGAATACGGCGCGCGGTCCTCATCTTAATGGTTGTGGGTAAAGATAATGGGCAACATGGAAACAAAAGGAAGTCATTGGCAATCATGAATGAAAGTGCTCTATTGACCCAAATCTCACTTTCTTATGAGCGCTGCTTTTGTTGGTGTATGTTGCAAAGAACAGACAAAAATTGCGCACACATGCAATCACACAACTTTGGTCTCAAGGTATATAGTCAAGTAGGACTTTATAAATTGACGGTGGGTGGGCCACCAGTTGCAAAAGTTTCGAAAATATTTTTGAAGTGAAAAAGAAAAGCCTGAGTTGCTAAGTGAACACCACTTTCTTCAGAAAAAAATACCGCTTCAGGCTGACAATATGCGCGGGCTGAAAAGAAGGAGAAAAAAATAACGATGAGTTTCGCTGCCTTTCCAGAACATGTGCCTCGAAAAGTGTGGTCGCAAAGCGTCCCGTATTGCGCATAAGCTTGAAGAATGGCTGCCGGACATCGGCCGGTCGAGCAAACAGTAAATGGTGCGATATATTTCATCTTCGCACATAGTTCATCTTCACCAAAAGAATGACCTCCGTTTTGTTTCCCCGCCTCTTTTGGGGATGGAAAAAAATGGCTCACTGCACACTACGCTGTGGTCGATCCAAAACACGGGGCTCCCACGAGTGCATATATATATATATATATATATATATATATATATATATATATATATATATATATATATATATATATATATATATATATATATATATATATATATATATATATATATATACATATCCACGCGGTATAGGCTATTCAAGGAGTTAATGTTGTTTCTCTTTAGTTATTATACGTGGGCTGGACCGTGCGGTTCGACTTCCGTATGTAGTCAAGGGCACAGACGCTGCTTTCGCATTGCTTATCGGTACGCCATCGTTTTGGGGTTGGCATGAGAAGTAACACTCTTCTTATTTATGTGTGGGCCATTCTCCCTTGAAATTTCGGCAATCTGATGCCTTTCGTATCCTCCAATTTCTTTCTTTTTTTTCCTTCCCATTCGAAGCACCCGCTTCGTATACTTTGTTTTTGTTACAAGCGCGCTCCACATTTTCAAACTTCGGTCACCGAGTCAGCAGAATCAGCCATCTAAAACCACTAAACAAACCAATGAAAAAAAGGATGCCGAAAACGACACAACCCTGCTTACGGAGAAGAGCCTTTCTGGATAGAACGGAGGAGCCCATATCTTGGAGCCGTCCTTGAAGAACAAGTAAAGTGATACCAATTTTTTTACGTAGGGAAATCGCTCGTTGTACGCAGTAGCTGCATGGTGCCTGTACTGTATATGTATAATGTGCATCGGAGCTCTGATCGCATGGGTTGTCCCGTTCTGACACACACACACGCGCATATATATATAAATATATTTATATATATGTAGGGAAAAGAAGTGTATACTTAAGGTCTTGTTTTAAAGTATATTTTAAGTATTAAGTCTACGCTTCTTTCCCTTATTCATACACTTGGTGCAGTAAAGTTGTCTACGAGGGACTATTGGTCACCTGCCAACTCGTAATAAGTTCATGTGCTACGTGACGCCACACTTACTCATAAAGAGTGTGCCTCTATGGCTGCAGGTGGCGCTGACTGACACAACCACAGTTCAATTCACATATATACCTAATAAAGTGGCCGGGAGGATAGCCGCCATGGTAGCTCAGTGGTAGAGCATTGAATGTGTTATTCGAAGGTCACAGGTTTGGTTTCTGCTCACGGCAAGTCATGTTTTCACCCACTTTTCTTTCTTCACATTTGCTTTACAATTGGTCTAATAACTTCCCCTATACATTCCTTGGCTTTATTCTCTGTTAGATCTCTCCCCCCCTCTCTTTCTGTATCTCTCTTTCTCTCTCTTTCTCTCTCTTTCTCTCTCTCTCTCTATATATATATATATATATATATATATATATATATATATATTGTGTTATTGTTCAAAGTGCTGAAAATATCAATGTCTGTATTTACTTTCCATATCCTATGCTTCCCTCCCTGTAATGACCCTCAAGTGAGGGTTGACAGTATAAATAAATAAATAAATAAATAAATAAATAAATAAATAAATATATATATATATATATATATATATATATATATATATATATATATATATATATATTATATATATATATATATATATATATATATATATATATATATATATATATATATATATATATATATATATATATATATATATATATATATATATATATATATATATATATATATATATATATAATGCATGTGCGCTCCCACGTTTCGCTTATAACGTTGAACAACTCTCAATCTACTGCGATACCAACAAAAGCATTGTCACTTCTCTTTTTTGCATGCGCCCCAGAGAGACCAAAATACGTTGAGGCGTCGAGACTTGCAACCCACAGTCTCAAGCTAATAACGGGATATTTTCTAGGATCTGACATTGCTGATGTGCGCGCTGCGTTAGATTAACGCTACCAGCTGAGCTGGTTTGGTCCTGCGGTATGCCACCGGACACGCGGCTTGCCCCATCAATTTGCGCAGTCACTAGCGATTACTATTACATCGAAGACAATCCGCATCATACCGGTGCTGCCACTGCCCACCTCTTCAGCTACTCATTGCACAAGCGCCCTCAGATAATCATCATCATCAGCCTGACTACGTCCACTGCAGGACAAAGGCCTCTCCCATATTCCGCCAGTTAACCCGGTCCTGTGCTTGCTGCTGCCAATTTATACCCGCAAACTTCTTAATCTCATCTGCCCACCTAACCTTCTGTCTCCCCCTAACCCGCTTGCCTTCTCTTGGAATCCAGTTAGTTAACCTTAGCAACCTGCGGTTATCCTGTTTACGCGCTACATGCCCGGCCCATGTCCATTTCTTCTTCTTGATTTCAGCTATGATATCCTTAAGCCCCGTTTGTTCCCTAATCCACTCTGCTCTCTTCTTGTCTCTTAAAGTTACGCCTACAATTTTCTTTCCATTGCTCGCTGCGTCATCCTCAATTTAGGCTGAACCCTTTTTGTAAGTCTCCAGGTTTCGGCTCCATAGCTAAGTACTGGCAAGATACAGCTGTTATATACCTTCCTTGTGAGGGATAGTGGCAATCTTCCTTTCATAATTTGAGAGTGATTGCCACATGTGCTCCACCCCATTCTTATTCTTCTAATTACTTCAGTCTCGTGGTTCGGCTTCGCGGTTATTACCTTCCCTAAGTAGACAAAGTCTTTTACAACTTGAAGTGCACTATCACCTATCTCGAAGCGCTGCTCTTTTCCGAGGTTGTTGTACATTACTTTCGTTTTCTGCTGATTCATTTTAGGACCCACCTTTCTGCTCTCCTTGTCTAACTCCGTAATCATGAGTTGCAAGTCGTCCCCTGAGTTACTCAGCAATGCAATGTCATCGGTGAAGCGCAGATTACTAAGGTACTCTCCATTAACTCTTATCCCTAACTGTTCTCATTCTAGACTTCTGAAAACCTCCTGTAAGCACGCGGTAAACAGCCTTGGGTAGATTTGATCCCTTGCCTTATACTCTTCTCGATTGGTATTCTGTTGCTTTCTTTATGAAGCACTATGGTAGCAGTTGATTCCCTGTAGATTTCTTCCAGGATTTTTATATATACTTCATCGACGCCCTGATTCCGCAGTGTCTGCATGACGGTTGATATTTCTATTGAATCAAACGCCTTCTCGTAATCTATGAAGGCTATGTATAGTGGTTAGTTATATTCTGAGCATTTCTTTATTACCTGATTGATAGTATGAACGTGGTCGATTGTTGAGTAGCCTGTTTGAAATGCTGCTTGTTCCTTTGGTTGATTGAATTCTAATGTTTTCATTACTCTGTTAGCAATTACCTTTGTAAATAGCTTGTATACTACAGAGAGCAAGCTAATCAGCCTGTTATTCTTCAAGTCCTTGTCATCTCCTTTCTTATGAATTAAGATGATGTAAGCGTTCTTACAAGACTCTGGTACTCTTCCTGTCAGGAGACACCTCGTAAATAGGGTGGCTAGTTTTTCTAACACAATCTGTCCTCCATCTTTCAGCAGATCTGATGTTACCCGATCCTCACCAGCAGCTTTGCCTCTTTGCATGCTCTCCGAAGCTTTTCTGACTTCTTCTATTATTACTGGTGGGGTGTCATCTGAGTTACTGCTAGTTCTTATAGTATTAAAGTCGTGGTTGTCCCGGCTACTGTACAGATCTCTCTAAAACTCCTCCGCTATTTTAACTATCCTATTCATATTGGTAGTTATTTTGCCTTCTTTTTACCTTAGTGCCTACATCCGATTTTTGCCTATCCCAAGTTTCTTTTTCACTGCTTTGACGCTTCATCCGTTTTTCAGAGCGTGTTCAATTCTCTCCTTGTTATACCTTCTTACATCGGAAACCTTACGCCTAATAATCAACTTCGAAAGCTCTGCCAGTTCTATTTTGTCTGTTGTACTTGAGACTTTCATGATTTGACGCTTCTTAACAAGATTCTTCGTTTCCTGGGTAAGGTTGCCAGTGTCCTGTCTAACTACCCTACCTCCAACTTCTACTGCACACTCCGTAATGGTAGTCCTCAGATTATCATTCATCGTATCTGTGCTCAGATCATAGAGTAATGTAAAAGGTCACTTTCATAGGCCCCTGTGGCTGATTTGGATTCGCAGCGCCAGGCGGGTGTGGTAGAATTTTGTTGTCTCAGAGATGGCAAACCGTAAAAAATGCTGTCCCGAAGGCAATTTTGTCATGATTAGGATTATTATTCAGCCTCTGAGACCACTTCTACGTGCATTCTCATCTCTGAAGTCATATGTTATTTTTTTTAACCCGTCAACTGCAAGCATTGATGAGCTTCGTGTAAGCTGCACTGATATAGCATCAAGCACACAATGTCAATCTGTGTCTATGCACAGAGTTTAATTAAAGCATGAGAATCATTGAAGGAGCGAAAACTTTTATTTTCAAGTGACATTTTTGTTGAGCACAAGCCCACTTTGCAAATGTATCATAAACGCAGGCATGAAGAGTGGCTCATTGCGCTGCGGGAAGCCAAAATACAGCTCTCATATCATGATCATAAACTACACACAAGCAATAAACATATAAGCAACATAAAACTTCAATAAACGCAAACAGCTACACATACAGTGCACAACGCGACACGGAAGTAGTTGCCTCAACACGTGACTCCAAAATTAACCGAAAAAATAAAAGAAAAATTTTTGCTACGTTTTCATTCTCACCTTCGCACAAATTTTCTTTTGCACACTTCACATCGCTCTTTTGCAAAAAACAGCCACAAGCAGCTGACGCCACAAAAACAAAGCAATTTTAGTTGTCATGCAAGCCGTTAACGAGACAGGATTGTTCACTCAAAAGTTACGTCCTAGATTTAGCTAGCAAACATTTTGTAGATTCACCACTTCTCTTATTGCGCTCGTTCGAGCTGAGCTTCAAGCTATTTGCGAACAGCACAGATAGCGATACGAAGCACATCTGCACGTTTCACGGAATCTGAATCATGCATTGAATTCGAATACATGTAGCTTCACAAAGAAAACCTAACAACGTGAGTGGCGACACAGTTTCTTGATGCAACAGAGAATTTTTTCGCAAACACGCTCTGAAGCATTCCAGACACTTTTCTTTTGTGGGAAGCAAATCACGAAAATATTACGCGAAGTGGAGAGCACAAAAAAGATCTCTGACCTGAACAGCAAAATGCCAGAAATGTTAGGTTAAGGCTTCAAGACAAATACAATACGCACCTAACATAGTAATGATGGCATTCGTGCCTGCCAGGAGCCAATCTGTGAGGCAGCCGAAACAAGTGAAGACCACGACGCACGCCAGGCACGTTATCGCACATCTTTCATGGGATCTCCCGGCTCCTGCCCGTACTTCTTCATTGCCACAAATGCTCATGCACACAGAGCATGGAAAAATTTCCGTCGCGTCGACGCCATGTACACTTGTCTCGCGTTCAATTGATGCCTGATTCCAGCCCAACGTTATTGCACCGTACAATCGCAGATGATAAAGGCGGATTCAGCCCACTATTTGCCACTATCACATACGCAAAAACATGTAGACGTTTAATGCACTGGAAAATGTACGGTAGTAAATAACTAGTACGCCTAGTTCCTTGAAGCAGTAAGTGGTGTTTTGACATCTTACGGCTGGGGTTTAACTTCGTCGCTCAACCGATTTTCGATCTGAGTGACCACTCTTGTCATTTTCATGTTACTCCATGTTCAGGTCAGCCGAGATAGAAAAGTTCTCTCAAGCCGACAAAGCGGAGATTTTCAGTCCAAGGCCTCACGCTAATAACGTGCTGCTTTGGCTCCAACAGTCCTAAGGGCATTTCGTTAAGATTGCAGGCTCATTTTGTTAAAATTACAATCAGAACGTGGACAGTTCAATTGATTCGAGAGCTTGCGCGAGCACTATCAATAGGCCTCCCAACCTCGGCCAGGGGGCGCTGCGCCGCGCGCGTTTCGCCATCTTTTTAGAAAAAAGCCCTTGCTCCGGAGATTTAAAAAGATTGTAAAAACTTTTGTACAGTGTGAATCTCACGAAAATCAAGAAAGATTCATTAATGACCTTTGTGGGACCAAGCAAGTCATACACGATGTCTTGAGCGAGTGCTCTGCGCATGTAGATGAGGAACAGCCGCCTTTTTATGACATAAAAAATGGCAGCATATCCACGGAGTGAATGATGGAGAGTGGGGCGAAGCATTCGTCCGTCCATGCGTCCGTCTGTGTGACCGTCCATGCGTCTGTTCGGGCGCCTGTCCCTGCGCTCGTTCATGCATCCGCCCCTGCGTCCATTCATGCGTCCATCCATGCATCTCTCTGTGTGTCCGTTCGTAAATCTATTCAACACTCCAAGTCCCACCATCTCGCATCTTTTTATCATATATTCCTCATATAGAAGTACCACCATTCAGTGGACATTCCAAAGACTAAACAAGAGGTGGCACACGCACACTTTCTTACGGCTTGCGCTACGGGTCTACTTCCAACCTTCAACCACCTTGAGCTCATGGTATATACTAGTTCACTGTATTCATGGCACGGCGGCCCAATGCTCGCTAAACCTTTCTCAAACCAAGGAGGTTACGCCCAGCGAGTATAGCGTAGCAACCTTTTCCTGTCAGATAGTGCTCAATGTACATGCCAGTGGCTGCTAATGTGAAATGAGAGACAGGAGGATTCAGCTTTTATTTCTTACGGCTTGCGCTTCATATCTGCTTCCCTCCTTTAACTACCTCGAATTCATTCATGGTGTATACTTGTTCATTGTATTCATGGCCCTGCGGCTCAACGCTCGCTAAACCTTTCTAAAACTAAGGAGGTTACACCCAGCGATTATATTGTAGCAACCCTTTCTTGTCCGATAGTGCTCAATGTACATGCCAATGGCTGCTAATGGGGATCGCAGCGTGCGCGTTGACTAAAAGCCGAATGCTCCTGTCTCTCATTCCCCATTAGCAGCCATTGGCATGTACGTTGAGCACTATTTTTTATTGTTAATTAACGCACAGAAGAAATCTCTCACCGGCACCACCTTGGAGGTCAAATGTTATACCTATTTCGGGTATGTGTCACTGGTAGTTACGTACTACGAGGGATGCAAAGCCACGCTATAAGGAGCTTCGCCCCTAAAAGTAGGGTGATGAACATTATGATGCGCACAAAAAGTATTTTATGTCCACGTCGACCACGCATGCTTCCTGCTGTGCATGATTAATTTCAGATTTGTATACACGCCTTATCACGCTGCGTGTTCACTGATTCAAATTTAGATTTGGCCGTTTTGGCAGCTCGTTTGGTGTTCGTCATAGTATACAATACCCACTAGGATCGAGCATGTTTTTAGTTACGTTGGAGTTTGCCCATATAACCACGTCTAATTTCGCGAAGACATCAAAAATATTATTGCTGCCTTGGTTCTTTTTTTAACTCGTTTTCACAGCGGCAGCTGTATATCGCTCGCAGCTGGGTTTCATGCAAGAATATTATAAACTACGTGCGAAAACCATGCTATCATTAGCAGACACACCGTGGTGTGAGATCCCAGATTAATTTCGGCCACTTGAGGTTTTTTCAACGTGCACGTAGATCTATTTGAAGCGTAAAGCGCGACAACGACAATTGAGAGAAGGTGCACACACTCCGAGTGCCACTTCTATATACATTGAGCGTCATTCTATCGTACGCTTCAAATATGCAAAACCAACACAGCCTGTCTGCCATTCTTGCACCTACATCTAACCAATATGTTATTACGTTGCGCTTCCATAGAAAAGCACCTGGCGTATGCGGGAATAGAACTCGTGACTTTTATCCTAGCATCGAAACGCTTGGTGACTTCTCAGTGGTTGCTGCTTGAAAGACCTGTACGTATAAACGCTGAGCGCGAACACGTAGAAAAATTAGTTGACACTGAGCGGGGACGATAAGTCTATAGCCAAAACATCAATAAATCACTTTTAGGGCTTACGGTACGGTTTTTATAGGGGTACTGGCACAAAAAATTTGGCCTCGAGTTTTTCTGCTGCAATGCTTTGCTGTAGGACTGTTAGTCATGACACGACACATTGTTTGCTGCAGCACGCGATACATAATTATTTACAGACCCTCATTATCAATCAATTACAGTTTCGGTTTGAGAGAATTCCAAAAACTGGGTGCACCTGTCCCCACTTAGCCTGTGCAAATCTTGACGACGTCAACACACACAACTGTGACGCACTTCCGCGCGATCCGCATCAAGAATTAATTTACCTTCGAATAGGAAACGGCACTGAAATGTCACCAAACACAAAACTTTCTAAGCGTGCGCCATGGCTACGCACTCGCAACTAGCCGCCGAGAAATATACACTTCGGGAACTAATGCAGCAAAAGAAAAAATGGTTGCTATGGCGTCATCATAACTTGTTTTGTTGACCACAGCGTGGTGACGTGAGGGAATTAGGGGGTCACCTCGGGGTCACCTTCAAAGGTGTCTGTAGCGCTACAGAGTCGGTCGCTGACCCAACATTCAAAACTAATTTAAAATACCTTCCAAGCTACATTCGCTGAAGTTATCTTGCAGATGATATACGAACGTTCACGAGAATTGCTCCCACAGGCTCTCTCGGCCCCAAAATTTTGTGTCAGTACCCCTTCAACAAAGGTGTATTAAGCTAGCAAGCTGAGCCACTTTTACAAATAAAATGGCTTTCTCGGAAAGCCAGTGCACAATCTCAAAATGTAAAGCGACTGTATATTTGCTGTAGCTTCAGTTTACAAACGCACTTTGTTTATATGAGTCCGGCTGTGGGGCTCGAACTTCTTGCGCTCCCTGAATACCTTATTGTTACCCACCCCGCGGCCGGTGACCCCTTGCCAACAAGAAAGCAGGGCCACCGGAATGCGGGACGATGACTGTCAGCTGGCCACAAAGGACGCGAACACTCCCGTGCCCCAAGAGGTTCAATTATGGCGTTTTACAGGAGACCAAGCCAGGCTGCAGGTGGCCGGGCCAGGCTGCAAGGGTGGAAGGTACATGTGCGCGTCCACCGGACAATCAGAATCAGCGGAGGCGACGGCATTGGTGCACAGGCCAATTGTATTGATGGCCTGTCAGCCCGGCATCGCGTGAACTTACTCGGATGTGCTTTTTCACGACCCGGCAACGCCCGTCGTTGATCATTCCGGGAACCGGGGTGAAATAAACCTGAGTGACGGCGGAGAATCGATGAGTGGGCAAGAGGTGGTGGATCTTCGAGGTTGTGGCGAGGAGAGACACATCCGTGCGTTTAGATTGGACTGTAAGAGTGGTGCATTACGATTGGACTGTAAGAGTGGTTGAATGGGGAGACATGGGATAAAACCAGGGGTGCAGAAAAAAAGAAAAAAAAGAAACGAATAAACGTCGCTGTAACCAGATGATGTCGGAGCGGTCGTTTCCGCAAGGTGCCAGCAGATGAAAAGTTCTCGTCTTTGGCTTCCTTGGCGGCAGCAGCAAATGTCGCGCAACAAGCGAGAGGCGAGTGGAAAGAACCAAACGGAACGTAACTGGCGCAGTCGAGCAGGATCTGCATGACTGAACTGAGGAGGACAGCGGGGAGCGACATCGGCCGAGACTGATGACAACCACCTTCAACTGACTACCACGCTACGAGATCAACGAAGCAAGGTTAGGCCACTGGATTCCGAGGAGGAAGTGTGCCCCGCAAGGCTACTTCAGGCCGGTACCTCTTGATTTTCTGTTGAACGCAGGCGATGACAAAGCATTACAACTTGCGAGACAGAGAAAGGGACAACTCGGAAATGAACGGGGACGGGGCAGGAAACTTGCAGGCGTTGGGAGTCGCCGACAGTGGCACGGGGGGTCATGGTAGTAGCACGTAAAATACGGCGTCGGAACAGCAGCTAGCGCTGCTCCAGCTTCAATCAAAAATTTATGAGGCGGAAACGGAGAAGCAGCGCTTGATGTTGGAAAGCCAGCGGCTACGAGCCCGTAGTGGGACAGAGTCCAACGAGAGCGATGACAGCGTAGCGCTTGGCGGAAGGTCAGAGGAAGACAGGCGACTGAAATTCGCAAGCTTGTTAAAGGGTGTGCTGGCACCAATGCCAAACCAAGAGGCACGTGCGCCAATCTGGTTCGAGGATGTTGAGGGAACGCTCAAGTCGTATGAAGTTCCGAGCGAATTGTGGGCCGGGCTAGTTTTGCCACAATTGAGTGAAAGGGCACGCGGGCTGCTGTGCAGGCTTACAGCAGAGGAGCGCAAAGCGTATGTTAAGCTGAAGTCAAGCATTTTGGAGGGTCTCAAGTTTTCGGCGGCGGAGTACAAGAGGCTGTTTGCGGGATCGAAAAAGGGAGAAAGGGAGTCCTCGGATCAGTTTGCCGTGCGCCTTGAGAATTATTTCGACTATTATGTCTAGAGTTCAAAGGTAGGCACGTCCGAGGAACTCAAGCAGGTACTCGTCGCGGATCGCTTGAAAGAATGTTTGAGCCCGGAAGCGAGAGCGCATGTCATTTGTAATCAACAGGAGTCCTTTTTGCTGCCCAGTGGCGTGGCTAGGCTCGCGGAGAGATTCGGGGAGAGCGAAAAGTCCAAGGCAGCAGAAAAGAAGGCAAATGTAGAGGAGTGGCAAAAGAAAGCTAAAACAGCGGTAGATACACGCACGGACGGAAAAAGAAAAAAGCGATGTTTTGAGTGTAAGGGTGCCAACCACATTGCCAGGAATTGCCCCAATAAAGGCTCAGGTGCAAGTAAAGGCACTAGGCCATCAGGACAACAAAACGGTCCACTGGTCGCGAGGGTGGCGGCTTCTGCATTCGGGTCAGAAATAGCAATGACAGACAGGTTGTGGCAGCTTAAAGAGCAGAAACAACCCTCACTGGAAACTGTAACGCTTAAGAGCTCAGGTCGATCATTAAACGCCGTGGTAGAGTCAGGAGCAGAGGTGAGCGTCATCAGAAAGGCAGTGGTACCTCAGTACGACGGTACGGGTTCGCAGATAAAGTTGACGGGAGCGTTTTGGCAACAGGTAATCGCTGAGTTGGCTTACGTGCCGCTCATAGCTACTGGAGGAAGCCTTACGTAATGTCCGAGGCGGTGCAGTCAGCCGTGCTTTGTTCAATTACAGAAAAGCTGCTAGACGGCACCGACGCGCTGATCATGCCCACCGATTACGCAAGCTTCTCGAGGAAAGGGTTAGTCGTGACATAGTGTCAGACAAGTGTTCAGCAGTCGAGGAGACCGAAGCTATAGTAGAGCTGTCAGATGAGGCATGTGAGAAGCAATGGGCGATGGCAGGCGTCATAACCGCGGAGAGAAACAGCGAAGGTTCCGAGCCGGTCAAAAGCAAACGACAGGAGTTTCGTGAAGCTCAGGAAGCAGACCCGGCTTTGCGAGATGCTTGGGCGCAGGCAAAGGCCGGAACGCATGGCATGCTCGTTCAAGACGAGCTATTGTATCATCAGGAACACCTCGCGGGTCGCATCTGCAAACAGCTAGTGCTACTATCGCACAGACACAAAGAAGTGCATAAAATTGCTCATGATTCATCATGGGCAGGTCTTTTAGCAGAGCAGAGAGCACTACAATGAGAGAAAAGCTCATTTTACTGGCCGCAGATGTCACGAGATGTAAAGGAATACTGTAGGTCATGCCATGGATGCCAGGTGAAATCGCCGACGAGGCAGATAGATAGGGTTCCGATAAATCCCCTGGCCAGGCCTAGCGCGCCGTTTCAGACTGTAAACAAGGACTGCATCGGTCCTAATGTACCCCCTTCGGCTAGAAGTCACCGCTACGCTCTTTGTGTCGTAGACTTACATACCAGGTGGCCAGAGGTGGTATCCCTCCGTTCAACTACGGCAAAGGCTACATGTGACGCGTTACTGCAGATATTTTCTCAACACGCGGTACCGGAGATAATTTGCTCAGATTAGGGCACCAACCTTACGTCGAAGTTGACACAGGAGATGTTGCAAAGACCTGGGGCAACTCCGAGATTTTCCACGCCCGATCACCCGCAAAGCAACGGCTTTGTCGAGCGCTGGAACGGCACGTTCAAAAGAATGCTTTCTCACATTGTCAGCGAACATGGACGCGAGTGGAATAGGATGATTCCGTTTTTGTTATGGGCATATCGTGAGGTCCCACATGCGACTACAGGGTGGTCACCGTTCGAGCTCATGTACGGGCGGGTGCCGAACGGGCCTCTATCCATTCTGAAAAGGACTTGGTCAGGAGACTGGGAAGTGCCAGAATCATTGGGTATGCCAGCAGCGGAATATCTTGCGAAGCTCCGAAGTAGTTTGCAAGAAGCTAGCGAAAGAGCCGCCCGACAAAGTAAAGTTACTCAGAAGGAGTACGCAGGACGCTATAACTTGAGGGTCACAGACAAAGAGTTTGTCACAGGGGACCAAGTACTATGGCTTGAGAAGGAAGGAGAGGGGAAGCTAGTGGCGAAGTGGAAGGGACTGATCACCGTGGTCGAAAAACTGGGACCGTACAGTTATTTACTTGAGCTCGAGGACGGTTCACGCAGAACCATTCACGCTAACAAGCTTCGCGCGTATCACGCCCAAATAACTGCAGTAGGAGTGATATTCGAAGGCGATCAGGAATTTGGAGAGGTTCCTGTCCCAGTATGCGGGCTAGAGGCGCAGGCGACGCTGCAGCTTGATGAGGTAGCACACCTGGAGCCCACACAGAAAGAACAGCTGCGAGACTTAATCGCGAGGCACCCGAGGGTATTCGCAAACAAACCCGGCACCTACAAAGTGGGAATCCATAAAATACGAATCAAAGCAGGAAAGCAACCGAGGCGCGCATACCCATACAGAGTGCCGGTGGCGTTGGTGAACGAAGTAAAGAGGCAGGTAAATCAGCTCCAGCAGTGGGGATTGATATACCCGGTTGAAAGTCCGCACGCGTATCCACTGGTCTGCGTATCAAAGAAGGACGGTGGCATCCGCATCTGTTGCGATTACAGGAGGCTCAACGAAATAACAGAGACAGACGCATTTCCCATGAGCGTGGCGACTGATCTATTATACCAAGTAGCGAACGCTAAGTACATAACTATGCTAGACATGTTCAGTGGTTACTGGCAAATACCTCTCGACGAGGACGCGCAGGTGTGTACTGCTTTTGCCACTCCCTCAGGCCAGTACGCATAGAGAGTGATGGCCTTTGGGTTAAAGAATGCCGCCAGTACCTATCAGAGGGTCATCAATAGTGTACTGGCTCCGCATAGACATTATGCTTGCGCTTACATTGACGGTGTAGCGATATACTCCAAGAAATGGAACGAGCACCTGGAACATTTAGACAAGGTGCTTGTGTCCCTAGCGAAGGCAGGGTTGACGCTCAACGTAAGCAAATGTCGGTTTGCACAACAAGAAGTAAAATTCTTGGGGAATATTCTGGGATCAGGCAAGCACGGGGCCGATCCAGAGAAGGTCAGGGCGATAAAGGAGAACCCTGCTCCCGAACCAAAGGGACAGCTTCGTAGTTTCTTAGGGCTAGCCAACTATTATAGGGACTACGTACCCGAGTACTCCAAAGTCGTTATGCCTCTGACTAAACTAACTGGCCGACGTATTCCGCAGAAATTACCTTGGAATACAGAGGCGCAAGAAGCTTTTGACAAGGTGAAAAACTGTCTAGTGCAGGCGTCGGCGTTGCAGGCACCAGATGCGAGGAAAGAATTTATCCTCGCCACAGATTCATCCGATTACGCCGTTGGTGCGTGCCTGGCACAGCAGGATCTGGGGGGCAAGGAGCGCCCTATCGCTTTTCTGAGCAAGAAGCTTAGCCTGGCTCAGACCCGATGGGCCCCAATAGGAAAGGAAGCTTATGCAATCATTTGGGAACTGGGGAAGTTGGATGTTTGGCTGTTTGGCGCTAAAATCATGGTGATTACCGAACATATTCACTCAAATTTCTGACACTAACCACTCCGCAGAGCGCTAGGCTGACACGCTGGGCGTTAGCACTACAGAAGTATAAACTGGAAATTGAACACAAAAGGGGGTGTCTAAACGCTAATGCCGACGCAATGTCGCGGTTAGTGACTCCTAACGATGACGCATAACAGGGACGGCGAGTTAAGGGGGTGTATGCTTTGTTAGCGCGTGCGCGCGACGGAGTCAACGAGGTACGAGTGACAGTTGGTGCCTCACGTGTACAGCCAGTGAACATGTGTGCATATGTGGTTGTGTTTGTGTCGCATTTCATAGATACAGTGCAACACAGTTGAAGGGGAGGTGTGGGGCTCGAACTTCGTGCGCTCCCCGACTACCTTATTGTTACCCACCCCGCGGCCGGCGACCCCTCACCAACAAGAAAGCACGGCCACCGGAATGCGGGACGATGACTGTCTGCTGGCCACAAAGGACGCGACAACTCACGTGCCCCAAGGGGTTCAATTATGGCGCCTTACAGGAGACCAAGCCAGGCTGCAGGTGGCCCGGGCCAGGCTGCAAGGATAGAAGGTACACGTGCGCGTCCGCCGGACAATCAGAATCAGCGGAGGCGAGTGGTTCTTAAGATAGAGAAAGGAAGAGAAAAGTGAGCCCCGTTATTGTCTGCTTCAGGAGCGACACCGCCACAGAGCTCACAAGGAATGGGGGTGAGAAGGGATAAAAGGGTAGAAGTAAAGGTATGGAAAAGAGGAAGAAGAAGCAACAACAAACTGAGGGGATAGGAGAGACAGGAAAGATGGAAGAACTGTCACTGGAGTCCGAGGACGGGGTACACTTGCGAGAGATGTTGTCGGCGTCTGTAGATGGCGTAGAGCTTGTCCAGTAGGTCAGAGTTGCGCTGTCACCGAAGACCGTCGGCGACAGGAGGTGACGTAGGGCCAGCCCAGTCGGCCAGAGCTACGACGACGCCGAAGGTCGCGAGCGCGCGGGCGCACAACCGGTCGGCACGAAATCCAGGGAGCGTCTCAATCAGCGGAGGCGACGGCATTGGTGCACAGGCCAATTGTATTGATGGTCTGTCAGCCCGGCATCGCGGGAACTTACTCGGAGGCGCTTTTCCACGACCCGGCGATGCCTGTCATCGATCATTCCGGGAACCGGGTTGAAAGAAACCTGAGCGACGGCGGAGAACCGATGAGTGGGCAAGAGGTGGTGGGTCTGCGAGGTTGTGGCGAGGAGAGACACATCCGTGCGTTCCGATTGCACTGTAAGAGTGGTGCGTTACGATTGGACTGTATGAGTGGTTGAATGAGGAGACAGGGGATAAAACAAGGGGTGCAGGGAAAAAGCAAAAAGAAAGAAACGAATAAACCTCTCTATAACCACATGATGTTGAAGCGGTCGTTTCCTCAAGGTGCCAGCAGATGAAAAGTTCTTGTCTTCGGCTTCCTTGGCGGCAGCAGTAAATGTCGTGTAACAAGCGAGAGGCGACTAGAAAGAACCAAACGGAACGTAACTCCGGCCATGACGTTTCTTTACGTTAATAGTTAGTAATAGAGCATATGACGAAAAGTTCTTTTTTCAAAAAGACAAGACCGCGGAAGTATTGGCGAACTGTCATAATCCACTCTTCACGCATTTGCTACTCGCACTGTTTGCATTGCAAACAGTAGATCTTCACTGGCAGTTTTCAGCTTGTCGTCATTTTTAAACATTTGTAGCAGCTCCCAATGCCGCAATAACACATGCCTGCTTTCTAGAATGACGAAGGAGCGGCGCCCACAACGTGCGAAATGCGAAATAAAACCCCCAAAGAACACGTTTTCCGAGCGCTCAGTGGGAAAATCAAGCAAATGTGTCCCGTCCGAGTGACCGGAGCTTTGCCCTCTCTCAGCTAGGGTGGCAAACGGCGCTGCGCAAACTTGAGCCTGTCTTCCCTATAACGCCGAAAGCTTGCATGGCTATTCTATAAAAGGCAACGTGTTGCGCCAGTCAACAGAATACTCGACGGCCGGCAACTGTTCAGCCAACTGTCAGTGTACAGTGCGAATCACTTTCTCGTTGTATTTTCATTTTCCGGGCACAGGTTCGGCCAAATGAGAAAACGTAGTGCTGTACACGACGGCGGCTGCCTTAGTCCGCGTCATGAGTACGTGGCATTATAATATTCAGACTGGTAATCATGATGATTTTGTAATAAAATAGCAAGAACACTGTGTGATTCAAACTTTAGCTTTCTGTGTGGCCTCTGAGAGCAGAAGCAAAAATGACTTGCATCTACGTCCAAAATACTAGTGACTGAACTATAAAGTGTGAAAAACAATATAGAAAGAATGAAGAACTTGTATCTTTCTAGGTACACCGCAAAGAGTCACCAATTGAGCGAAAAAGAATTTATTTAATAATTTATTAAAAACACCACAGGCCCACTGAAGGGCATTGAGTAAGGGGGACATCAGTATGCAGACAATATAAATATATATATGATTACAAAAATCTAGGCGCAACAGCGCTATACATTATTAGAGTGCCACGAAATCAGGTTATCACGAAAAGTTTCACGGTTAGAAATGGATACAACATGATCCGGAAGATCGTTCCAATATGCAATGGCTCGAGGTGGTGATAATAAGTTAAATGCCTGCTTGTGATCATGAATGCGCATGAAACTACGTGCATTGGGAATGCCCTGGGAAGTGCGCACAGGAGAATAAAGTGGCAAACAGTGAATTTTGTTACTAAAAATGTACCTATGAAAGAGACATAAAAGAGCAATGTTGCGGCGTATTTACAGTAACTAAATTGCAAGGTCTTGAGAGATGAATGTAAGTGAAATGTGTCGATAATTACCGGGCGAGTGCCTGCCACCGGATTTAAATACGGGAATCACCTTACCAATCTTCCAATCCTTGGGCATTTTGACTGATGATAGCTACTGGTTAAATAGGAGACAGAGGAAGTCGCTGGAAATATACGTGGTGTTCTTCAGTATTTTAGAGTTAATGTTATCAATACCTGATGAAGTAGAAACCTTAAGATTCGTGATGAGTTGGGCTATACCTTCGGCAGTGACAATGATTGGGACCATTAAAGCGTAAGGGTGATCTGGAACAAATTGCACATTGGAACAATCTTCCTGCGTAAAAACAGAAGTGAAGTACTCATTGAAAGCAATAGCGGAAGCTTCATCAGAAAGCGGCGTTAGTTCACTATCGTGTATTGTAATGTGATTAGAAGACTTGTTGTAGGGTGAAATTATTTGCCAGAACCTTTTGGGGTTATTTTTGAGAAGTGACGGCAAGTCATGCGAATAATATTTTTCTTACCTGTGTCTGAGATTTTACAATAGTCTTGTAAGCAAACCTTGTACTTATCCCAGTAGGACACAGGACCAGTCTGTTTTGCGGTATCATAGAAACATTTCTTTTCATTTCGCAATGTTCGAAGATATTTCGTAAACTAAGGGTTAGTTTTATCATTGGATGCAGAGATCAGTGGCACAAGCTGGTCAACTGACTCTAATAATTTTCTTTGAAAAGAATCCAGTTTTCGTTCACGGCTCGTGACGCACACGACGGCAAAAAAAGCTCCTGATAAAAATCTTCTAGCTCCATCCTCAATTGATGAAAATTAGCATGGTAATAATCCCGGACTCTTTTTC
This sequence comes from Rhipicephalus microplus, assembly GCF_043290135.1. NCBI lineage: Eukaryota > Metazoa > Arthropoda > Arachnida > Ixodida > Ixodidae > Rhipicephalus > Rhipicephalus microplus. Next base: position 422,016,820 of record NC_134710.1, on the reverse strand, counting down.
TCACTGAGCATGTAAAAGTTGCAAGTAGGTTGATGTGGAAGTTAAGGAGCTTGTGGTTGCTGAATCCTTCTATGTAAGAAATCGCTGCAGTGGTTTCTGGTGCATTAGTGATAACAAGGTCAAGTATGTTAGTACCACGGGTGCATTGGTGAAGAACTTATGATAAGTTGTAGTCCAGGGTTACTTCGAGAAAATTTGATGAGGCGTGACATGTGGTAGTCATGGTAGACCAGTCAATGAGCGGGTAGTTGAAATTGGCAAAAATTGTATATGAGGTCAGCTGAATATAGAGTTGCGTAGCTCGTTCTATGTTATCACGCAGATCTTTGGAAAAGAGGAATGGACATCCGGTGGATGATAACATGCTCCTATGAGTATTTTTGCACAAGGTAACGCATGCAGTCCAGGTTATCTCTGTAGAGGGGTTAGTATAAAGGGGAACAGATGACACTAACTTTTTTACTGCTATTAAGACGCCTCCTCCTCTTCTGTCGACACGGTCACGTGGATATATGTTAGAGTTGTCTTTATCATGGAACAGTTACCCGTTGGTTACGTCAGGATAGAGCCAAGTCACCGTGAGTAATAATATGGCGGCATCACTATCATTTAAGTAAGAACACAACTTATCCCTCTTAGGAAGTAGGCTTCGAATGTTAGTAAAAGACACATATAAACATGGCGACATAAACTGACTCCGCTTACGCGTGCTCATGTTAGCCTCTAGCTATCTCGTAGACAGCACAACTACGTTGCTAGAGTGATCGAAAACGTAGGTGTTAGTGTCAATGCGAAGTTTATCAACGCATAGCTTAATGCGTTTGTTTTGAGCCTTTGCATAATCCAGAAGCTTTCGGCGAGCTTGTCGCGTTTTCATGGAAAAATCTTCGCGGATGTAAAAATGAGTTCTCTTAAGCTTACGGGAATTTGACAGAATTAGCTTTGTCCTTGAAAAATGTGAACATTAGAACAATTGGCCTTCGTCTATTTGTGTTAAATCTTCCCGGCCTGTGCGCGCGTTCTAGTTGCGAACTAGTTATGGAAGTGCCTAGGTGGTCAGAACAAAGCTTCATTATCTTATTTTCTGCACTGCCCAGTTCTCATTGGGGTCATCTTTAATGCCAAAAAATGAATGGTTAGACCGACATAACCTATTTCCTGCATCGTCGCACCTATTCGTAATTTTTGACAGTTGGTTCGTCACATCACGCAAAGCGTCAAAGGAGCCAGAAGGGCGGTCACAGACCGAGTAGCGGTGATTTCTTCTAGTAAATTCACCTTGGTACTTAAACTTTTAATTTCGATGTCTGCTGCTTTCATTATGTCTGACACGGCACGAAGGGCGTCAGCATCCGCACGAGACCTGTTAGTAATACAAACAGCGTTGGCTGTTTCAAGCGTTTCTAGTTTGCGCTTTAGCTGTTTAATTTCAATCTCAGCGGTAGCATGTTTTGAGAGCAAAGCTTCATAACTTTCCTTCCGATCGCATATTTCAGTAAGGGCTAGAGCGAATGCGTCGGCCTCCATCTTATTCATAGGACCGGGATTTAATTCCACATCACTGGCCAGGAATAATGAAAGTTCACGCATGGCACCACATACGTATACACAAGATAATAATCGCTTCAAAACACTCCTAAGCTCTGGTGGGCACAACACCGCGAGGAAGCAATGGTTGCTACTTCTTATGCGAGAAGCAATCATCAAGTAACCAACCTGAAACAGCAAAGGCCGTAAGCATGGCATCCTTCCAGTGGTGTCGACCCCAAACCAGCAAGTCGCAGACTGACGCTTATATAGAGTACTGTGCTGTCCAGCCATCGAGACGACAGAAGCATGTTGCCGGGCGAGGAGGTCGCTTCCATCCATGGTTGCAAAACCGAGCGTTACCGGTCGCCATTCCAGAGGCCGGGAATTGGGTGCCAGTCAAGACAAGTCAGAAACTCCGCTGAGCGCAGCACAGCTGAAATCGGTCAGCCAGGAGGCGTTTCCCTTTCGCGAGCAGTTGAAATCCTTTACTGCGCGAGGAATAGGCATCGAACACGGTGAAGTTGGACTGAAGCAAGGCGCAACAACCGAAGCAGGCCAGGAGGAGCCCAGCAGCCCACAGCATGTTGCCCAGGTAACAGAGACCTGAAACAGCAAAGGCCATAAGCATGCAAGCCTTCCAGTGGTGTCGAGCCCACCAGGAGCCCACCACTTATCGAGCCCACCAATTATCGTAAATTTTAGACATTTTGCACACACTGACATATTTACGTACTTACGCGCCACGCAAGTTGGCAATTAAAATGTGCACACTGTTGCACAAAGCGTCACATCAACGTTTCGAACGTTTGTTTTGCGAGCAGTGTAAGGAATAAAGGTACTAGAGACGGCTTTCCACAGCGATGAACGCGCGCTGCCGCGTTTGGACACGTGATCTCATAGCCTCCTTCTTTCCACTTTCCTTTCACCTTCACCAACAGCCGGCCGATTCACCGCCGCCGCTCCATGGAAGGCCAGCAAAGCGGACACAGTGGTTTATGTCTGCAATATTTTCGCACCCGACCACAACACAAACATTTCCTTTACAATTCACCAATGTTCAGCAAACTCCGACATCGTCACCCGGAAGCGCACTGGTCTCGGCAAACAGCTAACGAGACATATTTTCTTGCAACGCTCGCGGGTGTCCGCATCCACGCCGCACCCTTCTCGCCATAAGCTGCATGGGCTACGGCCGCCACACGCCACATCGTGACCACGCCGCCTGGGAAAAGGGCGTGGTTGGATGGATGGATGAATGGATGGATGGATATGGCTGTACCCTTTAGATCGGGTGGTGGCTAGCACCACCAAGCCGTAATACCTAATGAACCAAAAACTATATTTATTTTTTTCCTTAAAAAGTGAGTTTGAGAATTCGTACTTTGCAGTGAAGAGCTTAATTTTCACTCGTGACCTGACTTTATCCACCAATCAGATAACCTCCTTCTAGCTAAGTCTACCCGCTTGAAGTTTATTTTGCCCTCCCGGTTCCTAAACCCCAGTGCTTTGAAAAACTCTGCGCCATCATCCTGAACTATAGGGCGAAGCCCTTTACACAACATTATCAAGTGTTCGGCAGTTTCTACTTCCTCTCCAAAGGCACTGCATACTGTGTCTACCCCTTCCCATTTCGCCCGATATGTCTTGGTTCGCAGTACTCCCGTCCTGGCCTCAAACAGTAGAGAACTACCCCGAGTATTATCACAGATCCTTTCCTTGGTGATTTTCTGCTTAAAAGTTCGATAGATCTCTAGTGCGGACTTCTTAATCATGCCCATTCTCCACATGTCAGTCTCCGTTTCCTTCACTTTCTTCTTAACCGATAGTTTTTTTGGTTTGGCCACCTGCTGTTTTCTAAGTATTTACCAGTCAACTTCCTAGTTCGCTTCCTTCATTTTGTATCGACATTCTTCATGTACAAGTAGCTGAAAACCTTCCTAGCCCAACGCTCTTCTCCCATTTCTCTCGATTGCTTCTCAAATTTTATCTTGCTGCTAGCTTCCCTGCCCTCAATAGATGTCCATTCCATATCACCTTGTACTCCCTGATTTAGTGTATTCCCGTGAGCTCCTAAAGCAAGCCTACCTATTCCACGTTGCTTAATTTCAAATTTTGCTTGAACTTCTGATCTCAAGCACAAGACCGCATTGCCGAACGTCAGCCCAGGAACCATGACCCCTTTCCATATTCCTCTCACAACATCATACCTATTGTAATTCCACAGTGTCCTATTTTTTATGACTGCTGCATTCCTGTTATCTTTAGTCGTCACGTATATTTCGTGTTCCCTCAGATACTCGGTCCCATTGCTTATCCATACGCCCAGATATTTGTATTTATCTGTTATCTCTAGCGTGACCTCCTGTATTCTAAGCTCACTACCTTCGTTGTCATTGAAAATCATGACTGCTGATTTTTCCTTACTGAATCTAAAATCTAACCTATCTCCCTCATTACCGCAGATGTCCATCAATATCTGCAACTCTTCCTTGTTGTTGGCCATTAGCACTATATCATCTGCCTAAATTAATGCTGGTAGTGCCTGATCAATAAGTTTTCCTTGTTTGACTAAAGAGAGGTTGAAGCCCGGTCCACTTCCCTCTAATTCTGCCTCTAATCCTTGTAGGTACATCATGAATAACAAGGGTGACAGGGGGCACCCCTGCCTAATCCCCCGTTTTACCTCTGAAGGCTTGGATACCTGTTTTTCCCACTTTATAACTACCTTGTTACCTTTATAGATACCCTTTAAAAGATTACACCTACACACCGCGGAGTACCTCAGGGAGGTATTTTAAGCCCCACTTTGTTCAATGTAGCCCTCATTGGTCTGTTGAAGGTTCTGCCAAAGTCGGTGTGCCTATCTATATACGCCGATGATATTTGCCTCTGGAGTGCTGCAGTTACTCGCCCTGAGGTGTGTGCACGAATACAGCGGGCAGCAACCCTCACAACAGCCTACCTTCAAAAACAAGGCCTAAATATATGAACTGTGAAGTGCGCGTTCATGGCGTTTACACGCAAAACTAATGACGCCATACCCTATTTACATCAATGGGCAGAGTGTCAAATATGCACGGACGCATCGTTTCCTGGGCATAATAATCGACAGAAGTCTTTCGTGGAGCCCACATTGTGCGTACTTGAAGAAGAGACTGTTATCTATTGTGCATATCATGAAATTCTTGTGCGGTAAAGCATGGAGAACTTCTGTGGCCTCCATGCTACAGTTGCACAGGGCCCTATTTCTGGGTCTATTGCGCTGCAGCTTGCCGGTACTGACTAACACTTGTAAATTGAATACTCATTCATTGGAGAGTTTGCAGGGTTAGGCACTGCGTGTCGGCCTAGGACTGCCCCGATGCGCTTCTACTTATGCCACAATCATGCTTGCCAAAGACCATCCGATCAGGACATATATAGTTGTGGATTGCGTCAGAGCGCACATTCGACATGATAGCCGTGTCCCCGACCACCACTTGGCCCTTCTACCTTCCGGAAGACCACGTGCTACGTTTTCAGACGTCATAGCCAAGCACCTTAACAGCATTCCATCAGGATATACGCCAGCTTCGAGAACGGCATGTCCTTTGTGGTGCCTCGACCAGCCGCAAGTACGTCTAGAAATCCCGGGAATCAAAAAGAAAAGCAGTCACTCCAGAGTATCATTGAAGCAAGCAACACTGCTATTATTACATGAGTTGTACTTAGACCGAACGCAGATATACACTGATGGGTCCGTCTCGTCCAGCAGCTCATCATGTGCCGCTGTAATTCCGGCTGCAGAAATGACAATCTAGTTTAAGTTGTCGCATGTGACTACATATACGGCATCAGAGCTTGCTGCTCTAAGGGCTGCTTTACAATGTCTCGTTCAAGAACGTCCAGGAAAATGGGTCATATTCTGTGATTCGAAGGCAGCGCTTCAGAGTTTGCAGTCTGCCATGCGTAGGAGGAGTCATGACCAACTGGTACAAGAAATAAGACATTGCCATCATGAAGCTGTAGCACGAGGGCATAATATTATATATCAATGGCTGCCTGGACATATCGGTATTACCGGAAATCAATTAGCCGATGATGCAGCCCACTCAGCCCATGAAGAAACCCGCGTAGTCCCGATCCCTCTATCAAGGAATGATGCAGCAAGACAACTTTACCTGCTGGTTCGAGATCTCACACGCACGTTCCGGTCGTCTACCAGCTTCCAAAGGTGTCAATTTTATGAACTGGATCCTTCGCTCAAGCTAAAGCTACCATCACAACTTTCCCGCTCCAATGCGACACTGTTATGCTGCCTTTGGTTGGGTGTTGCATTTACAAAGGTGTACTCCTTTCGCATTGGTATGGCAGACACTCCTACATGCGACTACTGCGGAGCTGAAGAGACCATTGAACACGTCCTGTGCAGCTGCGCTTGCTACGACACACAGCGATGCCAGCTCCGAATGGTTTTGAATCGACTTGACCCCGGACCATTTTGTGTGCAGAAGAAATTAGGACCTTGGGCAACTGCCTCAGTTGCGCAGAAAGCAACTAAAGTACTGCTACTTTACCTTAAGTCAACAAACCTGAGCGACCGCCTGTAGACTGTGTGTGCTCCCCGAGTGGGCTCGTGATTGTGTGTACCTTCTCATCTTTCTGCAACCTCTTTTCTCCCCTTTATCCCTTCCCCGGTGCAGGGTAGCAAACCGGATGTGCGTCTAGTTAACCTCCCTGCCTTTCCTTGCATCTTTATCTCTCTCTCTCTCTTCAAAAGATTAGTGACTACATGTTCCACGCCTGGTGTGTCCAGTATTCGCCACAATTCCTCTTGAACCACGCTATCGTACGCTCCCTTGATATCCAAAAATGCTAGCCACAGGGGCCTGTGTTCCTTTTCTGCTATTTCGATGCACTGCGTCAGTGAGAACAGATGGTCTTCCAACCTCTTGTGTTTCCGAAACCCATTCTGCAGTTCCCCCAGCACCCCCTCATCCTCTATCCACGCCTGCAGTCTTTCCTTTATAATCTGCATCACCAGCCTGTAGACCACTGATGTCACTGTTATAGGACGGTAGTTGTTTATGTCAGCTTTGTCCCCCTTTCCTTAATAGATCATGCTCATCTTGCTAAGTTTCCATCCATTAGGAACTTCACCATCGATAATTTTTGTGCTCACTGCCTCTCTCAAAGCCTGCTTAGACTTCGGACCTCATGTCTTTATCAGCCTAATTGGAATGCCATCTGTGCCTGTTGATGTACTACTAGGAACCCTTTTCTCAGCCCTTTCCCACTCTTGTGAAAATGGAGCCATTGCACCACTTGATTCGTCCCTGTCTATTGTGGTGCATAAAGTACTTCTTTGTTGAAATTTTTCTGTCACCCTTGTTCTTATATATTCAATAGCTTTGTCCCCTCCTAGCCTAGCACCTGGGGCTAGAGTTATAAAACTCTGCTCTAGGCTCGTCTCAATTTTTAGGGAGTTTAGATGGTTCAAAATTTCGCAGCTGCTTTTCTATCTTTTTTATGTACTTCTGCCGGCCACTGAGCTCGCTTCCTTCTAATCTTTTCATTGATCAGAAGGAATGCATCCTTTCTACAGCTTAGAAAGGTTGCCCATTTTTCAACATCATCTGTCGGTTCACCCCGCTGCTTAGCATGTCTGTGTTCCCTAGAGGCTTCCTGACGTTTTGCTATGGCTCTCTTAACTTCCTCATCCCACCAACTTTTGGGTTTTTGTCTTCTTTTCCGGGGTGACTTGTCACGCGTCATAGCAAGCTCGAGCTGAAAGAGTCTAATTAGATTCGTGTATGTCCACACTGTCTTATTATCCTCCGTGATTACTTCCTCAAATTGTTTAGCGGCTATTTCAATTTGCCTTTCTGGATCAAAATGTTCCTGTAGTTGCTCATCTTGTCTCCTTCCCACTTTCACTGCTCTTCCAAAACTTAGCTTGATACGTTTGTGATCGCTACCCAGACTTCTGGAGCCACCTTCATCTATGTGCATTCCCCTGAGCTTATCATACATCCTATGTGACATCAGTGCATAATCTATCGTCGACTGAAGCCTTCCTACCTCCCATGTTATTTGCCCTTCACACTTCTCGGTACTGTTGCAAATGATCAAATCAAGCCTTTCACACATATCCTTGATCATTTTGCCTGTCGGGTTGGTATACCCATCTATATCTTCTATGTGCGCATTCATGTCTTCTAGTATAATTATCTCGCACTCTCTCCCTAACTCCTGAATGTCCTTTGATATACACTCTACCATTGTCTGGTTTTCCTCTCTGGCCTTTGCTCCCGTCCACAAATACACGAAGCCAAGGACTGTCATTTGACCTGCCACTTTCCCTTTTAGACATAAATGTTCCTTGCACTCCTGCTTGACCCTTTGCCAGTCTGTACATTTATGAATGAATGCCCCAATACCACCCCCCTTTCTGCTGCCTTCTGTTCTATTACAATATTCCCACGCGTAGTCCGGATTGTTCGAAGGTTGTTCCATGTCCATGAGATGTGTTTCTACAAAATCGTATACCATCAGCCTCTCTTCCCTTAGCTGTTCTTCTATCGCTTCCCCCTTCAGCCTGTTCCTACCACCCTGCATGTTAATATACCTTATTTATGAATTGGCTCGGCGCTCGCGGCTACGTCTATTTATGCCCCGGACTCTACCTATCTTAGATATTGGTGCCACTTTGGAATCGTATCTGTCCATACCACCTGTCGAAGAGTCTCCCTAGTTGTTTTCCTCGTTACTAGCTATCCTGCTCCCCGAAGGGCTGGCTTGCCCCCCAAAAAAGCTACTGCGCGTCCTGCAAGTCGCCAACCCACCTCATAACCTAGCCGCCCATCGAAGTGAATTCCATCTCGTTGAAAACCCCCCACCTATGCACCTCTCTGTTTATTTCCACCACCTCAAAGCCTTTCTCTTGACTCATCCGCCATATCTCTTGGTTTGCGTTGACCACCGCTCTTTGCACGTTGCTATCACGCACCGGTACCTCCGGTATCGTGCATATCACTACCTGTACCTTAGGAGAAGTGGCGCGCATGTCATCGACGCCTTTCGCCAGTGTGGCTGCTAGTCCTGCTGCATCTTCATTTAGGACATCGTTTAAACCGCCTGAAATTATCACGAGGTTTCGTCTATCAGCTGTCATTTTGAGCTTTGCGCTCGCTTGCCTTATGACTGCTTCCAGCTTGCGTCCTGAGAACGCCCTTACTGCAACCCTCTTGTCACCTCTTACCCTCTCTTTGTTGGCTTCTGTGCATCGATTTAAATTCGAGTACCTGGTGATTATCACATGCTGTGACTTTTCAGCTGGAGCGTTCTGCACCTGGGGGCTACTTGCACCTGTGACGCTGGCTGCTTTGTTCCCTCCCTGCCCCACCACTACCTCGCTGAAGCTGGGCCTTGCGACAGTTGAACCGGTTAAACATGTTTTTTCCAAACTTGCTTGCTTTTCCTTCTCCACCGTTCTGGTAGCCGGTTCCCTACTGTTCTCTCGGCAGGTCGCTTCTTTGTTCAGCTTCGCTAGTGCTTCCTCGGCGGACTTCAGTCTTTCTTCCATTGCCCTCGTTTTCTCTTGCTCTGTCGCCAACGCAATCTCGAGCTCGGCGATTCTCATCAGCAGTTCACTCTGGGCAACCATCATTTTCTCCATTTTTTCCTCGACCTCACATTGCCTACACTTCGCGTCAGCCTCTTCTCGATCCGCTTCTACGCTTGGGTCTACTTTCAAACCCACTCCACATCCTGAACACTTTATAGTCTTTTTAACCATGCCTTTCTGACACCAATTGTTCCTATACTCGATAATTACTAAACTCGAGCCCTGCACTACGAAAAAAAAAGAAAGTCTAAGCTCTACTACAAAAATTTGCGTGTTCAATGTACGCGCACCTCCCCCACGGGGTGGCAAAAGAAAAAAAACAACAACGAAAAATTCAAACACACACACCTGCACTAACTAATAAATACCTGGTGACTGGCCCCCGAAAAAGCCGTACCATAAAATAAGTGCTACGAAGATTTCAACCGCTGCCTTATAATTATAAAGACAAGCTCAAAACATGCAAAAACACTTATCTGCGCAGTCGATCCGGAGCGCTCAAAAAACACGTCTATCCACCTGGACAGCCCGTTTTGGTATGGTGGCGCCATCTAGTTTTGCTCATACAAACTAGCTTCAGAAAATTGTCCATAGCGCTGATTACGCACTTTTATAAGCCGTGTGCGCGAAACGCTTCTAAAGTTTGCTGAACACACCAGAGTGTTCGTAAAGTACTTGCAAAGCGATGCCTCCGATGATAATGAAGCTCGCCGACTTCAGAATCAATTTGACCACCGGGGTACTCTAAAGGAGCGCCTGAACGCAGGCGTTTTTGTATTCTAATGACTACAACCAAAGCCATACCTTCCTATTTGTCCAATTTGCCTTGAGGGGGCTGAGGTTGGGCAAGCCGAGGTAGTGATGAAGGAAGAGAGGCACAAAAAAAAGTTATCAATCATTTTTAGTATCATTTCAACGGCTACTGAAAATTCTAGGATAGTGAGCTGGCGTGAGTGTGGGGCAGCGTCACAGCTGACGGTGAGTCGACACTGGCGAGCAGCACACGTTATGAAATGAAACTTCGGTTCTATGGAAAAAGACTGTGAATACAACCAGATTAATTTTTGGAAGTCTGCAGTGCTTTAGGAACTGAGGACAGCCACAGTAATTACGCTGCAATTTACGATCTATGAATAACCGAGAGATTTGACCAATGTATCAATTTCAATGACTAGTGACTTTACTTGCCCCTACCATTTGTCTTTAAATGCTGTTTTTACATCCAATTCATGCAAGAGTTTACCCAACAAGCTGCTCGATGTTTCACCCAACGCCTAGATTGCTCATTCCTTTCACAGCCCCTACAATGTGAATAATATTGTGCAATAAAATGGGACAATTTAGGGCCGACAAATACACGTTTTTCTGTTCTCTTCCCCCCCCTTCAATTAGCGTCATATTGACGTAACTTCGTCGTAAACATTTGCAAAAGGGCCAAGACTATATTTGCGGCTCGTTTCGTAGTGAATATACGCGGAGATTTTAAGCAAAATAAATTGCTATGGTAGGCTTGCTGTCGCACAGAAATGCGGAATAATTTGCAGTCTGGTGAAGGCACTGGTTCTTCTGAATGTGCAGACTAAATTCCAGGCTTCTGCTGTGTATGTCTCGTGCGTCCTCAAATTACGAGGGTACGATCATCTATTATGGTTACGGGGTTTCAATTCCTGCCTTCTCGCACACAGCTCTTTGTGTAGACCCCAGTGATCACTCGCAGGAGACTTCCAATCTCTAAACCTCGCAGTTATATTCATCTGCGTAACTACTAATGCGACAAGTTCATTATTTTGGAGGAAGCGTACAATAGAGAATGTACGACAATAAGTAGTGTTGTCCACCACGGTGGATCAGTGGCTACGGTGATCTGCTGCTGATATAAAGGTCGCGGGTTTGACCTCGATCATGGTGGTAGCATTTTGGTGGATGCGGTATGGTAGAGGCCTATGTGCTGTGCAGTGTCAGTGCGCGTTGTTGCGGCTGGTGCCAGAGCTGACGAGGGAGCGGTGCTCTTTGGATCCTCAAACAACTAAACGACCAGCCGGCTGACTTTGCCCGCCAGGCATTGTCCCTCCTTGCCGCAGGTTGAGACGTCGTGTCGCCATGAAGCCGTAAGCCGTTCAAGAGAGGACAACAAATGCAGCATCTTCCTTGGAAGAGACCGCGGCAGCAGCCGCAAATCGCCCCGCTAATTAAGCGAGCACTTCGCCGCACCCTTTGAAGTATGCTGTCATGTGCTTGGGACCCCTCGACCAGCGGCACGCACATGATGAGGAAGAGCCCCACTGGCGCCACCTTGGACTGCAGAGTCACGCCTCAATATTGGACGTTCACGTGGGCCGTGCATGCTTGTCCCCCTCGCAAGTTGTGTGTGATCTGTGATTGGACAATACCATCTACACGTGTTGCCTGATCTAGGGATCTGGGGAGCACATACTCTTTTTAATGAGCTACCCGGCACACTCGAAGGAGCACCATGTGGAGGAACACCAGATTCGAAAGCTCGCCATGTAAGAAAGAGCACGTCATGTACGAGAGCTCACCTCGTATATAATGTTAATAAATCCTCTTGAAGTCTCCCTTCCTCCTGCTTCGACCACTACATCCCGGACCTCCGGTGCCTGCGAAACCCCGGTCGCAACAACGTTAAAGAACACCATAAGGTGGAACCTTCCGGAGCCCTCCACTACGGTGTCTATCATAATCAAATTGTGCTTTTCGAACGTAAAACCTTATATATTGTTATCAATTTAATCTTTATTATTATTACGATAATAAGTAATAAGTTAGCTTGTAGTGATTACAGACGCTCAAGCCCATGCACTTGGTACGTATACAGGGTGTCCAAGGTAACTTTAGTTAGAGTTTAAAAATATGCCGGCACACACGATTACGACACGAACAAATGCATGTTACTTATGGTTGCCGGGAGTTAGTCAAACAACTTATTGTGCTCCAAAATATTGTTTATTATGACAGTTCAAATAACTAACTTTTCAAGAAACGAAGATAAATGAAAATTTCAATGAGAAAACTGTAGATTGGTTTGCAAAGCGTCTGATTAGACAGTATTGAACTGTAAATCTCTTACTTATTAGTGCTTTTCGGCTAATTACAAACGCCCACGAAATACGAAAAAATACCACGTGACAAACCCGCTTGTGCGCCAGTGCACACAATGATTCTAGTGGTCTCTAACGTTCCGCGTACGAACGATCATAGCATTTGCCCCATCGTGCTGTCTCGGCAGGGCCGCAACGATCGTAGTGGCTTTACGATGAACACTTTTTGCTATCGGTCACAAAAGCTATAACCACTGGGACTGCTTAGCTGCAATAAACCGGTGCGAAGGAAGCGTGTCGTTCGTACGTGGGACGTTAGGGAGCACTAAAATCATAGTGCGCACTGACGCCCGGGCGGGTTCGTCACATGGTATGTTTTTTTGTATATCGCGGGCATATGTAATTAGCAGTAAAACACTAATACTTACCAGATATAAAGTTCAAAAGTTTCTAATCAGATGTTTTGCAGACGAATCTACAACTTTCTAATTGAATACTTTTATTTTTCTTCGTTCCTTGAAAGGTTAGTTTTTAAAGACATCAAAATAAACAATATTTGAGACACACACTAAATTCCCCGCCACGGTGGTCTAGTGGCTAAGGTACTCGGCTGCTGACCCGCAGGGCGCGGGTTCGAATCCCGGCGGCGGCGGCTGCATTTCTGATGGAGGCGGAAATGTTGTAGGCCCGTGTGCTCAGATTTGGGTGCACGTTAAGAACCCCTGGTGGTCTAAATTTCCGGAGCCCTCCACTACGGCGTCTCTCATAATCATATAGTGGTTTTGGGACGTTAAACCCCACATACCAATCAATCGAGACACACACTAAATAACCTGACTGACTGCAGGCAACGGTGAACTACATGCATTTGGTCACGTCGTAATCACGTGTTTTTGCATATTTTTAAACTCTGGCTAAAGATACATGGGAAACCCTGTATATAGCTATCCTGATGGCACTGTCATGCAACAGCGAAGTTTGATATCAGGCTAGTTTCTCAAGAGCGTGAATCTAAAGACGACAAAGATAAGCTCTGAAATTTGTCTGAAAACTGCGATTCAATGTCAGAAAGGTAAGTTTATGGGGGCACTCAACAATTATATTTTTTTTCAAAACTAACTTTCGTTTCTCGGCCATGACGGCCCGGCGATCTCTCGTTCCACGACATAACTTTTCTCACCTTAACAGCGACAACGTATGGTGACCGCTCACGTGCAGCTCTGCGAGCGACCTCTCCCCGTCGAGCTAAGTACGCCCCCGAAGGAGGTCTGACTTCGGCCTTGTCCCCTGAATATCCATTTAATGAGGAACATCGGGGTGCTTCCACTGTTGAAAGCTCGCGCCGCGTACTGGCGGGCGGCCGTTCCGTTGGCGCACATCACTCCCAGCGGCCTTCGGCTCCTTGCAATATTATCCCTCCCATCCCTCTTTTTTTCTCGTTCCTACTCGTGAACTTGGATAGGGGGCTTCACAGTATGGCTGGCTCTCCCAGTAGCAGCTTTTGCGAGCGGTGGCGGAGCGTCAAGAAGCGGCGCTCTTCGTTTATCGGTGTCCACTGGCTCTTGATTTATGCGTTATATAGAGGCTGCGACGGCCGGCGCCTATGTATACTTCGCCACCCATAGCAATGAGGTAAAGGGCGGGGAAAAAAAAGAGGCAGGAAGGCACAGTCTGTGGATTGCGTGTATGGTCCTCCCGTAATCCGCGGTCATCCGCGCCACGCGGCGCGCTCGTTTTCCGCCTCGGCTGTGATATGGAGATAGCACGCGCCCCGATGCCCGCCGCGAGATGGTCAAAGGGCTGACGTCACTGCGGCCGCTTTTCGCCGTTCACCGTTCTCGCGCGAGCACCAGAAACAGACGCGCCGTGTGGGTCACAAATCTTGCTGCGGAGTGAAAAATAATAAACCGCGCACTGAAGAACGCTCGGCAGATATGCGGCATTCAAGCGTCCTTCTCGCACCTCCCGCCCATTTCCTTCTCCTTGGTTGCCTCCCTCGACGTGCGTTCTGCATATTCGGCAAAGAAGCAAAAAAGCAGGAACACCAGGCAATATGAAAGACGGAAAGTATAGTCATCTTTCGCCCAGCTCTTTTTCTACCTTTTCATGTAACTCTCTCAATCGCCTCTATCGCGTTCGGCCCACCATCAACGCTTATGTTGACGCATGAGCGTCCAAGCTTCCCTGACACTGGGGATGCGCATCGCGCTAAATAACGCGTTTTCGCTTCCATGCGCCACCAGCTGAAGCATTGATGTTTTTTGGAAGCTTTATTATTTGTTTCTTTTATCCTTTTTCTGGGATAAGCGGAAAGGTGGCTTTCTGTAATTCAATTCTTTCGCGCAATTTCTTTGTCTTTCTGTTCTTTCGCTTTTCTAGCTTGAAGACTTAGAGCACGTTATTTTACTTTTTCTTATATTTCTTTCAGCACTTTGCAATAAATTACTTCTGGATTACGTTTGTTACTCGGAAGAAAAAAAAGCCCGTTTGGGGTTCCATAAAGTAAATTTGTGAGAACGTGATCAATCCGTTTGGAATGGGTCGATCGTTACACTGTGATATTTTTCTGAATGTCAGCTTAACGTCAAGAAGTGGCCCTTATTTGTGAAAGTGCGAACAATCATTTTTTAATCATACAAAATTCTAATTGGACAATTATGTCACTGAATCAAACACAAAAACAAATTACCACTTATTGCAAATGCTTTTCCAACAGCTCTCGTAAGAATCTTCAATGCTCTTCTTTTCCTAATATTGTCCTTTCGACTGTTTACCACAAATTCTTCTTACTTCGTCTTTTTCAATCTTTTTTATACGTGTGTCGAAATAAATCCAATGAAGGGACTACTCTCATTTTTTCTTGCTTACTAGATCAATACTCGTTGTAGACTAGACAACTACTGATACCTAAAAAAACTACGATAACCTTGAATATGTTTCCATCTTGTCCAGTCTTCCTATCGGTGTTCTCTAATTTCACAGATCCCACGTTTCTCCATCTAGCAGCTTCCATGCCTGCCCTTCGGTAGCACTCGCATGTTATAGTTGCCAAAGGGCTGGCAAACATCAGTCTACAGTTTGTGCTACCTCAGTCCGTTATTAGCCTATGTTATCACGTTACGACCTACATATAATATTAGGCGTGGCTTTCGTGACACTGAGCACGCATTTCTTTCTTCAAAACTGTAGGTAACTTTCCCTTGAGTCTGGAGGGTACAGATGTTAACACAGTTAAGGCGTAATTGTTCCGCAAGACCAGCCACGCGACCACTTGAGTGAAAAGCCTCGTGCTCTTGATATTCCAGAGCAAGGACCTGTGAACACGATAAAGATCAGAGTAGAGGATTTGACGAAATATTGTCCGCCACAGGGTATACAATTCCTGTGGGCACTAAATGAACACTCGCCGCATATTAATTTATTTGTGCGGTTTAACGTCCGAAAACCACCTTATGATTGCGAGAAACGCCTTAGTGGAGGTCTCCGGAAATTTCGACAACCTGGAGTTCTTTAACGTGCACCTACATCTGAGCACATGGGCCTACAACGTTTCCGCCTCCAAAAGAAATGCAGCCGCCGCA
Source organism: Rhipicephalus microplus (assembly GCF_043290135.1). Lineage (NCBI taxonomy): Eukaryota > Metazoa > Arthropoda > Arachnida > Ixodida > Ixodidae > Rhipicephalus > Rhipicephalus microplus. The sequence goes on along the minus strand of NC_134710.1, from coordinate 422,001,044 downwards.
GCCAGGATTCGTTCCCGTGTCCTGCTGGTCAGCAGCCGAGTACCTAAGCCACTAGACCACCGTGGCGGTGTAACACTCGCCACATAAACGAAATTCAGTTATATGAATCACACCGAAAACTATCATGCGGGTTTCTTGTTCGCACTGTAGCGGATGGAAGAGGAAGTTGCTGATGGCAGAAGAGAAGAGAACTAGTGGTTTCACAAACCACGAGCGTGGTGGTTGAACTTTAAATAGTTCAGAGCAAGGTTCAGAGCAACGTCCAGCACTCTGCCGCGTCGTTTTATGCCCTGTTGGGCTCCTTCTCGACGAGTCGACCACCAATCACGCACACACAGGTGAGGGGGGGCGAGCATGCAAGGACCACGTGAACACTGCACTTTGGTGGCGCCGCAGGGCTCTTCCTCGTCGTGTGTGTGCCTTTAGTCGAGAGTGTCCACGATCCTGGCCGCATACTTCAAAGGGTCCGCCGATTTTGTTCGCTCAATTAGCGGGGCGATCAGCGGCAGCCGCCGCGGTCTCCCCCAGGAAGACGCCGTCCCTGTTGTCCTCTTTGTGGCGTCGCAGCGTCTTGGCGACACTACGTCTCGTCCTCCGGGACAATGCCTGGCGGGCATAGGCAGTCAGCCGGTCGGCTACTCGACAATGGATTAAAGAAGCACCGCTCTTTCGAGAGGTGCCAGGTTCGTGGAATCCTCCGGGGAGAGCCCTTTGACCAGTGCCGTCGTCGTCTGCCGGTTAACGCGCTAACGATGCGTGGCTGACCCAAGCGGGAGATAGAGCGGTGGCTCCAAAACCCTCTTTGGCGACATTCCACCCCGTTGGCGCCGCTGTCAATCTGTGGGCGCCGTCTCGTGGGGCCGGCCTCTGTTGCTTCCTCCGTCCAGCCGTGGCGAGACTGTCCTTTGTGGCACTAATCCGGCGTGGCAAATGACCCGCTGGGTCAAGGCATAGCTTGATCGCTACAGCACCTCTAGGGCGTAGCTATAATTCTGCGTGCTGGTGATAAAACACCACACAGAAGACAAAAAGGGCGTCTGAATGCCATTGAAGTGTTTTTGTTCTCTGTGCGTAGTTTTTGTTTCCTCCAAGAAACAAATATTTACGATCAGAACGGAAGCATCGGGCAATTACCCCTAGTTCACAGTGAAGAATCCGCTTTCTACAGCGAGCGCAATTCGCCTGCTGCCGAAACGCAGCGTTGTTCGCACTAGACGCACCCCACGCCGCCGAATATGCCATATCGCAGGATGGATGCGCTGTCACCCGGTTGCTGTCGTGGCTCGCAAACGCCACTACACTATCCGGTGGTCTGGACTTCAATGATTCTCGTACGTAAGAAGTAAGAAGAAGCAGTACTGCTTGCCTTGCTGGCAAATCGCTGTCTTGTAATAATGAAAGAAGAGCAGAAAAAACCAACGACGCCAGTGGCGTTGGCAACATCATCTTGCTCTGCAAGACCACGACAAGCTTGGTCTCGCCTATGACAAGCTCGGGCACCTCTTCCACGAAATAGCGACGTGAAGTAGGCACAAAGTGGGTTAAGCTCTCGTTGGTTGCAGCTTTCAGTTACGTGCGCTGCGACTTGACAAGTGAGTAGGGCTGGGCAGCCATTTTTCATAATTCTTTGACGAGCGCTCCTATTGATTCGCGGTGACTGATTCGGCAGCAGACGCTGCAAAAATTGGTCCGAAAGTGATCAGCGTAGAGAGGGCCCTTTCGGCGGATCTCGCCGCCACCGAATCCGATTCGGCGCACTTTCGGTGGCTGGAATGGTCAGTGTGAAGGCACCTTTAGTGCAAGATAGCGCTCTCCTGTAGTCGCTTAAGCTGAGATAGTGCGCATGACTCTCAATGGGAGCCAGAGTTGCGCATATGCCCATCATCTTGCTACAACTATCTGGTCGGTGAAGCACCTCTTGTTCATGCCAAAGTATAGGAAGGGGGTGGGGGGAGTTCAAATGTCCCTAGGCGACGTTGGCATAGGAATACATTGGAAGGTTCCCTGGGAAAGTTGGACTCTTCTTATACATTGACTAATCAACTCTTGTTTAACTTAGGTTCACGCTAAGGTACTTCAAATAAAGGTACACTGACTAACAAAGCAGGACGTTAGACGACTTGTGCACCGCACCAAGTCGTCGTAATAGTCGTCGCACGTGTCCAATGATGGATATCAAATGTCACCACTCTAAAATTGCAGAGTTTGAAAAGATGAGGTGGAGTCGAGGGCACAGCATGTAGGGTTAACTTCTCTGAGAAAAAAATTCATTTCTACGTCACTGTACCCGGTTCATGGCCGCGGAGCAGCACGTGGCAAACAAACGATTACTTCTGGTGCCGTTCGAAAGTCATATAAGTAAATGTATTCTCTTATATTGTCAACAAACTAAGGCATACGCCTAAAAAAATAAAGAAATATAAATATTTACTGTGCCGCAAAAGACTTTATAACAGCCAAGCTATAGTGCAACCGAGTAGGAGACTTTATCGGCAATAGTTGGGTCACTATAGGTTTTAATTAGGCATATAGGTTTAAAGTTTGGTTGAAGCAAGGCTGTATTTCAGTTTTTTGTGGCCCTTAGATTCACTACCTCTTCATGTCAGCCGCTTTCTTGCTCAAGTAGGCTAGGTCGGATCACCACCGCTCATCTAGTAATCTCTCTGCAGAACAAAGGGTCTCGCGATAGGCAGCGCTTTTTTGAGGTGTACAATTCTTTCTAAGACGACCCATGCTACAAACTGCCACAACACGAGCCGTCGCAGCTCTCTTCTAACAATCCCAAAGACGTTTCTCAGCGTGGCAGGTATATTATGACGAATGGAATGACGTGAACGATTGATACGCTACTTTCTTTACTTTTATTTCGTGTAGTTATAGCAATATTCATGACAATTTCGGTAGTTTCGACATGACTTCCCTGCAGCCGCAGCAAATTCGTAATGACGTCACAACAGCAAGACGTCACATGAGCTGTCGGAGCCTGAAGCAGTGGACTCCGTTGCCAAGTGCGTCTTGGCCGAGGCTTCTCCGTTGCTTGCTTCGGCGTATGCGCGGCTTTGCATACCGTCACACCAGCTAATGTGGTAGTGAGGGCATATTGCAAGCTCATAGCTTCACTTCGTGAACTTTACCTTTTGTTACTACCAAATTTGTAGGTTTGCCTTTGCGTCGAAAACGTGATATTTTTTTTCTGGTGAACATGACTCATGCCCATTAACTGTGAATAGGCCAGCCCCGACTAGGATGGACTTAAGAGATGATATTTAGTCTTATTTGATCCACCTACGTGGCACATACAAGGTAAGCTTATGAATGAGATGCTAGCTGGAAAAAATACATAAAAAGCTCAACCAGTCGAGAACCATAACGCAGCTGAGTCTTGATTTACCGTAGAAGATTGGCCAGATGGTGCCACAGGTGAGTCGTATTACCTGTGGCGCAATTTTCCTTCTATCTTACCTGAAAGAATAAGTATATTTGCTTTCTCTTTGCACGCGCCGGCGCACGGCGACCCCTTCACATTTCCACCAGTTCTATCACACCCCGCTTACTCAACCACCTATATTATCCCAGCTGCCAGAACATGTCATAGAACATGACACTTTTTTCAAGTGGACCGCCTCTGCATGCACACTACCACTTTTTCCGCCTCAATCGTTTGCCATGCATCTACAGAGTAATACAACCTGCGTCACAAGATTGTTGTCATCGCTTGCCCGTGTGCGTTTACGGAGAGCGTCACGGCATACTTTTCACAATAAAAGCGTTATTTTATTTTTATTTTGTATTGTTTTGGTATATAGCTTTTTGTGCTGACGTAATTGAGACATCACCACATGCACTTATGTGTATTTTTTTCACTTTTATGTTCTAGTATGTAATATGCAAATGTACAGTGCTTGTATTTTTCTGTTTTTTTTTCATTTTCAATTATTTTCATACAAATTACGTACTAATGTATTTCCGCCCCTTATGTAATACCCCTACCAAGGGGTCTTTAGAGTGATAAAGTGAAGTAAGTCCCTTGCAGAGTCGTGCAGAAATATATGAAACAGTGCAATTATATCCAACTGATGAAAAACACATTGTTTTGTATTTGAAGAAATTGACAACGATGAACCCGCGCATGTAGCTAACCACTCCTGGCTCAAACTAGACTGATTTAGAACAGCTAGCAATGCATGCGTTGTAACTGTGTGCTAGGCAATGAAGTCTCCCCTTTTCCATCATTCTAAGACGAGTCTTCATTTTTTCTGCAAGCATGAGATGAGTTTTAATAAACTAGTTCTTCAGATATTTTTTAAACAAGTCATCTGTACACCACCTTTTATCTACGGGCTCTGTATGCATCCTAAAATTTTCATAATTTTTGTTCCGGTAAGTATTACATTTTTTTCCTACCCTATGTTGGCAAATAAGTACGTGTTTTCTTTTAGTCTAGTATTGCAAATTTTCTTCTTTTTTGGCAGCCCAACTAGCCTTCTACCTAAGGTTCATAGTACGCAGTTGGCATGGCCCATGGCAAAAGCTCAATAGTCATCATCCTAATCTAGTATGGAAGCCACTTCTCGGATCGCTTGATCTAAAATCACCCCTGAGGTCTCCCTTAGAGCAGATAAGGAAGCTGATTGGCTCTGCAGTGCCAGTGGCGCAGGAACTGATTCGACAAGATGCTGCATCCCATCTATTCCTATCGGCAACCACGGGAAAGTGGTAAAATCTGAGAGATTCGTCGCAAGTTCATCACTGCGAACGATGACAGAGTCGAGGAAGTGAGGTCTTGTTATTTGCTCTATTCAGGCAGCTTCATAACATCTCGCGGCATCAGTGGTTAAATGCTTCATGGTGCGATTTAGACGTGATCCTTAGCGTGGGTGAGCGTTGGAAGGTACTGGTGAGCGTACACGCCTCCACGAATGTCGGCAAGTTGAGTGTACACATGGTAAGGCGTGGCTGTATGGTCAAACGCTTTCGAACAAGGCGTCGGAAGTACTTGGCATGCCGTGTATACTTAGATCCGAAAAGGAACAACTCCCTCAATAGCCCAATCTTTCGGCGAAACATTGTTATTTATTCCTGCCTTCGCTGATTCGAGCGCTGCAGTGTTACGATTTGGGTATCTTCCCAGAGATAGCTAACTCGAGAATAAGTCACGGTCACCTCAAAAAAACATACCCATTTTCTTTATTCTTCTTCAGAGGTTGCTTTGATCAGCCTATCACGGGTGTTTACCAGCATGAACCTGTAGGGTTGCAGTTACCTTTCCGAATTGCGGTTCCAGGTTGACATTTTGGCCAAGAATACCGAGAGGCTTCCGGAGCTCCTCGCCAAGCGCCGGAAAACCAGGGAGATTCTGTGTCAGAAGAAACCGAAGATGCCCCACCCAGTCAAAAAGCAGCGGTATCCACCTCTTTTAATGCGGTGAAGAGCGCAACGTCGGTGGCGTTACACGTTAAAGTTGGCGCTTAACCAACACGAAAAATAGACTGAGCCTACGCTTCTCTGTTTTCATTAGGAAAAGAGAAACATTCATAGAAGGGGCTTAAGCTCCTAATGAAGTGTCGACCTATAATGTCGACATGCTGCTTCATCTATTTTTTTTTCGGCTGATAGCCTAGAAAAAAATAAACTGTTCTTTTCTTTTGCCTGAGACGTATACCACTGCTTTACATTAAAAGCATAGCTATTGCTCCGATGATCGTTCTGATCATGAGAGTTCAACTTGTATGCCACTTTGAACTTTTATTCCGAATGTAAAAGTATCCTCAGTAATGGCTGCTGGCTAATAAAATAAATGATGTAGAGTAACGTTTAGTTCTAGTTTTCGTGCACACAGTTTAGTGGGTGCACTGCAAGGCTAGCACAGATGCTTAGTAATATTATCAACCTACGATAGAGGATACCGAGACGGTAAGTATTTGTGTTTTACATAAAATTAGGGTACTACCAGAGAAAATGTCTGAGATGAAATACTTGTCGTCTATAATTCGCAATGTACCCAGCAAAACTGTGCAAACCCACTTTGCAGTAGTATCGATGTATAGAGGATATACAAGATGCTAGTAGAATAAATTACCCAGATACGATAATACTCATATAAATTCGTACATTATAATACATTTGCAAGTTTCTCAGTTGACTTGCACTGTCGGGGCTGTTTTATATTTGTAGCTTACCTCCAGAAGGCTCTTACATTCATAGACTCTTGCGCTAAATAAAAGAACGGGGACAAAATGTAGTGATGATGATCTTTTGCCTTCTTAACTATCCACACTGGTGCAATAAGTGCAACAATGTGGACACTTGGTGAAATTTGCTACTTATTGTACAGCCACCAGTAGCCAAATGTCTTCCTCTCTTTCTATCACCTTCAGCACAAGTAGACATCTGTAATTTAGCCCCACCGCGGAGGTCTAGTAGCTATGGTACTCGGCTGCTAACCAGCAGGTCGCGGGATCGATTTCCGGCTGCGGCGACTGCATTTTCGATGGAGGTGGTAATGTTGTAGGCCCGTGTGCTCAGATTTGGGCGCAGGGTAAAGTACCCCAGGTGGTATAAATCTCCAGAGTCCCTCCACTACGGCGTCTCTCATAATCATATGGTGGTGTTAGGACGTTAAAGCCCACGTATCAATCATTATTGAAGATATGTAACGTAAAATGAAGTTCACTTATGAGTGAGCAGTTTTGTTTTCTTTACTCCAAAGGAACAGGATAACACTGCTATCATGAAAATCTGCGGCAGAGATCTCAAACGAGGCGCGGTTTGAACACGGTAATTGGTGTTCATTTTTTCTCTTTGTTTTTTTTTAAGTATATGTGTGAGCTCCACAGGCATAACTTGTTGTAAGCATTGTTTAGTAAGGCACATAACTGTGCAAGTGAAGATATATTTCATTCCGGCGTCCATATTGAGACTTCCTTAATATCAGTATCGATGTTTTCTGAATCCGGACGTTTAAATCTCTTCAAAAATGACGTAAATTCAAAAAAGAAATGACAAATCCCTGCTTTCAATTTCAAACTTTAGCTCTCATTCTCTTCGAACTCCCTACCCTTTTCAAGCTTTATTCTTCAACAATTTCTCTCCTACCGGAAGACTAAAGTTCAAGTCAGCGGCCCGCGAGCTGAGTTGACTTTTGAGACCACTGATGTATATTGACCCTGCGTGCAAGATCGTACGAGCAAATGTATTCAAATATATGATTTTCTGTTTCCCTTTAAATATAAATTGTTTTTTGTCGGCTCGTCACGTCTTTCTCTGTCTCCCCTCCTTTCGTAGGAGAACATGCTAAACTGAGATGGCCAGTTATCCATCCTAACCAATAAACTCGACACGTATCTGCCGTTTCTCCGACTGGCACATTCCTCGCGTGAGCCGATGAAGCTTTTCAGGTAGCCATCTTCGAAACATTCGAGCTAGGCCTCGACAGGGCTCACGTAAGCGATGATAAGATTGTTATAGAAGAAGATAGTTAGCGCTCGGACCACCGTTAGCGTTGGCCTGGCACTCTGGCATGAAGCTTACATAGGGGTTGTTTGCTATAACTTTCAATCAAGTACCGTATAACGTCCGGGACATAAGCGGCACATTTTTGTTTCAGCGGAAAGTACTGTATATGAAGCTATGAAGCGGTTTTTCACATTCCATTATGCATGACAATCCCATCTCGACCGAATGGGCCTGCTATAAATGAGCGCGAGTGAACGCAACGTTTATATATAGCACTCCTCATTGCGAAAGAAAAAATGCTGGTGCCTCTGTAAAAAGACAGGATGTGGCTCGATATCACTGAGCGCATTCTCTTAACCCTTTCCTCTTCTCAACTCTCTCACCACCGTGATGTGATCTGCGTGGTGGATAAGGTTTAGTTCAATTTTGTGTTGCCCTTCTTTCTATGCTTCTATCGTCTTTGTTGACGCTCTTCCCTGTTCCCGTCAAGCAACGGCGTCAAAAACTTTTTGTGAGTTTCTGTTTGCATCAATATACACACTTCTACCGACGTAAAGATCGATTGGAGCGGGTCTCAACTTTTATACAAGGCTTTCGTAGATTACGAGAAACCATTTGACTCGGTCAACACATCAGTAGTGATGCAGGCACTATGGAATCAGAGCATCGATGAACCCTACATAAACATATAGAAATAAATCTACAGTAGATCTACATCCACCATAGATTTTCATAAAGAAAGCGAGATAATGTCAATAAAGAGTGTGAGGTAAGGAGACACAATATCTCCAATGCTATTCACCACGTGTTTAGAGGTTGAGATTCAGAAGAGTTATAGATAATAAGTAATGAAGAGTATCCTTGCAACATGCGGTTCGCTAATGATATTGCCATAATAAGTAACTCAGGAGACAAATTCCGGCTCACGATAACTAAACTGTTCACAAAAAAAACGTAGGTCTGAAAATACTATGCACAAAAACAAAGTATAGACTGCAACACTCTTGGCAGAAAACAGAGAGGAGACGCTGGAAGTTGTAAAGAAATATGTCTACTTAGGACAAGGTAGTAACCACGGAGCTGAACCAGGAGAGGGAAATAACTGGAATAATAAGATTGAAGAGGAAAACAATCAGCAAACACTCTCAAATTAGGAATGGTAAAGTAGCCCTGACCCTCAAGAGTCAGGTATATCACAGCTGCATCTTTCTTGTACTTATCTACGAAGCAGAGACCTGGAGGCTTGCAAAGAGGGCTCAGCTTAAATTGAGAATGACGCAGCGAGTGACGGAAACAAAATGATTGGTGTAACTATAAGTATTCAGAAGAGAGCAGAGTGGGCAAGGAAACAAACAGGGGTTAAGGATGTCATTGCTAAAATCAAGAAGAAGAAATGGAGAGGGATCAGGTACGTAGCGCGTAGGCAGCATAACCGCTTGCCATTGAGGGTAACTGACTAGATTCCCAGAGAATGCAAACGCATGAGGGGGAGACAGAAAGTTATGTGGGCTTATGAGGTTAAAACGTGAGAAGGTATAACATTCAAGCAGAAAGCACAAGGCTTGGTCGATCATGGAAGAGGCCTTTGCCCTGCAGCGGGTGCAGTCAGACTGCTGCTGCTGCTGCTGCTGCTGCTGCTGATGATGATGATGATGATGCAACTCTGCAACCACGGGAACTCGCCTGAGCGTGACTCTGCTCTCGGCAGCTTGCGTAAACTGCAGGCATGAAACCACGTCCGACTGGATGTGTTGATTTTGATTCTGGCGCTGTGCCGTTTGTAAGCATAACACCGTTTCTAACGGGTGTCAAATCATGCTTCAGCATGGCCGCGCCTATCTAAATACACGGGAGTGAATACGTTGTTTTTCTAGGCAACTTCTGCGACAAATTTGGTGTTGAATTGAAGTTCTAAATGATAATGTTGCTCTAACGTTGATGAGAGTTCACGTCATGCTTTAACTGCAATGAACTCGTTTAAGTCGATGAAGGCATTGGTTGAATTTCTGCAGCAAGCATTTTTACCACCGATTGCCTGTGTCGGCATTGCGCACATTGCATCAGAAGCCAATGTTGATCAAAAGCCTTTGTGTGTTGGGCGCAATCTCGTAATCAAGAGTGCCCTGTGGCACAGGCTTTATCTTGAAGGTGCTCCTCAGACTTGAAGAACAAAGGTGTTAATGAGCCTTTATGCGCATTTTATAAGCACCGCGCCGACCCTGGTTGGATTTAGGAGCTGTTATATTAACAATAACTACTAGAAGTAAAGATTGTTGGGATGTAGTATGGTATAACCACGTGCTATCTCAGCAATTTCTTTCCCTGTGTATGCATTTTGTGTGTGCCTGCAGTTTCCAGCTTGACGACCCCCTAATTAACGCATAATACTTTGCATTTAGGTTAAGTAGGACTGAAATTATGTCACAATTAGACAACGTTTTTTGATGTCGTAAGCTAAAAGTTTTTAAAACGACTTTTTCGAAAATTTTGGACCGGTGGCAAATACTTTAAAAGCCATTGTCGATTCGCATAATGCAGCAAAGAGCCATTTTGTAATCACTGCATTCACAGGGAACATACGTCCAAATATACAAAGTGGCTTTCATCGCTGTGACACGAACCTACATGTAAATTCAAAAAAGAGATGGTGACGCAACCTTGAGACACATACATTAGTAGAACAAAAGGTCTATGAAAAGGTGTGATATAAGCCTCATGGTAGCAAAGTCAGAGCTTGAAGTCCCCTTTATTGGAGGGGATGCATCAAAGAGCGTGCGTGCACACACACAAACACACACACACACACACACACACACACACACACACACACACACACACACACACACACACACATGCTGCATGCACACGCACCCACACAGACAGCAGTGCAGTGAATTAAACTGCCTCTCGAATCAAAGAGGTGCTTATCAATGTTATACGAATATTAGTGTACTAAGGGCTCGTTGATTCAAATTAGGAGTTCCTTGTTTTTATCGCTTAAAATGGAAATCTGTCCACAGCGATCAAATTATGTTGCGCAGACAAACCGATCTTAATAAGTATTGAAATCAACAAAATTGCTAGATTTCTCGTCAGAAAACAATTCGGACGCTGTACTAGAGCTGTGCTCAGACATAGCGGTACTACTACTGTCTCTGTACTGTGACGTAAACGCAAGTAAATGCAACATTTGATTCTGATAGCATTAACTCTGGCATGTAAATGAAACTACTGGTTAGGTAAATCTGTTTGGTTTTAAAGCTACATGCACTTAATAGACGAAGTCACCTGCTTAAAGCGTGTACTAGTGCTTAATTTCCGATAACGAGGGCCAAGGCAGCTTCTATGAGTTCATGTCTGCGCGTTTTGGTGCAGTGTCTATTAAACTGCATACCCGTTTTTTTGAACTTTGCTTGATTGGGATGGTTTTGCAGCTCCCTTCGAGTTTGAATTAAAGAGCTTTTACTGTGCTAAGAGTGTTCTTTGAGCACTTATTTAAGGTGCAGATCTAATAAATGACTTTTACATTGGCATTTGGCATAGTCTTTCTAAAAAATAACTCAGGATGGCTAGGGCTGCAGATATGCATGCATGTAGAAAATAACCAATCTGCAATACATACAGTAATTTACTCGCTGCATTGAGAGCCTGAGGCACGACAACTCTGTGTTCCATTTCTACGCATGTTTAGCCAAAAACGTTTGCAAGATGCAAGCATCTTTGGTTTTACAACAGGCTACTAATGCCTGATTGCACAAATAAAACTTACTGCCATCGTAAAGGACCATGATAAGCCTGCAAACTAATTCATGAACATTTAATTTTACGCTCAGGTACCTTGTGAAGCAGTTTACAAGACGTCTGGTCAAACAGGGCAGTGGCCTATTGTGTGCAATAACTCGAGAAAATGCCTGCAGCAGTATGACGATACCTGTTTCCCTGTTTTGGTTGAGCCACATCAACCCAATAATATCGAATAAATCGTTACTTTTGAAATTGCAAAATTATTATTATAATAAAATTGCAACCAGGAGCTGACGAGGGCAAACCTTGTATCACTTGCGTCAACTCTTCCACGGTAACTTCAGTAACTTCGATCGTTAACGCTCGTTTTGTACATAGTAAGGCTTAGTTGATGAAATATACACTCCAGGCCTTTAGTTGTGATTTCTAACGATTTCTTTGTTTCTTTCGAGGACATAATCTCAAGTCCCATATTATTTGAAGATGATCGTATCAACCTGAACAGCGCCTTTTTGGTTTTGAAAGGTGATCATAATGTTTTTCATTGTATATTTCCGTAGCTAAAGAGACTGTGCGTTTCAAACTTGCAGCGTGATACTTGTAATCAGACCAGTTTTAGGGGCACTGGTTATACATAAGTTTTTTTCCAAGCTGCCTTTCTTCGTCGGAAATCCCGGGCACAGTCCGAGTTCCACCACGGACTATGGGTTGTGCTTTTTGCGGATTCCACAACCAATTCTGCTTTTTTATATGTTGTTTTGATCAGTGCACTTAGTCTCATGGCTTTCGCATCTTCTTGCTCTTCAGTATGAGTTGTCAGAGCAGATTCTAAGTCTTTCCTAATTTTGGTGTAATTAATAAATGCTCGAGTCCGAGAGTCTGACATTATAACTTGGCAAGCAATTTCGAATATTATAGGCAAATCATTACTGTTAGTTACACAATCACACGCACTCCACGACAAACTAGTGAGTGATGAACTTACAAAACCTAAATCTAAGGCTGAACGAGACCTAACACTAATATAGGTAGGTGTTCTTGAATTCAGGCAACACAAGTTGTTATCCGCTGTCCACTCCCACAATCTCTTACCGCATCGATCAGTTCGGAAACCCCAGCACGTATGATGAAAATTGAAATCGCCGATCAGAATTTTATTTTGACCACGAGAAGCCATTGCAGCGTCTAAACATCGAGTATCTATTGCACCTTTAGCAAAGTATGCCTATAACACCAATAAATGCATGCAGCCTCGGAAGGTTATTTCTAAGGCGAGAATTTCATTGTCAGGCGACATGAGCTTATACGCAATTTTCGCCTTGAGACTTATTCTGTTATTATTAAAAAGTGCCAAACATCTAGCTTTCGATGAATGGTCTAGACGGAAAGATCTGAATCTTTTTAATTGTAAAGGCTGATGCATTAAAAGGCAAGTTTCTTGTAGTGCAATATTATTTAGAGAAATTTTCGATGCCAAATATATTAGATCAGCTACTGCAGAGTGAACTGATTGGTAATTCCAATGATTTATTTTAATTGACCTAATGTTGCTCTAAAATGGCCTCAGTGACTGCCTTGTTTAGAATACTTTCGTTAAGAAAACCAGCTTTGGACAGGGTGTTCTTCTGGTACTTTTTGGTTTTTTGAATTGACAGGTGCGATGCCTTTCGGTACAAAGGGGATCTCGACCGCATTAGCGATCGGTGATCCGTCTCCATTCCATCTGAGTCCTCCACTTTCCTGGTAAGCTCGCATTGAGACACGATACCTTCCTCTACTGAATCTGCAGCTATCGTAGGTTGCTGTGGCGTATTGGAGCCATACTCCATTGAAATCTCTGGGAAATCACGAATGTGAAGGGTTTACGTACCCTGCTGTGGCGTATAAGAGCCATACTCCTTTGCAAACTCCGAGGAGTCACTAATGTTAGGTGGTGCACTGAGATTGTATTCCACTGTACCCAACATTTGAGCCATCTGGTTCGATAGAATCTGGGGCAAGGACTCACAAAGATTCCCAGCAATGCGCTCCATTGCCTTCTCCACTGCCTTCTCAATTGCTTTAGCAAGAGGGACAGAGAGAGCTTCCATTGTTGGCGTATTACGAGCTGTAACATCCGCATAGCGTTGTGTTCGTGCTTGTATTTCAGGTGCTGCTTCCTTCTGGAAACACCGTCTTCGTTCACGTACCTTTTCCCGAACAGCTAGAGCTAGCAGCAGCATGAGCTTCGTTACAAAGGCAACACTTTTTATTACTCTGAGAGTCACTAGAACTGTGACCTTCCCAGCTTACCTTACACCTGACCGCTGACCTACAACCTTTCTATGTGTGACCATAACGCCAACACTTTAGGCATTGAATCGGACGAGAACAGAGAAGTTCTACTCTATAAATTAAAGGCCAAGCCATAATTTCGGATGGTCGGACTCATCCCGCAAAGGTCACAATTACAGACTCAGTTGGTATTTTATTCTTATCAACCACCCGTCCACACCGATAGACTGAAATAGCTCCTGCTGGCGAAAACTGCTCTAGTACTTCGGAGGGTGGCATGTTGGCATCGACGCCACTCTAGACTAGACCTCGGATACATGCTAAATGTGAAGGTATGAACGCGTTCACCGATTGGGAGGCAAGCGTCAAGCATTTCAGTAGATCTTGAACACAGGACTAGTCTGGCGAAAAGCACAGTATGGCTCCTCTGCCAAACTGGCGAACCTCCGTTACTTTGGGGTAGTAATGGTTTGTCACATATGTTACAACCCTGGCAGTCAGCACAGTTAGTAACGGCAGGGGTGGTAACAGTTACTACCTCTGCTTTTACTACCAGCATTTAGTAACTGTTACTACCATAGCCGATACCACCCATAGGTAGTAACATTTAAAGGTTTCAAGAAAAAAGTAGTAAAAAATACTACTTTGTTCATTCATTTTGAAATAGTATTTCCTTAATGCTAATGTTGTGTCAATGTGTCATTGCCAGACAAGTTTGGTTAAGGAAGCATGGTGTGCGTTGATTGCAAAGAATGCATAGACAAAACAAGTTCACTATTTATTTACAGTTTTTTCTCTCTTTATTGCCTATTGCTAATGTGACAAACACCATCACACGTGTTTCATGTGCGATAACGCATCAAACAAAGATATTACATCTTCAACACAGTTGGTAGTCTTATACACATCTCGCTCTTTTGTAAGAGCTTCCACTTGCATGTAAGATGTAAGCGTGGGGTATATATAGCCCCTACTTTGCAGGGGCATGCATGGCAAAGGGGAGCACTTGTGTTTCAGGATGAATTAAACTAATTTAAACATATAACACTATATTTACCATCTGGTTACCTATGTTTGGTGACGTAGCACAAGACTTTTATTTAGCATTATTTATGAACAATTTTTTTTATTTTTCTATTATAAAAGAACCACAATAAGGCATTATGTAGAGTGGCCGGAACAAGGTACCGAACTCATTCTCAGTGCATTTGAATGCTTCACATGGCTAATACATCAGCGTTTAAAAGGTAATAGCCGTTTTGGAGTTTGACGCGCCAAAACATTGATAATATTTGGAGACATGCCGCAGTAGAATAACTGAGTGTACTCGGGGCTAATTGTGACCGTCTGTTTATTTTGATCTGCCAGTCTTGTTAATATGTGCTCTAATTTATTAAGTTTGTTGTAATTGTCTATTACAACACATGTAGCACTAGCTTGTGGTTTGTTAACTGGTACTTCTCTATTTCGACAGTATCTGAATGATGTTTACTTATCTCGGTTGCGTATTTTAAAACAAAAAGTATTTTCTTGATCTATGGATACCTTCACCGTCATTTTTTCCGTGTAATGATAATACGTCGAGACGATTCCTCTCATAAATGACCAAAATCTCATTTACACACTACTTTGGATTAGCTAGTCCAAAGTCGGGAAGCGAAAAGGTAGTAACGGCTGCCATTACTACCTCTTTCATTCCACTCGCTAGCTGTTAACTAACGTAGGTAATAAACAGGTCGCAAAAAGTTTGTAACGATCGCAGTTAGTAACTGTTTACTGACATAGGTAATAAATAGGTAGCAAATGGTAGTAACGGTCAAAGAAAGGTAGTAAATGTTGCAGTTACTACCTATTTGCTTGCAGTTGCTACCTTTTTGCTACCTTTTTTTTAAGAGTGAAGGTCTCGACACGTCCCCACACCCTGCTGTATATCTCTGGCTTCAAGATAGTCACGACTAAGAGACGAAAGCGACAGTTGGGAAGGCCGACATAGCAGCCGAAAAGACAGCCGGCCTATCGGATACTTTACTCAAATCCGACTCAGGCCAGAAATTAGCGCTCACTTCTTTCGCAAGTAGATGATCATTGTTTATTCTAATCTACTTGTCGCATGTGCGATACGGATCGCGCTTGCCGGCAACGGCCTCGGTTGTGTTGTATATCGCACGCACGAAATGCACCGAGAAGGTCAGCTTAGGCGTGTGCAGTTCGCCTGTGCTTTGCGACCGCCTGTAAATTGGCCGCCTTTGCAGTTGGCTTCCCGTACGCTCGCTCATCGAGTGCTCGCCTGTCTTCGCCGCCACGATGAGCTCCAGGCTCACGATATTCGGCTGAGATCTCGTCGCTGTGTTGGCAGTCGTTGAAAACACGTTGCGGATTCTCGTTACGAGCTTGGTTGTAGTATGTCGCGGACTGTAAGTGCTCCAGCACGGGCTGGCGGGGATTTGGCTAGCATTGTAACTCGGTGAAAATTGTCGCCATTACAGTTGGCTTCCCCCTCAGTCGGTCACAAGCAGCTCGCCGCCGTCCGTTGGTCGCGGTGGCGGCCTCGCGTTTGCGCGTTGCACTCGCTCGAGTTTGTGGAAAAGGGCCGCATTACCGTCAATTTCTTCGGTGCTAGCTATAAACCAGCTCGGGGCTGTTTGTGGCGGCGGCCAAGCGTACGCTCACTCTCTTGGTCGAAGTTCGCTAACGGCCGACACTCCACGTGCAGCACCATGTTTGGTCTCGCGTTGGCTTGCTCGAGCTGAACGACGTCGCTCGCTTTGAACTCGCCGACTTCTTGGCGGCACGGTGGCACGCGGAGTTGTGGCTGCGGCCGCCGCTCCTGAGCTGTTGCGCTACAGGGATGGAAATGAGTCTTTCACGATGTGTGACATCATGGTAAAATTAGTAGCATGTCATATCTCACGTATGTTTTAATTCACCTTGGACGTATTTCTCATTTGCATTCGTATTCATTTTTGTCTTGGGTGACTCACTATTTTACGTACTTATTGTGCAGCCGTGGGCACACACCGTGCTGAAGGCTGTGTGCGCTGGCGTCTGCGATGCCTGTCATTCATTTCTTTCGTTAAAGCAGCTTCAGAAGGACTGTACAACATGTGAAGGTAGAGTTATTTGTGTGTCATATTTTACACGCATGTTTTAGTATTACCTTGCACGTACTTGTCATATGAGTGCGTCTTCATCTTCTGTCACGTGTGTCTAACTATTTTCGCAATCTTATTTTACGTACAGCCGTGGGAACACAATAGGCAGAAGGCTGCGTGCGCTGGCGTCTGCAATGCTTGTCATCTATCGCTTCCACTGGAGGAGCTGCACAAGGAGTGAACAAGATGTGACAACAAGACTGGACTTGCACACTTCACCGTAAATTCACTTAAAAGAATGGAGATACTTTATGTGTTTGTAGAAAAATAAAAGATTTAGATCTCTCACTTTTGTCTTTAATTGTTGCGATGAATGCGAAAGCAGTTACACATAGATGGCTAACTACTTTTTCGCGTGTTATTTTCTGCGCTATTTGTTGCTCACAGCGCAGAAAAACAGGCGAAAAAAGTAATTGGCCCGACGGAAAATGAATCAAAGACGTTCCGAACAACTGGGGATAAAAAGTTCGACCGATTGGAGTATTTGAGTGGATCAACCGTTTGTCCGGCGAGGTGCAGCTGTAAAGACTAACGATTGCAGGGTAAGGTGTAAATGTGTGGATTAACAGTTGCCCTATAAGATGCAATTGTGAGGATTAAATGTTAGTCCTTTGAGGTGCATTGTGGGACTAACAGTTACTCATTAAGATGTAATTGTGAGGGCTAACAGTGAGTCCCTTGAGCTCGCCTGTGGAGACTAACTGTTATTCCCAGTGCCGTTAGTCCTTAAAGGAATTAATAGTTGTGGCAGCCTCATTAGTCCCCAAAAGGACGAACCACACACCCTTTTAACACCCTTCTGCCTTAGAGTGTAAGGAGCGGCCAACGCGACTGCTGCATTCCTGTGCGCCGCGGGTTGTCTGAGTATTACAGAGTACGTTGGGTGCGTTGGATCGGCTATGGCTCACTCTCCAGCTCGCGTATTATCTGACTCAGTTCATCTCGTACTACGTCGACGACAGATAGTGTTGCTGTAGTGTGAGGTGCTTGCAACTTGCTGAACTCTTCCCTGATCACCGACCTGATGAGTTCTCGCAGGGCGTCTATGCAACTTCGCTGGCCTCCAGAGAAAACATTGGCAGGTGCGTAGCTTATGTCCCGATTGTACAGCCGAGCCCGCTGTTCTATCGTTTTCTTGATGGTTGTCGTTTCCGTATGAAACTCCGCAACTGTTCGTAGTGGGTTGCAGAAAAGAACAGCGAATAGCTCTTGCTTCACCCTGCGCGTGAGGTGGCGTAGCTTCTTTTCTTCTGTCATATGGGAATCTGCGCGCTTGAACAGGTGGATTATGTCCTCCATGTACATTGCGACAGTTTCGTTGGTGAGTACGTTTCTGGTTTCAAGCGCAGCCTGCACCTTTTCTTTGCAATCCGTGCTGTCATAAGTAGCCAGAGCTTGTCGCCGAAATTCATGCCTGGTAGTAAAGGAGGTTTCGTGGTTGACAGAGCACGTCTTTGCAAACTACTCCAAAGCAAAGTATACGCGGTGGAGTTTCTCTCTCTCGTCCCAACCGTTCAAACTTGCCACTTTCTCAAAGAGGTTCAGTCAATCTTTTACGTCTTCATACGAGTCACCATGAATTACTGGTTTCTGGTGAGGCTGATTCATCACCACTATTGCCGGTGTTACCTGGCTTGTCATGGTGGTGGCGTCCATTAACTGAGTTCCCCTTGCCGTGAAGTGGAGTGGACTGAATTCTGCTGAATCACCTCAAAGACGGCGACTGGTCCTCTCATGCACAGGTGTCAGCTTCACAGGATCATCTCGCTGGTGATTGGGGCTACGCTGTCTTGCGTTCGTAGGGCTTTGATTCATTACCCAGTACGTCCACCAGAAATTTAGCAATGTTGAAGGACTCGGGGGTGTAATAAAACGTATTTATTAAAAGGCCAACCTGTGCCCACAACTCAAAGTGACTATGGTCGTAGAACGCGTCAGTCGAACACCAAAGATGACCAACTTTTCTTCCTTTTCAAGAGAAATCTCGAGCGCGTGGCACACATCAGCTGGGTCCAGCTGGGTTCTCGTGCTATCATCATCGTCTCTGCGCAACACTAGACGGCGCGTTTGTATGTCTCTGTACGCACCGTGATGGGCGCATTGTTTGAATGCAGACAAGATGTCGCGGCAATATGATAACCGGGAGTAGAAACGCGCATGATATATCACCTTATTATATGTAAGAGAAATAAATCTGAAATTTTGAATATAACACCAACAACTTTGCTTACTTCTGAAGTGACTTTATTGATGTGCGTATTCCAGGACATGCTTTCTTCAAACCACACGCCTAAGAATTTCTGACATTTTACGCGCTCTAAAACAGTGTCTTGAAACATTAGCGTAATCTGGGTGTTGCTAGGTTTATTAAAGGGCCTAAAGATGACAGAATTAGATGTCTTTATATTTAGTGCTAATTTGTTCGCATGAAGTCATCCGTCCAGCTGAACAAGGTATTCGTTTATCATTTTCTCACGCTGAATAAGTGTGGCCGCTGAAAAAATGACGTTGGTTTTGTCAGCGTACACTACTAACTTTGGAGAGTGGAATGCCAAATAGGTCGTTAATATGCAATCCCAGGATTACCCCTGTGGCACTCCTTCTGTTATGGAGTTAGTATGGCAGGTAAAATCATGAATTTTATTACACTGTTTTTTCCAAGAAAGGCAACGTTTAAGAAGATTTAAGGCGATGCGACGAATGCAATATTTATTTAGTTTCAATAGTGAAATATTGTGAATAACGAAATCAAATGCTTTTCTTAGATCAACAAAAAGACCTGCTCTGTAAAGTTTCTTTTCAAAGTCATGCAATGCTTTATCTTTAACATGTAATAAAGCTAGCTCAGTGGTTTTATTTTTTTGAAGGCATACTGTGCGTCATTTATTATTTGGTACTTATTTATGAAATTGACAAGACGCAAGTTTATGCAATTTTCAAATACCTTAGGTAGCACGGGTAGCACCGAAATTGCCCTGCAAATAAATATATCATTAACAGCGCCACCCTCACATACAGGGCATATGCGAGCAAGCTTTAGATCTGAGGGGAAGATGCCAGTTTTAAGCATTCTATTGTTAATATGTGTTAATGGTAAATATATAAGTGCCGATACCAATTTAATAGGTAAGGCGCATAATTCATCAATTTCTGCAGAAACATTGGTTCTAATTTTACCTAGTAATTTTCTACCTCTTGTTGAATGATCGGAAATAAGCTAATTGAGTGCAGCAAGCTTGCGCGTTTATATATGACATAACAGGCCTCAAAACTGAGATTTGTTTGTAGTGCATGCACATTGGTAAAGTACTCATTCATTTCAGTGAGTGCTTCCAATTCCGTTCTACCGTGGGCGAAATCTGTAATGCTAATACGGCATTTCACTTTAGAGTTTTAGATAAATTGTTTACGTCATTCCACAGCTTTCTACGTTCATTAGGTATATTAGAAAAAAGGGCTTTGATAGTAGCAGGCCTTAGCTTTTTTCAGGTCGGCATTAACCTTATTGCGGTATTTTTAAATTCGCTGAGTAGAACGGCGTCACGTGTCTGTACAAATGCGTGTTATATTGTTTTTATGTTTTATCCTTTTGTGCGAATGCCCACTAATCCGAGGCTTGCGAATTTTTTTCTTCCTACGGAATAAAACAAGTAAGAAATTTTTGTCATAAATAACCCTAAGCGCTTCATAAGTAAGATGGTATGCTTTATCGCGGTCTTTTTCTGCCTAAACAAAGTTAGTGTTTGTAGTTTCAAGCTTATGATAAAATTTGTTAAGCTGATCAGAGTTTATTCTACGATAACGTGGCTTTTCATTAGAGTCCCCCCTTACACTGTCAAGGGGCAGAAATGTGAAGATAGGCAAGTGATCGCTGACGTCGAGTGATAATATACCACTGGTACAATTATTACGGGGGGCATTTGTGATATTAATATCGAGCAAAGTTGCACTGCAGTTGGTAAGACGTGTACGTTTTGCGATGACCTTGGAACAAGCATAGGAGTTCAGAATACTTTTCAGCTACACGCAATATGAGTCCCCACTGAGCGTGTCAACATTTACATCGCCCATGATAAGGAATGAACAGCGCATCGACTGAAGTTCGCGCAATAGTTTTTCTATAAAAGTGAAATTTAGACTTCTACCCAGTGGGAGGTCAATAAATAGACGCAACTATTATATTTTGCACACTTATTGTGAGACACTCGATATGAGTCGTGATACAAGTGAAGTTGTCGATTACGTTATGTGAGAGGGTACACTGTTAAAAAAATCTCGTCAAAATTACGGGAAAATCTTGCCAGCTTTATTCAAGCATTTGAACGTCAATGTGACAGCAGGCCGTCATTTCTAAATTACGGTGTATTTTTCACAATTTGACGTCTCCCATGTCAATATGAAATACCACCTAGTCGTCAATTTGACAGCATATTGTCATATAAAAATGAAAGTGTTCTTGATCATTTTGACAGCTCATCATATCAATAAGAAATACAACCCAGTTGTCAATATTACAGCTTCACCGCCGATGTGACTGCACGTAGTCATTTTGAAATGACGGTGTTCTCGATTATTCGATCATTTTGGTGTCTAGCATGTTCAATATACGACCCGGTAGTCGCTTCTACAGTGCTGCGCAATACCCTTAACAGCATGCAGTTAATTTCAGATGACGATGCTTTTTATTGTGCACTTGGCATGTTTATGTGAAATAAGAACACTGAATATGACAGAGTGATGCTCTGCTGTCTGAATGCTTTCATGTCAATTGCAAAAACGTTTGTGGGGTTGGCAGCCCAGTTTTTCAGAGTATATGCCCGTTGGCATGCCTCATTTTCATGTCTGTGTCAGTATGGTCTACTGAAGCGTGTCTCACTTAAAGAGGATTCTGCAAAAGATACCGCAATGCGATTGGCACCTGTACTTGCATATTTATTTGAAATACGGTTGCAGCCTTAGGTCAGCACCACACCATGAAGGGCACTGCAGCACCTGAAAAACGAAATGTAATACGATGAATAATTAGACCTTTACTACCTACGTGTTGAGTTTGCACATAATTACACACTGAGTGCTTTATGTAAGTACACAAAATTGTACTTACATAAACACATAAGGAGCATAAGACATAAGAAACAATGCGATAGCCGTTAGCAATCCAGAGCTTGTAAGTTGTAGTTCACCTCGCCTGTGATGCGCCTCATTATTCACCCGGTCCCGGGCATGGTTTTCTGCGAGGCTTTTATTTTTTCACATGATTGATGAGAGCTTGCGGCGATGCCAAGCATAGCCCCAAGCGTGCCTAAATTGCAAAATTGCACCTATTGCTTTATTTAACCTCGAAGTGATTGACCGCGGAGTCCGGGAAGTCGGCACGCTATGTGCTGGGTAGCGGCACTCGGTGAAGATGTCCAATATAGGTGCGGCGACGAAAAATAGGCGCGCAACGTGTTTGGTCTTGCACTTCGGGACGCCGACACGCGCCCGCTGCGCGACGAGCTTGGCCGTAGGGTCCGCTGCCGATGCGTGCGTAAAATGAACATCCGCTGCACTAAAGAGCAGGCGGGCGATGCGCCTCGTTGCTTGCGAAGAAGTGCACTGCCGCGCGACCGCTGACGCGTTGTTTTTGCCCACAAAGTTCGAAATTTGTCTTGCGCATCGACGCCATGAGCGGCGTTAGGCCTAGTAACGACTCCGAGCAGCAGACGCGCTAGCCGTGGTGCCCGATGTTCCAAAGTGCGTAATGTGTGGTTGCGAGTACAAAGAGTCGTCCTGCGATCATCTTCGTCACAACGCCCGAAGTGCTCATAAGCAGAACCTTCAACCGGGTGTCCGACGAGTCAAAGCAGAGTCGGTCTCAGACGTGCGTTTGCGACGTTCGTCACGAGCACAGCAAAGAATTTAGCAAGAATGAAAGCATAGAAAGAATACTCACCTTTTGCAGGCACATTAGCTTCGGGGCTGTGCTTTCTGGAACACGGTTTCCACGATGTGTCGCCTCCGAAACGCAAACTAATTCAATCAAGTGAGCACAACCGCAACGCGCACACGGTTTCTGCAATACAACGAAAAGACATGTAGACAAAAAAAAACACGTGGTAGCAATGGTGGTGACGGCGGCTCGGGGAGAAGTGACCGAGAGAGACGGCAAGCCGACAACCAAAACACGTGTTGAGTGACGTCCCGTGACGTATCCTGTACGGAAACCAACCAAAGCGCCCGTGGGTTCTTGCTCGCCTCCTCTTTGCTCTCTCTCCACTACTATTGACGGCGGTTTTGCCGCTTTCTCCACGTGATGCCGGCAGCTTGTCAAAAACTATAAAGAAATGGCCAACAAAATGACGAGTAGTTTTTATAGTGCATCTTTATTATACATACAGATGCCCCCACCGCAATTTGAAGAACAAGTAATGCCATTATGAACATAATTCGAAAACTGTGCTGGGCTATCTTTCGGAGTCAGCCAAGATTCCGAGATACACACAACATGAAATTTGCTCTCAAAATAATTCAGGAACAGCGCGATGTCATCCTAATCATTTCTAATGCTACGAGCATCAATATGTAAGGCAGTGAATTGTTTAGACAGCCTTTTGAAGACGTGGAAAAGTTTATCTTGATCATTATGTTGGCACTCTGCAGCATTGTCCATTTTGAGGTATATAAGAAGCCCGAATTCTCAGGTAATTAATAATGCATCTTATCTATATCTCCCCGACAGCAGATTGCAAGTCTCTCTGATGTTTCCGATTTCCTCGCAAAGATTTTCTTTCCTTGCGTCCAGCCCCGCCGCGGTGGTCTAGTGGCTAAGGTACTCGACTTCTGACCTGCAGGTCGCGGGTTCGATTCCCGGCTGCGGCGGCTGCATTTCCGATGGAGGCGGAAATGTTGTAGGCCCGTGTGCTCAGATTTGGGCGCACGTTAAAGAACCCCAGGTGGTCGAAATTTCCGGAGCCCTCCGGTTTCATTGACAAAGATTGGCGCTGATGTCTTAACACCGATTTCCTTAGCTGAGGGCTTTACTTTCCGGGCTTTCATGAGAACGGCATTTCGTTTGTTACGTAGCACAAAACGTACGACAATGCTTCTAGTTTCTTCCTTAGATTTTCCCATCTTAGGACAGGTGTAAATGTCAGATTCCGTGATTTGTTCCTGGATTGCGGCCCATATTTTTTTTCACAAGGTCAAGTGGCTCTCCTTCATTTGGCGCACCTTTATTTACAAGGTTGTTGGCACGGGTATATTGTTGAAGCTCTTCCACTTTAGTTTGTAGCTGTAGATTTTCTGTCACAAGTTGCTCGTTTGCTTCCCGTGTTGTTGCTATTTTCTCGTGCAAAGCCTTCAATTCTTGTTAGAGCAAAGTGACATTGTCACAAGTCTCACTACGGTGATCAATGCGCTGTTAGAAACCACGAAGCTCGGCCTGAATTTCTCTCTTAAAATCTTCAAACGCTATGCTAATATCTTTCGTCATGTCAAGGAACACAGGCACAGTAGTTTAGCAGCAGTGCAATGATCAACTCTAATAGTTTTAACACAAGTAGAACAACACTCATTTGCGTGAAAAATGTACAGTATCAGGCGATGTGAAGTCGTTACGCACTGCCGCTAAACTGGAAAATCGCCCGGCGAGTGGTCCGTTTATATATGCAGGGTCCAGAAGCCGCGTGACATGCGCACGAGCATTGTCCTTGCCTCCGCCACCAGCAGCTGATACTGCCGGCGACCAGCAGTTCCAAACTATTTTTCGCTTCAAAATGCAGTTTCGCGGTGAACACCTCACTAAATCTGCGTGAAAAAAATATACAGTATCAGGCGATGTGAAGTCGTTGCGCTCTTCCGCCAAACTTCTTCGGCAAGGCTTCTTAGGGAAATGAAAATGTAGCTTTCGGAATGAGTACGATCTCTTCCTGAAATTTCGTGTCAGCAATACGGTGAAAAGCTGCACCTTAACGGTACACAGTACCCTTATCTCCTCACCATTTCTGCGTGAATAAATGATCCTATACCATGGCCAAACGTTCGGTTTGGCGACATTTATGTGTACCTCGTCAATATACGTGGGCCATACAATGCGGATGCATGAAATCATATTATCTCTCTGAAGGCTTAGTGATTGATTGATATGTGGGGTTTAACGTCCCAAAACCACCATATGATTATGAGAGACGCCGTAGTGGAGGGCTCCGGAAATTTCGACCACCTGGGGTTCTTTAACGTGCACCCGAATCTGAGCACACGGGCCTACAACATTTCCGCCTCCATCGGAAATGCAGCCGCCGCAGCCGGGATTCGAGCCCGCGACCTGCGGGTCAGCAGCCGAGTACTTTAGTCACTAGGCCACCGTGGCGGGGCCTCTGAAGGCTTAAGGTCTTGCAATAAAGAGGCTTATGCGTAATTGAAGTCCTCATCTTCGACACCACCAGTGCATGGAATGCGGTTTTCTCTAAGCAAATGTGACGCCGTCGCATGAAACCACGGCCATCTCCTACGTGTCCTAGGTGTGTGTAAACAGATGGCAGCGTCAGTACGGCGCACTGCACCTGCATGGTGTTACGTTTGGGAACACGCACTGCACCTGCATGGCTGTTCGTCTGGGAACACGCCGTTGTGCGTAAGCCGGTCCGCATAGATGCTTTTAACCCCATCGGCCACCAGTCAGCTAGACACTGTCCTGTAGGTGTTCAGGTAGTGGTCAGGTCTCAATGAAAGCTTCGCGAGAAAACGCTTTTGTTGCGCCTGCACTGCGTGGCGGACCTCCCACTCTTCTATGTCCGCGTCGAGTGTGAGATTTCCCGGTCCCGCGTAGTCCGGGTGTCGGGTATGCGTGCTGGTTGAGAGGTATTGGTCGTTGAGGCATCTGCCCACCTCGTCTTCTTCGTGCTCCTTTATCGCTGCACGCAGGATCTGCGCCAGCCGATACTGCTAGGACGATTTCCTTTGTGTCTTGTCGCACAGGTGTCGCAGCAGCTTCCGTGTGCGGCTGGTGTGGAGTTGGCCGTCCGCCTCGTTGCAGAAGGCGTGCCACTGCTGCGCGCAGAGCTGTTGACTGTAAGTTTCGCTTTCCCTGCCAAGGTGGGCGATGCGTTTTCGCAGCGTCCTGCTGTTACGCATTCGTTTCCATCGGTGTTGAAGGGATGGGTGGGGTTCGATCAGGTGGGCCAACTTAGGGTCCATCGGTGAGGTCATGTCGTCCGTCTTTATTGCTGTGCTCGCACGTTCTGCGGCGTCTACCAGGCTTCGCGTCCACTATTCGAGGTCTTCGATAGTGTGCGTGATCTCTTGCTGGTTGCGCCAGCTCACCGGTCTGTCGTCGAGGAGGTCTGCGAAGACGAGGTCCGAGGTGGTATCCCTAGTGATCGAGGGGCCGATGCGCGACGGCTGTTGCGGATCTGAGAGGAGCTCGAACTCCACCTCTTCGGCCTCTTCTAGCAGACTTCGTCCCTTGGTAGTCGTGCGAGGGTAGCCGAGATCCTTGTGTGACGAGTTGAAGTTTCCTGCCACGAGCACTGATGCGTCGACGGCTTTCCACCTGGCTTCGTAAAATGGCGTCCCTAAGCGCTGGTCACGAAGTTGCGGGTTGTGTAGGCGTTTACTAGAAAAAGAAATTCCTGCTTCTTCCTTCCGATCACGGCCTCGACTGGGCACAGCTCTAGGGCTGTGTCGTAGTCGAGGAAGGGGTCGAGCTTGATGAGCGTGAGACCCTCGCGGACGAATGTGCAGACCCCCTGCGCTGCACCGACGGTGCTGGTGCGTGCGCTCGGAGGCGAGGCGTGAACGTAATACCCCAGGAGTTTCGAGAGCCCTTCCATGTGCATTTTTTGGACTATAATCACGTCCGGGGCCGCGTCAATGGGTTATATATACTGTTGCAGTATTGCCTTGCGACACCGGAGGCCGTTGGCGTTCCAGAGCCAAACTTTGAGTTTGGCTCGATTAGTTGCTCTGTTAATGGTTGGACGAGGATCCGGGTGTGTTGAGACAACCGCGGCCGAGGGAGCTCATCTCTTCGTTGAGTAGTTGAACCATGAAGAGTTTCATCTCTTCGAAGCCCGTGGTTATGCGGGCGTCTATCCTTGCTTCGAACTTGGTCATTGCCGACGTCCCGTTGTCTACCTTCTGGGAGATCTCGTTAATGCGATCGTCTTGCCTGTTTAGTCGGTTGTAGATTGTCCTGAATTTGCCTCTGCAGTTCAGCCCTTCTTGGCCCTCTATGCTCCTGTAGTGCAACCTTGAGATCGGCGAGACGGATGCGGTTTAGTCTGCGTCGTTGCCCATGTTCAGGTCCTCTTCCTTGTCCAAATCGTTCATCGAGCCGCGACGGGCTTTCTTTCTCCTGGGGGTCTTGTCCGTCCTTTGGGGCGGCGGTGGTGGTGGTGGCATAGCCGTCGCGTCCGATAGGGCGAGCGTCGTTGTTTGTGGAGCGCTTACATTCCACTGCGTGCCCAACCGGGGCTCTTGCGAGGTGAGTATCGCAAATTCGGCTTGTTGTGGTCTC
This sequence comes from Rhipicephalus microplus, assembly GCF_043290135.1. NCBI lineage: Eukaryota > Metazoa > Arthropoda > Arachnida > Ixodida > Ixodidae > Rhipicephalus > Rhipicephalus microplus. Next base: position 421,973,921 of record NC_134710.1, on the reverse strand, counting down.
TTGCTGCTGCCTCATGAATTCTTGCATCAGCTCTATAGTGCTCTCAAGCTGCAACATCTTGGCTGTTAGCGGGTCGTTCCGCGGTTTCCTCGCCGGAGTGTGCGAGGGTTGGCGCGTTTTTGCGTCCTTTTCGCTCTTGGCTCCGCCTTGGACGACGTCAGTCCACGCGCGATCGCGTGAGAGGCTGCGCTGCCTATTGCAGTTCGCCGAGTGCTCGCGGCTACGCGCTCTCTCCGTACTTTCGCTGCGGCTGTCACTACACTCCCTCTGTGCGCTCTTGAGGAGCACGGGAAAGTCGTCCTTTCCGGAAAATCTGACCTTGCTCTGGCCGAATTTTCTCGCCCTTTCGGTCACCGTCTTGCGTTCGTGCTCGTGTTTGCGCAGCAGGAATAGCGTCTTGAACTTCTTCGCACAGTTTCCTGTGCCCATGGGGTGCGATCTGCCGCATAGTTTGCAGCGGGGCTTGCCCTCTTTCTCGTGGTCTTCACTGCGGTTCGTCTACCCGCGCTAAGCATATCTTTACGGTTGGCCGGGGGCACACGTACCTGCGGTGCCCAAGTCGGCCACACATTTTACACACTTCCTTGTGTTGCAGGTAGATCCTGCACCGGATTAAGGCTCTGCAGTACATTACATAGGCTGGGACCTTGTTACCGTTGAATCGCACGATGACGGCGTGCGAGGTTCCAATGCGGTGCGCTTCGAGCGCCACACCGTTGTAGTTGTTGACGAAGTTCGCTCGGATCATTTCGGGCGTCTCGCTGAGAGGGATGCCTTTAGGAACGCCCTTTACCATGTTTTGCGGTGCTGCCACATAAGCAGACACCCTAATACGCCTCTCCGCCCATTCCCAGGGCTTGGACGCTCGCATATTGGCTCACCCGTGCCTGTTCTGGCGTGCTTATTACGATAATATTCTGGGCCACGTTCGGGCAGACCGTGTCCCTTTGTATTTCCTCACTCATCACCTTTGTCGCGCTCGCTTTGGCTTGCACAAGTTCCCGCATCATTACTTTGCCGACAAGTAGTCCTTCGCGGGGCTTGACCGCGATCTTGTACTCGCCACTCGACACGAAGGAGATACGTGCCTTCTTCGCGGTGTTCGCATTGACTCTCTTGATACTCTGGGCCCGGATTGGCTGGGCTGCCCTCATCCTGGGTGTCGGCGCGAAACTTGAAGTGGAGTTTCTGCACTGCCCGAGGTCTTCTTGCTGCGCTGGGTGGTCACCACCTAGCCGGCGATGCCATACGGTCTCGTCGATTAAAGTTCCGGCGATGGTGATGGCCATTCATCCTGAAGCCCGGTCGACAATCAGTTGAAAGTCCTCACGGTGGGGAGGTCTCCATGAATGAGGGGCCCGGCGCCATCATTTCGCTAGTGGTGGGGCAGCCGGCATGGACCAAGGCGGCCGAAGCCGTCGCTAGGCCTAACCGATCGATTAGGCTCAGCTGTCTCGCCACACTGGCACATGAAAATCGGTCGTAAAATTCGCTAAATCAGGCGGACTCACGAAAATTTGGTATCTGCGTGTTTTGCACGTCAAGCTCAAATCGATCGTACCGTTGTGGTCTACGTTGAGTCGAGTCACTTTGTAATGAACACGGTGGTCGCAGATCCTCTTTCCCGCCCCCTTCGCTGAGTCAAGCATCGGTACAGCGAGTAGAAAGAGGCAGAGCAGTTCTCTAAATTATATGCGCGCTTCAGTTCCACTGGATGCAGTTGTTTCGGCTATGGAAAACATGATAAATGGTGTCGTTGTCACTCACTTTGCACAAATTGTTCGCGAGACTTCATGAACACCTTTCTTTTTTATTTTTTCCATCATCTCAGACCTTGACAAGGTGCAAGAGTTGTGTGATGATGGCGCTTTTCATCCTCGAAGAAATGGTTCTCTCCGGTCAGTAGCAAGGATGAGTGCCAATTATTTCGATCTTTGTAAACAGGCGTAGGGGCTGTCAACTTACTGAGACACTTGTAGCAGCATCGTGGCACGTGAGCTCCGCCCAACCCAAAACTAACCACTACCCAGGCAGCACAGAACGTTAACTCAATGTTGGGGATAGATCGGCAGTTCATGGCCCAAGAATGGCCAAGCATTGACAATGTACCACCAATAATGGCTGAGACAGCCGAATAGAACGGCGATGTTGGACCAGCATTGACAGCGTACCGCCAATAATGGTTGTACCAGCCTAATAGAACGGCAATGTAGGGCCAGCATTGACAATGTTCCACCAATAATGGCTGTGCCAGCCGAATAGAACGGTGATGTTGGACCAGCATTCAAAACTACCCGCCAATATTGGCCGTGCCAGCGTATTAGAACGGCAACATTGAATGGAGTTTTACAACCAACAGCCAATAGGCGGAGCCATGCAGTTAGGCTGGCATTATTGGCCCGTGGTTCGAACGTTATTGCCGACGTTATGAGCTGATATATGCGTCTGCTGCTTTCGGCCCGGTTCTGGTCCCACTCACGTTCGATTTTTCAAGTTCGAAAATTATTATGCCGGGCGCATGAGTGATATACTTTTTGTCATTAAATCACATACACCTAGTTGATATGCGTGATTGTTGAGTGAAGTTACGCGAGGTAGACTATTTTACTAATAAACGTTTATCGAGTTTGTCGCCTGACAGACATCCGATGCGGTGCTTTTGAAGATGAAACTGTGCAGTTTTGTGCGATAAAGCAACCGCGGATGCCAGTGCCGTACGTGACCCACTTCAACGGGACCCGGCGGCGTTCGTTTCGTCGCATCACGCAAGCGATGCCCCGCCAAGCGCTTTCGATTTCGTGCATAACTGACGCAAAGCGTATCGTATCGTGTGTCCTGCTATGCTATCGCCACGACTGATTTGGCTTTTTCGCGTTCGCGGCGCTGTACCAGTTAACGGCACACAAGTGCTTGACGTGTGGGAACTGGAGTGATCACTTGCGTTACGGTGATTGAATCGTACAACACACGCATTTGCCGTAATCTGACACACACACCGACGCCCGCATTCAGTATCGCAACGACCACACGAATTACCAACAACATTGCAGCGAGCGGTTGGTAAAGTGTGGTGGAGCGCATGGGCGTCGGGCACCTAGTCTCCGTGGGTCGTCCCGAGTTACAATTTCATTGTTGAACATTTTTTGTTGATTATTTTGAAGATATATATATATATATATATATATATATATATATATATATATATATATATATATATATATATATATATATATATATCTATATGTATTGCCCTACTGTAGCCAAAACATCAGCTAGCTTACGCAGTTCGACGGGCAAAAAAACAACGTTTCCGTGAGTTCATACGGGCTGATGCATAGAACACATAACACGTAGGCTAAATCGTTTATAAACAAGAAACACGCACTCTTACGGCGTCGTGTTGTTTTGATCAAATACAGAACTACAGACCCTTCTCCGCCTCCTCCTTCCTGCTTTTCTTCTTTAAGTCTGTGAAAAGAAGAAAGTGCTTTGCACAGATACGGCAAGCTGGTTCCTGTACAGTAGAGAGTTTTATTTCACACTCGCTGTCCTTTATTAATTTTCCGTTTAGTGGGGTGGCTGAGGCCAGCTGGCTGTCTTTCGAGAAATCAATGGACGTACACGTTACAAACCGGGAAATGTGTAAAAAATTGTTGTAATCTCCAGAACATGAGGAGGATCAATTGACAGCTGGTGTCAGTACTTGTCCTCACAATTGAAAGGAAATATCTATGAATACACCTTAAGCTATGAGTGAGTGACTGTTTGCAGTACTGAAGACTGTTGCCTGTGTTGTCAGCAGCTGTGCATTTTTTATACTTGGCATGTGAGATCTCGAAATTTCTTTCTCACTGTGTTTCTCAACCTAGCTCAGTCATGTTTTTATAGTTTCCTTTCTCTAGATTCAATGCAGAATAGCAAACAGGATTGTTCTGATCAGCGAATAACTAGTTCATTTGTCTTAATTATCACATACTGTGTGTGAAAGTTCGTGGTGTATGTGTCTTCAGGACGTCCTATAATCAGTGGGACAGTCAAACAAAACTAAAAGCAAGAAATGGCTCAGTTGGCCAGAGTAGCTGGTGCATATCACTCTTCCCATATTTCATATCTTTGTGACTTATACTGCTCTACATACATGAAGTTCTCAATGGATTTCATAATCATATGGTATATGAACATGTTTCCTCAAGGCTTTTCAAGCTGAAACGACACTTTTCACTCTCAGTTTGACATGCAGATAAAATATTTACCTTATCTGTATTATTAACGGCTTAAATGGTCACGTCCTTCAGAGAGGCAGTTTAATCGATGAGCCACTGAAGGCACAAAAGTGCAAGATGAGTGCTTCATAGTTAATGCAGTGGTGTAGCGAAGGAATGGGACACTGGGCAAATGGCCCACCCTTGAAATTTTCAGCAATAGGATACCGAGAACCAAATAACACATACTCGACTTGCCTGCACTGAAGACCAAGGATGTCAGCCCCCTATTCCTCCACCACACATAGTTCCGCCTATATCACAAGTTATAAGTCCACGGGCCCATTTTCAAGCATTTTGTCAAGGTTTATGCGGCCTTATGTTTTCAAATGAAACATTTTTCTAAGCGAAAAAATTTAAACCTTTTAGCATCAGTGGCGACATTTGTGTATGTAATTTGTTTATGCTATCTGTGTCAACTTGAGGCCAGAGTAGTGTAAAATACACAGTTCGTTAGATTAACTGAACCTTCTCTCTAGTCAGTATGTCCTGACTTGACCTCAGTCTGCTGCGCACAACTATAGCTGATCACTTTAGTGAAGGAACTGTTATCTTTGATGGGTCGTTCAAATCGTGTTCTAAAACCAACGTCAAGTGTTGCTTTTCTTCTCCCAAAATTAATGCAATGAAAAACTAATTGCACACACATCAGGAGCTTATGATTTCATTTTTTTATATCAAAACTAAATATAACTTACATCAGAATGATGAAGTAATTAATTTCATAGAAATCGTGTAGGCTTGCTGAAGCTCACACAAAAGAACACATTACTTTCATCCTTGGAATGTAATATTGAGTGCCTTGGGATTGTGCAATCTGAATTTGCCACATTTGATGACAGTGCATTATAACTCACACCTGAAGGGGCTATATGCTTAGCAAGTGGTAAGAGTATTCTTCACAGGTGATTTGCAGTTAACTAAAAGAAGAGGCTTTGCCTGTCAAGCTAGTAATACGTACTCAGGATATCACCACTGCAAAGATACACCAGCCGCAACCAAGAAAGGGCACACCTGCTGTGATTAGTCCACATATTTCATATTCTCTGCTGTGTCAATAATGCTGCCTGAGTGAGCACTGCATTCAGTACCAGGAGGCTGCAGAGACAAAGTCCTACTTACGAAACACTCACCAGCTGAGAGGAGAAGTACTGATGTGCCAACCATCCAAAACAGAATGCCGGAGAAAAGAGCGGTGATCACTTTTACAGTCTATAAAAACATGCTAAAAGTTTGAAGTTGTAATGATGCTGATCTTTCAGCCAAGTAAAATAAGAATACACTGAGGAAAGATACAAAAGATACCCCATCAGAAAATGACAAAACAAGAACCGACGGAGGTTCGTCTTCAGCACATGAACAGCCTTCAACTGATAAGGCGAGTAGGTAACTGACAAACAATGAATGCGCAAGGGACAGTGGTCACACGAGGTCGTCAGCAGTCAAATGACACAGGCTAGAATCGGGGGTGTTGCCAGGGTAGACTCAGGTAGGCTGGACTGGAGGCCCACCCCCCTCCCCTAACTTTTGCCTGACCCCTGTGTTGTGTTATCACCATGTGTTACGACTATGTTCCCAAGAGGAAACATAGTTATCACACAATGGCCAAGTTCCCGACCTCTCTGCTCCTCCTGAAGGACCTTGCTTATCGTGGGTGCACCCCCGGTATTGACCAATCCTGGCACCGACCTTGGCTAAAATACAATAAGAATAACAGAAAACTCAAAGCAGATGTTACCACCATACTTTGAATTCTTGCTTTGTGTGCAAATGAATCTGGCGAGAAGTATGTGGAACACCAAAGAAAAGCACCCCAGTCAACACCTCCTAGTACCTGCTTTCATAATAGTACAAAGTACTGAAGAAGCATGCAAAGAGCATTCCTATGAAGCAAAATATCATAAAGCAACGGGAGGCTGTGTGGCCCTGACTGAGACAACACGACAACAAAAAGAAAGACCTTTCAGGCATGTCAGCAGTTCATGCACAGCACTGAAAAATTCTGAAAACCTATCTTCGATGCCTTTCTTGCACAAGAACATTTAAAAGAATACACTCTGATGGAGAAGAAAGCCATTACTCAAATCCGGCTGTTATGCACTGATGGGAGATACTTGGACCTTGATCCCTAACCATGGCTTCAGTACAGCTCTTCAACATACCCTCGAAAGTGCTGACTGCAAGTGGACGAGACATGAAGGCAGACTACAATGCGACACAATGAACACGTCAACCATCAACCATGAACTTATGCTAGAGTGGATGTTGCAAGAACTCTTGAACACTGGGAACACTCAAGGTTCCCACCGAAATCTCGACCTCTCAAACACGATAAGAATGTTCCGATGACCTGCTGCCCATCGCCATGATGTGAAACAGGGGCCTATACACACACACAACTCATCTTTACGTGATTAAAATACTCTTGCTTTCAGGTTTATAGACACCGTCTCACCAAATTTTTCTGTAATCCTTCATGGTTGCTGGGAGTGTGTTCGAATTAAAGGAGACAGAGGGCACTGGTGGGGCTGTATGCAGATGTTGTTCGAATAAATAAGCAATGGCCTGCATGGTCTTCTTTGACCACCTTTCACATCTGAGCCATTTGTTATATTCACGTTGACATGTTAGTGTAGTTGTTGTGCCTAATGAAAGGCATGAACGACATAAATATCAGTAAGAGAGACATGTAACCTTTGAGATGTCTTTTAATTATTGCAAGTTTAACTGTGTTAGAAATAAAAAAACAAATTATTTTTTCATGACGCTGTGTATAATATAGGGAAATATTTGTACTGTGTTTCTAATATTTTTCTACATCCAATGAGTAGATAAAGCCAGGCTTGCTTAAGCTAAAGTGAAGCTTGGAAGCTGATCAGAGAATGACAATCAACGTGCTTTCTTGTATAGCCCTTGTCAGATCAGCTTTCATGTTCATTATTATTATTATTATTAATTGTATATAGATAGGGCTCAAATTTTCTTCAATTTATATGGCCTTTCTTAAAATGTAATGCTGTGCCTTGCTCCAAACAACTTTTTCAATATGAAAAAGGCCATCACTAGCTGTCCTCTGACTTTATTTGCCTTGAATGTGTGTTTGATTCAGTGAACTGCAGAAAAATTTGCTGTATTGGTTTACTGTCGGCAAAATATTCAGTTCATTGCAATAAAGCTGCCGGGAATCTGAGTAGTAGCAATATTTGAGTGTGCTAGAGTTGACTCAAAAAATAACTACTCAGGCAGAAAATACACAGTTATGGCAACAGTGGAGTCAAAAAGAGCTCATACTAGTGAATTTTCACATAAACAAGTCATGAAAGAACTACTATAACTAACCTTGATATCCAGTGAGCTTTCTGGTTTTTAGATTGGCAGGACAAAGAAGGAAACAACACTTTTGAGTAACGTGCACGATAACAGGCTTCCTGCGTTGTTCTTGATGATGTTTTGAAAAAACAGGAACTTATTGAGAAGGTACAGTCAAAATGAAATACAATCATGCATGAGATTTTTTTCCAATTATACTGCAGGGTAAACAAATCGTGAACATTTTTGTACAACTTGTTGCTTATTTTTTGGTATTTCTGGTCAGTTTTGCATATCGCCATGTGGATGCATATATCTGTTCTGTAATTTTGAATAAACTTCAGTCGCAAATCAGCACTTGTGTTGCTGTGGCTCATTTTTTTGTTCTTCTTTGCTGATGTACTGTTTCAATATCATGAATCCATACCAACTCAATCTGTCAGTCTTATTCAAGCTTTCTAGCTCCTATAGTTGTATTACTAAACCATGTCAGAGTTATGACCAAGCATACCTCTCAAAATGTTTCGAGGACTGTTTTATGTACGACAGGGTTCACAGCATTCATCACATTGGTTACGTGAATATTGATTTTTGCTCTTCAGAAGCACATGCACGGTCCTAATCTTTAATTTTTGCAATTGTGGCTTCACAATCATCAGTGCTTTTATGATGTGAATAAGTTAGAAAAGACAATTAAGCATGACTTACGACCACGGGCTTGTTATTCTACAAATGAAACAAAGCTCAAAATACAAGACCGCACCGTCTTTTATTCCAACTAAGGTGTGTATTTCTATGTTATTTGGGCTATGTGACAGGGCATCAATGACATTGTTGACAGCTTCTATGATATGTTTCGGATATATTTGACATCTGCTGCAGTTCATGGGAACATGGATCCAACGATTGTAACTGAGGAAGTGTAACATGTACCGATAAGAGATGTACTCACGTATTCTATGACAAAAAATCACGTAATTTTCTCCATGTATTGTTGTAATGACACAACCACTTACCATTTATGCCCACTTGTGAGCCCAATTAGGTATATCAAACTTAGAGAGTCTTTCACATACACCCAAGTACACAGGAGATCCAAAGACTTTCCCAGGCAAATAACATAAGGTGTTGTATAGCATCAGGCCGCTGTACGTACCACCTGAGTAGATTACTTTGCGGCACTTCAAGATTCAGTCGCATTGTCACATTGCTGGATATGATTACAGGGCCAACCACATATTACAGTGACATTTTGAGAATCTGTTGGCTTCAGTCTCCACAAAAAATGCTGTGATGCTGCTCAGATAGTGACCATAAGTTTTCAGGACATGCCACGAAACTGATTGATCGCCATATGTACTTCTTTGACGAGTCGGTGATCTAGCACAAATTGCATTCAAGATGTCGTATGATGATGCATAGTGGAACACTCATTTGATATTCAGGGAGTAGCATATACTGTCGCGCAAGCATCTCTTGATCCCCAAAAGTTTTTTTGGGAGTTCTTGGTTTAAGGGAGCTCAATATAGTAGCATTTTTGGGTATCAATAGCAAGAAGTGGAGGGAATATGTATAATAGCCTGGCACCATGGTACAAAGTGTTAGTATAGTACGTAGTTCACAAAAAATAAGACGAAGGAGCTTGTAGGTCTTATCAGCTTCTAGTATTCGGAGATGGGAAGCTCTCAACACCTATAACTCTGCCTCGATAGAGCTGAATACGGGATGCGGAGAACATGAGGATAGGACAGGTGAGCTCTTGGACATCAAATGCACACCTGTTTATGCTCACAAATGTGCCTTGTTCAGATGTTGGATTACAGAATTCAGATGTGAACTGTGATCATCTGATGAACTCGCGATGAGTAGGTTGTTGAGACAAGCATTACAGAATTCAAGGCTGGGGAAAATGCTGAAATGTATGGCTGGAATTTGTCATGCTGCATGGCATGTATAGATCAGACACGATCAACGGTGTCACTATCAGTATGTTATTTGAAATCTACACATCATCTTAAAGGATTTGATGGTTGAACCCCATGAGGCCAAGTTCGAAGGAAATTGCTGCATCATATATCTGTGACATCATATACGAATTTGAGGTGCTGGGTTGAAACAGCTAGGCTAAGTTTACTGTTGGTGCTATACAGTCAGCATCCTGATTTAGACTTCAGCACCATTCGTAGAACTCAGTAACACCAACAGACAGCACACATTGGGCTGAGTGAAGTCGGCAAAATCTGTAAATATATGCGTAATTTGATATGGGTGCCTCGAAAATTCTTTTTAATTGCAGCCCAATTGAGCTAGTGCTTCTAATATAATTGCTGCAGTACATCAATGTCATGGTTGAGTTGCCATATGCAGAATTATTTCTTTTTTTATTTATCTTTCATCAGAGCCCTGAGAATAGAGCTCTTTCTCTAAGAATCATCCCGTACTGTTTTGATGGCTCCGCAGATTAATATATGAAACAGTGATAACGTAGTGTGCATTAATATCGTTGCAACGAAACGAAGCAGGTACAATTTCTGTGCCTTAAATCACGAGTAATCATCTGACCGATCGCTTCGCACCGATGCAGAGCTTTCCTTAGCAGTTAAGCTGTAATAATGCTGAAAATTAGTGCTCGTTTCGTGCACACTCTTCTATAGTCCTGATTATTTTTGCGATGTTTTGCTTATACGCTCGCTGGTAGCATAATCAGGTACTTTTCCAGAGTGTATACATTTAATGTTGTTAGGACTAAGTTAATAGTGGACAGGCTTGGGTGTACTGTTATGGCTTTGCACATTTCTTACTAATGAAGCATGCACGTGTATACGCTTAGTTATTGTATTTTACGAGCTGCCGTATTGTGTTCACGTGGTCTGGCGTATGTCTCAATCAGAGCGAGGTGTATCCAAGATTAAAACTACATATACCTGTGACCATGCTGGGTCACTTATCAAGGGCGTAGCCAGTGTTCATTTCTGGGTGAAGCGTCGAACCCACGGTGTGGCTGAACCGTTATTATTGTATTGAACTATATAGTTTGAACCCAACTTTGTTGCAACGCCTAGCACCTTAGACTACCACTTAATTTAATTAGGACAAAAATTGTGCGCTTCTTCGCCTCTTTACGGCCGTCCTTCTTTCTTGGTATTTACGCGTCATTCTCGCACGTACAGCCGTGGCTTTTCACGCATGTGGAGTTCAAGAGTACTGCAGCTGCATACCATCCGGAACTGCGGCATGATGAAATGAAATATATGCTGAAATCGGACCAGCTGATGCTGGTTTTCGCGATTTTGCGAGGATCGCCTGATTTTTCTTGATGCTTTGTAACGGTGTCTTTTGATCGTGATCAGACCTATCAGGTTGTGTTCGGCGCAGAAGCACGCAAACGTTTGGCGAAAACGTTAGCTAAATCACGGCTTGACAGTCGGAAATTGCTATCCGCAGATCGCAACAGTCTTATTCCCTCCGCTATGATAGGTGCCCGTGTAACACGCAACGCAAGCTTAGCACAGTCTTAAAAAGTAGTCCGCTTGTTTTGTTGGCTATACAGACAGCTGGTGCTGTATAAAAGCTATCAATCGTGTGCCACTTCATTAAAAATTTTTCGTTTCACTGTCTTTTGCGCCAACCACGAATTCGGTCGTGATACCAGCTCGCCAAGCTGAGCGACAGTAGATTTTGACATTTGCTGGTTGACTACACCATCGCTGCCTTTCCGAGCGCTAAATATCACGTTTGTTAAGGAGGCTTGACATAATTTCTAGTTTTGTTGTGAAAAAATACTTCCCTGGCCACGATTCGGACGTTTTTTTCCGATTTCATCGACGCTGCCTTACCAAGACCTGGCAACACTGATTTTGTCTTCCGGGTTCTGAGCAGAAAAAAGAAAATTTCAGCTGCCTCAGCGACGCCAGCGAAGAGCCAGATTACATTTGTGAGTATAAGTTACTGTTCTTCTGTACGAGTGCCTTGTTGGTCTACCTGTCACGTGCATCTTAATCAACCACTCGCCGTAGTGTGCGAGTATTCGGCGAGTAAGTAGGATGAACAGTCGCGGCTAGTCGCGTACGTGCAACCCGAGTCATCGATCTTTTTTTTTCGATTCGAGGGTACATAGTAGAGTACAGGTGTTGTTTTAATGTGCGACTTGTGTAAGCTTACCGCAACATGACGCGAGCCTATGTCGTCTGCCTATGTCTCAGGTATCTTTTAGAAAAGGGCCTTCCTGTCACCAATGCTATTTTTATGTGCCTGGGTGTAAAACTTGTGCAGTGTATCGGCAGTGTGAGCTAAATGGTGCATACACATAGCACATGTTGCACCATTTGGCATAACCGCGTCTTTACGATGCACCTAAAACAAGGCCAACTACTGCAGTCTGCCGTGGGTTCAGCGTGGCTATTATGTGGAGCGTGGCCTATTGCAGCTAGAGGAAGTTCTCTGTGTGGTAGGTTAGTAGGCTAGACAAGGCTTGTGTAACTTGCTAGCTACATTAGATATAATGAGCAGCCACAATTAAAAGCTTCGTGACATCAATACGAGAAAATAAAAGTGGCATCAACATTTATGTCACTTACTTCGCAGCAAACAATGTTGTGGTGGTGATTATGTTGCTACTAGCGGGGTTAGCTTGGCAGACAACAAAAGGAGGTCTGGCTTACTTTTTCGTTTTTTTCTTGCTTTGCAAGCCAAACAATACCTTTCAGTTCTTTTTGAAAATTCACTCGTGGTGAGTCAGAAACAAAATATGAAATTTCAAGTAATAATTTATCTGAATTCATATGTTTGCCTTGTCTGTTAGCTTCGTGTGGTTTTAATACTATAAAGGCCCCCCGTTCTCCATCTAGTGATGCTGCTTTTGCTCATAAATGTGCCAAGCTAAGTTTCCTGCACAATCCTAACAAAATCAATGTAGGTTATGCCATGCTGCACCAGATTCCCACGTTTGACAGTGTGTATCAGTGGATATAGCATTGCCGGTCTAAACATTTGCCGCTTGATTTCGAGGCTACCAATCTGACAGCCATGCTCCAAGGATTATTTTATACCTGAAGAGTGCTGGTGCTGGCATGCAATATGTGGTATACTGCATGCAGCCAGAAACCAGACGCAATATTTAACCACCCAGAGGTGGAAATTCAGTTGTGGTGAAGAAGTTGTGCGCAGGTGCACAACCATAAAGGTGGTAAAATTTTTTGAAGCGGTGCTTTAATAGCGGAGTTAAATGCGTTTGATTATCTAAGCAAAGTAATCACTCCTTTTATTCTTCTTTTCACTACCCTCCGTTGGTACCACTCCCGAAGCCACTTTGCCCTCTTGCCAAGCACCTCTCCCAATCTTGCGCCGCATGCATCATCGATGACATATTGCTCCAAACACTATCTTGTTAGGGTTGTCGCCACTCCGCCCTCTGTCAACTTCGTGCTTGTTGGCGAATCCCTGTTGCTGTGCCAGCCGGTGCTTATACGAATAGTGTCGGTATGAACCCTGTGCTACGGCCCAAAGTTGCGAATTTTCAAGCACGTGCATGCTTGCGGGCATCACGACAAATGACGAGTGGCGTGGTCACCTTCTTGCAGGCTAACAGGAAGTCAGAGGTGCTTGCTTGACCAATTGCAGCATATTTATTCTGCACGTCAGATTCAATTTCTCGATGTGACGTGCCAGCCCAAAAGGCATCGGGGAATTGTTTCTTGGAATTTATGGAGCACTGGCGGCTTGTTGCGCTGCCACGTGGAGAATCACAGACAATGCAGCATTTTGCATATGATGCACGTGTTTACTTCGAACGTTTGAAAAATATTATAAGAGGTTGTTTAGGGGCCATTTAAATGGACCGAAGCAGTGGCTGGATTTTAAAATAAGGATTGCTTTATTTATTTGCCATTCATGAGGAACAATGCAGGGTGGCTGAGAAGAGGCTATAAGGAGACACAGCTGGGGGCTAAGGAAGCTCTGTTACACCATTGCAAAGAGTAATTTACTAGAAATGGCCTATGTTGACGTGGGGGTTCTTTTTTAAGTGTTTTATTTAGAATGGGAGGAGATAGAATGAAAGAACAAAAGAGATCAAAAAGCTTGTTGGCAAGCTCAGAGAATTCGGAAATGTTTTCAACACTTGTAAAAGTATAAAGTGAATACAGCACATCATCAATATTGTCACTTGTTGTTTTTCAAAGCTTGAGATTGCAGACTGGGATGACTTCAGCCGGTTATTTGTGTCTTGAGTAGATGCTAGGTGGTGTTGCAATTCGGAGGAGTCATTTTGTTGTGATATTCGCAGCAGGACTATGGGAAGTGAGGTGCAAAACAGGCTAATTCTATTTTTTGGGCTCAAGTACTTCAGTTCAATTGAATCCATGTTGTTCGGATGCCATTTTGGCTCCATTTTATTGACGCAATGTGGCCTTCACCCGTTCTATGCACCTTCCATGGCTATTCTCATGTCTATACCATGAGAATAGCCTTGACCAATCTAGTGTGGCTCCATTTCATTCTTTTGTTTCACGTCTGCCCTGTTCTAGATAGAATACTTACAAAATAGCCACTCCAATTTATCGCACATCTAACTTGAAATGAAACCTTTTACTCTTTCTCTATATTTCAAATAAATAATGCTTTGCTGCTGTAGTCATCAACGTACGCTGTATATAGCATTAACTTCCCTGAATACCCTTTTGGGGGGGGGGGGGCATGTGCTCGTAAAGAGCACAGTAGGTGTAAAATATTTCGGTTCACGTCCTCACTTTCGGGGCTTATTTGCACCTTACCGTTTCACGCCGTTTGCAGCAGGGCCGTTGTGTATCGCCTACTGAACATTTGCGAAACGACCTTTGTGCCTAAACAGTGGGAGCGCACCCGCAGTTAAGGGTAACAGATTTGCCAGAACAGCATTTTTTCAGTTTTGAACAGTGTTGACACACATGAGACATCTATTAACATTTTGCGGCACACAAAGGTGGATACAAGATTTTTTATGAAGTAGGATCACCATTTGAAATAACATATTTACTCTTCTTGGGATATAAAAAAATAATAATAACAGGCGGAGGGTCACAGAATTCGTCTTGCTCTTATGAAATTGGCCGCCTCCTCTGGAAGAGCACATGGAATGCTTGAAAAAGTACACATAGTGAAGCAATACTTGTGCAAACCACACGGCCAAATGTTCTCCTATTAAGCTCCCCAATAAACAAGTAACTATAAGCAACATGTTCGAGCACAACCATTCCATTTGAAGAGAATCGATGACATGCAGAAGCTACGTGGCTAATAAGTTTTTGTTATCCCAATGTAATCGACAAAGTAATGCAGTAAACAACAGCAGAGGCAAGCCTAAGTAGCCGTGGTTCAACTTTGAAGCTCGTGCACAAGGCCGGTTTGTCTGTGCCTACATTCACACTGTGCCAAAACTGTTTCATTCTGGCATGGTATGAAAGAGCGTGCTGTGATGAGTGCCTATGCTGTACCACATCTGGATATAACGAAGAACATAAACACGCAATAAATTGTAAGCAGCAAACTGAGCAACAGATCTGGCCCTTCGCGTCAGCTACGAGGAAGTCAAATAACATAGAGGTTAATCTCCTGTAAATATTTTTTTAGTATCCCAGTTTCCTCAGTCTGAGCAACATGGCACACGAAAATTTGTTGGCATTGCTGCCCCTATCTGCCACCACACGTTAATATGGACATTCCGTGCCTGCACAGGTGGAGCGCTCCGAGCCTTCAACATTGCAGAGATGCCCTCGGTGTCTGCTAGATGGCGGCAGATCCTACACAAGGTTTGTACAACGCGGTCGGGTGTTTCAAAAACACAGCAGTTTTCCAATTATTCCTTTTTTCAGCCTAACAAGTGTTGTCGTCCTGCCATAATAACAAGGAATTCATTTTTTTTCATGCTGTTTACCTGTGGTTTGCATTCCAAGGCTTGTTTAGGGCAGTGTGTTGGCTATCGTTTGGACACCAGAGCTAGTACAGAGTGGCAAGTTTCAAAATGTCTCGTGAATGCTTTCTATTCATAGAAACCAGAAAAGCTGAAGTCTCAAAGTGACGCTTTATTTAAAAGCTGAGCTCCTAGTTGTCACTTGCTCTTTAATGTAGAGCATTTTTTAGCGAACCATAACCATATCTGTCTGTCAGTCGATCTGTGTAGTGTCTATCTGATCTATCGATTTAATCTAGCCTATGAAGTTCGGGCGCTCTGTGATCGTGTCCTTAATTTGACACCTTAGGTCAGCAACTCACTTATGAGTTGACTAAGTCGAGACTCGCTCATATTCAAATAAGCCATGTGCTTGCGGGAGTAAGGGTGAGTAATATTTTAGCGAGCTTGAGGCTGAGCGAGTCTGGTTTAAGAAAATTTTCATGGATTAGAATAAGCCCCAGGCGCAAAGTATGTATACGGGAGTTTGAGTGAGCTCTAATTTTTTGCCAACTAACGTTTGACATGAACCAAAACTTGCATGACAGGAAATAGTATGTTTTAAAAGGGTTTGATTCAGCAATTCACTGACATTTGGTTTCTATTATATACAAGATGTTCATTTACACTACTTACAAATGCGTTAGAGAGCCAAGAATCTATGGTTGACTTCTCAAAAAATCTCTTGTCACTGTCTTTTCGACCACTGATTCACCCTGCACCAACCACTTGTCTTACTCTATTGCTTGCTGCAGCGTTCAGTGTGCAGCAAGCATTGTGTGCAGACTACACAATCCAAAAAGACAGCAACAGTCACCGGCGGCATGCCACAGTGTGCTACATACGTGAGGGTACTCCCACGGCGGCTTGCAGTGCCACTGTCTCTTCTCTCTTTTTGTGTTGTGGTTGTTATTCAACTATGGGGTTAATATGAGCACCGGCCATGAATGCTCGCATAAACGCGGAAGATTTAAGTTTCCGCCCGGGAGCCCTGTCACAACTGATAATGAATGTGTGAACAGTCCAATTATATATATTTCAAAATAGGATGTAGGTGTCTATATCTGGGGGAAGTTGGTGTCATTGTCATTACTTTCAAGAATGTGCCCCGTTGTCCGAATTGTCAGAGAGTGTTGATATAGCCCGGAAGTCCCATTCTTTTCCTATTATTTTGGTAATTTCACCTTATTCCAGTCTATTTCTTCGCCAGTTGCTTCTGTGTGTTCGGCCAGCACGTTGGACGCAACTTTCTGTCTTACATCATACATGTGCCGCTCCAGTTAGAGCTTCTTTTCTCACCAAGGTAACCTAACAGTAGCCTGTGCCACTCTCACCCTCCTCCCCGGCTCTCCTTCTCTATGTGTGTACTCGACCACACTGGTTTCCATCCACAAGTAGCGTAGCCAGGGGGTGGCACACCAGGCCCGTGCCTCTGCCCTCCCATTTTTTTTATGGTATATAGAGGAGCAGAAAATAACAGTATACCACATCTACTTGCCTAGCTGGGACCCATTATAATCAAGGTGGCGCCCCTTCGAAAAAAATTTCTGGCAAGGTCTCTGCCATCTACGACCTCAGCTCACAGGGTTCTTTGCTTATAGATCACGTCTGTAGGATGGGCCCATAGCCACTGTCACTTCCTCTCAATGCTGTTTTGATCTACAGGCGAAAACTTGGTAAGCTTCTAAAACTGATTCATCTTCTAAGAGCGGCCGTGAAATAACGCACAGTTCGTGAATACAGCTTAGAAGAAAAAAAACTGGACACTCCCTATTTCATTGAAAGCTCTGAGCCCCCCCCCCCCCTTTTTTTTTGTCTTGAAGTTGCGTCATCCTGGCCACGGTCCTGGTGATGGACATCTGCGGTAGTGTTGCTAGGTCAATGGGTGCACGCCGTTGCTACTTTACCTGGTCGAACGCGCCTTCGAGGGAGAGCTGAAGCGATACGTAACCCCACGTTGGGAAAAAAACAAGGTGGGAAGTCGGAGGAGGGAAGGTGTAGTGATTCGAAAATTTCTTGGCTTGGAATTCTAACCCGTGCAGGGAATCCTGAATAGGCCACCTTTGCTATTTTACACCGGTGCTTTTTGGAAAAGCGTATTGAGATTTCGAAGGGGCTGTTATCCCTAGTCACGGGACACTGCACATAATGTTCGCTTACTCATGCGTTTGTACGCTGCCTAATGATGAGTATCAGTGTAATCAATGATGTCTAAATATGCTACTGGAAATATTTTGGAGCAGTGTATGACATTTCTGCTTCCCTAAAAAAAACTAAAATGTGCACAAGTTTTTTTTCACCACCTTTGCTCTTCAGTTTGAGGAATCTCCTGAATTTCATGGTCGCAAGCTTGGCAGATCCATATTTAAATTTGCAGAGTCTGTCAAATGATTTTACAGGCACAGCAAATGCTAATATGGACTTTATCATTGTTGGCTCAGTGGGGTGGTTCAAAATACCACTTTCATTGAAATAGCTGTGCTCATGTTTACACTGCACAATTTAGGTGATGTCGGATGGTTTATACATATTTTGTTTCTAAATGTAAGCTTTGTTTTTTATACTGCTCAAATTTTGGTATCTAGTGATGAAAATTGCCCATCCTTTTCCCTGTAACCTGCTCAAAATTTATATTTAATGCTTCAAAAGTAATATTTTGCTGCTCCTAAAATCACTCCAAGTTGTATTTCGGCTGTTGCACCCCTGATCTTGTTAAACAGTAGCTTTCAGTAACGCTGTGTTCAATAAGCAAACAAGTTTGATATTCGAACATACTTTTCGCATTTCTTCTGGTGCCCCCATAATCTAACATGTACCTACCAGTCTGACCAGTATACCTGTTGGCGCATGACTGATGAATCTTGTACACTACTCCTGTAACACAATGAATGGAGGAGCTTCGGTGTTTCTGACCACATTCACCTTTATTTTTTGTTTTACCTTTAGCCCCGAGCTTAACAAGTGTGCAAGTGGTGCTCAACTTCTTAAGAGCTGTGCATACCACTGCCACATGATATCTGGATGCGACACTCTTAATTGTGCGCCATCTTGTGAACAAGTCTAACAAGTGTTGTGTATTTTTATGTACCAGTAAGAGCTTGTATCAATAAAGAACTTGATGATAGGGCAGCAGGCTAAAGTGGCTTTCATGATTTTTCTCACAGACTTCGCATTTGCTGAAATGTTTCATCCATCTCACCACCTTTTTGCAGGATCTAATGACCGAATAATTTGGAAACCCTGCTGTTCGAAACCTCTGGATCTGATCATAAACACTGCTCAATACCTTGTGCACACATGACTTGCACACAGCCTCCTGTACCAAAGATGCAGCCAATTCATCTTTGATCACTTTAGAATAAGCTGATGTGTAAGGCAAAAGAGGCTGTTGCGATCTGGGCCTGTACTGCCAATACACATGCACTGGTAAGGAGTGAGACAGCTGCACACATTGCGCAATTTTGATACATTTCTGTTTTTTTGCGCCAAGCTGCTCTAAAAGCATAGAAATCAAGAATATTGCACCGAACTACTCCGAAACAGCCTCGAAAGCTAGAATTTTGATGCCGACTTCAGCTTCAGTGGGGAAAAAATGGTGAGTTTGACTAATAAGGTGCACCCAATTGTGTTTTTTTTTTACTTTTCACATTTCTGGTGACAAAGGCTCCCATCCTGCCGCCATAATCTTTAAACTTTAGGAAATATGCGTGACTCACAAAAATGTGCTGCCGTGCATCGAGCTAGCTGCTCCTACTAGCTAGGCTGTGTGTTCTAGCGCCACTTTCGGCTAGCGAAAACCACCGAATTTGGTGGCAAGCGTAGCGGGGTTTACTCTCCGGTTCTCTATCGGGCATAGCGCATTCCTCCAGGCACTGTGGCTGTCATGTTGACATTGCTGCATGTGGTCACCTATGAGTACGTGTTTGCTGTGAGCGAGTAACTGTAAACGTGGAGTCATTTTTTCCCTGCATCCGACGCGTCTCCCGGATGCTCTGGCACGTGCACATGGGTTTCCAAAATGGGTTCCATGAGCGGCAGAATAGTGCAACCTATTCCTGGTTTACACCCATTAGCTACTAATTCATTATACAGGCGAGAGTTCTCATTGCATTTTATATTTTAAAAAGCCATCGCAAGTGAAATCCGCACATCATTGTTTGCAGGTAGAGAGAAACACTTGGTTACATGCGAAGCCACGGTGACAAAGCGAGTGTTCAAACCATTGTAAACGATATTAACGGGAATCTCGGTGCTTTATTCGTAACTCCTTACACATCAGCAATCACTTGACACAGTTTTCATTAATGGCGATTTGCCACTGCTTCGTTTTGTAATCGAAACTCGCAACAAGTGCTTAAAGAGGTGTCGCAGCATGCGTGCCGGCCCAGGGCCACACGACCTTTTGGCTTATCTCAATTATTGTTTCGGTCAGCGGCAGTGTGACTTCGTTTTCTTGCTTTTCTTCTTTTTTTTCAAAATAAAACCTGCCTCTCTACGATCAGCGTTTTTTTTGCGTGGACAGGGATTTTTTCACCTGTGGTGCGCGAGCCCTTTACCCGAGTCACGGAGTGGCGTGGGCAGCAATCACAAGCCGATGTATTATTGGGAGTTCTTCATCGACGTTGATGACCTATAGACATTGAAAAAATGTCAACACCGGCCAACTTGTGCTATAATAATAGCGCGCGGTTCCTCATGTGGAGAGGCGTTATCAGTATCACTCGCTTATCACTTAGTGCCATATGCACAAGCTTTACGAGATAGTCCATGCGGCGAGATTTCTCTGTTCTCGCGCTGCACTCTTGGAGTTGGTCCTGCATGAGGTGACCGTGAACGGCAGTGCAGAATGCTTTTGTTTGTTGAAGCTCTTAACGCTATCATGTCAGGCTTTTTTTAAGCAAACGATCACTCTTACGTCACTAAAATTCTTGTGCAATCACAATTATTTCATTTCTTTTTGAGTCTGATGTGTCCTTTTTTAATGTTTCAGCGGAACCTAGTTTTCAACAAAACCTTTTTTAGATATAATTTTACGTGTTACGAGGGCTAGATGGGTCACGTGTGTGGTATGTAAAAAAAGTAGTGCAGTTCATATCTAGCAATCATCTGTTCAAAAACTTCCTTTAAAATCTGTTTCAGTGTAATGTGCATTATAAGCCAATTAAAGTATGCACTGGTGCCCCCATGTTTGTAAACATAGGTATTTTCAAGCTTCCAGGACAACTTATTAAAGGCTGCTAACTGCTCCAAAATTGAAATTTCGCTGCTCCAGAAATTGCTCCCAATTTAGTTTCAGCCGTCTCTGCCCTGTTTGAATAAAGCGTTAGCCTTAGGTATGAAAACTGAAGGTTTAATTTTTGCGGCTGTTTTGTCGTAAAGTGAAGTACGCGTCCATTCTCTAAACAGACACTAAAGAGCGAAACAATTTTTTTGCGTATTAGTACTTCTAATTTCACTATACGACAAACACTTCTCTTGCGGCGACAGGATGCTCGGCAACGGAGAAAACATGGAAGAAGAAAATTTGAGTGCAGATCCCACTGAGATGGCCGTGCCAAACACAATGACGCATGAAATAATAAAGGTGTCTACGGGGGGGGGGGGGTCATGAAGTACATTGTGTTTAGTGGGTGCTAGACCCAGCATACATTGGTTGGAAACTTTCATTGAGCCAATGTCATGAAAATACGAAAAAGACATTTTGAAAAATGCTACGTGATGCTCAAACGCAGGGGTGCAACAGCTGCGCTGATTGCGTCACTTTGATAAAATTCCTCATTTGTGCGCCAAGCTGTGCCAAAACCATAAAATTTGTCGAAATTGCGCCACGCTGCGCCAAAATGCCCGACCAGCCTCCAAATTTTCTCGTTTGTCTATTTTTAGTGCGAAATGGAGACCACTTTAGCCACTTGTAGTTTCCATCATCAATCAATGCGGGCAGAACCTAACCATCAACCGCAGTGTAAGACAGCTGCGCATTAGTTCAAGACACACGCGAAACGCTAACAACCAGGTGAAGTTACAACGCCGCGTGCCTGTCGGTCTGCTGACCGCCGCAGATATATTTACCGGCGGGACGACGCAACTACAAAACAAAAGATGTGTTGCCGTAGCCAGCAACACTTCGTTGGAAATATGAATTTTCTAGTCAGCAAGTGCTGCCATGGCTTGTTAGGAACCATTAGGAACTAAAGCTGGAAGTGTAAAAACTCACAGCACATCGAGCTTGTGCACTACCAGCTTTAGTTCATGCCGTGACGTCAGTTGCCATAGCAACACCACATGCGGTAGATATCCGGTGCCATTGCGAGGCCAACTGGCGGGTTGGTCTCGCAATAGTTTGACAAGATTACTTTATCAGGTCAAACGCGCCTTGCAAGCAAGCAAAAAAAGTTGTGCCCTTAACCTAATTCCTTCATGAGCAAAAATGAAGGGAGGGGGGGGGGGGGTGGTTTGAAAATTTCTTGGTCTTGTTTTAACCTGTGCAGAAACACCGCTTAAGCCACCTTCGCCCTAGTAAATGGGTGGCCTGAGTAAAGCGTTATAATATTTAGAAGGGGCTTATAGTTGTAGTCTCTAGACACTGCACAGTTTGTTCAATGACTGATGTATGTATATGCCACATATTTGCGAGTAGGAAAAGTTACTGACAAAATTATTTGGTGTACAATATGACATCTCTGCAGCTGTAAAAAATCAGTTTTTTTCCAATTTTAGGAATCTCATGGTCACCATCTTGGGAAATCCACATTTGAATTCTCAAACACTTGACAGGCCTGCTGACTTCTATTGTGGACCTCATGATTGTTTGCTGAATGGAGTGATTAAAGAAAATACTTCTTTGTTGAAATAGCAGCGCTCATATTCTCTGTGCATGTTTAGAGAATGTTAAATGGCTTGCACATATATCTATATCTTTTACATCTAAGCCTTCTTTCTCAAGCTGCTCGAGATTCAGTCTTTCGTGGTAAAAAAATGAATGTTTTTCCGCTTGTCAACTGCTTCAAATTTGAGTTTTAGTGCTCCAAAAGCAACATTTTGCTGCTTTCAAAATTTCTCCAAATTCTAGTTCAGCTGTCGCACCCTGGCAAATAATTAAGCCCGAAATGTAACAGTTAAACTTTGACCTTGATTTTTATTCATTATTAACGAAATGATGACAGTGAAACTTGTAGCATTAGAGTTCTCGGACCACAGTTTGTTCATCTATGTCAAGTAATTGTTTCTCTTTATTGTCCCGATTATATCTACCTACGGTCGGTCTGGAGGCGCACGCTCGCTTTCTTTGCGGCCTGTGTACAGGAAGCAGGTTGTGCTTCTACCATTGCCGCATCTTGTTCCAAACTAACTCGCCGCCGTTCAAAGAAAAAAAAAAGGCTAGCGTACTCAAATAATGCTCAGGTTCATTTCTACTGTTGCACTTCCTGGTGGTACCAACGCAACAGAAACATGGTAGGAAGCATATATGACACCTCTTTCTGATACTTTAAGACAAGAGTAAATTGTTGAATATTTCATTCTGCACGCATGTACCATTGCGCGTCAGGTTCAGAAGGCTCGGCTACAAGATCCGTTACAAACTGGAAGAGGAAATGGCAACCACAAACTTTTTTTTTCTGAGAAAAATAGTTTTGTAAACGTTTACTTCGAATTCACATGGCGGCAGCCAGTGCCCATGAAAATCATAAATTTTGCACATTTTTGTTCAAGGTATCACATTTCATGTTTATTAAAATAAGTACTTCAAAAAAGTGAAAGAAAAACCTTAATAAGAATGGTCACTGGTTTTCACAAGTAGGTGCGAATAGCACTCTCAATCGCAAAAGAAATAGCAATAGTAATAGGAATGTCAATAAAATATTAATTGTTCCAAATGAAAACACATACGTTAGAAACATGTAAGAGCACGTAGTGACACAGTTTTGGAAAGTCGTTGTAGTAAAAAAAAAAAAAAAAACCCAAGCCCACACAATCCCAGATGCAGTCCTCAGTGCCGATGAAAAATTGTGAGACATTTTCATTAGCAGTAAAGCTCGCTACTGGCACAGGGAACAATACAATATCCGAAAATAAGAAAATGTTCTCATTAGTACTAATATATTTTCATTGCGCCTGAAGAAAAAAAAGCACTATTGGCAAAACTTTGTCGCGATGCTTTTAGCTAAGTTAGTGACATTGTTTTTAACTAGAAAGGCTTTTGTGTGGGTTTGTAAACAAAGCCAGATGACACGTCATTTTGATCCAATAACATTTTTATGCAATTATCTAGAAGAATCTGGAGAAACTTTTCAGAAGTAATTAGGACCGACGCTTCTGCGTGACCCTTGTCCACACTTTCCGGACAGTTCATTAGCAGTGAATCTTCAATGTATGGCTCAAGAATCAACTGTGATTGTCAAGGATTTTTTTTTCGAGGAAGTTAATTCACTGATATGTTTATGAAGGACGCCATAGTGGAAGGCTCTGGGAATTTCGACCATGCGGAGTTCTTTAACGAGCACCTAAATGATAAATCGAACCACACGAGGCTCAAGCATTTTCGGATTCAGCGAATAGAATGTGTTCAAGCCTTTAAAAAATATTTTGTTTCGTTGCGTGTGCGTATTCATATCCAATGCATGCGTGCCAAAAAATGCAAGCTGTGCGAACACACACCTCTACTACTCTACCTGCTTCCTACTAATTGAAAAGTAATTGGCACGAGAAAATAGCCGGGGACAGCTGATTTACAATGCATTGCGTATGCGGCAAAATGCGTTTTGAAGAGATGGATCTCGACGCCCTCATGCGGAGTGCGCTGATACTGTGTAAAAACAACTATATTTTACTCGCGGTGGCTGCTTAGGCCATAAAAGCACGGAGCGAGCGAGCGCCTATAGACCGGCTGTGATCTACCATCCAGTCGTTATATTGTTCCCTTCACAATTGATCAGGTAATCGTGCATGTACCGAAATACATACTGCCAAACCATCTGATATTGCTGTCCCGATTCTTCTTGTTGGCATCACTTAAAGGAGTACTGAAACGAGTTTTCAATATTTAGGAATTGTTCTTCTATAAAAGACGATTGGTTTCAAGAAGAGAGTTTGTGTTGCGTGGGAAAGCATCGCATATGTTTTTAATACCTCTACGTTTAAAAGACACTATCAATTTCGATATCAAGTGGGTGGCTTCTCTGTGATATGACAAGGCAGTGTGACGTTGCAGGAACTTGGCATTTCGCTATGTACTAATGGCAGAAAAGCGATCTGCTCGTGGTACATATAAACTATGAGTGCATTGTCCCTATTGACCATGACAGTGATTTCTGTGATTCAGGCTGCATGGAAACTCCGTTTGCAAACTCGGAGGAACCTTGTTGACTCGTCACGATAATGTCCACTCCATTGCTTGTCAATACTCTGGAACGAAAACTTTAAAATCAAAGTAACTATCTCATGCACGCTGGCTGACTACTGTGTGACAAGTGGTAATGCTACTTGCGTACAGAGGAAACTAAAAATGTTCCTTTCGCCATGTCTCAAAATGATCTCGGTACACATTTCAAAGACACTAAAACCAAAAACGTTTTTCGCGTATTAGTCAAGTACAATTTCTCAGTCCAGAAAATACCACCCTTACCGCGAAACGACGCTTGGTAAGTGAGATAACGCGCGAAAAGAAAATATGGGTGGAGATGCTGACTTAATCTTCTCGCACGAAACCAGGTGACATCATAAAATTCAAACACGTGTACTGGGTCTTATGTAAATATTATTTCATCAAAATTAAGTACACTGTTATCTGTTGGTCTGATGGACCTAAAATACGAAGTTTTAGAAATATTCATCAAGCCAATGCTGCGAATATACAATTCATTTTCAAAATTTGAGCATTTCGAAATAAAAAATAAACTTCATCCCTAATTTTCTCCGCTGATAATGAACTTGTGGCATGAGAGGTTTCGGTGTGCAGTGTGTCAGTCTAAACTGAGATATTGGTTATCTTTAGTCGACCTTTAAGAAAATATTGCCAACTGCTGGTGCAACACGAGTCACTGCAAACACTGCTTTGAAGCAATATTTGATTTTATTCAAGTAAAACATCAGAGGTTCACTGACATTTTAGTCCTATCACTTCATTGAACTCGGCCTTGTCGTTGACCTCATGTTCTAGCGACTTAACAGCAGTCATGAGTTCTTTTGGTGAATGGCAGAGCATTATTATGATCCCTTTCTTGTGGCCGATTCATGGGCTATCGTGATATTTCTGCGACAGAATTATCCGAAGATATGCAGTGAATTTAGCTTAGATGTCGAAGACCTGTACTACCGTGAAATTGGGTTACTCTGTGACAGATTTTTCATGTTTTTTCACTTGCTTTAGAATCGTCAATATAAAGGCAAATGAAGAATGACAGAACGTTTATAAAACATTTCCTCGCACTAGGGATGTTCTACGGATCCCAATTTTCAATACAAATGGCTCTATTGAGGTGGGGAGGTGAGGTGGAGCAAATGACTCTACATGGTGTGGGCAGCTTTGTGACAACGTTGTTTTTGGCTAAATATTATTGAGAAAAAAAGGCTAGCATAAAGTTACACAATGAAAAGTTCCTTTGAGTTATCTACAACTAGTTTCTGTTCTAGCAACCTCACAGATGTATGAAAATTTATTCATACATGTACCTTCTCAATCAAGATGTTTTACCTCAAAGATACCTTTTTTGCCTAGTGGATTCAATTGAGTAAAAAATTGCGTCTTCACAGTCCGGTCATCTCCAGTTCTTTAGGGTCCTCCCCATAGTGCTGATGATGTGCCTATCAGGTTTGACTTCTGTCGCTTACCCCAGGTAAAGGAGTCGTTCATAGTTTGCTACGACGAAGTTATCCTTCTCGAAGGTTTTTTTCTCCGAAACCTGCACCATCGAATCCTAAACGTTACTAGTATAGAGAACCAGCGCTGGAGTTTCCACGGCCACCGTGGCGGTGAGAGCGCGCACTTCTCATCTGCTCCCGCAGACGAGATTGGCGGCTGGCAGAGATGGTGCGTGCGCGCATTGCCGTAACAAAACCAAACGATTGGCTACTTGGGCTGGTTGGTATTGCAATTTTTGAGAGAAAAATACTTCCTTATTGCAAAGAGAATGTTTCAGTGGGAAGATATAGCAGAGAGATAGGACAAAGCACACACTTACAGCTAATTTTATTGCACAGATGGCGGGAATATATATACGGTCAAGAGGGTGAGGAGATCACACAGAGAAGAAAGGACATATTATGGCAGATGCGCCAGACCACCTTATTCCAATGCTAAAATGACAACTTAACTGAAAAGATAACTGTTGATCTGTCGAATAGTGAATACAGGAATCTTTTCAGTTAAGTTGTCATTTTAAGACTGGAATAAGGTGGTCTGGCGCATGCGCCATCATTTGTCCTTTCTTCTGTGCGTGATCTCCTCGCCCTCTTGACCGTATATATATTCCCGTCATCTATGCAATAAAATTGGCTGTAAGTGCGCGCTCTGTCCTATCTCTCTGCTATATCTTCCTTTTGAAACATTCCCTCCGCACTAAAGAACTTTATTTCTCTAAACAAAACCAAAGGGCACTGGCAGTACTGCTGCGTATTCAAGTGCAACAGTATGTAAAAAGGAGGACGTATACAGGAAAGGGAGAACGTAGAAAGAGGAGGCAGCGTTGCATCCAAGCGGTCAGCTGAGCAAAATTCTGCTCTTGCTCTCTTTGCTAGTGGTGTCGGGCTCGTTTCTAAACCGGATGACACGTGTCTGCTATATTTGTTCGATAGCAAAGACAGCCACTAGTAGAAGCCAGGGCCAAACAAACAAGTTTAAACGGAGTTTTGCTGGAAATGAAACGAGCATATTATGCAACAAAATGGCATTGTATACTTTTTTTTCTGGCCCGCTGAGTGTTGAGTAGTGAACTTCAAGACTAACAAAGTTTCCATGCATCCGTTCATTTGACCATCACCACCAAATTTTATATGGTGCTACTGCGTGTAGTGTTGAAACCATAGGCAGGTAGTCTTTTTTTTCGTAAACGGTTGCGTGTAAAGGAAAAGTGCATTGCCCCCAACACTTGTGCAGCGCCACGTTCATACGCCTCTGGGCTGTTCAAAAGATACTCTCGCGGTGAAAACTCGATGCCGAAGTGCCTCTGCTTAACTTAATTTGTGCAAAAGACAAAGCTCTTGTTACACAAAAAGGAGCAGATTACTCAAAGCTTAGCTTTATGGAGCCAGCCAATTCAGTAAGCGTTTTTCTCACTTGCTGTTGTGGCTAAGTAACATCGGAATTTGTGCATTGCTAGAGAAGTATCAAATGACATCGATGTTTACTTGTTGTTTAGTTCACTTAACACGCAGTTTCAGTTTTTTCCGCTTGCCTATGTCGGCCTAAAATGAACATGTCTGTTCAACATAGATAATTGCTTGGCTTTAATGTGCCAACAAGATATTATTCTGAGGTACGTTGTAATGTGCGTACCAAGATTGTGACCGCTTGAGGTTCTCCAACGCGCACAGATCTTTTGGTTCACGGGTGTTCTTTTCATATTTCGTCCTCATCTAAATGCAGCCATTATGGTCGGAAATCCATCCAGCGCTATCAAGCATAAGGCCGCGACACCACCCGTGCTAAGCTGTCACAGTTGTTTGCCTGATCAACGTCAACGTACATTCATACCGCAGAAAAGGCGTACATTTGCCGCTAGAAAAAGTGATGCCGCCACCACTACTTATTCAATTTTTTTTACTACAGAAGTGCAAAGTGAAGTATCGTCGCCGCACGGGCATATAAGCCAGTACTACCATAGCCCAAAATCCCAACCAGAAAATGATCACGAGCAAGTTGCCATCACTGCACAACACTGTCTCTTCGATGCCACATGCATAGATGCAGTCCGCTTTGCAGACCTTCTCTCTGTTTTCAAGTGCTATTTATGTTAGAGTAGCCTTCAGACAGTTTTTTTATACCACAGTACAGCATTACTGGCAAAATGGCTTTTAGAGCTGTTCATTTCAAAATGAAGCACGGCAGCGCCACAACTACGTGCTCTCCCTGGAGCCGGTCCACAAATGGCTGAATTGTGTTGCAAGTTTCTGTCAAGTACTGATTTTGGTGAGATACTTATCCAGTCCTGGTCTCCTATGAAACCAAGACTTCGGATCAATGCAAGACTCCAAAAGCGCGTGAAATTTCGGAGGTTTATTTAATGCGAAATGAACAACATAAGAAACCACATCAGCACATCTTTCATAGTCTTTGGAGATACCATTTTAAGATTGATACAGGAGCCTTGCAATAATCCAAAAGTGTCAGTGCTGAATTGGGTTAGCATAGATTCTTTCATCTTGTGTTGTCTATCTGGTGGTCTGTCATTCTCTTGTGCAGTATTAGCTGACATGTGCCGAAAAATAATCCAGAGTTGAAAGTTCGTGTGGTCATGTGTCTTGTTGTCCTGTTATAAATTTATACAGCCTTAGGCTATAGCTGCGGACTGCTTCACCTGGCTTGCAACCCTGTAAGTCATGAGTAGAAATCACGAAAGACCTGGTGTTTATTTGTAAATCAGTCAAACAAGCTTGGTTTATTCAACTTTACTTGATACCTATTCCTAAATATTTTGGTCTGTGGCAGATTTTTTTTGCACAATGACTGTTGAAGTATTTGTTCATTTCTTTTCATAATGGCCACATGGAGTTTGATCTGCATAGTACATTAAACGTCTGCTGTCATTGTTTTTTATTGTTTTCGCTTGCATATATGTTATACAGCAGTGCTTTGAACTTATTTTGAGGTGTTTATTTCTATTTACGTATGCAGGTGTCTGAAAAAGCTCAGCGTTTCATCAAGACGTGGCTGTTGAAGTTTGTTGGCCTCGATGGAGATTAGGAAAGGCACTTCACACATGTGTTCATAGATTTGCAGCCCGGTCGCTGCTACCGCTCGGAGCAGGGATCTGCGACAGCTTGTGAAGGTTGGTTTCCTGCCCAATCACTGCTTGCAGGACCCTGGGCAGCCCACTGTCATTGCCTGATCTCCTGCTGCAGCCTCTGAATCATCGCCCAACCTCTGCTGCCCTGGCCAGTCCTATTCCCATAGAGCCTTGCTGAACTCGCCTCCTAGTTTAGGCTGCATTACTTAACTGCAGTAACTTGAAAAGCCGAACTGAAAAATAAATGGTTTGACTTGGTATACTTAGAAATAAAGTTACAAAAAATGTGTTATGGCATTTTTACTTATAGATTGCTTGTGTGTGGAATATTGGCAAGGAACAGTTATTTTAGTTAATGTTTTTAAGCTAATACTTGATAGAACAGTCTATGTTACAATTTCTAGGAAAACTGAGGAAGAATGTATGGAGAAAACTAGACAGTAATTAGACTTGTGCAGTCTTATGCTTTACATCTGGGGAGGGTAATTGGCAATGCAAGAAAAAAGGCAAAATGAACGATTTAGTGGAATCGTGTAGGGCTTCTACACTAGTCGTCCAGTGGTCAGTCGCCTTGAAGTATACTACACCGCGAAGCTCGTACGGGGCTGCTATAAGCTGCTGGAGGAAGTTCTGAGGGCGTAATGTAATACTTGGGTTTTAGCAGCGCGAAAAATGCACGAAAGACAAGAAAGGGACGAGACAAGCACTAGCCCAGTCAACCGCTCTATTACGTAATGTAATGTCCACCGGCTAAGAAATGCCATTAGTAAAAAGCTCATATTTTAACGGTGGAAAATTAGCAAGCCAATGGTAGCCAATATTCGTCGTAAAGCGAATGCTGGCGTAATAACGGCATTTCATTGGCTACAAAGTGGCCCGAGATTGGTCCTGTGCTAAATGTATGTTGGCAACTGCGTCGGTGAAAGGACGGGTCTTCATTGGCATGGGTAGAGTGTGCCGGCGTCGGCTGGATATCGGCAAATTCAACGGCAGAACGTCGGCCCAAGGTTGGCTTGAACAGCGGTTTTACATCGGAAGAAGTTGCACTTAGCCGATTTGCCGACCTTGGGCCAACATTGCAGCCGACGTTAGCCAATACCGGTCCAAGATCGGTCCAACGCCGGTGTGCAGCCGAGGTACCCTCTATGATCGCGTAACAGTCAGCACAGCAACTGCAAAGCTGCCTCCGCGCACAGCGCGTCGGGGAGCCTCCCCAATGTCGTCATCCTCGTCTTTACCCTCTATTTCCCTCGCAGAACAAGTGCGCCTATTCTTACTCCGTAGGATGCGATATCTTTGGTGGGCCGCCGAACAAGTATATATAGAATCAAGGTGAAAGAAAGAAATGTTTGGCGGCATTAGAACCGGCGTACGAAGGATACCAAGGTGCGCGTCGTCGTCATTCAGAGATGCATGCACGCTGGCAAGCATAGCGTAGCATTGGGTAGTAGTGAACACCAGCTTGCTCTCAGTAGTATACAAGCTATTTACAAAGGTGATTGCTGACAAAGTAAAGAAAACATTAGAATTCAATTAACCATAACAACAAGCAAGATATTGAACAGGATATTGAACAGTGTTTTCTTGTCACGCGGTTTGCCTTGGTTCTAATCCCAGTGGGTGACTGGGTTTGCAGTACATGATGCGTGACTCCCTGAGAAATTATGTTATATGCATATTCATAAGGTAAAGGGCTAAAAAAACAAAAAAGGAAGACAAACGAACACAGAAAAAATTTGGAATTTTGTTTTTCTTTTCAAAAACTTTGTGAAAACGTACACTGTATATTTCAGCCGCTTATTGTGCCTTATAGAAGCGGGACAAATGCGACCTGACATACCACTTGACTAAATCAAAGGTATGCCTTACTTTAAGCGGTCAGTTTTAAAACTGCTTGAAGGCGGCCCTTGCATATGCAAGAACCACAAAAAGTTAGGCTGCCTAAAGAAGAGCAGCTTAGCCAGAGGCGACATAACAAAGGCCACGCAGCCAGAAGCCTCATAAAAAAGCCGTATAAATAGGCCGCTTAAAACGCAATATATAAGCGTTGAAACTTTCCGGCTTATATACTTATTTCAAGTGGTCGTTTGCTAAGAGTGTAGCAGTTTGATGCACTTGTGCGACTATGTAAATGTGATAAAAGTCTTAACTAGTGTGCAGAGTGCTTGTTTTCACTTCAGATTTCAGTCGTGATTTTCATTCCTGGTTTCATTCGAAACTTCTTGCTCTTAAACAACAGAATCTATTCCGGCACTACATTTCAGCGGCAGTTGCTTAAGGCTTTCTTGTACGACTTTTTTATTACTTCCCCTCGCTTGATATACTGCGAGTTCCCGGTGGGGCGTACCCGCATACCCGCAAGACATAACGTACAAATCATGTGCGTCATGCGCTCATCTTCTAACATTTCATGTTTCTTATGTACAAAGTTAAAGAGCCGACCTCGAGAACACCCATGCGCATGCGCTTGGATGGATGGATAGATGAATGGATGGACGGATGGATGGATGGGTGAGTGGATGGTTGGACGGACGGACGGATGGATTGATTGATTGATTGATTGATATGTGGAGTTTAACGTTCCAAAACCACTATATGATTATGAGAGACGCCGTAGTGGAGGGCTCCGGAAATTTAGACCACCTGGGGTTCTTTAACGTGCACCCAAATCTGAGCACACGGGCCTACAACATTTCCGCCTCCATCGGAAATGCAGCCGCCGCAGCCGGGATTCGAACCCACGCCCTGCGGGTCAGCAGCCGAGTACCTTAGCCACTAGACCACCGCGGCGGGGCGATGAACGGATGGATGGATAGATGTGTGGATTGGATGGATTGAATGAATTGGATTGGATTGAATGGATTGCATTGAATAGATTGGATGAATTGGATGGATGGATGGATGGATGGATGGATGGATGGATGGATGGATGGATGGATGGATGAATGAATGGATGGATGGATGGATGAATGGATGGATGGATGGATGGATGGATGGATGGATGGATGGATGGATGGATGGATGGTTGGATGGATGGATGAATGGATGGATGGATGGATGGATGAATGGATGGATACCTAAAGTTTACTTGGTTCGCGAATGAATTCTTTGCAATAAAAAGTAGTTCAACACAAAAATTTTAAACAAAAGTGTCTTACTGAAAGAAAAGTTTCAGTTTGGTACTCTCTAATTGTGTTGAAGAAGCTATCTGATGGTAATACTTCATCACTGAAAGTACCAACAAGACCAAACAATTGGAACAACGTCAAAGCTTTACAACAGCCATGAGGGGGTGAAAATCATTTGTGTGCTTCATTTTCTACACTTTATACAGTATAGCTTTTCTCGAGATGCAATAACGCGTAGGGAGTAAGGGCTAATAAAGATATACGAAATCAATTAGCTCCGCCATCATGACCTATACATCCGTGCAGCAGTAAGAGCACTAATTGTATACAGCGCTTCATGATATCGAAATTTTTACAAGGACTGCATTAGACACCTTCCATTTAACTGGCCCATTTGGAAGCTAGAGGTTGACCTACAAAACAAGCCTTGTAAAATACCGTTCAAAAAATACAGTGCCCTCAACTGTGCTCCTATTCTCTGGTTTGGTGGTGTTTATCTAGCACATATACACGGCTTTTTAAACGCGCTTGAACCACTGGTTCTCTGACCAAAACCTGCGTCGAAATATTTCACGACAGACAACGATATCAGAGAAAGTCGAGTACACAACCCACAGACGCTCCCGTATCTTTCGGCGCTATTGCACTAAACGAACCCCGCCTTGAAGGTAGGAGAAGATTCGGCCTTTAACGGAGCAGAATAAATTTCTTACCCAGCTTAGGTTTCCCGATCGTTTTAAGACGTCTCTGCTGTCTTCGCGCACACTTTGAAATTTTCTCTATATTGTAACTTCTCTTTCTGTCTTTTATTTCTGTATATAGGGCCGCAAGCCCATCTGGCTTCTGTTTCTTTGTGCGCAGCCAAAAATTGGGAAATTCGAATCTCTGCTTTGAGCCAAGTTCTCTTTGAAGACGACTCACTGTTCTAAGCGTTTTACTGCCATTGGCCGTCTGGCGTTCCTGTTATTTGATTTCTGTTTATTACAATTTTCCGCCTCTTCTTTCTTGTTGCAGCGACATAGCGCAGTCCCTCTTTGAGCCTTGTAATAAATTCCCAGAGACCATTCGTAAGCATACCTGCACAGCGGTATGTTGGACAGTCGGCTTCTGAGCGCGGTTTATTCGAGTCACCGATGCGACTATGCGCCTTTTATTGTGATCTACTTTCATAACACGAGAAGATATAAAGAGACATGACGGAAACGTCAAGTGCTGTCTCGTTCGCTTTTTGACTGGTTCTTTTTTCTTCGCGCTGCTAAGATACATCGTGATACCAGCTATAGCCCGATCTGTAACATTGCCAAGCATATCGTTATACAAGAGCGTAGCGGCAGAAGCGGGGAAGAAATTCATTCCACTTATCAAATGATAGCGACCATTTTTTTCTTTGCTTAAAACAGTGGTAGGACATAGTTTGAAAGGTTGATCGTAAAAGCTAGCATGGCGTCTAAACACGCATGACAGAGAAGCAGAACAGGTAGCATAAATTGTCTTTCCTCGCCTTACCTCTGTTTCACTCGACGACTATGGCCTAGTTAAAAAACTCTTACGAAATGAATGAGGATGAGTGGGCGCCGCTAGGTCCTAAGAACAATAATGCCTGCGTTGAAGTCGCAAACTATTATAAAGGACGGACATATGGATGAACGGACACGCATGCCCGGACGGATGCTCGAAAGGACGGACGAGTAGTTGGATGGACGGATGGATGAACGCACGCGCGAACTGACTGGTGCATGCACGTACGGACAGACATATGCATGAACGGACGGCGCAGCTGCTCACGTATTGTTTTATTATATATTTGATTGATGTTCATACACATAATGTTGGTTCTCCACACAGATGTTTTAGTCTTACGAGCGTAGCTCCTGAAGGCGTGGGTCTGTTCATCTCTTGTATGTATGTACGTGACCACCTATAGCTCCACCTTTGCCAACTGCCCATCACTTCGTCCTTGCAAACATCCCACTACGCCCCATCAGCAATCCATCGCTTCACCGACCATAAAGCCGCTATAATGAAGGGAGAACGGAAGCGATTTATAGCTAGCGCTCACGAATAATAATTTTTTAAACAAATGTATGCAGTGTTTGTCACGTCTTTGACTATGTAGTGAACAATATTCGTTGATGGTTCATGGTTTAGCGATGAAACCCCCAGCGCTTCGCCCAGTTATCATCATTCACTCCGTAGATGTGCTGCAACTTTTTTTTTTTCGTTGTGCACGCTGTTTCGGTTTGATTTTGCGGAACGTGACGGACGGGGACAACAACGGTCGGCCCTCACGAGCTTTGCCCCTAAAATCTTCACGTATAGTTACACTGACAATAAGTAAACGACCTAAGTGATTGATTGATTTGTGGGGTTTAACGTCCCAAAACCACCATGTGATTGTGAGAGACGCCGTCGTGGAGGGCTCCGGAAATTTCGACCACCTGGGGTTCTTTAACGTGCACCCAAATCTGAGCACACGGGCCTACAACATTTCCGCCTCCATTGGAAATGCAGCCCCCGCAGCCGGGAATCGAACCCGCGACCTGCGGGTCAGCAGCCGAGTACCTTAGCCACTAGACAACCACGGCGGGGCAAACGACTTAAATAAATCGATACGTCTCAAAAATGAAACTGTAAGAAGCACGTTGATAAAGGGGAGTTACACAGTCATGGCGTTTTGCCTCACCGGACGCTGCACTGCAAGAATCTGGATCAGTACGATCCAAATAATTTCTTTCATTTGAAACTTTAGAGCTGAGTTTATAAAGAAACACCAAGACCTTAGTGCTTTGCTATGATCATATGTGAAAAACATGTATATGTAAGCTGTGCTGAGGCTGACTATGCAAATATAACATTCATATGGAAATAAAAAGCATGCAAAAAGGAACAAAAAGAAAATAAAGAATTATTTGAAACACTGTGTACAGATAAATCACTGCACAAAAAGAATATAATGTTGGGCTTATATTGGGCAGAAAACAAAAACATACAGGGCTTTCATCCAGATCACCCATATTGCCAGAGATAGAGACTCAACAAATATTTTACATATATTTACAGGCAAAACTGAGCATAACCTCATGTCCGTTACTGTCACAACGTGATGAAGCAGAACAGTAAAATATCTTAAAATACGGTTAAGATAAATTTGAAACGCCTGAAAAATACGTTAACATTGTAGCGGGCGATGACGCCGGTGATCGTGATAATTTTATTTGTGTGCGCATACCAATTCGTATGCCGAGGCGCATGGCGCAGACGCGGCCGACATGCCTCACGTTATCTCCGCAGGTCCGCGGAAGATACGCAGCCACGCCCCTCTTGGTTGTCGCTTTCGAAGCCTGTTTTTCTTGGAAAATAAACTAGTCTCGTCTTAAACTTCAAGGAGTGTAGGTGCCTTCTTTTCGCGCCTCCGTGGGGCGAGTACGCTACAACACCATAATTATCACAATATTTTTCTCGTCTCATAATATACAGGATGTTTCAAGAAATGGGTCCAATATTCTTCCAATGAGGAAGAGGAGTAATTTTCTCCCTGTCTTTGCAGTTGCTTTTCAAATAGTAACAGGCATCTTAAGAGGGATGTTGATGTTGTTTGGAACGGAAACATGGAAGGTAAAATAATACCTTTTATAAGTGGAGTTATAGGCAGTTAAGTGAAATAAAAAAATTGAAGTCCTTCGTGCGAAAACCGATTGTCGCTTTAAGATTTTGTAAAATACGGCTGTAGTAATTACTGCGAATTGATAAGCTTCTTCCAATTCTGCGGCGAAACCGAAACTAGAAAGTGAACTGAAATGAAAAAGCGTTTTTATTTCAACCATCAACCGACTTCGCTGTGTGGGCGTGCGAGCTGCGCTCGCAATTACAACACGCATGATGCACATACATTATCGAACGGGGAAGAACTGCAGCCCTGGGGTGCAATGCAGGATGGCCGAAGCTTCTCGGGCAGCCGAGTTTACTGAGAGCTCGCTTGCGGTGGCCGTGGCATGAATACTGTACTGAACGCGTGATAGCAGCGTTGATAAAAATGGCTACACGAACGCGCGTGGTATTAAAAACGCATGTGCTACATCTCTGATGCTTATCAAACAAACTCCGCGTGCGAGCGCGTCCGCGCCGTCACTCATTCAACATTTTAGCAGTGCAGCGACGTCTGCGTGATTGTCGTGCTGTATTTTTGCCAACAAAACACGTGCCTCCCACGGGCCTGTTCGTGGGCGTATGTCCTTTTTCGCACAAGTTCTTTCGTTCTCTTGAAGGCAGCAAGGGTGCGCACGCGGTACTCTCGTGCTGCTCGTTTTGCTTCTATCAAGTATTGCAGCACAAGGACAGGTAGTCGTCACGGGCGCTCGCATCTTGGTTCCAACGTGGCTCTCATTGGATATGTCGTGAGCGCGGTGAAATCGAATGCGAGTCATCGTAGCCGCGTGGTGGTATCACTTTTACTTCTGCGTGCGTGTGTGCATAGACTGCGCCATAAAGCTCATAAAATGATTCTGCTGCTTGGCGGGAGTACTGCTCCTCGGCAAGAGCAAACGTGGTGGGCGTACCCAATATTCGCCACGGGCGTCTCTCAATCAAACTGATGGACGCGTGAACTCGGATACAAGCTCGTTGACTCTGAGAAGGCCTGAGTTCAACTCATGACTGTGATGGTGCTGGTGGGAATGTGAAGCGTTTGATGCGGTGAACGCTAAGTGGTAGCTTTTTAGGGGCGAAGCTCCTTAGGGCGTGGGCTGTGCGTCCCCTGTAGCCTGTATGTAGCCACCTCTAGTTTAGTTCTTGCAGTGTTCACTAGATGGCGGTACCGTCCCCTGTATGTAGCCACCTCTAGTTTAGTTCTTGCAGTGTTCACTAGATGGCGGTACCGTCTCCTGTATGTAGCCACCTCTCGTTTAGTTCTTGTAGTGTTTACTAGATGGTGGTACTTGTAGCTGATGATGAAAAGATGCAAGATGTTATAAACTAGAAAGCAGTACTTGTAGTTGATGAAAGACGCGAGATCTTATAAAATAGGAATGATGTCACATATGGCGCGTGTCATTGGTTGAAGGCAATCGTTTGATTTAGTGCGGCGACGTACGCTAGGGGGAGCGATGTAATAAAATCGAGTGGGCATAATGTACAGAGGATTCATGGTTTCCCAGGTTTACCTGCGGAGCTTCGCCCACTCATCATCATTCACTTCGTGGATATGGCGGCACTTTTTTTTCCATATAAAATCATTTCGTGAGCTTACACTACTTGTGCAAGGCAGAAGCCATAGAGGAGCTTGTGATAACCTAGCTTCTTGCAGCTTTTAAGTTGGGTGCCTACTTATGTGCGTGGTCAGCTTCAAAGTAAATTCCACATCAGTTCTGTCTTAATTTTGATTGTATTATTGGCAGAGGCTTAACGACCAGTAAAGTGAGCTGTCTTGTATTCATTGATAAGGCTTCAATTAAAAGGTAATTATCTTGGGCCCAATTACCGAGGACATGATCAATATTGACCTATTTAGTGTAATCTTGAGTAGCAGGATACTAAAAGCCTTCGTATTAGTAGGGCTAATGAGCATGGTTTTATTTAGCTTCCTTAAGATTAACGTAGCGCTAATTGGCATAGTTCTGTTAGATCATCAGCCAGCAAGCTTTAGTTAGCCCGGTTTTAGCTTTACATGGCTTCATTAACAAGATCTTCTTAAGATCTGGCTTAATTTGCTCGGCATTACCATGACTTGGCATAATTAGCTTGTGCATAACATGTCCTGGACTAACTAGCCAGGTATACATACCGCCCAGCCGAAAAAATCGCAGCATATATTCATGGAGTGAATGATGATCCGTGGGGCGAAACTTCGGAGCGCTTACCGGTATAAACTCTGAAACATCGCTCAGTCTCTCCGTCCGTCTGTCCATTCGTCCACACATGCTGAGTGAGTCATCAACTAGGCGGTCATGTTCCACGAGCTAGGAGGGACAGACCCACGGCTTTAGGAGCTTTTCTCCTAAGAGCTAATTAACCGGCCGAACTTGCTCGGGTGCCAGCGGGCGATGACAACAAAGACGACGCGGACTGACCGAGTAGCACACTAGAGTGTACAGGCTGATTATTATGATTAACACATGACCTCAGGTTTAGCTGCGGTTGCGATGTTGTAAGATGCGCGGCCGGTACTGATCTCAGAGGCCACTGCGCTGATTATTCTAAAACAGACTTAGGGCAGGCATTAAAAGGTTTTAAAATTCTTTTAAACGCCCCGTGTCTCTGAAAATATATTCACGAAATGTTTTCGATACATTTAATGCATGAGTGCACTTATGCACTCAGTGGAATAAAAACAAATGAAAGAAGATGCCTCTGGTTTGAAAACACCGCCAAAATTAGTCGACCGTCCTTGACGCGATGACTAGTTCCATCGTAACCAATGAAGCGTAGCGCACTAAGGGGTGTATTTGACTTTTTCATACTGTTGGCTCGTTTTTAAGGGGGTGTCGCCAGAGCTCGGCAAAATCCCGAGTTTCGTGAAACTCGGCCGATCCTGCATAGCGCCCCTGTAACCGTTGTTTAAACAGTGACACTATTGTAGTCGTCTGATTGTTGCACTATTCAGTCCGTTAGTATCAGCTTCGCCGCATACTACAGGAGAATTTTATTCATTAATAGTTATTTCTAGAGGCCGCTTTTCTGTTATCTCAAAGCGGCATGGGTTTTTCACATCAAGAACTTTAACTCTCCCATACAAAAATCAAACCTTAATTATTTACCTTTCCTAATTACTGTTCCAAACGATCTCTTCAAGCCTCTTGAGGGAGGGCGAGAGTCTCGAAAAATTCGGCAGATTCCATGTACCATGGGAACCACGTTATGCGAAGCATGCGGAAAGAAGGGGACCATGTCGCAATCTTTTTATTGATTGAAACATCATGAAATGACGCTAAATATATGTACAGATGTTGCACGCACAGACATATGTTGAAAAGTTGTAGATGTTTATATAACAAGTTGTTTTCATTTGTGCAACGATGCCAACTAGAACATGCGCATTAGACACACCGGAAGCTTATATGAAGCGCTGATGCTCGCGAAGATACTGGCCCTTGATACTGCTATATAAATCAACTTCAGCGCATGAGAACTAACCACTATTGGCGTTAAGTCGACGTGACGGCTGTATCAAAGGAGTGCACATAAAATGTTTTTAAAATCGAGTAGGCAGCACTGCAGCCACTATTGACATGTAACGAAGATTAGCGTCAATTTGAAAAGTAGTTCCAAGACCTGGTGTAACTCTGTGGTAAAGTGCTTCATTGCCACGCAGAATGCTTGGGTTTGGTTCAAGGTGACACCCTCACATTTATTCTTTGCATTCGTCAGGTTGAGGCTACCAATTTCAGGTATTTCTTAACGCTTGTGCGTTAAAATTGCCCGTGTGTGTTCTCGTCGTTGCTCGGTAGATGCTCAGAGGCAATCATCTGTGGTACATATACGCATATCAGTGACACATACTCGCCCTTAGGTATGTGCCACTATGTGGCCGGGAATGTTTGACGACGTACGTGACGAGATTGTGACAATATTCAATCCTTTACTAGCGCGTCATATTCGTCAAGCCATCTTACCCTGCCATTCCAATTTTGGTTCGCGCCAAGGTAAGGCGATAACCACGAGAGCACCCAAATGTGAGCGAATAGATAGATAGATAGATAGATAGATAGAGAGATAGATAGATAGATAGATAGATAGATAGATAGATACGCTCAGTTGCCGAAGCTCGCTAAGAAATGGTTCGCTTTAAAAAATTGTTTATTTATTATTCTATTGTCACGAAAGTTACCTTGCATGCGTAACATGAAACGGAGATTTCAAGTCTGCCAACAGATTTCAAATATCTCATTTAGAAAAGAATAATTACAGACTTTCACTATATATTCAGGTAATCTCTAGCGGGTAGTTAGGATAATTCGCAAAAAATTGGATTTCAAAACTACGTATTTCCTGTAAAAGGTTCATCCCATAGGCTAAACCACACTGGACAACACTTCTATTTCTTTGATCAGAAATACTTTTTCAATTTGGAAGGTAAAAATTGGGTTTTAGTAATGAGCTGGTATATATTATATATTTACAATGCTATCAGTATTTAAAGAAAAAGAAAAGGTTTAGCCTGTAGTTCAAGTGCTGCCAAAACTAATGGTACCAAGTGTGTTTAGAATTTCCACAGAAACTTGCTTAAAACATTCATAAGGCAGATTCACTTCATAAAGCTAATAATTTCAAGAAAATTACGTTTTTAGTTTTAAAATAGTTGTAATTTCTTTTATTGGGCTTTTTTTCAAGAGAAATTGTATTTAGTCATAATATAAAACTTTTCAGAACAGACTTTCGACTATAGAAACCTCACATTGCAATTATTGAAAGTCAGCATTATTTTACAATAATGTGCTATTTTAAGGCCTTCCTTCCTCCTTAAGATGTCTGCCGCCGCAAAAATAGCAACTGTGAAGAAACAGAGCAGATAGCGTCTTATGCTAATTCTTAAACAATATTGGACACATTTTCTTAAACACGCTTTGTATGTCAGTCTGAGGCTGCCAAGGCCAGTGCTGCCATTTGTCTAACACGCAGCTGCGATACGTTTGATCGTCTACAGGTGGTATATTTTCTTGTTGCTGTTATTGCGGTTGTTGTTGTCGTCATCAGCGATGAAAGAACATATTTTTATTTCTTTCATTTTATTTTAGACAACCCGTATACACAGTTTGCTCGTGTTAATGTAGCGTGAGCCCTAAATGCTTATCGGTCACAATTTTTTTTTACCTTTTGTACTACACTGCATTTTACGGACTGTATTAACAGCATCAATGCCCTCGGTCATAACTCCATAGCAGTTTAGTATTAAAAACCAGCAATCAAACAATTCCCAGTTTAGATATTCCTTCCAGCAGGAATGGATAACTCGACAACTTCTTGAAAGAGGAGTATGAGTTGCTCTCATCCGGCACCAATAAAAACTTGACACGCGAATGATTTGACTGCAGCGATCTCATCTCTTGTCCTCTAGTTTCTATAACCATGCTTTCACGCTTGATGGTGCAGCGCTAGATGCCAGAGGAGAATACTCATAATTCCCTGCCGACACGTGCACATGCAGATTTTTCGGTACTGTTTATGGTAGTGCTCTTACCAACACGATATTTTTCTGCAGCATTACATTTTAGTTCTTCATTAAATGCCTGCCTTTCATGTCGTACAATCCCTTGCAACTAGTAGGAATGTGGAATCAAGCTCAAAAGCAGTTCAAGTGGCCGTATGATCCAGAGGGACTAATGGATAATAGACGCTATTGTTTGCCGTAGTTACTGCATAAGCATCTTGGGTAGGATGCAGCTTACTATTATTACAACACTCTTGACATTTATAATTATTTACTAAAGCGCATTGTGGCATCAAACCAATATAATTGGTATCAATTTAAAGCTTTAATAGTTACATTCAAAGAACTTGAGAACTGAGGGAATATGGTTACATTGTAAATGAGTCAATGTGGCTGTAAGGAGCAAAATGCAATTACCCTAATAGCCTGACTCCTAAAGACTTGCGGAGTGTGCAAACGCATTGCAATACACGTGTTTTTTTAGCGAGTAATCTACAAAATTCTTCGAGAAATCATGACTTAGAAGTATCAGATAAAAGTCCTTGACTGCTAGATTCGTGCAAGTTCTAAGAAGTATCCAAATGTTGCACTTCATCTTTTGTTGTCTCTTGAAGTGTTTGTTAGCAAATTTCGGATTCCAACTTAGCGCCTCCACACGGTTACGTGAGATATTGGTACAGATTATACTAGTGTTAAGAGGGACAGAAGGAATAATAATTAGGGCTAAGGGTACACAACAAAGTTTCTTTTGGATCAGTTTGTTTCAACTTTGTTTGTACGGTTCCATCTCTGCGTGCTGTGCAAGTCGTAAAATATTAGAGTTGACGAGAAGCATTTGTGAGCGCCTATACGTGTAGTACCACCAGCATAAATTAGAAGTTTGAAGACCGTTAAACAGGTCCTTAACATATATTGCATCTATAACATATATAGTACAACATGGTAATACCTGTATGCCTTTCAGAATGAACCCCCAGGAACTCCACTACTCATGTGCCTTGTATTCATTCAATCAATACACGAAATGCTTATCGTGTGTGTTTTGTATTTTAAGCTGTTGTAGTGGCTTGATTGTTTGTAATATATAGTTAAACCCTTTTCATTTATATATCAAGATTTTTATTTTTTTCTCTAAGACGTTACTAAAGTCAACAAAACAAGAAGCCAAATACCAACGGCCAAGCTGTTCGGTAACTGCAACAAGGTCAAGTCTGAGCAAATAATCTAGGTGAATGGCGTATTGAAATGGTGAAGTGAAAGAATACTTCATTTTTAAAGCAATAATTGAGCTGTTTTTATGTAGCTCAAAAACTACTTTGCTAAGAGCAGGTAGAACACTGACGAAGAGATATTTCATTAATCATGAGCGATCATTCTTGCTGGCAATGGTATTGATAAGTCCTT
Organism: Rhipicephalus microplus; assembly: GCF_043290135.1. NCBI lineage: Eukaryota > Metazoa > Arthropoda > Arachnida > Ixodida > Ixodidae > Rhipicephalus > Rhipicephalus microplus. The sequence goes on along the minus strand of NC_134710.1, from coordinate 421,930,812 downwards.
GTATAAGCTTACACGAGAGTATGCCTGATCTAAAATTTACGTTCATTGTATATGCAAGATTGGTAAATACTAAGTATGCAGTTTATTTTATATGATATGGATCAAAATTGTCAATGCGGGGCTTGACTACGTCTATGTTTGTGTTTTACATGAACACTTCATAATATTGATGCGTGTGTACTGGTGGACAAAAACGACGATGAGAGAATTTGGCGGCCACCAGGTAGTGGAGCTCTGGTAGGCCGAGGGCAAAGAAGGTGATCTTGCTGTTTGGCTGCTGAGAATCGCTGTGTCAACGTCTATCTGCCTTTTGTTCGCGTTGTACCAAGACACTGGCGGAGGTACTGGACCTCAACCCTGCCTAATGCTCCATACTCCCTCTGGGAGCCGTTCATATAGCCGGGACGCATTGCCACCTATTGCAACCTACGTGCACCGGTTCAGTCGGCGGCTGATAGGCCACGCACCAGATTTCACTCCTTCACCTGAACGTCGCAGGCACCGCTTACCTCACCAAATGGCTAATGCCAGTCCGCAACAGGCGTCCAAGGCCCCCCGCCGACACACCCTTCATACGTAACCATCTTTCCATGGCTGGCTCCTTATCACTTTAGTGGCGGCAGCCATGAAGACGTTGACGACTAGCTTGAGCACTATGAGCGTGTTGCCAAGATTAATCTGTGGTCTTAACAAAAGAAGCTCTCACGTGCCTATTTCTACCTTGATTGTGGTACAAAAATTTGGTATGAGAACAGAGGCTCAGACGTCTACCGCTACAAAGAACAGACACATTACGCACAATCAATCGACGTCCAGTACGCTTCAATTGCGGAGATGCAGGTCATATTGCCCGTCATTGCTGGCACCACAGTGATTTGTTCCGCCCTCTTCGAACATGGTCTGATGGTGGAGACGCGAACGACAAATATATACCTCGCCGGGTGGATACATATCATGCCGGGAAGACGCCTCTTTCCAAGGAGCCCGTCCTCACTTTTACAACTACCTTACTCCTGACGAGGAGGCAATTATTACCTACTCACCAGCCACGTTTGGGACGTCGATCCCGCTCTCCTTCTCGAGCGCGTTCGCCTCCGTCACACCAACGTACTTCCGCAGACCTTAACGCAGAAAGGTCACCCAGCCCGCGCCGAGAAAACAGAGCGGCGACATCCGGGGGTAAGGTTGCAGGCCGTGAAGATGACGGTGAAAAGCGCCCAATACACGACGCTCTAAAGCCGTCAAGACGAGAGCGACGACATTGTGACCGCCGACCTTAGAGTTTTTCTTGACGGCCAGATAGTGATAGCCTTAGTCGACACCGATTCCGACTTTTCTATTATCAGTCAGGACCTCACCGTCCGCCTCAAGAAAGTGAGGACGTGGTGGACAGGCCTTCAAATAAGGACGGCAGGTGGTCAGTTATTGATGCCCTCTGGAAGATGCACAGCGAGAATCGCCATAAGAAGTTCTTCGTTCGTTGCGTCGTTCGTCGTTTTCGCCGCAAGCTGCAAGGATCTAATTACTGGTATAGACTTCTTACGAGAATACGGCGCCGTCATAAATATCCCCGACAGTTTGATTGCGTTCTGCAACAGTTCGGGCACGCCTGATTGTCCACAGGCGTACCCAAACCGATTGCGTCCAACTGATGACGATGTGGTTCTCCTCCTCGGTCATTAACGCTTGTTTCTGTGGCAGCCGCTGTCCAGTTTTACGGCGAAGGAGTTGCAGACCAAATAAGCTCGCTCCTCCTCAGACACAGCATTTCCGTCGCAAGAGGTATTGTCAGTGTCGCCGCTGGACGCACGGACATCCTTCTGACAAATTTTAGTGGTGAGCGCCTGCACCTTCCAAAAGACATCGCCGTCGCTTATTTCGACGATATCACAGACGCAGAAGGCTGCTTGGCAGTAGTCGATGAGGCGCCAAAACTTGATTCAACCCCAGTTCTCCACGTTAGCACTACTTTGTTTAAGGAGGAGCGAAAGAGGCTTCTTGAGCTATTGGCCGAATTCAAAGACTGCTTTCCGACAACATCTAGAGTTGGCCGCACGCCTCTAACCGGTTCTTCGGCAGTGGGCACAGCGATACGGAAAGAGCAATGCTGCCAACAGAGTGGGCACGGCGATACGGCAGGAGCAATGCTGCTAACAAAGTCGACGCTGTTTTTTGTCCAGGCCTTTCTGCTCGTCTCCGCCGTCGCATTATCGACTGCCGGCACATGCTCAGAGCTCAAAATGGGTGATAGCGTGCATGTCTCTGGCTTTCAGCGCTGTCCCTTACCTCCGGATGAGACCGTTCTGCGCAGAATCACCAGCACTCACTTGCCCTTCCCGTCATCAACGACGTCACAAGATCTGCTTATAAAAGAAAGTCTGCAATGGTTCTTCTGCAGTGGGCACGGCGATACGGCAAGAGCAATGCTGCTAACAAAGTTGATGCTGTGTTTTGTCTAGGTTTGTTCTAATTCATCTAACATACGAAGTGACGAGCAAACGTTATTCGTTGTGCCGTGCCGATGGACATGTGTTCTGATGGCGTATAGTTGCTTGTGTGCTTGTAAACTAATTTTATGTGGGGATGTTGAGGAAAATCCCGGACCTACTGTCGAGGAAATGCTTAAGAAACTTTAAAGTGGCCAATCGCCAATACTTGGAGAAATTTCCGATATAAGGAGTAGACTAGTAGTTACCTAAACTACAGTAAATGCCTTCAGCAATCGCTGGAATGAGTTTGACAAAATGATTGCAGACATTCGCGACAAATCTTCGCAGATCGAAACTCTCCAGAACAAAATCGTTTTACTTGAGCAAAGGCTAGGCCATCGGGCTGAAAAAATTACTGATTTCGAGGACCGTAGTCGTAGATCTAACCTCGTCATTTATGGCATTCAGGAACAAAGCGCAGAGGATGAACAAATGTTAAGAGAGAATGTGATTTCGGATCTATTTGGCAGAAAATTGGGACACAATTGCAAATCAGTGGCGAGAATTCACCGTCTTGGAACGAGTCACCAAATTATGCCATTCATTGTCTATTTCCAAGACTTTACAGAAAACGAGACCATAGTTCGGAATGCAAGAAAATTGAAAGGCACTAATATATTGATTAGTAATGACTACAGTTCTTCGACACGACATAAGCGACGGCTTCGGTGGCAGTCCAGGAAAGAAGAAAGGGAAAACGGCAAGAAGGTGACTCTTATTTATGACAAACTAAAAGTAGATGGCGTACTTCACATGTGGGATGAAGACAGAAACGATCGAGCAGTTCTTGCACCGAAGGCAATTACGCGCGTTAGCGCGGAGGCAGGGAGCAAATCTATGAAACTCAGCCAGAACACGAGGTCAAATGCTCTTTGAAACCATGCATGAGCGAGGCCGAATTGTCTCAGAATACTTAATCTTAATGCTCGTAGCATAATGAACAAAACAAATGAAATCAAGTGCCTCCTTCTTAGCCACGATCCCAATATCACGATAATAAAGAAAACTTGGCTGCATGATGGCGTGCCAGACGTAGTAATAGTTGACAAACCGCACCATATTTTCTGTCGTGATCGCCGTAACGGGGAGGTGGCGTCGCAGTTATCTTGAAAAACACACTATCAGCCGCATTACTACCGCAAATAGAAAATCATGAAAGTCTTTTTGTAAAGATAAACTGCTGGGGACATGCACTTACACTGTGTGCGGTCTACAGACCTCCGTCTTTGCCCCCTAAATTCTTGATGTCCTTATCTGATTACATGACGATGAACGTTTGCGGAACACTAATTATGGCTGGGGATTTTAATCTGCCATCAATCAATTGGGCTTGCAGCACTACGTTTCACTTGCTCGACAACACGTTACAAGATATAATGCTGACAAGTAACTTGGTTCAAGTTGTTCATGAAACCACCGGTGAGTCTGAAGGGGGCGGAGCAATTATAGAGCTTATATTTGTCAGCAGAAGCATTGCTGATTATGCTGTTCGTGTAGAGAATGGTATATCAGACCATAAGTTAGTTCTTTTTTTTGCACCCTAAATAACTGCGTGAAAACTCGGCCAAAAAGCAAAACTGTCAAAAACTTTCATCAGGCGAATGATGACACTATTCTCGACGAGCTGTTGGAACCAGCAGATACTTTGCGCGACCATGATGGTATTACTTTGTGAAATACGTTTAAAGCAACTGTGCAAAAGTGCATTGAAAATTTTGTTCCTACGAGGCGTATTAAGTCAGATCGACACAGCCCCTGGGTTGATAGAAACATTATTCATTTGAAGTGCAAGCTTGAACGAGAAAAGAAAAAAAAAAAGGTCACGAATAATGAATCGCTACTTAAACTTCGAGAATAATTACACCGTGTGCTCTCTTGCGCAAAAAACAAATATTTTGAGGTTACATTGCCTACTTTTATCAAAGCAAATCCTCAAAAGATGTGGCGTTTTCTCGGCTCAAAATCTAAACAAATAGACAAAATAAAAGAAGCGGATGTGCTTATAACGAAACCTAGTGGCATAGCTAACGTGTTGAATGAATACTTCAATTCTGTATTCTCTCCAGCCGAAAGCAGCGTCCAGTCATTCGGGCCATCAAATTTTGACGTTAACTTTATATCTGTAGAATGTGTCTTTTCTCTCTTAGTGAACCTTAAAGAAAGATCTTCAGGTGGCCCAGACAACATTCCCAATGCTTTTTGCGCAGGTATGCTGAGCCTGTGTCATACATTCTCACTCCGATTTTTCGTTCCTGTTTGAAGCTAGCCATCGATCCAGATGACTGGCGTGCCACCCGTGTAGTGGTAGTTCACAAAAAAAGGAGAGCGCTTAAAAAAAGAAAACTATCGGTCGATATTCCTGACGTCTTCCTGCTGCAAAATACTTGAACACATACTCGTACATTTCATAACCAATTTTCTTGAACACAATGAGTTGCTATCTGATCACTAACATGGATTTCGTAAAACCCTTTCAACAATCACTCAGCTTACAACCACTATTCACGAGGTTGCTTTAACCCTCAATTTGACTGGTCAGATTGATTTAACCTTTTTTGGATTTTGGCGAAGCCTTTGACCGTGTGTCCCACAGTAAACTTCTAAACAAACTTGAAAGATTTGGCCTACCATCTTTTATTATAAATTGGATAAAACAGTACTTATGCAAACGATTTTGGTTTGTTGATGATGTTACTCGATACTCATCCACGCGCTTGCCAGTTACGTCTGGTGTGCCTCAGGGAAGCGCCTTTGGACCAATTCGTTTTCTCATGTATGTGAACGATACAACCGCGGCTGTGTGTCCTGATGTGCAAATTAGGCTGTTTGCTGATGATTGTTTGATTTTCAAAAAAGTAACATGCAAAAATGATCAAATTTTTTTTAAACTATAGTCAAGCAAAAATCCATGAATGGTGCACAACATGGTCAATGTCCCTGAATTCCGAGAAAACTGTACTGCTGCGCGTGAGCAATAAAAGACAACATTTTTATACACGTATAAAATTAATACTGACAGCGTCGCAGAAGCCACGGAGTACAAATATTTGGCATTGACGATCTCCAACAAACTCACTTGGTCCTTCTACATCGAAAACATCTGTACAACAGGTACTCGCAAACTTGGCCTACTTAGGCACAGACTGAAAAACGCGCCCCCCTCCCGCCAATGCAAAGCTTCTCGCCTACAAAACATATGTTTTGCCTAAAGTTCAATACGCTTGCGTAATTTGGGATCCCCACTACAAAAAAGATAAGCACAGGCTCGAGATGGTACAGAGGCAAGCAGTTCGCTTCATATTCAACAAAGATAAGAGAACAGATTCACCATCATCTTTAATGCTGTCGAATAAGATTCTAACCTTAGAGCTTCGCAGGAAAATATCAAGGCTTACATTTTTATTTAGGCTTTATCACAACAGACTTAATGTGAATGTTCCTGCATTTATTCAGCCATTTTTGTCACGTACATAGAGAAATCGACATGCACATAATCTACTTCCTTAGCAAACGCGCACAAGTTTTTTTAAGTTTTCTTTTTTTTCTGCAAACCAATTCTGATTGAAATGCACTGCCTTAAAATTTTGTTTCTTTAAAATCTGCAAGTGCATTTGAAAGTGCGCTACTTATTGATTTGGACACGCAGTAAACCAGTGAATGTTCATCGCTTTCAGTTTTACATTTCGTCGTTTTTTCACTACGTGATTTATCGATGCAGTGTTACTTCATTATTTGCAAATACAGCATTTACGCACACGACATACTCCGGGAAGTGTTCTTTTTTGTTTACTTTTACACTTCTTACAGTGTGCGTCACTCACTTAAGAACTGTTTTATTTATTTTGAGAATCTGCGCTGGTAATACTTCTAGATATGCCGTAAGATTGCTTTGTTTCCCTTTTCTGAGAGCTTGTGTAGCTTACGGCTCCATTTGTGCCTGTAAATTTGAAACTGTATTTTCCCATCTGCATGGTCCTTTGTGACCGCAGTATACTGTAAATAAATAAATCAATAAGTAAAGCAAGCGTCAGATAATTACTGAGGACAAGGCGATACCAGTTCACCAAAACACTTATAGCGTGGCTCCAAAGGAACGCGTAGTAATACCAGAGCAAGTCGACAAAATGCTAGAAGATGACGTCATTCAGGCCTCAAAAAGCCCCTGGGCGTCACCTGTAGTCTTTGTTAAAAAAAGACGACAGCCTGCGCTTTTGTGCAGATTTCAGAAAGCTCAATCAGGTGACAAAGAGAGATGTGTATCCACTTCCTTGTATGCATGACTCTCTCGAATGACTTCGACATGCTCGTTACTTTTCATCGATGGACTTGAGGAGTGGATATTGGCAAATCGAGGTAGCTACAAAAGATCGCGAAAAGACTGCTTTTGTGACACCAGATGGCTTATATGATTTAAAGGTTTGCTCTTTAGTTTATGCTCAGCGCCTGTTACCTTTCAAAGACTCATGGATACCGTGCTTTTTGGGTTAAATTGGAAAGCCTGCTTGGTCTACCTTGATGATGTCATAGTTTTTGCCGCAACATTTCACCAGCACCTTAAAGGCTTGAGGTAGTTTTACAAGCAATATGGTCCGCGGGCTTGACGTTGAAGCCTGAAAAGTGCCACTTTTCCTATGAATAATTGCAATTTTTTGGCCACGTTGTCAGTCCCGTAGACGTTCGTGCTGATCCTGAAAAACCAGAGCCGTTGCGCCATTCCCCATGCCGACTGGTAAGAAGGCTATCCGACAAATCCTCAGCCTATGTGCGTATTATAGGCTAATCATTGTGGACTTCGCACGCATTGCTTCACCGTTAACCCACCTCGCGAGAGGAGACGTTGCTTTCCAATGGACCAACGAAGAGGAAGCTGCTTTTAGAACTGGTGCCATGTCCCCCCATTAAATTTTTACTTACACAGAGCTGGTGTGACACTTTCTCCCTTTGTCCGTTCTGCGAAGAATCAGAAACTATTGAACATTATTTTGGCTCATGTTGTAACTATGCATTAATTAGGAAACGACTTTTAGATATTCCATTTGCGAAGCTAGGTTTAAATTTAACCACAGAAAATGTTCTAAGTTTTGGTGCCTCTGTTTTGGGGAATCGCCACAGAGATGCATTCGATGCGGTGTGTAATTTTATTCAAGACTCTAAACGTTTTTCAACATAAAGCCCACGTTAACAGATACTAAAAAAAAACTGGGTCGAAAAGTAATTTTCAATTCTGGATAAATCCATGACATAGCAGAATAATCGGGTTTAGCAAAACCAGCTGTCTGGTCGGCTCCCAAAATCAAGTTGTAGCCATTAGTGTCTATTTTCTTGTTGATTCTTTTTTCTCTATCTAAATCTGTGGTTTCTTTCTTTTTTTTAACATACTGTCTTGACTATACAACTCCCCCCTTTTTTTTTCGTTGTAAGCAATAATGCAGTTATCGTCTATATAAGACTATATGTTCTCTTGGCCAATCCCCCAGAGTAGGTACGAGCCATGGATTAGAGGATACAATCAAAAATCAACAATCAACAATCAACAACCTGCGCCAGCGATTACAGGCGCCTCCAGTGCTTGCCCACTTTGATGAGAAAGCCTCAAAGATGCTGCACACTGATACCAGCAATATTGGTCTGGGAGCTGTGCTTGTGCAGCTGCAAGAAGGCACAGAAAGAGTAATCACCTATGAAGCCGAACACTAACACGCGCCGAGGCGAATCACTCCACGACTGAGAAAAAATGCCTCGCCGTGGTATGGGCGGTCACAAAATTTCGCGCGTGTTTATACGGCCGCCCTTTAAAAGCCATCAGCGACCAGCATTTGTTGTGTTGATTGACGAATCCTAAAGATCCTACCGGACGATTAGTGCGTTGGAATCTCAGGCTGTAGAAGTACGACATGACGGTCATACACAAGTCAGGAAACCGCCATATGGACGCCGACTGTCAATCCCGCTCACCCATTGAATCGGCAACTCTACCCGATGAGGAGGAAACAGCGTTCCCCGGCGTGCTCGACACGAACGCCATTGCATAGCAACAGCGAGGTGACCCTGAATTACTAACCCTAGTTATTACCTGGAGGGAACATCTCGGAAGGCACCAACTGTTTTCGTTAGAGCACTGTCATTTTGCTTAGGGGCCGGAATACTATACAAAAGAAACTTCTCTTCGACAGGATCTGCCTATTCGCTCGTCATCCCAGCAGCTCTTTGCTCCGAAGTACTCGAACCATCTCTGTTTTACAGAGATCTGTACAGTAGCCGTGACAACCACGGCCTTAATACTATAAGAACTAGCAGTAACCCAGATTACACCCCACCAGTAATGATAGAAGAAGTCAGGAAAGCTTTGGAGAGCATGCAAAGGGGCAAAGCTGCTGGTGAGGATCAGGTAACATCAGATCTGCTGAAAGATGGAGGACAGATTGTGTTAGAAAAACTAGCCACCCTGTTTACGAGGTGTCTCCTGACGGGAAGAGTACCAGAGTCTTGGAAGAACGCTAACATCATCTTAATACATAAGAAAGGAGATGACAAGGACTTGAAGAATTACAGGCCGATCAGCTTGCTCTCTGTAGTATACAAGCTATTTACAAAGGTAATTGCTAACAGAGTAAAGAAAACATTAGAATTCAATCAACCAAAGGAACAAGCAGGATTTCGAACAGGCTACTCAACAATTGACCACATTCATACTATCAATCAGGTAATAGAGAAATGCTCAGAGTATAACCAACCCCTATACATAGCCTTCATAGATTACGAGAAAGCGTTTGATTCAGTAGAAATATCAGCCGTCATGCAAACACTGCGGAATCAGGGCGTAGATGAAGTATATATAAACATTCTGGAAGAAATCTACAGGGGATCAACTGCTACCATAGTGCTTCATAAAGAAAGCAACAGAATACCAATCAAGAAGTGTGTAAGGCAGGGGGACACAATTTCCCCAATGCTATTTACCGCGTGCTTGCAGGAGGTTTTCAGAAGCCTAGAATGGGAACAGTTAGGGATAAGAGTCAATGGAGAATACCTTAGTAACCTGCGCTTCGCCGATGACATTGCATTGCTGAGTAACTTGGGGGACGAATTGCAACTCATGATTACGGAGCTAGACAAGGAGAGCAGAAAGGTGGGTCTTAAAATTAATCTGCAGAAAACGAAAGTAATGTACAACAACCCCGGCAAGGAGCAGCGCTTCGAGATAGGTAATAGTGCACTTGAAGTTGTAAAACACTATGTCTACTTAGGGCAGGTAATAACCGCAGAGCCGAACCACGAGACTGAAGTAACTAGAAGAATAAGAATGGGGTGGAGCACATTTGGCAAGCACTGTCAAATTATGACAGGTAGTTTGCCACTATCCCTCAAGAGGAAGGTATATAACAGCTGTATCTTGCCGGTACTTAGCTACGGAGCAGAAACCTGGAGACTTACAAAGAGGGTTCAGCTTAAATTGAGGACGACGCAGCGAGCAATGGAAAGAAAAATGGTAGGTGTAACCTTAAGAGACAAGAAGAGAGCAGAGTGGATTAGGGAACAAACGGGGGTTAAGGACATCATAGCTGAAATCAAGAAGAAGAAATGGACATGGGCAGGGCATGTAGCGCGTAGACAGGATAACCGCTGGTCATTAAGGGTAACTGACTGGATTCCCAGAGAAGGGAAGCGGGTTAGGGGGAGACAGAAGGTTAGGTGGGCAGATGAGATAAAGAAGTTTGCGGGTATAAATTGGCAGCAGCAAGCACAGGACCGGGTTAACTGGCGGAACATGGGAGAGGCCTTTGTCCTGCAGTGGACGTAGTCAGGCTGATGATGATGATGATGACTCGAACCATGCCACAACGAGGTGAATTCAGGCAACTTAGGTTACACGAAAACGTTTGCCAGTGTACGGCAACGGTACTACTGGCCAAGACTGACCATAGCCGTAAAGCACCATGTTCATACTTGCCTCGACTGCCGGCGATGGAAGTCACCGCCGACTAAACCAGCTGGCATCCTGCAGCCCGTGCAGGTCCCAAGAACACCACTCGACCAGAGTGGCATAGATATTTCGGGCCCACTTGCTACTTCTACTGCCGGGAACCGCTGGGTTATCGTCGCGACGATTACCTTACGCGTTATGCTGAAACAAAGGCTATCCAGAGAGGTAAAGCAGCGGAGGTTGCACAATTTTTTATCGAGAATGTTGTCCTGAAGCATGGTGCACCAAGCGTCATAATCACAGACAGGGCAACCGCATTTACAGAGCGTCTGAACAAAATAATTTAAGACATGCTTTGAATGTACGTGGACCTCGAACACAAAAACTTGGACGAAATCTTCCCATATATCACGTTTGCATACAACACGGCCAAGCAAGAAACAACCCAAATGACCCCGTTCAGCCTAATTGATGTTAGATGTGATGCTAGCGCACGAATGTCACGACGTTGACCCGAACGCCGAGATGTTTACAGAACGAGTGGAAGAAGCAAGACAACTAGCACGCTTGCGAATCCAGCAGTAGCAAGAGAAGGACGCAGGCCACTACAATGCTTGCCGCTGAACAGTCGTTTATCAGACCGGTGACAGAGTATGCGTTTGGACGCCCATACGAAAACGAGGACTCTCCGAAAAGCTGCTAAGGAGATACATTGGGCCATATCTAGTACTGCGACGACTCAGTGATATACTTACGAGGTCGTTTTCGACAGTTCGTGTAGTGCGAGGTATCGGCAGCAACATCCTGAACTAGTTTACGCAGTACGCATAGAGCCTTATGCCAGGTAGTGACTGCGCAAGACATTTTTTACATATACAAACTGCACTACTGATTTAGCATCAGGGCGATGCTCTTTAGAAGGGGGGCAAATGACGCGTGCGTACTGGTGGACAAAAACGACAATACGGGGATTTGGCGGACACCAGGTAGTGGAGCTCTGGCTTGTCGAGGACAAGGAAGGTAATCTTACTGTTCGGCTGCTGATAATCGCTGTGTCAACGTCTATCTGCCTTTGGTTTGTGTTTTTCCACGACAATATTTTGTCGGACGTTAGACAAAGGGCATCTCACCTTGGGAAGGACGCGGAACAAGTGATTTTGGGTTGCTGGCAAAGCAAGCGTCAAGAATTGCGCCAGCGATTCTCCCGCACTTCTTCCCAAATATCTCGATGTTTTGTTTCTGTTATAATTTCCAGCTTCTTTCTTTTCTATTTAGATAATGATTGACCATGCACCTCGTATTTTACCTGTTGTACTATAATTCATTTTGATAGTATTTCTTTTCAGCCGCTTTTCATGCGATAACTAATTAAAGAAAGACACAGAGATGTGTTTAAACAGGCCCCCTCAAGACCACCTTAAGGCTTCTCTTCCTTACGTGCTTATTTGGTGCCAACTGACTTTAATTACATCCAGTTGTAATGTTTTTCATCGTGGGAGCATAAATCCTCATGGCAGTATTTCGTTGCCAGACGTATTTTCTTAAGATCCCAGGAAATTGCAACTTACTCATTTCCTGTATAAATTTTCTAGGTTGTCATAAAATAGGCTGCAATAACTTGATTGGAGCGACTTGTTTTATCTACTCAGGGCACATAGAAAGCGCACACTCCGAAACTGAAATAAGTGCATACCCCACATCAGCGTCAATTATATCGCAGGAGTTGCATTTGTATTCAAAAGTAGTGCTTTTAGTTACACAAAAAACAATATGCTAGTTTCAATTTAATTGTAAAATATGTGCCAGTTTGTTTCAAATCATCCTATTTTATTTATTTACATCACCTAAGGACCTGGCAGGGCAGTACAAAGGGGAGATTAGGAAGATTTTCAGCAAGTGTAAAATACTAAAAATGTTCAGAAGCTTTATTATATAAAGCGTAAATGAAAAGAAATACACACAGCAGCAGTGATAAGGAAAAAAAGCATTTATATAAACTCTGCAGAAGAAAAGGTACGTTAATAAAAATACATTAGGCTCCAGGTAACCAAGTTTAGGCGCAAATAACACACAAAACTATTCAAGTAATTCACATGACCAACTCAACCGCATAACTAGATTAATCGATTGGAAGTTCTAAGAACACTTTTAACGCTTTCAGAAAGGGTGAAGGTTCTGTGAGATTGGCTATATCAGCTGGCCAGGCATTCTAGTTAGTTATCGACAGGGCTAAGGCCACGTTTTGGTATTTCTTGTTCTCGGGAAGATGGGATTACCTTTCATAGGGCGAACAACGCGGGCTGAAATGTGTGATGGCGAGAGAATATGCTTGCGCGCAAACTGGGAGTTGCTGCGGACGAGTTAGTGGAAATTAGATAGCCTTGCAAGTTTACGGCGCGTGGCAAGGAAGGGCAGATTAAGCGACTTCAGTAAGGAACTTACGTTTTCATACCACGTGTATGACGACGTTATGAAGCACGCAGCTTTGTTTTGAATCGATTCAACAAGGTAAGTTAAATTTTCAGTGTGAGGATGCCTTATGATTGAAGCATCCTCCAGCGATGGTCTTAACAGGGAAATGTATGAATGCAGTCTGTTTTCTTTGTTGGCAAGGTACAATCGCCTTTTGAGGGTGCGAAGTTTTTTTATTGCTACAGTTGTGATATGTTCAATGTGAGTGGTCCAGTTCAGATTGGCTGTGAAAAATGCCCCAAGTTATTTAGAGAAATGTACTGATATAATTCGATTGTTATTCATGGTGTATGTGTTATGCAAAGAGATTAGAGCAGAACTTAATTCCAAGTGCTTAGTTTTCCCTGCATTATTTCTATCTGCCACGTGTCGTACCACTCAGCCAGCCTATCGAAGTTAGATTGAAAAATGATATTATTGGCAGGGCAAGTTATTTCTTTGTAAATTACGCAGTCGTCTGCAAATAGCCAAATTTGCGAACCTGCCTTACATACTATGTGATTAATGTATATTAAGAACAAAAGAGGACCTAGAACGGAGCCTTGTGGACTACAGGATAAATTGCTAGTAGGGTAAAAGCAGTAGCTTTTTAGTTTTACAGATTGGAAGCGGTTAGTAAGAAATTTCAATATCTATTATGTTGTATTGTTTCCAAGCTTCAGATCGCGAATGTTTAGTTCTAAACATTCGTAGAGGAACCTATCAAATGCCTTTGAGAAATCAATAAAGATGGCATCGACAGGACGGGAAGGCGCAGAATGAAGGTCAGTAATTATTTCGAAATGTTGCCTTGGACATGAGAAGTAATGACGAAAACCGTGTTGGTTGTTTGGAAGCAAGTTATTTAAATTAAGATAAGCCATTATATTTGAGAATAGGATATGTTTGAGAAGTTTGCAGCATATGGACGTCAAATAGATTGGTTTGTAGTTATGGGGCTGAGTATTATCACCACATTTGAATATCGGAATTACTTCAGCAGATTTTAAGTCCTCTGGCAGACACCCTGTATCTAAACATTGTTGAAAAATTAACGCGAGCAAAGAGGCTGAGAAGTAGGAGGTTAGTTTTAAAAGCTCAACGCTAATACCATCAGGGCTGGGGCTGGTTTTAAAAGCTAAATGATCTATTGCACAAGCTACGCCGTGTGCAGTAACTGTGATAGGAGAGAATTGATTAGAGATAGTTTGCTGTGGCAAATTCAGGTTGTTATCAAGCGATCTCTCGATTGTGTGAACTTCGAAAAATGCTTAATTTTTCAGCACAGCCGGCTAAACTCAGGGTGTTGCCATCCTCTCCACAGAGTGCTGGCACTGACTCTCTTTTCTTAGGATTTACAGGGGGCTCCAGAGCTTCTTTTTAGGGTGAGTTTTGAACATGTTAGGTAGTGTGTCATTGTAGTACTTATTTTTCGCTCAAACAATTGCAGCTTCTGTTTGTTTGGAAACGTTTTTATAGTTCTGCCAGTCCTCCGACGCGTTCGTTCTCGACGCTTTAGTGTACGCTCTTTTTTTCCCTATTAAGTCATCTTATAATGTCACGGGGGAACCACGGATCGTCCGCTCTTTACGTTATTGTAATCACCCGCACACAAAGACGTTCAATTTCTTTTAATTTGTCACAAAATAAGCACCAGTTTTGTTCAGTAGATTGATTAGGAAAGTTAGATATAAATTCATCTGAAAAAGACTTTAGCAATCTATTAAGCTTACGTGTGTCTGCGCGTGCGTAAGAAATATATCGTTTCGAACGTTTGTTTTTTTTTTTGCTTGTGGAAGAGGCAGAGAGCAGTAAACTGCCCTATGACCACTTATTTCTTACAAGATCTCAACTTTAGTGCTTTCGGGATGATTGGTTAATATATGGTCTAAATTATGGCTGTCACGTGTTAGTTTCTGCACAATCTGTTGTAGATTGTTATAATGGAGAAGGTGCAGAAAGCTAAGATGTTCATGGCGATTAGGATGAGCAGGGTCAGATAAAGTGGAACAGTTGATTGAAGGATAGTTAAAGTCGCTACGAAGTATTAGAAAACAATTAGGATATTTGAGAAGAATGGCATCAATGGCTTCCTGAAGAAGCTCAACGAAATCCTGCCGGCAATCAGGGGGTCGTTAACAGGCACCAATTATGCAATAAATATGATCGAATTATGATGAACCAGACAATTTCAAGGGGGGAATCTGAGCGAAGAAGCGATGGCTGATAGATTTCTTTTATGGCAATAATAATACCACCACCTCGACAACCCATTCTATCTTTACGAAACAAAACAAACGGTGATGGAAACGAAAATTCGCTGTTCGTTACGGTCTTGGTCAACCATGATTACGTACCTACGACTATATCAGCTGAGCACGTGTACACGACGGCGTTTATTCAATCAAGCTTTTAATAAACGCTTCGAAAATTGAATAGAAGTAGTGAGACCGATTTTGACAAGTTTGGCGTATGGTGACGTGTTTTACAGGGTCATTCAGGAAGGCTTTTTTTATTTGTTGACACGATGACAACGCAATCATTTACCGAGTCGTAACAGCGTGTCGAACCATGCATCTGAAGCATTGTTTTTTTTTGTTTAGTTGTTTACTATATTTGGCAATTAATTTGGTCTGCTGCATATGCATTCTTCACCCGATTGCTCTTTTTTCAAGTTGGCCAATATATGTTTGTGCAGTATTGTTTGTCTAAAAGAAAAAGTGTAGCAGGCAACATGCATAATAGCAACCTCTGGAGTACGTACATTCAGTAATAAAGAACGCCAATTTTCAATGAAATGCAGAGCCTATAATTCTTTCAGCGACTCATTTCTTATCAAAAAGATTCTCGAACCGAATAACGCATAAAGTTTCACAGAACATTAGCGGAAACCCTTATGCGCAAATCTGTTTTGTATGCAAACCTTTGTGTATGCCGTCTTTCCTGTGCTTTAGAGGCGTTTCTAAATACACAATTTGTAGTGTCCTGCGTTTAAAAAAAATCTGTAAGTCACGCTAAGTTCATACCTTTTTGTGAAAATTGACAGTAGTTACAGGCGTAATGTCGGGCGATATTTTGAACTTTTTGTCAGATGCGCAACTAGAAGCCGCAGCTGTGGCTATTTGCTGTGTACAGCAAATAGCCACTGTAGAACTATATATAGTTCAACAGTTGCAGAAACTGGTCCGACTAGCCCAGTTACGCTCTTCATGAACATTTCCATAGTAATTTTTTTGCGTGGATTAGCCACAACTATGGCTTCCAATTGAACAGGAAGCGACTAGCCCAATAACGTATGCTTTTTGTAAATGCGCGCTCTTAAATTATTTTCAGAACTATCGGAACCATCGGCATCGCTATGCAAGGGCCATAACAGCCCTTTCCTGAAGCCGTTATTGCACTAGACTGATTTCCATGTCAATAATTGATGAAATTAGGAGGCAAGCGTTCGATGAGACCACAGCGAAATGGCACGTTTCTAGAATGAAAAATTGCTGTTTTATTGTAGCGTGTGCACTAAGTCACGCATTTCAGACTTAAATCTCGTCATAACGGTAATTCTAGAATTTCACATAACTTCACTTGCCGTCGAATCAAAACTGAACTGGGATGAAGACTTTTGCTAAATTCGAAAGCGCAGCCGGCGTTATTAACAACGAACGTGCGAGAATATCTGTCAATGAGAACATCAGTCAGCAAGTGCCTGACATCTCGAGTCAGCCTTTGTTCGTGGTTTCCTGTTGTCCGGGGGTTAGAGGGTAACCACTCGTAACGCCGTCATTGTGTGAAGTAGAAATAGATGTTAATTTGGCAGATGCTGCGCGATCACTCGCCGAAACCGCAGAATACTCATACCAACACTACCACGATCGTGATCACACCGAAGGTGATTTGACTAGTTCAAAGAAAATAAAAGCGAAAGTATTCGCCTTTACTGCGTGGTGACAGGAGCTTGCTTCTGTGTCATCCTTGCTCACCCACGTACCTTTGAGCGCGCTTGTACAGACGAGTCGAAAGCAAAGAAGAAGGACTCAAAGCGCGTGATAATGCTCGCACTTGATGGATTCGAAAAGCTTTTGTGGTGATTCATTAAGAAGGAAAACCCACAAAGTTTCTTATCCACTTCCCTGCACTCTGAGCCACAAATGACGAAAATGGGTCTGTGGTTTGTCCTTTTGGGGTGTAACTGCATTGCCACAACCAATACTCGCCAAAAAACTAACGATTTGTCTTTGCGAGAGTAACTGTCAGGGGACGAACTGCTTAGTCCTTAGTAGTTTTGAGAAACAAGTGTCAAGGAGTAAAAGTTACCACTCAATGTGAGGGTTTGACTACGTAGGGATGAACTGTTAGTCCCATTGGTTGCTCCTTCTCAAAAAAATAAATTAAAACAATTTCTGGATGAATTACAAAGAACTTCGAGGTTGGTGAATGAATTTGACGACATATACAATCAATACACAAGAAATAAATTCAGGAATAAACTACAGAAAAATTACGACAAATTACAAATGCTTCATGACTCATAACCAATAGATCAGCAGTCGCGTACGCTAACCATTACACGACACCCCGGTTCATTGCAGAATGAATCTTACTATGCCATATGTAGGCACCGTCTGGACGATGCGCATATCTGTCATGTTACTCAAGCTAGGGTTTCATATATTGAACTTAAGCCTTCAGTGTTTGGCAAGCAATCATTCGGTGATCACATTCATGATAATGCAAAATGCGTTGAATAGGTATTTCTGCGCGCGTAGTTTCATCGCTCTGTGAAGCTTGCTCGCTTTTTAGAGTACAGAGCACGGTTGGTAATGTCGTTCAGCGAAAATATCTTTTTAAAGAGAAAGGAAAAACGAAACCGTTAAAAGAAACAGCCAAGTTTATTCAGTGACTAATGTCAATTCTGCACTATCGTGCGCACACATCAATTCAGCAACCTTTATGAGAACAAAATATACGACAGCTTCCCTGCCGTCTTAGAGAGACAATGAAAGAAACGATGCTTCATTAGAATTGGTGCTGTCCACTCGATTTCACGACGCGTACACCCTTCGACAGCTGCTGAGGGTGTGTTCATAGCTACAAGATGTTGAATTTTTCCGGAAAGCACAACAGTCTCAGTGATCAATTTCCTGAAAAAGTAGTTGCAGAAGCATTCAATATTTAAAAATTGACTGTTCGTGCCCTTGTAGCAACGTACAATTGCAAAAATTAGAGGAGAATCGCTTTTTTAGAGAACCGTCATAATGCAGTGGAGCAGTTGAAAACGTGTTATGAGCTTCAAGAAGTCTGTTCTCGAGTTGATTGCTTCAAGCTTTCACTGCAATACGATTGTGAGCCCACTAATTTGTCTATGAAGCTTCCGATTCATTTTAGAGATAAAATAAAACATACCTATAGCATCCCTAAAAACGAGCGAAATCGCGGACGTGGTCACCGACTGCCTTTGTTAGCAGTGCCACGTCAAACTAAACATGCAATGACAACAGCTGACTTTCCTAAATTAGTTTTATACCTTGTAAAGATGACATTGTACAGAGTTTAGGTGAATTTTCTATTTAAAATGTGCGGAAATATCCGATGAACAACCTTTATCTGTGCTTAACTGAAAGCTAAAGAATTTTCGAACAGCTGTACTTCCTACAGCTAATGGCCACCACGTTTCGATCACCCAGCCACCACATTTGTAATTCTATAGCAGACGGGGCAGCACTCGCAACGCTGTGTAGTGCGAGCTCAATAACCATGCGGGTTTCGTGCATGAAGAACGTGAGTGTTAAACAAGCGGTGATCGTTACATATCAGCAGCACAGAGGTAAATCTCGCGGAGTGACGGCAGCCTTGTTTACACTCACTTTTCAGGCGATATCCCAATCGGCGCGCAGCGTTTCAAAAGCGTATCACTTCATTTCAGTTGGGAATCTCGTTTCCTACAGCGCAGAGATGATTCAGTGCACGACAAGAGGCAGCAATCACAACTACGTAAAAATAACACGTCCGCAACTCACCACTACACCACCGAGGGTTAGCTTGCCGGGAACACCACGCCACGCATCGATACAGCTTAAGCGCGAGCACTTTTCTTTTCAGAAAGGAAGCTTACTTTTTTGCCTATATTTATGCCATATAAACAGTATTAAATTGCTTCTTACGTAGTTGCCGTAGTTCTCACGACAATTTACACTAACTCGAATTGTTAACAGCTCATTTCTTTAGGTAACTATTTGCTTACGCGCATGCTGACTTTGGTTCGAGGCCACCTCTGTGCCGCAACTTCCACGGGAGTAAGCGTTGCTCCGTATGGTCTACAGTTCGTCCCTCTGTTTTCACACGGCTATCTCGTCTTGCAGTTAATCCTTCCAAGGACTAACTGTTGGTGGCAGGGAATAAATGCAGCACTTACTCCCATTTTGCTTCCTTTTCACTTTTTTGCGGCTTAGGATGTAACACGACTCAATGGCAAAAGCCTTTCTATGTGACTCTTTCACCGTCTACATTACATCACGAGAACGCCGGTTTCTAACAGCGAAGCTCTTTAGCAAATTTCTCCTTGTGAGTCGACCGCGGAAAACTGTCATAATCCTAACGTCTCTTTGTCACTGGGCAGTCAAGACAACTATCACCACTGACGAGTATGTGCCATAAAGATGAGTGAATCACCACTGGTCCGCTGAAAATGGGGAAGGGGATAGTTAACACAACAAATGGCGGCGAATCGGACGGCGAAATGAGAAAAGAAACGGCGGCTGCGAGAACATGCTGAAGCGATGCAAGGCCTACGCGAACGACGACGTAACCGTGGACGTATGAGAGGTGCGAACGCTCGCTTCTAGCGCAGAGGTCCCTCTTTGGTGTTGGGACATGCTTGTCGTATCTGCGGTTCAACATGGACCTGTCTGCGCTAAAAATAACCAAAAAACAATAAAGCAACTCGCATTCAAAGCCCAGCATTGACCTAGAACATCCAGATCTGCCCCTGAAACGCCTAATTTTAGTGTTTTATGTCTTGTGTGCCTTAACGCAAGCTTCGCCACTTTTCTCTCTATTTTAACTGGATTCTTTCTTACATTTCATTTGTTTTGTTCTCTTTCTTGATCTTTCTATTTTTCTTCCAATTCCTCCTCTTTCTCGCTCTCTCTTTCTGTCTCGCTCCATTTCTCGTTTGCTTCTTCTTTCTTTTTATCTTTAATTTTAATCTCTTTCTCTCTTGCTTTTTCTCTTTTTGACACACCTTGACTTCTTTTTTTATTTTTAAAACTTTTTATCTCCATTTTTCTCCATCAATCGATAGAGATAGAAAAACAAACAAAGAGTATGCTAAAAAGGAGCAAAAAAGGTCGTCCTTTTCCTCTTCCTTCCGGTTTGACATCACAAGTGCGAAGCAGCCTTATTATGATATTTTTCGTTCATAGATACTGCAATCTCCAAGAGAAGATAGCAAGTGGGAATAAAAGGGCGTAGTTTGCTTATAAGTGAACAATTATCTATCTATCCATATATATATATATATATATATATATATATATATATATATATATATATATATATATATATATATATATATATATATATATATATATATATATATATATGTATTCTTTTTTCCTGCCTTTCTTTCTTCCACTCTTCTTTCTATTTTTCTTCTTTATTTCTTTCATCTCCTGTTGCTCTCTTTCTGTCCTCGTGAGCAGCGTCACCTGGTCGCATAAGCGTTACACGCGGTTGTCTATATAGATTAGCAGATGACGATAAAAATAAAATCACAACAACGTTCGGGACACACCCGGGCACAAAGACACTATGTTTCGTCGAGAGCCAAACCAAAATTGTTTATACATAAAAAACGACGTAAGTTAAGCAAGTCTGCATACAGATGAAGACCTCTGCTAAATACTTAAAGCCGGCCCCCATTGAAACTGCAAAAAAAAAAAAAACATTTCTCCAAGAGAGCCAGAAACGTGGTAGGGCAGCCACACCAATGTCGGTTCGAGTGTGAATTGAAATGCATTTGTGCAAGAAAAGGATGGATACAGGAGCGAGTGTTTTTTTTCCTCCTCGTACTCTCATTCTCCCCGTACATGTGGATCGTGAGACTGCCGAGGAGGCGGAATATAAAAAATACGGGGCTTACATTGAGAGGCGACGCAAAATCGCTCAGGGTGGGTAATGAGACGTGATGAAATCCGAGGAACCCGAGCTGCAACCCCACTCCGGCTTTTACGCTACGCTTTTTCCTTCATACTTCTACTTCGCTTCGCTCTATATCTGTGCGCTGGACGCTGTAAAGTTCGCCGCGCGCACTATCTTTATTATTTCGCCACCGCCTCCAAACCTTTCTTCTACTTTTGTTTTCTTCCCCCCTCCAACCAGTGCTGAAACCATCTTCTTGTTAAATTTTCTCTTACACTCTCGCACTTTCACGCCAGCCTGCCTAACCCCTCGTCCTTCCCACTTCCTC
Organism: Rhipicephalus microplus; assembly: GCF_043290135.1. Lineage (NCBI taxonomy): Eukaryota > Metazoa > Arthropoda > Arachnida > Ixodida > Ixodidae > Rhipicephalus > Rhipicephalus microplus. The sequence goes on along the minus strand of NC_134710.1, from coordinate 421,909,484 downwards.
TGCTTTCGTATTTGCAATGTATTACGCGTTTGAACTGCGTGATTCGGTTAGCTACGCCCCCGTGGCCTTTCCCTTGACGTGCCGAGTTTCAACTTGTTCGTGTGAAGCTACGCTGCTTTGCCGATTTTTTTCAAATCTTTATTTCCCCAATGCTGCCTTTAGCAGGAGATTCGTCGCCTTCGTTCCTGCTCATTGTCTATCAAAATTTTCTGTTGCCAGCTTGTCTTCATCTGTGTGGACGAAGAGGATAGGGGGACTTTTTTGAAGATCTTTCAGATGAACAATTGATGATAAGATGGCGTTCTCCGTACACAGAGCCGAGAGAGTGTGTGCGGAGAAAATTATATTAGAGCATGACGCGCCCTGTGTTTGCCACATATAGGAGATAGTGGTGGAACTTTTGAGGAGAGGAAGAACAAAATCGAGAGTCTGAACGTTTTTCCTTAAAAAAAAAATTGCTGTTGTGCCAAAAGAAAAATGGAGCCGCGGGAAGCAGTTGTGTGAGCGATCGGGCATGTGGATGAGTGAGCTGGCGACAGAGTGCGTGACTAAGCGAATGAGCAGCAAGTAATAGTGCATGTAGAGTAGAAAAAACCAATGAAAAAGTGTACAGCATTGACCACGGACGGGGTTTCTAAAACCATGTGTAGTTACATTTTCTGTGGTTTCTTCCGTTTAGGAGCGGGGATGACGAAGGAAAGAAGGTGTTAAAATATGCGTGTAGTCTAATTACCTTTCGAACATTTGAAGGCGTCAGTGGCAAGGTGTAAAAGCAGAAAACCTATATGTCAGCGTCACAAATACATACGTTGAGTGAACCAGATATACGGAAGGATAATTGTATACATACATACATACATACATACATACATACATACATACATACATACATACATACATACATACATACATACATACACTTGTAGTTTTAATTATTTGCACCACCACTTAACCCGTCAGCTCATTGCATCTGCAATTGCCCCTGAACTCTCTTTCTGTGGCACGAGGTTGCAGCAGATTCCTTGCTACCTTTCGCGAGGAAGGCAAAATCAGAAGCCTACAACGCGTCTTTCAAACAGATATTCGATTACACATTCGCGATATGCGTAGTCCAGAAGCATTTATCTGTGACGGTGTCATCGTTTCCAAAAGTACGTACTACATATTATAAGCCCTAGTAAGTGTACAAAAGTACGCGTTTGAAATAATAGAGCAAAAGTGCATGGAGTAAGGTCCATACAGAGAAGTACTTTATTAACCCACTTCGAAAATACATGGTCTAAGCTTGACAATTTTACTGATAGGTAAGCTTATCTCCTAAAAAAGAGAAGCATAACAAGATAGCGAGGTGAAAATTGTTTGCAAATATAGCTTAATTCAAAAAAGCGCAAAGAATAAACATGCCAATATTGTTACGTTGTTGTAATGGTAAAGCAAGTATATATTCAGCTTGTGAGGATGAAACACGGGAACGGGTGATCTTGTGCCCAAGAAAAAAAGAAGTGATATAGGCGGTGCCACGATAGTACGGAGCACAGTTGTCGGTGATCGAACAACTGATCGTTGCAGAAATGGGCGACCTTGAAAAGCAATAGTATTAAAGTGATCATTTCACTGATATTGTGGGGACGCTGTCGGCGTCATTGGTTGGGAACGAAAATTTGAGATTCATACAAGTAAAGAAATAACAAAAAAATGTTATCACTTCTAACCAGGGTTTCTGCTGGCAAACAGACGTTTTACTAGAAGCCATACCTGTACTGAAAATTCCACCTGATAAAAATTTCTTTAGGAATGGTATTTAATGCGAGCACTTTCATTAACGCGTGCAGTATTACGTGGCCGAAGCATAGAAACACACCAGGCAGTGAACACGTTAACTTCGCGACAAGTGGTTGATTTACAGGCCCGTGAATTGCAAGACATTAAAACATATTTATTCATATTCATCATCATCAGCAACAGCGTGAACAATTCTAGCAGCTTCGCTAAGGCGCCTGTTGCCTGACTGAATGGTAGTGGACATTTCGACAACTTGTAAGGGAAAGAATAATGTCGTAATTGGCTACTGTCAACTGTACCTGCAATAGGAATTCTATTTTAAAAGGCTATTTTACAGGCACACGCACATTCCTTACCTCGTGGAAGGGTTCGGTTGTCCATGGGGAAGTGAAGACCAGGTCAGTGATTGAAAAGGACATCAACACAAGGTCTGCTAAGGCTATCGCCTTCTGCTCTTGAACGAAAAGCTCAAGCGTCATTCAATATATTTATATTGCATGACAGTACATTCTAGTGTTCTCCCAGATATCATGAGTTCATTGTTGGAGTATGAAAAATATCAAATTATTTATGGCAAGTCTACACTTCGTTAAACGTAAATTATGATTCTGTGTTGTTTCTATTCAGAATCAGCCCAAGCGTTTTCATGACCGTATTGATGAATTCCAGCTGCGTATATACAGCTTGCAGTTCTCGTTGCTCGGCTATTCGGCTCATACCATTTTACGAGCCATATTTTACAGCGAAAGCTGTTATGAGATCAGAACACGGGTCACGTGCTGTGCCGTAGTTGTCTTCCGCCGCCACTGTCTACAACCAGTATCGAAATAAAAATTACTCAGTAAATATAAAACACGTATACACAATGCGATTGAACACGGGTCCAATGCGTGCCAGCCCTGTATTCTACCACTGATTCACGCCAGTGCTTGGAACTCGTTTCTAAACTGGCCCTATGCAGGATTGATGTCGGGAAAGGAATCGCGTTAATATAAGTAATAAATTGCTTTATAACATCAAAAGAACAACCAGGCATCACAAAATGCGAATTTCGTGACGAGTGGGTCGTCCAATGCTTCAAACCATTTCAAAACCTTGTTTTTTTAGCTAAAAATATGGCACATGCCCACTTCAGACATAATTCTTCATCGTCCTCAGCCACTGAATAGAAAAATGCACGAAATTCTTATCAAGTGTGCAGCAGATAGCACGCTTCCCCAAAATGACGAAGAATACCTTAGTGAATGCTGGTCTGCTACATAAAAATTGTGATTATCTATGGCGTAGTGGGTACCAAGCAGTGGGCTTGTAACAGTTACCCAAAGAGTCTTTGGAAAAGTCCCTGAAAGGCCGCTGTTCTGGCTTCCGCTGTGACTGTGTTGCGCGTTTCGCGCAGGGCTGGTGCTTTTTTTTATTACGGGCACATTGTATAAACAAGGCATAAGGAATAAAATAAAAAAACTTAGCGCTGAACATTTTACTGTTCCAAAAAAACTCCATACGCCTACTGCGAAACCATGAACAAATTAATTTCAATAAAACTGTACTTTCCGAAGGAAGGACAAACTTGACTTCTCAATGATAATGAACGACATCAAAGTGGTGGCATAATGGCTAAGCGTCTGCTACCAATTTGCGAGGCACCGGGTTCGATTCTTTACCCGGGGCCGCCCAGCCGAATCAAAGGCAGAGGGACGTAGTAACTGTACCTGGCTCAATCGCATTTGTGGTACTCCCCTCGCCCGACATCTTCGAGTTAAAGGTACAAGTGGGCTTCGTGGTGGCGCTACGATGCTTAAATCGCTCGGGGGGCCGCTTAAGCTACATAGAGGCGTATGGTGAAGGACGACCTTATAGCTTTTATTATGTATGTGAAAGGCCTGAAGCAATGCGCGTGTGCTCACAATGCTCAAGAATCTGCATCTGGCATATACTCTTGACTCCCACGGGTGTGCTTGGCACTGCGGGAGCGAATGCACTGTTCCTTAACGTCTTAAAGGGTCCCTGAAACGTTTTTTTCTACATCCACTTTTAGATTATACCACTACCGTAACAAATAATTTGCACCATAATTCAAGCGAAACACCTAACATCCACTAAACAGGTATCCTCCTCTTATGATTAACACCCATTATTAACTAAATAGGTATCCTCCTCCTCTTCCACCTTTCACCCTCAACTGCCCGCAACTCTTGTTCTGAGCACTCGGGCCAAAGCCTCGCCTTCTGGAGCCTGCGTCAGAATGTGACGTGAGACGCTTGCGTGAAATTGTCTCGTCTACTTCCGGTAAGTCGAAGCCGGAGAGGGAGCCACTGGAGGTCAGGCGCTGGACCGCTGCTGGGCTGATCCACTGATCGTGTTTCTGCGCTGTTACAAAGCAGTAACGAAGTCCTTGGGCCGGATGCCCCCAAGCGTGCCTTCCCGTCATCTCGGACATTCTTTTGTGGGGTGTGGGTTGTCACCTGCACCGGCTCTGTTTGTCAAGGCTGTGCGCTTTGCCAGCGGGGCAGTGGCTACGGGCGGGCCCCTCTGAAATGTGCGGAAGGCCGGTTGTGTGCTACAGGAGCGACTGCCGTGAATTTTTCCTGCGTGGTCGCTTCCGAGTCCCCGCGCGTGTGCCACGTGCATCTGCCACGTGTGTGAAGGGATACTTGTGTTGTGCTCTTCATGAGTAATTGGTTCCCCAAAGAGACATTCCGCCCATATCTTCGGAACTGCACGCCGAGGCAATGGGAGCAGCCCGCCAGAAGAAAACAGGAGAGTGTCGCGAGAAGAGTCGTCGTTCGGACTTTACTGTCCAACATGTTGCAAATAAACGTCTTGTTAAGTTTTCCTTTACGCCTGTCCCTCTGCCTCAGCTCTCGAGAGTTCTGAACGTCCCCGTGGCCTGTGGAACGACGACCACCGCCCAGCTCCATGCTACCTACTGGGTCCGCTGCGGCCACCGACGCGGCTCGTAACAACTGGATGGCAGCGACGGGATTATGCTCACGCCAAGTCGCAACAAGCTCGGGCCAGCATCGGGATCGTCTCCGCTGAGATCATGGCTGCAGGGTGCGGTGAGTGCTTTACTTTTCTTCACTGAAATTTTATCAGGCTTTATTTAGAGTTTTGTAGGAAAGGTGGTAAATTTGGATAACTACCCTACGTTGACCTGTACATGGGAACGTAGCGTCCTAGTAATAGTGAAGTTAGCAGCACTTGTAGCAACCATGAATCTGAAGGCACTGAAAAAACCGCTTTTGCTAGAGTTAGCTAAAAGTTTGGGTTTGGATGTTCGTGAACAAATGAGAAAGCCAGAGATTATCGAGGCTATTGAGAACTTTAACGCAGACGACGACGAGCTCTCAGAGTGTCTAGAGCTGATAGACGAACATGAAAGGCGTAAAGCTGAAGAGAAAGAGAGAAATGAGAGGCTCATCCACGAAGCAGCAGAAAGGGATCATGAAATGAAGCGTCTTGAAATCGAGCTGCTCAAGGCTCGAGGTAGTAGTGAAGGTAGCGAAGCGTCTAGCGGAGTAGAACGGAAGTCGTTCAGGATGAAAGACCTAATGCAACCTTTCCGCTCCGGAGAGGACATGGGTCTGTTCTTGGTAAATTTCGAGCGCACATGCGAGAAGGCGCGTGTTACCAAAACGATGTGGCCGCAGTGCTTGCTTACCCAACTACCCTGTGAGGCTGCCGAAGTAATTGCCCGCTTGACAAAAGAGGAAGCAGATCATTACGACCAAGTTAAGTCGAGCCTGCTAAAGAAATATAGATTGTCAGCAAAAGCATTCAGGCAGAAGTTCCGAAACGCCGTAAAGCAAAAAGGCGAGTCGTACGCTGATTTCGCATACAAGTTAATGTCTAATATGAGGGAGTGGCTCGAAGAGGCTAAGGCGTTCGAGCATAAAGAGAAAATCGTGGAGTGTTTCGGACTCGAGCAGTTTTACCGTCGTTTCCCCCAAGACGTTAGGCTCTGGGTGCAAGACAGGGAGGAGGTAACCACTGTGTCGAGGGCCGCCGAGCTAGCGGAGGATTTTTTTTCGCGCCGCCCGCTTGATAGATGAGAAATTCCCCAGCGGGAGGGCCAAATCAAATAGGCAACTGGGTGAAGGGGACATTCAGTCCAAGAGAATCGAGAGCGCAACACTGATCCCGAAAAGCAACGGGAGGTAAGTAATGAGACCATGGTTGAGGAAAAGCACCAAAACAGTGCGTTTGAAAAGAGGCGACCACTTGTGTGCTATAAATGCCACAAGCCAGGTCACATTGCGGCCGTCTGCAAGAGTCCAAAAGTTGTTTGCTTCTCAGTCGACAGCGAGGGTGAAAACATGCGACTGCTGGAGCTATATATCAGAGAGCTGATAGTAAATGGAAAAGAGTGTCGCGTGCTGCAGGATTCGCCAGCGACAATGGACGTGGTTCATCCCTCGTATGTTGAAGCTGAACATTTCACAGGAAATGCGCTTGGATTAAACAAGCAGCGGAACCATCAAGCGTATGCCTTCCGATTGCTAAGGTATGAATCGAGGGCCCCTTTGGCGCATTGCACACAGAGGCTGCAGTATCTGCTTATTTGCTAAAGCAGTATGCATACTTGTTTTCAAACAGATCCGATTGGTTACTAGGACAGAAGAACCTAGCGTACGGGGATGGGGTTGTGTGCGCGCTCACTCTCTTAAAGGCGCGAAAACTCGCAACTACAGCCGCACCGCTCGATGTTCCCTCGAGAATCACCGAGAAAGCCGGAGATGGAGAGCCCACGAACACGGTAGACACGATCACACCAAGCACTGATCAAGTGAGCGATGAAGGCGCGGATGAAAACGAGGAAGACCCTCTTGAATCTGGAAGTGTGTGTGAGGAAATGATTACTCCTGCATCTAGTAGCCTGCAGACTTTGCTGGGAGTGGATCGATTGCCCTTATAGCGCAGCAAAGAGCAGACCCCACTGTTCAAATTATAAGGAGTCAGAGTAATGAGGGTATTTCAAAGAAAAACGTGATGTATCAGAACAGGGCCGGGATACATTATCGTAAGTATCTATAGATCGCAGACGGGTGCAGTTTGATCAGTTAGTGGTACCGGAACGTTACCGTCGTGATCTTTTACACTTAGCTCACGGTAGCTCATGGTCGGGTCACTTGGGGGTCAAAAAAACGAAGGATCGCCTGCTGCAGGAATACTATTGGCCGGGTTGTTTCTGGGAAATAGAGAATTTTGTCAGAACCTGCGACACCTGTCAGCGTGTAGGAAAACCAGGGGATAAGGTTCGTGCCCCAATGAAGTTCGTGCCAGTGATCACTGAGCCTTTTCGACGACTCGTGATCGACACAGTAAGGCCTCTTCCAACAAGAACATCCGGTTATCGTCATGTCTTAACAGTAATTTGTCCCGCGACCAAGTTTCCTGAAGCAGTGCCTTTAAAGGAACTGAGCTCGGTAGAAGTGTTAAACGCACTGTTGTCTATTTTCGCACGCGTTGGTTTTCCCGCTGAAATACAGTCCGATCAAGAGACCGTTTTTACGAGTGCACTGACTACAACTTTCTTAGAGAAATGTGGAATCCGATTAATCCACAGCTCTGTGTATCACCCCCAGTCAAACCCAGTAGAAAAGTTACACTCGGTAATGAAACGCGTCCTTCGAGCACTCTGTTTCGAGCGCAAAGTCGACTGGGATGTGTGCTTGCCAGCAACTATGTTTGCGCTCAGGACAGCACCTCATGAAGCCACTGGATTTACCCCGGCAGAATTGGTTTACGGTCGCTCTCTGCGATCCCCACTCCGTATTCTTCGGGAGTCATGGGAAGGGTGAGCGGAGGACCCTACGGTGGTTGAATTTGTGCTAACTCTGCTAGAAAGGTTGCATAGAGCACAGGAGCTGTCAGTGGATGAGATGAGCAAGGCACCGGCTCGCGCCAAACGCTACTACGACAAGTCGGCGAGATCACACCGGTTTGAAGCTGGAGATCAAGTAATGCGGCTGAAACCTCCACCAATGAATAAGCTTGATGTCCAATGGGAAGGTCCGGTGGAAGTCATTCAAAGGCTGTCCGACACAAACTATCTGGTAAGGATGCCAGGTAGACGTAAGACGCAGCAGATCTACCACAGCAATCTGCTCAAACCGTATCGAGAGAGAGAGGTTGTCGTAAACATGGCGGTAAACGTGCCCGAAGAGCCACCACTAGATTTCCCCTTTTCGGGAGCGGAAAGAAAGGAGGATAACGCTGGTCAAACGCTCAAGGCCATGGTTGATGTAGCTGAGCTCACTGCTAACGAAAAGCGTGACCTAGAAAGCCTCCTGATAGAATATGAGGACATGTTCTCGGAGAAACCGGGCCGAACAAATTTGGTAGTGCATGACATAGAGCTTACGGCCACTCAGCCCGTGCGGTCAAAGGCGTATCGAGTGTCGCCGCGTCAGCGTGCCATTATTGAGACCAAAATTAAAAGAATGCTCGAGCTCGATGTGATTGAAGCTTGTGAAAGCGATTATACCTCTCCGCTTATATTAGTGGAGGTTCCTGGGAAAGATCCGCGACCATGCGTTGAATACGGAGGTTAAACCACATCGCAAAGGATCAGACCTACCCCATACCAAATATAGAGGAAAGAATTGAGGCAGTAAGCAGTGCTAAGTACATCTCTACCTTCGACCTCGTTCGGGGTTATTGGCAGGTGCCTTTGACCGAAAGGGCCAGCAGATATGCGGCGTTTATTTCTCCCATAGGAACATACCGCCCTAAGGTGTTGAGCTTCGGCTTAAAGAATGCCCCCTACTGTTTCTCGGCTCTCATGGACAAGGTATTGCGGGGTTTAGAGGGGTTTGCCCTGCCTTATCTGGATGATGTAGCAGTAATTTCAGGGTCATGGTCCGAACATCTCACCCACTTGCGAGCAGTGCTTCAACGTTTCCGCGAAGCAGGTCTGACCGTGAAGGCTCGGAAGTGCCAACTTGGCCGAGCAGAGGTTACTTACCTGGGTCACATAGTGGGGCAAGGCCACCGCAGACCTTCCGATGTCAAAGTGGCGGCAGTTAATAATTTTCCGCTGACCCGGACAAAGACAGCTGTGCGGTCGTTCCTTGGATTGGCAGGGTACTACGAGCATTACATTCCCCGTTATTCAGAGCGGGCCAGCCCGCTTACTGACGCTCTTAGAAAAACCGAACCTCAGATTCTGGAGTGGGACGAAAAGAAAGCGAGGGCATTCTTAGTGCTGAAAAATGTGCTAATGAGCCAACCTGTACTTCAAGCCACCGACTACGCTAGACCCTTCGTGGTTCAGTGCGACGCAAGTGACCGCGGCATGGGCGTAGTATTGTGTCAGAGAAACGACGCAGGAGAGGAACATCCCGTGCTATATGCAAGCCGCAAACTAACTGTAAGGGAGGAAGCCTATAGCGCTTCAGAGAAAGAATGCGCCTGTGTTGTATGGGCGGTTCAGAAGCTCGCATGCTATCTCGCGGGATCAGAGTGTATTATCGAGACAGACCACTGTCTCCTCACGTGGTTGCAAACGATGTCGTCTAAGAACGGCCGGCTACTTCGCTGGAGCTTGCTATTGCAACAATACTCTTTCGAAATTCGTTACAAGAGAGGCAAGTTGAATGGCAACGCTGACGGCTTAAGTCGTTGTTTCTTGGGATCTTGATGGCGTCAGGTAATCTGGCTTGGGTATTTAGGTTCCACTTTTTTGTGTGTAACAGGTTTACAATTGTTTTTTTGTATTTGTGCTTTATCACGACACGTGTTTGTGAATTTGAGCAGCCTATTTCAGGTTGGGTTGTTAAAATTGCTGCTGCTATTGTAATGAAGAACAGGTCGTTTTGGATGAAGTAAAAGCCTGGTGGGTCTCAGAAAGAGAGTATGGGCGCTTGCCTGCTTGGCAGTTGTGTTTCTAGCGTGGTGGACACATGTGCTGTCTTTCGAGAAGGAATGTTGGCCAGCAGAGCGGGAGCCTTTCTCCCATTTTGGACGACGCTACCAGAGACTGCAGATCACCAGGGTGCCAGAGGAATGCAGCAGAGCCACATCGAGGTGTCCACGGCTTCAGAACACCAGCATTGTCTTCATCGCCCTCTCCCCACAAAGGTGGATGACCTTCGTACGTCGAGGTCTCGGCCGGCCACCGGGGAAGCTGTTACAAAGCAGTAACGAAGTCCTTGGGCCGGATGCCCCCAAGCGTGCCTTCCCGTCATCTCGGACATTCTTTTGTGGGGTGCGGGTTGTCACCTGCACCGGCTCTGTTTGTCTCGGCTGTGCGCTTTGCCTGCGGGGCAGTGGCTACGGGTGGGCCTCTCTGGAATGGGCGGAAGGCCGGTTGTGTGCTACAGCAGCGACTGCCGTGAATTTCTCCTGCATGGTCGCTTCCGAGTCCCCGCGCGTGTGCCACGTGCATCTGCCACGTGTGTGAAGGGATACTTGTCTTGTGCTCTCCATGAGTGGTTGGTTCCCCGAAGAGACATTCCGCCCATATCTTCGGACCTGCACAGCGAGGCAGCGGGAGCAGCCCGCCAGAAGAAAACAGGAGAGTGTCGCGAGAAGAGTCGTCGTTCGGACGTTGCTGTCCAACATGTTGCAAATAAACGTCTTGTTAAGTTTTCCTTTACGCCTGTCCCTCTGCCTCAGCTCTCGAGAGTTCTGAACGTCCCCGTGGCCTGCGGAATGACGACCACCACCCAGCTCCATGCTACCTACTGGGTCCGCTGCGGCCACCGACGCGGCTCGTAACAGCGCTTAACGCGAGCAGCCTGTGTTTTGTTTGACGGCTCTTTGAACCACTGCTCATCATGGACACCGGCCATGAAGAGAGCTTGCACCGAATGAGTGATGAAATGGGTTTCGAACCACACAGTGACACCCCATTGCGCGATCACGCGCTTCGTGCCAAGAATTACAGCAGTGATCCGCCACCGCCTGATTCGCCGCACTTCCGTGACGATGACAACAATCACGGGTAAGTGTAAATGATTAAAGTAACCCTTTTTGTTCGATACTTGCTCGTCCTCGCGTAGCCGCCACACTTGCTGTGTCACGCGTGTAACGTGCACGCTTTGCTGCATAACCACAAGCATGCAAAGGATTTTGTCTTGACATTTTCTTTCATTTCGCGGTGTTTATGCGGTGTGCATGATAACGATAATTTAGGCCAATTTTCGCGAATGCAGGTGCGACAGTGGCCTTTGTGGAGCAATGCCGATGGCCCTTGAACAAGTGTGCTGTCGCGACATACCACCAATTGTTCGCAGATGTCCCGACTGCTGCATAACTCGGAACAAAGAGTTCCGAAGCGTGTGTCTGAGCTTCGCGGTGCTCCGTGCTCATTATTGTGAGCTTCAGGAGAATGGCGTCGTTGTTCAAGGAGAACTGCACAGGTATTAAAGTATTGAATAAAATAAAACATTTTGAAGTTGCAGTTTCAGCAACGTCATCCTATGCCTTCTTTCAGGAAATATCACTTTTTGGCTAACCGCTTCTTTACGTGATGGATTTGGCAGATGCTCATATAGACGATTCAACACAGCGTGCGTAGTCCCTGCTATCCAGATTCAGTTCTCTTCGGCCAACTACGTGGACTTCCGGTATCCACCTCAGTGGGCATGTGAAAGTTTTTTATATCCTAACTTGAAATTAAACTGCAAGCTGCCTGTGCTTTCAACTATACGCGTCAATTATATGTGCGCACAAGTGGTTTCTGAATTCATTTTCTTTTAGCTTTACCTGTTTTGCACAGGTTTGTTTTTTTTCAATGGACTTGGTATGCAGTTTCTTAATCTAAAATAGTTGTGATTCGTGCATGATTTTTAAGAGGATAATACTTAGGGCTTGCTCATCGCATCTACCGCTTATGAAAATAATCGCAGACTATTTCATTAGTCAGCAGTTTAAAAGTAGGTCCACAATTACCGCACAAAAAATCATACAAAGGCCTTAAAAACGATTAAGCATTTCATTTCAAGACTCACCCAAACAAAAACGAGTGTTATTTCTCGAATACTACCGCTTAGTCATTCTGTCAAACTTGTGATGCCAACTCAAGTAGAACTAGCTCTTTTTGGGCTGCCTCCCGTAGCACACAGACGCGAAAATAAAATGTAAGCTCTCTCGCTCGATTCACACAGTGGCTTTCTCTGTGCTGCTAGCCGTAGAACACTTGTAAAAATAACAATTCACGGCACTTCACAAAAAGCAATCAAGGTTGCATCATTGCCCGACTGCCAGGAAGGCGGTTTCTTCAGTAAAATGTGGCTTTTTCACTCATTTCACCCACTGGCTCTGTGTGTGCGGCCAGCCTTGTAGCACACACGTAAAAATAACATTTGACAGCACTTTCCACAAATCAGTCTGGGTGACGTGGTTGCCCGAATGCGAAGGAGAAAGAGGTTCATTGCACCGCACGTGTCAAAAGGCTTCAGTTGTGCCGTCGCTAGGGTGGCAATCTCTCTGCTTCACCTAGCTTTCGACGTTGCTTCAATCCAGTTTAGCTCTTTCACTCGAATCACACAGCGGCTCTCTGTGTGCTGCCAGCCAGAGCACACAGAGACGAAAATAGATTTCATGCCAATTTGACAGTAAGATTTTGATGCTATGCTAAGTATTAGTGAACTATCCGCCACGGTGGTCTAGTTGTTATAGTACTGAACTGATAACCTGAAGGACGCTGTATCGAATCCCGGCCATGGCGGCTGCATTCTCATTGGAGGCGAAAGTGGTTGACGCCGTGTACTTAGATTTAGGTGCATGTTGAAAAACACCATGTGACCGACATTCTTGGCACCCTCCAGTATAGCATACCTCATTTTTGCATCACGGTTTTGCGGCATTGAACCCAAAGCAACTTCATCAGAATAAATGCATGTCACTGATTTGAAATCGTTGGTGTTGGAAAGCGTGTGTGCCTCTGAGCAATGAGCTCCTCCTTAGATAGCCGGTCATAGGTGAGGGACATATCGTATGGCTTTGCTGCCTCATTGCTTGTAAAACTCTCCTTGTCTGATGAGAGTTCGCAGAAGTCTATGGCATCTTCCAACAGCTCTTCAACATATCCTGCATGGTGAAGAGAGACAAAGTCACTATCATGCCAGGACACCTCACAAGATAAAATGAATTACCATTTTTACTTGATGGTAGGTCAAACTACCTTCTGAATAGTATAAATCTACATTTACGAAGAGGGAGTCTTGTGACAATAAAAAAATATAATCTAGTGCAGCTGGTGACGGTCACTAATATGAGAAGCATGCATGGTGTGGCATGGTTGGAACATTATATTTCGTTCAAGCTCTGCTTTTAGCATATATTTATTGCACGCTTCTTTAGGAGAGCTTTTTAACTATTACCTTGCTGTTGCTTGCCATCTGGAGTGCTGCAGTTTATTAGTATCGCATCTCATCAACTGACAGCCAGCACTCCTTACAAGATGCGCACACGTTTTTTGAACTGTGATTACTAGCTGCACCAGCTGAGAGCTCCTTTGCTGTGGTGACAATACAGAAAGTAGGGGTCACTTTCAAGTCTTTTTATATAAAGTTATTAAAAACTAGCTGATACAGAAGCCAAGGAAGGTTAAAGAATGGTAATTATACTCTTTTAATGGTACTGTAGTAGTAGTTGTGACTTAAGTGTGAAAAAAAAAAGCAAAGACGAACAGACAACTTTATACCTGCAGTAACCAAACTTACAACCTTCAATTTCTTGTTTGATCATTTAACTTATTTTAAGCTACACTGTCAGGTATTGGTTTTTAATCTACAGTACAGGGACTTCCTTTTAGAGTGATAGCATAACAGAGCTCCGTTGACAAAAATTTTGGTGTCAGCTCCGTTTGTTACGGTGAGCTGTAAAATAGAAAAGTTTTTTTCTGAGAGCAATGTCATTACTTAAAGTATTCATGGATGCGCTTTCTTGTAATGTCAAAACATGTTTGAGCAGCCAAAGCGGTGATGAGGGCTAGTTGCTTTGAATCACTTGTGTTTATACTCGTAGAAAGAAAAATCAGATGATGATATAAGGAACACATACGTAGAACCAGTGCTCGTACTGTGTATAAGTTTTTAATTGTGTTTGCACTGGGTTTTTTTTCGCGATAAATATGAATGCAATACAAATGTTTCAGCAAATATCTGGTACAAGTTTCTCAAAAGTTACAGAGGGGAAAGGGAAAAACAACAAGAGGGTAGGCAGGGAGGTTAACCAGGCACATGCCCGGTTTACTACCCTACGCTGGGGGAATAGGAAGGGGGACATAAAGATGAAAGAGAGAGGGAAGAGAAGAGAAAGAGAGAGAAAAAAAAGAGGATTTTCAGTCAATCGGCTGGCGCGTATGCAGCGGTGCCACTACACAAAAGTTAAAGGTGGTCACGTAGGCCTGTATTCCTCAAAAAGCACAAGACAGCTTTCACTGCTTTTTGAGCCGACGAAAGACGATAACGGTGTTCCAGTAGCATTTGCACAGAGAGTGGCCGATCGTCCCATTGTCGCAATGCGTCCGAAAGCTTCTGTCTTTCAGAGGCAAATCGAGGGCAATGTCATATCAGATGGTCGATGGCTTCTTTGGTACAGCTGACGTCGCATTCCGCATTGTCGGTCAATCCGATGAGGGTTCTAGGTGCTTTTGTGAAGGCAACCCCCAACCAAAGGCGACAAAGAAGCGAAGCTTCACGTCGACGAAGTCCGGATGGAGGTTGAAGTTCCAGTCGAGGGTTTATTTGGTATAGTCTCGTATGTCTTATGCTTGGGGTGTTCCACTCCTGCAGACTTGGACTACGTGCCTGGTGACGAAGTTGCTTTGCAGCGTCAGTCCTTGACAAAGAAATTAGAAGGGTGTGCTCTTCTTGGTGCGATGTGTGAGCCGCGTTGTCTGCGGAATCATTGCCACTGATCCCACAATGGCCAGGAGGCCACTGAAACTTGACCTCACAGCCTGTTTCTGTGACGTGGTGAACAAGCTTGACAACTTCGTAAGTTAATTGTTCATGGCAACCTCGTCGAAGGACTGACTGCATGCTCTGTAGGGCCGGTATCGAGTCGGAAAACACAGCCCACTTACTCGGTCTTTGGGATTTGATGTACTGTAGGGCGCCACGCAAAGCCGCAAGTTCTGCCGCCGTAGACGTAGTGACGTGTGACAGTTTGATTCGCAGAGTGATTCCTCTATCTGGAATCATTACCGCACCACCAGAACCAGATGCTGTGATTGAACCATTGGTGTATATGTGCACGTGGTTGTTTTACATTTCGTGCAGAAGGCTCAAGCTCAAAAAGTTACAGTAGTCCCAGGCAATGTTATAAGCTAGTATGTTATTGCTGGTTGTCTTCAATATTGTAATTAAATCATGCATGCAAGAGGAAAGTTGCTGACTTGCAAGTTGCAAGTTCATCTACCAAGATTACAATTTAACAAGCCTGTTTTAATATGCTACTCATGTGTGAATATCTCCCTTCTTAGGTAATATATCAGAGTGGGCCGAATTACTGTCCATGCCCCAAAGTAACCTTAAAAACAGTGTATATGCTTACCTTTACCAATGCGCCAAACATCATACCAGTGACTTATGTGGCAGCATAGCTTGACACCAGTATCTCAATCTGTAAAAAGTATATCTAGTAAGTACCTTAGAACTGCTGTCATGGGCACACCCAGTGCTTTCTACAAGAGTGATAAAACTCTCATGCCCCTTTTTCATCCGAAATTCTTTCTTGAAACAGTCTTTTCTTAACGATTTCTCATAAGAATATATATTATTAACCTTAGTTTTGCTCGCGAATTGATCACAACCATACGGTGTCTGTTGTCGACGAGTGTATGTGGATGCTTAGATTCTCCACAGCACTCAGGCACTTTGCAAGTCCTTGCTTTTTCATGGAGACACTGTGGAGGACTTCAGGTGACTGTGAACAAAAGTGTAGCAAGAGGCCTTGTTAGCACTTGAAAAGTACACTAGTTTCATTGGCAGTTTACCTCTCCGACATGCAGCAGCTCAGTGTGTAAAATGCAGCCAGTCGGCATGGCTAGCACATTGTTAGTGAGATACTAGGCGCTGTAGCCAGGAGAGTCACGTCGCCTATCACCTGCCACGTCAATTTGCAAGTCACGAAGTGCATCCACTATGACTGCTTGTTTCTTGGGGAAGAGCTGGAAAGACAGGTGGCGCAATGCATTGGTTTCTTTAGTATTTCACAGTTTATTCAGGGGACAGAATCTCTGTACCTCCTACTTATTCGCCCTCGGCAGTGGCAGTGCCACTTTTACCACTGACGGTTACCGGGCATCCTACTAAAATAAATTACGAACGAGAAATTGCTTGCATTACTTCACTGGTAAAGTTCCCAAATTGAGGTAAAAAATTGAGAGGAGGAGGCTTTCCGCGAAAGCCCTCCTTTCCCACATCGCCTGCAAGCGGAATGCGCTCGTGCCTTCTTGCAGGTGCAGTCTGCTGGCCGCTTGGGTAATGCGGCTATAAAATTTTGCTAATCTTTTTAAAACGTTTTTCGTGTGTCTGAAGAGGCAAAAGTTAAACTGACTAATTTCACAGAAAGGCTTAGCTTGATGGACACGAATGAAATGCACTTTTTATTGCATGTTTTGTATAAAAAAACAGGTACATTCACGTAGTGTGAAAGTGTCAATCTATGAATGCAGCTTCAATTTACAACTGACATATGGGCATAATGAGCAAACGTTGAACACAATATTGGAACGAATGTGAAAGTTATCAACAATCGCGAATATAACACGTTGTATTTGACTCAATCACGTTTGTTATGATGACGGACATATAACTTGAGTACCAAACGAGACTGAAGTTCCGAGGCATCAAGAGGCTTGAAGCAACCAGAAGTTCTTCGAAAAAAAAGTCACTGGAAAGAGTGTCTCGGCAAGTAGACTTGTCCTCGTGATGGCAACAGCGTTGCCTTGACGAAGAAATGTTCACTTGTCAAAACATTTGCTCTATCGTCAGTCCTTGTAATAATATTTAAAGCATTATTTCCATCAAGGGTATTCCAGTAACACTAATGAAAGTAAGAGCTCACAAAATTTGAAACCGCGGCTATAAGAATTTCATACTACAAGGAAGTGGGCTAAAATTATTTCACATCATTTGACTAGTCACCAAACGTAAAAGAAGCTAAAACTATATGTGGCTGAGCGAACTCGATTTGAAGCCTTTCAATAAACGCTTTTTCCTGAGAGGAGCTTGGCTGCTGTCTTCACCAATTAGTCAAGCGACTCGGCACTTCTCTCAGTCCAGTCAGGCTTGCGGAACTCTGGGTTTACTCATATCTACTCATGCAAAATCAATACCTGCTCCAATAATTCACTCGAGTTCGTGTGCTCATTCGTTGCTTATAGGAAACTCTAAATAACTGTCGCGGAACAAGAACTCCCCGCGTAAGCACACCGCAAAGCCGCGAAAAACATGTGTTGCCCGATTAAGCAATTATCAACGAATGCATCGTTTACTTGTTCGGCATAGCTCACTGCGGCTGCCGTTCTCTGGCCGCCACAACTTGCTGTATTTATCTTTCTCGTAGTTGACACGACAACCGACCGAGATAACTGAGCCATTGAGAAACACACTGTATGTTTCTGCCACTGGATCCTTTTCACGGCCCAGCAAAAAAGGGTCTTACACACCGCTAGATGGCGTACCCATCCTGGCTTTTATATATTAATAAGAGACGTAATAGCCTCCTCAGGAGGACAATACTCAAGTTTGGCATCAATTTTTTGCAAATAAAACTTTTTATTAATATCTGCGACTTTCCATATCTGCTCTACATCATGTGCCGCTGAGGAAATTTAATGCTTTACAACAGAAAACAGAAAAGTATGACTAGAAAGGGTCGTCTTTCTGCGCTTGTTTTGCACAGAGGCACATTCATGTGGTTTAAATATGCTGTAAATGTATTCCCTTTGTAGATGTATGGGTGTGTAGCGTAGTGGTATAGACACTCGCTTTCGGAGCATGAGGGCACGGGTTCAAACCCCACCATCGGAATGAAAAACATTTCGTTGTTTTATTTATGCTGAAGACATATTCGGGTCTGGCCGACCACTCGTGGCGCTGAAAGCAACGCACCAACTAGCTGTGCCGCAGGGCCCAATGGGAGTGCCCAAGTATGTTTCTCTATGACTGACGAGATCCAGCGTGAAGCAGTGGAGGCAAGCGCTACGAACGCAAGTCAGTCACTTTACGCGCTTCACCTGATTTAATTTACGAAATAAGGAATACGAAAAACATATAAACAACAGAGAATTTCTTTACAAGGCATCGATCTTTTTTAAAAAAAACTTGCGATAGCCATAAATGCGAACATTGACAACAACCTCACTCAGTTTGACCGGATCTTAGGATTCTCAGCACAGCCACGAGTGTGCATGTTGTTTGAAACTGAATTTAGCGCCGATTTTCCGGGGCCTGGCATAATAGCAATGGTGTTTGATGCCGACATGCGCACGAGTATTCCGCCACTGCTACATTTTTACCACTGTACACATTCATAAACTCCAACTCAGTTGAATCATGAGTGTTCACATTACACAGTAGACTAAATAGTGCAGTATGCTAAAGATGTTCGTAAAAGTATGATTTCTCCAGATCACTGGTTTCTAAATTTAAACAAAAGCTTGCAAAATTATTAGGCTTCTCTTTCGCATTAAAACCATAAAAGCATATGTGTTATTTTTGCACAAGTTTTATAAAAAATGACTTCATCTTTTGAATATGGAAAACATTGACAAAGATATACAGTAGGAAGCAAATACTTTGCTTTCCAATGTGTAAAATCTATGGCAAATTTTTGTTCGACATGGTTTTGATTGATATGTGGGGTTTACTGTCCCAAAACTCAAATAAAATTATGAGAGACGCCGTAGTGGAGGGCTCCGGGAATTTCGGCTGTTTGGGGTTCTTCAACGTGCGCACAAATCTGAGCACACGGGCCTACATTTCAGCCTGCATCTAAAATGCAGCCGCCGCCGCCGGGATTTGATCCCGCGACCTGCGGGTCAGCAGTCTAGTATCTTAGCCACTAGAACACCGCGGCGGGGCTTCGAACGGGTAAGACTCACTTGTAGTGCAAGAGCAGTATAAGCATTTGTGTTCACGCTGCCTATTATATCTACAAGATTTGCTATAGTTATATTTAGATGTTGATCAATACGGGCAACTGTTTTACTGCAGGGAGCAAGTAGGCCCTCTGGTAGATTTAGAAGGTGCCCTCCGGGATGATTTGAGCCCCAAAGAATTTGAAGCATTTTTATGGTTGCAGCCACCACGCAGGCCGAGTGGAGCATGCCAGTGGTCAGGTGGTAGTTGCCGGCTCCAGCTCCACTACCTCGAACAAGTGGCTAGCTTCTCCACCGGAGCTCGTGCAGCTGCTCTCATATCCCCTTTGCAATGACCAGAGTTCCCATGACACTCAAGTTCAGGTTGCCAACTGCTTGGCCATGGAGCAGTTAGTGAGCAGTTCACGAAGGGAGCTCTCGAACACAATGAATTTTCGTTCCCTTGTAAGAGGCTCTTTCTCTGTTAAAACTCCAGTGCTGTTGTCTTAATGGGTGCTGCAGATAAAAAAACCCACAAAACATGTTAGCGCTTGTGTGTTACTCAGTTTTGCACAATGGACATGTCACATGGCTTGGTTGAAAGAAATACATTAAAATTTAAAGGCTTCATTTTTCTTTGCTCTGCATTATATTAATAAGAACTAATCTACCATACTATCATAAAAAGCTTAAAAGCAACTAATTATAGTAATTTAATGTTAATGTGAAGAAATCAAGGTTGACGAAAAAATTGCTTGCCAGGAGCTTGGACTGCACTTGCGACCGCCACATAACACGTCCGATGCTCTACCAAATAAGCAACCACGGCGGCCACTCCCTCGTCCTCTTTATGCAGTTTATATGTGCATTTACAAGTAGCAGCATGAGTCAGAGCTGCTAGCAGCCATGACGGCGAGTGTTAAAGACTCTTCTTTTGCCTGTTGGTGTCGCGTAGCACGTTGCGGCGCTGACTGACGCACCCGCGTTTAAGTGCACGTATATCCCGCTTAAAGTTGACGAGGGAATGGCCACCGCGATGGCTCAGTTAGTAGAGCATCGGATGTGTTATTCGAAGTTCACAGGTTCGGTCCAAGCTCACAAAAAGCAGTCTTTTCACAGACTTTCATTTTTTCCCATTTACATTACATATACAACTAATAGCGTCCCCTTTGCTTTTTTGGCACCATTGCTTCTTTGTTCTCATTATTACGCCTTGGTTATGTTAGTAGTAACTGACACACAAATATGCCAAGGAAAGTACAGGGGATGTTATTTAAGTAATTGTAATAAAACTGTGAAGAAAAGTGGACAAAAATACAGCTTGCCGTGGGCAGGAACCTAACCTTTGAATAACGCTTCCGACGCTCTACCAATTAAGCAAACATGCCAGCTATCCCCCCGTCAACTTTATGGTATGTGTATGTGCATTTAAATGTGGGAGTGTCAGTCAGCACTAGCTGTTGCCGTTGAAGTGAATGTGGGACACCCATTTTTTGCCTGTAGGTGTCTCGTAGCAGGTGATGTTTTTACGGCTGGCAGCTGACTAATATTCTCTGGTATTCTACCTGAAGTCATTAAGTCTGGTAGAACGACACCCTCGCTATGAATGAAATAATAAAGGTAACTTTAAGGGATTGTTTTCTTTGCTAGACAATGTTAATGAGAACTGACTGACAATTTTGCCAAGGAAAGTATAGGGGATGCTAATAAAGTAATTGTAATGTAACTGTGAAGTGGTTTTTGCCTCAAGATTATTTGTCTGTAGCAAATGTTGCGTTGTTCAGCATGTGGGTGAAGGAAAAATTTAGGAGGGAGCATTACACAGTGCGACAGAAAGTATATACAAAAACCCAGACCCACCGGTGCGAGGCTTCCTTTGACCCCCATTTCCTGAATACGAGATAGCCTATTATTTTTTTTTTCAGCTGACACGATTAAAGTAACACTTTTTAGTGTCCTTGAACCACGTGAACTGCCCTTCTTGCATTTCACCTAGCAACAAATCTAGTGAACAGCGCTAATGCCAAGCAACCTTCGAGAGGAGTTGCTGAAGTCAATCAGTAAAGTGAGCACAGGGATATCATGTAAGTGTCAGCATCCACTCATCTGCAGCTATTACTTCACTTCCAAAGATACCAGTACAATTTTTATTGCTTATGGTCTCGAATAGCTTAATTTCTCCAAATACTTTTTAGTGTTTACTGATTATCAACGCACTGGAGAAAATTCAAGAGGCCGATATAGGTAGTGTCTTTGCAGTGAAATATTGAACTATATTGTTGACAATTTGCTACTGCTCAATCGTACACTACTCACAATTGCATGCTCGATGGCATCAGAAGAAAAACACTGCTAGAAAGCTTGTAGCTTTTAGCAGTCATGATGCAAGGTGAATACTCGACTTAATGGTGCTTATTATTGCATATTGCTGTAGCAGACATGATAACGTAGCTTCAGGTAACCATTGCAGGGACCCTTTAGTTGTATCTATTCGCAACCTGCTGAGAAAACCTAATCGGTGCATTGTATTTTAATAATAGCTGGAAATGCGGCACAAGTCTGCTATCACAAAACAGTCACTCCAAGAGCTAAGTCTAGCACGGTTGGGAAGTCTTATATAAGATAACTGGCATGTCTAATACAAAATAATTTGATGTATTAGCACACAAATAATGTGTAAATAGTGCCACATGAAATCATTTGGCTGTTTCTTTGCGTCCACTGCGCAACTGCTTTAGTAGGTGGCAGCCCAGTGTAGATGCTGCACAGAATTTTAGTGGTTCACGTATGTCAGTGTGGCCCTTTTTATTTGGTGACCATCTGAAAACCTGCGCAACATGTGCTTGTAGTTAAAAAAAGTGTTTATCATGAACTTTCCTGAGATTTCGCGTGAAATAAGTCTTACTGATTTCGGCAGGGCTGCGTTCTTGTTAGGCATAGGTTTCAGCATAATTGCGGCTCTATTATTGCCGCTGGGCATAAGCGTGCTCAATGCAGGGGAACCTGGTCTCATATGCTCGTCGTTATCTCGTTAGAGGTTGTGGCAACATCTAAAAACACTGCTGTATTATACAGCATCATGCATTGCAAATGAACACCAACATTCTTTGTTGCTGTTGTCATAGAAATCCTCTTGTCGATCTAATGTCAATAAGGAGGCTTTATAAAATGGTGCTTATAAACTCGAACTTCTACATAAGAGACACTCATATCAGTGACAAAGAGGCATAACATAGACCAGTGTGGCTACTGTGAAATAAGTGTGATAAAAAATCCACATAGTTCTTCAATTTCTCCCTGGTGTATGCCTCTCATACAAGTGTTATACGAGGCCCATGACCACAATTAGGGTGCCCCAAGGGCCTGCCACACCCTCCTTGAAATTTGGATCGAGGGGTGAGAGCTACCGAAAATGAATAATGAAAATACAGGTTTTTGAAGGCCCTCAGCCTGTGGGCCACCCCTGAAAGAATTCTGGCTACAGACCTGCATTCAATTGTACACGCTCCTGTGTACACCATTGCAATATCCCTAGGTTTCCCTGTAATGTATGAAGGTGTCTCAGCAGGCTTCTCATAGGAATAGAACTACTTCTTCACGTTCGTATAGTTTTTAAACACACAGGTAGGGAAAATGAGCATGCACTGCAGAATGGAGCATTTGTATTCTGGCAAAGATGTGTGAACTGACATGAACTAATACTCTGAAGTAAAATGTTTCAGGAAACTAAGGAGGCTCAACTTCCTCTGTTGCAAACATAAAAGGGCACACACAACCCCAGAAAATAACTGTCTCAAGTGGCGGTTTCTGTCTGTGAAATAATTTGTGACTACATGCCCATCACAAGTTAAAGATCACCAAATCGCTAAGCATTTTGTATTGTAAAAGAGTACAAATTTGTTGGTTTGTCCACCAAATAGTAATTCTCGTAATACCTGCAGAAACTCTCGCTGAATGAGGGCAAGTATGTGATGACAACTTCAACAGATGGCTTTTTTTCCTCAGCGAAGGAAGATTCAATCATTCGGACAGCTGTTGAGCCACCGAGAGGCCTGAAACCTGCTGGGAGCTGTGGCACTGAAGCAACATCGGCTGAAGCTGCTACTGCTGCTTCATGTGATCAAGCACCACGCTGTGTCTGCACTGCAGCTTCTGTGGTGAAGGCAGCTGCTGTCTGTGAATTGGCCGAAACGAGCAACTTCATGGTATTGTTCACCTGCGTAGCTGAAATGGTTACGATACACTCAAATAAACAGAACTTCTTTGATTGCTGTCATGCCCAATCGTTCATCATCATGCATTCTTTCCTGCTACTTTTCTTTGTTTAGAAGCTTAAACGTGAATCCTGTAACTGGGCAGCTGCTGTACATTTTATGCCTCATACGTGCATTTTTCAACGTTTGGGTCAACATACCAACGGACCGGAATTCCACTGTCTTCCGAGTACGGAGCTGTCACGGCACTCGTGGTTGCCTTGCACACAGTTTTTTGTGTGGTTGCCTGAATATAAGGTGGTGTGAATAAACATATTATGTTACACCTGCACTTTAGCTAAACTGTATATTTTATCCATCACACTGTCTTTCTGACCAAGTGGTATTAAAATCACTTTATACAATATAGTTTTTCTTTGTTTTAGACAACAACACACTTAGGAATAATAAAATGCTTCTGGTTTTTAATATAACTTCCATAATGCCAAGTTATGTTTCGAAGAACACAAAGTATTATCTCATCTGGGAGCTGCCAGCTGTGAAAATTGAGCTGCCTTATCTGGCATCAGCTAGTTGCACAGTGTGTGGCTGCATAAAAAAAAATGTTACTGAGTTATTTTTCATATTGCACAGCAACGCGATACAACACATATACATTCCAGCAAGATGGCAAGTTGGGCCAGTTGGATTACGTTCATAATTGAAAATTTTGTTGAAGCGCACTGAAAAACGGACGGGCAGAAGAGACTGACAAGGACAGCGCTTGCAAGCGCTGTTTTTTAGTCTGTTTTGGTCCGTCTGTTCTTCAGTGTGCTTTAACAAAATTTCCAATTATGAATATACATGCCACTATAAATTTTGAGCAGTGCCTAAGTAGACAAACAGAGCAGGGCTAACCTGGCTAGCAAAAGGTCTCAAGACTGTGCCACATTCTCTAACACTTTTCTGGGGCAGTGTGTGATGCTGAAAAAAACAGCAGTTTCTTTTACAACAAACACAACGGATGACAATACTTTTAGGTGTGGTATTCGCATTTCCATTCACACGACGATAGTTATAGCGCGAGAACAAAACGACGATGTAGAGACAAGAAGGACACGAAGGACACTCTCTGCGTCGTTGTCGTGTTCTCTAGCTATTCGTATCATCATGTCATACCAACTAGCCCAAGCTGCCACACTTCTAAATTTCATTCACACATTTTGTGTGCAATAATTTCATATACATAGCATGAATTGTTTTTGATGTGTGTATGGAAAACGCACTGCCAAGAAATCGTATATACGAAAAGAAGTTGGAGAGTTTATTGTATTGGTATAAGAATTACTTGGCAATACTTGGTAATTTTTTTTCACATCTTGGATGGAATAAGCCCATTACCTCTGCATGCAGTTCTACTAATCTGCAGTTCTTTTTTAGGGACAAAGCTCCTTATAGCGGCACCCGTTCGTCCTTCATAGTCGTTGTAGACTGTAACGAGTATAACATTTTGACCTCCAAGGTGGTGCCGGTGACAGATTTCTTCCGTGCCAAGCCGAACAAAAATAATAGTGCTCAGTGTACATGCCAATGGCTGCTGATAGGGAATGAAAGACAGGAGCATTCGGCTTTTAGTTAACGTGCACGCTGCGATCCCCATTAGCAGCCATTGGCACGTACATTGAGCACTATCTGACAAGTAAGGGTTGCTACTTTATACTCGCCAGGTGTATAAAGTAGCACACCTCTTTAGTTCGCTCGCTAAACCTCTTTAGTTTTAGAAAGGTTTAGCGAGCGTTGAGCCGCAGTGCCATGAATACAATGAGCTAGTATATACCATGAACTCGAGGTGGTTAAATGTGGGAAGTAGATACGAAGCGCAAGCCGTAAGAAAGTAAAAGCCGAATTCTCCTGTCTCTCATTTCGCATTAGCAGCCATTGGCATGTACTTTGATATTTTCTGACACGAACAGTTTCCTACGTTATACCCGCTGGGCGTAACCTCCTTGGTTTTAGAAAGGTTCAGCGAGCGTTGGGCCGCAGTGCCATGAATACTGTGAACTAGTAGATACCATGAACTCAAGGTGGTTAAAGTTGGGAAGTAGACCCGACGCGCAGACCGTAAGAAAGTGTGCGTGGGCACCTCTCGTTTAGTCCCTGGAATGTCCGCTGGATGGCGGTGCTTCTATATGGGGAATATATGATAAAAAAAAAAGCGATATGGTGGTACTTGGAGTGTTGAATATATGGACGAACGGACACAAAGACAGATCCATGGATGGACGCATGAACGGACGCAGGGGCGGATGCATGGACGAACGCAGGGATGGACGCACGAACAGACGCACGCACGGACGGGCGGATGGACGCATAGACGGTCACACAGATGGACGCATGGACGGACGGAAGCAAGAACGAATGGACAGACGAATGCTTCGCTCCACTCTCCATCATTCATTCCGTGAATATGCTGCAATTTTTTTCTTTTATGAGCTGCTATGTTCTCTTTGTTTTTGCACTGCTGTCATTTGGTGATCACGCATTATGACGTAAACAAAGGAAGTATTGCAGTTATAGAGTTAATTTATCAATGAAGAGCCACTGCAGTGCAAATATTTCTTGTGTTCTTCGTTTTCATCCTACAACGTAAAGCAGCATGCTCATAATCGGTCCCGTGAGAAGCCATAAGTGAATTTCCCTAAGCACAGTCGATGAACTAAACCACCAGTCAATCGGCACGCTTTCTCTTGCAAGGCTGCCTTTAAACATACATAAAAGTGCATTCACACCTGCAAGAAAGTAACAAATAAAATACTAAAGCATATATGCGCTACAGTTGAAGCTTTACCTTCAACGAACTTTGGAGGCCGGCACTGCGAAACGATTTTCCAGCGTGCCGTGCTATTGCTATTCGGCATAGATACAACACGAGCAATCGGGCCGTATACCTTATCAATGCCGTCGAACACGTGTTGCACTAGTTCGGGGCTTTATTTGAGCTCATCGTAAAGGTAACATGCATACCGCACACTTGAACCTGGATTTTTCAGCTCGCCCTACGACGCATACACTTGTGCAGTCGTTTCAAAAGAATAGTTTTGGATTCACTGGTAGCCTGTCACTTTATAGTCGGTTCTGGAAATCGCGAACCGGTGAAAGTTTTTCAGCGTGTATATAATTGTTGGGAAGGGTGCTGCATTGCATTAAAGAGACACATTCGTTATAGTTGTAATTAACGAGGTTACTTGGAATTTTCTGAACGCGCAAGTGCGAACGACGCTTTCAGTGCGTGTGGCACGATCAGGATTGACCCTGCACTTACTTTTACACCGGGAAGGAACAAAGGCTGCCATGCGTCGGCTTTGAGTGAATGCCTCTTTATATCAATGCGAAATAAGCACGTCTTGCGGCTTCAGGTGGCGACCGCATACGCGTCCGATCTGATACGGGCAATCCGATGCGCTGCAGCCACTCGGGGCGCCTGCTGCCTTTCTCAGGCACACGGTGTCGTATATTCACTTGTAGCCAATCGCTGGACATGACTTGCAGCCCACAACGCAGCAAGGATTAATGGTGTCACAACAACCGCGTGATACCCACTGGTCACGCAGCTGACGTCAACATGGAGCGTGCGATATACAAGCAGACAACGTCCACCCTGTGCTGGAAGTCCCAAAGTTGAGTTGTAAACTGCGATCGCGTTCTCTTTGCGGAAAATTTTGCAGCAAAATAAATTAAAAGCTGTTTTACAAACTACGAACAACATTTATTCTCTGTTTGTTAGAAAAGAAATCCCTGAGCTGCGCATTCCACAGCCGATTAGAGCCGCTGAAAACGATGACGTCAATAGCAATGAGCGTGTCGCTTGGTTTATGAGCGGTTGAAAACGCGTTTGGCCGAGTCGCAGCGATCAGCAGCGATCTCGAGTGATTCGCAGCTTTAAAACGTTGTAACAATTTGCACAGTTTACTCAGAGATTTCCAACCTGTCTCCTAATTACCTTTGGGACTTAGTCTAATGGCCCAATGTGTTGGTAAAAAATCATGAAAACCATTCCAGGATCCCTTTAGAGAGAAGTTCGTGTTCCAGCGTGCCCTCACTTAGGCGGCACCGAAGTTTCAACTCGCGAATGTCTTACATTAGGATAACGGAATTCTATGCACCCAACCCGTGCCACATTTGATGTATTACGGCATGTTTTTTTTTCTTTCGGCTATCACGATTTTTTTTTTAGGGTCGGACTGTGCGCATGCTATGGCCACACGTGGCTGACCTTGCGAGGCGCTAACTAGAAGATCCGTAATTGACACCTGTTTGCCGCCTTTTGTGTATGTGGTTTTGTTTTAAAAAGTGGTGCTGTCGATTTTCGCAAATGGCCGTCGCACCTACATATAGCCCGCAGCGTGTGTAGATGGATGCTAAAGAAACGACTCTCTCGCACGCAGGGTGTCTCGTCAGGAACGCTAGCTTAAAACAGCTTCACGCACCCCGCGCTGTCATCGGCGGCCGCGTCAACAGCTGCTGCACCGCACCGCAGACAATCTGTAAATTTGGAGCGCCCCGTTGATACTCGCCGCATTTTCCCCGCCGGATATTCAGTCCCGCCGGCAGAGCTCTCGCACCTCGTCAGTCCATTTGCTAGATTGCACCCCTACGCTTTACGCCGTCCCATCCGCTGCGTGGCGACCAACCGACTTGCTTATGAAATATAATATCGCAGCCATAATTTGCCCTCGTCGAACGCGTAAGTAAAAGACAACAAGCTTTAGCCTATAGAAACGAGCGCTACGTATACATAAAAGGTGACTCAGCCACGACGTTGATGCTCCTCACCCGCATCCACGCACTCGAAAACCTCGCGAAGGCAGTGGCTGCAGGCAATCCTTCGTTCGGCCCTGGTCGACCGGGAGAAAGCAACAGATCTGTATGTAAACCTACCTCTCCCTCTCTACACGCCGTCAGCCAACTTGCAATGCCTATCATGCGACACCCTTCCACGACCATCGGTGCCCCCTCCTCGCCGTTCGTGGATGTCATTAAATTAGGCAGGTAGAAGAGCGCACCCATCCCGCCTCCTATCAATTTAGCATGAGCGCAAAAGAGATTTATGGCTCGAGAGCAGTTTGGCGCGTGTGTTGTGGCCGGCCTTCTGTCTTCGTCCCTAACACCATCGCTGATGCTGGAGAGCGAGTAGTTGTTCGTCCTCCTTTTTCTTTCTTTTATGAGGCGTCAGTATAACCTCTCTTGACGCGCCAGCTTTTCTTCTCCTTCGCATTAGCCAATGCCTCTCTCTTTCTCTGGCTAAACACGGCTTATCACGTGTCAAAAAAGGGTCTCGTCGCGTATCCATAATGCATGCCATGTGGAGTTCTCGTAGTATGTATATACGGCCAGCCCCTCTCAATGCATTTATGAGCGCGCTCCATCCTCACCCCTCGAAACTGCCTCTGAAGCCGCTGACTCGAACGACGTGCTCCATAACCACGGCTCTTCCAATCCAAATACACTGTCACGAGGCACACAGTGCCGCGTAAGATCTGTGGGCAAAGCGTACAATCGTTTGGAAGGAAAAAAAGTAATTAAAAGAAGGTGTTCTTTCTTCTTATGTGCATCTCATTTTCTATTTTTCGTGAGTTAAAAACTGCCAGATTCCATATACAGTGGGAATCCATGATATGCGAAGCACAAATGAGGAAGGTTAATATGTCACTTTGGAATAAGCACAACGTTACGCGGCACACGGATGTAGCACACCATCAAACAGAGCAAACACAAGTAGAAATGTTCCTTGCACTCAGGAATCTAGATAAGATGTTGTTTAGAGTCACGTAACGACGGCACCACTAACATTTGCAATACCAGCACGAGTAGTGGTAGGCATGTAAATTATGCTGTACATGACTTCTATGTCAGGATTCTCATGTTTGCGCTTGGCATTTGTGTTTGTCGTCCGTTCGTGTCACGTAATACCACATTTAGTATATGCAAAACTAATGAAACAGCCGTGAGCATGCTATGAGCCTAGCATGTGGTGATGTTTTACATGACATGCATATCATGATTATCATGTTTGGACGTGTGACTTACTTTCGCCTTCCGTTCCGGTCACGTAATACCAATTTTGGTATATGTGAAGCTAGTGAAATGGCTGCGAGCGCATAATAAACGCGGAATGTAGTCGTGTTCTGACATGACACGCATGTCATAATTATCCTGTTTGCACCAGTCA
The DNA here is from genome assembly GCF_043290135.1 of Rhipicephalus microplus. Classification (NCBI taxonomy): domain Eukaryota; kingdom Metazoa; phylum Arthropoda; class Arachnida; order Ixodida; family Ixodidae; genus Rhipicephalus; species Rhipicephalus microplus. The sequence continues at coordinate 421,880,239 of NC_134710.1, read as the reverse complement.
TATACCCTCGTCATCCATTCACGTCACATAATACCAAACTTGTTAAATGTGAAGCTGGTGAAGCGGCCGCAAGCGTGCTGTGAACGTACCCTGTAGTCATGTTTTGCATGATATAGAGGTCATAATGATATTAGGACGTGTCATTTACCTTCGTCGTCTATTCACGTCACGTAATACCAAATTTGCCATATCTGAAGCTAGCAAAACGGCCTAAAGCGCTTGATGAACGTGGTAGTACTCAAAACCATGCTCATCAAGCGCTTGTGGCCGTTTCTTATATGTTCTTACATGACTACGTACTATGTAGTGATGTTCTTACATGGAACGCATGTCATGAATATCATGTTTGCACCACCATATGCCTTCGTCTTTCATTCACATGACGTAACATCAAATTTGGTATATGTCAAGCTCGCGAAACTGCCCCGAATGAACTAGGAGCGTATCTTCTAGTCGTGTTTGGCATGACATGCATTTCATGGCTATCATGTTTGGACGTGTCGTTTGCATTCGCCGTCCGTTCCGGCCTCGTAATGCCAAATTTTGTATATGTGAAGCTAGTTAAGCGGTCGCGAGCACATGACTGTGGCTTGTAGACATGTTCTTACATGACACGCGTGTCATGATTTCGTGTTTGCACAAGTCATATACTTTCGTAATCCATCGATGTCACGTAATACCAATTTTCGTAAATGTGAGCCTAGCGAAACGACGAAGAGCGCACCATCCGCGTATGGCGTGTAGAATAAAGGTATCTTCGTCGGTAGAGTGGAGCGAAAGCAATGGTCTGTTCGATAGGCTGTGTTTTTCGTGAACCATGTGTCTCAACATACACCAGAAAGGTAGCCACTGCGGTTGCCTTCCATTGAAGTGAAGCAGCTCAAGCTTTGGTAGACGAGAGCGGACGAGCCTGTGTCTCATCTGATTGCCAAGGACACGGCCCCTTGCAGTGGCAATGCTTTCGTTCTCAATGTTGGTGGCCGCACTGTCGGGAATACTGGACGTCAACGCCTTGAGCTCCTTATGTAGTGGCTAGGCAACGACTGCGTAGCAGCAGCGTTCTCCTCATTGCCTGCTACGGCGGCCTAATCTTCTGTCGTTTGGTCATCGGTTATGTGGGCTGCCAGCTCTAAGTTGAGTGCTCGGAGGCCTTTGTTGCATGCCTTCAGCTTGCCATGTACCACACAAAGATCCGATGAGGCGAAATGGTTGTAGTCAATCAGTTGCCGTGCTTTGTTTCATAAATGCGTGCGCAGAGCTCGCTGAGTCGTTTGCTTGCCTTTGTTGCACTTCATATTCGCTGCGTGAGAAGTCCCTCCGTCGTGTCGCTTCGAATGCAAGGTCAAGGATTTCTCGGCACCATGAAACGTATAAAAAAGGAATCTTCACCGGTAGAGTGGAGACAAAACAATGTTTTAGTGTCTCGGAGAGTTCACAAACGTGTCCATGACCAGCAAAACGTTCATTCGGCGCACCAGGCACCAGCTCTCCTTTAGTATCCACACATACTTGTCTTCTCTTTATTCAATGAGTATTGAACATCGCGTGTAGTTGTGACTTACAAGGCATGGATATCACAATTTTTAGGTTAGGGCCTGTCACTTAGGTTCGTCATGCAGTGATGTCATATCATACAAGCTTTGCAAAATGCCATGTGAACGAAACCACTGCAAGAAGAGCAAGATCATGACATGAAAACCATGAAATTCATGACATATATGCCAAGATTTTCATGTTATGACTGGTCACTTACGCTCGTCATGCAGTCATGTTTTGCCACGTCAATTTCGGTGTAGAGCTGATCATCGATATGGCCAGGCGAGATAAAGGTCGTAGGCGGACAGATAGATAGATAGATAGATAGATAGATAGATAATATATATAGATAGATAGATATTTAGATAGATAGATACTCAAAGTCACTCAAGTTTGCTATGAAATGCTTCGAATTTAAAAAAATTCTCCTCTTGGACAAGTATGCCTATAATCAAAGTGCCAGAATCAGTTGCGCCGAGATAATGTGGAGGCTACAAATAATCCAGAAAGGAAAACGAAGTTGTACTTGTATGGAATAAGGTGGCCTTTTGTTAGCGTCCAATCGCAAGGGCAGATAAGTTAAGATCCCTGCAGAAATAAAATTCTACGCTTCTATACAGCTATCCGCCTGCTACTCTCTCATGGTGGCAGTTCTATGGAACGGCGTTACAAAAAAGGACGCTCCAGGAACTATAGTTTACTTTTTTTCGCAGGAATAGAGGTAGGCCATTGTTTCATTCAGGATCGATATAACAGTAACACATTACGTTTAGAAAGGCTGTAAACGTTCTACGGCATTCAACAGGTGCGCTCACGAAGCACATCATGCAGAACAGGGTGGAAGGGCGACCATGTGAGCGCGAAAACGTACCGCTCACCTATCCTGTGACTGCGACGTATTCTGCTTTTTACGCCAAAGCGCCCGTCGAGGGCACCAGGAAGCGAACTACACCGTGACTGACCACATGTGGGGGGAATATTTGATTTTTAGGGGCGAAGCTGCTGAGTGTGTGGGTCGTTCTCTCCTTTGCTTGTATGTAATATATGTAGCCACCTCTAGGAAATGACTCGCTCAACAGATGGCGTTGTGTGTACATGCCCCTGGAAGTAGCAAAAAGCAGTTTTCTTATCGCCCCGTTACAGTGTACGTAATTCTCAGCGCAAACCACACCTGAAGTGTTCGAGAAGCTTCGGGACTTCGCTAGATCATTTTTTTTTGATGAAGCTCAGTTCACTTACAGATTATTCTGTAACCTGCATGGCCATTAGCACTAACGCTGTAATGTTGGACAACTTGTGTATAAATGACTACGCGCTTCACCGCTTGTCAGTTGATCGACAGCCGACGCTCCGTTCACTCCTATCAGTGCAAGTCTACTACTGTAATCCAACTTTCCTTTTACCGGGCACAAGCTCGCCTAAATAAACAGTTTGATCTCAACGTCCTGTATCAACATACCTAACACCTCCACCAAATGTCATGGGGTCGTATCGTGGCCTTCAGCCACGTCACAACTCTATGGTATCTGGTAGAGGTGCTGCGCAATTTTAGTCGATAGACCTTAAGAATGGCTATTGGCAAATTGAAGTCGACAAAAGAGACCGAGAAAACACTACGTTCATAACACAATATGACCTGTTAGAGTTTAAAGTCATGCCCTTTAGTCTTTTCTCTCGGTGCCTGCAACTTTTCAACGCATTAAAAATACAGTACTGGCAGGATTTAAATGGCAGACTTGCCTTGCGTACTTGGACGACGTCGTCGTGTTTACATCGAGACTCGACGAGCATCTCTGGTGCCTTGAAACTGTACTTTAAACCTTGAAGCTATCAAGACCTTCGGACTTTTTCTGAAGCCAGAGAAGTCCCGATTTGCGCACAAAGAGCTATTTTTTCTGGGACACGTCATTAGCAATTTGTAGTTCGTCCCGACCCACGGAAAACTGCCGCGATTTCTGACTTCCCGCCGCCCACTGACAAGAATGCAGTGCACCGATTTCTTAGCCTGTGCGCCTACTACAGGTGGTTTGTCAAACACGTCGCCCAGCTTGCCGATACCCTCACTAACCTACCAGGACCGATGTGGAGTTAATGTGGAAAATGCAACACAGAAGTATTTCAGGAACTAAAAGAACACCTGAAGACGGATCCGTTACTTGTGAATTTTGACGAATTTCAAGACACAGAAATATACACCGATGCAAGCACTCTAAGACTCGGCGCCATTATTGTACAAAGAACTGACGGACTGAAAAAATGTCATCAGTTATGCTAGCCGGTCGCCATCCAAAGCAGAAGCCAATTATTCCACAACGGAAAAGGAGTGCCTTGACATCACCTGGGCTAGGTCGAGGTTTCACTCCTACCTCTACAGCAGGCTACTCAAAGTTGTGAGCGACCACCACGCCCTGTGTTGGCTTGCTACCTTGAAGAACCCTTTAGATCACCTCGCCCAATAGAGCTTGCGAGTTCAAGAATATGACATTACCATCGTTTAGAAGTCTGGCCCAAAACACACCGACGCAGACTGCCTCTTTCGTGCTCCTGTCGACCCACCACCACCCGACGAACTGGGTAACGACTACTTTCTGGGAATAACTGCTAACAACTTCGCTGAACGACAGCGAGCTGACCCTCAACTTAGGAGCCTAACAGAATACCTCGAGAGCAGGACGTCCACTTTTGCGAAAGTATTCAAGCACACACTTGCACTTTTCTTGCTGCGAAACGGCCCTCCTCAAAAGAAGAACTTCTCGTAACCTCGAGCCAAGTACCTTCTTGTGGTACCATCAGCTCTGCCACCATAACTCCTCCTGGCCCTGCACGACCATCCGACAGTAGGACACCTCAGTGTTTCTTGCACGCTCGTAAGGATACAAGAAAGGTACTACTGACCATGTCTTAACGCTGATGCCACTCGATACGTGAGGACATGCCGGGACTGCCAGCGACGCAAGACACCACCGACAAGACCAGCGGGACTTCTGCAGCTCATTGAACTACCTCACCGACAGTTCAAGCAAATCGTTATGGATGTACTAGGGTTGTTCCCGACGTCTGCTGTCGGAAACAAGTGATCTGTCATAGCTACCGAATACCTTACCAGCTACGCTGAGATAAAGGCCCTGCCCAAAAGCAGTGTATCCGAGGTAACTGAGTTATTTGTCAAAAACACCGTCCTACATCACGGCGCGCTGGAGGTTCTCATCACCGACAGAGGAACAGCATTTACTGCTGACCTAAGAGGCGATCTTGGCAGTGATACAAACCACCGCTGGACGACAGCGTACCACCCATAGACCAACGGCCTCACCGAGCCGCTAAACAGGACTATTGCCCACATGCCGGCCATGTACGTATACGTCCAATACAAGACGTGGCACACCATTCTTCCATACGTGACCTTCGCATAAAACACGGCGGTGCAGGGCACGATGCAGATATCTCCATAAAAGTTAGTCTACAGAAGGAACCCGGCAACGACACTCACCACCATGCTACCAAGCGTTGTTGATGAAGAATGTCTTCACGTCACCCTCTAAATTTAACACGCTGAATAAGCTTGTCAACTCCCCCGTCTGCGCATGAAGAGTCGGCAGGCGACCAACACGCGCTTTAGAATCTTCGAGGAAGCTACGTAGATTACTTACCCGGCGACCGCGTTTGTCTATTGGCACCTATACGTCGACGAAGCCTGAGTGTAAAACTTCTGCGACGGTACATCGGCCGTTACATGGTAGTTCGACGTCTCGGTGCACTCGACTACGAGGTTGTCCCGGACCACATCACAAACTCTCAACGACGACATGCACGACCTGAACTCGTTCATGTCATGTACTTCAAACCGTTGCATGCATGTTAACGAACTGTATCATTAGATGCAAAGCATCTCTTTGACTAGCTTCTGTAATGCTGTCCCTCCGTCCAGACTGATCCCCTCACTTCAGGTGTTGGAGCGGTGCCAAGTAGCTCACGCCCTCTTAGCAGTGCATGCCTCCCTCGCCTGCCGCATGCTCGCCTCGTGTTAGCTCTCTTTAGCTTCACCCACTCCCCCACTCGCAACTCTCAAGCCCATTCCCCACATGAGCATCATCTCAGCCATGCCACCTCTCTCCATCTGTTGGCGAGAAGAAGCCGCGAGCAGGCGGATGTGGGCGCTGCGCGTGCCTGTGCAGGAGGGTCAAGCAGGAGTGCAAGGAACATTTATGGCTAAAAGGAAAAGTGGCAGGGCAAATGAGACTCCTTGGTTTTGTGTACTTTTTGACGGGAGCAAAGCCAGAGAGGAAAACAAGGCAATGTTAGAGTGTATATCAAAGGACCTTCAGGAGTTAGAAGGAGAGTGCGAGATAAATATACTAGGAGATATGAATGCGCACATAGAAGATATAGATGGGTATACTGACCCGACAGGCAAAATGGTCACGGATATGTGTGAAAGGCTTGATTTGATGGTTTGCAACAGTACCGAGAAGTGCGAAGGGCAAATAACATGGGAGGTAGGAAGGCTGCATTCGACGACAGATGACGCACTGATGTCATATAGCATGGTTGATAAATTTAGGGGAATGCACACAAATAAAGGTGGCTCTAGAAGTCTGGGTAGTGATCACAAACGTATCAAGCTAAATTTTGGAAGAACAGTGAAAGTGGGAAGGAGACAAAATGAGCAACTGCAGCAAAAGTTTTATTCAGAAATGCGAATTGAAATAGCCCGGCTAAACAAATTGAGAAGGTAATCACTGGGGATAATAAAACTGTGTGGACATACACGAATTTAATTAGACTGAGCTATAGCTTGCTAAGGCACGTGACAAATCACCCCGGAAAAGAAGACACAAACCGAAATGTTGGTGGGATGAGGAAGTTAAGAGAGCCATAGCAAAACATCAGGAAGCCTCGAGGGAACACAGACATGCTAAGCATTGGGGTGAAACGACTGCTGATGTTGAAAGAAAATGGGAAATCATTCTAAGCTGTAGAAGGAATGCATCCCTTCTGATCAATGAAAAAATTAGAAGAAAGGGAGCTCAGTGGCTGGCAGAAGTACATAAAAAAAGATGGAAAGGCAGCCGCCGAATTTTGGAACCATCTACACTCCCTAAGAAATGAGACGAGCCTAGAGCAGAGGTTTATAACTACAGCTCAAGGGGCTAGGCTAGAAGGGGACGAAGCTATTGAATTTATAACAACAAGGGGGACAGAAAAATTTCAACAAAGAAGTGCTCTATGCACCACAATAGACAAGGATGAATTAAGTGGCGCAAAGGCTCCATTTTCAAAACGACAATTGGAAAGGGCTGAGAAAAGGGTTCCTAGTAAAACATCAACAGGCCCAGATGGCATTCCAATTATGCTGACAAAGACATTAGGTCCGAAGTCTAAGCAAGCTTTGAGAGAGGCAGTGAGCAAAATAATAAGCGATTGTGAAGTTCCCGATGGATGGAAACTTAGCTGGATGAGCATGATCTATAAAGGAAAGGGGGACAAAGCTGATATAAACAATTACCATCCTATAACAATGACATCAGTGGTCTACAGGCTGGCGATGCAGATTATAAAGGAAATACTGCAGGCATGAGTAGAGGATGAGGGGGTGCTGGGAGAAATGCAGAATGGGTTTTGGAAACACAGGCGGTTGGAAGACAATTTGTTCTCACTGACGCAGTGCATCGAAATATCAGAAAAGGAACACAGGTCCCTTTGGACCTGTGTTCATAATGTACCTACAAGGATTACAGGCCAAATTAGAGGGAAGTGAACTGGGCTTCAAGCTCTCTTTCGTCAAACAAGGAAAACTCATTGAACAGGCACTACCAGCATTGATGTACGCAGATGATATAGTGCTAATGGTGGACAACAAGGAAGATTTGCAGGGACTGGTGGACCTCTGCGGTATTGAGGGAGATAGGTTAGAATTCAGATTCAGTAAGGAAAATTCAACAAGCATGATTTTTAATGACAACGAAGGTAGTGAGCTTAGTATACAGGAGGTCATGCTAGAGATAACAGATTAATACAAATATCTGAGCGTATGTATAAGCAATGGGGCCGAGTACCTAAGGGAACACGAAATATACGTGACGACTAAAGGTAACAAGAATGCAGCGGTAATGAAAAACAGGGCACTGTGGAGTTACAATAGGTAAGACGTTGTGAGAGAAATATGAAAGGGGTCATGGTTCCTGGTTTGACGTTCGTAAATGCGGTCTTGTGCATGAGATCAGCAGTTCAAGCAAAATTAGAAATTAAGCAACACGGAATAGGTAGGCCTGCCTTAGGAGCTCACTGGAATACACCAAATCAGGGAGTGGAAGGTGATATGGGATGGGCATCATTTGAGGGCATGGAAGCTAGCAGGAAGATAAAATTTGAGAAGCGATTGAGAGAAATTGGTGAGGAGCGTTGGGCTAGGAAGGTATTCAGCTACTAGTACATGAAGAATGTTGATACAAAATGGAGGAAGCAAACCAGAAAATTGACTAGTAAGTACCTAAAAAACAGCAGGGGGCCAAACCAAAAAGAATTATCGGTTAAGAAGAAGGTGAAGAATGCTTAGACTGATATCTGGAGAATTGGAATGATTAAGAAGTCCGCACTAGAGATCTATCGAACTTTCAAGCAGGACATTGCCAATGAAAGGATCTATGATAATACTCGGGGTAGTTCTCTACTGTTTGAGGCCTGGATGGGAGTATTGGGAACCAAGACATATTGGAACAAATACGAAGGGGTCGACACGGTATGCAGTGCGCGTGGAGAGAAAGAAGAAACTGCCGAACACTTGATAATATTCTGTAAAGGACTTAACCCTATAGTTCGGGATGATTGCACAGAGTTTTTCAAGCACTGGGACAGGGAGGGCTAAATAGACTTTAAGTGGGTAGAATTAACTAGAAGGAGGTTATCTGATTGGTAGCTTAAGACAAGGCACAAGTGAAAATAAACGCTTCACTGCAAAGTACGAATCCTCAACCTCTCTATTTAAAGAAAAAAATAAATATAGTTTTTGGTTCGTTAAGTACTACTTCTTGGAGGCGCTAGTCACCGCCCGATATAAAGGGTACAGCCATATCCCTCCATTCATCCATGCATGGGACAACCACCACAAATTTCCCGAAGGAAGCCTTATACTCGACAGTGCGACATGAATGCCTCTCTTTGTTTTCGGTGTTCATGTAATTGTATTGCAGGTGGATCACACTTTTTTAGCAGCAAGAAAGGAGAATGTCCTGTAAAACGACGAATCAGGGGCTTAACGTTCTTGCTTCACTCCTGACTGCAACTTTGGGTGATTGTAGGGGTCTGTATATGTTCTAAAAGCTCGAATAATGAATCAAATGGTGTTTTCTTTAATTCTCTTCTGCTGAATTTATAACCACATGTTCGAAATGCTGTGTATTTTTTTCTAACATTGAGCATTGGCGAAAAAACCTCTGAGAAATAACATATGTTAGAACGAGACAACATCTATTTGTTTATATGGTGAATTATGAATATCCATGCACGCAGAACAACCTTTCAAGGAACTTTTGATTCCGAGCTGATCACAAATGAAGGTGCTTCGGGCGCACGGTGCTTTCACCAGCAGCCGGGCGATAGGAACCGGTCAAAAAGAGCAGACAAGTTTATAGCAAAGTGAATATGCATTGAATATGGCTTTAATAATTTCCAGTGATACACATTTGCAATTAGCAAAATGGCAAAAAAATAATAATAAATTTGGTGTTTAAATTAGGAGACATGTCTGACATGCCTCGAACGATATTACTAGCGTGCAGTGCTGCTTCGTATGCAGCCTGCTGCACGATATTGCAAGTGAACACTATTTTTCAAGGAAGGGCGTGTCAATTTCTTAATATTGCGCACGTTGAAAAAATCGATTAGCATTCTAAAGTGCGGCACGAAAAAAATAGTGCAAGCCATGTTCCTCGAGCCCAAGCAATGCCGCGCTGCGCATCGTCTGTTCAACGCCATGCGCCCCTGCGTACAGCGCCCTTTGCGGCATCGGTGCACTCCGTGTACCAGTTTCTCCGAGCTTTTTTCACACCTACCCATTCTAGACACCCTATTGGAGCCAATGAAAGGAAATTGATCAATGACCGTTGTTGCTGCGGCTCTCGCTGCTACAGTGTCTAGCAATATACTGCCTACTGTGCTGAGTGCGGGCTAGGAGATGGCCCCACAGCTGATGACTGCCGGCAGCCCCCGCATGGTGCGCTGCTCCACGAGTGAATATCTATAAAGGTAACAAGGTAGTAATAAAGTGGGAAAAACAGGTATTCAAGCCTGCAGAGGTAAAACAGGGGCTTATACAGGGGTGTCCTCTGTCACCCTTAGTATTCGTGATGTAGCTACAAGAATTAGAAGCCAAATTAGAGGGAAGTGGACTGGGCTTCAACCTGTCTTTCGTCGAACAAGTAAAACTCATTGAACAGGCACTACCAGCATTGATGTGCGCAGATGATATAGTGATAATGGCCGACAACAAGGAAGATTTGCAAAGAATGATGGACATCTTTGGTAATGAGGGAGATAGGTTGGAATTCAGATTCAGTAAGAAAAAATCAGCAGTCATGATTTTTAATGACAATGAAGGTAGTGAGCTTAGAATACAGGAGGTCCCGCTAGAGATAACAAATAAATACAAATATCTAGGCGTATGGATAAGCAATGGGGCCGAGTACCTAAGGGAACACGAAATTTACGTGACGACTAAAGGTAACAGGAATGATGCGGTAATGAAAACAGGGCACTGTGGAATTACAATAAGTATGATGTTGTGAGAGAAATAGGGAAAGGGGTCACGGTTCTTGGTCTGACGTTCGGCTATGCGGTCTTATGCGTGAGATCAGAAGTTCAAGCAAGATTAGAAATTAAGCAAAGTGGAATAGGTAGGCTTGCCATAGGAGCTCACGGGTTTACACCAAATCAGGGAGTACAAGGTGATATGGGATAGACATCATTTGAGGACAGGGAAGCTAGCAGCAAGACAAAATTTGAGAAATGATTGAGAGAACTGATGGAGGAGCGTTGGGCTAGAAAGGTATTCAGCTACTTGTACATGAAGAATGTCGATTCAAAATGGAGGAAGCGAACCAGAAAATTGACTGGTTAATACCTAGAAAACAGCAGGGGGCCAAACTAAAAAGAATTATTAGGTAAGGAGGTGAAGGATGCTGAGACCGATATGTGGAAAATTTGCATGATTAGGAAGTCCACACTAGAGATCCATCGAACTTTTAAGCAGGGAATTTCTATAAAGGATGTATGATAATACTCGGGGTAGTCCTCTACTGTTTGAGGCCAGGACGGGAGTATTGCGAACCACGACATATCAGGCCAAATTCGAAGGGGTAGGCACGGTATGCAGTGCGGGTGGAGATATAGAGGAAAGTGCCGAACACTTGATAATGTTCTGTAAAGGGCTTCACTCTACAGTTCTGGATGATGGCGCAGAGTTTTTTAAAGCACTGGGGTTTAGGGACAGGGAGGGCAAAATGGACTTCAAGTGAGTAGAATTAACGAGAAGGAGATTATCCGATTGGTGGCTGAAGTCATGGCACGAGTGAAACTTAAACCCTTCACTGCAAAGTACGAATTCTCAACCTCACTACTTAAAGAAAATAAATAAATCTACTTCTTGGTTTATTAGGTATTACGGCTTGATAGCATTAGCCACCACCCAATCTAAAGAGTACAGCCTTTCTATCCATCCATCCATCCATGCGCTCCGCAAGCGCTGCGAAGCCTTCAGGAGGCAGAGACGGGCGAGGCCAACTAATCTTTTCCCGAATTTTCGGAGTGTTTGACATAATGCTTTATTGTATAAGGACTACTCGATTGCTTTCACAGTACTGGCGCTTCGCAATACCAAATAAAGATCATTTCGTGGCATACACTTCGCTATCCGCTACTGCCCGCAAAAAAAGACGCAGTTCCTACGTAACTTGTGAATCAATGCTATGCAAGGCGACTCTGTTGTAATTTTTATTGATTGAAACATTATGATGTGGCGCTAGATATATGCTAAAAATTGGACAATCAACAATGGAACCAGTATTCGCGTTTCACGAACATTTGGCTCTTCTTGATAAGTATTTCGAAGACCCTTCGTTAAGGGGTGATCGTGAGGCCACCCAGACGTAGACGATTCGATAGACAAATAGATAGATAGGTAGATTGATAGACAGACAGACAGACACGCAATGGACGGACGGCCGGAAGGACAGATAGACTCACGAATGAACGGACGGACAGACAGACGGATGGACAAACAGATGGACAGACAGACACACGGACAGGCAGACAGATAGATGGACGGATGGACGCACGAATAGACAGATGGACGGACGGACAGACAGACGGATGAACGGATAAGCGGACAGACAGAGAGACGGACGGATGGACAAGGAGACAGACAGATGGACGGATAGATGGACGGATGGACAGGCGGAGAGGCACCTAGATGGACAGACGAATGGACGGACAGACAGACGGATGGACAGATGGACGGATGGACGGATGGACGGACAGACAGATAGATAGATAGATAGATGGAATGATAGAGAGATAGATAGATAGATAGATAGATAGATAGATTGATAGATAGATAGATAGATAGATAGAAGGATAGATAGATAGATGCTCAAAGTGGTTGCAGTACGCAAAGAAATTAACTTTAAAAACCATTGGCAATATAACCACCATAGTTATTTTTAAAGTGTGCTTTGTTCTCGAGAGTAAGAATTATCACAGAAAACCCTAAAACTTTTACCTCTTAAACCTGCATTCCATAAGGATTCCAGTTAAAACAAAGAATGATAGCATGCCAATGAATAATCTGGCACTCGCCGCATATGATACTCAAAACGTTGTTGGAAAGTGCGTCCGACGTCGACGTGGGAGAAAAACTGTGTGAATGAAATTCTAAAGTGTATTTTTGATTTTTCAGATAAATATTAATATTTGCAATTTTGCCTAAAGAGCGATTTCATTCCCGACACCGTTCACCCTAATTCGGAAAGATAGTTCTTTGGAGTCACTCTCAGAATGCTTTTCTCACACGACAGCCTTCGGATTCAGCCTTCTGTCTGCCCTCTTGATCCTACTTTTTCATTCAACAAACCGTGATGACTCCGTTAGTGCGGGGAACAAGACACCTTTTCCTTGTTCGACCCATAACTTCTTTGACACAGTGGCACAATACATGCCCTTTCTTTGCAATGCCGCTTAGCTTTTAACGTCTCAGGGTGTTGCAGTGTACATAAGGCCCCGTCGAACTTCACAGTAAATCATATTGCAGCTGTCACACACTGAAGTTAAACGTGGCGAGGCTCTGGCAGCAACAGGACGAGAAGAATTTCGCGCTTTCGTGCACCCTCTGGATACGCAGCGCCGCTTGTGGCATCTGAGTGCAGTCATTACATGCGCAGTCAGCCTCTCTCGTACGGAGTGCGTGCGCTCAGCACACTAGGCAGAATATTTCTAGACACCGTACCCGCTGCTTTCATTCTGTCTACTTGTGTCTGTGACTGCACAGTAAAGCCTGGCAACGTTGTGCACAGAAACAGTGATGACAGTAAGTCTACTTATTGAGGCGGATAATTTTAAGTGCGCCATTTCGATGTTGGCCACAAAAATGTGTTTCCATTTCAAAATAAGCCCTTCCTTGGCAAATTTACAGTACGAGGTTTCTGGACCGCCATTTCAATAATAAACACTGACTTTTAGGGTCCCTTTAAATAGAGGATACTCTGGCACTGTGATCAGTTAACCACCATGGGAATGATGGGTAGCTCACAAGTTTGGCTATAGCCTTTGAGCTCGAGGACTTCAAACGCGCTTGTGGCTTTGTTAATTCACATATCTTGTTTTGTTTCGACGAAAACATCACACTTTTTTGAACTTCGTGAGCTCATATGAATTAGTGAGCCTAAAAAGTTAAGGTGGTGAAGTGCAACTCTGGAATATTTGCTTATTGTCGTCTCATGACAAAGCGGCTTTAGGCCATGTGAAGCCAAACGGAGCGAAAGTAGGAATAATTGTGTTCTCATCATTCCCATGCTGGTTGAAGTGTCGTGCGCTATAGCACCCATGGACACTAGCGAAAGAGTTTTATTTCGTAAGTATTGAAAGGAACTTTACGTCTACAGGCTCAGAACAGTCCCCCTTTCCAAGCCACAATGTAAGTTATTAGGCGAGAATTTCCTAGTAAATGTCCGACAGTTTTCACTTGTGAGACAGCTCTTGAAAACGTGCGAAATCGACGACGTGTAAACCATGTGTACGATAAGTAAGTGTGCCATATCAACAACATTTTTCATCGGGCTTCCAATGAAGGACACCACGTATGTTCAGCGACTGCCCGGACATTGTGGTAGAAGTTGGATCACCACACTACTAACGCTGTTCGCTGTGCCCACGTTTGAACACATGTTAAGAGTATACACACTACGAGCACCCCGTACGCGTTATGTCACGCTAACGCGCTAGCAGTCTCCGCTAAACAAATAGTGGCGTACCCAACAATAATAGATTACTACAGCTATAAGTGACCACAAGTATGTCTCGACGTGAAGCTAGAATACAGCGTCGCCTGCGGGTCAGTGTAGCATACAAAAACTCCTGACATGCCAATGGCGGATTCAGCCACGGGTGAGAAACGTAAATATCAAGAGACAGTGGATCATCTTTTGCGCTTCTGCCCACATTTTACAAGCACGGCCGTACCTTCCAATGTCTTTAGGGGACCTAAAGATCGGCCTCTCACAAAGAGAAAAACTTTGGAACCTGGCCTTACAGTTTATCAGCCCAGAAAGCAACCCGAGCTCTTCAGTTGCTGGAGGGTATGGCAATAGCGACATTGCAGGGATACGCTACAGTGTGTGTGTGTGTGTGTGTGTGTGTGTGTGTGTGTGTGTTAATAATTGTGTGTACACATGCTTATCTCACTCTGATTCTCCCTTTTTAGCTCATTTTTTTCCCACTCGATGAGTAGGGTAGAAAACTGGACGTAGACAAATCAGCCTTTCTACCCATCCTCCACTCCTCATCTCTTCTTGGAAGCCTTGGATACGGAAACTACTAAACTAGGCACTTCGAATAACCAGAAATTTTAGCTATCGAAACACTGCACCATTGTTTCGTCAAATTAAAATATTACAGTTTCGCAGTCTATGACATCAACGGAAAAGTTCGTGTATTGTCAATGGCGCCATTTGAAACAACCATTCCTCTTTTACGCTCATTATTACTTTCTTCCTTGAACCACCTAACTTCGTACGCGCATCACTCTGCTAAAGGGGAGCACGTCGCTGGATTTTGTGCCGACAGGTTGTGCCCCCGCGATCTCCAACGACAGAGCAGCTCTGGCCTACTGGCTCGCCCTACGCCATCTCTTGACGCTGACAAGAGCTCTCACTGAGTAGTGCCGCGTCCTCGAACTCTTGCGACCGTGTCCATCTTTCCTATCTTCTTATTTCTGTATGCGGGTCTCTCTGTCCCTGCCCCTATCTTTATCTCAATTCGTTTTATTCCTCCCTATCTCCCTTAATCCCTCTTTACCTCCATCCCTCGTGAGCAACTGTTGAGGTGTCGCACTCTGATATAAACAGTTACGGGGCTCACAATTATTTTCTCTCTTTTAAGAATCACTTTCGTATTTTACCTGCTCCCCTTCTCCGAGCAGAGTTTTCATTTAACGCTCGCACTTACTGCACTTGGTAGCCCTATTCTTGTGTGGCATACCCAATTTAAGAGTTTTTCATGGAGCACAGTAAGTGATAGTTTAAACAGCTTGGCTGTTAAAAGCCAAGTGGCTAAGACCCTGAAAATATACCAGAGGACACATATTTCTTGGCGTTGTAGTTTTCCGGCTAGAAGCCGTTCTCGTTCTCTATTTTCTACTTAACGTGCCCGAGAGCTATTTAAAACAGATTCATTGCAAACGACAACACAGTCAATAGAGGCTCGCTAACGACTTGTTTCGAGCACAAATAGTTTAAATGATTCACTGACACCAGAAATGAACAAAGTTCTTCACTGATTATAGT
Organism: Rhipicephalus microplus; assembly: GCF_043290135.1. NCBI lineage: Eukaryota > Metazoa > Arthropoda > Arachnida > Ixodida > Ixodidae > Rhipicephalus > Rhipicephalus microplus. The sequence continues at coordinate 421,864,652 of NC_134710.1, read as the reverse complement.
TATCACCTAAAAAAACAAATCTCGGTCATGGCAGCATGAATTTGCTGCGCGGTAATACATCTCTTTTTTCTGTCAACTTTTTCCCTCCTCCTCTCTCTCCTGAACACAATATGTGTACTGTAAGCACAACTCTCCAGTATGTGCAGCTTGCTGTTGATTTTAGGAAACATCAGCATTGAAATTGAACAGTTTCCCTCACTTCTTAGGAAATGTACCAGCACGTATCACTATAGACGCTCGAAAAACGCCCTCGATGAGACTCCTGTATTTCCTTTCAGGAAGAGCTTGGTAATTTGCAGAGACTTCTCTTTCAAGCCGTTATTATATATTTCAAGTCCGGCCACTATTCTGGAAATGTATTGATAACATTCACAACATACAATATTTTTTCACCTCATGAGTAGAAAGCGGTAGTGGCAGTGAGATTCAGAACAAGAGCTGATTTGTGATATCACTAATCACGTTACCGAATCAAATCGTGACATAAGTTTCCCGTTCAAGTTGAGGAAAGGTAAAAGGTATGTTACTACGAAAGAAAAGTGACGTATTACCAGTGAATTCATACAACGAAGCTCTCGAGAAAAAATTAGTTCAACTTCTACATCTAAATTCACGCTGCGCTTTTGTCGAATAACCGCACTTTACTGATATGGTAAAGGGGGCAGATGCGGGTTTGATGATGATAATAATGTGACTACTACTCACTAAATCATTACATAACATTGTTTAATGCGCAAAAGAGGTAGAAATAAAAAACTTCAATATTTTCAGGCCCAGCAGATTACTTTCGGTGATATATAAAATAGTTATGAAGTTAATTTCAGACAGAATTAGAGAAACAGGCCACTAACATAGAGCGCAAATCAATTGCCCGAAACAATGCTCTATAATGGATCACATGTGATATAATAAATCAGGTGATTGAGAAACTAGTGTAAAGCAACAAACCTTTCTATGTAGCCTACATAGAATATGTAAAGGCATCCCACTCAGTAGAGTTACCACAAATAATCAAAGAAATATGTAGCAAATGAGCACCTGAAGCATTCATAAATACCCAAGCCGATACATGCACATAATGCATCTACATTGGTTTCTCACAATTAAGAACAAAAAGGAATGGAAAGAGGGTCAGGCTTTCCAGTGTCTTTTATTATTTTCCCTCTTTCAAAGATGAGAAAATACTCGAACAGAAAATTTCTTGCACAAGTAAAAAAAAATAGGTTATAATGGATGATTTGTCATCGTGCTTTGTCAATAACCTCACCATCTCTTTCTCGCGCAGCTTGTCCCCTCTTCCCCAATTTGCTAATAAAAATGGTGTAACTTTACATGAATTCGTCAGCGCGAATTGTATACGTACGCAACCAAGAAAGTTGCATAGTCAGTTAGGTTTGCCCTGGTGAAGACTGCAACGTGCTCCAGCTTTCTCTGAAGCACTGCCAATATATATGAGGTATGCAGGATGCTCCTTGAGAGACATGATGGGGGATCATAACTACAATGTCTCTAAACTATTCAACGCCTTAGTATGAAATTCACTGGAGGAACGATGCTTTGAATATTAGGATAGTTTAGTTGCCATTACAGTGCCCCTTTGTTTCAGCGAATTAAAATATTACGGTGTTTTAAAATCAGGGCCCTAAATGTTTGGAGCCCCGAGAAAATAGCTTCGAGGCCCCTGCGCATGCACTAAACCCAAACCGTATTTGGGTTTTGCGTAGGGGACGCTATTTCTCGAATTTAGCGGCAGCCCCAAGCCTGCCCTAAATGCTTTGCATCAGACAAACGTGACAGCTCTCGGCCATTATGGAGAGACCGAGAATCGGGCGAGTGCCCAAAGTGGCGCAGACCCTATTCGAAAACTCTTCACTCCTACTTGACTCAAAGCCTACACACGCTAAGGGCTTTGGGGCCCTGTTTGAAAACTCCCTATTACATTTCCGCGGTCTATGACACGAACGAAAAATTCCTACGTTATCCATGTTGTCATTCTTATTGTTATTAATAAAAGTAATCGGGGTTTAAAGTCCAAAAACCACAATATGATATGAGGGGCGCCGTAGGGGAGGGCTCCACACAATTCTGTCATCTGCGATTTTTAAACCTGCGTTTACTTTTAAATACACAAACCTCAAGCATTTTCGCATGCATCGAAAGTGCGGCCAACGTAGCAGGGATTCGATCCCACGACCTTCTAGTTAGCAGTCGAGCACCATACATAACTGCTTCATCACTAGGTATTTATTGCTAATCACCACTATCATTTAAAAGAGTAATTTTTTCAAGCAACAAGTAACGCTTGTCAGCCACTAGAAGTATACAAAGTGATTGGGAGTGCCAATAATTCCATGAGGTGAATGAGAGGTGACTCTCATGCGAATTAGCGTTAATTCAGCCAAATGTGGCTTAACATATAATCAAGACTGGGGGAAATTTTGATTGACATCGCGGCAACCAATGGTGTTCTCCTTGTTACTGAAAGAAAACAAAAACCTAAAGGACGTTTGAGTTTCGCATTCAAGAGTAGAACGCGATAGCGTGATTGGGGCCTGCGCACCATCTTCTAAATATTAGCTCACCTTCATTTGTCGGTGGAAGCCTCAACCATGCGGTGAAAAACAAAATATTTTGAGCGTAACATAGGCAGTTTCAAACTATCCTGGGACGCTTACTGCAACTGGAGGTGTTACGAGCCGCATTGCGTTTTAATTTTCCCTTTTGCGAATAAGCGAAAGGACCACTGGGCGTTCGTTAGGCAACAGTCGAACCTACGCAATTGCTCGCTAACTTGATATTTTCACAGCTGATGATGAAGATATATTATTACGCAATGGGTGCGAGGGAGCACGTACGCACAATAGGAGGAAGTGTTGTCAAGCCGCTTTGTTGAGCCTAACCAGGCAAAAAATGCAAGATTTCACTTTCTTTACCAGCTCGCTCGAACTACTTGAATGTTTCCGCGAATTTATTCCAGGAATAGCCTGTTTCTTTGGGAATAGTGTGCCATAATTGACCTATGCGGGCGCAGCTTTCCATTTTCTACAACTAAGGCAACGTTGAGCGATGCGTGCTGCCATACAGCAGCCCTTCATGTTTCCAACGACAGTGTGATGATACCACCTTGTGCAAGTATCATGATTCAGGTGACATCAGGGGGCACAAGTGATGGTGAAACACTGGCAGAGTGCAATATCTACCTCTTGCTGGCGCATAACATTTTTGTGGCCCGAGGTATCATTGACACTAGGAACAGCCAATGCGAGTTTATTATGACAAATTACACAAACTAGCATAGTACCTTTTTCCGTGGCACTACTGGCTCCTGTACACTTTGGAGGACGCCACTGAGTGTTTTTTTTGCGTAAGAAGACAGTAGCCGCGATAGAAAATCCGTAACACACGATGACGTCCACAATTCACTGTCGGAAGAAAATAACAAGGCCTTGCGAGGCCTGTTACTTGAATTGAATGGGTGTTTTGCTGGATGGTCTAAAGTGAGCCGGACGCCAATCACACAGCACCGAACAATCGCTTACGGCGAAGCAAGAGCTATCCACGAACAGTCATACCATGTATCCCAGAAAGAACGCCAAGCAATGAAAGAGCAAGTGAAGCAAATTATCGAGGATGGCATTATTCATCCTTCTATTAGTTTAAGGAAATCACTGATCACCCGGGTCAATAAAAAGGATGTGTTACGCGCTGTTTCTGTATCTACTACAGAAAGCTGAACTACATTATACACTAAAAAAGACGTGTATCCGCTTCGACGTACTCATGACTTTTCAGACCGGCTATACAGTGAACGAAGTATTTTTCTTTCCTTGATTGAAAAAGTGGTTACTAGAAAATCGAGGTGTATGAGCGTGGCCGGGCAAAAACGAGCTTTGTCACGCCGTATGGCCTCTAGAAATTTCGAGTGTTCCATTAGGTCTCTGCTTTGAGCGTCTACCTTCCAACGCGTGATGAACACTGTGTTCATCACTGTGGTAAAGTTGTCTTGTCTATTTTATAGACGTGGTGGCGTTTTCAGCCAGCTTCTCCAAACATCTGAATCGGCTACGACAAGTACTCTAGGCAATCCGATTGACTAACCTTGTGTTATAGAATCTCAGAAACGTCACTTCGGTTACGAAATATTCAAGTTACTTGGCGATGTTGTGAGTGGAAAAGACGTCTTTCTTGACCCCGAGAAAACCACCTCAAAATTTTGCAGCCTTCCCGACTCCTGTCGATAACGAAAGAGTCCGGTGGTTTCTGGAACTAAGCACATGCTTCCTGCGCTTTATAGGTAATCTTTATAAAGTTACCGAACGACTTACTCGACTCAAGAAATATGACACACCATTCGTATAGAGCTCTGAACAAGAAACTGCTTTCACCGAGTTGCGGCATCGCCTGGCATCACCACCTGTTTTTGGGCACTTTGACGTAGAAGCCGAAACAGAAGTCCATAACGAAGCTAGTAACATAGGCCTGGGAGCCGTACTCATAAATTGGCAGGAGAGAGCGAAAAAAATTATCGCTTACGTAAGTCGCACCCTAATGTTCCTGGAGTCCAACTACTGTACCACGGTGAAGAAGTGCCTTGCCGTCGTATGGGCTCTTGCGAAGTTTTGACTTTACCTCTTCAACCTCACGTTAACATTGTATTCACTGTATTGGCTGGAGAACGTAAAAGGCCCTGCCGGACGACTAGCTCAGTAGAATCTATATGATAGCAGGAACATCACGTCACTATAATAAGATTTGCACACGAATACGCAGACACATTGTCACGTGTGCCAGTTGAACCCGCCGCTTGAAACCTTGATGAATACTTTATTTTCTTTGGAGGAAGCATAACAGACTTTGCTCTGCGGCAGCGAGCAGATACTGGATTGCAACCTATAATTGAATATCTAGAGGGCGGCAATGTATCTTTGCCCCCACATATAGCTCTCAGGTAGCCGTCTAATTTCTGTTTGTGACAGGGCGTGCTGTATACAAGAGCATGGCTGTCAGTGACAAACATTGTCGCAGTGAAGCTTTGGGACAAAATTAAATTCTTCACTGTAAAAAATTACCACAAGGTCCGAGTGAAACGCTTGTCCTCTAGTGACCACCCCTATTTGGAATAATGTTTGTTCCGGACCTCCGGAACAAAGTGTTTACTCGTTACCCATCCGGAGCATTCATCACAGATGTTTCAGTCCAGCCAGCCGGAGCAATTGCATGGTGCCGCTGGAGCATTTTTTACCGGCGTTTTGCTCCGGCTCGTAAGAGTGATTACGTATACCCGCCAGAGCATTTTTGCAGGTTTTTCACTCCCGCTATCCTAAGCTCTTGCGGGCCACTTCCGGAGTATTTTACGAATGTTTTTACTTCGTCCGAACAGATTTCAGTGATATGTATCAGTATTTTTTTAAAAAGAGTTTGCTTCTCTGTTGATTTATTCTATGCTGATCGGGTCACGCGTCGGTCATATAAATGAATTCTTAATGCTGATGCAAACACTGCAGAGTTACTGTATATTTATTTTCAACAGAGCTCAAGCAGATTAAATTCACGAAAAAGATGAGTTCTTATTCCTTGAGTTATTCAAAATAAGCTGTCATTTCTGGTTTATTGCCCGTCCTTATGGAAAAGAAGACAAGAAAAAACAAACATGCAAAAACCACTAAAAATAAAACAAAAGAATAGAGATGACATGAAATCAACAGCACTCTGGTGTAAAGCGCTGCGCTTCGAAATGAAGCCCTGAATATTTTAAAGCGATGCGCGACAAACGAAGAAAGCGTGGTCACCGAGAATAACTGTGCACTATCACTGAAGGACCATTCCTCAGCTTCATTGACGACTGAATGGTTCAGCTGATTTTCCTTCATAATTGAGCAAAAAAATTATTGGCACATGAAAACTGCAAATCATGCGAGTGCATGAAATCTGAGGACAATGAAGCTACGCGTACTCGTTAAATCCTCTACAGTCTGCGAGTACACGAGAATAACTTGCCTTTAAACTGGCCACACAAATGCAGAAACACAGGACCAGTGTCCAATATAAAGAAATCGATTTTATATACTCTGGTGTCAGACAGCCGGCACGCCATAAAAACACACCATCGTGACTCAAAGAAAGTTCAAAACGGACGACAGAGTCCAATGTATTTCTGAATCGATGGCTCTACTCTTGCTAATTATTCGAAAGCATTTTTAAAATAAAATGAGCGAAATTTGGTACTCTCGATGACAACATCGGGAATGCCTCTCCAGATCATTTTCTAATTTTATTAGATAATATTGCTGATTTTACACGCGCAGTTTTTTGGCGCCCATTGTGATACTTCAAGCAAGTTAGACCTTCAGGGTTTGTAAATTTGTGGTCTGTCTTTAAAAAAAAGCGTACATTCACTCTGCTTGGAAAAGTAATCTTCGAGAGAAGTTGGTACTGTTTTTGTTTTCTTTTTTACCCACTCTGTTTTGCTTTTTGTCTTAGTGAACATTTTTCAAAGTATAGTTACTGCATGAGCATGCATTGTTTCAAAACGAACGGCCTGAAAGAGAACATAAACATTGGTTCACCACTACACAACAAAATAACATAGCAAGAAAAAGCACTAACATCACGCCACCTATTCCAACTACATTACCATCATATAATGACAGAACTAAGGGAGGGTCGACCAGTGTACCCAACTTATAGGTCCATGCAAACGTTGGAGGTCATGGAAGGTGATTCACAGAGGCGTCACGACGAGTTCACCAGGATTCGAGGAGATCTATGTGAGTTATTTTAAATGGAAAGTAGAGAAAAGTGAGCCCTGTAACAATCTCTTAGTGGGAGGACACTACCTCACGAGGGGTGGGGGTGAAGGAGGGATTAAAATAATAGGGTTAAAAGGTAAAGAGATAGAGAGAAAGGAGAGAGCGAGGCGCAGGGACAGCGAACAATTGAAAACGACGGAAGTAAGGAGGAGATAGGAAAGATGGACACGGTTGGAGGAGTCTGAGGACGGGGCACCACTTGGTGAGAGCTCTTGTCGGCGTCAGGAGATGGCGTAGGGCGAGCCCAGTCGGCCAGAGCTGCGCTGTCGTCAGAGATCACAGGGGCACTCTCTCTTTTCCCCTGTCCTGTTCACAGGCCAGCGTTGTTGCTTCTGGTATTCAAGCCCTGCTCGTATGAGAGAGATATAAACTATTGTTTTCTTTTTCAGATAGAAGGTGCACGGACCGGACAGCACAAGTTGAGTTTTACCTGCTTGGTCGAAGAACTTGGCTCTCCTCCCCCCCCCCCCCCCCCCCAACAAAAAAAATGATGCAGCGTGGCACTACTCTCTCCCATTGTAAACACAGGAAATACAGCACGTTTCTTGAGAAGGTGCCCTCTCTTTTCTCTCTTACTCTCATAACCATGCCTCTCCGACTTACGTTAAGCTTTGTCATACGCAGAGGCCGAACAACACTTTATCGGAGATTCCGCTGACGTTTACTGACATCCTGTATATTAGCCTATTATTGAAAACTGGTTTCCTCATCAAGCCAACGTTACCTATCTTAGCACTACATGACATATATCCCCGATGACACAGATAATTCAAGAAGGGCTCACTCACCAGTTTGCACCGCACCAGCGACCACCGAGTCTCTTACCACTTGGGAGATCACAATGTGTCGTTCGTTGCCCGGCACGATCACACGATTGCCCTTCCCTAAACTCTCTTTTGTCGATGATAACCTTCGTTGCTGCTTGAAGTCGCTTGCGGTATCCAGAACGTGCGTAGAACAATTTCGTTTTCCCGAACGTGGCCGAACGCTTCGCACAATCATCACTGCACCGGCTTGGTCTTCGCCATGTTGGTTTGTAGGGAACGGCCTCGCGGTGGCCAGGCTGCCTACGCCACTCTTCGAACAGCCAATAAATGCCGCTGAGCGACCTGCTGGAGCAATTGGCGAGCATCCATCGCGGCAAAAGCGATGTGCCTGATTATTTCCGGAGCAACCACGGGAAAATAATGAGAAGATTTGCCCCGTTTCCCTCTGTTTTTTTTTTTTCGTCCGGCAAGCACCAGAGGAAAACGGTGGCAAGCGAATGAATTTGCTCAGGTAAAAACTGATTTTAGTTAGGCCACCGGAGCAGAGCGGGTGCATAATTCCCTCATTCCTACCAGCTCAGAATATTTTCGTTTACAGTTTTTGGCACGAAAAACCCTTACCTGCACACTACTTGAACTTTTGCTAGAATGTACGCAAGCCTCACTGTACTGGCCGAAACATGCCGGAAGCGCAAATCAATACGTTCAAGCATGCCGCCTATGCATTCCCGAAATTTCCCATCTTTCAAACCTGCAGTGTGCGATATACTCACCCTATCTAGCCACTAAAACACCCTCTGATCATATCGGCATGAACCTCCTGGGCCAATTTTTCTTGTCATCTTGGTAATTGTAGCTACCAATTATTTGACCCACGCGCTACGCAGTAACAAAGGCACTGGCGCTAAGCCTATACTCCGTATTTGTTTGCCTCTCCCTCAGGCAGATAAAGCACGTGGCATTATGTTTGAACACTTTGTATTAGATGGACCTTTACATGTTTTGACGCCTGGCGCCAATTTACGCTTCTGCCACGCAATATTATATGCGTTGAGGGGACTCCTTCTAGTGCGCGGCATTCATACAGTGTTTTTTTTTTCTGAAGCAATTGCAAGCAGAAGCGTTCGCATGGATTCAGTAGAAAACCTGCCAGCCACGCGGATGGCCTGTTCTCGATTGACACTCAGGTTGAAGTTTTTTGTTTATAATTAATTTTATTGACATCTTTCTCAATTTTTTGGTCACGCACAAGACGACGACTTCCCTTTTGAAAGAAATTTATGTAGCGCGAGGCTACAAAACGAACACAGGAAAGAATAGACTGAGAGGACAGAACGCTCTGTCCTCTCAGTCTATTCTTTCCTGTGTTCGTTTTTTCGCCTCACGCTACATAAATTTCTTTCAAATGTTTCACGACAAGCCCACATCGCCACTCTTGATGACTTTCCACTCACAGCCAACGACGCCGACCTCAGAATTTCTGTGAAACGAGCTCTTTCACGCGATCACGTTAATAAGAAGCAAGTAAATCAACACACGGCGTCCAAATAACTTAGTGCCTCGTGAGACACTAAGGAGGGGGAATGTGTTCGCCAGTACTCTCCTTAGCATAGGCCTAAATAAATGAACTTTTTTATTTCTATGCTACCCATAGAGACCGTATTGTTGGCACTAAGAGTCAACGTGTTAGGCTTACGGTGCAAGAAAATAATTTTTCTTCTTCTTCGGTCTGCTGAACCAACCACAAAAAAAAGCGGGGGGGGGGGGGGAGTTGCATGGCGGCTTGCTAAAGCAGAACCCCACCTGCTTGCTCACTGTAAAACACTGCTTGCAATAGGCAGCCGATTCGTGGTGCACGCACGCATGGGCGCGTAGAAGCACGAAAACTCCCACTGCCATGCACACAGAAATATAATCACGTCCCTTTGCGAGCCACGCGCAGATGAGGAAAACGTACACGGATCCATCCCCAACTGTAAAGGCCGTCTCGCAGACCCACTTCATGCGGCGGAGACCGGAACTTTGGCGGGAGCATATGGGCAAACAAGGCACACTCTGTACACACGCCCCCTCTCCCATTCTCTCTCTTGGTGTTTCTATAGGCCATGTGCTGGCGCGGCTATAGATGGGGGAATAGAGGGGATACAGTGGCGCTTGTAAATACGAGAGGTGAGCCCAGCAGCCTCGGAAATCGAACTAGCTGCGCCCTACTCTCGCGGACCTCATCTCGGGAAGTTAAACAGGAAACAAAAGAGAGGAGCCCGCACGCACGGTGCTCGAACCAAGAGGCCGCACGCCGGGAGTACGGCGGGGTTGGGTTAGGTTGTGCGGCCGTCACTCTGTGGGGTGTTCGAACGTATGGGGGCTCCTCCTCTGCGAGAAAGCGAGAGCATGGGAGCGATCTGAAAACAGAACCCCTCCCACCGATAAAGAGATTGAATCAGCACGCGCCCGCGTTCGCATGCACTTGCCGAGGCGCAGTTAAAGTGTCGTTTGCATTGTGCGCCCTGCCACCGCCGCATTCAGATGGCGGAAGCGATGAGAGAGAGACGGCTAGGAGCAGATGGCTGGTTAGGCTTAGCGTCATATCCGCGACTGCTGTCGCCCGCTATATCAATATCGTCTGGGCTTGCTTTCCGCCACAGCGGTGAGGAGAAAACTGGCGCGGAGGATGGAAAGCGGGGTGTTCTGAAAACTTTAAGATGAGCCGTTGGAAAGCCCCGTGTTGGGGTTGGAACGCCCTCCCTGTACTGTGGTCGCCTGACTTGGCACCACGGAGATAGGGGAAATGAGCAGAAATAGAAGAGAAGGGGGCTTATAAAGCTCTCGTTGGGCGTCCGGGGACACGTTAAGCGACCCCTTCGCCGCTGAGACGCTTGCGTGCGCTGCGCGTGGTTCACTGATAGAGGGAAAGGGTGCTGGGTCTGTGGGCGCCACAGTGCATGGCAAGCAGCGCCTTGTTGCCGTCGCAGATCAGATGGCGGCAGGTCGTGTATCCACGGGTTTGTATCACGTCGCTCCCGATTCGATTCTTGGATGACAGCAGTGAGAGGGCGGGAGCAGGAAAGAGTGGGGACCGTTCTGGTTCGCGCCTAATTTGTCCTCTCTGCATGCAATGCGAGCGAGAAGTGCGAGAAAAGGAGAAGCAGAAGAGATACCGCAGCAGTCCACACGTGCCTTCTTGCCACCAGGGGGATATATACAATGGATGGATGCCTGAAATCAAGTGTACGCTTGATCTGTGGTGGTATAGATTGTTCCTTTACTGTGCTACTGTGCTCCCCCTGGTCTCCCGCATGTGGCTGTAAAATTTGTAGAGTTTAAGACGGCATCACTACGCAGCCTCTAGATTGAATGTTTTCGCTCAAAAGAGCTAGGAACACCAAAAAATAAACCTCTAGGTATGAATAATATTATACAGCCGCTATACCTTCGTTTTGCGATCTTGGATTGTTATCTCGTTCTAATCACGTCATACCGTTGTTTCGCCACAATATACATGGCACGGTGTAACGCAGGACGGGAAGCGATTGCGAAAACGTAATATCCATTACTTTTTATACAAGCTAGAATATTACTTTTATTTTATATTTGTTTTTTTTTGAGAAATTATTATTCGTAAAGACTTCAAGACGGCACAAAGTGTTTTTTGTCAACTTTGTTTTGGCAGACACTTTTTTTTATTCACCAGTAGCACGTCATACAGCCGTATTTCTTAGCTGGATTGCTTTCAGAGACATATCTCATATGCAGGAGAAATTAATGAAAATAAACACGTGACGAGCAAAAAAATGCAAAAGAAATTTCTTTCTGAACATAATGTAAACAAATGATCATTCCCAGTGACTCCGGAAGTCATATCATCTTCAAGAGGCCAAATAAGATGATAAATTTTTCTTAATACGCGCTCATAAAATTCGCTCCAATATAGTAATGTTACGGTTATCTTCAAAGGAACACTAAAGAGAACAATAATTTTTCGTGTATTGGTAAAGTACAATCGCAGAATTCCGAAAGCACTATTCTTACCACGAGAGAACATGCGAAAAGAAAATCTTGGTGCAGACGCCACGTTCGAATTCCCTCAAGAAACACCTTGGCATTGTAGGGTTTGAATGTGTCTACTTGGTTTTATTTAGCTTATAGTCAATGAAAAAAGTACATTGTCATCAGGTGGTACCATAGACATAGCATGTGAAGTTTCAGAAAGTTTCATCGAGCCAATGTTGCGGAAATAATAAACGTACATATTGAAATTTTAGCGTCACGCCTTACAATTTCGGGGTGAAATTTCAATATGAAATTGAAACCTTATTTTCTCTCATTTAATGAAATTTCTACAGTAAAACTAGGGGTGTTAGAGCTCTCACAGTGCAGTTTATTAATCCAAACCAAGTGATAGTTTTTTTAGTGACCCATTAGGTTTCAGTTATTCAAAATAGTTTGGGGAAGGATATCTGCGGAGAGCATAACAAAAAAGCTCTTTAATAAAGCGAAAACAGCAACATTTCTTTGTTGACATCAGGTGCAAGTGACGCTTTCAGTACCGCACTGAATGAGCCATGGCAGTACGGCATGCTCTGCACAACACTGCATTGTTGCTGCAAGTCTGTCAACGCGAATTCCAGATTTGTGGTATAATTCAAACGTTGTTCTAAGTTGACTCACCATACTAAATAACTGGCCCCAATTTACATGATACGCGGTATGCGCCTTCAGCCACATTTGAGCTACATGCGTGCCAAGGCGTGGTTGGTGAACTAGCGAAATGTCCTGCTAACCGTGTGACGGCACTATGAACGTTGTACTAAGCTCAGCGTGAACGATACATGGGTGGCCCACCGCCAAACACAATATTTCCTGGAAGCCGACTAAAAAGAAGCATATTTTTTTTCGCGTTCAACGTGTTGTGGAAATAATCGTTTTTTGTACCATATACACTTTCTAAACCAAGAACTCAGAGAGTCGCTCATGCATTCGTCTTAGTCGACTCCAAGGTGAAAGCCACGTTCTTTTTCTTCTCAGTCGATGCATTTGAATCTCTCGCACACACCTCCAAAAGCAGTATAAAACTGACGTCGTTTTGCAATGCCTCCAGTATCGGAGGCATTGTAACCTTTCAAGCATCATGGGTTTCAGTCTACTTTTAGGCAACCGCAGAGCAACTGGTCTCAAACACTTTCCACATAAAGAGATATACTTTTGCAAGGAGTGGTCACTCGGTTCTTTTCGCAGCCGAGCAACGAACGGTCTGACCAACCACTAGATGGCATTCCCGTGCTCGCTTCTAATCGTTAATCAACACATATAATAGCCGTCTCAGGAGGAACACAAAAACCCAAGTTTGGCATCAAATTTTTTCAAAGAAGTAAATATTAATTTCTACAATTATTTGTATTTCTTCTGTATTGTGTCCCGCTGAGGGCGTTTATTGTGTCACACAAAAATCAGTAAAGTGTGCGAAGTAAGTGCTGTCTTTAACGATTTTGTTTTGCACAAGGGATACACATTCAAGTGGTTGAAATGTACTGTACATCTATTCCCTTTGTGGAAGCATGGGTGTGTAGCCTATAGTGGTAAAGACACTCGCCTTCGGATTATGAGGTTAAGGGTTCAATTTCCAGCATAAGAAAGAAAAAAAAGTGTCGTTTTATTAATGCTGAAGACATTGTTGGATCTAACGAGCCACTCGTTGAGCTGAAAGCAGCGCAGTAGCCCAGCCGCAGGGCCTTACGGTGTCCACTCTTTACGTAAGCATGTTTTTCTAGGCTTTCCAGGTGTGACGGTGTGTGCGCTGTGAACGTTGATGTGTATCACTTGTTCTTTCTTAACTTCTTCTCTTTCTATTCTTTTCTTTTCCCGTGTAGAGTAGCGACCTGTGTGCCACCTGGTCAACCTATCTTCTTCTCGTCTAGCTCTCTGTACTCCACCTTATTTCGCACTGGATCCGAGAGCAGCCATCTTTTTACCAAAACATACTTCATGTAGTGACACAATAAATTTTGCCAGCCTGTAATGTGATCACGTGATAGTTCTCGTGTTGACACTGCTGTCGAGTGATGCCATTCAACTTTCGCGTTTCACATGGCATATAGTTTATTTTTAGTTAATTTTATTGGGTTAGAATGCATAAAAAACACGAAGACCAAAAAACAAATAGGGAGAGTAAAGGCAGACAACTGCTACTTATAGGGGCCCGACGCCTGACTGCTCGTTCATGAATGAGAGGTATGGAGGAAATAAAGAAGAAAAAGAAGAGAGAAGAAGTAAGTTTTAAAAATGAGGAAAAAACACACGCGCGCAAAAAATAATTTGTGACATGAAAAATGTCTATAAACGTGACACCAAATCCGTTTTCGTTAACAAAGTTAAAAAAGCTGTATGAGCCTGGTCACGCCTAGAAGCACATCCTCCTGAGAACAAGTAATCGTCAAGGGTAGTGGATCTATAGGTTCTATGACTTTGATCTATAGTCATAGTCAAAGAACCTATAGAAAACTACCTATGGTTCTATGACTATAGAACCTATAGTCATAGAACCATAGTAAAGGACTATGATCTATAGCTCATAGTCCTTTTTGAGTAGTGCTCACTGTACAACGAATCTTGGGCACACTAAAATTACGTGTTTTAGTGTCTCACAGGAGCCACATGACGAACATATCGGACTCTCCTTGACGGTATAATTGTTCGCGCACTGACATAGAACCAGCTCTTAGCTTGTGTAACAGGGCTCTTTCACGACGATTCAACGCTCCACCACAAATGCGAGGAGGAAACAATCGCTTGCGACACGCTGATCGGGATGCTGCTTAAGAAGATATCGGTGGGTCAGCAGCCAAGTGTTGTCAAACCAGCATGAAATATCTTTGCAGTCACAGTCGTTGTGCACCCAAGTTGAAGCGAGAGGATCGGCCTCTTCATTCCTAGGAAAACGAACACGCGAAGGTATCCAGTGGCAAATTAGGAACACCCCACGAGTAATAAACTTTGTGTCAGACCTAACAATGCTGCATATAATTGTGCCAATGAAGTCTTTTTTTACAATATGCTAAAGGAAGCTTGAGAATTTGTGTGTATGACAACCTTCGACTCTTCTAATCCTTCTAGAACACATTTTGATGTAGCATCAATTGCAGCTAAGTCTTCAGTTCTTGAAGAGGATGGAAGCGGTATACGAAACAACCGTTCGATGTTTGCAGAAGGGCTAAAAAAAGCTGCAGAGCCACCTTGGCCGTCATTGTATACAGATGCGTTTGTGAAAACTTGAAGATGACCGTCAAAATTCTCAGAAAGGTGCGACTGGGTGAACAGAAATAGTGCCGCAACAGGCTGGTCAGGCTTTTTTAGTATTTCGGGAATAGAGAGATAAACGAGGAACATGCATTTGTTGCGCTCTTTTTGAATATTGAAAGAAGTTGGACTCACCAAACTGCGTGTAATTGTGGTAAACTATGATATCATTTTCGTAATGCGAGAGCTTTGACGCTGAAAGAGGCGATTGTTAATTGCATTACAGTCTATAGCTCTGTACATCCGCTCGACATATAGCGCAGTACTCTCTCGTCAGCCTGCTGCCTCGGACAACTGGTGCGCTTCGATGAGTAGAGGAATAGATTGCACATCGCGAGGTAAGCCATCGGAGGGCGACACGATGGTCCCGTTCCACTTGAGACATCGAACTTGGCGACACGTTGAAAACAGGCAAAGCGTACAACAGGCCATAGAGCACAGCTGATTGCTGCAACTGTAGTGCTGTCGTCTGTTCACAGACAGCACCCCTGGCAGTCAAGGCGGCCACATATTTTAGGAGTGACTGTGCCTTCACCTGAAAACCATGCATAAAGTTATTTCACTATTCATTTGCAGGGCACACAAAATGGTGGCAGTTCATCGATTGTCTCGTGAATTTCATAATCCATTAGCAATAACAGGAATGTAATAGGTGGGCGAGTGCAACCAGTTTGTGGTTTGAAATGTGCGCGAGTACATCGGTGCGAGAAAGACGACGACGGCGACGGAATGGGTAGACGGAAGTTTGTTTCGTGTATTCAGCGTGGAAGATGAGTTGCAGACGTAGTAGGGGAGATGACGTCAGAAAACTTTACCAATGAGAGGCACCCACACTGTTCAAGAACCAGCCGAAGAAAGAAGACGAGATACGTGGCCGAGCCGTGGCTGAGACATGGCGGAGGTGAGTAGGCTACCAGAACGCGGGAGTGGCGGCTGTAATTCTGGGGCACAGTCCCGCTGGACGTGTTCCTGAGTGTTCCAACCACCGTCCGGCGTTGACCGGGTTGCTAGTCGCCTTGTGTTGCCAGGTATTTCGTCCGGCGTTGGCCAGGCACTTCTTTCAGTGTTGGCCGGGCCCTTTCCGTCCATCTCCGGTTTCATGTGCAAGCATCAGAAAGGAAACGCTGACAGAGCGCTGACCTCGGGTCCGCCGACGCTACCTGTCTTCCGAGCTACAGCATCACCCCGTGACCCTTACGGCGTTTGTCTCCATCAAGCTTCCCTGGGTGCACTTGTACGTCAACAGAACGGTGACCGTCATTCGTGATTTTGTCTGAACGCTCCTGTTTATCCGTCAGCCATAGCCTTACTGACTTAAGGTTTTCGGCATTTGCTGTTTTTATATATTATCCCTTTTACTTTTTCTTCTGATATTCAAATGTAGCAAGTGTTGAGTTTGTTTTATACACAATGCACAAATGGTCTAGGCTCTTCTTCCCCAATGACGATTCTGTCATCGGGTTGGCACTCATACACACCTACATGAGAGCGTCGTGATAAATAGCCTCGTGACAAGGAAGGAACAGCCTAATGAAACGTTGAAGGTCCATTCGTACACAAAGTCATATGCAAGAAACCTACCGACACTGACTTCAACGTAACAACGATAATAAAACGGCTATAGGGTTTGATAACCTCAAGGTGGGAAAAGCCAAACGTCGATTTGAAAAAGCCCTTTGCCTAAAACGTATAGCAGCGTTAGTGTGCTCACTTATTTAAATACGCGAGAACAGTATAGCCAACTTGCTTCTGTCTTCGAAAGCACAAATCCTCTGCCTTCGTGTTTCGGCAAACGCGAAGGCGCCCACGCGCACACTATTGTCGAGGCCTCCGTCTATACTCTGTGCGCGTGCGAGGGATCGCTTGACGTGGTTGTCTTTCTCTCATATCGCCTCCCGTTTATGGTGCGAAGAAACTCGCCAGCCACAGCCCGCCCTGTCACTGTGCAACACACAGACGCGCCGCCAACCTAGCGCGTGTTTGCTTTAGTTCGGCTGTCGCACACAAGTGTGATTAGCGCGAAAGAGGCAGTCCGCACTTCCCTTTCACCAGCGCACTACACAGCCGCTTGCAGTGGAAGTGGAAGGTCTTTTTCTTGTTCGACCTCCACCTCTTCCTTACGTCACTTACCCGGCGAACAAATAGGAGTGGAGAGAAACCGACATCATCGACGGGAAAGCGAAGGCACGCGCCACACACTTCCGCAGTTCTCCCCCACATCCCGTCTTTTCCACGGCATATCTCCACGTCACAAGATGCGGTGAAGTGTGGCCAAAGCTGAAGGGTGAGCAGTCTCTGCGGTAGCTCCCCATCCCCTCCGGGCCTGTCCTTCCTCCCTGCCACACTTCCCGCTCCTCCTGTCAACATAGCCCAAGCAGCCAGGACTTGCGTGTTTTGCGTGTGGAGTTTTGCGTGTGGACAAAGTGAACAAAACGTTTATTTGATGTTCGGCGCGAGAAAATCGGTGAAATGTATCCTGGAAGCGCTGCGTTAGAGAGTCTCGATCCATGCAGTGAAGGCATACGAGCGATTCGGAGCACGTTAGGCACGAGCGACATCTGGCAATTATCTTGGAAAACGAAGGAAGGCGTGCGCGCTTGTGGAAGAAGATGCGCGCCTGTCTCGAAGGCGATAAGGTGTAGGCCACAAAGTAACAGGCACGTGCCACCACTATGTCGTCTTAGAAGAACATTGGAAACACTTGCCGTTTTGAGCATCGCAGTGCACTGTCAGCGCAGCGTTATAAACGCTACAATCCTTAGAATTACTTGTGTGTGCCTTCTCTAGTATAAAGGCACACATACAAAACATCTACGTGTTCTTATGGTGCCTCAGATATGCACAAGGATTGTGTTTTAATTCACAATCGCACAGGTATGGACGCTCAAACTTGAGCAATATTGGTGGGTGCTGCGGCTGGGGTTGGTCGTTAGAAGTATCGTTTGGTGCCGTTAGGGCAATAGTTACTGCAGACAGACAAATGTACAGAGAGGCAGAGAGAAAGACAAACAGACCAAAATTTTAGCGTCGGAGGTCCCCAACCCAGACTATCTGCTTTAAAAAGCAATAGCGCTGTCGTCACTCGGCACACAAAGCAGCGGTGATGAATCCGCGGCCAGCCGACGTGCGCGTACGGCGCTCCGGAGGAGAAGGCGCAGGCGGTGGGAGACAGGGCCAGGGAGGGAGAGCTGTACTTCTTCAACAATACACCAAACAAGGCCCTGCTCTTTCCTTTCAGCCATATCCTTCTTTTAGTTGGTTTAATTTCTTCTTTCCACCTTTCGAGATCTTCCTCACTCTCGTTCTCGCACGAGATCCATGCCATTGTGAACCCCGTTTAGGTTTGCCTCCACCCGAGACATGCCCCCTCTTCCCAACTCCTCTCTCCTTTAGTCACCAAAGCCCGGAGCCCTCATCGAGTTTTGCTGGGTCGCGCCTGTTTCCTCAGACACTCGGTCTCTGAAAGGTGCCTAAATCTGACAGCCCTCTCGAGAGGCGCAACGAGAAAGGAGAAGGAAGAAATAAGAAAAGCAAAAAGCGCGTGGCACCCCAACAACCGTGAGCCTGCCGGCTCACAACAGAGCCTTCTTCGCGTCCGTTCCTTTGTTTAGAAGCCTATATAGCGCACTCGATAGCAGCATCAGAACATCTTTTCACCAATACCTTGAATCTTCTAGCCCCCGGTGTGCATCATTCACTTGTCCGTGGTCTCCTTGTCTCGACTCAAGAAGGAACGCCTTCTCCCTTCTACCCCCTACACTGTCGGGGACTTGAAGCCAAAATAAAAACAGAGAAGGCAGACAAAATAAAGCAGGAAACCTTTTGCAGAGTCCCCATATAAAATCCTCTTTCTCCCATGCGTCTCCTCTCGGGCCTCTTGTCTTAGGCGAAAACATGATTTTTATGTGGGGTTTAACGTCCCAAGAGCAAAACCACCATATGATTATGAGAGACGTCGTAGTGGAAGATTCCGGTAATTTCAACCACCTGGGGCTCTTTAACGTGCACCCAAATCTGAACACACGGGCATACAACATTTCCGTCTCCATCGGAAATGCAGCACCCACAGCCGGGATTCGAACCCGCGACCTGAAGGTCATCAGCCGAGTACCTTAGCCATTAGACCACCGCGGCGGGGCCTTAGGCGAAAACAGACACACACAAATTTAAGCAGTGTCTTCTCGGCAGGACTCGGTCAACCTTGACCAAAACTGACATGGTAGTACATAAAAAGGGAATCCTCACAATCCATTTGCTCGCACCCTTCTCAATCTCGGGGTTGCGCAATGGCAAAGAAAACCAGTGTCGCGAGACTCTCTCGCTCAGCGCGGAAGCATGGGGACGTGACCGCTGCATTCACCGTTAATTTGCCGCACGCACACACACTCCTAGCAACCTGCTCTCTCCAGCCCAGGAGAAAGCGCCCACGCTACTATGCCATAGAGCGGGACGTAGTTACCGCGCGGCACGAAGCGCCATCGATGCCTCTCTTCTACCTACCTTCCAACTTACAGTGGAGAAAATAAGGGCACGTTCTTTTCCAGGGGTGGCCACGACCCTCTCTTCTGTTTTTTTTTTGTAGGGATAGAAAGAAAAAGACGAAAGAAAGCAGGCACAGAAAGTGTAGCGCGAAGCAAAAAGGCAGCGAGCGCCTCGACAACTCTTCCTCCTCACGCTTCGGTAGCGTGAGAAAGCGAAACGGAATAGAAGAAGCGAAAGGGAAGACGCGACAGAGAAGGCGCCGCCAGCAATCTGAAACTCGACTCTAGAGCTCTTTTTTCACGCTCTCCCACCATCCTCCAGGAAATGGGGAGCATCCGAAAGAAAGAAAGAACAAAGAAAAAGAAAAAATCAGTTTCCTTTATACGAGGTCCACTAGTACAAAAATATAGCCAGACCACCGCCTTTCTCGCTTGCTTGCCTAGTCGAGCACCATCTTGTTCTTCGCTCACACTTCCTTTTTCTTTTTGTTTCCCTCTGACCCTTGTGTCAGCCCTTCTCTCCTCTTCTTCGGGCTACACATTCACATAACACTATATGCGACGTTTCGCAGACGCCTCGTATTTGGCGATGGCGCCGCTTATAAGGCATCTGTTTTCGCAATTCCACCGCGTCTTCTTTTCACAAGGTTTCCGCCTTAAGCCTCATACCTCGCATCCGCGCATTTCACCCCTTTTTTTACCATGTTCATTCAGTTTTATCCCCTCGTTGTTCGATCGTAGCGCTTGCCGAGACATTGTCTGCATTTCCAAAGTACACTGTGCGACATTTTGCGGTCGCTTTCTAAGTGAGCAGCCGCTTTAAGTGATCGCTCCTCGGCTAGTGTCTTCCTCGTTTATTTTTTCCCGTTCCCTCTCTCTTTTCTTCCATACACTTGCTGTAGCTTTTCGCGGGACATCTCCCCCCCATCCCTTTTTTCTCCTAGCCTCTCTTGTCCAGTCATTTTTTTTTTGCTCGTCTCTGTTTGCTTCCCTCCTTCCTCTTTTGTGTTTGCGCTTCCCTCAGTGACCGCGGCGCTTTCCCTCACACAGACCGACAAATCAGGGCTCTTCGGTGGCGTGCCCGGCTGCTACCGCGCGTGTCACACTCTCTGTGATGCCAGGCCTGGTGCAGTGGTAAGAAGAGAGGGGGAGGAAGGCGAGAACAGCTTTACTTCTTCCTCTTTCGCGCGGTGAATCAAGGCCCGCGGGAGTGAGAGGCAGCGATCGGCTAGGTTCGTGGGTGGCGCGAAGCGAAAGTGCCGGGTCGACGTATTCCTATTGTCGCGGTTGCGCCGCCGTCGCCTGTGACGCCTCGGCTCAACTGCTCATCGACAGAGGGATCGTCGACGCCCGGCCGCCCACTGCTACTCACTCCACCGTCGGACGCAGCGCGAGGGAGCGCGGCGGTGCTGTCGTTGCTTGCTCTCCGGGACGCGTGTGTGCGTTGTGCAAGGTCCTCGTTTGCTCCTTCGCCTCCCGGCTTCCCTGCCTGGTCTTCCACGCTCCCCACTCCCTCTTCGGCCAGCAGCTACTGCTGCTGCTGCTGCTCTTTCTGGTCCAGTTCGAGCTTCGGTCGCTACAGTGTATCTTTCCTCGACGTCGTCGGCGGCAGTCGCAGTGGGAGACTCGCTGCCCTCGTCTTCATTGTCAAAGGTGAGGTTCGTCTCAGTTGACGTGACGTCTGCTTCAGTGTGTGTGCGTTGCCTGCCACAGCGGAGGAAAAAGACTGCCGCGGCGATCTTTTTCTTCCTGTCATTTTGCGCGCGTTCTTTTCTGGTGCTTTTTAAAGTACCGTTGAGGATATACTGCTCCATCGAATGCTCGTGGTTTTTTTTTTCATCTTGTTAAATTTCTGTGCAAGCGGGTTTCCTTTTTTTTCCGCTTCTTTGACGCATTACATGCTGCTCCTTATCAATGGCAGACTGAAAGCTGCACATGATTAGTTTCCCTCTGCTGGAAGTACCTCGCCATTCAGGAGCGAGTTCTTAATTTCTAAAAGATGACCGTGAAAACGTAAGAGAGGAGCAAAAGACCAGCGCAGGTGTTACCCAATGGACCTAACTATGAGAAGGGAGCCATAACTTCTCCTCAAATGCATTATTTGGTGTTATTATTCTGTTATTGTTTACTCTGGGTGGAAACCTAATCCGCTCTACAAGCCAAGATCCGCGAACTCTTTTAACACTGGTCTTAGTCATGCATGGTCACATCACAGCGCTATTTTATGCATTGTATTGCTGTGCATTTGTAAGTCAACTCAGCTACATTTTGTTTGAACTAGGCTTCAACAACATTAGGATAAATACCACTAATTTTGGTGATTCAACAGGGAGAATACTTTTGGCCTATCATGCGCCTTGCCTTGTTGTATAAATATATTTTGTTCTTTATTTTATAGAAGGATGCCTAAAAGCACAGTGAACGGGATACCACAGATGAAAAAATTCGAGTTTTTTACAATAGCGTCAGTGTCAGCTCAGCGAACACATTTTTGTACTTTATTTACAGCATGTAAAAAATGCTAGGCTTTGCCAATGTGGTTCAACTTGAGTGAACAAGCTCGCCAGGTCTGGGTTCTTCCAATAGAGATACACTGTCGACGATGTCAGCGAACAACAAGTGCAGGGTGATGGCTGTGACGACCGTGGAACGAGCATGATGCGAGGAAATCGGTTGGCACTGAGGGCCTGCATTATGAGGAGGAAGTTATTAGACCCATGCTAGTAGATTATCACGCAAACAAAATATTTAAATTGGAACACTTCTCTAAAAAATGCAGAGAATCGGCTGACAAAATCTGCCCGCAACATTCTATGAAAGCTGTGCCAGGACTGACAGAAAGCTATGTAACAATCCAGCAGTGAAAAAACGCAGCAGTGAGGAGACTTAAATAGTGCAGAGGTCAAATTTGTGAAGCTTTATTGAGCTGAATGATTGGCTCCTTACTCATTTGTGATGGCAAAGAATCAACATATTGAGCTTATTTACAGTATTATTTCAGTTATTCAGCTCAAACATATTCAGTCTACCTAGTTCTTTTCACGGTGGCAATGTTCGTTCAGTTTATTATTATAAATGATGCACAAAGAAAATTGTTAGCAGTTTAAAATTGTCATATAATAAGGTGCTTACCAAACAGATGGAACTCACAGCATAGTATTTCTTTCTGCACTCCTTATCAGCTGCATTGGAGGCAAAGTAAGGTGAAATTCTGCTCCTAATTTTATCCTTCCGGCACGTGCAGATGTACCTCAGACAAAATAAAAAAATTCATCCAAAACATCGAAATAGCATTACCAGCATACTTTTGGCACATCATGGTATGCAGCAGAGTTATAACTAAGGATCAGACGTAAAAATGCTTCAAAAGACAGGCCAGTTAAGGACTTAAATATAGGCTTATACTTAACACAGAAAAATACAAGAAAAACTACATAGATGTTTCGCCAAATATGCAGCTGGCATCCTCAGTACGCTTTGGCACCAAATGAGCGGAGGTTACGCAGTTTGCTGCTTGTCTCGTACGTCGCTTAGTTTGTGGTCGCGGTTGTTATCGCGAGCCAACTTGTCACACTAATGAATCATGACTCGAGAAGATTTATTTTGCCCCACTTTTGTTCCCGAGCTAGCGTTGTCTCATTACTGAAGTCGAAGCCATGTCCCGTCGTTGAGCAGTGTCGACGAGTTTGTCTTATAATGCGTGGCATGAATGGCTTTTGCAATGTCTCCTTTGGCTCTTTGAGCCCTGTTGGGCGCTTCCAGCCTATTTCACTAATGCATGTGGTGTCGTATACATCACTGATCAGCACTTGCAGTCATATAGAAGGAAAACGTCGTAGGTGAATTGTAATGAAGCCATTATCTGAACAGGTTAATCAATGACACCCAGAAACACATGCAAAAAGGCACAAGGAGTGTGCCGCGAGAAAACACAAAACCCATTGTTTCTGTATCTTCTGTTGAAAGTTTTTCATGCTCTTTTCGAATAGCACCTCGTCCACTGGAGATTAAAACAATTTCCAAGCCTCATTGTACCTTGGTAAACGTACTCTCTGTGCCCAAAGACAGCAACTCTGCGAATTATGAAAATGGGTTCATTTACAAGTTCCTGTGCGGTGGCTGTGACACCGCAAATCTGGCGAATGATCAAAACAGGGTTGTTTAGAAGTTCCTGTGCGGTGGCTGCAACACAACTTATATTGGCAAAACTGGCAGGAAGTGGTCAACGAGTTTTATTGAAAACAAAGGGGACATCACCAAAACCACACATTCTCAGACAAAACTCATCAAAATTTGCTTGAAAATGGGGCATGCCTTCGAATTTCATAATTTGATGACGCAGACTCCGGAAGAAAGGGAAGAGAAAGCTTTTCGAGTCGTGGTGAGACCGTCGTGACAAGCTAGCGTGCAAGAACAATCACGGCCTCCATCCAGATGAGTAGACACGTACGAGGCCATCAGTGAATTTGGTGACCCTTACACGTTTGGTGCCAGTGCACATTGAGCATGCCACTTACCTATGAGGTGAAATATCTGAGTAGATTTGTTATACTTTGTAGTGTAAAATCGGAGTACATAATACGATCACTAAAGAGCAGAGTTTTATTTCCATGTTATAATAGCATATGTTCAGTGATTTCCAGAGCAAAAAAATTGTTTATTCAAACAAAAACCAAATATTTATAGACTTCCTTTCTATCTTTGTGTACATAATTCCCTCCTGAGGCAAAATAAACATTGCTACTTAGCCTTCATGCCATGCGTTGACTACCGATAATCTACCATCCCATAATTATGCTATTGCCAGTGAACTGTTTTCTTGGAAATTGTTATCTATGCATCTCTTCTCTTTGGCTACACCACCTGTGTTAATTCAAGAAGTGCAACCGTTGACTACCAATTTTTTGGTTAGTAGTTAGCTCAACGAGTGCTGCTCACTCTATCAGATTGCTCTGTATAAATTTAAAGCATCAAAGCAAACTTGACCCCATTTCATACATTTTCCTTAAGTGAAATTTCCCAATTTTTTTTAGAATAGGACAAGCTTAGTTTTTTGCTCTACACTTTGTCGTATATTAAAAATTTATGTACTTGCTCGTGACGAAGACACTGTAGCAGTGCCTTCACAGAAGCATTCCCTTGAATATCAAGTTAAGCTGCAAATTCACAATAAAACATGGCGAACCCACGTAAAATGCTTAGCCTTCAATACACTGGCATAAATTATGTTAGCAACAATTTGCCTTGTGCAAAACAACCGAATTTCGGCATTTTAGGAAATTTTGTTTACAACATACCGTCTTTCTGACACTCAAATTACTCTGATATGCATCACTCTATAATGTCTCTGTCAAAGCTTAAAACACACTGAACCAAAACAAAAAAATACAGAAGCGTCGAAATTCCACTTGAGAGCAGCTTCTGTTCCGACAAATCATTTACTTTCAGTGTTTCTCAAGATCTGCCTATATTTTTGAAACATTGTTAGCAGGCCGCAGCTGCACACCAGCCTTTGTAAGGCAGTACCTTGATGGGCATTATTTCAGACGTCCCTGTGGCATGATATCAGACGTCCTGTCCTGCTACTTTCCTTTGTCCACTTGTGCTTTAGATCGTGCACTCTTCTTTAAACAGAAGTGCTAAGATGGCCCCTTTACGGGGCTTCACTCTCCAGCCGGTAGCATTATTGACTGCCGGTGCTATACATATTCGTTCAAGAAACCCTACAGGGGGAATGTAGTGAGTTGAGAGACACGAACAATAGCTGGCGACGTTTGCAAACCCGTTTCAGGGGATGTTAAATGTCACCTCCTCTACTTGATCACAGGACCACTAGATGTGGCAGTTTGTAAAAAAGCATCAGAGAAGATGACACGTGCTCCAGTGTTCACTTTAACAGTGGACCCCTCTGCACACATACTGCGGGTGTTGTGCATGGTCCGCTTCATGCTTAAGTCGCTACATACAGAAGCTACCCAGAAAACTATCTTCTACTAATTCCTGCCTATTATTACACGAAGCCCCTTTTTCATGCCTCAGTGAGCGAAAAAATGGTGCTTCCGTGGGCTTGAATGGCGGAAAGAATTTGCCAGCCAAAACATTACTAGCCTCATACAACGCTAAACAGATGTATCGGTTGCCACTTTCTTTTACTTTCTCACATAGCTACTTGAGACCTTCAAGAATATGAATGGAAATCAGGGTGACATCGGCCATGATGTGGTGCAAGCGCGGTGACCCGACAGAGGGAAAGATGAGGTCAAGCAGCGCAACATTTCTTCTTAAAGGGCGGTCTCACACTTACATACACGAATGCAGTGCTCAGATATAGTGAAACATATGAGTCATAACTTTAAGCAATAAAACGAGTTCCGCTTGCGCTACAATTAATTTGTAAAACAGATGCAAATTGCACCCGCTGAACTTTGAACAATGCATCTAATGATATCATATTCACGCATATTTCTAATCCAAGAAGTGGGTATTTATTTGATATTACTTAGGCAGTATTCAATTCAGTGTGAAAGGTTAATAATATTCGCGCGCTCCTACAAAATAAAGAGCACAGTACACATGGTCGGAAACGTTTAGAGGCCTTATCAAGTGCGAAAAGTGACTGTCACTGTCTACACAAGTGCTAAATAAAATCAATGTTTGACATCATAGATCACCAAAAGTTTTGAAATCATGACGTCATCAAGTGACATCGCCGCTTGGTCTAAATTGGGAAGATCCCGAGAAACTGACAAACCGTGTGAGGTGCAGAAAGCTTTTGGCGAGGGAATACACTCGACCGAAAAGCAGCAAAGGATGGCTGCTTCGGCAAATCCTCTAAGATAAACGCATATGGGATCTTGGGAGACTTGTTGGGACAGAAATTTCACACCCCACCTGCGCACTTACTGGGCTTTCACAAATGCGATGGTAGACCTGTCAGAATCTGATCAGTTTGTGCACATGGTACTGCAGATATTTTCATTCCAGTCTTAGAACAGCAGCACAGTGGTGTGGTATACGAAGTGATCACACGAAACGATTGCTTCATTGGTGCTCACCATGTGAGTACTCATAGCACTAGCATGCAATATGGTTATCGCCAAAACTCACGCACAGTTTTTTTTTCAAGGTTCCGGTTCTTTTGTTTCAAACTTGAAAACGCCTTCTCCTCTCCCACACCATTTGTGCTTTTACCATCTTAAGTGTCTGGACAGCACGCTAGCTGATTGGGACCCTTGGCTTAGCGAGTGGAAGCTGCAAAACCACTCCGTGTATTGCATTCATCATTTGGGAATTGCAGGTGAATAGGCAGCTCACACATTTGTGGCTGCACCCAATGAGCACTCGAAGAGTTTCATTGGACAAATACGCATAAGTGCGTCTATGTTTTCTGCAAACGTCTCATTTTCTAGGTGTCTATGGTGGCCGATGTTGAGAGTAAATGCGTTATGTCTCGCTATGGTCTGTGAAGGCCGGGTGCCTAGAAAGTAAGATTTACCGTGACCTACTTGAGCGAACACATTATTTGCCAAAGCTAAGCTTTGCTAGAGGTAAATGGTGACCATCTTGTCTATTTCGTGCAGTTCAAGCTTTATTTCTGCTACCTCTCTGCTGAACCAGTCACTGCCCACTACAACCAGCAAATGGCATCGCATCAATGATCTTCGAGGACACAATGATCATTCGCAATACATGTGTTACCATATTTTCAGAGTAAGTATTATGCCAGCAAACACAGTTTCATCAAGAAATATTGTTTCCAAAGGCGTCAAGACACTTGACGTTTGTTTTGCTGTGAGTGGCTGAGAACGCTATCGAGCTCAGGCAGCCATCTGCACTTTTTGCTGCAGTCAGGGAAATATGGTTCATTAACTCACTGTTTATAATATAGTTACTGCGCTCATGCAAGCTTGTTTTCCACCAACTTGCCCGCAAACTATCCACAAGCTTGTCAATGGGCCCTTTTCAAGTCTGAAAAGTGCCTCTATGAAGGTCACCGAAATGGAAACTGGGGTTTCGTACCCTCTGAAGTTATCCGCCATGCACTGGTAAAAAAATATCGGGGGCTTAGTATTTTTCAAGAATGATTTGCAGACGATTCATGCTACCTCTCAGTTAGGATCTGTCGGCACTCTCTGGCAACCAGAAGAAAGAGCTAAATCCACTCTGTCGTACATTTTTCCAATTAACCTTTGACAATTTCCTCTGTATAGAAAGGCTTGCTGTTTCACTATTGACTTGTTTCACTTGCTGTTTCTCTTGTCGGTAATGCCTGAGCAAGTGGATCCCTAAATTTGTGAATTCGAGCAGTCATTACGCATAAGCTATTCGTCGAAACACAAAACAACTTCGCATAGTTATTAGGTACATTGTAGCCTAGAAACCAATTCAATATTGTTTTTCTACACAAAAAAGAAAAAAAAAACGTTCTTCACTCATAAACCTACAATGTTCTGCTCATTTTGATTGAAGCGGGCATGACTTTTTGTTTGCTGTACTGGCCACATTTCTTCGTAGAAACCTTTCATAATTCTTTAATAAGAGGCTCAGGAACTTTCATTTGGTTTTGTTGAACAGTTTTGCCACACTTCCAGTGCAATAAAGGCTTGTACAGCAAAAGCACTGGTGTTTGCTTTTTAAACTGTCTTGAGCTCTATGCGAAACGGCTTCAGACTAGGCGACAATACAAGCTGTCATTAGAAAGTTGAGAATGTAAGCTTTCTAATGCAATACAATTCACATCAATAGGCTGAGCGTAGAACGTCGGCAAACAGTGAATAAAATGCACAGCGGGTGCAGTCGTAATGGCACCGCCACCTTAATAAATCATTTTGTTGGGCAAGTTGGTACATACTTACTTAATTCTAAAATACTCCATACCATCGGGGAACAACAATGAGGACAGAACCGAAAGGGCGTCACTCTCAACTAACTTTATTCTCGAAAATGCAGCGAAATATATAAGCATAGCAACTTTGCACATGCACATTGCCTCACATGGTAGTCAAAAAACATGCGATAAGATTGACAACAAAAGAATTATGACAAAAAAGCCACTAAACTAAAAAAAGGAATCCGAAGAATGAAATTCCCCACCACAGATCAACAGATGTAATACTAACATGTGTATCTCTCTTTGTTTTAATGAAGTATGCTTTCATAATTTTGCGTACTCAGGTGTCATTATCCGTTCAAATGAAGAATACATCGCAAAACCTAGCCTCACTCTTACAGAAATCACAATGTACAGGCGAACGTGGCGGTTTATAAAGGACAGAATTAGGGAGCAAAAACTTCCTGTGAAAAATAAACTTTTGGCATACTTGCCAGCACATTGTGGTTTCTGCAAATGTGAGGCTAGGTTTTCCAGTGTATGTGTCCTTGGAAAGAGTAATGATACCTTGGCACGTGAAAATATGGAAGCATTCTACATTAAAAAGAAGGGAGATAGGGATGTTAGTGTGGGAGATCTGTTGCTCTGCGTGGTGGGGAATATTCGTCTCTTGGAATCGTTTTTTGTTTAGTGGCATTTTGTCATTATTCTGTTGTCAAATATACGGCATGTTATTGGCAAGCATGTCAGGCAATGTGCACGAGCATGGTTGCTATGCTTATATATTTTGCTTATTTTCCAAGAATAAATATATTTGTGAGAGACGCCTTTTCTGTTCTGTCCTCAATTTCGTTCCTCGATGATGTGCATCTTCGCGTATTTCTGTAAGTACTGTGTTATTTTCCAATAACGAAACACTTGCAACACCAAAATTTTTCTCTTCACCTGTCCATCTAGTTACAGCAAGAATAAGCTGTACACAGAAAAAATACAAGAAGTAAAAGCATCAAACTATGCACCAGAATAAAAATGTCAGGATAAGCGAAACGAAAAAGATGCAGCCTTACTCTCGTATCTCTAAATCCGACCAACAGAAAATGCTCTTTCTCTCAAAGATGCAACGATAGTATGCATACAGATGCGTCAGTTGACCTTGATATCTCCTCCACCTCTTCTATCTCCCTGACCCTTTGACCTGGACTAAGTGCAAGAAACACACTGTCTTCGAAATTGGGCCTAACCCATCAACCCATGCAAGCATTACGAAAAACCTTTAAACTGATGTTTATATACTGCTATGATCCTCACAGAGTGTATCATTAAATTAAGTAAGGTTCCTGTCTGAGCCACTGACCTTCCTGCATGTCACAAAACAAAAGGAGCATTCAAAAGCTCAATTATCTTTTATTGACACAGCCTGAGCACTCACACAAAATATTCGCATAGTGTTTCTTCTGTTGCAATAAGTAGTTAATGACACACTCATCGTGGACGGAACAGTTAGTTACCTAGAAAAAGGTTTTCCAGTGTTCAGTCACAATTTCGGTTTCAGAGGGCGCTAAAGAAGTGAGGTGGGACGTAACGTGGTTTTCATACGAACATAGCTGGCTACATGAACACAAAACTGCATGGACGTGGTCACCGCACAGACAACTTTCTTCAATGAAGGCTTTCTGGGTGCAGCGATAATTGCCCCTTAGATGTAAATATGCATGACTTTTAAAAGTGTGTAGCCAAAGCAAGGACATCAGCCTTTGTGCTCTCTTGCAAGTCTGCCCCCTCTTCATTTGAAGAGGTCTGCTAGGAGAGCATTTGCAAGGGTTGAGGAAGCCAACACAAACTTATGACGTAGAAGGCAGTGGGTTGTTTAAACAGAAACCAAAGGGGTGTTCTGCAAGTAATAGGCTGACAAGCACTGTAAAGTTGATTTTAAGTGTGTTCCAGAATATATCACTTGATGTTTTGTAGACAACAACCGTGCCCCCGCATATCTATCCCACAAGTTAAGTCGCCTGCAAAGGCTGCTCCGAGCAAATGCAATTGGAGGTACAAAAGATACAAAGATGCAGCACCGTCTTCCAAATGAATTTTATTACAAAGCAATGCGGATGTATATACAGTCCTTCAATGAGAACAGACAATCAGCCCATAAAAATTATGGATGATATTAGTAGCTTTTTGGCTATGCTACAGCAATTACGATAAAAAGGTTCAGAAATTAGGGCGGATAAGCGCACAACGTTTCACCAACTTTTCAAAGACTGAACCTACCACCTTCGGATAATGCGTTCAATGCTCTTATCAATTAGCTAAAGCGGTGGCAGTCCTCTTGTCGCCATTATCGAGTGTTTCCGAGCACGTAAACCTGGGAGTGTTAGTGCGTACGGTTCGTAGCACGTGATCTTTCTACCAGTTAGTAGCTAACCATAAGCCCTCCTACACTACCTAAAGGCATTAGGTCTATAGGAACAAGACCCTAGCTATGAATGAACAAAAGAAACTTTTAGGGGATCATTTTTCTTTGATAAAGGGATTGTATTCACCATGTGTTTAAAATATGTTACACACTTCTGCCTGTGACCAGAGCTGCAGCCTTTTTGATTCATTCAAGAGGTGGATCTGCACAGACAAGAAAGTACAATGCCTGTGCTTCAACACTTTCTACCTAACTCCTTGAGTCTGCGAGAGACACTGTACATGCAATGTGCATAGTTGCCTTATTCCTTTCTTGGTCCTTCGATGTGGCCAGCCACTCCTCTTCCCGCCTAGTATCCATCACATACGTAAGCAAACTTACAGCTACCAACAAGAACACATCTTGAGTGAAACCCGCAATCATAAAATGGAATATTTACTTGGAGAATACATCATCCACCTAGTTTGAGATGGGTCGATTGCCACAGAGCATTCTGCAAAGACAAGTGCATGTCCCACCTTTTACCCACTTTGGATACCGCGACACAAAAGCACCAATAGCTTCCAAGCACAAGGTTCATACCAACAATATGAGTGTTATTCTCTGAGAAACAACCTTAAATTCAAGAATTTAATCGTGCCTCATTCAAGAATCAGCTACGCTATGTCAAGAAGTTGGAGCACATCGTAAGAAAGCTTCAAAGTCGGCACGACATTCTACTCCCAGCCTATTGATTCTGCCTAGCGAAACACCAAAATATCATCCTCAAAGCAGGAGAATCTTACAGCACTAGAAGTCAGCAACCTTTTATTATTATTTTTTTCTTTGAGCACAGGCCAAGTACAAATCAATAAATATCAGTGTAATGAATAACCAACTATAAACAGCCTGCCAGCGCAAAAGATCTACTGCTCTGCGTCAAAGATGCCATCGAATTTCTTTCAGCAGTATCCTTTCCTGGGAAGTATCGAATGTCACTGGCAGGTGTTAGGAAGTGTTTCTCATCGTGTTACTCGAGTCTGCCTTCTCTGGCTAGGTCATAAAGTTGTATTTGTAATATGGGGGTATTAGTATTGAATCGAGTACTGCATAAATTCTTGGAGACCTGCACTTGACCAGTAATTGAAAGAACAATAATAACAGATGGCTATGTTTCAGTGCTGCACAATCTCTTGCTATGTGGGTAATTTTTTACTGTTTGATTTGGTAGAATATGAGGACTGCAAGTAGGCTGTCAAGCCCAGTAAGAAGGTTTTGCAGCACAAGCTCTGGCATTTGTGGCAACACATGAGATTCCCGAATGTTCCACAATCGAATCCCTGCGCTTAACACAGCTTTTTACAAAATGGTGCATAAGTTGGTGGTATAAGTCTCGTCCTTGGAAGCCACTGCTGCCTTTCTCATTGGGGCCCACATAAAGGGCCAAGAGGGCGGCCATGCACAGGGCCTTGCAGAGTGCTTTGTGTGGATCATTTTACCACAAGGAGGTAGAAGCAATTTCCAAGTAAATGTCTAGACTTCATATTGCAGGTTCAAATCAAGAAGAGTTGCCTCTAGCCGGGGATTTGCTTAGGATTGTTAGGTATCCTAGGCGTAGAAGAGAGCTACAGGCCATCTGAAGGGCTGTAAGAAAAAAAGATGGCTTTCGCACATAGCATGCATAGTCTTTCTCACAAACTCTACTAGAAAATAGGGAGAAAGTGCTGAAGTTGAAGTAGTGTTTATGGCCCCCCCAATTTTCTGACCTACGCAGATTCATCGATCAGATGAAAGGAAGAAAACACTGCCGCAATCATCACAGACAGAAGTATGTAACCTGTGTTAAAGGCATGATGTACACAATCACTGACATGCAGCAGGAGCTGCATGGGTCAGATGGGACACTGTCTTAAGGATAGACACTATGAAACCTTTATAGCATACAACGAACAGTGACAAAACATTTCCGAATCTATAAGTGGGATTGTAGGTGTCTTTGAAGCCAGCGTAGTACTTTGAAGTAGTCTTTACCAAGGGGTTATTTCACTCTTATTTTTAAACCTTAAGTCATTCATGTTATGGTCAACATTTGAGTGGTTAGCATTCGAGTGTCGAGATTGGTTACACAATTCTTAACAAATTTGCATTCCTTTATTCACTTTTCAAATATTTGCAAGTGGTTAAAGCTAATGAATAGTTGTGCCGCACGTCACCAGGTCGATAGGAATACGCTTTACAGGCTACGGTTGTTTCAACTGCCTTAATGGAATCATAATTGTTCTCCTCACTGACTAATCGGAGTAAAATTATATTAATGCGATAAAACAAAGAAACGTGTACAAATATAATAACGCTGACTTGAGCCAAGCGAAGAAGGTGATGATAACAGACGCGACGGAAGAGGTTACGGCAAAACTGGTGGCCCAGGAAAACAAGGTGAAACCATTGCTTAAACGAACAAGGGGCTGCGACACAATTGAAGGGCCAATCGTTTGTAGACATAATGACACAGAGCAACCTAAAAATGATTCTGATAATAGAATAGGTTATAATATTTTGACTTTATTTAGTGCATACAGCGTAGTCACTACATAAATCGAGAGATTGAAAGTGAATGTACGCGAAAGATGACAGATTTATGATTTTTGGTTGAATAGAGTAGATTGCATCGGTGTCACACGAGCACTTTTGCGCGTCGAAACGGTTGATATGAAAGTGGGGCAGTTTGGGCTAGTTGGTATGTCATGACAGTAGTTATAGCGCGAGAACAGAACGACGACGGGTCTGATTTCTCGATCGCGATCAACAATGATCGTTGCAAAGCGGTGAAAATTAATCTGGATTGAGTTTTACCGAAACGAGAGTCAAACGACAATTCGGGAGCCAAATCACGATCAAAAGTGCCCGTGTGACACCGGCAATGAACGTGACTTACGTCACAATTAGTGTGACGAAACATGCGATGGCAAACAGGGCTACAAGAGAGAAGACTGCAAACCCAGCTACTTACCCGATCATGCAGCGTGAGGAGTAGTCAGGTGAAAGCCATGGCCGCCGCCGAACACCTTGCTTAGTTAAACACGGACAGGAGGAGGCACCGCAGAACAGAAAGATGATAAATGAACCAACGCAGACTCTATCTAAACTAAAATTTTACATTGTTAACTTCTGATGAAGGCACCATGGCGGAACCCCCCAATTATTTTTGGCGCGAAACTATCACTTGACTATAACAGCCCATAGTGCAAGGCGCGGCCCGAAGTTGATAATGTATAGCTTCGAGACAAATAAAGCCAGTGCCAATCTTAAATGCTACTGCTTGTTTTATAACTAGGTAATTTTAGATATTCTCTGCGCAAATTTTATTATTTTAATTAATCATAACTTTGTTTTTGTTTTGGTGACATTTGATAAGCGCAACTTAGGAACCATTGCAAAAACGTATCATGAAGGTGCAAAAAAGAGCAAGTGATGAGTGCGTAATTGTAACTTCAGTTGCGCTGTACAAGTCATAGCGTTGTCCTGCAGATATTTTAATGTGTACAGTGATTCGGTCCTTTGCAAACAACTTTTGTCTCCCCTTTTTTATGCTGCCTCACCTGTCTTCTTTATTGCTGTTACAAAACCACTTTAATAATGAAGTGGAAACCGAAAATTGTGCAATTTCGATTTCAACTCGCCCTTATCGTCATCGTCATCGTAACACAGTAACATGTAGGCATCTTATTTTTGTGTGTTTTCGCTCTACATTCTCGGCGAAAGGCGTCAAGTTAGCGTTTCTTAGTCAAGCTTGAGGAGTTGTTCAATTGTTACCTATAACGACAACCTCTAGTGAAAAAAGCACATTACCTCCACGCAACAGCTAAGAATCATCAGTGAGCTCACTTTATGCGGATCTTCCTATACAAAATAACGTCCACAGCAGAGACATCTGAGCGCGTAAGTACATTATTGGCGATTCGTGGGCGAACTGGATGCTGTTCACACAGCGATTTCAGCTTTATTTCACAGTTGCAAGTGAAGAAACAGCATATATCAAACAGACGGTGATACTCCGACTTTCCGTAGCCGGCGGACCTGTTGCTCTTATCTACAACAGTTTAGATTTCGGTCCTCCAATTCAGGTGACTCCACATCCAGAAATGAACACTTCATGCACGCTCTACGCTGACTCGCAACAAAGAGTATACCCGCTGCACCCTTCGCTGCTTAAAGCAGCAAGCTAAATAACGTCTTGGCTCTTCCCTTACTGCCTCAATCCTAGAAGTGCATGAATGTAACAATGAGCAGCAGCGTGACAAGATGATAAGACAACAGACCTCCCCAGGTATGAATCACTATTTGTGCGAACTAGCGAAAACAGTGCATAATTGTCATGTGTCATGTACACAGCTCGCCAAGTTCACCAAGCAGGGGCAGCTCGCACACGACTTCTAGCTCAACTCAGCCTTAGTCTAATTTAATAGTTGGCAGTTTGATAAATACAGCTAAGCTTTCGTTGTGTTGTGACCAACTAGAAAAACACTGCAGTTGATTAGTCGTCCAGACAGCTGCATAAACGTAGTGCTACTTATGCATATTCATCACGCTAGAACTGAAAGAGAAGCTCGCCTAACTGCTAACAGGTTACCATACTTACTCTGTCGACTACAAACATGCTGCTTAAAAAACCTACTTTGTACTAGCAGACTTAGTCGAAAAAAATGGAGCTAGTAAGAAACTACTACAGAAAGAAAGCCTCGAGCTTTCCTTTACTGAAGAAAGAAGACTTCAATAAGACTGCAACCGTTCACGCCTCAAATTTCATAGGGAAAAGATGATGTTGTGGAACCAGTAACGGCCAGAACTTACAGCATGGAAGTGCACGGTAGCATGTTACGGAGAAAGGAGCACACTTGTGACATAAGCCTCAGCCGTTTGTGTTGTGACCAACTAGAAAAACACTGCAGTTGACCAAATGTATCAGTCGTTCAGACAGCTGGTGCTACTTCTACATCTACTGCATAGAAATCTGCGTGAAGTCATGTCAAGAAAGAAGGCATCTCATTATCAGCTTTGCCTCAGTTGTGTGTCTTCTTGCTCGACCTATTCGAGCAACGGAATCGCAGTCGGTAGGTGCATTTGGTCAAGCCGACATAAGCTTTACAGTCAAAGCGAAGCTTAAGCTAGGCCTTGGACAAATGGCAAGAGGACTGCAGTGGTCTGGTGTTACTTGTGTACTGCATAGTGTGTTGTGCAGGCTTCGCATCTCCTTGTTGGGGTCTCCCAGATTTGCTGTGGGTGGTATTGTTTCCAGATTATTGTGCCCTTTCGCGATACTGCAATTTGTGGTTTAGGTTTTCTTACCAACAACACAGTGTTTTCAGCAAGCGTGCTTTCTCTATGTAGGTGTCTACTGTGTTTTTTGTGAGTGATTGTCCTTCTGTTTTAGTGTGGCATTTCATCGCCGTTCAATTCCATGTTTATATTTGCTTGCAGACAGGGTGTTCTGCAGGCCTTGCGTTTGCTGTGTGTGCCGTGAATTTATAGCTTTGGCAGTGACAGAATAACACACTTTTTTACGATATGCTTAATTTTTGGCCGATGTTTACTTACACGCAGTTATTAAGAAGACATGAAATGCTTTCATGACGATGCGAGTTCCCAACAAACCTGTAAGAGCAGAGCACGTGAAATGGCTGCTCTATTGCATTTTCATCGGTTACAGACACTACCAGATACTTGAGTACTGAAAACAGTTGTCGAGGCTGTTTCAAACCAGAATGGTTCCCTTTTTTTCCGAAAGCTCAGCATTTCTATATATTAATTGCGACTTTGACCGTCCTCCTAAAATTACTGCAATCGACCCACCTCGTCGAATGTTTGTGACATTATAATGTGTGTGTGCGTTTTCGCTTGCCACCGCTCTCTTTTTCTCTCTCATTCCCTTTTTCTTACCTTTCTCACTTTCTTCCCAAGTGCAGGGTAGAAAACCAGATACTTGCTTTCCGGTGAACCTCCCTGTCTTTTTTCATACCAAATATCTCTCTCTTTTGACCGTGATTTTACTTTATTACTATACCCATTTACTGATTTTCCTGTTTCAATCTTTTTCTCAAATCATTGCAGTGCTTTTTATGTTTCGCAAGAGTAAGGGCTCTGTGAAAGAGCTCTTTTTGTAGCTCCATGGTTCCTATTGGTTCCACTTCGATAATTCTTGCCAAGCGTAGGGTGTGTTGCGACTGCTGTCTCGCATCATGCAAGCTTGTAGGTCCCGTTTTAGTAGATCTGTTTCTTGTTTGTTTAATCAGAAAGCTCTCTTTAAAACATGATTGTGGTGAAGCATCATAATGGAGGCACAGTTTAGTTTAACTACTGCTTGCTCACTTCAAAGTGTAATGGTTCCCATGCAATTTTCACAACCACGCAGTAGTAATTAAAATAGACAGGAAATTTTATTCTTAAAGTATGCATGCATACATGTTAAGAAGAAGCCTGCCTACAGCAGGTTTTTTGTAGCCTGGAAATTTGGGGTCCTACAAGGCTTGTTGTTGCACATAATTTTCTCACATATGAATTCACTGTGTTTAGTGTATCTAGCTACAGACGTAAAAAGGCAACGCAATGGTTTTCACCATGTGATTGTGTTCTTGTGTTTCTTTTTTTTTCTTTTTTTGCCAATGAAGTCACTCTGTGTGAAGAACGTATGGTGCGGAGCTACAGAGGCCTAGTCAGGTGACTTATGGTGGTGTTTTTTGTCTCCTGCACTACGGAACTCTTTATTGTCAAACAAGTAAACAAATAAAAACATAGAGTGCAGCTGTATTAAGAAATCAGATTTATGGAAGGATTAGTGTGTCAAAAGCATAGGCTGAACTGTTGTCTGTATTGTTCATGCTTCTATTTCTTACTCAACCACACTAACTATCCACTGTCAGCCATTAATCAAATGAGTACACGAAGTTGAAAAAGTTGTCTTGTGTGTTATAGGATGTTTCAGCGATTATGTTCTCCATGTTGTCTCTACGTTCACTGTTAAACACGGGTTTGATGTCTATATGCAACGTTGATGCAATGTGATTATTTGACTGTCGCTACCACAGTTATACTATCACGTTAGGGCAATATGATAATTTGAATGTTGTTGCCTCGTTAAAACAACAAGTTAGGACAACGTCATTATTTGAATGTTGCTACAACATTAAATACACTGTGTTATGGAAACGTAATACTATAAATATCGGTGCAATTTTATATTTTACCGTCTAACATTGCCTAACGTTCTTTACATTCAAACCAAGTTGACTCAATGTTCTGCGTTATTTGGGTAAAGCTATGCACAGAAGCAATCAAAAAGAGAATAAGAGGCAACAAAAGAGTTTCAATGGAGACGTTCCAGGACATAACCGGAGAAATAAGTGATGAGGCAAGCGAGTGAAAAACTCGCAACTAAAGCTAATGAACGAAACATCGTGACAAGTGCGGGTGGTCTAAACAATGTCTTGAAGGAAGAATCGGAAGGACTAGCAATCACATTAGCGAGAGGGGTTGATGACATGTGTGCCATTTTGCCTCAGGTGCATGTAGTGGTATTCACGTTAGCAGAGGTACTGGTGCATGACGGGAACCTGCAAAAAGCGGTTGTAGACGTAAACGAGAGATTGTGGCAGATGAGTTGAGATAAAGGTTTGAGGTAAACAGAGAGGAGCTAGGTTCGGTGGGTTTCAACGAGACAGAATTCACTTCGATCGGAGGCTAACTCATTAGATGGGTTGGTGACTTGCAGGACACGCGGTAGCTTTTTGGTAGAACATGGCGCCTTTGGCGTCCAGCAGAGCTAGTAAAAAGTAAAAAAAAACAGAACTCTTTCACTGCTGGTATACATAAATACAATTCCAAACAGGCCCCAATATTTAAACCACGTGAACTCCAGGGGAGAAAATGACGTAGGCATGAGGGCTGAACGAATATAGACGTAGCTTATATCAACATGCTGGGTGGTAGGAGTAAATTGAAGTAGGGAGAGTTAAAAGCGTAGCTAGGGAAGGGGAAGCGGATAGTATATGTGTTTGTAGAAACACATCTTAGGGACATGCAACAATAACCAAGCAATCTGGACTACACATGGAAATCTTGTAATAGAACAAAAGGCAGAGAAAAATGGGTGATATTGGGGCATTTATCCATAGTATACAGACCAGAAAAGGGTGGAGCAGGAGTGCGGGAAACATTTATGGTTAGAAGAAAAAAGTGACAGGGCAGAGGACGCTCCCGGGTTTTTGTATATTTCTGGGCAGGAGCAAAAGCCAGCGAGATACCAAAAAATAGTCCAGTGCATAGAAAATGACATTGATGAATAGGGAGAAGAATGCGACGCAATTATATTAGGAGATATCAATGGGCACATAGAAGATATGGATGTATATACTGACCCAACAGGCAGAATACTAATATGTGTGAAAAGCATGATTTGTGTGAATTGTGTGATATGTGATATGTGTGAAAATCATGATTTGAACATTTGCAACTCTACCGAGAAGTGCGAAGGGCAGATAACATGGGAGGTGGGAAGGCTGGAATCGTAATTGAATTACGCAATGATGTCACATCGGATGTATCATAGGTTAAGGGTGATGATCACAGAAGATTATAGGTCCAGAAGCTTAGGTAGTGAGCACAAGTGTATCAAGCTGAGTTTTAGAAGAGTGATAAAAATGGGTAGGGGCATTATGAGCAAGCACATGATAATAATTTTCAGAAAAGCAAATAGAAATAGGAACTAAAGATATTAGAAAATAATCACCAAAAATACTAAACCAGAGTGGACGTACACAAATCTAACTATAACAAGCTGCTTGATTGGGTTGGTTGGTGCTTCATGGTTTTGTTCAGTGCTCTGTTCTCGTCTCTTCTATCCCCTCTTGTCGTTTGCGCTGTTAAGCACTTTTTTCTAAATCTAAATTGATTGTTGGTGTTGTGGCTTGCGAAGGTACGAGTCAAATCAACCGGGAAAAGGAGCCACAAACTCAAGAGCTGGCGGAATGAGGAAGTTAAAAGAACCATAGTAAGTTGTCAGCAAGCCTCTCGGAAACACAGGTATGCTGACCAGAGGGGTGCAACAGAAGATGCTGTCAAACAAAAATAGGACAACGTTTTGAGATCCAGAAGGAAACCGTCAAATATGATCAGAGAAAAGATTAAAAGAAAGGGGGCCGAAAATATTGTGGAATTAAACAAAAACGACAGAAAGGCAGCTGTAAAGCTTCAATTCGAAAGTCTCAAGTCCCTGAGTACCAAGACAAGCATAGAACATAAGTTTCTAACTACAGCTGAAGGGGATAGGCTAAAACTGGTTGAGGCAATGCAATGTATAAGAACAATGATGACAGGAAAATTTTAACTCCAAAGAAGCGCTGCTTGCATTATACCATATGAGGATAGACCAATTAGCGCAGTGGCTTCAGTGGGACAACTAGGGGTGGGAAAGGGCGGAAAATCGGGTTCTTAACATCGCATCAGCAAGTCCTGACGGCATCCCAATCGTGCAAGTAAAGAAACTAAGGTCAATTTCTAAGCAAACAATAGGAGAGGCAGTGAGCAAAGGAAATAATGAATGGTGAATCCCACAATAGGTGGAAACTCAGTCGAGTGTGCATGATCTATGAAGGAAAGGGGGACAAAGCTAATAAAAAAATGTACTGTCCTCTAACAGTGACATCAGTGGTTTACACGCTGGTGATTCAAATAGCAAAAAAAAGACACAGGTGGTGGAAAATTAGGGGGTGTTGGGGCAGCTACAAAATCGATTCTGTAAACGAAGAAGGTTGGTGGATAATCTGTTTTCATTGTGCAATGTATTGAAATAGCGGGAAAGAACAAAGTCCTCTGTGGGAGGCATTTCTAGATTTGGAGGTAGCTTTCTATAGTGTGATTCAAGAAGACCTGTGGAGAATACTGGCCACCGTAGATGTGGAAGATGGAACAACTAACCTTCTAAAAGATAGCTATATAAGTAACAAGGTAGGTATAAAATGAGAAGAACAGGTATCTGAACCAATAGAGATACAACGTGAATTTCGGCAAAGTTGCCCCTTGTCACCTTTGTTATTTATGCTGTATCTGCAGGAAAACACGTTGTACAGTCAATAGCAGCAGTGCTATATTCATATGATATTGTTTTATAGCCAACAACAAGAAAGATCACCAGGAATTGGTAGACATCTGTGCTAATGAGGGACATAGGTTAAACTTGAAGTTCAGTAGTGAACAACTGAAAATCATGATTTTTATTGCTACCAAAGTCATTGAGCATAAGATGCAGGAATTCATGCTAGAAATAGTGGATAAAAACAAAACGTTGAACGTATGAATAAACAGCGGGACTCAGTACCTACGGGAGCACGAAAGATATGTAATGACTAAGGGTAACAGCAAATAAGGCGTAATGTAAAATGTAATGTAACTGTGAAAGTGCATTAGGCTTGATCTCTTCAGGGGGATTCTGAAAGAAGTCATGGTCTCGGGTTTGACGTTTGGCAATCCAATCTTGTGCATGAAATCAGAAGTTCGAGCAAGATTGCGAATTAAACAACATGGTATAGGTAGGCTTGCTTTGGGAACACACGGGAATACCCAAGATCAAGGGGTAAAGGGTAACAATGGAAGGACATTGTTTTTGATGATTTGTGGGGTTTAATGTCCCAAAACCACCATTTGATTATGAGAGACGCCGTAGTGGAGGGCTCTAGAAATTTTGACCACCTGGGGTTCTTTAACGTGCACCCAAAGCTGAGTACACTGGAAGGACATTGTTCGAGTGCAGGGAAGGAAGTAGCAAGATAAAATT
The DNA here is from genome assembly GCF_043290135.1 of Rhipicephalus microplus. Taxonomy (NCBI): domain Eukaryota; kingdom Metazoa; phylum Arthropoda; class Arachnida; order Ixodida; family Ixodidae; genus Rhipicephalus; species Rhipicephalus microplus. The sequence goes on along the minus strand of NC_134710.1, from coordinate 421,823,252 downwards.
TGAGGAGTGAATAAGAAAAACAGGAAAGGAGTATTGGGCTAGGAAATTATTCTGCTCCTTTTACATGAGCAATGTTGACATGAAATGGAGGAAGAGAACTCGAAAATTGTCAAGCAAGTATTTATAGAACACCAGAATAGCAGGCCAGAAGAGAACATCGGTTAAGAAGCAGTTGAAGAAAACAAAGATAGACATGCGGAACGTTGGAATGCTTACAAAATCATCACTGCACACGTACTGTACTTTTAAGCAGGAAATTGCCAAATAAAAGATACATGATAATTCTCGCAATGATCTCAGATGTTGGAGTCTAGAATGGGAATATTGCGGACAAAGGCGTACCGAGCCAAATACAAAGGCGTTATGTAGTGCGTGGGAGTTGAAGAAGAAATGGCTGAACATTTGGTAATGTCCTGTAAAGGGCTCCACTTATAGTCCAAGATGACGGCGCAAAATTTATCACAGCATTGGGGTTCAGGGACAATGAAGGCAATAGACAATAAACGGGTAGAAATAACCAGGAGTAGGCTAGCTGACTGGTAGCTACAATCAAGGCGCGAGTGAAATTCAATCCTTCAGCATATGCTTATAGTACTCTGTGCCATGGTGGCGTGAGTAGCCGCCTGATCTAAAGGGCATAGCCGGATACATCCATCCATCAATCCATGCATCCGCTGCACCGCGCACACCGCACAAGAGTGTTTGCCGATGTGAAACCGCAGAATAGGGATTTTCGTCGGAGAGGAGAAAGGCGTGATTATTGAAGAAGTCGATGGTGGAAGGGGGATGGTCTTCTAAAAAACTAATGTTGTCAGACGGCTCGCCGCACGCATAATCTAGAGAATTCCGTACGAATGAATAATACAAGCTGAAACTCAGCAAAATGCGGAAGAATTGGCTAACGAGGCCTAATGCAGGAGGCATAAATTGCTGGCAGCGATCAGACAGAGAGATAAACAGTACTACATCTGTTTTGAAAGCAACGTCAACAAATAGTTTTGGCTCTTGGTTTCGTTGGACAACGAGGCCCTAGTGAAGAGAGGTCGCTTACACAGATGACGAGCACTCATCCCCTTTGCTAGCTATTATATATTTCTTTATTTCTTAAAAGAAATTCAGAGTGCTTTCTGGGGATAAAAGCTGCACTCTGCATTTTCAAAGCTCTTTGAAACACGTACGTCAGTTGTATCAATAATGGTTAAAAAGTACTGCGTATAGCAAAAGGAAAGTTAAACAATAGAGCGAGATGACTTTTACGGCTGAATATTCTTTCCGGACAGCACGCCGTGAGGGTGGTGGTGTGCATTGTCAAGCTTTTAACAACACCTGGAAAACTTCATTCCGGGACCCCAATCTTTTTTGCGTTTCTTTGTACTGCAAGCCACACCCATGAATAATGCGAAGAACGCATCTGCTTGGGGCCGCAAGCCACTTGCCCTAGTACTAAAACTTGTTGATGCAAATCAGTTCTTCGCTATCCATTGAGTTTGTAGAGGAACATGTTTAGAAAAAGAAACTGACAGCATTCCAACTTTTCGGCAAGTAAGCAGCTTTTTTTAAAACCTCTACCAATTCTCTTCTGGCTTTGTGCTATGCGCAGGTTGTTGTCAACGACCCTGTCTTTTACTGTGGCTTGCTTTAATTTCACTTTGCCCACCGCATCTGCTCTTTGTACGCTGCTTTCTCAGTGTTCAGTCTGCAGTGACTTCTCGACTCGAGGAGATGGTCGTGCAACTTTCCGTACATGTGGAGACGTAAATAGATGTATATTAGCTGTGCGACGGTGTATTGCTGTCCGTATTTCAAGTAGCTTTCGTAGAAAAAATGGTGTTTTGTTTTTTCCCTCACTCCCAAGAAATGCTCAGCTTGGCGTATATGGCAAAAATAATATTGCGGGAGAAAACGTTACCAACAAGTCTGCATCCACTGTAGTATGCAGCAGACATTTCAGCGATGAAGACTACTTGCTTGCGTACCGCATCAGAAAACTTCTTTCTGACTCTCCGTCTACTTTCTTAGACGATTATCTTTACTACTTGATTCCAAGTGCAAGAAAGCCTCGCAACAATCCTGCTTCACGAGTTTCGCCCTTAGGTAAGCACCAAAGAAGCGAATAGTGGAAACCATCAAAATAGACCTGCACATTGTGCGTATAAGCCAAATAAACCATTTGTTCATCTGTGACAATTAGGCAACATGTTTTTCAACGCGCGGTAAGTGAATAAGCGCCCGAACCCAAGCACCGACATTGCGCAGAGCAGCAGAGGAGGGTCATTGTCGCAGCGCTCCCCTGAAAACAGTGGCGAGAAACATGTACTGTACCTAATGCAAAGGCCCTGAAAAGCTAGCGTGTAGATGTTGTTTAGCCCGTCTGTGCCACCTGTCGTTCACTTCTTGAAGTATCTACTAGATGGTTGGACTTATATAGTTGGTTTGGCGGCGGATGGTCGTGTTTTGCGATGGCTCCGAATCAACTGCGGAGATAAGTATTTTTGAGCACTTTGAGCTTGCTTTCAATATAATAACTGACAGGGCAGGAGTGTAAACTTTTATTACGTTTATTACATTGTAAAGCTCTAGGGGGCTCAGTCCTCAGGTAATTTCCTTGGTTGTGAGTTTCTTCTTAAGCCACCACGTGGTGGGGGGGGGGGGGGAGGTGGGTGCGAGAAAAGTGACCTCGTAACTGTTCTAGCGAAGCTAAGACTTTTTTGTTTACTTAGGGCAGTGTTCACTCTGCTCCGAATCCTGTACATATTGGGCGGGACAATTCAGCTACTCGTAGACAATGGTGAATTCGGGTCAAAAACAATGTCAAAAAGACATGGTGAAAAAGTGTGTAGATTTTTCGGGATGTGAGGTGGGTTTGAAAATTTAGGTTAGTGTGGATGTGAATGCAGAGAAAGCCGAAGCCATGTGTAGAATAGATGAGGTCGAGAATGAAATGGAGAAAGTGATTGTTGCCAGAAGTGAACGGATGATGATAATTGCCGAGCTGGAGACTGCATTGGCGACAGAGGAAGAAAAACGAGGGCTTTGGGTCAAAGGCTCAGAAGGGACTTTAGCGAAGATGAACAAAGGAGCAGGCGGTGGTGGGAATTGTAGGGCAACGGGACCCAGAACAGTGCAGAAAAAAGGGGAAAGGAATTCCAAAGAAACAGGTTCAATTGGTTCAATGGTAACGAAACCCAGCCTTCGAGAAGTATTTGGGGTTGGGGATGGGAGGAGACAAAGTAGCCAGCGATACAAGCGCAAGTAACATCCCGGTGCAGGACACTCCAGCAGAAAAGTCAAAGCGCGTGAGAATCACTGAGGACTCGATTCTATATCGATTCCAAAAGCAATCAAAGAGAAGGTAAGAGGCGAGAAGAGATTTCAAGCCTTGCACAAGTTTCAGCGGGATTAGAACCTCAGTAGTTCTAGCTTAGACAGCCTTGCTTCACTGCCGCCGGAAATAACTGACGGGGCCGCTTGACGTGGCAGAGAAGGGTCGGTTGCAAACTCACCATCGGACGTGGCTGGCCCGGCAGTTCGGACAGCTAGCTCCTTGATGTGATGTTTAAGAAGACCGACGCTCCCCGTAGTTTGGTCCTCGTACTCTAGCACAGAGTCCATGTCTGTCAGCACATCGTCATGTGTCATGTGAGCGTGCAGTGCTTCGTTAGCCTTGGCGAGCTCGTTAACACTTTTATTGAGGTGCCGAAGGATGCTGCGAAGCCACGCAAAGTGAAACTTACTGAAGGATAGAAGCTCATCAACTGCATTGATTATCTTGGTGATGTGTCGAAACCAATCTGCTCTCGCGTTTCGCAGGCGTTCTTAAGTCCTCTTTAAAAACCGGGTCGCGTTTCCGCTTCAATGTCTTGTCAGAAGATTTCTATTGCAGATATCCGGTTTGTAAAGACAAATACGCCTGGACACGAAGAGCACAGCACTCTTGAGAAAATGGATTGACGTTCTCTGCTTTCAGAGAGACACGGCGATGTCCTCAATGTTCGTCTTTAAGTAGAGAAACATTGCTCCTTTTGCCCGGATGAACGTGTTTTTTCACACGAGAATTAAGTTGGCTCACTCTTGGTTAGCGAAGCGAGTTAGCCTAGCGAATGCATCTATTCTCGATGATAAAGATTACACGGCACCTAAAATTACAAAAAACGGTCTCACTAAGCTTGGTATCGAACGAAATATATATAACGATGAGCAGACAAACCTGTGCTGATGAAAACATTGTGAAACAAAACGACGGAGCTAGTAGGTTTGGTTCGGCCAATGAGGCAACGTTCACTTTGAAAGACACGAATACTACGGAGTTCTCACCCGGTGAGTGCCTGGTAGGCTTGGTGTATTTATTTCTCGCAGATTCTCATAGTGTGCTGACGTTATTCACTAGTTTACTGGGCCACAGGCCATGAGATGTGCCTAAAACCGTAGGCTCGATACCAGTGAAACCATTCTAGCTCAGCAGTGCAGTTTCAATAGATGCATAGATGTTGAACGTTATATAAGTAGCTGGAGGTGTGAGATCGTCCAAGCCGTGAAATAGGCGGTAGCTTGCGCAATCTGGAGAGGCTGAACGATACTAAAAAAAGTTGCTAGCGGCAATGCACGATGACACGCTCGCAGACTAGTGGATATTTAGTGGGTCAGTCAATTGATTTATTACTCACTGACACCGGACGCCTAGTATACGCTGATGCTATGCATACAGCTACACGTACACCTAAGGACACAGAGTGCACATACATACATACATACATACATACATTCATACATACATACATACATACATACATACATACATACATACATACATACATACATACATACATACAAACATACATACATACATACATAAAAGTGAACTCAATGAACATGAGTACAATCAACAATTTACCACAGCGGCACACACTTGAACGTGTTTACTCGCACATAACTACGAATATGCACAAGCTTATATATCAAGGAATCTCGAGTGACCATAGCGGCAGAAGTGACAGGTAAGCTTTGGTAAACTTTTTATCACGTTTCGTGGCCGTACCACAAAACTGGGCACACATAAATATATTGTATCTGATTCTTAGACAATAGGAAGCCTATCAACTGTTGCACAACGATGAACGGAATACTTACTAGAGCTTATCAGGTTTCCGCGAAAACAATGACCCCAAGCTATGCATTGAATGACAACGGCATTCCGAAGGCTGCGCCATATCTCGACAATTGTCACATATTTATTCTTGAAGCCTTCGAGATTGATTGATATGTGGGGTTTAACGTCCCAAAACCACTATATGAAAGCCTCCGAGAAGGCAAACACTTGCCGCGCACTTGCTATTACAGTGGTCACGTTTTTTTTTCCACTTGTCACTCGGAGAAAGCGCAGCATAGAGGGCAGATTTGGTCTCCGGTGTCACATCGACTTCGTTTTGTAATTTCGTTTTAATTGATTGACTGATATGTGGGGTTTAACGCCCCAAAACCACCATATGATTATGAGAGACGCTGTAGTGGAGGGCTCCGGATATTTCGACCACCTGGGGTTCTTACCGTGCACCTAATTCTGAGCACACTGGCATACAACATTTCCGCCTCCATCGGAAATGCAACCGCCACAGCCGGGATTCGAGCCCGCCACCAGCTGGTCAGCTGCCAAGTACCTTAATTGCTAGACCACCGCGGTGGGGCGGTTTTTCGTTAACGTTTGATTATATTCCATTTACGTTCTTACCTAAAGGTGTTAACACATGATACAATGGGGGTCGTTCGAGAGAAACAAGAGATGATATCACATCCGACGGTGTTCTCTCGTGAACAGTGGCAGTGGCTGTTGGTGCCGCGGCAGCTCGATCACTTGAGTGGAGCAACTAGCACTTCAGTGCGCGAATTTACTAAAACAATATAGCATGCAGTGCCGACATACTTCTCTGCTTCAGATGCGTCTCGCGATTAGCCTCGCGTGTCAACTTGCGGTCATTGCGTGTGTCAAACTTGTGTTGTTAGTGTTTGGCTGTGGTAGTTACTATTACTATGGATTTGGAATACTCATTTCACAGAGGTCAGTTAGAGTGTTAGTATTTATCTGCTGTGCACAGCTGTTACTATAAGTGCATTTTGTGTTTCGTTTTGCACGACAAAGAAAAATCTTGTGGACCAAAGAGGCATACTGTTCGCGTACTTAATTCCGTCCAAACTATCAGTGCTGGCACGAGAAACTCAAAACACATGCGCTTGATAATTTGTTTTGAAAGACAGAAGCTATTGGTTTACTTTTCATAAAGGTTTAGTTATGATGATGGTTAAAATGTTTCTGTTGATTGTATCCCAGACTGGCGAATAAACGCTTGCTGGAACTTAGCTGCCCGTTTCCCTTTGTGCTTTCACCTGCCATAGAACATAGTCTCATTGGGTGTCGTGTGAGTATGCTGGAGGGTGCAGGTTCGACTCCCGGCCTTGGCGGCCGTATTTTGATTGGGGGAGCGATGCCAGTGACACCTATGTGCTTTTGTTTGGATTTACGGCAAAAAATTCAGTGGGTCGAAATTCACCCGAAGACCACCACCATTACAGGCGTATCATCCAATGGCGGTAGCGGCACGTATAACCCCAGCAAGTGTATATGACTGTGCTTTCATCCATGTACTACTCAGTGGTATCACGTTTCCTAGAATGTTGAAAAATTAACTGTGATGCTTTTTTATGTGCCTCGTTCAATTGACGAGCGCTATTGATGCCGTGTGGAAGTAAAACGCGTGTGTTTACCAAGTAGGTCAAACCGAGAAAATTCCTTATATGTGTACAGTCCATGGTAATCAATAAAGCAAGACTCTGTAGGAAAGCAGAGCTCCTTGTTTCCGTGACAAATCGGTAGTATGAGAGAACACGAGACACACATAGATGTGTTGGGAGCATCGTGCGAGTGCTTGGGGATAAAAAAGAAGGCTTTTACTCTCCACAAATAAAACAAAAATATAAGCGTCACTCCTGCACTGATTGCATCAATCTTAGGTAAAAGTAATCGTAGGCAACTGACGTGACCATTTAGGCTCAGCGTGTGCATGCACGCATGAAAGACCCCGTGGTTGAGCAGAAACTTCAACACTGAAGAAGAAATGTTGGTCCTTTGGTTCTTGCCGCAAGAGGGCGCGCCGGGTAAAGTGCTCGAAAGAGAGAAAGTCGCTGCGAGAAAAAGAAGTGGAGCCGGTTTCTTCATTCTCGCACCCTTCTTTTTTAGAGTGAGCGTCTCGCCACTGCTGCTTATACCGGCGCTGCTCTAAAAAAAAAAAAAACCTCACGTGCCACGCGCCATACCTCGTCATTCTTTCCCCTTAGCGCGCAGTATTCGCTGTTTTTACAGCTCCCTTCAGACGAAGTGTAAAAAACTTGCACCATCTCCCACTAAAAGAAATTACTCGGGAATGCGGAGAAGCGCTAAAGCTCATTTGTGTTTCCATTCAAATGTTTGGGTGTATGTTTCATTTCTGCGTGCAGTTGTGTATATGTTACTCCCCTCTGAATTGGGGGTATTACTATGTGTGTGTCGCAAAGCGAATACCCAGCGCTGCTAGGAGACTGCAACCAAGCGCGCGCGCACAGCATTATAAACGAGTGCTCAGCTGTGGCGCTGAGAAAAACGGGAGTGGCGAAACGATGCAGAGGCAGCGCTCTGCTACATCCTCCCACCACCTTAAGGCACTGCACCGTGCTCCCAAACGGGCGGCAGAAATTAGGTGCCTTCGTCCTCTTCTAACCACTACCACCACTCCCACCACCACCTTGCGTTCCCGCGAGGGGAGAGCCTTCGGCAATTGTCTGCCCTCTTAGGGCGAGTTGACACTGAGCATTTCGGCAGCCGAACGTGCGCCGAATTAGATTCGGCGGCGGCCAGATCCGCCGAACAGGCCCTTTGCGCGCCGATCGCCCTCGCACCGATTTTTGCGGCATCTGTCGCCGAATCAGTCGCCGCGGATCAATAGGAGCGCCAGTCAAGGAATTTTGAAAAATGGCGGTCAAACCCTATTCACTTGTCATGTCACAGTGCTAAATGAATCTTGTACCAAAAGGGAGTTTAACCCCCTTTTTTGCCTACTTCACGTGCCTAGTTCGGGGAAGTGGTGACCGATCATGTCGTTGGCGTGATCGAGCCTATCGCGTTCTTGCGAACCAAGACGAACCCACCAACGCCGCTGGCCTCGGCAGTTTTTTTTTGTTCTTCATGCATTACAAGACAGCGACTTGCCAGCAAAGTAAGCAGTACTGTTTCTTCTTGCTTCCTACGTACGAAAATCATCGAAGACTTGACCACAGGATAGCGTAGTGGCTTTTGCGAGCCGCGACAACAACCGATTGACAGCGCATTCATCCTGCGTTCGCCCGGTGATAGATGGCATATTTGGCGGCGTGCGGCGCGTCCAGTGTGAACGACGCCGCGTTTCAGCGGAAGGAGAATTTCGGTCACTGTAGAAAGCGCATGTTTCAGTGTGAACTAGAAGTTACTGCGTATGCGCCAACTCTCGCCTCCGCTCGAGTGAGCGCGGAGACAGGGCGCAAAGTTGGTGCAATTGCCGAAGGGTGTTCACCCCGCAAACCACTGGATTGAGCTCCACCATAAACTCTAAGGCAAAACGGTGTTGAAAGGGTGTGTGGTTCGTTCTTTTGGGTACTAATGGGCTGCCACAAGACTAAAGGCACCGGGACTAACAGTTAGTCCCCACAGACGAGCTCAAGGAACTATCATTTAGTCCTCACATTTACACCTTAGTGAGTGACCATTGGTCTCACAATTGACCTCAAAGGACTAACATTTAGTCCTCACATTTGCACCCTATAGAGCAACTGTTAATCCATGCATTTACACCTTATCGGCCAGCCGTTAGTCCTCAGAATTGCACCTTGCCAGACGAACGGTTGATCCACTCAAATACGTCGATCGGATGAACTTTTTGTCACCAGTTCAAACACTGTTTTTTGTTTATTTTCCGCCAGGCCTAATACTTCTTTCGCCTGTTTTTTTTGCGCAGCGAGCAACAAATTTCGCAGAAAAGAACACGCGAAAAAGTAGTTAGCCACCAATGTGTAACTGCTTTCACAGTCACGGCAGCAAAGAAAGACAAAAGGGAGACATCGAAATCTTTTATTTTTCTACATACACATGAAGTTTTTCCATTTTTTTGTGTGAATTAATGGTGAAGTGTACAAGTCCCGCGTCGTTGTCAAATTTTGTTCACTCCTTGGGGAGCTGTTTCTATAGAAGCGATAGATGACAAGCATCGCAGACGCCAGTGCATTCAGCTTTCTGCCTGTTGTGTTCCCACGGCTGCACGTACAATATTATAACAAAATAATTAGACACACGTTGCAGCAGATGAAGATGCACGCATATACAAGTACGTGTACGTTAATAAAAACAAGCGTTCAAATATGACACACAAATAACTTTACCTCAACGTCTCGCACAGTCCTTCTGAAGCTGCTCTGACGAAAGAGATGGATGACAGGCATCGGAGACGCCAGCGCACACAGTCTTAAGCACGGTGACTGCCCATGGCTGCACAATAAGTATGTAAAATAGTGAGTCACACGTCACAGAGGATGAATACAACTGCATATGAGAAATACGTACAAAATGAAATGAGAACATACGTGAGACGTAACAAGCTACTAATTTCATCACGATGTCACACATCGTTAAAGACTCATTTCGATCCCCGTAGCGCAAGAGCTTAGGAGCGGTGGCCGCAGCCACAACCCCGCGAACCACCGTGGCGCTAACAAGTCGGCGAGTCCTAAGCGAGCGACGTCGTTCAGCTCGAGCAAGCGAACACCAGAACAAACACGGCGCTGCACGCGGAGTGTCTGCAGCCAGCGAACTTCCAACAGGAGAGCGAGCGTACACTTGGCTCCCGCCAAGAACAGCGCCGAGCTGGTTTGAAGCTAGTGCCGTTGAAATTGACAGTAATGTGGCCTTTTTCCAAAAACTCGAACGAGAGCAGCGCGCTAACGTGAGTCCGCCGCCGCGGCCAACGCACAATGCTGAGCTGCTTGCGTCCGACTGACGGGAAAGCCAACTGTAATGGCGACCAAAATCAGTGAGTTCCAACACTAGCGAAAGCCCCGCCAGCCGGTGCTGGTGCACTTACAGCCCACAACATACTACAATCAAGCTCTTTGCGAGAACCCGCAACTTGTTTTCGACGACTTCCAACATAGCGATGAATTCTCAGCCCAATATCGCCAGCCCAAAGCTCATCGCGGCGGCGAAGACAGGTGAGCCCTCGATGAGCGATCATACGGGAGGCCTAGAGCAATGGCGGCAAACTTCTAGGCGGTCGCAAAGCAGAGGCAAACTGCAGACGCCGAAGCTGACCTTCGCGACTCATTTCGTACGTGCGATATACAACACGACCGAGCCCGTTGCCGGCAAGCTCGATCCTATTGCACATGCGACAAGTAGAGTAGAATAAAGAATGATAACCTACTTGCCTTAGAGAACAGGGCTGTTTTCTGCCCTGAGTCGGAGTGAAGTATACATCCGATAGGCCTGTTGTCTTCTCGGCCGCCATATTGACTCTCTTAACTGTTGCTCTCATGTGTTGGTCGTGACTATCTTGAAGCCAGAAATATACAGCGCGGCTTGGTGACGTGTAGAGACTTGCTCCAGACTTCATGGGTGGAGCGAAACGCAAAAGCAGCAACCGACGCTCATCCAAGCGTACAAAAAAGCACCACGTCGTAATTTTTAGATCGTCGAATCCAGGCAGCCGTGGTGGAGCACTCCGAGCGCCAACCATTACCGGCAAAATACGGAGAAAGACTGAGCCAGCAGAAAAGGAGAAGGAGGGCTGGTCCCCTTGGCAACTCTTTTCGCGCTGCCTGCAATCCCCGGGCGGTTCATCCCTTGGAGCGTGTTTGGAGACTAAGTGATTTCGCGTGGCACGCTTCCCTCTGTGGTTGCTTCTCAACAGTCTATCTGTTCATCGCACGCGCCTATTGGGCTGCATTATTCCTTTTTTAGGGAATTTTGCCTTAGAGTGTAAGGTGCTTCGTATCTAGAACTTTTTGTTCATTGCAATAAAAATAACTATCCCTCACGTTACCGAAAAGGGGTAACACAGCTAAATAACCCATTACTGTTACAAAATAGTAATGAGGAAGCTATTAAGTTACTGATATAAGACAACTGATTACCGGCAATACCGTTACAGTTAACGCGTTACTTGCTACACTGGTAGCAACCAATATAAGAACCCATTACAGTTCCAAAATAGTCATGAGATTGTTACCAAGTTCCTAAAAAAACAGCGCATTACCTTTAACGGTGACATTGTTAACGTGTTAGCGCCAACATTGTTCAGATAAAAACTGCGCCAAAACGAGCGACAAAAAAGGAGACAGGCAGCATAAATCATTTACAACGAGATTTTTTTGCTGGAACCGCGCAATATATACATGAGCACTATCTGACAAATAAGATCATTGACAAACCAAAGAAAATAGAATTCACCTAACAACACAGTAATTATTGTACATGGTACATGGGCCAAACAAGCAGATGTGTGAATGAGTGGCTGAAAGAGCACGGTCACAATGTCTCTTCTACAGTATCACGTCACCTCGGCATCCACTGCCGGGAGTGCGGTTGTGTCCCCGACTTTCAGCGTTGTACGGTCATTATTGCCATCAGAATCAGACAATACGCCATAATCATGAGGCCGCACAAGTAGAAAGTTCATCGTAGAATACAGCGCAACGGTCCACATACAACGCAACGGGTCAGATACACACGCAGAAGGGACACAGCGCTGTGACCCTTCACACTCGGTATCTAACCCGTTGCGCTGTAAATTATTCCACCATGAACATCAACCAACTCGCCCAACTCGCGATTCTGCGTCGAAATGGAAAGGCTTGACGATCTATGTGTCAGCAGGCCTTCAGTTGCTCTATGAAAAAATACATGGATTTTTTCAAAAGGTTGGTACACGTCATGTTCATGGCGTGTTATCACGATGATTAGTTAGTGTTTAGGTGAATTTTGTTTTCTTTGGTTTTGCGTTCCTCTTATTTGTCAAATGCTGTTCAAGGAGATATTGCGCTGTTCCAGCAAGTCAATCCTGTTGTGAATGCCGCTGTCTGTCTTCTTCTTTTCTTGTCCTTCGTTAATGGCGCTGTTTTTATGTGATTATTGTCGTATCAACTCGCCCAAGCAACCACGTTTGCTGACATTGGTTGCAACAAATGCGATTAGCCTCGGTCTCGGTGGCGCTTGAAGCCCCTACATCCACAATCTTCAGTGAGCTCGCCTGCTGTCCATCCGGCGTCCTGGGTTGTCCATAGTTCGGCACCGCACTGCACCGTACCCAAACTTTGCGCATCGAATTCTGTGTCTGCCATAAAGTGAACGCTGGGTAATGGAAGCGCATGATGGAAAAGAAGAAGCACAAGTAGGCAGTAAACAAAAGGCCAGCTATAGTGACCGCGCTGACCACACTCATGATGCATCCTTCCAGCGCTTGATCTGAGGCGATGTGGATGCAAAGAAGCAGCTGAGGGTGGTCAGTGGTGTCATGACAGTGAAGAAGAACAGGTCTCCTAGCACAACCCATAGAGAGACAGCATGCAGAGCCCAGTACAATAACTGACGGATGCCGGTCGCTTGGGCCACCGTTGGAAAACAGTGGTGGGAAACCTCGCAGTGGTTCACGTTCTGGGCATTCAGCGAATGTTCAAGGCACGAGACGTGCAGCAGGCCCATGTTGCCAGAGCACTTGTAAAGCGACGTGAGACATTCCGTCTGGTCTCCCTCGTGGCAAATGCATCATATTGGTGCGCTACTGGCCGTAACGTTGAGACAGCCGGTAGAAGATCAAGGAGGCCTGCCAGAAAATCTCGTTTGCTTTCGAAGGGGCGCATTGTGCCTGGGCTGATGGAACCAGGAAGCAGCAAACCTGCGGGTAGATCGATTACAGTCTTTCTGTGTGTTTTTTCACGTACTTGGCTCCAGTTCATGAACACGATGTAACCGTGGGGATTGTGCAACAGAGGATACTCAGTGTCAACAGATAGCTCCTGGCAGGTGACACCGTGACGCTAGACGGCGGTGAGAGAGAGGACAATGGCGAGTCGCATTTCTCGTCTTTGATTGTGGGAGCCTTCCACTCAATATTGTGAGCGGTATTTTATACGCGATGCGGCGGCGCATGTAGACTGTAATATGATGAAGCCGCGAGAAGTCTGCTGCCGCCACGAATGTAGCACAAGCAGAGCTAGATTGTGTGCGCGCATCTTTGGAAGGAGTCCTGTCACTGTTGCTAAGCGTAACTGTACTTCCGCTTGTAAATTCTGGTCACCGACGTCCTGAAGAAAACGCAGGAAAAGGAAAGAAACACCCGACACTCCACGCGAAGGTTAGTGCTGCTCCCTCTTTAGTACGTTCGAGTGAAGCCGAGCTGAAATATTGACTACCTTTGTAGTTACCTTAAGCTGTCTTCATTGCAGGTTGTCATGGTTCTTGGTATAAAGAAATTTTTTTTCTTCGCAGCCTGAGGAAGAACCAAGGGGCCACCGCTCACAAATGATCGCTTCATGCTAAAGCGAAAAAAATGCCTTTACGTGGCTTTCACTTTTTTCTTTCACTACACGGAAATGCGGTGACGTCACCATTTCCTCATATTGCAGTCAGAGTGCCTGGATTGGGAAATTATGCGTTGTTTGTGGGAATATATTTACACCAGAAATTGCGAAAACTGGGAACACTTCTACAAAATGGTTTATTGAGACGTCAGGTAAACATGCACGACGATTTCGTTGGCTGGTATATCAACCAAAGCAAACCGAATTATACTCAGTGCACCTCAAATTTGTCTCTACAATCGTATGTTGATCTTAGTTCTTCATTCACTCTAATAAAGTTTTTAAACAATATAGGTCTCCAAAAGTTGTAGTGTACAATAACGTTTACAAAATTGCCATTCCAATACTAAAGACGGGGCAAACTATACTGCAAATCAGCAGGCTCGGGCAACAGTGATTAGGCGAACGGCGTAAGTCTATTTCTTTAGTTGAGTTGAATTTTTCCACGCGAGTATTGTCTGGACACAAAAAACGGTAAACAGACTTCTACGGGTTAAGAATTGATGAATTCGAATTGCATTTCAATAGAGATCTCGGCAACTACCTAAAGATGTCATCTGAAGTTGACATAACGGAGATTGGCAAATTCTTTTTTAAGCATTCCCACTCTTTTTCCAGAGAAAGCACTGTAAAGTTGGACACATTCGATGGCATGCTTACCATCGCAACACAAAACAGAACAGCAATAAAGCATTGTGAACCGTCTATTTGAAGGGAGTCTGCAAGTGTTTATTTTTTAAGTTTTATCAGCGTTTAGTCTAGAGTATCATGATACCATTCGCACCACAAACTTAGTGACACGCCGTGCACCAAGCCCGCTACGGGCAATCATATAATTCATGTCTTTCACCTTTGTCTTGCCTCCTCAAATCATGAGGAACGATAGCATCACTGGTGATTGCGGAGCTCTAATGAGTGCGCTCGACAATTTGAGCATTTACCAGTATTGAGCTTCAAAATGGCACCCCGACAGGTTGCGCGCGGTTACAGTGAACTAGATAGGGGTAGTGGGACGAGGGCGATCCTTTCGGTAAGGCCGTTTTCACAGAAAGCACCAGGCGGCGCTGCTGCGCCTTTCTACACCAGAAAAGAAGACACAAACCTAAAAGTTAGTGGGATGAGGAAGTTAAGAGAGCCTTAGCAAAACGACAGGAAGCCTCTAGGAAACACAGACATGCTAAGCAACGGGGTCAACCGACAGATGATGTTGAAAGAAAATGGGAAATCTTTCTAAGCTCTAGAAGGAAAGCATCCCTCCTTATCAATAAAAAGATTAGAAGTAAGGGTGCTCAGTGGCTGGCACAAGTACTTAAAAAGGACAGAAAGGCAGCTGCAAAATTTTGGAACCATCTAAACTCTCTAGGAAATGAAAAAAATCTAGAGCAGAGTTTTATAACTACAGCTCAAGGTGCTAGGCTAGAAGGGGACGAAGCTATTGAATATATAAGAACAAGGGTGACAGAAAAAGTTCAACAAAGAAGTGCTTCAAGCACCACAGTAGACAGAAAGGAATCAAGTGGCACAATGGCTCCATTTTCACAATGAGAGTGCGAAAGGGCTGAGAAGAGGTTTCCAAAGAGTACATCAACAGACCCAGATGGCATTCCAATTATGCTGATAAAGAAATTGAGTCCGAAGTCTAAACAGACTTTGAGAGAGGCAGTGAGCAGAAGTATAATCGATGGTGAAGTCCCTGATGGATGGAAACTTAGCAGGATAAGCATAATTTATAAAGGAAAGGGGGACAGAGATGACATACACAACTACCGTCCTATAACAGTGACATCAGTGGTCTACAGGCTGGCGATGCAGATTTTAAAGGAAAGACTGCAGGCATGGATAAAGGATGAGGGGGTGCTGGGTGAACTGCAGAATGGGTTTCGGAAACAAAGGAGGTTGGAAGACAATCTGTTCTCACAGACGCAGTGCATCGAAATAGCAGAAAAGGAACTCAGACCCCTGTGGCTAGCATTTTGGGATATGAAGGGAGCGCACCATAGCGTGGTTCAAGATGACTTGAGAGGAATAACAGACACACTGGATGTGGGAGATAAAGTCACTAATCTTTTAAAGGAAATCTATAAAAGTAACAAGGTAGTTTTAAAGTGGAAAAAACAGGTATCCAAACCCACAGAGGTGAAATGGGGACTTAGGCAGAGGTGTCCACTGTCACCCTTGTTATTCATGATGTACCTACAAGGAATAGAAGCAAAATTAGAGGAAAGTGGACTTGGCTTCAACCTCTCTTCAGTCAAACAAGAAAATCTTGTTGATCAGGCACTACGAGCATTAATGTATGCAGATGATATAGTGCTAATGGCTGACAACAAGGAAGATTTGCAGAGATTGATGGACATCTGCAGTAATGAGGGAGATAAGTTAGATTTTAGATTCAGTAAGGAAAAATCAGCAGTCATAATTTTTAATGATAATGAAGGTAGTGAGCTTAGAATACAGAAAGTCACGCTAGAGATAACAGATAAATACAAATATCTGGGCGTGTGGATAAGCAATGGGACCGACTACCTAATGAAACACGAAATATGCGTGACGACGAAAGGTAACAGTAATGCAGCAGTAATGGAAAATAGGGCACTGTGGAATTACAATAGGTACGATGTTGTGGGAGGATTATGGAAAGGGGTTAAGGTTCCTGGGCTGAAGTTCGGCAATGCGGTCTCGTGCATGAGATCAGAAGTTCAAAAGATTAGAAATTAGGCAACGTGGAATAGGTAGGCTTGCTTTAGGAGCTCACGGGAATACACCAAATCAGGAAGTGCAAGGTGATATGGGATGGACATCATTTGAGGGTAGGGAAGCAACCAGCAAGATAAAATTTGAGAAGCGATTGAGAGAAATGGGGGAGGATCGTTGGGCTAGGAAGGTGTTCAGCTACTTGTACATGAAGAATGTCGATACAAAATGGAGGAAGCGAACCAGGAAATTGACTGGTAAATACCTATAAAACAGCACGTGGCCAAACCAAAAAGAACTATGAGTTAAGAAGAAAGTGAAGGAAACGGATACTGACATGTGGAGAATTGGCATGATTAAGAAGTCCGCACTGAAGATCTATCGAACTTTTAAGCAGGAAATTGCCAAGGAAAGGATCTAGGATAATACTCGGGGTAGTTCCGTACTGTTTGAGGCCAGGATGGGAGTATTGCGAACCAAGACATATCGGGCGAAATACGAAGGGGTAGACACAGTGTGCAGTGCGTGTGGAGAGGAAGAAGAAACTGCTGAACCCTTGATCATGTTCTGTAAAGGATTCACCCTATAGTTCAGGATGATGGCGCAGAGTTTTTCAAAACATTGGGGTTTAGGGACAGAGAGGGCAAAATAGACTTTAGGCGGGTAGGCTTAACTAGAAGGAGGTTAACTGATTGGTGGCTAAAGTCAAGGCACGAGTGAAAATTGAACCCTTCACTGCAAAGTACGAATCTTCAACCTCATTGTTTAAAGAAAAAAAAAGATAAATTTAATAGTTAGTTCACTAAGTAATACGGCTAGGTGGCGTTAGCCACCGCCCAATCTAAAGGGTACAGCTACATCCATCCATCCATCCAACCTGAAGCGTGCACAGTGGGCGCTTGTTTGCCGCACTTTCAAATGACGAGTGCGATACGTTTAACTCCGATGCTAGACCTCTGATTGCCTAAATTGTAAACTGAGTCAGCAAAAAGAGAACAAGTACTTTTGTCTTGACAGCTCGAAGTCGTGAGATTTTAGAGACAAACCCGTCAGGGAGGAAGTTTTCGGAACTGCACGTGGCTACTAACACAGAACGGGAAGCAGCCCTTCACAGCCAATGCTTGCTCGCAAAAAATAATGGAAAAGTGAGGGATAAACAAATGAAAGCATAAATCAAACCATTTTAATTTACACAAGAACACTCTTCGACCGCTATATGTGCGAACACAAACCCAGGCGTTTAGGTCATTTGGCTGAGCTTTATTTGCTCTCTGTCCAAGCGCAATTGCATGACAGCACAGACGAAATAATTCTATTGTTTGTTTTTTTCCTTTTGAGTGTCGCATAGAATAGCATTTAGACAGAGAAAGTTTTTCTTCACGAGAGCCACAACATTACGAAATAATGCTGTTTATGTGTAGCCCCGAGACAATGGAGCGCGTGTGTTGACATAAATCAGGGCTGGGCAGAGATATTCATAATATAATCTCAAAGTACAAATATATAAATACAGGTGTTGCAAGCCTAAAAATACAAGTACTGAGAAATATATATAGAAGACATAACGAGATAATCTGAAGATATTTTTGCAAAAATGCACTGTAGATATTTATATTGCAATTGAGTCACCCGTATCGCATGACTCAGTAACAAACCCCACTGATGAGAGGTAAAGCATGCTATATTATTTATTTATTACACACATGATCGATCTGTGTTGCTAGGAATGCTTACACTAATTACATAAAAGTAAGAGCAGTTCATAATATAGACTGTCAGTAGACAGGGTGCAGGTTCTGTTTCATTTCAAGAGTAGTGAGAAAGAGAAGGCTTCATATTCTTGTAGGTGAACACAACTTCGTGTTATACCGAAATTCCCCTCGAAGAAAAATTGATTTTGTTTCATCGGCCTTGACAAAAATTCAATACCGGCAGCACTGCCTAGCTCCTCGATTCTGCCATCAGTTGCATCAAACCCTTCACCACATAAAACATTATGTGCCTTGACCAGCTAAGCACATACAAGCTTTTCTCTCGATAATGATACACATAGGCTCAGTTCTGACAAAAGAGTAGCGAGATGACCGTGTTTTTGCAGTATCGATACAAAGAAAAACTATTTCACTACTGCGATACAAGTACGTTTTCCAAATGTTTCTTGATACAGGAAATAAAGGTATCTCTGAGATACTACTGAGTTGCGATAATGCCCAGCCCTGTACTAAAGGTCTTGTGAACGGTACAAACGGCCACCCCAGTCATTCAGTGTAGTCAGACAGACGGCAGCAGTTTCCCTCTGTTACATCCTGTTTTACAACCTTGCGCAAAAAAAATTATTCTTCCGTCAAGGTTTTCCCATCTAACTCACCGTTACCACGACCAAAAATACCACGCACAAGCCACTACGAGGTTCAGTGCCTGGTGTCAAGCGCCCGTTGCTAGGCTGAGGCTTCAGGAGAAAGGCGCAGTGGCGCCAACACACCACGCACGAAGATTTCCGTGTCTTTCGCCTCGCCGCCACTTTTTGCTTTCGCTCTCCGCTCGTCCCACTACCACTACATAGTTCATTGTAGCGCCATCTCGGAGGCCATCCAATAGTGCACCCGGCAGCACGCACGCCATCTGAAACAGAAGGGAAGATGGCGGCGTGGTTCATATCTGATCCGAGGTGTGCCGCCATCCTACTTGCCGTTCTCACTTCAGCGCGTACTAGAATCTGTGTCGGCCAATCAGGTACGATGGCTGCTGACATGCTCCGACCTGGTCAAGTGGCTAGATCATGTCGCTCAGTGAATAGACAATTTAAGTCGCGTTTAGTCAAGTTGCAACGATCTGAGCCTATCTGCAGACATTCCAAGCTTCAAAGTGTCGTAATAAATTGCAGAGTTTACGGAAAGAGCCAACGTTGGTTTCCAAATAACCATTGGTTCTTTGTCTACTGGCCGAAAGTGTTTGTAAAAGATTGCCAAAATCGTTTCCGGGTGCCTTAAGCATATGGAGTTGATATTGTTGCGGATAGGTAACATAATACTAGAACTACTGGGTGAACAAGACGGCACCAGTACATTAACAACCAGCAACCATCGTCGTCTTTTCTTTTCATGCAGCAAAGCTGCGGCGGCTGTTCTTTATTATACCCCCCCCCCCCCCCCCCCGGTGGTAGATCACCGTTTCGGTGCGTGGTATACACGTATGCGGCAGAAGAAGAGTGATAACAATCGAATCGAGCTATGTGCATGATATCTTTCGAGGCTGACGTTGACCACGTTAGATCGGCTGGAATGATATCAGACGTAACGTACCTCACCTGGTGAACAACATGGTGTCTTGCAGTATAGGGTGAGAGCAGTTTTTGATCAAGACCTACGGGCCGAGCGGGTGACGACAGAAGGACACGGGAACACGGCAAAAAGTGTACGTTTCGATGATGAAAATCGCAGAGCGGTCCTCGGTGCTGCTTTGAGGCCTGTAGATGGTGACAGGTGAGTTGGCGTGCGTCGTCAGCTCAAGCAAAGGCTGCGCCGGTATATTGAGTGACGTAGCGCCTCGGCGTGCTCTATATACCGGCACCGCTTAACAAAAAAAAAAAACTTGTGCCAAGCGCCATACTTCAATATTTTTTCCCCTTAGCGCGCGCAGTATTTACAGTGTTTACAGCTTCCATGAGACGAAGTGTAAAAAGATTGTACATCTTTCACTAAAGGAAATTACGCGGGAATGCGGAGAAGCACTGGAGTTCGTTTCTGTTTCCATTCGTATGTTTCTGTGTATGCTGCATTTGTGCGTGGAGCTGTGCATATGGTACTCCCCTCCTATTTGTAGTGTGTGCCGCAAAGCGAACACCCAACGCCGCCAGGAGAGTGCAAGCAAGCAAGCGCGGACAGCATTATAAACGAGCGCACAGCTTTGGCACTGAGGAAAACGAGAGTGGCGAAATGATGCAGAGGCAGCGCTCTGCTACATCCTCCCACCACCTTAAGGCAATCCGCCGTGCTCCCAACCGGGCTGCGCAAATTAGGGGACTTCTTCTTCTTCTACCAACTACCACCACCACCACCTTGCGCTCACGCGAAGGGAGGGCATTCGGCGATTGTCTGCTCTCCCACTGCGCATGCGCCAACTCTCGCTTCCATTCGTGTGTACGCGAGGAGAGTACGGAAAGTTGGCGCAGGCGCCAAAAAGGTGTTCACACCGCAAACCACCGGATTAAACTCCACCATGTGCTGCTTCGCATCGAGAAGTCTGTGTTCAATGAAATAAAAATAACTACGCCTCACGTTACCGCAAAAGGGTAAGACAAGTACATTACCCGTTACCGTTCCGAAAAAGTTAAGGATATAAAACAGCGCATTACCAGTAATGCCGTTACTGGTAACGCGTAACCTGCAACACTGGTAGCAACAAATTCAACTACCCATTACAGTTCTCAAATACTGGAATAACGTTACTAAGTTCCTGAAAAAAAAAAACACTGCATTACGGCTAACTCCGCAACTGTTAACACCTTAGCAGTCACACTGTTCTTAAAACAGCACCAATAAGGAGGGACAAAAAAAAATGGGTCCCGTATCTGCATGTAATCTGCGAATGTCGTTTAAAGACGATACCCTTGCGTGTGGAGAGAGTGAACAAAACTTTTATTTTTTGTTCTGCGCAAGAAAATCGGTGAATGGTATTTTGAAGGCGCTGCGTTAGAGTGCCTCGAGCATGCAGCGGAGGCGAAAGAGCACATCAAGTCACGTCATGGATGGATGGATGGATATGGCTGTACCTTTTAGATCGGGCGGTGGCTAGCGCCACCTAGCCGTACTATTAAAGAACCAAAAACTAGATTTATTTTTTTCTTTTAAAAAGTGAGGTTGAGGATTCGTACTTTGCAGTGAAGCGTTTAATTTTCACTCGGGCCTTGACATTAGCTACCAATCAGATAGCCTTCTTCTAGTTGATTCTACCCACTTAAAGTCTATTTTGCCCTCCCTGTCCCTAAAGCAGAGTGCTTCGAAAAACTCTGCGCCACCATACTGAACTATAGGGTGAAGCCCTTTACAGAACATTATCAAGTGTTCGGCAGTTTCTTCTTTCTCTCCACACGCACTGCGTACCGTGTCTAGTCTTCGTATTTGGCCCGATATGTCTTGGTTCGCAATACTCCCGTCCTGGCCTCAAACAGTAGAGAGCTACCCCGAGTATTATCATAGATCTTTTCGTTGGCAATTTCCTGCTTAAAAGTTCGATAGACCTCTAGTGCGGACTTCTCAATCATGCCAATTCTCCACATATCGGTCTCAGTTACCTTCACCTTCTTCTTAACCGATAATTTTTTTTGCTTTGGCCCCCTGCTGTTTTCTAAGTATTTACTAGTCAATTTTCTGGTTCGCTTCCTCCATTTTGTATCGACATTCTTCATGCACAAGTAGCTGAATACCTTCTAAGCCCAACGCTCTTTCCCCATTTCTCTCAAATGCTTCTCAAATTTTGTCTTTCTGCTAGCTTCCCAGCCCTCAAATGATGTCCATCCCATATCACCTTGTACTCCCTGATTTGGCGTATTCCCGTGAGCTCCTAAGGGAAGCCTACATGTTCCACGTTGCTTAATTTCTAATCCTGCTTGAACTTCTGATCTCATGCACAAGACCGCATTGCAGAACGTCAGACTAGAAACCATAACCTCTTTTCATATTCCTCTGACAACATCTTACCTATTGTAATTCCACAGTGTCCTGTTTTTCATTACGTCACACATCAGACATGAGGGCCATCTGGCAGTTCTTTTTGAAAAACAAAGTGCGTGGGCCTGAGACGGGCGTGCGCGCCGGTCTCCAAGGTGATAAGGTGTAGAACGCAAGGCGACGGGAAGGTGTCAGCACCATGTCGTCTTAGTGAAGCGTTGGAAAAACTCGCTTCTTCATGCGAGCGTTTCATGGTGAGCGCAGAGTAATAAGCGCTACGGTCCTTAGTATTACTTATGTATGCCTTTTCTACTAAAAGACGAACATGCAAAATATATGTGTGTTGTTATGGTGTCTCAGATATGCGCAATAATTGCATTTTATTTGACAATCGCACACGTATGAACGCTGATCCTTGAGCAACATAGGTGGGTGCTGCGGATGGGGTCGGACATTCGAAATATTGGCTGGTGCTATTTAGAATACCTTAATCACGGGAACAGTGGACAAACAGACAGTGAGACAGACAGACAGACAGACCAAGGTTTTTGCGTGGAAGGTTCCCAAGAAAGACTATCGTCTTTCATAAGAAGACGGACAGCGGCAGTGATTTACAACAATATTTGCTGGAACCAGAAGACGGACAGCGGCAGTGATTTACAACAATATTTGCTGGAACCCCGCAATATATACTTGAGCAGTATCTGGCAAAGAAGAGGAATGACAAACCAAAAAAACTAAATTCATTTTACGACCGCCTAATGTTCGCAGATGATACATTGACCAAACAGGCATACTTTTAAATGAGCAGCTAAAAGAGCACGCTCACAATGTCTCTTTCACAGTATCGGGCCACCTCGGCACTCATTGCCGGGACTGCAGTAGTGCCTCCGATTTTCAGCATTGTACTGTCATTAGGCGCCATCGGGATCAGATGATACGCGAAATTCATGTGGCTACAAAAATATAAAGGCTGGGTAATCAATATGTCAAGAGGCCTTCGATTGCTCTATCACAAAAATAAATATATTTTCTTCAAAGTTTTGGCGCACGTGATGGTCATGGCGCATTATCACGATTATTACTCGGCTGTTAGGCGAATCCTGTTTGCTTTGGTTTGTCATTCCTCTTGTTTGTCAGACACTTCTCAAGTATACTCGCTCTTTATTTCCAGCAAGTGTTTTACAACGAGCTGGGGCGTCCCTCAGGCGAAAAGCGTTTGAAAAACCACATGAGAGTTCCTGAGGCCCCAAGTACATGGCAGAAGTTTCGAAATTAAAGCTCTTAAAAATTGCTAGAAGGTAAGTAGGCGATTAGAACAAAAATTTAAATGAATATTCTACAAATACAACAGCAAAACAAATAGACACAGACCAAACTAATAACTATGTATCCGCACTCATGAATACACTGAACAGTATCAAAATAAACATGATAGAAATTAAAAAAAGAATGCAATACATTGAATAAGGATAACATAGCATGATTAAAAGAAGGATACTAGGCCACGCGGAAGAAAGATTTTCGGAGTTCTGTTTTTGCGAACATTAAAAAGTTGGGCTCGTCATTTATATATTGAGTAAGTAGGGATGGTATTGTATATCTAAGGGACTGTAGAAAATAATTCATGCGAGAACCAGGAACGAGCTATCTGTCTACGCTTCGAGTTCGTGAATCCGTGTGTCTAAGACCTATGTTTGATAAGTCTTTAAGAAATGTTCCGAAGTGTTCCTTCGCAAAGAAGTAGTTGTTAATCAGTAGAAATATGTACATGTGTTGCATGCTGATTACTTTGTAGCTGTGGAACAAAGTACCAGCGGAAGTACTGCGTGGGACATTTGCAATGTAGCGCAGTGCCCATTTTGCAATAAGTGAATAGTTTTTACGTTGCCTAAGGTTGTGGTGCCCCAGAGAAGAAGGCAGTAGTTTATGTGCGAGGAAAACAAAGCATGGTGGATTTGCACTTCAGATTTTTCCGAAAGGAAGTGCCGACCTCGTGACAATACTCCAGGAGCACGTAATAATGATTTATTCAATTTTTCCACATGTCATGGTCATGTCATATGAGAGGAAAAAGTTACACCTAGAACTTTATGTTTCTCGACTAATTCTACGGGTTTTCCCTCAAGCGTTAACGATTGGTGAAGATCAGTTTCTGTGCCCCTGGATCTGAAAAAGACAGCTTTCGTTTTTTTTTGCTTTTATTTGCAGGTCCTCAGTAGTAGAACACCGCAGTACATCTTATAATACGCTTTGGGCTTTGACAATATTATCAGAAGATTTTTTTACAGAAACAAAAAGACTGGTGTCCTGCGCGTACAGTAGAAATTCATCATGGTTATTTATGTCGACAATATTATTTATGAATATATATTGAAAAGCCTTGGCTCTAAGATGCTTCCTTGAGGCACAACGCAAGAAATCATTTTATTGGAACGCTAACAGTTAGCGATTAAAAGACACAGTTTCTTCTCGGACAAATATGAACACAATAGGGAATTGGCTACACCACTTACCCCATAGTCGTCCAACTTGCCGAGTGAAATGTGGTGACTAAGGGTGTCGAATACCTTGCTATAGTCAATGAAGACACCCAGCGTAAGCTTTTTTCTTTGATAATTTTGATTATCAACTCTTTTTGGGTTAGCAACCCAGTCTGTGTGGATTTGCCACGCTGAAAACCATGCTAATTTTTTGAAAGTATGCTGTGCCTGTTAAGAAAACTACTCAGGTGACAGAAAATGATTTTCTCTCATGAATTCGAAAGGACAGGTATAATTGAAATTGGTCAATAATTATTACCATCATTAACATCTCCATTTATATACATGACGGATTCTTTTGACATTTTGATGAGATTTGGGAAGCATCCTGACTGGAGAACTAGATCAAACTCGTAAGCTAAACAAGGAGCAAGGAGGTCAATTACGTGCTTAATCGCTTCAACCTCAACTCTGTCGACATCAATAGCTTTGCTGTTTTTAAAGATAAGAATTTGTGCACCATTTCTGCTTCATCTGTGGGCGCAAAAACATTCTATCAAAATTGTGAAAAGGAATCCGAGTAGGGGCAGTGCTTCCCAGTGGTTGTACCGAATTAGCAAAGTGCTCACTGAAATGCTCGGCTAAAGGTACACCGGATACATTATACCCGTTTACATTTATTTCCGCTAAACTATTCTGTTCAGCATTGCGGTTCAGGGCCTGGTTGATTGCTTTCCACACCTGATTGGGACGCCGAATATAGATCTCCAAAAACATCTGGTCATAGTTAGAGGTATTTGCCTTCTTTAATGACGCAGTTAGTTTGTTCCAGTAGGCTTAAGAGGCATCAAAGTCCACAGTGTATCTTGTACGCAAAAAAGTTCTTGAACAGTTGATTCTTTTGCTTGACCATTTCGAGGTGTTCTCGCCCTACCTAGAGTATTCTTGTTTTTACGTCAGGCTCAGCGTTTATGTAAGGAAAACATGTATTGTAATGATTCCTGAATATAGACACGAATTCACGATAGCTCTCATTTGGGTCCATCTGAACATGAACAGAAGACCAATGTTCTGTCAGCGTCAGCCTACGGAATGAATTCATATTTTTGTTAGACATACATCTGTACCTAATAATGTCTTTGAAAGTCATTTCCGGTGAAGCCGTTCAGGGAAATGCAATAAAAACAGAACAATGGTCCCTCACCCCTGCGCATATCGTGCCAGCTGCGCGTACATGAGTGTCTATGCTGAAAATGAAGAAGTCAAGAACTGACTCCTTCATGGTGTAAGAACGCTATTAAACCACTAGCAGACGGTGTGTTAATGAACTCCCGAAAGGACAGGTTATCTATCATAAGGTTTATATTAGGATCTCCCCCTATTAAAATATCGTACTGATAAAACGTTGAATGTTCTACGATTTCCTCTAAAAATTCTAAAATATGCTGAGGTGACCAGAAGGATATATTGCATGGTTCCAGCAAATAAATCTTGTTGTAAGTCAGTGCCGCTGTCTGTCTCCTTCTTTTCTTGTCCCTCATTATTGGCGCTGTTTTTATATGAAAAATGTCGTACCAACTCGCCCAAGCAGCCTCGTTCGCTCACACTGGTTGCAACAAATGCGACTGCCCTTCGAAAACACGAAGCTCATTACCTATAAGCAACATGCGAACACGTTTGTCAAAAAGTAATGGTCCCAAGTTAAACGCCTCACAAAAGTGCTTCCTTCGTCTTGCAAAAACTACGGAAATATGCAGTATAGTGAGATTTCAAAACACACAGGAAAGTTTATTTGAAAAGAGGAATGAAATAAAAACATCATAAAACATGCTACGGAACAGCTCAAAATATTCACAATAGAGTTGCTAACTTATAGTTCTTGAGGCGCCAAGAAGCTCAAACATACATATAGTCATCGCTCATTAGGACACATTTGCTAGCAGTATAAGAAGCTTGCGAATATGGACTGCAAAGGCACAGAAGGCGGACTCTCACGCAAAGAATTCGGGGGATGTTTCAATTAAAGGCGTAAGCCAACTCATACATTCAGCTGCATTGGGCGCTCGATCTCGGTGACACTTGCAGCCCCTACATCCACAATCTTCCGTGAGCTCGCCTGCTGTCCATCCGGCGTCCTGGGTTGTCCATCGTTCGGCACCGCACTGCGCCGAGCCCCAGTTTCGCGCATCAAATTCTGTGCCTGCCATAGAGCGATATCGCAGTAATGCAAGCGCACTATGTAAAAGAACGAGCACAATAGGCAGTAAGGAAAAGGCCAGATAGAGTGACCACGCTGACCAACACCATGATGCGTCCTTCCAGCGCTTGCTTTGAGGCGATTTGGATGCAATAGAAGCAGGTGAGGACGGTCAGCGGCGTCATGACAGCGAAGCAGATCAGGTCTCCTAGCACATGCCACAGAGAGCCAGCGTGCAGAGCCCAGTAGAAGAACTGACGGATGCCGGTGGCTTGAGCCACGGTTGCAAAGCGGTGGTGGCAAACCTCGGAGTGGTCCACGTTCTGGGTGTTCAAGAAATCTTCCAGGCAAGAAACGTGCAGCAGACCCATGTTCCCCGAGCACTTACAAAGCGACACGAGACATTCCGCCTGGTCTCCCTCGTGGCAAATGCGGCATAATGGTGTGCTGCTCGTCGTAACGTTGAGACAGCCGGCAGAAGATCCGGGATGGCGGCCAGAAAATCTCAGGTTGCTTTCGAAGGGGCGCATTGTATCTGGGCTGATGGAACCGTTAAGTGGTAAACCCACCGGTGAAACGATTACAGTCTTTCGGTGTGTTTCGTCACGTACGGGGCCTCAGACCACCAACACGAGGTAGCTGTGGAGATTGTGTGACGAAGAAGACTCAATGTCAAGAGAGAGCTCCCGCCAGGTGGCACCGTGACGCTTCGGAGGCTGTGAGAGAGAGAGGACACTGGCGATTCTCAGTTCTCCTCTTTGAATGTGGGAGCCTTCTACTCTTTAATGTTGGTGGTCTTTCGATACGCGATGCGGCGTCGTATGTAGACTGTAACATGATGAAGCCGCAGGAAGTCAGCCGCTACCTCTAATGCAGCAAGAGCAGAGCTCGATTGCTCGAGGGCATCTTCGGAAGGAGTCTGGTGGCTGTTGCTAGGCGTAACTGTACTCTAAAATTACGGTCACTGACTTCCTGGAGAAAAACAAGGAAAACAAAAGCAACACCAGACACTCCACGTGAAAGTTAGTTCAGCTTCCCGTGGAGTACGTTTGAATGAAGCAGAGATGAAATATCGACCACCTTTGTAGTTACTCTAAGCTGTCTTCATTGCAGGTTGTCAGGGTTTTTGGTATAAAGAAATTCTTTTTTCGCAGCTTAAAAAAGAGCACAGGTGCCACCGCTTTCAAATGATCGCTTTGTGCTAAAACTAAAAAATGCCTATTCGAGGCTTTCACTTTTTCTTTCGCTACTCGGGATATGCAGCGACGTGACCATTACCATGTATTACTGTTGTATTGCGTGGTTTGGGAAAATGTGCGTTTTTGAGGGAATATATTGACACCAGAAATTGTGAAAACTGTTAACCCTTCTACTAAATGTTGCATTGTGACGTCAGGTAACTAAACACAATGATGGGCACGGGGGAAGTGAGCAATGCATTGTCCTCCCTTTCACATGCCGACTTCACGTACGCATTTGGGAGGTGTGAAGGTATAAATAGGTTAGCGGTCGGACCCTTGAGCCTAATAGGTTTGATTTTCTGCCTCTGGTATACGAAAGCACCGACGCACGACGAGTCTGGTGGCTGGTAGAGAAGCCAAAGTAGACTAAAAAATACTCTGTGCACCTACAAGTTGGGCTTTAAAATCGTATATTGATCTTCGTTCTTCATACTTTACAATAATGTTTTGGAAACGCAATTGGCCGTCTTAGGTAGTATATACAATAACGTTTATGAAGCTACAATTCCAACACTAAAGACGGGGCAAATTACACTGTGGATCGGCAGCCTCGGGTAACAATGATTAGACGAACAGCGTAAGTCTATATTTGTAGGTGAGTTGGATTTATTTCCGCGTGTTTTGTTTGGCCGCAAATGATGGCAAACAAACTTCTGCGTGTTAAGATTCGATGGATATAGAATTGCAGTTCAATAAATAGCTCGGCAGCAACCTAAAGATGTCATCTGAACTTGACACATTGTATATTGGGAAATTCTTCTTTACACATTTTTAGTCTTTTTGCAGGGAAAGCACTGCACAGTCGGACAGATTCGAAAGCATACTTTCCATTGCAACACAAAACAGAAAAGCAATAAAACATAGTAGACCATCTACTTGAAGGGAGTCTGAAAATCTTTTTTGAAGTTTTGTCAGCGTTTAGTCAGCATCATAAAACCGTTCGCACCTCAAATTTAGTGACACGCCATGCACTGAGCCCGCTGCAGGCAACCATATCATTCTTTCCCATTCACCTCTGTCTTGCCTCCTCAACTCATGAGGCACGCTGGAATCACTTTATTGCAGAGCTCTCATGAGTGCACTCGACAATTTAGCTTTTACCATTTTTTTTGAGCTCCAAAATGGCTCACCGACAGGTTGTGCGCAGCCTCGCAGGCCATTCCGTAGTGCGCTCTGCAGCACGCATGCCCTCTGGCAATAGAAGGCAAGATAGCAGCGTGGTTCAGATCTGCTCCGAGGGGTGCCGCCATCCTAACAGTGGTTCTTACTTGAGCGCATTCTACAGCCCTTGTCAACCAATCAAATACGATGACTGCCGACGTGTTCTGAGCTGGTCAAGTGGCTGGAGCATGTCGCTCGGTGAATGGATGATTTAAAACGTGTTTGGCCAAGTTGCAACAATGTGGGCCGATATGCTGACATTCGAAGCTTTCAACCGTTGTAATAAATTACACAGTTTACGCAAAGAGCAAACGTCAGTCTCTAAATAACCCTTGGTTCTTTGTATACTGGCCAAATGTGTTTGTGCAAAATCGTTAAAATCGTTTCTGGGCGCGTTCAACACGTGGAGTCGGTTTTGTAATGGATAGGTAACTTAATTACTGGAAGTACTGGGTGAACAATATGGCACTATTACATCCACAACCAGCAACCATCTTCGTCTTTCTTTTTCATGCAGCAACCTGCAGCGGCTGTTCTGTATCATATCCCCCCCGGTAGTATATGACCATCTGGATGCGTGGCCTACACGTATGCGGTGGAAAGACAGTGATAAGATTTGAATCGAGCTATGTGCACAATTTCTTTCGAAGCTGATGTTGATCACGTTAGATCGACGTGAATGATCTCAGACGTAGCCTAAGTCACCTGGTGAACGACGCGGTATCTTGCAGTGTAGCGTGAGAACAGTTTTTGATCCAGACCCACAGGCCGAGCGCGTTACCACAGAAGGACAAAGAAACATGGCAAAAAGTGCACGTTTTGATTATGAGAATTGCATAGGGGTCTCTCTTGCTCCCTTTAGGCATAGAGACGGTGCTGGGTGAGTTAGCGTGCGTGGTGAGTTCGCGCGAAAGCTTCGCAAGCATATTCAGTGACCTATAGGGCAGCAAGGTGTCAAAGGGCTGGGCGGGTTATTGGCCATATAGAAAATAGAATGGCGAAAAGCCAGCAGTGTCGTTACCGGAGCGTCACATATGCAATGCGAGCGTCACACATCGCACATGAATGTTCCATTCCAGGCGGTGACTGGCTACGTATATTTAAAGTATTTCAGTTTTGGTCGGGTTCAGGAGCTCTGTAAGAGCGTTCGTTTTCGGATGGTACGAAGTTGGAAACGTGCGCTTTGTAAAGCAAGAGCGCAGGATTTCTTCAATGACAGCTTGGAGGAAGGTCTGGGCACGGTGAGTGAGGAGTTGGGGTAGAGCTCCGTAATACGATGTCGTACACGAGAAAGTCTGTCACATCGGTAGAGCAACTTTGCCAAAGGGCTTGTGTGATAGGGCACCATGGCACATAGTCAGTGGTGACAGCAATTTATTTGTTGCCTGAACTGGAGAGCGGAAATGGTGCAAGCAGGTCAAAGCCTACCTGAAAACAGGCTCAGTGGTGACGTTGATTGGCTGAAGGCATCCAGCAGTAGGGAAGATGGCTTTTTGTGGCGCTAGCAGGGCTCACAAACGGCGACGTAACCTAGAAAAGAACAAGAACCACCAGGCCGAAGAAAACAACGACGAATATGGTTGCATGTCTGAGAAGCGCTGAAGTGGCCCGCCAAGGGAGCGTCATGATGTTGATTAAGGACAGTCGCACAGAGGAGTGCCGGTATGACAGGGCGTGAGTCAGAGCTATATGGACCAAAGTTCCGGTGGTAGAAGATACTGTCTTGGACCAGAAACATTTGTAGGAATGCGTCGTGAGGCATTGACTCAACCTTCTTAATGATGGCTCGCAGAGAAGCATTCCGGTGTTCATCATTGCCAAGATGTAGTTGTTACGACACAGGCAGAACGTCTGAAATGCTGTCAGTATGGGCGGTTTTTTCCGCGGGTTAGCGGGATAAACCATCCGCATCTTGATGCAATCGTCCTTTTATATACGTTACGGTGAAAGTGTATTCTTGTAGATGTAGGGCCCAACGAACGAGGCGTCCTGTGTCATCCTTGAGTGAGGTCAGCTAGCTGAGCACGTGGTGAGCGATGACGACTCGGAATAAGCGCCCGTATAAGTATGAATTAAACTTGGCGACAACGAACACAGGAACGAGGCACTCACGCTTTGTGATTGACTACTTGCGCTCGGTGGCAGATGACAGTCACCTTGCGTTGGCTATATCATGATTGTGTTCGCGTTAGTGCTCCACTATTTTGATTCTGGGTCATGCCCACTAGCGTCAGTAAGAACCTCAGTTGAAACTGAACAACAGAAATGAGCTAAAATTGGTGGTGTTGTAAGCAGAATCGTGAGCTGAAAAAAAGGTGAGGCTTGATTAGCACCCCAGAAAAACGAGGCGTCCTTTTTCAGGATGTTTGTGAGTGAGCGGGAAATGGTTTTGAAGTCCTTAACAAAGCGTCGGAATTAAGCGTAGAGCCCCAGAAAACTGCGAACATCCCATGTGGATTTGAGAACAAAAAGTCCGTAACTGCGGAAATGTTTTCAAGCTAAGGGCGCACCCGTGCAACATTGATGAGGTGGCCAAGTATGGTTCTTATTTCAATAGCAATTATATGGACCCTCTCGGCTGGATTTCACCACCGCTACCAGCGGGGACGTCGGCGTCGACGTGGACGACAGCGTTGATCTCATGCACCGTATATTTATACGTATATATTTGAAAACACAAGAAAAAAAGTTCAGAAAAAAAGACTATGGCGCGGATCGACACAACATAAGCGGATCGACTATTTGAACCTTTGGAGCAAAAAGTCAAACATTTATTCGAATGTGGCTTGTCCGCATGAGAACGAAAGTCATAACTTCAAAATATCAAGACCTTCAGGATGGACAAATGCCGTCTTCTCGCGGTCCATCTCATTGACAGCTATCTACAAACAGCCAGATCGAAGGTCGATAGTGGAAAAATGGGTAACATTTTAAAGTAAGTCTAAGGCGTCTTTGATTATGGGCAACTGGTAAACATCTTTCTTCTTAATTTTGTTGAGATGACAATAATATACGAAAAAGCGCTACGTTCCATCGTTCATTTTGACCAGGACAATGAGAGAAGCCCAGTGGCTGCACGAGGGCTCGAATAAGCTTTTCCAAGCTTGTTTTTGACTTCCTGATGTGCTACTTTACGCTCGGACGCGGAAACATGGTATAGACGTCGGTGAAGAAACTCGTGTCATCAGTATCGGTGCGATAAGTAACAAAAGTTGTTTAGTTTAAAGACGTGCTGGAAAAGTAGAAAAATTTCACAATAATAATCCACAACGTGGCTGAGGGCTTCAGCTTGATAAGAAGTGAGGTGTGATGGCACCATGTGTTCAACTTCGACGCCTGCTGAATGTGATGGAGTTAGACCACGGTCTGAGCTGCAGCAATCATTACTCTGATGGGCTCAACAGTATGGTCTTGAAGAGCAATAAATTAGACCTAGGGAAAGAATTCAGACAGAGAGTGCGAAATGAGAAGAGGAAAGCAGGTGTGGTTTCAAACAATTGTAAAGTCATGTTTGGAACAGCGACGCCATGCGTAAGCATGAGGGCAAGAATTGGTGCAACCATGTAATCACCGTCAGGTACAGGTGGCTTGGAGGGATGGTCGACGTGTGCAACAGAGTAGAGTGGAAAGCGTATGAAATCGACGGCGCAGAGACGGCCTTGAGGTGGGTTGGTAGGATCGGAAAGTCAAGGCATCTCAAGGTCACTAGAGACGGCTCAACAGTCTATACGGTGCAGAGTGAGTGGTTAGGAAATCTATGCCTAGAATGAGATCATGAGGGTAATTTTCGATAACTGTGAAAAGAACTGTAATGCTTTTATCTGCAATAGTAACACGAACACAGCACATGCAAATAATAGCGGAGGTTTTCCCGTCGGCGACTCGTACGGCTTGGTTCACGGTGGGTGGGACAATTTTCTTTAGTCGGCGACGAAGAGCAGCACTAATGATGGACACATGCGCTCCGGTATCAATCAGCACGCTCACAAGACCTGTCTCTAAAGTAACGGGGTGGTGAGTAGGCATAGCGAGGTCTCGCCAAAGGGGCGGCAGGATCAGGGAGTGTTGTCGACATAGGGCAAATAAATGTTGAGGATGCCTGGAGGATACATGAACAGAAGTGGCCTGGGGAATAGGCTCATAGTGCGCCGGTGAAGTCCAGTTGTGGTGGCAGTGGTATGACCAACGCGTCGGCAGTTCAAACAGGTGGGCTTGTCGTCAAGTGTACGCCATTCTGACAAAATGCGTTGCCGAGAATAGTTGGAACCAAAGCGAGGAGCGGATGGACGATAATTAAATGTCTCAGCAGAATAGACAGGTTGAACAGAATGTTGGCCGACTTTCAATAATTCTTGACCAACGGCTGTTTCTATCAGCGAGATCGTGGTCGGTGAGAGCTCAGGCGTTGGGAATTGAGTGACAACTCGTTGGGCGGCCGGCATCTCTCGATGAATGATGTGGGTGAGGTTGTCACATCGAGGAACTTGGTGGAAGGCGTCACCGCAAGAAGTAGCCACTGTCTTCGGAAGGCGCGTGATACCGTGGGTGACGTGGCGAGCTTTAGCTTGTTTTAGATGGTAGCATTCTGTCAGGAATATGTCGATGTTCGTGACATTATTAAAGGCTAGTAGGTTGAAGGCATCATCAGCAACCTCATTTAGGACGTGATCAACTTTCTCGTCTTTTAACATGAGCTGGCCAGCCTGCTACATAGGGCCAAGACGTCAAGAATGTATGCGAATTACAATTCAGTAGACATCTAAGCCTGCGTGCACACGAGAGTCTTCTTGGCAGCGAGCTGACGACCAGAGGTATCGCCAAAAAGGTCATAGATCTCTGTTTTGAAGAAATAACAGCTCGTGATTTCGGCTGTGCCGCTTTCGAAACATGTCTGCGGTGTGCCTTCGAGGTAGAACAGAACATTTGCGAGCATGAGCGTGCGATGACAGCAGTGAGTACCGCTGAAGCACTCATACCTGTGCAGTCAGGAGTCAACGTAGATGGTACTGCCAGCGAATACAGGGCCGGGATCCCGCAGAGGTGGGAGATTGGCGTAGGTTGCGGACTGGGCTAAAGAGGCCGGTCGTGATGAGGTACCGGCAGTCGAAGTAGCCGAGTGGTCTCTGGTGTTGCGACCGCTGCGCGTATTCATCGAGGCATGGGAGTCATCCACCTCCACCAATAATATTGCTGCATTCAACCTGCAGAGAAGAGCTTGCACAGCAAAAAGAAAAGACGAAGTTCTTGCCCCATCCTCTTTACTAGCGCCTTGCATGCAATTAAATTGAGCTCTCCTACATCAGACTTCTGCTGTGTCTGCGTCATGACACTGGTGAAGGTGCTGGGTACATGTCCAGGACACCTTCCAACAGCCCGGAATCTAGTCCACCAAGACTTCTGCTCGTCGAAACACCCTTCGCCACGCCAGCCACCGCTTGTTAGGCCTGAGCCCAGAGTTCGGTCCTTGGCCGGAAAACATGACCGTGCTGGGAAGCAGTAGCCCAGCCATGACAAGCACAAGCACGACACAGGTGACTGTTTTCAAGCCTAAAATTCCTGTGGGTTTCTACGGCAACACATATGAGGTCGCAAATGACTGGCTTGAGGAGTTTGAACCCACAGCCAACGTGTAACGGGTGGAACGCCGCACAGAAAATGGGACACGTGTATTTCCCTCCTCAGGACGGTGCTCGCACTAGTTTCACGAATCGCGTGTGGTCGACGTGGGACAAGTTCCGGTGGAAGTTCCTGGACACCTTCGCAAGCACCGAAAGGAAGGAGCATGCACAACGACCTCTCGAATCATGGATTCAAAAGCCAAATGAATCTGTTACTATGTCTGTTAAGGACATGGCTCGTCTCTTCCATCGAGCCGAACCTGATATGTCCAAAAGCAGAAAGATAAGCCACCTCATGCGCGGTGTTAAAGAGCAGCTTTTTGCTGGTTTCGTGCAGAACCCACCTTCAAGCGTCTACGATTTTTCGAAGGAGGCGACCGCCATCGAACGCGCACTTCAGCTAGGCTACCGCCAGTACGACCGCCCAAACAACAGCGGGCAAATCAGCGCAACCGCCATGACCACTGTGACACCTGACGAGAGTTTTTTGCGTGACCTGATACGCGAAATCGTGCCAGAAGACGTAAAGAAGCTCACTGCCACACCGAATGACTGCGAGATTGCGTTGGTCACAGAAGTCGTGCGCCAAGAAATAAGGCAAGCGCTTTCACTTCCTGAGCCGAACACTGAGACGATTAGGCTAACCTATGCAGAAATTCTCCGTCGACAGCCATCTAACTGAAAATTTCATTGAAGCGCACTAAAGACGGACGGACAAAAGAGGCTGACAAGGACAGCGCTTGCTATCACAACTGAACGTTTATTAAACAAAAAAGGTATTTAAAGCAGATACATGGTCTTTCGCGCATGTGCATGAGAACAGGGTGCAATAGGGACCATTCTTGTCAGGTTTATCAAAATTGTACATATTATGTATCATATGTTCTAGTTGTACAAGTACTAGGTGTCGAAATACGCGTAATTTTTATCATGCAGTGCAATTTTAACTTGGCTAACACATTCATGTCCCCTCTTTCCTCTTTCGAATGTGGTAAGATTCAACTATCTCACCTGTTAGCTGATCTTTGTGTCAAAATACTATTTCTGTTTCTTTAAACACAGAATAATATGCGCAGTTTCTACAGTGATCTGCAAGATGACTGTTGCCCGATGTCTTAACAGATGCGAGATGTTCTCTAAGGCGGTCGTTCACCCATCTTCCTGACTGGCCTATGTAGACTTTTCCACAAAAAAGGCGTCATGTATACTACTTCATTTAAACAATTCACGAACATGTTTTGGTGTTTTATGGAGGCAGATTTCGAACATATGGGCTTATTTATGCGTGGACACAAGCTTGCTAGTTTGGTTTTTGCCGAAAACTTAACGTATGGGCTGTATCTATTTTCAACGTGCTTTAAGTTATGTGCCAACTTGTGCACGTTTGGAATGACAGCCATTTTCTTTTGCTGGTCTTTCTCCGAGGTAGATCTTCGTTTTTAGTCCTTTATTTCTCTGGCTAGGACCGTGTACACTGAGAAAATTACTTGTTTCAGGTAACCAACCTTCTGGAATTTTTTCACCTGACTCCTGAAACTTTCAATAATTATCAGAACAGAGTGCATTGTTGCACCCTGTTCACATGCACATGCGCGAAAGATCATGTATCCGCTTTAAATACCTTTTCTGTTTAATAAACCTTTAGTTGTGAGAAGCGAGCGCTGTCCTTGTCAGCCTCTTCCTTTCATCCGTCTTTACTGCGCTTCAACAAAATTTGCAATGATGAGCGTAATCCAACTAGCCCAACTTGCCACCTAGCAGCCATCTAACGTGTCGTCACCACAGCAGTGCCACCAGCAACAGCTGCTGACAGTGCCTTGGTACTATCGAGAAATGTCGACGCCGATACAACCCCCACTCTGCAAAACCGACATCTGGCGTACACCTGACTACAGGCCCTTGTGACTCAATTGTGGGGAAGCAGGCCACATCGTGCGGTATTGTCCTCACTGAGTCGCCGTGTACGAAGGATTCCCGTCAACTACACCTCGGTGCTATTTAAATGGAAGACGCAACGTAGATACGAGCACGACGATCCCGCGGGACGTTTCTCCTGGGTGCCGGTCACGCTCGCCCTCTCCTGGTCATTTTCTCCAATCTAATAGAGGTAGTTCCACGGAGATGGCGAGAAGAAAATCTCCCAGTCCACACCAGGGAAACTAAAAGCAGCGATCGTCGGGGGGGGAGAGGAGGTTGCGAATTGCCGAAGAGTTGAAAATCCCCCATTACCGCAGCACGAAGTGCCGCACATTTCGAATGCATGGACATAAGACAACATTTTCACCACCGACATTACACTTTCATTCGACGGTCATAACGTGACGGCACTGATCAACGCTGATGCGGACCTTTCAATATTGAGTGCGCATCTGGCCAACAAACTCAAGAAGTTGAAAATGTAATGAATGGGATCGCAAATTAGAGAAGCAGGAGGCCAGCTGCTGACGCCTACCGGGAAGTGCACCGGACGAATCAAGATCGGGGATTCATCATTCGTCGCAACCTTCGTTATTCTTTCTGAGTGTTGTAAACAGGCCATCTTGAGTATGGATTTCTTGCGGGAGTATGGTGCCATCATAAGTATATCTGACAGTGTACTCACCTTCTCTGCGGACTTTAGCACAGCGCTGCAGTTCAAGCCCATGTGTGATCATGCCACCATTATCATGCTGCCTCGTCGCTGTCACGTGTAACACGCTGCATAGTGGAGAAGGTGTCGCGAAACAAGTGTCTACGCTTTTACTCTCTCGAGGAATCTTCATTGCCAGAAGTCACGTCAGTGTAGTGTCTGGGCAAGCAGGGGTCCTGTTGACGAACTTCAGCAACAAGCATCGACACATTGCAGAGGGTACCACAGTTGCATACTTAGGAAAAATTGAAGAATTCCGCGAGCGCTTCGCAGTGCAACAAACAGAGACACCAGCCGCTTCCACACCACCACCACCTATCCACGTGAGCACAGATCGCTAGCGCAGAGGCAGTCTTCTAGATGTTCTCGGACAGCTCTAAATTTGTTTTTCATCGACCTCGAGGGTAAATGAAACGCCACTGACAAAGCACCGAATTATAACAGAAGAGATGGCCTGACTAATTCGACAATATTCCTACCACGTGGCACCGAAAAAGCGAGAAGCGATCGAACAACAAGTCCTCAAAATGTTGGACGATCACATCATTGAGCCGTCAAAAAGCCCTTGGGCGTCACCGCTAGTGCTGGTTAAAAAGAAAGACGGCAGTTTACGCTACTGTGTGGACTACCACATGCTGAACCACGTAACAAAGAAAGACGTATAGCCGTTACCGCGTATTGACAATTCTCTTGACAGGCTGAGGCATGCACACTTCTTCTGGTCGATGGACCTGAGAAGTGGATATTGGCAAATCGAGGTCGATGAGTGAGACAGACAAATTACTGCTTTTGTTAGGCCTGACGGGCTTTACGAGTTTAAAATCTTGCCCTTCGGATTGTGCTCAGCTCAAGCATTATTTCCAAGACTGATGGATACCATCCTATCAGGCCTTAAGTGGCAGACGTGTCTGGTATACCTCGACGACGTCATTGTTTTCTCAGCAATATTCTAAGTGGCAACGGAATAGTCGAAATTGTTAAAAATATTTAGGTAGATCCCACGAACAATGGGAATTACTAATAAAACGAAGCACGAATGAGAAAGGCTTTATTGTCCTTTAAAATGAGCACATAGTTAGGAAGCAGACGTAAATAATGCCGTACATGACTTCAATGTCAAGATTATCATGTTAGATTTGCTGTTTAGCTTAATCGTCTCTTCACATCACGTGATACCGAATTTGGTATATCTTGACCTAGCAAAACGGCCGCCAGCACGCCATGAGCGTAGAATGCAGTCATGTATTACATGAAGCATATCATGATTATCATGTTCGGACGTGGAATTTACTTTCGTCGTCCGTTCCCGTCACCTAATACAAAATTTGGTATATGTCAAGCTAGTGAAAAGACCGCGTGCGTATCATGAGCGTGGAGTGTAGTCATGTTCTCGTTTTGCAGGCATCTCATCATTATCGTGTATACACCAGTCGTATTCCTTCGTCATCTCTTCACGTCCCATAATACTGAATTTGTTATATGTGAAGCCAACGAAACAACCATGAGTGCACCATAAGCGTGGCGTGTAGTCATTACTTACATGACATGCATATCATAATTTCCACGTTAGGGTCTAAAACTTATCTTCTCCTTCTCCATGCAATCATGCCAAACAATACCAGTTTCGCAATACGTCGCGTGAACAAACCACATAAAGAGAAGCAAGACCATGAATAGTAAATCATGGCATTCATGACATGTCGTCATTTTAATGTTATGACAAGTCACGTAAGCTTGTCATACAGTCATGTTATTCCATAATAATTTTGGTGTTGATACCAATATTGAAAGGGGCAGGAGAGTTAAAAATCGTAGGCAGCAAGACCGATTGATAGATAGATAGATAGATAGATAGAAGATAGATAAATAAATAGATAAATACATTGATAGATAGACAGAGAAATAGATAGATAGATCGATAGATGGATAGATAGATATATAGATAGATACGCCTAAAGTCAAAGAAGTTCGCTAAAAATGTCTCGCAATTAAGAATACAGAGAGGATGGCTGAATTACCTAGTTGTTCTGCCGACTGTGGTTTCCTGAACAAAGATCACACGTAGGAACATCTAAGCTTAATCTCGTAAAGACGGGGCCGCGACCACCGGCCAAGATAAGAGTTTTTTTCTATTAGTTAGACTTACGCTCCGACTATAAGCAGTCCCGATGACTGAAGCTGACACCTCCACACCAGCATTCGTTGTACTCAATATCTTATAGAAATTCATTGTCATGCTATTCGGGCTATGCAACGCGCCAGCAACAATCGGACGCATGATCGATATCCTTCGCGGCTTCAAGTGGCAGATAAACTTTTGCTTCCTGGATAATGCTGGGATCTTTTGAGACGACTTTGCTACCCATCTACGAAATGACAAAGCGGTTGTTTTTAGCTTTAGCTCCAAAGGCATTCAAATCAACTTAAGGACGAGTGGTTTTGGTTCACGAAAGCTTCCTATTCTGAGCTCTGTTTTTGTCCGAAATACCGTGCCTCCGGATTCCACGACACATCGTGCTGTTGCTTGCTTGACTGATATGTGGTGTTTAACGTCCCAAAACTACCATACGATTATGAAAGACGCTGTAGTGGAGGGCTTCGGAAATTTCGACCACCTGAGGTTCTTTAATGTGCACCCAAGTCTGACCACACGGGCCTACAATATTTGCGCCTCCATCAGAAATGAAGCTGCCACAGCCCGGATTCGATCCCATGACCTGCAGTTCAGCATATGTATACTTTAGCCACTTGACCACCGGGGCGTGGCCACATCGTGCTGTTGCTACATTTGATAAAGTGAGAAATAAATGCTACGGACGCTTTCTATACTTCTCGTTTTATTTTAAACGTTGCATTCGCAGCTTCTCCGCAGTTACAGAGCGTTTTACTGACATCCACAGAAGCTGTGATCTTCCAACATGGTCACCACATGCGGTGCTTCACCAAGCAGACTTCACTGCTTTCCCTCGTCACTTCTAATTTTGCGGAATATTGATTTGTTCACCTCAAGTGAGAGAGAGTGCGAAGTTTATTATGACAGGAAAGCTGAGAGCGCTCAGATGAAATTGAAAAAGACACTGGTAATGTAGGCTTCGGCACAGTACTTGCTCTGCGCAAATGTGAACTTTACGAGCCGGTGGTTGCTTATGCCACATTCGTACCTACCAAAAAACCAGCGCAAATACATAATGTCGGTGGAACAACTGAACTCCTACCCCCCACTATATTATAAAAAATTTTAACTCTGACACTCGTGTACGTGTACGACGTGTTCGCGCTCGCTGCCACCGACGTGCCTGTGGAACGGAGCAGGGATCTCTGTAACGTTACTTACCATCCTTAGAGAAGTCATCGAAGACACCATTTTATTCTTCGCAACAGTTGCGCCGACGCCACTGCACAGTGACGGAGGCAAGTTGCTCCTATTTCGCATCATTTACGTTAATAAACATGCCCAGTTACAATCACAACTATTCACAGTGTGCACGCACAGAAACTTTGAAGACTTGCACTCTGCTCTGGCTATGCTAACGCGAAACGTACCGCTCTGCCCACCAGTGTCATAACGCGTGGAGAGGGATTCAAACTGCTCTACACCCCAAAACTTTTTATTTAGCTCGTGTATATATACATGAACACAAAAGGCACACGCACTAACGTAACTAAAGTATAGTTTATCCCCCTACTCCAGAAAAAAAAACAATATTCTGGCTGCATCCCTGTCATCTATTACTACAACTGTTGCGCCGCAAACCACCACGAGAATCCCCTTTCCCAATTCCCTGTTCCGTAACAGCCACCGACCTCTCAGCCCTTAGGACTACGCCGGCGATGACTTGTATGCTTCTCATTGCTATAGCTACCGAGAGATGGATAATTATCAATAGATCACACGCTAAGCCCGCACTGCATCATCGCAATCTCCATCGATAAGCAATGTTGCTTTTCATTTCACACCACGTCATTCTATAGCACTGCGCAATACGTGAGCCACTCATCAACCGATGAACGTGTATTTGCGTCGAACATCGTCAAGCGAATCTAGAGAAATTCAAGGTCTTTCACGGGACCACCACACCTTCCAATCGTAAAACGAAAGGTTTAATAGAGTTGTGCAATTAAAATTCAGGTAGTACTCTGACAATACACGTCACATCCGATTACCAATACTTGGATTGTGTGATTTATTTCGTGATGTGTACGCCCTAAACACTCTTACGCAGACCACAACCTATAAAGACATGAGCCCTCTAGCAAACTAGGCCTCGCATAGATACATATCCTTCCCACTCTTATACATGTGATTGAGTGGGCATCAGTTTCCCAAGCTGCCAAGCATTGAAGAAGGTGGCCAGAGAGTGCGATCCTATGCCACTGTAGCGTAAAATATACCATTGAAATGTCTTGAAACCATTTAGCCTGGTATGCTCTTGAGTAAGTTGCGTGGATCTGGACGTTGACCTAGCCCCAGTAGTCAAGCCACTTCAGCTTTCTTCTATTGTAGTAGTCAACAGGGTCGAGGCGAGAGATTGCGCATATGCAACTGCTAAAACTTTACTATGACTGTGCCGTAGTGTTTGGCCCGTAATAATCTAAGATGGGTCTGTTTTCGGGAGAGGTAGTAAATAGGGAGTTCTGAAGCAGCATACGGAAAACTTTACGATTCTTGCGGCTGCCCTATATTTCGGTCAGTCAACAGGAACGCACACGAAGTTATCCAACGACGCATGCGAGGTGGCAACAAGCGCTAACTCAAACCTTTGCGTACGGTATTCTAAATCTTCTTATTGTAACGAACAAAAGCACCAGAACTTGCCGAAACAGAAAACAATCCTCATGTAAAAAATTGGCCCCGTATCTGCATGTATTCTGCAAATGTTGTCGAAAGATGATAGTCTTGAGTGTGGAGAGAGTGAGCAAAACGTTTATGAGATGTTCTGCGCAAGAAAATCGGTCAATGGTGTTCCGGAGGTGCTGCGTTAGAGTGCCTTGAGCATGCAGCGGAGGCGAACGAGCGCATCAAGTCACGTCCCACGTGCGACATGAGCGCCATCTGGCAGTTTCTTTTCGAAAACAAAGCGTGTGGCCACGCGTGCCCGTCTCAGAGGTGATAAGCTGTGGAACGCGAGGCGACAAGCAGGTGCCACCACCATCTCGTCTTAGCAAAGCGTGCAACGCTTGCACCATCTCGTCGTGCAAGCGTTGCATGGTAAGCGCAGCGTGATAAGCGCTACGGTCCTTGAAATAACTTATGTATGTGTTTTCTAGTAAAAGATGCATATGCAGAATATATGCGTGGTGTTATGGTGCCCCAGACAAGCGCAATATTTGCTTTTTGTTTGACAATCGCACAAGCATGCACGATCAACCTTGAGCAATATTGGTGGTCGCTGCGAATGGGGCCGGCCGTTTCAAGTACCCAATGCCGGTAAGAGTAGACAGACAGACAATTGTTACAGACAGACAGACAGACAGACAGACAGACCAAAATTTTTGCGTCGAAGGTCCCCAAGAAATACTATCGTGTTAAAAAAGTTGATTCACAACAAAAGCTTT
The DNA here is from genome assembly GCF_043290135.1 of Rhipicephalus microplus. Lineage (NCBI taxonomy): Eukaryota > Metazoa > Arthropoda > Arachnida > Ixodida > Ixodidae > Rhipicephalus > Rhipicephalus microplus. The sequence continues at coordinate 421,780,378 of NC_134710.1, read as the reverse complement.
CCCGTGGTTCTGCCATAGCTGCTCAGTCTCTAAAAGTAGAGTTCGCATATAAAACGCCTAATATTACTATAAATACACTCTAAAAACCAAGTGAGTGCTGGACACTCTCTTTCGGAGAGTACTTTCTTGTTCCATATGTCACTCCCCTTTCCAGAGTAAATCACTTTTTGTTGATTCAGAGTACTGTGATTCCTACAGAACGGGTGAAAGCAGTCCCCCGTCAACAGAGTAACATAACGCTGCTCGAAGCAGAGTAGCATGCCCCCACCGAAGATAGTAGCAGTACACCTCACAAAAAATTAGCAGAACTTGGGTCAAAATTCGGCTTTTTAATAACGTTTTAGGTATTTCCTTGCGCGAGAATTGTAAGGTATGCTAAATATGAGCACTACAACCAAAAAGAAAGAAAGAAAAAAGGCTAAAAAATAACTGAGTGGGATTGGAACCTTCAGCCTGTAGAGGCACTCCACATTTCCAACCCGACACAGTAACCATACACACCACACTGAGAGACGATACGTTAGAATAGATTTCTTCATAAGTTAAGTAATTTTTGTGATCTGTCTGAAATTTTTCGTTAAATATTACAGATTTCAGTGTCTTCACGCTTCTCAAAACCAACCAGACTGTACCTAGCGTTTTTAATGTTTTTGTTTATGCTTTTTGTGGTCGAAATGTCTATCCAACACATTTTTTGGGGGTAAAAAAGCAGATTATCACAACCGATTATGTAAACGAAATTTGCACGGCCTCAGTGGTTATAGTTATTTCGAAACATTGCGCTGCTGAATTGCACACTAAATAAATTAGTTTTTTCTTCACCACCTTGGACATATTTTCGGTCGTTCTGGTTTACGTTATGGTTCAGGTTCAATGACTAAAGCCACCAGACTTCACTGTAGCCATAGCGTACGTTATAGGCTTATGGTAGCACCACCCAAGTGCGATGGTCGTAGTGGAAAACATATATATTATTATAAGGAAAACGTCATAGCCGTGTGCGTTGAGTTACGATCATGACCGATTGAATAATATAGTATTCGCTTATTTCACTACACAGTTCTGAAGCTAAAAACGTGGATAATAAGAGTTCCACGTGCCTTCTAATCCGCTGAAATTCACTGGCGCGCTGGAAAAGCTGTTCTTTTCTTTATCGAATCTGAAACTTCAACAAACAAATACAGTACGTTTCGCTGCATATGTGTAGTTAATAGGTAGTTAAAATAACTCGCTGTGTAGTCAAGATGTAATCAAGAGCAGGAGAAAAACCGCGTTTTAATCTCTCATCTCTGAAGAGCGCATGGACATTCCTCTCTCTCAAAGATAGGTAGAGTAGAAAGCAGTTACACTTTTTATTTCATACAGAATCGAAATGAATTAAACTCTATCTAATTCTTTGCGAGAGTAGAGCACCAATCTCAAGAGCAACTTATCCTTTTTACTTCTGCGCTACCCCCTGCAGTTCTTAGAGTGTAGTTTCCTTCATTCTTTCCTTAATTTCGAGATCCTACTCCCCTTTCTTTGTTGTTTAAACAATGGGCTTATTATTCAAAAATAAAAGTTGACAAGGTTACACGCTTCCTTTCAACAAGCAAAACCAGCCCTGCAGCAAAGTATCTGGGTGCAACACTTTAGTAAAAGGACAAGAAACTAAATCTTTAGGAATGACGCATAAGTACCAATAACTGCTGGAGCATTACGTACAAAACTACGATCTCTTTAAGAGGCGCGCTGAAGTGGCGCATGGGCGTAAGCAGAATTTTTTTTTTTGCGTTGAAGGAGGGGGGCGGGTTCAGTCATACTGCATGTATGTTTGTGCGTGCGTTTGTATGTATGCACGTAATACACACCAGCACACTTGAAACCCTCTGGCAGAAGGAGGTCGGGGAATGTGCGGGTTTGGCTACGCCACTCCAGAGGAGGTCTGGACTGAAAAAACTTGCCTACAGCACGCGCATTGCGGGTAGTGAGCGTATCCGATTCCCTGTCGTGGCAGAAAAGAGTGCCAGAAATTTCGACTACCTGTGGTTCTTTCCCGTTAATTTACACCCACGTGTATGCATTCAAGTCAAAGTACTTAAGTAATCTTTCTTCTTCCTAAATGCTAGCGGCCACAATCAATCCTGTGTCTTTGAAGCCGTCTTCCGAGCCGCATAACGACTTACAGTAGTTGTGTTTAGAAAAAACAAAGATTTAAATCTGGGCTGGGGCGACCGCGCACGAGTAGGTGCTGAAACGTTTAAGCATGTCGGCCAATCAAGCGCTGGTTGCGAGGTGATAAGAAGGTATTATTAAGACACTATGGTCAAAGTCGCGTTTCAAGACGTGACAGGCCCCGGTAACTCCGCGCAAGTTTTGATTTCAAGCAACATCCACCCTCGTAGTGGTTGCCTGGCATCCTAAGATCTGGTTAAACAGATTGAGGTTGGTGAGAACGTTCGCATTTATTGGCTTTCACAAGTATATACGAATAAAAAATGATACCCCTATAAAAACTTCTCTTTTTGCTTCTTATAAGTGTTTCATATACCTATTTTGATAATTTTAAATTAGGCGAGGCGCGAGAAGTGGTTCAACAGAGTTCCTAGCGCTTGCCTCCTCTCCTTCTCGCCCCTCGCTCAGTGATATTACAAGTTAGATCGCGCTCAGTTATCGCGCTCGGTTGGCGTGCATGCCAACTACGCAGAAGATAAAGATAGCAAGGGGTGGAGGGCAGAGAACGGAAGCCACAGTGAGCTACGCCACACAAGTAAACCATGCATTCGTCGAAAATGGCAAAATTGGGTAACACGTGTGTTCCGCGACTCTGCGGTGTGCTAACCCGGTGATTTCTAGTTCCGCGAAAGTTTTTCAGCGTTTGCCAAAGGCTACAAGTGAGCACAAGTACTTGGACCCATTATTTAAGCAGGTATTGATTTTGCTTGAGTACACGAGTAAACCCTGTTCTCTGCAAGCCTGACGAGACTGACAGAAGTGCGGTGCCACTTGTTTAATTCGTAAAGACAGCAGCCAAGCTCCTGTCAGGAAAGTGCGTTTATTGAAAGGCGTGAATTTGTGTTGACTCGACTGCATAGTTTTGGCTTCTATAACTTTTGTCGTGCAGCTCAAATGATGTCAAGTAATTATAGACTGCTTTCTCCTCATAAAGCTCTTGTAGCCACTCTGATAATTTGAGTGTCTTTACTTCTAATACTGTCGCACAATTACACGGGATGAACTTGATATTTCTGAATATTCGAGAATTATTACTGCGTAGGTGTCGTACGGTGTGGCGTTGCGTGCGTAAGGACTCCACGTATTGCGAGGTGCACATGTGCAGACCGTAACACGCCTATATTGCGTTACGTACGCCACCGCTACGTACCCACGCATGCGATGCGTGCGTGCGTACGTATGAGGTGGCCGCGCTGCTCTCGAATACGTTCGCGAGACCGCGAGACTTTCTTTCGCAAAATGGCAGAATCAAAGGCGAGCAGCGGCTATGGTAGCGTACTACAGCGGCCATAATCCGGCTAGCATACGTGGATTAGCTCAGATTGGCCTTCAACAACACGTACCTATATATTTATCTTCGAGAAGGAGCAACACGCTTCACGTTTGTTACGTACGTGGGTACAACGGCATACTAAAAATGCACTCGTGGAAAACAATGCCACGTCCCAAGTAACGCAGAACGTTGACTCAACGTGGTTTGAATGCAACAAATGTGAGGCAACGTTACCCAGTAAAATATAACATTGCACCGACATTTATATTATTACGGTGCCATAACACAGTGTAAATAGTGTTGTAGCAAAATTCAAATTATCCGTTGTCCTAACGTGATGTTTTCACTGAGGCAACAAAATTTGAATCATCACGTTGCCCTAACGTGGTGGCTTTATAGTGCCAACAACAATCAAATAATCACATTGCATCAACATTATATATAGGCATCAAGCCCGTGTTTAACAGCGACCGTAGAGACAACATGGAGAATATAGTCTCTGGAACATCCAATCACACACATGGGAACTTTTTCAACTTCGAGTACTCATTTGAGTAATGGCTGACAGTGGCTAGTTAGTGTGGTTGAGTGAACAGTAGAAGAAGCATGAAGAATACCGACAACAATTCAGCCTACATTCTTCACAGAGTAATCCTTCTATGAATCTGATTTCTTTATATAGCTGCAACTTGTGTTTTCATTTATTTGTTTGGCAATACACGATTGACGTAAAGCAGGAGACGAAAAACAACATCATGAGTCACCTGACTAAACCTCTGTAGCTCCACACTATACATTCTTCACACAGAGAGGCTGCGTTGGCAAAAAAAAAACACCAGAACAAAATCACATGATGGAGAACATTGCTTTGCCCTGTTATGTCTGTAGCTAGATCCAATAAACACAGTGAATTTGTATGAGAGAAAGCTATGTGCAAGGGCAAGCCTTTTAGCACCCCTGTTAAAGGGGTTCGGACCCCAAATTTCAAGGCTATAAAATGCCTGATGTAGGCAGGCTTCATCTCAAGATGTATGCATGCCAAGTTGAAAAATACAAATTACCTGTATATTTTGAATATTACTGTGTGGTTGTAAAATTAGTATGGTAACCATCACAATATGAATTGAGCAAGCAGTTTTTAAATCAAGCTGTGCCTGAATTATGATGGATCACCACAATCATATCTTCAAGAGTGCTTTCAGATTAAACACACAAGAAACAGATCTACTAAAACAGGACCTGCATGCTTGCATGATGCAAGGCAACAGACACAACAAACCCTATGGTTGGCAAGAATTATGGAAGTGGAACCAATAGGAACCAAGGGGCTAGAAAACTGCTGTCTCACAAAGCCCTTACTCTTGGAGAACATAAAAGCAATGCAAAGATTTGAGCAAAAGATACAAAGAAGAAAATCTGTGACTTGACTTAGCAATAAAGTAAAATCACGATCGAGAGAGAGAGAGAGATGGTATTAAGAAAGGCAGGGAGGATCACCGTAAAGCAAAAATCTGGTTTGCTAACCTGCACTGCGAAAGAAGAATTGAAGACAGAAAAGTAAGAAAAACTGAATGACACAGAAAAAGAAAGCGGGAGGAAGCGAAAACACACACACACATTTGAATGTCACAAACGTTCGACGAGGCGGATCGATTCGAGAAACTTCAGGGGGACAGTCGATCTCACAATAAATATATAGACATGCTGAGCTTTCGGAAAAAAACGGGTGCCTATTCTGGTTCTAAACTGCCTTGACAAGTGTTTGCAGTACTCAAGTACCCTATAGCATCAGTGGCTGATGAAAATGCGATACATCAGCGATTTCAGGTGCTCTGAGACAAGTGTGTTATTCTGTTACTGCCAGAGCTATCATTAATGGCACCCACAGCAAACAGCAGGCCTGCAGACCACACTGCAAGCAAATATAAACATCAAATTGCATGGCGATGAAAGGCCACACTAATACACAAGGACGATCAGTCACAATACAAACAGGAGACACCAACGTGGAGAAAGCAGGCCTGCTGAACACACTGTGCTGTTGGTAAAAAAACCTAAACCACAAATAGCGGTATCGTGAAAGGGCATAGTATTATGCACGCAACATCATCCACAGCAGATCTCGAAGACTCCAACAAGGAGATACCTAGCTTGCAAAACACACTATGCAGAACACAAATAACACAAGACCACTGCAGCCGTAATGCCATTTGTCCAAGGTCTGGCTTAAGCTTCATTTGGACTGCAAGGCTTATGTCAGCTTCAACAAATACACCTACCGATTGTGACTCTCTTGCTCGTGTAGGCCGAGCGAGAAGACACACCACTGAGGCGAAGCTGCTAATGAGATGCTATTCTTTCTTCACATTACTTCGCGCAGCTTCCTATGTAGTAAATGTAGCAGTAGAACCACGTTTATGCAGGTGTCTGGATGACTGATGCATTTAGTCAACTGCAGTGTTTTTGTCATTCGTCACAGCGGAAGTGGGTGAGGCATGTCACAGATGCGCTCCTTTCGACTTGGCGTGCCACTGTGCACTTAAATGCTGCAAGATCTGCCCACTACTGGTCCCACAACAACACTTTTTTTCTATGGCACACGAGGCTTGCATGGTTGCAGTTTTAACGAAGTCTTCTTTATTCAGTAAAGGCAGCTCCCATGCTTTCTCTCTGTAGTACTTCCTTATTCATTCTAGTTTTTTCTTACTAAATCTGCTCGTGCAGGTTAGGTTTTTTAAGTAGAACGTTTGTTGTCGACAAAGTAGGTAGGGTAGCCTGTCAGCAATTAGGCGGGCTTCTTTTTCTGTTCCAGCGTAGTGTATATTTGTGATACAAACTGCGTAACTGCAGCTCATGAACAACTTGCATTGCTCCCTTGACTGAAGGCAGAGCTGCATTTACCACACTGTCAGCTATTAAATTAGACTGAGGGTAATTTGAGCTGAAACTCATGTGGGAGCTGCCACTGCTTGGTGAACTTCGCGAGCTCTGTACATGACAATTGTGGACTGTTGTCGCTAGTTCGCACAAACAATGGTTCATACCTGGGGAGATCTGTTGTCTAATCATCTTGTCACGCTGCTGCTAATGGTTTCGTTCATGCACTTCTACGATTGAGGCAGTGGGAAATGAGCCAAGACGTTACTTAGTTGGCCGCTTCAAGCAATGAAGGGTGTAGCAGGTATACGCTTTGTTGCGTATCATCGTATGGTGTGCATGAATTGTCTTCTACACAATAGAAAGGTCCATTTCAGCTTGCGGAAGTCGCCTCAGCTGGAGGACCGAATTCTAAACTGTTGTAGATAAGACAACTGGTGCGCCGGCTACAGAAAGTCGAAGGATCTCTGTCCATTTTATAAATGCAGCTTTGTTACTTGTAACGGTGAAATAAAGCTGAAATTGCTGTATCAACAGCATCCAGTTCGCCCACAAATCGCCTATCATGCACTTTCGCGCTCTGATGTCTTTTCTGTGGACGTTATTTTGCGTAGGAAGATCCACATCAAGTGAGCTCACTGCTGATGCTTAGCTGTTGCGTGGAGGTACTCTGCTTTTTTCACTAGAGGTTGTCGTTATCGGTCACACTTGAACGACTCCTCACTGTCGACTAGGCTCCCCCTAACGTGACGCCTTTGAGCGATAATGCAGAGCGGGAACACACGAAAATAAGATGCTCCATGCTACTGTGTTATGTTGATGGTGATAGTGAATCGAAATCAAAATTGCACAAGTTTCGATTTCGACTTTATTTTTAGGGTGGTTTTGTTGCGTCATAGGACGGAGTCCACTCTGAAAAATACACGTAAGGCCGGCTAAAAAAGTGAGACAAAAGCTGTTTGCAGACGACCGAGTTACGTGTACGCACTAAAATATACGAATGACAACGCTACAAATTAGTGAGGCTTCTTTAACATTAGCGAGTAAGTGGTTGATTGTTCAAGTCTGTAATGCATTGTGTTAAACTCGGCGGATCGAACTGCAGCCAGAATGCGCGCCGTTGGTGTCGTCTTCTGTGATAAGTCGTCTACCTCACCACAGTCTGAAAATTGTGAAGCGCGCTCACACTGAGCTTAGTGCTCATTCGTACTCGGACTCAACAAAAGTTTCGTTAGCCGGGCTCACACTAATGAAAAGTCTCTTCAACCGGACTCACCCGGACTCACCCGGACTCATTCAGACGCACACTCATGGCTCGATCTGAATGTAAGTGAACCAATTGACTCATGAGTCCACCATGGCGTCGGTGTTCTTTTACACGAATATCTCACGTCATTGGTGCTCTTGTGGGCGTATTTTTATTCTGTGCCATCAAGTACGAGATTAAGTGAACGATACTTTTTAGTATACGTGAGTGTAAACGTTAATCTATAAGCAAGGCTTGTAATGCTGAGGATCAGATGATAGCTAGCGGTGGGCAAAAAAAGCAATGAAACTCATTGAGACTCACTCAAGGAATATGTTTTGCACTTTGAACTCACCTTCGCAAAAATTTTCATTGACCGGAATGCCTCGGACTCAAACTCATGAGAATACCATTCACCCGGACTCACACTGGCGGTTCCGTCTGAATCTCGCCGATTTTTCAGTGAGGTCGCCGACCTGTGTACGTACTATCCCACTGAGCTCACACATTGCTTAAAATTTGTACCTGCTCACTGCAGAGAGGTTCCTGTTCCGAACACCCCGAAAAGCGCACAAAAAGAAGCTCACAGCAACAAAGCCTGTTTTATATCGTACAACTTATGTTCTTAGGGCATATGGTCACATTGTGGCTACGCGTGAATATTCCACAGCAGACCCTGTTTAAGTTTGCAGTGCCAAAATGAACCTATTTCTCCCAAGTTTGCGCTCATCAACAGAGATTGCTGTTGAGCGAGTTGGTGCATTGACTTAGAAACCATCGTGAGTGCGCAACTATATATGTACACACAACACACAGAAAGAGACACACGCGGACAGGCGTAAAGTGTTAACTGGTTTATTCAAGGAACATCCACATGCACTGCGCCGGTGCCCCGGCGCAGTGCCTGCGCCGGGGCACCGCCACAACAACCACGAAATTTTAAACCAGACCAGAAAAAAAATTGGAGTTTAGCGTTGTACAGCGGGATGAGTTTCATTTATGCACTCGTCACATACTTTTTTGCGCCCTCATGATGCGCCCTCACAATAGTTTCTATGTTGCGCTCATCATAATTCACCAAAACTAAAATGTAAACCTGATTAAAAATTAGTAATATAATTTGTACGTAGAATAATAAAAATTACTTATTTCTAAAAAAAGTGATACCCTTTAAGATTGGCACTGGCTTTGTTTGTCTCGGAGGCTATACATTGTCAACATCATGCGCCGCATTGCATCATGGGCTGTTTTAGTCACGTGATCACGTTTCCCGCTCAAATAATGAAGGGTACCGCTGTGGTGCCTTCGTCAGCAGTGAACAATGTGAAATTTAGTTTATATAGAGTCTCAGTGGCTGCGTTTATTGGCTTTGTGTGCTGCGGTGCCCCCTCCTGTCCTTGTACAACTAAGCAAGGCGTTCGGCAGCAATGGCAGCATTATCGTGTAAGTAGCGGGGTTTGCACTCTTCTCTTTTGTAGCACTTTTTGCCATCGCGTGTTTCGTCGCACTAATTGAGACGTAAGCTATGTTCACTGCTGGTGTCACACGGGCGCTTTTGATTGTGATGTGGCTCCCGAATTGCAGTTTGACTCTCGTTTCGGCCAAACTCTATGTCACACAGGTCCCGTTAATTAGGGAGGCAATCGCCGGGCAAATTCCAAGGGCCGAAATATTGGCCCCCCGAATCGCACCACGAAAGCGTGGACAATTTAGAAGTGGTCGTTTTCGGCGCGCAGGCGGACGCCGGCTGTGGCCCAAAGAACAAGTCAGAACCGAGAGTTGATAAACAAAACAAATATTAAATTCTCAAAAATGGCAGATCGAAAACAATACACAAGAATGCACACTCCACAATAGTTACATACAATACGTCACCAAACAAACAACGTACTACACAGTACAATCAACCACAATTGGAACAACGGACACAGACAACAATACGCACTACAATGCAGTCGCATGCATTGAACAACCAAGACACTTAAAGACTAAAGAGATAGAAAACCTATTCAGTCCAAAGTTCTTGGAACCAAAGTCTAGATGATACTCTTCCGAGATTCACTCACTCAAAGTCCAGCGTTGTTGTCGTTCCCCAGCCCTCGAAGTTTCTCTTCCAGGAAACCCCGCCTAAGTTTCTCTTCCAGGAAACCTCCCGTCTTCAATAGGCCACTCTCCAAGCTTCAAACTTCTTCTCCCGAACACGTCGGCTTCACACACGCAGCTGTTGCCACGCGTCCTCGCTCGATAGCGGTAGACACACGCTCTTGCCTGTAGCTCGAGCCTTCGCCCCTCAGGTGGAAATCCTCTTCATCTCCTGCTTCGTACCTACGGACAAACCTTCGCCGACTACACGGCGGGATCCCTTCGCACTCTGGCGCAACTTCCGTCTTCTCCTGCTCTCTCGTCTCGGCCGCTCGATTAAATACCTTCCGCGCGACATTCCAGGAAGTTCTTGTCATTTCGTCGGCGCGATACGCAGCGAAGGTTGGGGAGAGGCGCGAGACTGTACGGGGGCCGTCCCCGACAGATGACTCATCCCGGCATACCCGCCCCTTTCCTTCTGGAAATTTCTAGCGCTTGCCCGGCCGCCGCTGTGGGGTGAGGAGGTTCATCGGTGAAGCCACGCTTCCGAGAGGAGAAGCGTCGCGTGCCCAGGGAGCCTTGGATGCTTGTTTTCTCTTTTCTTTTTTTGTTTACCTCGGCGCGTCTCTCCGGCGCGTTATCGCAAGAATTTGGCGGCGCGCCCGTTTTTAGCGCTCGTTCTGTGACACTGCCCCCCACTTTAAGAATATTATCTCATAATATTCAAAACCACACAAACGAGCGCGAACAGTCACCACACACTCTCACAGACTGTAACACCATCCGTCGCTCATGACACTTCACCTTCATAATAGATCACTTAATACAACTGCACATCGTAATTCAATTCCACGACACATGAATTATAGCCACAGGTACATGACTACAACACTTCATCACACATTCCAAACAATACAAATGTATGAAGTTCTCTCATTACAACAATTACTATACTCACAACATTACTATACATCACATCACCGTAACAAACATTTTGACTCACTCAACATACAGTTGTGACACAGGACAACAAGAACACCAACACAACATATGGCACTCAGCCCTGCCAAACACAATTCGATTCCACCTCAGCACCGATCCTGTGTATTTCGAGCTGCGCTTGCGTCCTTTCTTGCGGTGCTCGCTCGATCTCTTCTTGTTTTTCCTTGTTCTTTTTCGGCGAGCCTTCTCCAACGACGGGGTCTGAGGGGGCGTCTCAGCCATCGTTGTCGCTTCTGACACTGTTAACGGGTGATAACGCTCAACCGATCCTGTCACCCGCTTGCTCACGTCCCGACATTTGGCCTGGTTGGCCAACTCCGTCTCCTTTGCACTGTCGGTCGGTTGAGGTCGCGCCGACGTAAGTCCAGTTTCCCGGCCCGTGAACTCGTTCAACCCGATCATCTTATCATTCATAGTCCCTTGCACCGCGGCTTCACCTTGGGCTCGAGTGGGATCCGTCACGGGTTGCTCCTCCACTGTATCTCGCGGTCGTTGGGTTGGCGAGGGCTCTATCTTAAGGTCTTCTTCCAAACATTCCGGATCATTCGGTCCTCGCGCCCCGTCGATGTTTCCGATGACAAGGTCGTAAAGGGGGGTCGTCATAAATAGAGCCGTAACCTTCCCGCTGAAGTATGGGGTTTCAACCTCAATCTCTGCTTCGGGAAGCATCCGAACTGTACGGTCAATTAAGAAAACCGGTTTCGTTTTGCCGGTTAACTCACTTTCCCGTACCAAGTTTCTCCGCACGATAACAGTGGAGCTGCCGGTATCTCTTAACACCGTAATCTTTTTGCCCGTAACTTTTCCAGGCAGCGTTGGCATTCCTTTCGTAACACCGGGTGGCTGTTTTGACATTACAGCACCCACAATAGGAATTTTCTCCTCATTCTTCAACTCTACAGATCCATCGGTGACGGCATTATTATCAGATTTCGGAGCCGCTTGTACACAAGATACCTGGTGAGTTTGACTCACTCCGTTCCGACAAGCGTCTGCTTTGTGCCCAGTCTGACCACACTTAAAACATTTTACTGCCGTAGGGCTCGTTAAGATCGTTCGACAGTTTTTCGCGCGATGACCCATTCGGTTGCACAGAAAACATCGCGGAATGCTCTCTGGTGCACGCTTCTTTTCTTCGGGAACCAATTTCTTCAAATCATCGGGACACTCCTTCTTGACCTTGGCCAAATTAGTTCCACCTTGCGCTTCCAAGAATTGATCAGCGAATTCAAGCATTCCTTCAAGTGATTCAGCCTTCCTCTCTTTTAAGTACAGCGACAGGCTTGGGTGGCAACTAGTGAGAAATTGTTCTCTAATTAGGAGCTCTCTAAGTTCATCGTACTCGTGCGCTGTCCCTGAATGTTCAATTCATCTGTCGAAATAATGGCAAAGTCGGGCGGCATACTGCGTAGCCGTCTCACCATCAGCTGGCTTTCCTGTCCGAAATCTGTCCCGGAAACCTTCTACAGTAAATCTAAATCGCTTCAGCAAAGCAGCTTTCACCTTTGCATAGTTGGCTGCATCGGTCGGCGTCAGCCTACCGTACACACTGAGCGCTTCACCACTCAAGCAAGTACTCAAAGCAGTTGCCCATTGATGTTCCGGCCAATTCTGGCTCTTCGCAATCGTCTAGAATCGGTGAAGGTACGCGTCAAGGTCGTCCTTCCTTTCATCAAACGCCACGAGCAGCTTGCTTGGGTTCAAGCGGAAGCCATGATCTTCCCGTTCGCTGCTTTCAACTCTAGCATGGACGGGAGTTTCGCTTCGCTGTTGCAAACGGAGCCGCTCGAGTTCTATCTCGTGCTGTCGCTGCCGTTCTCTTTCCTCTCTTTCTTCTTTCGCCCTCTCTACTGCCAGTCTTTCTCTCTCCAGCTCCAACTTCAATTGTTGCTCTCTTTCTTCCTTCGCCCTTTCAGCTGCCAACCTCTCTCGTTCCAACTCAGCTGCTTTTTCTTCCTTGGCTCTCTCAGCTGCCAACCTCTCTCGTTCCAACTCTGCTGCTTTTTCTTCCTTGGCTCTCTCTTTTTCTTCTTTTTCCTTCTGGGTGACCCACTTCCGTAGTTCGGCACCAGAAAGACCCATCTTCTCACCAAGAGCGACTAACTTTTCGAGGTCCATTGTGTCTCGTAACTCGCAAATAAAACCTTGCCGCGTGCAAAAAGTATCTGTCTAGATCAGTCTATCGGAACACTCCCCTGCACTCGTTAACGAGAACACAGAACAACACCCAAAATCAGTCCAATAGCAGTATCAACAACTCGAGGCTCTTTCTCACTACTTTGGACACACTGTGCACCAAAAGGTCCTGAGTCGCGGACGCCAGATTAATTGTCACACAGGTCCCGTTAATTAGGGAGGCGATCGCCGGGCTAATTCCAAGGGCCGAAGTATTGGCCCCCCCGAACCGCACCACGAAAGCGTGGACAATTTAGAAGTGGTTTTTTTTGGCGCGCCAGCGGACGCCGGCTGTGGCCCAAAGAACAAGTCAGAGCCGAGAGTTGATAAACAAAACAAATATTATATTCTCAAAAATGGCAGATCGAAAACAATACACAAGAATGCACACTCCACAATAGTTACATACAATACGTCCCCAAACAAACAACGTACTACACAGTACAATCAACCACAATTGGAACAACGGACACAGACAACAATACGCACTACAATGCAGTCGCATGCATTGAACAACCAAGACACTTAAAGACTAAAGAGATAGAAAACCTATTCAGTCCAAAGTTCTTGGAACGAAAGTCTAGATGATACTCTTCCGAGATTCACTTACTCAAAGTCCAGCGTTGTTGTCGTTCCCCAGCCCTCGAAGTTTCTCTTCCAGGAAACCTCGCCGAAGTTTCTCTTCCAGGAAACCTCCCGTCTTCAATAGGCCACTCTCCAAGCTTCAAACTTCTTCGCCCGAACACGTCGGCTTCACACACGCAGCTGTTGCCACGCGTCCTCGCTCGATAGCGGTAGACACACGCTCTTGCCTGTAGCTCGAGCCTTCGCCCCTCAGGTGGAAATCCTCTTCATCTCCTGCTTCGTACCTACGGACAAACCTTCGCCGACTACACGGCGGGATCCCTTCGCACTCTGGTGCAACTTCCGTCTTCTCCTGCTCTCTCGTCTCGGCCGCTCGATTAAATACCTTCCGCGCGACATTCCAGAAAGTTCTTGTCATTTCGTCGGCGCGATACGCAGCGAAGGTTGGGGAGAGGCGCGAGACTGTACGGGGGCCGTCCCCGACAGATGACTCATCCCAGCATACCCGCCCCTTTCCTTCTGGAAATTTCTAGCGCTTGCCCGGCAGCCGCTGTGGGGTGAGGAGGTTCATCGGCGAAGCCACGCTTCCGAGAAGAGAAGCGTCGCGCGCTCGGGGAGCCTTGGATGCTTGTTTTCTCCTTTCTTTTTTTGTAGACCTCGGCGCGTCTCTCCGGCGCGTTATCGCAAGAATTTGGCGGCGCGCCCGTTTTTAGCGCTCGTTCTGTGCCACTCTATCCAGATTAATCTGCACCGCTTAGCAACGATCATTGTTGATCGCGATCAAGAAATCAGACCTGTCTTCGTTGTTCTGTTCTCGCGCTATAACTATCGTCGTGTCGTAAAAACCAGCCTAAACTGCCACACTTCCAAATCAACTCTTTTGACGAGCAAAAGAGCTCGTGTGACACCAATGCAATCTACAGTATGCAACCAAAAATCATAATTGTGTCATTTTTGCGCACATTCACTTTCAAGATTTAGATTTATGTTATGTATACGATGTATTTACTAAGTGAAGTAAAAAATACTATCACCTACTTTTTCTTAGAATTGTTGTTAGGTTGCTCTGTGTGATTATGTCTATAAAATTTGATCCTTTCAATGGGTGTCAGCCACTTCTTTGTTTAAACAATGGTTTCACCCTGTTTACCCGGGCCACCAGTTTCGCCGTAACCTCTTCCGTTGCGTCGTTTATTTTGTCAGACTTTGTTTAACCTGCGTTTGGCTCAAGTCAGCGTTAGTATGTTTGTGCACATTTCCTCGTTTCAAAGCATGAATATATTTCTACTCCCATTAGTATGTGAGGAGAACGAGCATGATTATTTTATGGCGACCAAAACAACCGCCTCCTCTAAAGTGTATCCCTATCGACGTGGTGATGGGCGGCCCAATATTCATTCGCTTTAATCACTTGCAATTGATTGAAAAAAATAAACTACTCCAACTTTGATCCTAATTGTGTATTGAACTTTAAAGCGTAAACTGTCTACAGGTAACCAATCTCTACAATCGAATGCTTACCACTAAAACGTTGACCATAACCTGTATGATGTAATGTTTAAAAAAATGACAGAGTTGAATAGCATCCTCATACAGACTACTTGAAAGTATTACACTGTCTTCAAAGACACCTACAATCCAGCTTATAGATTCGCGATTACCTTGTCATTGTTGTTTGTAGGCTGTAAAGGTTTCATGGAGTCTATCATTAGTACAGCGTCCCATATCACCCATGTACCTCTTGCTGCATGTCAGTGATTGTGTACATTATGCCTTTACCACAGGTTACATACATCTGCCTCAGATGAGCTCTGCAGTGTTTCCTTCCTTTCATCTGATCAAAGAATCTGCATAAGCAAGAAAATTACAGAGACGATAAACACTACTTCGACTCCAACACTTTCTCCCCACTTTATAGCAGAGTTTGTGAGAAACACTGTGCGTGTCAAGTATGACAGCTGCCTTTTTTCTTGGAGCCCTTCAGATGGTCTGTAGCTCCTTTTTTACGCCTAGAATACCTCGCATGCCTAAGAAAATCCTCGGCTACAGGCAACTCCTCTTGAGTTAAACCTGTATTAAGATGTCTACACACTTACTTGGAAATTGCTTCAAGCACCGTCTGATAAGGTGATCCACACAGAGAATTATGCAAGGCCATGTGCATGGCCGCCCTGTTTGCCTAATTGTAGTTCCCCAATGAGAAAGGCAGCAGTGGCTTCCATGGACGTGACTTATAGTGCCAACTTGTGCACCATTTTGTAAAACAAAAGCTGTGTTAAGCGCAGCGATTCGATTGTGAAACATTAGGGAATCTGATGTGTTGGCACAAGATGATGGAGCTTGTGCTGCGAAACCTTCATACTGAGTATGAAAAGCTGCTTGCAGCCTATAGATTCTGCCAATTTAAACAGTAAATATTATCTACATAGCCGGAGATTTTACAGCACTGAAACTTGGCAATCTGTTATTGTTTCTTCAAATACAGGTGCAATGCCGGTCTCCAAGAATTTATACGATGCTCGATCCAATACTAATACCCTGCTGTTACAAATACATATTTACGACCTAGCCAGAAAAGGCAGACTCAAGTAACAAACTTCCAAACACCTGCCAGTGACATTCGACACTTTCCAGAGAAGAATACTGCTCAAAACAATTCGATAGCATTCTTGACGCAGCGCAGTAGATCCCTCGCACTGGCAGGCTGTTTACATTTGGTTCAGGCATTGTGTAGATGTTTAATGACTTGTATTGGCTTGTGCTTGTTATGCCTGCGAGTCCACACCGAACGCCATGCCTCTGAAAAAGGCAGCCTTTGCCAAGGCCAGCGCGCGAGCCCGCCTGACGCGAACACCTCAACGACGTCACCACGCGGTGGCGCTGTTCTGTCCCGCAACGCACAGCGAGCCCCCTCAGCCCACGAGCCCGTCAGAGCAATCGGCGCCTTCAGTCTGGCGAGTCTTACGCAATGCGTGACGACGTCAATCGTCCTTGGCTGCAATCACGCTCAGCGGCTCTGGATTTGATGAGAATGACGCGGCCCAGCATTGAGCTGTTGGAAGGTTCTGACCTCACGGCCTGCGGCGCTTCTGGTTTGACATTTGGTTACTCAAAGAATTTACCCGGTGCCTATAAAAAAGCCTTGCGGCGCATCGCAAGCAGTAGACCTATGTGTCAGGGAAGAGAGCTCGGCTCTTCGAGACTCTGAACTGTCGGCTCCAGTGTCGAAATTTTTATGCCTCTATTTCTTTACTGTCCATAAATCTTGTTAACACACCGTCGTCTCACCCGCTCGTCTATCAGCTCTGCGCAGAAGCAGTCACGAGCTGAGAAACCGACGCTACCAAACGACTGGTGACCATATCGGCGGAGATCGGAGCAGTGGCGCCTTCGGGACCGTGTTGGCGTCACCGTCTTTCGTAACATTGTGAAAGGAAAAATAATAATAAAAGGTTGACGACTTCTAGTGCTTGAACATCCTTCTGCTTTCTGGATGATTTTTTGGTGTTTCACTAGCAGAATAAATAGTCTAGCACTAGCAGAATCAAGAAGAGAAAGCTTCTCGAGTCGTGATTTCATCCATTGTGATAAGCTAGCGTGCAACAACTACGGCCGCGTAATTCATGTGTACAGAATTACAGACAAGCAGTAAACTGCGTGATATCCGCTCATTTGGCGCCAGGTCTTATTGAGGATGCCAGCCACATAGTTGGCGAAACATCTATGTAGTGTTTATTATATTTTGATGTCTTAAGTTCAAGTTCATAAATTGAATTATGAACTCACCCGTCTATTGGAACATTTTTGCATCTTCTCGTTAGTAATAGCTCTGCTTTGTACTCTGGTGTTCAAAAAATCATGCTGATGATTTTTTCGATGTTTTGGATTATTTTTTTATTTTTATTAGACACCTATGTACGTGCCAGAAGAAGAAAATGAGAAGCAGAATTCAATTTTTGCCACAATTTGAATGCAGCTGATGAGGAGTGACGGAGAGTAATGCTACACTGCGAGTGCCATCTGTTTGGTAAGCACCATATTATAAGGCAATTTTAAACTACTAACAATTTTTTGTGCATCATTTAAATTAACTCTACGAACATTGCCAACCTAAAAATAACTGAGTACACTTAATATGTTTGAGCTGAAGAACTAAAATAAGACTGTAAATAACCTTGAAATGTTGATTCCTTTGCCATCAATAATGAGAAAGGAGCCGAAGATAAAGCTCAAAACAAAACTCCACAAATATCATGTCTGCACTTTTTAAGCTGCCTCACTGCTGTGCTTTTCACTGCTGCATTGTTAAATAGCTTTTTCAGTCCTGGCACAGATTTCATATAACCGGTCGTGTAAAACACTGTGAAAAAAATATATCAAATCATTTCAATCTAGCCTAATTGTCTTTTCCAATCTTTTTTGTATCAAACTTCAGGGTCGGCTTGGCCTCGAGGATATTGAGAAACGTGCCATCTTTCACTGAGAAACGTGGTGGAGAGCTAGTGCCACCTAGACGATATTGAAGCGGTTAGTAGCCGAGTCATCACCTGCTTGGATTAAGTACAAACATCGGGCCTCTATTATGATTTTTTTTGCGAGCTTTGAGGCGAACCGTTTGTCATCTTGAATTACGTTTCATGTGGTCTGTATTCGGCTTAGCTCAGTGGTGCCAAAACAGGCGGTGTCAATATAGTGCCGCTTATAAAGGGAAAGTTGTCCTAGCTGCGTAGTCGTCATCCAACGTTCAAGCCCGAAGACACTTTGAAGGGGATAAAAAAATTGGGGCACCCTTAACTTCGCCTTCAAGAGTTGAACGCGATATCAAAATGCGGCCTCTAGTGCACCCTTTAACCGCTAAGCGCCTACTTATGATATATTTTGCTACATACACACGCACGCACGCACACACGCACACAGTAGATCATACCAGCGCACGCTTGCGTCTGGTACGTACTGGTTCTGGATCTAAAGCAAGAGTCGCATGGCCTCCAAGATACACTCCACACGCTCGCGATCTTGGAGGCCAGAAAATTCTCACACTGGCTCGCAGATAGCAGCACATTATCTACCGTTTCCTGTTTGCTTGATCAACGGCTCTGGAAAGGCAGGATAAGTTTTCCGCTAGATGGGCATAGTCGTCCAATTATAGAGCTGTTTGAAAGTTCATGTGTGTTTTTAGCGGTGATGGCTGCGCTATCCCGACCTATTTCCACGTAGTTTGAGGCTTCCCAAATGCGCCTACAAATCACTGAATAGGCTCGTTTTCGTCATGACACGTGTCGAAAAAAACGCGTTAATGGGGCCCTGATACACTTTTTTAGGTAAACATGGAATGAATTCACTAGCAGAGCCTATTACCTCACGAGTTCAACGCTGCAAAATTTTTAAGAATCCGTCCAAGGCCAGTGGATTTATAAAGGTTTGTCACATGCTGCAATTGCACTATCCCTTCTCTCGTCCCTACGAAAGCTCTCGAAACTAAGCAGGGAGAGGTGGCAGAGCCAAAGAAACTACATAACCTGCGCCTCGTGACCTTGAGCACTTTTTGCTTTTTTTCTTCGAATGCGCCGCTTTATCAGTGTGATCGCGCGCGCGCGTGGTCTCACGGCCATCTCTGTAACTTGCGTTTCTGCTGACAGCGGCAAACACAATTTTTCACTCACAACCAACGAGACTGACGCCGACGGGCAGATTTCTGCGACACGGGCTCTCTAACGCTCTTGCGTTAAAATCTGCGTCACTGAAACTCTGACTGCGCTCTTTTGAGAAGTGCGAGATATCCTGTGTGTTAAATGGCACTGATGATTGCGCAATGTTTGAAGACAGCGACTAAGAAGTCTTCGACGAGGGAAGCAGGGACTGCGAGTCCGAATGAGAAGTTTAGTCTAACTATACACTAAGTGCCTAATAGAAATCGTCGGGGCTGAATCGTGGCCAAGAAAACACCTGATGCGGTCAGAAATCCGACAATGCAACGCTACTGTTTAATTTTCAGACTGTGCGATATGAACACCATCCTGCCTTCTAGCGCACTACTGCATCAGTTGGACGGCGCTCTTTATCAGCGCCTCTGCTATGAATGAATGGATGGATGGATGGATGGATGGATGGATGGATGGATGGATGGATGGATGGATGGATGGATTGATATGGCTGTACCCTTTTGATTAGGAGGTGGTTAACGCCACCAAGCCGTAATACTTAGTGAACCAAAAACTATATTTGTGTTTTTTTACTTTAAATAGTGAGGTTGAGGCCTGGTACTTTGCGGTGAAGGGTTTAGTTTTCACTTGTGCCTTGACTTTAGCCACCAATCAGATAACCTCCTTCTTGTTATAATTCTACCCGCTTGAAGTCTATTTTGCCCTCCCAGTCCCTAAAGACCAGTGCTTTGATAAACTCTGCGCTATCATCCTGAACTGTAGGGTGAAGCCCTTTACAGAACATTATCAAGTGTTCGGATGTTTTCCTCCTCTCCAGCCACACTGCATACCGTGTCTACCCCTTCGTATTTGGCCCGATATGTGTTGGTTCGCAATACTCCTGTCCTCACCTCAAACAGTGGAGAACTATCCTGAGTATTATCATAGATGCTTTCCTTGGCAATATCCTGCTTAAAAGTTCAATAGATCTCTAGTGCGGACTTCTTAATTATGCCAATTCTCCACATATCGGTCTCCGCTTCATTCACCGTCTTTTTAATCGATAATTTTTGTGGTTTGGCCCCCTGCTGTTTTCTAAGTATTTACCCGTCAATTTTCTGGTTTGCTTTCTCCCTTTGTATCGACAATGTTCGTGAACAAGTGGCCGAAAACCTTCCAAGCCCAACGCTCCTCCCCCATTTCTCTCAATCGCTTCTGAAACCTTATCTTGCTCTTAGCTTCCCTGCCCTCAAATGATGTCCATCCCATTTGACCTTGTATTCCTTGATTTGGTGTATCCCTGTGAGCCCCTAAGGCAAGCCTACCTATTCCACGTTGCTTAATTTCTAATCTTGCTTGAACTTCTGATCTCATGCACAATACCGCATTGCCGAACTTCAGACCAGAAACCATGACCCCTTTCCATACTCCTCTCACAACATCATACCTATTGTACTTCAACAGTGCCCAATTTTTTATCACTGCTGCATTTCTGTTACCTTTAGCCGTCACGTATATTTCGTGTTCCCTTAGGTACTCTGTCCCATCCCTTATCGACACGCCCAGATATTTGTATTTATCTTTTATTTCTAGCATGACCTCCTGCATTCTAGGCTCACTACCTTCATTATCATTCAAAATCTTGACTGCTGAATTTTCCTCTCTAAATTTGAAATCTAAGCTATCTCCCTCATTACTGCAGATGTCCATCAATCTCTGCAAATCTTCCTTGTTGCCGACCATTAGCACTATATCATCTGCTCACATCAATGCTGGTAGTGCCTGATCAATGAGATTTTCTTGATTGATGAAAGCGAGGTTGAAGCCAAGTCCACTTACCTCTAATTTATCCTCTAATCCTTATAGGTACATCATGAATAACGGGGGTGGCTGAAGACATCCTTGCCTAAGCCTTCGTTTTACCTCTGTGGGCTTGGACACCTGTTTTTCCCCCTTCATAACTACCTTGTTACCTGTATCGATATCAATTAAAAGCTTAGTGGCTCCATCTTCCACACCTTGTTAGTCCAGTATTCCCCACAAGTCCTTTTGAAGAACGCTATTATACGCTGCCTTGATATTAAAAAATGCTTGCCATGGAAGCTGTGTTCTTTTTCTGCTATTTCGATGTACTGTGTCAGCGAGAACAGTTTGTCTTCTAATCTCATGTGCTTACAAAATCCATTCTGCAGTTCCCCCAGCACCCCAACATCCTCTATCCATGCCTGCAGTCTTTCCTTTAAAATCTGCATCGCCAGCCTGTACACCACTGATGTCACTGTTATAGGACGGTAGTAGTTTATGTCAGCTTTTACACCTTTTCCTTTATAGATAATGATCATCCTGCTAAGTTTCCATTGATCGGAGACTTCAATATCGATTATTCTTTTGCTCACTGCCTCTCTCAAAGTCTGCTTAGACTTTGGACCCAATGTCTTTATCGGTATAATTGGAATGCCATCTGTGACTGTTGATGTATAAGCTCTAAGCCAAAAGGGAGGAACGGCGGTATAGGGGTAGCTCCTTTCTATGCCTAGAATACCTCGCATGCCTAAGCAAATACTCGGCTAGAGGGAACTCGTCTTGAGTTGAACCTGCAATTACAAGTCTAGACACTTACTTGGAAATTACTTCTACCACCTTGTCCTAAAGTGATTCCACACAGAACACTCTGCAAGGCCATGTGCATGGTTGCCATCTTGGTTCTTTTCGTGTGCCCCAATAAAAAAGGCAGCAGTGGCTTCCATGGACGAGACTTATGCCGCCAACTTTAGCACCATTTTTTAAAAAGCTGCGTTAAGCGCAGGGTTTCGATTGTTAAACATTCGGGAATCTCATGTGTTGTCAGAAACTGCTGGAGCTTGTGCTGCAAAACATTCATACTGGGCTCGGCAACGTACATGCAGTCCACAGATTTGACCAAATAAACAGTAAAAAAATTATCCACATAGCAGGAGATTATATAGCACTGAAACCTAGCAATCTGTTATCATTGTTCCTTTAAATACTGGTCAAATGCAGGGCTCTAAGAATTTATACAGTGCTCAATTCAGTACTAATACCCTGCCGTTACATATACACCTTTATGGCCTAGCCAAGAAAGGTAGACTCAAGTAACAGCGTGAGAAACACGTGAGAATGCTCCGTGGCAATCGACTCATCTCAAACAAGGTGGATGATGTATACTCCCAGTAAACATCTCATGTGAAGAGTGTAGGTTTCACTCAAGATGTGTTGTTGCTGGTAGCTGAGAGTTTGCTTACTTATGTGATGGATCCTAGTTGTGAAGATGAGTGGCTGACCACATTGAAGGCTCAAGAAAGGAATAAGGCAACTGTGTACATTGCATGTACAGTGTCTCACGCAGACTCAAGGAGGTAGGGAGAAAGTGTTGAAGTAGAGGCAGTGTACTTTCTTGCCTGTGCAAATACACCTCTTGAATGAACTAAAAAGGCTGCAGCTCTCATCACAGGCAGAGGTATGTCACCTGTCTAAACACATGGTGAACACAATCCCTTTAACAAAGAAAAATGAGCCCCTAAAGTTTTCTTTTGGTCATTTATAGCTAGGGTATCGTTCCTGTAGACTTAATGCCTTTAGGTAGTGTAAGATGGCTTATTGTCAGCTCCTAACACGTAGAAAGATCACATGCTGCGAACCGTGCAAGCTAACACTCCGAGGTTTACGGGCTCGGAAACACTCAATAATGTCGACAAGACGACAGCCGCCGTTTTAGCTAATTGATAAGAGCATCAAATGCATTAGCCGAAGGTTGTAGGTTCAGTCTTTGCTGGTGGAAAGTTGTGTGTTTGTCCACCATAATTTCTGATCAATTTTATGGTAATTGCTGTACTATAGTCAAAAAGCTACTTATAACGTCTCCTATATTTTTCATATGCTCATCGTTTTCATTGAAGGACTCTATATACTTATGCGCTGCTTTGTTATAGATTTCAATTGGAAGATGGTGCTGCGGCTTTGTATCCTTTGTTTCAGCAATCTTCATTTCATCGGAGCAGCCATTGCAGGCGAGGTATCTTGTGGAATAAATATGTGGGGGCGTGGTTGTTGTATACTAAGTATCAACAAGTGATATATCCTGGAACACACTTAAAAAACTGTACAGTGCTTGTAATACCATTACTTGCTGAACATACCTTTGGTTTTTGTTTAAATAACCCACTGCCTTTTACGTCATACGTTTGTGTTCGCTTTCACAACCCTTGTAAGTGCGCTCTTAGCAGACTTCTTTATTTGAAGAGAAGGTAGACTTGCATGGGAGCACAAAGGTTTATGTCCTTGCTTTAGCTGCGTATTTTTATGGGTCATGCATACTTACATCTCAGAGGCAATTATCGCTGCACCCAGAAAGCCTTCATTGAAGAAAGTTGTCTGTGCGGTGACCACGTCCATGCAGTTTTGTGTTCATGTAGCCAGCTATGTTCGTATGAAAAGCACGTTACGTCCCACCTTACTTGTTTAGCGCCCTCTGAAACCGAAATTGTGACTTAACACTGGAAAACCTTTTTCTAGGTAACTAACTGTTCCATCCACGATGAGTGTGTCATTAACTACCTATTGGAACAGAAGAAACACTATGCGAATGTTTTGTATGAGTGCTCAGGCTGTGTCAATGAAAGATAATTGAGCTTTTGAATGCTCCTTTTGTTTTGTGACATGCAGGAGGGTCAGTGGCTCAGACAGGAACCTTACTTAATTTAATGATGCATTCTTTGAGCACCATAGCAGTCTATAAACATCAGTTTAAAGGTTTCTCGGAATGCTTCCGTGGGTTGATGGGTTAGGCCCATTTTGGAAGACAGTGTGTTTCTTGCACTTAGTCCAGGTCAAAGGGTCAGAGAGATAGTAGTGGTGGAGGAGATTGCAAGGTCAAATGACGCCTGTGTAAGCATGCTATCGTTGCACCTTTGAGAGAAAGAGCATTCCCTTTTTGTGGAATTTAGAGATGCGAGCAGTTAGGCAGCATCTTTTTTTGTTTTACTTATCCTGATATTTTTATTTTCGTGCATGGTTTGATGCTTTTATTTCTTGTATTTTTTTTATACAGCTTACCCTTGCTGTAATTAGATGGACAGTTGAACAGAAACATTTTCGTGTTGCAAGGGTTCCATTATTGGAAAATAACTCAGTACTTACTGATATACGCAAGAATGCATATCAACGGGGAACAAAATTGAGGACAGAACAGAAAAGGCATCACTCGCAACTAGCTTGATTCTTGAAAATCAGCGAACTATATAAGCGTAGCAACCACGCGCGTGCAAATTTCCTCACATGCTAGTCAAAAAACATGCATCAAGATTTCACAACTAAAGAATGACGACAAAAAAGCCACTAAACAAAAAAGATTCTAAGAAACAAAAATTCCCCACCACGCAGAGCAACAGATGTAACACTAACAGTCGTATCTCCCTTCTTTTTAATGTAGAATTCTTCCTTAACTTCACGTGACAAACATTACTCTTTCTCAGGACGGGTACACTGGAATACCTAACCTCACATTTGCAGAAACCACAATGTGCTGGCAAATATGCCAAAAGTTTATTTTTCAAAGGAAGTTCTTGCTCCCTAATTCTGTTCTTTATAAACCGCCACGTTTGCCTGTACATTGTGGTTTCTGTAAGCGTGAGGCTAGGTTTTTCAATGTATCCTTCCTTTGAAGGGATAATGACACGTGAGTACGCAGAATTATGGAAGCATACTACATTAAAAAGAAGAGAAATACACATGTTAGTATTACATCTGCTGATCTGTGGTGGGAAATTCCATTCTTCAGATTCCTTTTTTCGTTTAGTGGCTTTTTGTCATAATTCTTTTGTTGTCATTCTTATCGCATGTTTTTTGACTACCATGTGAGGCAATGTGCGTGCGCAAAATTGCTATGCCTATATATTTCGCTGATTTTCCAAAAATAAAATTAGTTGAGAGTGACGCCCTTTCAGTTCTGTCCTCAGTGTTCTTCCCCAATGGTATCGATCATTTTAGATTTAAATAAGCATGTACCAACTTGCCCAACAAAATGATTTATTAAGGTGGCGGTGCCATTCCGACAGCACCCGCTGTGCATTTTATTCACTGTTTGCTGACGTTCTACGCTCAGCCTATTGATGTGAATTGTATTGCATTAGAAAGCTTATATTCTCTACTTTCTAATGACCGCTAGAATCGTCACGTAGTCAGAAGCGGTTTTCATAGCTCTCAAAACGGTGCAAGCAAATACCAATGCTTTTGCTGTACGAGCCTCCGTTTCACCGGAAGTGTGGCAAAACTGTTCAACATAACCACATGAAATTTGCTGAGTCTCTTCATAAAGCAATATGCAAGGTTTATATAAAAAATGTAGCCAGTAAAGCAATCAAAACGTCATGCAGGCTTGAATCGAAACGAGCAGACTAATGTGGGTTTATGAGTGAATAACTTTTATTTGTGTAAAACAACAATAATGAACGGGTTTGCAGGCTACAATGTACGTAATGTCTATGCGAAGTTATTTCGCGTTCTGATGAATAGCTCATGAATAATAACTGCTTTAATTCACAAATTTATGAATCCACTTGTTCGGGCATTACCGACGAGGTGGAAAAAGTGTCCAAGATGAAAATCTGAAATTTTTAATATTGAAACAGCCAGCCTTTTTATGCAGGGAAAAGTGTCAGAAATTAACTAGAAATATCTACGACAGAGTGAAATTAGCTCATTTTTCATCTTGCCAGGTTTCTGCTTATTTACATTTTTTATTTCTAATTCACAATTATTGCACATTAGCGGGCATATGTCATCTTTTGTAACTACCAGTGCTCACTAACTTTGCGTAGCAGCACTTCACTCAAAAGATTTTCAAAAAATAATAATTTTTGCAAACATTTTTGGTGTTGGCGTCATCTGTGAAAAGAACCATGAAGTTGTCTTGTGTAGGTTCTGACGTTTGTTAAAGGTGAAGCCGCTAAACATGACTATGCCACCGAAAGACGTATGGGTTATTTCTAAAGATTTCAGACTTCAGTGCACAGCCCAGTAGTTAAATTTAGTTGCTACGTCTACAATCACAATGTAACCCCAAGAGGCTGCTGAAAATAAAAGAAAATGACGGAGTGACAGAAAGAACGAAGGGAACAAAGCGTGGCACATTCCTGACCAAGTGGTTTGGCTATTGTGCCGAGGATTTCAGGACCTGCTTGGCTCTAAGTCTTTGTAGTCAAAGGACTGCAGAAGCGTTTCCGAAGTACACAGAGAACTTAGACCTTCCTTCTATTTTTGAAACTCGTAGGACATAACCTGGTGGTCTTTCCTTCGCGGTGAGGTGAGGAATGTTTGGCAGTTTGTGTTCCACGTGACACTGGTTAAAGGGTAGTATAACATTGAGATTTTTTCGAGAGACTAGTCTGCACATGTGGAGGGGTGGCGACATGACGCGCGTCACGTTTTTTTTTCTTGGGAGAGGAGGGGAGGTCACAAGGCCAAGCAGCCTCTATAAACGTTGCACAGAGTGGCGACAGTTGCTAACTGAGAGGTAGCTTGAATCGAGTGCAAATTATTAATTAAAAAGACTGAGTCCCCGAGATCCTTTTACCAGTGCGTGGCGCATAACCTCAGAGGCTACGCATCCCCACTTTCGATTTCGGTGACCTCAATAGAGGCACTTTTTAGACTTGAAAAGGGCCCATTGACAAGCTTGTGGATAGTTTGCGGGCAAGTTGGTGGAAAACAAACTTGCATGTGCGCAGTTACTATATTATAAACTGTGAGGTAATGAGCCATATTTCTCTGACTACAGCAAAAAGTGCGGATGGCTGCGTGAGCTCTATAGCGTTCTCAGATACTCGCAGTAAAACAAACGTCAAAAGTCTTGACGCCTTTTGAAGTGTGAAACAATTATACAGTATGCCATCTCCTTGACAAAAATGTGTTGGCTAGCGTAATACTTAATCTCAAACTACGGTAACACATGCATTTTAAATGCTCGTTGTGTTCTCGAAGGTCATTGATGTGACGCCATTTGCTTGTTGTAGTGGGAAGTGGCCGGACTAGCAGAGAGGTAGCAGGAATAAAGCTTGAATTGCACGAAATAAACAAGATGGTCACCATTTCCCTTTAGCAAAGCTAAGCTTTGGCAAGTTATCTGTTTGCTCATATAGGTCATGTTATATCTTACATTCTAGGCACCATGCCTTCACTAAGCATAGCGGGACATAAGAGTTTTACTCCCAGCATCTGCCACCATAGACACCTAGAAAACGAGACGTTCGCAGAAAACGCAGACGTGGTATGCTTATTTCTCTAATGAACTTCTTCGAGTACTCACTGGTTGAAGCCACAAAGTATGAGCCGCTTATTCCCCTGCACCTGCTAATGACAAATGCAATACCCTGACTGGTTTTGCAGCTTCCACTCGCAAAGCCAAGGGTCCCAATCAGCCAGCGCGCTGTCCAGACACTCAAGATGGTAAAAACACAAAGGCGATGGCAATTTCAAGTTGGAAACAAAAGAATTGGAACCTTGAAAAAAAAAGACTCTGCGTGGGTTTTCACGATAACCACTTCACATGCTAGTGATAATGTACTCACGTAGGTGAGCACTAATGAAGCAATCGTTACGTATGACCACTTCGTATACCACACCACTGTGCTGCTGTTCTAAAACTAGAATGAAAAATATCTGCAGTACCATGTGCACAAACTGATCAGATTTTGACAGGTCTACCATCGCACTCGTGAAAGCCCAGTAAGTGCGCAGGTGGGGTGTGAAATGCCTGTCCCTAAAATACTCCCAAGATTCCATACGCGTTTGTCTTAGAGGATTTGAACGCAATAGCAGCCACATTTTTCTGCTTTTCGGTCGACTGTATTAAATCGCCAAAAATTTTCTGCATCTTATGCGTTTTGTCAGTTTCTCGGGGATCTTCCAAATTTTGACCAAGCAGCGAAGTCACTTGATGGCGTCATGATTTCAAAAATTTTGGTGATTTATGATGCCAACCAATGATTTTATTTAGCACTTGTGTAGACAGTGACAGGCACTTTTCGCGCTTGATAAGGCCTTTAAACTTTTCCGACACTGATTTATATATGGGGTTTAACGTCCCAAAAGCACCATATGATTATGAGAGACGCTGTAGTGGAGGGCTCCGGAAATTTCGACCACCTGGGGTTCTTTAACGGGCAGCCAAGTCTGAGCTTATGGGCCTAAAACATTTTCGCCTCCTTCGCACATGCAGCCGCCGCAGCCGGGATATTTTCCTGACCCTGTGTACCATGATGTTTGTTTTGTAGAAGCGCGTGAATGTTATTACCTTTTCACACTGAATTGAATGATGCCTAAGGAATATCAAATAAATACCCACTTTTTGGATTAGAAATCTGCGTAAATATGATATCATTAGATTTGTTGTTCAAAGTTCAGCGAGTACAATTTGCATCTCTCCTGCAAAAAATAATTGCAGTGCAAGCGGAATTCAATTTTTAGCTGGAAGAATTGACTCTCATACGTTTCACTAAATCTGAGCACTGCATTCGTGTATGTTAGTGTGAGACCGCCCTTTGAGTATAAAAGTTGCGATGCTTGACCTCATCTTTCCCTCTGTCGCAATACGACGCTTGCACCACATCATGATCATTGTCACCCTGATCCCCAGAAAGAAAAAGAAAATGACAACTGATAAATCGTTTTAGCGATGCATGAGGCTAGTAATGTTTTGACTGGCAAACTTCTTCCACCGTTCATGTCCATGAAATCACCTATTTTTCGCTCACTGCAAAGCATGACAAAGGGGGTCTGTGTAATGATAGCCAGAAAGTAGCAAAAGATAGTTTTCCGGGTAGCTTCTGTTTGTAGCGACGTAAGTATCAAGCGGACCATGCGCGACACCCGCAGTATATGTGCAGAGGGGTCCACTGTTAAAGGGATCGCCTTAGCGCGTGTCATCTGCTCTGGTGTTTTTTACATACTCCCACATCTAGTGACCACATGATCAAGTAAAAGAGGTGATATTTAACATCCCATGAAACGGGTTTGCGAATCTCACCAGCTATCGCTCGTGTCTCTCAACTCACTACCATCCCCATGTAGGGCACCTAAAACGAATATGAATAGCACCAACAGTGAATAATGCTACCGGCTGGGAGTAAAGCACCCAAAAGGAGCCATCTTAACACTTCTGTTGAAAGAAGAGTGCACGATGAAAAGCAGAGGTGGAGAAACAGAAGTACAAAGACAGGAAGCTTACATATGCCGCAGAAAGGTCTGATATTATGCTCATCAAGGTGCTGCAACACAAAGACTGCTGTGCAGCTGCGGCATGCTATCTGTGTTTCAAAAGTACAGGCAGATCATCAGAAACACTGAAAGTGAATGGTTTATCGGAACAGAAGCTGCGCCCAATTAAAATTTTGATGCTTTCGTCTTTTGTTCCTGTTTTTGTTGAGTGTGCTTTAAGCTCGGACAGAGGCATTATAGAGTAATGCATATTAGAGAACTTTGCGTTTCAGAGAGACGGTACGTTGTAAACAAAACATCGTAAAATGCAGGTATTCTGTTGCTTTGCACGAGGCAGAATGTTGCTTAGATAATGTACACCAGTATAATAGAGGCTAGGCTATAACGTGAGCTGTTCATGCTTTGTTGTGAATTTGCAGCTTAACATAACATTCAAGGGAATGCCTCTGCGAAGAAACTGATACAGTGTCTTCATGACGAGTAAGTACATGAACATTTAATTTTATACGACAAAGTGTAGAGCGAAAAACTAAGCTTGTCCTGTTCTAAAATTTTGGGAAATTTCAATTAAGGCATATGCATGAAATTCGGTCAAGCTGACAGAGTCAGCAGCACTCATTGAACTAACTAGAAACAAAAAATTTGGTAGTCAGCTGTGTCACTTCTCGAATGAACACAGGTGGTGTAGCCAAATAGAAGAGTCCCATAGATAATTTCCAAGAAAACAGTTCACTGGCAATAGCGTAATGATGCGATGGTGGATTATTGGTTGTCAACGCATGGCATGAATGCTGACTAGCAATGTTTATTTTGCCTCCGGAGGGAATTATGTGCGCAAAAATGGGAACATTTTTAAACAGTTACCTCCTTAACAGAAAGCATATTGTTTACTTATCGGGCTCTTTTCTTCTACAAAAACAATAAATCAAGGAATTCCTCAAGCGTCATTACTGGGTCCATTACTTTTTTCACTTTACATTGATGACCTTCCTGACATTATACACATGGCTCACTGCGTTTTACATGCTGATGATACTACCGTTTCTATTGTTGATAGATGTATTGAAACGTCACTTATAAATTAAATGCTGTACTTTGTAGTGTGTCAAAATGGTGTTAGGGAAATTTCTTAAATATTAATCCAAATAAATCTAAGTTTATAGTTTTTAGATCAGCCCAACGCAAGTTAACTTCCTCGCCACAGCTCACAGTTGACTCTCATTTGATTAATATCAGAGACAGTGAATCTTTTCTTGGCGTTCACCTCGACGCTAACATTAACTTCGCTCTCCATATTGCTCTTATTAGAAAAACAGCAGCAGTTCGGCATTCGCGCATTACTCAAAGCTCGCTCATATTTTTCTTATAAAGTACTCCTTTCACTTTACTTCGCATTTATTCATTCTCATATCACTTATGGCATCGCATCATGGGGGAATACTGACCAGTGTCACCTTTCATCCGTACAACATCTACAAAATTGAGCTATTCGCGCTATTTTTAACTGTTCTTGCGACAGAAGCGCCGCTCCCCTTCTTCAATGCAATAAAATCTTACGGAGTTTACGGAGTTTACTGTTAAGTATCTATTCAGGTTTATTCTAATTATGTTTCTGCATAAACAAATAAGAAATCAACTTTCTGCTAATTTCCTTG
Source organism: Rhipicephalus microplus (assembly GCF_043290135.1). Lineage (NCBI taxonomy): Eukaryota > Metazoa > Arthropoda > Arachnida > Ixodida > Ixodidae > Rhipicephalus > Rhipicephalus microplus. The sequence continues at coordinate 421,749,394 of NC_134710.1, read as the reverse complement.
ATTCTAAGATGTAAGTTATTACTAATAAAACCAGGTTTGCGGCTAATAACTTTTTACGTCCTAAGGTTCGTACTAACTGTGGTAAATTATCTTCTCTCTTCTGTACCATCACCATATGGAATAATTTGCTCACTTCGCTAAAATGCAAAGTTGCCTTAATTTCATTTAAAAACTCAATTAAAGAGTACCTGTTGAATAGTCGATCTATCTTCTTTGTGTTTTTCTGCTGTATTATTTGTTTTTTATTTCCACGCCTTTTTGTTTTCATTCTGCTCTGTATATTTTTGTTTCTAGGATTCTAACAGCTGCTTGTGCTTTTGTTATTTGTATTCATCACCGCGGGTCCCGTTGCAGTCGTGTACTTTGGAACCCTCCTCTGTATATTTCACTCCCTGTAACATCCTTTTATGACATAGTAATAAACTGATTGATTGATCGATTAATTGATTAAGCAACTCCCTAAATAGTATTTCGTTTGAATAAACAATTTTTTCTGGAAATTTTGAACATAGGCCAAATTAACATGGGAAAAAAACTCTGCTCTTTATTGATCATATTATGTACTTCGACTTTACACTACAAAATATTACAAATCAACTCAGATATTTCACCTCATAGGTAAGTGGCATCCTCAATGTGCACTGGCACCAAACGTGTGGGGGTCACCGAATTAACTGATGGCCTCGTACGTGTCTACTCATCCGGATGGAGGCCGTGATTGTTCTTGCACGCTTGCTGGTCACGACGGTCTAACCACGACTCGAAAAGCTTTCTCTTTCCTCTCTTTTGTTCCCGAGCCAGCGTCATCGAATTACGGAAGTCGAAGGCGTGCCGCAGTTTCAAGCAGTGTTCGATGAGTTTTGTCTGAGAATGCGTGGCTTTTGTGATGTCCCTTTTGTCTTCATTGAAACTCGTTGACCACTTCCTGCCAGTTTTGCCAATATAAGTGGTATCACAGCTACCACAGAGGAACTTGTAAACAACCCTGTTTTGTTCATTCGCAGGCGTGCTGTTTTTTGGCTTATAAAGCACGTTTACCAAGGTACAATGAGGCTTGAAAATTGCTTTAATTCTCAGTGGACGAAGTGCTATTTAATCAGAGTTTGAAAAACCTTCATCGTAAGGTACAGAAAAAATGGGTTTTTTGTTTTCTCGTGGCAGACCCCTTGTTCCCTTTTGCAGGTGTTTCTGGGTGTCGTTTATAAACCTGCTCAGACAAGAGCTTCGTTACAATTCACCAACAACGTTTTCGATCTATATGACTGCACGTGCTGATCAGTGATGTATGCGACACCACATGCATGAGTGAAATAGGCAGCAAGCGACCGATAGGGCTTAAAGAACACAAAGGAGACATTGCAAAAGCCTCCCATGCCACGCATTATAACACAAAACTTGTCGAACATTGCTCAACGATGGGGCATGCCTTCGACTTCAGTAATAAGACAACGCGAGCTCGGGAACAAAAGTGTGGCAAGAGAAATCTTCTCGAGTCATGATTCATTAGTGTGACAAGTTGGTGCGTGAAGACAACCGCGGCCGCATACTAAGCGACATACGAGACAAGCAGCGAACTGTGTAACCTCAGCTCATTTGGAGCCAGGGCATACTCAGGATGCCAGCTGCATATTTGGCGAAATGTCTGTGTAGTTTTGGTATACTTTGCTTTGTTAAGTATAAGTCCGAGTCCATAATTTAATTATGAACTGGCCTGCCTTTCGATACATTTTTACATCTGCTCCTTAGTTTTAACTCTGCAGCATTTTGTGGTGTACCAAGAAACATGCTAATAAGTTTACTTTGATGTTTTGGGTGAAATTCTTTCATTTTGTTTCAGGTACATATGCACGTACCGGAAAAAGAAAATCAGCAGCAGAAATCCATCTTACTTTTCCACCAATGCAGCTAAAAAGGAGTGATAGAAAGGAATACTACTCTGTGAGTGCCATCTGTTTGGTAAGCACCATCTTAAATGGCAATTTTAAACTACCAACAGTTTTCTTTGTGCATCATTATAATAATTAACTCAGCGAACATTGCCAAACTGAAAATAACTAGGTAGATCGAATATATTTGAGGTGAAGAACTAAAATAAGACCGTAAATAAGCTCGAAATGTTGATTCTTTGTAATCATTATAGAGTAAGAAGCCAATCATTCAGCTCAATAAAGCTTCACAAATTTTAACTCGGCACTATTTAAGTTTCTTCGCTGCAGTATTTTCTCACTGCGAAACTGCTACATAGGTTTCTGTCAGTCCTGGCACAGCTTTCATTGGATGTTGCAGAGAGATTTTGACAGCCGATTCTCTGCATTCTTCAGAAAAGTATTCCCATTTAATTATTTTGTTTGCTTGATAAGCTACTAGTATGGGTCTAATCACTTCCTCTTCATAATGCACGCCCTCTTTGCCAACCGATTGCCTCGCATCATGGCTTTTTGCATGGTCGTCCCAGCCATCACCCTGCAATGGCTGTTTGTTGACATTGTCGACAGTGTACCTCTCTTGGACGTACCCTGACTTGGCGAGCTTGTTCACTCAAGTCGAACCACTTTAGCAAAGTCTTGAGCAAAGACTGACAACTTGAACATGCTGCTCGGTTTGCATATGTGAACTCCACTGGGCATGTGAATTGTTGTGGCAGTATGGCTGTTAGTTGCTTTTCTGATGGTAATGAAGGTTCGTGTCAATTTGTCGTTTTACCCTTGATTGCATTTCCTGTGCCTGCTGCTGTTCCTGTGCCCACAAGTATGATTGTATGTGTATCCTCAGTTGACATTTATGGTGTTACATTTTTATGGGAAATAGGGTACTCGATCATAATACTCGTTCTAAATACCTTCGAAAAATCAACTTCTTTCCTAACGACTTCAGCAGACAAGTGAGAGCACTTTGCCACTTTTCGAAATATGCGCATAACCACTCGCTACAAAGTATCAACTTGGAAGCTGCAATTACTGCAAATCCAAAAAAGTTGAAATGCTAAAATTACTGGCACACACCACACAAGAAATGCATAAATGAGAAATACTAGACAGTTATGCAGAGTAGTGCATAACAGTCTAAAGATAACTTGAGCTCACCTCTAGATACCATTTAATAAAATCTTGACTGAATGAACACGAATAATTGTGTCAAGGCAGTTTAATCATCGAATGGACAAAAAAACAATAACTTCATAATGAACTGAACAGAAAATAGTTGCATGCCTCGTGCATTCGTTTCGTGATCAATATTTCTCGCTTGGTTGTGGCTGGGAGGGCACTGTTTTGCGCTAATTACACTGAGCAGCTGCTTCATTATTTGCGTTTCGCTTTTTCTGACGGGGTGTCAGCTACCACAACTTTCGAGGGCTTATTTTTCATGTAATCAATCGGCCACTTTTAATGAACCACGTTTCACTGAATGCGTGTCAGGCAGTATTCATTAAGTTCAGTTGCTTTCAAACTGATAAGCTTTTTTTTGAAGGACGACATGTTTTGGTACACAGATATAGGTAGGTTTTTCTATTTTCCTAAAAACAGGTTCGTGTTTTGAACGTTTTAAGCTCCGTCAAAACAAGCTGTGCTTGAGTGGGATGTGCCAGTTTTCAGTGCTTCTATATTGTCACTGTTCATGAAATCATGACATAGACAGTCAACAGCAGTAGCAACCATCATTGTATACAATGCATGCATCACTGTTGGAAAATTACCGACAAGGCAATGGCTCTCTATGGTATTCGTGTCCTCCTATATATTTAACACACAGCAGTTTCGTCAGTGTCTTATTCCATGCATATTCACTTTCCAACTTGTATTGTAAGTACTATAGATAAAAGCTTTTTCATCAAATGTTCGCTAAAATTGTATAAACAAGTTGTGTTTTCATTTTGCACCTGTATTTATTTTTTTGCGACCCAGCCGTAGACATAGTATGAATGAAACTTGCAACGTGCCTTGTTTATAAATATTACTGAATGCCTAAAATGTGTTTTGTAACACTCACATTCATGTCTTGCTCTGTGACAATGACAATTAAATAAGAAGTAAGTAATCTTCAGAAATAAATGTCTTCTTCTTTTCTTTCATATAGCATTCAGTCACTTCGGCATGTTTTTTTCTGCATTAGCTGTGTGACTGCATGTCTTCATGGTTGCTGCATTTCTGCAAATAAAAACACTGCACCCTTAACGCATGTTCACATATTGTGGTGATTGCTCAGACAGAACAAAACCACAATTTTCAATGCTCTAAAAATGCAGTGTGTATATCACGTGTGTTGGAAGCTTTGCTATTTGAAATGTGTGTCTTTGGTCTTACGGACATGCAAAATGTGTGTTTTGACGTTTTTGTAGCTTGGCTGTTCCAACGCCACTTGTTTATGCATGCACGAATGCGTTGAAAAAGAGTTGTTAGGATACAGTTTTTGTCCACGGACCATAAAAATGCTATTTTCACGCCATACCAGAGCTCTTTTTCTAGCCTGAAGCTTCGGGGCGATTCTCATAACGAGTCAACATGCCTTTTATTAATACCGCACACACAGTAGTATATATTTCCTGCGCACGTCGCTTGAAAGTCAACACGTCACACAGCAATGTTGACATCACGTTGCTGCTATGCTGCCATCACGTGCTGGTATGTTGACATCACGTCGCTGGCATGTCTACATTACGTTGCTGGAAAGCTGCAAAAACATTGCCGTGATGTTGATAATGTAAACTTGGACGTTGCCATATCACCTTGAATGTTACAAGCAATGTCTCAGGTCATCAAAAGAGAGGACTTTAAGCGCTTTTAGGCAACGTTGATGACTAACATCTTGGCGTATTCGCTCATTGTTGGGATAACGTTCTGCGTTACTTGGGTTAGAATTGGAGGAGTAATACGAATTTCTACAGTTTTAACATTGTTGCTTCTGCAAAAACTTGTTATGCTAAAAATTTATACTTGTTTGGAGTGCAGTTAATATATCATTTTAACACCACTCTCTAAAAAACTTGTTGGTGTTGATATTGTGGTGGTGGTATTATAGTGATACGTAAACCGTGTGGCATATGTATAATTCACACGGGAATATTAGCATGCACTGAGTAGATGACTGTAGGTTAATTGTAATTGATTGATATTTGGGGTTTAACGTCCCAAAACCACCATATGAATATGAGAGACGCCGTAGTGGAGGGCTCCGGAAATTTCGACCACCTAGGGTTTGTAGGTTAATTGTACGCGTTGCATGTAAACAGTGAAGGGTGAATGGACATGCAGATGCTCCAAGAGCAATTTTGGATGCACACAGACATAGAGTTTGCAAGTAAAGTGAGCTGTTCTATCTCGATGTGATAAGCTCTATTACGAGGGTTGTCTTCCGGATGCGGGCAGTTTAGCAAAGATTGGGAAACAATGCAGGTAAGCCAAACTATATTAAAATAGCACTGCAAAAAAGCATGATATTATGCTTTCTATAATGCAGCAATGCTTCAGTAAGCTGCATTGGCCAAGACGACTTGGTGTTTGTTTGTCAATGGCCTAGCCTGCTCTCCAGGGCAACACAAACTTCTAAATGAAACCAAGTTTCGTTGTACGTGTTCCCTGGCTTCAGTTTAATTGTGAGTGTTAACAATAAGTGTCAAGGACACTAAATATTATTGACACCAAGGTTAGAAAAGTTAAATATTAGTTAACGTGCTCATGAGTCAACTTACTGAAAGTGATTGAGCGACAAGTCTGAAAGCAACAGGCTGAGAAATATTTTGGTGAGTTTCAGTACAAATGAGCCTGCTTGAGCAAACTAATAAGAAGTCTCAGTTCGAGTGCACTCGGTTGAAGAAAATTCTTAGTCCAAGCCGCAATAAAAATATATTTGTCGAGTCCACCAGAACACATCCGACCAGAACACACTGCACTGGGTCAACTTTAACACCAGAACACATCCCATTAGAACACACCAGAATAGGTCAGTGTTGCCACCAGAACACAGAACACCAGGATTGATGTATACATTACAACACACCAGTGTGTTTTGGTGTATCCCCTAGATCACCCTAGAACATACCAGCCACACTCTGGTGGGATTTTAAACTGGGATGTGGCAATCGAATGGTGACTTCCGCAGCCATCTAGAGTAGTGAATAGAAGCCATTTTGTTTATCTCTAGTGGAAGTGCATGGTATGGCATAAAATTGACTGTATCCCCTTCGGGTGCAAAATATGAAGTACTGTGTAAAATTGCGTCATGTTCGCACTACATAATTTCAACGCACACGATATTGCATGTTTATAAAGAAAATGAGGCTGTATGTTGCTATTCGCTGCTTTAAGTAATCAATGTTTATTAAGGAGTATTTGTTTTGAAATTACTGCGAATAAATTTAGCACACAAAGAATAAATTATGAGACCAAAAATGTATAATCAGTTAGTTTCCCAGCTATATTACCTAGAGCAAACACAACCCTATCGGAAAAAAACGAATGGTGGGCATGGTGTAAACCACCACCCACCATTATAGTGGATTAATGTAGTGGGTGAATGGTGGGAAATGCCCACCATGGCGCATGGTGGGCATGGTGGGTGCTGCAGTGCCGGCAACGCTTGAGCGCGAAATGACGTCAGAATCACCGTGACGAGCTGCCACAAAAAATAAAAAAGAATTCTATAAAAACGGTACAAAAAAACACGTCCCGTAAAAAAAAAAACAAGGCGCCACGGAGGATCGAACATGCAACCTGCGGATTCCCATTCGAAGACACTAACCACTGCGCCATACCAACATTTTTTTTCTTTATTACTGCGCCATACCAATATGACGCTGATTGCATGTTAAATACTCAGCATACAAACTTACGGTTCAACTTAAGTTATGTTTGTCGTGTACACAACATAGACAAGATCTACACCTGCTACTAAAAATTGCACATTTATTAAACACTAGCAACTGTGGCCTGTAACGATTGCCACTGTGTTAATGGCACTAGTGCTATTTTTCTTTACAATTCACAACTTCAAGAAAAAAATAAAGTGGACAGGGGAGCAGCAACAGTTAACCGGCGGGGTCTGCCAAGTTTAATATCCGTTTCGCGCTCGTTGTAAAGGGCGCCATCTGCTCACGCTTTATGACGCCTCTAGGCTCATTCCATAGATACGCCCGCCTAATTTATTTGATTGAGTATTGGGATGCTTTTCGCGCAATGTAGAGGGCGGTCGTGCCAGCGCAATGCTGTAGCTTTTTTGCTGAAGCAACAATTACATAATGGCTTGGCCAAAACGAATGCAGTGTGCCGGAAACATTACGCTATCATATTGGTTCACCAAGCATACGAAATGCCACGTCTGAGTTCTTGTACAAAAGCTAGAGAAATGCCGGCGAGTGCGACCGGCGGCTGTCGGTGAGAAGACACGTTCTCTGGGAGTGCTTTAATCGTGTCGCATCGATGTTTGTTGCTTCTTGAGAGGACACCATGGTTGCGCTGTATTGTCATACTTAATCGTCTAAATCGTGTATTCTGAAACCCGGAAGCACGAATAAAACAATTGCACGGGCTCGGTCGGTAGGCCTAACCTTTGGTGGAAATCATGGTGGTAGAACATGTATTGTACAGATCCCAGCTTGGTACACTATATAAATTGCCTGCATTATAAGCCCACCCATCATCTGCTCACTGCTTCCCAGCATTATCGCGATGGTGGGCAGAGCTTCTCAGCTTGGTACACCACGTGGCCCACCATAGCAAGCAGCACCCATCATCTGCTTAGTGCTTCCCAGCATTATCGCAATGGTGGGAAGAGTTTCTCAGCTTGGTACACCATGTAGCCCACCATAATAAGCACCACCCACCATATGCTTAGGGCTTCCCAGCATTATCGCAATGGTGGGCAGAGTGTCCCATTATTGCCCACTATCTAGCCTCTGCTTTTTACCATCATTTCCACTTAACCCATCATCTGTACACCATACCACCCAGTATGTCCCGGCATAACCACCATATTTTCCACTACGTCCCACCATAGCCATCATAATTTCCACCATGCCCACTATTATTTCCACTACGCCCACATGTTTTCCAGTATCCACCATGGCAATTTTTCCGATAGGGAATCCCTTAACATTGGTCTTAGAACGCGACCTGTCAAACGATCGTCGAACATGGCAGTGTCTCCTGCAGAGTGATCCACTGCAGCAATTATAATGCAGATCAACAAAGTGAAATGACCACAATTTGTACTCTCAGGAAGCCTGTACAGACGTGCACACTGCATTTGAAGCCATTTGAAGAAACACGCGGTGCGTGACGCACCTCCGTACAACGCCACTCAATGAGATTTAGATATCAAAATTAGTTATCATAATAACAAATAATCAAAACATAAAATGTCGCTTACAACCCAGTTTCTCGACATCGCCGCGGTAGAAGCCTGTGTTCGTTGTTATCTTGCGCGACGTTGTGTTTGCGCCCGTACACTAACTTAATTCTAGCTGTTTACTTCAATAGGATTGGTGCGAAGTTTTTAATTAAGAAGACATTCACTATGGCTTTGACACCAACTTTATGAGCGATGTTGGCATACGCGGGATTATCTATTTTGAAACAAAAGAGGCAAAAATCTTGGAAACAAAAAAAACACGACAGTTCAGCCAGCTATGTGGACTACAATGTTGCCAGATTTGCGAAGCGTTCCCTATAAGTTACTTAAACATGGAGACGATGACATATTACATGACAGCTCCCGTTCATATTTCTATTTATAATTTATAACAACCTCGCGAAATATTCCCTTCATGCACAAATCTCATGATTTCTTCAATAATGCATCACATTCACATACCATAATTGCAGGGCACTCAGTATTACATTTCGAGAAAGAAAATGAAGTAATTGCTGCTTTCCCTGTTTTGTGTCAATTTCTGTCATTTATAATATTTAAAAAGGCATGAAGCCAAATACTTCCATTCTCTGCTTCCAGTTATGTTCTATTTTTACTTAAAAAAGAAAATTTTGGGTTTATTTGTTTGTGCAAATTGTCCTCTCTTTGATAAAAAAAAGTACTTTTAAATTCAGTTCTGGAACGCGGCACCTCGGACGACCCGTCTAACGTCCGCACACTGAAGTTCGAGGCATACGCGGAAAGTTCAATAGCGAATAATGAGCAATGTATCTGTGCTCTTTATTGGCCTAAAGTTCCAACAAGTACCATAAAAAAGTTGCATATATAATCGTAGCCACCACCACTAAGGAAGATATATCCCAAAATATTTAGGGAAAACCTGTCTGTGGCATTCGACACACCCCAGAGCATGGGACAACCTAAACGTTTCTTATTAACCGTATATATAAGTTTAACACCATGGACGTGGGGACAATTCGTGTTTTAGAAGCAGTGGAAAGTACACACACAAAAAAAAGCACTGAGCGAGTCGCTTGTGCCATCGGAGCCCTAAGCTAACAAGAATGAAGATAGCATCGTTGAACTCGGCAGGGAAGTCAGGAGAACGTTTGGGCATGTTGGCATGTTTATTTTGCTTCAGAAAGAATTAATCAACACGGGATAATAGAAAGACAGGATCGTGCAACGCCTAGACGACTCCGACAAGGCAAAGGGAGGGGTATAAAACGCTTCCTTAAAAAATTATGCTATGAAATGAGCAGAGCCGTAGCCAAAGGGTTACATAAGCCCCCCTATTTTTTTCTACAATATTGCATAGAGTGACACTCGATTGCGTATGCCTGCCCGGCCCCTACATCACATCAAAAAGGTGACCCCACCCCCTTCCCGTCCCTCGGAAAGAAACTTTATAGCGCTGCTGGAAATAACACGAAGTAAAATAACAACACCAGTTATAACTAATAGATGGTAATTTTAGCGCTACAGAAGTCGAACACAAGGGAGAGACAGATGAGAGAAAAACACTAACGAATATATTTGCAGAGGTGTCAAATAAATATAAAATGCATGATGCGGAGACGCAGCGAGCTAGCACATATCACGGCGACACCACTTAGCAGGCTAAGGGTCACGTATATTATCAAAAACCTAATTTCGTTATTATACAAATATTATTCAAGACAATGAATAATATAAATCTACCATAAATCTTACCACAAATCCGTTCACATTTTGGTACCAGCCAAAAAAGAAAGTGAAGATGAGCTCATTATCCACAGCAAAATTTACTATCGCGTGATTTAAAAATGCGTACGTCTACGCGTTTTTCAATTATTCTCGTATCAATACAAAAATACTTCGTCAGTTACACAAATTAAATAAAGTAAGGGAGCCTGTTGCGCAGCCCACACAATGTCAAAAGTACCATCAGTTATAAGGGACACACACGCATAACATTAAAGGGCCCTCACTGAAAGTCATTACAGAGTAAGTGAGATGAATGCATGACTAAAAGTGACATCTCTGATGTAAATCGTCGAAGTACGTATATCATATTCATGATGAAGTGTGAACGAAGTATATAATATTCGTCATATAATGGCAGAAAAACCCAGTGTTTTCGACAGTATTCACTTGCGTACATTAACAGATGCCCCTGAAATCTGATTCAAAAGCAATTGAGGCACTTTTTATTATATGGACAACCAATTTGGTCCACTGCGTTGGCTGATTGCGTGAGCACAACACTACAGAACCGTGCAAGTGATTGTAGATTGAACGAGCTTGTATGCTTACGTTCATTTGACTTTGACCGCGTCGTCACATATATCCCATGATATTGAATGTAGGCAGGTTTTATAAAACTAGTAATCTGCTAGATGGCAGACACTAAATTATCAATTGGAAAATAAGCAAATAATTGCCACTGTCATTTGATTAACTAAAGCATATCCAATTTTTCAGCTAGCTAGGACTCACGCGTTTTGTTTTTCAGCATTTCTCCTTTCGGTGACTGTCATTTGAAGCCACTAGACATGTGACAAACCAGTGGTGAAAATTTTGTTAGAACCAGCGTTCTTTATACAGTTCTTCAGGCAGTGCTTAACGAGTTTAAAATATACATTGCCCCCATGAAATGTTTGCTTATAATTGCCCATTCAACATATCCCATCTACCCATCAGAAAATGATGGAGCTGAAGCAAACTAGTAGCCTTAACGATAAGTATATGAGAATGCCTCATATGCCACTCGGTCCTCTATAACAGTGTCAAATTAGCTGTCGTAAAAACACGTATAATCTGCAGATTAATGCTCCAATGCAACATCTCTTAACAGTGTCGATTCGCCTGCTTAACGCCTCTTTACGACTTATCACTCAGTATGGCCTCTACGCCTTTCTGTGCACAAACCTACCTCTCTCTCCCTCACAAATTCGAATTTCGTCGATTATGTTCCAACGGGTTGGCGCTCATGGGAAATACACTCTGATGCTGCTGTTTTAACCCACCATGGGTGATCGGCCGCAAAACGCTCTGCCCAGTCGATGAGGTGCGTTCACCTTTTCGTCGTATTTGACGTGACGTGGAAAAATGTGAGAGTTCCCTACAGAAAACCAGCTGTTCTATTGTATGGTATGGCGAGTCGATCTGCACGCATTTGGTTTTTGCGGGGGCGGGGGGGGGTACAGTTGTAAAGGGCAAGCAACATTTTTATACAATGTTTTCGGACATCTTTCGAATAAAGGTGGTGGTGGAGGTAGTCTTCAGATGGTGAATAAGCCGCTTATTTCTGCAGCCCATGCGCTTGACCTGCACAACAAGAATATGACTTATTAGGACCACCTCATGCATACTTCAACTGAATAATGGTATAATAAAAAGCGCAAATACGCTGACTGAAAGACATCTAAGACAATAAGCGACACCACAGAGTTCCACTCAATAATATTGTATGAAACTATGAGTGACACATAAAGCGCAGGTTACAAAACCTCGGAGGCATTGCTCAATTTTGTTTCTTGTGTTTGCTTAAGCTGATAATTCATCCGACTTTATAGTTCTAGTAGCGGGGGTGCAAAAAGCAATGCACCTATTTTCCATCTGGCTGGCTAACATAGTTGCATATAGCATGCATGAAATAATGCACGCGCTCATCCAGTAAGACTTCATGGCATGTAGGCATAATTAAAAGTATGGTACCTGGAATATAATATTCTAGCTACTACAGTTGAACGCAAAGTTCTTCTAGCAGATTGATTTCGAAACTTCGTTCAAAAACTAACACGTACCTAAAATTGCAGAAATTACACATTGTGACTTTATCTAACGGCTACAAAAAGCTTAAATGAATATTGATTGTTTTAAAGCTTGCCCTTGAATTACAATTTAATCAAGAGAAAACAAAACCACCAGCGAACTCATTCACGTGATCCTGGGATCGGAGATTTTAGATATTGTACTTAGGAAGAACTTTGTTACTCGCATTATTGATGAACTCTGGTTGCAGCACGACTGTACGACAACATGGCGACCTCGTTTGTGACTGCAGCTCAGTGTGTACCATGTCTGATCCGCGTGATCCATCTACACCAAAGCACCAAAAACTGAACCTTCACAAAAACGAGCCTTTCCTTTTGCCGCACACTACGAGGTATAGATTAGCAAAGAGAAAGAAACCCTTGCGCAGCACGCCGCTCTTAGTAGGCCAGGGACAAATGTGACTTCGCTTTCTCGAGGGTCTGAAGATTGCGAAGCGTCGACATTGTCTTCTGCACCCATCACCCATCAGCAAACTCACACCCTGGGCCCGTTAGTCAAGTAGGCTCGCCAGGAACAGGCACAGAACCTATTGAGCATCACCGTTCTGCGCATGTGATTCTGAGAGTGGTCGCCGTGCCCGCTCTCAAAGAGAAGAGGTGCCAGGTTTGACTACAGCGCTTTTGTGAGGCTCCGAAGACGAAGACGGTGATCGTTCGAGATATGAAAGTAGCAGCGGTGAGTCATGAGAGGATGGCGACCGTATTGAAGAACGTTAGAGGAGTTCCTGGCATCCGACTTTTTTTAATTAAAAGGAGGAACGCTTCCGAGCTCCTCCACAACAAAAGGGGCTGTGGTAACATCACGACTTTATATGATAATGGCGTTCGTCATGGCGTTCATCATTACGCACGGCCTTACTTGGGTCGCTTTTGATGATCTGCTGTGACTTATGGATGGTCTCTTCGGTTTCAAAGGTGATGTGCTGCCAAGGTCAAAATAACTTTTCCGCAAATTGTGGTCGAACAGGATGCAAGCAGTCGTGAAACATTTCTTTATTGTAGCACGTGTTGTAGCCTTATGCAGGCGGCTGGCTCCTTGTCCATGTCAGGCTCTTCATGCTCTCTGAAGACCTCCATAGTCACGCTTAAGGCAAAAGGTAATTATTTTTCATTCTGGGTATGAAAGAGCAACTGAGGTGTTTGTAAAAAATGTGCTCTTCGGCAGTTTTATGAAATTGAAGGAAGCAGTTGCCCGGAACATTTCATGTTTTAGTGGCATATCCACAGGACTTGTGTCGCAACACCTAAGAAAAAGTGCAAGATCAAGTGTAGCGACCTCACTCAAACAATTAACACAAATGGCAGCCCCGTTTTTGAATCCTCTACATGTTCAGTGTGGCCAAAACAGTTCTTGATGAACGAACTGCGACTAGACGCCAGAATTAAGAACCGCTTCTTTGGTAGCCTCTGGTTTGGAGCCACCTCAATATGTCACTCCTTATGACCAAGTTTGTGGACAATATCAAACAGTGGGGTGAGATCGTGTGGAAGCATGCGGCAGGAGTGGTTAGATCGACAGTTTATGCCATCTGCTGTTGTGTGGACGCACCAGCTCGGGCTGCAGTGGGAAATATGATCCAGTTCAATAGATTGTCGGGCTGTCCGTGGTGCAACACCCATGCAGAGCATCTTGAGGGTATGTTGTGTTGTCTCCCAACTTGAGTTTGCTACTCGTAACTAGTACAAGTTTAGCGTACCAAACGAAGCATTTGCTCTTACATAAAATATATGTTTGTGCGAATATCGAGCACTTCAAATATTTGAATTGGCTCGGATTTCACTTGAAAATATTGAAAATTTCGATCAAAATACACAAATAGGTGTCTATGATTTCCTAGCTCTACATTAAGCTATATCAATTTCCTATCAAGAACAGACCCTGATGCTGCGTGCACAGTAAATTGTAAAATCTGTACCCAGTAGCAAATGTGTTTCCCAGGAACATTTAGCGAATGTATGGATTTATAGTCTGCCAAATGACAATCAAAAGTTGAATGTACACTATCCGAAATACTGCACAAGCGTGCACAGCTTTTTGTGCGTATGTGTAATAAAACTAGGTTGTGAAATATTGTTTGGTGAGCTTGCATTTCATATGCACGCGCGTACCTTTATTCTTTTCGCCACCTAATTCACTCAATAGCACAGGTGCTGCCAAGAAACTACCGCTCATTCAGTCTTGTTAAAATATTTGGCGAGTGTTAAATAAATATGGATTCAAACGTGACCTCAAAGTATTTGCACAGTCGCTTGGCATAGTCACGTAAATTCGAGATGAATCTTGTCTTAAATAGTATTTTTGGCACCAATCTACATGTAAAACATGCGCTAAGACCTTAACTGAAGATTGATAAAACACTAGTATTATGCTACCTAAACCTCAATTGTCTTGTTTCAAGTTTTCAGAACTGTACTCAAAAAGACAAGTATTTATCAGCTTTGTTGCCGTTTGGAGGATGTGCATGTTATAGAGAGATAATAAATTGAAAGGCAGGGAGGCTAACCAGAATTACAGCATCCGGTTTGCTGCCCTGCATTTCCCACCTGGTCCAATCTATTGATGCTGAATACACCTATGAACAGCAGAAAACAAAACACTAAAATAGAAAATGACTAAGTACTTTTCCACAATATTCTTGCACATTTATGGTGTGTAGCTTCTTCGATACTGAAATTTGTTGTTGCACTTCTTGTGTTTGCTGTAAAAAACTGAAGCATTTTTCCTGCATACTTCTGTCATGCCTAATGATTGCGAGTGTAACTAAGTGAATAAATACATAAATACATAGGAAAACACTCTGTGGCAGTAGTTACAATCTTGGTAATTATAATTAAAAGTGTGTTTGTGTTACCGTGTACTTCTATTATTTATAAAGGTGAATAAAATGCATGAATCATTACTGTACTACATTCAAAAATACTATGCAGGGTTAGATAGAAACCAGGGTATATATACCGGGACTAGTGCTCAATCTCGCATGCGAACAGTTTTCAATACGCCATTTTACATTTCACAGCAACCATGAGTATGACTATACATGTTGTATATACTACTTGATGTTTATTTTCCGGCGCCCAGCGGCACATGTTTTCCACATTTGGTGACCTCGTGAACTCCAAGGACATGAGCAGAGACATGACGTTTCTTGTGCAAGTCGGAGAGGCAGTAAGTGGAGTGAAAGGCCCATCAGCATTTAGGAGGCTAAAACAATTTGACGTACTTTCTGGGTACACTATGTACTACATGCAATGTGTACTACTTGGAGTGACAAGATGTTTCACAGACTGCTGGCTCGGTCCAACAAACAGTCAAGAACCATGCTACTTAGGTAGGCGTTAGTATAGGATTTTCGCGGGCTGTAGTCTATGTCTAGAAAACTGAAAATGCTCCGAAGAATTACTTACAAATGTACGCCGAAAGCAAACAATACAGTCAATAATTTTTGGGTTAGTGTCCTAAAATGCTGCAGAGTTAAAATGTCGCGTTTTTCCCAGTGAGGAGAGCTGGAAAGAAACTGCGTTCTTACCGTATGGCTCATAGATCAAAGTTCAACTTTTTCTCCCAACCTTTGAGAAGTATTAACTGAAGTAAGGGCCACGTCTTTGAGGCCAGATGCCTGAATTCTTGATGGTAACTAATGGATAGCACTGGATGAAAAAGAGTGTGATCAGCATTATATAGGAATAAATTTTGTTTGTAAGTCCTTACATGCTCGCATTGTTGATACTATGGTAAGCAGTCCAAACAAAATTAATGCCGAAAAGATTGTGTTTACTCATTATTTACTTTTTTGTCTGCCTCTTCTGTGAAAGGAAAAAACTTGCATATTGCCAACATAGCCATTTTATAAAAAAAGACAGGAAGCTTTTACATAATCTGCAAGCTTTTTCGCATACAAATTATGCTAATTTTGATTGCCTCTCCATTCGTCTATGACCTGATGTTCTTTTCTTTTAACATACTGATATAGCCTTGGGACAAAATTGCTTCAATGTCGACTATCTCTGTCGGTGCACCGTAATCGCACGTTGGCTGACTTGAAAAATTCGTTTATTGTGAAAGCTACCAGTTTGTACAATGAAAAGTGTCAGTGTTTAAGCAATAGAGATAGCTGCAATTTTTATATCTTAGCGGTACAGATAGTCATCATGCAGACATGTAAATGACACACGTAAAACAAATAGTAGGTTACTGTAAAAGGAGCTGTTTCATGTTAAACAGTATTTTATTTAAGCATGTAGCCCTTTTGAGAGGTCCACATGCCTTTAAAGCAATGCAAAAGCCCTCCTCCCTCTTAATTGGAGAGGATATATGGCACATAAACCTTCAGTGCTTGTAACATGTTGCGATTATTTATTGTGTATAAGTTTGAAAAACGCAAGAGCAATGCCTGAAGGTGAGCCCTGTTGTAGAAGGTTTCCTTGGAGGCCCATATTATACATTCTCTGTAATGTCTAGGATGATAAAGCACTGACGTAAATAATAATGAAGTTCAACACATTCTGAAGCACTAGTCTGCTTCAGTAAACCTTATATTTTCATTCGCTTAGTTGTATTTTTTAGGTTTCTTTGAAATTAGACTTATGCATGCCTTGTTGTAGTTTGCTACCAACAGTCATGGTTTCCTTCTTTAGGATAACCAACCACTGCTGCTGAAATTAATGAGCACCTGATGGGAATAAAGCCACCACGTTGCTTTACACGCTTTTCACTATCACTGAAGTAGCAATATTACTGGACGGCCAGTGAGTGGCTGGGCTGGTTGCTGCTTTATGCTGTACCTTGTTCTTTGGGCATGCTGCCAAAGCGTTACATAAACCCTTTCATGCTGCTGGTGTAAGGCATATTTATGGTTTTTAAAGAGACAATAAATGAAAGCCAGCTGCTACACGCAGGTATGCCAGTCAAAGTTTTATGTGCAGTAGTTCAGTAAAATAATGTTGATCAATATTTTTGAAGAATGCAAGAATATGTAAAGACATGATGTACATAAAGGTTTTGCGAGAAAAGTAATTCATTTGGTTGTAGTACACAGACTTATTATCCAAGTACCTTCTCTATTTCCCTGGGGTTTATAGTCTCTTTTTTGCTTGTAATGCGATTGAAAAACATGCTTTACTGATCGCTTGGCACATATTATTAGGCTTTTTTGAGAATTTCTTGTTATGTCGTTTGCAATGTGTGTCGCTTGAACTTACTAGCTCCATTGATTGTCTTCTAGTGTATTTGGGTTTCTATCCTATTGTTATGAAAAAAGACCGTTGTTTGCATGGAATATGGGCAAGGCAATCCTTGGGTTGGTTTTTAAGTGCTTTTTGGTGCAGGGAAGGGGAGGGCTGAATTAAAGGTTGGTGTGCTCACCTCATGTATTTTATTATTCAAAGTAATGTAATGCTTATCATAAATTTCAATATAATAAAACGTCATAAAAATGCTTTTAAGTCCCAAAATTCTCTGAAACAAGCTTAACAAGTTTCATGCATGCTTGTCTAACTGGTAGGACTACAGTTTTTATTCTACTCACATAAACCCTTGGACACCAAGGGGAAAACACTTCTGTCGGTTTATATAAACTGCATATGCAAGTACACTTTTCCTAGAGTATGGAGGCAGCATCCTGCTCCGAACTACTAAAACCTTAAGTTCATGTTTGTCCGCGTGTTTTTATGTTTTTTTGTTCTACCTGGGATAGGGTAGAACGATAGGTCATGGTGAAGAGGAAACTTGGGATAGGCAAAAGTCGGATGTATGCACTAAGGGACAAAGAAGGCGTAATAACTACCAATATGGATAGTATAGCTAAAATAGCGGAGGAGTTTTACAGTGATCTGTACAGTAGCCGAGACAACCACGACCTTAATACTACAAGAACTAGCAGTAACCCAGATGACACCCCACCAGTAATGATAGAAAAAGTCAGAAAAGCTTTGGAGAGCATGCAAAGAGGTAAAGCTGCTGGTGAGGATCAGGTAACATTGTGTTAGAAAAACTAGCCACCCTGTTTACGAGGTGTCTCCTGACGGGAAGGGTACCAGAGTCTTGGAAGAACGCTAACATCATCTTAAAACATAAGAAAGGAGATGACAAGGACTTGAAGAATTACAGGCCGATCAGCTTGCTCTCTGTAGTATACAAGCTATTTACAAAGGTAATTGCTAACAGAGTAAAGAAAACATTAGAATTCAATCAACCAAAGGAACAAGCAGGATTTCGAACAGGCTACTCAACAATTGACCACATTCATACTATCAATCAGGTAATAGAGAAATGCTCTGAGTATAACCAACAACTATACATAGCCTTCATAGATTACGAAAAGGCGTTTGATTCAGTATAAATATGAGCCGTCATGCAGACACTGAGGAATCAGGCCGTAGATGAAGTATATATAAACATTCTGGAAGAAATCTACAGGGGATCAACTGCTACCATAGTGCTTCATAAAGAAAGCAACAGAATACCAATCAAGAAGGGTGTAAGACAGGAGGACACAATCTCTCCAATGCTATTTACCGCGTGCTTACAGGAGGTTTTCAGAAGCCTAGAATGGGAACAGTTAGGGATAAGTGTTAATGGAGAATACCTTAGTAACCTGCGCTTCGCCAATGACATTGCATTGCTGAGTAACTCAGGGGACGAATTGCAACTCATGATTACGGAGTTAGACAAGGAGAGCAGAAAGGTGGGTCTTAAAATTAGTTTGCAGAAAACGAGAGTAATGTACAACAACCTCGGAAAGGAGCAGCGCTTCGAGATAGGTAATAGTGCACTTGAAGTTGTAAAAGACTATGTCTACTTAGGGCAGGTAATAACTGCAGAGCCTAACCACGAGATATAAGTAACTAGATAATAAGAATGGGGTGAAGTACATTCGGCAAGCACTCTCAAATTATGACAGGTAGATTGCCACTATCCCTCAAGAGGAAGGTATATAACAGCTGTATCTTGCCGGTACTTAGCTACGGAGCAGAAACCTGGAGACTTACAAAGAGGGTTCAGCTTAAATTGAGGACGACGCAGCGAGCCATGGAAAGAAAAATGGTAGGTGTAACCTTAAGGGACAAGAAGAGAGCAGAGTGGATTAGGGGACAAACGGGGGTTAAGGATGTCATAGTTGTGTAGTGGGGAATTCGCAAGGCACTGACTAGTGGGACCATCTCTCTCGGAGTGCGAAGCGCGAGTGTGTGCATGAGCTGTAGACGCTGGACGGCTCGAGCATTTCTGCTTCTACCGGCTGCCTGCCTACTACCTGGCGTCGCTATTAAACTCCCTTGCAAAGTGGTGGAAGTGTGCTGGGTACGCAAACCTGGAACTTCAAAGCCGAAAGCTGCCCACTGCATCAGCAATGCCTGATCAGACGACCAAGCAAGGCACCCCCCTGCAGAGCACGGCCCAATCTCAACTGGTCATCGTACCTACCACCCTGCGCCAACGGGATCCCCCCTTCTTCAGCGGCACCGAGGACAAGATGTGGAAGACTGGTTGCAGCTGATTGAAAAGGTGAGCGCCGCCAACAAGTGGGACGACCCCTCGAAATCGGAGTACGTCCCATTTTATCTCAAAGACGTCGCCAGCCTGTGGTTCACAAACCACCGTACGAAATTTACCACTCGGGCCGCGTTCAAGACCACCCTTGCAGCTGTGTTCGATCGCCCCGCAGTGCGCAAACTGCGTGCTGAACAGCGCCTACGCGGACGAGCGCAAAGGCAGGGCGAAAACTTCACTAGCTACATTGAAGATGTTATCGAATTATGCCGGCGCTTTAACCCTGAGATGACCGAGCAAGAAAAGATCAGGCATATCTTGAAAGGAATAGACGATGATGCCTTTCAAATGTTGCTGGCAAAGGGCCCAAGTACCGTATCCGAACTTGTAACCTTGTGCCAGAACTTGGAAGAGATTCGCAAGCAACGTGCATTAGTTCGAAGGTCAACGACAGCAGACGACTCTCTCGCTTCCCTGGCCGTCAGTGGTGACAGCACCCTGCTGGAGCAGATAAAAGTATATGTACGTGAAGAGGTCGCACGACAGCTTTTGTGTCTCTCGTATCTGCCGACCATCGAAGCACCAACGAACCGTCTAACGCCGAGAATCAGACAGGCTATTCAGGAGCAGGTCTCCGAGGCGTTGCCATTACCTACGCTTGCCTCTCCATCAACACCTGTTGCCGCGCCACTGACTTATGCGGCCATCGCGGCAATGCCTCCGTCTCGTCTGCCATTGTATACGCCACAACCTGTGTGACCTTCTACTGCGCCATTTCCAGCTACACAGCAGCATGCTGGAAATCCTTGGCGCACTGCTGACAACCGGCCGATATGCTACTTTTGCGGGATTCCAGGTCACGTTGCGCGTCTATGTCATCGGCGCTTCACAGCTAATACACCAAGATACCCTGACTACTCGTTTCGGCCTTCATGCCACGCGCCTCACGTGCCACCTGAAGTTCACGAACGCGATGCGCAAGCTACTTCCGGCACCCGAACCTCCGCTTCTCGACGTTCTACTTCCCGCTCACCTTCCCCTTCACCAAGTCGTCGTTCCGTGTCGCCTATGCGTTGACGACCCACCTCCATTGAGACGGAAAACTAACTGCCGCAGCTCCGGAGGCACGAGCTGCGTCATCGTCTAATTGTTTAAGTCCTCGCCTGTCTCCCGCCAATCTTATCGATGTAATCGTCGAAGGTGTACGAACACTTGCACTCATCGATACCGGTGCCGCGATATCTGTGATTAGCCAAAGACTCTGCCGCTCTCTTCGTAAAGTGACGATGCTTTCTCCCATAGTTTCTTTGAGCACTGCGAGCGCCCAACAAATTGAGCCCGTCGCGGCTTGTACGGCAAAAGTGGTTATTCGAGACGTGTTGTACATCATTGAACTTCACGTGTTGGCTTCATGTTCCCACGATGTCATCCTAGGATGGGATTTCCTATCACGTCAACACGCCGTCGTGGACTGCGCTCGGGCCGAAGTGGAGCTGTTACCGTTTCGTGATGCGCCTTCTGTTGATGCGGCCGTATCTAGTGTGGCTAACCTTGTCGTCGCGACGGACATAGACCTTCCTCCTTTCAGCGCCCAGTTTGTCCCTGCCTGCTGCACTTCACTTTCTGACGCTACCGTCCTATTCACGCCATCTCACATCTTTGGTAGCCGCCATCACACATCGCTGCCATTCGCCGTTCTTGCGCTTTGTAAAGACACTACCGGAATATTTATTTCCAATCCGAACTCGTGCCCCCTCAGTTTGCGCCGCAACGAGACGCTCGGCCACATTCAGCTTATCGATGAAGGTACTATCGTGCCTGCCGATTTCTTTGACACCAAGCCGAATATGGAACTGAACGCGTTGGTTCCTCACTTTGCCTCGAACAGTGTGTCCTCCGATCCATTTCATCGTTCTATTGACTGCCATCTGGCCCCGGCTCAACGAGAGCAGCTTCTTACCCTGTTACACGAATTCAGGCGTTCGTTCGACTTTCCCCAAGCGGTTCTAGGAAGAACGAACGCAATTGTGCACACAATTGACACAGGAAAGAGTACTCTTATGCGCCAGCGCCCCTATCGTGTGTCTCCGGCAGAGCGTCGTGTAATTGCAGAACAAGTAGACGACATGCTACAGCGTGGAGTCATCAAGCCTTCTTGTAGTCCTTGGTCTTCACCAGTTGTACTCTTCAGAAAAAAGGATGGTTCGATACGGTTCTGCGTAGACTACAGGCGCCTAAACAACATTACGAGGAAAGATGTTTACCCTCTTCCCCGCATAGACGACGCTCTCGATTGTCTCCAAGGTGCAGAATTTATTTCCTCGCTTGACCTTCGCTCAGGCTATTGGCAGGTCCCAATGGCTGAGTCTGATCGTGCAAAAACGGCGTTCGTCACACCAGATGGTCTCTATGAATTCACCGTAATGCCATTCGGACTCTGCAATGCGCCCGCCACATTCGAGCGAATGATGGACAGCATTTTACGCGGTCTCAAATGGAACATCTGCTTGTGCTATCTTGATGACGTTGTGGTCTTTTCACCCGATTTCATTTCGCATCTCACTCGTCTGCGTAAGATGCTACAGTGCCTTACAAACGCCAGGCTTCAGCTTAACCTGAAGAAGTGTCACTTCGGGGCTAAACAACTCACCATGCTTGGTCATGTCGTCTCGAAAGCTGGCATTCTTCCCGACCCTGACAAGCTTCGTGCTGTTGCCGAATTTCCTAAGCCGACTACTGTTAAAGAAATACGGAGCTTTGTGAGCCTGTGCTCCTATTTTCGTCGTTTTGTCCGGAACTTTGCCTCCATCATCGCTCCACTCACCAAACTCTTTGCTGGCCCTGCAGATCTTTCGAATTGGACAGAAGCCTGTGACGAATCCTTCACAACACTGCGCCAACTCCTTACCTCACCACCCGTACTGCGTCATTACGACCCTACTGCGACGACCGAAGTACACACGGATGCAAGTGGCGTCAGCCTTGGTGCAGTACTCGCGCAGCGCAAACCAGGTTTTACGGAGTATGTGGTCGCCTATGCCAGCCGCGCCCTCACTAAGGCAAAAGCCAACTATTCTGTTACTGAAAAAGAGTGCCTGGCGATTGTGTGGGCGTTAAACAAGTTTCGCCCCTATTTGTACGGCCAAACTTTTGAAGTGGTAACAGACCATCACGCACTCTGTTGGTTGGCTTCACTGAAAGATCCTTCTGGTCGCCTCGGACGTTGGGCACTACGCCTCCAGGAATTCGACACACGCGTCGTCTACCGATCGGGGCGAAAGCACTCTGACGCAGATGCGCTTTCACGATCCCCCGTGAAATCTGATCAATCGGAAATATCAGCCCTTGACCTTCCCCTCTGCTCCGTCAGCGTCACAGACATGCCATCCGAACAGCGGAAAGACCCTTGGATTGTCTCGCTCTTGAATATGCTTTCTGACACATCAACTTCCGGTTACCCTCGTGCTCTTCGCCGCCAAGGAACGCATTTCGCCATACGAGATGGCCTGTTATACCGTCGCAACTATCAAGTGGTGGGTCGTAAATGGCTGCTAGTCATACCCAGCCATATGCGCTCTGATATCTGCGAATATTTTCATGCTGAGCCTCAACACGCACACGCCGGTGCGCTAAAGACGTATGAACGGATCCGCCAACGTTACTACTGGCGGGGTATGTACACGTTTGTACGCAAACACATTCGCTCATGTTCCCTGTGTCAGCAGCGCAAGACATTCCCTCATTCACCCGGTCAACTGCAGCCTTTACCATGTCCTGCACGCCCATTTGACCGTGTTGGGTTTGACCTATACGGCCCGCTACCGTGCTCTGTTGGTAGTAATCGATGGGTGATTGTGGCTGCCGACCATCTGACAAGGTACGCCGAAACGGCAGCGCTACCTTCGGCTGGTGCTCGTGACGTTGCAACCTTCATCTTGCATCGGTTTGTTCTTCGTCATGGTGCACCACGGGAGCTCCTGAGTGACAGGGGCCGTGTATTCTTGTCCGAAGTTCTGCAGCAGCTCTTACATTCATGCCGCACGGTACACCGCACATCAACAGCCTACCACCCTCAGACGAACGGCCTAACGGAACGTTTCAATAGAACTCTCGGAGACATGCTCGCTATGTATATTGATTCGGACCCCTCCAATCGGGACGTTGTCCTTCCTTTCGTGACGTATGCCTACAATACGGCGATTCAATCAACAATGGGCTTTTCTCCATTTTTTTCTTTTGTATGGTCGTGACCCATGCAGCACACTCGACACAATTCTGCCATACAATCCTGATGCCTCCGAGTTCAGCCCAGTTTCTGAAATGGCAGAACATGCCGAAGAGTGTCGTCAGCTTGCACGGTCCTTCACAGCCGATAATCAAGCCCTCCAAAAAGATCGCCAGGACCGTGATCTTGTTCAGGACACATTCCCCGTCGGTTCTCTCGTGTGGCTCCGATTGCCTTTCCACTCTCCGGGACTGACTCCCAAGTTTGCACCGAAGTATACGGGCCCTTACCGCGTCATACAGCACCCTTCTTCTGTGACCTATGTGATTGAACCGCTCAAGCCATCCACGGACAAGCGCCGCCTTGGTCGTGAGACGGTCCACGTCAGTCACCTCAAGCCCTGCTACGACCCTCCTGTTCTCTCGTCACCTTGAGTCGCCAGGATGGCTCGTCTTGGTCGCCGGGGTATTGTAGTGGGGAATTCTCAAGGCACTGACTAGTGGGACCATCTCTCTCGGAGTGCGAAGCGCGAGTGTATGCACGAGCTGTAGACGCTGGACGGCTCGAGCATTTCTGTTCCTACCGGCTGCCTGCCTACTACCTGGCATCGCTATTAAACTCCCTTGCAGTTGAAATAAAGAAGAGGAAATGGACATGGGCCGGGAATGTAGTGCGTAGACAGGATAACCACTGGTCATTAAGGGTAACTAACTGGATTCCCAGAGAAGGTAAGCGGGTTAGGGGGAGACAGAAGGTGAGGTGGGCAGACGAGGTTAGGAAGTTTGCGGGTATAAATTGGCAGCAGCAAGCACAGGACCGGGTTAACTGGCGGAACATGGGAGAGGCCTTTGTCCTGCAGTGGGCGTAGTCAGGCTGATGATGATGATGATGATGATGATGATGATGTTCTACCTCGGTAACATGACTTGCACAATTTCAGTTGTGTTGTTGAAGCCCTTCAATTTTATTTTCGGGGAAATTGCATGTAAATATGTGCCAGTACTAAAAACCTGATCCAACTCACTGGCCGTGTGTATGGCAAGTCATCTCTATCTTGTATCTGAATACACATCAGGCTCATTGGGACAATGTTGATAATAATGGCCAATTTACTCAAATAACCTGCAAGGACACTAAAAGCTTTCATTGGCCCTAATTATGACAAAGCAGTGCATTAAGGAGCATGGCCAGAAATATTTCATTGGCATGGTGATCTAATACTCCTTCAGGTGTTTTGAATAATGTATTTATACGTGTGGGTGTTTATTGTGTAAATATACCCATGCAAAATTTTAAACCATTTACAGAGAGAGAAAGGAAGAGTGAGCCCCAAACCAATATTCTGGCTGCTGTTCTGAGTGCATAATTGCTGCCAGATATGATGTAGTGAATCGCACACACGACACGAATAAGGTCTGCATTCAAACATAGTACTTTAACACGTTAACTGTGGCATGCTTTTTGTTCAGGTTTTAGGCGCGTCGGCACCCACTGGTGGGACACGTGGCTATGGCTCTATCTTTCTCTCTAACGAGATGACGATGCTATTTTTGCAGTGGACAATTGGAGCGTTTGTTTTAAACATGCAAAGCCGTTTTCCGCCTACTTCACGTGAATCTATGTTTAAGTACAAAGTGCTTGTGGCAGGAAAACATATAAAGTTAGTTTCTGCTATAAATTTATTGGTTATGCAGAGAAATGTGACAATTTGTTAGGAATATTCACCAATGAACTGGTGCTGCCACCTTTCCAGTAGCGTTTGAAGTACTTATTTGAGAGGCTCAAAGCTGTTTTCTGCCTCTTTTTACGTGTGCCTAAATGAAAAGTGCTTGCCCTGAAAACAGACGTGAAGTTCATTCATGTGATAAGTTGGTTTCTTTCCTTGGCGCTGCGCTTTATATAGCGCCAGCGAAGCGCAGGCCATCATTAGGTGTGTTGAAACATTTTCGACCAGCAGGGGAAACTCCTACACTTAGTGAAATGCCACATAATTGAAAAAACGTGGAAAAAGTTTCTAAACAATGAAATGAGAGATTGTGCTGCCACTTAGTTTCTTAGAAACAGGCGTGCCACCTTGAGTCCAATGCTGTAGACTAGAAGTTCTCAAGCTTTTTGGTGTTTGGGAACCTTGTTAAACTACTTACGTGCCAATAAAACTCTTCCCTCCACCATAAATTGACGCCAGCATTTCCCATTCAGTTCAGGTGCAGTGAATGAAGAGGAAGAGCATGTAAAATTTTTATTGACTGACATGCAACTAAACTAGTCTTTCTTGCACCAACAAATCCATGGGAGGTTCAGTAACACTCGGGGCCGGCCGCATGTCAGCTGGTGAATCAGTTGCTGCTGCATGAATATTTATGCGCTGCAGCACGTTCGGTGCCTTATCTTGGGCACCTATCTTCAAACGGGAGAAATGTGCGGTGGAGGGGGGGTAATTAAGGCCTCTAAAATTTATGCAACGGTAACCACGTGACCTGTTTTCGAAGTCTATACGGCTACAAGCTGCTGACAGAATTTACTGCACAGAAATGACTTGACAATATCTTTACGGGAGTCCTGAAGAACTGACAAATAGAGGAGCCATTGGCCTTCCCCACGTCAAGGTGGTGAGTGGCTCGCATGTTTCTGATATGCATAGAGATGTGTTTATTGATCCAGGCGTGAGTAACAAAGGCTCGATATGTTCGCTTTTGTGTGACTTAGCCAGTGCGGAACACGGAAAAATTTATCAATAGCTCGCAGAATCCTGACGAAGGGCCTGAAAAATTACCTTAGCTTCACTGGAACCCTCTCTGAAATCCCACCCATTAGCAAGTATAAACTAGTTGAAGTTTTGGATTTCCGACAATAGCACAAGATTGATTGCTTTCATGTGTACGTCAGCGGCGGGTCATGCCGCACATAGTACAAACACACTTTTATTGAGTGCGTTGTGGGCCAATGGTGGGTATTCATGTTTAATATTATACACGTATTCTTCGGAGCGTGAGTATTTTTATGCAGAAAAATTATACCTCTGTGTCATAATGTTGTCGCAGCGGCAAGCAGACAAATGTACGTAAATTCGCAGCCGTATGCAGAGACCACAAGCAGTGACCTACCAGTTACCAACAACGCACTAAATGTGTAAAGGGCGATAATCAATCTTTTGTTTCAGCACAAGGCTTCCCAAAGGCAATGTTTGATAATCATCATACCGAAAGAGGGTCATGTGCTAACACAGACGACACAGTGGAAGAGAACGACACTTCAGGAACACTTGGAAATAATAATTTTTGGGGTGTGTCATATTCTTCTCCCGATTCGCTGTTTGCGCGTTAATGCTTTTTTGTCATTTACACTAAAACAATTATGACACATAAGGGTGTAAAAAAGGCAAAAAAGGGTTCGTCACCCTAAGCACAGCCTTTGAGCACCCTTTTCACGCCTCTGCACCTTACAAGCGGAACCATAAGGGTGCATGCATCAAAACGGTATAAACTAGAGTGCGAAAAGGGTAGAACAACTATAGGGTGCTGATGAGCACCCATTAGGGTGCAAAGTTGCCGACAAAACTTTGTGAGCAACGTGGTCATAGAGCACAGCTAACAGCTTTTAGAGGTCCCCAGGTTAGAGACCATGGTCTCATTGGTAGCCTACCACCGCAGCAGATATCTGAATAGCGGTAGTGCCCGGCGGAACATAAGCTCTACATTGTTTCTGCTATTCGTGCTGCCTCTTCCTCTTCGCATCACGGCTAGCGCTGACCACGCTATGCGCTACAAGCTCTCTAGACAATGGCAGAGTGCACCGCTTGTTGAGCTACAACAAGATTTTGACTGACACATATAGAGCTCTCGGCCTTGTTTGCGCCCATTAGCAAACAAAACTTTGTCCATTACTTTATATATATATCATACATTCGGTAATGCAATTAAAGATAAACCAACAAGACCGTGGTAGAGAAAATAGTTTGTGTGTAGTGTAAATATTTACCAAGCATACAATGTATCAGATTGACACGTTTACAATTTTATTTACGGGCTGTATATTTTCACGTTCTATTATTACAAAAGTAAAGAAACGTTTTCTTGTTTTTGTTTACAGAAATCTTCTTTAAACAAGTTAAAATAAGCCTTGACTAAAACATTTTTCCAAATTAAACTTTCGCTAAGGATAGCTTAAGTGTTGTTTGCCCATTAAGTACCAGTACGCTTATTTTGTTGTGACCAATTTTGCTTGCTGCCTGTAATTTTTATATAAATACAATGATTTTAACAGTGCTTTTAACAGCCAGCTTAACAACTCAACCAATGTAAAGATGTTAAGAAGTTATCGGTATAATAAATACACAGACAAACACAAGTTTCAAGTTTCGCGCGCTTCAAGACATTTCAAATTTTGAGCAAATAGGCGTTGTGAGTGTGTTGTTTTTCTCGAAGTCAAAAAATAATGTATGCAGTAAGTACTGGCATGTTTCATGTTTTGCCTATTTGTTGCTAAGTTTTTAAACAGAAACCTTTTTAATTATGTTATAAAAATGATGTGCGCAAACGCGGATCGGTTGCGTCATTAGAACAGAAATGGCGGAATCTCTCATAAAACCACTGCGGCCGTGTGCGGAGCATTCGAAGTTAGTTTTTGTTGTTGTTCAAAGTGTGCTTGCGCTGTCTTTTGGATAATGCCGGTGCTGTTTGTTACTAGGATTCAAGAGAGTAGCGGCTGTTTTGTATCCTCGCTCGCCAAACTAAAAAGGCAGGTGTATGTTCCTACTGTCAGCGCTTTGTTTAACACCGTGAGCGCTGTAATAACCTTGTGAACTAAGTTTTTTTTCTAACTGGTACACCCTAAGTGAGCTTTTAATAACGTAGTGAACCTGTTGGCGTGTCTGATTTTATTAGGGTGAAGTCAAAGCTCTGTGTCGTCATGCACGGACGGGTTTTTTTATGCGGGAATGGAGAGAAGAGGGGTGTTCTCAAAGAGTGTGCGCGGAACAGCTGCGATTCGGCGGGTGTTCTGAACATAGGTGGGGCGATGCTTGCACACTCTGACTCACTATGTTATCGCAATGCCGTGGGATACCATTCGGCGACTGCGCGTTGAGTTTATCTTTGCGTATTTAATTAGAATAACGGAGAATAATTACTTGGTGTGCGCGTTGGTATTTGCCCGGCAATGTTCATTTTCTGTGTCAAAGAAGTATCTGAAGAAAGTTTCATATGCTATGTGTCTTAATTGTAACAACTAAAGGACAGGTAAACGTGTTTGACTACTATAAGGTAGATGTGTTTTCGTGTGTGACGAAATGTGTTTGCCTTCACCAGGCAAGTATAATTTTAAACTACCATAATATTCAGGTTGATTACGCGTGCGTGAAATTGACACAGTGTGATGTAGATGCAGCTCGCGAAGCTTGTAATTACTCCTGGGTCAATACATTTTGTTGATGAGTGGCTGAATAGCCGTATCTTAGCTGTACAAGCGCTAGGTTGAGCAGTATTTCCTTCGTTCAAACGCAATTGCCATGGTACTGCTTGTTTCTCCCATGTTCACCTACTATTAGGTTATTCTGATTTTTGAGAATTGAGTGTGCCTTGCCCCGCTTTGGCGTTAAAGCTTCACCGAATACCTTTACGTCTACAAACATTCTGACTCATAGTTGTACCACCACCTCCAATGACCTTCTCGAATTACGCTTTATCTGATATGTGAAATTTTTAGGCCTTTCCTACAGAGTTTCAAGCAACCTGTGCTATGTGCAGGGTATGAATACCTAATTTACTGCTGGAAACACAATAAAGTTGTATATATTTTATGGTATGCATGCCAAAGTGATGCACATGTTGCTTCTGAAGTGTAAACTTAGACAGTGTATTTATCTAAGAACGTAACAAAGCTAGACTGCCTTTCTTTAGCTGTAGGCAGTATAACAATAAAAACTGTCAAATGTAATCTTCACCAAGTGATTGTCGTGTGTTGGCTTGCACCGACATCACTGGAACCACCTTGTTGGTACTTAGACCACATGGTAGGATGCAAGATTCATAACGTCGTATTGAATGTTATTGTCACATCAATCGCCAGTTTAATGGTTATTACCATACAAAGGCCATTAATGTTGTGGCGTCATCGTTATCATAATAAAGCCGGTTAAGCACATTGTGGTTAGGCTGTCTTCACTAAACTGCTTATTTGTGCCGGTTGGTACATGATGAACGAAGTGAAAAATAGCGCATAACACAGGAGAGTGACAGAGACGGACGGAGCGCTGAACTTCCCACCAATGCTTTTATTCCATACATTGGGGTATGTATAGCACACAACCCTTGAAAAGGAGGGAGAGGAGAAGAGTGACGTCGAACATAATTATTGTTTTTGTGCGTCTGAAAAAAAAACAGTGATTAAGCTATCATTCGCTTGACAAATACGCAAATTTTTTGGTGAGGAACATTATAGAAGGTGCACAGTATTTCGATGATGCAGAGATCAAAGGGCACGTGACACTTTTCAGAAGTTCTGCATTGACAAGAAAGGTGATGTATATGTCGTTGCACCTTCGATAACACTCGTCCTCAAGGAATTTGCGTATTTGTCAAGCGAATGACAGCTCAATCACAGTTTTTTCAGGTGCATACAAACTTAACAAAAGTTCCACGTCACTCTTCTCCTCTCTCTCTTTTTCAAGCTTTGTGTGCTTTGTACACCCCCATGTATGAAATAAAAACCTTGGTTGTAAGTTCAGCTCTTCGTCCGTCACTGTCCTTTGTTACGCGCTGCTTTTCACTTCGTTCATATGCCGCCTTTACGTCACGTTGAGGAACCATTACTTCATGTAGCTAGCAATAGTGTCTGGGATCCTGGTTGCTGGACATTATTGCAGAAGCTTGCCTGCAATATTGTGATGAAATGTGGTTCAACATCGATATTTTGTCTTAGCATTTACACCCTTTTTTTTCTCTACGACCATCAGACAGCCTGTTGTGTTTGATGAGGAGTATTGCCTTCTTAGCCAGCAAGAATAATTTAAATCAATTATCACAATGAAACTGCATACAATAATCATTTAGTGAACCCAATTCCAGACAATGAATAATCGTCCCAATGTTAGCAGTGCCACGTTCCATTTCTCAAGTTTTGTTACCGCCCCAAAACACTACACAATTCTCAGCACAAAACGCGCGTGCAGTTTTCGAGAAGATTCCGGAATTTAGTAGATCATTTCGATAAGATCACGCCCACTCTGCGAACTGTACAGATTATTCTAGAACCTATGATACCGCCAGCGATAACGCTAGAAAATTTGAAGGCAAGAGTATAAATGCCGACGCACTTCGCCGCTTGTCAGTAGTTGATCGACGGCCGACACTTCGTTCGCCGCTATTAGTCCAAGACTGCTACTGTAATCGGACTTTCCGTTTACCTGGCACAGGCTCGCCCAAATAAACAGTTAAATTCCAACGCAAAGTCTCCTGTCTTCGGCCACGTCACGACCCCGTGACATATGGTGGAGGTGCTGCTTCGTTCATGTACCGGATGCCCCCGTCAAGCCGTGAACCCATCCCACGTCGCGGAGAAGACACCGACACCAACCAAGAGCAGCGAACATGCCGCCGACAGCAAGGTCTCCCACCGGAGTACGGGCTTCTACAAGACAAGGCGCGGAAGGCCAAGGCCATGACCTCTACTGCAGCGACAATGACAACCGGAGCGTCCCAGCCCGCGATCGTCATTCATCAACTCAGGGAACCACCAACGTTTCATGGGTCATCGTTTGAAGACCCGGAAACCTGGCTAGAAGTATACGACCGTGTGGCCGCCCTCAACCACTGGGAAAACGAAGAAAAGCTCCGTCGTGTGTACTTCTACCTGGAAGACACCGCAAGAACCTGGCTAGAGAATCGTGAGTCCACGCTCCGAACGTGGGATGTCTTCTGCGGCGCATTTCTGCAAACGTTCGCGAGCGTCGCTCGCAAACAGAGGGCCGCTGCTCTACTAGAGACCCGGGTTCAGCTACCAAATGAAAAGGTTAGAATTTTCATTGAGGAGATGACCCGCCTATTCCGTCA
Organism: Rhipicephalus microplus; assembly: GCF_043290135.1. Lineage (NCBI taxonomy): Eukaryota > Metazoa > Arthropoda > Arachnida > Ixodida > Ixodidae > Rhipicephalus > Rhipicephalus microplus. Next base: position 421,717,453 of record NC_134710.1, on the reverse strand, counting down.
CGCTGACCCAGGCCTGCCTGAGAAGAAGAAAGTTCGTTTCCTCATGCGAGGGGTCCAACAGGAGCTCTTCGCGGGACTAATGAGGAATCCAACGAATACCGTCCAAGAATTTGTATCCGAGGCGGCCACCATCGAAAAAACCCTGGACATACGCACCAGACAGTATAATCGTCGCCTGACTCCAGAATGCACTGCTCCTGAAGCCATTGACTCCGAAGACCTACGTGAAACGATCCGAAAGATCGTGCAAGAAGAGCTACGCAAACTGTTGCCTTTGGCGCAGCCTCAAGTGGATTTGATCACCGACATTGTGCGAGAAGAAGCTTGGCAATGGCTTCGAATTCCCCAAACACCGCTGCCCGAGCCAGAAACTATGAGCTACGCTGCTGCAGTGCGCCACAACGCTCCTCCCCGTCCACGGCAAAACGCCGCCCAGTCGCACTTCCGTCGCCAGACGCCACCTCCGCCACCCCCCCCCCACAGACGTCCTACCGTTCCCCAGCGGGCCAGCGCAATGTGCCGAGGAAAATGGACGTTTGGCGTGCACGTGACAATCGCCCGCTCTGCTACCACTGCGGCGAAGCCGGGCACACATACCGCCGTTGCCAGTACCGACCAATAGGACTGCGGGGTTCGCCGTCAATGCACCGCGTCCGCAGCCAGGAGATCGGCCACGTGACATCGCCGACTACTTGACAGGAACTCAATGGACACCACGAAGTCCTTCCCGTTTGCCGTCGCCCAGCCGCCGCATGTCACCGCACCCCCGGCAGTACTCTGGCCCAACGCGGGGCCAGTCTCCTAGTCCGTATCCGGGAAATTAAGGGCAGCAACCGATGGAGGTGCGGTTGCTGTGCGACGAACTACCGATGATCCTCCGACGACGACGCCGCCACGACGGAGCTTTCCGAACACAACGCCAACCAGGCAAAGCCCTGACGGCAAAAGCTCACTTACCGAAGGTGGCCGGACGAAGCAACATGGAAGCAGCGGAACAAGCCGACGCAGCCGTGATCCGACGCCACGCCCTAACTGTAATGCAAAACGGCGAACTAGTGACCTCGACGTTCTTATCGACGGCCACAGTGTGACCGCTCTCGTCGATACTGGAGCCGACTATTCCGTCATCAGTGGGTCGTTCGCCGCGAAGTTAAAGAAAGTTAGGACAGCTTGGGAAGGCCCTGAAATCCGCCCAGCCGGAGGTCATCTCGTAACGCCTGCAGGAATCTGCACAGCGAGAGTCACCATTAATGGCCGCATTAATCCTACAGACTTCGTAGTCCTACAGCGTTGCTCGAGAGATGTCATCCTTGGTATGGACTTGTTATGCCTCCATGGTGCTATCATGAACCTGAGAACAAAGTCGATAACGTTATCCACAGAAAAAGCACTACCGCCGCGCACGCTGTCAAAAAACCATGCCTTGAATGTTATGGAAGAACAAGTCACCATTCCGCCTCGCTCCAGCGTCATTATTTTAGTCGGCGCTCTTAAATCACCTGTTTTGGAAGGCGTCGTTGAAGGCAGTCAACATCTTTTGGTCACCAGAAATACTTGCGTCGCAAGAGAAATCGCAGAGCTGTGGGAAGGCAAAGCAACAGTTATGCTCACAAATTTCAGCAATGAGTACAAACATGTGAACAAAGGAACAGCGGTCGTATATATCGAAGGGATTGTGTAAGCCACCAGAGCTTTCGCCCTTGCCGATTTTGCGGAACCTGCTCAGAGGAACCAAAACCCTCCCACAGCTTTCGACGTCAATCCCAGACTTCCGAACCATAAGCAAGATCAGCTGAAGGCCCTGCTCCTGCAATACGAAGATTGCTTTTCATCGTCATCAAAAATGTGGCAGACCCCAATCACGAAACATCGCATCATAACTGAAGAAAACGCCAGAACACTCCGTCAGAGTCCGTACAGTATTTCGACGCGAGAACGTGAGGCCATGAAGATACAAGTTGATGAAATGCTGCGGGATGACATCATCCAGCCGTCCAAGAGTCCATGGGCGTCCCCCGTGGTGTTAGTGAAGAAAAAAGATGGCACCCTACGTTTCTGCGTCGATTATCGCCGCCTGAACAAAATCACAAGAAAGGACGTGTATCCTCTGCCACGAATAGATGACGCACTTGATCGGCTCCATAACGCCAAGTACTTTTCGTCAATGAACCTCAAGACTGGCGATTGGCAAATCGAAGTCGACGAAAGAGACCGAGAGAAGACGGTGTTTATAACACCAGACGGCCTCGTCGAGTTTAAGGTGCTGTCCTTCGGCCTTTGCTCAGCACCTGCAACTTTTCAACGCGTTATGGATACAGTACAGGCAGGATTAAAGTGGCACACTTGCCTTGTGTACTTGGATGACGTCGTCGTGTTTTCCTCGAGTTTCGACGAGCATCTTCGGCGCCTTAAAGCTGTACTTGAAGCCATCATGACTTCCGGACTGACACTGAAGCCAGAAAACTGCAGATTTGCGTATGAGGAGCTCTTGTTTCTGGGGCACGTTATCAGCAAGTCTGGAGTTCGTCAAGATCTACGGAAAACAGCTGCCATCGCCGACTTCCCACTGCCCACTGACAAGAAGGCGGTGCACCGATTTCTGGGCCTGCGCACCTATTATAGGCGGTTCGTGAAAAACTTCACCCGCATCGCAGACCCACTCACTAACCATACCAAGGCCGACGTAGAGTTCAAGTGGGAAACACCGCAGGAACACGCTTTCCAGGAGCACAAACATCGCCTCCAGACGCCTCCGTTACTGTCTCACTTCGACGAATTTGCCGAGAGAGAAATACACACTGGCGCAAGCAGCGTAGATCTTGGCGCCGTTCTTGTGCAGAGGGCTGACGGACTTGAAAGGGTTATTAGTTACGCCAGCCGATCGCTATCCAAAGCAGAAGCCAATTATTCCACAACGGAAAAGGAGTGCCTCGCCATCATCTGGGCTACGTCAAAATTTCGTCCCTACCTCTACAGCAGGCCCTTCAAAGTTGTGAGCGACCACCACGCCTTGTGTTGGGTCGGACACGCCGGATGCAGCGTGTTGGGTAGCCACCTTGAAGGACCCTTCAGTTCGCCTCGCACGATGGAGCCTGAGACTTCAAGAATATGACAATACCGTCGTTTACAAGTCCGGCAAGAAACGCACCGACGCCGACTGTCTCTCTCGTGCGCCTGTCGACCAACCACCACCCGACGACCCGGATGGCGACTACTTCTTGGGAACAATAACTACCGACGACTTCGCTGAACGGCAGCGGGCCGACCCGGAACTTAAGCCCCTAATAGAATACTTCGAAGGCGGAACCGCCGAAGTCCCGAAGGTATTCAAGCGCGCACTTGCGTCATTCTTCCTGTGAAACGGTCTTCTCCAATACAAAAACTTTTCACTAATTCGAGCCAAGTACCTCCTTGTGGTGCCTTCAGCTCTGCGACCAGAACTCCTGCAGACCCTGCACGACGATCCAAGAGCAGGGCACCTCGGTGTTTCTCGCACGCTCGCGAGGATACAAGAAAGGTGCTATTGGCCATGTCTTACCACCGACGTCATTCATTATGTGAGGACACACCTGGACTGTCAACGACGCAAGACACCACCAACAAGGCCGGCTGGACTTATTCAGCCAATTGAACCATCTCACCGAACTTTCCACTAGATTGGTATGGACCTACTGGGGCCGTTCCTGACGTCGGCTGTCGGAAACAAATGGATCGTAGTAGCTACAGACTACCTCACCCGCTACGCCGAGACAAAAGCCCTGTCCAAAGGCAGCGCATCCGAGGTAGCTAAGTTCTTCGTCGAAAATATCGTCCTACGTCACGGTGCCCCAGAGGTCCTTATCACCGACAGAGCAACGGCGTTTACTGCTGACCTAACTCAAGCGATCTTGGCATACAGCCAGACAAACCACCGCCGGAAGACAGCGTACTGCCCACAGACCAACGGCCTCACCGAGCGGCTAAACAAGACAATCGCCGACATGCTGGCAGTGTACGTCGATGTCGAACACAAGACGTGGGACGCCATTCTTCCGTACGTGACCTTCGCATAGAACACGGTAGTGCAGGAGATGACGCAGATATCTCCATACAAATTGGTCTACGGAAGGAGCCCGGCAACGACGCTCGGTGCCATGTTACCCAAAGTCACCGACGAAGAAAACCTCGATGTGAGTCAGTACCTTCAACGTGTCGGAGAAGCCCGACAACTCGCGCGTCTCCGCATCAAGAATCAACAGACGAATGACAGCCGCCATTACAATCTTCGACGACGCTTCGTGGAATACCAGCCAGGTGAACGTGTTAGGATGTGGACGCCAATACGCCGACGTGGACTAAGTGAATAGCTTCTGCGACGTAACTTCGAATCATACAGGGTGGTTTGACGTCTCGACGCACTTGAATACGAGGTTGTCCCCGATGGCATCACGAACTCTCAACGACGCCAATCGTGACCTGAAGTCGTCCATGTCGCGCGCCTCAAGCCGTTTCATGCGCGTTAACAAACTGAAACAGTGTTCTTTGTATTATTATTTTATCATAATTTATTCATTGAACTTTCTTGCATTATTGTTGTACCTTCATCTTTAGTTAAAGCATCGGGACGATGCCTTTTTTCAGAGGGGGGCAATGCCACGTTCCATTTCTCAAGTTTTGTTATCGCCCCAAAACACTACACGAATCTTAGCACAAAACGCGCGTGCAGTTTTCGAGAAGCTTCCGGACTTTAGTATAATTTTCGATAAGATCACGCCCACTCAGCGAACTGTACAGATTATTCTGTAACCTATGCCACCGCAAGCGATAACGCTAAAACATTCGATGGCAAGAGTATAAATGCCGACGCACTTCGCCGCTTGTCAGTAGTTGATCGATGGCCGACGCTCCGTTCGCCGATTTAGCTGTCTCTTCTCGAGTCCTCGCGCGATACCTGGGGTCACGTCACGCTGACGTCGACTGCAGGGGTTCAAGTCGACAAAAGAAGTCTACGCGGCACCGGCGTCTCGTACGCGCGACCGCCGCCCTTGGGTTTCGGGCCTTGCTGCCTGGAGCCCGCCTACCCCATGCCAGGAAGAGGCGCAAGGTGCCCGGTTCACGCCCGCCGTCCCGGAGTCCAGCTGGTACCACCAAGACCTGCGTGGCGCCCGCCTCGGCTGAGCCGCTTCCTACCAGAGTGCAGCTCGACTGCACGTTACAAGTCATCCACGAGCCACGCCCAACCGGCGGCTTGCGGGGTCCGCCCACCAGAATGGCCACGCCATTTGAGCTCCCGGTGAGGGAGAATTGTTTCATGTTTTCCGCGCCCGAGGGTGATATCTCTGTCGATGAGTTAATATACGCAATTGAAGAGACAGCTGGTGACGACAGCGTATTAGTACTGCAACTCATGGGGGGCGGAAAATTTCTTGTGTGCTCCCGCAATGCTGCTCAGGCGACGAGGCTAATGGTGGTGGAAGTGTATGGTGAACTCACACTTCCACCACCATTATGGGTGCCAGTAGAGGCAGTCGGGCCGCCGGTTACATATGTGAACGTTTAGTGTTACCCAGCTTTTCTATCAGACGAGGCCCTTAGCAACGCCTTAGCCCCGTTTGGTAAAGTGAAGAGCATTTCGTTCGCCACCCTGACCCCTCACCAGACCAAGTTAAACAAGGTGTGTGTGGTTAAAATTGAGATGTGCCGCTCAGTACCACACTTCATCACTACAGCGGGGCACAAAGTCTTGTGCGAGTACAGAGGCATGCGCCCGGTGTGCGCGTGTTGTGGTGAAGTCGGGCATATGGCGACTGCGTGCACCGCGGCGTACTGGAAATGATGCGGCACCTTCGGCCACGATACTGAGGGCTGCTCGGCAGACTGTAAACGTTGCGGGGGTCACCACGGAACACGCGAGTGCTTTCGCAAGCGCTCATACGCTTCGGCCGCCCGCGGCTTCCCCTCGCTATCTTAATCCGCTTCGTCCCACTCGCAGTCAAGCGGCCTCGCCTTTGCCCGAGCAACTAACTCGCCGCCTCTGCAGGTCGTTACGTCTAGGTCCGCATCCCTCACAACCGGGGACCACGACTTAGACTCCGATCTGACTTCAAGCAGTGCCATGAGCGATCCGTTCGCCAATGAGGAGGAGAGGCCCGGGAGTTTTGACGAGACTACCACCAGGTCGACCAAAACAGAATCGAGCGATATCGAGACGGGTTCGACGCTATCGTCCTCCCTCCTAAACCACCTCCACTCTCGGTGAGCCGGGATGACTGCGGGAATTCGCTGACCATGGCTGAAGCGACCCCCGAATCCTACGAGCAGGAAGAGGCCCTCCTCGCTTTATCCCACACACCCGTCAACGTCCTGGCCCCCGTGACCAGCCTGGACTTGGAGGCCGGCTCCCAAGACCCAGCTGGCGACGACGCCCCCATAAAAAATAAAGGGTATTACTTTCCACCCGGCGACAGCGAATGCGACCATGCTGCACTGACTTCCTTCCCCGCCTCCCATTCGGCACGCCCAAGCCGGAAATCGAATGCGAAAACTGGACAGATGGCCACTGGGCTAGAGCAGAGAGCTCGCTCGCACTCACGAAGACGCCCTGATGACAATAAGCGGGATCTGGGTGAGAGGGCAGCCAGCAAGGAGGCCCGGCAGCGTAGACCCGGGCCAGCAGGCCAAAGCAGCGATAGCGACGCTCCACCACACGCGAAGGCTCAGAAGCTCGAGAAAGGCGCTGTAGGCAAACGGGAACCGCCCCCTCTCCCAAGCCCTGAGACGCACGTCACTTAAACGGCGCGCCTGCCCTGTCGGCTTCACGACCCTTTTCGCTTCCTCTCGTTCACTCCGGCCGCACTATGTCCCACTTGCCTTCCCTTCTCCTTCTGGTGCAGCACCCTCCGCGCCCTTTTCTGTCGGCACGCGGCTGTCGCCTATCTTGCTCGGTGCATTCGCTCACCCTTCATTCCTTCTCCCCTCCAGCGCATGGCATCGCGCTCAATCGGCGGATGACGGCCACGCTGCTTGCTAGCCTCGATACTTCCCGCGGTTTGTTTTCTTCTTTTTAAGGTTTTTGATGGCCTTTTTGAAATTGGCTACGTGGAATATCCGAGGGTTTAGAGATATGGCGAAACAATCTGCCATCCGAAGTTTCGCTAGGAACCAGAACATACACCTCTTCTTTATTCAAGAGGCGAATTTCCGAACGCCGCTGGATGTGGTTAATTTCCGCCGAGATCATCAGACCGGCGCCTTTTTCTTTCTGGCGACCACGAGAGCATGCGGAGTCGGAGTAATATTCGTATCAGGCAGATTTCGATGAAAATACCATTGTATTTTCCGGGCGAATGGTCGATACATAATGATTGACATATTCATCGAAGGCGAAAAGATACGCATTGTGAACGTCTGTGCCCCCGTAACAAGAAAAGATACGAATAAGTTCTTTGAAGAGATGCACCAACTCCTCCTAGAGCCCAATCCGCACGTACTGGTTGGTGATTTTAATTGCGTGGTAGATTTTAACCGGGACTTGAGGGGGCCAAGCCAAGGAAGTCAACCTACATTCCAAAAGAGTTGGTGAAAACTCTTCGGCACCTAAACCTCTCGGATATATGGGTACACCTCTATAAAGATTGCATCGTAGCAACCCGTACCTCTAGATCAACAGGAAGTAGAATAGACTGGATGTACTTTCCGGACATCCTCTTCCCTTTGGTTGAAGGATGCGAAGTACTCGCGCTCCCGGCCAACCTGAAAGAGAAGACGGATCATGCCCCGCTCGTCACGAAGGTAAAGAGATCCCCCGGCCCACACTCTGATAACAATAGCTGGAGAATAGACTCTGAGCTGCTGAGAGATGAGACTTGCGTAGAACACTTGAAAGCTGCCATCAGTGCATCGGTAGAAAATGCCGGACATACTACCCCCCTCTGTGGGAAAAACGTAAGGAAGAATGGAAGGCCCTTTTACAAAAAGAAGGCAAAGCCGGAAAAAGACGTCATACACAAAAGATGAAAGAACTTCTTCGCCGGATGCAGATTATCAAGGCAGCCGACACGTTGACCATGTACAACAGAGTACCTGACCTCGCTCGAGGAGCAATACAACCAACTCCTCAGAGATACCATGAGGCGACCTAGAAGTGAGCATGGACTGTTGGGCACGGCGACCGGAGTTAATGTGAGGGAAGTACGTGGAAATGGCTGTTTGCGAATCACGTAGGCAAAGAGCTTAGACGGTTCTGTAACCAACGACCCACCAGAAATTGAGAACATCTTCAGAGAGTGCTTCAGCATACAGTTCCAAGACACCGAACCAATTGACACCAATCAGGGACCCGACCATGTCAAAGAACTTTGCAAACATCTGCAGCGAATTAAGGAGGAGGAGGAGCCAGCAACCCTTAGCGCTGAAGTCTCTTTTGCAGAGCTTTGCGAAGCCATAAGAAGCATGACCCCTAATTCTGCCCCAGGCGTTGATGGTCTGACTGCAGCCTTCTATGTGACTTTTCTCGAAGTTCTTCAAGAACCCTTGCTCACAATGGTGAATGCGATCTTCAGGTCCTTAAAGAAACCCGACTTCTTCGAAGTGGGTAAAATTGTCCTACTACAGAAGAGGTTGCACAACGAAACGAGCCCATGGCGTGGCGTCCAATCACGCTTTTGAACACCGAATACAAGCTGGTAGCCACTATACTGAAGAACAGGCTTAAGCTCCTGTTACCGGACATCATTAGCCCGTACCAAACGTGCGCGATTTCATGAAGGTCGCTTTTTGCGATCCTCATAGTGATCCGTGACTCTTTCGAGTACGCGACCACAAGAAGTTTCAGTGGTGTTTTTATTTCCCTAGACCAAGCTAAAGCTTTTGACAGAGTACGACACCATTACCTCTTCAACGTGATGCAGGAGTTTGGCTTACCGGCAAGTTTTATAAAACTGGCGAAAACTTTGTACGAGGACCTAACCTGACCTTTGTGATAAACGAAGTCATGACACCGGCATTCAAGAATAGCAGAGGCAAAAGGCAAGGATGCCGATTGGGCCCGACCTTTTTGTCATGTCGTGCGAGCCGCTGATCACAAGCGTTATTGCGCATGAAGGCATTCGGGGCTTCCCACTGACGGGCCAGGAGCAGGTGAAAGTGCTGGCATACGCGAACGACATTTCCCTGTTTGTTCTGGATGAAAGCAGCCTCCAAGCCTTCAGTGCGACGTTCACAAGATACGCGCAGGCATCCGGAGCGGCGATAAATGCGGACAAGAGCAAGGCGATGCTATTTGGAACTTTCCCCAGAGAAGCCCTAGAAAACATCGAAGTGGTGTCCATCGTGAAAGTACTGGGAATATACTTCTCCAGTGAAGGGGTGGCACCAGTCACGTGGCAGAGAGCCCTCGAGAGGGCAAAGCAGGCAGCCGACCGCACTCGCCTCCTAAACCTCACGTTACGTGAAAAAGCGCTGGCAGCAAGGACCACCGTTCGCGCGTTTGCGTTCTACGCCAGGAGGGTAGCGGTGATCCCTAGGAAAACCGCGAGCCAACTGAACGCCGTGATCACCGATTTGCTATGGGAAGGGAAACCGGCACCAGTCAAGCGACACCTCCTTCAACTACCCAAGGACAAAGATGGCCTCGCCCTCCCACACGTACAAATGACCAGCCAGATACTGGCCCTCAAGATTACCCGCATGCTTTAATACACAGCATGTTATATTGGGAAGAATCTAATCAACTATTGGACAAGCACCATCACGCACTATCTGGAAAACCACAAACACACTGGCCCGTGCGCGGAAGCGCCCTCTCACTTTTACAGGATGGCGGCAACTACGACAAAGATCATAAAAAAAGAAGCCCCGAACAGCGACATTGACAAGGACCCACCCGCCCGAATCGTCAAAGCGATAACAGAAAACCAGTTGTCCGAAGAAGAAAAGGTGCAGATCAAAAGCCTTGGACTATGCAAACAAAAAAGCAATAAGTACCGACCGCGCGAAGTACATGACTTCGAGTGGAAGCGCAAGTGGCAAGTTTTGCCCACGAGACATCGCCTGCACTGTTTTGGCATCACGCCGAATAGCCAGTGTCCTAATTGCCGCGCTGAGGAAACAATCTCCCACGTGTTGTTAGAATGCGGGGTGGCCAAGTCGGTATGGCGCCTGGTTGCGAGGTGCTTCAGCATCCACCCTCCCCCGGCCCTCGAAAGGAATAGAAGCTGCTTCGCAAGGTTGCCTGTTGCCATCACACTCTTTGTGATTTGGAAACGCCGGTGCCTTGCTGAGGTAAAGAACACCCCAGTGAGAGGGCCTACCCAGCACTAGCCATGATCAGGTAGAAAATAGTGCAGTACTTGGCCAAGCAACTGGAAGCTGGCGGGGAGGACCAGTTCCTTCGCCGCAGGCACACAGTTTTTTTTTTCGTCAGAGGTGCGAAACTCCATACCGCCATAATCCCCTACTAACCCCTTCTCCCCAAAACACTGTGTTACAAGTGTATGTATAGCGCCAGCAGAAGTATTGTCAATATGCCTACCCACGTTCGCGATCTGTTGTAAATATATGTATATATGATTGTAAATATATATTTGTGGGTTTCTTTACAAATGTGTGTGTAGTTTAGCACAAACTTGTATATTTACATATATATATATATATATATATATATATATATATATATATATATATATATATATATATATATATATCTGTGTTTGTGCCGCTAGTTTCCTCTATGGATAATGGAGTTTGTATGCCCCATAGTGCACAAGAGGGGTGTCTAAACGAGCACTGTATGTATAAAATGTAGAGAGTTTTTTTAGTTTGAAGTTAATAAACTTCTCTTTGTATCAGTCCAAGACTGCTACTGTAATCGGACTTTCTGTTTACCAAGCACAGGTTCGCCCAAATAAACAGTTAAATTCCAACGCAAAGTCTCCTGTTTTCAGCCACGTCGCGACCCCGTGACAGCAGCTTAAAGGAAGCTGCATTTGGTATACTCATGAAAAGCAATTGTAGAAAAGGAAAGGCAGAGAGGTTACGCAGACAATGGAAGCTGGTTAGCTTCCCTACACAGGGCAACATGGAGATTGAAGTCATGTCGCGGTGGATGAGTTGCTAAGGTACTAGGTTGCCGACCCGAAGGTTGCGGGATCGAATCCCAGCTGTGGTGGCTGCATTTTCAATGGAGGTGAAATTGCTGCATACCTGTGTGCGAAAATTTGGGTGCACGGTAAAAAATCACAGGTGGTGGAAATTTCCAGAGCTATGCACCATGGTGACTCTCATAATCATATGGTGATTTTGGGACATTAAACTTCACATATCAATCAACGGGTCAATTGGAAGAGGTAGATAAAAGAGTGGAAAAACAGAGAAAAATAACACGTAACAAAGCATACACAAAAATGCGGCTGTATTGATGAGAAAGCACAATTTAAAGTAGGTCTGACTCCAACTCTCAGAGGTTAGATAATGAGCTTGGTCGAGTTATCTAGAGACGTACTTATCCTCAACGAATTATAAGGACAACTATAGCATACAACATATCTACAATCAATTTTATGTGCATGCCGCGTGACTGAGAAGTCGCGAAGCTTTTTGCGACACCGATCTGAATGCGGTGGGAGTGTAAACTAACCTATGACACGGGTTTTGTTGGCTGGTTTCTGGCACATGCCTTTCACTTACACTATCTGTGATTTCTTCCTTACTGCCTCCGGTTTTGCGCGTGCTTGCTGTCAGTGTGGTGCCGGCTCCTGCATGCTCTTGCACACGCCGCCGCATCACAGTTTTGCGTGGTCACAAGGCCAGTTGCGTTTACCTTGCTACCGGAACTGCTCCTGCCCAGCTCAGTGCTCTTTTAAAACTGAAAGAGCGGCTGGGTGCTCTAAAAACGTCTCTTATAAACAACCATTGCACACCTTTTAAGACCCAGTTTTAGCCATAGCAGGCGGGTCTGAGCTACCCACTGCAACAAAAGCACAAGGAGCAAAATTTCGGTGTCAGTATTCCTTTAATGTTATGTTTTACATCCAGTGAATGTTTATGCGGATACTGTCATGTATAAGCAGTGGTATTGCAATTTTTACGTAATACAATAGCCATAGATGCTTATTGCATGATTTTATCCAAGGAAACACAACACATAGGCATCATATATAACTACTGGTATGCAAATGTTCGTCTGTGGATGCACTGATGCATACATTTGGCCAGCTTCAAGAACTGAATTTATTGATTGCAGCCAACAACATTACTCATTCATGCTTAACTCTTCATTACACGTAGTCGACACTTACATCTAACAGTGGTTGTCTTTGCCTAAGAATTGTACCTTCACGTTTGTGCATAATTGAGCTGAAAGGGTGAAATAAAAATTAGATCTATGACACCAAAAATAGAAAAAGCTCCGAAAGAGCAGTCTGTTTGTTGAATTAATTCTGCAGCATGCCCTTTATGGCGTTACATGCTACGGAATATATTGGTCATGCATTGCTGGTTATTCACTGCAGTTTGGCGAGAAGTGCACACAGTCTTTACAACACTCACGAAAAATAATTTTTTGCACAGGTACAGAAATTCTTCGGCACGGTCCGTCATTTTGTGTCAGTCAGACTGCTAAAAAACGTTCCTGAAGAGATCAAGAGGCCCAAGTACGAGAAAACTCTGCACCAGCGTTTCTAGCGTTAGCTGTGTTTACCCATGTTCACCTGCTCATTCGCTCTGACCCACTAAGCTATTAGATGGTGCATACATATATGAAGTGCTCTCCATACTTTACTCAGTTTGGCAGTAGTCGGTAGGGTCTGCAAAGTGCTCGCCAAAATCATTTTTCCTCAGGTGGGACTGTTATTTCTTGCTTTAATTGTATTAGTATAACTGTATGCTTTCCAGCCTAGAAAGAGTACAAGTGTTTCCTGTGAATTGTTTGTCATAGCAAGCAGAAAGGATCTGTGTAAAGCACTCGAGGATTTCAAGCGCAAAACTCATGCTGAACTTTGGTCTTTCAAGCAGTGTGAGAAGAAGCTGCGCTATTTTTAGAAATAAAGGCTTTGCTTGAAGAGCCTGTCCCACCGTGAAATAGTCTAAAAAAACTTCCAGGTGAAAATAAGCAACTTCAGATGAAAATTCAACAATTGAAACTGTATCTAAGGGCAAACTATCTTGACATAGAAGGCAACCCAGATGAGGGGTTTGCCCTTTGAAACTGACCAAAATTTATGTGTGGTGATAGAAGAACCATTAACTTGTGATAATATTGATATTTGTGACAGAGTAGAAACAAACAAACCTGGTTTGAAAGACAGTAGTGCGTTTTACCCAATGTAACAATTGAAATGTTTTGGCTAAGGCAAAAAAGCACGTCTGTCTACAGGGGCTCTTAGTTTTAGATTAAGTAGTCCTAGTCATGCCAACGAACACACATATCATAACCCACTCGTTACCATTTCTAGTTAGCTAAATGCGGGAAACAGATACATTTTCCCTTGATCTTAAAGTTGTATGTGTGAAATCCATGTATAAAGGTCAAGTTTTTCGCGAAACGGCTAACAACTGGATGATATTCATTCAGCCCATCTTGTCCAAAGTATTTGATAATGGTATTATTGAACGGCTCATTAAACGTTTGACTAAATTGTAAGGAAATTGCGTAGTAGTGCTTCTGGAAAGAAATCTCTACCGAAATGGCACTATTGCAGTTGAAAAACGAAACTCTGAGCAACTTAGAAAACGAACTTTTGAGTGTTGGTTTATTTAGTGATTTAGGAAAAGCATTTTATTAGGTGAATTACAATATTGTGTGCAAACTGCTCGACTATGGTGCGCATTGCATTCATTGCCTTTGAACTCGTGAAAAGCTGTGCATCACGAAGCAGTGTGAAAACATCAGTGACTTCGCATCTCGATAAAATATGTGGTGCCCCAGGGGTCAAGGTGGGGCTTTTGTTGTGCAAAGTCTATAATAATTATTTATATGCTGCGACCAATTCACCGAAACATCTCATGCGTGCGGATGACATTAAAAATTTTTAGGTGTGGTGCCTTTCGTTGCTGTTATGACCGTCGTCAGCAGGCGCCATGCTGTCGCTGAGAAGCGTAGCCGGGCAGTGTTCACACGCCTGGAACCCCAGTTTTCTCGGAACCAGCGTCCAGAGCTGACGGGGGAGCGGCGCTCTTTTAATCCTCAGTCAAGTAGCCGACCGGCCGACTGCCTATGCCCACCAGGCATTGTACCTGCTGGCCGGAGGACGAGACGTAGTGTCGCCAAGACGCCGCGACACCAGAGAAAGGACAACAGGGACGGCGTCTTCCTGGGAAAGACCGCGGCGGCTGCCGCGGATCGCCCCGCTAATTGAGCGAACAAAATCGGCGGACCCTTTGAAGTATGCGGCCAGGATCGTGGGCACTCTCGACTAAAGGCACACACACGACGAGGAAGAGCCCTGTTGGCGCCACCACAGTGCAGTGTTCCCGTGGACCTTGCATGCTCTCTCCCCCCCTCACCTGTGTGTGCGTGATTGGTGTTCGACTCGGAGAGGAGGAGCCCGAAAGGGCATAAAACGACGCGGCAGAGTGCTGGACGTCGCTCTGAACCATGTAACGGTTTAACCACCACGCTCGTGGTTTGTGAACTCTTAACCTCATGCTGTAAATATTTGTAAATAGTGCCATAAACATGTTTGTTTTTTCGTATCCTCATCTTGTAAGGGCTTGTTTCCTCAACCCGAAGCTACACCACGCTACCACAAGAGACCGGGTTTTGTTTTCGTATCCTCCAGCGACCTTCCTTCCGACCCGCAACAACTGGTTGCCAGCGGTGGGATACGACACAGCACCCCGAGCCGTAACATTGCGTACTGCAAGCACGTTTGACTTCTATCTGCATCTAACCGCACATGTCTGGTGCTATCATCATCATCCCCTTAACTTGGGGTACATGATAATTAGTACAGGAGGGTAAGACGGGTTGAAAAATACGACGCGCTGGCCACGACATGAAAATTCGGCAGATCTCACGTACCTGGGAATAGACGTTATGCCAAGCATATGGAGGGAAGGTGACCATGCTTCAAATTTGTTATTGAGCGACACGTCATTATATGACGCTAAATATATGTCCGAATGTTGCAAGCACAGACATATGTTGAAGAGAGTCAGATGTTTATATAACCACTTGTTTGCACTTGCGCAACGATATAAATTGGAACAAGCGTAGTAGCAACACTCGAAGCTGTTATGAAGCGCTGATGCTCGCGAGGATGCTTGGCCCGCTACATAATTCAACTTAAGCGCACGGCAACTAATCACAACGTACGTTGATTCGAGGTGACAGCGGCATCAAAGGTGTACTTATATAATTTCTTATGAAATTGGGTAGGCAGGACTGCTACCACTATTGCGTTTCAAGAATATTAGCATTTATTTGAAAACTTGTTCCGAGGCCTGGCGTGGCTCTGGTAAAATACTTCAATGCCACGCAGAATTATTGGGTTCAATTCAACCTTGGACCCTCGATTTATTCTTAACATTCGTCGGGTTTGCGCTACCGATATCGTGAATTTCTTAATGCTCGCGTGTTAAAATAGCCATGTGTTCTCGTCGTTAATGGGTAGATATTGAGTGTCAATCACTTGTGACACATACCCGTCAATGGGTATGTGCCACTGTCTGGCGGGAACTATTTGAGAATGTACGCGACGAGATTGCGACATGATTCATGTATTGACTAGAGCGTTATATTCGTCAAACCATTTTGCCCTCCATTGCTAGTTTTGGTACACGCCAAGTTGAGGGGGTGACCACGTGAGCACCCAAACATAAGCGGCTAGGTGGATAGATAGATAGATCGATGGATAGATAGATACGCTCAAAGTCGCTCATATTCTCTGAGAAATACTTCACATTTATTAATTTCACAGTCTCGTCCCATACGTCGTCGAACACTTCCCAAAAACAGTGGCACATACCAAGAAGAAGGTCTTTGCTACCAGTATGCGGGTATGTGCCACAGGTGATATAAGTTTTATATCCACCTTTAGGTTTTATATCTACCAGGAATCGCGTGAAAAAGCTGACGTAGGCAGCATTGACCGGAAAAATGCAAAGAATGAATTTGTCCAAGCAGAAAATGAACTCTAGTATTGTGCTTGGCAATCAAGTATTCTACCACAGAGCCTTGACGGCCCTCGGATATACTTTTAAAATAGCCCTTAATGTTCGTGTAACATCAAATGTAGTTGCAGTGCTGGCTACCAAATTTTATAACTATTATGTATGCACTCTTATGATGCAGCCATCTTGTTGAATCAACGTCAAATGTAGTTAGGTGCCATCCTGTGAGGCATATGTGTAGCAGAGTTCAGGGCTACCATTCTCGCGAGTCCCAGCGAAAACACGAGAGCTTCTTATCAGCCTGCCACTTGTAATGTGGCTAATATCCATGTTTCTGTTGTTATTGTAACAAAACTGCAAATAACTGCAAACGTTGTCACAGGTGTAACAACTCCCCATAACTAATAAAACATATGCGGCTGTTTAACGCATGTATGTGCGAAGATTTGTACATATTGCCACCATTTACGAACAAGTCGCTGTTGGTCATACTTGTTTTGGAGCTGCGAAGAAGAAGAGGACATTTTCGTTGTTCTGGTGCAGGTGAACTCCTGGCTATAGGTCTTGTTTTGCTCGTGACATTACTGGTGGAGACGCTGGGTGCGTGTACTTCGGCTGTCGGCCGTCTTGGAGAGAGCTACATTTCCCAGAGCAAGAAGCAGCCACCGCCTGCGTGGGTTACCCCCTAAATTAGGTCTCTTGGCATCGACACCCAGAACGAGGGCAAATTCGATGACAAGCCAGGCGGTCCGAACCAGCGATGCCCATGGTTCTTTTCTCGCGCATGTTTTTCCTGCGCCACAGACACTAAGCTCTTCCATGGAGACACCTTCGAGGACGTTGATGACTGGCTTGAGCACTTTGATCGGGTTGACAGTATGAACGAATGGAATGATGTTCGCAAGCTTCGTCGAGTTGACTTCTACTTCGAGGATTCTGCGAAGACGTGGTACGAGAACCACGAGGGCTCCTTTGCAATCTGGAAAGAGTTTAGCCGAATGCTCCGTGATGCCTATCTCAACACCGAGAGGAAGGAGAGGGCCGAACAAGCCATTTCCTGCAGAAACTAGCGGCAAAACGAACTAGTACCAATGTTTGTCGAGGACATGCTTCGGCTCTTCAAGCTCGCGGATTCTGCAATGCCGGAGGAAAAGAAGGTGCGGCTTTTGATGCGCGTAGTAAAAGAAAAGCTTTTCGCTGGGCTCGTGCGCAATCCACGGATGACAGTCGCCCATTTCATCAGTGAGGCAACCATGATGTAACGTACTCTGCAGCAGCGGTCGTCACAATAGGAACGCCACATCCCGGTCACCACATGCTCTATCAGCTCTAACAGCGAGAGACAGGCACTCACACACTTCATTCGAAGTATCATTCGAGACGAATTGCGACAGCTTGAGGCAGTCGGATCCCATCCACCTGTTTCAGCCCTCGCATATGTAATCAGACAAGAAGTCCGGCAGGCCGTCACACCCCTGGCCCCAGTCGCACCACCGATTCCCGAGGCCCAAGTCCTGACATACGCAGCGGCATTGCGATCCTCTGCGCCACCAGCTACAGATCCTGCTATCCGGCCAAGGTAACAGGCAATGCAGCAATTTCACGACACTGCTTCAAGCCCGCCTCTCGGCTCAAGGTTTCTGAGCACACCCACCTATCTGCCATCTGCCCCAAGACAAAGCGGTAGCAAGGCAAGCACGTGGCGCACCTCGAATAACCGTCCGCTCTGCTATCACTGTGGCGAAGTGGGTCACGTATACCGTAACAGTCAATACCGGCAACGAGGTCTCCGCAGCTTCCACCCTGATGCTCGATGCCCGCGCTACGGTGAGCGCCCCCACGAAATCGAAGCCTATCTTACGGGCCAGCAAACTCCTTAACTATTCAGCCGCACCAGTCTAGATCACCATCGTCTCACCGGTCTACGTTACCCAGTTTGCCCTTATCGTCTTCCGTTCCTTTTTGGAGCCGGTCACTAAGTCCCCGCAGGAGAAACTAGGAACGGCGGCTTCTGGGGGTGAAGTCACGGCCCGGCAAACTGTAAAAGACCCTCCTTTGATGCAACGACCAGACAAGGACCACTCCGGTTTTGCTCTATTTTCCGACAGCAGAAAGGTCGTTTCTGCTGAAATCGCCGTCTTCGTCGACAATCATCCTGTCAGTCAACGCCCTCGTCTACACCGGTGCCGACTATTCCGTAATGAGCGCCACACTGGCATCTGAACTGAAAAAGGTTACCACGCAGTGGCATGGACCCCAGTTGCGCATGGTAGGTGGCCATCTGGTGATGCTTACTGGTATGTGCACGGCACGCATTCGAATACGTAAGTCGACATTTGCGGGCTTTTTCCTCGTATTGCGCGAGTGCTCTCGGCCAGTCATTAAAGGAATGGACTTCCTTCGTGAATACGGGGCCGTGATCAACCTTCGTGAAATACTTGTGTCCTTCGAGGATCCTTTTTGCGCTGCAACTGAGAGTACACGATTCCAGAAAAGAGCGCTCTGTGTTACGGACGATTCTCTGGCTCTTCCACCTTGAAGCAGCCTCTTTGTCAAAATATAATTGGGACAGGACATGTCTGACACGGTAATTTCAGAGGCCCATTTGTCTGTCCTTATTTCACGACAAATCTGTGTTGCCCGAGGAATCATTCAGCCTAGCAACAGGCATGTTCACCTGCTGGTCACGAACTTCAGTGACGAATATTGCCGCCTAATGAGAAACACTGCCATTGCATATTGTGAAGAACTTGCTGATGCCGATGGTTCGTCCACGTTAGCTTCATTTTCCTCGAATGACTACCCTGACAAGACCTTCGCCAGAACTCTCGACGTAAACGGGAGACTACCTTCGGCTCAACAATAAAACCTTTTGCGTATAGTCGGCTCATTTTAGGACTGCTTTGCCACTACGTCAAAGGTTAAACAGACACCACTTGTTCCGCTTCGTATTATCATGGAACCCACTAAGAGACCCATTCGACAACAGGCCTTTACGGTGTCGGAAACAGAGCGAGACGCTGTACGTCATCAAGTCAAGCAGATGCTTTAGGACGAGGTCATCCAGCCATCGACCAATTCCTGGGCTTCGCCAGTTGTGTTAGTAAAGAAAAAGGACGGTAAGTTGCGTTTTTCCGTTGATTACAGTAAACTGAACACGGTCACCAAAAAGGACGCTTATTTTCTACCCCGGATAGATGACTCATTGGACCGTATACGCAACGCTAAATATTTTTCCTTCATGGATTTGCATAGCGGCTACTGGCAAATTGCAGTGGATAAACGCGACCTACGCCGATTTCTGTCGCTCTATGCGTATTGCAGGCGCTTTGTCAAAAACATTTCGAAGACTGCTGAACCCCTCAACAAGCTTACAAAAGACGGTGTCTCGTTTGTTTAGGGTCCCGATCAGTGCCATGCGTTCGACACCCTCTGAAACCTTCTCCAGGCTCCGCCTGCACTGGGTCGTTTTGACGAAACCGCCGACACAGAAATACACATAGAACTAGCAACGTTGAACTAGGAGCGGTATTACTTCAGTGGCATAATGGCGTAGAGCATGTGATCACTTATGCGAGAAGAAATTTATCCCCAGCGGAGAAAAACTTTTCTGCAACCGAAAAGGAATGCCTCGCTATTGTCTGGGCCATAACAAAGTTCCGCCCATACTTGTATGGTCGCCCATTCAGGGTAGTTAGTGATCACCTTTCCCTTTAGTTCTCGCAAATCTCAAAGATTCCTCAGGTCGTCTAGCACGATGGAGCCTTCGGCTACAAGACTTCGATGTCGCCATCGTCTACAAATCTGAGCGGAAACACACCAACGCCGACTGTCTCTCGCGTGCACCGGTACAAAAGTCCAACACTGACCTTGAAGACGACGAAAATTTTCTTTCGGCCGTATCAACAACCCGCTTGTCTGAGCAACAGCGTCATGACATGGAGCTCATCCCGCTCCTTGACTACCTGGAAAGACGCAATGCCCACATTCCTCGAAGCTTTGCACGCTCGCTAGCCTCCTTTTGTTTCCGCGATGGAGTGCTTTATAAAGAGAACTTTCATCCTACAGAAGCTATGAACCTGCTTGTTGCGCCAACTACGCTTCGTGGTGACATTTTATGTGCGTGTCATGATGAGTCATCGTCAAGACACTTCAGCTATACGCGCACGCTGCAACGGATTCAAAACTCCTACTACTGGCCACGACTCGCAAAGACTGCGAAGCACTACGTTCGCACGTGTCGTGACTGTCAGCGACGTAAGATTCCACCTTCACGATCAGCGGGACTGCTGCAACCAATAGGCCCACCAAAGGCTCCCTTATATTAGATCGGCATGGACTTGCAGGGGTCATTCCCCACGCCTTGGTCTAGAAACTGATGAATTGTGGTCGCTACCGACTACCTAACGTGCTACTGTGAAACGAAGGCACTTCCAAAAGCCATTGCAGCCGACGTCGCCCAATGTTTTGTTAACAGTAACGTCTTACGTCACGGTGCGCAAGCTGTCGTCCAAACTGATCGTGGGACAGCTTTCACCGCAGAGATGCTGCAGGAAGTCTTGCGATTAAGTCCACGGAAGATCGTAAAACAACGGCTTTCCACCCACACGCCAACGGGCTAACTGAACGACTCAATAAGACAATTGCAGTGATGCTGTCAATGTATGTGGACATCGATCACAAGAATTGGGACGCCATACTTCCTTACGTAACATTTGCGTATAACACTGCTGTTAAAGAAAGTACCGGTTAGACACCTATTCGCTTACTCAACGGTCGCGAGGTCATGACGATGATTGACGCCATGCTCCTGCCCGACATCTTAAGAATAACCCACACGGATACCGCGAAATTTGCGCAGTGCGCAGAAGAGGCCCGTCAACTTGCTCGTCACGGTATTCAACATCAACAAACCGCAGACGTGCGCCGCTACAATCTTCGTCACCGCGAAGTTTTTTTCAAGCCTGGTGACGAAGTCTGGGTGCAGACCTCTAGCCAACAGCGTGACCATTCAGAAAAGCTTCTTCGCCGCTACTTTGGTCCTTTCAAGGTCGTACGACGTCTCAGCGACGTCACTTAGTAGGTTCTCCCATAAGGCACTTGGAGAAGTTCCCGTTCCACCCCACAAACGGAAGTCATTCACGTTTCACGGCTCAAACCATACTCTTCAAGCTGTGAATCACCAGCGATTGACTGGCATTATTGGTAACTTCGCGTCTTTTTTTGGTTTTGTCTTTTCCTTACATTTTTTTCTATTTCGCTTATTTTTCATTTAACTCTTGACTCCACAACCAACTACGTTAATTCGCCTTACGCCATTCATTTTGCTTGCATGGTAGTTTTTGTCCTATTTTCATGTTTTCTCCTTCATGTATAGCATCTAGACGATGCTTCTTGGGAGAGGGGGTAATGCCACTATTGAAGAACGAGCTGCGGTGGCTCATACTCATTTTGGGGCTGCGAAGAAGAGAACATTTAGATGCTCTCGTTCAGGTGAACTCCTGGCTGTAGGTCTTGTTTTGCCTGTGGCCATATATTGAGCTCAACTTCATAAGATCACAAAATAAAAAAATTAAAATACGCCGCCTAAAATTTGTGGGATCTACCGATTTTTTACCATCAGTTTTGTAACTCTATTGCTGCCATAATCAATTATTTATTTGAACAAGAACAACAGCTTGTGTGCAAGATACTAAGTTCTAGGTATTAGGAAAACTAAATATATTCATGACTACAGCATACATAACAGACAAACACTAGTACCACATACATGACACACTACAGTAGAGCTAGACTAGAATTTGCATATTGGCACTTTACAATTTTTTATAAACCATAGTTCGCTTGAACGCCCCATTCCGTTTCGTCAAATCGGATCTGCGCTATTACTTGACAAATAATTTTTTTACTAGAACCAAACTAATGTTTCACGCGTGCACCATGCTGTACCATTGCTCAAATGTTTCTTGTATATACTTTTTTTTACTATGCTGCTTGCTTTTGTATGTGAAATTTGTTGTATGTGCTACCCTCTGTAGGCCCCAGGTGTTGTCAAGTTGTTAACACAGGTTTTTGTCGGGGGGACCCCAACAAGCATGTTTCCTGTTTAAAACGAAGTGAATTCTGGTGATGAATTCTACTCACACAGAAATAGGAACACTCTAGCATGACTTAGTATATGGTATCTTGGATACTCTGTCTTTTGAAACTCCTCGTCATTGCTTCTGTCTTGATTTTAGGCTTCCGGGTACGGATGTGCTGTAGAGAAGTAGCGCCCTGACCCCACTTATGTCGAAGAAACCAAAGTCGCCGGTGCAGCTGAAGATGGATTGTGCAAATGTTTGGACAATCATGTTATAATCATTTAACACCACTTGCATTACCTTGCCAATATTTTTGATTTTGTAACCCACAAGTTTAGAAACACAAATTTAAATATATAAAGAGAGAGCTGTAAATTAGCCTTATGGAAGTTTGTAGTGAAGGTTTTTAGCATGATGACAAAAGCATTTTATCTGAGCACACATAATTTACCACACACCTACTTTCCTATCCAGTTTCTTTTTCAATCGTATAGGCACTGGCAAGACCCGCCATATGCGCTTTTTCACTGCTGTTGCCTCTAACCAAAATTTTTATTGTTCTAAATCATTTATTTGTTACCTACTATACAAGAAAGTCAGGATTTCAAGAGTTAAAAACGAAGTCTTCTCACGAAAATGATGTCTCGTCATAAGAAAAAGGTTCGAAAAACAGAAAATTGATCCTTACACAGATCTCATTGTCGCAATAGGAGCTGTTGGTCGTAGCTCATGTTAACTCTTGGCAATGTTTTTGGGTTGTATGCTATGTACAACAAAATAGTTGATGAGATTATTTGTATCATGTAATTTATTTTTAATAAATTTTGTTCGGGCCTAATATTTTGCATTCTCACATGCATAAAAGCTCACTTCTGCTACACATTATATACAAAAACACAGTGTGGTAAAATGATGTATTTTGTGCATATTATTTGCGTATCTTTTAAAGTGAATATATGGCATCTGAATTGATCACCAGTATTTAAACTTTGCGAATTTTTAATTTGCAGGCATGCATGTCTGTGTGGTGACCAAGCATCCATAAATTGGGCATGGAAATGGGTAGGAAGCGGCCTTGGATATATGTCATTTATTATGGCCCGAAAATCGGTAGCCTAGGCCTTATACACACTGTGGGATCAATTTTATGGCTAATAAAACACACATACGTATTCAATATAGCTTGCTTTAGGCTATATGTTTAAATAAATTTAAATATTTTCCACTTCCACCTTGACCATTGCACCATGCAGCCGGTACTCTGAAGAGCGCTGCTCGATGGCACTTGGGTAACTAGCACACAAACGTACAGACAGCTGTAAGTGGGGCCTTCACATTGTTGACTGCTGGAGAACGGCAGCTTTGCCAAATCACACCGCCTTTGCGGTGAAGCTAACTTTGCTGTTGCAACAGTGCAAACTTATCAAAATTCAGCACTGTTCTTAAGAAGTGCAGTAAGTGCGGCTTGTTTTATACAGAGCAGCAAAAAAAAAACCGAGAAGCAGCACCTGGTCAAGGTAAGGCACAATTGTAGCACTTCTAAATAACAGTGCTAGATTATCTACTTGCCTACACATAGAAAGACCAAAACACTGCAGCCAACTTAACAGTAGCTTCACTGAAGAGCTATTCTGTTATAAAAGACGATGACGCAGAAGCCCCATCTAGAGCTGTCACTGGGCTTCTGTGCTAGTTTCATAAGCGCCTGCGAGAGACACTCCGTGGAGTGCCGGAGTGCCGGCCATATGGTGCACGTCTTGTATTTATTTATTTATTTATTCATTTGCTTATTTATTCAAAATACCTTATAAACCCAACAGGGCATTGTGTAAGGGGAGCATAAAAGGAATACATGCATGAATTCGTACGCTTTCCATACAAACAATAACATGAACTATATGTCTATTATTATACAAATCCTAACAGGAATAAGAGTGAGAAAATATTATTAGCAATTTTGATAGGGGTAGAACGACAATGAACATCAGATGAGTATACGCGTGAGATAATGATTTAAAACAAGCTAAAAAACAAGCACAAATTGTGAAAAGCCTTTCCTTTATTCAAAAGAAAACATCACAGAATAAAACAAAACAAAATAAATGGCATGTTAGTATTAAAACCATCAAACAAAATAAGTTTAAAGTTAGAGAAAAAAAAGCGAGGTACTAGTAGTGGATAAACGCGTAGGTGCTGATTTTGATATAAATAAAACGTGCAGTTGATCTTGTAAATGGGCAAGTAAAAGGTGCCGGAATTTTTCCCGATTGCGTTCTGCAACAATTTCATTTGTAAGGCTGTTCCACATGCGGATGACACGGGGGAGTGTTGATGAGTTAAAAATGTATGTTTTACCATATATGCGTGTGAATGAAAGATGATTATTTCGTCACTTTGATGTGAATGCAGATGTTTGCAATGTTAATGATAATGGCCTTGTTTCATGTACGTATTTATGGAATAATGAAAGGAGGTTTACATCACGTCGGCTGCTCAAAAGGGAAAGTGATAAGTTTTTTTAATTTGTGTTATGCTTGCGCTATCTATTTGGATCGATTCCAGCATGTTAGTTAAATAGCTGTAATGAGGGTACCAAACTGCAGAAGCGAACTCTAGCTGAGGGCGAACAAATGTTACGTAAGCTAAAGCACGTATAGTTGTGGGCGTCTTACGTAGATTGCGGCGTATGTAGCCTAATGATCGTGAGGCGTCACTGCAGATGTTGGTGATGTGGGTAGTCAAAGAAAGGTAAGATGTGAAGGTTACACCTAAATATTTAAAAGAGTCAACACAAAATACGGTATTGCCATTAATAAAGTAAACAAACTCAGAGTTAGAATGTTTGCTAGAGAAGGACATTACTTTACATTTACTTGAAGTAAGGGACATCAGCTAACTATTACACCAATTGCTGATGAGGTCGAGGTCATTTTGAATTATTACGTGGTCACAAGTACTAGTTATTGCTCGGTAAATTACACAGTCATCAGCGAAAATGCGCACTTGTGAGGATAAATTACTTGGTAAGTCATTAATATAAATAAGAAAAAGCAGTGGACCGAGAACACTCCCTTGCGGCACACCAGAACAAACGTATGAAAGTGGGGATGAAAAGTCATTAACAATGGTGAATTGCTGCCGGTTAGTAAGAAAGTTCCGTATCCATGACAGATTTGATTAATCTATACACAAAGAAGAGAGTTTGGTGACTAAGCGGCAGTGAGCCACACGATCAAAAGCTTTGGAAGAATTCAGAAAAAGAGAGTCAATTTGCAAGTTTAGATCTAAGTGATGATGTAGGCCAGTCGTGAATTCAAAAAGCTGTGTTTCGCATGATAGGGCCTTTCTAAATCCATGTTGGTTAGGGAAGAAAAAGTCATTCTGCTCTAAGTGATTGTAAATATGGGAGGCGATTGTATGCTCAAGCATCTTACAGCAGATGGATGTCAGAGAAATGGGTCTGTAATTTTGAGGTGAGTTTTTATTGCCGCTTTTAAACACGGGGAAGACTTTTGAAATTTTCTAGTCATGTGGAAGTGGTCCTGTTGATAGTGATTGCGGAAAGATGTGACATAATATTTTACTCGAGGGTGAGGCTGTACTTTTTAGTATCTTAGTGTTAATGTCGTCAACGCTCGCTGACATGGACAGTTTACGATTATTTATTATAGATGCGATTCCGTCAACGGTGATTTCAATGGGCTGCAAAAAGGGATAGTCAAGATCGGCTACATCTGGGATGTTTGTATCATCTTCAGTGGTGTAAGCTGATGTGAAGAAAGTATTGAAAGCGTTAGGACAGTCTTGATCTGGAATGAGAATTTGGTCGTCATTTTGCAAAGTTATTTTGTTGTCGTGACGGTCTGGACACATTTGTTTCCAAAACTTCTTAGCGTTAGTGGTGAGCAGTGACGGTTGATCATGAGAAAAATACTTATCAAGGGCGGAGCGTATTGCGGAGCAAGAGCTATTCAAGAAGTTTCTATACCTTTGCCACGAAGCAGCAGTTTGCACGCGTTTGGCCGCCACGTACAATCTAATTTTTTATTTCCTAATCTGTTAAGTGATTTATTGAACCATGGATTTTGTTTATCATTTGTTATTTTGATTGTAGGAAAATGTTCACTAACTGATGAAGCTAACTTGTTTTTGAAGAGTGTCCAGTTATCTTCTATGGATCGATTATGAAAGGATGGTAAAAGTACGCTCTCAAAGAACGTGCATAATTCATCATTTATAGCAATGTAATTACCTCTATTATAATTGCGAATTGTTTTTGTTTTAGCTCCAGCAAAACGAAATGGGACGTTAAGAATCATTTGAATGAACCGGTGGTCGCTGAAGCCATCTATGTATGGTATATTCGATATAGTATTTGGTGCCGTCGTTAATTCCAAGTGAAGTATATTGGAGGCACGAGTGGGTTGGCTTATGATCTGGGCTAGGTTAAAATCTAATGTTAAGGCAATGAATGCAGTGGAGACATGGCAGTCGGATGAAAGCAGCTTCCAGTTTATTGAAGGAAACAAGAAGTCGCCAAATAAATAAACGAGCTCAGTTGGACACGTCTTAACAGCATTAGTTATGGTACATCGTAAACCCCTTAGAAATGATGGATTAGTGTCAGGAGGGTGACAGCAGCAACCAATCAATAATTTCTCAAATCGAGCTCTGCCAACAACCCATACAATTTCTATATTTGTAGCAGACGCCATAAGATAGGATGTTATTGCCTTTTTAATAACTATAATTACGCCTCCACCCCTTCTGTTAACGCGGTCGCAACGGTAACTGTTATAGGTATTTTGTAAGGGACTAATTTCATTGTCTGAAATATCTGCATGAAGCTATGTCTCAGTGAAGATGATTATGTAAGAACCCGTGTCATCAAGGAAGGAACAGACCTGGTCGAGCTTTCGCAGAAGGTGCGAATATTAGTAAATGATATGGTGAGTGATGGTAAATTCTGAAGCTCAGGTGCCTGCTTGAATTTACCAGTGGGAGTACCACGCCTTAGCTATCTGCCTTGTCGCACTACCGGGCTTGTTGCGTGGTTGAAAACGTATGATACATCATCTATGCGAAAACTGCCAACAGATAGCTTAAAGAATTTTTTTCTGGCCTTGGGGAATTCGTTAGGCTTTCTTCTTGCCTCTCACGTAGCAGGAAAACAGTCTTCCCGAATAGAAAACTTACCCTTTAAGCTTTCTTGCAGCTGACAAGATGCGCTCTTTGTCCTTATAGAAGGTCATTTTCGCAATGTTAGGCCTCTTTTTGCTGTCAGCATCTTTGCCTAACCTGTGCACTCTTTCGAAATTTGTGCTCGATAAGTTAATCTAAAGCTTTCGTGAACAGAATTCCACAATTTTCTGCTCGGACAAAGCCCAATCTTCTTTTTCGTCATCCGCAATGTTAAAGAAAAGCAAGTTCGAGCGTCGCAATCTGTTCTCAGTGTCTTCGCACCCAGAAGAGATAGTAGCCAAGCGATCTGATACACTGCGAAGGGCGTTAGCACTAGCTTTGTCATCACCCGAGCTGCTTCCAGACGTAGAAGCAAGTGACAGTGAAGCAATCTTTGCGTTCAGCAACTTAATTTCACCTTCAATGGCTTCCTGTTTTATTTTCAAAATATTAAACTCGGAGAGAAGTGTTTCCTGCTTTTCTTCTAGCTTATCAATCCTTTTCTGAGCAGCAGCATGACCAGCTTTTGCAATAGTTAGCTCGGAAAGCAAGCCTTCTTGTGCCTTTTCCAGTTTTTTAATTTTGTCTAGAGCAGTAGAAAATGCCTCTTCTTGAGCTTTAGTCATTGGTCCCGGATTTGGCTCATCATCGCCAGACAACATAAGTGTTGAGGCAGACAAGGCATAACACATTTCCGATGCACAAACTATAAATCGCCTAAACACATCTTCTAGGTCTCGTGGGCACGACACCGCCAACAAACAATAATTATTGGATTTAACACAAGTAACACCTTTCAGGGAACTAACCTGGAAAGGCAATAAACGTAAGCTTTCCATCCTGGGAATGGTGTCGTGCCCGGAAGAAGCGGCTGCTGACTGACAATTATGAAGGGTGTCAGCAGCGTCCAATGCAGTTGCGCTGTGTCCATGTTGCCAGATGAGCTGCCCGGATGGTTCCAAACTTGGCATCCTGTGCAACCATTGCAGCCGTCCTTGAGGGGAATCTTTTGCAGCTACGTTGCACAAACCGAGCAGTCCAGAACATACGATCCAGGTAAAGGCAACCTGTAAAGGCAATGGACGTAAGCTTTCCATCCTGGGAATGGTGTCGTGCCCGGAAGAATCGGCTGCTGACTGACGATTATTAAGGGTGTCAGCAGCGTCCAGTGCAGTTGTGCTGTGTCCATGTTGCCAAATGAGCTGCCCGGCTGGTTCCAAACTTGGCATCCTGTGCAACCATTGCAGCCAACCTGGAGGGGAATCTTCTGCAGCTACGTTGCACGAACCGAGCAGTGCAGAACATACGATCCAGGTAAAGGCGACCTGGAAAAGCAATAGACGTAAGCTATCCATCTTGGGAATGCTGTCGTGGCCACTGGGTGAAATAGACATCATTGTACTTCTGTTCAAGTATTACACACCATATTTGGCCAGTCACTCAGCACGGTTCACAAGGTATAGAGCATTCCTGCATTTATAAACATCTCCAGCATCAATCCTACGCCACTGGTACGTGGATGTGTAGCCCTCTTACAGCACCCATTTAAAAAAAAAGTTATGGCATGACAGCACCCTTAGTCAAAGGGTGCACCCTCTACACCCTTTCAAATTTTTGCTGCACCATTGTGTTAAGGGTGCTGAGCTCTGAACTCTTTCTCGACATTTTTTTGAACACTCAATAGAGAGCAAAGGGTGCTCGTCTGGCGATAGGCTTATTTACACTCTTATGGATGAGATTTGGTTTAGAGCGTTGGCTTTCTGTCACTGTGAGTTTAATGATATGTTGGCTAGTTTTTTAGGCGGTAGGCTATGCTGACATAATCTTAGGAATCAACCTAAAGTAAAGTATTCAGCGAAAGTTTTGCGCGTGAGCGTTTAGTCATAAAACATAAACATATGAGAAAATTCTGCAAGAAATCTTACTTGGTTCATTTACCTGCATTAGAATGCACTAGCTTGGCAAATATTTGTTTCATAGAGCACTTCTTGCAACACTTCGTCTACAAGACACTCACCCTTTATGGACCATGCATCATGACGTTCAATCATCAACAACTTCTTAACTTGGTGACACCTGCCAGAACCTTTGGACCTCTGTGGACGCACTCAAAATTTGTTTTTGAGCATAGGATCATTAAAGTTCTGAGAACGGTAACATCTGCTAAGGGAGTGCCGCAACAAGTGCTAGAGTGAATGGTAATGCTACAACAACTTGAGCTTGCCATGACGTATTTTCTGTGCAGAGGAAAGTTGCAAACTTTGCTCAAACTCTTCTTGGTACCCATTAACCACAAGTGCTACACGCGTGCATGGTGCGTGGATGTTTGGCTCAGGTGTACCATCTCCCGAGCGCTCAAATGAAGAAAAAAATGTATTATTTTCGGTGTTTAGATGTGTAGTTTCTGTGCAAGAGCACTTTCGTTTTTAGTGGAACCATGTTTACCAGTACTAGGTATAAAAGAGCCAGGAAGAGCAAGTAATGCATACGAAAAAGAACTTTTTTGTAATTGAGAGAATACTTAGAGTAATTAATGGTGGGAATGAGACCTTTGAATGTGTTTTAAAACGTAAGAGGCGTGTATGCACTGGTGAAGGCAGCAGGCTATCTCCTCACATAAAAGAGTGTTTCTATTCACAGCCAAGTGTTGTTGCCTTGACAATATCTGATGAAGTTGCACCATGCCTTCTCATTGAATTTGTTGCCGGTGCTGCAACATTTGCTGCAGTTCGAAATGAAGTCCTAATTCAAAAACTCTGAAATGTGGGCAAGCTTGTACTTAAACATGGTGTTTAGAGCGCGTAAACAGGCAAGAAATGATCGAGAGAGTTATAGAGATGAGCGCTCGTCGAGGACTTTATTTCACGGCGCCATTCGGTGTCGTCGAATGAAAGATTTTGTGATTGTGACAACGCACTGGTTGTCATTTTCTCACACATGCTAAGAGCTTTTCAATGAACTCAGAGTTAGGCAAGTTGAGGCGCGATCTTGTGGCGGAACAAAGCGAGCCCCGTCGTCTGCCTTGCACTGAGCACATTGTTCAAGGACGGTCAGTGCTGCCGAAATTCTTCAGCATATGTATGACATCACTGTGTGTGTTGTAGAAGTGGTAGTTTTTTTATGTTTTCTGGGGTGTTGTCACAGTTGTCTCGATCTGTGGTAGAGAAATATTTCTTGGCAAAGCTAAATTACCAAGAAGAAAATACAAACTTTATCTCGTCATTTCATTTGGCTCTCATGTTTCAGTACCTAAGTAGCAAGCCCCTAGCTGCAGGCAGGCCTGATAACCACGGTTCGCTCGTTTTTGATGCTCGAGTCATTTCCATCACGTACAAAACAACTGGCGCAGCACATTTTAGCCCGGCTGGTTGAACTAGTTGTGAACATGCTCATGCTCTCTTTGGTTTAAAAACTGGCATGCAGGAACTGTTGCTAGGTCACCGAGAACTGAAACGTAAGCACCTTGTAGATTACATTTTGTTACTCGTTTCTCCTGTGATTGCAATGCACATTTGTGTTTCATGAAAAACACTGGCATCCTGCAACGTGCACACATTTTACGCCACACGAAATCAAAACGAAGTCCTTAAAACCCAGACTCCTCACATTCCAAAAAGAAGCTTTTGTTTTGGATGCCCTAAAATGGCAAAACACAGAAGCAAACAGCATGCACAGAAGCAAGCAGACTGTTGCCACTGAAATTATATTAGTGACGTCAGGAATCAATTCTCGCCTTTGAACCACTTGTGGCTTTCAGTGACCTAAAACGTTTTATTATCAGTGCAGTTTATGGCATTTTAGGTACTCTTCTTGAAGACCTTGATAACAATGGTTGATGATATGGGTCATGCATCCTTCACCATTTATGTCAAGTCCTTCAGAAAGACATGCTTTATTCGGTTGCTGGTTGTGTCTACATTTTGTCAGTGTAGTGTGTCCAACTGATCTTTAGTGGCTTGTTTTGGCAGACGTCGAGTAGTAGAAGCTGTGATGTTATGCCGCCAAATGTGATGACTTGGTGCTGCATATGGTGTACTTGTCCGCCATCCGCTGGTCAAGTGGGCAGCTGAACGCTTCATGCATGAGCATTGCTCGCAGGCCTAAACCAACGCCAGACCTCTTTGCCAGACGTGGTCAATCCAATCTGCGACAGGCTTGTCATCATCCAGCACTTTTGTTTGTGTATACAATCACGTCATTCGAAAAATCACTTCAAAGGATGATATCTTTTGGGAACGCCTTCTGTTTGAAAATGAGGTGCGGGAAGCTTACGTTCATCTGATGGGCTACGAAGCATAAAAGTCACTTTTCTTTCGTGGCTTGATGACAACAGGTGCACTTGCTTTGCCCCATGTTTGACGGCTGTCGTGCCAGGCATCTTGAAGTGGATTGGTGAGAACTAGGATGACCACATGCCACCGGCAGCACCAAGCGAAAGAGAGAGGGTCATTGAAAGGGTCGTGAAACAAAAATAAAACTTCCCGGTTGAAATATTCTTCGATTTTATTGCGATTACACATACTAATTTAAAAATATTTTGCACAATATTTATTCTATATTTAGTGACGCCTATTTAAAATTGCAGTTTTTTGAGTATCGTTAGCGACCATGCACGACCATAGGCTGCTATAGGTGCTAATATCTGACGTCAGTGAGACGTCAAAATAAAGGAAGAAACAAAAGACAGTGTTACTTTTATTTTCCTCAAAGGTAATACTTTATAGAAACCTAGAAAAGAAATAAATAACAGAAAATAAAGTTCTCGCTCATTGATTTGTATTCTTTGCTATTAAAATGAGTTTTGTGCCCAGCTAGCATCAAACCTAATGAATGTAGCCGCGTGGCAAGCGCACCAGTCTGGCAGTTGCAGCCAAAGGCAGCACGCGAGCGTGGCAAGAGGTGCCACTGGGGGGCACCCGTCACAAGTTTGTTCCTTGCCACTCCGGTATCCCCGATCGCCCAAGTTTTTGTGGATTTCTTCGTTGCCGGTGGCATGTCAAACATTAGGTTATCTGTTTCTGACAGTGAATAACTCACGAATAAGTAACGTGATGTCTGAAGTGTGCAATTTCTGCAAGGCAACATCCATTTCTGAACCACCAAAGAGATATCGAGCTGTGATGAAAATTCTTTTCACAGGTAAACAGTGGCACCAGCCATCTCAGTAAACCGACCGGCTTCAATCCCACCTTTACATCAGGGCCGTGGACAAAACCAGTTGCACGGGTAAAGCATCATATAAGTGTACAAGGTTTAATCGCGTAGGCAAAAAGAAGCCCTCGACATTGAGTTCACGTTAGAAAGCCAGCGGTGCTATATCGAGAACGTTAGCTTTGCTATTCCTACTCTCGAAGTAGAGGATGAATATGGGCTGCAGCAATGTTTGTCGCTCGTGAAAGCGTAGCTTTGTTGGCAGTGTTATCAGACAACGAAGCATGACTGTGTAAGGTTGTTTGTTTTGTGTATGATGAAGAGGATACGATCTCTTTCGAGTGTGCAAGCTGAGGTGCCGTACGTGGGCGAGGCCTGAGCACTGATGGCTTGTTCGACGCATGTGTCTTGAATTGTTGTTTGCCGCGTGTGGCGTCACACGCCGGATCTGATACTGAATCGCACCTTGTGTGCAGCGCTTAGTCCTCGCTACGCAAACCATGTGCGTTGTCAGACAGTGCTGCATGCCCAACTGTTTGACGAAGTTCTAACGATATTTGTTCTCACAAGCTGCCTAGATAGCCACAGCGCAAAGCAGTGTTTCCAGCTATCAACCGCGATGGCCTCCGATAGTACGGGCACACAGATTGGAGCCTCATGGTCGTGACTTCTGTAAGCGGAGGTTTTGCTATGCGGTCTCGATACGAGTGCTTGCAGGCTTGTTTGCCGTCGCTGCAGCTGCTGCTGCCTTACTCTGACGATGGCGGGCCTCGAACTCGCATGGGTACGTTGGTGCATGGCTCAAAGCCTAAAAGCCAACTCCACTCAAGTAGACGACACTGTAGTTTGGGAAGGTCAGATCGTGGTGACGTCATCAAACAGTATGATGCTACGAACCACTGTCAACTAAGGCTCAAAAACACCGCTGCGTCGCCATGCTTTGTCGTCGACAGAGAGACTACAAAGGATGTCTTATAATAACCTCAGCTGCACAGTTGACAGAAACTTGATCTCGAAAACCGAAATTGCGATTTTTTATGTATTCGTTGAGCCCAGACCATGCAACGAGTCGAAGTATAGTATTCAATGAACACGCAGTTTAAAGTTTTTAGAGAACGTTACACGCCCTTTTTAACACTACTGATTGTTTATACACTATGTTAGATGCAGTGCAGACGATCTCACGTTGGGGCTTCTAGAATTGGTGACAGCACTGCATCTGATGACTGTGCAAATAATTGCTGGGCGGTTCACTAGTCGTGTGCTGTGCCTGGATGTGGTTCAGACTCTCTCGAGGTTATGAAGCGGTGTCAGGAATGACAATGGCACATAGCTGTTCATGAAATGTTATGTAGTCAGGATTGCTGGCTGGTAATAGGGCTTCGGAGAGACTCTCTTGCCGGACTTCTCGAAAAGGGCACCTGGAATACTTGCAGGCAGATCTAGAAAACTCTGGCTGCCACTTGAGACATTGGTAGATGGGTTGTTATCGGGTTGAATGACGTCTAGCTTGTGAGCGGCAGGCACCCAATGTGTTGAAAAATCAAACGGCATGCAAGATGAGAGGAACTAGGTCCATGGTGTCAGTAGCGTTGCAGGCTTCCACTGTTGCTAGAGGCAGTACATAGCTGCAATCAGAGCCAGCTCACCTTCGGTCGTCAAATCATGCAAAGCAGCCGGTGCACAAAACCAGGAGTCTGTAATGAACCCGACACTGTCAAGGGAAGCACACAGTGCTGATTACATGGCGTAAAGAAGCTCCGCTGGCCTTGTTTACAGAACCAGGATATCGGACACAGGAGCGACGCTTTTTGGAGTAACATGCCTCACAGTTAAGGGTTCATTGAGATAGGAATGTGCTCTTCATTGCCTTCGTATCTTGGAATTTTCAGGGGGGAATAAAGTGGACTACCCGTGGTTTGAAGCATGGGAAGGTTGATGTAGACGAGCTGCTTGCTGTGTGGTAATACTTCGGTTGATGGTGATGTTTGGCATTTTAGAAGTGCAGTACATCTTACAGTTCATCATGAGAGCATATACATGGTGCGGAAAAGTACAATGAGGTGCACGTGAAATCGAGTGAGAGGATATGCTTGAGAAATTCCTATATTTATTTGCTGGAGTCTGACGTCCTTGACGTCCTTGAGCTTCAGGGCCACCTCAAACTGTCTGAACAAAACTTGGATGTCGGGGTTCTGGAATGGTTGCAGATGCGAGCGAAATTTCAGCTGCCATTCATTGGGTAGGCAGCCACAAGCTGATGGTGTGGATTCGAAATAAATGGTTTTGCGCCGGTCACTGGCCCTTGTAATATTTGAAGTCACTAATTGTTGAGAGTGGGGAAATCAGGGTGAACCGTGCATGAAGCCTCAGACAGGCTGGCCGACGTTTCGATAGGAGGACCTATCTTTGTCAACGTCACCTTTTCATCTCTGGCGTGTTAGTTTTAAGGGGGCTGGTAGTGCCATCATCACTTGGTGGTGGCGTGTTTTCTGGTAATAGCGGTCTAGAAAGAAGAAAAATCTATAAAGCAGAAGAGTGCAGCCCTCGCTTCATCGCAAGTTAGATGGCAATGTTACAAAGTGTCCTCTTTTTGAGAGTAGGGGTAACGGAAGCAAAAAAGTGAAGAAAAGGGGTTGCGGAATGCGACGTAGGAGGAATGTGCTACGAAGAGGTGGCTGCTGCAGACACGAATGAATGAAAAGCATGAAATAGGTTTGCATGTGTCTCACAACAAAATATTTTATTTTCGAGAACGTTCAAACCACTGCTTTCTGTATTTTCATGCTGTAGCAGAAATGACTACGATAATCTTTGGTTAGTGAGAATTTGGTTACAGTGCTTTGTTGTGCTTCGTCTGCTGGTTTGCTCGGAGGCTAAATGTATCTATATTTACAATTTTTTTAGATTACTTTAATGTTAGCATTGCTGAGAATATGAGCAAATATATTGGATCCTGTTGTACAACTTGATTATGATATGAAGTGAGCTAAGTGTGCCTATTTTATTACTTCTGTTTTGGCAGCATATCTTTAGATGGTTTTGTCAATCCATTATTGAGTCGCCTGTTGTGGAACATAAAACATGGGCAAGAGCTTAATATTTTCTGTCTTGGGCTGTGAGTATTGAAGTGTATCTTAGCTTGTTGTTTTAGAAGCTGTTTGTTCAGGCCCTGTGAAAGTGATGAATGCTTTTTTACTTGGCTGATAAAATGTATTTACATATTACACAGTTACTTTCTTGTGTGTCATGTTAATCTACCCGAAATCTTGATTTAATATTAGAATTTTTTTGCTGTAAAGCATATTCTCAACAACGTTGTACTTCCTCAATACAAACTGATTGGCTTCTCCACTTGCTGCTCACTAAGGTGTTTGATGCCATGAACAGAAGTACTTATGGCTGTTCATTGCTACAAATAAAGGTATAGGTAATTGTATGTATATTGCAATAAAATATAAAAAATATATTTAGGTGCCCTTGTGTCTCATACACGTAAGCGCGAGGTATTTTTTTAGAATACTGGTGTCACCTGAGGTGTGTTTTTCTTTTTTGCAAAACCCACACTTCTTGTCCAAGACATCCTTCCGTCGCTTTAGTTTATCCCTTAGGGCTTTATAACTGCATCTTCACAATACATACGTTTGACATTGACATAAAGGATACATGGGCACACATCTTTAATGCAAATTTAATTGAGTCCTCTAATGTTTTTTTATATGCTAATCAGTCTCCCACATGTGAATTATCTAGCTAAAGTGGTTGCTTGAGCATGTTCGAACGACATACTGGAGAGAAACAGTGTGAAAGACGATAGATCTGGGCTGTTTTATGTGTTTTTTGCCTGGTCGCCCGTGTTTAACGCTGTTTCACTTCAATAGTAATTATGTAAAACACCATGCTTTTCTTTAACTGTTCCTTGCTGAATAGGTCTTTTGATATAGCAGGCCTCTAGGATTTCTTTGATAGAAGTTTTTCTTGGTTTATTCATGCTAATATTACGAGTGAAATAAAACTCAATTTAAATAAAGAAAAAGTTTTCATGAAGCAGTTTAATGGCAAAGAAAACACGTTTTTGCTACTTGGGATAATGTGTTACTACGAAGGTTGAGTAGATTATATTCAGTGTTTAAACGCTGCTAAAGTACTTGAGCTACTCTCATTGAGGCATCTTACCTACAGACCCACTTGTAAAACTTCAGAGTAACTGATGTATCAACATAGACAAACAATTTGTGAATACGAAACTAGCATTTATTGAACTGCATCACTTGCAACAGTCAACCTGTAGAGAGCTTTTTACTTGAAGAAGATGCGAGAGCTAACTTGGCATGTCCACTTATAAGTACACAGTTTCATTTAATCATTTGAAAGACATGAGTGTCAGTAATAGCAGTTCACAAAGGGTTTAAGTAAACCTTTGTTCTAACATAGGCGAGTACTCATCAGTGCAAATGGGTATACAGTAAGCTCAGCAAAAATGTGTATCTCACTAATAAAATATTTTCTGTCCTTTAATGAAGCTCATTGAGACTTGATCGCACTGAAAGTTTTCTCGACCGGTCTTTATCTGTCAGTATGACTAACTTAATCACTGATCTTATAACATGAAAATTGCATTACATGTCCTTATTGTATGGTCTACATGCCATTATCTTGGTCACTTGGGGTAACTTCTTTACCTTGATATATCGCAGAGTTACTATTGCATGTCATGAGTGTACTACATGATTAACATATGTGACAGGTCGTAACATGCGAATCACGACACATGTCATGTACAGCATGATTTACATAACGTGGTGTCGAGGTAACTCGTAGCGATTTAATTAAATGAGTATGTAATAAAACTTGCTTCACAAGACATTTCTGTATGACGAACATAAATCATCAGTGACAACATGAAGATCCTAATATATATGTCATGTGCAGTCTGAATTACACACTGCTATCACGGTGCACGCTCGACCGTCGCCGTTTCGTTAACTTGACACATATCAAATTTGGAGTCGTGTGACATGTATGACTGCATGACGAACCTAAATTACATGTACATGGTACCATAAAAACAGCGATATATTAAAGCACAACGCTCATGATGCACTAACAGTCTTTTCACTGGTTTCATAAGGCAGCAATATTAGTATTATGCAGCATAACTGTATTACGAACGCAACGGACAGGTGCTAACCTAAAAGTCATGATATGCATGTCATGTACGACACGAAATACATTCCACTCCTATAATGCACTCGCAGCTGTCTTGCTAGCTTGACATATACCAAATTCGCTATTGCGTGACGTGACTGTATGAAGAACATAAATTAGAGGTGGTTGCGGCAAAATCATGACATGCATGTCATGACCACTTACCTGCTATGCTCATGTCACTCATGGTAGTTTCACTAGCTTGACATGTACCAATTTTATATCATGTTACACGACGTTATTCGGAACGTGAATGACAAGCCCTAACATTGAAGTTGTGATATACATGTCACGTGTGGCATAGATAACATGACTGTCTTGGTGCGTTTTCAGCCGTTTTGTTTATATGATTCACAAGAGTACCTGATGAACATAAATAACGGGTCACGCATTCTGCATTCCATATTATAGGCTTCATTGGCGGGGTGTATACTGCAATATACATGCATACGTACATAACAATCACATGCTATAAAAAGCAGACCAGATGACTGACTTTGTTTATTTGCCTCGAAAACAAACAATAAGGTGCTCCAATATGCAGCAATCGCTTTGAATTATATCAAAGCCCACAGTGCATGCGATTGATCTGCCAAATTTCTAGTATTTTTGTATATAGTATTGTTATTTCCTAGTCACCGTGTTTGTTTATTAGCCTAATATGATCCTTTATTATTATAGAACTCACAAATAAATGTGTATATATATATATATATATATATATATATATATATATTGCCACAAGGCAGTAGTTGGACTGGAGTATAAAGCAGTAGAGGGTCTCTGTCTGGAAGAAAACAATATGAAGTAGATAGAGACTGGTCCCAGCCCGACAGTGTGCCAGCCATTGTCGTCGCTTGTAAACGTCGTAAATATCTGCAAATATGCGTTTCCTTGTAAAATTATTGGCGGAGGTGCCGGGTACACCTACCTGGCTTTCCAGGCAAACCAACACGGAACTTCGCAGTGGTCACCACCATCATATTCCTAAAATGGCTCAAATGGCCCACCCACAAGAGCCACAGCAGCCACAGAAGCAGCAGAAGGTGCCTCCTCTGATTCTCTTGCCTCCACGAAACCCCGAAACTTTCTCGGGCACAGGCAAAGACAAGGTGAATCTTGAAGATTGGGTCGCATTGTACGAGTGCGTGAGTGAATTCTATAGGTGGGACCCCACGTTGATGCTGACGAACGTTGTTTGTACTTGCGGGATACGGCACTCACCTGGCATGAGACGCATGAGTGGAAATTGACCAGCTGCGACATTTGCAAACTGAAGCTTGTCGAGTTGTTCAGCAGGTCATTTGGGTGACAGTAGCCCACGAGGAAAGACCTGGAATGTCACGTGCAGACATCGGCGGAATAGTATGTATCCTATGTACAGGACGTATTGGGCCTCTGTGGAAAGGTGGACAAGAACATAAGCGAAACTGATAAAATCGCCCACATATTAAAGGGAATTGCCGTTGACGACTTTAATTTGTTGACTGTTAAAGATTGCGCCACCGCCGACGTGGTTGTGATGAAACGGCAGCTCTGCGATCACGCCAAGAACCGTCGCATAACCTGCCAGTTTGCGCGTCTGCCTGATACTGCAGCCACTTCGACCTGCGAAGACAGCCCCAAGTTCACGTAAGCAACATCGTCCGAAAATGTCACCCGAATTGCTCGCCGTGAACTCGAAGCAATGGCTCCTGCAGCCATCGCTTCCGATGGCCCTCAAGACAACGCATTCACCGTCTCCCTCATCCAAGCCGTCGTTCGCCAAGAAATAGCAAATCTCGGCATCGCACCTGTTCGCGCTGTTCGCACTATTGAGAGTTTGGCTTCAGTTAACCAGATCCCGGTGTACCCTTAACGCTACCTTCCGCTACCGAAACCCTGCTGAATGGAAGACGTCGGATGATCTAACGATCTGCTTTGACTGCTCTCATGCCGGACACATTGCGCGCTACGGTCGCAATCGTTGGACATACAATTCACCCTGGAACACTGGGACATGGCGTCACTTTTCGCAGGTTTTCTACTCCATGAGATCCCCAGCCTGCTCCTACTAACGTTCATGGCCGAAGTTTCTGCCGGTCATTATCACCCCAAGGCCGCCGATCTCTTTCGCCGATGATTTCTCGATCCAGGTCCTTTGCACGGCTTGCACCTTCAACTTCGGGAAACTAGTCCTTGCAGCTACCGGAGGTGACGCTGCATTAACAACCTGTTCAGCAAATCCTCTGTTAACGATTCCTATACGCCGCCATATTTAGGACCTTTTGGTGGATAACGTAACCGTTACAGCCCTCATAGACATTGGCACACAGATTTCAGTTATGAGGGCTGCTGTCTGTATAGAACTGCAAAAGTGACCACGCCTCCTATTAAGCGTGCAGTAATGCTGGCCGATGGGAGCAAATCTACCGTTCTCGGCATGTGCATTTCTCGCGTATGTATTTCTGGCCGCCAGACCGTCGTATTGTTCATCGTGTTTGAGTGGTCCCCACATGACGTGATTCTATGTCTCGACTTTCTCTCTGCGAACTTCGCCCTTATCGACTGCTCTACGGGCCTTCTTAAGCTGGAACTGCCTTTTGACGCCACTGTTGCCCGTGATGCTCAAAATCGCCTTTGTGCCATCGAGTTCCTGCATCTTCCGCCGGAAGCCGCAACCTACGTGCAGCTCATGTGTGATCCGTCTGTGCACGATGGTGATTATGTCGTTTCACCTATTACCGACGTTGTGCTAAAGCCTTCCACTGCTGTCCCGCACACCGTCGTGCGAGTACGCCACAATTAGACCCATTAGTCTCCTTTGAACTTTGGTTTCTCCGCGCACGTGCTGCCTGCTGGTATTAAACTTGGCGTCATGTTGTCGTTGGAAGAGTGTGATATTTCTGAACTGTGAGTTGAGCAACCTACCCCGCACGTCAACTTGCTCACTGCGCCCAGCCTTTCAAGCATTGACATTGCCAAAATGATAGCACCAGATCTTTCGCCCTCCAAAGCAGAAGACCTCCACCGTCTCTTGACATACTATGCGGACATATTCGATCTTGACAACCGCCCTTTAGGCCAGACATCACTTGTGACCCATCACATAAACACCGGCAATACCAACCCAATACATCGCTGCCCTTACCGTGTCTCCACTGCCGAACGCTCTGTCATCCAGAAAGAAGTCGAGAAAATGCTCGCCAAAAGCGTCGTCGAACACACATCTAGTCCGTAAGCATCCCCAGTTGTGCTTTTCAAGAAAAAAAAGGACAACACATGGTGTTTGCGCGTTGACTATAGACATCTCAACAAGGTCACTAAGAAGGACGGTTACCCCTTACCAAGAATAGAGGACGCCTTTGACTGCCTCCATGGCGCAAAGTTTTTCTCGTCCATTGAGCTTCGATCTGGTTATTGACAGATTGCTGTTTACACATGGGACTGAGAAAAAACAGCCTTTGTAACCCGCGATGGGGTATATCACTTTAGAGTAATGCCGTTTGGGCTTTGCAATGCACCGGCCACCTTTGAGCGCATGTTGAATTCCCTTCTGCGCGGCTTCAAATGGTCCACTTGCTTATGCTACTTAGATGAAATAATTGTTTTTTCACCGACGTTCGCGAGCCATCTTGAGCGACTGTCCAGTATTCTTCAAGTGTACTGCAACGCTGGTCTCCAGCTGAACTCTTCCAAATGCCGTTTCGGCCATCGCAAAATAAGTGTACTTGATCACCTCGTTAACGCATCTGGGGTACATCCCGATCCGGACTAAATTCGCGCAGTGACTCAGTTTCTCGTACCCTCTTCTGCTAAGGATGTCCGGAGCTTCCTTGGTTTGTGCTCCTATTTTCGCCTCTTCATCCAGAATTTCGCCAATATTGCGTGACCTCTCACCAAGCTTTCTAAAATAGACGTCCCATTTACTGGAAATTCACCTCAAAGTGCTGCATTTTTGGCGCTCATAGCAGGCTTCACGACTACGCATATATTAACCCACTTCGATCAGTCTGCCCCGACAGAAGTTCGTACTGACGCGAGTGGCCACGGAATTGGTGCTGTTTTAGCTAGCGTCAGCATGAACGTGACTGCGTAATCGTCTACGCC
Organism: Rhipicephalus microplus; assembly: GCF_043290135.1. Classification (NCBI taxonomy): domain Eukaryota; kingdom Metazoa; phylum Arthropoda; class Arachnida; order Ixodida; family Ixodidae; genus Rhipicephalus; species Rhipicephalus microplus. Next base: position 421,675,652 of record NC_134710.1, on the reverse strand, counting down.
AGCGACCTTTTGTCCCCTGCCGATAAGAACTATTTCATCACCGAAAGTGAGTGTCTTGCTCTTGTGTGGGCTGTCGCTAAATTTCGCCTGTACCATTTCGGCCGCAGTTTTACTGTCGTAACTGATCATCATGCACTCTGCTGTCTTCCCTCGCTCAATTATCTCACAAAACGTCTCGGTCGTTGGTCTCTCCGCCTCCAAGAATACACCTCGGTCGTGCTTAAATCTAGTCACCTCCATCAAGACGCTGAGTGCCTGTCATGATATCTAGTAGATCCGCCAGATGGCACAGAGAGAGCTACTGAGGCTTAGATCTTATCAACATCAGACTTTCTTTATATCGCTTCTGAGCAACGCCGTGACCCGGATTTACTTCCCAATATAGAAAGCCTGAGTTCCGTTACTCCACCCACTTCTTAGAACTTGTATTTCCTTCATGAAAGTGTTCGCTACCGCCACAACATGCGCCCTGATAGTCCTGACCGCCTTCTCGTCGCGCCTTCCCATTTGCGTGTAGATGTTCTCCGACATCATGATGAACCTGCCACTGGTCACCTGGGAGTCACAAGCACTTATGATCGCGTCCGGCGTCATTTTTTTCTGGCCACGCCTATATCGCTCTTTGCAAAAGTATGTCGCCAACTCCGACATTTGTCAACGTCGAAAACAACCAACATCGCTTCTTGCTGGACTCCTTATCCCTATTGAGATCCTTGCTACCGCGTAGGTCTCCTGAGATCCAATCTACGGCGTAGGGCTCAACGTTCTCGGGCCGTTTCCCACTTCTGCATCCGTGAACAAATGAGTTAAAGTGGCGACCGACTACGCGGCATGTTACGCGACCAGCCGCGCTCTGCCAACCAGCTGCCCTACCGATGTCGCCGACTTACTACTGCATCACGTCATTTTGCATCACGGCGCTCCGCGACAGCTCTTTACTGACCAAGGCCGATACTTTTTATCTTGCGTCGTTCAGGATATTGTACGTTCCTGTTCCACGAACGACAAGTTCACAACGGCATACCATCCACAAACTAATGAACTCACAGAGCGCCTGAATTGCACTACCACCGACATGTTCTCGATGTATGTTTCTCCAGACCACCGTAACTGGACGCAACGTTACCCTACGTCACCATCACTTACAACTCCTCCAGACATGACACTGCAGGCTATTCTCCGTTCTACCTACTTTATGGACTTGAAGCCTCTCGACCTCTCGAAACACTCCTTCCCGCTGGTTCAAGCTCCCCTGTCACATACGTCCGCAATGGCGTAGAACGAGCCGACGCAGCACGACGAATTGGCCGAGAACGACTCATACTTTCTCAAGCCTCTCAGAAAGATCGATACGATTGTCACCACCGTGAAGTTTTGTATGCACCCGGTTCTCTAGTACTCTTGTGGACCCCATGTCGTCCTTTCTGCCTCTCAGAAAAAGCTTTTATTTCGCTGTGACGAACCATACAAAGTCCTGCGCAAGGTCACCAACCTCACCTACGAGATACAGCAAGTCGTCAATGAAGCGCCCTCAATGCCACCGCCATTTACTTTGTTCACGTCGTAAGACTGAAGCCTTATGTGTCAACCAACACTCTCCTTTCGTGACAAGTGCCGGGTTGGCGTTTTAACGCCGTGGGGTAGTGCCACAAGGCAGTAGTGCGATTGGATCATAAAATGGTAGAGGGTCTCCGCCTGAAAGAAAAGACTACGAAGTGGATAAATACTACTGATAGTGATAGAACGCGTGGTTCTCGAACGCGCAAGTAGCTGGTCGTGCTTGCTCTGGTGTTGTGGCCTAAGTTTGTGTAGTGGCTGTGGTTTTCTTTGTCTTTGTTAGGTGTTCCTATAGTGTTTCTAAGCTAACTAAGCGCCTTTAGCGCCAGAAAAAGCACTCAGATGCCGTTTTCTTCACCTGGACCAGGGGCTTTCCTCTGGTCTGCTTCACTTCGGCCACAGGAAATACCAGTGAATCAGTTTCTGCGCAACGACATTCCCGCAGTTCCTGTGGCCCTCATCCCTAGCAATGACGGCTTCATTCGGATGAAGAATCTGAAAGTGGTCCAGGAGGAGCTTACAGCTGCGACGTCTCACTTCCACAGCATCACAGAGGTCCGCCAGTTCGGAAGAGGTGGTATTCTATGTTTTTAATCTGATCAGCTCTGTGTCCAAGACCTACTAAAGTGCTCGAGTTTCGCGACCAATCCGGTGAGCGCCTTTATTCCGTCGCATCTCGCATGCGTGAAAAGTATTGTTCGCGGTGTCAATCATAACTTGACCCTGTCTGAGGTATTAGCAATGTTTGCCGTGGCTGGTGCTATCTCCGTTTATAGGTGTGCACGACTGGTAGAGAAGCAGAAGATCCCGACTGACCCTACTGAAACGTTCCGTAAGATGCGGAGACCTCACATACGGAATTATTGGAATATGGAAGACGTATGATGCGGACTCCGCATAAGACGTATGATGCGGACTCCGCATCTTATGGAAAGACGTATCATGCGGAAATTACTGAAATGTGTGCATGTTACGTCTGAATCTAGTGCAAAGCAATATAATGTGTAAATTGAATAGACGTCCACATCTTGAGCACATGCAATACTGTGTACAAATCACAATATTTCTTAAACGAGCATGATAAGGGATTGAATCATCGGCATCTTACTAATTGTCGTGATGCAGAAGCAAAATTACCTTTTAAATAAAATACATTACAAAACTACTAAATTAACATGCTAGCAATCATAAATGGTGGTTACATTGCAACACATTAATGCAGTGTTCTATGCAAGACTTAAAGAACTTATAAAGTTATTGTTATCAATAGAGAAGCATTAATATACACATCAGCCCTGCTACAATCAATATGTTTTTTATTTGTCTGTATGCTCCAGCTGTGAATAGTGACATTGCAGTGTTGATCGTACACAAATGAGGTGACTGCACCGCAATTTCACGAGCTCCACCTAAGCCACAGGATGGTGGCACCATGTAACAGCAATTTTAAAACGAAATGTTTAAACATAAATAATAATCATAGCACTGTGAAAGTGAGGCGCTGTGTTTATCTCATGAATGCCTTGTGGCGATCGGCGAAATGCTGCTTGAGGCTCCGGCACCACTGTAAATTTTGAAGGTCACTGCAATAGAACTTATGTGTCCTTCATTGGCACCTGGAAATGAAAATAATTGGCACAAATAATGTAAGAGACACATGTTAGCACAATAGTTTACATGCACAAGAAATATAACACACAGAATGAAACTGAAAATTTAAGGCACACAATCCTTCATGTTATGCATATGTGAATAATAGAAGGAATGATTGTATAAATTAGTTCTGCCACATAAAAAAACAGCATGCTTATCACTGTGAAAATAACTAGGTTGTCATGATTTTCAATGGTAGAGATAATCGATTAATATGTCCTTATGAAATTATGATTTAAACGCTTCCTGCACAGTAAAACTTTAGGAACTGCAAAAAGCTCTCAATGTTCATTTAATAGTGTGTGCATGTACATCTGCTGCCTTTACACTATACAGTTTGTGCACAAAATTGGCATTTTGAACAATTTTGAGAGTTAAACCTATGCTACTTATGAAGATTAAAATCACCATGAAAGCAAGCAGGACCAGGCAGGTGCCATTAAAAATCTGTGCAAGCCAGATAACTATAACCGAACTGCACACATATAGGGGAGCAAGAGTAACAGAAATTCGGCTGCTGACCCGCATGTTGCGGTATCAAACCCCGGCTCCATTTCCGATGGAGGCAGAAATGCTGTAGGCACGTGTGCTCAGATTTGGGTGTACGTTAAAGAACCCCAAGTGGTCGAAGTTTCCAGTGCCCTCCACTACGGCGTCTCTCATAATCATATAGTAGTTTTCGGACGTGAAACCCCACATATAAATCAAGAATAACAGAAATAAACTGCCAACAGAAAAATTGGGTGCATGTGCTATCTGTACACCTTACTACATACAGCATGCTCATTCCATTTTAAATACCGATATTGAAAATAACTGCTCTATTAGGAATGTAAAAGGTAAGGTAGAACTGAACGACTCTACAAAAAGTGACCCTATTATGACATCACGTTTTCTTATAACAAAATTGACTAAGACTCTCAAATATCATTATGCAAGGAAAAAATCTTCAAAAGAACAATCAAGTTTGAAGTCATAATTATTTATATGGCTACTATGACTATAACCAAGAAATCGACCTCAACATGGCAAATGTTAGTTTTTAATGCCTATGTTCACTAGACAATGAACTATACCACAAAAAGCACAGCGTTCAGGCAAAGCACCACACAAAAAAAGAAAGCAGTCCTTTTTGTTATTACCTACAATGCCTTTAAATTGGTATTTTTACCTCTACTTTCCGCTTTTTATCTAAGCAACTGGTGTGGAACAAGTTAGCTGAAAATGCACTGTGCCTCCAAAACCTGTTGGTTGAATCTGAATTTTTAAAAAATGGTGAAGCTTGCACTAAATTAGGCTCTACAAGCCTTGGCACAGTGAGACTACATGACTCTTAGGACTACTTTAGTTACTTGTGTTTTGTTTCTGGGCCTAAGCATAAAGACAAGGGCTTAACTGAATTGCTGCTAACAAACAAATGCTTTCGAAATTGCCCGAGCGTCAAAGGATGCTCAGCCATTTGTTGTGTTTTGCACTGGGCTTTTCTACACCAAACATACAAACCATACTGCCTGGCGACCATCACAGATGTATAGTTTAAAAAATGATGGTAATTTACTCTTCTGAAAATAGTCATTTGCAGAAATGTTTTGAAGAGAAAAGAGTAGTGGTCACGTGGGTACCTTCAGAATTTCGCAGAATGTCGTGCGGGTGTTATTTGTGAGAAAAATTTCAAAGTACCGCTTTTTCTTGCCATATCGAATTTGATCTACATATTAAGTAAAGATGCTTCTTAAAGTATTTGAAGTCAAGTAACATTAGTGCAATTTTTCTGCTACATAGGCTTTGAAGAATTCAGCCAAACTGTTTATCGTTTGCATTTCTTGTATGACAATACTGCATTTTGTATGAATATTTGAGCCACAAATACTCACTGCACAGAAGTTATATTTTACGAAAAAAATAATGTTAGGTCCAGATTACAAATATCACTATATAATTGTTTTTGTCCACATTGAGATGCAATTTGAGCTGTGTTTGTCTAATTGAAAATTACTTTTATATGTAAGTTGAAAGCAAATAAACAGTTCTTGTTACATGGCAAGTGTTATCATTACAATTTTTGTTTAAATGAGGAAAATGATTTTTGAAGTCTCCTATTGAGGGCCATGGGGAACTTCGGAATGGAAGCTGTCGTACATCAAATGCAGAAAACAGCCATCATAAGAAACCTTCAAAAATTCATTTCTACTTTAAGACAAAGTGTAATCATATAACTTGCCTTATAAAGAGAACTGCTTCCTTGCTTTTGATGTGGCGAAAAAATTGCACTAATAATACTGAGCTTCATGCATTACACACAATCACCTTTACTTAATACCAAGACCGAATTTGGTGTAGAAGAGGCAGTATTTTTGAAACACTTTACTTTTTACAAACAACACCCAGATGACATCCTGGGAAGTCCAGAAGGCACCAACGTGGCCTAATATTTTGTTCTCTGCGATATACTTTAGCATTTTGCTGTTTTCAGAAAAATACAGTAAACAAGCACAATAATTTTTTTTCAAAACACATTTAGGACGGTTGGCAAAATGGCTGGGATGTTTGATGCGTAATTGCCTCACTGCCAGCATTTATTCTTCCGAAGCTCAAGCTATCACCTCTCTGTTACTGCCTCCCTCACATACAATGCCTGCATAGGAAAGAAAAAGAAAGGCAGGTCCGACAAAGTTCACAAGGCAAGATATTTTCATGTTGTATAAATTCATTACCATAAACAGCGGCAAAATAACATTCATTTGGAGTAGTCCAAGACACAAGCTACATACCAGCATACTAAGAGCCAAGCACAAACTTTTCAATTGAACGTGTGTGGTGATAGACGGGAAGCACTTATTGCAAGACTGATCAGTCTGTAATTAACTAAATGAAGTACAATGCACTGTTCAATCCAACACCACATAGACATCTTTGCTATAGCAAAGCCATGTGTCATTGATTCATGCACTAGATGGGACAATGCAAATGTAACAAAAAAGGTGAAAAAAGGAAACAAGGGAAAAAAAAGAAGAGAAGGGGGGATGCAAAGTAGGAGCAGTGTAGCACTACTTTTACTTTGCATTCCCCTTTTCTTTCTTCTTTTTTCTTCTTTTCTATCATTTATCTTTTTTTTGCTTCCCTTACTCCAACCTCCGACAGGAGAACACTTTGTATCAGCGCAACCTAACTTGAAAATAAGCAAGGGCTGCACTTTTCTGCGTTATAGAATTTTTTTTTCAGACAAACATTTCCAACAGGCACACACGCCTATACCAAAAGATGATGTCATTACTGACCCCATTTAAACTAACACGCCAAGGATGACAAGGTGACTTCTAAAAAATAGGTCCTCCTATCGCAACATCGGCCAGCCTGCCTGAAGCACTTCTACTGTTCACCCTGATTACCCCACTAGATGTTTCCATCTGTCGACTGACATCTTCATTTTGGATAACACTAAGACGAGCTTACATTGATGAATACGCACGAAAGTTTAGTGATGTATCATGTATCAGATTAAGCAACTCTGTTAAAAAATTATTGATAACTTGCTTCCAGGCTTTTTATACTGTTGCCTGAAACTTCGTAATGTCTTCTATGCACCAGATTGACAACGTAATGCACAACATGCTTAAGAATACTGCGAGGAACAAGATAACGACAAAACGACCAGCCACCCATAATTTTCGCTGTACATGTTTATAAAACCTTCATGTACCCCAAACGAGGTGCTTATGATACAAGCCGAAAAAACCTACAAGTAGGGCCTTGGAGTCTTCTGGAAGTAGACGTGTTGCATTTTTTTCTGTAGAGGGCTTTACACCAATAAGTGAGGAACAAAACTCCTGTATAATGAAGAATGTTGGCAGCTATCAGTTATAGAAAAACCTAATGCAGCTAATCTTCCCCGACACATCTGTACATTTAGAGAGGTGACGTAGCTTCTGTGATTGTGGCAGTAACTCCAACAGGACCAGTGCGAAAATTGGCACTACTTGGCTAGACAAATGTCCAAACATGCCTGCCCGACGCCCTATAGTCATCCTGGCTGAATCTGACTCATGATTTCTTAACTGCTGGCTGGACAAAAACAAAACCACTGAAGCACTCACAATACACAGCGTGAAGTTCCTCTGGAGTGGTGAACTTCGTCTTCTGCGATGAAAGAGCAGCACAGTGTACTGATAAGGCACTCCTTGCAATGGTTTTCAATGCCACACAGTGACCTTGCTGTTCCTGTCGAAGAGAGCTTCGGGAGCTTGGAGGGTGCTTGCTCTTTTCTGGGGGCTGCTGCCGCTCCTCGTTTTCTGCTCAAGGTCAACCTGCATAAAGTTGTAGACGAGGCTTTAAGAATTGTATATAATCATATACAAATTTTCGCTGAACACACATTTCCTCGTGGCACACTGAGGAATTTCTTATAAAACTTAAGGCCTCGTATATGCAAACATTTACAATCGATCCGAAGATGCACTCGACTCTAAATAAGCAAGTTTGTTATGTAGTGTATATAAAGAAAGGTCATTCAGCACAACCACAACTACAGTTGCACACGAAAACGACATTTTACACGGTCCTGTTTATTTACATGGTCCATTTTATTTACTCGGTCCATTTTACACGGTCCTGTTTTACACGATCTGGTCTGCATGAACTCTTGAACCGGGCACCATATAGGTTGAAAGACACACACAGACTTTGAGACAAACCTAGTTTCCCGTGGAGCATCCTCTTGCACTATAACAACACATCTCAATCTAGTTAGTTGGTCAGAACGAGGTGAAAACAGCTCGCACTTGAAAAGCACGGGCAGACGGAATGACGCCTGCACCCTGTGCTTTCTGTATGTTCTCGTTGAGGGTGCAGTTTTCACCTTATCCTTATGCAATTTCGCATTTATAACATTGTTCGCTGCATAATCTTTGTGGCGCTAAAGTGTGTGATACCGTCATGTGTATCCCATGTAATTTATAAAAATAGAATACAAAATAGCTTGATTCAAAAATAACAAAGTGCATCCAGCGCCATTTCCTGTAGCCATTCTTTAGGCAAGTGGCAGAATGATTTATTCTTCAAAACATATCTTACTTGTAACCACTACAAGAGCTAACTCGTACACTAGCACATTCTGTTTGCCTCTTCAGATTATAAGGTACCTTTTTTACACCAAAAAATCTTCAAGAAGAATAGAACTGTTGTAATTGTGAAGAAAGAAAAGTAGAAGAAAAAAAGATATTGATTGATTTGTGGGGTTTAACGTCCCAAAACCACCTTATGATTATGAGACGCCGTAGTGGAGGGCTCCGGAAATTTTGACCACCTGGGGTTCTTTAACGTGCACCCAAATCTGAGTACACGGGCCTACAACATTTCCGCCTCCATCGGAAATGCAGCCGCCACAGCCGGGATTCGAACCCGCGATCTGCGGGTCAGCAGCCGAGTACCTTAGCCACTAGACCACCGTGGCGGGGCAGGAAAAAAAAAGATAACCTGCCCTGTACAGGGGCTGAGCCTGCGAACTTCGAATAACATGTCCGATGCTCTATCAACTGAGCTACCATGGCGGCTATCCCTCTTCGATTTTGTACGGTATATATGTGCATTTATACATGGAAGAGTCAGTCAGCGCTGCCTGTTACCATTATGGCGAGTGTGGGACACCTTTTTTTTGCCTACTGGCAATTACATTACGATTGCAATTACGTAACGATTACTTCCAATATCCCTATACTTCTTTGGCAGCATTATGCATCTGTCCGTTCTCAGAAAATCTGCTAGTCACAGGAGGAGGCAATAGTTCGCCCTCCCACCTAAATGCATGTACTTGAACACATGCACAACTGATCCAAAAAAACAAAAAAAAACAAGTCACACACCGCTAAGATTACTGAGATTCACTGTTTCAGATTCATGAGTAAAAAAAAGAACTATAAATTTAAGGGTTTGTTGTCTTTGTTGAACACATTATAATGAGAACTAGCAGAAAATGATGCCAAACAAACTATAGGGGATGTTATCAAAAGTAACTTTAACAAAATTGTGAAAAGAAAAGAGAACAAAAACGTAACTTGGCAACGTTTTTTGACAATTGAATTGACATTACTTTTTATAACATCCCTTTATTTTACTGGGTAATGTTGTCGGGTAATTCTCATTATTAGAGTGGTGAGTAGGCTGACAAAGAAAGTATATGGCATTGATACTTCTTTTGAACACCTAAAAGTTTGAGGAACTTAAAAGAGTGGAAGCTACTTTGAGTAGACCAGAATATTTAGTTGGAGCGAAAAAAAACGTACACACATTTTACCAGGCTTTTTAACCTATTTTGAGACATAAAAGTGTATGCTGCCAGTAATGTTAAGTACCATTACTTTTGTCACACTATGCACTGTAGCAGGTGTAGTTAGAGTGGTGATAGTGAAGGATTAATCAAGCACGCCACGAACTGCGTTCACATCAATGGTCGCGTATTTTAAAAATAAACCTGCTGTATAGTAAAAAAATTTTTAGAGCATTTATGATTTTATCCAAATCAAGTTAAACCGACTGGGTAAGCCAACCATATGCATAAAATCAAAAGGCATAAAGTCATTCATGTATTATAACTATGTGAACAATTTCAGCAACGCAAGGCAAAGTGACAACAGTTCTATTAAAAACCCCTCTCATTATAACATGCATGAAAAGCACCACACCAGAATATTTTATAGTGCATGTAATATCGAGACTACAAGACTGTCTATTGACCTTTTAGAAGAAGGGTATCTCCTTCACGTTCAAGGGGCAACCATTTAGCCTTTTCCTGAGCTTTTCTGTGAATATTTCCTGAATTTCAGATATCATTAGGATTGATTTAGAGTGAACAGATTTTGCTTACGCATTGAAACCTAGTTCTGTATGTAACTGCAATTATGGGTGCCAAACCACCTCCAAATAATTTTTAACATTTACCTTATTTTTTAACTGCAGCAGCACAACTTGCTATGGGTGCCCAAAAAGTAGCTAGAAACAATACCTTTACATCTTTGAGCCTTTTGAAAGTGTTCAGCTTCTCAGTGCTCACCTTACAACATTTTTTTCAAATACGTGTTTGTGTGCCCACTGCTCTTGCTCCTTGTACAGTAAGGAGGAGCACATGGCAAGAAGAGACAAGAAAGAAGCATAGCGAAAAAAAGCGAAATAAGCGAGGACCTCTTTTGTATCGTACAATGTGTGTCACATTACTATTGAGACAACATATAGACAAATTATCACGGCTATGCATCCATTGTAGAGTCGTACACAGCTGCAACACCACGACTAAATTTCAACCTTGTGTTGGTTTAGGATCCCTTTATAGTGGCAAGCTAATGATATCTGCATTTGTTTGGCACATATTAAGATGCAGTGAAATGCGATATGGTAATCTCATTTAGAATGCACGTCATGTGGCTTCATTGTATATGTGGCCACAAGTAACTCTGGCTGCAAAGCAATATGGCAGAGCCTAAACAGACGTCACCGACCACTCCAATCTGAACTTGCCTTTGCTACTTGCCCATTATCATCCCAGCAAAAAATGAATGATTGAATCTGCTACAGATATGTGCTAGCTTATGCTAAGCACCAAGTATGAAGAATGTTTTGTCATTATTGAGATCAGTTATTTGTTCAAGAACACTTGCTGTCAAGCACAAATACATTGCTGTCGAAGCATCAAGACTCGATTATAAAGCAAAAACAAGTGTCTCTTTAAAAATTACAGGCCACAAGGTGCAAGATAAATATTTGACACACTTGGGATGTAAGGCGCGCACAAGAGGTGCTGCCATATTATACTTTTCCTTGTGTTGAAACCTGCTTGTTTTACTCACCCAACACATCTGTAAAGATGCCGTGAAAACACCGAGGAGCTGATGCAGCAAGGTTGAACACATGTCCAGGGATTCCACCATTCCTAAGAAGCCCTACAGCCTCCACAGTCCTGCAACCATTTGTAAGATAAATATAGTTCTACCCAAAGTTCTTGGTTTACAGACACACATGCAAGACGCCTAACCACTCTATAGGAAGTTTGCATGATAATGCGCTGGGTAGCAAAACGGATGCCATTATCAAGTATCCAGGCCTGCCACTTCTTTCTTTCCGTTCTTAATTAATCAATCCATGGTTAATAAATGTTTCCCCAATGTGAAGTGTACTGGCAGTCCGGTGAATAATTGCAATGTATTTCAAACACAGTCCAATTCATGGCAAGTTAGCATGCAATAGCGATTTGTCAGCTGTTCGAGAAAAGAGCATGAAGTTTAGCTAAAACCCATGTTTTTTATAAACACCATTCAATTTGATATAAAAGTTGTGAGCATTATGTGAAGGAACATGGATTCATGTTTAATCAATGATTTCTTATAATGTACTGATATGAATGCAACTAACTGAATATGAATTGATAATTTTTGCTTGAGAATTTAGAGTTATGAACACTATCGCACTTGCCAGCTGCATCTTGTCCAAAACAGTGGCAAGATAGGCTAGTTTCTGTAGGGGAGCAGTAATGAGCAGTGCAAAGTAACAACAAGAAACACCAGTAACAACAGTATGGGGCAAGCACAGACTCCCAACTGTACAATTTATTGCACAAAAGTTCGCCTGAATATCAGTCCGACAACTCGTGCAAATGAAGGTCCAGTTGGGAATGAACAAGTTACGAAATCAACAATGCCTGCTTTCACTAACAGGACCCTCATTCACATAAAGTATGCAGCGATAGGCCCCTACCAAGGTACGTCACAGCATGATGTCACTGGCACATGTAAAACGTGTGGCTGGAAAAACACTCCCGCTGGTGGCTCAGCCCGGTACAGTCGTGCGGTGTTTGGGGCAAGTTTTAATTTTTCAAAGCTCACACTTTACGTTACAATGTCGACATTAGCTGTAGTATGTGTCAGCAAACGTCTAGCTGTGTGGTAAACTGTGTGGTAAAATATATGCCACGCTGTCTGTTTATCTTGAAGAAGTGAACACACGTAATGGCCTGTGCGAGGAACAGCGGCATAGTCTTCAAAAATGTGCACTGTTGATTGCGGCATGTAGTGTGCATTGAAAGGTATTAAGAATATCGGTTCAACTAAGAATATTGTGTGTGGTGTGTGCAGCGTCCATAACAATGTGTCTTGTTTGCCAAGACGTTAGCACTCAGGGCAGGGACCGGTCGATGAAAAAACTTGATTCGACATTTTAGTCAAGCTAAATATGCACTTGAGGCGACCATCTGCGAGTGGGTACATCTCGGTGTTTGCGCTGTGTGCAGAAAAAAATTGCATGGTCACCGGGCTGGAAGATACCTTGTTTGTGCTGAAACAGCCAAACACCTGATGAGTTAGATGAGAAATATTAACGCATCAAAACTATAAGTGCTTGCATCAGCAACTACACAACAGCGTGATAACCGCACCCCTGCCACACAGCAGCGAAATATATTTTGAACATGCTGGCAGTGTATTATTTTATGAAAAGCAACTCTGGCAGATTACAAAATCTCGCATTGTGCATGCAAGTTTTCTTCAAAGTCAGGCGTACAATGTAGGTGCTGGCCGGTACATTATTAGTTACAAGCAAAAGCGTCTTGCAGGTACATATGCAGATTGCACGAACACCTCTCTCTCTCTCTACACTAGGCACACACATTATATCTTTCAACAAGCACACGCCACTGTTTCGGTGCATAATAACGCTCTACCGTGAACGTATGCTAATCAACCCACTTAGGCGGTTGGCTAGGTGAATCGAGCCAAGTTACAAATTGTATCGCCCGCGAACGTAAACAAAATGCTGCTTTGCATCAAATGGCACTGCAGGCTTCGTTTAATCAACAACGTAGCAAGCGCCATGTGCGTCTTCCTCACTACATTGCACATATGAAAAAATCGATCACCATACACATGCATGTTGCCGCAGTTGTCTCGAATTAGCTCCAGTAAGGCCGCGCCGACGCGCCATGGCTCTGCTGGCGTTAGCGTTGTCAAAGCGAATCGGCAACCGCACTCGCAAAGGCGCGTAAGGTTGCCGTTTCACGACGCCTCGTTCGAGCGCAGCAACACACACTTGCACTGAGTGGCATACTTGGTCTACATAAAAAAGTGTCTTCCTTACCTTTAGTTTCTTTCACACTGTCCTGAGGGAAGCAACCACAGGCATCAGCCGTCACCTCGGAGTCCTTCGAGCGCCCGCCCAACCCGCCGATTCCTTGGACGACTCGCACTTGATCCGCACTCGAACAACCGCGGGAATAGGGCGCAATTTTAGCACATCTTACGAACGAGGAACGGCCCTTCCTTGCGTAAATTTAACATTTGGTGCTCTCGTGTGTAGCAGCGCGAACACATGAGAGATGCAACGAAACGGTATGCCTACGTTAACAAAGAAGACAAACAACATGTGGCTTTAGCTGTAAATGAATTTGACTTGGATATCTGTGTGAGGAAAATAAAAAAAAACATCTGTCGCTGCTATAAACTAAAAAAAGTACGTTATCTGGCAAAATGACTTTAAAAGTGATAAACGGTTATTCAAAAAACAAGTTACAACTTATGAATATTTTCAAAGGTCTGTTTTGTTTTTGTTCTAGCAGACGACAGCCTCCTACTGCTTCTACGACTAACCTAGTGCGGTTTCACGTTCGGTGCGTGTCGCCGACGCAAAGCTCTACAGTAGTGATATCAGAGTTATCAACTCTCAATGAATCATAGGATGGCTACAAAGCAGTAACATTTTGACATAGTGCAGTACGCAATCTTTCAAGGTATGACATTTCTTTGCTCTGAAGCAAATCGAAGCAAGCCGGCCGGCGCAATCAGCTGACATCGCCGCTACGCGAGGCATGGTCGTGCGCAATAGCGTCGCGCCCCGCGCTCGATTTGTCATCAAGCGATAGAGCTACTAAGTGGAATACAGCTAGATGCAGGGATTAATGGCGTATCATTCTAATTCCCTGTGGTGGCCGACTCAATCGCAAGAGAGCCCCGGGAAACAACCTTCAACTGCTCAAGCTTGTGTGTGGGTGTAAAAATACTTCTTTTCATGCGCGGCAGGGCAGCAATCTATAGTTGAAAGACATGCGAAAAGCATGTGACGTATATACAATCACAAAACATATGCACACAACAATAGATACGATCGCATATCGTACATAAATATGCCAACAAATGGCGTGTGAAAAGCAAATTTATATACATAACTTAAACACACCTCGCCCTTCACCGCGATTAGCTTAGCAAGCTAACGCCTTCAGTTGACGTACACGAGCTCAACTAAGTGGCGCGGGTTCAAGTCCCGCCAAGTCAATTTTTTTTCAACGTTTTTATTGTATTGCTTTCTTTTCTAATGCCTTAGGTTCTAAAACAAAATAAAATCAATATTGTGTTCAAGTACGTAAGTGGGACTGTGTTTTTTGCGCAACAGTTATTAGTATTTTTATTTTCATTATTAATTTTTTAATTTATTTTATAATATAACAAAAGTAAGGACTAAGGGGAACATTGGGTCTGCTTGATTGTGAAGGGACTCGAGAAGTGTGATAACTCAAACCAAAAAATTTATTTGAGATAAAACTGAGCATTTCACAGCCGGACCAGTTTCTTCAAGGGTAGGCCCTAGGTATGCGCGAGACTTGCTGTATGACTCATCTTAAGCTGTGGCAGCTGAGGGAAGGCAATATCACCGAGAAGCAGTTCCAAAATATATTTTGGTTGATGTTTTTTGATTCCTCCAAAATAAGGGCTGCACAATTGTGATCGAGCCAAACCAAGAATTGCGGGCACGAAGTCATGAGACAGAAAATGAATAACGTTGATTGTTTGAAAAATTGCCTTTAATAAAAGCAAGAGTTATGGAGTGCTACGTAGCTTAGCTCGCAGTAGGAATTATATATATACATATAGATAGTTTAAATTGGACATTGTTGCACACACAGATATTGGTTAAATTTCTTTGCAGCACAGTTGAAGCATCTATGTAGAACTGAAGCATCATGAAAAGCTCATGCGTCCTCACTTTATTGCGCTTTACAAAGCTTGTATGCGTCCATGCAGCCATGATATGATATATTTTAAAGCATTTGTTTAACCTATAATCTTCTTATTCATTAAAGCTGGCCCATAAGTTGTGTCTTATGTAGCACTACAATTAAAGCGTAATCTGCATGGTGGTCTGAAACAATGCTTTTGAAAATCTAAAAACAACCCAGCTCTATACACGACCATCCGAGCATCAATGATAAGCACCATTATATGTCCGTACATATCAGTTGTGCTCTCATACTTAATTATTTTTCTGACCACTCCCTCTGCCCCTACCTCGTTTCTGTCGTGAAGCTGTGGCAAGTTGTGTATAGCTGTATTTATAGTGTAGGAGCACATACTATCAATAAAAATTATTTTTAGGCTACATGCAATTAGTTTTCATAGATTTTCATTTCTTTTGTCGGTGCTCAGGAGAGCTAAGCTCATGGTCAATATTTTAAAATGACATTTTTCTTTGCCAATGTTAATGAGAACAGTTTCATTAATATTGACAAGTTCTTTCACATTGAATTTAGTTCTCATTATTATTGTTTCTACCAAAAAACAAGCCCTTGAGGTTATGCTTTTTTGCTTGATTTGTTTTCGTGTGACAGCATGCAAGTAAATTGACAGTTATTGTCATTCCTTGTGAATGACACTTTTTTCGTTTGACAGACTTTAGCACCTGGTCATCTGCAGAAGTTGTATTCATTCTGGAAAAGGGCGAACAGCGGTGACTGACAACACAGACTAGCCTGCGTTATTCTTTTGTACTATATATGTAACTGTGAATTCATTTAAAACTTTATAGAGCTCGGATTTCCTGCTGAAAATGTGACAACAACTGTACAGTTTCCACATTTTTGCAACAATCCACATGCCTTTCATACACTATTGCACATTTTCGTAAGCACCTTACAAAATCTGTATATTTCCGTAAGACCTTACATTCTGCATTTTCCTTGTGAAAGCTTCTGTACACTCCATACACTTTCCTTATCCTTCCATATCTTCCATAATGAACTCTCCGTATGCTCCATAAGTTTCCTTACCTTTCCGTATACTCCATAAAAAGCATTCCGTATACGCCATACAATTTCCTTATCCTTCCGTATACTCCATAAGAAGCTTTCCGTAAATGCCATACAACTTCCGTATATTTCCATAAAACTCCTTATGATTTCCGTATGTAGCATAAGGAAATGTTACGGAGTCCATATATTTTCCGTAAGATTTCATACGGAACGTTTCAGAAGGGGAGTCGGTAAATGTAACCTTTGCTGGAGCGAATCTTCCAAGCGAAATTAAGGCATGGTCACTACTATACAGAGTGGAACCGCTATCACCGTGACCACTTCAGTGTACGAAGTGCTGGAGTTACGGTCACACTATTAAGAGATGCAGGTCAGAACTCAGATGACGCGTGTGGTGACAACCACAAAACAAATGACTGCAAATTCAAAGAGAAATGTTGTCTCTGCAACGAACAACACTGTGCAGATAGCCTTGATTGGTCGACTAAGGCTCGAAAAATACAAATTCTTCAAATTATAGGGCGTAGGCGCTGTTCTCGACGAGAAGCCATAGAGGAAATACAAGCCAGAACTCAGGGGTATTCCAGTATTACGACACGACATATCTTACAAATGAATGGGTTGATTTCTTTGAATATTGCAGAGGTCATAGAAAAGGCTCTAGAAAAAGCCACGGCACGACTGGCTTCTAACCTTTGTGATTCTCTATCTCAAATTTTGTCTAACCAGATGACTTGCATATTTGGTACAACGGGAGAATCAGGCCTAGTATCCCAACATGTTGAGAGTTCACGATCTACAATTGACGGTGAATTTGAAACTGCGCCGTCGTATTATCCGTCTGCAGGAGCCTCTGCAATAGGCGTCCACAGCCAAAATAAGAAATTTGAAACCGCACTATCGTATGCTCCGTCTGCAGCACCCTGAGCAGTAGATATACGGAGTCAAAGGGAGGACAAAGATGCAGATACAATAGATTCAGATGACATGGATTTGAACCTAGGTTTCTGAAGCAATCTAGATCCCCTCTGTCAAGAAAAATTAACGCACTAAAACAGACAAAGAACAAAAAGTTTCTGAAGGAAAAAGAGAGCCTTTCAAAGAGAGATTTCTTGAAAGAAAGCATTCTTAATAAAGTTGAAGCGGAAGCAGCTCTTTCGTTTCCATAGGTTCGCTTAAGATTCTCCATTGGAATCGCCGATCCATTTATTCTGCTTCTACGGATTTGGTATACTTGACCTCTAAATTCTCTCCTGATATTATAGCCTTACAAAAGACATGGCTATCTGTACATAATTTGTTCCACCTAAATAACTTCCGGTCTTTTCAACTAGACCGTCCATTGAGAGGTGGGTGTCTATCTTTCTTTATTAATAATAAAATTAGTATGAAAGTCAAATGTTCATACAAACATATGTCACCAGAATGCAAAATTTTGGCAGCAGACATTACATTACCCAACTGCAGTCATTTCACCCTCGTCAATATGTATTTGCCGGATGGAGTTCAAGACACACGAAGTTTGGATCTAGCTACAAAGTCGTGGTGCAAGGACATAGTTTTAGCTGAAGACGTTAATTCCCACCACACGAGTTGGGGTTTTAGAACTGATCTTAATGGAAAGTGCTTGTGGGAGTGGACAATGGCTAATGACATGGCGTGCCTCAATATGAGAACCCCCACACATATTCGTAATCACTACACGTCGGCCTTGGATTTTATCTTTGTCAGTTCGGCCATTACTACTCCTTCTTTGAAAGCGTTGGACTGTGGCACCAACAGTGACCACTTACCGATAAGTTTTAAAACTTCTTGCCCGATAATTCCATCTTGTTGAACTGTAAGAATATTTGTATATCACACTAAATTTAAGATTGATCTGAAGTCAGCATTGACTTTTCACTCGGAAGAGAGCGATGATACAAAAGCACTGAAGATAAACGCAGTCATTAACAGATCCTACAAAAGAGCCGAATTGACTCTTGAATCCACAAAAAGGGTATATAGGCGAATGTGGAATGATGAATGCACAAGAGAGCACCGATGACGTCAGGCAGCTTGGAAGCAGCTCTTACATAATCAATCCCCCCAAAACTGGACCGATTATAAATTCATTGCAGTGGGCTTTAAGGGAACGGGAGCTCAACCTAAACAAGAATATGACAGAAGACATTATGAATACCTGCCGAAGCCTAAACATATGAAAGCACTGTTCCGATATATGAGAGCTCGGAAAATCTTGCCATCACCAGTTAATGCAGCTTTTGATAATCTGTTAGCGCAAGAAATGACCACTACATTAGAGGCAATTGGTAAAGGTCTGGAAGGCAGATTTACTTAAGTAGTGCCAAACAACTGGCACAAGTCTACGACACAGCCTGACTTTGACGAAGCGACACAGACTGATGTATCCAACGTGATTAAACAATTACCCTGAGGGTCTCCTGGCCCAGATGGAATTACAGTACCCATGAATAAAATTCTGCTCAATTTATTGCCTTGTGACGTTGCCAATGTTATTACCTACTTCTTAAAAAACTCATGGGTGCCGTAGGACTGGAGGATAGCAAAGGTCATTGCTATACTAAAAAATCTGAGTGTAGGAATAACAGTGGATAATATGAGACCAATCTCTCTAACATCTAACATGGTCAAGCTAGTAGAGAGGGTCCTACATAGCCGAGTAAGTATTTGGATGGCAGACAGATTAGTAATAAAAACGAACCAAATCGCCTTACGTAGTGATTTCTCTATTTGGTGTCCCCATGCTGATTTAGAGAGCCGAATACAGCTCGCGTGAAAAAGAAGGCAATGCGCTGCTTTAGTAACGCTTGACATAGCCTAGGCTTATGACAGTGTGGAGCACTTCATTTTGTTAAATACGCTAAAGAGATTGATTTTCGCACAACATTTAATTGAGTGGGTGGCAGAATTTTCAAAATCAAGAGAATTTTACTGCTTAAAGTATGGATGTTCCTCATCTAGATTTAAACAAACGCGTGGAGTTCCCCAAGGAGCAGTCTTATCCCCAGTGTTATTTATTGCTTCAATGGGCACAATTAAAACGGATCAAGAAGTTACTGTCTACATTTACGCTGATGACATCACATTCTTTGCTGCTGACTGTAATACTTATTCGCTACAACCTAAATTACAAAGATATAATAACATGTTAGAAATTTGGTTGCAGTCGATTGCTTTATCGTTAACTCTCAACAAAAGTGCACTGCTGGTGTTTCCGCTTGCAGACCTGTATTCAAGGTCAAGTCTATATAAACAGGAACTCATCCAGGAAGTAGACTGTAAGAAATAATTTGGAATCATAATGACCAAATTAACTGGGGTCCACACAGAGTATATAACTACCAAGGCACAGCGGGCTTCAGGCTTACTGCACAAGCTATGTAACCGGAAATGTGGGTTACGAAGGCACACCTTGGTAATGTTGTACAAAAGGTACATGCGCCCCATCATGGAATTCGGATGCATACTATTCTCGTGTGGCGGGGTCGTGACGTAGTCGTGACGGGGTCGTGACGTGGCCGAAGACAGGAGACTTCGTGTTGGGATTTAACTGTTTATTTGGGCGAACCTGTGCCCAATAACCGAAAGTCCAATTACAGCAGTAGTCTTGCACAGATAGCAGTCTCGGACTGATAGCCGCGAACGGAGCGTCGGCCTTCGATCAACAACTGACAAGCGGCGAAGCGCGTCGGCATTTATACTCTTGCTGTCGAATGTTCTAACGTTATCGCTGGCGGTGGCGTAGGTTCCACAACAATCTGTACCGTTCGCAAAGTGGGCGTGATCTTATCGAAATGATCTACTACAGTCCGGAACCTTCTCGAAAACTGCAGGCGCGGTGTGCGCTGAGAATCGTGTGGTGTTTTGGGACGATAACAAAAACTTGGGAAATGGAACGTGGCATTGCCCCCCTCTGAAAAAAGGCATCGTCCCGATGCTTTAGCTAAAGGTGAAGGTACAGTAATAATGCAAGAAAGTACAATGAATAAATTACGATACAACAATAATACAAAAAAATACTTTCAGTTTGTTAACGCGCATGAAACGGCTTGAGGCGCGCGACATGTACAACTTCAGGTCGCGTTTGCCCCGCAGCGGTGGTCTAGTGGCTAAGGTACTCGGCTGCTGACCGGCAGGTCGCGGGTTTGAATCCCGGCTGCGGCGGCTGCATTTCCGATGGAGGCGGAAATGTTGTAGACCCTGTACTCTGATTTGGGTGCACGTTAAAGATCCCCAGGTGGTCGAAATTTCCGGAGCCCTCCACTACGGCGTCTCTCATAATCATATGGTGGTTTTACGACGTTAAACCACACAAATCAATGGACTTCAGGTCGCGATCGGCGTCGTTGAGAGTTCGTGATGCCGTCGGGGACAACATCGTAATCAAGTGGGCCGAGACGTCGAACCACCCTGTATGGTCCGAAGTACCATCGCAGAAGCTTTTCACTTAGTCCACGTCGGCGTATCGGCGTCCACACCCAAACACGTTCACCGGGCTGGTATTCCACGAAGCGTTGTCGGAGGTTGTAACGGTGGCTGTCGGTCGTCTGTTGATTCTTGATACGGAGACGCGCAAGTTGTCGGGCTTCTTCGGCGCGTTGAAGGTACTCGCTCACATCGAAGTTTTCTTCGTTGGTGACGTTGGGTATCATGGCATCGAGCGTCGTTGCCGGGCACCTTCCGTAGACCAATTTGTATGGAGATATCTGCGTCGTCTCCTGCTCCGCCGTGCTGTATGCGAAGGTCACATACGGAAGAATAACGTCCCACGTCTTGTGTTCGACATCGACGTACATTGACAGCATGTCGGCGATCGTCTTGTTAAGCTGCTCGGTGAGGCCGTTGGTCAGTGGGTGGTACGCTGTCGTCCGGTGGTGGTTTGTTTGGCTGTATGCCAAGATCAATTGAGTTGAGTCGGCAGTGAATGCCGTTCCTCTGTCGGTGATAAGAACCTCCGGGGCGCCATGACTTAGGACGATATTTTTGACGAAGAACCTAGCTACCTCGGACGCACTGCCTCTTGGCCGGGCTTTTGTCTCGGCGTAGCGGGTGAGGTAGTCGGTAGCTACCACGATCCACTTGTTTCCGAAAGTCGACGTCGGGAACGGCCCCAGTAGGTCCATACCAATTTGCTGGAAAGGTCGGCAAGGTGGATCAATTGGCTGCAGAATTCCCGCTGGCCTTGTCGGCGGTGTCTTGCGTCGCTGACAGTCCCGGCATGTCCTCACATAACGAGTGACGTCGGTGGTAAGACGTGGCCAGTAGTACCTTTCTTGTATCCCCGCGAGCGCGCGAGAAACACTGAGGTGCCCTGCTGTCGGATCGTCGTGCAGGGCCTGCAGGAGTTCTGGTCGCAGAGCTGAAGGCACCACAAGGAGGTACTTAGCTCGAAGCGGTGAAAAGTTTTTCTTTTGTAGAAGACCGTTTCGTAGAAAGAACGACGCAAGTACGCGCTTGAATACTTTCGGGACTTCGGCGGTCCTGCCTTCGAGGTATTCTATTAGGGCCTTAAGTTCCGGGTCGGCCCGCTGTCGTTCAGCGAAGTCGTTGGTAGTTATCGTTCCCAAGAAGTACTCGTCAACCGGGTCATCGGGTAGCGGTTGGTCGACAGGCGCACGAGAGAGACAGTCGGCGTCGGAGTGTTTTTTGCCGGACTTGTAAATGACAGAAATGTCATACTCTTGAAGTCTCAGGCTCCATCGTGCGAGGCGACCTGAAGGATTCTTCAAGGTGGCTAGCCAATACAAGGCGTGGTGGTCGCTCACAACTTTGAAGGGCCTGCCGTAGTGGTAGGGGCGAAATTTCGACGTAGCCCAGATGATGGCGAGGCACTCCTTTTCTGTTGTAGAATAATTTGCTTTTGCTTTGGATAGCGATCGACTGGCGTAACTAATAACCCTTTTAAGTCCGTCAGCCTTCTGCACAAGAACGGCGCCAAGACCTACGCTGCTTGCGTCAGTATGTATTTCTCTCTCGGCGAATTCTTCAAAATGGTCAAGTAACGGAGGCGTCTGCAGGCGATGTTTAAGCTCCTCTAAAGCGTGTTCCTGTGGCGTTTCCCACTTGAACTCCACGTCGGCCTTGGTGAAGTTAGTGAGATAATCGGCGATGCGGGCGAAGTTTTTCACGAACCGCCTATAATAGGCGCACAGGCCCAGAAATCGGTGCACGGCCTTCTTGTCAGTGGGTGGCGGGAAGTCGGCGATGGCGGCTGTTTTTCGTGGATCGGGACGAACTCCTGACTTGCTGATAACGTGTCCCAGAAACAAGAGCTCCTCATACGCAAATCTGCACTTTTCTTGCTTCAGTGTGAGTTCGGACGTCTTGATGGCTTGAAGTACAGCTTCAAGGCGCCGAAGATGCTCGTCGAAACTCGAGGAAAACACGACGACGTCGTCCAAGTACACAAGGCAAGTCTGCCACTTCAATCCTGCCAGTACTGTAACCATAACGCGTTGAAAAGTCTCAGGCGCTGAGCAAAGGCCGAAGGGCATCACCTTAAACTCGAAGAGGCCATCCGGTGTTATAAACGCCGTCTTCTTTCGGTCTCTTTCGTCGACTTCGATTTGCCAATAGCCAGTCTTGAGGTCTATTGACGAAAAGTACTTGGCGTTATGGAGCCGATCAGGTGCGTCGTCTATTCGTGGGAGAGGATACACGTCCTTTCTTGTGATTTTGTTCAGGCGGCGATAATCGATGCAGAAACGTAGGGTCCCATTCTTTTTCTTCTTTAACACCACGGGGGATGCCCATGGACTCTTGGATGGCTGGATAATGTCATCCCGCAGAATTTCATCAACTTGTCTCTTCATAGCCTCACGTTCTCGCGTCGAAACCCTGTATGGACTCTGACGGAGTGGTCTGGCATTTTCTTTGGTTATGATGCGATGTTTCGTGATTGGGTCTGCTGAATTTTCGATGACGACGAAAAACAATCTTCGTATTGCAGGAGCAGGGCCTTGAGCTGTTCTTGCTTATAGTTCGGAAGTCTGGGATTGACGTCGAAAGCTATGGGACGTCTTGGTTCCTCTGAGCAGGTTCTGCAGAATCGATGAGGGCGAAAGCACTGGTGGCTTCGACAATTTCTTCGATGTATGCGACCGTTGTTCTTTTGTTCACATGTTTATACTCATTGCTGAAATTCGTGAGCATAACCGTTGCTTTGCCTCCCCGCAGCTCTGCAATTTATCTCGCAGCGCAAATATTTCGGGTGACCAACAGATGCTGACTGCCTTCAACAAAGCCTTCCAAGTCAGGTGATTTGGGAGTGTCGACTGAAATAATGACGCTTGAGCGAGGCGGAATGGTGACTTGTTCTTCCAGCACATTCAAGGCATGGTGTCCTGACGGCATGCGCGGTGGTAGTGCTTCTTCTGTGGATAACGTTATCGACTTTGTTTTTAGGTTGAAGACAGCACCATGGAGGCATAAGAAGTCCATGCCAAGGATGACATCCCTCGAGCAACGCTGTAGGACTACGAAGTCTATAGGATAAATACGGCCGTTAATGGTGACTCTCGCTGTGCAGATTCCTGCAGGCGTTACGAGATGACCTCCTGCTTTGCGGATTTCAGGGCCTTTTCAAGCTGTCCTAGCTTTCTTTAACTTCGCGGCGAACGACCCACTGATGACAGAATAGTCGGCTCCAGTAACGACGAGAGCAGTCACACTGTAGCCGTCGATAAGAACGTCGATGTCGCTAGTTCGCCGTCTCGCATTACAGTTAGGGCGTGGCGTCGGGTCACGGCTGCATCGGCTTGTTCCGCTGCTTCCATGTTGCGTCGTCAGGCCACCTCCGGTAAGTGAACTTTCGCCGTCAGGGCTTTGCCTGGTTGGCATTGTGTTCGGAAAGCTCCGTCGCGGCGTCGTCGTCATCAGAGGATCTTCGGTAGTTCGTCCCACAGCAACCGCACCTCCACCGGTTGCTGCCCTTAGTTTCCCGGATACGGGCTAGGAGACCGGCCCCGCGTTGGGCCGGAGTACTGCCGGGGGTGCGGTTACATGCGGCGGCTGGGCGACGGCAAACGGAAGGACTTCAGGGTATTCATTGTGTTCCTGTCATTTAGTCGGCGATGCCACGTGGCAGTTCCCCTGGCTGCGGACGTGGTGCATCGATGGCGAAGCCACGCAGTCCTGTATGTCCTGCAGTTTTATGGCTTCAGTGTCAGTCCGGAAGTCTTGATGGCTTCAAGTACAGCTTCAAGGCGCCGAAGACGTTCGTCGAAACTCGAGGAAAACCTGACGACGTCGTCCAAGTACACAAGGCAAGTCTGCCACTTCAATCCTGCCAGTACTGTAACCATAACGCGTTGAAAAGTTGAAGGCGCTGAGCAAAGGCTTAAGGGCATCACCTTAAACTCGAAGAGGCCGTCCGGTGTTATAAACGCCGTCTTCTCTCGGTCTCTTTCGTCGACTTCGATTTGCCAATAGCCAGTCTTGAGGTCCTTTGACGAAAAGTACTTGGCGTTATGGAGCCGATCAAGTGCGTCGTCTATTTGTGGGAGAGGATACACGTCCTTTCTTGTGATTTTGTTCAGGCGGCGATAATCGACGCAGAAACGTAGGGTCCCATTCTTTTTCTTCTCTAACAACACGGGGGATGCCCATTGACTCTTGGATGGCTGGATAAGGACATCCCGCAGCATTTCATCAACTTGTCTCTTCATGGCCTCACGTTCTCGCGTCGAAACCCTGTATGGACTCTGACGGAGTGGTCTGGCATTTTCTTCGGTTATGATGCGATGTTTCGTGATTGGGTCTGCCGAATTTTTGATGACGACGAAAAGCAATCTTAGTATTGCAGGAGCAGGGCCTTGAGCTGTTCTTGCTTATCGTTCGCAAGTCTGGGATTTTCGTCGAAAGCTATGGGATGGGCTTGGTTCCTCTGAGCAGGTTCCGCACAATCGGTGAGGGCGAAAGCACTGGTGGCTTTGACAATTTCTTCGATGTATGCCACCGTTGTTCCTTTGTTCACATGTTTATACTCATTGCTGAAATTCGTGAGCATAACCGTTGCTTTGCCTCCCCGCAGCTCTGCAATTCCTCTTGCGGCGCAAATATTTCGGGTGACCAACAGATGCTGACTGCCTTCAACGACGCCTTCCAAGTCAGGTAATTTAGGAGTGCCGACTGAAATAATGACGCTTGAGTGAGGCGGAATGGTGACTTGTTCTTCCAGCACATTCAAGGCATGGTGTCCTGACGGCATGCGCGGTGGTAGTGCTTCTTCTGTGGATAACGTTATCGACTTTGTTTTTAGGTTGATGACAGCACCATGGAGGCATAAAACGTCCATGCCAAGGATGACATCTCTCGAGCAACGCTGTAGTACTACGAAGTCTGTAGGATAAATACGGCCGTTAATGGTGACTCTCGCTGTGCAGATTTCTGCAGGCGTTACGAGATGACCTCCGGCTGTGCGGATTTCAGGGGCTTTCCAAGCTGTCCTAACTTTCTTTAACTTCGCGGCGAACGACCTACTGATGACAGAATAGTCGGCTCCAGTATCGACGAGAGCATTCACACTGTAGCCGTCGATAAGAACGTCGATGTCGCTAGTTCGCCGTCTTGCATTACAGTTAGGGCGTGGCGTCGGGTCATGGCTGCGTCGGCTTGTTCCGCTGCTTCCATGTTGCGTCATCAGGCCACCTCCGGTAAGTGAACTTTCGCCGTCAGGGCTTTGCCTGGTTGGCATTGTGTTCGGAAAGCTCCGTCGCGGCGTCGTCGTCGTCGGAGGATCTTCGGTAGTTCGTCGCACAGCAACCGCACCTCCACCGGTTGCTGCCCTTAGTTTCCCGAATACGGGCTAGGAGACCGGCTCCGCGTTGGGCCGGAGTACTGCCGGGGGTGCGGTGACATGCGGCGGTTGGACAACGGCGAACGGGAAGGACTTCGGGGTATCCATTGAGTTCCTGTCAGGTAGTCGGCAATGTCACGTGGCCGTTCCGCTGGTTGCGGACGTGGTGCATCGACGGCGAAGCCACGCCGTCCTATATGTCGGTACTGGCAACGGCGGTAAGTGTGCCCGGCCTCGCCGCAGTGGTAGCACAGTGGGCGGTGGTCAGGGGTGCGAAAAACGTCGGTTTTCCTCGGCGCACTGCGCTGGCCCGCTGGTGAACGGTAGGTCGTCAGTGGGGGTGGTGGCGGCGGTGGTGTCTGGCGACGGAAGTGCGACGGGGCGGCGTTTTGGAGTGGACGGGGAGGAGCGTTGTGGCGCACTGCAGTGGCGTAGCTTATAGTTTCTGGCTCGGGCAGCGGTGTTTGGGGAATTCGAAGTGATTGCCGAACTTCTTCTCGCACAATGTCGGCGATCGAATCCACTTGATGGTGCGCCGAAGGCAACAGTTTGCGCAGCTCTTCCCGCACGATCGCTCGGATCATTTCACGCAGGTTTTCGGAGTCACTGGTTTGAGCAGCAGCGCATTCTGGAGTCAGCCGACAATTATACTGTCTGGTGCGCATGTCAAGGTGTGATGAGTGAAGAAAACGACAACGACGGAAGTGCGGGGCAAGGCGCGTGTAATGTGCGCGTGAGTGGCAGCGAATCAGCTGATGACTTGTGGTGGCCCATAGAGGTGGCGTGCCACGATTGGGCCACGGGCGACCATCACGTGGCAGTGGGCTTTGTGGCTGGGGACGAGCCGAAGCAGCGGCAGACGGGAGACAGCGGGCCGAAGCGTCAGACGCAGGTGATCCAGGTTCCGGCCAGGGAACGCGGCCGTCCACGCTGCTGCCGTCCAACTACCAGCTCGGGCGGCATTGCCGGCACGAGTACTGCATCTCGGGGCACGGCCTGGCCTGCTGTTCTCTTCCTTGCCGAGGGCATCACGGATCTCGGCGAGGCGTCTCCACGGTCAGCCGTTCGACACAGCGATGAACGTGGCCTGGCTAATGGTCACGGATGCGTCGAGCATCGCGTCTCGGCGCACGCTCTTCGCTGGATGGGCTGGCCATGCCCCGCTTGGAGCATCGCGTCTCCGATGCGGGTTGACTGCTCCGTGGCCGCACCCATGCCATCAAGCGCCGGTGTCACGAGAGCGTCGCACTTCGGCAAGGGACGAGCGAGATGTTCTGCCGGGCGAGACGCGGGAGTGCGCACAGAGGAGCACAGAGCCGGGCGAGGATTCAGGGTGGCCGAGGATTCAGATGCCAGGGAAGTTGCTGGCTGAATCTAGGATCGCCGAGTGGTGCCGAGTGATGCGCCAGACTCGGACGTGGGCCACGAGCTCACGAGCTGTGCACCCGAGGGTACCTGGCGGTGCCCTGGCCAAGAAGAAGGAACGTGCGGAAAAGAGAGCTCGAGGGTTGAGGCCACGAAGGCAGACGAAGCAGTGCACCGCTCGAGAGGACGAGTTCCTGGGAGCGTTCCTGAGCCGGACGTGGGACCCGTACGTGTCGGCCAGATCGAGCTTCGGTGTGTCCGGTCGAGGTCGGGTCCGTCGGCCGGTACAAGGTCCAAGGACGGGGCCTGCTGAACGGCTCCTGCCTGGGTGCAGTGGCCGGGAGCAGGTTCGTGGGCGAGGCCTACCGGGTGTGGTCCTCGTGAGCCGTGGCCTGATCCGGGACCTCCGGAGTTGCGACCCTGACTGCTGGGTTGGCTGCGACGGCCGACTAAACGGCGCTGCACAGGGTAGCGTATCCGTGCGTCGTCAGCCGTACCACCCATGCCATGAAATAAAAAGTTCATGTTAATGATTTGTTGTCCGCTATCAACAAACATAGTGACGAACGTCCGTTTAATCATCACACAAGGGTTTTTTCGATGGTGGCCGCCTCGGATACAAATTTTTGGACGATGTTCGGTGGATTCCTCATTAGTCTCACGAAGAGCTCCTGTTTGACCCCTCGCATGAGGAAACGAACTTTCTTCTCCTCAGGCATGTCCTGGTCAGCGTGACGAAATAGGCGGGTCATCTCCTCTGTGAAAATTCCAACCTTCTCCTTTAGTAGCTGAACCCGGGTCTCTAGTAGAGCAGCGGCCCTCTCTTTGCGAGCGACGTTCGCGAACGTTTGCAGAAATGCGCCGCAGAAGACATCCCACGTTCGGAGCGTGGACTCACGATTCTCTAGCCAGGTCCTTGCGGTGTCTTCCAGGTATAAGTACACACGACGGAGCTTTTCTTCGTTTTCCCAGTGGTTGAGGGCGGCCACACGGTCGTATGTTTCTAGCCAGGTTTCCGGGTCTTCAAACGATGACCCATGAAACGTTGGTGGTTCCCTGAGTTGATGAATGACGATCGCGGGCTGGGACGCTCCGGTTTTCATTGTCGCTGCAGTAGAGGTCATGGCCTTGGCCTTCCGCGCCTTGTCTTGTAGAAGCCAGTACTCCGGTGAGAGACCTTGCTGTCGGTGGCTTGTTCGCTGCTCTTGGTTGGCGTCGGTGTCTTCTCTGCGACGTGGGCGGGGTTCACGGCTTGACGGGGGCGTCCGGTACACGAACGAAGCAGCACCTCCACCAGATGTCACGGGGTCGTGACGTGGCCGAAGACAGGAGACTTCGTGTTGGGATTTAACTGTTTATTTGGGCGAACCTGTGCTCGGTAAACAGAAAGTCCAATTACAGCAGTAGTCTTGCACAGATAGCAGTCTCGGACTGATAGCGGTGAACGGAGCGTCGGTCTTCGATCAACAACTGACAAGCGGCGAAGCGCGTCGGCATTTATACTCTTGCTGTCGAATGTTCTAGCGTTATCGCTGGCGGTGGCCTAGGTTCCAGAACGATCTGTACCGTTCGCACAGTGGGCGTGATCTTATCGAAATGATCTACTACAGTCCGGAACCTTCTCGAAAACTGCAGGCGCGGTTTGCGCTGAGAATTGTGTGGTGTTTTGGGACGATAACAAAAACTTGGGAAATGGAACGTGGCAAGAGGGTCGTACATAGCCGAGTAAGTATCTGGATGGCAGACAATTTAGTAATAAAAACTAGCCAAATCGGCTTACGTAGTGATTTCTCTATTTGGTGTCCCCATGTTGATTTAGAGAGCCGAACACAGCTCGCGCAAAAAAGAAGGCAATGCGCTGCTTTAAAAACGCTTGACATAGCCTAGGCGTATGACAGTGTGGAGCACTTGATTTTGTTAAATACGCTAAAGAGATTGAATTTCGCACAACATTTTATTGAGTGGGTGGCGGAACTTTCAAAATCAAGAGAATTTTTCTGCTTAAAGTATGGATGTTCCTCATCTAGATTTAAACAAACGCGCTGAGTTCCCAAGGGAGCAGTCTTATCTCCAGTGTTATTTAATGCTTCAACGGGCACAATTAAAACAGATCAAGAAGTTACTGTCTACATTTATGCTGATGACATCGCATTCTTCGCTGCTGACTGTGAAACTTATTTGCTACAACCTAAATTAGAAAGATATATTAACATGTTAGAAATTTCGTTGCAGTCGATTGCTTTA
Organism: Rhipicephalus microplus; assembly: GCF_043290135.1. Lineage (NCBI taxonomy): Eukaryota > Metazoa > Arthropoda > Arachnida > Ixodida > Ixodidae > Rhipicephalus > Rhipicephalus microplus. The sequence goes on along the minus strand of NC_134710.1, from coordinate 421,645,959 downwards.
TCGTTATGTGTGAACAAAAGTGCACTGCTGGTGTTTCCGCTTGCAGACCTTATTTCAATGTCAATTTTATATGAACAGGAGCTCATCCAGCAAGTACACTGTATGAAATATTTGGGAATCATAATGAGAAACTTAACTGGGGTCCACACATAGATTATATAACTACCAAGGCACAGCGGACTTCAGGCTTACTGCACAAGCTATGTAACAGGAAATATGGATTACGGAGGCACACTTTGGTAATGTTGTACAAAAGGTACATGCGCCCCATCATGGAATTCGAATGCATACTATTCTCGTGTAGCCCTGCTTATAAAACAAAACCTCTAGTTGTCTTGGAGCGAGACGCACCGCGAATGTGTCTGGGACTCCCTAGGTTTGTGGCTATCAACGTACTGTAACAGGAAGCGAGCCCGCCTATATTACTTTGTCGATTTCGCATTTTGACGGTACAAGCATTTTTAAAATTTTATAGCTTACCGGCACGAAGATCTCAATATGCTTTGATCGCAAACCCAGACGCCTTCTTTCTTGTTCATTGGCCATGGTTTCACACACCTCGGATAATGTTTGTACAAAAGAATCTACAAAGTATAGATGTGAACATTAGAAATGTAAGTGAGACTAGTGACTCAAATTGTCATGTTATAATTGAGTATGATGATATATTTCTCCAAAACTCCATGTTACAATCTCTCAAAATTTTAAATAACATATCATTAGATTACTTGGAGCTTGCAGAAACTAACAATTTAATAGCCACAGATGCTTCAGTAAGAAATCAAAAGCCAGGTGTAGGCATTGCCCCTGATTTGCTTGATTGGTCCTTTTCAGTGAGACAGCCTGATTTTACTCCAGTTTTCGAAGCGGAACTCGTGGCGATTATTTTAGCTCTTCGAAAACTTCTGTCAAATCACAACACTGCAGTCATAATAATGGATTCTCTTTCAGTTTGTGCAGCTCTGACAGCTACAGAGAACTCTCGAATTCTAAAGACATTCAAAACATTAGTACCCCCGAAGTTGAGACTGCTGAGGTTACTAAGGGTTCCGGGACACTGTGGATTAAGACTAATTGAATTAGCCGATCCCTTAGCACGAGCCGCACTTGATGGCCCAGTTTTATCCATACTGCCAGATGTTTATTATATTACAGCAATAAAATATTGAAAATCAGCATTCTCCACTGATACGATAGAAAAAGTAACTACATGGACGGAATATAACTACCTCAATTTTCCATGGCGACCCCACTGGAGCCAGTCCAGAAAGCTCGAAGTTTTAGTTACTAAATTTCGATGTCGTGTACCCCCCTAAACCTGTCTCTACACAGAGCTCGTCAGACATCACCCCTCTGCGCATTCTGCGAAGAAATGGAATCAGTAGAAGATTATTTTTTGTATTGTCGCCAATACGCTATACTTCGAAAAAGGCTACTAGTTATCCCAATTCTCAAAATAGGCGTTAGATTGACGGAGGAAACTGCACTAAGCTTTGGTGCCTCAGTTTTAGGACATTGGCACAGGGATGCTTTCAATGCCGTTTGCAGTTATAAATCAGGCAACCAAGCGTATACCTTTGTAATATTCAATCAAATAATTATTATTTAGTACTCCCGCCCCCCCAAAAATTTCTAAATGTCAAAGTGAAGTAAACACAACTGAGTGGTATTCACAACACCTAAATATCAAAATTCACAGCTTGACGTTTCTATTTTTTTCTCGTTTCTCTCTTTTTATGTGGTTTTCTTTACATTAGTCTTATTATAATACAAATTCATTACATATAGGTAAAATGAACACAGAAAAATTACACTACGCTTTCTTGGCCAATCCCTTTGAGTGCGTACGAGCCACCAGACCAGTGAAACAAACAAGCAAACAACAAACTGGTCGCAGCCCGCTTTTGAGCCAGCCATTGTCATCGCGTGTAAACACCGTAAATATTGGCAAATATACGTTTCCTTTTAAAAGTGTATATGAATATTTCATAGACAATTTAGGTACTAAATATTGTCTTCTGTTGTAAAAATGTTTTCCGCAACAGACGCACAACCATGTGTCTTCCTTACGTTGAACACCATGGTTTAATTGTGGCACTATATGGGTCTTTCCTTAGCAGATGCAAATCCCGTTCTTTCCATATGGCATAAGGATCCGTTGTCCTTATGGTCCGCACAAGTTATAAAGCAGTTGCCGTATCGCCATACTGTCCGTGCGTATAACATAAAGATTTTCTTATATGCCATATGCTGCTTTCCGCAATTTCTTACAATTTCCGTGTGATCCATATCATAGCTTTCGTATCACCGTATGGTCTATCCGAATAACAGAAACGGATGTCGTTATGTGGCATATGCTGCTTTCCGCACTTCCTTGCACTTTTTGTATGCATCCGTAACGTCCGTACGAATTCCGTAAATTTCATGCGGAAAATATACGGATATATACTTTCCGGTGACGTCATATGTTGTTTTTTTCAGTAGGAAATTAAGTACTGCCCCAAACATGGTGACACTTGAGCTTTGCCTTGAAGAGTAGTACATATTTGCGTAATTAGACACTGCAGCTCGCATAGCCTTTTCAGTTGTTATAGCCTTTCTTCGTGCCTGGGAGTGTTATCGTCGTCAAATGATACCCAGACAGTGGAAAGAATTCGAACTGCTATGGTGCACGCTTTTCGGTAATTACAATTACCAGACACGCGTATCTCTTTTGGCAGCACTGCATGCGCATGTACGCGCCCTTCCATGCATGGTGATGACTGAACAGCGCGCAATATAGCACTTGGCATAGAGTTTGGTATTACCCCGATATTACAACTAATCTATGCCTTAAGGCAAGAAACGTCTGTACTCCTCTAAATTGTCATTCTAATTACCCTAGAATGCCTATGGAAGAGAAGACAAAAAGAATACTTAAAGATCGCAAGAAAAAGCGAAGTGTCCACCAAAACATAATGCTTCCTTTGGAGAGTTGGCGAGGTGCCCATTACGCGTCCGTAAGGCAACACCTGCACAGACGCACGCATGCGTTATTGATACTGTTGCCGCTGCTGAATAATAATTATGTTTACTCAATTCGTTGCGCTATCGCGTGTTCTAACACCAGAGGTGATCACACGCTTGTGCCCGCAATAATACATCAGCTGACACTCCTCGCATTACACATAGGGGTGTGCGAATAGTAAATTTTCGAACCGAATCGACTATGAATAGAATTGTTTTCAAACAATAATACCCGTACCACACGGCCGCGAGAAAGGCCATTCACTAGTTAAGGCACTAAGTTCATAAATGACACTTTTTCTTTCGGTGGAGCTGTCGCACTTCTAAATTTTATGGGATTTGACCTGATGTTGATAACAACAACTTTTCGATTAGGCACTCTCAGGAAATATTACCACACGAGGACAATTTTCAGCAAACCCAATTTGCATTCAAGGGTGGTAAAATGTAGATATAAGCTTAATATGATGTGAACAGCTTGAAATTGTATCTGGTTTTTACAACACTGCAAGCAGACCACAGCAAACTCGGCCATTGTATGATGTAGTCGAAGCCTAGAGACCAACAGCGTCTCTGTCATGTGGAAGCCGTTATAATTCTAACTTGAATTTCATTTTAGGGAGCTAGCTGTGATTTCCAGAGTGTAAAAGTTTCTCAGTAAAAAAAGTAACACGAAAAAAGCAAATACTATTTGATTTGGCTGCGTGGCGTAGCGCAAATTGCTTTGAATTTCAAAGCATCAAGTTCATGCACTTTCCAGCAACCCTGTGACATGAGGATAAGCAACCATTTTTAAACCAGCCCTGAATAATGAGGTAACGCCTTTTAATCAAACTCAAAATTTTATTTTTATATCAAAAATTATTAGTAAAAAACATTACAATTATTATTAACTGGCCAAAGTACCGCATTTATTACAACAGAAGGAAGCTCCCTTACAGTGCAAACTAGAGCACTAGAAATATCTTCAGGCTGAGCTATAGCAGCCACTACAGTATTCAATGTGTTGTTTTGTGAACAAGTATTAGGTAAAGTAATTATATAAATATTTCACAAGTTTAATGAGGCAAGATCATCATGAATTTCCTGGACATACTCTATTTATGATACCGTCGGCTAGGCGACACAAGAGTTTTAAGCAAAAACGCTTTCAGGCTGTGAATAATGTAGTATCGATAGTCCCATAAGTACATGGGATACGTGCATCAGGGTAGTTTGATGATGCAACCAAGAAAAAATACCCTTCTAGATTCTAACGTATCGTTCCTTCGAGCACATTTGTCATTGCTGAATATTAGAAAAATAGTAAAAAAAGTATTCGTTATTTCAGTTCCAGTTTCAGTTTTATTGAGCAGTTTCTTCACAAAGTTGCGAAAAAGAAAACGCATGGATAAGAGCAAAAAGCTGCTATGTTAGCAGCTTGACGAGGCTTTTAACCCTTTTCACTTGGCATTACAAAAATCCGCAGAGCACAAACATAAAAAACAATTTGACGTCAATTTTCAAAACTTCAAAAAAGTAGCAAATAAAAAGAACATGCATCAAAATTACATCAGTTTCAGGTTTACACAAAATAATCAAGCCACAAAGTTAGAAAAACAAGAAAAATAAAAAAACAGCGTACGGTCAATCATGAAACAATGCACACGTTGCTAAACGGCTACCAAAGTATTGCAAATTGAGTATACGACGTTTACAACACATTTCTAATATGCATATTCGACTAGAGTACGGAATCGAATATTACGCCATTCAACTCACTATTAAACATTTTCGAATTTTCACACACGCCTATATACGTAGCATTCATACAAGTTCTTTTTTTTTATACTACTTTCAAGTGCGAGCGTGAATCAGGGTAAAACACCAGCATTCCACGCTGATGTCCTGAACGCTAATCACGCTGTAACCGAACATTTTTCAAATGCGAAGCGTTTCTCAGTGAACTTCATCGACTTTGAGCGAATCTATCTATCTATCTATCTATCTATCTATCTATCTATCTATCTATCTATCTATCTATCTATCTATCTATCTATCTATCTATCTATCTATCTATCTATCTATCTATCTATCTATCTATCTATCTATCTATCTATCTATCTATCTATCTATCTACCTATCTTTCCATCTATCTATCTATCTATCTAGCCGCCTACGAACTTTAGCTCTCCTGGCCATTTCGATAATAGTATCCATACAAAGCTTAATGTGGCATAACATGATTGTTTGAAAAACATACTTGATTAGTCATAACATGAAAATAATTATTTGTACATCATGAATGTCATGATTTAGATTTCATGGTCCTGCTGCTCTTGCGGTGGTTTCGTTCTCATTGCATGTTGCAAAACTGGTATAGTATGACATGATTGCATGGCGAACTCAAGTGACAGACTCTAACAAGAAAATTATGACATGCGTCTACATACCACGCTCATGATGCGCTCACGACGGTTTCGCTAGCGTCACATATACCTAATTCGATATTACAGTACGGGAATCAATGACGAAAGTATGGGACTGGTGCAAACATGATAGTCATGAGATGCGTGTCATGTAACAACATGACTACATGCCACACTCATGATGTGCTCGCGGTCGTTTTACTAGCTCCACATACACTCAATTTGGTACAACTTGATATGAATAGATGACGAAGGTAAACGACACAACCAAACATGATACTCTTGCCACAGAAGTCGTGTACGGCATCATTTACCTCAACCTTGTAACAATGTACTGATAGTAAATTGACATTCCTTCTGTACGTGGGATCGGCCAATTTTTTTTTCTCTGCATCTAAGTGGCAATTTGACTCTCAAGCAACGTTGACTTCTTGCTCGCAATGAACGACGCCGACTCTGAAATTTCTGTGAAGAGAGTTCTTTAACCATATAGCGTGAACATTATCAAAAAAAAGCGCCATAGCAAATTATTTAGCAGAGTTCCGAGGCTCATCTACCTTCTCTATAAAAACTGTATTGCCATATTATTGCGCGTGAAAGTAAACTATTAGTGCATTCATGGAAACGTTTTATTATCTATCGAGGTTTACAAATTGCAAACACTATTAAAATGACTTTTAATAGCATTAGTGGTTATTACAATGGCAATGCAAAATCTACCTTTACTTCCACTAGTTCAAACGTTACATGCATGTTCGAACATTCATTTTGTCACTTTGGTGAAATAGTATAATCAATTAATGTAAGGTTAAACGAGCGTCGTGTTACAAAGGCATGACAGCCCCAAGAATTTACCCAAAGGCATGGCATAACATTCTCATGTTAGAGGTGATAGCTGTGATGAACTCAACCTCATACCCTTCCGTCTAACTACTGATACTGAGCGAACGAGAATATAGAAACTTATATCCCATTCACAATGTTGTCTCCAGAAACTGTACCTGTTCAAGGAGCTTTTATCATTTGAAACTTGCAGATTTTTGTTAGCTTTGCCTTTGATTTAATTCTCAAGTGTAAACATTAGAAACCATTGCAAGCTTCAGAAAAATCAGTGAACTGCAATGAATTTGTCTGCTTTAGGTTGTCTAAAAAGAGCCGCTCCTAAAGTTTTTGTACTTTTATTTTTTATTTTTGCGTGTGTGTGGGTGTTTGTCTATATGAAAGGCTAGTCTATCTCAAACGTGTTGCTTGTTTTAAAGTATCTATGTTGGAAGTAAAACGCCGTTTGATTTATCTCTCTCTATGTCTACGCGTATGTTTTTATTGCGCAAGTAGTTTCTTTTGCTAATATTACAGATGAGGGGCAGGAGCCTCGTCAAGCTGCTAAAACATCAGTTTTGCTCTTGCTCTCGTATTTTTTTCCACAAGTTTTAAAGAACATGTTCAATGAAATAAAATTCAAATTGGAATTTGAAAAATGCATTCTTTTCCAAGCATGAACTATTGCAAACTTCCTTATACAATTTTTTACCTTACCTATTTTCACCCAATTTCTTTCTCAAAAACATTCAGAGCCAACATGAAAGCTTTTTTTTCCCTTTCATAAACTTTCGTGACAATTATCTTAATATTTTTTACAAACTTTCTACAAATCAGTGGAGAAGTTCTTTTGTATATGATTTTCTGCGCTTCTCACAGATTTCAATAGGCAGCGTGAATGTTGCTTCGGAGTATTGGAGCTACAGCTTTCTTTTAAAAACAGTAATGAGTGTAATGATCGCTTCCAGCTGTTAACTAGTGTGATTAACCAAATAATACAGGGCTTACTGACCTACAGCGGCTTCCGAGTGCAATTTATTTAGTCTGTTGTAACCTACAACAACACTGATGTGGCGCCAGTGCGCAGCGCCTTTTAAAAGATGGCGAATCAAGCCGGGGCCTCAGAGATTAACAGAGTATCTCAGGCCTGTACGGGAGCATGCGAATTGCTCGAAAACATATAAAAGGGATCACCACGGTGAAAGTATCAAAGGCAACGGTCTCGGTAAGCCTGTTTGACGTGCCCGACAATAGATGTCGCGAGGGACTCACGTTGGTTCAATCTTGGTGCATGCCTCGGAACACAAAGCATATGCCGTGTGCATTATACATTTCTTGTATACGAAGTAAATGTACAATATTGAGCTTCCCGTCAAAGTGATTTCACTGTTTTTGTTGCTCTTGCTTTTTCCGCAAATATGATAATAAAAAGAGCCAACTCCAGCACATCTTTGTTGATGGTGTGATTGCTCGCGAACTCTAATATTTGAGACCATATAGGGAGTAATAAAACTCTTTCAAGTGTTTTCGTTGTTGTCTGTCTGCCATCTTTTTATGAGAAATGCAAACTTACAATCTCCGATGTTTCTTATGAGAGAGTACACAATGATGAGCTGTGTGCAATAAAATACTTGCGCACTTTTAAAAGCTCACGAGAGTTTTTGTGACTAAACAAAATATAAATAAAAATTTGTACCCTGCTTGTGAGTGTGGTCAGGGGTTATTTTAGGTTAAACAGGAAAAAATATCTCCGACAGGCTTGCCAAAACAACGGCTGAGGCTTTTTACGGTTTGTTCAACCTGTATCGCAGTCCCAAGCTGTTTCTCTCTGCCGAATCCCATTTTGACTTTTAAGTGGTTATTTTGTAATTGTAGAGCAGTTTTAACAACCATAGGCTGAAAACAGTTCAGACGAAATCGATAACGGGAACTTTCCTTGTTTGACGAGCATATAAAGTTAGGATGGGTGGGATGATGCGGTACGGTCATTGCATGGGCATGCCTTATTTGCCGGGCAAGCGCAAATGAATTTTCGTGTCTTCCTTCAATACCGCTATTGTGCGCCTTTACAGTTGGTCGGTATTTGTGCTGTCTTGACTTCTTTCTTGTGTGCATGTTTGAACGCCGTGTTTTTGACAGTGTCCATGGTTTTCTTTTTCTTCGCTGACGGTGCCTTATCGTATTGTTGCTAGTACAGCACTGTTCAGCCCTCTTCTTAGTTAGATGGCAAATATACACGTCTCATTTACTCGCTCGCCTTCAGACTTCCTTCTCGCTATTGTTGAAGCCGTGATGCCAAGAGAGCAAGAAAAAAAAGAGAAATTGAGATTAAATTTTTTGTTGAGTTAGCTGTGTGATTGCCAGAAAGTATTCTTCATCGCCGCACTCCTTCAATGGAACGTTGTGTATCAATGATTTGTCTGACTGATTAGGCTGCTTTTATTTAACTCGGGGTTGTCACTGACGTTCGTGTGAAATGTGCTACATAATGAACGAAAAGTCGCCAAAAGGCACCATTTCCTTTCACATTTTGCCAAAAAGTCACCATTCTACATCTGTGTGTGTAGTGTAGTTAAAAAAATTGTTGTACCATTCATAACCGCTCAAGTATACTGATGTTTTTCAACGCCAGCCGCATGCTTCACCATGAGAGCCCAGAGAAAGGGCATGCATGCTCCAGCAGCGTTCCTGAATGCGCCTAACAGGAAGAGTTTGTGATGGTTTAAGTTCTAGTGAATACAGGGTGAAGCAGCCACTGCAACAATGAGGACACACGTGCGTAGCCGTCCTGCAGATTCAGAGAATTTGCTTGTGAAAGAATCATTTCATGCGGTAGTCCATTATTCGAACCACTTATTTACAAAACAACGAAAAGAAATTCGAAAGTACTGCATAACCGTCGCAATGCCCGCACCTCGCTTTCTGTGTGATCATGCTTACACTACTAATTCGCCTTAGTGCAGTTTTTGAGGTTCCTAAAGGCTACCTACACAACCCCATTTCTTGACCGGCACAAAAAGTGAGTTGATAACAAACTATATCTCCACATACCAAATTAGGGGGTACTAGAGCAGCGAAGAATTCGACAAGCTATTCACGCCCCTTCGTGGTGGTCTAGTGGCTAAGGTACTCGGCTGCTGACCCGCAGATCGCGGGATCGAATGACGGCCACGGCGGCTGCATTTTTGATGGAGGCGAACATGCTGTAGGCCCATGTGCTCAGATTTGGGTGCACGTTAAAGAACCCCAGGTGGTCGAAAATTCTGGAACCCTTCACTACGGCGTCTCTCGTAATCATATGGTGGTTTTCGGACATTAAACCTCTCATAGATGACAAGCTATTCAGGACAATTGGTGCTGTGGTCAGAACACGCAGCCAAACTGTCACCTCCCACTTTAAAGCGAACCTTAAAAATACCTGATGCTCATCATCATCAACATCATCATCATCATCATCATCAGCCTGACTACGTCTACTGCAAGACAAAGGCCTCTCCCATATTCCGCCAGTTAACCCGGTCCTGTGCTTGCTGCTGCCAATTTATACCCGCTAACTTCTTAATCTCATCTGCCCACCTAACCTTCTGTCTCTCCCTAACCCGCTTTCCTTTTCTGGGAATCCAGTTAGTTACCCTTAACGACCAGCGGTTATCCTGTCTACGTGCTACATGCCCGGCCCATGTCCATTTCTTCTTCTTGATTTCAGCTATGATATTCTTAACCCCCATTTGTTCCCTAATCCACTCTGCTCTTTTCTTGTCTCTTAAGGTTACACCTACCATTTTTCTTTCCATTGCTCGCTGTGTCGTCCTCAACTTAAGCTGAACCCTCTTTGTAAGTTTCCAGGTTTCTGCTCCGTAGCTAAGTGCCACCAAGATACAGCTGTTATATACCTTTCTCTTGAGGGATAGTGGCACTCTACTGGTCATAATTTGAGAGTGCTTGCCAAATGTGCTCCACCCCATTCTCATTCTTCTAGTTACTTCAATCTCGTGGTTCGGCTCCGCGGTTATTACCTGCCCTAAGTAGACATAGTCTTTTACAACTTGAAGTGCACTATTACCTATCTCGAAGCGCTGCTCTTTTCCGAGGTTGTTGCACATTACTTTCGTTTCCTGCAGATTCATTTTAAGACCTACCTTTCTGCTCTGCTTGTCTAACTCCGTAGTCATGAGTTGCAATTCGTCCCCTGAGTTACTCAGCAATGCAATGTCATCGGCGAAGTGCAGGTTACTAAGGTACTCTCCATTAACTCTTATCTCTAACTGTTCCCATTCTAGGCTTCTGAAAACCTCCTGTAAGCACGCGGTAAATAGCATTGGGGAGATTGTGTCCCCCTGCCTTACACCCTTCTTGATTGGTATTCTGTTGCTTTCCTTATGAAGCACTATGATAGCAGTTGATCCCCTGTATATTTCATCCAGAATGTTTATATATACTTCATCGACGCCCTGATTCCGCAGTGTCTGCATGACGGCTCATCTTTCTACTGAATCAAACGCCTTCTCGTAATCTATGAAGGCTATGTATAGTGGTTGGTTATAGTCTGAGAATTTCTCTATTACCTGATTGATAGTATGAATGTGGTCGATTGTTGAGTAGCCTGTTCGAAATCCTGCTTGTTCCTTTGGCTGATTGAATTCTATTGTTTTCTTTACTCTGTTAGCGATTACCTTTGTAAATAGCTTGTATACTACAGAGAGCAAGCTGATCGGCCTGTAATTCTTCCAGTCCTTGTCATCTCCTTTCTTATGTTATAAGATGATGTTAGCGTTCTTCCAAGACTCTGGTACTCTTCTTGTCAGGAGACACCTCGTAAACAGGGTGGCTAGTATTTCTAACACAATCTGTCCTCCATCTTTCAGCAGATCTGATGTTACTTGATCCTCACCAGCAGCTTTGCCTCTTTGCATGCTCTCCAAAGCTTTTCTAACTTCTTCTATCATTACTGGTGGGATGTCATCTGGGTTACTGCTAGTTCTTATAGTATAAAAGTCGTGGTTGTACCAGCTACTGTACAGATCTCTCTAAAACTCCTCCACTATTTTAACTATCCTATTCATATGGGTAGTTATTTTCCCTTCTTTGTCCCTTAGTGCATACGTCCAATTTTCGCCTATCCCAAGTTTCATTTCAACTGCTTTGACGCTTCCTCCGTTTTTAAGAGCGTGTTCAATTCTCTCCATGTTATACCTTCTTACGTCGGATACCTTACGCCTATTAATCAACTTCGAAAGCTCTGCCAGTTCTACTTCGTCTGTTGTACTTGAGACTTTCATGATTTGACGCTTCCTAATGAGATTCTTCGTTTCCTGGGAAAGCTTGCCAGTGTCCTGTCCAACTACCCTGCTTTCAACTTCCACTGCACATTCCGTAATGATACTCGTCAGATTATCATTCATTGTATCTATGCTAAGGTTGGTTTCCTCACTAAGAGTCGAGTACCTGTTCTGAAGCGAGACTCTGAATTCCTGTACTTTCCCTCTCAGTGCTAGCTCATTGATTGGCTTCTTGCGTATCAGTTTCTGTCGTTCCTTTCTCAGGTCTAGGCGAATTCGAGACCGTACCATTCTATGGTCACTGCATCGTACCTTGCCAACCACTTCCACATCCTGCACGATGCCTGGGTGTGCACTCATTATAAAGTCTATTTCGTTCTTATTTTCACCATTAGGGCTCCTCCATGTCCACTTGCGGTTTCCTCGTTTTCGGTAGAAGGTATTCAATATCCGTAAATGATTGCGTTCTGCGAATTCTACTAGTAGCTCTCCTCTGGCGTTTCTAGTACCGATGCCATAATCTCCTACTGCCTGGTCTCCAGCCTGCTTTTTCCCTACCTTTGCATTAAAGTCTCCCATCAGTATTTTATACTGTGTTTTTACCATACTCATTGCCGATTCCACGTCTTCATAGAAGCTTTCAACTGAAGCGTCATCATGGCTTGATATAGGCACGTAAGCCTGCACCACATTCATCTTGTATCTCTTATTCAGTTTAATTACGATACCTACCACCATTTCATTATTGCTATGGTATTTCTCTATGTTGCCAGCTATGTTTCTGTGAATTAGGAACCCCACTCTCAGTTCTCTTCTGTCTGCCAAGCCCCGATAGCAAAGGACGTGCCCATTCTGTAGCACCGTATCGGCCTCATCTGTCCTCCTAACCTCACTGAGCCCTATTATATCCCATTTAACACCCTCTAGCTCCTCGAATAGTACAGCTAGACTTCCCTCACTAGATAAGGTTCTAGCGTTAAACGTTGCAGATCTGACCGCCACCGTGGTCAGTTGCTTCTCAGCTGCTGGGGACTGAGGGCCGTGAGTTATTTGACGTATGCATGTGGGAGGTAGTGGCCAGATACTGCACAAGGGTGGCCAATCCTTCTCTGATGCTCCTAAAGCCCCCAAAACTTGCATAACACCACCACCTTGCGGCACGCAAAGCAGTCCACTCAGCTAAATTTTACTAAAAGATTGCTGGAGGAACACCAGAGCCTCCAGGACCTTGGTGAATTGAGGAGATACACAAAAGAAACAGAACAGAAGTACTAAATTGCGTGTAAATTGTGTCTTCTACTTCTGGTACTCAACCTGCAAAATTACCAAAAAAGTGTTAACGATTCGTTTTGAAGACACTAATTTTATAATGCATTACTGAGTCAAGACATACACCAAAATTCACCGAAAAATTACCATGTCGTCATCGATGATTTTAAGTCACCACAGGCGTCTCAAATTTGTCAGTCGGGCGAGAAGTAGCCATCAACGGCAAGCCTGATTTGCATTGACTGGATGAATTAAAACAATAAGCAAGTTTATCTTTACAGAGCCAACATCACGCGGCTGGAGTAAAGTTAAGAATATCTTTCTCTACATTTCTTTTCCCCCTAAGGGATTCTTCTAGACCTATGAAAATCATAAGTGTAATTATAATTTACACCCCTGTGATGCTGTCAATCGTTATGTGACTGTCTAGCATAATGAGCTCCCCAATAGCATAAGCTACGGATGCCAATGCAAGAGGCGATGGCGAGAGACATGGTCAATGCATGCAGAATTCACAATTTTATAACCATGAATGGTATCGCATTTGAAACTCTGTTTAGCTGAAAATCTTTGAAAAGTTTCATTTAAAACCAACAGTATGGGTTCCTTATGTCGAAATATTTTAGACTTGTCAAATATCCAAAATGCTTTTGTACTCGGTAGTCGCAAGTGTTCACTTCTGAGCCATGGTACGCATTCCTTTCATAAACGAGTTGTGACAACGCACTATATCTAAAGCGTAGCTCGAGTGCCATTAGGTATTTAAACGAATAACACCGTGATGTCGTGTTAAACCACGTTACATCACGTAATTAATCTTTGTGTACATGTGGCAAACTTTTATCGTCATTCGCACATAATAAATTTCACATGCTTCAAAGACATCTAAATCAAGCTATGTACGAGATGCCAGTGCCCCGATTTCAAAAGAAAGGTTACATTATGCACTGCAAGTTATTACTTGTATCAATACTCCCACTTGGTACAGTGGATTTTATCAGAATTAAGAATGCGAAGGCATTTGAAAACTTTTCTCGCGCTAGAAGGCAAGCTGAAGAAGTTTCAACATTGTCTCTTAAAGTTTATTAGCTTTTGAAGTTTAATCGTTAGTTATTCATTGGCCGCCGGCAGTTCCTATTGTTTTTTCTGAACCTGTGGAAACTTGAACACGTGGTTTCACGTCACTTATAAGGAACTGTTAAACGCAATATACACTCGCATAAAAATTCCCTACCGACTTACTGAGGATTGTCACGGGTCCCATTTACTGCCTTTGCATACTACCCACCTCCACACGTTACTGTAGCGTCGATTTGGTTGATATGCGGGGTTTAACGTTCCGAAACCACCATATGATTGTGAGAGACGCCGTAGTGGAGGGCTCCGGAAATCTCGGCGAACTGGTGTTCTTTACCGTGCACCCAAATCTGAGCACACAGGCCTACATACATTTCCGCCTCTACCGAAATGCAGCGGCCGCTGGCGGGATTCAATCCCGCGACCGGTTGGTCAGCAGCCCAGTACCTTAGCCACTCGACCACTGCAGCGAGGCTGACTGTAACGTTAGACGACGCCGTTTTACTTTGCGATATAATTGCACACAACAAGACTAGAATCCTTTCTAAAACTTCTTTGGTTTTATAATGCGCTATTCGTTTCCGTCGAATCTTCAATTATGATTTCTCCCATCTCTACAGCGAAATTGAGATAACCTTCGACGCGTTGATTGACTGCAGTCGAGCTGCAAGGATACCATAACGCTATGGCTGCTTCATCGGCCTTGCATGCAGTATTCGCTGACTACCGAGACAGCCAAAACTAAAACATCACTAGAGCTTGTGACTTCACGGCAGTAAGATTGTTGGGGCAGTGAAGACAAACTGGCAGTCAAAAATTGTGCACGATTTATGACCAATATTTGCTGTAATGTTAATAATGAGCAGTTTTTTAGAAGAGTGCATGGTGGGCGTTATTAACAAATGACGACAGGGCACCGAGGAAAAACATTACACCATATTCCACTAAGGGAAACCACGAATAGCCTGAGTAGCATGCGAAGCAGCGCATTGATCAACTGAAAGGTTTGTTCATCACCGGCACATTGCCTTAGGTTAACGCGTTCTTGCAAGTGAAGCACACCATAAATTCAATGCAGTTTCTGTTGCTGTTACTCGTCCCGGATTCTTGATCAAGCACGCCACGTGACGCGCCAGTGTCAATTTAGACACTTCACTTTGAGGCCACTTATCGACGCTCGCTTATTCTTCTGCCCCAATCCTAAAAAAAACAGTGTCGTAATTTAGGATGTTGTCAAAGTGAATAGTAGATAAGCAGTTTGGTGCGTCAGTTTTGGTTTTGCCATCTAAGTTGGCCAGATGGCATGGCTCCGCGGGGATTACCAGTGGCCGCTTTTCCAAACTTTCAAAGTGGCTATGGACTATATATTCATAGAAATGGCTTGAATTCGCCCATTTGACTTGACCTGCTATTACCACTGGTTAACAGTTAATTTTGTTAAGTTCCATACTTACTGCCGTAAGTAATGTTTGTACTCTTATAAAGATACCTTCTTCCACAGGAAGGCAACACCGCAAGTAGCACGCAGATACCTCCTTTCTGTAATTGTTAAAGAATACTGGACTTTTTTTTTGAGACACCTTGTATAGGGTCTCGCATCCACGAAAGCTCGCTGGAACGATAAGTGTGCAAGGCCGTGGTTGCTGTAGAGACTATTTTTTATATATGTAGTAACATAATTTACCGCAACGAGTTAGCGGGTAGACTTTGCACTGTCTTTTCTTTATACCTTACGTTAACGCATCGATGACAAAGCGGCAACTGCCCGTGAATATTTAATGCACGCGTGATACCTATTGCAGCGGTGTACTTTATTGACTCCCCCATCCGTGGCGTATTGGCCTTTGTAAGTAAGCCCCGCGGTGCACGGGGCATTTGTCAATCCACCACAGCGGGTCCATATTAGCGAACTTTATTGGGTCAAGCATGCGGCGGCAAGCGCGATGCCCGCCAGGCTTTGCTTATCTGGCGTCACACGGGAGGCCGCGTCACGTTGGGCACGTGATCTGATGTCGGGTTCCCACGTTTTGCGGGAGACGCCACGCACGGTTCGATGCCCTGTCTCGCTGTTTGGTAATGCTGCTGCGCATGCGCGATCCGAAGCAATGTGAGAAAGAATTTTATTAATGTCTAAAAAAAGAGAACGAAATTAACGAGAAAGGCCAAAAGATGGAAGGGCCACATATATGCTCAGGAAAGTGTGTCGAATGACATCACACGTCCAGTCAGTTTGACCAAAGAAGGGGAATTATGAGAGGGTATCTCTTGCTATGTTATATGGGACTCATAAATCCGACTGACAGGAAATCGAAGAAAATCAATGACACTTTTTTTGTGGTTTCCTAACTGTATTGTAATCATTCCAACGTAAGTTGAGTTGGACTAACGTGGACGAATTATAACCCTTTCCGTAGATGGAATGCGAACTTCGAACCTTGGAATTACGTTTCGGGTGGCATACCATTTGGGTCACCACAGAGGGCACTCCTTCGAATCCCACAGACCGACGTATCTCACTTTTTAGATCCCACCAACGGATACGCTGATTTGTAATCCTCTTCAATTCTTTTCGGTCCAAAAGAGAATCAATACACAACAGTTAGGAAACCACAGATAACGTCCTCTATCATTTCCTTGGGTTACCTGCCTCTCAACTTGACTAGTCTTGTCAGCTTTGTGTTTTGGTGACTATATCGTTGGCGTCAATCGCTCAGGCTTAACGTCCAACATGAGATATGATTGTCAGGAAACGCATTAGTGGAGAACCCAGGTAATGTTGATCGTCTGGTGTTTATGTTATACTACAGGGGCCTTGATTGATATGTGGGTTTTAACGTCCCAAATTCACCATATGATTATGAAAGACGCCGTAGTGGAGGGCTCCGGAAATCTCGACAACCTGGGGTTCTTTAACGTGCACCGAAATCTGAGCACACGGGCCTACAGCATTTCCGCCTCCATCGAAAATGCAGCCACTGCAGCCGGGATACGATCCCGCGACCTGCGGGTGAGCAGCCGAGTACCTTAGCCACTAGACTGCGGCGGGGCAAAAGTACAGGGGCCTTCAGCATTTTTCCTCTATTGATATTTATATCTTTGTGGCTGGGATCGAACCAGCCACCTTAAGCTCACGAGTGAAGCACAAAGCACGGCACCACTGCGGCGGCCATGAGTAGTGTTCAACAATCGACATTATCGCTTACTGAATGACAAATAAAGCCTGTTGTGCTGACCTGTTACCAAGTGTTTAAATTGCAGTTATATACAATGAATATGGAAGTGCATGTTATCGTTGGTCATGCCAGTCATTGTGTGAAATAAAAATATCTTATACAAAAGAAAGCCAAGCTGAAACATTCAAGAAACTATATAAAACTGGAATGCTAAGTGGAAAAAAGTTAGTGTGCGTTCGCATGCACTTCAAAAAATTTTTCAAGTAAACGTGACGTACTTCACAACGCGTACAAGTTACGAAAAAATTAGGGCTTCTTAAAGCTAAATAGAAAAAAAAATCGCGGGCATGTTCGCTAGTTCAAAGCACTCACCTTCTCATTGTGCACCTACTTGAAATATATGCCAATTACAGTGTTCCAGACAAAGAAATCTCATGGTCCTGTACTATCGTGAGCAATATGAGCTCTAACTGCAGTGTCTAGAAGTATGCTGCCTAGTGTGCTTAGCGCGGGCTAGGAGATAGCCTCGCAACTGGTGACTGGCGGCGGCGCCCGCATGGTGCGCTGCTGTGCGAGTGGGTGCATTAGCGCTCAATCCTGGGGCTCTGCAATCGCTGTGATGCTTTCAGGAGGCCGACCCGCGTGAGGAGACCTATTATTTTCCTGCATTTTGAGTGTGTTTTACATAATGCTTTATTGTATAAGAACTACTTCATTGCTTTCACAGCACTGGCGCTTCGCAATACCAAAAGAAGAAGATTTCGTGGCATACATTTCATCATCCGCTACTGCCCGCAAAAAAAAGGAGGCAGATACCACGTAACTTGGGAATCAATGCTATGCAAGGTGACTCTGTTGTAATATTTTATTAAGTGAAACATTATAAAGTGGCGCTAAATATATGTGAGAAATAAGATAGTCAACAATAGAGCCAGCGTTGGCGTTTCACGAACATTTGGCTTTTCTTGCAAAGTACTTCGAAGACCGGGCGTGGCTCTGTAGTAGAATAGTTGGTTTCCACGCAGATTGTTTGGCTTCAGTCCTCTGCTAGGACACAAACGTTTATTATTTGCATTCTTAGGGTCAACGTTGACAATGCCAACTTAATGCTCACGTGTTAAAAAAGATGTGGCGAAAAGGGTTTAATGGCGTACATGACGAGATTGTGAAGTTATTCACGTCCGGACCAGCGAGTCATATTCATCAAACCATATTACCTGCCCACACTAATTTTGGATTACTTTAAGTTTAGGGGGTGGGGGTTATCGTGAGGGCACCCGGACGAAGGCGATTTGATAAATAGATAGATATATAGATAGATAGATAGATAGATAGATAGATAGATAGATAGATAGATAGGTGGATGAACAGTCAGAGAGATAGACGGACGGACGGACAGACAGACGGACGGATGGATGTACAGACGGACAGATAGACGGACGGATGAATAGATGGACGGGCAGACGGATGGACAGACAGACGGACGCACGGACAGACAGACGAACGGATAGACAGACGAACGGACGGACGGACAGACGGATAGACGGATGGACCGACAGATGGGCGGACAGATGAACGGACAGATGGACAGACGGACGGATGAGCATAAAAACAGACAGACAGACAGACGAACAGATGGGCGGATGGACAGACACACGGACAGACGGATGGACAGACAGATAGATAGATAGATAGATAGATAGATAGATAGATAGATAGACAGATAGATAGATAGATAGATAGATAGATAGATAGATAGATAGATAGATAGGTGGATGGACAGACAGAGAGATAGGTGGATGGACAGACAGAGAGATTGACGGACGGACGGACAGACTGACGGACGGATGGATGTACAGACGGATAGATAGACGGAAGGATGAATAGATGGATGGGCAGACGGATGGACAGACAGACAGACGGATGGATGGACCGACAGACGAAGGACAGACAGATGAACGGATGGACGGACAGACGTACAGACGGATGGACAGACAGATGGGCGGACAGATGAACGGACAGATGGACAGACGGACGGACAGACGGACAGACAGACAGACGGATGGATGGGCAGACAAACAGACAGACAGACGGACGGACAGACAGACTGACGGATATACAGACGGACGGACAGATGAATGGATGGACAGATACACGGGTAGACGGATGGACAGATAGATAGATAGATAGATAGACAGACAGATAGATAGATAGATAGATAGATAGATAGGTGCTCAAAGTGGTTGCAGTACGCGAAGAAATTATATTTAAAAACCATTGGCAGTATAAAAACCAGCGGTATTTTTTTAATGTGCTTTGTTCTTGAGAGCAAGAGTTATCACAGATAACCCAAAAACCTTCAGCTCTTAGCCTGCATTTCATTAGGATTCAAGTGAAAACAGAGATTGATAACATGCCAATGAACAATCTGACACCCGCGACATATGGTGCTCAAAACGTTGTTGGAAACGGAGTCCGACGTTGAAATGGGAGAAAAACTGTGGGAATGAAATTCGAAAGGGTATTTTGAGTTTTTTTAGATAAATATTGATATTTTAAATGATGCCTAAACGGCGATTTCATTTCCTGACACCGTCCACCCTAATCCGAGAAGATAGTTCGATGGAGTCAATCTCAGAATGCTTTTCTCACACGGCAGCCTTCGGATTCAGCCTTTTGTCTGCCCTCTTGATCCTACTTTTTCATTCAGGAAACCGTGCTGGATCTGTTAGTGCGGGGAACAGGACACCTTTTCCTTGTAAGACCGATAACTTCTTGGACACAGTAGCACAATACACGTTCTTTCTTTGAATTACCGCTTAACTTTTAACATCTCAGCGTGTTGCAGTGTACATATCGCACCATCGAATGTCACAGTAAATCAGAAGGCAGCTGTCACACATATTTTTAACGTGGTGGGGCTCCGGCAGCAACAGGACGAGCGCAAATTTGCACGCTCGTGCACCCTCTGGACACGCAGCGCGGCTTGTGGCATCTGTGTGCAGTCATCACATGCGGGACCACCCTCTCTCGCACGGAATGTGCGTGCTCAGCACACTAGCCAGTATATTTCTAGACACTGTACTCCAAAACTCGAACGCGTGACGATTAGCCTCGAACTCTACATCGGCTGATTTGCAGCGGCCGCTGTGGGAAACAAAGTAGAAAGGGCGGCGCGCTTACGCTCGCTGTTGACACTCCCTCCTCGATATCATTGCCGCAAAACGCAGCTTACAGCGTCTCAGCTGCTAGTGGCTGCTGTCGCTTACATGAATTCACATCAACGCGCACAGCCACAACCAGTTGACCTAGCAGGCTATGCAGCTACAAAAATGTCGGCTATGACGTAGCCGGCAACGATCCACAGGCCGTGCTTTTGTTACATCTAGATGGTGTTCGCTGAGCATATTGATCCTTATCATTGTTTTCGGTAACCTTATTATTTATTTTTGTGTTATGATTGCTAGCTGCCGAAGGCACGCGATAAACTCCGGTTTCACAGCAACGATCATGCGGGTATGGTGATGCGGGAGTGCCAACAGTCAGCGGAAGAGCGCCCTCCTTTCCCCTCCAGTTACGGCAGCGCCATCCTCGTATCATGTTATCTCTATTTTGAGGCTCTTGGCCACGCCATCGCGCGTTCGAACTATATTGCTCACAATAGTACAATCGGCATCAAACAAAACGCGCACAGTGGAGCCCATGCATTTATCATTATCAACGCTGTAGTGCACACCGTCCAGTTATCTTGACTGGAAGTCGCGCACATCGGGCTCGGCGGCACTGCGTACTTTTCACTGGTGTTTCTGTTCTGATGTAATAATAATGATCACCGGCGTGTGCTTAGTGCACTCCTTTGGCTGCTTCTCTTTTTTCTTGGGTTTACGTTCACTTCATTTTCAATACCAAAACTAGCAAAGACAAGAAAATATCGACAGTAGGTGGAATGCTCAGTGCTGCCTAACCATGTGCGTGCGCCTGTCAGTGATGATGACTAGACTGTGCTCACTGTACCTTTGCTGGGGCTTGACCACGCACTCCGCTGTTCGCATTTCATTTGATGTTACTAGAGCATTCCATAATGCACTCTAAAAATATCGAGTAAAAAGGCTGTCTTTTTGTCCCACAACAGTAATCGTCATCAGGCTTGCGTGCGCTTCCTTTCTTGAAAACTCGGCGCTGGTTACTTTCCTATCGAGAATGCAATGTAACCCTGCTAATGGGCATGTCGATCGTGACCGGAGTGTACCGGGCGCGGGGCGATAGCGCAAGGATGGAACGCAATATAGATGGCGATTATTGTTGTGGAACAAAAAGACACCCTTTTTACTCGCTCTTTCTTTAGAGTGTGAGAAATACGTCGCACACTCTAAAAGTTTTTTCAGAGTAACTGCACAGTTACCCCAAATAGGGCGCCTTGCTTTTCCGAAGTACAAAGTTTGCACATAGCGCAGCAAGATGGATGCGTTCCTCCCAAGGGAGGATATCACCCTTGTCTCACACAGACGCAGTAATATCAAATACTAGGAGGCGATAATGTCAGAGAAAATATAGGGGTTCTTATTAGAACCATTTGTATTGTAAATGTGAAGAAAAAAAATGGCAGATACAGTGGGAACCGATGATATGCAAAGCACGAATGAGGAAGGTTGATATGTCACCGTCAAAGGAGCACAACATTACAAGGTGGAAGTCAATTATGTCATACATGACTTCCATATCATGATTAATACCTTTGGACGTGCCAGTTACCCATGTGGTCTATTCACGTCAAGTGATACCAAATTTGGTATATCGGGAGCTAGCGAAACGGACGCGAGTGCTCTATGAGCGTAGCATGAAGTCATGCCTTCCATGACACGCATGCTATAATTGTCATGTTAGGACATGTCATTTATCTTCGTCATTCGTTCATGTCATGTAATACCGAATTTGGTATATGTGAAGATAGCGAAACGTCAGTGAGTGCATCGTGAGTGCGGCATGTATATAGTCATGTTGTCACATAACACGCATCTCATAAGTGTCATGTATGCACGAGACACATACATTCGCCATCAAATCACGTCTCGTAATACAAAATTTGATATATGTGAAGCTAGCAAAATGGCCAAGAGCGTGCTATGAGCGTAGCATGCAGTCATGTTTTACATGACACGCATGTCATGATTATCATGTTTGGACATGTCATTTACCTTCGTCGTCCGTTCGCGTCACGTAATACTAAATTTGGTAACTGTGAAGCTAGCGAAACGGCCGCGAGCGCATCATGAGCGTGCCATGTAGTCAGGTTGTTACATGACACGCATTTCCTGATTATAATGCTTGTACCAGTCACATCACTTCGTCATCCATTCATGTCACGTAATATCGAATTTGGTATATGTGAAGCTAGCAAAATGAACGCGAGCGCATCATGAGTGTGGCATGTAGTCATGCTGATACATTACACGTAGGTCATGATTATATTGTTTGGACGTGTCATTTATCTTCATCGTCTGTTCGCGTCACGTAATACCAAATTTGGTATATGTGAAGCTAGCGAAACTGCCGCGAACGCATCATAAGCGTGTCACGTAGTCATCTTGTTACATGAAACGCATCGCATGATTATCATGTTTCCACCAGTCACTGTCCTTCGCCATCTATTCACGTCCCATAATACCAAATTTTGCATATGTAAAGGTAGCGAAACGACCTAAAGTGCATCATGAGCGTGGGATGTAGTCATGTTGTTACATGACCTGCATGTCATGATTACCGAGTTAGGGTCTATCATTTGTGTTCGCCATGCAGTGGTGTCATACCATATCAATTTCGCAACATGTCATGTGAACAAAAGCACCAAAAGAACGGTAAGACCATGGATTGTAAATGACGGCATTCATGACATACATGTCATAATTTTCTTGATATGATTAGTCACTAATATTTGTCATTCAGTCATGTTATGCCACACCAATTTCGGTATAAATATCGTTATCGAAATGGCCAGCAGAGCTAAAAGTCGTAGGCGGATAGATAGATAGATAGATAGATAGATAGATAGATAGATAGATAGATAGATAACCTAAAAGTCACCGAAGTTCGCTAAGGATTGTTTCTCATTTAATGGTGAACTAAAGAATGGCTGGCAACCGGGAGGGTCTGAACCTGCGACCTCTGAATAACGCGTCCGATGCTGGGCTGCGGTAACTGGCATGCATCAGTTCACATTTATAGGGTATGTGCATTTAAACGCGAGATATTCATTCAGCGCCACCTGATACCACTGTGGCGAGTGTGGAACAGCCTTCTTGCATGTTGTGGCGTCACTACGAGACTGCATTACGAGATGACAGTTGATGAATAATCCCTCGCATACCACCTCACGGCATCAAGTCTGCCAGAATGAGACCCTCGCTATGAATCAAGCAAAACGTAAATATAAAGGCCGTTTTTTTGTGAGACACAAGAATAATAGGAACTAACAGAGAATTATGCCAGGAAACGTGTTGGTGTTGTTATTAGGAGTGTATGGCAAATTCGAAAGAAGAAAAGTGGACGAAAAGATAACTTACCACTAGCAGGATCCGAACTTGCGACCTTCGAATACCCAGCTCGATGCTCTACCACTGAGCTACGGTGGCGGCATTCCTCAGTGCACATTACGTATACGCGGCCGCTTCATTTCCTCGCTTTGGTGCGGCCTGCCGAGTCGTCTTCCGAATAAAAGAGCGCACGTAAAACCTAAAATTGACTGACCGGCCTTGACGGGAAATCATGGCACTGCACATCGGTGAAGCATTAGCGAAGTAACTGTCCTTGAACCTGCTTGCAGAGTCCCGCAAATGCGTGATCCCACTTATCCTCC
This sequence comes from Rhipicephalus microplus, assembly GCF_043290135.1. Classification (NCBI taxonomy): domain Eukaryota; kingdom Metazoa; phylum Arthropoda; class Arachnida; order Ixodida; family Ixodidae; genus Rhipicephalus; species Rhipicephalus microplus. Next base: position 421,622,075 of record NC_134710.1, on the reverse strand, counting down.
GTATACTGTGGGTCGTATCCAGCCATATGTGAGACTACTTACGAAGAATCATTGTACTAATAACTTTCTGATTGACATTACAGCTACATCTATGTCGCATAGAGAAATTCGTCCAGACGCGCAAATTATTGCACTCGATATACCTTTATAAAATGAATAATACTGGTCATTCCGATTCACATTAAAACCACGTATACGTGACGGAAATAAAGTAGTGAGGACTCGCAAATAAATATGCACATACACCGTTATGAATAAAAAATATTAACGTGGGCTATTTAGTTAACGTTAAATTTGAAGCCTCTACGTTTTAATCGCTCAAGATAACATTACTGATGCAAAGTTGAGTGGTATCAGCAAGATCAAGACGATGATTTTTTGCTTCCTTATTGCTTCACTCGGACAGCCAATCTCGCCACGTGTATTTGTTATTATTTGAGTTCATTTTTGGAAAACCGTCTACCTCCAACTGTTTATTATTGGGCTAGTAGGATGTGCATAACTGGCTTTTACATATTGCCGCAAGCATACTAAACATTGTTTCCTTTCATGCGCAAAACCGGTGTAACGGCGCATATCTAATACGCTTGTGGAGTTTTTCTTTATCTTTTCGAGAAAGAAACTGAAAAATAAAACGCAGCTTTTTGGCTACTGACAATATCAATGGGCTTGCTCCAATAATTTTTCACCAGCGTGCTCATATATCACCAAATTGCTTAAAAATCTATATTGCGGTAAATATGTACATACGTTGGCCGCTATCACCGGTATTCTGGGGTAAATTTGGGTATCGCTGGGCTTGAATTAGCTTTCAAAAAAGTCAAGTCACAGTGAATGTACAATATAGATACAAAACACATCTTCGTTTTTTTGAGAATATTAATATCTGAGTTTTTATGTGCCTGAACCAAGACATAATTACGAACCACGCCGAAATGATGGGCTTAGAAAATTGTCCACCAAATGGTGTTCTTTAAAAGGCCACTCACCACCACATGTTCAAAGACGAGGGTGTAGTTTTCTCCTCTCCTTGACTCCCTTTGAAACATGCGATGCATCGTCCTGATTTGTGGGGTTTAACGTCCCAAAACCACTATTTGATTATGAAAGACGCCGTAGTGGAGGGCTCCGGAAATTTGGACCTTCTGGGGTTCTTTAACGTGCACCCAAATCTGAGTATACGGGCCTACAACATTTCTGCCTCCATCGGAAATGCAGCCGCCACAGCCGGGAGTTGATCCCGCGACCTGCGGGTCAGCAGCCCAGTACCTTAGCCGCTAGACCACCATGGAGGGGTGATGCATCGTCCTCGCCCCTTAGTTCTTAAAAGCACGTGAACAATGTCGGCAGTAAGCGCAAGAGCCTATCAGGATTTCGCGCTACTCGGATGCACGCTGGTATCGCCGCTTGCGCAGTTGTGAACACACAAAATGAAGTGTCGTCGGTTCATTGTTCGCGGCATTCCTGTGAAACAAGGAATAGCGGATGAGTGGTGCATGACAAACCAGTGCAAGAGACAAATCACATTGGATATTTGGTGTATACAGACTAAGCCAGAGTGTATACGTTTTAGGCGCCGCGAAAACCACTGTGTGCGTTACAGAAATACGCAAGGATGACAAAAAATATTAGAAGATAGTATTTCGCTCGTTTTTTCTGTATATTTCAAGCCTGGTGAGAGGCTTATTACGTGCAGTGACGTCGCAGGGCTTTAACCACCACGGCCGGGATCGTCTTCTTTCCTGTGTTTGTCGTATTTCTTGCGATGATACGTGTCAGTAGGTCATCAGCCACTAATGCAACTAAAGGGATGCAGCCTGTTCATGAGAGCAAGTGAAACACTGCCCAGAAGCACGTAAAACGGCCGACACAGATACCACTTTGTGGCTGAAGGGAACTTTGCGAAAAAAAGTGGCCCCGTATCTGCATGTTACATCGCAAATGTCGTCAAGTGAACAAAACGTTTATTTGATGTTGAATAAAGTGGAATGCTGCGCCTGTTGGTACAACATAATGTGGAAATATATGAGCGCACAAGGTACAAGGAAAAGCACTTGACAGGAAAGACGCCCCCTGTCAGCGTCTTTCCTCTCAAGTAGTTTTCCTTTTAGCTTGTCCGCTCATATATTTCCACGTTTATTTGATGTCCTGCGCAAAAAAAAATAAATTCGGTGAATGGTATTCCGGAGGCCCTGCGTTAAAGAACATCGAGCGTGCAATGGAGGCGAACGAGCCAATCAAGTCACGTCACAGGTGAGACATGAGCGCTATCTGGCAGTTATCCTGGAAAATGGGGTGCGCGCCATGTGCGCCCAACTCTGATGTGATAAGGTGAAGAACGCAAGGCGATGAGTAGGTGCCACTACCGTGTCGTCTTAGGAAAGCGTTAAAACTTTTGCCGTTTCATGCAAGCGTTGCATGGCCAACGCAGCGTTATGAAGCCTACGATCCTTAAAACTACTCATGTATGACTTTTCTAGTAAAAAATGCACATGCATAATATTGAGGTGTTGTTATGATGCCTCAGATATGCGCAATAATTGCTTTTTATTGACAATCGCACACGTTTGAACAAAAAACCTAGAGCAATATTCGTGGGCGTTGTGAATGGCGTCGGCCGTTTGGAGTATCATTTGGTCACTTTGGTGCCGTTCAGGGTACCGATAAGGGTGGACAAACAAACAGACAGACAGACTAACCAAAATTTTTGCGTCGAAGGTCCCCAAAAAAGAATATCAACTTTAAAAACACCTGCGTCGCTGATAGCAAGTGCCATAGCCGATGCGACGGGATATATATATATATATATATATATATATATATATATATATATATATATATATATAATGGGCCAAACGTACTTGAGAAGAGGCACAACTTGCCCCGCCGCGGTGGTCTAGTGGCTAAGGTACTCGGCTGCTGATCCGCAGGGCGCGGGTTCGAATCCCGGCTGCGGCGGCTGCATTTCCGATGGAGGCGAAAATGTTGTAGGCCCGTGTGCTCAGATTTGGGTGCACGTTAAAGAACCCCAAGTGGTCTAAATTTCCGGAGCCCTCCACTACGGCGTCTCTCATAATCATATAGTGGTTTTGGGACGTTAAACCCCACATATCAAGAGGCACAACTTAATGGTTGTCTTAGTTTCATTTCCAACAGTTTCGACCGTTGGACCGGTCTTCGTCAGGGTTTGTGAATAATCATGGTGTGAATAATCACAAACCCTGCTCAAGACCGGTGCACCGGTCGAAACCCTTGGAAATAAAACAGACAACCGCTAAAGTGTGCCTCTTCTCTCTCTCACTTATATATATATATATATATATATATATATATATATATATATATATGTGTGTGTGTGTGTGTGTGTGTGTGTGTGACGCTATGATGAATGGCAAACGTGCCCTGGCTCATACGCATGTTTATTCCAAAGCACTTCTTCCTCATCTACTTCTCCTAACCATCCCAACCTTCTTATGTCACAGGATTCTCCCTCCCCCCAAAAGATGGCACCAGTTACAAACTACAACAAAGTGAAGAATAAAATAAACAAAATAATGGCCAAATTCGCAGTTTCACGGATCGACAGAGTTCCACAATATCACTAAATCTTCAAGGCCGAGGTAGCTGCCTGGTGATATTTATGACGACTCTGGTGGACGAGCTTGACTGTTGCGTTCCGGACAAAGTGGGCTACACATAGATACTGACAATACCGCTTGAACTGTTCTGAGGACTGAGCAAAGTTGGAATGCATTGTTGCATCAGCAGCTTGGATGTCGTCGGGGTTGTATTTTTGTTGTGAATGGTGCCATTCCGGTGGTTCTTGCTTTCGTGCTTTTTGACAGACTGTGACGAAGTGCCTGAGTGCTTGCGGTGTGCAAGCAGTGCTTCCGCGTCTTTCTCGGAGTTTTGTGTGGTAGTGCAGTCGGTGTAATAGCAGGTGCAGGGAGTGTCTCTGGTGACTTTTCTTTGTGCGAAAGTGCCTGACGTCTTGAACTGGTCTTTAGTTTAGAGATCTTATTTTCCTATGTTTTTCAACTGGTGAGAGCGCTTCCCTTGAATTTTGCGTTCGTCAATGCCCTCGTTGCAGTCTTTCTTTTTGTAGCATGAGTTTGTGATCCTGGCTTTGCTTGCATTGCTGAGGCTGCTCAGGATATGGCTGTAGTGGTGCCCCTTCCGGAATGGGGCATTCATTTCCTTCGAGGTATGACGCGTCCTGTAGACAGGTGATGCATGTTGAGCGGGTGTCTTGCTTGTCGGGCATAGTTGGTAATATGTCATCATCGCTTGCATGCTGTTCATAGGCTTCGATGGCATGGTTCATTACGGACGCTTCTGAAAGACAACTGTGTACGAGGTTTGATGTATGATGTACTTCTGAATTTGTTCGATTCTTGAATTGGTGAGTTCTGCATGAGGGTACCACCGGTTACGTGGCATTAGTAGGTTTGAGATGCAGATTTCGGCAAGTCTGCGGCGCCGTAGAAATGACTCGAAGCTCTTCAGGGGTTTCTTCTTTGCTGTTCACTGCGAGTGGTTCTTGCGCCTGGTAGCGTGCGACGTTCGATGCGTCTGAGCCTTCTGTTTTGTTTGGACTGTCGAGGGTCTGTGCACCGGACGGTGATGCATGAAACCATACGGAAGACGAATGGCTTGACAGGGTATTTTCCCGATACGCCAGGTCATCCACCATAAATACGGCGTCCTTATAAGGCAAGTGGTGAGCGTTAGGAGCGCTTGAAAAACCGCGTGACGAAACCCCAGGTGGTGGACCACGTATGCGAGATGACGAGTGAAGGGAATCTGGTGGTTGCGCAACGTCTCGTGTCATATGCTGAAGCGATGATTTCGGGATTGCCAAATTTTTTACAGAAAGAGGGCCGCTCGGTGGTTGTGTTTTTCCCAAAATACGCTTGGTCGCCTGTCAGTGTACTTCCGTTCTACTTTGTATTGTGGCAGTGGTCGATTCATGCAGGGCGTTCCTAAGTTTGAAGACTGCTTGTGAAATTGACAACGGAGTGCGGTTATCTGTTGATGGTTGGCTATAAGCGAGTCTTCGTCATAGTCGTCAATGTATTTTTGAAATTGGATAGTGATTTATTCTTTAATCTTTTTTCCATGACTCGTCATTTTGAAATATGTGCGTGAGGTAGAATTTAAAAGCCTCACCGGAGACGTAGTTGGTAAAGTTGATGACCATCTCGCGTTTTGACCCGGATGCGGTAGAGGCGTGGAGCTCAAATAGGTCGAACCAGTCCTGTGCGGGTCGATCGTCTGCTGATCCGGTGTACTTGGGGATGTCAAGGTCAGCTGATAATGCTCTCATGATGCTGGTCTTGGTGTACAGTTGGGATGCACTTGTGTGCTCCACTTTCCGTCACTGCGGCTTGCTGAGGTGTTCGACGATGATAGCCGGTTGATGAAGTAGTAGCCAGGTCTTCATCCTGTCGACTCGTGTGACGCTAGATGAATAGCAGACGTGGCCTGGATCACACGTCATGAGAATACCGATGCTGAATACCTAAGATGGACGGCGCTCACCCACAGATGTGTATGGGCCAAGAACTGAGTGCCAGAATACTTAAATGAAACTAAAATGAAATTAAAGCCAATCTGCAAAATTAGTTTGGAGATAATACTGCCAATAAACTAAAATGTTTGCTGAGCAAACGGTCAATGCATCTCTTGTTCCAGACAGGCATCGCTATGAATTACAAACTGAAGATCTGAAAAGTTTAGGGTTCACTAGCACGGTAATCTTTTAGCTGCGTTGATGTAATCACACAGAGTGGAGCATATATCCCAGTGGCAGTAACCAAATGAAGTGCCAATAAGTGATAAAAAAACTGATAGATTTATTTGTATTCCTAGCTTTCAAATGAGGCTACTAAAACTTTTTTTCTCAGATAAGAGTAAAGACAGAATAAAAAGAAATGTTTTATTGTTTCAATTTCGTTACAAAAAATGCACAGCTGTGACGCCTTCAGTCGAGCTTTGTTAAGGTAATAATTTATTTGTGGAGCTGTACAGTGCAATCTGGTATAAGTGACCTCTAAAGGGCGAGATACACACCACTGTTTATTCCAGCAGTACCCCTAAATGCTCTAAAGCTTTAAATTTTTCTAAACTACTATTCCCCATTGCAAACAAGCATTTCGGAACCATTGTGGTGTCACGTAGGCCGTATCTGGCAAAACTGGGATGGTGGGCCCACTCAGGGAAACTGCTGATGAAGAGTCCGCCATTTCCTTCAAATATAATCCATGGTGGCCTAGTACCCATAGCAAGTGCAGTTTTTTTACGTTTTTCGGTACTAAATGCCGAAACGTATCCATCAGCCCTGCATTCGCTGCCGCAAAAAGGGCAATACATACTGATAACGAATCTGTATTGGTAACTGCTGATGATACGCTTGGGGGCAGTTTGCGTAGGGCAAGAACAATAGCCAATATTTCTGCAATGAATACAGAGGTATAATCTGGGAGACGAATCGAAAAGGACCAGTCAAAAGAAAGAGAGAAGATGCCAACCCCAGCCCTTTCTTTTGACACTGATGCATCGGTCGCAATGATATTGCTTATCTTCTCTAGGTGAGCTAGATAATCTGCTTACTGATCATTTACCTACCTATGTGCCAATTGTTTGGCGTTATGAGGAAATATGCGCCATGTTTATTACAAAGCACTTCTTCCTCACCTACTTCTCTTAACTTTCTTACGTCACACACACGCACAAATATATATAAATATATATATATATAGCACTCTCACAGCTGGTAGAAAGGGACATTCGGCGGGCCGCACAAAAGGGGTTATCCAGTGGCCGTAGTATATACGTGCATTTGAACGTGGCAGCTTCCGTAAGCGTCACCTGTTCCCAATGCGGCGAGCGTAGAACACTTGTTTTTTTCTGTTTTGGTGCCATGTAATAGGTGATCTTGAGACGAGATGGTTACTCACATAAATCCCATTCCTTGCATACAACCTCAAGCGCCCACCTTCCACACCACTTTAAGTTTAAATGCACACATATAGCCTATAAAGTGGACGGAGGGATGACCGCCACCGTAGAGCTCAGTGTTGGAGCATCGGACGCGTTATTCGAAGGTCGCAGGTTCGGATACTGCTGATGGCAAGTTATCTTTCGTTCACTTCTTTTTTTTCTTATTTACGCTACAAATACTTCTAGTAACAACCCCTATACTTTCTCTGGCATTATTGCACGTTAGTTCCCATTATACTATTTATGCAGTAAGGCACTCATCGAGAAACAAAAAGTGAGCGGTGGCACACATTTCACTATTGGTCGATGGAGTCATGCTCCTTTGGATACGGCTTTAGTACTCAATCTGTATGGAATGCGCAGTGTCACTTTTTTGAAAGGGAACACGGGAGCGCGTGGCCTTCGCACTTCAACAACTGCTGGCAGCGCGTTCAAGTGGGAGCGATAGAAACCACAGTCTTTTTTTGCTTCATCTCGTGCCGAGCAAAATAACCAATCGTTGCTGATATGAAACCAGCAGCAAGATTGCGAGCCTCTCCACCTTCACGGTGAGTACGCGAGACCTGGTAATCGCCTTGAAGGGAAGGGTTTGCAAGGTTGCTCTTTTATATCAGCAACGAATGCTTGTTTTGCTCACCGCGAGATAATGCAAAAAAAAAACTGCGGTTGCTATTGCTCTCACTTGAACGTTCTGCCAGCAGCTGTTGGAGTGCGAAGGTTATGCGCTCCCGTGTTCACTTTCACAAAAATTGTCACTGTACAGAACCTTTTTCGTATCTGGAGCAATGCATTTTTCTTCTGCGAAAGAACATTACAATTCCCACAATTCTGGAAACTTTGGAATTTAGCAAAGGTACTCTTCGTTCTCTAGTACGCGTCGGGATTTCGTTTAACTTACGCTGAAAACTTTCACTAACAGTTTTTATGCCGACTGTGAAGTGGATTCCCAACTTTTCAGGCCAACGTCATACATATACGAACGTAATGGTATTTCTTGAAAGAGGAAGAAATAAAATCACAGTAACAAAATACTTTTAGAGGTTGTGAAGCAGCGGCAACACTGCAGATGTCAGAACCCTAAATCCGGCACGTAGGAAACCTCCTTACGCCGCACTCCCCAAGGGCGTACTCGGGCACGACGCGACCGAATCATGCGACAGGGCGTCGTTTCTCCATTAAGCGCTGCCAGGAAACTGGATGGGTGCGGCAGCTAACTTGTATTCATACCGCTGTCATCCAGGGATCAGCTGCTAATCCGGCTCTACTTCCCGCCTTGGAATTACTTCACACACTTTTTTCTACCCCTCTCCCCAGTCTCTGGCTGTGGAGAGGTCTATAGGCTGTTAGTGGTCTATAGGGAGTGGTCTATAGGCTGTTACCAGCCAGGTTTCCTTTGATTTCCGCATCCATAGATTGCGAAATAATCCCTTAATGTTTATACTGCCCCCGACTCCTCTTCCTTATGGCGTCCTATTTGTGCTGTTTCAATCAGCGCCTCTGAATATCAACTGAGAAGCTTCTGCGCACTTCTAGGCGCAAAGCAACTCAACCCATCGGGCGTTGAGACCCATAGAAGCTTCGAAATACAGGCAATTACGCATGACACTGTACGATATCGAGTATATAGATTGACGCAGTGGGGGTGAACATAGGGGCTTAGCAATCGATGGTACACGCGTATGCGGAAAATATAACAGCCGGTGAAAAAAACAACTGTGGCAATACACTGAGGTGGTGAGGGTTCAGTGTTAGGAGCGGTATTATTATTGCGTGTGGCACATGTTACGAGGAATATGTTACGAGACCAGTTGTTCATAGCAACTGACTCGACAGGCAAGATTGAAAAAGTAAGACGTAGAGGGTTGCAAGGGTGCGCGTACAAAAGTATCGCCTCTTTTGGGGGAAGCGCGCACATACACAGGCCAGCACGCAGACACACTTGTGCACACGCACACACACGCGAATACACGCGCCCACACACAGCCACACACGCATGCACACGCACGTAAAGTGACCCACCTACACACGCAATCACATGAAAGAAAACAGAAGGAAAGGAAGAAGGAAGGAAAGAAAGAGAACTAATTAACCCCCAACTCACCCTATTTTTATTTCTGGTTACTTGTAGTAAAAGAAAACATTTGTACCCGGCATAAAAATGTGTTTTATACATTATGCCATATTTTGTTGTTGTTTTTGACGTATACAAAGACTGTACTGTTAAGCCAGAGAGGCAAAGCTGCAACCAGTAGGCCAACATAAGAAATTCAAATGTACAAAACAGAATTTCCTGAGTGTTATCAGGGTTTGTATTGGAATAACTAATAAATATTTAGATGACTAGGAAGGTCTGAGCAAACATCCCATATGAAAATGACTTAATATTTCATTCTCGGACTGTGATTGTATGATTGGCTCTATTGATCATAAATGGTTCCGCAATACTCATTGACTTGCTTCAATACTTTGTCGACAATATTTCTGTTGAGGATTTCGCAATAAAAATGTCATTGCTCCCCTTTTTAATGAAATACCATTGAGAAAGTATTTCGTAAACAATAATTCTGTTGAGCACTTTGAAATAAAATCTTTATTGCCTCATTTCTATGAAAAAACCATGGACGAAATATCGCGTAAGAATATATACTCCATTTGAAAAATTGAGACGCGCGCCCGCTCATGTTCTCCAGCGCGCGTGCGTGAAGGAGGGAGAAAAATAAAAAGAAAACAGAGGCGACAACCGCGCAAGCTGAGAACTTTCGTGTTCGCAGTGTGGCCGCTCTATAGTGCATGCGTGACAGTACAGAAACACTGGCCTATATGTTGAGGCTATTGTTCTAGAAAACAAACGGAACTAATGATTTTAGAAAAGCATGGAAAAAAAACAAACGGAAGGCAACGAGACTAAGGAAGATTAAAATTGAAGATCGATTGGTTGATGTTTGATTAGTGGTTGCGTAATTTGATGATGAACTTGAACATCATGTATACAGATGTCAGGTGCAGAAGACAGCAGGAGAGCTTATGCCACCGACATTTGCTCACTCTTTTTAATAATATGTACAGTTCTCATATTCCAGCATGGATTTGTAGCAGTGAACCACGAACAAGACAACCAGTGTACTGCTGTGGAGATGATGTACCAGTTATAAAAATTCCCATTTTCTAAAGAGCAACTGCATGTAGTATCAATAAAGATTTTCGGGTTCGTTCTGCACCATTTCTTGACCCCATCTGCACGAGTACGTTCGAGAAAGAGAGGTGCAGAAGCATTATTTATTTGGCGGAAGACCTACCTGTCTGCCGATAATTTGTGTGTGTCATACTTGAGCGCCCTGCGCGTTTCGGTATTCACTTGAACAGCGGTGTGACGCTGAATAAAAGAAAGAGTAGCCATTCCCCATGATTTAGATCAATTTTAGATTGAAAATGAGTAAAGACCATTCTATATTGCTAAATAATGTACACAAATTCTAACTGCGGAAATAAGTAATTGTCGGACTCCTAAAAAAGCACTGCTGCCCCACCGTGCAGCTCGCGGCAGTTCGCGCGAACGAAGTGCAAATGTTAGAGTAGGCACGCTAAAATACCCTTGCAACTTTTACGTGCGAAAGCGCATTGTCTTCAAACAGCTCAAAATAGGCTGCTGTCAATGACACGCGTGTACCTCACGGCACAAATAAGGGAAATCGCTTACAGCACGCGCACATGCGAGAAACATACGTAGGTTTCAACAGCCGAACACAGCCTCGTCTCGCTGGTGTCCGCGAATTTCGGTGAGCGAAACACCCGCGGTTCAAGGGGAAGCACTAAAACGACGCACAAACACGCGTTCATCGTTCTTGCAGAATGGTGCACCACGAGTCGAAGTCGGAGCCGAAAGCGCTCGCCGTGGTTTCCTCAAGTTCATGAAGCCCTGCAAACTATTCGCTGATCAATTGCATGCGCAAAAAATGCATATGGCACAAAAAAAGTTTAAAGTTCTGCTGACGGTTTGCGAAAAGCCACTTGGTAGATATATACATTGCAAAAAGACTTTCTTGACGTGGAGGCGCTGTGGTGCAATGCGTAAGACATATGTTTCACGTGGATGAGTTCCCGAATTTGATTCCAGTGCTGCGGCGGTCTGCAAGTGTAGGTGATTCTGATAATAATGGTTTTCTAATTACCTAGGGTCATTATATCTACCACATTAGAGGCAAGAAAACGTCCTCGAGTGTGGTAAATAGTGATTTTTTCGCATTGTTAATTCATTGATTGCTTTCAATTGAAAGTCATGGGCCAATTTTCAATGCTTGTCAATAATTGCCTTTGTGATAATTCAATTGATCCACAACGTATTTTCCGTCACCATTTCATTTTCTCTCAATGATAAATCTATATCGAGATCATTAATGGCTTTCACTTCAAATCATGGGCCAATTTTATATACTGGTCAACAATTTCCTCAACGGTATTTTATTGAACCGTCACGTATTTTCGACCCCATCTGTTGTCATTGCTCAATAACTTCTCTTTGTTTTTAAATAAGAATTTTTGTAAGGAATGTGTTATTAGGGAAATATTTCTAGCGCTGCGTTTGACGCTATCAACGCTTGACAGCAGTGTCAACTTTTCGACACCAATTGAATTTAACTAAATAAGCAAATGGCATCAGGACGGGAAAATGACGTGAAAGATACGAAGTCTAGCATCTTAGTACTTGTATAAAAACGTGCCACGAATGCTCCATTGGCGAATTACAGCTGTAAGTCTCAGCCTGATCCTAAAAAACTCCAGCTTTCACGTACACGCCCAACCTACGATATGTTTATGAGGCCTCTAAAAGTTAGAGACTCCTTTAGGAAAATTTGGCCCAGCCCGTAAGTTCCAAGTAAACGGGTGTAGTTTTCACAGTGGCCCTATATATGTGCCGCTGCCATGGCTGGCAATCGAGCCCACATCCTCAATCAGGCGGGAGACTCAAGCCTGAATAATACCACCGGAGAAAATAGTTGTTTAGGCTGATTTGAGCCAGAATTTTATTCCCGTTTTTTTGCTCTTCTTTCTTTTGCGAGAGGGCAACAAGTGGCCCTCATCATAAGGCAGTATAACATGAGAGCCCGTTCTCTCATGACCCGGACTTGCTTCCTAACAAGGGTTCTCGGTCTTAACCGAAACTCTGAATGCAGCCTCGTTTAAGATACTTTATTCAACTCGCATGCCATTTCGCAATGAGGCAACAGATGTATTTATTTCAAGGTACTTTGCGGGCCCCAGTGGTTGCAGTGAGTAAGGGGGCAATACACAAAATATACGTATGTTGCATGATAAACGTTGATGACTCGGGAGACGGGTAGTGAGAGGACTGGCATAGAAACAATGGTTACTTTAACAAAACAATGTTTATTTAGGGTAAAGTAATGAAAACGCTGGAGAGACAAGAATGCGGCGTCTCTCCAGTTGCACAGCCGTCCTTCTTCTGCCTTTTCTCCGAACCCGTGCATAGTCGCACACCCGCGCTCGCCACAGGAGGTTCACTTTTGTGTCACATTACAACTCCGGCCTCCGGCTGGCTCAGCTCGTGCAGTGGGCATGGTCTGGAGCTATCTTTCGAGTTCCGTTTTGTGGATCTCGGACGCGCACACGTACGTATGTTTTGTGTATTGACCGAGCACAGGTCAGTGGTGAAGCCATTTATTAATAAAAAGTGTTTCTGCCACCATAGTTGAGTCACCACTGTGGAGCGAAGGCAGTTTATTCTTCTGAGCATCCGAATTCCACAAAATATTGTAAAAACCCCGAACGGATACAGACACTACTGTAGAGTCGGATTAGGCCTATCCGTCTTTTGCGTTATCACAGAGTCGCCATATCATTTATTTGATTTTATTTTACTGCGTTTAGCATGCCAAAGTGACTCGGGCTATGAGGAGATACCGAAGTGGGGGGGGGGCTCTTTGTTGCTGGGATTCCAGACCCTGTTCGCACTGACATCGCACAGGGTCTGGGCATCTAGCATTTCGCCTCCATCGAATTGCGACGGCCGTGGCCTGAATTAAACTAGCATCTTTCGGGTAAGCAGCCGAGTATACTATAACCACTGCCACCGCGGCGGCCCAGTGAATCGCATCAGTTTTGATCCGTCTGGGTGTACTCGCTTGATGCGTAACACTAAGAGATGCTTCGGTATATTCACACTTGCCTAAAAAAGACCCACGAGGCAGTGTAGGGAGAAGAGTGTATGGAGAACAACAAAGAAACTCCGTTTCCGTGATCTGTATCGAATCTCTGGAACTGTAGAGACGCTTAGTTCGAACAAGTACATGTTATACAATTTGTGGTACAACTACCGAATTCCCAATGTCTCTTGATTCTAAAAGCGGTAGATATCTGTGTGACCCACGTGACCGAATTCAAGCCCCATTTACTCTTGCAGCAGCTTCTACCGTAAATAATTTTCTAAAATAACTTCTAATCATTCATGTCGACAAAACGTGTCACCCCCACGCATGGCTGTGGTATTGTAGCAACGGTTCTTACGACGTACACGCTTCGAGAATTCGGCTCCGGTTTCTGTTAGGAGCCCTCATCCTCGTTAAACTTCATCTAATGAAACGCATAACAGAAGTTCTCCAAAAATAAAAATAAAGAGAACGAATATTACCATTCATTGGAGGCGACGGTTTTTGCATCACTTCAAAAAGCAGATGCATTACGATATGCGTTAATGTTAAAATTGTGCATTAAATTCTTCACTATTTTTTAAGAAAACTATATTCCAGACACAAAATTTCCAGATAACTGGAAATGCAACACAGTCAAAGAAAGCGACTCCGATCGTTAGCGACGTGAGCATGTTGGGGTCGACCTATGTTAGCGAAGTCACGGCATTGCCGCAAACCTCGAGCTTATTTCCCCTCGAGTGGTTAGGTCCCCCCTTCCTCCAAACAAAGAGCGTTTCGGAGCAAGAGCACCCATGCAATTTATTTTTATGTCTTTTTGCTTTTTCAACCGTCTCTCAAAACTTCAGCTTCTGTTCTGCTCTAAGCAATTTTGCCACGCAACGTACAATGAGGTCCGGGGGCTAATGCTGGCAGACGCTGGAAATCCTCTCAGCTTCCTCGCGGCCTCACTCTCACAAGCCTGTTCAAGGGCGGTCGTCGTTCATCCTTTGTTTTCAGGGCTTCCCACTCAACAATCTCTCTCTCTCTCCCAGGCTCGCGCAACCTCCCCAGGCATGAAATCCTCTTGGCGTCGTGCTCCCCGTCGTAGGAAGAGTGGCTGTCCCCTTGCCGTGTTCGCCATTCCGTGAAATGGCGTCTCCGCCTGGACGCTCGCCTTCCTGTCGCCGGGGCGAGCTCTGTCCACCGTCTTTCTTTCTGTTTGCTGCAACCACTCGGCGAGAAATGGTTCGGGTAAAAGAAAGCCTGCCACTGGGAATAGGTACAGTTTTCTCCACCATGCGCCGTTGCTTCACTCACATCAGTTCCGCGTCGCCTCTACTTGTACAACCCAGCGTAGCCTGATTTAAGGCAAGAACACCGTATCGCTCACTGCTCTAGAAAGCCGGGGCCACCACATGTTGTGAATCTGCTTCTTCAGCTGCTCAGCGAAAGGACTCGAGATGGGCCACTCAGGGGAACAGAACTCCTTTGGAAGGGGAAGCGGAGAGGATTGAAGGCGCGATGTGTTCGTAACCATGAGCTTGGAGCATCTTGCGAGACTTGAACGCCTTCTTGCGGCCTCAATGCAAGGCACACAGTGCCCTGCATATGGATATATGCATATGTATGAAACCGGCTGGTGCTGCGATGGCTCATTTTGCACTGTCTCCCCAAAGAAGTTCGCTCCATGCACATATTTAGTTTCCGCGGCCTCAGAGAAGTTAGAGAACCGTGAGGCCTATACACACCTCTGCACTGACACTGTCTTTTTGAGCGTTTCCTAAGACAATCTTCGCGAACAACGCAAACATGTTCAGCATTGCTTGCGATTAGTCGGTGAGCTTCATGAGCATTATGGCTTAAATTTGGGTGAAGTTTAAATGGGAATGTATAGCAACTGCTTAGCTGCATATTTTTGTTCATTCGTTAGTGTACATTATGTTTTATAGAATATAGAGGCCGGCTTCCCGTCTCTCTATTGAATTACTGATTGCTTAGTGTGAATAACCTTTTCTCCAACGTTTGTAAAACTACGTCTCCCTATGGAACTGAATTTATTTGCCTGCATGTGTTAATTATCTCAATTATCTAGGAGTAGCAGTTTTCTTCTCTTAATTTGAAACGGACTTGAAATGTCGCAACAAGCGTTTTGTTTTTCGCGTTTTAACACAAATATGCAACCATAGGCAGAGCTTCATCTCGTAATATACGTTTGTTGATTTGATATGTGCTGTTTAACGTCTGAAAACCACCATATGGTTATGAGACGCCGTAGTGGAGGGCTCTGGAAATTTTGACCACCTGGGGTTCATTAACGTGCACTCTAATCTGAGCATGCTAGCCTACAACATTTCCGCCTCCATCGGAAATGCAGCAGCCACAGTCTGGATTCGATCCCGTGACCTGTGGGTCAGCAGCCGAGTACCTTACTTACTAGACCACTGCGGCGGGGCAATATACGTTTGTCTTACCAGCGTTCGTGATTGCTCTTTTTTGTTTCTGTCCCAATCTGCTGATATTGCTCACGCTAGAATATTTCATTGCACTTGAACTGCTGTTATTCGTACTTTCATTGAGAGATTTGCTACAGTTCATATAACTCTTACCTATAGTAGCTTGATATGTAGGTCACTTGCTGAGATCCACTAAGTATTCATTTGTGAAAAAATAAGAAGTATAAATTTTTTAGAAAAGAATGAACAATCAAAAGCACTATTGTGCCATCAGGTAGCCTGCAACGTCGAAACAGCACAACAATCGCATAGTAAATTAGAACAAGCACTCAAAAAGGACACCGCTAAACAATAAGCGCAGCACGAATAACACTTTACGACAGCGTTTGATTAAAGCCCTGTGATAACTATTCAAATACGTTGGGGAGGTGCGAGCAAACAAGTCGACGTACGCAGTGGAACAAAAGTTGAAAAGACGAGATTGAAGTGCCCCAGAAATGCTGACCAACGTTTCTATGTGAGACTTTTTTTCTTTTTTTCTAAAGCACTCATATGAACTTTAATTGAAACTGAGAACGACGCACTTTGCTACTGACGATAAGGTTGGGCCTGCTCCCGCGACTTTTGCCAGTGTATTCCTGTCTCCTAAGAACTTCAAATTTATAATTCTGCTAAAGGCTATTCAGTCCTTATTGTCAGTATTCAGGAGAAACATTTTTATTTGGCTCATATAGACTGGAATATTTTATTATGGCATGTCTTAGCTTATAAAAGAATGAATTTATTGATACATGGTGTTTAACGTTTCAAAAATGACCACATGATTATGAGAAACACGGTTGTGGAGAGTTCCAGAAATTTCAGCCATCTGGGGGCTCTTTAACGTGCACGCAAATTTGAGCACACAAGCCTGCATCATTTTTGCCTCCATCGAAAATACAGCCGCCGCAGCCAGGATTTGATCCTGCGACTTTCGGGCCAACAGCCGAATACCTTAGCCACTAGACCACTGCGGCAGGGCTGCTTGTAAAAGAAGTCAAGAGCAGTTTGTATACGTACGCTAAATTTTGTTTTAAAATTAACGCCATTTTTATGCTTCCATCGGTGCCGTACTTCATCGCATGGGCCTAATGGCGATGACTAGACTTGAAGAGCAAGCGGCCCTTCTTGGCGTATGGTGCGCTAAGTTGGACTGTCAGCAGTGTTTTCTTGATGTTGGTATCTAATTAACACATTGAAAAGTGCTCCTGCTCCTCTGCTTTTGAGCTCGCTATATGTCGTGCCCTTTTGGATCACCTCTTTTGAAAAAAATAGATCACTGCCCAATGTATTTATTGCAAACCTCTCTTATTTCAACGCTACCGTCTTGGAGAGAGAGAAAGACACGATACCGGGCTAATCTCAAAAAAAAAATGTTGATAGGCAAGAGGAAGAATAGAAAAGTGGGCCTCTCACTCTTTATAATCGACGTTTCCCCCGACGTTTTATTTCCTTCAGAGCGAGCCAACTTGACCTAGAAAAAAGAACTCTGGTACGCGTAAGCACGATAGCAATGCAACTAAGTAGCACACAGATGAAACATATTGAATGAGACAATAATGTTGAATCATGACACAATTGTTGACGCAGGGCAGGTTTATTCATTGTGACCCTGTTTTATTTTTCCAGAGGCATTATATAGCTCATATTTTGTTTTAAACTGCTGTTTTGATTTACCGTTACAATCAGGAACTGCATCATTTTGATTCCAACTGTTTCAGAAGTTACATTACTGAGAAATAATTTACACTACCATGAAATTAGCCCTGTTTTGGTTCCACTATATGGCTCTTTCTCAAATGAAACACCACGTATGTCGGGTTGCATGTCTCAAATGGCCCCTTACCTTCCGGCGTTCAAAGACCACGCAGCGCGTTAACTCACAATTCTGCTACCCTTTCTACACGGGGTCTGTCCCCCTCACCACTGATTACGGCGGAAGCTGTGTATGGCTAGAAGACGCGAAAAACCGTTCGTCATCAGTGTCACGCGTGCTCTCGATTAACTCTGCGATCTCTTACGTCGTTCGCAGCATCGTACCCAAAACACGTGCGCCATTGGCTGCGTTGTGAGTGCCGTCGTTCGTTTCGTCGCAGCCGTGGCACCGAGAACACACGCATCAGTTTCTACTGAGAGCTTCTTTATGAGTAGGCTATGGACAACTCTATAATTCTAGAGTGCTGTTAGTCAGTGCAAATGTGAGACAGTCCGCGTTCGCCGGGCCGATGGTGCAGTCCGGACACAAAAACATGCCCGGAAGGCCGAGTGCCGGCAGCATCTGCGTACCGATGATCCGGCAGCTTTCCAAGCAGCGCTAAAACGCGAACGCGAATGCAATAGCTGGTGGCGGTTGGATTCTGAAAACCGCGTCGTCTAAATAGCTCATGATGTGAAACGCTTGCCACATTGCTGCGCCGAACAAGCGGCGTCAACGTGATGTTTGCGGGAGTGCGTTCGCCGGGACGAACCGCAGCTTTTGAAAGGAATTTCTGCAGCGGCACTTTGGCTTCAACTGCGACGACTGTGACCACCTACGGTTCGAGAACAGCCACGAACAACCACTGTGAATAACGTATTGCGAAACGTGCCGAACCGGTCCTTCCACTCCTTCATGACCATATTAATTCAAGCCCAAGTCAAACGTGTGTCTGATTTGAAGAGCGAACATATAATCAATAATTCTGAAAGGCTTCAGAGCATCGTCGAGTTGAACCCACTGCTTAACACCGGGACCACACGTTTAAGCTTTTGCTGGTTCACCATTTGTGCGTAGGGCTTGGGCGGTGGTTTTTTCTTAAAAGGGTGTGTACAATGTCAACAATAAGTGTTAATCCTATCAATATTTCACTTTTGTGGGCTACACGCTATTAACGCCGCTTGCGCAGTCGCAAACGCATGAAATGAAGTGAAATCGGTTTATCACGCAGAATAGTCAAGCGAGACAAAGAAGAACGCGGGTGTGCGGCTGCGTGCCGAAGTCGTGCAGGAGACCATTCACATCTGATAATTATCGTATGTGGACCGAATGATTGATTGATGATTGATTTGTGGGGTTTAACGTCACAAAACTATACTATTTGATTATGAGAGACGTCGTAGTGGAGGGCTCCGGAAATTTGGACCTCCTGGGGTTCTTTAACGTGCACCCAAATCTCAGTACACGGGCCTACAACATTTCCGCCTCCATCGGAAATGCAGCCGCCACAGCCGGGATTTGATCCCGCGACCTGCAGGTTAGCAGCCGCGTACCTTAGCCACTAGACCACCGTGGCGGGGCTATATGGACCGATCGAGAGTGTGTATACATTGCAGACATCATGGGATCCACTTCTTGCCTAACGGAGTACTCCGGACAGGCGAGAAACGCCATGAGAGAATAGGGGACCAGCGGTAAATATGTGGCACGCCAAAAAGGAATATCCTCGCGGCATAAGTCTGCCGTTCGACGACTGGCAGACGACTGGCCGCAGTAATATACCCTGCGAGCGCTCACATCTGCACCATGCCCGTGTTTCATTCTCACACGAACAGCTCGAGCAGCCCTGGCGCACATAACTTTATCACTTGATATCATTCATTCTTGAGGCTTCTTTTACAGGAAGGTGCAGCAAAAGGGAAAGAAGCTCTGTAAAGCATAATACGTCAGTGGGAGTCGCTGGGATATGCGCGCTTTGCCCATGAGGGCGACTGCGGACACACCTGTGCTTATTTCCTATATATAACACACTCGCTTTTTTTCAATTTTCAATGGCTGCTTAGAAGCCATTTATTGAGAGACTTTACGTAATCCTTACGGGCTAGACTAACAGGATTAGCGGATGACGTCATGTGGTGTTGCTGCTGGCTGATTTGATGGATATGTGGGGTTTAACGTCCTAAAAACACCATATGATTACGAGAGACGCCGTAGTGGAGGGCTCCGGAAATTTCGACCACCTGGGGTTTCTTAAGGTGCACCCAAATCTGACCACACGGGCCTACAACATTTCCGCCTCCATCGGAAATGCAGCCGCCGTAGCCGGTATTTGATCCCGCGACCTGCGGGTCAGCAGCCGAGTACCGTAGTCACTAGACCACCGCGGTGGGGCGTGATGTCGCTGTTTGCGGCTGCTATTCATAAAGAGGAGAAACTGTCTTTTAGGTTAACGAGTCCATCTCTGCAGTCTTTATTTCCAACGCACATGCGACATACCTATAGTCACATGGACCCTTTAAAATACCTTGTTTGCACTGATATGTGCTGACGATTTCTTTCTTTACTATACACGCATGGTTAGAATAACAGAGAGCTAAGGTGGTTCGTAAGTATTCATTCTCAAACGACAGGGCGTTCAGACTCAGACACAAGAAGTAAGGACACCACAAACGCCGAATTACAACTCATTAAACGCACAACGGTGAAAATGAAGGAGACACGGAAACGTATCTGCGCATGTCCATTTAATCATCGAAACTACCAATGCCGCGGGCGCTGGTGTATACATGAAAGTTCCCAGTTGACTGTTAAGGACTTTGGTTTCATCTTTAATCAAGTTAATCGACGGTTGAGTGGCGCATGCACCATCACTATTAATTATATGCCAAGCCACAATAATCAGACGCGATTTTTCACAACTATGCCCGCAGAAATTGCGCATTCACCCCCGATTCCGGCGTACATTTACATTCTTGACAATGTAAAGGCAGATTAGAAGGTGAGCCTCCAGTTAAGCGACCTCTTACGTTCCAATAATGTCTTGTGAATGCAACGTCCCATCTGTTCAACGTGGAAGCAGCCACTGCTGGAAGGGACGTCATACACTACACTCATATGGCACTCAGTGACTTTTTAGATGTGTTTTATGACACAAATATTGGTCCCCCTTTTGTCATTTAAATGAATTTTTTCCTCTGCACAGCAGAATAAATCATACCTAGCATATTGACAGCGGTAAAAACAACATTAACGCCGTATCTACCTCCTACTTTCTTCAGCATGTGGGATACGCTATAGTTGTTTGATATACTTACGACACGTTTCTTCCCAATGCTTTCTGTAACCATGCTCGAAGTTAACATAACTGTCTTCTATAAACGTTCAGCGATAATGTCTACTGAAACACTAGGATATCCTACATCTAAAAGAGGTGTACAGTATGCGTTAAAGCTATCAGTCATTTTGGCTACCACGACCTAATGCGAGCAGCCTAAATCTAGGCATGTTTTTATAACTTTTGACTAAACATTTAACGATGGTTTTGAAAATGTAGGCGAAGACCGGCAGCGCACTTCGTTATTCTGTGATGTTAAGGAAACATCTTAAAATTGTATTCCAGTATACTGAGGTGATTTTTTAGTAAAGCTTGCACCCCTGCGGTGGTATTGTGGCCAAGGTACAAGGCTGCTGACCCGCAGGTCGCGGGATCGAATCCCGGCTGTGGCTGCTGCATTATTGATGGAGGTGAAAATGCTGTAGGCTCGTGTGCTCAAAATTGGGTGCATATTAAAAAACCCCAGCTGGACAAAATTTGCAGAATCCTCCATTACGGCGTCTCTGATAATCATTATATGGTTTTCAGACGTGAAACCTCACATATCGATCAATCTTTAGTGAAGCTTAGACCTGCTTCATTTATTTCAATTTTTCGCCTAATGAGGTTACCACAGTTTCAAGGTCCTCACCACTACAACCACACTATAAAAAAAGAGCGAGTAAAAAAGGGATCTTTTTGTCCCACAACAATAATCGTCCTCTATATTGCGTTCCATCCTTGCGCTATCGCCCCGCGCCTGGTACATTGCGGTCACGATCGACATGCCCATTATTAGGGTTACATTGCATTCTCGATAGGAAAGTGGCCAGCGCCGAGTTTTCAAGAAAGGAAGCGCACGCAAGCCTGTTGACGATTATTGTTGTTGGACAAAAAGGCACCCTTTTTACTCGATATTTTTTTAGAGTGTAATCAAGTAATCATCCACACAGCATAAATCCTTACAGTAAAATTACCTAAGGCGCCTTCCAAACTTTTGCCTCCTTTGATAAGATGTAAATCACTAAGAACTAGAGACCATAAAAACAATGCATATCCCTGATACATTTTGGTGCGTTCTTTCTTTCCTGCCATTGTGCATTTATTGAGCTCTTTGACGGCGTTTATGAGGTCCTGACTTCCATCTCGTGTACAATTTTTTACGCCCTGTCTCTTTGGAACGTATTCTTATGTCTCGAGTGGTTCATGAACCTCCACCAAATGGAAAGTAAGAAATAAGAGTAAATTAGCCAAAAACACGAGCAAAGATAAAGAGGCCACAGAATAAACAGACTGCTGAATTGGGTGACAGTTCATATATGATGAAAGGATCAGACGTATAATTACAACATGCGCTGTAATTATGTAGAAATGAATAAAATTTATCATAAAGACTCGATATAGATATTAAGGGAGCAGTAGGGGGAAGAACAGGAAGGAAAGGCAGAAAGATTAACCGAACCCGCGTCCAGATTAAGGATTAAGGGATGAAAATATGCAGAGATATTAGGGAAAGGTAAACGGGAGATTACAGAACACTGCTGCATTCAAGAGTCGTGGACGCAGGATTTCAGGCGTATCACGTCCACTGCACATCATCTCGTCGTGGTGCCTACTGAATGTACTTGATATTCAATGCCCAGTGCTTACAAAAATATAGAAAGAATGAAGAAACACTTAAAGGCACCAATGATTAGGCATTTTAGACAATACGGTATCCCGCACTAGAGCTGAAGATCTCAAATAATGATGTATTCTAAGAATAGCGAGCCCTATAATCTTTTCCCGTAACGCGGAGTGCTCTCAGATCAGATGTCAGGCCGGCTATCATTAACCACGTTGTACAGTTTTTTCTCTATGTTTTCATGTAAAGCGGACATTGGGGGAAAGTCGCAACATGTTATTCACAGCGCATGTTTGTGCATCATTTTGTTTGTCCACTTTGTGCAAGGTCCTGATTACAATAGAATCCAAGATATTTACATACCATTCAATTATTTCTTAGTACACTACCACTTTAGATAGGGCGTCAAGACATTCGTCTCTTTCAGTTTTTTTTGCTCACGGTACAAAGCAATCGAGGACTGAGAAACGGCAAAGAAGAGAAAGGCATGATGACGAGGACATCGCACATTGCAATATCGCCGAGTCCATCAGCCTGTCCATCGCCATCCTGCAGAATCCTTCGTTCACTTCATATCGAACTGGGTCGCGGTTAAACTTAAACAAAGGTTATCTACGTGCCAAAAACTGAGCAGGCTGCTGCAGAAGGCGCGGTGCATGCTATATGCTCGTCTGCCCTACACCTGACTCCGCGACACAGCCTTCCACCCTGCTGTTCAGAACCACGCGTCGCGTGGATGGGGTTTCGCTTTCAGCTGCTGCCCTTCTGCAGACACGCGTCCCAGCGCGATGCCCACAACAACCCGCGGAGGGACGGGGTTGTAAATCAGTCGTCGCACCCGGAGGTTTACAGAGAGCGAAGGACGCCAGCGGTGTGGAGCGGGAGGACGAAGTTTCCGCGGCCGCTGACTCACAGTGCCGATCGCTTCCCGCCCGCCCCATATGTTGCCGGTCGCTGCACCAGCCCCAACGTCTCCCCTCTCCCGATACGAGCGCCCGACTGTAGCGCCAGCCGTAGAAGTGACGGCCATGCCCACGCATCGCGTGGATAAATTATAGACATTTAGCATCATACCAGGTTGGCTATATATAGTTTGCTATGGCCAGCAAAGAAGAGCATGTCCCAAAGTCACTAACAAAATATTTTTTTCGAAACTACAGTGCCTTGTATTACCGCTTAAAAAGGTGTGTACTTACGAGGCTGAATGAATCATAGCCAATGAAAGGCCCTGTGGTAATTCTACTGGACCGTTGTACGTGACATACGTAGGATTCAGCGCTACAATGAGAATACTTATCAACCATCTCCAGTTAACAACAATATTTTGGCTATCCTTGTATGAGTCAAAGTTAGTTAGTCTACTGATGTACTTTATAGAACGCCCTTGTAGATGTACTTCCATATTACCTGACATCTAAGGCCCTGTTTTTATTTTAGAACGAAAGCTGTTATGAGATCACAAATCGTGTCTCGCGCCCCACCGTAGTTGTCCGCCGCCACCATCGCCGATGTCCGTACCCACGTCACGCGAAAATATTTAGAAGCTTAGTACCATTGACACGGTGGGGCTCGAACTCGGGTCCACTGGGTGCTAGCTCAGTATTCTATCACTAAGCCACGCCGGTGCTTGGGACTTGGTGGCAAACTTACCTTAGGCAGTCTTGATGTCGTGAAATCAATTACGTTATACGACTATAAAGTATTTCAAAGCAGCGAAGGAACAACCAGTCGTCGCAGAATGCAAATAGCGTAACGAGTGGGTCGTACAATGAACCAACCAATTACAAACGCTTTTTTTTGTTCAGCTGTTAACTTTGCCACATACCCGCTTCAGGCATAATTCCTCATCCTTGTTAGCCACTGCATTACCCATTGGCACAAAATTCCTTCAAAGGGTTAAGCCGATACCACGCTTCTCAAAAGAATGTCGAAAAATAGCATAGCGAATGCCAGCCTACTACCCTAAAAGTTTTATTTTTATTGCTGTTGTGAGCATCAAGCAAGTATATATATGCTTGCAGCAGTTTCCCAATGAGTGCTTAGAAAGGGTTCGGAAAGGCCGCTCTTCTAGCTTTCGCTGTGACTGTGCTGCGCCTACCACGCAGGACTGGCTTTTCTTTTTTTGACTCTTTTCACTGACGTTGTTCGAAAGGTGTCGTGGTATTGTCAGGTTGTGTATACTCTTTCTTTTTTGTCATCGAAACAAACGTTGTCATACTTTGTAAGGTTTCTTTAGAGAACAAGTGGCGCAGATAATGAAGAGCCACCGCTAATCGTCGACGACTAGTTTTGACAAGCTTACGGTCACGTACTTAACAGTGTTCAGTAATTCAAAAGTGATAATCACCCCTAAGGGTAGACGGAGCTTTTCTGCGCCGCAACTCAACTTTGGGTCATCGCGTGGTGCTTCCATGCGGTAATGACGCAAGGTAAAGTCTCTTCAATTTCATACAAGAACAAGTCAGCTTGGTTACCCCAGCAATCAGAGTGCACAAACAAGAAAAAAAAGAAAAAAGAATGCCTGCTGCCATGCCAGTTGACTAGATCATTTGAATCACTAAGCACTGAAGAATAACTTGGGACGTCATCAGCCACATTTGATATCACCGAGCCCTTGCCACATCAAGGAAACTAACGTGGGCCTCAACCAAGCAGGCACAGAACTATGTTATGTGTTCGCGCAGCACTGGCTCTATTTTGTTGCAAGTGCTTCATTGGCAAACGCCTAGCTATGTTAAAGTTTATACACTTTTTTTCTCTCGTCTTTCACCAGTGAGTAACCGTGGTCGCTACCACGAAAGAGCCGAGCTTTTTCGTGAGCAGCAGCGCAACTGTATGCTTCCTGTATGGCTGAGGTTAGTCTTTGACGACATATTGCAGTTCAGACACCAAGAATGATAATGTAGAGGCCGTTTTTCTGTAGGCATCTATTTTATGGGGATAATTATGGTAGAAATTACCTTGCAGTCATCTCTCTTTTGAATGGATCAAGACACCTGGAAAGTATAAATGGAGATATTTGGCGCAAAATACGTCAGTGCATGCAATAAGTGATGCAAAAACAAAAGCCGTTGACAGTATACTGCATATCTGCCAAAATTTCTTCCTTACATTCATTCATATTTCGGTTTCTCAACCGCCCACCCTCTCTTCGGTTCCTCCCTTTTTTTTCTCTCGTTGGGGTCCTGCTGCCGAACATACTGTGTACGCGAGTGCGTAGCGGTGTCCCGGAAACGCTAGCCGCCTCACCCTCCTGGCCCGCAAACACGGGGCGATTGCAATCTGGCTTCCTCCACGTGACAAAAAAGCGACGCGGTGAAGTCCTTCCCTTTCCAAAGAGAGCCGCGCTGCTCCCCTTCCTGCCAGGGTGCTCCCCGACTCAAAACCGCTCCTCATCAAAAGCCGAGAACCTCGCACTGAAAGGAAAGCTACCGAGGCCTCACTATACCAGATTGGAAGTGCGTGCAAGCTGGGTGTAGTAATCGACGAATATGAGGCCCATTGTTGACTCGCACAGTTTTTTTTTCTGTACATTTTAAAAGGGGAGAAGCGTTCTTTCACGGGAAGCCATGAAAGCACGGCAGTTGAAGCCCCTGCATGCTGTCTCAGTGCTGCTTGCTGCCATTTCACTTTCTGTGCTCTAATATGTGGTTACCACTTGCACAGCTTCCGCAATGCGGTCTTACCCAAGATCTGCGGTAACAAGATTTGCTTGATGGCTCGAAAACACTTCACCTTGATATACAACGACTCCCTTGCCTAAATATATATGTATTTCCTATCATATAAACAGCGAAAAAATTCAGACCGACACTTGGGGAAAAATTAAAAACGCCCTCCTTAGACCACTCGTCATAAATGATGTAGGGCCCAACATACGTTGCAGAACCAAAGCGGCCTAACAGCACGCGCTACGTGCTTCTGACAACTGCTTCATTCCCGCTAACAAGGCATCGGCTGTCCGTCTCTAAAGACGAGGTTGCCAGGTAAATATAGTGTAATGCTGGGCCAATAGGTACAAAATAATTTGGAAATATATGAGCCGGGTGCACCCGCCTCAAAGAAGCCGGGTGTCTCCGTTCTTAAAAAGATTATGGATGAAAGGCCCGAAATGTAGTTTACCAGCCTCACTACCAAAGCATGAGCTTCTGGTCATAGCTCACAAGTTGTCTGACGTGGCACCCGGTGAAGATAGAGACAGTTGCCTCTCGGCAGCAGTGGAGGCGCCACATAGCGTGTTTGCAGCTGCATGATTCTACGCAAGACTGCGCAGTGCGTCAACAACTTGGCTTCGGTTCTCTTACAGTCTGAGAATGATGGTCGCTTTGCTACCATGCCTAAACTGCTCTTCAAAGAAAAATTAAAAAAATATAGAAAAGAACTTCAAAGCTTTCCACGAGACGCCTTTCAAGGTCATACGAAAAGCGGTAGCTCTTCTATCACAAGTTAGACTTCACAAGCCGTGAAGTCTTGCAAAGGTGACGTTCTACAAGTATTCTTTTTGACCAACCCTTCAGATCATTCGCCTATATGGGTCATTGTCCTGAGAAGGGATGTTGGCAGGATTTCGTCAGCTCCTACCGGCAACGACACCTCGACCTACTGGCTCCTGATTACCACTTCAAACTGAAGTATTCGTACGTTTTAGTGCAAGACTTGTTGTAAGGTATGCGCGGTGGTAACTACGAATTTTCTTTAAATGCTGAAGATTTGTTGTGTTCTGTCCCACAAGATGAACTGTTTCTAGCTGCACCACAGGCCATTGACTCTTTCGGGGTAGTAAAGTTCTAAAACAATGCTTTGTTCCGAGCGTCTTTCCTGTCAAGTGCATCCTTCCTTCTACCTCGTGCGCTAATCTATTTCTGCATTATGTTCCCAGTTAGATTCTCGTTTGTCTGGGTGCTTATGTGCCTGCGTATGAGCGACAAAGCCTTGCGGCATTGCTCAAATTCCCTTGCTGTCACATACTGATCATTTAAAATGAAATTCCCCCTAATGAATTCACATTTCTAATTCTCAATAAAAGATTAGGAATCAATTTTGATACCATCATTTGCCGTAAGAGAAGAAAACAGAGAAAAAAATGGTAACGATATTTAACTCAAACGAGCTTCAGCTACTAGGGGAGTGTGATTGGTATACTTGAATCTCGAATACAATCTAAGCCGAATACTGCCGAAGTGTGTCAAAAATGTCGAACTGAAGCAGAAGATTTATGATAATTCAATGAAAAAACAAACAAAATAATCTACTCTTGTCTTCGAACAGATAACGCGGCGAGAGACTGCTACCGAAAGACTACGACTGTCCTGCAGAAATACACGCTGTTGCACATGACCTTGCTCAAGGCTCTCTCCCCGTGATGTTATGGCGTGTCTTGTGTAACTGAAAACATGTGCTCACTGGGAACCTCCGTAGTAGGGAAGGGAAGGTATTGCAAAGATTTTTGGTGATACCTGGACAAAGTGCAGCTCCATGCTGTTTCCAGTATTTCAAGGAATCCCCCTTTCTTGGGATCAAGGAGTCTTTTTAAATACTTTTTAACCTATTGACTGCAACGTCTGAGTTCAGTGTGCTGGTTATATTTTGACGCTCACAGTTTGACTGACGCACAGACTATTCGCTGGATTTCAGCATTGCTCATTACTTTGAAAAAAAAAACCTGTGATGAAGAGTCCGTGCAAGTAAATTGACCAGTCATTTCGGCGGAGCTCAGCTCAGCAGCCTGCAAATATTAAATGAACTTCTGCAGAAAATACATTTACACTTCCAGTCACTTTGTCGCACATTCCAGTTGCTTTTGTTCTCGTGATTTTCTTTTAACATTAGAGGCCGATCTTTGAGCGTTTCGAGAGTGAAAGTCTTGAAGCGCTTGCGGTATGCACGACCGATGCATGCAATAGGACCGAACGTGCGTTTTGGAAGCGAAGGTTTGAGGGCATGTCAGTTTTCTCGTGCGTTTCTTCACGCGCTAAATGCATATATTCTCTCTTTGAAAAATTCGGCAGTTCCTACGTACATTCGAAAACTACGTCATGCGAAGCATGTGGAGTCACGGGAACAGTAAGGTGATTTCACTTCACGCAAAATTGAACAAAGTATGGCCGACGAACCTCTCAAATTTATTTCAAGTTTTTTTTTATATTCTTGCCTTATCAGTGGGAGGAAGATATCATCAACTAGTTTTGTCGAAAAAAATTTCTTCAAAATACGGTAAATCAAATATTGCGATGAGGTGGAGTGCCAAGCTTACCTGTGCTGCTGTTTTTTTTCAATTTCGGTGATGTATTACACAAAATAAATTAAAGATACGTACTTCAAGGTCGTTTAGCTAAACATGTGCTTATCTTTGTTTGCGTTCAGTTATTGCTCACTTCTCTGGGTAGTGTAAAAATATTCATAAAACATCTCAAAATTGATATATAAATTGTTTTTTTTCCTATTTTGCAGGTCTTCGTCTCAAAAAGGGCTTACGAATAAAGTGGTGAAAATTCTGCGTGAGTTTGTCCGCATGCTTATTTATCAAACTGTCAAACAATAGTAGGACTTTTCAGTAAAGAGATATCGCGCTAACTTCAATAAAACCGCATGATATGGAAAAATCAGACAACGATTAGAAAATGACCCTGCTGCCGTCGTCCAGTGGCTAGGATACTGGACTACTGACCCGCAAATCGCGGGATCAAATCCCGGCTTTGTCGGCTGAATTACCACTG
The DNA here is from genome assembly GCF_043290135.1 of Rhipicephalus microplus. Lineage (NCBI taxonomy): Eukaryota > Metazoa > Arthropoda > Arachnida > Ixodida > Ixodidae > Rhipicephalus > Rhipicephalus microplus. The sequence continues at coordinate 421,593,086 of NC_134710.1, read as the reverse complement.
GAGGCGAAAATGTTGTAGGCCCGTGTGCTCAGATTTGGCTGCACGATAAAAAACCCCAGGTGGTCGAAATTTCCGGAGCCTTCCACTAAGGTGTCTCTCATAATCATATGGTGGTTTTGGGACGTTAAACCCGACATATCAATCAATCAATACTGCACTGACAAAGCATACACTTCTCCTTACCTCGCTGCCCCGCCGCGGTGGTCTAGTGGCTAAGGTACTCGGCTGCTGACCCGCTGGTTGCGGGATCAAATCCCGGCTGCGGCGGCTGCAGTTTCGATGGAGGCGGAAATGTTGGAGGCCCGTGTGCTCAGATTTGGCTGCACGTTCAAGAACACCAGGTGGTCGAAATTTCCGGAGCCCTCTACTACGGCGTCTCTCATAATCAAATTAATCAATCAATGAATCAATCATTCCCTTACCTCGCTATCCCTTTTATGCGTCATCGTTGGGAGTCACCAACTGTGACACTGCGTCAGAATTAGCGCTTAGAGACCCTTTTTGTGTTCAATTTCAAAGTTATACTTCTGCAGTGCCAACGCTTAGCGCGTCAGCCTAGCGCTCTAAAGTGATCAGAGTGAGAAATTTGAGCTTGTTTGGATGGATAATGACCTTGAGTTTAGCGCCAAACAGCCAAGCATCCAACTTTCCCAGTGCCCAAATGATTGCGTAAGCTTCCTTTTCTATTGTGGCCCATCGGGTCTGAGCCAGGCTAAGCTTCTTCCTCAGAAAAGCGATAGGGCGCTCCTTGCCCTGAAGATCCTGCTGTGCCAGGCACGCACAAACGGCATAGTCAGATGCATCAGTTGCTAGAATAAATTCCTTCCTTTGATTTGGGGCCTGCAATGCCGACGCCTGCACTGCACTGTTTTTCACTTTGTCAAAAGCTTTTGCGCCTCTCTATTCCACGGTAATTTCTGCGGAATACGTCAACCAGTGAGGTTGGTCAGAAGCTTAACGACGTTGGAGTACTCCAGCACGTAGTCACTATAATTGTTGGCTAGCCGTAGAAAACCATGAAGTTGTCATTTTGTTTCGGGAGTCGAAATCTCCTTTATCGCCCAGACCTTCTCTGGGTCGGCCCTGTGCCTGCCTGATCCTACAATGTGCCCTGATAATTTCACTTTCTCTTGTGGAAAACGACGATTGCTTACGTTGAACGTCAGCTCTGCCTTCGCCAGTGACGCAAGCACTTTTTCAAAATATTCCAGGTGCTCGATCCAGCTTTCAGAGTGTAACGCCACATCGTCAATGTAAGCAGAGCGTAATGTCTATACGAAGCCAGTACAGCATTGATGACCCTCTGATAGCTGCTGGCGGCATTCTTTTTTTCAAAGGACATCACTTTGCATGCGTACTGGCCGGAGGTAGTGGCAAGAGGAGTATAAACCTGCGCGTCCTTGTCGAAAATCATTTGCCAGTAACCCCTGAACATGTCTAGCGGGGTTATGTACTTGGCCGTTGCCCTCTAGTATAACAGATCAGTCGCCACGCTCATGGGAAATGCGTCTGTCTCTGTTATTTAGTTCAGTCTTCTGTAATCGCGACAGATGCCGCCATCCTTCTTTGATACACAGACAAGTGGATATGCGTACGCACTTTCAATGGGGTACAAAAATCCCCACTGCTCTGGCCAATTACCTGCCTCTCTACTTCGTGCACCAGTGCCATTGGCACCCTGTAGGGGTATGCACGTCTTGGTTGCTCTCTTTCTTTGATTTTTATTTTGTGCATTCTCACTTTGCAGTAGCCGGGTTTGTTTGCGAATACCTTCGAATTCCTCGCGATTAAGTCTCGCAGCTGTTCTTTCTGTGTGGGTTCCAAATGTGCTACTTCAACAAGCTGCTGAGTCACCTGTACCTCTGGCCCGCATGCAGGGATCGGAACATTTGCGAACTTCTGATCGCCCTCGAATATCACTCCTACAGCACTGAAACGCGTGTGATATGAGTGAAGCTTGTTAATTGATTGGTTCTGCGCGAACCATCATCGAGCTCAACTAAATAACTGTACGGTCTCAGTTTTTCGAGCACAGTGATTGGTCCCTTTCATGTTGCTACTAGCTTGCCCTCTCCTTCCTTTTTGAGTCATAGTACTTGGTCCCCTGCTACGAACTGTCTGTCCATAGCTCTCAAGTTAGAGCGTTCTACATACTTGTTCTGAATGACTTCACCCTGTCGGAAGGCTCCTTTACTGGCTTTGCCAAACTATTTCGGAGCTTCGCTAAATATTCCGCTGCTGTTATACCCAGTGATTCCGGAACTCCCCAATCTCCTGACCAAGTCTTTTGGAGAATGGCTGAATGGCTAGGAACCCGTTTGGCACCCGCTCGTCAATGAGCTCGAACGATGACCGCCCTGTAGTCACGTGTGGAACCTCACGATATGCCCATAACAAAAACAGGATCATTCGATCCAACTCGCGTTTATGTGCACTCACTATGTGAGAAAGCATTCTTTTGAACGTGCCTTTGCAGCGCTATACTAAGCCGTTGCTTTGCAGATGATGACGTGTGGAAAACTTCAGTGTTGCCCCCCGTTTTTGTAACCTCTCCTGTGCCAACGTTGGCGTAAAATTGGTGCCCTGATCTAAGAAAATTGGTTCTGGCGCCCCAAGTTGAGAAAATATGTGCAGTAGCGCGTCACATGCAGCTCTTGCCGTTAGTGAATGGAGGCTTACTACGTCTGGCCATCTGGTGTGTAAGTCGATCACACTAAGAGCTTAGCGGTGACCTCTAGCCGAAGGGGGTACCATAGGACCATTGTAGTTCTTGTAATAGTAGTATTGATGCTATTTTACACTGTCTATGTAAAGGCTCGGAACGAGTTTCAGTCCCAGACGGAAATTTTTCTGCTAGAGCTTCAAGATGGGCTCACCGCAGCATCTACAAATATTCTTGAGGTGGCCAGAATGAAGCGCCACCTGAAACTCTTCTTTTTCACTTTTGACGAGGCAGCAAGTGCCACACGGCCTCTTCACAAAGGTATTATTTTGCAAGAGCTTTGAGGGCTTTTAGTGAACTTAGTTTTACATTGTTGGAGAATCAGTCTGATGTATTGCATGCATTGAACAAATTATGTCTGTGCTTTATAGGTTTGAACTGAGGGTAGCTCGAGATCTTGGAACAATGTCGGGTACATTTTAATAAATGAACAGTGACTGTGATTTAACACCGTGAAAAACTAGTGTTCTTAATTTGACAGCCTGGCAGTTCTCCTGCGTAAAAAACGTCTCTGATAATTCAAGAATATTGGAAGTTAGAGCATATTTCGTGAAAAATACTACACATTTATGGCACAGTATATTTTTGCAACGAAAAAGGAACAAATGAAATTCAACTTCAGGAACTTTTTCAGTTTGCTTAGGGAAGAATTCTGAGTAAAAAAACATCAACTGTTAAAAACCCAAAATGTCAATAATCCAGGAATATGTTGCTAGAATTCAAGAATACATTCTAAAGAATTGAAATAATTGCTGTTGGCAAGTTGAAGCTAAATGCTGAAACTTGATATTGACTGGTATATGCACTATGGAATGGATTTGTGTCTGTGCCACAGCCCTTTATACATAAAATTGTGCATAGATATGGATTACAACATCATTAAAATCTTGAATTCGTTAAAAAGTGATATTTTTCTACTTTTCTGGTCAATTGCAGATGAAATGGAAGCCACAGTTGCGGCTGTTTCACGCACATGAATGACGAGAGAAGGGGTCTGGGGGAGCAATATTTCCCTCGTTATTTCTTTGTGTGAAAAAGCCACAACTGTGGTTTCTACCTTAACATGAACAAACTAGCCCAGCAACATGTACTTTTACATTTCAATTGCAGATGTCTACTCATTTTTCTAAAAATTACAATCATTACTTCAGCCCTTTGAAAGTTACAAAGCTTTGTCTGATGAACTCAGCCTTGCAATTGTGGTATTGAATATGTGCTGCAGATCAGATGCCGACTGCTTACTCAATATTTTCCCAAATAAACTTCAGCGGCTCTGCCAGATTCCATGGTGTGACCAGCTTAGTCTTAATATCTTCCGCTTAGCAAACTTTTGCAGTAGACCATCTGTGTTGACAACCTATTACGGTGGCTAAGGTTCGCATTACATCAGTGCCGCTTTGAAGTGAACTCTACTTGCACATGAAAGGGACATACAGACGGCGATGTTTCTATAACGAACGTGTCACTGTCAAAAGTGAAAGCCTATAATCACCAGCAATGGTCCCAATCATGCAACAAAGACTGTCGATAGTTTTGCAGTGAACACCTTTGTAGTGCCTTTCTTGGCAGTTAACAGCTTTCACGTTTTGCAGTGGTGACCCGCAGGTCACGGGATCGAATCCCGGCTGCGGTGGCTGCATTTCCGATGGAGGCGGAAATGTTGCAGGCCTGTGTGCTCAGATTTGAATGCACATTCAAGAACCCCAGGGGGTCGAAATTTCCGGAGCCCTTCACTACGGTGTCTCTCATAATCATATGGTGCTTTTGTGACTCTAAATCTCGCATATCAATAAATAAATCAAACTTTTTGCAGTGGTTGGTTCACTTCATTTTCCCAAGATGAGGTTATTTCAGCCGACTCCACTCACTGCAAGGAATTTTCACCATTTGTCATATGCTCTAGCGATTGATTGATTGATTGATATGTGGAGTTTAACATCCCAAAACCACAATATGAGAGACAGACGCCGTAGTGAAGGGCTCCGGGAATTTCGATTACCTGGGGTTCTTTAACGTGCACCCAAATCTGGGCACATGGGCCTACAACATTTCCGCCTCCATCGGAAATGCAGCCGCAGCAGCCGGGATTTGATCCCGCGACCTGTGGGACAGCGGCGGGGCTATGCTCTAGCGTGCCAAGTGGCAGGCTGCAAGGGAAAGCTCTCCATTTTGTTCAACCAGGTGGTACATTTTTTTCTATATCAACAGTTAATTGGTGACCACACTGAATACCAAAAAACTGCACAACGGGGAAGGTGGAAGCCTGCGATGCAGAAATTTATAGACAAGGGCTCTTTTCTCGAGCCTCGATAACACAACCTTTGTTTACGGATTTCTACATTGAGTACAAATATCTCAAACAATGTGTATCGAACTTAAGGAGAAGATAGAAGTTCGTGATGTGAAATTTGTAAACAGGGGGTGTGTTCTTGACCCAACGTTTAAACAAGTAAACTTGTTCTTTTCGAGACAAAACTGGTCACTCCTGTTTACGAACTTCTCAGTGCATTTAATTTGTAATACAAATCTAATGATGTTGTCACAAGGCTAAACTTCAGACTTTACGCATTGTGGCTTGCAAGGAATTCAAACAATGCTATTTTTTATTTGCAAAATCAACACGCAATTTTCTTGGCACTAACTTGAGAAATTCAAAAATAAAAATGAATGAAAGATAGCTTTTCAGTTCCTGCCAGCGGCAAGCTATCTTTTCATTCATCATACTTTCTTCAGATTTTGCATTATATACATTACACATACCATCCTCTAAACTTTCTTTGGGTTTCTGGTTTGTTAATTCTGATAAATTCATCATGTTTGATATTTTATGTGTTGAAATTCTTCCCACAGCAAAGTTAGATTAAATACTCCTATAGTTGCATTACACCTGTTGTTTATCATGAAAACTTATTAAGACTAAGAAGTGTACCATTTGGTTAATAAGTGCACTAAAGGTTCAAAAATTATCAAAATGACAGGAAAGTGTTATCAGCAGATGAAATGTGTTATTTTCAAGTAGACATTTCCTTCTTCATGAAACTAGATTCAGAATAATTTTTCTCAGTTCAATAACTGTGGCTAAAGTAAATTTCGTCATCGTCGAAAATGGCAGTCAGGACTACCCTTTTGTTCTTGTAAGAATTGGTGCTGCGACTTCTAGGTGATTCCACGAGAGATCAACACGGGTCCAAAATTCGATATTTTAGATTTTATTGGGTATTTTATATTTCGTGCACCTCTCACCAGGTAGCCCGAAAGTCAACTTCCTTTTATGATTAATGGCATAACTTACGAGAAAAACATATCAAATTTCACCAACACAGAAGCACCAATTTCGTCACCTGTCATTTTCGAAAATTGCAGATGCTATAAAAAGACAAATAGTTTTGTTTCAATGAAGATATTTTTTACCTGAAATGCATGTCTAATCAGGAATGAATTCATTTGGTTTCAAGTTTGTAGACCTTAAGAAAATAGCCTTTAATAATGTCTAATTTTGCGACAGTTTAAAATAATTTACGTATTCTCCATTTTTTTTCTCCGTAAGTAATGCAAAGAGCGTTTTCAATTTTGACACGTTTTAAGGATAGAGTGTGTTAAAAAAGTACATAATTTATTCCTGCCGTAGGGCAATTGTAAATTGTTATATACTGCCTAAAATTTCTCATATTGGCAATAGTGTACTCCACTGAAATTTGAATAATGAAAAACCCCACCTTCGATTTTTCTTAAAATCTCGTAAATAGACAACCGAAGGCCATCATACAGTAATATAGAAAAACAGGTTGCATCATTTTTTTTAGCGACAATATTCGTGATACATATCAAAGCTTTTCGAGAATGCACTGATAAGTTGAGAAATCTAGAAATCGGAACGGAAAAGCGGCAATGAGCTTCAAACGTGAGTAAACGTGACCGCATTTGGTGAAGAAAGGCTGTTTTAGCACTGTGACAAATACGTACCCATGAAGGCGCGTTTATGCTCCTGATAACGCAGCTCTAATGGAGGAAATCTTCGACACTGTAACTCAGTTGCAAAACATCTACCTATATTTGCAGATAAACTCAAACATGGAAATGTTCCCACGCAAGTGTTGGGTCTCGCTAGAAAAAGCATATGCGCTTGAAGTACCCTCACTGGTATTTTGGTGGTAACTGCGTGATACAAGAGATGCGCTCAAAATGGCTGCATATTTTGAAGATCACATTTAGCAGTACATGACGCTAACAACACACGACCACAATCAGTGCCCTCAGATGTGCTTAGCCAAACACGCCAAGAACGTATGCCTGCAACACGTGGGAACGATTTCCACTGGCTCTTCTTAAACTGACGGTATGTTTCTAGCTTGTCTGCATTTGCACACAGCAGCTTGACATTCTTGAACTTCGCGCTCATTTGCGCCACCTTTTGGGATGCTGACATAATCACAGCTGAGCTTGCCGTTCTGAGGTTGTAGAGCGTAGCCTGATGCTTTAGTAGGCTACCAACGCCGTCACAAGAGTTCTTGCCATGTCCTGTGGGCAAAAAAATCCACTTTGTTGATATATGATCTTTCTGACATAACTCGTACAACTGGTACTTGTTTTTGAAGTGACTGCATGCACCATCATAAACATAAGTAACATGAGTGTCAGGCTTAAGTTGTTCCTTCATATAGTTGTGGATTATTTGTAGAGCAAAACAGGCATGTGCAACATCATGCCATGTGTCATCACTGATGACAGCAAAACTTTGAATTGATTGCTTGCTTGTGACGACACCCATGAATATAGACACCTGTCTTTTACGCCAGTGATACGACTGTACCTCATTTGATGAAATGACTGTCCAATTTACGGGGAAATCAAAGTGAAAAATGCAAGATTCTTTTTCTTAGTTCTCTTTTGCCTGGCGTATTGCTGATTTTTGAATGTATCTTATGTAATTATGTGTAATTTACTTCACGAGCCATAGACTTAGCTCTCGCAGAAAAGCACTTGCCTGGGCTGTTTTTTTACTAGATAGCCATTTTTCCATACTGCATAGGCTACCTCAATATCTTCAGGGATTCCTAAACATGTGGCTGTCAGAGTGTCCTCCTTAGCACAATAGTCACGATGGCCCAAAAAACCAATCACTTGTAAGGGAGCTGCAAAGACATAGTTCTTTCAAGAAGTCCGCCGTGTAGGCTCCATCGGTGACGTCTTGAAGTGCAGAAACACACTCCGTGGCATTAGCACAGTATATACAAAGGCACACTTCTTGATGTGATCAAAGAAGAACCCACCTCGGCCTCTGTGAATAAAACTTAGAGATATGTTCGGATTAGCTTCTCTAAAGAGACGGTAAACCTCTCGCACCGAACAGGTCATAAACCTTTTTGAAACAAGCTCCCTTTTTCCGTCAATGATAACAGTTACTACATCTTTTTTTTGGGGGGGGGGGGGGGACTTTGCCGAGAGCAGCTATACTCAACTTTGGTGTATTAAGCCATAGCTGCCTGGACGTCCATTGGGTTCAGCCGTGTCCTTTTTACCGCATTTGGTGCTAACCATATCCCGTGTTTTGCGCGCCAGCGTTGGGACCTGTATATAATTTAAACTGACAAGTTTGGTATAAGCGTTTTGAGTTTTGGGTGTTCTATATTACTCGGCAACAGTGCCAACAAACGCATGCGCTCTTGATGCGAAGAACACGCTTGATAGGCTTGCTTGAAGTTCTTAAACCACTGGGCACACGCACTGCATTTTAGATCTGATGGTTGAAAGTGGTGGTTACACACGTTACTGTGGCATTTCACGGTTACTGTAAATTGCTACTAAGTTGTCTTGGCTCTGCATGAACTTTGCTATTTTGCGCATGTCTTCTCCAGTCGCATATGTGACAATGCTTCAGGCGTGTTTACGTACCACTCTTGACTTCTGCCTTTTTCTTCTTCCGGCAAAAACTCATCAGCTGATTCAGCTGAGAAGCCATTAGACAAAGACAGCATATCTCTGAGGCGTCTGAAGTAGTTCTGGCAGACGTGGTCGTTGTTCTGTGCATGGCGGGCAGCTTTCGGCAAAAGCTTCTGGAGGGCAAACAGGCCGAAGTCTTCGACCTTGCGGAAGTTTCTTTGATAAGGTATTTTTTTATGCAACATGAGGTAATCTGAACAAAAAACTCTATCCCGGCTGAAGGTGTCAGCCATCGCCACGCTCCTTGAGGCTCAAATTACTGGCAATGCAACTATGCGTGAAACCAGCAGCACGAAAGTGATCTATCTGTCGTCTGTTCCTATGTCTCTCACCTTTAATGAGAGCAGACGTAAAACAGCATGCGCAAGTATCCGCAGTGCGAATGCAAAACTGAATTATAGTACGTTAAAATGAATTTCACAATGATTTTGTCGATAAAATTATAGGAGGCCTAATCTTTGTTCCTACTTTGAACCATTTGATCTAAGGAATTGCCTCCGAGATGCGGCGCGCAGCAATTCATCTGCAGAGCAGACGACGGATGACAACTTTCCCTAAAGCGTGTTCTTCAGTCTAATGCGGCAGTCTTCGTGCCCCAAATGATAAAAATGTGTTATGAACTGTTTATGAACTCATTCAACATACAATTCTCTTACCCAACGTGTTGCAAACACATGGCCGTCACAGCAGCTAATCTGTGTGTCAGTAATGGAGAGGCATTACATATTAGAAGCCTCAGTGCTCTACATATAAGAGTGAATTCAGATACTGTAGAATATCCTGTTCAATATAGTTACTCCTATCTGCTAAAACAGTCTTTCTTCACCAAATGTGATCACGTTTACTCGCATTTCAAGCTCATTGCCACTTTTCCGTTCTGATTTCTAGATTTCTCAACTTATCAGCGCATTCTCGAAAAGCTCTGATTTGTACCACGAATATAGTCGCTAAAAACAAAGTAATGCAACATGTTTTTCTATATTACTGTATGATGGCCTTCGATTGTCTATTTACGAGATTTTAAGAAAAAATGGAAAATGCGTTTTTTTATTATTCAAATTTCAGTGGAGTACACTTTTGCGAATAAGAGAGCTTTGAGGCAATATATAAAAATTTACATTTGCCCTACGGCAGCAATAATTTACGTACCTAATGAACACACTATATGCTTAAAACGTGTCAAGTTTTAAAATGCTGCTTGCATTACTTTCGGAGAAAAAAAAGGGGACTAAGTAACCTATTTTAAACTGTTGCAAAATTAGACATTTTTAAAAGCTATTTTCTTGAAGTCTACAAACTTGAAACCGTATGAATTTATTTGTCATTAGACATGCAATTCAGGTAAAAAATATCTTCCTTGAAACAAAAATATTTGTCTTTTTATAGCATCTGCAATTTTAGAAAATGACAGGTGACGAAATTGGTGCCTCCGTGTTGGTGAAGTTTGATATTTTTTTCTCGTAAGTTATGCCGTTAATCATTAAATGAAGTTGACTTTCGGGCTACCTGGTGAGAGGTGCATGAAATTTAAAATACTCAATGAAATCTCAAATATCAACTATTGGACCCGTGTCGATCTCTCGTGGAATCACCCTTCCTCAATTTTGTATAATGGGTTTCCTTTCTCTTACTGGTAAGAAAACTTCATAATTCCAAGTTAGTCTACCTTGCATGCCATTTCGCACTGAGCACCACTCAATTTGTTGCAGCTTGTTTGGTTCACCAGAGAAGGTTGAGTTCTCACTGACATTGTAGCATATCTTGTACTTTGTAAGTATGTAGTGAGTCTTTTCGGCCTTTTGGATCACAATGCACTGACGGTGCTTCATACTGCTTTTTATCAAGAAATGTTTAGCGGATATGTTATCAAAGCGGCATGTCAAAAAAGTCATTTAGTTTATATTTATTTTGCGGAGCCAGGTTTGTGTGCTTTCACCTGGTTCACCTGTGAATTTCATATTCCGAAGCCACGTTTTCTCCAGTTCCTTTTGTGTGTTGATTGACTGCTTGAGTTTGTTTAATAAAGAAACTTTGTCTTGGTCAGGATTTTTGACATGGCACCATTGACTTGCCATGGCAGTCTCTTTACCCACTGAGCTGAGCACTACGTTAGGTGCTCATCGATGTATAAAAAATAACTCAATAGAAGCCTTTAATGACCATCATTTAGTTACCTCATAACAACAGGGTAAATAATTTCAGTGTCTGTTCATACCTGGAGCTTTACATTGATAACATGGGATTATTCAAGCCTAATTTACGAAATCTGTTTGTTTCAGACCTCGAGCTCACCGCCTCAATTTGCGTCTTACCAAGCCTTGTAAAAGAGATGATGGAGGCTTTCATTTCCCTCTATGTAAGATTACCTGCAACTTTTACGTTGATCAGACTTTTGGTATCTTCTCATAGGCTTCAGGAATTACTGGCAAAATTCATATGTGTTCCTGAATAGGCCAAGTAATGCATGCATCAGCTACGTGCAGTGCTGTAGGTTGGCCAATTTTTTTAAATAAATGTCTCAAAAATGAACAGTGCCTTTGAAGTTTTGATGGCTTTGGTGCTCTCATATCAAATACTACTAATCAATTGTTTGTGAACAACAATCACTATATGCTAAGCAGCGACACCTCTTCAGCGACCTTTTATGGAGGCAATAGTTTGAGTGAGGGAGCGATGGTTCCAAGTATTTGGAGAAGTATAGAGTGTGTCAGGGACCGTTTATTAACACGTGAAATTAAAGCGCTGGTTCTGCAAATGTTCTGGCGTTCGTGGTGACAACATCATCGGCTGAGAGTGAAAAGCTGGCATTGTATACAAATGAAAATTCTAGAAAGATTAAAGAAAATAAGTACTGAGATAAAAATATTTGACCAAAGTGAGAATTGAACGTATACCTTCTGTGTGGCAAGCAGGTTTTCTACCATGAAATCACAACAGTGCTTGAAATTACGACGTAAAAAAGTGCTAATAAAAACATGAGTATTGATAATGAAAACACAGCCCTGACTAGAGTAAAAGCATATTTTTTAAAAAATGCGTTTCGTCCCTGACACCGGAGCCTAGTTCGCAATAAAGCATGAGCAGCAAGTTTGCTTTTTTATCCGGTCGCGTAATCACACGTTTGAAGCCACGCATATGCTGGTGGAAGATTACCATATTTTTGGTTTGAATGAAATAGGATTCTAGATTAAGTCGTGGAAAGTTTTTTTGGCTATGAAGGAAGCACCTTCCCAGTTGATCTCATGGGATGTAAATACATCTTCGGCGAGGAAATTTCACATCACCCTTTCGCTTTTCACGTCATCACAGTGCTCGCATAACTTTCTCTTGAAGTTGACGGTTTCACCTATATGAACGTGTGTGCAATCTGCGCATGGGATTCAATGGACGGCACCTAAGAACTTCTGCTCTAACTTGTCCTTGACGTTCGTGAGGCGGTTTTCAAGTTGCAGAGCAGGCACATGTGAGATTTGTACATCGCAGAAACGTAAAGTTTTCGCGAGTGACTCACTGGACGCTGGAAGACACTACACAGACGCTCTCTTCTTTACTGAAAGATTGCTTGGCAGAATTGGCTGTAAAAGTTGACAACAGACAGAGTTGATGATTAACGACGGGTAACCGGGTAGACTCAGCAGTGTGAAATTGAGGTGGCAGGCAGTAGGCGTGCTCTTCCTTTATATTGATAACTTCAAGCCCCCTGTCTTCTTACTTTACGAGGATCACCTGATTTCAATCCATGACTCTACTGTTCACGGGAGCAAGAATCAGGTGACTGCCTTCCTTTCCTCAAAATCTTCGTAAAACGCGAAAAGAGGGGCTTGAAGTTCTTCGTCTACAAGAAAAGCACGCATGCTAGCTGCTACCTGAATTTAAGATCCCTGAATCCTTCCTGCCAAAAACGCTGAGTCTCGACACTTACAACGGGCTTAGCGGACGCACGGAGTGACGTGGAGACCTCCCTTCAGGAGCTGGCCATATGTGATTACCTGTCCTCGTGCATCAATTCAGTCAATCGTCAACTTTCTTGGTCAATCCAACCAAGCAATCTTTCAGTAAAGAAGAGAACATTGGTGCCGTGTGTTCCGGTCTTCAGTGAGACAATCTCTAGACGTTTACATTCCTACGGCATATAGGTCTCACATATGCTTGCTCTGAAACTTGGAAGCAGCCTCTCAACCATCAAGGACAAGTTAGTGTGGAGAGACAGAGAGAAATAACGTTTATTTGCACCCGTCTAGAATGCCGGGGGAGCAGGCTTCGGCCTCTGCCCCCGATCATCCCTCTAGCCATCGGCCGGAATCCCTTGGGACTCGGCGGCGGTCAGGGTTAGACCGATGACTTGACGCTGTTCTTCGGCGTAAAGCCTGTGTAATAAGGCCTCCCAGGATTCTACGTTTCTAATTGGATCATTGTAGGATGGGCATGTCCATACCATGTGCGTCAAACCCGCAGTGCGGTTGCAGTGCACACATCTGGAGTTGAACACTTCCGGGTGCCATTTACTGTACAGGTGAGGGTTTGGAAACACCCTGGTTTGCAATTTTCGCCACATCATTTCCTCCTTTTTGCTCAGCTGTTTAGCTGCCTCTGGATAAATCTTACGGTGGAATTTATAGTGTGCTGTGATTTCCTGAAACGTTCGTAGTTCGTCTCTTGTGGAGAGGGGCTGCTCGCGCGAAGGTGGCGCGTCAGCGTCGATCGACCGGAAAGTGAGCCTTCGGGCGATCACGTGCGCCTTCTTATTCCTCTTCAGACCTAATGGGCCGGGAACCATACTAGTGAGATTGGCTCTGCGGGTACTGGTCCTTGTCTTGGAATTTTGGTGGCTGTAGCAGAAATCCTGCCCATATTGCATTTTTTAATGGCTGACATAGAGTTGCTAACAATCAGCCGTGTGCCTTTTTGAGCTATTGCCAAAGCAATCGCAAGTTCTTCTGCCTCTGTGGTGGTTGTGTTCTTAGAAGTGAAGCACGAGACCAAGACCCCACTCTCGCGAACCACTACTGCAGTGAATGCTCCCTTTCTTTCGTATTCCGCAGCGTCCGTGTAAAGCACGCCAGATCGACCTTCAAGTTTCGCCTGCTGGGCTACAACTCTAGCTTTGCGTCTGCCTTTATGAAACACTGAATACATGTTTTTCGGCAGCGGTATAATTTTTAGTCTTGCCCTAGTTGATTTAGGTATGCTAGCTGTCTGTCTGGAACACTCCGTGGGCTCGAACCCGAAGTTCTCAATGATTTTCCTGTCGGTTCGACTTCTCAGAAGTCTTCGGTGCTGTGACATCATGGCGGCTTCTATTAGCTCATCTGGAGTGTTGGAGACACCCAGCCCAAGAAGTTTAACCGTAGAGGTGTTCGGGAGAAGCCCTAGCACACTCTTGATGCCTTTCCTTATAATGGCTTGAATTTTAACTTTTTCTGCTCTATTTAATTTAAGATAAGGGCAACGTATAGCACCCGGCTTATCACGAAAGCTTGAACTAATCCTAAAAGATGGGCTTCCTTCATTTCTCATTCTTGCTGAAAATGCGCTTAAGCAGGCGGCATGTCTGGGTTGCACAAGCTTTGAGTCTCCGGATAGTTTCAGTGTTTTTTATATTTGCTTGTATGCGCATCCCTAGAATTCTAATACTATCTACGGTTGAAATAGCATCACCATTCATTCGTAAAGCGATGTCATAACCCCTTCCAAGGGGATTGTTTGTTTTTCTTTTTTGCGCTGGTACAAAAAGAGACTCTGATTTTTCTTCCGAGCATTTTAATTGTAGTGGTTCGAGATATTGTTCGTTAGTATCTATAGCCGCCTGAAGTGTGCTTTCAATATTTCCGTCACTGCCTCTGTTTATCCACAACGTCACATCGTCTGCGTATGTTGTGTGATGCAGATTTTCGATTACTCCAACTTCTCAGGAAGTCCAATCATCGCTATATTAAAAAGAGTTGGAGAGAGTACAGACCCTTGTGGCGTCCCTTTATTCCCTAATTTAATATTTTCGAGCGACTGCCCTCCCACACTGATAGTGGCTGTACAATTAGAGAGAAAGCCCCTCACGTAGTTGTACGTCTTGACACCTACGTTTAGCGCACTTAAGCCCTTAAGTAAGGCTTCCTCTTTGACATTGTCAAACGCCTTGGAGACGTCCAGACCCTCAATTACTTTGGTGTCAACAGTCTTTTTATCTATTATCTCCTCCTTTAGCTGTAGCATAATATCGCACGTCAATAGGAGGGACCTGAAGCCTATCATATTATTAGGATACAGGTTTTCATCTTCCATGAACCTAGTCAGTCTTGTTTGGATGACGTGCTCCATCAATTTTCCTACACAAGATGTGATGGAAATGGGTCTGAGGTGTACAAGACAGCTTTTTCTCTGGCTTAGGAAGGACGACCAGATTAGTCGTTTTCTAAGCTTGCGGTATTTCTCCCTTGTCCCAGAATTCTCGCGTATAAGCTGCAAGTTGACGAATGGAGCCGTCGTCAAGATTCCTGAGCATTCTGTTGTTGATTTTGTCCGGACCGGCAGCCGTTTCTGTTTTAAGTCGGTTAATTTCAGCCCTGACTTCTCCAACCGTAATGGGGCTCTCTAGGTCCGGGTTTTCTGAACCAGCGTTGTAAGAAAGCTTTTGAGATTATGCGCAGATGAGGTAGTGATCCCTAACCTCCGTTAATAATTCCATCGTCTGACCTTCACATTTATACACAAGCTTTTGAAGTTGCTGTCGGGCCTCCGACTTGGCTTTCTCTGGGTCTAAAAATGCCGTAGTAGCTGCTATGTTTTAGCACTGCCAATCTCTCTATCCATCTGATCACAGATATTACCCCACTTTTGCTTGGTAAGCTCCAGTGCATAATCTTCGATCTCTCTATTCAGTGCAGCAACTTCCTTTCGAAGATTCCTGTCTCTTCTTTTCTGACTGATTTTTCGCTGTAAGTTTTTCGTTTTTTCCGCATGCTTACAAGATTTCTATCAACAACTTCCTTATCACCAGCGTCAATCTCTTCGGTAGCATCCTAAACCGACTAGATCACCCCTTTACTCCAATCGTTAATGTCGTTTTTGGGGCCCTGTTCCGACCTGATATTTCTAAAGGTCACTCAATCTGTAGTTTTAACTTTCCTTTCTTCTTATTGATTACCATCGAGCCATTGGCAACGATAATCTCTAAAATTCTATGATCACTGTCTAGGTCTTCCCCGGTATTGCACCACGTGACGGCGGTGGCACTGCTGACCAGGGTAAGATCTGGCGTCGTGTCTTGAGATACGCCATTTATTTTTCTCGTTGGCTGTATTGGTTCCGTTATAATTATCAGCTCATGTTGTTGCGTTTTGTTCCACAAATTTCTGCCCTTAACCTGGGTGAATTTATAACGCCATGCTGTATGGTACGCGTTAAAGTTGTCCAAAATGAATAGTAGACCGTTTGATGAAATAACCTTTGTTTTCGTGAAAAGATCACCAAAGTTGATTTTGCGTTGCCTTGGGAATTTATACACATTTAGAATAAAAAGACTCTTGTCTTTGTGCTTGCGAGGCACGAGTTTGACTGAAACATGATCGATCTTCGAATTCCCCGTCTCGTGCTTTAATTTCGTAATGTTTCTCTTTACAAAGGTCGTAAATTGGGTATCATTACCCACCCCGGAAAAAGATTCGTCACCTGCTAATTTTGCATTTTTCCCACACTCCTGCATCGCAATAACCTCCGGTCGATCAGCGTTGGTAGGAAAAGATTGTAAAACCGCACGTTTGCTCGAGAAACCCCTACAGTTCCACTGCGAAATCCTATTACTGCAAGGGTGCAGAGCCATCATGTTTTAGCTTGAGTGCTTGGCATAGCCATTATATCTGTCGGTCCCTGCTAGCAAATTCAGCCTTAATTTGCTCAATAGCGTTGCCTACTTGTTTCATCTGTTCTAGTACAGCTTGGAGCATACCTTCTAATGACGATGTTTCTACCTCAAGCGCTTCAATTCTCGCTCCGTGATTTTCTTCAATTTCGGTTTCTTTAGCCTCTTTTTCTTCAAGGGCAGTTGGTTTGCTACCTGAGGTGTTTCCAGCGCCTGCCCTGGTTTACTGGTTAGATGAGCCCTAATCTCATCAAGCTGTTTGCGTAATTCCGCATTTTGCTCCTGTAATATCCTGTTTTGCTCTTTAAGAGCATTATTCATCTCTGTATTAGCATCCTGAGAGACCTTAGTTACCCAACCCACCTGTGGTCCTGTGGATTTTGACTTCTCCTGGGCACAATCACTACCATCATGGGGTACCTTGTGAGAAACTCTATGCTTCTCCAGCGGTGGTGATCGGGAGAAGGATTCCGAGCGCCCGCTCGATCTACTGCGATGCTTGGATTTGCGCCTCGAACGATCTCGAACCCCGTCTGTCCTGCTGTGCCGCTGCGTGTCCTCTTCGGCCTTGCGTCGTTCTCCTTGCTCCCTCGCTTCTTCAAGCTTCATTTCCAACTGTTGATTCTTCACTATATAAGGTGTCAGAAAAAGTTCTTTGCACCTTTTGTCTCCGGTCATGTGCTCCTTGCCAAACAGATGGCAACTTGGTGTACATTCATGGTCTTTGGGTAGGGAGGCCACCCCACAACCTCTGCATTTTTCATGCGGGCTGTCACATACGTCGAATTGATGTCCCAGCTCCCCACACCGTTAACACACTTCATATCTCTTCTTGTAGAGAAAATATTTTATCAGCGTCCCAAAGCAGATTATCCACCTCGGCACGTTCTCGTCAACAAAGGTGATGATTACCGAGGTGGAGTTGCCCATCCTTCGCACACCAAGAATAGGATGATTCTCTTCATGTGAGAAAGCCAGTTCCAATTCCCTCTCAGAGAGTCTGTTATCAAGTCCACGTACCACTGTCTGATATCAAGTATACGGTCTCAAAGTTTCAGTTTCTCTGAAACTTTCGGACCTCCTGCTGTAAAACGCTAACCATGTAACTCATCTGAACTATTTAATAAACTTGACTTGACTTGACTTGACACTCCTTTGCCACAGCTTTCAGGCGCAGCCATATATGTCTTCACCTCGTACTCATTGCCGTCGAGCTTTATGTCTTTCAGGTCCAACAATTTCTTGGCATCATCTTCCCTGGGCATGCTGTATATCAATCTTCCTTGCTTGTCGTTGACAACGATCCTGTCCTCCTCCCTATATTTTTCCCATAGAATGCCTGCTGCCATCTTTACTGCTCCACCAACAACAGGTGCCGAGTGTTTGGTGAGCGTCAGTCCTTCTTTGGGCCTGATAATAACCTTGTGATCTGCGTTCGGAAGACGGGGTAGATGCAACGCTACTGATAGCTCCGTGAGCTTTTTTCCCGCCGCTTTATATGAGGGTCTTCCGCTTACACCATGCTTGTCGCCATTGAAGCCGGCCGGCACCGTCCTGCCTTCTTTTGCGCATCCACTGCTGGTAGACACCGCCCTGGTGGCGCCATCGCGTTCTCGTTGTTGACTCTCCTGGAGCTCCGCCACATGCTTCGACACTTTTGTCACCCAATTCGAGATTTCCAATTTTTCTTGATTGGCATCTCTACCATTAACAGTCGCTTCCATCGTCATAGTGCCTCCGCAGACACTCTACGAGCCTACGCCTGGAGCCTCGAACGCCGACCGGTCGCCTCGGCGCTAGGCCGAACGGAGGAGTTGGCTAGACGTACAACGTGGCCGAATACCAAAGGCGCAATAAAAACCTTCAAAATCCACTTACAGTCTTCAAGCCACAGGATGCTGAGCACGTCCGCCAACACACACAGTACTTTATCAGCTGGCTGTTGTCCTTTCCGCGTGAAAAAGTGGTCATTTCACAGAGCCGACGCGAACCGTGTCTACACCTCTTTCCCCCTCAGCGAACCTCGTTAGAGTGGAAGAAGTATTCAGGGGTCGTCTACCGAATTCCATACGCAGATTGCACACAACTTTATATCAGTGAGACCAACCGTTTCAAGGAAAAATTACGCGAGCACAGCGACGACGTGAAAACCAAAAAGGGTGATGTAAAATGCCCTCGCCGAACATGTATTCACGAGCCATGTGATCAACTGGGAAGGTGCAGCCTCCATTACCACAAAAAAAACTTTCCACAGTTTAATCGAGAATCATTGTTGATTAAAATCAAGATCGGTGGTAATCTTCCACCAGCATATGCGTGACTTCAGACATGTGAATACATGACCGTATAAATAAGCAAGCTTGCTGCTTATGCTTCATTGTGAACAAGGCTCCCGTGTGAGGGCTGAAACGTCTTTTTTAAGCAATATACTTTTACTCTGGTTGTTTCTGTGTTTTCGCTATCGATGTGATTCCCCGGCCAGAGGGGATTCCAGCATTCCCTTATAAACATGAGAATTATATAATAAATGGGTAGTTTAAAGCTACCCACCAATTACAAAGTGTGTAAAAGTGAAGGTGCCCGTGGCAGCTTACAGTCGCACAGTGAGTACTTCACCAATTTACAAAAGAACGAAATTTCACGTAGTGCGTGCTTTACAAGTGTAGTTGCAATAGGCATTCTAGAATAGTTTCAAATGGCCACGTTAAACATGAATGTACCATTCTTTGTGGCACGATTTACTGCTGTGTGAATGGGGCCAGATTATGCTATCGTGCTCTTCGCTCTTGAAGCTGAAGCTGAAACGTCCTGCCAGCTTTTCTTCCTAACCTGTAATCCTAGTTAAAGGAACTACTCACCAGTAAAACGCGTATAAAAGTCTAGGCTCCTTATCCTGGCTAAAACTACGCCTCAGAGATGTCAAATATTTCAAAACGTTCAACTAGCTCTGAAAGGCTGGATGTGCTACGGAGAAATTGTATTCATACCATTCTTATCAGAAGGAACTTGCTAGCTGACAGACTAATACCTGTGTTGAAAAGGCTTTATGCAACGTTGAGAATAATTGACCTATATCCTTGCAGCAATGCAATAAAGAACATTGTGTGGTCTAAATTAATGCAAAGATGTTCGCTGCAGCATACCTCATAGCCCTATCGTGGTTTGACGTGTAGCATCTTTTAATTCAGTGTTCTTTTTGCAGTGCCTTTATAATTCATACCCTGTGCTCATGGTCAAATTTGAGGGCACTAGCCTGTTTGAGTCAACGAGCCTCAATGTACAGGTGGAAAAGTCACCATTGCCGAAAACAACCTCCTGGGCGCTCTGGCAACTTCGATTGCCTTGTACTGGGCCTTCGATATCGTATTTCCGGTGAAAGCACAAACAACTTTTGATTCGTTGTGCCGATGGATAGGAGTTGGTAGCGGTGTGCAGCCAACACCTATAGAGCGTGTGGCACCGAAAGTGCTGCAGTAAAGAACCAATAAAATGTGTGAATGGAATTTTTTTCTTTAGTTTTGCGTTACAAGCACCTAAAGAGCTCTTCATGAAGCCCCTCTTCTTATTTTTCAAGAGTCATAAAAGTGATTTTGACTTGAAAAGTTCAACCAAAATCCAAGTAGCTCAGGCAACGTGCTGAGACTTAAAAACATTTCCAGAATCAACATTTAAACTAGAGGAGTAACTGCAGATATGCATAGAGAACTGAACAGTTCATCTTCTGGAAAGTAAGCAGGGAATGAGTGGTTCATTTCGCAGAGTTGCTGCAAGAACAAACCTTTATTCTTTGGGGAGCATCCGGTGAGACAAACCGTTAGTCTTTGAGGAGCAAGTGATAAGAGTAACAGTTGGTCCTAGGGGAGCAAGTGGCAGGAGCAACCGTTGGTCTTCGGGGAGCATCTGGCGGAATTAACGGTTGGACTTAGTGGAACAAGTAGCAGGAGTAACCGTTGGTCTTTGAGGAGCATCTGGCAGGAGTAACAGTTGGTCTTCAAAGAGCAAATGGCAGGAGTAACTGTCGGTCTTTGAGAAGCATCTGGCGGCAGTAAAGGTTGGTCTTTGAGGAGCAAGTGACAGGAGTAACCGGTGGTCGTTAGGGAGCATCTGGCAGGAGCAATGGTTGATCCTCAAGGAGCAAGTGGCAGGAGTAACCGTTCATCCCCTAAAGGAGTCAGTGGTAGTAACGGTTCGTCCGCTTGCAATTGCTCCTTTTAGGGGAGTGATGGGAGTGGCAATGCACTTGCTCCTTCAAAGGAGGAACCCCTATGCCCCTGTTCCTCTGTTTTGGCTTAGATTATAAGGTCCTTCTGAAGTTCGTTTTCTTTCATTCTTTCAATATATTGTCTGGTGGTAGCTATTGAGATCGTGACCATCTTTACGTGGACATTGAATTCTTCTCCTGCTCCCGCGTAATGCCAAAACGTTTTTCTCAACAACTTTCTAATGGGGCTCATAACATCCTTCACAAAATTGTCATCATCTAGGTGTTCTTCGTTAAACTTCCAAAATGCCCAATCAACCTTAAGCTTTTTGGACTAAGTAGATAGTGTAAACCCCACTAAATTAAGATCGCTAAAGGACACCGGTTGTACAGCTCTATCGAGTCTTGCCTGACTATCTCGCTGACAGTGCGTAAACCGCGGCTGCAATGATCTTGCCTTAAAGCGGCCTACATCTTCTAGGTTGTGGTCGCTTATTAAAGTGTTCAAGAACACCACACTCTTGTCGCGAATGATGATACGTTTGGCATGATTTTCTGAAAAACTCACACAGTTAAAATCGCCGAAAAAAATTATGTGCATTTCGCATTGCAGGTACTGTTCTACATAGCTAAAAACGTTCCCTTTTATATGCGTCGTTTGAAGCATACACGCAAATTAGTCGCTATTGTGATCCGCTAAAATGGGAATGAAAGACTATATAGCCGCTCTTTTCTGCTTACAGTGATGACCTCTTCAGTTCTGTCCAGGTCCCTTCGGACCAAGTCCACACAGCCACCAGACGCGCCAACAACGTCACAAATACCTAAGTTGTAATATGTTTTAAACGGACTTGTCATTTTATACATCTGCTCCTCAATTTCAACTTTTGTCTCGTGTATGGCGATGATATCTCGGTCCTTTTCGACGCATAGTCGTCTGGGCTGGTACTGCCTTCGCCTTGCAGTAAGTGCCCGTATATTATTAGTAGCAGCACGAATTTCTTTCCCTAAATCCATTGTGACTACTTGAATAAAAATTAGTCAACACTCAACACTTAATCGCTTGTAACTCTTAACTGTGCTCAACGAACAAGTGTTAATCGCAACCAGTTCCTGGAACTAGCTTCCTAACTAAATGCAGTCCACAGCGTACATTGCTAGATGAGCCACTGCCCACGTCACACCTTTGGTAGTGCTTTGTTAGCACTCTAGCGCTCGCGCCCGAGTGCCTCCGCAGGTACAGCTCTTTCGGTCCACTCCTGTGCCTTTTCTGCCAGTCGCTTGTTCAGCAAGATCTTCGACGAGAGCCGTATTGACAACCACCGCATTCCTGGTGCCTTTTCTAACTGCTCTTTTTGACAATTTTTGTGCCTTCGTTTGTTGACTCCTCGCGTGTCCTTTTTCATATTGAGCCGCCAGTACTTTCAGTGTCTATAGGTTCGCTGAGGGCTGGCTCCACAGTAGAGGTAGGCTTTTTTTCGTTACAGCATCTTCATTACGAGAATTGATGGCCGAGTCCTTGTTGACAGGTTTTAAAGGGGTTCCAGGCACACCCACTTCTCCGGCAACGGGGGGTTGTCTTTGAATTCTTGGTGATTTCGCCGACACGCCCTTCACCACCCTCACACTTCCCGCCGAAGCTTCCGAAGCTTACACTTCATACATGAGAAGTTCTGCAATTTCATCCGCAGTCGTTGGTACCACCTCCTTTGCATAAATCCTCACGCACTATGACTTTTCATGGCCGTGACAGCGACAACGAGTGCAGCGCGGGCCACGACATTTACGCCGAATGTGCCATTTGTTGTGGCATCGAAGGCAGAGGGGTGCTCCTTCAATAATCACAACTAGGGCTTCCTCACGCGCTGTGCGTAGCAGATGGAGTAGATCGTCCACTCCCACGCTTTTCTTTGGCAGCAGGGTGACCAGCCACGTCGAAGTGCCTTTATCCGGAAGTCCAAGCACAGGCCACGTTTCCCTCGCTACGTCAGTGACCCGGCCGTAGGGCGCCGACTTTCACGAATGTCTTCATCCGGCACAATATACAGCATCCAATGAAGCTTTAGGTTAAAAGATAGATTGCCAGGGTCAATAACGATGCACCGGTAGTCATTCACATTCACTTATTTCGCCCGTAGAAATTCCTTCACTAGGTCACCGCTTTTGAACGTTACGGCCCAAACGTGTATCATTCGATATTCCCCCAGTGCAACAACGTCTGTAAGCTCTTTCGTGCTTGAAAGCATATAATGGAAATGCTCCGCCCTCTATTGCGTTGCACGTACGTCGGCGTGTAAAAATAAGGTGCTCGTAACAAGTCGTCTTGTTGGTAGTTGGGGCAGAAGTACCTGGTAAGTTAGGTCATCGTTGGCAAAAAACCTTGAACCGCGTCCTTGCTGGACCGCTGAAGCCCCTCCTGCGGAGCACATAACAAACAAGTCCGCAACCTACCATGGCCGGAAGTAGAACCCCACACGGCCACGAGTGCGTGCGTGGCACTCTGTTTTATTTTTATGCACAGGTAGCGTTTATATTGAGAATATAGCAAAAAACTGCAGTTAACAAGATTCAAACCTGCGCGGGAATATCCCAATCAATTGCGAGTTCACCGCGTTAACCTCTCGGCCATGACTGTGTGCATTGAATCCTGTTCTACTATTATGCACAGACAGCGTTTATATTGAGTATATAGCAAACATCGCAGTAGGAAGGATTCGAGCCTGCGCGGGAATATTCCAATGGATTTCGAGTCTATCACTTTAACCACCCCGTAACGACTGCTTTTGTTTCTCCTTTATTCAAAGAAAAGTACATCGTGTACACAAATAAGTACAAACATATTAGCAAGAAGTAAAAAAGCATCACAAGCACCAAACACACTTTCCATGGCGTAGTATGATTGAAAACATTTAAGCTCGACAAATTCATTCAAAAAAAGTAGCCACTCTTGCTGCTCTTCGCCTGCTTTAAGTAAATCTCTTATGTAGACTATGCTTTCAATAAAGCATTCTCTGGCAGAGCGTGCATTGCCATCAAAATAGCGTGAATACTTAAAAAACATAAACATTTCATACGGTAGGCCAGTGTCACTATAAACAGGTAGAAAACGTATCCCATAAGGTGTTAAAGGTAGTTCTTTTTTTAAAGATCGTTGCAGAGTGTCCCGATAAAATGTAGCGTCCAAACAATCCAAAACGAGGTGATCAATGCTCTCTGGCTTGTGACATAAAACACAATTAACAGACCATGGAACAAAAAAGCCCCTTTCCTGTAGTGATGGTTTTACCGGAATCGTGTCGGTGTGTAGTGGAAAGAAAAAAAGTCTTTGCTAAAGTTCGTACCCCCATTCTTTTTACCCTTTTTAAGACGTTTTTCCCTGGGGCCTTTTTCGTATATAGAATGGTACATCCGCACAGCTAGCATTACGTCGGTAAGCTCCTTATATAGTTGTCTTTTTGCCACCCCACTTAGATACTGTAAAGAAAAACGTACCTTTGGTATGTTGAAAGCAGACACAACTTCAAGCAGCTAAACACGAATGCATATGCGCCAAGCACAACAGCAAGATGCAACAATTTTTTGTACACAATGGCATTACCTAATTTGAAGCCTAGTACATAAGAAAGAATGCCTCTGGTCATGCAAAAATAAACCTTGAAACTATTTGATTAAGAAATAAGTGGACTAAACCCAGGCCACCCGCCTTCACTGAGCGGAAAAGATTTGTATTGCTCGAGAGTTCCCACTTTGAGGCCCAAACAAAAGTGGCAAAAACTCCGAGAATCTTTTGTATGCTTGAATTGTTCATGCACAGGCCTTACCGAATTTCGGCCGCTAGAAATATATTACAAATTGTAGACCTCGCGAATATCGAAAGATTTTTTCCTCCCCACTTGTTCACTTTCTCTCCTAAGTTTTCCATCTCTCCAATATTCAGTGGGATCATTATGACTCTGCAGTTGTACACTAAGAAAATTCGTCGGCACTGAGCTCCACTTCACATTTTTGAAGACGTCGGGCTTTTTGCCCAGGTTTTATGCCGAAAACCTGCACTTTTATCCCAATTTAAAGCACTGCCTGACCACTTGCAGTACTTATCTGCTACGCTAACTGCTTCACTAAGACTTTTCCTGTCCTTGCAAAAAACATCGATAATGTGAAAGCCACGTATTCTGTCATAGCTACCTATTTTCAAACAAAAGGGCTCAAAATACAAGTCAAACAACAATGAAGAAATTGGACATTGATGAAGAGCACTCCTAGCAATTGGAAAGCTTTCCGTGACGTCCTTGTTGATAACAAGGCTAGCAAAGCAGTTTCAATACGACATTTTTACGTTTTCTAATATAACACTTCCAACATTGACATGTTCCATTATTGAAAGTAGTACTACATGCAAAACACCGTCAGAAGCCTTTCCTGAGTCTAGTTGCAACATCGCTACTTGGTGGTCTATATATCGCAGCACTCAAGATTGCTTCTCGCGGTGTGGATGTGGGTGCCAATTGATATATCCTTATTTCAACGAGTTTGGTGTGGTCCTACTAATGCCGTATGACAGTTTGCAGTCACTTGGCAAGCACCTTCATAAAAACCTTATAGTCTTTGTTAGTGAGGCTTATGGGACAATAAGCGCTCCCTGACAAGAGCTTTATCGTGTCGTGACTCTTGGGGATAAGTACGATATGTGACTTTTCAACGGGTGGTGGCGTTTCCAATAGTATATGCATCAGCATTGAGGCGACAAAGTAGTTCCGACAGCTCATTCTTGAATGTTTTGTAAAACGCTACACCTATTACATCTGGACTGGGCGTTCTACCTTCAGTCAATGCGTGAATGACCTTTTCTATTTTTCCAACTGAAATTGGCTCCTCGAGGCGTTCGGTAGGCTCTTTATCTAGTGTAGGCTATATTGACAAGAACTCGCTATCCAAGGCTTTTTCTCTCTTACCACTGCTGCCCAGCAATCTTTCGTAATAATTGACAAATGCTTGTTTCATCATTTCTCTGTTCGTGGTGGTCCCCTCTCCATATTTTATGCGTCTTATTTCGATACGGGACGCGTAGCGCTTTTCTTTGCACAGTGAGCGTTTCGTCGGTGTTTCGTCCATCCCAAAATGCTCTGCGTGTGCACGTTTAACTGCTCCTCTGTATTTTCCCATGTCCGCTTTATCGAGGGGTTTTTCACTTCTCTTATCTCTTTAGCTGAAGTGCCTGGTCGCGTGCTCTAAAGTGAAAAAAAAAGAGTTCAAGCAAGCCCAGTAGTTCCTTTCCATTTTTTGCCCTCGGAACGCACCGTGCATGATTTTTCGATTGCGGCAATTTTAGCTTCCTGCTTGAACTCTTCCAATGCAGCGAAAAATCACCCCAACTCGGTCAAGTGTACATTATCGATAAGCATTCTAACCTTGTCGACAAGGACTTCATCGCTAAGTAACTTATGGTTCAGTTTTCAAACTGCCACGAAAAGATTGGCTGCTTGTTTTTCACATCTATCGTAAACATTACGGTGCTATTGTTAGAGACGCTATGCTTATGACTGTTACATAGCGGCACAAGTGCTTTTGATACGTGCACACTGTCTAATGGTGGACGGGAATTGTGCTGGAAATGCGTGTACCTAAGTCGATTTCCTATTAGAAGAACATTTCCTACATCTCCCAACCCTCTATCTTGCATAAGCTTTGACAACAACAAGGCACTTTGATCAAGTGCGGTTAGCCTTTTTCTCCTATCTTCTCTGAAACAAAAGCAGCTGAAATCACCCAGAGTTATCACATTTCTTTCTCAATTTAAGTACTCTTTAACGCGTGCAAAGAAGGGCAACTGCTCGGTTAGGCTGTTTCGTGCATACGCACAAATAATGCACCATTTCACATGAAACCTCACAAACTCAAATGAGACAAGACGACCATCATCGGTAGTATGAACATATTCTTCAACTAACCCCATAGTTACGAGCGCGACTTGGGCGGCGGGCGCGCGCCACCGTGACGTTCGGCATGAACATGGAGCTGCGTCGCCTGTGTTCTGGTGTTTTGGCTGCTGGCCCACTTCCAATCGTTTTTTGTTGTCCCGCGTTCACTTTTGATCTCTCCCCGTGTGGTCGCTTTGCACATGCGCCCCCCCCCCCTAGTGGCGTTCACGACTTCAGGCTGTTCAGTTAACGTCGCGGTACTTTGGTGGTTCTTCGGTCGCTTTTTGTCTGAAGGTATGATGCCAAGGTCCTTGCTCTGTTGACTGACACGACCCGTTTGCACAACCTGAGCTGCATCGCATCCACAGTTTTTGGGGCCTTAGAGAGGGGCGTGTGCACCTGACCATAAGTGTTGATGCCAGCGACGTATTCTGCATCAACTTCGTCTGTTACATATTGCGCGACACGATCACTAGACACAGCCCCAGCTCCACTGGCGTAGGTCTGAACACATTCACTCTGTTCGTGCCCATAGCGTTTGCACCGCCTGCAGTGATGTACGCGACAGTCCCACCGTATATGGCCCGTTCGTCGGCACGGTAAGCAAAGTGTCACCCATCCTGGCACAACCAAAAGCGTGTTTATGCCACCCACTCGGATCTAGTGTGGCATGTCTTCGATGGTCACGCAATGTTTCAGCTCCAGGTTGATAATCCGGATCGAGGTTCTTTTGTCGGCGTTTCCATGGACGTGCCATAGTTTTTTAGTTACTTCGGTCACTTTTCAACAGTTTACCAGCGCGGTGCGCACAACGTCGTCTGGTACATCATGTAGTAGCCAATAAAGCTTTAGCCACACATCCTGTTTGTTCGGGTCAATGGCGGGGCAGCGCTTTTCCTTCACCTTTACGTCACGAAGCACCAACAAGTTTTTCGTGGTTTGCGCTGTATTGAAAGTCACAGCCTAAACGTGATTCATTTGGAATGCGCCTAAGACAGTTACCTCACGCAGCGTACCCATGTTGATCAAGTCATTGCGTGCATATTCAGCAAGATAGGGTCTTGCCTTGATGTCTCCGTGTGAAACAATTGTATTCTGAACACACGCATCTGAGGGCGATTGCAGCAGCACGAATTCATAATCTTGTTTTTCATCAAAAACAATGCCGTTTCCACGGCACATCCTAGCCACGGTAAACATCACAATTAAACTCATGATCCATACGTCCATACACTGCGGTGACTAGAAGTGGATATCCATCGGTCACGACTGCGTACGCGGCGCCCAGTTCTATTTTTACGCACAGATCGCGTTTACAGCGAGAGAACCAAAGAATCGCATTCGGCAGGGTTCGAGCCTTCGCGGGAATATGCCAATGTATTTCGAGTCCATCGCCTTAACCACTCGGCCATTACTGGGTGCGGGGCACCCTGTCTATTTTTATGCACAGCTAGCGTTCATATTAAGAGTATAGCAAAAGCTGCAGTCGGTGGTATTCGGACCAGCGCGGAAACACCCTATTGGATTTCAAGTCAATAGCCTTAACCACTCGGCCACTACTGCGTGCGTTGTTGCGACCGCTATTTGCGGCACCGGAGATCAGGAATCAAGATGTCGAAGTATGAGGAAGTTAAACTTCGTAGAGAGGGTTTATTTATATTCTTAATATGGCACGGGCTCTCTGGCCTAAAGGTATAACTTGAAAGCTCTACACTGAAAGGGCTGTCTGTTGAACAAGCTCCGTGAACCACACTTGGACGCCCGCGAAGGCTGATTAAATACAGTCTCATCTCCCGAGATCCCTAGATCAGGAAATAGGTTCATAGGGCACTCTCCAATAACATGTCCCGCAGCACACACGAGCATCATTATGCCGGCGCAACCACCAACAAACACACATACACAGACGAAACATGTCTATGGTCCCGGCGATGCTGCCTCCTCCAGTGAGTCTTGCTTCCAGCGAGTGGTGTGAAACGTGTTTGTCATCCTGCCACTCACGCCGACCACTTAAGCTTTGTCGAATGGTGATCGTGGTCTAGGCACCTCTGAGTGGCCATATCTGGACATCCGATACTGATTTGAGGGTCGGTGGCTCATCAGTGAGAGACGCACAGCGTGTAGGTCCGATGTCCGTAATCGGCAGAAGCTCGACATTGTGGTTTTACCGGGGCACGAAGGCGCCATGTGAGGCATCTCTGCGCGGACCCGAAGGACAGAGGTGTTTCGTAGAGTAATTTCAGCCATGCAGCACCCAGTGCATGGAAATTAGAGGGCGTCTTGACGCTGCTCCTTTTCTCCACAAAAGAGAGCGGCTGCTTTTCTTCCGTATTGGCGGCCGCGGCAAAAATGTAGCCCGCCAAACGCAACAGTTCGTCTACCGGCGGGTAAATCAACCTGAGGGGGACCAGCCGTACAGGTTGCCCGAAGCGTCGTTTTTCGGTGGCGTCCTCCATGCCACTGCCTATAACGCCATACCGCAATCTTCAATCATCCGTGGGCCTTTCCTCCCTGGGATTACACAGACATACAAACAACCATAGACACACGACAGCACCCAGCCCGCACTTGAGACACATCGAGTCCGAAAATATTCTAAAACAAACCCTTCTTAAGCCTATAATCAAACACAATGCAGCAATCGAAGCATTTTTGAGCTTTTCCTCATGCTGCCGATTCTGATGCGAGAATAGTTTCCCCCTAAAATGCTTTTAAGAAAGTAAACTAACAATCGATGCGATCTTCGTGGCATACTGGCGTGGCAGCGTTAGTAATCCGCTGTAACTTACCAGGCCTCATACTCCTAAAATGAAGCCTTGTCCACGTTATCTTTTAGTTCCCAAAATTTTGTGCCGCCTAAGCTAGTCATCAGTTTCCGTTGAGCTGACAAAGAGATAACTGGCAGGCTGCACAAGCATCAGGAACATCCACATTACACGTCCACAAACACACGCTGTAGCGCTACTGCGTGGATTAACTACTTATTAACTTTGCCATGTGGTTACTACTCTTTTCTAGAACATACACGTAACCTCATGAACTAATATTCTTACTCACGTCCACACCGAACACATGCGATGCAAACAAAGTAATAATAAACAAAACTTCCGCATGAACCCTGAAAAACTTACAAGGAATATTCTTGCGTCTCCGCGCTCATTCATACTTCGTTGTAACGTCCTTTTTAGTCGACAAATGCTCCTAGGTGTGTCGTTATGCAATCACACGCGCTTACCTTTAAAATCAATATATACACCACTTCAAAAAAACATAGAACTTGTCACAAAACCAAAACAAACGAAACAACATAAAAAATTCGGCAGGTCCCAAGTACCTGTGAATCAGCGTTATGCGAAACAAGCGGCGGAAGGGTGACCATGTTGCAATTTTTTATTCAGTGACACGTGATGAACTGACGCTGAATGTAGGCACAAATGTTGCACGCACAGTCATAGGTTGAAGAGTTGCACATGTTTATATAGGAAGTTGTTAGCACTTGCGCCACGATGTCAACTGGAACATGCGTATCAGCAACACCGGAAGCTGTTATGAAGCACTCATTCTCGCGAAGATTCCAGCCCTCGACACTGCTACATAAATTAACTTCATGGCATGGCAACCAGCCCGAAATTTATGGCAACCAGCCCGAAAGATTAGCGTCTATTTGAAAAGTATATAGTTCTGACACATGGCGTAGCTCTGTGGTAAAATGCTTCATTGCCGCGCAGAACGCTTGGGTTAGATTCCAGCTGAGACCCTGACATTTATTCTTTGCGTTCGTGGGGTCAACGCTACCGATGTCGGATTTCGTTAACGCTTGCGCGTCAAAATTGCCATTGTGGGTTCTCGTTGTTCCTGGATAGATACTAAGGGCCAATCACCAGTGGCACGTACCCGCATGCCAGATGCACATACTGGCCCGTGAGTATGTGCCACTGTCTGACGGAAAGTGTTTGACGACCTACGCATCAGGATTGTGACATTATTTATGTCTGGACCAGCGCGTCATAATTGTTGAACCATCTTATCCTACCGTGCTAATTTAGACTCACGCCAAGTTAAGGGGGTGACTATGAGAGCATCAAAACGTAAGAGGCTAGATAGATAGATAGACAGATACGCTCAAAGTCATCGAAATTTGCAAAGAAATGCTTTGCATTTAAAAATAAACAAGTATGCTAACGGGCCTTTCCAAACGCTCACCGCTGTAACTCAGTTTTGAGAGGAAGGAGTGGCCGTCGTGCTCTGTGAGCGTTTCTTGGTGAGTTCGGGAGAGAACTATCGCAAAACCCATTCGCTTCGCCTCCGAGCCCCGCTAAGCTCCTCGGTGGTGACCTGCATTGTTCCCCTTGCTCGGCTACTTCTGGCGAGGCAGCCACCTTGCACTCCCGTGTCCCATCAAACTTGCCGTGGATAGAACCAGCGTTTATAGATACTTTTTCAGTTTTCGAAATCCTCTTTTCGAGGCACGCGCGATTTGCTCCAAGGGAGTGTGAGGGCGCTGCCGTCTAACTTTGCGCCAAGTAACCAGCTGCTTTCCGCTAGCTTCACTGCAGCTGCAGTTTCGTGCGTTCCGTTCCGGTGTTTGGTCGCACTTTTTTCTGTGTGTTTGTCTCGTCGCATGACATGCTTTTACGGCCTTGTTAAGACAATTCGACGCTTACAGTCACAAAAATACTCAGACATTCACGACGTACAAAACTCTCTGATTGTTGACATCGCGGGCAGAATCTAAGCATTGACCACGTGTGGACGCATCGAGTACGTACGTACGTCTCGTGAGGTTACTTATACTGTTGCTGCTATCTCGTGCACCATAGCTCAGAACCTCCGGACATCATAACGATATGTTGTGAGACCGGGCACACCAGTGGGTAGAGGAAAAGCCCTTAAAAGCGCCCCATCTCTCCGCCGTCCGACCCATGCTGTTACTCCAGAAGTGGGAAAGGTCCATGGGAAAGACGCGCAAGAAGGACGTTGTTTACTTTACAAAAAGCGACATACTGAAGCCATATAGGCATACCATAAATAAAGAAGTCTAAGTCGACCAAGGTGCATGGATGTCGAGGAGTGATGGAGTTCAATAATTATTTCTGAATTTCCCAGCGTAATTATAATGAAGCCGCAAAATAAATTGTACCTGTACAACAACCAACTCCTGCTGCCTTGTGATCTGCCACAATAATGCCGGCAAGAAGTCCCCGCTCCTTCGGAGGACACAAGTTTTTTTTTCAATGATTGAAAAAAAAAAGTGCGCTTCAATTTTCCTGCTACTAGAGTTCAGCGGTCCTTGAAGAGAAGAAAGAACGTCCGTTGATAACCTTCTATAACGCAGAATCCACAGAATATAACTAATGGCACAGCGAAAAGAGAAAGTGCGCCTCTAAAAGTATTTTTCATAAGGACTGTGTGAGCATGACTGGGGCTAACAGGCGTATGTGTGTCTTGCTTTATTTTAGTTGTTACAATAAAAAAACTTAATGACAAAAACAACCAAGAACAATGTGTACATTGCGACCAGCGAATTGAGTACACGCTTGGTCTGTACCACCGCCACTCAAGAACACCTAAGACTTGAGATACGACAGCTGATTAAAAGAAAAGAAAACTGCATGCCCAATGACTCTCACTTATCTAGTTGAAGATATGCTGAAGTGCAGGAAGTTTGCCTTCACAGTACATCCATCATGAAACAAGCAAAATGACCGAAAGGTTCTAAGTACCCAACAGATTGTGTTATGCTTCAATTGCCTCTCACAAGCCCGAATAGTTACAGAAATTGAGCTATCCGCTTGTTTAAAATTAAAATTCGAATACTCGTGACCAGTGTGTGACAGTGACAAGTGTTTTTGTGTCAATACACATATTTTTTTCTATTGTCACAAATTGTGCATTTTTAATGATCCTATGTATTGTCCACTCAGACACCTATAAATTTGAATACTTCGGACGAAGAAAGTGCAACGGTTTATATACCAGCTGAACAGAGAAACAGAAACGGTTCAGAAGGATTTAAACTGTGGCTGATAACTTACAGCAATGGCTGGGTTTCAATTTTCCTTTACGATACGGCCCGCCGAGGTGCTTTTTTCTGCACAAGTCATTGTGCACAGCGTCCACGATACTCGCAAAAATAGCTTCTAAACAAGTAAGCTACAAGCAGATGAGTCACAACTTTAGCCGCGGCTTCGGTGAGACGTTTCTAATACAACTGAGCTCAATACTTTGTTTCTACTACCTGAAGGTACAGGGCAGCAAAACGTCTCTTCAATCGACAGATGCTCCTCTACCACCAAGCTACGTGAGCTATTATTTTCAACAAGGACCTGGAAAGACGCCGGAAGCGAATCTAGGCTCTACGTTATACTCCTATACTCCTCCTGCCTAAATCAAAAAGTTGGGGTTGTCACAAACAGCGCTCAAAAAATAGCGTGCCGCCGAATTTCGGCGACCAAGCGCCAGAGAGACGGCCCAAGGTCAACGCTTAAGAAGATAACAGGCATCCAATGACTCCCCGGGCACGCCGTCTCTCACCCTCGGAAGTGTAGTTCCGCCAACCAACCTCCTCACATCGGCCGCGGAGAAAACGACGGAAAGATCTGGAAGGAAAGGGGCGTGGTTATGTAGGCTTGCGTCACGTGTCGGGGATGGTCCTCGAAACGTTCCGCTCTTTCTCCCAGCCTTGGCTGTGAATCGCGCCGACGAAACGATTATAATTTTCTGGAATCTAGTGCGAAAGGTATTTAAGCGAGCAGCGGAGAAGGGCAATCAGAAGAAGGGTGCGTAGGGTCTTTCCGCCCTGTCGGCGAAGGTTTTGTCCTTAGTGTCAAAGCAGGAGACGAAGACAGTTTACGCCAGTGGGCGTAAGCAGTCTTGCGCAAGTGAGCGTAGGGTCATTTGGTGGTGTCAGAGAAGGCTTTTATCGTCTGTGACAAAGCAGGTAATAAAGAGGGTTTTCACCTAATGGGTGAAGGCTGGTGCTTCCAGCAGAAGAATAGTGTGTCTGCCGCCAGGAAGTAAAGACGCATCCTGCAATCTGTCACGTTTCCGTGAAGAACGACACCGTGTTGAACACAAACGGGAAAACGCCTCCGTACTCTTTATTTACTCTGAGTATATACCTGTGCCTGTATGGCACGCATGCGCAGGGCGTTGCCCCTGTGGGGCGCCATGGCACAACGTAAACATGATAACAGCTGAACGATTACGCCACATCTCCCCTTTTAAACAAAAGATTTTTAAAAACACCATAAAACATTTCTTATTGCATTACGACTAACCGAACAGAACGAAAACAGCCAAAGACCAGTTGAAAGTTACCTGCACACACAAGTCCAAAAGTTACCTACAGCACTACATTCAGAAATACCACAACGGTCAGGTTTTCTTACAATTCTACCGAATCGGGTGACATACTCGCCTGGGATTTGTGCCAGTTGAAAATTACTGCGATCATCTGTGTGATCGCAGGGGGGAGCTTTGAAGTAGGACTGGCTGCTAGCAATTGAACTTTCCAGGCAAAGGGGAAAGTCGAACGACCCGTCGTAGGATTGTGGGACTCTGCTTGGCGCTTGCTTGACTAGCAATTTTCTGTTGCGTTCGATCTGGAGGCCGCTTTCCAAACAAACAAGATACGACCGTGGCCGTTTAGCGTGCCGACAGATGACGTCTTCTCGTCTTCACTCCTTGACCCAGACACTGTCCCTGGGTGCCAATGGGACCAGGTGGCGGACAGCGTGGTGGCGATCGTATTTTTGTCTCTGCTTGTACTGGACAGCCGCATCCTTTTCCCGCACCTCTTTCAGCTTGGGTGTCCTTAGAATCAACTTGTCTGGATGGAGAGGCAGGGTGGTACGAAGCCGCCGTCCCATGAGCAGCTCCGCTGGTGTTCTGCCTAGTAGTCCCGGGGTGTCCCTGTAGGCTAACAGAGCCAAATAGGGATCATGAGACTTTAAGAGTAGCCCTTTTACTGTTTCCACCATTGGTTCTACCTACCCATTTGCCTGCGGGTACTTCAGGCTACACGTCACACTCTGGAATTCATAAGCCCTCGCGAACACCTTAAATTCCTCACTAACAAATTGAGCACCGTTGTCCGTTACCAGCACTTCCGGAATACCATGCCTTGCAAACACATCTTTGACCTGACGAACAACGCTGGTGCTGGTAAGAGATGTCAGCAAACACAACTCAGAAAAGCGCGATAGATAGTCCACTAAAAGCAAGTAGTTCCGGCCATGGAGGTGGAAGATGTCTGCTATGACCCTTTGCCATGGGCGATTAGGTGTCTGGGTTGGGATCATAGGTTCACTCGGCTGGTCTCGAAACTGTGAACAAATGCGGCCATCGCCAACCACGGTGTAAGCTGAGAGCTTAAACCAGGCCACCAAACGGCTTCTCTTGCTCTCGCCCTGCACCTCACGATACCCTGATGGCCTTCGTGAAGCAGACTTAACATTCTAATCTGGAGTGAGTGAGGCACAACGGGGGCGCGCACCATGCATGAGCCCTCCTTTGCAGACGCTCAGAGTTGCATGATCCTGCCAATAAGGCCTAAATACGCTTGACATCGAAGCTGGTCTCGGCCATCCTTTACGAAGATAATGCCACAACATACGGTAAGTCTCGTCCTTTGCCTGTTCTTCGGTAACCAGTCGAAACTGGTCCTACTCGCCCAATTCTGACAACACGCCAGAAACAAACGAGTTGAGCTTCGCTGTCGAAAGGACGCACTTACTGTTTTGCTATCGCATTGGCGCTCTAGAAAGTGCGTCAGCTATTTTCAAGTTTTTCCCTGGAACTTCTTCCACCTCGAAACTGAATCGCATCGGACGCATTCGAAATCGCTGAATGCGGGGCGGCAAGAAATCAAGCGGGGTCCTTCATAGCAATGTGACTAGCGGTTTGTGATATGTTTCCAGCGTTATGTAAAGCCCACTCACGTTTTTTCAAGACGTCAGGCCGCCCAGGTTAGACTAGAGTCTCCTTTTCAATTTGCGCATAGCGCATTTCTGATGGTGTCAATGATCTGGAAATAAACAAAACTGGCCGTATTTCTTTGGTTGTACCTGAAGCAGAACTGCCCCTAAACCGTACGGAGACGCATCACCAGAACGAATTGTTGGATTATGCGGATCAAACTTTGCCATACATCTATCGAAACAGATGGCCTGCTTTACGCTGTCAGAGGTAATTTGCTGAGGTGCAGCCCAACTCCACTACTTGTTCCTTTGCAGCAACTGACGTAGCAGCGTGGTCTCATCTGCTAAGTCGGGGATAAACCGCGAGCAATGATTTGTGAGACCAATGAATCGGTGCATGTAGCTTACATTTTCTGGTGGCTTCATATCACTGATCGCCCTAACTTTAGCTGAGTTCAGTCGTATGCAATCTTTGCTCACTCGGCATCCCAAAAAACCAAGCTCTTTTACAGTGAAGTGGCCTTTTTTCGATTCAGGGTCACGACGGCTTCTGCCAATCGGTATAAAATCTGGAACAGTCGCTCATCATGCTCTTTCTGAGAAGAACCAAACACCAGTACATCGTCCATTAGGTTTACGACCCACCGCACTCCATCAAGGATTTCACACATCTGCCTTTGAATATACTAAGGAGCAGATATTATTCCGAACGGCAGACGCTCGAAGCAATAACGTCCAAAAGGAGTAATAAACGTTGTCAGTAGCTGACAGCCCTTGCTTAGCTTTACCTGAGAAAATCCCGAGTTCGCATCAAATTTAGAAAACACCAATGCTTCGCTAAGCAGCGCAAGTGTCTCATCAACAGTGGGGAGCACAAACCGCTCACGTTTCACACTCTTATTCAACTGCGTAAGATCAACACAGATCTGAACTTGCCCGGAAGGCTTCAAGATGGGCACAATGCCAGCACACCATTCAGTCGGCCCTTCAACTTTACGAATGACTCCATTTCTTTCTATTTTCTGTAGCTCTCATTTCACGCCATCCCTCAGCGGGTTGGGTATACGACGAGCGCTGTGAATAGCATAGGGCACTGCGTCTTCTTTGAGACTAATACAGTATTCTCCTTTCATGGTACCTAAACCATAGAAAATAGAAGGGCAGCGCGTTTGCACAGTTTGATGAACTGAGGCCTCGTCTACAAATTTCACAATTCCTAAAGCTTCTATTGCTGGCAAGCCTAAAATGACATTGCTCACCGAGTTGACTACAAAAACGTCCTGCCGAACCTGACATCGTCTCCACAAAATACTGGCCGTGAATTTTCCATTTAGGCCTAACACTTCACTGCCTGGCCGCTTCAAAGTTACCTTTGACTGCTGTAGATCTTTCGGTACAACCGGGAATGATGCTGGAACAACGTTGACATCTGCTCCTGTGTCGACTTTAGCAGATGCGGTCACCCCGTCAATAGCGACCTAAACAAAGCGAGCTCTTGCAAACGTACGAGCTAAAGTCCCAACAAAGTACGTTACACCCCTTCGATCTAATTTCTCACTCAAAGCGTGGCTCCGGCAAATACTGCATAGGCCTACCTCGGATGCACTGGCTTCGGAATTCGTGAAGTCTTGCCTTTGTGGGCACACCGCAGTGAAGTGTCCCCGTCGTTGGCACCCGTAGCAGATTGCCCCTTTCGCCGGACACGATGACTTCCAATAACGGGCTCTGCCACACACCGCACACTTTCGTACGTCTTTGTTGACCCGTTGGTGCTCTGCCCACCCGCAAGCTTCTCGATGAACTGCGTCGACCTCAAGGCCGGTCGCTTGGTAGTACGCACTGCTGTGAAGATCATGTTGTTGTTGTTGTTGTACCGCGTCTTTCGTTCTTGCCCTGGGCAGTGCAGTTTTCAGATTCAGTGTTGCGTCCATATGGAGGGCCTCAGACAGCTTGGAGTCCCGTAGTCCAATGACGAAACGGTCGAGGATCATCCTCTCTTTCATCACGTCATAGTCACACCTATCTGCCAGCGTATGTAACGTCGTCACGAACTGCTCCACCGATTCACCTGCATCTTGGTGGCGACGACGGAAGCACCAACT
This sequence comes from Rhipicephalus microplus, assembly GCF_043290135.1. Lineage (NCBI taxonomy): Eukaryota > Metazoa > Arthropoda > Arachnida > Ixodida > Ixodidae > Rhipicephalus > Rhipicephalus microplus. The sequence goes on along the minus strand of NC_134710.1, from coordinate 421,555,427 downwards.
TTCGTAGACCAAATTTTGTGTGGCAATGAAATATGCGTCGAAGCGTTTCTTCACCACTTCATAGTCCTTTGACTGTTCTTCCGATGATTCTAAGGTCCTGAATATGTGGCGAGCATGTCGTCCCATCGTATACATCAGCGTACATACCTGGGCCTCCCAATATTCGCTCGCTAAGGCCGGATGCAGATCGATATTCTTCTAAGTCTTGCACCCACGCCAGCCACTATGACACCTTGTCAAAGTTGAAGCTGGTTGGCGGTTGTACCAGAAGGGCTGGGAGAAACCCGTATTTTCTGCACTCGCCATAGCTCGAAAAGCAGTGCACTACACTTCTGACACCATGTCGGGTTTTCTTGATGAACGACACCGTGTTGAACCTGAACGGGAAAACACCCCCGTACTCTTTATTTACTCCTAATATATACCTGTGCCTGTGTGGCACGCATGCGCAGGGCGTTGCCCCGGTAGGGGCGCCATCGCACAGCGTAAACATAATATCAGCTGAACGATTACACCACACAATCGCAACGCGTGGGAAGCCGATGTGTCACCGGCGAAGAAGTTTAGTGCTTGGAGAGCGGCAAATTGCAGACGCAGGGTTTTCTGGAAGAGAAACTTCGGTGGCAGCTGATCGACAACAGCGCTGGACTTTGAGTGATTGATTCTTGGAAGAGTATAATTCACTCTTTGTTCCAAGGACATGAATTGAATAAGTTTTTAAACTCTATAGTCTATAGGTGTCTTGGTTGTTTGATGTATGTCTTTGCATTGTAGTGCGTGTTTTGTTTTGTGGCCGCTGTTTCGAGTGTAGCTGATTGTATTGGGTAGTTCTATGTTTGATTGGCGAAATAATGTACTGAACTATTGCCGAGTGTGCATCTTTGTGTATCGTTTGATCTTCCATACTTGAGAATACGATTTTGTTTTGTTTTTAAACTCTGGGCTCTGACTCCTTCTTTGGACCACAGCCGGCATCCGATGGCGTGCCAAATAGGACAACTTCTAAATTGTCCGCGCTTTCGTGGTGCAGTTCGGGAGGCTGATACTTTGGCCCTTAGAATTAGCGTGGCGATCGCCTCCCTGATTAACGGGACCTGTGACAGCAGTGTTCTGTAAACGCTGCTCACCGGCTGCACCGTGCCTAGCTGTAGCAGATGACCCTCATTTGCTTGATGCATAGTAAGTCTGCAGCGCTACAGTGGCGGGAACTGCAGCCGGCTGCCTGCTCCCTGAAGTCGAAGTGGATAGTTATGAAACTGAAAAAAGTATCCATAAACGTTGTATAGAACTACGTCAGGTTGACTGCCCCCCTCCTTCTCCGTGCATTTTGGCAAACACACCCTTATTTTTCTTTTCGTCCGGCAGCTCGGACGCATGCAAACCAACTTTGATGCCGAAGACAAAGATCTTATTACGCTTACTATGTCCCTTCCTTCTGTTTGCATGATCGCCCAGCCCGCTTTCCCTTTTTGTTCGGCAACTCGGACACAGGTGAAGCCCCTCCGGTGCCGACGACAAACGCCAACTTTTGTTAACTGCCTTCGAAGGTTTACCAACTTTTTTTCAAGTGGGCAGTGCTCATTGTCGCACTCTTTGCTTTACGACGCAGCTTCCGTCGACGCTTCGACTTAAGAGGCCTTTCTGAGCCTGCCCCTCACGCTTTCGCTCTCAGCACTCTCGCTGGTTTCATTAGCTGTATTGCCCGCGCCGTCTAACTGATTTGCGCACACATAATCTTCTTCATCACTCTCCATACTGCCGGATAGCTTAACGCGTCTCGTAACACTGCAGCTGGTTTCTTCTGAAATAGCTAGCTCACATCCAGGAAGATGCCCACAACTGAGTCTCCTTACCCATCTCGATTATAACTTAATCTCCTGAATTCGCCCCGATGTCCATGACAATCAGGTCAAAATCCTCTTGGACACCTCATGCAGGACCCATCATTGCGATACTCTCACGTGGACCAGGCTCACCTACCTGGGAGCTGCATGCAACTACTCCACCATGGACTACTTCCGTAACCTGTGCTGGCCTAATGCTGGTGTTCTTGCCTAGCGCGTCGCAGTCTTCTTGGACTCCGTGAGCAAGATCCGACTTACGCAAACTCTCATTTTGTGTCTGTGCCAGGTGGTCTACAACTATCTTAGCTGTTTTACTAGAATTTCCCAGGGACAGCACCTCGCTGCATTTATTCTCGCCTTCGGCGATTTCTCCTCAAGCACCGTTCCTTTGCAGCTGCCCACCTCGGTTCATTCGTGAACCTACTGCTACTCTCGTAGTTGCCAGTTTTTCCTGTGGCTCCGATTCGCACCACACTCGGTTCATTCGTGAACCTACTGCTACCCTCGTAGTTTCTACCGTTTCCTGCAGCTCCAACTTGCACCACACACAACTGTTCCTCGCACGTTTTGTGTGCTACCTGTACTGATTGACCCCTCCCCTGCTTCACATACAACCTGTGTTCTAGTCTTTCACACTCGCGTTTGAACGTTTCCTCCTCCTCCACCATTTCTTGCATCGCGTTCCCGTGTTCTTGATCCCTTATTCTCTGTTTCTCTATACATTCTTTTTCCAATGAATACATATTCCCAAAGTGCTCAAATTCGGCCATGTTACTTTTACTTTTGAGAAATACCTCTCGAAGTTCAGATGCAGCTACTTCATTCTCGAATTATAGGTCCAGATTCCAACACAGGTTGAGCAGGTCATCTCTCGACAATCTCATCAGGTCTATGGCAAATACATTGCTTTGGCTCAGCTGTGAAAAAGCATAAACCGTACAACATTTTAATTCTTAGTCTGGAGTAATTGAAGCCTGGTAAATTTCAGAGCGGAGATCAGAAGCGTAAGCACACAAGTAGCACTATGTGGGCAACCTCCCTCTCTACACTTTTTTTATCTCTTTTGCACTTGTCTCCTCTCTTCAATTCCCCAAAAATTTCCTGCAACGTTCACTTACTACTGCCGCAAATTCACTTACGTGACTACTAAATTACCTAAGCTTTCGTACTCAACCTTCTTGTTTAGATATTCAAGTGCTGCTCTGTGCTCACACAACAACCACAGAGACCTGACAGTTGTTCGTTATAACTTTTTTTAACGGATCTAGATAAAAGACTTGATACATCTCAAACACAAAGCCTGGCACCCACTTGAATACGTGCGGTCGTGGTACTCTGCGTCGATCCCACCGAATTTCAAGGCAAGGGCTTTCAGCTGACCTCGGAGGTCAGGTGACTCTCCCTCACTGAGCCTCATCCCACCACTGCCATCCAGTTGTTGCAACCGGGGTTGTGACACCAGAGATCCGGGATCAAGATGTCGAGGCAGGAGGTTAAACTTAGTAGAGAGGGTTTATTTACAATATTTACATAAATAATTACATTATTTACATGGTTAAGTACATTATTTACATTATTTACATGTGGTACTAATTTTAGGGTCAGTGGCTAATCAGTCAGAGACGCACAGCGTGGTGGTCCGACGTCAGTAATCGGCAGAAGCTCGGCATTGTGTCTTGGCAAGGTGACGTCGCGGCAAAAGGGTGGCCCGCCAAAGGGAACAGCGTGGCACTCGGTTCTATTTTTATGCACAAATAGCGTTTATATTGAGAATTTAGCAAAACTAGCAGTCGGCAGGATTCGAACCTGCGCGGAAATATCCCAATGAATTTCAAGTCCATCACCCTAATCACTCGGCCGCTACAACGTATAGACCTGCTACCACTTGCTCCAACGGAGCAGCTATGGCGGCAATGCTCGGCCGCGGAAACAGGTCTTCGGCATAGGACGATGAATACTAGGTCGTTTTCCCCAGTTTATCTACAGATTGGTGGGTGTTAAATACTGTTATGGGTGAAAGACGTTTATTGTACAGGCAGGATGATGGATGGTTAAGAAGTCAGGCCTGGCAAAGAACACATTCACTTGTTTTTCCTCTATCCCACTTCAACGAAAGTCGCGCATCATTTCCCCTGTTACAGACAATGCCCCCTGGGCGAGTTAGTCAGTTTCGCGCGTAGTATGGCTTCAATCGCGTGACATGTACGACGTCCATTTTCCTGGGGCTATGGCCAGAAGGTGTGAGGCATGATATCACATACGTAACGTCGCTAAGGCGCGACAAAACGACAAAGGGACCTGTATAGCTGGCCAGAAATTTGTGATACAAGCCACTCATACGGTGTGGAGTCCATAGCCACACCATATCACCTTGACTTCACGTCACATGTCGATGTCCTTTATCGTAGGGAGCCTTTGAACGGTCTTGGGCTGCGAAAGTCAGGAGACGCGCGATCTACCGTGCCTCCTCTACACGAGTGAGTGTCTCTGCAAGGGAGTGGATTTGTTGCTCTGAAAACGGGAGAATCATGTCAAGGGTAAGGTGGCTCACGGATGTAGAGAAGGTAAAGTGGGCGAAGGCCGGTGGTCTCTTGTAGCGCAGTGTTGTAGGCGTAGGTAATAAACGATAAAATATCGTCCCAGGTTTTATGCTTGGAATCAACGTACATAGCGAAGATTGTAATGAGTGTCCTATTGACACGCTCAGTCAAACGATTTGTGTGTGGATCGTATGGAGTGGCGGGACGAAACAGGGAAGCAGGCCGGCGAACCAAGTCTTCAAGAACATCATCTACAAACTGCTGGCCACGGTCACTCATGATGGCACGAGGGGGCCCATGGCGGAGGATGATGTAGCGCAGCAGGAATTCACAAACGTGATTGACCGTTGCGGCATTGATCACTGTGATTTCATCATAACGAGAGAGGCGGTCTACACAGTCTATAATCCAGCGGTTCCCAGAGAATGATTGTGCAAAAGGGCCTATCAAGTCAATACAGATGACCTCAAAGGGAAAACATGGAGGCGGTATGGGATGAAAAAATCCTGGTGGCACACTTGTTGGACTCTTCTATCGTTGACAATGCTCACAGCTGGTCACGTATTTAGTTGTAGCCTCACACATGCAGGGCCAGTACAAACGTTTCAGTGTGCGGTGATAGGTCTTGGCAAACACCACTTGCCTAGATGTTGGATCGTTGTGCATAGCTTGCAGCACGTTGGGTTGCAATGTTTTGGGGACAACCAAAAGTAGGCGGGCGCCCTTTGAAGTGAAATTTCGCTTGTAAAGAATGCCATCCTGCATGACAAATGGGCTATGAAGCGACTTAACATTGGCATATGAGAAAAAATGAGCTAGACTACGGTCTTGACGTTGCTCTGTACGGAACACTTCCAAATCTAGAAAACGTGAGTCAAGAGCAGCAAGACAGTCGTCTAAATTGTCGGCGTCGCGTTCAGTCGTGGGAAGGGGAAGTCGTGATAGGCAGTCAGTGTCCGCGTGACGGCGGCCAATCTTGACGCAAATATCAAAGTTATATTCTTGCAAACGGAGCACCAACCGTGCAAGACGACCGGTTGAATCTCGTAGACCAGTGAGCCATGAAAGTGAGTGGTGGGCTGTGACGATGGAGAGTCGGCGGCCATAGATGTACGGGCGAAACTTGTGCTCGGCGAAGACAGCTGACAGACATTATTGCTCTGTAACAGTGTATTTGCGCTCAGCTTTACTCATAATACGGCTTGCGTAGGCAATAGCAAGTTCAGCGGTGCCATGACGCTGAACTATTACTGCACCGATGCCGATTCCGCCGGCGTCACTATGAACCTCAGTTGGGGCTGATGCGTTAAAATGACGAAGAATAGGCCCAGAAGTGAGTAGAAGCTTCAGCTGAGAAAACGATGACTCGCACTCATTCGTCAACTTGAAGGGTACGTCTTTGTTGAGCAGTAGAGGTTCAGTAAGAGGCTCAGCAACATCGGTGAATCAAAGAACAAAGCACCGGAAATACGAACACAGGTCCAGGAAGCTTCGGAGTTCTTGTAGCGAGCGTGGTTGAAGGAAATTGCTGAACACAGTAATTTTGTGGGGATGAGGCCGAACGCCGTGTTTGTCTACGAGATGGCGAAGAACTAGAGTTTCACAAATAACAAAATGGCACTTTTTGGAATTGAAGGTAAGTGCTGCTTTCTCAAGCCACATGAGAATGACTTCAAGTTCAGGATTGTGTTCATCAAACGTGCGGCCGAAAATCACAACGTCATCAAGATAGTAAAGACAAACTTCCCATTTTAGGGCACGGAGAACTGTATCCTTAAAACGCTCGAACGTGGCTGGAGTGTTACAAATACCAAATGACATGACGTTAAATTCAAATAAATCATTAGGAGCTATCAAAACCGTTTTTTTTTCTTTATTGACATAATGAATGAAGATTTGCCAATATCCAGATCTTAGGCCTACCGAATAAAAGTACGAAACAGAGTGCAAACAATAGATAACGTCGTCGATGCGGGGAAGCGGCTAACGTCTTTTTTTGTAACTCAGTTGAGCGGCCGGTAATCTACACAGAATCTCCAAGACCCGTCCTTCTTTTTTACAAGTATAACTGGTGCTACCCAGGGGCTAGACGACTCCTTTATAACTTTCTTAGACAACATTTCTTCCACCTGCTCAGCAATAACTTTAGGCTCCGACTGACATACTCTGCATGGTCTATGACGAATGGGATGGGCGGAACCAGTATCAATAGCATGACGAGTGCGTAAAGGTGGTGCGGAAATTCCGCTGCTATTGAGTGCGAAATAAAAAAAAACAGATGCATGGTTGGAGAGGATCCGAACTAACGCTTGTCTTGTCTCTGGCGATAGCGACTTATTGACCATATCTATGATTAAGTCATCACTAGGACAAGCCACAAAGGACTCATTTTTTTTTTCCTGTCGTTGCTAATGACTGCAATGTTAACGTCGCTCCTGACGTCGAATTCAAAAACAGCCAGCCTCATTCCACCAGGCGGTACTGGACCGGCAAAATTATATCATCAACAACTGCGATAGTCTGTTGGCATCGCATGGGCTCATCACAAAAACCAGACAGTATTACTTCACCATCTGCGCAACGCACTATGGCTCCATGTTCTTTCAGAAAGTCTATCCCCAGGATAACGTCATGAGTAGAATTCAGAACTGCAAAATCTGCCCTAAACAATTTAGCACCGAAAGTAACAGTTGCAGTACAAACTCCGACTGGGCGCAAAGGTTCCCCACTCACTGCACGAAACGTTGTCTGTCTTCCCCAAGAGTACACCACTTCCTTGTCAAGACGAGTCTTATTGCTCCCGTGTCGACTAATCCGGCCGTGGGAAAACCATCTATAACGAACGCTGGCCCTATTTTGTAGCATGGAATCTAGTGGAGACATGTCTGTACGCAGTGCAAAATGTCCGGCTATCTCAATTCCATAGTCCATGGCGTCTAGTTTCCCGGATAAGGAGAAGTGAGGCGCCGACGACCTGGTGATGGTGACAGATGCTGGCGAGAGGAGGCTGGTGGCGTCACACTCCGCACAGAAGCCGGCGAATCGCTGCGGAAGGTCTGTTACAAGCCGGTCCGGTAGTAGCCGTTCGGTGGCCGGCGATAGTCTCTCCGAGTACTTGCTCGCCGTGAGAATGCTGAAGGTCGTTGATACCGTTGCAGAGGTGCCCGAGGCCGCTCTCAACAAAAGCGAACTATGTGTCCACGAACGCCGCAGTAAAAGCACACAGGTGCTTCGCGCCCCACTCGCTAAGGAAGAGGGTCAGCGAGATAATCTTTCCACGCTGCCCTATCGGGGGGGGGGGGGGTACCGTTTCATGGAGTCATTTCGCGGATCAGACATATAGGCATGATGACGCGATTGTACCGACGTCCTTCAGTAGACGAAGCCCGCCGCGTTGATGGATGCAGGCGGGGACCGCACGGTGTAAAAGAACCATAGTCTTGTGCTCTCGATTGCGCAGCAGCGTCGTACTGATCAAGCTCTTCGTGCACCATTTCTCGTATTGTTGACGCCAGATCGCTGGTTGGGGGGACTACGTCGATACTTGCGACTGTTGTGACGTTGGGGAGTCTACCAAACTTTGCCAAAATGCGCAGAGCTTTAAGGGCTTCAAATGCTCGGCAATGTCGGTTGATGTCATTGGCTGTCTGCAAGTCATCATTTCTTATAAGGTAGTGATAGATACCCTCTGCAATGTCATGAAGGGGATGCCCGACCTTTTTCTCGTCAGTCATTAGTGGGTCCACACTCTTGCATGGCTTGGGAACTTGTTCAATATACATCGTACATGTCTCCTCAAGGACTTGAGAACCTTGACTCAGGGTCTGCTAAGCACGCTTCTTTATCATGGTGGGACCATGATAAAGAAGTCGAATTCTCCTCATGGCTCTCGTACCACAAACGCGGTTCTCTAAACAAAACATTGACCCGAATCTCTATGTTACACTTTATATGTCGTAAAAACACATTAGTCTTGCGCCTGGAGAGGTAACAAAACTTTTATTTGTTGTTCTGCGCAAGAAAATTGAGGATTGGTATTCTGAAGGGGTTGCGTTAGAGTGCCTTCAGAAATTAGAGTGCCTTCAGTGAAAAAGCGCATCTAGGCACGTGAACACCAGGGTCAGCTGGCAGTTTTCATCGAAAACGAAGGCATACGCGAAAACAGGGGGGGGGGGAAGAAGATGCGCGCCAGTCGCGGAAATGATAAGGTCTTGAAGGGAAAGTGACGGGCAGGTGCCACCACCGTGACTTCACAGCAAGGCGTTGAAAACACCTTCTTGAGCATCACGTTGCACTGTCAGCGCAGCGCGTTAAACGCTACACTCTTTCCAGTGTTTTGTGTGTGTACTCTTCTAGCATAAAAGCAGACATACAAAACATAGATATGCTGTTACGGAGCTTCAGATACACGCAATATTTGCTTTTTTATTTGTCAATTGCACAACAATGAACGCTAAACCTTGAGCAATATTGGTGAGCGCTGCAGATGGGGTTGGCCGTTCGGTGCCGTTTGAGGTATTGTTAGACAGACAGACAAATGCACAGACAGACAGACAGAAACACAGACAGAGAGACAGGCAGACAGATCACAATTTTTCCGTTATAGGTCCCCAAGAAATACTATTGTATTTAAAAGAGGCATTTGTTGCGCTGGATGGTAGTGTCCCAGTGGTTATACAGACTCACCCGCCAATGGTGCATAAGCCATTCATCGACGTCATCTCCAGGTTTCCCAGAGAACGGGCGGGCTCTCTGTAGTGATGTCCATGAGTGTTAGGCGCAACTGGTTGGATTACACCGTCAGGGTCCATCATGATTGGGAGCAGCGGAAGTCCTGCAAGTCTGCGGCTCCAGCAGAGCTCCAGGGATGTGTCTTCCACCATATTTGACCTGTGCTCCAAGACATTACCTGGCACTCTCCACTAATTATGTTACGGGTGAGAGATGTTTTGTGTACAGGCAGGTTGATGGATGGTTGAAGAAGTCCGGCCAGGCACAGAACACATTCACTTCTTTTTCCTCTCACCCACTTCAACGGAAGTCCTCTATCAAAACATTGCTTTTGCACGCCAACGTAAACGCCCGGCCCTACAAGGTTTAAGATTTTCGTGATGCCCTGGCTCAGCGGTTGATGCTCACCGATGTTATCACTTTGAGACGTATCGCATGAGCCACGTGTGGGCAGTCACTTTCAAGGACGCGGAATCGCTGAAAAGGCTTGTGAACATTGGTGAATTGCAAGTGAAAGGCAAGCGCTGCATTGTCATCAACCAGGCAAACAGAGACATTCGAATGAAGGTGCACTGGCTCTTTCATAGCGTGCCTGACGAGGACGTTCGACTTGCCTTCGCGCTTTTCGGCAAGGTCACCGACGACATCACGGAGCATTGGCGTACCGAGGGTGTCGTGGACCAGGTACCCAACTCAATAGTCGTGACCCTGAAGTTGAACAGTTGAACGCTGGGGTCGAAATTGATCACCTTCTACACTAGCTAGGCATCGCTGGTGAGCTCGCACTTGTTGTGCCGGGGAGAGCTCCGCTCTGCCTTCGCTTTCGTGGCACCGGCCACATCCACCGTGAATGCCGCGTTCCAAGGTCTGGTGCTTGCTGGCGTTTTGGTCACGAAGACAGCCAGTGTCAGCGTACGTACGCCAGCATACGTTCGCTGACACTGGCTGTCTTCCCGGGAGCAGCGAGAACCCGGGAGCAGCGAGGACTCAGCCGACCTTCTGATCGATGAGGCGGACGCGGAGGAGGTGGTGTCTCCGACAAGCGCCGGCGCGGATGCACCGCCAACGTCGTCTCCGGCGCGGATGCGCCGCCAACCTGGGAAACTACCTCTCGTGGCACCCAGAAAGGTACTTGAACAAGCACCTACCCCAGACACAGTGGCTACGTCGGGGACAAAGGCCACGTCATCAAGTCCTATGTCTCAGGCAAGTGTGGATCAACCCGCTTATGTTGCCACGAATACAACCCAAGAAACAGCTAGCGCAGCACCTAGAAAACGGCTGCACGAGCACACATCGATCAGCGAGCCATGCCAAGACGATGGCATTGGGGGCGAGCCACCGTACTAAAGGCGCCCGGGCTGAGGCGTTTTTCTTTCAAACCAAAGCCGATCAATCCGGGTGAACCACGACGGTCGGCGGTTAACCCGTCTCTGTAAAGGTCGCGGTGGTCGGTCACGAAATCGGAAGTGGGTTTATATGGCGTTGTTCTTGTTTCTTTGTATTTTTCTCCCTTTTTCTTTTTTCCCTGTGCACATGAGTATTTTTAGGAAACCAGCAGGCTGTTCTTACCACTTGTGTTGCTTGCAAAAATGCTTCCCTAGTACTTCGCTTCCTGGTCTTTTTAAAGACGATAGTCTTTCTGGGGACCTTTAACGCAAAAGCTTTGGTCTGTCTGTCTGTACATTTGTCTGTTTGTCTACCCTTACAGCGAACCGGGTACTATAAACAGCCTCAACCGATAAACGGAACGGCCGACCCCATCCGCAGCGCCCACCAATGATGCTCAAGGATGAGCGCTCATTCGTGTGCCATTTTCAATGATAAAGTGATTATTGAGCATATCTGAGGCATCAAATCTACAGGTATATATTCTGCATGTTCGTCTTTTACTACCAAAGGCATATAAAAATAATTATTGGGACCGTAGCGCTTATCACGCTGCGCTGATCATGCAACGCTTGCACGGAAAGGCGAGTGCTTCCACCGCTTTGCTAAGAAGACACGATGGTGGCTCCTACCCGTCGCCTTGCGTACTACACCTTATTAGAGAGTTTCAGAATACCGTTTGCAAGCGCTGCGGGCGTTGCGGGCGTAGCGGGCGCCTTATGCGTTTTAGAATAGCGTCAGCCCTGCTGTGATCCGCAACGCAGGATCGCAGTGTCACTGTAGCCCTGAAACCAGCGCTTGCGGACACATGTGGGCCGCCATCACCGCACGCAATTTCGAATTTTTCGCGTGCGGTCCGTGAATGCCAACTTGTGTTACGACGCATGCGCAGTAGCAGCGACCGCAAGGGCTCGTGGTGCGCTATTCCAAACTCCCTATTACCTCTCAGACGGGCACGTACGCCCGTCTCAGGGCCACGCGCTTTGCTTTCCAAAAATGCTAGATGTCGCTCATATCTCACGTGTGACATGGCTTAACGCGCTCGATCGCATCAGCTGCACGCTCGAGGCACTCTAGGGCAGCGCTCCGGAATACCATGGCCGATTTTTTTGCCCACAACAACAAATAAATGTTTTGTTCACTGTCTCCACACGCAAGCTTATCGTCGTTCGACATTTGTAGAGAACATGCAGATACGGGGCCATTTTTCTTGTTTTCGCTTCCAGACTGCGGGACGTAGAGTTGAGTGCTCGCTTGAAAAGTTACCTTCATTTTTCTCTGACATGGCTAATTGATTTGGAACGGGATTTCGAGCTGCAACCCTCAATGTTCGGGGACTGCGCGCTAGAAGGTGAAAGTGTCAATTAAACCATCTAATACTTGACCATGACATGCACTTAGTAGTAGTCCAGGAAAAGGAAATATAGAGCCATGAACAAGAGATCGGATGGCATTATTTTTCGCTCACACTCCGATATATGTGTTGGTTACGTGGTTGGTAGTTCGGGCAGTTGCGTTCTTTTCATTCGCAACAGCTGGGGTATTTGTGTTCAAACTTTTGTATCCAGCCATAGGGGACGCCTTTTGGTCCTTTATTTGTCCCTTTCTGGTTTAAGCTACCGCGCGACCTATGCATATGCACCAAACGTAAAAACTGGCACAAATCTTTTTTTTGGTGACTCAAAACGTACCTAAATTGCAAAAAAAATGTTACTGCTCGTAGGTGATATAAACTGCGTTTGTTCAGCCAAATACCGGTCCAAGAAATCTTGAATTCGCAATAAGAAAGCCGAGTTGCTCTCCGAGATAGTGCACTAAAAAGGCTTAGAAGACTTGGGCAGCGTTTATTCCACTGGCACTCGCCCACTGTACACTCATTTCCAGCGTGACAACCTCGCTAGGCTGGACAAGATTTACCTATCAGTTGAAGTTTTTCTATTGTGCACTGCGTAAAACCTTAAACCTGTCTCGTTCAGCAACCACTGTTTAGTTATGCCCGGGTTCGGGAAAAGACCCGTGAGAGGCCTTTTCAATTGGGACTTCTGGAAATTCAAAATTAAGCTGCTTGACAATGAGCAGTTTCTAATTGTAGTAGCAGCAGAATTGACGAAACTACAGGCTTTTCCGTCAAATGATTTTGGCCGCTGAATGGGAAGAATTTAAACAGTGAGTCAAAATAAAGGCTATGGAAAAAAGTAGCATCCTCAAGTATCAATGGAACAATACTTAGCGAATGCTTCGATACCAAATCAAATTTCGTAACAGCATGGAGAGTAACCAGCCTGATTATTTTAACACGAATTACGAGACGTGAAATGTCAACTGGGGAAAATTGATGCGCAGAAATACAAAGCAGCCATCATACGTGCTAGAACCGAAAAACTATGGGTCGGGGAAATTCTAACGAAACTGCTTTATCGAATTAAAAAAAGATATGCGTGCCAGACAGAATGCAGTGAGATACCTAACAGTGACGAAATCACATCTGCTTGCGAGACTATCAAGCGCATGATAGCTGAGCATTTTAGCAACCTGCTAGGCCACCAGCGGGACCCCGTAAAGGCTTCCAAAAAAAATTCCTTCGGTTGATGCCGAAGCTGGACGATAACGTCAAAGCACGTCTTGAGCGTCCTATCAAATTACGTGAAATTGAAGACGCTATCAATGAGTTGACTCTAGGGAAAGCGCGAGGGCCCGATGGCCTAAATGCGGCGTTTTATAAAACCTTCAAGTGCTTGTAAGCGTAGATGTTGCTCAGGGTTTTCTTCGAAGTCTATGATTCGAAACAGGTACCATTGTCTTTCAAAACGTCGCTCGTGGCGCTCATCCCGAAAAGTGAGGATCCCTTGAAACGTTTGTCCATCGCATCTTACGGTCCAATAAGCTTCACAAGCGTCGATTATAAAATATTCATGAAGGTGTTAGCGAAAAGAATTCAAGCTGAACAACAAAGGTGGTAGGTCCCCACTAGACATGCGGTATCAAAGGTCGCCGTTTCGCGAAAAAAGTGGCTGTTGCACGAAGTGTGCTCCAGTGCTGTGGCGCGCCAGATGAGCATGTGTCGATGATGCAGCTTGATCTGGTCAAAGTATTCGACTGCGGCTCGCACAAGATCCTCTTCAGCATAATAGCACCCACTAACGTTGGCTACGTCATACTTGAGGAAGTTAGAATGGCGTATAGTAACTGTACTATGTGGATTATAGTTAATGCTGAGCTTACTGACAGCCTGCACGTTGGCTCATCAGTGAGGCAAGGGTGCCCGTTGTCACCCTTGTTGTTTGCAATGTACCCCAATCTCTCCTGTCTCTCCATCACTCAGAGCTAACTTATTACCGTCTTCAGGCACAGGCGGCACACATTTAATATTGGTCTACACAGACGACATCACCATCTTCTGCTCCGACAAGGAGAGTATTAAACATGCCACGACCACTGTTGAAAGGTTCTGCGTTTGCGCTCGTGCCCAGCTCAATTGGAATAAGAGTTTTGGATTCTTGCATGGCAACTGCAAGGCAACGCCGGGGAATTTCTCCCGTTTGTGCTAGTCGACGGTCCCAACGCAATACCTCGGACGTCCACTCGGTAGTTACCACGATCCTGACGCGTACTGGTATGACCGAGCGCGAAGTACAACGGAAAAGGCTACAATATGGCAAGGCAATAAACTGTCCATTTCTCCCCCGCCCACTATCTGTAACCTATTTATTATCGTGAAGTTCTGGTCGTTCTGGTTCGATGAATGCGTTATGCACATCACAAATGAATAACCAGAAAATTCATCGAGATTTTTTTGTGTTCATTTGAGCGTCCACGTGGGAGCGTGACAGAAGCATGAATTGGTCCGCTCAGTTAAGCTAGGCGGTACTGGTTTAGTTGTAACAGGGAGTGGGTTTGTGTGGAGTTTAAAGCAGCATATCTTAACAGATGGTGGCACCGGCATTTTCTTTACTCTTTTTAGGACGTCCTGTCAATAGCCTCCGAGGTGTGAAAAACGGTACAAAGGCACTGGAAGCACACTTGCAAAGAGTTCCCTATACATTTTTTTTCTTGCTGACACTGCACAAATACTCTTGAGTAAATCGGGCGCGCAACATCCTCTACGAAGCGATCACCTCTCGCATAAAAACGGAGACAGGCTCGAATACGCACTGCACCACGGTAGGCACCACGAACCACCAGGTGGCCGAACAAGTGGCAATTGCACTGGCTCTGGTAAACGATCAGTGCGAAGAGGTGTACAGGCTCCAAAGCCGCAGCCAGAGCCTTTCAAAAAGGACGCATATCAACACATGCAGCCAGGATCTTGAACAGCTCCACCAGCAATACGATTGTCCCTCACACCATACATTTGTTCCCCGCGCCTGTCGTCTCCGTAAACGGCGTTGGACTTAACCCGAACGAGTTGGCCCACACAGCAGCGCGCGCGCTCACTGACCCCGCTGCTCTCGTCCTGGGCGACGGCTCCAGTGCCGATGACGTGGGACACAAAGACACACCTACTACACACAACGAGATTACGAAGTATTACTACATGGCGAGGCGAGCATTCCCAATGTCACATTCAAAACTCAATAGAGCACAGGCCGTCTCGTTGCGCTTACTTCAAACCCTTTCGTACCTGTCGTTAGCATACTTAAACGCAATTTATCCTCCCAAGTTCCCTCATTCCGCTTGCAGGCAAACCGCTACATTAGCACACATGCTTTGGGAGCGCGGGTCGCTTGGACCGACTTATAGCAAACCCGAGTGGGAGGCGCTTTTGCACAGCCCAGAGCTTCAGGACCAAATGCTGGCCGTTCAGTGTGCCCGCGACAGGGCCGTTAGGCTAGACTTGTCGGTTCCCACGTGAGAGTAGCCGGGTGGCGCGTTTGACAACCGTATGCTGGAGAACGCTCGTGAGACAAGGCAGACGCCTATGTCGTCTCCTACGGCGCTCATTGGCGACCACCGCTGCAAACGTCATTTCCGCGCAATGCTTGACGCCCTCGTCTGTTTCCGCGCAATGCTTGACGCCGTCGCCGCACTCGCGTGGTGAAGAGCGGGTGATCGCGGGGCTGCGTTGTGTCAATATGCCAGTGATCCGACTGCTTTCGGGGTTGTTTCCAAACGACTGAAGCCGTAAGTAAACAGTGTCAGGGATGACTTCGTGGACAGGTGGCATCTGCACTCTCGTGCCATAACGACGAGGAGTAGACGGACAAGATTGACTTGTTGGAGCGAGACGTACGGCCGTGGCCGAGAGTTCCATAGCGTGGGGAGCTCGTTTTTCACCACGCGTGTTTAGCTCATGCCTAAGTTTTAACCACCCATAGTTTTAGCTTGAATCCCCTTTCTGACGACCACGTCTAACGGCCGTACGCTGCCGTTCATATTTTGAGCAGTTTCTAGTGCTTGCTTTTACTTGCGAGTTTTAAACAGATCGGTAGGACTTGTCTAAATACAGCATTTTATAATGTACATACCAACAAGCCCCATTCAGTTGACTAATGTAGGTGAACTTTCTTCATTCTGCTTCTGAAAATATTGTTACACTTGAGCGCATGGTGTTCAAGTCAATATATGTTAAGTTTATTAGAACAGTTGTGGAAGAGGTATACTGAAAAAATATCACATTAGCAGGTCCTAGAGTTCAAAAGAACTGCTGGGAGCCTATTGTGAATATGCATGTTGCCTGCATGAACCCATCCACATGACGACAGCAAGAGGGACTCACAGTGAAGGCTTAATGTGGAAGCATAGAAATAATGAATTAGTTGGGTGCCATGAAAAATAAAAAAAAATTGCTGAGACAGGAGGAACATGATGACATTATTCACAGAATTTTTACTTTCTCTGTTCATATTTTCTTGCTTACTTATAAAGAAACACCTGGTCCTCTCTGAAGCACGCAACCATATAGGAGCACAGTAAAGTTAGAAACTACTAATGCTTACTTTATTTGTGTGCATTGAATTTTCTACTCCCTCCGGCAGTGCCCTCGTGCCTTTGAAATAATACAAATATAACATCTGGCATAAACGAACATACTGTTGCAGAAATGTATTGAAAACTAAAGCCACCCTTAACCGTCATTCAGTTTCCTTTTGCACAATCTGCCTACGATACACTTTTTTTGCCATAGTATTAAGCTGCTCAGTACCATCACAGTGATACAGTTGGGAGCCACGCACATGTTGTCAATTATGGTTTTTGGTTTGCACTACAACTACCCCATATCTGTCTGATATTGCTTCAAATATTACCCACGGTCTCCTGCAAGTATACACGGGCAGTATTTTGGAGAATGACTGCTGCACAAAGTCTGCAAATCTGCGGCAGGCATCACGAACCGACACTGCAATGCCAAGTAGCTAGGCAGTTTATTTTAAAACAGGACATACTCAGTGATTGAACAACTGTTTTACGTTTTTGCAACCCTCTCGCTGCAGGTAAAAAAACTGACTGGGGCGTACTATGAGCACATGATAGTTTAAACTCGCAATTACTAACGATATGCATCGATCGTTTAGGCAATACCATCGGTAGCTTGGAAATTGGTCAATACATGAACGGTGACGTTCGGCCTTACTTGCAACAGCGTAATAAGCTGACCGGATGAAAACTTGACATGCGTTTAAGGGCCGTGACGAAGATGCTGTGGGATCTACGGGAAAAAGCGAGCCCTGATGCTAGCGACGCTGCAGCAAAGAAATACGTCTTGTGGGCAGGCTGTCTGCGCAATTTACCCGAGACTGTATACTTACGGTATCAGTAGTTCGGAAACAACACAAAAGCAATCTGATTCACAAAACGCACCACACACACAGCTGCTCTCCGTACTGGCGCTACCAGTGAGTCCGTGGCGGCCTTGCCTGCTGGCGCGGCGACCGCAAAAAACAGAAAAAAATTGACTTAACGCGGAAATGACGTTTGTGGTTGCCGCTGCCAATGAACGCCATAGCAGACGACATGGGCGTCTCCCCTCTCTCTCGCGCGTTCTCCAGCATACGGTTGTCAAACACGCAGCCGAGTGACGCGTGGCAACCTTAGCGTCTGCAATGGACCATAATAAAGTTGTTCTCACTCACTCACTCACTCACGTGGCTCATGCGATACGCCGCCGGGGCAATAACATTTGGGAGCCGCCATCACCGAGACAGGGCGTCACAAAAATCTTCAACCTTGTAAGTCAAGCGCTTACATAGGCGTGCAAAAACAATGTATTTAACAGCAATTACCTGAAGGTAAACTGGACAGAGCTACTCGGTATTCATTTTCCTTTGCCGAAGGGCTGTTTCCGCGGCCGAGCCTGGCCGCAATCGCCAATCCATAGGAGCACATGATGTCACATCCGTACGCTGTCGCGGCCGGAAGTGGAATCCTCAGCCTTGACTTCGTGCGTGGCACCCTGTTCTGTGTTTATGCCGAGATGGCGTTTATATTGAGATTATAGCAAAAGATCGCAGTCGGCAGGATTCGAACCTGCGCGGTAATATCTCAGTGGATTTCGAGTCCAGCGCCTTAAGCACACGGTCACGACTGCTTTTTTTTTATTCAGAGTTAAGTACATCATGTACACGAAATAATACAAAAACTTTCGCAAGAAGTCACAAAACATTAAAAGCGCCAAACACACTTTAATTGGCATAGTATTATTAAAAACCTTTAGGCGCGGCAAGTTTATTCAATAGAGGTAAGCACTCTGGCTGCTCTTCGCCTGCTATAAATACACACCTTATATAGGCTATGCTTTCAATAAAGCATTCTCTGGCAGAGCTTGCATTAAAATCAAGATGATGATATGCCATGTATGTTTGCCAAATAGCGTGCTACTTAACAGCGTAAACTTAACGAACGGTATGATGGTGTCGCTATAAACAGGGAAAAAACAGATTCCTTAAGGTGTTAAAGGTAGTTCTTTTTTTGAAGTTCACTGAAAAATGTCCCACTGAATTGTAGCGGCCAAACAATCGAAACATAGGTGATCAATCCTCTCCGGCTTGTGACATCAAAGACAAATAACAGATCATGGAACAAATAAACCCCTTTCCTCTAGCCATGGCTTTACCGAAAGAGTGTCGATGTGTAGTTGAAAGAAAAAAGGTTTTGCGGATGGTCATACTACTATTCTTTTAACCCTTTTAGGACGTTTTTCGCAGTTCCTTTTCCGTACATTATACGGTACAATGGCATAGGCAGGAGTACATAAGTAAGGTTCTTATACAGTTGTCTTTTTGTCACCCTGCATAGAGACTGTAATAAAAAACGTACATTTAGTGAACTGAAAGCAGACCAAAATCGCTCAGATAATCATGAATGCCTATGCGCCCAGCACAACAGCAAGGTACAAGCAATTCGCGCAGATAAGAGCATTATCTAACATGAAGCATAGTACATAATTGATTGATTTGTGGGGTTTAACGTCCCAAAACCACCATATGATTATGAGAGACGCCGTAGTGGAGGGCTCCGGAAATTTCGACCACCTGTGGTTCTTTAACGTGCACCCAAATCTGAGCACACGGGCCTACAACATTTCCGCCTTCATCGGAAATGCCGCCGCCGTAGCCAGGAATCGGACCCGCAACCTGCGGGTCAGCAGCCGAGTACCTTAGCCACTAGACTACCGCGGCGGGGCAAGCATAGTACATAAGAAAGGATGCTTCTGTTCAAGCAAAAAAAATAAACCTTGAAACTATTTCCTTGAGTAATCTGTGGGCTAGTCCCGGCCCGCCCGCCTTCACTGAGAGGAATAGGTTTGTTCAGCGCGAGAGTTCCCGCTTCGATGCCAAAACAAAAGTGGTAAAAACTCTGTGTACCTTTTGTATGCTAGAACGGTTCATGCACAGCACTTTAAGTACATACCGAATTTCGGCCGCCAGAAATAGAAAAAATTTTGGCCGCTAGAAAATATCGAGAGGTTTTTTCCTGCCCACTTGTTCACTTTTTCTCTTAAGTTTTCCGTCTCTTCTTTCTAATATTCAGTGAGCTCATTATAACTCTGCAATTTTACGCCAAGGTACTTCGTCGGCACTGAGCTCAACTTCACCTTTTCGAAGACGTCGGGCTTTGCGCCCAGGTTCCATGCCAAAAAACCTTCACTCTTATCCCAATTTAAAGCACTGCCTAACCACTTACAGTACTTATCTGCTACGCCAATTGCTTCACTTAGGCTTTCCCTGTCCTTGCAAAAAACACCCATATCGTCTGCGTATGACAATACTTTGACCTCAGTCGTCATCAAGTGCAAGCCACGTATTGTGTCATTGCTACCTATGTTCAAACAAAAGGGATCCAAATGCAAGGCAAATAATAATGGGGAAATTGGACATCCCTGACGAACACTCCTAGCAATTGGAAAGTTTTCCGTGACTTCGTTATGGATAACAAGGCTAGTGAAGCAGTTCCTATACAACATTTTTACGCCATCTAATATAACACTTCCAACATATACATGTCCCAATATTGAAAATAGTATTGCATGCACAACACGGTCAAAAGGCGTTTTCAGATCTAGTTGCAACATCGCTACTTGGCTGTCCCATCTACCGCAGCACTCGAGAATGTTTCTCGCGGTGTGGATGTTGGTCCCAATTGTTCGACCCTTAATTCCACTTGTTTGGCGTGGTTTTCCTAATACCTTTATCACACTTTGTAATCTCTTGGCAAGCACCTTCATAAAAAGCTTATGGTCTGTGTTAGTGACGCTTATGAGGCGATAAGCGCTCACCGACAAGAGCTCTACCGGGTCATCACTCTTCGGGATAAGAACAATACGTCACCTTCGAAAGGATGGCGGCATTTCCTTTACTTCATAAGCCTCTGCAACGAGGCGATAAAATACCCTCGAAAGCTTACCTTTAAATGTTTTGTAAAAGGCTGCACAGAGTCCATCTCGGCCAGGTGTTTAATCTTCAGACAAATTGTCAATGACCTTTTCTATTTCCCCAACTGAAATTGGCTGCTCTTGGCGCTCGGTAGTCTCCTTATCTAGTACAGGCATTATTGACAAGAACTTACCGTCCAAGTCTTTTTCTGTTTTACCCCTGCTGCCCAGGAATGCTTTGTATTATTCGACAAACGCTTGTTTTATGAATAGCTTGTTGTGGCCACTTCCCCATAATTTATGCCTTTTATTTCATTACGGGACGCCTAAACCTTTCTTTGCACAGTGAGCGTTCCGTCGGTGTTTCGCACATCGAGAAGCGCTTTGCTCGTGAGCGTATAACTGCTCCTCTGTATTCATCTATATCCACTTTTTCGAGCTGTTTTTTACTTCACTTATCTCTTGAGCTAAGGTGCCTGGTCGCGTGCCCTCAAGTGACAACAAGAGTTCAAGTTGGCCCTGTAGCTCCTTTTTATTTGTTCTTTTTCCTGTAACGCACCTTGTATGATCTTTTATTTGCAGCAAGTTTAACTTCTTGCTTGAACTCTTCCCATGCTGCGACCAATCGCCCCGACTCAGTCAAGAGTATGTTGTCGATAAGCGTTTTAAACTTGTCCACATCGTGCCCCTTTCACACGCTCTACATAATAATGAAGCCATCTTTGTCACATTCTTTTCCACGTACTGATTTTGGTTCCTCGTTGAAAGTCTGTCCCCCATAGTTACGAGCGCGGCTTGGGCGGCGGACGCGCACCGCCGCGACGTTCGGCATGAACACGGAGCTGCGTCGCGTGTGTTCTGGTGTTTTGGCTGCTGGCCCACGTCCAATCGTTTTTTGTTGTCCCGTGTTCTCTTTCGAAATCTCCCCGTGTGGTCGCTTTGCACATGCGCCCCCCCCCCTTAGTGGCGTTCACGACTTCAGGCTGTTCAGTTAACGTCGCGGTACTTTGGTGGTTCTTCGGTCACTTTTGTCTGAAGGTATGATGCCAAGGTCCTTGCTCTGTTGACTGACACGACCCGTTTGCTCAACCTGAGCTGCATCGCAACCATTGTCCATGGGGCCTTAGAGAGGGGCGTGTACACCTGACCATAAGTGTTGATTCCGGCGACGTATTCTGCATCAACTTCGTCTGTTGCATATTCCGCGACACGATCACCAGCCAATGCCCCAGCTCCACTGGCGTAGGTCTGAACACAATCGCTGCCTTTGTGCCCATAGCGCTTGCACCGCCTGCAGCGAGGTACGTGACAGTCGCGCCGTATATGGCCCGTTCGTCGGCACGGTAAGCAAAGTGTCGCCCATCCTGGCACAACCAAAAGCGCGTTGATGCCACCCAATCGGCTCTAGCGTGGCATGTCTTCGATGGTCACGCAATTTTTCAGCTGCAAGTGGACGATCCGGGTCGAGGTTCCTTTGTCGGCGTTTCCATGGACGTGCCATAGTTTTTTAGTTACTTGGGTCACTTTTCAACAGTTTACTAGCGCGGTGCGCACATCTTAGTCTGGTACATCATGTAGTAGCCAATAAAGCTTCAGCCACACATCCTGTTTGTTCGGGTCAATGGCGGGGCAGCGCTTTTCCTTCACCTTTACGTCACGAAGCGCTAACAAGTTCTTCCTGGTTTGTACTGTACTGAAAGTCACAGCCTAAACGAGATTCTTTGGAAGGCGCCTAAGACAATTACCTCACGCAGCATACCCATGTTGATTAAGTCAATGCGTACATCTTCAGCAAGATTGGGCCTTGCCTTGATATCTCCGTGTAAAACAATTGTATTCTGAACACACGCACCTGAGGGCGATTGCGGCAGCACGAATTCATAATCTTGTTTTTCATCAGAAACAATGCCGTTTCCATGGCACATCTTGGCCACTGTAACCACCCCAATTAAACTCATGATGCACACGTCCGTACACTGCGGTGACTGGAAGTAGAAGTCCATCGGTCACGATTGCGTACGCGTCACCCAGTTATATTTTTACGCACAAATAGCGTTCATAGTGAGATTAAAGCAAAGAATCGCATTCGGCAGGATTCAATCCTGCGCGGGAATTCGCCAAAGTATGGCATATGCCAAAACTGAGTCCATCGCCTTAACAATTCGGTCATTGCTGCGTGCGGGGCACCCTGTTCTATTTTTATGCACAGATAGCGTTCTTGTTAGGAGTATAGCAAAAGCTGCAGTAGGCGGTATTCGAACCAACGCGGGAACACCATAATGGATTTCAAGTGCAGCACACTGTAGATGTCTGTGCCGAATATTTATGTTTATTGTTTTCGCAGTCATTTGCCACAGGCCAACTGCCCGACGATTAGAAAAAGGGAAGGTCATTCCAGTCTTCAAAGCCGGTAACAAAAACTCGCCTCTAAATTATTGTCCCATCTCATTAACTTCAGTGCCTTGCAAAATTATGGAACACGTCATATTCACTCACATTATCAGTTTTCTTGACAAGGTTAATTTTTTTCATCCTGCACAACATGGCTTCCGAAAAAGGTTTTCATGCGAAACTCAACTAGCACTATTTGTGCATGACCTTCATTCCAATCTCGATAATAACCTTCAAACCGACGCCATCCCTACTGAAACGTTTTGTATACGAGTCCAATAATTCCATATGTTTCCTTAAAGAATGCATCTGTTTCCCATATATTTTCAATATATTTCCGTAAGATTCTTACGGGAACATACGGAATTATTGGACATCGCATACGGAATGTTTCAGTAGGGATATTTCTAGATTTCACCAAAGCATTTGATAAGGTACCTCATAAACGCCTGTTACTGAAACTTTCCCACTTAAACTTACACCCCGCAGTCTTAATCTGGATCCAAGAATTCTTACATAACCGTTCCTAATCTGGCCTTGTAATTGATCAGCTCTGCAACTTTATTCCAGTTACATCAGGTGTCCCTCAGGGTTCCATCCTTGGCCCCTTACTATTTCTAATATATATTAACGACCTGCCAACGAACTTAACTTGTAACATACGCATGTTTGCTGATGACTGCGTTTTGTACCGCACAGTAACGAATGTATCTGATCAAATTAGCCTCCAAAGTGACATTAACCAAGTGCAGCGTTGGTGTGAACGGTGACAAATGGAACTTAATCCTAACAAATGTAAACATGTGTCGTTTCAGCGTCGCCATAACCCGCTCACCACTTCCTACGTAATCTCTAAAACTCCTGTTCAACTTGTGCAATCCTACAAATACCTTGGCGTAACTTTGTGCAGTGACCTAACTTAGGTGGAGCACATCCGGACTATAATCGCAGCTGCTAATAGTACTCTCGGCTTCCTAAAACGTCATCTGTGCAACGCACCCCGCCATGTAAGATTATTAGCATATCAGTCTCTCGAAAAAAGCAAGCTTGAATATGAATCGTCAATTTGGAGCCCACAACACACGTATCTCATTACTGCACTCGAATCACTTCAAAACCATGCTACTGGATTCATTCATTCCTCATATGCCTATCACATTAGCGTGTCATCTTTAAAAGAAGAAATTGGCCTGTCCCCTTTATCTTCCCGCCACCGTATTGCCACCCTTTGCTTGTTTCCTAAACTTTTTCACAGTCCATTTGCAATCGAACCTTACATTGCCCCTTCCCCCCCCCCCCTTTTGCAGGTCATATCGCACTGGCCATGTCTTTCAAGTTGCCCGTCAACGTTCCCGCACCGTTACTTTTGCTGCCTCATTTTTTCATCGTGAGGCAAAAGACTGGAATGACCTCCCCCACCATATTGCAGCAATCACCTGTCCATCAACATTTATGCATAGCGTCATAACCCATTTTTCAAGCTAAATCATGGCTTTTTTGTATGTTTTTTGTAACCCCCCTTTTTATGCATTGTCCCCCTGGGGACCTTTAAGGTAATAAATTGAAATGAAATGAAATGGAGTCAATGGCCTTGACCACTCGGTCACGACTGCGTGCGTTGTTGCGACCGGGATTTGTGGCACCGGAGATCAGGGATGAAGATGTCGAAGTATGAGAAAGTTGAACTTCGTAGAGAGGGTTCATTTATATTCTTAACATGGCACAGGCTCTCTGGCCTAAAGGTCTAACTTGAAAGCTCTACATTGAAAAAGGCTGTCTGTTGAATAAGGTCCGTGAACCACACTTGGCAGCCCGCGAAGGCTGATTAAATACAGTCTAATCTCCCGTGATCCCTAGATCAGGGAATAAGTCCATAGGGCACTCTCCAATAACATGTCCCGCAGCACACACGAGCATCATTATGCCGGCGCAACCACCAACAAACACACATACACTGACGAAACATGTCTATGGTCCCGGCGATGAAGCCTCCTCCAGTGAATCTTGCTGTCAGCGAGTGGTGTGAAACGTGTTTGTCATCCTGGCACTCGCGCCGACCACTGAAGCTTTGTCGAATGGTGATCGTGTTCTAGGCACCTCTGAGTGGCCATATTTGGACATCTGATACGGATTTGAGCGTCGGTGGCTCATCAGTGAGAGACGCACAGCGTGGAGGTCCGACGTCCGTCATCTGCAGACACTCGACATTGTGGCTTTTACCGGGGCACAAAGGCGCCATGTGTGGCATCTCTGTGCGTACCCGAAGGACAGAGGTGCTTCGTAGAGTAATTTCAGCCATGCAGCGCCCAGTGCATGGAAATAACAGGGCGTCTTGACGCGGCTCCTTTTCTCCACAAAAGAAAGCGGCTGCTTTTCTTCCGTATTGGCGGCCGCGGCAAAAGGGTAGCCCGCCAAACGCAACAGCTCGTCTTCCGGCGGGAAAATCAACCTGAGGGGTACCAGCCGTACTGGTTGCCTGAAGCGTCGTTTTTCGGTGGCGTCATCCAGGCCACTGCCCAAAACGGCATACGGCAATCTTCAATCATCCATGGGCCTTTCCTCCCTGGGATTACACAGACATACACACAACCAAAGACACAGAACAGCACCCTGCCCGCACTTGAGACACATCCAGTCCAAAAATATTCTAAAACAAACCTTTCTCAAGCCTATTATCAAACACAATGCAGCAATGAAAGCGTTTTTTAGCTTTTCCTCAAGCTCCCAATTATAATGCGAAAATATTCTTCCCCTAAAATGCTTTTAAGAAGATAAACTCCCAATCGAAGCGATCTTCGTGGCATACTGGTGTGCCAGCGTTAGTAATCCGCTGTAACCTACCAGGCCTCATACTCTTAAAATAAAGCCTTGTCCTTCGCGTTATCCTTTAGTTATCAAAATTTTGTGCCGCCTAAGCTAGTCGTCAGTTTCCTTTGAGCTGACAAAAAGATAACTGGCATGCTGCACAAGCATCAGGAACATTCACATTACACGTCCACAAACGCACGCTATAGCGCTATTGCGTGGAATAACTACTTAATAACTTTTTCACTCTTTCTAGAACATACACGTAACATCATAAACTAACATTCTTTCTCCAGTCCACACCGAACACATGCGGAGAACAAAATAACAACAAAAAACTTCCACATGAATCTGAAAAACTTACGAGAAATATTCTTGCGTCTCCGCGCTCATTCAAACTCCGTTTAACGTCCTTCTCAGTCGACAAACGCTCCTAAGTGTGTCGTTATGCAATCGCAGAGCGCTTACCTTTAATAGCAATACATACACTGCTTAAAAAACCTACAACTTGTTACAAAACCAAAAATAACGAGACAGTCAAAACAAATACTCAGAACATAAAAAATTCAACAGGTGTCACGTACCTGTGAATCGGTGTTATGTAAAACATGCGGAGGAAGGGTGACCATGTTGCTATTTTTTATTCAGTGACACGTGATGAATTGACGCTAAATGTAGGCACAATTGTTGTACGCACAGTCATAAGTTGAAGAGATGCACATGTTTATATAATAAGTTGTTTGCACTTGCGCCTTGATGTCAACTGGACCAAGCGTATCAGCATCACCGGAAGCTGATATGAAGCACTCATTCTCGCGAAGATTCCAGCTGTGGAAACTGCTACATAAATTACCTTCAGGGCGTGGCAACCCGTCCCGATTGACTTTGAACAAACGTGATGGCTCTATCAAAGGAGTATATATGTAATATTTATTTTTTTAAATTGGGTAGGCAGCACTGTAACCACAATTGGCATTTCACAGAGATTAGCAGCTATTTGAAAAGTATATAGTTCTGAGACCTGTCATAGCTCTGTGGTAAAACGTTTCATTGCCGCGCAGAACGCTTGTGTTAGATTCTAGCTGGGACCCTGACATTTATTCTTTGCGTTCGTGGGGTCAACGCTACCGATGTCGGGTTTCGTTAACGCTCGCGCGTCCAAATTTCCATTGTGTGTTCTCGTTGTTCCTGGGTAGATACTTAGGGTCAATCACCAGTGGCACATACCCGCATGCCAGATGCACATACCCGCCCATGAGTATGTGCCACTGTCTGACGGAAAGTGTTTGACGACGTACGCGTCAAGATTGTGACACTATTTATGTCTGGACCAGCGCGTA
Source organism: Rhipicephalus microplus (assembly GCF_043290135.1). Taxonomy (NCBI): domain Eukaryota; kingdom Metazoa; phylum Arthropoda; class Arachnida; order Ixodida; family Ixodidae; genus Rhipicephalus; species Rhipicephalus microplus. The sequence continues at coordinate 421,528,579 of NC_134710.1, read as the reverse complement.
ATATTTGTTGAACCATCTTATCCTACCATGCTAATTTTGACTCATGCCAAGTTAAGGGGGTGACCATGAGAGCACCAAAACGTAAGAGGCTAGATAGATAGATAAACAGATACGCTCAAAGTCACCGAAGTTTGATAAGAAATGCTTCGCATATAAAAACAAACAAATAATCTAACGGGCCTTTCCAAACGCTCACCGCTGTAACTCAGTTTTGAGAGGAAGGAGTGGCCGTCGTGCTCTGTGAGCGTTTCTTGGCGAAGGGGGGAGAGAACTATTGCAAAACCCATTCGCTTCGCCTCCGAGCCCCGCTAAGCTCCTCGGTGGTGACTTGCATCGTTCCCCTTGCTCAGCTACTTCTGACGAGGCAGCCACCTTTCACTCCCATGTCCCATCAAACCCGCCGTGGATAGAACCAACGTTTATAGATACTTTTTCAGTTTTCTAAATCCTCTTTTCGAGGCACGCGCGATTTGCTTCAAGGAAGTGTAAGGGCGCTGCCGTCTAACTTTGCGCCAAGTAACCAGATGCTTCCCGCTAGCTTCACTGCAGCTGCAATTTCGTGCGTTCCGTTCCGGTGTTCGGTCGCACTTTTTTCTGTGTGTATGTCTCGTCGCATGACATGCTTTTACGGTCTTCTGAAGACAATTCGACGCTTACATGCAGTCAAAAAAGTACTAAGACATTCACGATGTAGAAAACTCTCTGATTGTTTACATCGTGGGTATGATCTTAGCATTGACCACGTGTGGATGCATCGAGTACGTACGTACGTCTCCCGAGGTTAATTATACTGTTGCTGCTATCTCGTGCACCATCGCTCAGACCCTCCGGACATCATAATTATGTGTTATGAGACCGGGCGCACATCGCGTAGAGAAAAAGCCCATAAAAAAGCCCCATCTCACCGCCGTCCGACCAATGCTTTTACTCCAGAAGTGGGAAAGGTCCATGGGAAAGACACGCAAGGTAGACGTTGTTTACTTTAAAAAAGAGACATACTGAAGCCATATAGGCATACCATAAATGGAAAGTCTAAGTCGACCAAGGTGCATGGATGTCGAGCAGTGATGGAGTTCATTATTTATTTCCGAATTTTCAAGCGTAACTGCAATGAAGCCGCAAAATAAAGGGTACCTGTACAACAACCAACTCCTGCTGCCTTGTGATCTGCCACAATAATGCCGACAAGAGGTCCCCGCTCCCTCGGAGTACTCAAGTTTTTTTTTTTTGAACGATTGAAGAAAAAAAGTGCGCTTCAATTTTCCTGCTACTAGAGATCAGCGGTCCTTGAGGAGAACAAAGAACCTCCACTGATAACTTTCTATAACGCAGAATCCACAGAATACGTCTAATGGCACAGCGAAAAGAGAAAGTGCGCCTCTAAAAATGTATTTATCTCAAGGACTGTGGGGGCATGATTGGGGCTAACAGGCGTATGTGTGTCTTGTGTCATTTTAGCGGTTACAATAAAAATAAAAATGACAAAAACAACCAAGAACATTGTGTACATTGCAACCAGCGAATTGAGTAAACGCTTGATCTGTACCACCACCACTCGAGAACAGCTAAGACTTGAGATACGACCGCTGATTAAAAGAAAAGAAAACTGCATGCCCAGTGACTCTCACTTATCTAGTTGAAGATATGCTGAAGTGTGAAAGTGTGCCTTCATAGTATATCCATCATAAAGCCAGCAAAATGAACGAATGAGTATAAGTACACAACAGATTGTCTTACGCTTTATTTGCCTCTCACAAGCCCGAATTGTTACAGAAATTAAGCTATCCGCTTGTTTAAAATTGAAATTCGAATGCTCGTTACCAGTGTGTGAGAGTGACAAGTGTTTTTGTGTTAATACACAGATTTTTTCCTATCTTCACACAATCTGCATTTTCAATAATCCTAAAAATTCTCAACTCAGACACCTACAAATTTGAATACTTGGTTTTCTGGAATGGTTTCCTGGAAGAGAAACTTCGGTGGCAGCTGATCGACAGCAGCGCTGGACTATGAGTGAGTGATTCTTGGAAGAGTAAAATTCACACTTTGTTCCAAGGACATGAATTGAATAGGTTTTTAAACTCTATTGTCTATAGGTGTCTTGGTTGTTTGATGTATGTGTTCGCAATGAAGTGCGTATTTTGGTTTGTGTGCGCAGTTTCGGGTGTAGCTGATTGTATTGGGTAGTCCTATCTTTGATTGGCGAAATAATGCACTGAACTATTGCCGAGTGTGCATCTTTGCGTATCGTTAGATCTTCCGTACTTGAGAATACGACTTTGTTTTCTTTATAAACTCTGGCCTCTGACTCCTTCTTTCTTCTTTGGACCACAGCCGGCGTCCGCTGGCGTGCCAAATAGGACCACTTCTAAATTGTCCGCGCTTTCGTGGTGCAGTTCGGGGGGCCGATACTTTGGCTTTTAGAATTAGCGTGGCGATCGCCTCCCTGATTAACGGGACCTGTGACAGCAGTGTTCTGTAAACGCTGCTCACCGGCTGCACCGTGCCTAGCTGTAGCAGATGACCTTCATTTGCTTGGTGCATAGTAGGTCTGCAGCGCCACAGTGGCGGGAACTGCAGCCGGCTGCCTGCTCCCCGAAGTCAAAGTAAATATTTATGAAACTGAAATAGTATCCATAAACGTTGTATAGATCTACAGCAGGTTGACTGCCATTTCCTTCGGCGTGCATTTTGGCCCACACACCCTTCTTTTTCTTTTCGTCCGGCAGCTCGGATGCATGCAAACCAACTTCGGTGCCGAAGACAAAGATCTTATTATGCTTACTATGTCCCTTCCTTCTGTTTGCATGATCGCCCAGCCCGCTTTTCTTTTTCGTCCGGCGACTCGGACACAGGTGAAGCCCCTCCGGTGCCGACGACAAACGCCAAATTTTGTTAACTGCCTTCGAACGTTTATCAACTTTTTTTTCAAGCGGGCTGTGCTCGTTGTCGCACTCTTTGCTTTACGACGCCGCTTCCGTCGACGCTTCTACTTAAGAGGCCTTTCTGAGCCTGCCCCTCACGCCTCTCGCTCTCCAGCACTCTCGGTGGTTTCATTAGCTGTTTTTCTCGCGCCGTCTAACTGATTTGCGCACACAAAATCTTCTTCATCACTCTCCATACTGCCGGACAGCTTAACGCGTCTCGTAACACTGCAGATGGTTTCTTCTGAAATAGCTAGCTCACATCCAGGGAGATGGCCACAACTGAGTGTCCTCACCCATCTCGATTATAACTTAATCTCCTGAATTCGCCCCGATGTCCCTGACAAGCAGGCCAAATTCTCTTGGACACCTCATGCAGGACCCATCATTGCGATACTCTCACGTGGACTAGGCTGATCTACCTGGGAGCTGCATGCAACTACTCCACCATGGACTACTTCCGTAACCTGTGCTGGCCTAATGCTGGTGTTCTTGCGTAGTGGGTCGAAATCTTCTTGGACTCCGCAGGCAAGATCCGACATAGGCATACTCTCTCTTTGTGTCTGCGCCAGGTGGTCTACAACTATCTTAGCTGTTTTACTAGAATTTCCCTGGGACAGCACCTCGCTGCATTTATTCTCGCCTTCGGCGATTTCTCCTCCAAGCACCGCTCCTTTGCAGCGGCCTACCTCGGTCCATTCATGAACCTACTGCTACTCTCGTAGTTGCTAGTTTTCCCTGTGGCTTCGATTCGCACCGCACTCGGTTCATTCGTGAACCTACTGCTACCCTCGTAGTTGCTACCGTTTCCTGCAGCTCCGATTTGCACCACACACAACTGTTCCTCGCACAGCTTGTGTGCTACCTGTACTGATTGACCCCTCCCCTGCTTCACATACAACCTGTGTTCTAGTCTTTCACACTCGCGTTTAAATGTTTCCTTCTCCTCCACCATTTCTTGCATTGCGTTCCCGTGTTCTTGATCCCTTATTCTCTGTTTCTCTATACATTCTTGTTCAGACATTCTTGTTCAGATGCAGGTACACATTTTCAAATTATAGGTCAAGATCCCAACACAGGTTGAACAGGTCATCTCTCGACAATCTCATCAGGTTCATGGCAAATACAGTGCATTGGCTCAGCTGTGGAAAAGCATAAACCGTACAACATTTTAATTCTTAGTCTGGAATAAGTGAAGCCTGGTAAAAACCAGAGTGGAGACCACAAGCGTAAGCACACAAGTAGCACTATGTGGGCAACCTGCCTCTCTACACTTTTTCAATTCCTTTTTACTCGTCTGCTCTCTTCAATTCCTCGAAAATTTCCTGCAACGTTCACTTACAACTGCCGGAAATTCACTTAAGTGACTACTAAATTACCTAAGCGTTCGTACTCAACCTACTTGTTCAGATAATCATCAAGTGCTGCTCTGTGCTCGCACGAAAACCACAGAGACCTGGCAGTTGTTTGTTATATCTTTCTCTTAACGGATCTAGGTAAAAGACTTGATACATCTCAAGCACAAAGCCAGGCACCCACTCAGATACGTGCGGTCGCGGTACGTTGCTCGATCCTACCAAATTTCAAAGCAAGGGCTTTCTGCTGACCTCGGGGGTCAGGTCGCTCTACCTCGCTAAGCCTCATCCCACCACTGCCATCCACTTGTTGCAACCGGGGTTTGTGGCACCAGAGATCCGGGATCAAGATGTCGAGACAGGAGGTTGAACTTAGTAGAGAGGGTTAATTTACATTATTTACATGGCACGGGCTCTCTGGCCTGAAGCACTCACTCTAAAGCTCTACATTTAAAAAGGCTGTCTATTGAACAAGCTTAATGAACCACACTAAGGAGCCGACAAGGGATGATTAAATACAGTCTCATTCCCCCAGATACCTATATCGGAGATAGTTTCATACGACACTGTTCAATGCCGTGGCCCGCAGCACACGCTACTGTCATTATGCCGGCAACACCCCCCACAATTAGACATACACAAACCAAATACGTGTACGCTCCCGGCGATGCTGCCTCCTTCGGCGAATCTTGGTTCTAGCGAGCGGGGTGCAACGTGTTTGTCATCTCGCCGCTCAAGCTGACCACTCAAGCTTAGTCGAACGGCGATCGCAGTCTAGGCACCTTTTAGCGGCCATACCTGGACATCTAGTACTGATTTCAGGGTCGCTGGCTAATCAATAAGAGACGCACATCGTGGTTGTCCGACGTCAGTAATCGGCAGAAGCTCGGCATTGTGTCTCGGCATGGTGACGTCGCGGCAAAAGGGTGGCCCGCCAAGGGGAACAGCGTGGCACTCGGTTCTATTTTATGCACAGATAGCGTTTATATTGAGAATATAGCAAAAAGTAGCAGTCGGCGGGATTCAAACCTGCGCGAAAATATTCAGTGGATTTTGAGTCCATCACCCTAATCACTCGGTCGCTAAAACGTATAGACCTGCTACCACTTGCTCCGACGGAGCAGCTATGGCGGCAACGCTCGGCCACGGAAACATGTCTTCGGCAAAGGACAATGAATACTACGTCGTTCTCCCCAGTTTATCCACAGATTGGTTGGTGTTAAATGCTGTTATGGGTGAGAGACGTTTATTGTACAGGCAGGATGATGGATGGTTGACGAAGTCAGGCCTGGCACAGAACACATTCACTTGTTTTTCCTGTAACCCACTTCAACGAGAGTGCCGTATCATTTCCCCTGTTGCAGACAATGCCCACTGGGCAAGCTAGTCAGTGTCGCGCGTGGTATGGCTTCAATTGGTTGACATGTACGACGTCAGTTTTTCTGGGGCGATGGCCAGAAGGTGTGAGGCATGATATCACATACGTAACGTCGCTAAGGCGCGACAAAACGACAAAGGGACCTGTATAGCGGGCCAGAAATTTGTGATACAAGCCACTCATACGGTGTGGAGTCCATAGCCACACCATATCACCTTCACTTTACGTCACATGTCGATGTCCTTTATCGTAGTGAGCCTTTGAACGGTCTTGGGCTGCGAAAGTCCGGAGACGCGCGATCTACCGTGCCTCCTCTGCACGACAGAGTGTGTCTGCAAGGGAGTAGTTTTGTTGCTCTGAAAACGGGCACATTGTGTCAAGGGTAACGCGGCTCAAGGATGTAGAGAAGGTAAAGTGGGCTAAAGCCGGTGGTCTCTTGTAGCGCAGTGTTGTAGGCGTAGGTAATAAACGATTAAACATCGTCCCATTTTTTATGCTTGGAATCAACGTACATAGCGAAGATTGTAATGAGTGTCCTATTGACACTTTCAGTCAAACGATTTGTCTGTGGATGGTATGAAGTGGCGGGACGAAACAGGGAAGCAGGCCGGCGAACGAAGTCTTAAGGACATCATCTACAAACTGCCGGCCACGGTCACTCTTGATGGCACGAGGATCCCATGCCGGTTGATGACGTAGCGTAGCAGGAAGTTACGAACGTGATCGGCCGTTGCGGCAGTGATCGCTGTGGTTTCAGCATAACGAGAGACGCGGTCTACACAAACTATAATCCAGCGGTTCCCAGAGAAAGATTGTGGAAAAGGGCCCATCAAGTCAATACGAACGACCTCAAAGGCAAAACATGGAGGCGGTATGGGATGAAGAAATCCTGGCGGCGCACTTGTTGGACTCTTCTATCGTTGACAATGCTCACAGCTGGTCACGTATTTAGTTGTAGCCTCACACATGCAGGGCCAGTACAAACGTTTCAGTGTGTGGTGATAGGTCTTGGCAAACACCACTTGCCTAGATGTTGGATCGTTGTGCATAGCTTGCAGCACGTTGGGTTGCAATGATTTGGGGACAACCAAAAGTAGGCGGGCGCCCTTTGAAGTGAAATTTCGCTTGTAAAGAATGCCATCCTGCATGACAAATGGGCTATGAAGCGACTTAACATTGGCATATGAGAAAAAATGCGCTAGACTACGGTCTTGACGTTGCTCTGTACGGAACACTTCCAAATCTAGAAAACGTGAGTCAAGAGCAGCAAGACAGTCATCTAAATTGTCGGCGTCGCGTTCAGTCGTGGGAAGGGGAAGTCGTGATAGGCAGTCAGTGTCCGCGTGACGGCGGCCACTCTTGACGCAAATATCAAAGTGATATTCTTGCAAATGGAGCACCCATCGGTCAAAATGACCGGTTGCATCTTGTACACCAGTGAGCCAACAAAGTGAGTGGTGGGCTGTGACGATGGAGAATCGGCGGCCATTGATGTACGGGCGAAACTTGGGCACGGCGAAGACAGCTGCCAGACATTCTTGCTCTGTAACACTGTATTTGCGCTCAGATTTACTCAAAATACGGCTTGCGTAGGCAATAAATAACAAGTTCTGCGGCGCCTTGACGCTGAACTATTACTGCGCCGATGCCGATTCCGCTGGCGTCACTATGAACCTCAGTTGGGGCTGATGCGTCAAAAGGACGAAGAATAGGCCGAGAAATGAGTAGAAGCTTCAGCTGAGAAAACAATGACTCGCACTCAATAGTCAACTTGAAGGGTACGTCTTGTTTGAGCAGATGAGTAAGAGGCTCAGCAACATCGGCGAAGCAAAGAACAAAGCGCCGCAAATACGAACACAGGTCCTGGAAGCTTCGGAGTTCTTGTAGCGAGCGTGGTTTAGAGAAAGTGCTGAACACAGTAATTTTGTTGGGATCAGGCCGAACGCCGTGTTTGTCTACGAGATGGCCAAGAACTTGAGTTTCACAAATATTAAAATGGCACTTTTTTGAATTGAAGGTAAGTGCTGCTTTCTCAAGGCACGTGAGAACGAATTCAAGTTCAGGACTGTGTTCTTCAAACGCGCGGTCAAAAATTACAACGTCATCAAGATAGCAAACACATTTTTCCCATTTTAGGGCACGGAGAACTGTGTTCATTAAACGCTCAAACGTGGCTGGAGTGTTACAGATACCAAATGGCATGACGTTGAATTCAAATAAACCATTAGAAGCTATCAAAACCGTTTTTTTCTTTATCGGCATAATGCATGAAGATTTGCCAATATCCAGATTTTAGGTCTACCGAAGAAAAGTACGAAGCAGAGTGCAAACAATCGATAACGTCGTCAATGCGGGGAAGCGGCTAAACGTCTTTTTTTGTAACTGAGTTGAGCAGCCGGTAATCTACAGAGAATCTCCAAGACCGGTACTTCTTTTTTACAAGTATAACTGGTGCTACCCAGGGGCTAGACGACTCTTTTATAATTTTCTTAGACAACATTTCTTCCACCTGCTCAGCAATAACTTTAGGCTCCGGCGGACATACTCTGCATGGTCTATGACGAATGGGATGGGCGGAACCAGTATCAATCGCATGACGAGTGCGTAAAGGTGGTGCGTAAATTCCGCTGTTATTGAGTGCGAAATCAAAACCAGCTGCATGGTTGGAGAGGATCCGAACTAACACTTGTCTCGTCTCTGGCGATAACGACTTATTCATCATATCCATGATTATGTCATCACTAGAACAAGCCACATAAAACGCATTTTCCTTTTTCCTGTCGTTGCTAATGACTGCAATGATAACGTCGCCCCTGACGCCGAATTAAAAAACAGCCAGCCTCATTCCACCAGGTGGTACGATCGGCTCGAAATAAGAGTTGAACTCCCATAACAAGGCTTTGCCACTACTTGCGGAATTCACGCAATGCGGTACAACCACATCCTTCTTCAGACAGCTCAGCTGCATTTGGCGAACTATAACGTCAACGTTATCTGGTGTGATACCACAAACATAAACAGGCACTTGAACTATCGACTGGGCCGGGAAAACTATATTGTCGCGGTACAGCTCGAACCAAAGGCAGATAAACGTTGACACAGCGACTCTCAGCAGCCGAACAGCAAGATCGCCTTCTTTATCTTCGATGAGCCAGAGCTCCACTACCTGGTGTCCGCCAAATCTCTTTATTGTCGTTTTGGTCCACCAGTACACACGCGTCATTTGCCCCCCTCTTAATGAGCATCGCCCCGATGCTAAACCAGTAGTGCAGTTTTTTTTGTCTGTTCTTTAAGAAGTGTCTTGCGCAGTCACTACCTTTCATAAGGCTTCATGCGCACAACGTGAACTAGTTCAGGACGGTGCTGGCGAAGCCTCGTACTATATGAACTGTCGGGGACGACCTCGTAAGTAACATCACTCAGTCGTCGCAGTATTAGGTATGGCCGAAAGTATCTCCTTAGGGGCTTTTCAGAGAGTCCTCGTTTCCGTATGGGCATCCAAACCCATACTCTGTCGCCGGTCTGGTAAACGACTGTTCTGTGGCGATAATTTTAGCGGCTCGCGTCGTACTCTTGTTGTTGCTGGATTCGCAGACGAGCTAGCTGCCTTGCTTCTTCCGTTCGTTCTGTAAACATCTCGGCGTCCGGTTCGATGTCGTTGCATTTGTGCGCTAGCATCGCATCTAACATGGTTCGTACTTCCCTTCCGTGAATAAGGCTGAACGGGGTCATCCGGTTTGTTTCTTGCTTGGCAGTGTTGTATGCAAACGTGATATATGGCAAGATTTCGTCCAAATTTTTGTGTTCGACGTCTACGTGCATTCAAAGCATGTCTTCAATTGTTTTGTTCAGATGCTCTGTAAACCCGTTCGTTTGCGGGTGGTAGGCGGTGGTCTTACGATGGGTTGTTTCACTCAGCATGAGGACTTGTTCCAAAAGAGCTGCCGTAAATGCGGTTCCTCTGTCTGTGATTACGACGCTTGGTAAACCATGCCACAGGACAACGTTCTCGATAAAAAATTGTGCCACCTCCGCTGCTGCACATCTCTGGATAGCCTTTGTTTCAGCATAACGGGTAAGGTAATCAGTCGCAACAATAACCCAGCGGTTCCCAGCAGTAGAACTAGGATGGTCCCAAAATATCCATGCCAATCTGGTCGAATGGTGTTCTTGGGACATGCACGGGCTGCAGGAGGCCAACTGGTTTAGTCGGCGGTGAATTCCGTCGCTGGCAGTCGAGGCAAGTACGAACATGGTGTTTTATGGCTATGGTCAGTCTTGGCCAGAAGTAGCGCTGCCGTACTCTGGCCAACGTTCTTGTGTAACCTAAGTGGCCTGAAGCCACCTCGTTGTGGCATGCTTCGAGTACTTCGGAGCGAAGGGCTGCTGGGATGACGGGCAAATACGCTGATCCTGTCGAAGAGAAGTTCCTTAGTATAGTACTCCGCCCTGTAAGCAAAATGACGACAGCGCTCTTACGAAAACAGTTGGTGCCTTCTGAAATCTTGCCTCCAGGTAATTAATTAGGGCAAGTAACTCAGGGTCGCCACGTTGTTGCCGTGCAATAGAGGTTGAGTCAAGCACACCGAGAAACGCTGTTTCCTCCTCATTGGATAGAGTTGCCGATCCAATGGGTGAGCGGGATGGACAGTAGGCGTCTATGTGGTGGTTCCCTCACTTGTGTACGACAGTCATGTTGTACTCCTGCAGCCTGAGACTCCAACGCGCTAATCTCCCGGTAGGATCTCTAAAATTTGTGACCCAACACAATGAATGGTGGTCGCTGATGACTTTGAAAGGGCGGCCGCATAAATACGGGCGAAATTTCGTGACCGCTCATACCACAGTGAGGCATTCCTTCTCAGTCGTGGAGTAATTTGTCTCGGCCCGTGTTAGTGTTCGGCTTGCATAGACGATTACTCTTTCTGTGCCCTCTTGCAGCTGCACAAGCACAGCTCCCGAACCAATATTGCTGGCATCAGTGTGTAGCATCGTTGGGGCTTTCTCATCAAAGTTGGCAAGCACTGGAGGCGTCTGTAGTCGCTGGCGGAGGTTCTTAAAAGCAGCTTTCTCTTCGTCGCCCCATTGGAAAGCAACGTCTTCTCTCGTGAGGCGGGTTAACTATGATGCGATGCGTGCGAAGTCTGCGATGAATCGCCTATAATACGCACATAGTCCAAGGAATTGTCGGAAAGCCTTCTCGTAAGTCGGTGCATAGAACTGTGCAACAGCTGCGATCTTTTCAGGATCAGGATGAACGCCTGCGTGACTGACAACGTGGCCAAGAAATTGCAGCTCTTCGTAGCAAAAGTGTCACTTTTAGGCTTCAACGTCAAGCCCGCAGACCGTAAGGCTTGTAAAACTGCCTCAAGTCTTTTAAGGTGCTGGTCAATTGTTGCGGCGAAAACTACGACAACATCAAGGTCGACCAAGCAGGTTTTCCACTTTAACCCAGAAAGTACGGTATCCATGAGTCTTTGAAAGGTAGCAGGCGCTGAGCATAAACCAAAGGGCAAGACTTTAAATTCTTATAAGCCATCTGGCGTCACAAAAGCTGTCTTCTAGCGGTCTCTTGGGTCTACCTCTATTTGCCGATACCCACTCCTTAAGTGCATCGATGAAAAGTAACGAGCAAGTCTGTCGAGAGAGTCATCTATACGAGGAAGTAGATACACATCTCTCTTGGTCACCTGCTTGAGTTTTCGGTAATCTACACAGAAGCGCAGGCTGCCGTCTTTTTTTAACGAGGACTACAGGTGAAGCCCAGGGGCTTTTTGAGGGCTGAATGATGTCATCTTCTAGCATTTTGTCGTCTTGCTCTTGTATCACTTCGCGTTCCTTTGCAGCCACGCGATAGGGGTTTTGGTGAATTGGACTCGCCATGTCTTCGGTAATTATGCGATGCTTGGTTAGAGGCGTGTGGCCAACTGCTCTTGCGGCAGTGACCAAGGGGCCGTTGGCACTGGGATATATGGTGGCGATGTACCAGATGGAGAACGTCGCAGAGCATCGGCATAGCTCATAAGACGGTTCTCGTCAGCAGGACCAGCGGTAGAAAATGCGTGGCGGAATTCGTTTGGTACCAGTTCAGCGACGGACGCAACGGGGGTTTGAGCAACTGTATTACGGAACTTTCGCAGTTCTTCGCGAATATCTCCCTAATGAGGTCTCGCAGGAGCTTTGAGCCTCAGGTATGGCGGCAGCATTGATTGGGGTGCTGCTAGACATTCGATGATACTGTCTGCATCGTTGATGGAGGGCCCTCTCGATAGCCGTAGCCTCCTTGATAAAGTCAACTACGGTACTTGGAGGGTGACGCAGTAGCCCGGCGAAAAGTAGCTCCTTAACGCCGCGCATGAGGTAGCTCTACTTCCTATCTTCACTCATGTTCGGGTCAGCTCGACGAAAAAGACGAGTGATATCTTCGACAAACATAGTAACGCTTTCATTGGGTTTTTGAACCCGTAGCTCCAACAGCTGCTGCGCACGGTCGCGTCGATCGACATTGGTGAACGTATCGACAAGCTGTTGTCGGAAGTCGCCCCAAGTTAACGGACTGGCTTCTCTGTTCTCGTACCAAATTTTCGCACTGCCGTCAAGGTAGAAATAGGCGCGTGAGAGCTTTTCTTGATCAGGCCGAAGATTAATCTTGGCGACACGCTCATAGTGCTCAAGCCAGTCGTCCACGTCTACATGGGCGTTGCCACTAAAGTGATCGGGAACCAGCGGTTGAAAGATGGTTACCTGTGAAAGCTGTGTTGGCGGGGGGCCTTGGGGCGCTGGTTGCGGACTGGCGTTGGCCATTTGGAGAGGTAATCTCACTTGCTCGATTCCGTGGACGGAGTGAACTCTGGAGCAAGGCCTATCAGCCGCCGACTGAATTGGTGCACGGGAGTTGCAATGGGTGACAATGCCTCCGAGCTAGATGAACGGCTCCCAGTGGGAGTATGGAGCATTAGGTAGAGTTGCGCCCCAGCACCTCCACCAGTGTCGTGGTACAGCGCGAACCAAAGGCAGATAAACTTTGACACAGCGACTCTCAGCAGCCGAACAGCAAGATCGCCTTCTTTATCTTCGATCAGCCAGAGCTCCAATACCCGGTGTCCGCCAAATCCCTTTATCGTCGTTTTGGTCCACCAGTCCACACGCGTCATTATTGATACAAAACAGCCACTACACACGGCTGCATGAAAGAGGAGGACGAAGTCAGTTTTTCATTGGATGCTGGTCTGGCGCCATCTTACTCGTCGAGTTCTGTGCGCTGTGAATAGATCATTAAACAAGTTACTGGTAACATTATTGGTGGAGCTAGACGACCCCTGTACCTTGATGGAGACGCGCAGCGGTCGCACCATCGGCGAGCTTTCGACTGCTTCGACTGCTGGTACTTCCTCTACGCCAGCCTCGTCAGTCCAAGCCACCACCTACGTCACACTCCCGCACCTCCGCGATCCCGGCACTTTCTCCGGTGATGGCACGATCGATCTCGACACTTGGCTGAAGCGGTACGAGCGCGTCAGTGCAACTCGCCACTGGGATCCCACGCTCATGCTCGCCAACGTGCTTTTCAACCTGAACAGCACTCCCCGAACATGGTTTGAAAGCCACGAAGCCGACAGAACGAGCTGGGATCTCTTCAAAGGAAAGATACGTGACCTGTTTGGCGATTCATCTGGTCGTCAGCTCGCTGCTAAGAAGACTCTCGCCATACGGGCCCAGTCTTCTACCAAATCGTACGTCTCCTACATTCTTGACGTTTTAGCCCTTTGTTCCAAGGCCGACACGTCCTTGTCGGAAGACGAAAAGGTTAACCGCGTCTTGAAAGGCATTGCCGACGATGATTTCAACCTGCTGGTTTTTAACAACATCTCGAGCATCGACAACATCCTTAAAGAATGCCGACGTCTCGAGCAAGCTAAAGCCCGCCGTGTAGCCCAAAACATCGTGCGCCTTCCGAACACAGCGGCCACCTCCTCGTGTGGCGACGCCTTCCACCAGGCCCCTCCATGTGACAACCTCACACGCATCATTCGTCGAGAGGTCGAGGTAGCACAACCGGTAGCCACGCCACTACCGACGCCTGCGCCTTCCCCGAACACGATTTCTTTGATACAAGCCATCGTTCGTCAAGAGCTATCGAAGATGGGCCTACATCCTGTACCTGCTGTATACTCTGCTGCGCCTTCTTTTCGTCCCCCTTCTGCTCCTCGCATGCAACGCAATTCGTCCTAATGGCGTACCCTTGATGACAGGGCCATATGTTTCAACTGAACTCACAGTACTCCAAAGAAATCAGCGTCACCGCCCTAAAACAATCAATTGAACTGCCATCACTCACGTCGCGCCGCCTAACTCGCGCCTATGCCTCCTCCACAGCTTCATTTTCCGACCCCAATCAAGACACGAACTTTTACAGCCCCCAAACAGAACTTCTTCCCGCATTAACCATTCAAACCCCATTGCACGAATCAACGGCCGTACATCCGCAATGAACGACTCCTTTTTCCCCCAAGCAATAACACTTTGGAATCGCCTTCCCGACACCATTGTTGCCACACCTGACCACACATCATTCCACGCAAAATTGGAATCCCACTTTGATTCCACCCATTAACCCGTGGCTGTAAATATATTCTACCAACGTACTGTATGTATAATTTGCTTGTGCCTAGTTGTTTGTACTCTAATTCCCAGCCAAAGCGTTTCTTTTGTGTGTTACTTGATTCATTTTTGTTGTCATTTTTGACCAAACTACCATATTAGAACTGTACTGTTTATAATAATTTGTTCACCTTGAATTATACACACTCACAGCGTATTTTTTGCCTCCCCTTGTGTAATGCCCTCGGGAGTTTAAGGATGCAATAAATGAAATGAAATGAAATGAAATGAACTGTCGACGCATTGGTCATATCGCACGTCACTGCCACAGCCGCTGGGCTCCACCGTCCCATTATGCACCTCAGTATCACACCACTTCTGCTCGCGAATCGTCTCCATCACTTTTTCCGTCAACGCCGACCACATTTTCCGCTCCTACAGCACCTCTGAGTAGACCTCACTACGACCGGTCACCCTCCCCTGCTCGTCGTCAGTCCCGGTCGCCCCCACAACGCCCTGCTGCCTCCCCGACCTATTCGCAGCATCTCCGACCGGAAAACTAGGCCGTGCAGCTTCTGGAGGTGGAGCTGCGTTGACGACCTTCTTAAGAAATCCTTGATTAATGTTAACAACGAACCGGCACCTTTTGGACGTTACTGTCGACAATGTTCGTGTCAGTGCGTTGATAGATACTGGCGCGCATGTGTCCATTATGAGTGCTAACCTTCGCCGCCGACTTAGAAAAGTTGTCACGCCCGCCCTCAACCGAGCTGTACGAGTCGCCGATGGAGGAACTGCCGCAATTCTTGGCATGTGCTCTGCGCGAGTGTCTATTGGGGAGAGAGGCACGGTCGTTCTTTTCGCTGTTATCGAACATTGCCCTCATGAACTCATTCTCGGTATGGATTTTCTAGCCACGCCCTCTGCCCTCACAGACTGTTCAGCTGGCTCTCTCCATCTCGATTTACCCCTCTTTTCCGACCCGCCTAGCCCACCGCAAACCAGCCTCTGCTGCATTGATTTCACGCGCCTCCCTCCTAACTCCGTCACACATGTCGACTTATCCTCCAAGCCGCCAGTACCTGATGGGGATTACATGGTGGCCCCGATTCCTGCAGTGATGCTTACGCATGGGGTTGCTGTGCCGCATATGATTCTGACGATTAAGAGAAACCGCACCTTCCTTTCACTGGTCAACTTTTCACTCACCACCCAAGTTCTGCCACAGGGTATCTCCCTGGCCAAAATTACTGCTCTCCAAGATGACCAAGTCGAACCCTTCATAGTTGACGATTGCTGCAGCTCAATCAGTGGTTCCACTCCATCACGTTCTTGGGGTGCCGACATTGAGCGAATGGTGTCATGGGACCTCACGTCTGAGCAAGCTGCAGCGCTTTGCCACGTTCTTGAGGGCTTTCGTAGCGTTTTCGACTTTGCCAGCAACTCTTTAGGCCAAACGACCATTGTCACCCATCGCATAAATACTGGCCATGCAACCCCCATTCACCGACGCCCCTACCGTGTGTCTGCGTCGGATCGTGCAATATTAAAACATGAAGTTGGCAAAATGCTTGCAAAAATATTATCGAGCCTTCATGGAGCCCGTGGGCTTCTCCAGTTGTCCTTGTTAAAAAGAAAGATGGAACATGGCGCTTTTGTGTCGATTACCGTCACCTTAACAAAAAACCAAAAAAAGACGTTTATCCTTTACCTCGCATCGACGACGCCCTCGACTGCCTGTACGGTGCCACTTATTTTTCAACTATTGACCTTCGGTCAGGGTACTGGCAGATTGCCGTCGACAAGATGGACCGCGAGAAGACCGCATTCATCACTCCTGATGGTCTTTATCAGTTTAAGGTGATGCCCTTTGGACTCTGCAATGCACCAGCCACATTTGAAAGAATGATAGACTCAATGCTCCAAGGGTTGAAATGGTCCACCTGCTTGTGTTACCTTGACGATGTTATTGTCTTTTCGCCCACATTTGACTCGCATCTTGATCGTTTGTCAGCTATTTTGGACGTCTTTCGTCGAGCCGGACTCCAGCTTAATGCCTCCAAGTGCCACTTCGCTCGTCGTCAAATTTCCGTGCTCGGTCACCTTGTCGATGCCCAAGGCGTGCGTCCAGACCCAGAGAAAATTCATGCAGTCACGAACTTTCCCGTTCCGAGGACTACAAAGGATGTCCGCAGTTTTGTGGGGTTGTGCTCATATTTCAGACGCTTTGTTAAGGACTTTGCGACCATTGCACGCCCTCTCACAGACCTCTTGAAGAAAGACGCCTCGTTTACCTGGGGCCATGACCAAGCGTCATCGTTTTCGCAGCTTACGACACTGCTTACAACGCCACCAATCTTGGCTCACTTTGATCCATTAGCCCCAACCGAGGTTCACACGGACGCCAGTGGACACGGCATAGAAGCTGTGCTATTGCAGCAACAACGCGGACACGACCGTGTTATAGCCTACACAAGTCGACTGCTATCTCCAGCCGAGCGCAACTATTCCATCACGGAGCGCGAGTGCCTCGCCCTTGTATGGGCAGTCGCCAAGTTTCACCCATACCAGTACGGAGCTCATTCCGTGTTGTCACGGATCATCACGCGCTTTGCGGGCTAGCCTCCCTGAAGGACCCCACGGGACGTCTCGCTCGTTGGGCTCTACGCCTTCAAGAGTACACGTTCTCTGTAATGTACAAAACAGGGTGATTACATCAGGATGCGGATTGTTTATCCCGCTACCCTATTGACGAAGCAACCGATACCGACGCTATCACAGATGTTTTTTCCGTGTCGCAGCTGTTGAACATTGCGAAGAGCAACGTCGGGATGCTTCTTTACGAGCCATCATTAACAAACTGGAGTCAACGCCACACGACCCATCCCTACGAATGTTTTTGGTGAAAGACAGGATCCTATATTGCCAAAACCTTGATTCCTTCGGATCAGACTTACTTCCTGTCATCCCAGCGCACCTGCGTTCCTCTGTCCTGCATCAACTTCATGACGCTCCCATGACGGGCCATTTGGGCGTTTCTCACACGTACGATTAAGTACGACGTCGGTTTTTTTGGCCTGGACTTGCCCGCTCTGTTCGACGCTATGTCGCTGCTTGTGAGCCCTGTCAGCGTCGCAAAACGCCGTCTGCCCTCCCAGCCGGCTACCTTCAGCCGATCGACGTTCCCAACGAGCCTTTCTTTCGAGTTGGTCTCGACCTGTTGGGCCCTTCTCCACTCTCCACAGCCGGAAATAAAGGGATTTCTGTTGCCACGGACTACGCGACGCGGTACGCAATCACACGAGCACTCCCGACCACCTGCGCTACCGACGTTGTGGACTTTCTGCTGTACGACATATATTAGTGCACGGTGCTCCCCCTCAACTTCTCACCGACTGTGGCCGCACGTTCTTATCAGCTGTCTTTCATGAAATCCTGAGGTCTTGCCATACCAAGCACAAATTTACTACTTCGTACCATCCCCAGTCAAATAGACTCACGAAGCGCCTTAACAGGACCTTAACCGAAATGCTTGCCAAATACGTTGCGCCAGACCACCATGATTGGGAAATTCATTTGCTGTATGTGACGTTCGCCTACAATTCATCTCGTCACAGCACTGCCGGATATTCGACCTACTATCTACTATGACCGGAACCCAACTTTACCTTTAGACACGTTACTACCTGCGGCCACTGAATATGTTGGGGAAGCCATTGCCCGCGCCGACCACGCGCGCCAAGTCGCCCGTAACCGTCTACAGGCTTCACAGGCGCGCCAACAACATCTCTACAACTCTCACCATAGGGACGTGCACTTTTCTCCGGGTTCTCTCGTGCTCCTCTGGTCACCTACTTGGCGTGTTGGTTTGTCTGAAAAACTGTTGTCGCCCTACACTGGACCATTCTGTATCGTTCGCAAAGTGACAGACGTCACGTACGAGATTGTTCCAACTGATCCAACAAAGTCATCGTCAGCTCCAAGCGACATTGTTCACGTGGCTCGGCTAAAGCCCTATTACCCCTTCGACATCATCTGCGTAAATTTAGCACCGGGACGGTGCTTCTACCGCCGGGGGTTATGGTACAAAACAGCCGCTAAACACGGCTGCATGAAAGAGGAGGACGAAGTCAGTTTTTCGTTAGATACTGGTCTGGCGCCATCTTACTCGTCGAGTTCTGTGCACTGTAAATAGATCATTAAACAAGTTACTCGTAACAATATCATCAACGACTGCGATAGTCTGTTGGCATCGCATGGGCTCTTCACAAAAACCAGACAGTAATACTTCACCATCTGCGCAACGCACAGTGGCTCCACGTTCTTTCAGTAAGTCTATTCCCAGGATAACGTCATGAGTAGAATTCAGAACTGCAAAATATGCCTTAAACAATTTAGCACCGAAAGTAACAGGTGCAGTACAAACTCCCGCTGGGCGCAAAGATTCCCCATTCACTGCGCGAAACGTTGTCTGGCTTCCCCAATAGTACATCACTTCCTTGTCAAGAGGAGTCTTGTTGCTCCCGTGTCGACTAATACGGACCTGGGGACGATGGCCCCATTTTGTAGCATGAAAACTAGTGGAGGCATGTCTGTACACAGTGCAAAATGTCCGGCTATCTCACTTCCATAGTCCATGGCGTCTAGTTTCCTGGCGGAGGAGAAGTGATGCGCCGACGACCTGCTGATGGTGACAGATGCTGGCGAGAGGAGGCTGGTGGCGTCACACTCCGCACAGAAGCCGGCCAATCGCTCCGGAAGGTCTGATGGAAGCCGGCCCGGTAGTAGCCGTTCGGTGGCCAGTGATAGTCTCTCTGAGTACTTGCGCGCCGTAAGAATGCCGAAGGTCGTTAATACTGCGGCAGAGGTCACCAAAGCCGCTCTCAACAAAAGCGGGCTATGTGTCCAGGAACGCCGCAGTAAATCACACAGGTGCTTCGCGCCCCAATCGCTAATGAAGATGGTCAGCGGGATAATCTTGCCACACTGCCTTATTAGGGGGAGGGGTACCTTTTCATGGAGTCGTTTCGCGGATCACACATATAGGCATCATGACGCGACTATACCGGCATCCTTCAGTCGACGAAGCCGGCAGCTTTGATGGACCCAGGCGGGAACCGCATGGCGTATAAGAACCATAGGCCCGTATTCACAAACGCTCCTCCACTCGACCCTTCACTCGAAACGCTCCTTAAGTGGCGTTTTCCCATTCACGAACCGCCCTTCACTTGAAACGCTTCCTTCACTTGAGAAAATCTTGGGCGTTTACTCGAGATTTCCAAGGAAGCGATTGAGCTACCTTGAATCGTCCCTCGAGCCAAGTATCATGGCGGACTACGCGTCGTTCGTCGATTATGTTCTCCGCGTCGACGAGCTGTTTGGCGACGTGGAGGACTGTGTAAGCATACCACGCCAACAATTGAGAGACCGGTTGAACCCCATGAAGCACTTCACAGACAGTGAATTTCTCGCCCGCTATCGCTTCACCAAGAGCAGCGTGAAGGAGCTACTTGAGTGCTTGCCATTTGAGGAGAGCTGCAGCAATCGTGGCCACCCTCTTCCACCTGTGATGCAGCTTCTGATTACGCTGCGCTTTTATGGAACGGGTACTTTTCAAGTAGTGATGGGCGACTTGGTGAATGTGTCTCAGCCGACGGTGAGCCGCGTCATTGAACGTGTGTCACGGCTGATCGCGAAGCGCTTGTTCCCGGCTGTCGTAAATTTCCCTAACTCCGATGACAGGTTCTGTGAGACGATGGTGGAATTCTACCGGATCGCCAAGTTTCCCGGTGTGACAGGGTGCATAGATTGCACCCACGTCCGTATCAAATCACTTGGTGGGCCGAATGGTGAAGTTTACCGCAATCGGAAGGGGTAATTCTCCATAAATGTTCAAGTAACTTGCTCATTCTTCGCTGCTAACATTGAAAGCTTTGCAGTACTTCTGAAATGTAGTAATTCAACATTTACATTGCACAAGGCATTCCATGGGCTGCATATATTAGCAAAAAAAAACTTCATGGTAGATAATTCGATTATAAAGCCCCGTGCATGCTATGGTAACAACGTGGCGTTTTTTTATTATTTAGTTTAGCTTGTTTGCAACCCAGTAAAGCTGTATTCACAAGAAAGACCAGAGCGCGATTTAAACCCACGGATTGCTTGCTACAACACCAAACATCACATGTTCTCTCGTGGTCCTCCTTCAGTCCGCGCTAAGCAATTAGCGAGATGAGCGAGCAGGCCCAGGTCCCAATTGCAATGCTAGGGGTGGAGTGGAAGGGGGGGACTGAAGTTTTTGGTTACAGTGGTAATTCACCCCTCTCGTGCGAGTGCTGGCTGCGGAGCAATCCGAATAGCGTCACATATATTCCATGAGTGTTTCGTCTGCGATGACGCCTGTCCCGTGAATGCAGCTGATATTGGCCCATAAATGGAATAGCTTTAAGTTTTTATGACTGTAGCTTTGCACTCTGAAGCAAAAGTGAATACTACTGCACTGAAACAAGATCATGCAGGCATTAAGTACGTTCGTAGTAGACGGCTGCTTCAGCACAAAAACACAGTATAACATGTATTGCATTTTCAATGGGTGATTGCAGGGCCAAAGCTACAATTATACGACGTCGTTTCGAGCTGGCCGGGATCAGTGCTTGACAGTCGTATTTTCGACAACAGTCGTGCACGCGTTCTGTACGAGCAAAAACGAGTACCGGGTCTCCTACTTGGCGATGCTGGATACCGCTGCACGTCTTTCCTCATGACACCGATGTCTGACCCGCCACCGGACAGCCCTGAGAGCCGGTTAGTACGCCTGTATAACCCTTTAACTGTCATCTCCAGAACGAAACGTGTACGTGTGTGCTACCTATCGCGCTTGAAGTCTTTTATTACAATAAGCGTGGTACATGTATCGTTTTTTGGGCCCTGAATATATCCCACGTTACAATAGAATCGGCATATTAGCAGCAACAGTTTTGCCTAGCGACCTGGCTATAATACTCAAGTGTATCGTTTAATAAGTGTAAGTTCATACAGCAATACGACATTGATTTCTTTGCATAGGTATCAAGCAGCTCACATGCGCACTAGAAACACGATCGAGCGGGCCTTTGGCATGTGGAAACGTCGCTTCCCGTGCTCAGACATGGGGCTACAAAACTTGGTGGAGCGCTCCGTCGTCAATACAACGGCCTGTGCTGCCCTACACAACCTTGCAGTCCTAAGGCAAGACGCGGAACCACCACCTGTGATTATCCCACAACACTTAAGGCGGCAGCAGCCTGATGTGGCGAACCAAGCCGACAGCCTACTCGGATCTCGATGCCGAATGCGGCTGATTATTCGTGCATTTACCTCACCTAATGAATAAATTGTGTAACATGTTCTTTTGAGTAGACAAACAACCTCAGATTGGGAAATCTATGCATGTTCACATACGAGAGCATGCTGAAAAGTTCCTGAATTCGTCACGTTTTAGGTTTTCTTTTCAACCTTGCTGACTCGCAACAATAAAATTTTTTATCACACATGGAGCTGTTGCAGATGTCTTTTAAATAAAAGCATCAGGTTTGTGAGATTGCACACATGCTTTATTTTTGTTCCGGCTGGGTTTCTATGCGCTGCTGCTGCTGTTTTTTCTGTAATTCAAAAAGGAGCTTCTGGCGCTCGATGTTGAAGCGCCATTTTTGCTGCTCCAGCTGCAGCTCCAACAGCTGCACTTGAACTTTATGCAGCTCCTGCTCCCGCTGCACTTGCATCCTGTGCATTTTTCGTTGGTGCAAGAGCTGCTGCTTACGCAAGCGCAGCTCCAGGGAATGCAGCTGTGCCTTGCGCTGCTCATCAGTTTTCAGTGCCTCCATTCGGGCCGTAGCTTCTGGGGCGAGCACGCGCTCTATGGCTGCTAGGCGGCTTCTCGTTGATTTCGGCCGTTGGCGTTCTCCTGCACCAACTAAATTTTCCCCATTTTCTTCTGGAGCTGCTGCTGCTGTTCGTGACTCCTCGTTTCCAGGAGCAACTACTGCCAAGGTGTGAGAGGGACAGCTTGCGCAAGCACCTTCTGTGGGTGGCTGTGTAGTCTGAGGTCCTATGGAACCAGCGCCCTCGTTCGATCGCAGTTGTGGCTGAATTGTCTCGTCTGCACATACACAATACAATTGCATAAGGTAGGGAAACGTAACACGTGTAAGCAGTGTCAGCATGACTGTTGGATGCTGCTGCAAGTATAAATACAAGCACGTTTTATATCACGCATCAGACCTGCGAGTAAAAGAGAAGTGTGGCAATTTATCCGGATCATGCCCAGCCTGTTACTTGCACACATAATTCATAATACTGTTCTGTCTAACCTCAATATCGCTATGGTAGTAGCTGAGAGAGCTTTACTGCGGAATACCTGAGCAGCATTTTTTTTAAAATAACTTTACCCACATCCTTTTTCTGAAGTGTGTGATATACGTTAACCACATATTTCATGCGAAAAGCAGGCTTAATTTTACATAAAACTGTAGAAATAACTTATCTTCAATATTCCTGTTTTATGTTAGTCACACAACCCGAAAAGCCATGTCGCCAGCACTTTTATAGTTGCATGCAGTTGGGCCGTATGACTAGCGGCGCCTGTGCTCCCGATGTCGGCAAACCCATAGTTCTTGGTGACTCCAACAGCAGGCCATGGCATGAAATTGGTTGTGTCTGCACATACAAAAGAAGCAGAACTGGTGCTCTGCTGGCATGCGACGTAATCAGAAAAGCCTCTTTATGGTACAGGCACAAATAGTTGTGTGTTTGCATGCTTTCACAAGAACACGCGACATTTTTAACAAATCAGTACGTGATAGAAATATAAAAAGTCATAACAGTTGTAAATATGAAAATAAATAATGTGAGCTGGTGGCATGCAACACCGTCACTCTCCAAACATACAAGCCCCTTACCACTAATCACACATGGTGACAGATACTTCATGTGCATGCATACGGTATCAGACACAAACATAATAAAGAAAGCGACTGTCCTTCACGAATATGAGCTTCAGTTGTAGCGAAAATATTGAATCAATTGGCGAATTCTATCCCTGACAAATCAAGAGTACTAGCTCGTGGGCTAGTCAGCCTCTTGCTGCCGGGAAGTGGCGCTGGGAAAAGGGCATCTTCACACAAAAGCAAAATTGAAATACAATTCCAAAGTTGGGCTTATTATAAGGCCACCCATGATGTGAAATGTATGTGTCACACAAGTACTTGCTGAACCACGTCAAATTATGCTAGGAACGTTTTAAAAGAGTAATAGCATGCTTATTACATAGCATTACTTTCTGTTAACACCATGGCATGTTCTTGTAGTGAGAATGAGAATTATTTGTACACGTAAATTTTAGTAAAATGGATATGCAAATGGTAGGAACAGAGGCATTAGTCACAAAACAAAACAACATTGAAACGCAAAACCTCCCACATTGTATACATGCATAAGTTGATGCAATATAGCAGCACGACAGTTGCTACATCTGACAGTTTTTGCCCATTCGTCTTTTACCAAGCAGCTCTTCCGTGTTGTCTTGGCTACCAGTGAGCATGCTCTCGAAAATCCGCTACGGTGATAAAGAAAACACTGGCTGATTGAGGTGGACTCCATCGCTGTCATAAGGGTTCTGGAGCCATGTCCCCATGTGTGATGCCGCCGCTCCAACAAGCGCCAATGAGGGGCTCATTGGCCGGCAGGGAGATGGCCCGCCCCTAAGGTGCGAAAATGTTGTTACGTGGATACATTGAAATTTCAAGTGACAGTACAAAGAAAGTGCTTAAGGAAGACAACGCATATGCGAGAGAAATAGGCAGCGAAAATTTATGGTACACAGATAACTTTTTAATGTACTACTACTACTACCCATTTATTTATTTATTCATCATACCTTACAAAGCCCAATACGGAATCGAGTAAGAAGGGCTAGTACAAAGTAAATAGAGAAATATACATCAGTAAATACAAGAAAAGAAAGTAAGAGAAAAAACTGTACAGTGATTTAAGTTGGAGAAAAATTATGTCCTGCAAAAATTCACAGAAATACTGACAAAGAAACCAAAACTTGCGCTTATATATATTATATATGTATATAGAGTGCAAAGCACGTTCAAACCGAGCAAAAGCATTTTTTAATTCATAATGAAATGACACACTTGGCACCCGATGGCGAAAAAAAGTGCAGGAAGATTTCGCCGAAAAAAAAAAGAACGGTGACGACGTGATGCTATTTAAAAAAAATGTTTCTGCAAGAGAAAAACCGTCACTCCCTTCCCCTGAAGGAGAACCCTGTGCACGCCTATGATTCGCACAATTCTTGCAGGTACACATTTATTTACGACATATAGATCAGAGCGGAAACTATGCCCTTATTAGGGCGTTTTCGGATAGCTTACGCAAGAGACGCAATTTGAAAACTCATATATGACCCCCATACGCAAACGCTACGCCCACGAGGCCTGCTAACTTATTCTAAACTCCCCGCTTACAGTAGTAAACAAACGTAAACTTACCTGTGGCATACAAGTTTCGCTTTTCCTCTGACCGCTTCTTCTTCCACTTGGACTTTTCATTGTCCCACAACTTACGCAGCTGTGCCACCGTAACGCGACGAATGCCTGGTTGGCTGTTGTATTCGCTCGTCAGCTTTTCCCAGGCACTGTCCTTAGCGCGCTTGGCGAGCGCGTCAGTTCTCTTGTTTTCGATAACTGCCTTGTGCCGCGTCACCAGATTGACAAGCAGTTCACGCTCCTCACGCGTGAACACGAACCGCGTTGCGGTGGTTTTCCTGCCGTCACGCGCGACGCCACGGTCATCGTTGAAAGTCATTGCACCGTTCGTCACTACGGCACCACGACACGAGGTGCAACAAAACTTCGCTCACACGTGCAAACGAGTCTTCGCAAAACCGGCATCTAATCCTGGCGGCTTCGGCTCTGGCGTGGCTAATGTGATGCCTGCCTGATATCGAAACAAGCTTATAGTATTTGAAATCTCGCTTAATACTTCCACCGTATACACATTTATTGACAGTCGACAATTTTTTAACCTATCCAAAGTGTTTCAACCTAAATTTTTGTTATTTAATGTGGTATTTTATCACATACCCTCGCTACCAGGACACGTCTTGCGTATGTCGAGTGAAGGAGCGTTTCGCGAGTCGGCCCTTGGCGAAGGAGCCCTCGAGTAGCGTTAATGAAACACATCGGCTCCTTGAGTGGAGGAGCACGCTCCGCCTTGACTTCGTCAAGTCGAGGGGAGCCCTTAAGTGAAGGAGCGTTTGTGAATACGGGTCATAGTCTTGTGCTCTCGACGGCGCAGCAGCGTCGTACTGATCAAGTTCTTCGTGCACTATTTCTCGTATTGTTGACGCCAGATCGCTGGTTGGGGGGAGTACGTGGATACTTGCGACTGTTGAGACGTTGGGGAGTCTACCAAACTTTGCCAAAATGCACGGAGCTTTAAGGGCCTCAAATGCTCGGTAATGTCGGATGATGTCATTGGCTGTCTGCAAGTCATCATTTCTTATAAGGTAGTGATAGATATCCTCTGCAATGCCATTAAGGAGATGCCCGACCTAATCCTTCTCAGTCAATCGTGGGTTCACACTCTTGCATGGCTTGAGAACTTGTTCATTAAACATCGTACATGTCTCCTCAGGGACTTGAGCACATTGACTCAGGGTCTGCTCAGCAGGCTTCTTTATCATGGTGTGACCGCCAAAACACTTCTGGTTTTCGCCCACGTAGTCAAATTCTCCTCATGGTTCTCGTACCACAAACGTGGTTCATGGTTCTCGTAACCTCATGGTTCTCGTAACAAAACATTGGCCCGAATGTGTATGTTACACTATAAATGTCGTCAAAACACGATAGTCTTGCGCCTTGAGAGAGTCAACAAAATGTATATTTGATGTTCGGTGCAAGAAAATCGGTGAATGGTATTCTGAAGGCGCTGCGTTAGAGTGCCTTCAGAAATTAGAGTGCCTTCAGTGAACAAGCGCATCTAGGCACGGTAAATACCAGCATCATCTGGCAGTGATCATCGAAAACGAAGGCATACGCAAGAACGGGGGGGGGGGGGTTGATGCGCGCAAGTCACGGAGGTGATAAGGTCTAGAAGGGAAAGTGACGGGCAGGTGCCACCGCCGTGACGTCACAGCAAAGCGTTGGAAACATCTTCTTGAGCATCACGTTGCACTGTCAGCGCAGCGCTTTAAACGCTACAGTCTTTCGAGTGTTTTGTGTGTGTACTCTTCTAGTATAAAGGCAGACATTCAAAACATAGACATGCTGTTATGGTGCCTCAGATATTGTCACGGGGTCGTGACGTGGCCGAAGACAGGAAACTTCGTGTTGGGATTTAACTGTTTATTTGGGCGAACCTGTGCCCGGTACAGGGGAAGTCTAATTACAGCAGCAGTCTTGCACAGATAGCAGTCTCGGACTGATAGCGGCGAACGCAGCGTCGGCCTTCGATCAACAACTCACAAGCGGCGAAGCGCGTCGGCATTTATACCCCTGTCGTCGAATGTTCTAGCGTTATCGCTGGCGGTGGCGTAGGTTCCAGAACAATCTGTACCGTTCGCACAATGGGCGTGATCTTATCGAAATGATCTACTACAGCCCGGAACCTTCTCGAAACCGGCAGGCGCGGTTTGCGCCGAGAATCGTGTGGTGTTTCGGAACGATAACAAAACTTGGGAAATGAAACGTGGCATTGCCCCCCTCTGAAAAAAAGGCATCGTCCCGATGCTTTAACTAAAGATGAAGGTACAATAATAATGCAAGAAAGTACAATGAATAAATTACAATACAACAATATTACAAAACACACTGTTTCAGTTTGTTAACGTGCATGAAACGGCTTGAGGCGCGCGACATGGACGACTTCAGGTCGCGATCGGCGTCGTTGAGAGTTCGTGATGCCGTCGGGGACAACCTCGTAATCGAGTGGGCCGAGACGTCGAACCACCTTGTACGGTCCGAAGTACCGTCGCAGAAGCTTTTCACTTAGTCCACGTCGGCGTATCGGCGTCCACACCCAAACACGTTCACCAGGCTGGTATTCCACGAAGCGTCGTCGAAGGTTGTAACGGTGGCTGTCGGTCGTCTGTTGATTCTTGATACGGAGACGCGCAAGTTGTCGGGCTTCTTCGGCGCGTTGAAGGTACTCGCTCACATCGAGGTTTTCTTCGTCGGTGACGTTGGGTAACATGGCATCGAGCGTCGTTGCCGGGCTCCTTCCGTAGACCAATTTGTATGGAGATATCTGCGTCGTCTCCTGCACCGCCGTGTTGTATGCGAAGGTCACATACGGAAGAATGGCGTCCCACGTCTTGTGTTCGACATCAACGTACATTAACAGCATGTCGGCGATCGTCTTGTTAAGCCGCTCGGTGAGGCCGTTGGTCTGTGGGTGGTACGCTGTCGTCCGGCGGTGGTTTGTTTGGCTGTATGCCAAGATCGCTTGAGTTAAGTCGGCAGTGAATGCCGTTCCTCTGTCGGTGATAAGGACCTCCGGGGCGCCGTGACGTAGGACGATATTTTCGACGAAGAACTTAGCTACCTCGGATGCACTGCCTTTTGGCAGGGCTTTTGTCTCGGCGTAGCGGGTGAGGTAGTCGGTAGCTACCACGATCCACTTGTTTCCGAAAGCCGACGTCGGGAACGGCCCCAGTAGGTCCATACCAATCTGCTGGAAAGGTCGGCAAGGTGGATCGATTGGCTGCAGAAGTCCCGCTGGCCTTGTCGGCGGTGTCTTGCGTCGCTGACAGTCCCGGCATGTCCTCACATAACGAGTGACGTCGGTGGTAAGACGTGGCCAGTAGTACCTTTCTTGTATCCTCGCGAGCGTGCGGGAAACACCGAGGTGCCCTGCCGTCGGATCGTCGTGCAGGGCCTGCAGGAGTTCTGGTCGCAGAGCTGAAGGCACCACAAGGAGGTACTTAGCTCGAAGCGGTGAAAAGTTTTTCTTTTGTAGAAGACCGTTTCGTAGAAAGAACGACGCAAGTGCGCGCTTGAATACCTTCGAGACTTCGGCGGTCCTGCCTTCGAGGTATTCTATTAGGGCCTTAAGTTCCGGGTCGGCCCGCTGTCGTTCAGCGAAGTCGTCGGTAGTTATCGTTCCCAAGAAGTAGTCGTCATCCGGGTCGTCGGGTAGCGGTTGGTCGACAGGCGCACGAGAGAGACAGTCAGCGTCGGAGTGTTTTTTGCCGGACTTGTAAATGACAGTAATGTCATATTCTTGAAGTCTCAGGCTCCACCGTGCGAGGCGACCTGAAGGGTCCTTCAAGGTGGCTAGCCAACACAAGGCGTGGTGGTCGCTCACAACTTTGAAGGGCCTGCCGTAGAGGTAGGGGCGAAATTTCGACGTAGCCCAGATGATGGCGAGGCACTCCTTTTCTGTTGTGGAATAATTTGCTTCTGCTTTGGATAGCGACCGGCTGGCGTAACTAATAACCCTTTCAAGTCCGTCAGCCCTCTGCACAAGAACGGCGCCAAGACCTACGCTGCTTGCGTCAGTATGTATTTCTGTTTCGGCGAATTCGCCGAAATGGGCAAGTAACGGAGGCGTCTGGAGGCGATGTTTAAGCTCCAGGAAAGCGTGTTCCTGTGCCGTTTCCCACTTGAACTCCGCGTCGGCTTTGGTAAGGTTAGTGAGAGGATCGGCGATGCGGGCGAAGTTTTTCACGAACCGCCTATATTAGGCGCACAGGCCCAAAAATCGGCGCACGGCCTTCTTGTCAGTGGGCGGCGGGAAGTCGGCGATGGCGGCTGTTTTCCGTGGATTGGGACGAACTCCAGACTTGCTGATAACGTGCCCCAAAAACAAGAGCTCCTCATACGCAAATCTGCACTTTTCTGGCTTCAGTGTGAGTCCGGACGTCTTGATGGCTTGAAGTACAGCTTCAAGACGCCGAAGATGCTCGTCGAAACTCGAGGAAAACATGACGACGTCGTCCAAGTACACAAGGCAAGTCTGCCACTTCAATCCTGCCAGTACTGTATCCATAACGCGTTGAAAAGTTGCAGGCGCTGAGCAAAGGCCGAAGGGCATCACCTTAAACTCGAAGAGGCCGTCCGGTGTTATAAACGCCGTCTTCTCTCGGTCTCTTTCGTCGACTTCGATTTGCCAATAGCCAGACTTAAGGTCCATTGACGAGAAGTACTTGGCGTTATGGAGCCGATCAAGTGCATCGTCTATTCGTGGGAGAGGATACACGTCCTTTCTTGTGATTTTGTTCAGGCGGCGATAATCGACGCAGAAACGTAGGGTCCCATCCTTTTTCTTCACTAACACCACGGGGGATGCCCACGGACTCTTGGACGGCTGGATAATGTCATCTCGCAGCATTTCATCAACTTGTCTCTTCATGGCCTCACGTTCTCGCGTCGAAACCCTGTACGGACTCTGACGGAGTGGTCTGGCATTTTCTTCGGTTATGATTCGATGTTTCGTGATTGGGGTCTGCCGAATTTTCGATGACGACGAAAAGCAATCTTTGTATTGCAGGAGCAGGACCTTGAGCTGTTCTTGCTTATCGTTCGGAAGTCTGGGATTGACGTCGAAAGCTATGGGAGGGACTTGGTTCCTCTGAGCAGGTTCCGCAGAATCGGCGAGGGCGAAAGCACTGGTGGCTTCGACAATTTCTTCGATGTATGCGACTGTTGTTCCTTTGTTCACATGTTTGTACTCATTGCTGAAATTCGTGAGCATAACCGTTGCTTTGCCTCCCCGCAGCTCTGCAATTCCTCTTGCGACGCAAATATTTTGGGTGACCAACAGATGCTGACTGCCTTCAACGACGCCTTCCAAGTCAAATGATTTAGGAGCGCCGACTGAAATAATGACGCTTGAGCGAGGCGGAATTGTGACTTGTTCTTCCAGCACATTCAAGGCATGGTGTCCTGACGGCGTGCGCGGCGGTAGTGCTTCTTCTGTGGATAACGTTATCGACCTTGTTTTTAGGTTGATGACAGCACCATGGAGGCATAAGAAATCCATGCCAAGGATGACATCTCTCGAGCAACTCTGTAGGACTACGAAGTCTGTAGGATAAATACGGCCGTTAATGGTGACTCTCGCTGTGCAGATTCCTGCAGGCATTACGAGATGACCTCCGGCTGTGCGGATTTCAGGGCCTTTCCAAGCTGTCCTAACTTTCTTTAACTTTGCGGCGAATGACCCACTGATGACAGAATAGTCGGCTCCAGTATCGACGAGAGCAGTCACACTGTGGCCGTCGATAAGAACGTCGAGGTCGCTAGTTCGCCGTCTCGCATTACAGTTAGGGCGTGGCGTCGGGTTACGGCTGCGTCGGCTTGTTCCGCTGCTTCCATGTTGCGTCGTCCGGCCACCTTCGGTAAGTGAGCTTTTGCCTTCAGGGTTTTGCCTGGTTGGTGTTGTGTTCAAAAAGCTCCGTCGCGTCGGCGTCGTCATCGGAGGATCTTCGGTAGTTCCTCGCACAGCAACCGCACCTCCATCGGTTGCTGCCCTTAGTTTCCCGGATACGGGCTAGGAGACCGGCCCCGCGTTGGGCCAGAGTACTGCCGGGGGTGCGGTGACATGCGGCGGCTGGGCGACGGCGAACGGGAAGGACTTCGTGGTGTCCATTGAGTTCCTGCCAGGTAGTCGGCGATGTCACGTGGCCGATCTCCTGGCTGCGGACGCGGTGCGTTGACGGCGAAGCCACGCAGTCCCATCTGTCGGTACTGGCAACGGCGGTATGTGTGCCCGGCCTCGCCGCAGTGGTAGCAGAGCGGGCGGTTGTCAGGTGCACGCCAAACGTCCGTTTTCCTCGGTGCACTGCGCTGGCCCGCTGGGGAACGGTAGGACGTCGGTTGGGGTGGTGGCGGCGGTGGCGTCTGGCGACGGAAGTGTGACGGGGCGGCGTTTTGGCGTGGACGGGGAGGAGCGTTGTGGCGCACTGCAGCGGCGTAGCTCATAGTTTCTGGCTCGGGCGGCGGTGTTTCGGGAATTCGAAGCGATTGCCGGACTTCTTCTCGCACAATGTCGGCGATCGAATCCACTTGAGGCTGCGCCGAAGGCAACAGTTTGCGCAGCTCTTCCCGCACGATCGCTCGGATCGTTTCACGCAGGTCGTCGGAGTCACTGGCTTGAGCAGCAGCGCATCCTGGAGTCAGGCGACGATTATACTGTCTGGTGCGCATGTCCAGCGTTTTTTCGATGGTGGTCGCCTCAGATACAAATTCTTGGACGGTGTTCGGTGGATTCCTCATTAGTCCCGCGAAGAGCTCCTGTTTGACCCCTCGCATGAGGAAACGAACTTTCTTTTCCTCAGGCATGTCTCGGTCAGCGTGACGGAATAGGCGGGTCATCTCCTCTGTGAAAATTCCAACCTTTTCATTTGGTAGCTGAACCTGGGTCTCGAGTAGAGCAGCGGCCCTCTCTTTGCGAGCGACGCTTGCGAACGTTTGCAGAAATGCGCCGCAGAAGACATCCCACGTTCGGAGCGTGGACTCCCGATTCTCTAGCCAGGTCCTTGCGGTGTCTTCCAGGTAGAAGTACACACGACGGAGCTTTTCTTCGTTGTCTCAGTGGTTGAGGGCGGCCACACGGTCGTATGTTTCTAGCCAGGTTTCCGGGTCTTCAAACGATGAGCCATGGAACGTTGGTGGTTCCCTGGGTTGATGAATGACGATCGCGGGCTGGGACGCTCCGGTTGTCATTGTCGCTGCAGTCGAGGTCATGGTCTTGGTCTTCCGCGCCTTGTCTTGTAGAAGGCCGTACTCCGGTGGGAGACCTTGCTGTCGGCGGCTCGTTCGCTGCTCTTGGTTGGCGTCAGTGTCTTCTCCGCGACGGGGGCTGGGTTCACGGCTTGACGGGGGCGTCCGGTACATGAACGAAGCAGCACCTCCACCAGATGTCACGGGGTCGTGACGTGGCCGAAGACAGGAAACTTCGTGTTGGGATTTAACTGTTTATTTGGGCGAACCTGTGCCCGGTACAGGGGAAGTCTAATTACAGCAGCAGTCTTGCACAGATAGCAGTCTCGGACTGATAGCGGCGAACGCAGCGTCGGCCTTCGATCAACAACTCACAAGCGGCGAAGCGCGTCGGCATTTATACCCCTGCCGTCGAATGTTCTAGCGTTATCGCTGGCGGTGGCGTAGGTTCCAGAACAATCTGTACCGTTCGCACAATGGGCGTGATCTTATCGAAATGATCTACTACAGCCCGGAACCTTCTCGAAACCGGCAGGCGCGGTTTGCGCCGAGAATCGTGTGGTGTTTCGGAACGATAACAAAACTTGGGAAATGGAACGTGGCAATATGCACAATATTTGTTTTTTTATTTGACAATTGCACAACTATGAACGCTAAACCTTGAGCAATATTGGTGGGCGCTGCGGATGAGGTTGGCCATTCCGTGCCGTTTGAGGCATTGTTAGAACAGCCAAACAGACAAATGTACAGACAGACGGACAGACAGACAGACAGGCAGGCAGGCAGATCAAAATGTTTTCGTTATAGGTCCCCAAGAAAAACTATTGTATTTAAAAGTGGCATGTAGTTGCGCTGGTTGGTAGTGTCCCAGTGGTTACACACTCACGCGCCGATAGTGCTTGAGCCAATCATCGACGTCATCCCCAGGTTTCCAGAGAATGGGCGGGCTCTCTGTAATGATGTCCATGAGTGTTAGGCGCTCCTGGTTGGATTACACCGTCAGGTTTCATCATGACTGGTAGCGGCGGAAGTCCTGCAAGTCTGCGGCTCCAGCAAAACTCAAGGGATGTGTCTTCTGCCATACTTGTCCTGTGCTCCAACACATTACCTAGCACTCTCCACCACTTATGTTACGGGTGAGAGATGTTTTGCGTACCGGCAGGTTGATAGATGGTTGAAGAAGTCAGGCCTGGCACAGAACACATTCACTTCGTTTTCCTCTAACTCACTTCAACGGAAGTCCCCTATCGAAACATTGCTTTTGCACGCCAACGTAAGCGCTCGACCTTACAAGGTTTAAGATTTTCGTGATGCCCTAGCTCAGCGGTTGATGCTCACCGATGTTATCACTTTGGGGCGTATCGCATGAGCCACGTGTGGGCAGTCACTTTCAAGGACGCGGAATCGCTGAAAAGGCTTGTGAACACTGGTGAATTGCAAGTGAAAGGCAAGCGCTGCATTGTCATCGGCCAGGCAGACAGAGACATTCGAATGAAGGTGCACTGGCTCCTTCATAGCGTGCCTGACGAGGACGTCCGACTTGCCTTTGCGCTTTTCGGCGAGGCCACCGATGGCATCAGGGAGCATTCGCGTACCGAGGGTGTCGTTGACCATGTATCCAACTCAAGAGTTGTGACCCTGAAGATGAACACTGGAGTCGAAAATCATCACCTTCTACACCAGCTAGGCATCGCTGGCGAGCTCGCACTTGTTGTGCCGGGGAGAGCTCCGCTCTGCCTTCGCTTTCGTGGTACCGGCCACATCCACCGTGATTGCCGCGTTCCAAGGTCTGGTGCTTGCTGGCGTTTTGGTCACGAAGACAGCCAGTGTCAGCGTACGTACGCCAGCATACGTTCGCTGACACTGGCTGTCTTCCCGGGAGCAGCGAGAACCCGGAAGCAGCGAGGACTCAGCCGACCTTCTGATCGATGAGGCGGACGCGGAGGAGGCGGCGTCTCCGACAAGCGCCGGTGCGGATGCACCGTCAACACCGTCTCCTTCTCTGCCGAGTCAACCTTAGAAACTACCTCTCGCGGCACCCCGAAAGGTACTCGGACAAGCACCTACCACAGACACAGTGGCTACGTCGGGGACAAGGCCACGTCATTAAGTCCTGTGTCTCGGCAAGTGTGGATCAACCCGATTATGTGGGCACGAATACAGCCTAAAAACCAGCTAGCGCAGCACCTAGGAAACAGCTGCACGAGCACAGATCGAGCAGCGAGCCATTACAAGACGATGGCAGTGGGAGCAAGCCATTGTACTAAAGGCGCCAGGGATGCGGCGTTTTTCTCTCAAACCAAAGCCGAACAAACCGGGTGAACCGCAATGGTTGGCGGTTAACCCGTCTCTGTAAAGGTCGCGGTGGTCGGTCACGAATTCGGAAGTGGGTTTAAATGACGTTGGTCTTGTTTCTTTGTTTTATTCTCCCTTTTCCTTTTTTCCCTGAGCACATGCGTATTTTTAAGAAACGAGCAGACTGTTCTTACCTCTTGTGTTGCTTCCAAAATTGCTTCCTTATTACTTCGCTTCCTGGCCTTTTTAAAGAGGATAGTCTTTCTGGGGGACCTTTGACGCAAAAACTTTAATCTGTCTGTCTGTCTGTCTGTCTGTCTGTCTGTCTGTACATTTGTCTGTTTGTCCACCCTTACCGTGAACCGGGTACTCTAAACAGCACCAACCGAAAAACAGAACGGCCGACCCCATTCGCAGCGCCCACCAATGTTGCTCAGGGATGAGCGCTCATACGTGTGCCATTTTCAATTATAAAGCGATGATTGCGCATATCTGAGGTACCATATAAACACGTATATATTCTGCATGTTCGTCTTTTAATACAAAATGCATATAAAAATAATGATTGGGACCGTAGCGCTTATCACGCTGCGCTGATCATGCAACGCTTGCACGAAAAGGCGAGTGTTTCCACCGCTTTGCTAAGAAGACACGGGGGTGGCCCCTACCCGTCGCCTTGCGTTCTACACCTTATTAGAGAGTTTCAGAATTCCGTTTGCAAGCGCTGCGGGCGTTGCGGGCGTAGCGGGTGCCATATGAGTTTTAGAATACCGTTAGCCCTGCTGCGATCCACAACGCAAGATCGCAGCGTCACCGTAGCTTCGAAACCAACGCTTATGGACCGCATGCGGGCCGCCATCACCGCACGCAATTTCGAATTTTTCGCGCACGGTCCGCGAACGCCGACTTGCGTTACGATGCATGCGCAGTGGCAGCGACCGCACCGCAAGGGCTTGCCGTGCGCTACTCTAAAACTCCCTATTACCTCTCAGACGGGCACGTACGCCCGTCTCAGGGCCACGCGCTTTGCTTTCCAAAAAAAATGCTAGATGGCGCTCATATCTCACGTGTGACATGGCTTGACGCGCTCGATCGCTTCAGCTGCACGCTCGAGGCACTCCAAGGCAGCACTCCGGAATACCATTCACCGATTTTTTTGCGCACAACAACAAACAAATGTTTTGTTCACTGTCTCTACACGCAAGACTATCTTCGTTCGACATTTGTAGATTACATGCAGATACTTGGCCGTTTTTTTTGTTTTCGGTTCAGGGCAGCATGAATTTTCGAAAGCTAGACTGCGGGACGTAGAATTGTGTGCCGCTCGAAGAGTTACCTTCATTTTTCTCCGACATGGCTAATAAATTTGGAACATGATTTTGACCTGCAACCCTCAATGTTCGGGGACTGCGCGCTAGAAGGTAAAAGTGCCTTCTTGCAGTGAGTGCCTGATGTTTTCCCCTCAGTTCACCAGATTACTCTGGCTCAGGTTGTAGTAGCTTAGAGAAGAGCTGTGTGAAGCATTGAAGTGAGTTTTGATCGTTTCAAGCAAAGTCGAAGTGCTTTGAAACCAAGGTTAATGCGGAGGGTGTAAACACGGGAGTGTGAAAAATTGCTTGCGTGTCTTGCTAGTTGATTATAGTGGGTACGGCAAGTAAATTATTAACAGGGGCAAACAGCAAGAGGCTAATGTGAACGATGGAGAACCTTAAAGTGAAGGAACTCATCGAAATTTGTGAGGAACTCGGCATTACTTCGGGTGGTGCGAAACGAAAGCAAGCGATCCTTGAGATCATGAAGGATGAGGGAGTGTCGGCTGAGGAAGTCGTTGAGGCCTGGGTGGATATCAAAGCACTCCGCGAAGAGGCTGAAAGGCGAGAAGCTCGCGAACGTGAAGAAGCTGAAAGGCGAGAAGTTCGTGAAGAAGCTGAAAGGCGAGAACGCCGCGAGGAAGCCGAGAGACTGGAGCGCCTCGAGTTGAAACGAATAGAATTGGCAATACTACAGTGTTCGCAGGCGCCTAGCGTAGCTTCTCCAACAGTTCAGGTCAGCGGTTATAGAATTCTAGACCAACTGCCACCGTTCGTAGTAGGCGAGGACATGGCGAAGTATCTAGTCAAGTTTGAACACGTCTGTGAGCGAAACGCTTTGGAGCGGTCTCTTTGGGCGCAGAACCTGTTAGCTCTTCTTCCCGGCGAAATGTCCGACGCGATAATTTGCTTGTCGAAGGAAGCGTTTGAGAGCTATGACAAGGTTAAGCAAGTGCTCTTGAGACGTTATAAGTTGTCACCCGATGCTTTCAGGCAAAGGTTCCGGTATGCTGAAAAGGGGAATGAGTCACACGTTGACTTCGCGTTTCGTCTTAAAGCCGAATTAATTGAATGGCTCAAGGGCGAAGGTGTTTATGACGACCGCGATAAAGTGGTGGAATGCGTTGCATTGGAGCAATTCTACCGGTGCATCGAGGAGGATGTCAAACTTTGGCTGCAGGACAGACTTGGTGAAGTACAGCTAAACAAGGCAGCAGAGTTAGCTGAGGAGTATTATACTTGCCGAAAGTTGCATAGCAGGGCCGTGCGCGTTGGAAAGAATGAAAGGAAAGAGGGCTTTTCAAAGAAACCTGATCAACGGAAACCCGCTCCGCACCGTAATTTCAAGAAGGACCCGTTTATTACGAAGGACACTGCAAGGGAAGGGCAAACGGAAGCGGAGAAATCGAGTGAGGTTCCTAAACAACGCACTGATACCACCTACTACTTGACTATGACTTGCACTTATTAGCAGTCCAGGAAAAGGAAATATAGAGCCATGAACTAGAGATCGGATGGCATTATTTTTCGCTCGCACTCCGTATATGTGTTGTCACGTAGTTGGTAGTTCGGGCAGTTGCGTTTTTTTCATTCGCAACAACTTGAATGTGTTCAAACTGTTGTATCCTGCCATAGCGGACGCCTCTTGGTCCTTGATTTGTTCCTTTCTGGTTTAAGCTACCGCGCGATCTGTGCATATTGTTAAGGGTCGGAAGGAAGGTCACTGGTGGGTACGAAAAAGAAACTGGTTTATGGCACTATTTACACATATTTACAGCAAAGTAGGGTTAGTGGATTCACAAACTACAAGCGTGGTGGTTGAACCGTTACATGGTTCAGAGCGACGTCCAGCACTCTGCGGCGTCGTTTTGAGCCCTGTCGGGCTCCTCCTCTCCAACTGGAACACCAATCACACACACACAACAGACAAGGGGGACGAGCAGGCACGATCCACGTGAACGTCCAATATTGAGTCGTGAACACTGCACTGCAAGGTGGCGCCATCAGGGCTCTTCCTCGTCGTGTGTGTGCCGCTAGTCGAAAGGTACCACGATCCTGACAGCATACATCAAAGGGTCTGCCGCACAGTTCGCCTAATTATTGGGGTGATTTGCGGTGGCCGCCGCGGTCTCTTCCAGGAAGATGCTGTCTGTGTTGTCGTCTCTTGAACGGTTAACAGCGTCGTGGCGACACGACGTCTCATCCTCGGGCTAGCAGGGACAATGTCTGGTGGGCATAGGCAGCTGCCAGTCGTTTACTTGCTTGAGCATTAAAAGGAGCACCGCTCTCCTGTCAGCTCTGGCGCCGGTCAGTCAGCTTCCGATTCGCCAGATGAGTCGCCGAGGTCATTAGGCACCGCTGCTGTTCGAAGGAACGAAGAAAGGGTCCGCATTCAAAAGTCGGAAACTCGCCTTTGCTTGCCGCATGGTCTGGATAATTGCTCAAATCTTCGACAGCGTCTGGCAGACTAGGCGCCGAAGGGATATCGAGCCTCCCCAGTAGACCGCCTTACGCACAATGGCGTCTGCCCAGACGAAGTTCCAGGCCAAACTTAACAGCTCCTCTGCCGCCCGAAAAATCTCGGCTGGCCAGCGCTCCCAACCGCTGGGCACGAAGAGAATGGTTGGTGAGGAAGACGATGGCCTCGTTTTGACCCTCCAGCATCGAACTCGTAACCAACTCCGGAACCAGCTCACAATGATCGACAACAGCAAGGCTAACCACACAACACAATACCATGCTGCAGTCAAGCGCATTGGACCCGCTCAGAACACTCCAGGCTTCTCAAGAAACACAAACCAATTCTACTCTGAAGTTTTGACAGAACTTCATGCCACCAAAGTTGCAACAAGCATCTGCTAAACTCTCATTAGCTTAATAAAACACAACTACATGGTTTTCACACAAATGCTGCCTGTACCTACACAAAGTAACTGTGCACATTCTTCATTCTCTCGTCACATACTTTTATGGCGTAGTCGAGAGTACTTACTATAGGACACCCTCACGCCAACGAAAACTCTCATAACAGATCAAACTGTGATTTTACAAATCAGTGAAAGGTGTTTCTAGCTTCAATGCTCGGTAAAGCGTAACGCTTTTCTCAAAAGATCACCTTTAACTCTGAATGCTCTCTAAAATAACGAAAAGAAATAACCATCGCATACTAGCACGCTCGTTAAATGAATGTAGCCTCATGCCAGCCCATGTTTTCAAAGAACGCACGGGACTATGTTGTGCGCCCGAGCACGACATCATACTCACTTTCAAAGAATGGTAGCATACCAATTGCAGAACTAACCGTAGTTCATTTCCCTGTAACTCAACTAAAAACACTTACGATGCTTTTAAAAAATCTAGAAGGAAAAACTGCGGCTACACGAACTAGCCGGGAGATGACAAAGGAATATTACTTTAAAACCAAACATAAGCAAACAAACATGCTTCTAGGAAAACTGCTTTGTCCTACTCTTCAGCTTACAGCCGTCCCTCACTTCAATCGCACTCGTGGCTTTCATGGTCTTGGCGGATTTTCAGGACGCCCGGCACCACAACGTGCATGTCCTACAAACTGAACAGCGTAGTCACGCATCATTCGCGATTTCAGCCTTCTCTGATCAAGTTCGCGGAGGGGACACCAGCGATCCGCAGAAAAGAGGGGCGATGCCCTCTTTGGGCTTGCACCCGCGTGGTGCTTCCTTATTGTGGCCTTTTTACTAGGACCCCTTCGACATTCTTGTCCACGGAAAGCTTTAAACCTCTGCCGCGAATTCGGTTGCAAGGATGCGTGCTGTGGCCTGCCCTTTTTCCGCTGGCGCCTTCCACTTGATTGCAATTGCGAAGAATCCGCTGTTCTTTTACTCGTTGTCCGGTGGCTCGGACTCATGCAGGGCAACTTTAACGCCGATGCGAAACGCCTAACTTTGCCTGCTACGCTCAAATTTCGCGAGCCTTCTTCAACACGCGTAGTGCCTTTTGTCTCGCTCGCGGCTCTTCGACGTCTCTTGCGTCTGCGCCGCTTTTTTAGTCTCGTTTCCGAGCCTCCCGATTGCATCTTACGCTCGTGAACCCTCTCGCAGCTTTCGTCAGCTGTCTCAGTCGCGCAGTCTAAATGATTTTCGACCAAATCATCTTTATTCTCACCCTCAAGACTGGCACACTGGTTAACACACTTAGGAACAATGCAGCTGTTTCCCTTCAAAAAATCTTGCTCGCATTCCTGAGAGCTGTCAGCAACCGCACTGATAGCATTCTCTACGCTCGCTGCTTCTGAGCTTTCTCCGGTGTTCTTGCCTACTTCGACCTCATTTGCAAAATTCACCGTCGCGACAAACACAGTTGAGGTCTGTGCCAGATTTTCGACAGCTATTCGAGCTGTTTCGCTAACAGTTTATTAGCACAGCACCTCGTCGCACTCGCTCTGGCCTTCGTCGGCCTCTCTACTCAGCGCAGCATCATTCGCAGCACTCAAACTCGATTCGCCTTTGAATCTGCTGCTGTGTTAACACGTGCCAGCCTTCTCTAAAGCTCAGGGCTGCACCTCGCACTTCTCGTGCGCTACACTTGCGAATGGCTGAAACTTCCACCTTATTGCCTCGATTTTCTGTTCCAATTGTTCGAGCACCAAGACGCGTGCTTGATCACGCTCTTTTCAAACCCTTTTCCGTGCCTCTCGTTCCCGTTCCTCTCTTTCGCGTTCTCTCTCTCGCTCCTCCAACCTTTTTAAAGCTTTAAACGTGAACCAATATCCTCCTCACTGGCGCTTTCCAAAATCAGCTCTGAAATTTCTGACCGGCCCATTCCTCCCTTAACCTTAATACCCAAGTCTTCACAAATGTACAAAAGACCATCTTTGAGCAGTGTCCTCACCTCCATGATTGCCGTTGTACTTTGGTCCTGCATCTCACACAAATGTAGGGATCCCTCTAACATACAAATAGGTGATCTCTCTAACTCACACGCAATCCAGCTTCTAATCAACTCACACTCAAGAAATGAAGCCTGGAAAGTTATAGCAAAGACCAAGCACTCACCAGAGCACAGCACCATGTCGTGAAGTCCATCTCACCGCTGCCAACCAGTTGTAAAGGTTGAAAGGAAGGTCGCTGGAGGATACGAAAATAAAAACAGCTTTATGGCACTATTTGCACATATTTACAGCAAAGAAGGGTTAGTGGTTTCACAAACCACGAGCATGGTGGTTGAACCGTTACATGATTCAGAGTGACGTCCAGCACTCTGCGGCGTGGTTTTAAGCCCTGTCGGGCTCCTCCTCTCCGAGTGGAATACCAATCACACACACAACAGGTGAGGGGGACGAGCATGCACGGTCCACGTGAACGTTCAACATTGAGTCGTGAACACTGAACTGCAAGGTGGCGCCAGCAGGGCTCCTCCTCGTCGTGTGTGCCGCTAGTCGAGAGGTCCCACGATCCTGACAGCATACATCAAAGGGTCTGCCGCACAGGTCGCCTAATTAGCGGTGTGATTTGCGGTGGCAGCCGCGGTCTCTTCCAGGAAGATGCTGTCTTTGTTGTCCTCTCTCGAACTGTTAACAGCGTCGTGGCGACACGACGTCTTATCCTCAGGCTAGCAGGGACAATGCCTGGCGGGCATAGGCAGCCGGCCGGTCGTTTACTTGATTGAGGATTAAAAGGAGCACCGCTATCCTGTCAGCTCTGGCGCCGGTCAGTCAGTTTTCCCGTCGCCAGATGAGACGCCGAGGTCATTAGGCACCGCTGCTGTTCGAAGGACGACGAAAGGGTCTACATTCGAAAGTCGGGAACTCGCCTTTGCTTGCCGCATGGTCTGCATAATTGCTCAAATCTTCGACAGCGTCTGGCAGACTGGCGCCAAAGGGATTGCGAGCCTTCCCAGTAGACCGGCTTACGCACAATGGCTTCTGCCTAGAGAATTTTCCAGGCAAAACTTAACAATATGCACCAAACGTAAAAACTGGGGCTAATTTTTTGGTGCCTCAAAACGTACCTAAATTGC
Organism: Rhipicephalus microplus; assembly: GCF_043290135.1. Taxonomy (NCBI): domain Eukaryota; kingdom Metazoa; phylum Arthropoda; class Arachnida; order Ixodida; family Ixodidae; genus Rhipicephalus; species Rhipicephalus microplus. The sequence continues at coordinate 421,487,008 of NC_134710.1, read as the reverse complement.
GAAAAAACGTTACTGCTCGTAGGTGATTGAAACTGCGTTTGTTCAGCCAAAGACCGGTCCAAGAAATCTTGAATTCACGATAAGAAGGCCAAGAGTCTCTCCGATATAGTGCACTCAAATGGCTTAGAAGAATTGGGCAGCGTTTATTCAACTGGCTTTCGCCCACTGTACACTCATTTCCAGCGTGACAACCTCGCTAGGCTGGACAAGTTTTTCCATTGTGCACTGCGTACTACGTTAAACCTGTCTCCTTCAGCAACCACTGTTTAGTTATGGCCGGGTTTGGGAAAATACACGTGAAAGGCCATTTAAATTGGGACTTCTGGAAATTCAAAATGAAGCAGCTTGACGATGAGCAGTTTCTAATCGTAGTAGCAGCAGAATCGATGAAACTACTGGCTTTTCCGTCAACTCTCTCTTGGCCGCTGAATGGGAAGAATTTGAACAGTGAGTCAAAATAAAGGCTGTGGAAAAGAGTAGCATCCTCAAGTATCAACGGAACAATACTGAGCCAATGCTTCGATAGCAAATCGAATTTTGTAACAGCATGGAGGGTAACCAGCCTGGTTCTATTTAACATGACTTAAGAGACGTGCAATGTCAACTGGAGAAAATCGATGCCCAGAAATACAAAGCAGCCATCATACGTGCTAGAGCCGAAAAACTATGGGTAGGGGAAAGTCTAACGAAACTGCTTTATCGAATGAAAAAAAGATATGCGTACGAGACAGAATGCAGTGAAATACCTAACAGCGACGAAATTACATATGCTTGCGAGACTATCAAGCGCATGATAGCTGAGCGTTTTATCAACCTCCTAGGCCACCAGCGGGACTTGTAAAAGCTTCGAGAAAAAATTCCTTCGATTGATGCCGAAGCTGGACGATGACGTCAAAGCACGTCTTGAGCGTCCTATCACAGTACGTGAAATCGAAGACGCTACCAATGAGTTGACTCTGGAGAAAGCGCGAGGGCCCGATGGCCTAAGTGCGGCGTTTTATAAAACCTTCAAGTGCTTGTAAGCGTAGATGTTGCTTAGAGTTTTCTTCGAAATCTATGATTCGAAACAGGTACCATTGTCTTTCAAAACGTCACACGTTGCGCTCATCCCAAAATGCAGATCCCATGAAACGTTGTCCACCGCATTTTACGGTCCAATAAGCTTCACAAGCGTCGATTATAAAATTTTCATGAAGCTGTTAGCGAAAAGAATTCAAGCTGAACAACCAATGTGGTAGGTCCCCGCCAGAAATGCGGTATCAAAGGTCGCAGTTTCGCGACAAACGTGCATGTTGCACGAAGTGTGCTCGAGTGCTGTGGCGCGGCGGATGAGCATGTGGCGATGATGCAGCTTGATCTGGTGAAAAAATTCGACCGTGGCTCGCACAAGATCTTATTCAGCATATTAGCACCCGCTAACATTGGCTACGTCATACTTGAGGAAGGTAGATTGGCGTATAGTAACTGTACTATGTGGATAATAGTTAATGGTGAGCTTACTGACAGCCAGCGCGTTGGCTCATCAGTGAGGCAAGGGTGCCCGTTATCACCATTGTTGTTTTCAATTTACCTCAAGCTCCCCTGTCTCTTCATCACTCAGAGCTAACTTATTACCTTCTTTAGGCACAGGCGGCACACGTTTAATATTGGTCTACACAGACGACATCGCCATCTTCTGCTCAGACAATGAGAGTATTAAACATGCCACGACCATGTTGCAAGGTTCTGAGTTAGCGCTGGTGCCCAGCTCAACTGGGATAAGAGTTTTGGATTCTCGCATGGCGACTGCGAGGCAACGCCGGAGAATTTCTCCCGTTTGTGCTAGTCGACGGTCCCAACGCCATACCTCGGAGGTCCACTCGGTAGTTACCGCGATACTGACGCGTACTGATCTGACCAAGCGCGAAGTACAACCGAAAAAGCTAACCATTGGCAAGGCCGGCGATTGCCCATTTCTCTGCCGCCCACTGTCTATTACCTATTTATTGTCGCGAAGTTCTGGTACGAGATGAATGCGTTATGCGCTTCACAAATGAATAACCAGAAAATTCATTCAGTTTTAGCTGTGTTCATTTGGGCGTCCATGTGGTAGCGTGACAGAAGCATGCATTGGTCCGCTCAGTTAAGCTAGGCGGTACTGGTTCAGGTTTAACAGGAAGTGGGTTTGTGTGGAGTTTAAAGAAGAATATCTTAACAGATGGTGGCACCGGCATTTTTAATACTCTCTTTAGGACGTCCTGTCAATAGCCTCCGAGGTGTGGAAAACGGTACAAAGGCACTGGAAGCACACTTTCAAAGAGTTCCCTATACATTTTTTTTCTTGCTGACACTGCACAAATACTGTTGAGTAAATCGGGCGCGCAACATCCTCTACGAAGCGATCACCTCTCGCATAAAAACGGTGACAGGCTCGAATACGCACTGCACCATGGTAGGCACCACATACCACCAGGTGGCCGAACAAGTGGCTATCGCAGTCGCTCTGGTAAACGATCGGTGCGAAGAGGTGTACAGCGACTCCAAAGCCACAGTCAGAGCCTTTCAAAAAGGCCGCATATCAACACATGCAGCCAGGATCTTGAACAGCTCCACCAGTGATAAAACTGTCCCTCACACCATACATTGTGTCCCCGGGCATGTCGACTCCGTAAACGGCGTTGCAGTGAACCCGAACGAGTTGGCCCACACTGCAGCGCGCGCACTCACTGACCGCGTTGCTCTCGACCTGGGCGACGGCTCCAGTGCCGATGACATGGGACACAAAGACAACCCTACTACACACAACGAGATTACGAACTATTACTACATGGCGAGGCGAGCGTTCCCAATGCCACATTTAAAACTCAATGGAGCACAGGCCGTCTCGTTGCGCTTACTTCAAACCCATTCGTACCTGTACTTAGCATACCTAAACGCAATTTATCCTCACAAGTTCTCCCATGCCGCTTGCGGGCAGGCCGCTACATTAGCACACATGCTCTGGGAGCGCGGGTCGCTTGGACCGACTTATAGCAAAACCGAGTGGGATGTGCTTCTGCACAGCCCAGAGCTTCAGGACCAAATTCTGGCCGTCCAGTGTGCCCGCGACAGGGCCGTCAGGCTAGAAATGCCGGTCCCCACGTGGGAGTAGCCGGGTGGCGTGTTTGACAACCGTATGCTGGAGAACGCACGAGAGAGAAAGGGGACGCCTATGTCGTCTGCTACGACGCTCATTGGAGACCACCGTTGCAAACGTCATTTCCGCGCAATGCTTGGCGCCCTCGTCTGTTCTCGCCGCCATCGCCGCACTTGTGGGGTGAAGAGAGGGTGATCGCGGTGCTGCGTTGTGTGAATATGCCAGTGATCCGACTGCATTTGGGGTTTTTTCCGAACTACTGAAGCCATAAGTAAACAGTGTCGGGGCTGACTGCGTGGACAAGCGGCATCTGCACATCGTTCCATTACGACGAGGAGTAGACGGACAAGATTGACTCGTTGGAGCGAGACGTACGGCCGTGGCCGAGGGGTTCCATAGCGTGGGGAGCTCGTTTTTCGCCACGCGTGTTTAGCTCATGCCTAAGTATTAACCACCCATAGTTTTAGCTTAAATACCCATTCTAACGACCACGTCTAACGGTCGTACGCTGCCGTTCATGTTTTGAGCAGTTTCTAGTGCTTGTTTTACTCTCGAGTTTTAAACAGATCGGTACGACTTGTCTAAATACAACATTTTATATTGTGCATACCAACCGGCCCCATTCAGTTCACTAATGTAGGTGAACTTTCTTCATTCTGCTTCTGAAAACATTGTTACACTTGAGCACAGCGTATTCAAGTCAATATATGTCAAGTTTATTAGAACAGTTGTGGAAGAGCTATACTGAAAAAAAACATCACATTAGCAGGTCCCAGAGTTCAGAACTGCTGAGAGCCTAGTGTGAATATGCATGTTGCCTGCATGAACCCATCCACATGACGGCAGCAAGGGTGACTCACACGGAAGGCCTAATGTGGAAGCATAGAAATAATATATTAGTTTGGTGCCATGAAAAATAAAACAAATTGCTGAGACAGGAGGAACCTGATGATAATATTCACAGAATTTTTACTTTCTCTGTCGATTAGTTCTTGCTTACTTATAAAGAAACACCTGGTCCTCTGAAGCACGCAATCATATAGGTAACACTGTAAAGTTAGAAACTTCTAATGCTTACTTTATTTGTGCGCATTGAATTTTCTACTTCCTCCGGCGGCGCCCTCGTGCCTTCGATGTAATACAAATAGAACATCTGGCATAAACAAACATACTGTTGCAAAATTGTATTGAAAACTAAAGCCACTCTTAACCTTGATTCACTTTCCTTCTGCACCATCTGACTGCGATACATCTTTTTTTTTCGCGATGGTATTATGCTGCTGAGTACCATCACAGTGATACAGATGAGAGTCACGCACATGTCTAATATTGTTTTTGTTTTGCAGTGGAACTACCCCATATCTGTCTGATATTGCTTCAAATATTACCCACGGTCTCCTGCAAGTATACACGGGCAGTATTTTCGAGAATGACTGCTGCACTAAGTCCGCAAGTCTGCGGCAGCATCACGAACCGACATTGCAATGCCAAGTAGCTAGGCAGTTTATTTTAAAACAGGACATACTCAGTGATTGAACAACTGTTTTATGTTTTTGCAACGCTCTCGCTGCAGGTAAAAAAACTGACTGGGGCGTACTATGAGCACATGATAGTTTAAAGTCGCAATTACTAACGATATGCATCGATCGTGTGGGCAATACTATTGGTAGTCTTGAAATTGGTCAATACATGAACGGTGACGTTCGGCCATACCTGCAACAGCGTTATAAGCCGACCGGATGAAAACTAGACATGCAATTAAGGGCCGTGACGAAGATGCTGCGGGAACTACGGGAAAAAGCGAGCCCTGATGCTAGCGACGCTGCGGCAAACAAATACGTCTTGTGGGCAGTCTGTCTACGCAATATGCCCGAGACTGTTTACTTGCGGTATCAGTAGTTCGGAAACAACCCAAAAGCAATCTGATTCACAAACACACCACACAGCTGCTCTCAGTACAACCCCGACGCAGTTTGCCCGATGCTGTTTACTTAAGGTTTAAGTTGTTCGGAAAAAACCCAAAAGCAATCTGATTCACAAAACGCACCACACACACAGCTGATCTCAGTACTGGTGCTACTGGCGAGTCCGTAGCAGCCTTGGTTGCTGGCGCGGCGACCACAAAAAACAGAAAAAAATTGACTGAACGCGGAAATGACGTTTGTGGTTGCCGCTGCCAGCCAACGCCGTAGCAGACGACATGGGCGTCTCCCCTCTTTCTCGCGCGTTCTCCAGCATACGGTTGTCAAAAACGCAGCCGGGTGACGCGTGGCAACCTTAGCGTCTGCATTGGACCATAATAAAGTTGTTCTCACTCACTCACGTGGCTCATGCGATACGCTGCCGGGGCGATAACATTGGAGAGCCGCCACCACCGAAACAGGGCGTCACGAAAATCTTCAACCTTGTAAGTCAAGAGCTTACATAGGCGTGCAAAAACAATGTATTTAACACCAGCTGACCTGTAGGTAAACTGGGCAGAACTAGTCGGTATTCATTTTCCTTTGCCGAAGAGCTGTTTCCGCGGCCGAGCCTGGCCGCGATCGCCAATCCATTGGAGCACATGATAACACATCCGTACGCTGTCGCGGCCGGAAGTCTAATCTTCGGCCTCGACTTCGTGCCTCGCACCCTGTTCTGTGTTTATGCCGAGATGGCGTTTATATTGAGATTATAGCAAAAGATCGCAGTCGGCAGGATTCGAACCTGCGTGGTAATATCCCAGTGGATTTCGAGTCCATCGCCATAACCACGCTGCCGCTTTTTTTTCTTTTTTTCGACGTTCACGTTTGCAGTCACTTGTTACATAAATAAAAAGTGTGGGCCATGCTTCGGCCCACACGAGGTTAAAACTTTTTGATATGCACTACTTCGTCGAGCACAGTAATCCACACTGGTGGGTCGGGGAGCGTGGGATGCACCTCTATCAGACGCACCACATTTCATTCAATGAAATGATTATAAACAGGACGAACGATCTGGTGAACATCTTCGAATTTCATTTTCGTTCTCCACACGGCATGAAGGGTAAGGAGCATGATTAGATCGTCAGGAATATCTGCGGTGTGTTTACTGGCAAGAAGCGTATTCCGTAGAGGTCAAGAGGCAACTCTTTCTTTAAAGTGCGCTGATGCACATTCCAGAAGAAAATGGGGTCCCAACACTCCAGATATACAAGCTCTATGGTTTCGGGTTTTTTACATAAATAACAATTGGTTGTGCAAGGTATGACAAAGCCTTTATTTTGTAGGCAAGTTTTAACAGGGAGTATGTTTGTGTGGAGTTTAAAGAAGATTGTCTTAACAGATGGTAGTACCGGCTTTTTCATTACATTTTAGGACTTCCTGTCCTGGGCCTCCGAGGTGTGGAAAACGGTACAGAGGCTCTGGAAGCACACTATCACCAAGATACCTATACTGTTTTTCTTGCTGACACTGCACAAATATTCTTGAGTGAATCGGGCGCACAACTGCCCATACGAAGCGATCACCTCTCGCAGATAACCGGTGACAGGCGCACATAAGTTATCACTTGACGACACGATGAAACCAGGCAGGAGTCTCTGTAGTTTCACGTGGATGGCAGTGCGAAGAAAAGGGTCGTTTTGATCCCGCAGAAAAACAAAACGCGATACAAGTTGTCGCAGAAACAATTGGGCTAAACCAAGACCGCTTAGCTTAACTGGGCGGAACAAATTAATGCGACTGGTACGCTCCCACGTGGACGCCCAAATGAACACAAAAAATACTCGATGAACTCTCTGGATATTATCCCGTGATGAGCATAATACGTTCATCACGTACCAGAACTTCGCGATAAGAAATAGGTTGCAGACGGTGGCGCGACAAAAAATTGACAGTTGCATGCCTTGCCATTCTGTAGCCTTTTCGGTTGCAGTTCGCGCTTGTTCAGACCAATACGCGTCAGGATCGCGGTAACTACCGAGTGTAACTCCGAGGTATTGCGTTGGGAGTGTCGACCAGCACAAACGGGAGAAATGCCCGGGAGTCGCCTCCCACTCGCCATGCAAGAAACCACAACTCTTATCCCAGTTTACCTGGGCACCAGTGCAAACGCAGAATCTTTCAACAATACTCGTAGCATGTTTAATACTTTGCTTGTCTGTGCAGAAGACGGCGATGTCGTCTGCGTAGGCCAATATTTTAACGTGTGCCGCCTGTAGCCTAAAGCCTGTAATAAGTTCGCTCATAGTGATGGAAAGACAGAGGGGCTCGAGGTAAATTTCAAACAATAAGGGCGACTATTCGCATCCTTGCCTCACTATTGAGTGAACGCACAGGCTGTCAGTTAGCTCGCTATTAACTATAATCAGCGTAGTACAGCTACTCTACGCCATTTTAACTCCCTCAAGTATGACATAGGCAACGTTAGTGTGTTCTATATTGCTGAAGAGGATCTGGTGCGAGACGCGGTCAAATGCTTTCGCCAGATCAAACCACAACATTGCCACATGCTCATCCAGCGCGTCACAGCACTCGAGCACACTTCGTGCAACATGCACGTTTGTAGCGATACTGCGACCTTTGATACCACATGTCTGGTGTGGACCCACCAGCTTTGTTATTACCCCTTGAAGTCTTTTCGCTAAAACCTTCATAAAAATTTTATAGCCGACGTTTGTCAAGCTTATTGGACGGTAAGATGAGGTGGACAAGCGTTTTACTGGATCGTCACTTTTTGGGATGAGCGCGACGTGCGACGTAATGAAAAATAACGGTACCCGTTCGAAATCATACGCTTCGACGAAACCTCTGAGCGACATCTGCGCTACCAAGCACTTGAAGGCTTTAAAAAACGCCACACACAGGCTATCAGGCCCGAGTGCTTTCACCTGAATCAACTCATTGATAGTGTCTTCAATTTCACGTACTGTGATAAGACCTTCAAGAAGTGCTTTGACGACATCGTCCAGCTTCGGCATAAATCAAAAAAATTCTTCGTGCAAGCCTTCTACGGGGTACCGCTGGTGGCCTGGCACGTTTTTAAAATGCTCACCTATCACGCACTTCATCGTCTGGCTATCAGATGCAATTTCGTCACCGTTTGCTATGTCACAATTTTTTCTCGGCCACGCATATTCTTTTCATCCGATAAAGCACCTTTCGTTGGCCTTTTCCCGACCAAATGGTTTTTCGGCTATACCACGTGTGATGGCTGTTTTGTTCTTATAGACATCGATTTCTTCCACCTCACATTTCACGTCTCTTAAATTGTTGCTTAAATAACCAGGCTGGTTGTTTTCAATGCTGATAAAAAATTTTAGTTGCTGTCGAAGCATTCGCTTAGTTTTGTCCCGTTGATACTTCAGGATGATACTTTTTGCTATAGCCTTTATTTCAACTAACTTTTTTTAATTATTGCCATTCAGAGGCCAAAAAAGTTGTTGACGGCAAGGCGAGTAGTTTCTCCAGTTCTGCAGCTACTACGCTTACAAACTGCTCATCGTCAAGCAGCTAAGCGCCCCGCCGCGGTGGTCTTGTGGCTAAGGTACTCGGCTGCTGACCCGCAGGTCGTGGAATCAAATCCCGGCTGTGGCGGCTCCATTTCCAATGGAGGCGGAAATGTTGCATGCCCGTGTGCGCAGATTTGGGTGCATGTTACAGAACCCCAGGTGGTCGAAATTTCCGGAGCCCTCCACTACGGAGTTTCTCGTATTCACATGGTGGTTTTGGGACGTTAAACCCCACATATCAATCAATCAATCAATCAATGAAGCAGCTAAACAGTGCATTTCCACAAAACCCAATTGAAATGGCCTCTCACGTTCCTTTTCCTGAACCCGGCAATAACCAGACAGTGGTCGCTGTACGAGACAGGCTTAACGTCGTACGCTAAACACAAAGGAAAAAGTTCAGCTGATATGAAAATCCTGAACAGCCTAGCGTGGTTGTCACGTTCAAAATGGGTGTACAGTGGGGAGCGCCACTGGAATAAAGGCTGCCCAATTCTTCAAAGCCATTTTTGTGCACTATCTCGTATAGCAACTCTGCACTATTATTGCGAATTCAAGATTTTTTTCGACCAGTCTGCGGCTGCGGCGACGTAGTTGAAATCACCTAGGAGCAGTAGCATTTTTTTTCTCAACTTCTTCACAAACAGGACCTAGAAATGAGGTTCCTCATGCCCTTTAAACTGAAACGGCAACTCACAAGTATGATCCTCCGCATTCGTCTTCGGGTGGCGTACACAAAACGTTGCGCACATATCAACGGTAGCAGTGACACCGGTCCTAATTGTGAACACTGTTATGTGCCAGAAACACTGGAGCACATATTATGTGTCTGGCCAGAATACGCACGTGAACGACAAACACTGATTTCTTCTACTGAGCGATATCGCAGTAGGTCATTAACTGATGAGACCATGTTGGACACTTGGCCAGACACCAACAGTGCCACTGCGGTCACAAGAGCAGTTATGACCTTTTTGGAAACAACTGGACTATATGCGCGGCTATAAATTGTGTCTCAGCTAGAAAAAACACTACATACTCACCTCTCTATCTCACCATTGTCATCCAATAATCTTTCTTTTCCCCTTTCCCTTCCCCCAGTGTAGAGTAGCAGGCTAGAGCAAGCTATCGCTCCTGGCTGACCTCTCTGCCTTTTTGTAAATAAACTTATCTCTATCTCTTTTCGCAACTTAAGTTTGTTTTGAAGCACTCGAAAAAGAAAGGTCTGTGCTCAGTTTCTACGTTTCGTGCATATGCACAGATCACTTGGTAGCTTAAACCAGAATGGCAGCATAAAACAGTTCAAACATAAATACCCAAGTTGTTGCGAGTGAACCACTCTCATGAAATCAATATTTTTTTGTCCGACAGATGAAGATGAGGTAATACGAGTGTTTAAAAGCTTTAGGATTTCTAAGAGTGAGGATTTACAAGGCCTAAAAATGTAAGCGATAAAACATGTTATTGACCTACTTGGTCCATGTCTGACACACATTTACAACGTTTCCTTAAAAAGCGGCATTTTCCCGCAGAATATGAAGGATGCTAAGGTGATGGTGATCCACAAAGGTGGAGACAAAAACACTTTAACAAATTACAGGCCGATTTCAATTCTCCCGGTTTTTTTCAAAGGACTTGAAAAAATTATTCATACTAGAATGTTGAACTGTTTCGATAAACATTTCGTTATAACTCAATCACAATTTGGTTTTAGATCAGGCTACTCAACCAAAAGACCCCTATTGTTTCAAAAGAAATGGATTCTCATAAATATTGAGGCCAAAAAGTTCACACTAGGCATAATTTTAGATATGTCAAAGGATTCGACAAAATAAACCACAAGACATTATTAGGAAAACTGCAGGGTTATGGAATTCGTGGTGTAGCCTTAAATCTGATCGAAAGCTACCTAACACAGACACCAGTGTGTATCCATAAACATGGAAATTTCGTCCGTGAAAACTGTTAAGGATGGTGTTCCCCAAGGCCGCATATTGGGTCCCCTTTTGTTCATTATATATACAAACGATATTGTACATGTTGACCCTTCAGCCCAATACGTAATTTATGCACACGATACAAGCTTATTTTTTTTCAGGTACGAATGTTAGTCATCTAGTAAATACAGCTAACTCCACTTTACAAAAGATATACAGCTGGACCCTTAAAAATTCTTTACTTATAAATTGTCTTAAAACAAAAGCTGTTCTTTTTCGTGCCAAATCTCCCCTCAACGAAATCACTGAACCATACAATCTCATGTTAAATAGCAGCATAATTGAATTTTCTTCCACGGCGAAGTCTTTGGGCGCTGTTTTCTATGAACACTTGAAATGGGATTATCACACGAAATTTTTACACAATAAGCTTTGAAAAGTCTTGGGTGTCTTGAGAATATGTCAGGGTTTATTGCCAGTTTTTCAAAAACTTCTGATATTCAATGCGCTCTTCACATGACATCTGAGTTACTGCAACTTAATTTGGGGCAATGGAACAAAGCAATCTATTAGTAATCCTCTTATCTTACAAAATAAGGCGCTGCGATCTGTTGTAACCTCTCTTTTAATGCCCATACCTCACAATTGTTTTCTATATACAAAATAATCAAATTAAACCTGCTCTGACAATATTCTTTAGCAGTCTCTTTTACATCTGATACCATAAAAGGTCGCTACTATATACGTAGTTTATCTAACTTGCAATTAAATCCTTCAACGCGCCTAAACCGACACTCTGAATATTGGCATGTGCCGAGACCGCGCCCAAATTATGGCTTACAGACATTGAGTTGTTGCTTGCCGAATATATTTAATAAATTAGGAGTTATGAAAATGTTCGTACGATATTCAATATTTTTACTTTGAAGATGTTTTAATAATTTGTCTGTAGTATCATTTTCAGTTCGATTACTTTTTTCGATGTGTACCATGTGCGTTTTTGGTTCGTATATTTTGTTTAAATTTTTTGTTCTGATACAAACCATATGCAACGCTGGTTAACGTGTCCTGTGTTTATTTGATTTTGCCGTTTTTGTTGCCACAGTTGCCATGGGGATTTGTCAAGCTGTTTATAGAGTGTTTTTCCTCTGTCCCAGCCACTTACCGTACAACTGTACGTGGTAAATAAACTAAACTCAAACTCAAACTCCAACTCAAAAGAGCGCAACCGCCCGAACCACCAACCGCTTGAAAAACAGATATATCGGAGTGCGAGCGAAAAATTATTGCCAGCTGATATGTTGCTTCCTGGCTCTCTATTTCCATTTCCTGACTGCTACCAAGTCAAGCCATGATCAAGTAGCGTTTTAATTGACACTGTCGCCTTCCAGCACTCAGTCCTTGAACATTGAGAGTTGCTGATTAAAATCCAGTTTTAAATCGATTAGCCATGTCGGGGAAAATTAACGGTAACTCTCCGAGCGGCGCTCAACTCTGCGTGCCGCCATACGGTTTTCGAAAAAGTGTTGCTGCCCTGAACCGAAAATGAAAAAAAAAAGGGCCAGGGAGCGAAGTAATAGGAAAGCATTTCTGCAAGAAACACAAGTGTTAGGAACAGCCTGTTTGTTTCCCAAAGATAAACATGTGCACAGGGAAAAGCGAGAAAAAAACTAAGAAACAAGAACACCACCTTGTACCCAACTCTCAATCCCTTCAAAGATCGCCACTACCACTACAGAGGTGGGTTAACCACCAACCATCTTGGTTCTTCTCGAATGTTCGGCTTCGGTTTGAGAAAAAAACGCCTCACCCCTGGCGTCTTTGTCGGTGGTTCGTTCTCACCGCCCTTGTCCTGGCGCGGCTCGCTGTCTGCTCGTGCTGCCGTTTACCGGGCGCTGCGCTAGCTGCTTATTGGGTTGTATCCATGCCCTCATTAGCGGGTTGATCCACTCTTGCCTGAGACACAGGACTTGATGACGTGGCCTTTGTCACCTACGTGGCCACTGGGGCTAGGGTAGGTGGTAAAGTTGTTCGGGTTCATTTATGGGTGCCGCAAGAGGTAGTTTCTCAGGTTGGCTCAGCAGAGAAGGAGACGACGTTGGTGGTGCACCCGCGCCGGCGCTTGTCGGAGACGCCGCCTGCTCCGCGTCCACCTCAAGGCAAGTCGAACGTTCTCCTCAGGCAAGCTATCAAGGAGCCAGTGCACCTTCATTCGAATGTTCTTGTTAGCCGGGTCGATGACAATGCAGCGCTTGCCTTTAAATTGCAGTTCACTGATGTCTACAATCTTCTGCATTGACTCCGCGTCCTTGAAAGTAATGGCCCACACGTGGCTGATGCGATTCGCACGCATGGCAATAACATCACGGGGCAGCAACCGCTGAGACAGGTCGTCACGAAAATCTTTCACCGTGTAGGGCCGAGCGCTTACGTCGGCGTGCAAAAACGATGTTTTTAGCCCCAATCGACCTGTAGGTAAACTTAGGAGAATGACCTGATATTCATTTTATTTTGCCGAAGACCTGTTTTTGCGGCCAAGCGTAACCGCAATCACCGCTTCGTTAGAGCACAAGATAACACGTCCGTAAGCTGTCACGGCCGGAAGTGGAATCAACAGCCCCGACTGCGTGAGTGATACCCTCTCCTGTTTTTCTGCACAGATAGCGTTTATATTGAGATTATAGCAAAAAACCGTAGACGGGAGAAATCGAACCTGTGCGAGAGTAACGCAATCGATTTCGAGTCCACCACCTTTAACCACTCGGCCAAGACAGCATGCGTGGCACTCTGTTCTATTTTTATGCACAGATATTGTTTATATTTAGAATATAGCAAACAATCGCAGACAGTAGAGTTCGAACTGGCGCGAGAATATCCCAGTCAATTTCGAGTCCATCGTTTTAACGACTTCGCCAGATCCGCTTTCTTTTCATTCAAAACCAGTTCATAGCAATACAAACACGAGACAGAACAGATAATATCAGCACCAGCCGAAAAAATCAAAATGTGTATTGTGCGAGTATATCTGGTTGATAGTATAATTTAGTAATATTTGATCGCAGTCAATTATTCAGACAGGTATTAACTCTTGTGGTTCAATAAGAGATTTGCACTCTTCTCTAAGTGAGTGAGTGAGTAAAAATTTTATTGACATTATACGTGGGTATTTAGCGAGGTGGGGCTACAAGGACCGAAGCCTAGAAGAAGGCCGCACGTCCTTAGACACGGGCGGCTTCCTGGGCATGCCTGACTGCCCACACTTGATCGGCGAGGTCACGGCTGAGCAAAGCCACCTCGCAACGCGCCTCACGGTTCGAGACTGCCATGTCTACTCGGTTCAAAGGGGACTGCTGCTCACTCCCGGTGCACTCCCAAAGCATGTGCTGCAGCGTCGCTCTTGCTCCACACGATTTACATTCGTCGGATGTATAAATGTTTGGGCAACAGAGGCGCGTGATCTCCGGGTTCGGGTACGTGTGAGTCTGTAATAGTCTCCAGGCAACCTCCTGTTTCTTGTTTGGTTTTTTCTCTGGTGGTAAATTTTTGCATCTGTTCAGTCTATAATGTTGATTGATGTCTCTGAAAATTGTCATGCTATCCCAAACGTCCATTCCCGCACTGTTCTTGATGTCTGTAAGACATTGGGGCTGCTGGCAGGCGCCATAGCTTGGTGTGCAAGGCCTCGAGCCGTGGCGTGGACAGTCACGTTGCCCGCGAGTTGAGGATCTGTGTGGGCAGGGGTTCATACGCGGAAATTGTCGTTTTGTGGCAAATAAGGCCTTCGCAAATTTCGAGAATGTCTGCTGCTTTGCGGGAGATCCGGCCGCTGGCGTAGTTGCGTAGGGCCGCCTGAGAATCGCCTATTGTCACTTCGGCGTCCGTGGTAGCTTTTGCGAGGGCTATCGCCGCTTCTTCAGCCACCTCCGTTTCTTCCTTGCGTGTTGTAGAGCTCGTGATGGAAGTTCCTGCGTATTTCACGATCGCTACGGCGAATGCGCGTTGCCGGTCGTAACGAGCCGCGTCTACTTGAACAGTGGCGTTACTGCTGCCGAATTTTTTTTCCAGATTTTGCGCGCGTCTGTTGCGCAGACCAATGTAATGAGTGAGATGCATATTGTTGGGCAACGGCCGAATGACACGATGCGCTTGCCAATATGTCTTGGTATTCCGTCATTTTCGCCACGCTGTGTACGGTAGTTCATGCTCAGGATTTCAAGGGTGTGTTGAGCGGTTCTGGTTTTCACCAAACGTTCGTACTGGGCGATGTCGTGTGCTTAAATTACTTCATCTAAGGTCTTTTGCAACCCCAGCTTGAGAAATGTTTTGTTCTAGTATTTACTGGTAAGCCTATTGCGTCTTTGTACGCCTTGCGAATGAGATGGTCTAGCTTGGTTCCTTCAGTCGCATGCCCCTTCAGGTAGGAGGTGACGTACGTTATGTGGCTCATTACGAAAGCATTTACCAGACGGATGATATGGCTGTCTTTCGTTCCGCTATGACGATTTATTATTCGTTGTAGTAGCCGGAGCGTTTCATTGACAACACCGTATACTCTTTGTTTGGTTTCACCTTTGTGGCCATTGGCCGACAGATGAAATCCTAGTACTCGAATGTTCTTAACTTGTGGGATGACGCCACCGTTCGATGTTATTACTTTAATATCTACGTCTGCATGCACGCTGGAAGAATCGCCGATCTTGAGTTTACGGTCGCTGCATGTCGGTCTGTAGAGAAGGAGCTCCGATTTATTCGTGGAACATTCGAGGACCGTGTCGCGAAGGTAGTCCTGTACCACGTCGACCACCTCCGGCTACATTTGCTCGATATGTCCGTCAGTCCCTACGGCAACCCAAAGGGTGATATCATAGGTGTATGAACTGTGATGGAGTCCTTCTATCTCAGCCATTTTTCGTGGTAACCCGACAAGGACGAAGTTAAAAAGCATGGGTGAAATTATGGAGCCCTGCGGCGTGCCCGTGCAACCCATGTCTATATCTTGTGGTTCTATTCCCCCAATCACCAAGTGGGGCCGGAGAGCTGTAAAAAAATCCCTTAAGCAGTGATATGTTCATTCGTCCAGTGCCAACGCTTGCATGCTTCAAGTATTGCGGCGTGTTTAACGTCGTCGAACGCTTTCTTGAGTTCCAGCCTGAGCATTGCTTTGTAGTTCGCGTGGCATTGTCTATCGTGTTCGAGTTAGACTATAACGTCTTGCATAGAAATGTTACGACGGAACACCAGCATCGCTTGCGGGAGCATCTCTCGGTCCTCGAAGTAGATGGTGACACGAGCGAGAACCCCGTGTTCCATGCCCTTACCAACGCAGAATGTGAAAGATATTGGTCGAAGATTCTCAATATCTACCCATTTGCCCAGTTTGGGGATCCTAATTATACGCGTTGTTTTCCACGAGCTCGGTTTAGCGCCCACGCTCCAGCACTCGTTCATGTCAGTTGTCAATTTATTCATCAAGTCACCATCCAAGTTACGCAGTGTTTTGTTTGTTATCCCGTGCGGGCCTCTTGTCCATTTCGTGTTGAGCTGGTACAGTACCACCCTCACCTCTGCCACACTGAAATTATCTTCTAGCTCCGCATTACTCTCACTTTCCTTTCCGTATGCCGGGTGCGCGATGGAGCTTGAGGTTTAGGAGTAACGGCTACGCACGTCATCCAAAAAATGCGCGGACGTGCCTCCGTACTCATGCAGTAACTTGTTTAGCTTATGTGCGTGCTATTTTGGTCTTCTCCGGATCCAAAAGATGCCGGATCAAATACCAAATCTTAGCCAAGCTAAGCTGGTTTTTCATCTCGTTACACGTCTCCTCCCATTGCGCTCTTATTACTTGTAAGGCATGCTCTTTTATATCTCTGCTGAACCGTGCAATGCGTCTGCGTAGCGTTCTATTGCGGCGTTGACGCTTCCCCCTGTCTTGCAGGCTGCGTTTGCCTTCCCACATGTGTAGGAGTTTCCTGTTCATTACTATTAGCTCTGCTTCGAGCGGAACACTCGCGTTGCCGTTTTTACATCGCCCCTGAGCGTCGTGGTCCAGCTCTCGATATCTTCTATAGCCACGCTGCCACGTTTCTGCTTTTTCCTAGCTTTGAGAAACGCGTCCCCATCCACTATCCTTTGATGCTTGCCCTTGGCCGCGTACCGATTAAGGTGGTGGTGAGGTCTAGCGTCGACCTATATTTCGATCATGGAGTGATCACTACTCAGGTCCTCTTGCGTATTTCGCCAATGCGCGCTAGCGACGTTCTTAATAAACGTGACGTTGGGTGAATTATCTGCACATACGCTGTTGCCCCTGAGCGTAGGTGCAGAAGGGTCTGTTATACGCTCGAGCGCCTCATTCTGCACATCGCCCAGAGGCGCTTACCCTTTGCCGTTTCGTATGCGTACCCCCAAGCGGCATGGGGTGCGTTAAAGTCACCCGTGATCAGCAAGGGCCCGTCGCTAGCTGCTTCGAGCACCTTTCGCATTAACGTGCTAAAACGATGTTTGGCTTTTGGTCTGCTATATAGGTTTAGTATACGCATGCCAGAGCCGCCCCTTTTCGATGGAATGAGCTCTATGAGTACGGGCGGTATATTGACGTTTGTAAGTTCGCGTTCCGCCATGGTGAGGTTGCGTCGCACTAGCGTTGCAGCGACTAGCGGTGCTCCCACGTTCACTGCCCCATCTATAGCTTTGTACCACGCCAGCTTAACCTGGTCGTTTGTTTTCTGCAAATGTATTACATCCAGTTATTACCAATTTCCTAGAAATTGTTGAAGATGCGGTTGTTTCCTCCTGAACCCCAGCAGTTCCACTGCAAGATCGTCAGCGTGTTCTGCGTGTTATGCTGCCGTGAGCGTTGTTTGTGTGGTTTCGTGTGAATCCATGGGGATTATACGTGTTTTTACCTGCCGTCCCAGTGACCCTGCGCCTCGTCATCAGGTAACAGCCTAAATTAGGCTTTTTCGGTATTCCACATGGGGCGACCCACTCCTTCTGGAAGACGCATTTTGGTATCGTCCATGCGTGCTTGCAGCGTTGTGAGCATCTGTGTCAGCTGAGATGTCGACACGCTCTACTGTTCAGTTTGCGTGGTTCATTGAGCTATTGCGCTGTTAAATTGCGCGGTTTGCTGCGCTTGTTGGGCCATTATCGCGTCTACCTTTTCGTCGAGTCTGCCGACTTGCTCGCAGAGTTTCTCCGCGCGTTTCTGTGTTTGACGAGCTTAGCCTGCTCCGGGTCTAGCGCTTACGTTTAGAGGGTGCGGGGTGCGCATCTTGCGCGTCCGTAGCTTCTTGCGCACTCTGGACGGTATTAGAAGCCGCGTTGGTGGCTACGGGTTGAAGAAGAGGCGAAAGTAAAGAAACTGTAGGGGCCTCACCCTTTAACGTGGTAATTTTGTTTGTTAACTCATCATTTTCCTGGTGCAGTATTTTTTTAATAAAGACTCGAACTCATCTATTCGTTTCTGTATTGAGCTTTTTGGTTCGCTGTTGGTAGTGTTAGCAGAACTTACGCGTCGGTCTACGTCAGGGTTTCTAATAATGACAGCCTCGATTCGCGTTTGCGGTGCGCGAGGCCTGCGACCGGAGGCGACGTCCATCCACCCGATGTTATGGGGGTCGAATACTGTTCCGCGTTTGGCCGCAGCGGAGTAGGTGGCTTGGGTCGTCGACTTGCTGCTATTCCTCGCTGAACGGGGTCGGGAAACGCTGCGGGAGTGTGTCCGAGAATGAGTACTGGAGCGAGTGCGGCTCCGCGCGCGGCTCTCTATCGAGGCCGATCGCATGTGGCTGCTCCGTTATCTCGATGCGTGGCGTAGGCGGGAGCCCTCCCTTCTGTCGTCAACGGTGCGTTAACGGTGCTGCAATAGGAGGCATCAGCCTCCTTGCGCATTCTGCGTTCCCATTGTCGTCGCTTGACAAGGTAGGTTGTTTTTTACTTGACTTTGCACTTGTGGTCTCCGGTGAGGAGATCCTTTCCGCAAAGCAAGCACACGGGCTCGCACCGATGATTGTTGGGTGGGTTGTCGCATCCACACCCACGGCACTTCCTGTCGTTCCGGTTAGGGCACACGTCTGCCCTATGTCCCCGACGACCACACTGGTAGCACATGTGGAAATGTTTTTGTAAAGAGTGCACCTTACCACCATTCCTCTATAGTACACGTAACGAGGCACGTAGTATCCGTCGAAAAAGGTTATAAGATTTGTCATGTTTCCCATGCGCTTCGCATGCGAACGTTTGGGTTATGGTAGTTCACGAGACTTCTCACCCCGCCTGCCGGCTGTTCGTCAAGTGATATGCCCTTCATGAGGCCCTTGGGTGTGTTCTTCGGCACCGTTTGTAGGTATTCGCTTCAAACTCGCAGTCAGTAATGCGCAGCTTGCAAACGCAGCCGTACCGCCTTGCACAATCTTCTGACGGTGTGTTTACCAATGTTAAGTTTTGGCGCTCATTCAGACAAACGCTGTCCTCCTAGGCTTCTTCACATCCCACTCTGCCACATTGCGTATGCAGGAGTGGACGCTGTCCTTCTGGTATTACGATACGTTGAAGCCGTTAAGGAGTCGTATGATGATCTTGTAGTCGTTCATCGGCAGGTTGGGCATTCGCCTTGCCTTGATGATTTTCCGCACATGCTGCGTTGCACTCTGCATGAACGCGGGCTTCCTGGAACTGGTTGGCGTTGTTTGTTGGTTCGTCGCTGGGTCGGCATCTCCAGCCGCTGTCTTGGCGTTACGCTTGATTTTGCACAATCCATGGTCTATTCCGAACTCCATCGGTGATAGCTCCTCTCCATTGGCTTGCACGATGTCTCTTTCAGACGCCATCACAGCGGATAGGTAGCACCGATTTGCGACGCCGACGCGTCAGGCCTACCATGCCCGTCTACTGGCTTGCCGGGCCAGCGTGGCGGTACGAAAAATCTTCTCAGAGTAGCCGAATTAGGGCTCACCTGCCGAAAGCGGTATCGGGAAAGCCCGCAAGACTTTCGCAGTCACGTGGGAATATTTCAACACAATAGCACCAAGCAATTGTCGAAAACCACAGAAAATACATGGGGCAAACGCGACGCGCGTCCGCACTATGTGGCTCCTTAGGTACCATTGCGCTTCTCTAATGAACAGGACATTTTCTTTAAAGTATTACCTGGCATTCCTTAAACACACATATAGATTTTGAAAAGCCATTTGTGTTTTTCAAACACTGCGCATACAAAGTAGTATCACCATGTCGTAGGACGCACCTCCTGTATCTTCAAATGGTAAAAACCGGATTATATTCGACGATTAGAGTTAATGGGAATTTCTTTTTGAATGTCCTTTGCTGGATTTCCCGAAGGAAGACAGAGTGCAAGCAATACAGGAAAATATGATCAATTGTTTCCGGTGTTTTGCAGATGTAGCAGTTTACGCCCCAAGGTAAAAATATTCCCTTGTCTTTTAGCCAGGGTTTGACAGGAAGCAGGTTCGTGTGTACAGTTAAGTAAAATGTTTTTCTGGTAGCTCTCACTGGCATTTGTTAACTCTCTTTAAAACATTCTTCTCGTTTCCCAATACATAAATATCCCGGTATCTTCGAACAGGACACATGACATCAATTAAATCTCTGTACAAATGCTTTTTTGTGACAAAAATTAAATATTCTAGTAAAAACTTCGCTCTCACGAGCCGATAAGCACTTATTATTTCAAACCAAAACCCTTTCACTGACACTTTGAGTGCAGCACATGACGTAGCTATATTATCTGTAATTGCGTAACCCAACCTCGTTTGGATTGATTGATTGATTGATTGATATGTGGGGTTTAACGTCCCAAAACCACTATATGATTATGAGAGACGCCGTAGTGGAGGGCTCCGGAAATTTAGACCACCTGGGGTTCTTTAACGTGCACCCAAATCTGAGCACACGGGCCTACAACATTTCCGCCTCCATCGGAAATGCAGCCGCCGCAGCCAGGATTCGAACCCGCGCCCTGCGGATCAGCAGCCGAGTACCTTAGCCACTAGACCACCGCGGCGGGGCAACCTCGTTTGGATGACGCATTGGAAAAAATCATTACTTTCATCACGCAGGAACATGCATCGGTTACCTATTTGCTTCAAAGCAAATTCTGTAATCAAAACCCTCCTTCTTCGACTGAATGAAACCAATTCAAAGGGTTTGCACACTCATACATTATTCTGCACACGAAAACAGGAAAAATTCTGTGCATTTTCTGCGCACTCATTCGGGCCTTACATAACATGTAACATATAAAACACTTTAGTGACAAAAAACACACTACACGCTGCCAACTTCGCAAAAATTGAGAGGCGTCTGCTTCTCCACGCGGCTTATTGCGCTTGAATCCACTCAGCTGGTTCTGTCCACTGCGTCTTTGTATCTTGGTAATATTGCAAAGGCACTCCTAGGTAACTAGTTGTGGCGTCGATGAACGATATGCCTTCGGAGACTGTCCGCCTACTACTCCACTGGCCGTGCAGAATCCTAAGTTTTTTTACCAGTTTATGGCACTACCAGTGCAACTACAGAATTGTCTCACATCCTTCAGTGCCTCGCGACTGCTTTCATAATTTGTACAGAACAGCGTGATGTCGTTTGCGTACGTCAGTATTTTTACTTCTTAATTTATTAGGGGATATGCACCGATATTTTGGTTTTCACTTATCTTCAAACAGACGGGCTCGAGAAAACAGCAAAGAGCAACGGCGACAGAGGAAACTTTTGACGCACTCTGATAGGACCGGTATGTTGTCACTGAGTCTTTTATTATTTATTAGTTGAACGAAACATTGCTCATAAGCCATGGCAACACCATCGTGGGTGATTCCACCCACATTGATGCATTCCAACGTGGCCAGAAGAATGCTGTGAACACTCTGCCGAAAGCTTTTTCCAAATCGAGCTGGACCAATGCTACACATCCGAGGTTCACATCACAGCACTCCAGTATTGTTCTAGTGAGGTGAATATTAGTGAATATTGTTCTCTTGTTTATCCCACAAATTTGATGGGGACCAACTATCGTTTTAATAACACATTGTAGTCTTTTCCCTTGTACTTTCATGTTAATTATATAGTACGCATTCATGAGACCTATAGAACTATAGCGCTTGACTGAGTGCAGCTTAACTGGGTCCTTTGTTTTAGGTATCAACACAACATGGCTTCTTTGAATAAGGGTGGTAGCCGTTCAAGTTCGTATGCTTCCGCTATAACCTTGTCAAGTATATCTGTGATTTCAACCTTAAAAGCTCTCTGAAAGAGTGCTCCTAGGCGATCTGGTCCAGTAGACCATTCCGCATCCAAGGTTTTCTATCGCATGTGTAATTTCCGTGACTGAGATTGGCGTGTGAAGTCTATATTTTACTTCATCAGCTATCTTTAGTAGCAGCGCCAGGAAGGTATCTGTGAACTCATCGTATACCTCGACGCGTCTGCCTAACAATTTCTGGTAATGCTCAACAAAAGATGTCACTATTTTGTTTTGGTGTGCTGACAGCATGCAGTTGAACCAAATTTCCTTAATAGGGTCCTTAATAGGGTTACCTGATCTGTATTATTTTTCTTCACTGAGCGCAGGTTTTATTGCTGCCTCTCCGTGTCATCATCGCTCAGTTCGCGACCTTATCGATTCCCCTTATAACGCTCCACATTCATCGCTTCAAGTTCACTTTTGATATTTTTAGTTTCTGCACTAAATAACCCAGGTACGGTGCACTCGGAATTTCGAAAGCGATCGAGTACGTTTAGTAATTGGGTTATTTATCATTTTTCCTTTCGTTTTGCTTTCCAGCGCCGCACCGCTGTTCTCTCGATTGAAAGCGGTTTGACTTCGTTTAAAAAATTTTCCCATGCCTCCGCTATGTTCGACACACCACCTTTTTTTTTGTTCGACACACCATCCATCGCGGCTTTTATGAAGCACTCATCTTTTATAATATCATCAATCGTTTTCCAGAGCTCCCAGTTCAACTTGGACGCTTTACACCTTTTTCCGATTGTACACATCGCAATGGTAACTAAAACTCACATGTTGCATAGGAAAGTTCGTAACCAATGACATAGGATCCGCGGTCATGTCTATTCGATCCAGCCGAGCATGAATTTACCCTTGGAAGTGAGTGTACGCTACTTTATTTTCACTTAAAACATTTCCGCCGTCTGCTAATTCAGAGTTGGACACGATTTCGTGAAGCCTTATTTCACTTACATCCTTCCTTCTCAAGTTCTACAATCGGTCGTCAGAGATGCAAACACAATAGAGTTTCATAGAAGGCACAGTTTTCTATCAGCTGCAAGTGTGGCTACATATAGAAATAGTGTCTGTCTTTCCTCTACACTGCTTGGAGCACACACACATATTATTCCCCAGCATACATCATATAAGGCAATATTGCACAGTACCAGTCTTCCACCCTGGAAAGTTAACACACGTTGTTCAACGATACCGATGCAGTTACGCAGCAATAATAAAGACCCCCTGACCTGCTGAGTGCATTACTTACACAGGCATTATACCATGATTTAAATATTTCAACCTTTTTTCTTGCTAGTTTTTCACTTTCGATCTTTGTTTCTTGAACAGCAAGTATGTCTATTTCGTTATTCAGCAAAAGGGGCCTTAATTGCACTTGTCACCACCGGGCCGTTAACCCACGAACATTAAGCGTGGCGATAAAAAGTGTTATATTATGGTTATTTGCCATGAAAGGAGAGGTGAGTTTTCAAAGCACTCGCGTACAACAAGTAATACTGCAATCAAACTCAGATCGTTCTGCATGACGCATAGTTTGTAAGCCCTTCAATTCCGTCGCAGACTAGCACAGGGGTGCAAAAGAACCGTACGTATAGGTCAACCAGTACACAACACGCTATCGGTGGACGGACCCGCTACCGCGGGGAAGCCGTCGGCGTATTCCGCTTGTCAAGCGGAATTTTTGGTTTCGGCTTTAGTGTTGCCCGTCTATGAACGGTAGCTTTAGAAGGGGGACCCTCGCATCCACCGTCGTCGCCTTCTCGTCTATCTTCCTTCTCTAACGTGCCGCTAGGCCTCTTTGAGCTCTCCGAATTCAAGTTCATGCCTTGAACAGGCTCTTTAGTAGCGTATGTTTTGGAGGAACTTCGCGGTGCCTCCCCCAGAGTAGCCACCACCTCTGGCTGTACCGAGGTTACCTCCGCTGCCGGCTGTGTTTTATTTTTTTTTGTTATGAGTTTCGTCTCGTTTGCCGCAGGGCTGACATTCATCATTAGTCTTCAGATCAGGCCTCTTCTGCAAAACAGCAGAGTCGCTAATCTCTCCCGAACTTGCCTTCGCGTTAGCCTGGTACATCTTGTGTTCCTCCATGGTGTCGCTCCAACCAGAGTCGGTCAGCTTGGCGTAGCTCCTCACGCACTGGGTCTTGTCGTGGCCGTAACGACGACAAAGCCCACACCGTGGCACCAGGCACCCGCGCCGAATATGGCCGGTACCGTGGCACCGGAGGCAGAGCAGGGCTCTGCCAGGCACGGACACGAGTGCATGGTCTTCTTCCCCCCGTAGTTAGTGTGCTGTCTTCAATTGTAATGCCACGTTTCACGCGCAGGTAAACCGGCCAAGTGTGAGAGTCTTTGTCTCCATATTCTGGAACACGCCCCTTTCCCCTGCATATTTCCGTCACGTGCGCAGGGCGCTAAGGCTGTTCAAAAGTCCTCATCGGGCCTTGTGTGAAGCAGCCAGTACATCTTCATTCTGATGTCGTTATGGCAGGGGCGATGGCGACGCAACTCTGGTGCTTAACGATGAGCGTTTTCGCCGACAAAAGCTTCTTTGTCCCTTCTTCGTCATTGAATGTTATGGTCCATACGTGGTTTCTGATACGCCCCTAGGGCCATCACATCCGGCATTAGCTTGAGACGATCATGCGCATTGCGAAAATGCTCAATTCTGTAGGGACGAGCGTTTACATCACCATAAAAAACACAGTATTGCATACAGTTGTACCTCACCAAAGCTGCGGTAAATATTGCTGATAATCCTGGGTCGACATTTCCGTAAGCCTGATGCCATGGCCAAGGTGGGCCGCATGAACCACCCCAGAGGAGGACAACAATCCGGGTCCGCACCCAGTGGTGGGCGGAAGTGTAATCCTTGACCAGGACTGCGTGCGTCGCACACAGTTCTTTTTTTATGCAGAGATAGCGTTTATAATAATATTATAGCAAAAAATCACGGTTGCCAGTATTCTAACCTGCGCGAGAATATCCCAATAGATTTCGAGTTCATCGCCTTAAAAAGTCGGCCACAACTTTTTTCTTCTTTTTTCCCTAGTTTATTAGCAAAAAATACACTGGCACTCAAGAATTTATGTCTTAAATTTCATCATTTCACAAGACACTAATATGTACATTTTAAAATTTGGATCGACCGCTTGTGCCTTGTTGTATAGTCAAAAATATTTCGCTGTCAGCAATCTGTAAACTGTAGGTAACCAATTAAGTGACTCGTGTAGTTCACGTAACACACTTGTACCATATCGGAGATATTGATGTCAATACAGCTCAGCAGGATTTCGATCTTCGTGCTCATGTTTAAAATTCATTCTTGTTTTCCACATACTGTGCAGAGCGATAAGCATTATCAGACAACATGGCAAGAATCGGATACCGAATGACGTGAGCAGAAAGTCTTTATTTATTGTCCTCTGCAGGACGTCCCACAGGAACGCTAAGTCAATGAAGTCTATAAGGATGTGCTCGATAAAATTGGGTTTCCTTCAAATCGTACAATTAACGCCCAAAACAACATTGGTCCCGTATCTGCATGTAATCTGCAAATGTCGTCTAAAGACGATAGTCTTGCGTGTGGAGAGCGCGAACAGAACATTTATGTGGTGTTTTGCGCAAGAAAATTCGTGAATGGTATTCCGGAGGCGCTGCGTTAGTGCCTCGAGAGTGCAGCGGAGGTGAACGAGCGCATTACGTCACGTCACACGTGAGACATGAGCCCCATCTGGCAGTTTTTAAAGACGATAGTTTTTCTTGGGGACCTTCGAAGCAAAAACTTTCGTGTGTCTGTCTGTCTGTACACTTGTCTGTTTGTCCACTCTTAACGGCATCGGGTACTTGAAATGGCCGACCCCCTCCGCATCGCCCACCAATGTTGCTTAAAATTGCACGTTCATGATTGTGGAATCATCAATCAAAAACCAATTCTTGCACATGTCTGGGGCGCCGTTACGGCACGTAAATACTCTGCGTGTGCGTCTTTTTATAGAAAAGGCATACATAAGTAATTTTAAGGACCATAGCGCTCATCACTCTGCACTGATCAAGCAACGCTCGCACGGAATGGGGAGTGTGTCCAACGCTTTGCTAAGACGAGAGGGTGGTGGCACCTACCGTCGCCTTGCGTTCTACACCTTATCACCTCAGAGACGGGAGCGCACATTCGTCTCAGAGCAACGAGCTCTGTTTTCAACGAAAACTGCCAGATGGCGCTCATGTCTCACGTGTGACGTGCCTTGATGCGCTCGTTCGCCTCCAATGCCCGCTCGAGGCACTCTAACGCAGCACCTCCGGAATACCATTCACGAATATTCTTGGGCAGAACATCACATAAATGTTCTGTTCGCTC
This sequence comes from Rhipicephalus microplus, assembly GCF_043290135.1. NCBI lineage: Eukaryota > Metazoa > Arthropoda > Arachnida > Ixodida > Ixodidae > Rhipicephalus > Rhipicephalus microplus. The sequence continues at coordinate 421,460,858 of NC_134710.1, read as the reverse complement.
TCTCCACACGCAAGACTATCGTCTTTCGACGACATTTGCAGAAACATGCAGATACAAGACCAATTTTTTTGGAATACAAAGCGCGTGGTCCTGGGACGGGCATGCGCGCCTTTTCGTGTCGTCTTAGCAATGCGTTGTAATTGCTCGCTTCTTCGTGCAAGCGTTGCATGTTCAGTGCACCGTGATGAACGCTACGGTCTTTAAAATTGCTTACGTATGCCTTTTATAGTAAAAGACGCACATGCAGAATATATACGTGTTGTTATGCTGCCTCAGATAAGTGAAATAATTGCTTTTAATTTGAGAATCGCACACGTAGGAACGCCGAATCTTGAGCAACATTGGTGGGCGCTGCGGATGGGGTCGGGCGTTCGGAGTATCGGCTGGTGCTGTTTAAAGTACCCGGTTCGCGGTAAGGGTGGACAAAGAGATAAATGTACACACAGACATACAGACAGACAGACCAAAGTTTTTGCGTCGAAGCTCCTCAAGAAAGACTATCGTTTTTAAAATAAAAATCTTTATCTTTGTGCCACGGTTTTAGAGGGAGCCCACCTATGTGCAACAAGAAAAATAACGTCTTAGTTGATGCTCTAATAGGCATTCTATTTACACGTTATAATACATTCTTATCACGTCCCGCTTCATACACTTTATGGTAGGAAGGTCCAGGACACATTATATCAACTAAATCTTTATACAGTTGTTTTTATGTTACTGATGCCAAGTAATCGAAATAAAATTGTACTTGACGTAACTGAAATGTATTGACAACTTGCCTCGAAAAAATTTTAATGCCCTGCACTGCGAGCCATATGACGATACAAGTATATTCCGGTAATTTTTCCTGCAGTCGTACTCGCATCAGAGCGCGTAGGAACCCATCACTTTGATCTCGTAAATAAAAATACCAAAAAAATAATCTGTTTGAGGAACAAGTGTGCCAGCCCAAGTCCCGCCTTCTTTACATTGCGAAAATGATTACCTCTGAGAGTACACTCCCACGTAGAACCTTTTGTAAATACGGCAAATATTCAGTGCAACCTTTGATTGCATACTCGTGACATAGATAATACCTGCAGCAGCATGTAGAGGACTTTCGCAACTGGAAACATGGTACAAACTGGTTCGCCTGCAAAGATCGAAAACTCTCGACCTTCCTATTCAGACTTTTTTGTCCTAACTTTCTCGATTTCTGCGGCCCTTCACTCAGTGGTTTCCCGATAATATTTCAATGGAACTCCAAGATCCTTGGACGGCGTACTTGTGAATATAATATTGTTGAATTAGTTCTGGTTTTCATTCCACTCGCCATGCCCAAAACGTTGACACTTTTGACAACTAATTGCACTTTCGGTCAGACTGCAGAAGGTTCGTGCATTTCCTATAGCTTCCTCTACACTCTTTTCCTTTTGACAGAATATCACGATATCATCAGCATACGCTAACTTTTTCATTTCATGTAACACGATCTGAAATCCTCTTATCTTTGCATCCTTCAATACTTTCAAACAAAAGGGTTCAAAATATATTGCTAACAATAGAGTATAACACGGACATTCTTGGCGCACACAAGATTTCACAAGTATGTCCGTGCTAAGTTTATTTGTTGATTACGAGTTTGGCAGAGAAGTTTTGGTATGTCATTTTCACCCTGTAATCTATTACAGCGCCTACACTAATGTGATCAGGCAGTGCAAATGCTACTTCGTGACTTACTCTGTAAAAAGCTTCTTCTAAGTCTAACTGTAGCATTGCTAAACGTCCACCATACTCGTCGCAATACTCTAAAAATGTTCTTGTCGTAAGAATATTATTAAAATTGCTTCTATTTGACTTCCCCACAATTGGTGCAAAGCTACAGCACATGTGAACCCTGTTTCAAATATTTTTGCCAATACTTTCATGTATACTTTTTAGCTTACAATCGTCAGACTAACAGGCCTACATTTTTCTACCGATTGCAATTTTTCTGCACTTCAGTCTTGAGAATGAGCCTTACATCACTCGCTCAAAACAATAGAGGAATTTGCTTCACTTCATATGGTTTCATTAGAACGCGATGTAGTATTTCTGACATTTCTTCCTTCAAGGTTTCATAAAATCCTGCCCCTATGCTATCGAGTACAGGTGACTTTCTCGTACTAAGGTCATCTATTGTTTGGCCAACTCCCCCTATCGAATAGGCATCTCATGACTCTCCCTAACGTCATCCTCTAGGTTTGGCATCAGGGTTAAAAACTCTCATAACTGAATCTTTATTTCATTTCTGAGCCCTAAAAGTTTTGATACTTATCAAGGAATGCCAATTATAAAATCGTGCTCGGAAGAAAGCGTACCTTCACATCGTATCCCGGGTGCAGCGGCTGCATTTCCGATAGAGGAGGAAAGGTTGTAGTCCCATGTGCTCAGATTTGGATGCATGTTAAAGAACCCCAGGTGGTCGAAATTTCGGGAGCCCTCCACTACGGCGTCCCTCATATTCATAAGGTGAATTCGGGACCTTAAACGCCACGTATCAATCAATCAATTATATCGTGACCAATTATTATCATTTTTCGTTGCATACCGTTTTCCTTCTGCAAGCCCACGTTTTGTGGTCACTTCGCCTATCGTGAAACGTTCCGCACACGCTCTTATCACGGTGCCCATATATCGTTCTTCCACGATGCGTTCCATCTGTATTTTGTACGTCCTTGATTTTCATTACTACACAATCCCGATATGGTGCTATCTTCATTCAGTAGGTAATCCAGCGTGTTCTGCAGCTCTTTTTCTTTTTGCTTGTCTTTATATCTTACCGCTCCCGCTCTTTCGATTGCGCACATTTCTACTTCAATTTTAAATTGTTCGCGGACGTCTATAGCGCTTGTTTTCTTATTTAAAAGAGCATCCTGAGCCTTCTGGCTTACCACTTTCACGAAAATCTCGTGTGTTAAGAGTTGTTCGTTTCACCTTCATAGGTTCCAGGTAAAGGTAAACTTGGCATTTCTCTTTTTCCTGCCAACTTCGGTCATTACAAGACTATGATCACTACAGCTTACATGTTTTACAGCATAATTCGCGCATAAAGGCCCAGTATTATCAACCACTTATATACGATCTGGTCTAGCATAGATTTGATGCTTAAAATGTGTAAATTGCCCATATCTGCCTCAGAGAACATCACCAATGTCTGCCAAACCACGCTCTTCAGTGATTGCACACAACTCTAGGGCACTTTTATCGTGAACTGGTGGATTTATAACACTATCCTTGGTCAGGCAAGTACAATTAAAGTCTCCGAGCAATACAACAATTCTATAACACTTTTGGACTGTGGCTATAATAAACAAAACATTTCCTGTCGGTGGCTATATAAGGCGCGTACACACAAACGGTTCGCCATTCTTTCCCGCATAAGGCAAAATTACACAGAACTAATCTTCAGTCATCAGAAGTCACAAAAATTTTTTCAACGATACCAAATGAATTCTTTAAAATTGAAATGCACCCTCCCCCCAGAGTTCTAAAGGCATTGCATACACATGCATTATAATGTGCTTTAAAAAGGTTCACAATGCAATTCGCCTGCTCAATGCTCTCGATCTTCGATTCTTGCAATGCTAATACGTGTACGTCGTTTTCAATAGGCATTATGTTTACCTGTGTTTCTTTGTGCTGCTAGTTCTCATTTATTTAGGGTTCCCGTCTTCAGTGCACAGCCCAAATGAAAAGATTGCGAGAGCGGTGAGACAAAGTTCTCCCATTTCACCTGTTTTATAATATTGGGTGACAGACTTGCATTTTGTCATTCTGCTTGAATTGGCCTGGCCTTCTCAGGCAAGACCCGAGTGTTTTCTCTGGCGGCGTACATTTTTACCTTTCGACACTGTACGTCTATCTCAAGCTCAGTTGGGAAGTCTCACAAACCAACATAACCACTACGGCGAGTCTGCTGCTGGCGGTGCCTTTTGTTCTGCTGATGACGCCGACCTTCTATCAAGCAGCACCTTGCGTTGTATTTTCAAGGTTGGTCGCCTGACGAATGGTGCCTTAGGAAGGGTACCTGCAGAAGCTACCACTTTGTCATTCCCTTGATATACCTCAAGCAGCCTCTTTACAACCACTGGCGTGGAGTCTAGCTCGTACTTCATGTCGAAGGGGTCCTTAACTGATCCGCCCCACCGGGCTCGCTGATTTTGTCGGGAACGTTCTTCTTCACTGTGGCCTTGTCCCCTTCTGTTGCTTTCTTTATGCTGGTGGTGAGTACAGCCGCACCTTTGTTCTTGTCCTTGTTCACACCGGAGAGTGCCACCTGCTATTTAATATCAGTCCTCGCTGAGTTACCGCCCCCCTTGACGGTTTTCTCCGCATCAGCCTGGTTCATGAAATGCTCTTCCATAGCTTTTCTTCGTACAAAGCATGTCAAGTTTGCGTAAATGGCCACGCACTGGGTCTCGTCGTGGCCGAAGCTACGGCATAGCCCGCAACGTGGTACTCGCCACTCGCGCCGTATGTATCCGGTGGCACGGCACCGGACGCAGAGCGGTGGTCGGCCTGCAACGTGCACGAGCACATACATGGTCTTCTCCTAAGCGAAGTTGATGCGGCAACTCTACACTGTGTATCCGGGCTTCAAACGCAGAGGAACCAAACGTGTATGCGACCCTTTGTCTACGGAGCCTTGTGCACGCTATTTATCCCGTGAAATTTTGCTGATAGTTCCGAAGGTCAACAGGGTGGTCTTTACGGCTTCGTCTGGAGTAGTATGCAAAAACCAATAAAGCTTCATCCAGATATCTTGATTACACAGATGTATCACCACACATTTGTGACCCTTGACACTGAGGACTGGACTTGAAAGAATCGCTAACATTCGTCAGCCGAACTGCTTGAGCAAGCTTGATTGCTAATCATAAAGCAGAGCTAAAATGGCAAAAATAATGTTTCTATTTGAATGTATGAATGGAAACAGATTGATGGAACCAAGTTCATTCCATCAAACACTACATGACGAACAAGACGGGAACACTCTCAAACATTGACTGTATACTCAACCAACACAAACTGCTTAAAATACTCTTGTTTTCCTACTGCAATTAGAGAATGGAATGATTTAGATAAATCAATGAGTAGTACAAAGCCCATGAGCAAAACGCTCTCATGACCATGCAATGCCAATAGGCTTTCCATTTCTTATGTTTTCATTTTTTAAAGTACACTTTATGGTGGATTGTTTATTACACAAATATTGTTTATACTTTTTGTACTGCAGATCTTTGTTTTCACTGCTGTTCAAATTTTCTCTTCTAGTTGTTGCTACTGTAGTCTTTCCCATTGCATCTGTGCAAGTTAAGCATCACACTATGAAGACGATTGTCTTTCTTGGGGACCTTCGACGCAAAAATTTTGGTCTGTCTTTCTGTCTGTCTGTCTGTCTGTCCAGTCTTAACAGCATCGGGTACTTGAAATGGCCGACCCCATCCACAGCGCCCACTAATATTGCTCAAGATTCAGCGTTCATCCTTGTGCAATGATCAATTGAAAAGCAATTATTGCGCATGTCTGGGGCACCACAACAACACGTGTATATTCTGCATGTGCGTCGTTTACTAGGAAAAACATACTTAGGTAATTTTAATGACCATAGCGCCTATCACGCTGCGCTGACCATCCAACGCTTGCACGACCAGGCGAGTGTTTACAATGCTTTGCTAAAAGGAGACGGAAGTGGCACCTACCCGTCACTTTGCGAGACTACATCTTATCACCTCTGAGATGGGCGTGCACGCCCGTCTCAGAGCAGCGTGCTCCTTTTTCCAAAAAAAAACTTCTAGATGGCGCTCATGTCTCACGTGTGAAGTGACTTGATGCGTTCGTTCGCCTCCGCTGCACGCTCGAGGCACTCTAACACAGCACCTCCAGAATCCCATTCAACGATTTTCTTGCGCAGAACCTCAAATAAATGTTTTGTTCATCCTCTCCACACGCAAGATTATCGTCTTTCGACGACATTTGCAGATTGCAAGCAGATACGGGGCCATTTTTTTCCTTATCTTACGCTTAAGTGTATACACTTATGAAAATTGCAGCGTCCTATAAGTGTACTGTATTGTTCCCCGAGGCAACATAAGGACGCAACATGTATGTTGTCCAACTGTCGCAATTTGGCCGCCACTTTTATGTTGCCTCAAGGCGTTATCCTGTATGTTTCTCATCTATGACCATCATGTATGACTCCCAAATGTCACCATTTTGTCGCCACGTTTATGTTGCCTGAAAGTGTCCGTCCTCTATGTTTCCCATCTGTGACCGTCCTGTACGTCTCCTAGTTGTTAAGATTTGGCCGCCGCGTTTATGTCTCTCAAAGTCTCCGCCTTGCATATGTCCTGTGTGTAGAAACCTTTTATGCAGACCAGAAATTAGGCTTGTTGCACTGTCTGCACGGGGTGGCATAATACGACTGCTGTAATGAAAGGTACATAGACATGTACACGAAACTTAATAAAATTATTAGTTTGTTCAGCCTTAACCTCATTGAAGCTTCAGCACATTATTAACATTTTAAAGGTTTTAATTTTTCAGCCTCTTTCTGGTAATAAAGATTACATTCATTTCATAAAACCACACTCTTCACAACAGTAACTTCTGCTCACAAGGCGCCTTTCTGGACATTAGAAACACTATAGGCTACATAGATAGGCTCTGCACACCCAAATAAGCGATTTTATGGACGACATGCAAAGTGTTGGGCTTTACAGGCTAAAACTTGTTGGGCTTTACAAGCTAATAACAAATGTATGCAGCCTTACAGACTATAAAAAAGAAACAATCATAACTTCACAACTAACTCAGAATACATGCGACATTCAATAAATACTGCAAAATATAAGGAATGCGATAAACATCAGCACACACTACTCAGAGCTGCTGGATAACATGTGCATGCTAAAATAATTAAATATATCACTAAATTCGGAATTTGACAAACACAACATAAGAGCACTAGCAGAGATATCTGGTTGGCACCTAACTTCTCGGCCTATAATGCATCATTGGAAGCAAGACTACAGCTCACAATCAGTATACCCTTCACCTAACCCTTGACTGCTGCACTGAAGGCCGCAGAATTAAACCGTGGCTGTGGCCACAATTTTGATCAAAGAAGGAAAAGTAGAGGCCTGTCTGCTTAGACATGGGTGTATTTTAACGAACCCAAGGTGGTCAAAACTTCTGAAACCCTTCACTACGGCATGCCTGATAATAAAGACGGGAGCTTTAGGCAAAATGCCAATTTTTTCCTGGAGTCTATTTGGAGCTTGTTTCACATGTAAACGCAAACTAAGTAATGGAAAATATTTTAATCGCATATTTATTGTGCATATAAGTGCCTATTTTGAGATTTGTGCCTATATGAGATTTTCAGTGTCTAAAAAGGCCTTTTCACATTCGTTGAGTAAACGTTTCGCTTAATTGAGGTCTTCATATGGAGGAAAAAAAGAAGCAAATGGTGTGGCCTTATTAATGGCAACACGTGCACAGCGCTGGTTTTTTTTCGTTGATGTTTTTAGCTCCACGTAAGGTGCGACTATGATTCGACGTAGGGTCTACACGCACATACACAGTGTTTTATGGGCGAAAACAGATCATAAGTCGACGCACTGCCACAGCCAACGTATATCTAGACTCAGCCAATGTGCTCCGATGCAGTGGCGTTTATGAACACTCCAATGAGATCGCACTTTAAACACGCTTTTACTTGAGCGGAGCTAGTACCGCAGTGAGGAAAAGCGAGGCTAGTTAGAGAGTAGTGCAGCATGGTTGCGTGAGCGTGCCTAGAGTGTACTGTAGCGAAGCGAGGAGAGGCTAACGCTAGTGTATCCACTGCCCCTTGATGATCCCCGTCGCTCTAGTTTCGAGAGTAGTGCAGCTCGGCGGTTGCACTTGGGAGGCTAGAGTACAGTGTATCTAGAAGGCACGCTAATCAGCCGAATCTAAGCTAGCCTGGTAATGCCGCCTTCTGCCTACACATAGGTTTTGTTGGCATTTATTTTTTCTTAACAGCAGCTGTTCGAAGGTTGTCGAGCAATGCGGAATAAAGAGAAGCCATAAAATGACCTTCTCAGGCAACAGACCAGAGACCACAGCGCTACACTGTCAATCGAGAAACGGTCCATGTGAAAAACCAGGTATAAGAAGCTGGAAAGATCAACAACAATTTGGGTTTGATGTCCACTCTGAAGCACGCATGGGTATACAGCTTCCAAAATTGGTTACGCAACTGCCAATTTATTTAAATAACTCTGAACTCACGCGAATAACTTGTATTTTGTGGTTATTTCATGAGAAAACAGATTCAGTTTGTTATTTTTATTCCATATCTATGAACTCGCATGCACCGATTACACAGAATGCAGCCATATGTGAAAGAATTACTGATACAAGCCACTTTCAACGTTATCGATTATACTGTATAGTAATCTATAATTTAAACCTGTCGAACAATATCACGCAATAAAGGTACTTACTAAGTGGTGGAAGTATGCATCAGGGACAGGATTGCTATAGCGTTCAACGCTTTAAGGTAAAGCTTAAAGATACCTATTTCTTTAGACGTGCAGGAAAGCTTCAGCTCGTCTCCAATAGACCCCTCGCTGACAGAGTTGTTTGAAAGCTTGAATCTGCCTTGGAAAGAATCCCAGATTGTATGTGATGAAGCAATGTCTAAAATTTCAAGTGGTGCTGATTCAAATTATTTGGATGCACATAAGGCATTGAAAGTGCTCGGCCACAAGCACTCTTCTCTAAATTCAGTGGACGTCGAGCGTTCTTTTTTGCTTAAAAGCAATTATTGACTGAAAGCAAGCCCAATTCAAGGCCGGAAACCTTGAGAAAATGCTGCTTTGTCACTGTTTTCATAGTTTTTACCACAATGTCAAATTGCCTCAGCTTTCACCTAAATCTGTTCACATGATCGCGCTCATTGCTATTTCTTTTCATGAAAAATATAAATTTCTTAAAGCACAGAATCTGCCTGCTCTGTTTGTTAGAAGTGAAACATTTGTCTTGACGTCATTAGGAATTGTGCCTATGTATGCCTAAATGACAGTTTTTAGCGCCAATTTATGCCCAAATGGCAGTATTTAGGGCCTATTATATGCGCCTAGAAGATTCATTTTTCCTACCTTAAGTTTCCGACTTTACTGATAATCATATCGTGGTTTTAACACAAGCTCAGCAAATATTGTTCTTATTACGCTTCAAAAAAGCAAGCAGATATTATTATTTAGTTTAAACATGCAGTTAAAAAAATTCACCCCCTCCCCCCCCCCCCCCCCCAATCGATGCACCTAAGTTACAATATTAAAGAACGCCTTCTATCACTTATCATCAACAAAGCTCAACTTGAGTATGTATCACTGTGAATTATCACACATGATTAGGTATTGGTGAAAATAGGCATGGTAGAGTACGACAGAAGGAAATGACTTCATTGCACCTATGACTTAAACTTCCCGAAGAACATGAAATTGCTAATTTATTTATTTTTATTTATTTATTTTAACATACTGCAGCCCCTCTTGAGGCTATAGCAGGAGTGGGTACATCGCACAAAACCGTGCATCGAACAAGTTCAATAATGAAACAAAAGCAAAAAGAAAGAAAGAAAACATAGTAACGACGAAACCAGGTATTCGAAAGTCAACATAGAAGGAAGTGTACAGTTTTAGCGGCATGGTAAAGGGCTACATAAAATCGACCTAATACACACATCTAAGTACAAAAGTGCACTCGTACAAAGGGGGAAAGGAAACAAAGCGGTATATGTACGTAGTTTACAATAGTTGTATTTTAGAAGGAAATGTAAGCAAGTCAAGAGAGCGCACGTGGCCAGGCAACAAATTCCAACGCTCAATTGTTCGCGGAAAAAAGCTATATTTGAACGTGTCTGTGCGGGGTGATACGGGGAAACGTTAAGGGTGTGATTGCTTCTGGTCTGAGTGGGGCTTGCATATGTGACATATTTGTTTGATGATAGGCGATATGAACAGTGAATGATGCGGTGAAAAAAGGATAGTGATTCAATTTCACGACGGGCAGCTAAGGTGGTTAGCTCTAGAGATACGAGGGCTGTGGTTGGTGAAAAAGCGCAGTCATACCTGCGACAGATGAATCGGATGGCTTTCTTTTGAACGGCTTCAATTTTGTTAATTTCGCCTTTTCGGTAAGGGTTCCACACGGAGCATGCGTAGTCGAGTGTCGGTCGGATTAGTGTTTTATACATCAGGAGTTTGGTGTCTTTCGGTGCTTGGCTGAGTGTGCGTCGAAGATAACCCAGTTTCTTAAGTGACTTTGTGCATACATATTCGATGTGTTTTGACCAGGATAGGTTACTTGTGAAAATAATGCCAAGATACTTATACTCTGTAACTCTTTGGAGGTTTATGTCAGCGGATGAGTACGCGAAATTAGACAGGGAACGTTTGTGAGTAAAGGACATGGATACTGTTTTGCGGAAATTTACGGACATCTGCCACGTTTTACACCACGCGCAAAACCTAGAAAACGACTCGTTTAGTTTTTGGTGACATTGCGGTGTACTAATGGTGTCATATAGTACGCAATCGTCCACATAAAAACGGATTTTAGAATTGATGTTGCCAGGCAGGTCGTTTATGTAAATCAGAAATAGCAGTGGTCCAAGGACCGAGCCCTGGCAAACTCCAGAAGTTACGTTAGATTTACTGGATACGGAACCATTGAATTCTACGAATTGCGCGCGATCTGAAAGAAAGTTTTCTATCCACTTGACCAAGGCAGGGTTGTTTATTATGGCAGTTAGTTTGCATATCAGTTTAGTGTGAGATACCGTGTCGAATCAAATCAATCGAATCAGTTTAGTGTGAGATACCGTGCCGCCTTGCCCAATGTTATGTATTAAAATAAAATGTTCAGTGAAGGTAAGAGTGAAAATAAAATAATTATTGTGCTACTTTATCATAACACAAAAAGTGTTTTCAAATGGCTCGTTGCATATAAGACATCAATTAAAACATGACATGCGACTCTGAAGGGCAACTCAGCAGATCCTAAAAAAACTAAATATGCAATAAAGAGCTTAGTAAGTAGCACTCACACATTCAGAATTGTGCTTTGTAGTAGAACTGAAATTCAGCTCCAAGAGCAGAAAAACAATTTGCCAGATAAGTTGATTCTAGGGGGACACAAAATGAAAATAATACTGTTAGTTTCCCAATCAACTAGGAATATTGAAATTTTAGTAACTGAAAGAAGCGGGCATATCTGCATTGGAAAGTTGGAGGCAGTCGTTTTTAGACAGTTCCACTGGAAAAAATTTTTGAGCATGTTTATGTTCCTAAATATCCTGTTTCAAAATTTAATTTTGCTTTACATGATTATGCATGCAAGGCAGTTAGGATCAGCAAAATGTTACTTACTGGTGGCACCAGCAGCCAGTTCGTTCTATCGCCAGCCAAACGTAAAAGTGTAACCATTATTATAGTGTTCACCAATGCCTTGACCTATGGTCTGAATAAATGCATTAATCACATAAGGGAATCTGTCCTAGTTCTCACTGTCCTGGATACATATAGATGCAAGCTGCAACTAAACTTTCCAGCAGGATATCTGAGCACAGGCATGCTAGATTTCTTACAAGTTAGGTTATGTAGAAATGTGACTGGTTCAAATATTTACCACATATGTGACCACCCCCTGCAGTCACTAATATGTTCAATAATTAATCTTACTCATTAGCACTGCTGACAGTGATAATTATTGTCTGACAATGCGCCCCTTTTGATACATCGCTATCTGCAAAGATGGCTTACACACACATAGGTTACAGCGGGGACTTCTTTTTTTAAGAAAAAAGAAAAATGTTAATTTGAACACCCTGAATGTGCGTGCTCCTTGAATACAGCTACCAGGTAGTTCTGTGAAGTTCGCTTTACACAAAAAACAGAAACCCCATGCAGCTGCTGTGCACCAGCAGCGAAGTTTTGCACGAGCCATCATTGATCACATTCTAATCCTGACGTCTTCCACAATCTACGTATGATGAGCATGTAAAGGCTGCAATGGGAACAAAAAAACAATTTAGAGAAGTGTGTCATTCAGTAAAGCTTTATTTGGCCGTCTCTTTAGAATGAGCAGGAACAAAGTCTTAAAAGAGCAGGATGTAGAAATGGTACAAGCAGCACTTTCTCAACGATCTTGGCGAACACAGCTGAAACTTTAGAAAAGATAATGCATTTGCCACATGACAGGTATGTCACAAAGATGCTTGAATAGCGCTCTTGCATAGTGCGTATACGTTCCAATTCAGTGATACGACAGCCCCTACATGATGGTATGCACTTTTATCAAGTATCCATTGCAGGTTACACGTAAAATTAAATTATGAATTTTAATTTGAGCACAGCTATTGTAGTATTCTTCCGGATGCCTACATTGTGACGATTATACCTATATTACCAGAAATTGTTTTCACTAAATTACTATTGTTTTCTGCTAAATAATGGCCATAATTCAGGTTGGCTAAATAGGCAGTACCTCTCACCCATTCCTCACATACCTCTTATCACAGGCTTTGTAATGAATGTAAGAAAAAAATGGAAATGCTGTGACATACAAAGCATCTATCTTGAACTACATACCATCCCACCAAAGCATGTAAGCTTCTGCAACAATCTCTGGTAACCAGAATCCTGGAAGCTATTGGCCACAATTTAGCAATACACAATAAATATTACATGAGACTGATTTCCGAGGTTTTATAATTGCTTCACTGCCAACAGCTTAGGAACGTGTCGTCTTTATTCATGACTCTTGGATAAGCAAAATATTCGATTTACATTTCAACAGCAACATGTGCATGTCTTATGCATGCATATTTTGATGTGTAACATTATTGCGAGTTTTCAGTGATAAATAAAATGTGTTTCTGCAAACATCAGCGATCAGTTCTACAAATGTGGGGCATGTTTAGAGAATTTACTTAAGCTTGTCATCTGATGTGAATACAATTAAAACAACACGCTGGCCACGATTGAAAGCAAATGAAAGCACGACATTTTGGCCTCCGTACAGGAGCCTTCCTCACAATTGACATTGTGCTTTTATTTGTGGACAGTGTGTGGTGTTTAGTTGTTTTCATGTCTGTTGCTGACCAGATCGGTTTAAGCTTGTCTTCTATAAGAAAATTTTATTGGAGGTGGTGGTCTAAACTGTTCTTATTGTTTGTACATGTAAAAGTGTTTAGCAAAGTTTGAACACCAAGGTTGGGTGAGGCGCACACAATACTTATAAACGAAAACAAAACGAAATCCAAGCATAGTGAAAACAAGCTGAGTAAAAACAAATTTGCTCGACCACATGGTATAATGATCGCATAAGGGCTCGCACAGTTGAGATACAGCGATTCGGTCACAATCAGCCATGAAAGATTTGTTTGAAAATATAGTTCACATGTACCGAACGGCTCAGAATTTACGTGTTCCAGTCCAATCAGGCAACCTATGTTGCAGGTGTATGCTGTAAGCTTGGATTTGACTAAACGGACAGCGTGACCCTCTAAACGTAAGTGCAAGCTTTGCGAGTCTTACCTCAGACGAAGCAATATGCTGCCCCCGAACACTCCTCTCGAGTAACATGGCAGTTCAAGGATGCGCGCCCGCACGGATGCATACCCCTGCATACGTTTGGCTACCCGCCAGTCTTCATCATCACTTAGAAGTGTGGAAGCTTGGGCTAGTTGGTGTGGCATGACGATAGCAATAGCGCGAGAAAAAAACGACGACACAGAAGGGCACGACGAGACGTGTCCTTCGTGCCCTTCTTTTCTCTGTGTCGTCGATTTGTTTTCGCGCTATAACTATCGTCATTCGTGATAACAATTCGAAAAGGGACGTAGAACATATGAAACTGTCTTAGACAGGTTCGCTCCTATAGCACACACTATAAACAGGTATGCAAAAAAATCAACAAACGGAGTGATCCAAGCATACCCAACCAAGAAATGGTCAACGCTTAGAGCTAACAAACGCCGTCTTCAGCCAAGAATTATTTAACCAAAATAGTAGTCCATCGCGAATAGGGCCCCCTTCCTACACCACTGCCGACAGAGATGGGCGCCACCACTATTCACCTTGAATCTGCCGCCGAATTCCCGCTGCACTCACATGACCTGCTTCACACAAAGAACCATGCTTCAATAAAAAGAAAAAGCTTGCCTGCGCCTGAGTTCACACAAATTTGGTTTCATCCTGATGAAATAATACACACAAACAGGTTCGCTACGTTAACGCACTTCACTTATTGTCCACATGGTACGAAAAACGTTGCACGGCATTGTTATCACGCTTTCAGTGTTAACAAAGCACTGAGAGCGAAATGGGGTACATAACTGGCGAGTGCTGCACAATAGAACGCCACACGTACACGCATGAGTATAGGTTATATTCTTAATAGGCAGCACCGGCTGAACACAAAAAACAAACACAGAGCGCAAGCACACTTCAACACACGGCAAAAAGCGACGCAGAACCGGCCCCTGTGAGGCGCCCGCCGCGCCCCAGAGACCCCATCAGCACCTCCGCACTGGTCCGAACAAGTATCATGTTACAGCTCTGCATGCGTACACCAAATTTGCGCACGGGAAAAAAAACTTTAATATTACTTTAAACATAAACAACGTACGAAAATATATAGTACACAAACACTTTAAGCGCAAAATATTTTCGTCTTTACGAAAAAATAAGAAGTTATGAGCGCGAATTTTGAAAACTTTGCAGGTAGTACATATGAACGCAAAAAAGAAAAAAAACAGCAGCGGTCATAATCCGTACAAAACACTCAGGTCTCTTAAATTTTCTGAACACAACTTGGAACAAATGAACAGCAGTTGTTATAATCACCACAAAACTCTCATGTCTTTTGAATAAAATGTAGGTATACGATTGCTTGATGATGCATACATGTACACGCGAGATTTTATTACAGTGATTGAAGGCGCTTATGCATAGGCGTGTGCAGCACGGGTAGGGGGGGGGGGGGGCGACGTCATTTTCTCCCTGATCACTGAATAAAGGGGAAGCCAAGTCTCCCCATACATAGAGAAATTGGGAAGGGGCATAGCACCCGGAAGGGAGTGCAAATTCACCTCATTTGTTGACTTTGACCCTCCCGCAAAAAGATGTAAATCTAAATATACAGCTCTTACACACTTTAAGCCGTGTATGGCACGTTTCACCATATATATATATATATATATATATATATATATATATATATATATATATATAGAGAGAGAGAGAGAGAGAGAGAGAGAGAGACGTAGTGAGGAAAGGAGCGCACTGGTTCCGTACTAACAACGGAAGCGAGAAAGGACGACGTCCGAGGAAACACTTTTATTAATCACATACGTTTCGGCCTGAGGGCCAGCCTTCGTCAGTGTACATATATATATATATATATATATATATATATTGAGATCTAACTGACAGTAATAGCAAGGAATGTATTGGGGAAGTTATTAGACAAGTTGTAAGTTGTAATGTAATTGTGAAGAAAGAAAAGCGGGTGGGTGCAAAGATAACTTGCCGTAAGCAGGAACCGAACGTGCGACCTTCGAATAACGCGTTTGATGCTCTATCACTGAGCTACCACGGCGGCTAGCTAGCCCCCCAGCCACTTTATTGGGTTTATACGTGAATTCAAACGTGGGAGTGTTAGTCAGTGCCACCTGTAGTCATGGAGGTGAGTGTGGCACAGTCTTTATGAGCCTGTCTGGCGTCACGTAGCACGTGAACTTATTACAAGCTGGAAGCTGACCAATAGTTCCTCGTATTCAACCTAAGGGCAGCATGTCTTCCAGCACGAGACCCTCGTTAATGAATAAGGGAAAGAAGTGTTGTATACTTAAGGGTTCATTTTTCAGGGTTTACACATAATAATAATCAGATTTAACAGACAATAATGCCAGGGAACGTATAGAGGCAGGTATTAAACCAATAGTAGTGTAAATGTAAACAAAAGAAAAGTGGATGAAGAGATAACTTGCCATGAGCAGGAACCAAGCCTGCAAACCAAACTTGCGACCTGAGAGCATCGAACGCATTATTCGCTAGTTGCAGGTTTGGTTCCTGCTCAGGCAAGTTATCTTTTCAAAAAATAACAGCGCTAAACGTATCGCACAGGAAACTATTAGGTCGGTGGTTTCTGGAAGTGTTCAACATCTTATTGTTCATATTTCGGGTTTCGCGAGCCCATAAATAAAAAGACAGGTAAATTACAGTCAATATTTATATGGTATGAGGAGCAATAAAGAATAGCCTGAGTACCTAAAGGCTAGTGCGAGTAGTACGCGTTTGGTTCCATTTGCCACTGAAGGATCTTTCATTTTCAAATTCTTGGCTCAAGTTATGTGGGACACCCTGTAGATAGAAGAGTGTGTGTGTGTGTGTGTGTGTGTGTGTGTGTGTGTGTGTGTGTGTGTGTGTGTGTGTGTGTGTGTGTGTGTGTGTGTGTGTGTGTGTGTGTGTGTGTGTGTGTGTGTGTGTGTGTGTGTGTGTGTGTGTGTGTGTGTGTGTGTGTGTGTGTGTGTGTGTGTGTGTGTGTGTGTGTGTGTGTGTGTGTGTGTGTGTGTGTGTGTGTGTGTGTGTGTGTGTGTGTGTGTGTGTGTGTGTGTGTGTGTGTGTGTGTGTGTGTGAGTGAGTGAGTGAGTGAGTGAGTGAGTGAGTGAGTGAGTGAGTGAGTGAGTGAGTGAGTGAGTGAGTGAGTGAGTGAGTGAGTGAGTGAGTGAGATAACGGTAATGTGGGGGGGGCAATTTGCCTCAATCATTCACCCCTCTGGCCACGGCACTGGTAAGAACTGTTTTTGTACTACCGCTTCTTACCAACATGTGAACTAAGGTGCACCTGCAGGCAACATATATTTCGCTGCCAGGTAAAATTCTGCAGTAAACAATAAGGACACATCCAAGAGGTAACAAGAAGGAATCGTTCTAATGGAAGAGGAAGGATTTCGTAAACTTAAAGTAGTGTCCTGCAGGCAACATCTAGGATGAGTAAACATAAATTACATACAGGACATTAGAAGGATATAGACAGTACATTACCAGAACATCACCATTTTCATACGGGTACCTACGCTGTCTTTTTGCTTTTGATGCGTTCTTCCTTTATTTTCATTACTTGAGCCGTAGTAGTTCTCTGCAGACGATATTTGTACGATATGCAGCGATGTAAAGAGTGCCTTGTGCTAAGGAGCTAACCATGTACTACACATATTTTCTTCATGACTATTGTATTTGAAACTGTTTTTCTCTTGCAATATTAACGAATAACATTAGCAGTAATGTTGAATAAAAACAAAAAAAAACAAACAAATAAATAAATAAATAAACAAACCTGATCTACCTAGGCAGAAAAATACCCGTCGGGGTGGTCTAGCGGTTATGACGCTCGGCTGCTGATCCGAAGGTTGCAGGATTGAAACCCAGGCTGAAAGACAGGCTGGGCGACAACAAGCACGTTCAGCCCCTCTCTTAGTAAGCTGTAAGCTAGAAACTATGGTGCTATTTCAAGACTTTTATGAAGGAAGATAACAAGAGTTGATGTAATTGAATTTTAGATGTTACTTTAAACATCAGGGCTACGGAGAAAGCAACTTCAAGGAGTGACAGCAAAACCACAAGAAATGTTTCCGCCCGGGATCGAACCGGAGACCTTGCGCGTATGAGGCGCACGTGATAGCGCCTACACCACAGAAAAGAGCATGGCGAACCCCTCTTTTAGTAAAGTGGAAAGGATGATGCTAATCCAATGCTGGTATGAACAAAATAAATATTGCTGAAGAAATGCATTTTTTGCGATAGCAAATATTTGGACTCTATAAGCTGGATTTCGCTGCCGGCGTCGACATGGGTGTCGGCGTCGATGTCATGTGCCGTATATGTATACGTATTTTTATACATGACAACGCAAGGTAGTTAATAAAGGTAGAAAAAAATGGCCCCATATCTGCATGTATTCTGCAGATGTCTTCGAAAGACTATAGTCTTGCGTGTGCAGAGAGTTAACAGAACATTCATTAGATGTTCTGCCCAAGAAAATCAGTGAATGGTGTTACGGAGGCACTGCGTTAGAGTGCCTCGAGCGTGCAGCAAAGGCGAAAAAGCGCATCAAGTCACGTCACACGTGAGACATGAGCCCCATCTGACAGTTTTTTTGGAAAACAAAGCGCGTGGCGCTGAGACGGGTGTGCGCGCCCGACTCAGAGTTGATAAGGTGTAAAACACAAGGCGACGGGAAGGTGCCACCACCGTCTCGTCTTTGCAAAGCGTTGAAATCACTCCCCGGTCCGTTCAAGCGCTGCATGGTCAGCGCAGCGTGATAAGCGCTACTGTCCTTAGAATTATTTAGGTATGCCTTTTTACTAGAATACGAACATGCAGAATATATAGGTGCTGTTATGGTGCCTCAGATATGCGCAATAATTGCTTTTTTAATGACAAACGCGCCCGTATGAACGCTGATTCTTGAGCAACTTTGGTGGGCGCTGCGGATGGGGTCGGCCGTTTTGGGTATCGGCAGGTAGCTGTTTCGAGTGCACGGTTCGCAGTAACGGTAGACAAAAAGACAAATGTATAGACAGACAGACAGACAGAAAAAAGTTTTTGCGTCAAATCTACAGGAAAAACTATCGTCTTTAAAAGCTTACAGCACGCGGAATCTAACGTGCGACATCGCAGTTGTGAATGCGAGGCGTTATCCTTGAGCCACCGTTGAGTATCTTCAAGGACGTTCAAACGACAAGCTATGAATACGTACCACTTACCGCTGTTTGAGGGAATCTCGGAGGGGAACTATCGCGTTTTTTGAGCATTATAAGCAAGATGGCGCAGTGAGCCCGCGGCGGCTGTCATCTCTCATGCGTACTTTGGCCCACGTAAAAATAAGGGGGTGTACGCTTGATCGCATGCACTTATCTTGCAGTTGGGAGGATCGTACGCCTAGTACGCAGTATTTCAAAGTTACCGGTCGCACAAAGGTCGCTGCAATGGTTCCACATTCTCCTTTTGCAAAAAGGGCGCGCTTTTCAGTCAGGGCGAAGCAACGACTGAGACGCTTATTCGAGTTCATCTGCCCCTGTGAGTACGCATTCATGCGTCAATTGTGCGTGAGAAACGCGGGGCACCATTCGATGTGCTTGTAATACTGCCCGTTACCTTACAATTTGTGGCTATCGCGTTCATTGCTTCGTCTTTGCAGAAAAATTGTGATTTTTTTGTGTTTCTTTAACTTTATGGCTACGGAGAAAGCAACTGCAAGCAGTGGCAGTGATACCAAAAATAGTAATGTTTCCACCCGGGATCGAACAGGAGAACTTGCGCGTGTGAGGCGCACGTGATAACCATTACGCCACGGAAACAAGCACATGCACACTCTCTCTCAGTGAGCAAGAAAGCATGGCAATATTAAAAGGCTGTTTTAAAGGAAGATAAAAAAAAAAACTGATGTAATGGCTTCTTGTGTTATTTTAGTCCTTATGGCTACGGAGAAAGCAACTGCATGCAGTGACGATGTGAGACCGACAAAAGTAATGTTTCCGCCTGGGATCAAACCGCAGACATTGCGCGTGTGAGGTGCACGTGATAACAACTACACCACGGAAACAAGCACGTCCACTCTCTCTCTCTCTCTCTCAGTGAGCTAGGAAACATGGTGCTATTCCAAGAGTTTCTTTTTTTTTCTCCTCACGTCGAATGCACGCGGCCCTGTCAGTGGCTTTTAATTTCAAGGTTTCCTTGCAGAGCTCCCACAGCTGCCAAATGTGAAGGTCTTTGCTGGCGTCTATCTGGCTAATTGCCTCCCTTAATTGTAAATTACAATCTTCGTCCTGGAGAAGCTTAGTATTAAATATCCAGGTTTTCCACGAGAAAAAATTGCTTTTCTTTACAGTTCCAATTGAGCACAGAACTGCGCACTGGTCAGAAACTGACACCAGTACAACATTGTAATTAGCGCACATCAGAAGAATGTCGTCAGATACATAAATATGGTCAAGTCTCGCGTGACTTATGCCCTCAAACCTCGTGAACCTAACCGAACTCACACAGTGGAGACACTCTGCCACATTCTCAAGGCACCAGTGCTTAAGAACCCACGCCGACACGACCCTGCTCTTATCTCTGAAACTCCGAGGGCTTCTCTTGTCATGTGCACTGACAACACAGGTAAAGTCGCCCAACACTACTAACTACTCTCCTGCGCTAAAGTGCTGCTCTAGGCCGTGAAAGGGCCCTTTCTTCCACCCTGTTGGGCGCGTACACGCAAATGATAGGCCACTAGGTGTTATTCAAAGAGAAGTCGAGCATAGCACACCGGCCGGCAGCACAGAAGATATGGGCGATAACTTGAAGCCCCGGAACTTTCTTTACAAAAAGTATACAGCCAGCCGATGTGCCTACGGCTTGACTGACAACTAAAAAAACCTTGACGCGAAAAGACGCATCATGCTGCCGGTCTCTTCATCAATGTCAACTTTTGTCTCCTGCACTGCTAGGATGCCTATATCTCGTTTCGTTACAAGTCTATACAGCTGGGTTTGCTTCATTTTCGTTGCTAGATTCCTAACGTTTACGGTAGCGACTTTTAACAGAAAGACAGGCACCATTTTAACGCAAGAAGAAAGGGACCGGCAGCATCGCGCTCACCTCCTGCGTCTAGCCCGTGGCTATACGGCAACATCACCGGCGTTGCCCTCCAGCGCTGTTGGTGTGACTTGCCCGTCCGGCTCAACGTTGCTGCTGCGCTTGTGGCTTGAACGTTGGGACGCGGTTGGATTGATGGCCGCCGCCCAGGAGGCGTCTTTGCCGGAGGTTCCTCGACTCCGGTCGTTGCTACTGGGCTTCCGTCATTCGTGGTCTGGGTGTCGGGGCGTTTCGACGCCACAGGAGCCGTCGATCGTGTTTGGACGCAGCCCTTTTCCAACTGTGGCTCTTGGGTGCCCTTAAGGTTGCTGATCCTAGGTGCCGGTTGGTTCCCTGTAGCTCCCGCCGTCACTTTGGCTTTCGCGGCCTACTCGTCAGCTGAATGCCGAAGTAATGGAACAACACCTTTGCCGGCGTCGCCATCTGTCGCCATTAAAGATATGTCTTAGGGAGCTAGCTCATGGCCGGTTGATGGCGACAAATCATCTAGAGGTTGAAGGCCCGCCGGACCATCCTTTTTCAGGGCCTCACTGCCGTATTGCACAGGCGCATCTGGTGTCGCCGTGCTTTTGCATATTTCGTCCGAGCCCCTCGCGGCCTCCTCAGCCTCGGCGACGTCCATTAGCTCTTCATGTTCGTTGGTCTTTGGCAGCCCCGTCGCCGACGCATACGTACGGACGCAGTCTTCGTAGACGTGCCCATACAGCCGGCACTTGGAACACAGTAGTACCTTGCAGTCGCGTCGTACGTGTCCGGTGCCGTGGCAGCGGAGGCATTGCATCGCCCGCCCAGGCACCACGACGAGGGCCAGCTCACCAGTGACTCGAACCTGACGGGGCAGGTCGTCCACCTTGACTCCTGGCTTTACCTTCAACAGCACGGCCCTCGTTGTGGAGCCCTTTTACCGCATACCTTTAACACGCCACCGCTCACGCGTCGCTTCGTTGACGTTCCCGTACGCAGCGAAAGTCGTACGAATGTCTTCATCTTGGACGCCGTACAGCGTCCAATGTAGGCAAAGCTTGACCTGCTAGTCCTCGTGGTCCAAAATGATACATCGACGGCCTTTCACCTTCAATTCCTTCAAGGCGGCCAATTTCTTCGCCGCTTCAGCAGTGTTCACAGTCACAGGCCACACGTGGTTGATTTGGTATGCCCCCAACGCGACTACGTCGAGGAGCAAACAAACCGTTGCGAGGGCGTCCCGGAAGTCCTCGACCTTGTAAGGACGTTCACGCGCATCACCATGCAAAAACAACCTGTGAAGTACAACACGGCCGGTGGGCAAAGTTGGCAGAACGATCTCGTCGTCCTTATCACCGATCCTGTTTCCGCGGCCGGCTGGGGCCGCTATCGCCGCTCCGTCGGAGCACATCATTCTGCGACCGTTCGCTTGCGCGGCCGGAAGAAGAATGACACCACGGAAAGAAGCACGCGAATCCTTTGTCTGAGTGAGCTAGAAAGCATGGTGCTATTCCAAGGCTGTTATGAAGATAAAAAAAGCTGATGTAATGCCTTCATGTGAGTTACTTAGTCGTTATGGAAACGGAGAAAGCAACTGCATCAGTGAAAGCGAGACCAAAAAAAGAAATGTTCCGCCCGAGATCGAACCGGGGACCTTGCGTGCGTGAGGCGCATGTGATAACCAGTACACCTCGGAAACAAGCACGTGCATCTCTGTTTCAGTGAGCTAGAAAGCATGGCGCTATTCCAAGAATGTTTTAAAGGAAGATTTAAAAGGCTGATGTAATGAATTTTTATGTGTTATTTTAGTCGTTATGGCTACGGAGAAAGCGAATTCCAGAAGTGACACCAAGACGAAAAAAGGAATGCTTCCAATCGGAATTGAACTGGGGACCTTGGTTGTGTGAGGCGCACGTAATAAGAACTACACCAGGGAAAAAAGCACGTCCACACTATTTCTCAGTGAGCTAGAAAACATGGTTCCATTCCAAGGCTGCTATAAAGGAAGATAAAAAAAGCTGATGTAATGGCTTCTTGTGTGTTATTTTAGTCGTTATGGCTACGGGGAAAGCAACTGCATGCAGTGACAGTGAGACCAAAAAAAGTAATGTTTCCACTCGGGATCGTACCGGGAAACTTGAGCGTGTGAGGCGCACGTGATAACCACAACACCACGGAAACAAGCACGTGAATCCTTTGTCTGAGTGAGCTAGAAAGCAGGGTGCTATTTCAAGACTGTAATGAAGTACGATAAAAAAGATGACGTATTGTATTTTTATGTGTTAAGTTAGTCGATATGGCTACTGAGAAAGCAGCCGCCAGAAGTGACAGCGAGATCAAAAAAGTAATGTTTTCGCCCGGGATCGGACCGGGGACCTTGAGCGTTTGAGGCTCACGTGATACCAACTACACCACCGAAACAAGCACGTCCAGACACTCTCTCAGTGAGCTAGGAAACATGGTGCTATTCCAAGGCTGTTATCAAGAACGTAAAAAAAGCTAATTTAATGTATTTTGATGTGTTATTTTCATCGTTATGGCTACGGAGAAAGCAAACTCCAGAAGTGACACCGCGACGAAAAAAGTAATGCTTCAACCCAGCATCAAACCGGGGACCTTGCGCGTGTGAGGCGCACGTGATAACCACTACACCCCGGAAACAATCACCTGCACACTCTCTCTCAGTGAGCTAAAAAGCATGGCGCTATTCGAAGACTGTTATGAAGTGCGATAAAAAAAGTTGATGAAATGGATTTTTATGTGTTATTTTGATCGATATGGCTACGGAGAAAGCAACCGCCAGAAGTGACAGCGAGATAAAAAAGGTAATGTTTCTGCCCGGGATCAAACTACGGACCTCGCGCGTGTGATGCGCACGTGATGGCCACTTTACCACAAAAACAAGCACGTCCACCCTCTTTCTCAGTGAGCTACAAAGCATTGCGCTAATTCAAGGCTGTTATAAAGGAAGATAAGAAAGCTGATGTAAGGATTTTTATGTGTTATTTTAGTCGTTATGGCTACGGGGAAAGCAACTGTATGCAGTGACAGTGAGACCGAAAAAAGTAACGTTTTCACCAGGTATCGAACCGGTGACCTTGCGCGTGTGAGGCCCACGTGATAAGCACTACACCATGGAAAACAAGCACGGCCACAATCTCTGTCAGTAGACTAAAAAGCATGGCGCTATTCAAAGGCTGTTATAAAGGAAGATAAAAAAGCGGATGTAATGGTTTCTGGTGTGTTATTAGTCGTTACTGCAACGGAGAAAGCAACTGCATGCAGTGACAGCAAGAACAAAAAAGTAATGTTTCCGCCCGGGATTGAACCGGCGACCTTGCGCGTGTGAGGGGCACGTAATAACCACTACGCCACGGAAAACAAGCACGGTCACCCTCTCTCTCAATGAGCTAGAAAGCATGATGCGATTCCAAGACTGTTATGAAGGAGATAAAAAAAGCTGAAGTAGTGAATTTTTATGTGTTATTTTAGTCGTTATGGCTACGGAGAAAGTAACCACCAGAAGTGACAGCGAGACCAAAAAACTAACGTTTCCGTTCGGGATCGAAACGGGGTCCTTGAACGTGTGAGGGGCATGCGATAACCACTACACCACTGAAAACAAGCATCGTCACCCTCTCTCTCAGTGAGCTAGAAAGCATGGCGCTATTTAAAGGCTGTTATAAAGGAAGATAAAAAAGCTGATGTAATGGCTTCTTGTGTGTTATTTTAGTCCTTATGGCTACGGAGAAACCAACTGCATGCAGTGACAGTGAGACCAAAAAAAGTAACGTTTCCGCCCGAGATCGAACCGTGGAACTCGCGCGTGTGAGGCGCACGTGATAACCACTACACCATGGAAACTTTTTTTAACCTGTTTATAGCGATACAGACGTTATACAGCACAGATTGTATCGGCCCCTGCCGAAAAATTAAAATATGCATTGTGAGTTTATCTTGTTGACAGTGTAAATTAGTAATATTTGATGGAAACCAATTTTTCAACGAGATGTAACCACTCTGGTGGTTCAAGAAGGGATTTGTACAATTCTCTATTGAACAGAATATTTTCTTCAAAGTGTTCGCTGGCAGGCCTGATATTTACGTCTAGATTTTGAAAAGCCATTCCTGTTTTCAACACACTGTGCATGCAAAGTAGCATCATCATTTCGTAGGGCACACCTCCTGTAACTTCGAATTGTAAAAGGCAGATTCCGAATGTAGTTAATGGAAATTCCTTTTTTAATGTCTTCTGCAGAATATCCGAAATGAAGACAGAGTCCGAGCAATCCAAGAACTTATGATCGATAGTTTATGGTTTTTGGCAGATGTAGCAGTTTACGCCCCAAGGTAAAAATATTCCTTAGTCTTTTAGCCATGGTTTTACAGAAAGCGTGCCCGTGTGTAACATCAGGTAAAATGTTTTTGTGGTAGCTCTCACTGGCATTCGTTTAACTCTCTTTAAAAACATTTTTTCTTTACCCAGTACAAATATTGCCATGTATCTGAGAACAAGACACACAACATAAACCAAATCTCTGTACAATTGCTTTTTTGTGACCGAAATCGAATATTCTAGCAAAAAATGCGCTCTCAGGAACCGATAAGCACTTGTTATTTTAAACCAAAGCCCTTTCACTGACACTTTTGGTGCAGCACATGACGTAACCATATAATCTTAAATTGCGTCACCCAACCCCGTCTGGATAACGCATCTTAACAAACTTATTACTTTCATCACGCAGGAACATGAATCCGGCAACTATTTGCTTCAAAAACAAAAATATGCAATCCAAGCCCACCTCTTTCACTGATTGAAACTAAGTCAGGTGGCTTGTACGCTCCCACGATGACATCCATACGAACACAACAAAAATTCTGTGCATTTTCTGCACACTCATCCGGGCCATACATCATACATGCAACATATGAAACACTTTGGCTACAAGAAACACATTAGACACTGCTGACTTCGCAAATATTGAGAGGCGTCTGCTTCCCCATGTGGCTGTTTGCTCCTGAACCCACTCAGCTTGATCTGTCCACTGCTTCTTTGTATTGTGGTAATACTGTAAAGGCACTCCAAGGTAATTGATTGGAGCGTCGATGAATGATATGCATTCGAAGACTGTCCGCATGCTACTCTACTGGCCGTGCCAGAATCCTAATCTTTTTTGCCAGTTTATGGCACTACCAATGCTACTACAGAATTGTCTTGCATCTTTCAGTGCACCCCGAATGCTTTCATGGTAGTACACATGGTAGTACAGAATGCTTTCATAGTAGTCGTCTGCGTACGCCAGTATTTTTACTTCTTGAATTATTAGACGATGTCCACGGATATTAGGGTTCTCACATATCTTCAAACAGAAGGGCTCGAGAAAGATAGCAAAGAGCAACGGCGACAAAGGACACCCTTGACGCACTCT
Source organism: Rhipicephalus microplus (assembly GCF_043290135.1). Classification (NCBI taxonomy): domain Eukaryota; kingdom Metazoa; phylum Arthropoda; class Arachnida; order Ixodida; family Ixodidae; genus Rhipicephalus; species Rhipicephalus microplus. The sequence continues at coordinate 421,434,745 of NC_134710.1, read as the reverse complement.
TGATAGGACCAGTATGTTGTCGCTCCGTCTTTTATTTATTATTAGTTGAGTAAAACTTTTCGCATAAGCCATGGCGACACCTTTGCGGATGATTCCACCCAAATTGACGTATTCCAACATGACCAGAAGATTGCTGTGAGCAACTCTTTCGAAAGCTTTTTCCAAATCGAGCTGCACCACTGCTACACATCCGAGGTTCGCATCGCAGCACTCCAGTATACTTCTAGCGACGTGAATGTTAGTGAATATTGTTCTCCCTTTTATTCTGCACGTTTGGTGGGGACCAAGTATTGTGGTAAAAACAGATTGTAGTCTGTTTCCCAGTACTTTCATGTATATTTTATTGTCCACATTTGTGAGACTTATAGGCCTAAATTCCTTAACAGACTTTAGCTTAACTGGGTCTTTTGTTTTAGGTATTATTACAAGGATTGTTCTAAACTAGGGTGGTAGCTGTTTAGGTTCGTATGCTTCAGCTATATCGTTCGGAAGTATTTATGCAATTTCAACTTTAAAAGGTATGTAAAAGAGCACTCCTAGGCCGTCTGGTCCAGGAGGCTTTCCGTATCCAAGGTTTTCTATCACATGTAGAATTTCTGTGACTGAGATTGGCGTTTCAAATCTCTCTTTCACTTCGTTATCTATCTTTACTAACAGCGCCAGGAACGTATCTGTGAACTCATAAGATGCCTCGACGCGTATGTCCAACAATATCTGGTAATGCTCAACAAAAGCTGTCACCAATTTGCTTTGGTCTCCTGACAACTTGCCGTTGAACCAAAGTTCCTTGATACGCTTACCTGATCCGTAATATTTCTCTTCACAGCGTGCACGTTTTGTTGGTGCCTCCCCTTGCCATAGTCGCTCAGATCGCGCCCTTATAACTGCCCCTTGATAACGCTCCGCATCTATCGCTTCAAGTTCACTTTTGATCCTTTTAGTTTCTGTCCTAAAGAACCCCGGTACAGCGCACTCGGTATTTTGAAAGTAATCGAGTAGGTTTAGTAATTCATTTTCCCTTTGGTTTGCTTTCTGGCGCCGCACCGCTGTTCTCTCGATTGCAATCAGTTTGACTTCGTTCTTAAATTTTCCCATGCACCCGCTATGTTCGATACATCATTTTTTCTTGCTGTTTGTACTTTTTCCATCACGGCTTTCATGAAGCACTCATCCTTTAAAATATTACCATTATTTTCCAGAGCTCCCAGTTAAACTTCGACACATTACACCTCTTTCTTATTTTAAACATTGCCATGCTAAGTTCACTAAAACTCACATGTTGCACTGCATAGTTTGTAGCCATTGGCATAAGGTCCGCAGTAATGTATGTTCGATCTAGCCGAGTATGGATTTGCTCTTGAAAGTTAGTATAAACTACTTCATTTGCACTCAAAATATTTCTAACGCCTGCAAATTCAGAGTTGCACACAATTTCGTGAAGCCTCATTGCACGAACATCCTTAATTCTCGTATTCTGAACTCGGTCGTCAGGCATGCAAACACAATTAGTCTCCTAGAAGGATCAGCTTTTTTTCGGCTGTCAGAAGGGTGGCTAAATATTCAAAAAAAGCCTTCCTTTCCTCTGCACTGTTTGGTGCATACACACATATTATTCGCCAGCTTACATCTTATCAGGCTAAATCGCACAGTACTGGTCTTCCACCCTGGGAAGTTAAAACACACGCTGTTGAACGAAACCGATGCAGTTTCGCAGCATTAATAAACAGCCCCCTGACCTGCCTAGTCCATGACTCACGCAGACGATATACCGTGGTTTAAATATATCAACCATTTTCGTTGTTAGTTTTTCACTTTAGATCTTTGTTTCTTGAACAGCAAGTACGTCTATTTCGTTATTCAGCAAAAGGCGCCTTAATTGCACTTGTCGCCGCCGGGCCGGTAACCCACGAACATTAAGCGTGGCGATACAAAGTGTTATATTATGGTTATTTGCCATGAAAGGAGAGGTGAGTTTTTAAAGCACTCGCGTACAACAAGCAATACTGCAATCAAACTCACATCGTTCTGCATGACGCATAGTTTGTAAGCCCTTCAATTTCGTCGCAGACTAGCACAGGAGTGCAAAATAACCGTACGTATAGGCCAACCAGTACACAACACGCTCTCAGTGGGCGGACCCGCTACAACGGGGAAGCCGTCGGCGTACTATGCTTGTCAGGCGGAATGTTTGGTTTCGGCTTAAGTGTTGCACGTCTATGAAGGCTAGCTTTCGAAAACAACCCTCGCAGCCACCATCGTCACCATCCGTCCCTCTTCGTTCTCTAACGTGCCCCTGGGCCTCTTTAAGCTACACGCAGTCAAGTCGAAGCCTTGAGCGGGCTCCTCAGCAGCGCCTATCTCAGAGAAGCTAACGGTGCCTCCACCTGAGTAGCCACAACCTGTGGGCGTACCAAGGTTCCTTCCGCTGCAGGATCGGTTTTACTTTTCTTGTACTGAGAGTCGTCCCTCTGGTCGCTGGTCTGACATTCTTAATTAGTCTTCAGACAGGGCCTCCGCTGCAAAGCATATCAGTCGCTAGTCCCTCCCGAAATTGCTTCCGCGTCAGCTTGGTCCATCATGTGTTCCTCCATGATGTCGCCCCGACCAGAACCTGTCACGCTGGCGTAACTCCTCACGCACTGGGTTTTTTTGTGGTCATAACGACGACAGAGCCCACAGCGTGGCACCAGGCACTCGCGGCGAATGTGGCTGGTGCCGTGGCACCAGAGGCAGGGCGGGGCACTGCCGGGCGCGGAAACGAGCGCATGATCTTCTCTCGCCCGTAGTTGGTGTGGTATGTCTTCCGTTGTCATGCCAGCGTTCAAGCGCAGTGAAACCAGCCTAGTGTGAGATCCATCGTCCCCACATCCAGGCACACGCCGCTTTTCCTTGCATATCTACATCACGGTGCCGTAGGGCGCCAAGGCTGTTCGAACGTCCTCGTTGGGCGTTGTGTGAAGCCAGTGCATCTTCATTCTGGTGTCTTGATGGCAGGAGTCGATGACGACGCACTGTGGTCCTTAAGGCAGAGCGTTTTCGCCGACAAAAGCTTATTTTTTCCTTTTTCGTCCTCTAATGCTATTGTCAAAACGTGGTTCATCTGATACGCCCCTAGGGCCATCACAGCCGGCATCAGCTTGAGACGATTGAGAGCATCGCGGAAATGCTCAACTCGGTACGTCCGAGCCTTTACATCACTATGCAAATACACAGTAATGCATACAGTTGTACCTGAAGGAAGCTGGGGCAAAACCAGCTGATAATCCTGGGTCGACATTTCCGTAAGCCTGATACCGTGGCCCAGCTTGGCCGCATGAACCGCGCCGCAGAGAAACACAACAGTCCGTGTCCGTACGCGACGGTAGCCGGAAGTCGAATCCACTACACCACGGAAACAAGCACGTCTACATTCTCTCTCAGTGAGCTAGAAAGCATGGTGCTATTCCAAGACTGTTATGAAGAAAGATAAAAAAAGCTGATGTAATGAATTTTTATGTGTATCTTTAGTCATTATGGCTACGGAGAAAGCAACCGCTAGAAGCGACAGCGAAACCGAAAGTAGTAATGTCAGTAATGATTCCACCTGGAATCAAACCGGGGACCTTGAACGTGTTTGGCGCACGTGATCACCACTACACCGCGGAAACTTTTTTTTCTTTAGTGCCTGCTTCGCAAACAGTACAAATCAATGTAATAATACAGTGCAGTGTAAAAGTGCAGTGCAGTGCAGTGTAAATACGTGTAAAAGTGCTGTCACATCTTCCAGTACATGGGGGTTAAAAAGGCAGATGCTTTATGCCCACCAATTTAACTAAACATGACAACCACTCTGGCTTATCTTGTGCCTCGTATGCAGTCATCAAATACTGTACAATTTCTATGGAGTACTCTCGAGCGGGCCGGGAATTCACGTCCGCGTTTCGCACTGCCATCCGTTTTCGCCAAACACTGTGAAGAACCAATACCATGAACATATCGTAGGGCACACCGCCTACGTTTATGACTGGCTGAAAACGGATGCCATAATGGCGGGTATGTAAAGGCGCCGCTGTCTGTGTTATGTGTGTGTCAGCGCTTCCTCAATTTCGGTGTTGTGTGGCGCTCCTCGGATTTTCCCATGGCTTCTTCTGCGACGGCGCTGCCTCATCGTCCATGGCGCCTTTTTTGCGACACGTAAAACCTGCAGATAGAGTGCCTCCGGACTGCTCCATCACTCGTCTCGGTGATGGCCATGGCGTGTTCTGCGGCTTTTCGAACGGCCTGCCACGTGCTGAACTATTAATTGAGGCCATTGTTGTTCAGCCAATGACCGGTCATCTGCGGACAGCGACGTCTACATGGGAGACTATAAAGGATATCCCGTCAGCACATTCCTTCAGTGGCAGAACAGCGGTGACGCCAGAACGATGCCTAATCACTGCTTGTTCTTTGAGCAGCTCCTCGGACTTTTCCATGGCTTCTGTGATGGCACTGCCTCATCGTTCATGGTGCCTTTTTTGCGACAGCGGAACCTGTCAATAGAGTGCCTCCGGACTGCCCCGTCACTCGTCTCGGTGATGGCCATGGCGTGCTCTGCAGCTTTTCGAACGGCCTGCCACGTGCTGAACTATTGATTGAGGTTATTGTTGTTCAGCCAATTACCGGTCACCTGCGGACAGCGACGTCTACATGAGAGACTATAAAAGACATCCCGTCAGCACATTCCTTCAGTGGGCAGAACAGCGGTGACGCCGGAACGATGCCTAATCACTGCTTGTTCTTCGTGCAGGTATCGTACATCCAGCATGCCTATAGTTATCGATCAGGTGACCGCTTTTTGTTACTGCTGTTCTGCCCGAGCAGTCTTGTTGATTTCTGTTTTCGTATGTTGCATTGCTACGATGACCTTCTCTTGAGCGGGGACGTTGAGCTTAATCCTGGGCCTAGGGGGGTGCCTTCAACAAATACATCAAAGCACAAGGGGCTAATGCCAATAATACGAGTGTCAAACACTGCTCAGACAGTTCCACTCCAGAAACGGCTAATCTCCTCGCGCAATTGTTCCCTGGTCAAAAGCAAATTGCTAGTGACTTTGCAGATATAAAAGAGTCTTTTAATTCTCGCTTTGATGCCCTTGAAGCATGCGTATCTTCACTGAAATTTTCTACAGCTGCTGTTGACTGCAGTGCAGTGTACGACAAGTTTAACTCTAAAATTGTCTCTTTTAGGGAATCAGTCTGTAAACTCGCTTCAAAATCCGACGATTTAGAAAACCGTTTGTGCCGGAACAACATCCTTTTGCATGGTTTACCAGAAACTCACGACGAAAATACCGACTCTTTATTGCATACTGTTTCGCAAATACTAACAGAGAATCTTAAAGTAACCTGTTCAGATATTGAGCGCGGTCACCGTGTGGGCCGACCACGGGATGGGAGACCACGTCCCCATCCCGTGGTCGGCCTGAAAATTTTTGACTTCAGGGAAAAAATGCGGGTTATGAAAAACGTCGCGAAGCTGAAAGGTTCTAGTTTTGATATCACTGAGGACTTATCACCAAACGTGCGCGCCTTACGTAAGAAACTGGGAGACGCTACGGGAGGTTTTCGTGATAAGAATGCAGAGTTAAACTACGCTACGATCATGCTTATATTGATGGAAGTACGCTACATGTGGGACACTGATACAGATACGCTAAAGCGCGTTACCGACAAAGTTGCTAAAAACACTTCTACTTCTATGGCCGGAGCAAGTTATCGTTGACTGCAGCCATGTAACAGCAGTGCAAGTTTTTTGTGTTTGAATGCAAGAAGCATTGTGAACAAGTTTTTACCTTTACTCGCTCTTGTACGATCATATTCACCCCATGTCATTGCGATAACAGAGACTTGGTTACACAGTGACGTGTACGATTTCAAATTTACACCCCCAGGCTTTGTAGAAATACGGAACGACCGATCTTGTGGTAAAGGGGGTGGTGTCGCTCCTCTTCTTCGTTCGAACATAAAATTTTCTGTGCTCCCTGATGCGCCTAATGCCGAAGTTACTAGGTGTAAGCTATGTTTAAAAGCGCTGTCTGTGATTGTTGGTATGTGCTATAGAGCACCTGATTCTCCGATTAAAACTTTGGAAAAGCTTAGCTTGTTCATGCATGAACAGGACTTCGGCACCTCGGAGATTGTGTTAATGGGGGATATCAATGCTCCGGGTATTGATTGGCGAACTCTGTGTTGCACCGGCCATATTCTGGCCATTTGTAGGGAACTTTTATCTCTTTCATTATCTCTTGGTCTTACTCAAATCGTGCAAATGCCTACCCGAAACACATCTGTCCTTGATCTGGTCTTCTTAAGTTCTCATCTAGTTGAAACTGGTTTTCAATACGAAGTAATCGATGGCATTTCTGACCACAAAGCTGTGTTCGTTTCAATCCCCTCTCCAATGACTAAAGTACAGCCCAATATTACTCATTTTCTGAATTTTCTTGTGCTGATGACGCGTCGGTAACGGACACACTTGCATTTAATTTTGATTCTTTTCAAGCGCTTGGTGTTCGCGAAGACAAAAACGTTGATAAACTGCTTGAAGAATTTGAGCGCATCGTTGAACTATGCATTAATAACTTTGTCCCCCTTAAGTCTAAAAAAATAAATCCCAAAGTCCGTTGGGTCATTCGCACTCTACTGCATACATCACGTCTCGTTCGTCGTTTGCGGCGCCAAAAAAAGACGCAAGATCCTGACAGTATCGTTTGATTTATTAATACCGTGCTACAACTACGTACCGAATTGCAAAAATCTAAAAAATTTTATTTTCAAGTTGACCTTCTAAGATTACTTCAATCCAACCAACGCAAATTTTGCACTTTCATATCACCAACTAAAACTGATACCATATCGTTTATGCTAGACGGTAAGGCTGTTTCAGACCCACTTGAAATAGCTTAGGCTTTCAATGTCTACTTTCACCCTCTATTCACGCATGACAACAGTTCTCTCCCAATATTCAGAAGCCCTAATCCTGAGCTCGCTATTGATGATGTGTTAATTAACCAGAACGGCATCCTTAACATGAGACTTAAGTTAGACACAAAAAAGTGTACTGGTCGCGACGGCATTCCAAACAGCTTTCTTGTACGATACACTCTGTGGTGTGCACGTTATTTCTCAATCATTTTTCGAAAATCCGTATTTTCAAGCACTTCCCCCAGTCCTGGAAACTAGCGAAAGTCTTGCCCTTGCGTAAGTGTAGTAACAAGCAACTCCTGTCCAACTACAGACCGATACCACTTACTTCAAATTCCGGTAAACTGCTTGAGCATGTCATTCACAATCATATAATGGAATATCTTGAGTCAAATAACTTACTCTCGAACATTCAACATGGCTTTCGTCGTGGTTTCAGCACAGTAACACAAGTGGTCAAATTTGCGCATGACATATCCAGCAATCTTAACATTGGCAATCAGATTGACGCGTTATTCACAGACTTTTCCAAGGCCTTCGACACCGTTATACACAATAAGCTGCTAAGTAAAACTGATGCGATTTTAAACAACCCTTCATTAACCAACTCAATAGCTAGCTTTCTTAAATCTCGATCTCAATACGTGTCATTACACTCCCCTTCGTCTTCAACTGTCGATGTAACTTCGTGTGTTCCACAAGGCTCTGTTCTGGGACAATTATTATTTTTAATATTTATAAATGACCTTCCGAACAATTTGAAGTCTCAGTTCCATCTTTATGCCGACGACTGCGTCTTATATTGCCACGTTCCATTTCCCAAGTTTTTGTTATCGTCCCAAAACACCGCACGATTTTCAGCGCAAACCGCGCCTGCAGTTTTCGAGAAGGTTCCGGACTGTAGTAGATCATTTCGACAAGATCACGCCCACTGTGCGAACGGTACAGATTGTTCTGGAACCTACGCCACCGCCAGCGATAACGCTAGAACACTAGACGGCAAGAGTATAAATGCATCCGCGATTCGCCGCTTGTCAGTTGTTGATCGAAGGCCGACGCTCCGTTCGCTGCTATCAGTCCGAGACTGCTATCTGTGCGAGACTGCTGCTGTACTTGGACTTTCCGTTTACCGGGCACAGGTTCGCCCAAATAAACAGTTAAATCCCAACACGAATCTCCTGTCTTCGGACACGTCACGACCCCGTGACATCTGGTGGAGGTGCTGCTTCGTTCACGTACCGGACGCCCCCATCAAGCCGTGAACCCAGCCCATGTCGCGGAGAAGACACCGACGCCAACCAAGAGCAGCGAACAAGCCGCCGACAGCAAAGGCTACCACCGGAGTACGGGCTTCTACAAGACAAGGCGTGGAAGACCAAGGCCATGACCGCGACTACAGCGATAATGACAACCGCAGTGTTCCAGCCCACGATGGTCATGCATCAACACAGGGAACCACCAATTTTCCATGGGTCATCGTTCGAAGACCCGGAGTCCTGGGTGGAAACATACGACCGGGTGGCCGCCCTCAACCACTGGGACCATGACGAACAGCTGCGTCGTTTGTTCTTCTATTTGGAAAACACCGCAAGGACCTGGCTCGAAAATTGAGAGTCCACGCTCCGAACGTGGGATGTTTTCTGCGACGCATTTCTGCGAACGTTCGTGAGCGTCGCTCGCAAAGAGAGGGCCGCTGCTTTATTAGAGACCCGGGTTCAGCTACCAAATGAAAATGTCGCCATTTTCACAGAAAAAATGACCCGACTATTCCGTCACGCTGACCCAGACATGCCTGAGGAGAAAAAAGCTTGTTTCCTCATGCGAGGGGTCAAACAGGAGCTCTTCGCGGGACTGATGAGAAACCCACCGAAAACTGTCCAAGAATTTGTAGCCGAAGCTACCACTATCGAAAAGACCCTGGACATGCGCACCAGACAGTAAAATCGTCGCCTGATTGCAGACTGTGCTGCTGCTCAAGCCAGTAACTCCGGAGACCTGCGTGAAACGATCCCAGCGATCGTGCGGAAAGAGCTGCGCAAGCTGTTGCCTTCGGCACAGCCTCAAGTGGATTCAATCGTCGACATTGTGCGAGAAGAAGTTCGGCAATCGCTTCAATTTCCCCACGCACCGCTGCCCGAGCCGGAAGCTATGAGCTACGCCGCTGCACTGCGCCACAACGCTCCTCCCCGTCGACGCCAAAACGCCGCACCATCGCACTTCCGTCGACAGACGCCACCACCCCCACCAACGTCATACCGCTCGCCAGCGGCCCAGCACAGTGCACCGAGGAAGACTGAAGTCTGGCGCACCCCTGACCATCGCCCGCTCTGCTACCACTGCGGCGAGGCCGGACACACATACCGCCGTTGCCAGTACCGACAGATGGGACTGCGTGGCTTAGCCGTCAATGCACCGCGTCCACAGCCAGGAGAACGACCACGTGACATCACCGACTACCTGACAGGAACTCGGTGGACACCACGAAGCCCTTCGCGTTCGCCGTCGCCCAGCCGCTGCACCTCACCGCACCACCGGCAGTACTCTGGCCCAACGCGGGGTCGGTCTCCTAGCCCGTATCCGGGAAACTAAGGGCAGCAATCGGTGGAGATGCGGTTGCCGGTAAACTAAGGGCAGCAATCGGTGGAGATGCGGTTGCTGTGCGACGAACTACCGAAGATCCTCCTCCGACGACAACGCCGCGACTGAGCTTTCCGAACAAAACGCCAAACAGGCGAAGCCCTGACCGCGAAAGCTCACTTACCGAAGGTGGCCTGACGACGCAACATGGAAGCAGCGGAACAAGCCGACGCAGCCGTGACCCGACGCCACGCCCTAACTGTAATGCGAGACGGCGAACTAGCGACCTCGACGTTCTTATCAACAGCCACAGTGTGACCGCTCTCGTCGATACTGGAGCCGACTATTCTGTCATCAGTGGGTCGTTCGCTGCGAAGTTAAAGAAAGTTAGGACAGCTTGGAAAGGCCCGGAAATCCGCACAGACGGAGGTCATCTCGTAACGCCTTCAGGAATCTGCACAGCGAGTCACCATTAATGGCCGCATTTATCCTACAGACTTCGTAGTCCTACAGCGTTGCTCGAGAGATGTCATCCTTGGCATGGACTTCTTATGCCTCCATGGTGCTGTCATCAACCTAAAAACAAAGTCGATAACCTTATCCACAGAAGAAGCAGTACCGCCGCGCACGCCATCAGGACACCATGCCTTGAAAGTGCTGGAAGAAAAAGTCACCATTCCGCCTCACTCAAGCGTCATTATTTCAGTCGGCGCTCCTAAATCACCTGACTTGGAAGGCGTCATTGAAGGTAGTCAGCATTTGTTGGTCACCCGAAATATTTGCGTCGCAAGAGGAATTGCAGAGCTGCGGGGAGGCAAAGCAACGGTTATGCTCACGAATTTCAGCACTGAGTACAAACTTGTGAACAAAGGAACAACGGTCGCATACATCGAAGAAATTGTCGAAGCCACCAGTGCTTTCGCCCTCGCCGATTCTGCGGAACCTGCTCAAAGGAACCAAGCCCCTCCCATAGCTTTCGACGTCAATCCCAGACTTCCGAACGATAAGCAAAAACAGCTCAAGGCCCTGCTCCTGCTATACGAAGATTGCTTTTCGTCGTCCTCGAAAATTCGGCAGACCCCAATTACGAAACATCGCATCATAAACGAAGAACATGCCAGACCACTCCGTCAGTCCGTACCGGGTTTCGACGCGAGAACGTGAGGCCATGAAGAGACAAGTTGATGATATGCTGCGGGATGACATTATCCAACCGTCCAAGAGTCCATGGGCATCCCCCGTGGTGTTAGTGAAGAAAAAGGATGGGACCCTACGTTTCTGCGTCGATTATCGCCGCTTGAACAAAATCACAAGAAAGGACGTGTATCCTCTCCCACGAATAGACGACGCACTTGATCGGCTCCATAACGCCAAGTACTTTTCGTCAATGTGCCTCAAGACTGGCTATTAGCAAATCAAAGTCGACAAAAGAGACCGAGAGAAGACGGCGTTTATAACACCGGACGGCCTCTTCGAGTTTAAGGTGATGCCCTGCGGCCTTTGCTCAGCGCCTGCAACTTTTCAACGCGTTATGAATACAGTACTGGCAGGATTAAAGTGGCACACTTGCCTTGTGTACTTGGACGACGTCGTCGTGTTTTCCTCGAGTTTCGACGAGCATCTTCGGCACCTTGTAGCTGTACTTGAAGCCATCATGACTTCTGGACTTACACTGAAGCCAGAAAACTGCAGATTTGCGTATGAGGAGCTCTTGTTTCTGGGGCACGTTATCAGCAAGTCTGGAGTTTGTCAAAATCCACGGAAAACAGCCGCCATCGCCGACTTCCCACCGCCCAGTGACAACAAAGCCGTGCGCCGATTTCTGGGCGTGTGTGCCTAATATAGGCGGTTCGTGAAAAACTTCGCCCGCATCGCCGATCTTCTCACTAAGCTTACCAAGGCCGACGTGGAGTTTAAGTGGGAAACGCCGCAGGAACACGCTTTCCAGGAGCTTAAACATCGCCTCGAGACGCCTCCGTTACTTGCCCATTTCGACGAATTCGCCGAGACAGAAATACATACTGACGCAAGCAGCGTACGTATTGGCGCCGTTCTTGTGCAGATGGCTGACGGACTTGAAAGGGTTAATAGTTACGCCAGCTGATCGCTATTCCAAAGCAGAAACAAATTATTCCACAACAGAAAAGGAGTGCCTCGCCATCATCTGGGCTACGTCGAAATTTCGCCCCTACCTCAATGGCAGGACCTTCGAAGTTGTGAGCGACCACCACGCATTGTGTTGGCTAGCCACCTTGAAGAACCCTTCAAGTCACCTCGCACGATGAAGCCTGAGACTTCAAGAATATGACATCACTGTCATTTAAAAGTCCGGCAAAAAACTCTCCGACGCCGACTGTCTCTCTAGTGCGCCTGTCGACCAACCGCTACCCGACGACCCGGATGACGACTACTTCTTAGGAACAATAACTACCGACGACTTCGCTGAACGACAGAGGGCCGACCCGGAACCTAAGACCCTAATAGAATACCTCGAAGGCAGGACCGCCGAAGTCCCAAAGGTATTCAAGCGCGCACTTGCGTCGTTCTTTCTACGAAACGGTCTTCTACAGAAGAAAAACTTTTCACCACTTCGAGCTAAGTACCTCCTTGTGGTGCCTTCAGCTCTGCGACCAGAACTCCTGCAGGCCCTGCACGACGATCCGGCGGCAGGGCACTTCGGTGTTTCTCGCACGCTCGCGGGGATACAAGAAAGGTACTACTGGCCACGTCTTACCACCGACGTCACTCACTATGTGAGAACATGCCGGGATTGTCAGCGACACAAGACACCACCGACAAGGCCAGCGGGACTTCTGCAGCCTATTGATCCACCTTGCCGACCTTTCCAGCAGATTGGTATGGACCTACTGGGGCCGTTCCCGACGTCAGCTTTCGGAAACAAGTGGATCGTGGTAGCTACCGACTACCTCACCCGCTACGCCGATACAAAAGCCCTGCCAAAAGGCAGTGCATCCGATGTAGCTAAGTTCTTCGTCGAAAATATCATCCTACGTCACGGGGCCCCGGAGGTCCTTATCACCGACAGAGGAACGGCCTTCACTGCCGACTCAACTCAAGCGATCTTGGCATACAGCCAAACAAACCACCGCCGGACGACAGCGTACCACCCACAGACCAACGGCCTCACCGAGCGGCTTAACAAGACGATCGCCAATATGCTGTCAATGTACGTCGATGTCGAACACAAGACGTGGGATGCCATTCTTCCGTATGTGACCTTCGCATACAACACGGCGGTGCAAGAGACGAGGCAGATATCTCCATACAAATTGGTCTACGGAAGGAGCCCGGCAACGACGCTCGATGCCATGTTACCTAACGTCAGCGACGAAGAAAACCTCGATGTGAGCGAGTACCTTCATCGCGCCGAAGAAGCCCGACAACTTGCGCGGCTCCGTATCAAGAATCAACAGACGACCGACAGCCACCGTTACAACCTTCGACGACGCTTCGTGGAATACCAGCCCAGTGAACGTGTTTGGGTGTGGACGCCGATATGCCGACGTGGAATAAGTGAAAAGCTTCTGCCAGGGTACTTCGGACCGTACAGGCTGGTTCGACGTCTCGGCCCACTTGATTACGAGGTTGTCCCTGACGGCATCACTAACTCTCAACGACGCCGATCGCGACCTGAAGTCGTCCATGTCACGCGCCTCAAGCCGTTTTATGCGCGTAACAAAGTGAACCAGTGTTTTTTGTATTATTGTTTTATCGTAATTTATTCATTGTACTTTCTTGCATTATCATTGTGCTTTTATCTTGAGTTAAAGCATCAGGACGATGCCTTTTTTTCAGAGGGCGGCAATGCCACGTTCCATTTCGCAAGTTTTTGTTATCGTCCCAAAACAACACACGATTCTCAGCGCAATCCACACCTGAAGTTTTCGAGAAGGTTCCGGACTGTAGTAGATGATTTCGATAAGATCACGCCCACTGTGCGAACGGTACAGATTATTCTGGAACCTATGCCACCCCCAGCGATAACGCTAGAACATTCGACGGCAAGAGTATAAATGCCGACGCGCTTCGCCGCTTGTCTGTTGTTGATCGAAGGCCGACGCTCCGTTCGCCGCTATCAGTCTGAGACTGCTATCGGTGCGAGACTGCTGCTGTAATTGGACTTTCTGTTTACGGGGCACAGGTTCGCTCAAATAAACAGTTAAATCCCAACACGAAGTCTCCTGTCTTCGGCCATGTCACGACCCCGTGACAATATCAAGTAATTTCTTCTCCTAGCTAACATGCCTTACTTCAGGATTCCTTCACCAGCTTTTGCACATGGTGCAGGCTTTGGCAGATGCGCATTAATTTTCAGAAAACTGTAGTGGTATCACTCACTAACAGCCGTTCTCCATTGCTTCATGATTACACTTCCGAGAACACAATGATTCCCCGGGCACAAGAGTATAAATACCTTGGGGTTCTCTTATCACACAAATTACATTGGTCGCGGCACATTGATTACATCACATCCAAAGCACTGAAAACATTAAGTTACCTGCGTCGTACGTCATCTAAATATCTGAAATGCAACAAGTTATTGTTGTATAAAACGCTCATACGTCCTATATAGAATGTGCTTCATGTGTTTGGAATCCGTATATAACATGCGACGTCAACAAAATTGAATCTGTTCAAAGGAAGGCGGTTCGTTTTATTTGCCATCGCTACGATCATACCTTTTCACCTTCATCCGCAATGACTTCCTTGACTCCCTCTCCTATCCACCTGACGGGATACCGTTTTTTTAAAGCTATTGTATTCATTTCTTCATTCATCGTGTCGACTATCTTCAGTAGATTACATCTCATATGCTGATACTCTTTCAACTAGACGTTACCACAGCCTCAACTTGAAGCCTTTCGCTACACACACGAACATTTTCAAGGACAGTTTTTTTCTAGAGTTATTGAAATGTGGAATGACTTACCCGGTAGTATTCGTGAACTATCGTGGTCGAAATTTGTAGACGCACTGTTACAATAATTTTTTTTATGTCAACCTTGTAATCAGTGTATTTTGTTCATGTAAATGTACCCCACTCCTGCAATAGCCCTGTATTGGACTGCAGTATTTGAAAATAAATAACAAATAATAAATAAATAAATAACTTTGTAACTGGCAGGTCTTTCTTCAGGGTCCTTTGAAGGATGTCTCAAAGAAAGACTGCATTAGTACAGTCTACAAAGATGTGGTCAACTGTCTCAAGTTTTCTGCAGATAATGCAATCCACTGAGGGGACGAATATTCCTTTTCCTCGGAGCCATGGATTTGTAGGGAGTGTGCCGCTGTGAAGTTTGAAAAATAATGTCTTCATTGATGGTCTAATTGGCATCTTCTTCACTCTCTTCAAGACGTCGTCTCCGGGCTTGTTAGGGTACATTGTTCTATACAGAGGCTCTGGCAAGATGGTTTCTACAAGGTCCTTGTACAGTCTCTTTCGCAAAACCCCAGAGAGATACTCCATCGAAAATCGCACTCTCAATATTTCCAAAGCAGCAATCACTTCTTTCATGTACCCCTTAGGACTTTTTGTCACCCCAATGAGTGTGCTTACAATAAAATCAGGCAAAAACTGGGACAGCCGCACATGTATGAACGTTCTCAAAAAACCACCAACTTGATCTCGTAAAAAATAAACCTAGATACTATCTGCCTCAGGAACAAGTGTACAAGACCAAGCGCCCCACTTTTCACAGAACGGAACAGATTTGTTCGGTTTGTCCTTTCCCACGTGGACGCCCAGATAAACACTGCGATCACACTGTGCAGTTTCTGTACAGCAACACGCGACATGAATGGCACTTGTAAACATACCATAGTCATGAAATAAGAAATATGTTCTACCTGTTGACCTCGTAAACATTGAGAAATCACGCCCCCCCAACTTCTTTTATCTTGCCTCTTAGTGGCTCGGTCTCCTCTTTCCAATGTTCTGTTGTGTCCCTGTAGTGTTGGAGAGGTACCCCTAAGTACTTTTCAGGTATAACCTTCCATGTAATGCTTTCAAATATTGATGGTGTGCTTTGCCAGTTTCCGTGTCATATTCCAAGACATTTACTCCAGTTGACTCTACTATCAACGCAATCACAGAACTTCACATCATTTAGTGCTTCTCTGATACTCTCCCGATCTTGGCAGAACACAGCATTATCGTCAGCGTAACTAAGTATTTTGACCTCTGCAGACATCGAATGAAACCCCCGCACCTGTTCATTCTGTAGCACTTTCTGGCATAGACGTTCTAAATGGATAGCAAAAAGCAGTGCCGATGCAGGGCATCCTTGTATTACGATCGATAAGACTTGCATATTATCACTAAGCTGTTTGTTTATTACAATTCTCGTAGTGAATACCGTGTGCGCCATTCGGACCCCTTCCAACACCGCAGACCCTATGTTGACATAGTCAAGAATGCTGAAAAGTAAATCATAGTTCACGCGGTCAAATGCCTTCTCGAGATCCATTTGTAGCATAGCTACTTTACAGTCAAAGTAATGGCAGCATTCTAACCTATTTCGTGCAATATGAATCTTTGTCATAATTGTTCTGCTTTCGATGCCACAGGTCTGATGTGGTCCGACTATCTCTGTAATCACTGTTTGGATTCGCCTGCCCAAAACTCCCATATTTTGTAGTAAACATTCGCTAGGGTTATGGGTCTGTAGGATGTGATGGACAGCTGTTTCCTGAGATCTTTAGTTTTAGAGATTAACACGATGTGTGTTCTCCGAAAAGATATTGGTAACTCTTTCATATTGTATGCTTCATATAACACATTCCACAAAGCTTCTGCCAGAAGATTTTTAAATTTCTTATAGAATGCTACACCTAGTCCATCTGGACCGGGTGTTTTAACGTTTTTCATTTTTTCAATTGTGATTTCGATTTCTCTGGCCTAGATGGGTGCTTCTAATCTCGCTTTTACGTCATCCTCAAGCTTCGCCATAAGTGACCAGAAACCCCGACTATACGTACTCGTGTCCGCTCTGATGCCCCAACAGCTCTTGGAAATAATCCACAAACGCGTGCTCAATCTCGGTTTTATCTGTGGTGACTTCATTTATGTATTCTGCCGCCCTCATTTCGTTTCTTGTCGCGTAGCTCTTTTCATCTGTGCCAGCACGTTTTGTGGGAACCTCGCCACTTCAATCTTTCTGCGCGTGCGCGTACCACCGCTCCTCTGTACCTTTCCGTATCTACTGCTTCTAATTCTTGTTTCACTCTTCTTACTTCATTACTGCGCACTTCTGGTTGCGCACATTCTTGACATAACGAAAAATGTAGCTCGCATTGCAGTTGTCTTTCTTTTTTCAGGTTAGTGCGTTTTATTGAAACTGACCTTCCGATTGCTTCTATTTTTGCTTTTTTCTTGAAGCACTCCCATGTGTAAATTGAACTATTTGCGTTACCTATCACCACTTTTTAATTCCTTTTCAGCGTTTTCTACAAACTTCTCATCCTCAAGTAGCTTGTCATTTACCTTGCAGAGTCCCCAATTGAATTTGGGCTTTTATTTTTTATTATGGGTGAACATTACTAGACTATGGTCACTACATGAAACATTCTTCACTGCGTAGCCCTGGCGCATAGGAAGCTGGGGCGTAGACACGTATGCTCCGTCAAGCCTACCTTGACTGTTGAGCCGGTAATGCGTATAGTGGGTACACTGCGCCAGTACATATCACACGTCTTCCAAGTTTCACTCACGTGCCATTGAATCCAATACCAAGGCACTACAGTCACGTACAGGGGTTTTACATGTTCTGTCTTTGGCATTACACACACAGTTGAAATCGCTAGAAATATAACTGCCTTCTCGCATGATAGATGCGTATCCCTACAGAAATGTTCCGTATGATGCGGAGACCTCAAGTACGAAATTATTGGAATATGGAAGGCGTATGATGCGGACTCCACATAAGACGTATGATGCGGAATCCGCATCTTATGGAAAGACGTATCGTAAGGAAATCACTGAAATGTGTGCTTGTTACGTCTGAATCTAGTGCAAAGCAATATAATGTGTAAATTGAATAGACGTCCACATCTTGAGTACATGCAATACTGTGTACAAATCACAATATTTCTTAAATGCGCTTGATGAGGGATTGAATCATCGGCATCTTTCTAATTGTCGTAATGCAGAAGCAAAATTGCCTTTTAAATAAAATACATTACAAAACTACTAAATTAACATGCTAGCGATCATAAATGGTGGTTACGTTGCAACACATTAATGCAGTATTCTATGCAAGACCTAAAAAATTTATAAAGTTATTATTATCAATAGAGCAGCATTAATATACACATCAGCCCTGCTACAATCAATATGTTTTTTATTTGTCTGTATGCTCCAGCTGTGAATAGTGACATTGCAGTGTTGATCGTACACAAATGAGGTGACTGCACCGTAATTTCACGAGCTCCACCTAAGCCACAGGATGGTTGCACAAAACACAATGTAACAGCAATTTTAGAACGAAATGTTTAAACAGAAATAATAATCATAGCACTGTGAAAGCGTGGCGCTGTGTTTATCTCATGAACGAATTGTGGACATCGGCGAAATGCTGCTTGAGGCTCCGGCACCACTGTAAATTTCGAAGGTGAATGCCATAAAACTTATGTGTCCTTCATAGGCACCTGGAAATGAAAATAATTGGCACAAATAATGTCAAAGACACATGTTAGCACACTAGTTCACATGCACAAAAAATATAACACACAGAATGAAACTGAAAATATAAGGCACACAATCCTTCATGTTATGGCTATGTGAATAATAGAAGGAATGAGTGTATAAATTAGTTCTGCCACATCAAAGGAAACAGCATGCTTATCACAGTGAAAATAACTAGGTTGTCACGATTTTCAATGGTAGAGATAATCGATTAATATGTCCTTATGAAATTATGATTTAAATGCTTCCTGCACAGTAAAACTTTAGGACCTGCAAGTGAAAGCTCTCAATGTACATTTAATAGTGTGTGCATATACATCTGCTGCCTTTATACTATACAGTTTGTGCACAAAATTGGCATCTTGAACAATTTTGAGAGTTAAACCTATGCAACTTATGAAGGTTAAAATCACCATGAAAGCAAGCAGAACCAGGCAGGTGCCATTAAAAATCTGTGCAAGCCAGATAACTGTAACCAAACTGCACACATATAGGGGAGCAAGAGTAACGGAAATTCGGCGGCTGACCCGCAGGTAGCGGTATCAAATCCCGGCTCCATTTCCGATGGAGGCAGAAATGCTGTAGGCAAGTGTGCTCAGATTTGGGTGTACGTTAAAGAACTCCAAGTGGTCGATGTTTCCAGTGCCCTCCACTACGGCGTCTCTCATAATCATATAGTGGTTTTCGGACGTGAAACCCCACATATAAATCAAGAATAACAGAAATAAACTGCCAACAGAAATGTTGGGTGCATGTGCTATCTGTAAGTGCTTACACCTTACTACATACAGCATGCTCAATCCATTTTAAATACCGATATTGAAAATAACTGCTCTATTAGGAATATAAAAGGTAAGGTAGAACTTAACGACTCTACAAAAAGTGAGCCTATTATGACATCACGTTTTTATAACAAAAATGACTAAGACTCTAAAATATCAATATGCAAGGAAAAAACCTTCAAAAGAACAATCAAGTTTGAAGTCATAATTTTTAATACGGCTACTATGACTATAACCAAGATATTGACCTCAACAAGGCTAATGTTAGTTTTTAAGGCCTATATTCACTAGACAATGAACTATACCACAAAAAGCACAGCGTTCAGGCAAAGCACCACACAAAAAAAGAAAGCCGTCCTTTTTGTTATTACCTACAATGCCTTTAAAATGGTATTTTTACCCCTACTTTCCGTTTTTTATCTAACTGGTGTGCTAAAGTTAGCTGAAAATGCACTGTGCCTCCAAAACCTGTTGGTTGAATCTCAATTTTTTAAAAAATGGTGAAGCTTGCACAAAATTAGGCTCCACTAGCCTTGAATTAGCGAGACTTCATGACTCTTAGGACTACTTTGGTTACTTGTGTTCTGTTTCTGGGCCTAAGCATAAAGACAAGGGCTTAACTGAATCGCTGCTAACAAACAAATGCTTTCAAAATTGCCCGAGCGTCAAAGGATGCTCAGCCATTTGTTGTTTTTCGCACTGGGCTATTTTACACCAAGCATACAAACCATACTGCCGGGCGACCATCACAGATGTATATTTTAAAAAATGATGGTAATTTACTCTTCTGAAAATAGTTATTCGCAAAATGCTTTGAAGAGAAAAAAGTAGTGGTCACGTGGGTACCTTCAGAATTTCGCAGAATGTCGTGCGGGTGTTATTTGTGAGAAACATTTCAAAGTACCGCTTTTTCTTGCCATATCAAATTTGATCTACATATTAAGTAAAGATGCTTCTTAAAGTATTTGAAGTCAAGTAACATTAGTGCAATTTTTCTGCTACATAGGCTTTGAAGAATTCAGCCAAACTGTTTATCGTTTGCATTTCTTGTATGGCAATACTGCACTTTGTATGAATATTTGAGCCAAAAATACTCACTGCACAGAAGATATATTTCATGAAAAAAAATAATGTTAGGTCCAGATTAAAAATATCAATATATAATCGTTTTTGTCCACATTGACATGCAATTCGACCTGTGTGTTTGTCTAATCGAAAATTACTTTTATGTGTAAGTTGAAAGCAAATAAACAGTTCTTGTTATATGGCAAGTGTTATCATTACAATTTTTGTTTAAATGTGGAAAGTGATTTTGGAAGTCTCCTATTGTGGGCCATGGGGAACTTCGGAACGGAAGCTGTCGTATATCAAATGCAGAAAACAGCCATCCTAACAAATCTTCAAAAATTCATTTCTACTTTAAGACAAAGTGTAATCATATAACTTGCCATATAAAGAGAACTGCTTCTTTGCTTTTGATGTGGCGAAAAAACTGCACTAATATTACTGAGCTTCATGCACTACACACAATCACCTTTACTTAATACCTAGACCAAATTTGGTGTAGACAAGGCAGTATTTTTCAAACACTTTTTACTTTTCACAAACAACACCAAGTAGACATCCTGGGAAGTCCAGAAGGCACCAACGTGGCCTAATATATTGTTCTCTGCGATATAATTCAGCATTTTGCTGTTTTCAGTACAGTAAACGAGCACAATATTTTTTTTTCAAAACACAATAAGGACGGTTGGCAAAATGGCTGGAATGTTTGATGCGTAATTGTCTCACTGCCAGCATTTATTCTTCCGAAGCTCAAGCTATCACCTCTCTGTTACTGCCTCCCTCACATACACTGCCTGCATAGGAAAGGAAAAGAAAGGCAGGTCTGACAAAGTTCACAAGGCAAAATATTTTCATGTTGGATAAATTCATTACCATAAACAGCAGCAAAATAACATTGATTTTTAGTAGTCCAAGACACAAGCTATAAACCAGCATTCTAAGAGCCAAGCACAAACTTTTCATTTGAAGATGTGTGGTGACAGACTGGAAGCACATACTACAAGACTGATCAGTCTGTAATTAACTGATTAAAGTACAATGCACTACTCATGCCAACACCACATAGGCATCTTTGCTATAGCAAAGCCATGTGTCATTGATTCATGCACTAGATGGGACAATGCAAATGTAACAAAAAAGGTGAAAAAAGAAAACAAGGGGAAAAAAGAAGAAAAGGGGGGATGCAAAGTAGGAGCGACGTAGCACTACTTTTACTTTGCATCTCCCTTTTCTTTCTTCTTTTTTCTTCTTTTCTATCATTTATCTTTTTTTGCTTCCCTTACCCCCAACCTCCGACATGAGAACACTTTGTATCAGCGCAACCTAACTTGAAAAGAAGCAAGGGCTGCACTCTTCTGCGTTATAGTTTTTTTTAGACAAACAGTTCCAACAGGCACACATGCCTACACCAAAGATGATGTCATTACTGACCCCATTTAAACTAACACGCCAAGGATGACAAGGTGACTTCTAAAAAATAGGTCCTTCTATCGCATCATCGGCCAGCCTGTCCGAAGCGGTTCTACTGTTCACCCTGATTACCCACTAGATGTTTCCATCTGTCGACTCACATCTTCATTTTGGATAACACTAAGACGAGCATACATTGATGAATACGCACGAAAGTTTAGTGATGTATCATGTATCAGATTAAGCAACTCTGTTAAAAAATTATTGATAGCTTGCTTCCAGGCTCTTTATATTGTAGCCTGAAACTTCGTAATGTCTTCTATGCACATGAACCAGATTGACAACGTAATGCACAACATGCTTAAGAATACTGCGAGGAACATGATAACGACAAAATGACCAGCCACCCAAATTTTTTGCTGTACATATTTATAAAATGTTCATGTACCCCAAACGAGATGCTTATGATACAAGCCGAAAAAACCTACAAGTAGGGCCTTGGAGCCTTCTGGAAGTAGACGTGTTGTATTTTTTCTGTAGAGGGCTTTACACCCATAAGTGAGGAACAAAACTCCTGTATAATGAAGAATGTTGGCAGCTATCAGTTTAGAAAAACCTAATGCAGCTAATCTTTCCCGACACATCTGTACATTTAGAGAGGTGACGTAGCTTCTGTGATTGTGGCAGTAACTCCAACAGGACCAGTGCAAAAATTGGCACTACCCTTGGCTAGACAAATGTCCAAACATGCCTGCCCGACTCTCTCTAGCCATTCCGGCGGAATCTGACACATGATTTCTTAACTGCTGGCTGGACAAAAACAAAACCACTGAAGAACTCACAATTCACAATACACAGCGTGAAGTTCCTCTGGAGTGGTCAACTTCGTCTTCTGCGATGAAAGAGCAGCACAGTGTACTGATAAGGCACCTCTTGCAATGGTTTTCAATGCCACACAGTAACCTTGCTTTTCCTGTCGAAGAGAGCTTTGGGAGCTTGGAGGGTGCTTGCTCTTTTCTGGGGGCTGCTGCCGCTCCTCGTTTTCTGCTCAAGGTCAACCTGCACAAAGTTGTAGATGAGACTTTAAGAGTTGTATATATGATATACAAATTTTCGCTGAACACACATTTCCTTGTGGCACACTGAGGAATTTCTTATAAAACTTAAGGCCTCGCATATGCAAACATTTACAATTGATCCGAAGATGCACTCGACTCTAAAGGAGCAAGTTTGTGACGTAGTGTATATAAAGAAAGGTCATTCAGCACAACCACAACTACAGTCGCACACGAAAATGACATTTTGCACGATCCTGTTTATTTACATGATCCATTTTATTTTATTTACACGGTCCATTTTACACGGTCCTGTTTTACACGATCTGCTCTGCATGAACTCTTGAACCGGGCACCATATAGGTTGAAAAACACACACAGAGTTTGAGACAAACCTAGTTTCCCGTGGAGCATCCTCTTGCACTATAACAACACATCGCAATCTAGTTAGTTGGTCAGAACGAGGTGAAAACAGCTCGCACTTGAAAAGCACGGGCAGAAGGAATGACGCCTGCACCCTGTGCTCCCTGTACATTCTCCTTGAGGGTGCAATTTTCACCTTATCCTTATGCAATTTCGCATTAATAACATTTGTTCGCTGCATAATCTTTGTGGCGTTAAAGTGTGTGATACCGTATGTGTATCCCAAGTAATTTATGAAAATAGAATACAAGATAGCTTGATTCAAAAATAACAAAGTGCATCCAGCGCCATGTCCTGTAGCCATTCTTTAGGCAAGTGGCAGAATGATTTATTCTTCAAAACATATCTTACTTGTAACCACTACAAGAGCTAACTCGTACACTGGCACATTCTGTTTGCCTCTTCAGATTATAAGGTACCTTTTTTACACCAGAAAATCTTCAAGAAGAATAGAACTGTTGTAATTGTGAAGAAAGAAAAGTAGAAGGAAAAAAAGATAACCTGCCCTGTACAGGGACCGAGCCTGCGAACTTCGAATAACATGTCCGAAGCATCTATCCACTGAGCTACCATGGCGGCTATCCCTCTTCCATTTTGTACGGTATATATTCGCATTTATACTTGGAAGAGTCAGTCAGCGCTGCCCGTTACCATTATGGCGAGTGTGGGACACCTTTTTTTGCCCACTGGCAATTACATTACGATTGCAATTACGTTACGATTACTTCCAATATCCCTATACTTCTTTGGCAGCATTATGTAACTGTCAGTTCTGAGAAAATCTACTAGTCACAGGAGTTGGCAATAGTTCGCCCTCCCACCTAAATGCATGTACTTGAACACATGCACAACTGATCAAAAAAAAACAAGTCACACACCGCTAACATTACTGAGATTCCCTGTATCAGATTGATGAGTAAAGGAAAGAACTATAAATTTAAGGGTTTGTTGTCTTTGTTGAACACAATATAATGAGAACTAGCAGAAAATGATGCCAAAAAAACTACAAGGGATGTTATCAAAGGTAACTTTAACAAAATTGTGAAAAGAAAAGTGAACAAAATCGTAAATTGGCAACGTTTTTGACAATTGAATTGACATTACTTTTTATAACATCCCTTTATTTTACTGGGTAATGTTGTCAGGTAATTCTCATTATTAGAGTGGTGAGTAGGCTGACAAAGAAAGTATATGGCATTGATACTTCTTTTGAACACCTAAAAGTTTGAGGACCTTAAAAGAGCGGAAGCTACTTTGACTAGACCAGAATATTTAGTTGGAGCGAAAAAAAACGTACACACATTTTTACCAGGCCTTTTAACACATTTTGAGACATAAAAGTGTATGCTGCCAGTATGTTAAGTACCATTACTTTTGTCACACTATGCAGTGTAGCAGGTGTAGTTAGAGTGGTGATAGTGAAGGGTTAATCAAGCACGCCACACACTGCGTTCACATCAATGGTCGCGTATTTTAAAAATAAACCTGCTGTACCATAAAACAAATTTTAGAGCATTTGTGATTTTATCCAAATCAAGTTAAACCAACTGGGTAAGCAAACCATTTGCATAAAGTCAAAAGGGATAAAGTGATTCATGTATTATAACTATGTGAACAATTTCAGCAATGCAGGGCAAAGTGACAACAGTTATATTAAAAACCCTCTCATTATAACATGCATGAAAAGCACCACACCTGAATATTTTATAGTGCATGTAATATCGAGACTACTAGACTGTCTATTGACCTTTTAGAAGAAGGGTATCTCCTTCACGTTAAAGGGGCAACCACTTAGCCTTTTCCTGAGCTTTTCTGTGAATATATCCTGAATTTCAGATATCATTAGCATTGATTTAGAGTGAACAGATTTTGCTTACGCATTGAAACCTAGTTCTGTATGTAACTGCAATTATGGGTGCCTAGCTACCTCCAATTATTTTTAACATTTAACTTATTTTTTAACTGCTGCAGCACAACTAGCTATGGGTGCCCATAATGTGGCTAGAAACAATACCTTTACCTCTTTGAGCCTTTTGGAAGTGTTCAGCTTCTCAGTGCTCACCTTACAACACTTTTTTTAAATACGTGTTTGTGTGCCCACTGCTCTTGCTCCTTGTACAGTAAGGAGAAGCACATGGCATAAAGAGACAAGAAAGAAGCATAGCGAAAAAAAGCGAAATAAGCGAGGATCTCTTTTGTTTTGTACAATGTGTGTAACATTTCTATTGCGACAACATATAGACAAATTATCACGGCTATGCATCCATTGTAGAGTCATACACAGCTGCAACACCACGACTAAATTTCAACCTTGGTTGGTTTAGGATCCCTTTATAGTGGCAAGCTAATGATATCTGCATTTGTTTGGCACATACTAAGATGCAGTGAAATGTTATATGGTAATCTCGTTTAGAATGCACGTCATGTGGCTTCATTGTATATGTGGCAACAAGTAACTCTGGTTGCAAAGCAATATGGCAGAGCCTAAACAGACGTCACCAACCACTCCAATTTGAACTTGCCTTTACTACTTGCCCATTATCATCCCAGCAAAAAATGAATAATTCAATCTGCTACAGATATGTGCTAGCTTATGCTAAGGACCAAGTATGAAGGGTGTTTTGTCCATATTGAGATCAGTTATTTGTTCAAGAACACTTGCTGTCAAACACAATTACATTGCTGTCGAAGCATCAAAACTCAATTATAAAGCAAAAATAAGTGTCTCTAAAAATTACAGGCCACAAGGTGCAAGATAAATATTTGATATACTTGATATGGAAGGCACGCACAAGAGGTGCTGCGATATTATACTTTTCCTTGTGTTGAAACCTGCTTGCTTTACTCACCCAACACATCTGTAAAGATGCCAAGAAAACACCCAGGAGCTGATGCAGCAAGGTTGAACACATCTCTAGGGATTCCACCATTCCTGAGCAGCCCTACAGCCTCCACAGTCCTGCAACTGTTTGTAAGATAAATATAGTTCTACCCAAAGTTCTTGGTTTACAGACACACATGCAAGACGCATAACCACTCTACAGGAAGTTTGCATGATAATGCGCTGGGTAGCAAAACGGATGCCAATATCAAGTATCCTGGCCTGCCGCTTCTTTTTTCGGTTCTTAATAATCAATCCATGGTTAATAAATGTTCCCCCAATGTGAAGTGTACTGGCAGTCCGGTAAAGAATTGCAATGTGTTTCGAACACAATCCGATTCATGGCAAGTAAGCATGTAATAGCGTTTTGTCAGCTGTTCAAGAAAACAGCATAAAGTTTACCTATAACCTATGTTTTATATAAACACCAATAAATTTGATATAAAAGTTATGAGCATTATGTGAAAGAACACGGAATCATGTTTAATCAATAAATACTTTAATGTACTGATATCAATGGAACTAACTGAGTATGAAACGATAATTTTTGCTTGAGCATTTCGAGTTATGAACACTATCGCACTTGCCAGCTGCATCTTGTCCAAAACAGCGGCAAGATACGCTAGATCCTGTAAGTGAGCAGTAATGAGCAGTGCAAAGTAACAACAAGAAACACCAGTAACAACAGTATGGGGCAAGCACAGACTGCCAACTGTATAATTTATTGCACAAAAGTTCGTCTGAATATCAGTCAGACAACTCGTGCAAATGAAGGTCCAGTTGGGAATGAACAAGTTACGAAATCAACAATGCCTGCTTTCACTAACAGGACCCTCCTTCACATAAAGTATGTAGCGATAGGCCCCTACCGAGGTACGTCACAGCATTATGTCACTGGCACATGTAAAAGGTGTGGCTGGAAAAGCACTCCCGCTGGTGGCTCAGGCCTGTACAGTCGTGTGGTGTTTGGGGCAAGTTCCAATATTTGAAAGCTTACACTTCACGTTACAATATCGACATTAGCTGTAGTATGTGTCAGCAAACATCCAGCTGTGTGGTAAACCGTGTGGTAAATTATTTGCCACGCTGTCTGTTTATCTTGAAGAATTGAACACACGTGGTGGCCTGTGCGAGCAACAGCGGCATAGTCTTCAAAAATGTGCGCTGTTGATTGCGGCATGTAGAGTGCATTGAAAGGTATTGAGAATATCGGTTCAACTGAGAATACTGTGTGTGGTGTGTGCAGTGTCAATAACAATGTGTCTTATTTGCGAAGACGTTAGCACTCATGGCAGGGACCGGTCGATGAAAAAACTTGATTCGACATTTTAGTCAAGGTAAATATGCACTTGACGCGACCATCTGCGAGTGGGTACATCTTGGTGTTTGCGCTGTTTGCAGAAAAAAATTGCATAGTCACCGGGCTGGAAGATACCATTTGCTGAAGCTGGATGTATGAATCGCCCCGACGAGTACGCTCGCTCAATAAAGGTATAACTCGTTTTATCAAAGGCCTCATATGTCTTCATGTAATAAGAAGAGATTCTTGTTTCACATATACTCAGTACCTTTACCACTCGATATTCATGAAGTGACAATGCAAACAACAAGTTTGTGTGTTAGGTCCTAAGGGAGCAATGTAACTATGCAAATAAGTTGTCAGATGCAGCGATGTAACTGCACAAAAGATTACGTATATATTAGGCTACAGGTTTAGAATCACATACATCTCAGTGGTCTATCAGGAACATTACAAACAACTTCCTTGCCAACCAGCCGTTGCACAGAGTGAGGGAATGGCTGGCACGGTGCTCGAAGTGACGTCACACTATTTGCAAACATAGAGAGGTTTCTTACTTAGGCAACATTTTGCACAATATATTTTTAGATGCAAGACTGTACTCGTCCACATTGATCATACTGTTGTCTTTTGTTGTTACTTTGTGCTGTGAATTACTAGGCATTTTGTCACCATGATCTTTAAAAGCTAATTTCAGTGTTCTCTCTCATATTGCTGACAACTGTGTTGTTGCATAAATTGGGCAAAAAAGCAACACAGAAAGGCTGTCACAATAAATACACCAACATGGGTATTCTCCTGCAAACAAAAGTTGGCACTGGTCCTGTCATTAGCCATCTTCCTTCTCTCTTTGCCTTGTTTGTGCTGAAACAGCCAAACACCTGATGAGTTAGATGAGAAATATTAACGCATCAAAACTATAAGTGCTTGCATCAGCAACTACACAACAGCGTGATAACCGCACCCCTGCCACACAGCAGCGAAACATATTTTGAACATGCTGGCAGAGTATTATTTTATAGAAAGCAACTCTGGCAGATGACAAAATCTCACATTGTGCATGCAAGTTTTCTTCAAAGTCAGGCGTACAATGTAGGTCCTGGCCGGTACATTATTAGTTACAAGCAAAGGCGTCTTGCAGGTACACATGCAGATTGCACGAACACCTCTCTCTCTCCACACTAGGCACACACATTATATCTTTCAACAAGCACACGCCATTGTTTAGGGGCAAAATAACGCTCTACCTTGAACGTATGCTAATCAACCTACTTAGGTGGTAGGCTAGGTGAATCGAGCCAAGTTACAAATTGTATCGCCCGCGAACGTGAACAAAATGCTGCTTTGCATCAAATGGCACTGCAGGTTTCGTTTAATCAACAACGTAGCAAGCGCCGTGTGCGTCTTCCTCACTACATTGCACATATGAAAAAATCGATCAACATACACATGCATGTTGCCGCAGTTGTCTCGAATTAGCTCCAGTAAGGCCGCGCCGATGCGCCATGGCTCTGCTGGCGTTAGCGTTGTCAAAGCGAATCGGCAACCGCACTCGCAAAGGCGCGTAAGGTTGCCGTTTCACGACGCCTTGTTCGAGTGCAGCAACACAAACTTGCCCTTACCTTTAGTTTCTTTCACACTGTCCCGGGGGAAGCGACCACAGGCGTCAGCCGTCACCTCGAAGTCCTTCGAGCGCCCGCCCAACCCACCGATTCCTTGGACGACTCGCACTTGATCCGCACTCGAACAAACGCGGGAATAGGGCGCAATGATAGCACATCACGCGAACGAGGAACGGCGCTTCCTTTCGTAAATTTAACATTTCATGCTCTCGTGTGTAGCAGCGCGAACACATGAAAGACGCACCCAAAAGGCATGGCCCCGGAAACAAAGAAGACAAACAACATGTGGCTTTAGCTGTGAATGGATTTGACTTGGATATCTGTGTGAGGAAAATAAAAAAACATCTGTCGCTGCTCTAAACTGAAAAAAATGTATGTTATCTGGCAAAATAACTTTAAAAGTGATAAACGGTTATTCAAAAAACAAGTTACAACTTATGAATACTTTCGCAGGTCTTTGTTTTGTTTTTGTTCTAGCAGACGACAGCCTCCTACTGCTTCTACGACTGACGTAGTGCGGTTTCACGTAGCTCTACAGTAGTGATATCAGAGTTATCAACTCTCAAGGAATCATAGAATGACTACAAAGCAGTAACATTTTGACATAGTGCGGTACGCAATCTCTCAAGGTATGACATTTCTGTGCTCTGAAGCAAATCGAAGCAAGCCGGCCGGCGCAATGAGCTGATGTCGCCGCTACGCGAGGCATGGTAGTGCGCAATAGCGTCGCGCCCCGCGCTCGATTTGTCTTCAAGCGATAAGGCTACTAAGCGGAATACAGCTAGATGCAGGGATTAATGGCGTATCACTTTAATTCCCTGTGGTTGCCGACTCAATCGCAAGAGAGCCCCGGGAAACAACCTTCAACTGCTCAAGTTTGTGTGTGGGTGTAAAAGTACTTGTTTTCATCCGCGGTGGGGCAGCAATCTATAGTTGAAAGACATGCGAAAAGCATGTGACGTATATACAATCACAAAACATATGCACACAACAATAGATACGATCGCATATCGTACATAAATATGCTAACACATAGCGTGTAAAAACAAAATTTATATCATAGCTTAAACTCACGCGCACTTGTCCGCGCGATTAGCTCAGCAAGCTAACGCACTCAGTTCACCTACGCGAGCACAACTGAGTGGCACAAGTTCGAGTCCCGCGATGTCTAGTTTTTTTGTTTTTTTAACGTTTTCATTGTACTGCTATCTTTTCTAATGCCTTAGGTTCTAAAATAAAATAAAAGGAATATTGCGTTCAAGTACATATGTGGGACTGTGTTTTTGTGCAACAGTTATTAGTATTTTTATTTTCATTATTAATTTTTTTATTTATTTCATAATATACCAAAATTAAGGACTAAGGGGAAACTTGGGTCTGCTTAATTGTGAAGGGACTCGAGAGGTGACAAAACTCGAACCAAAAAAATTATTTGAGAAAAAACTGAGCATTTCACAGCCGGACCAGTTTCTTCAAGGGTAGGCCCTAGGTATGCGCGAGACTTGCTATATGACTCATCTCAAGCTGTGGCAGTTGAGGGAAGGCAATATCACCGAGAAGCAGTTTCAAAATATATTTTGGTTGATGTTTTTTGATTCCTCCAAATTAAGGGCTGCACAATTGTGATCGAGCTAAACCAAGAATTGCGGGCACGAAGTCATGAGACAGAAAATGAATAATGTTGATTGTTTGAAAAATTGCCCTAATAAAAGGAAGAGTTATGGAGTGCTACGTAGCTTAACTCGCAGTAGGAATTTTATATATATAAATAGGTAGTTTAAAATGGACAATGTTGTACACACCGACATTGGTTAAATTTCTTTGCAGCACAGTTGAATCATTTATGTAGAACTGAAGCATCAAGAGAAGCTCATGTGTCCTCACTTTATTTCGCTTTACATAGCTTGTATGCGTCCATGCAGCCATGATATGATATACTTTACAGCATTTGTTTAACCTATAATCTTCTTATTCATTAAAGCTGGCCGGCCCATAAGTTGTGTCTTATGTAGCACTACAATTGAAGTGTTATCTGCATGGTGGTCTGAAACAATGCTTTTGAAAATCTCAAAACGACCCAGCTCTATACACGACCATCCGAGCATCAATGATAAGCACCATTATGTGTCCGTACATATCAGTTGTGCTCTCATACTTAATTATTTTTCCGACCACTCCATCTGCCCCTACCTCGTTTCTGTTGTGAAGCTGTAGCAAGTTGTGTATAGCTGTATTTATATTGTAGGAGCACATACTATCAATAAAAAATATTTTTACCCTACATGCAGTTAGTTTTCATAGATATTCATTTCTTTTGTTGGTGCTCAGGAGAGCTAAGCTCATGGTCGATATTTTAAAATGACATTTCTCTTTGCCAGTGTTAATGAGAACAGTTTCATTATTATTGACAAGTTCAATCACAATGAATTTAGTTGTCATTATTATTGTTTCTACCAAAAAACGAGCCCTTGATGTTATGCTTTTTTTGCTTGATTTGTTTTCGTGTGACAGCATGCAAGTAAAATGACAGTTATTGTCAGTCCTTGTGAATGACACATTTTCCGTTTGACATATTTTAGCAGCTGGTCATTTGCAGAAGTTGTATTCATTCTGAAAAAGGGCGAACAGCGGTGACTGACAACACAGACTAGCCTGCGTTATTCTTTTGTACTATATATGTCACTGTGCATTCATTTATAACTTTATAGTGCTCCACATGCCTTTCATACACTATTGCACATTTTCGTTAGCACCTTACAAAACCTGTATATTTCAGTAAGACCTTACATTC
The DNA here is from genome assembly GCF_043290135.1 of Rhipicephalus microplus. Lineage (NCBI taxonomy): Eukaryota > Metazoa > Arthropoda > Arachnida > Ixodida > Ixodidae > Rhipicephalus > Rhipicephalus microplus. Next base: position 421,403,191 of record NC_134710.1, on the reverse strand, counting down.
TGCATTTTCCTTATGAAAGCTTCTGTACACTCCATACACTTTCCTTATCCTTCCATATCTTCCATAATGAACTCTCCGTATGCTCCATAAGTTTCCTTATCTTTCCATATTTTCCATAAAACTCACTCCATCCACGCCATAAAACTTCCTTATCCTTCCATAGACTCCATAAAAAGCTTTCCATATATGCCATACGTTTTCCTTAACTTTCCGTATACTCCATAAAAAGCTTTCCGTATACGCCATACAATTTCCTTATCCTTCCATGTACTCCATGAGAAGCTTTCCGTAAATGCCATACAACTTCCGTATATTTCCATAAAACTCCTTATATTTCCGTATGTAACATAAGGAATTGTTACGGAGTCCATATATTTTCCGTAATATTTCACACGGAACGTTTCAGTAGGGATCAAGACTTTCAAAGATTTATTTCCTATCTTGTTGTCTATTTGGCGCATATACGCATACAACGCGCCAACTAATGCCGGAAAGAAGAAAATCACATGCAAATAATTGCCAAATAAATCATTATGTACACTTTTTTCGACAATGCCAGTCGTCTTCTTTATAAAGAGAAGACATCCGCCTGAAGTACGGACAGAATGACTCACACATATATTGTATCTGGAGAGGAAGTTCAGAAATACGGTGTCCGTCTCCTCTTCAGATTCAATTTTTGTTTCCTGCGCAGCGGTGATATCAACGTCATTTTCAAGAAACAAACGACCTAACTGATACTGTCGTCTCTTCAAGCGAAAACCTCTAACGTTAAAAGTTGCGACGCGTAAGGCTAATTTTATATTGTGTGCCATGAGTTTTTTTGGGGGGGGGTAACAAAACACAGTGTTTGCTTTAGGTGAACGTTTCTAAAAAACGGCTTTAGTTTTACTGCAAATTCTGCGGCAATCGGTCCAGTTTTTACAATGGCATGGTGTGCAAACTCCACTCACTTACGGGTTACTTTACATCCGGAAAAAAAGCACCAAAAACTCAAGCCCCAGAAAGCTTTTGCGAAGGCTGCTTGGCCTGCGCCTGTGGATTAGTCTGCATTTTCGGCCGCGGCTTCAACGTTGGTCGCCTCATTCCTGTGGTTTTTGCTGGTGGTTCTTCTAGACAACGCATATGGAGGTAGTCAAGTCTTCACCAAAAATGTCTCTTGGTCGCTTTCCAGCTAGTCCACTGCCTGCACTGTCGTTGACTTCCATGTCATCTTGCAGTCTGTCTGCGTCACTGGGAGCCTTCACAGTTGGCAGGTGCTGTTTTGGCTTGTCTGTTGTTTTCGGTTTCTCTGGCTCTAATTCAAATGCTTTGTTCTAGACCTTTTCATTGTCCATCCTACTAGGCCTGCTCAGTTTCACCAATTCTGGGATCACCGGTTCTTTCCTCGCAGTCGCGCTCGCTGCCTCTTCAGCTTCATGCTAATTCATTAACAGCTCTGCGTGGTCGTTGCCACTGGCGGGTCCGGTGATGCTGGCATAAGACAACGTGCAGTCGTTCTCCTTGTGGCAAAATCTTCGGCAGGCACCACAGCGTGGCACACGGCAATCTCGCCGTATGTGCCCCTTTGCTCTACAGCGTAAGCACACTGGCGCTCTGTCCGGAACAACCACCAAAGCTTGCTCACCGCTTACGTTCACTTGGTGAGGCAGGTCATCAATTTTGACGCCCACATTAAACCGAAGTGTCACAATACGGGTAGTGGAGCCTTTCTCACTGATGCCAGTTACACGCCACCGTTCTCTGCGGACGTCAACACTTGGCCGTACGGCTCGAAAGCGCGTCGCACATCCTCATCGAGAACATTGTGTAGAAGCCAGTGGACCTTCATACGCACATCCTGGTTTGCCGGATCAATGACAAGATAGCGACAATTTTTTACCTTGATATCACTTTGCGATAGAATCGTCTTCACAGAGTCCATGTTCTTGAACGTTACCGCCCACACATGGCTCATCCTATCCACCCCCAAAGCAACCACTTCGGTGAGCAGTCACAGACTAGCCGAAGTGTCACGAAAATCTTCCACTCGATAAGGACGGTTTCGTACGTCAACGTGCAAAAAACAGTATTAAAAACAATACGTCCTGTAGGAAGGGTTGGCAGCACATTTTCATAATCCTTGCCATCTTCAAAGACCTGTTTCCGCGGCTCAAACGGGCCGCTGATGCCGCTCCACTGAAGCTTGCCATCACACGTTCGTTCGCTTCGGCTTCCGGAAGTGGAATCCTCTTACACCACGGAAACAAGCCCGTCCACAGTCTCTCTCAGTGAGTTAGAAAACACGGTGCTATTCTTAGATTGTTATAAAGAAAGATAAAAAAGCGGATGGAATGGCTTCTTGTGTGTTATTTAAGTCCTTAAGGCTTCGGAGAAAGCAACTGCATGCAGTGACAGCCCGACCAAAAAAAAGTGATGTTTCTGCCAGGGATTGAATCGGGGACCTTGCGGGTGTGAGGCGCACGTGATAATCACTACACCACAAAAAATAAGCACTGCCACCCTCTCTCTCAGTGAGCTAGAAAGCATGGCGCTATTCAAAGGCTGTTACAAAGGAAGATAAAATGCAGAGGTAATGGCTTCTTGTGTGTTATTTTAGTCGTTATGGCTACGGAAGAACAACTGCCAGAAGTGAGAGCGAGACCAAAAAAAAGTAATGCTTCCGCCCGGGATCCAACCGGGGCCCTTGGGCGTTTGAAGCGCACGTGATAACCACTACACCATGAAAACAAGCACGTCCACACTCTCTCTCAGTGAGCTAGAAAGCATGGTGCTATTCCAAGTCTGTTATGAAGGAAGATAATAAAAGCTGATGCAATGGCTTCTTGTGTGTTATTTTAGGCGTTATGGCTTCGGATAAAACAACCACCAGAAGTGACAGAGAGACAAAGAAGTGATGTTTCTGCCCGAGATTAAACCGGGGACCTTGCGCGTGTGAGGCGTACGTGATCACCACTACACCAGGGAAATAAGCACGTCCAAACTCTCACAGTGAGCTAGAAAGCTTGGTGCTATTCCAAGACTGTTATGAAGGAAGATAAAAAAGCTGATGTAATGAATTTTTGTGTTGTTTTAGCCGATAAGGCTACGGAGAAAGCAACTGCATGCCGTGACAGCGAGACCAAAAAAGTAATGTTTTCGCCCGGGATCGAACCGAGGACATAGGGAGTGTGAGGCGCACGTAATAACCACTACACGACCGAAAAAAGCACGTCCACACGCTCTCTCAGTGAGCTAAAAAGCATGGTGCTATTTCAAGCCTGTTATGAAGGAAGACAAACAAAGCTGATGTGATGGATTTTTATATTATTTTGGTCATTGTGGCTACGGAGAAAGCAACCGCCAGAAGTGACAGGGAGACGAATAAAGTATTGTTTTCACCCGGGACTGAACCAGGGACCTTGCGCATGTGAGGCGCACGTGATAACCACTACACCACGGAACCAAGCACGCCTACACTCTCTCTCAGTGAGCTTGAAAGCATGGTGCTATTCCAAGACTGTTGTGAAGGAAGATAATAAAAGCTGGTGTAATAGATTTTTATGGGTTGTTTTAGTCGTTATAGCTACGGATAAAGCAACTGCATGAAGAGGCAGCAAGACAAAATATGTAATGATTCCGCCCGGGATTCAACCAGAGACCTTGCGCATGTGAGGCGCATGTGATAGCCACTATACCACGAAAACAAGCACGTCCAACCTCTCTCTCAGTGAGCTAGAAAGCATGGCGCTATTCCAAGGCTGGTATAAAGGAAGATAAGAAAGGCTGGTGTAAAGGATTTTTTGGGGCGAAGCTCCTTATAGTGGCACCCGTTAGTCCCGCGTCCCGTCGTAGTATGCACCCAGTTTTACGCTTTGACCTGCAAACATTTTGACCTTCAAGGTGGTGCCGGTTAGAGATTCCTTCTGTGCGTTGTTGAACAAGAAAACATAGTGCTCAATGTAAATGCCAATAGCTGATAATGGTGTACGAGAGACAGGAGCACTCGACTTTTATTTAACGTGCACGCTGCGATCCACATTAGCAGCCATTGCTTGTATATTGAGCACTATCTGAAGGGAAAGGGTTGCTACGTTATACCCGCTGGGTGTAACCACCTTAGCTTTAGAAAGGTTTAGCGAGCGTTGAGCCGCAGTGCCATGAATAAAATGAATTAGTATATACCACGAATGAACTCGAGGTAGCTAAAGGTGGGAAGTAGGTACGAAGTGCAAGCCGTAAGAAAGTAAAAGCCGAATTCTCCTTTCTCTCATTACCCATGCAGCCATTGGCATGTACATTGAGCTCTATCTGCCAGGAAAAGGTTGCTACGTTATACTCGCTGGGCGTAACCTCCTTGGTTTTAAAAAGGTTTAGCAAGTGTTTGCCGCCGTGTCATGAATACAGTGAACCAGTATATACCATGAATTCAAGGTGGTTAAAGGTGGGAAGTAGACCCAAAGCGCAAGATGGTAGAAAGTGTGCGTTTGCCATCTCTCGTTTAGTCCTTTAAATTTCCGCTGGATGGCGGTGTTTCTATATGGGGAATATATGATGAAAAGATACGAGATGGTGGTACTTGAAGTGTTGAATAGATGGACGAACGGACACACAGACAGATGCATGAATGGACGCATGAACGGACGCAGGGGCAGATGCATGTACGAACGCAGGAACGAAAGCATGCACGGATAGGCAGATGGACGCATGGACGATCGCACAGAGGGAGGGAAGCAAGAACGAACGGACGGACGAATGCTTCGTTCCACTCTCAATCATTCACTCCGTGGATGTGCTGCCAATTTTTTATGTGTTATTGCAGTGGTTATGGCTACAGAGAAAGCAACCGCCAGAAGTGACAGGGAGACGAAAAAAGTAGTGTTTCCGCCCGGGATCGAACCGCGTACCTTGCGCGTGCGAGGTGCTAGTGATAACCACTACACCATCGAAACAAGCACGTCCACACTCTATCTCAGTGAGCTAGAAAGCATGGTGCTATTCCAAGAGTGTTATGAAAGAAGATAAAAAAGCTGATGTAATGAACATTTATGTGTTATTTTAGAAGATATGGCAACGGAGAAATCAACTGCATGCCGTGACAGGGAGACGAATAAAGTATTGTTTTCGCCCGGGATCGAACCTGGGACCTTGCCCGTGTGAGGCGCACGTGATAGTCACTACAACACGAAAACAAGCACGTCTACCCTCTCTCTCAGTGAGCTAGAAAGCATGGCGTAATTCCAAGACTGTTTTAAAGGAAAAAAAAGCTTATGTAATGGATATTTAAGTGTTATTTTAGCCATTATGACTACAGAGAAAGCAACCGGCAGAAGTGACAGGGAGATGAAAAAAAAAGTTTCCTCTCAGGATTGAACCGGGAACAATGCGCGTGTGAGGCTCACGTGATAGCCACTACACCACGAAAACATGCACGTCCACAGTCTCTCTTAGTGAGCTAGAAAGCATGGTGCTATTCCAAGACTGTTATAAAGAAAGAAAAAATGTTGATGTATTGGCTTTTTGTGTGTTATTTTAGCCCTTGTGGCTACGGAGAAACCAACTGCATGCAGTACAGTGAGAACAAAAAAAGTATTGTTTCCGCTCGGGATCGAACCGGGTACTTTGCGCGTACGAGGCGCACGTGATAACTACACCACAGAAACAAGCACGTGCACACACTGTCTCGGTGAGCTAGAAATCAATGTGCTATTCCAAGACATATATAAAGGAAGATAAAAAAAGTTGATGTAATGTATTTTCATGTGTTATTTTGATCGTTATGGCTACGGAGAAAGCAACCGCCAGAAGTAACACCGAGACGAACAAAATTAATGTTTCCGCCCGGGATTGAACCGGGGACCTTGCGCGTGTGAGGCGCATGTGATAACCACTACACGGAAACAAGTACGTGCACACGCTCTCTCAGTGAGCTAGAAAGCAAGGTGCTGTTCCAAGACTGTTATGAAGGAAGATGAAAAAAGCTGATGTAATGTATTTTTATGTGTTATTTTGATCATTATGGCTACGCTAAAAGCAACCGCCAGAAGTGACAGTGCGACAAAAAAAATAATGTTTCCGCAGGGATTGAACCGGAGAACTTGCGCGTGTGAGGCGCACGTGATAACAACTACAACACAGAAACAAGCACGTGCACACACTTTCTCAGTGAGCTACAAAGCACGGTGCTGTTCCAAGACCTATATGAAGGAAGATAAAAAAGGCTGATGTAATGTATTTTTATGTGTTATTTTGATCGTTATGGCTACGGAGAAAGCAACCACAAGAAGTGATAGCGAGACGAAAAAAATTAATGTTTCCGCCCGGGATTGAACTGGCGACCTTGCGCCCGTGAAGCGCACGTGACAACCACAACACCACGGAAACAAGCACGTGCACGCACTCTCTCAGTGAGCAAAAAGCAAGGTGCTATTTCAAGACTGTTATGAACGAAAATAAAAAAAAGCTGATATAATGTATATACTTGGGTTATTTTAGTCCTTATGGCTACAGAGAAAGCAACCGCCAGAAGTGACAGCGAGACCAAAAAAGTATTGTTTCTGCCCGAATCGAACCGGCGACCTCGCGCGTGCGAGGTGCACGTGATTACCACTTTACCACGGAAACAAGCACGTGCACACATTCGCTACATGAGCTAGAAAGCAAGGCGCTATTCCAAGACGGTTATGAAGCAAGAAAAAAGCTGATTTAATGGCTCCGTTTGTTGTTTTAGTCATTATGGCTACGGAGAAGGCAACTCCATGCAGTGACAGCAAGCCCCAAAAAAAAACAATGTTTCCACTCAGGATTCAACCCGGGACCTTGCGCGTGTAAGGCGCAAGTGTAACAACTACACCACGGAAACAAGCACGTGCACCCTTTCTTTCAGTGAGCTAGAAAGCATTTTGCTGTTCCAAGGCTGTTATAAAGGAAGTATACAGAATGCTGATGTATTGGCTTCTTGTGTGTTATTTAAGTCGTTATGGCTACGAAACAAGCAACGGCATTCAGTGACAGCGAGACCAAGAAAAGTAATGTTTCCACCCGGAATCGAACCTCGGACCTTCCGCGCGTGAGGTGCGCGTGATAACCACTACACAATGGAAACTTTTTTTATTGCCTGCATAGACGTACACATGACTCACAAATACAGTCAGGGATCAAAAGCAATAATGGAAGGCACATAAATCCTAGATACACAAATGGGCATGGATAAACAGAGCAACCAAACTTTGGCTGGCGTGAGGTGGCATAAATCGTCCCATGTTCATGAGTGGCTTAATCCTCAATACCCATTTAGGTTTCGGACCTAAACATTTATGTTCTTCCAGGAACCAGCCCACTGATTCGCAGAAGTACTGGTGTGCCAATCTTGCATCTATATCTACACGTCGTGCTGTCATGCTGGCCTTCCATATGCAGTGCGAATCCGGTAGCTGACAGCGTTAAACCGGACACCTTCTTCGTTGTCCACTGTCAGGAAACAAATTCTTTGTGGATGTAACAGCCAGATATTTGCATGAGACTCGAGCACGCAAGAACTTATAAGCCATCACAACCTCATTCAAAAAACCGAAAACCGCGCCTTAAGCACATTCGGTAGATTGCACAATGTCCAGCACAAATTTGCTCATTCTGAGCTGTTAGACAGTGTGCAGAAAAGGGGCCTTCACATCTCTAAGGAAGCAAAGCCGGTTCACTATTTTCCTCAGGAATAAGTGCGACAGGGCAAGGCCTTCTTGACGTACACGTCAGAACAAGTTCGTCCGGCTCGTCCTCTCTCAAACCGATCCCCACACAAAAACAGCCAGAATTTTTTGGAGGTTTTGTATGTTAATGTGTGAGCAGTGCAAAACACTCCACACATACCACTTTTCGGTAATGAAAAACTAATTACACACCGTGGTACGTGCCAACATAGACAATTCCGAGCCTTTAGTCCTCTCAGTCCTTCTGCGCGTTTCCGCAACTTGATTCTGCCAGTAAGGTGCACTGTCACGGTAAAACTCTAAAGGGGCGCCTAGGTATTTCGTGGAAGCAGAAACCTCTTGTATGTTGGCAAAGGAACTGGGTGTCATTGGCCAAGCTCTATGCTAGATTCCAAAGCTCTTGCCCCAGTAAACTGCACTGCCACAAGTAACACAATAACGCCTCACGAATTCCAGTTTTCATAATACTGGCATGGTCCCTACAAAACATCCCAATGTCGTCTGCATAAGCGAGTAGTTTTACCTCCGCTTGCTGCATTTTAAATACATTGATACAGTTAGCCCTTATTACACTGAGGCACAAGGGCTCGATATATAAAGCGAAAAGTAACGGCGATAGTGGGCATCCCTGGTGCAACAACCGCTGCACTTCGATAAGCTCTCCTACTGACCTATTTATTATTAGCCTTGTCGTGCAACCCCTATACGCATTCGCGACACCCTCCACAAAAACAGATCTTACATTCACCTACTCCAGAATGGCAAATAGTACATCTTGCGGTGCCTGGTCGAACGCCTTTTCAGATCCAAGGGGAGAATTGTGACCTTCTTGCACAATACGTCACAACACTCGAGTATGCTTCTCGCCGTATGAATGTTCGTGAAAATGGTCCGTTCCTTGATACCGCACGTCTGGTGTGGTCCAACTATATCCTTCACCACTGTGTGCAGTCTTTTAGCCCACACCTTCGTCAATATCTTATAGTCGACGTTCGCTAAGCTGAAAGGGCGATATGCTGTTACCCGCTTTAATGCGTCGCATCATCTGTTTTTGGGATAAGAACTGTGTGTGTGGACAGTAATGAAGGTGGTAGTCGTTTGCGCTTATATGCATCATCTAAAATTGCAGCCAGTATAGGGGCTACTTCGTACTTGAACGCCTTGTAAAAATCGCCTCCTAGCTTGTTGGGCCAGGGAGATTTCCCACGTTTCAACTCTTCTATCGCCACAGCAATCTCATCGGCCGTAATATGGCGCTCTAACATTTCCTCTGAGCTATTATAAATCTTTGGCAATAAAGGCATTAATTCCGCCAAAAAACCCTCCGCGTCCACCGGGCAACGCGCGAACAGCTTTCTGTGAAACGTTGTGAACACGTGTTTAATGCCACTCTGTTCATTTAGGATAACACCGTCTTGTTCAACTTCGTAAATCTCGTTCCGGCGGGCCCACTTTCTTTCCTTTGCGAGGGCTCTTTTAGTTGGTGTCTCGCCTGCTAACGTTGTTTCTACTCTAGCTCGCACCAACGCCCCCCGATAGCGTTCGATATTCGTTCTAAAATTTTTGCTTCAGTGTGTAAAGGTCCACTTTAAATGTCCTAGGCGATAGGCTTTCTTCACGAGTTAGCATTTGCAAGCTTTGCCACAGGTTTTCCTTGTACTTATTCTTTTCGTGCTTTATAGCACTGGCTCGTTCAAGTGCCTTCAATTTAGCTGTTTGCTTAAATGTTTCCCATCTCTCACTTATTGTTAGGTTTGTCTGGTTCTTTATCTCTTCAAACAAGGCTAACACTTTCTCACAAAAAAATCCTTCCTCCAAACATTTAGCATTAAGTTTTTATATTTCCCACGTAATCTTTTTCGGTTTATCTCTTTGTTATTAACGTCCAACATGACTAGACAGTGGTCACTAAATGACACCGACTGAACACGATATTCTGCGCAAGTGCTATCAAATCGGCCGGAACGTACACTCAGTCCAATCGGGCGTACCTGGCTTCTTGGAAACGCGTGAAGCGCACAATTCGGTCATAATCTAAGCATTCCGTCTCGTCTTCAAGCCCGTATTCATCAATTTTTTTGCTAAGCTCAGCCATGCTGGCGTCGCTATGCGCTGTACCACTTGATTTATCACGCGCTGCCAGTACACTATTGAAGTCCCCCATCAGTACCAGGTTCCTTTCGACGTAATTTCTGACACTCTCGAAGATATGGATTCGTTAGTCGAGTAAATTAGGAGCATAAAGGCATATCACTCGCCATTCAACTGAACTATAACGAAAATCACACAAAACCATGTGCCCCGCCAAGTCTGAGCTCAAACCCCTCACTTCAAGGCCCGGGTGTTGGCGCACAAAAAGAACGCACCCCACGGATCGCCCTATGGCGTGACTCACACCCGCGTAGTACATTGACATGAAAGGTAGCACCATACTATTGGTCTCATCATCACTTCCAATTTTGGTTTCTTGTATGGCAATTATGTCTAAATTATGTTCGATCACCAGTCTATACAACTGTCGTTGTTTTCTCCTCGCCGCAAGCCCTGGAACAATGATTGTAGCAAATCGCGAGGTTTTATCTGAAAGCGCCATTCGAATAATTTAGATAGAGACCCAGAGTATGGGCTTATGCTCCTGTCGACACATGACCTTGGGGCCCGCAACCTAGATCGGGGCTTCCACAGCTTACTGCTACATGACCGGTGGCGATAGCGGCGGTATCATCGTCGCCGCCGGCTTCCGATCCTGTGGTATGTTCGGCCGTCGCCGCACTATCGGTCGACGTAGAGGGGCTGCTTTTGCTGGATGTTCATTGGGACTGCATGGGTCAGTAGCTTCACTTTTTCCCTCAGCGCCTTCCTGTGATTGTTTATTCGTCGTGGTGCCCTCCTTGAAAATGTCCATTTCCTCCACTGCTTCCCTGCTGACCTCCTCTGTCACGTTACTTTTGTCTTCCTGCGTCTGCAGTGCTTCCAAGGAATCATTTTTTACCAACACTGTATCTTCAGCTTTGAGGTTCGTCGACTTTACGTGAGCTCTCTCACCTGATATTTGCTCAGCTGGCACGCTGTCCACCGTGGCCCTTTCTGCCTCCACTCTCGCTGCTGCCTCGGAATCTGCTTCGTCCATTGGGAGCTCCGAAGTGTCGTTACTCCCTACGGGCCCTGCAACACGGGCGTAGGTACGCACGCATTCCGACATGTTATGTCCAAAGCGAAGACACAACGTGAACCGTGGTACCTTACAGTCCCGACGAATGTGTCCGGTGCAGTGGTAACGAAACTATAGCGGTGCCCTTCCCGGCACCACCACAAGAGCCAGCTCACCAGCAATCCTTATTTGATGGGGCTTAATCTTCTGGCTTGACACCCGCCTTAAGTGTAATCGTCACATATCGCGTCGTTGACGCCTTGTAAGCCACACCACTGACCTTGAACCGTTCCTTGATAATGTCCTTCACTCTGCCATAGTTCAGGAAGGGCGTTCGCACGTCGTCGTCAGGTATGGTAAGCAAGAACCAGTGCAGCTTCAACCGAAGCTCCTGGTTCGATGAGGATTCAACGCTGGCCCTTGACTTTCACTTCCGCTTTTCCCAGCAGCCTCTTCGCACCTTCGGCACACTTGAACGTGACGGCCCAAACTTGATTCATTTGATACGGCCTTAAGGCCGGAATATCGGGGAGCAGTTTTAAATCACTCAGAGTATCCCGGAAGTCTCCTACCGGGTAGGGCCTTGCCCTCACATCCGCATGCACGAAAACAGTATTCAAAACCAGACCTCCTGAAGGCAGACTGGGCAGTACAACGTGACACTCGTTATCCGAGGCAGCCAACACCCTCTTTCCGCAGCCAGAAACGGCAGCTGATAGCGCTCCGACAGAGCCAATTCCAAACGCGTCCGCTCGCTATCGCGGCCGGAAGTGGAATGACGACAACACGAAAACAAGCACGTTTACACTCTCTCTCAGTGAGCTGAAAGGCAGGGTGCTATTCAAAGACTGTTATGAAGGAAGATAAAAATGCTGATGTAATGAACTTTTATGTGTTATTTAAAAGATATGGCTACGGAGAAATCAACTGCATGCCGTGACAGGGAGACGAATAAAGTTTTGTTTCCGCCCGGGATCGAACCAGGGACCTTGCGTGCGTGAGGCGCACGCGATAATCACTACACCACGGAAACAAGCACGTCTACACCCTCTCTCAGAGAGCTTGAAAGCATGGTGCTATTCCTGAACTGTTATGAAGGAAGATAAAAAAAGCTGATGTAATAGACTTTTATGTGATATTTCAGTCGTTATGGCTACGGAGAAAGCAACCGCCAGAAGTGACAGGGAGATGAAAAAAGTAATGTTTCCGCCCGGGATCGAACCAAGTACCTTGCGCCTGCAAGGCGCTAGTGATAACCACTACACAACCGAAACAAGCACGTCCACACTCTCTCTCAGTGAGCTAGAAAGCATGGTGCTATTCCAAGACTGTTAGAAAAGAAGATAAAAAAAAAGCTGGTGTAATGAATTTTTATGTGTTATTTCAGAAGATACGGCTACAAAGAAAGCAACTGCATGCCGTGACAGCGAGACAAAAAAATCATTGTTTCCGCCCGGGATCGAACCGGGGACCTTGCGCGTATGAGACGCACGTGATAACCACTACATCACGTAAACAAGCCAGTCCACAGTCTCTTTCAGTGAACTAGAAAGCATGATGCTATTCCGAGACATTTATAAAGGAAGATGAAAATTCTGATGTAATGATTATTGATGTGTTATTTTAGTCACTATTGCTACATTGCTACAGAGAAAGCAACCGCAAGTGATAGCGAGACCAAAAATGTACTGTTTCCGCCCGGGATCGAACCGGGGACCTTGCGCGTGTGAGGCGCACGTGATAACAACTACACCACAGAAACAAGCTCATGCACGGACTCTCTCAGTGAGCGAGAAAGCAAGGTGCTATTCCAAGACCTATATGAAGGAAGATAAGAAAAGCTGATGTAATGTATTTTTATGTGTTATTTTGATCGTTATGGCTACGGAGACAGCAGCCGCCAGAAGTGACAGCGAGACGAAAAAAATAATGTTTCCGCCCGGGATTGAATCGGGGACTTGGCGCGTGTGAGGCGCACGTGATAACCACTACACCATGGAAACTTTTTTGTAATGCCTCCTTAGACGTACACATCGACACACAAATACAGTCAGGGATGAAAAGTAATATTTCAAGGCACATAAAACCTAGATACATAAATAGGCATGAATAAAAAGAGCGAAAAACTTTGGCGGGCGTGTGGTGGCGTAAATCGTCTCATGTTCATGAGAGGCTTAATTCTCGATACCTAGTCAGGTATAGGATCTAAAGATTCATGTGCTTCCAGGAACCTACCCACTGATTCGCGGAAGTACTCATGTGCCGATCTTGCATCTATATTTACACGTCGTGCTGTCATGCTGGCCTTCCATATGCAGTGCAAACCCAGTAGCTGACAGCGTCAAACGGGACACCTTCTTCGTTGTCCACTGTTAGGAAACAAATTCTTTGTGGGTCTAACGGGAGGTCTTTCTTTAGCGTTCTTTGTAATATATTCAAAAATAACACGCCTTCCCAGCATTCTACGAAGACGTGCGCAATGGTTTCGGGCTTTATACATAAGAAACCGTGCACACCCATGGTACATACATTCCTTTTTCCTGTAGCCATGTTTTTACCTCTAGTGTCTCGGTGTGTGAGCTGATGAAAAAAGACTTGGATTGGCACTATATATTGTACGATACAGAGGCACAGGGAGTAGTATGTGCACAAGATCTTTGTATAGCTTCCTTCGTTTCACTGCAGCCAGATATTCACACGAGAATCGAGCACGCAAGAACTTACAAGCCATCACAGCCTCCTTCAAAAAACCGAAAACCACGCCTTCAATATATTTGGTAGATTCCACAAAGTCTGGCACAAATTTTCCAAGTCTGAGCTGGAATACAGTGCGCAAAAAGGGGCCATCACATCTTTAAAGAAGCAGAGCCGCTTCACTATTTTCCTCAGGGATAAGTGCGACAGGGCAAGGCCTTCATCACGTACATGTCGGAACAAGTTGGCCCTGCTCGTCCTCTCCCAAACCAATCCCCAAACAAAAACAGCCAGAATTCTGTGGAGCATTTGTATGTTAATGCGTGAGCAGTGAAAAACACTCCACACGTACCACAGTTTGGTAATGAAAAACACATTATACACCGTGGTACGTGCAAACATCGAAAATTCCGAGCCTTTTGTCCTCTCAGTCCTCGCGCGCGTTTCCGCAACTTGATTCTGCGAGTATGGTGCACTGTCACGGTAAAACTCTAAAGGGGCGCCTAGGTATTTCGTGGGAGCGGAAACCTCTTGTATGTTGGCAAAGGTACTGAGTGTCACTGGCCAAGCTCTATACTAGATTCCAAAGCTCTTGCCCCAGTAAACTGCACTGCCACAAGTAACAAAATAACGCATCACGTTTTCCAGTTTTCATGATACTGGCTTGGTCCTCACAAAACACCCCATTGTCGTCTGCATAAGCGAGTAGTTTTACCTCCGCTTGCTGCATTTCAAATTGATTGATACAGTTAGCCCTTAGTACACTGAGGCACAAGGACTCGATATATAAAGCGAAAAGTAACGGCGATAGTGGGCATCCCTGGTGCACCAACCACTGCACTTCTTTAAGCTCTCCTACTGACCTATTTATTATCAGCCTTGTCGTGCAACCCCTATACGCATTTGCGACACCTTCTATAATAACGGATCCTATGTTCACGTACTCCAGAATGGCAAATAGTACATCATGCAGTGCCCGGTCGAACGCCTTTTCCAGATCCGACGGGAGAATTGCGACCTTCTTGCACAATACGTCACAACATTCGAGTATGCTTCTCGCCGTATGAATATTCGTGAAAATGTTCCGTTCCTTGATACCGCACGTCTGGTGTGGTCCAACTATATCCTTCACCACTGTTTGAAGTCTTTCAGCCTATTCTTTCATCAATATCTTATAGTCGACGTTCTCTAAGCTGAAAGGCCGATATGCTGTTACCCGCTTTAATGCGTCGCATCATCTGTTTTCAGAATAAGAACTGTGTGTGTGGACAGTATTGAAGGTGGTAGTCGTTTGCGCTCATATGCCTCGTCTAACGTTTCAGCCAGTATAGGGGCTAATTCATACTTGAACGCCTCGTAAAAATCGGCTCCGAGCCCGTCGGGCCCGAGTGATTTCCCACGTTTCAAATCGTCTATTGCCCCACAATCTCATCGGCCGTAATACGGCGCTCTAACATTTCCTTTGAGCTATTAATAATCTTTGGCATTAAAGGCATGAATTTCGTCAAGAAACCCTCCGCGTCCACCGGGCAACGCGCGAAGAGCTTTTTTTAGAACTTTGTGAACACGTGTTCAATGCCACTCTGTTCGTTTAAGATAACACCGTCTTGTTCAACTTCGTAAATCTCGTTCTGGCGGGCCCACTTTTTTCCTTTGCGAAGGCTCTTTTATTGGCGCCTCGCCTGTTATCCTTGCTTCTACTCTATCTCGCATCAACGCCCACCAATAGCGTTCAATATCGGTTCTCAAGTTTTGAGTTCAGTGTGTAAAGGTCCACTTTAAACGTCCTAGGCTATAGGCTTTCTTTACATTTTAGCATTTGCAAGCTTTGGCACAGGTTTTCCTCCTACTTATTCTTTTTGTGCTTTATAGCACTGGCTCGTTGAAGTGTCTTCAACTAAGCTCTTTGTTTAAATGTTTCTCGTCTCTCACATATTGTTGTGTTTGACTCGTTCTTTCTCTCTTCGTGCAGAGCTAACACTTTCTCACAGAAAACACCATCCTCCAAAAATTTTAGCATTAAGTTGCCATATTTCCCACGCAAACTTGTTTCGGTTTTTCGCTTTGTTTTTAAAGTCGAATATGACTAGACAATGGTCACTAAATGATTACCGAATGCAGACGATAATCTTGCGCAAGTGCTATCGATTCGCTCAGAACGTACACTCTGTCGAGTCGGGCGTTGCTGGCTGCTAGGAAATGCGTAAATCACACAGTTCAGTCGTAATCTAAGCATTCTGCCACGTCCTCAAGCCCACATTCATCGATTATTGTGCGAATCTCAGCCATGCTTGCGTCTCTATACGCTGTACCACTTGATTTATCACGCGCTGCCAGTACGCAATTGAAGTTCCCCATCAGTACCAGGTTCCTTTCGACGTTACAGTAATTTCTGGCACTCTCGAAGAAATGTCTTAGTTGGTCGATTAAATTAGAAGCGTAAAGGGATATCACTCGCCATTCAACTGAACCAAAACAGAAATAAGACAAAACCATACACTCCTCCAAGTCTGACCTCACACCTTTCACTTCAAGGCCTGGATGTTGGCGCACAAAAAGAACGCACCCCGCGGATCAGTTTATGGCATGACTCACACCCGCATACACAGTAAACTTTTTACACCCTTAAGGGTGTGAACTGTCTTGTCGCCAAAGGGACACACTATGGGTGTTTTCAGATACACCCTACTGAAAGGGTGTTAGCTGAACACTCTACACGAAGGGTGTTCAGCAAAATGTTAGGGTGTTCTTATACTTCATCATCCTTGTGAGAGGATGTTGAAAGGGTGTGCGACCTTGGAGTAAGGCGTTATTTGAAGGTCGCAGTTTTGTTCCGGGTTATGGCAAGTTATCCTTTCGCCCACATTTCTTTCTTCACATTTACATAACAATTCGGTCTAATAACTCCCCCTATACTTTACTTCGCAATATTGCCTGTTAATATATATAAAGATATATATATGGAATATGGCACAAGGGGAGCGTTGTCAACAAGGATAAATATATTTATTTCCCAACAGTTTCGGGAGGGGTCCTCCCCTTATCAGGGGATGAGTTCCCCTCATGAAGGGAGGACCCCTCCCGAAACTGTTGGGAAATAAATATATTTATCCTTGTTGACAACGCTCCCGTTGTGCCATATCCCATACCTTCACGAAGACTAACTGGCCCATTGAATTATTACTCCCACTAAAGATATATATATATAAATATATATATATATATATATATATATATATTTATTTATATATATATATATATATATATATATATATATATATATTTATTTATATATATATATATATATATATATATGCGTGTGCGTGTGTTTGTGTGTGTAAGAAAGCTTACGAAACTGCAATGATATTACTTAAGGCCTTCTTTGTAAAGCCGACTATAGAAATTTAGACTCCCTTTCATGGATATACAAATAAATACAAATATTTAGTGTTAAATAGCAGAAGCATCTCGTGTATATCAATTGGTGACTCAGTGAGTCGACACAGCAAGGGTTCTTGGTATGCATACGTTTGTGTAGACTGTAAACACACAAACACATTATATTGAGAACCTTATTACCCGTAACAGTGCACGCGTCTCATGAAGGATGAAGACATATACATATTTCAGCAACTTAATTTGCAGTTACGCTTGGTATCGCGAAACCACGCGAGTTCAGCCTCACCTAGTTCATTTCAAACTTTCTGATTATATAAAAATAACAGAGCTTCTTTGGTAGACATCGTTTCCACTTATTGATAAATATGTTTTCCCTAGTCGATATGATAAATATGTTTTCCTCGTCTGTTAACGCTAGCGTGTCAGCTACCTCCAACCCGCCTTTTTTCGTTTTTTCTTTCTTTTTGTATTACTCTCGTTGATGCTTATTTTCTTTGCAATCTGAATTTCTCTATTTCTTCGCCATTATGCCGCCAAATTTTTGAGGCAGTTCTGTTGAGCGGGCCACCTACGGGGATAGTGAAAGCATATTTTAACTAATGACTTTCCCAATTAAATACGTGCTCTTCTGAACACATCTGGTGTCGGTTACTTTTGACATCTTGGCATTTAAAAGCCCCATTCATAGATGTTCGAGAACAGCAGAGGCCTTTATCGTCAGCAACCCTCTGTGATGGCCAAACGTGAGGACCGTCTGCTGGTTTGAAACTTTCAAGCTGTTTGCTTTTTTTGTGTCTGTAGCAGCCACCCCTCGGCAGCACACCACTCCTACTTTGCGTGTTTCTTCTTTTTTCTTCCCTTTTTTTTCTCTACCCTCCGAGAATATTGTGAATTGCTACCAGCCAACTTGAAATGAAGTGAAAACTGCACTCGTTTGCTTTATAGTTTTTTTTCTTTTCCGACAGCAATTGCCCACAAGGACACGCACCACCACCAGGAGATGACGTCTCTATTAACCCTCTTAAATCTCACATGACAAGGATGAGAAGACAAGGAACTTTTGACGAACATAAGTCCTTCTATCGAAATGTCAGCCAGCCTATTTGAGGAACTTCCACTGTTCACCCTCATTATCCCACTCTTCAATACAGTTTTTTCTGATCCTAAGGCAGTTTTCAAGGCATTCGAAACACTAAGGGCTGTTTTTATAAGCTCTGCACACACAAAATAGCTATCTGATGTACAATATGCAAAGTATTTCAGAGTGACTTGTTCAGCTTTACACACTTACAGAGTATAAAAGAAGGAAAATTCGTATCTTCATATATAACTCAGAAAACATGCAACAATAATTACCTCTAGCAAAAAAATTAGGAATGTAATAAACAACGCCAGCACACACTACACAGAGCTGCTCAGAAATGCACCTTGTTAAAATACTGAAATATTGCAGTCAATTTTGAATAAAAAAACACAACTCCAGTGCAATAGAAGAGATGCCTGGTTGGCACCGAACTGCTGTACTTACGATGCATCATGGAAGCAAGACAACAGCCCACAACTAATATACCCTTCAAGTAACCCTTGACTGCTGAACTGAAGGCCGCAAAATCAAACCGTGGCTGTGGTGGCTGCGATTTCGATTAAGGAGGAAATGCTTGACACCTGTGTGCTTAGACGTGGATGCATTTTAAAGAACCCCAGGTGGTCAAAATATCTTAAACCTTCCACTCCAGTGTCACTGATAATTATATTTTGGTTTTAACACGTTAACCTCAGTAAATATTATTCTCATTACACTTGACATGAAGTAAAGCAAGCAGATATTACTATGTAGTTGAAAAAATTCACCATTTAACCCCCCCCCAATCCAAGGACTCACGTTACAATATTCCAGTATGTCTTCTATCAGTTATCATTAACAATGTTAAACAAGAGCATGTATCACTGTAAAATATCCGACATGGTTTGGTATTGGCAAAGTTAGGTGTGATCAAGTACGACAGTAGGAAAACACTTGACTGCACTGATGAATTGAACTTCCCAAAGGCAATAAAATAACTAAGGTAACAAAATTATAATAAAATAGAATATTCAGTGAAGGTTACACTGAACATAAAATCATTAGTGTGCTACTTTTTATCACAACACAAAAAGTGTTTCTAAATAGCCCATTTCACATAAGGCGTCAATTAACACGACATGCGAGTCTGGCGCGCAACTCACTGAGTAGACCTTGGAAAAAACAAAATATCCGATAAATATCTCAGTAAGTAGCACTGACACATTCACGAATTCGCTGTCTAGTTACATTAAATTTTAGCCTGAAGAACAGAAAAAACACCTTGGCAGACTGTGTCCAGGGGGACACAAAGTGAGAAAATATTGTTGTCATCTGCCAAATCAACGAACAATATTGAAATTTTAGTAACGCGAATAAGCAGGTATGTTTGCATTAAAAGTTGGAGGCAGTCGTGTTTCTACACAGTCCCACTAGAAAAACTTTTTTATTATGTTTATGCTCCTATATATCCCGTTCGAAAGTTTAATTTTGCTTTTAATGATTACGCATGCAAGGCAGTGAGGTTCAGCAAAATATCACTCCCTAGTGGAACGAGCAGTCGGTTCTTGCTGTCGCCAGTGAATAGCAAGAGTAACCATTTTATTGTTTGCCCATGCCTTCCATCCACGGTCAGAATAAATGCATGAAATCAGAGAGTCTGTGCTAGTGCTCACTGTCCTGCACACATAATAATGCAAGCCGCAACTGAATTTCTAGCAGGATATCTGAGCACAGGCATGCTAGAATTCTTACAAGTGATAAATTGTAGAAATGTGACTGGCTCAAATATTTAACACATACATGATCTCCTGCTGCGGTCCCTATTGAAATGGTTAATAAAACTTAATGGCACCGCTGACAGTGATAATTATTGTCTCACATTGAATCTTTATGGATACATAGCTATCAGCAGAGGTTGCTTTTACATGCATAACTTACAGTGCTGACTTCTCTTTTAAAGAAAAACAAAAGGGTTAACTTTGAACACCCTGAACCTTTGTGCTCCTTGAATACAGCTACCAGGTGGCTCTGTCCAGCTCGTTTTCAGAAGAAACAAAAGCCATGCGCCGCTGATGTGCACCAGCAGTGAAAATTTCCACGAGCAAGCCTTGAAGACAGGTTAATTCAGACGTCTCCCACACTCTCTATATACATAGAGAGAGTATAGGCTGCCAGAGAAACAAAAAAAACAATTTACTGGTGTGTCTGTTAGCGAAACAGAATTCGGAACTCTATTTAAAATTATCTGGAACGTTGTATTTTAAAAAATTAGGATGTATGAAAACCACACATGTTACAGCAAACACATCCTCAATGTTTTTGGTGAACATAGCTGCAACCTTATGAAAGAATATGCATTTTCCGCATAACAGATGCGTCACAAAATATACTTGAATAGCGCTCTGGCATAGTGCGTACACATGGCAATTCATTAATAGGGCAGCGCGTACATGACGGTATCTGCTTCGGTCACGTATTTATTGGAGGTAACAAATAATATCAATTACGAATTTTTTTTGAACAAAACTAATGTAACTCTCTTCTGGTTGCCTACATTAGGACGATTATGCCGGTATCATAGAAAATTGGTTTCACTCAATTACAATTGTCAACTGCTGAAATATGGCTATTAATTCAATGATTTAAAGTGGCTAAAAAGGCAGTGCACCTCACTCATCCCTAACATACCCCTCATTACAGGCTGTCTAATAAATAATGGGGAAAAAATGTGAAAATGCTGATGCAACGCACTCATCTTGAGCTAAATACCATCCCAATAAAGCATGCAAGCTTCTGCAACCATCTCCAGTAACAAAAATACTGGAAGGCTTTGGTCACGATTTAGCAACACACAATAAACATTTGATGAGACTGATTTCGGAAGTTGTGTAATTGCGTCGATGCCAACAGCTTGAAAACATGCAGTCAATATTCATGACTGTCATATGAACATACTGTCTATTTCCCATTTTCACAGTAACACGTGCATGACTTATGCATGCATACTAAGATGTATAACATTATTGCAAGTTTTGAGCAATAAATAATTTATTCACTTCTCCAAACACCACAGATCCCTTCTATAGCTGTAGCGCATGCCCATAAATTTACCTAAGCTTGTCATCTGATGTGAAGACAATTACCACAACATGCTGATCCCAATTGAAAGCATGACGTTTTGGCCCCAACACAGGAGCCCTATTCACAAGTGACAAAGACTGTGCTTATATTCGGGGCCAGGTGGTTTTTTTCATGTTTTCATGTGTGTTTTGACCAGACGGTCATAAGCTTGTAATTTATTAATAAATGCCATTGCAGGTGGTGGTCTAAACAGTTCTTACTGTTCGTACAAGTAAAAGTGCTTAGCAAAGTTTGAACACAAAGTTTGGGCGAGGTACATACAATATTTAATAAACCACAACAAAATAATTAAATCTAAGCATAGCAAAAACAAGCTGGATAAAATAAAATGTGCTCCACCGCATGAACTACTGATCGAATTAGGGCTCGCAGAGTTAAGCTACAGGTATTCGGCCTCAATAAGCCATGAAAATTTTGTTCGAAAATACAGTTCAAGTTTAACGAACGGCTCTAAATCCATGGGTTCCGAACGCATCAGGCAACCAATGTTGCGGGTGTATATTGTAGGCTCAGATTTGAGTAAACTGGCTGCATAAACCCCTAAGCACGTGCAAGCCTTGCGAGCCGTACCTAAGACGAGGCAGCATGCTGCGCGCGAACTCGAGTAACACGGTAGTTCAAAGATGCGGGCCGGCGTGGATGCATACACTGGCATACATACGTTCGGCTAGCCGCAGAAATTTCTGATAGCAGTTTAAAAAAGGACGTACAACTTATGAAACTGTTTTCAAACTGTTTTGGACGTACAGCATATGAACCCCTTGACTACTGTAGGACACAATATGACCAGGCATGCAAAAACAAAATCCCCGAGTTAACAAATCCAAACATACGCGCCCGAGGCGTAATAAATGCTTACAGGTAACAAACCCCGTCTTCGCCCAACAATTATTTAACCAAAAATCGTGAGCAGGGCTCCCTGCCAACACCACTGCCGACAGATGCGGGCGTCGTCACAACTCACACAAATCCGCCGCCGAACTTCCACTGCGCACGCACGCGCCATTTGGTTCACACCCCGAAGAATGCTTGAATCGAAAGAAAAAGCTCGCCCACGCTTGACTTCCCACAAAAACGCTTTCATCCTGATGAAATGAAGCACACAAACAGCTTCGCTACGTTAAAAAACCTTACTTATCGCACACATGTAACGAAAAACGTAGCATGGCGTCGTTATCACGCTCTCGGTGTTGACAAAGTTCCCACAGCAGCAATGTGGTACATGCTTCGCGAGTGTTCCAAAATGCGACGCCACATGTCCTCGATTGAGTAGAGTTCATCTTCGTAATAGGCAGGACCGACAGAACACAAAACATGAACGCAGCGCGCAAGCACACCTCAAAAAACGAGAAAATTTGATCCAGAACCGACCAGCTGCGCGGCGCCCGACGAGGGAGCAAGCACGCCCAAACAAGTATCGTGGTTACAGCTCCGCAGACGTACATTGGCGCACTAAAATACTTTAGTGATGTATTCAAGTATGAAAAGTAAACGGAAATATATATAACATAAAAACGAAGGGGCAAAATATTTTATCTCAACGAACAAACAAAATGAACGTATAAATTTAGCACGCGAAGTTTGAAACGTTTGCAGGAACAATGCATTTTTAACAAATGAACAACAGTGATAATAATCACCTAAAACACTCATGTTCTTGAATTCGAAATATACTGTTGTTGACGCACATATTTACACACAAAATTTTATTGCAATGATTGATGGTGCCTATGGTTAGGCGTGCCCACCATAGGGAAAGAAGGGTGGGGACGGCCCTTGGTCACGTAGGGTCAATGTAAATCCCTATAGGTACATAAAGAAATAGAGAGGGGGCACTGTAGTTTGAAGGAGGTTGCAATGCCCCCTGTTGATCACCTCATACACCCCCCCCCCCCCTGCCCCGAAGGGATGTCAAACTGAATACATAGCAAATACAAATTTGACGGCGTGGGTCTCAGCGTCCCACTATACACACACACACACACACATGTATATATATATATATATATATATATATGTATGTGTGTGTGTGTGTGTGCGTGTGTGCGTGTGGGGGCGAGGACGTGTCTCTCTCCCTCCTCTCGTACCCTTCTCCCCTTCGCTTCGCAAAGGTGCGGCGTGCACTGACCGTGCCATTCTCTGACCTTTAATTCTTGACCTAAAGAATCACTTCCCGTGCTCCCGCATGGTTGCAGAAGGTAATGCATTGTTTACTTTTCGACCAGGCACGTCTCGTCTTCGATAATCTTGTGAAAAAGACTTGCACTCGAACGGCTTTTCACCGAGCAAGGGTTTTTGTAATAAATTCAAGCTTTATTTCCCGATTGCTTCTACACAACAATATGTGCTGTCCATAGATTGTGACAGTAGCCCATTCATTTATTCACATATAACGTGGACAATATAAAGCGGCCAAGCATTTCGAATTATACAGTGCGAAAAGAAGTTATTCTCTTTTGCGTTTTCTCAATTATTCTTAGAGTGTTCTGCGAAATTTGCCAGTGCCTTAATCATTTCCTTGATTTTTTTCATCCCTACGACATTGTTAACTTAGGAAAGGCATTCCTTGCGCTATGTGTGGTATTTTATTTACAAGCATGGATCCAGCTCGATTCTTGCACGTGCACTCCCGTGCCGGCGGTCTGGTGCTTATGGTGTTGAACTGTTGACCCGCAAGTCACAGGACCGAATCCAGGCATTTCATGGCGGCCATATTTTGGTGGACGAGAAATAGTGCGAGACCTGTGTAGTTAGACTTGGGTGCACCCTAAGTAACCGCAGGTGGTTTAAATTTTCGAAGCCCTTCAGTACGGCGTCTCTGATGATTATATGACAACTTTGGGACGTCAAACGGAAGAATTTTTATTGCAGCAAATATATGTGTACACCCTTCAGTTCTTCAACACCCTCAAGAACTGCATAATAGCACCCTAACGCAACTTACACCCTTCTCTGAGCGTGTACCAGCAAATAAAAGGGTGTTACATCAATTCCAAAAAGATGTAAATCTGTAAAACACTCTTTTTACACCCACAAGGGTGTAAAAAGTTTTACTGTACAATGACATTCAAGGTAGCACCATACTCTTGGTCTCATCATCACTTCTGATTTTAGTTTCTTGTATGGCAATGATGTGTAAATGATGTTCCATCACCAGTCTAAACAACTGTCATTGTTTTCTCCTAGCCAAAAGCCCTCGAACATTGATTGTAGCAAATATCAAGGGTTTATCTGGCAGCGCCATTGGAATAATTTACAATAGAGACCCAGAGTATGGGCTTATGTTCTTATCGGCACATGACCTTGGGGCTCGAAATATAGATCGGGGCTTCAACAGCTTACTGCTACGTGACCGGTGGCGGTGCCGCTCGCATCATCGTCACCGTCGACCTCCGATCCTGTGAGATGCTTGGCCGTGGCCGCCAATCAGTTGACGTACAGGGGCTGCTTTTGCTGGAGGTTCACCAGGACTGCTTGGGTCGGTAGATTCACTTTCTCCCGCGGCGCGTTCGTGTGATCGCTTATTCTTCGCGGTGCCCTCCCTGGATTTGTCCATTGCCTCTACTGCTTTTCTGCTGACCACCTCTGTGACGTTACTTTTGTCTTCCTGCGTCTGCAGTGCTTCCGAGGAATCATTTTTTACCAACAATTTATCTTCGGCTTTGAGGTTCTTCGACTTTACGGGAGCTCATATCGCCTGATATTTGCTCAGTCGGCACGCTGTTGTCGTGGCACTTCCTGCATCCGATCTTGCTGCTGCCTCGGCATCTGCTTCTACCATTAGTAGCTCCGAGTTGTCATCGCTTCTCACGGGCCCTGCAACACTTGGGTAGGCGCGCACGCAAGCCGACTCGTTGTGTCCAAAGCGAAGACACAACGTGCAGCGTGGTACCGTACAGTCCCGACAAATGTGTCTAGTGCACTGGCAACAAAGGCATAGCGGTGCCCTTCCCGGCACCACCACAAGGGCCAGCTCAACAGCTATCCTTTTTTGATGGAGCAAATATTCTGGCTTGACTCCCACCTCTAGTGTCATCGTCACATTTCGCGTCGTTGATGCCTTGTCAGCCACATCACTGACCTTCCACCGTTCCTTGATAATGTCCGTCACTCTGCCATAGTTCACGAAGGCCGCTCGCACGTCGTCGCCTGGTAAGGGAGGTAAGAGCCAGTGCAGCTTCAACCGAAGCTTCTGGTTCGATAGATCGATGAGAACGTAACGCTGGCACTTCAGTTAAACTTCCACTTTTTCTAGCAGCCTCATCGCACCTTCGGCACAGTTGAACGTGGCGGCCCAAACGTGATTCATTTGATACGCCCCTAAGGCCGAAACCACGGAGAGCAGTTTCAAATTACTCAGCGCATCCCTGAAGTCTTCTACACGGTAGGGCCATGCCCTCAAATCCGCATGCACGAAAACAGTATTCAAAAGCAGACGTCCTGAAGGCAGACTAGGCAAAACAACGTGATGATCGTTATCCGAGGCTGCTGACACACAGGTTTCGTGGCCAGAAACGCCGCTGATACCGCTCCAACAGAGCCCACTCCAAACGCGTCCACTTATTATTGTGGCCGGAAGTGCAATCCACCACGGTTGATACGTGGGGTTTAACGTCTCAGAACCACCTTATGATTATGAGAGACGCCGTAGTGGAGGGCTCCGGAAATTTTGACCACCTGGGGTTCTTTAACGTGCACCCAAATCTGAGCACACGAGCCTACATCATTTCCGCCTCCATCGTAAATGCAGCCGCCGCAGCTGGGATTCGAACCCGCAACCTGGAATCCACCACGAAAACAAGCACGTGCACCATTTCTCTTAGCGAGCTAGAAAGCATGGCGCTATTCAAAGGCTTTTATAAAAGAGATAAAAAAAAGCTGATGTAATGAATTTTTGTGTGTTACATTAGTCGTTATGGCTACGGAGAAAGCAACTGCTAGAAGTGAGAGCGAGACCAAAAAAAGTAGTTTTTTTGTCTGGAATCGAACCGGGGACTTTGCGCGTGCGAGGTGCACGTGATAACCCCTAGATTACGGAATCAAGCACATCCACTCTCTTTCTCAGTGAGCTAGAAAGCATGGCGCTATTCCAAGGCTGTTATAAAAGAAGATAAAAAAAGCTGATGTAATGGCTTTTTTGTGTTATTTTAGTCGTTATGGCTACGGAGAAAGCAACCGCCAGAAGTGAGAGCAAGACCAAAAAAATGTTTCCGCCTGGGAAATAACCGGGAACCTTGCGCGTGTGAGGCGCACGTGATAACCATTACACCACGGAAATTTTTTTTCTTTATTCAGAGTTAAGTACATAATGTACACAACCTAATACAAACACTTACACAAGAAGTACAAAAAAGCATTTCAAAGCGACAAACATAGTTTGCTTGGCGTAGTATGATTAAAACCATTTAAGCGCAACAAATTCATTCACTAGAGCGAGCCACTCTGGCTAATCTTCGCCTGCAAGAAATACATCTCTTATATACGCTGTACTTTCAATAACGTATTCTCTGGCAGAGCGTGCAATAACATCAAGAAGACAGTATGCCATGCCTACTTTTCAAATAGCGTGCATACGTAACAAAATGAACATAAATACGGTGTGCCATGGTCACCTAAACAGGTAGAAAACAGATTCCATAAGGTGCTAAAGGTAGTTCCTTTTTTAAAGTTCGTTGCGGAATGTCCCAAAGAATAGTAGTTCTAAACAATATTAGAATAGGTGATCAATTCTATCTAGCTGGTGACATAAAATACAATTAACAGACCATGGAAGAAATAAACCTTTTTCCTGTAGCCATGGTTTTACCGGAAGCCTGACGATGTGTAGTTGAAAGAAAACAGTCTGTCCTGATGGTCGTACTCCCAATATTTTAACCCTTTTCAGGACGTTTTTGCCAGAACTTTTCCTATACATCGTATGGTACATCGTCGCTGTTAGCATTACGTCGGTAACGTCCTTATATAGTTGTATTTTCGTCATCCCACTTAGATACGGTAAAAAAACGTACTGTTAGTATATTGAAAGTAGACACAACTTCACGCAGTTAACATGAATGCCTATGCACCCAGCACAACAGCAAGACGCAACAAATTCTCGTAGATACTGGCATTACCTAATTTGAAGCATAGTACATAACAATGGACGCCTCTAATCACGCAAGAAAATAAACCTTGAAAATCATTGCTTGAGAAATCAGTGGGCTATTCCCAGCGCACCCGCCTTCAGTTAGCGAAAAATTTCTGTACGGCTCGAGCGTTCCCACTTGGAGGCCCAAGAAAATGCGGCTAAAACTCCGTGTATCTTTTTTATGTTTGAACGGTTTATGTACAGTACTTGAAGTACATACTAAACTTTGGCCGCTAGAAATTTATTGCAGACCGTTGACCTCGCGAATATCGAAAGGTTTTTTTCTCCCCACTTGTTCAATTTCTCTCTTAAGTTTTTTGTCTCTTCTTTCCAATATTCAGTGGGATCAATATATCTCTGCAGTTGTACACCAAGGTACTTCGTCGGCACGGAGCTCCACTTCACCTTTTCGGAGACGTCGGGCTTTTCGCCCGGGTCGCATGCCAAAAACCTGCACTCCTATCTGAATTTAAAGCACTGCCTGACCACTTGCAGTACTTATCTGCTACGCTAACTCCTTCATTAATGCTTTCACTAAACTTGCAAAAAAGCGATATCGCCCGCTTATTAGAATATTTTGACCGAAGTCGTCATCAATTGAAAGCCACGTATTTTGTCATTCCTACCAAAGTTCAAACAAAACGGCTGCGTGTACAAAGCAAGTAACAATGGGGAAATCGGAAATTCCTGACGAGCACTACTAGCGATTGGAAAGTTTTCCGTGACTTCCTTGTTGATAACAAAGCTAGCAAAGCAGTTCCTATACAATATTTTTACGCAAAGTAATATGACACTTTTACATGTATACCCTGACATGTTTTTGAATATATACATGTTCCAATATTGAAAATGGTACTACAAGCACAACATGGTCTAAAGCCTTTTGTAGGTCTAGTTGCAACATCGCTACTTGGCTGTGCCATAGATCGCAGCACTCAAGAATGCTCCTCGCAGTGTGGATGTTGGTGCCAGTTGTTCGACCCTAAATTCCACATGTTTGGTGTGGTCCTACTAATACCTTTACCACACTTTTTAATCTCTTTGCAAGCACGTTCATAAAAAGATTATATTCTGTATTAGTGAGGCTTATGGGGCGATAAGCGCTCACCGACAAGAGCTTTACCGGGTCATCACTCTTTGGGATAAGCACAATACGTCACCTTCCTTTGAAAGGACGGCGGTATTTTCTTTAATGCATAACCCTCTGCAACGAGGCGACAAAGTACCCCCGACAGCTCATCATTAAATGTTTTGTAAAAGGCTGCACCTAGTCCATCCGGGCCGGGCATTTTACCTTCAGTCAATTTGTCAATGGCCTTTTGTATTTCTTCAACTGAAATTGGCTGCTCCAGGCGTTCGGTAGTCTCCTTATCGAGTGAAGGCGTTATGGTCAAGAACTCGCTGTCCAAGTCTTTTTCTCTTTTACCCTTGCTGCCCAGCAATCCTTTGTAATAATCGACAAACGCTTATTTTATCAATTGTTTGTTCGTGGTGGTCACCTTCCCATTTTTTATGCATTTTAATTCATTGCGGGACGCGTAGCACTTTCCTTCATACAGCGAGCGTTTTCTTGGTGTTTCGCCCATCAAGAAGCGCTCTGCTCGTGCGCGTATAACTGCTCCTCTGTATTATTGTGTGTCCACTACTTTGAGCAGCTTTTTAACTTTTCTTATCTCTTTATTTAAAGGGCTTGGTTGCGTGCTCTCAAGTGACAACAACAGTTCAGGCTGGTCCTGTAGTTCCTTTTCGTTTTTTCTCTTGTAGACCACTGTGAATGATCTTTCCTTATCAGTAATTTTAACTTCGTGCTAGAACTCTTTCCATGCAGAGACCAATCGCCCAAACTCAGTCAAGTGTACTTTATCAATAAGCGTTTTAACCTAGTCCACAACACTTCATCGCTAAATATTTATTGTTCAGTTTCCACACTTTTCACGAAAAGATTAGGCTTTTCTTTTTCACACCTATTGTAAACTATATGGTGCTATGGTCACAAAAGGCTGCTCGTTTATGCCTATAACTTTTACGTAGTGGCACAACTGCTTGTGATAGGTACGCTCTGTCTAATCCGGCATGGCAATTGTGCTGGGAATGCGTGCACATGAGGTCATTTCCATTTAGCAGAACATTTAGTACATCTTCCAACCCGATATCTTGCATAATCTAGGACAACAACACGGCCCTTCGATCACATGCGGTTAGCCTTTTGCTCCTATCTTGTCTGAAACACACGCAGTTGAAATCGCCCAGCATTATCACATTTCTTTTACAATTTCAATACTCTTCAACACGTACAAAGAAGGTTAACTGCTCAGTCTCGTTGTTTAGTGCGCAGGCACAAATAATCCACGACTTCACACAAACCTCATAAAATTATACGAGACAAGACGGCCATCATCGGTAGTATGAACATATTCTTCAGCTAATTCTAACCAATTGCACAAGAAAAAGATGCACCCGAGGTACCAACAGAGTCACAAGTACTAACATTATAACAGGACCTAAAAGGTTCAATCATGCAGTCCGCTTGTTTTTGGCTTTCGACCTTCGTTTACAGTACCGCTACAATATCGAGGTCGTTCTCGAGTAAGAGGCTTCTAACTTATACTGCTTTTGTCTTTACCGTACGCCACGCACATATAAAGTAGCCACAAGTAACTCTGTATCATGCTGTGAAGGCTGTGCGACAGCTATTGCGGACTGCATGGCTTTACCACGCCCCGTGACACAACCCTGGCTTCCGCGGTTGAATTTGTGGAAATACACGAACAAGTCGTGCCCCTTCCACATGGTTTACTTAATTATGAAGCCACCTTTCGCACATTTTCGTCCACCTATTGATTTTGGTTCCTGGTTGAAAGTGTGTCCTTTATGAGTACGAGGGTAGTTTGGGCGGTGGACGCGAGCCCGCCGCGACGTTCAGCTTGAACACGGAGCTGAGTAACCTGAGTGCCGGTATTTCGGCTGCCGGCTCACTTCAAATCGTTTTCTGTTGTCCTGCGTCCTCTTTAGACCTCTCCCCGTGTGGTCATTATGCACATGCTCCCCCCCTAGTGGTGTCCATGACTTCGGGCTGTTCGGTCGACGTCGTGGTACTTTGGTCCTTCTCTTCGCGCTTTTGGTCTGAAGGTACGATGCTAAGGTCCTTGGTCTGTTGACTTATACGACAGGTTTCGCTCACCCTGAACTGCTTCGCATCCATCGTCCTTGGGGCCCTTGGAGAGAACGTGAAACCGGACCATGAGTCTTGCTGCCGGAAACTTTTTCTGTATGAACTCCGTATCAATTATCTCCGTATCAACTCCGTATCAACTCCGTATCAATCTCTGTATCAATAACATATTCGGAGAAAGATCGCCAGCCACAGCCCCAGCCACACTGGAGTAGGTCTGGACACATTCGCTCTGTTCATGTCCATAATAGCGCTTGCACCGGCCGCAGCAATGTACGCGACAGTTCCGCCATATATGGCCAGTTAGTCGGCACCGTAAGCAGAGTGGCACCTGTCCTGGCACAACCAAAAGCGTGTTTATGCCGCCCACTCTGAGCTGGTGTGGCAAGTCTTTGATGGTCACGCCATTTTACAGCTGCAGGTTGACTATCCGGGTAAAGGTTCCTTTGTCGGTGATTCCGTGGACGCACCATCGTTCTTTGGTTACTTCGGTCACTTTTCCACAGTTTACTAGTGCGGCGCGCGCATCTTGGTCTGGTACATTATGTAGAAGCTAATAAAGCTTTAGTCGCACACGCTGTTTCTTTGCGTCTATGATGAGGCAGCACTTTTCCTTCATCTTTACGTCACCGAGCGCTAACACATTCTTCGTGGCTTGTGCTGTAATGAAAGTCCCCGCCCAGACGTGATTCATTTGGAATGCGTCTAAGGCAATTACCTCAGGCTGCATAGCCATGTGAATCAAAGCATTCCGTACATCTTCAGCATGATAGGGCCTTGCCTTGTTATCTAGGTGTAGAAAAACAGTATTCAGAACACACGCACCTGTGGGCGATTGAGAGAGCACGACTTCGTAATTCCGTTTTTCATAGGCAACAAACCTGCTTCCATGGCCCTACTGGGCTGCTGTAACCGCCCCAGTGTAACTCATGATGCACACATCCATACACTGTGGTGGCTGGAAGTGGAAATCCACTCGGCCACGACTGCGCGCTTGGCACGCTGCTCTATTTTTTGCACAAATAGCGTTTATATAGAGATTATAGCAAAAAAACGCCATAGACAGGATTTCGAACCTGCGCGAAATCATACCAATATATTTCGAGTCCATCGCATTAACAAGTCGGCCACGACTACGTGCGTGGCACCCAGATCTATATTTATGCGTAGATAGAGTTTATGTTGTGAGTAAGGCGAAAAATCGCAGTCGGCAGTATTCAAACTTGCGCGGAGATACCCCAATGAATTTCGAGTTCATCGCATTAACCACTTGACCACGACTGTGTGCGTGAGACCCTGTTCTATTTTTATGCACAGATAGCGTTTATACTGAGAATATAGGAAAAAATGAGAGACGGTAGGATTTGAACTGGCGCGGGGATATGCCAATGGGTCTAGAGTCCATTGCTTCGAATACTCTGCTTTGACTGCGTCCGTGGCAGGCTGTTCTATTTTTATGCACAGACAGTGTTTATAATGAGATTATAGCAAAAAGGACTGCAGGTGGGAGGATTCGAACCGGTGTTAGAATATCCCAATGGCTTAACCACTCGGCCACCGAGGCTTTTTTTATTGCCCGTTTTGGTCATATACAATACAAACATGACATATCAAATAATACATATAATAAATGAAGAAACATGCTATCAGACCTATTTGGACTGATCTTGTATAATCCAAAATTTTTTCAATGCTGCCAGAGGTTCAATCACTGTGAGCCAATCAGGCACCAATTCCTGAATTTTCACATTTTTCAATAAAGCTAGAGACGCTTTGTCAGAAACAAATTCTCACTGGCTTGGCGTCTGGGTCGCAGTAGTATCCTGCCATGCGAGCACGCCATATTGAGTGGAGGGCTGTCAACATTTCTCCACCCAACGGGACGCCTTCTTCATTATCAACTGTCAGATACCTTATTCCATGTGCACTCAAAGGGAAGTCTTTTTTTAATGTCCGCTGCAAGATGTCCCAAAAATACATCCCTTTACAACAGTGCAAAACACGTGGTCTATAGTTTCAGGTTGGTTACATGTTAAGCAGTGGGATTCGCATGGTGTATAAAATCCCGCTCTTCTGTGAAGGTCTTTACTGATAGTATCCGTGTGTGTTTTTAAAGAAAAAGGTGTTGACCCCCACGGAAACCTGCATTTATCTGACCCTCTTCATCACATTCTGTCCACGCCTTCCACTGTATATGGCTCGGTACAAAGGCACTGGCAGGACAATGCCACACAGAGCTCTATACAGTTCTTTTCGTTTGCCCTGCCGTGGTTGTCTAGTGGCTAAGGTATTCGCCTGTTGACCCGCAGGTCATAGGATTGAATCCAGGCTACGGCGACTGTATTTCTGATGGAGGCGGAAACGTTGTAGGCCCGTGTACTCAGATTTGGTGCACGTTAAAGAACCCCAGGTGGTCGACATTTCTGCAGCCCTCCACTACGGCGTCTCTCATATTCATATAGTGGTTTTGGGACGTTAAACCCCACATATCTATCAATTAATTCTTTTCGTTTAGCACAAAGAAGTTACTCGAAAAAAAAAAACGAATCAACAAAACCGCACATTGTCTCCCACTTCTTTCATATAGTCATGCAACCCCCCGTCATGCTGTTATTAGAATAGACAACAATTTCCGGTAGGGCGTGACCTAACCTCAGTTGGCATACCGTACGCAGAAAAAGATCGCTGACAACATGAAAAAAAAAAACAAAATCTGTGGACCAGCTGTCGTATAAAAAATTGCGCCAAGCCCAGTCCCTCGTCCTTCAACCTCCTGAACAAATTGGTTGAGCTGCACCTTTACCAAGCGCAACTTCGTATAAACACCACGAACACACTGTGCAGCTTTTGCACGTCTTTTCTGGAACAGTGTAACACCTGCACTACATACCAACACTTAGTGATGAAAAACATGTTTCACACTTTCGCAATCCCCAAAATAGACAGGTTCGTGCTCGTCCATCCCTCTGCTTTTTCATCGACTTCTTTAATCTGGTTCATCCAATACTCTTCCCTGTTTTGTAACTATCTACGGGTAAACCAAGATACCTGGTCGGTGTGTTCATCAAGTGCACGTTGGCAAAATATTCTGGCGTCGAAGGCCAGCTCGCGTGCCACAAACCAATAAATTTTCCCCAGTTCACTTTGCTATCTGTGACGTCACTAAAACGCTTTACAATGCTTATCGCTTCCTATACACTTTCCTTGTCTTTGCAGCATACCGCAATGTCATCTGCATATGCAAGCAGCTTGACGTCTGCTGCCACCAAGCTGAATCCACGTATTATTTTTTTTGTTTTCATTGATTGCCAGGCACATCGCTTTAATATAAATACCAAATAAAAGTGGACTAATCGGGCAGTCTTGACGCACAGAATGCATCACGTGAATGGGGGCCCGCAAAGTTTTAATAACAATTCGACTTGCTGCGCAATTATGACTCGCCAAGGTCACACCCTCTGCGATGATGGAAACAACAGTAATAGGTTCTAAGACAGAAAACAAAATTTTAAGCGCGTCACAGTCGAATGTCATCTCAAGGTTTTTTTTGTATGATGGCTACCTTAGCTAAAGCGGCGTCACAACATTCCAGTAGACACCCCAACTTGAGAATGTTTGAAATGATTTTCCTGCCTTTGATACCGCAGGTCTGGTAGTCTCCGACAATTTGCCTGATGACGCTTTGAAGCCTTGCTGCAAGGACCTTCACCAAAAACTTATTGTCAACGTTTATGAGCGATATTAGCCTACAAGATGTCACTACATCAACCTTTTTCCCTTCATCTGTCTTGCGTATCAGTATGGTGTGCACTTTACCAAATGAAGGTGGCATAGTTCTACGTTTATACACCTAATTGAATAAATCTGTCGACAAAGGGGAAAGTCCTCCTTTAATAGTTTTGTACCATACAGTAGTTAGACCATGAAATCTAGGCGACTTTCTCCGGTTTGGTTTACCAATAGCTCTTTCTACTTCGCCTACGGTTATATCCATTTCTAATCGGCCCTTTGTTTCATCGCTCAGCCAAAGCAAGCGTTCAATAAACTCTTTTTTGAAACTATCCTCATTCGCCTTTTAAAATGAGAAAACTAACTGATAATGGGCCAAAAAGGCGCGACCTCCTTGTCACTCGCCAGTTTTCCGTTACTGTGCACTATATCAATATTGTTTCGTCGTCTTTGCGCTTTTCCTGACCCCACCGCTATTTTAGTGGTGTTTCTCCTGCCACTAGAACTTTACCTCGCACTCGAACCAACGCGTCTTTGTAGCGCACCTTGTTATCTGGTTCTAATTGTTCTTCCATGCTGTGCACATCGGGTTCAGACGCCCTCGGAATTTTGCTTTCAAGAATAATTAGCTGCTGTACCGTAAATTGTAGACTTGTTTCTTTTATTTGTGCCTCGAATTTTAAAGTTTCATATGTCTAAAGCTTCCATTTTGACTTTCTGCTTTAGGCATTACCAATTTCCTGCTATGGTGTCAGTGATGTTTAATTTTTCAAATATGGTTCTACGTACTGTATCTAAGAATTGCTCATCGTTTAGTAACACAGCATTTAGTTTCCACAGCTCCCTGCTAAAAGTCTTTCGCTTATTCTTCATACCTAGTTTGCATGAAACCAAGCATTGATCGGAAAAGAACACTGGTACCACCGCATAATTGCGACAAATCGGCATCATGTCTAGCTACTTTTACATGCGGTCTAGCTGCGCGTGGCTAGTGACTTGAAACCGAGTGTATGTTACTTCGTGGTTCAATTCCAGGTATTCGTAGACATCATCAAGTTCGTTTTCCCTGGTTTGTTTTGATAGCATGTTACTGCTTTAACCCACACTCCAGCCTTGTTACTTCGGTCCCGAGTGTTGAAAACACAATCAAAATCGCCGAGCAACACAACACTCTTGTCGCAGCCCCGCCGTGGTGGTCGAGTGGCTAAGGTACTCGGCTGCTGACCCGCAGGTTGCGGGATCGAATCTTGGCTGTGGCGGCTGCGTTCATCACTCACGCCATGCACATCTTCACCACTCATCTTCATCTTCAAACCCATCTTCATCACTCACGCCATGCAGCAGCCAGTGCAGCCGAAGCTTCACCTATTGGTCCTGCAGGTCACCGACGACACAACACCACCCCTTGACTTGAAGTTCCCTCATTGCAAGTATGTGTTTTATGGGCGCCGCATCGTTGAAAGTTACCGCCCACAAGTGGTTGATTGAATACGCTCTGAGGCTCACCACTTTGGGCAACAGACCGGTCAGCGTCCGAGCATCTCAAAAATCTTCCACCTTATACGGCCTAGTTCTCTGGTCCACACGCAAAAACACAACCTTATTTACCAGTTTTCTTTTCGGCAGCTCAGGCAATATAAACAGATAATCTTTATCTTCTTTGGTGCTGTTTTCGCAGCTAATACTAGCCGCTGTCGACGCTCCGCTAGAGCCCATGATTCTAAGGGTCCACTCAGCTAAGCTGCCAGAAGAGGAATGAGTTCGCCACAACTGCTTGCGTGGCGCTGTGTTCTGGTATTATGCACAGCTAGCATTTATATTGTGAATACAGCAATAATTGCAGTCAGCAGGATTTAAACTTGCGCGTGAATATTCCAATGAAATTCAAGTTCATGGCCTTAAAGACTCAGCCATGACTGTGTGCGTGGCACTCTGTTCTATTTTTATGCACATGTAGCGTTTACATTGAAAATATAGCAAAATATCGCAGTCGGCAGGACTCGAACCGTCACGGGAATATCACAATGAATTTCAAGTCCATTGCCTTAACTACTCAGCCACAACTTTTTTTTATTTAATGCCTGACTTGGACGATGTCCAGGGCTATCATTGCACACTCACATTAAACAATAAGAATGAACAAGCATTGTTACCAGTCCTATTTGGACTGATGTTGTCCACTTAAAAATAGTTAAGGAATGCCAGAGGTTCTAAGCTTGACAACCGTTCTGGTACAATATCTTGTATTTTGCTACACTCTATGAATGCCGACATGCTTTACCGGAAATAAATTACTGGTGGCTTTGCGTCCAGGTCGAAGTCATATCCGGCCTTTCATTCATGCCATATACAGTGGACAGACACTGGGCAACTCCGATACATCAAATGGTACCCCATCATTATTCCTTACTGCAAGATACACTATCTAATGGGGATCCAGCGAAAAATGTTTCTTTATTGTCCTCTGAAAAATGTTCCAAAAATGTACCCCTTTCCAACATTGCAAGAAAACATAGTGTATTTTTTCTGGTTTCTTACATATCCGGCAGTGTGACCCCAATGGTGTAAAAAAAGCCCTGTTCCTCTGTGAATGTCTTTACCGATAGTGTACCTTTGTGTAAACTGAAGAAATATGTTTTCATCTCTGCAGGTACCTGTAAGTTTTTCACCCGCTTCAGAACATTCTAACGCAGTCATCCACTGTATATGGCCCCGTAGAATATTCATAGAGAAACATACTTACATAAAGAGTGCACGCACCCGTAGGGCCCTGTGGCCCAGCTAATGAGCTGCTTGTAGCGCCACGAGTGGTTGGTCACACCCGATATTGTCTTCAGCTTAAATAAATTAAGATTTTTTTTTCTTTTCGACGCTTGATTTTGAACTCGTACCCTCATGCTCCGAAAGCGAGTGCCTTTACCACTAGGCGACAAATCCATGCTTCCACAAAGGGAATACATGTACAGTACACCAAAACCACATGAATGTGCCTCTTTGTGCAAGACAAATGAAGAAAGAAAACTTCTTCTAGTCATACGTTACTGTTTTCTGTTGTAAGACATTAAATGTCCTCAGCGGGACTTGATTTAGAGTGGATACGGAAAATTGCACAAAATAATCAAATTTCTTGTTTTAAAAATTGATTTCAATCTTAAGTAATCATTGTCCTCCTTAGTAAAAGTGAGGATGGGTACGCCATCTAGCGGTTGGTCAGACCCTTTCTTGCTGAGCCGCGAAAAGGCTTCAGTGACCACTCTTTACCTGTTATATTTCTCTAAAGAATGATACTGGCCAAATCATATCAGTTTAATCTTTGTACAGTTCTTTCTTTCTAACGCTTGCTAGGTAATTCAACGAAAAACTAACAGATAAAAAAACGCACACTGTCTACCACTTTCTTGAGATAGCCACGCAGCGTCATGGGCCAGCTATCAGTAGTGAAAACAAGTTCTGGCAATGCGCTGCC
Organism: Rhipicephalus microplus; assembly: GCF_043290135.1. Lineage (NCBI taxonomy): Eukaryota > Metazoa > Arthropoda > Arachnida > Ixodida > Ixodidae > Rhipicephalus > Rhipicephalus microplus. The sequence continues at coordinate 421,365,564 of NC_134710.1, read as the reverse complement.
TAATCTGAGTTCGCAGACCATACGCAAAAACTGACCAGCCACATCACGAAAAAGCAAAAATTTATTTACTAATTGCCTCAAAAATAAGCAAGCCAACCAAGACCCTCGTCCTTCTTGCGCCTAAACAAATTGTACTGGCTACACCGTTCCCATTCCGAGCCCCGTTTAGAAGCTTCGAATACTCTGTGCAGCTTTTCAACGTTTAGCCTTGGACAGTGTAGCACATGCATCATATACCACAGTTTAGCCTTAAGAAATATGTTGCACACAATAACCATAGCAAAAACAGTCAGGTTCGTACCTTTCCACCTGTTTGCTTGTTCCTTCGTCTCTCCTGCTGACGCGACCAATACTCCTCGCTGCCGGTATAACATTCAAGGGGAACACTGACGAATCTTGTCGGTATTTCCGTTCAGTGCACATTCGAAAAAAATAGCGGCTTTGAATGCCACTCCGTGCCTAAGACCGCGAGCTTTCGCCCAGCTTACGTGGCTCCTTCTGACGCTAGAAAAATGTTTCACAACACTTCTCTTGCTCTACACTTTTTCTTCGTACAACATACCGCAATGTTATCTGCATATGCCAGCAGCCTAATTACCACTGCAGCCAAGCTGAAACCACATATTTTATTGCTTTAGTTTATCGCTAAGCACACCGCTTCGATGTAAATACAATACAAATGGGGACTGAGGGGGCAGCCTTGACGCACAGAACGCTTTACGTGAAGAGGGAGGGGGGGGGGCAAAAACATTTAAGCGTGTTGTGCAGTTCTGGTACAAAAAGGCGACTCCCTGCATGAGGATGGAACCTCCCGGATGATATAAGATGGCAAACAAAATATCATGCGCAACACAATCGTATGCTTTCTTCAGGTCTATCTGGAGCACCGCAACGCCACGTAACTCTTCGTCACAACACTCTTTCACTCACCGCATCTTGTGAACGTTCCAGTAAATAGTTCTGCTTTTAATTCTCCAAGTTTGGTGTTCTGCAAAAGTTTTTTAAATATACCTTGGAGTCGCGCTGCCAGAACCTTTACAAAAATCTTGTAGTACACATTGGTCACTGATATGGGCCTATACAATGTCTCCAGTTTAAGTTTTTCCACTCTGCCCATTTTTTGAATTATTATCCTGTGTACTTTGCCAAAGGATTGATTGATATGTGTGGTTTAACGTCTCAAAACCACCATATGATTATGAGAGACGCCGTAGTGGAGGGCTCCGGAAATTTCGACCACCTGGGGTTCTTTAACGTGCACCCAAATCTGAGCACACGGGCCTACACTTTGTCAAAGGAAGGCGGCAGAGCTTTCCCTTCATATGCCTCATTAATGAGCTTCGCTAACACTGGAGACGGTTCTGTTCTAAACATCGTATACCACGCCGTGGTTAGGCAATCGGGTTCCCGTGACCTTCCAAGGTTTAAAAGACCAATCGCGCCTTCTACATCCCGCTCCATTATTTTGCATTCTAAAAGCTTTTTCGTATCGTCGCTAAGCGGCGCCATGCGCTTCAGGAACTCTTCTTTAAAACCATGTACAGGTTCGTCCACTCTTGGTACGAACACCGCGATGCGCGGCTTTGCTAGGCGGGGTGCCGGCGCGAACGGTGCGGCCCCGAATCAAAGTTGACCGACGCAGGCGCACAGGGCGTGGAGGCGGGGCTTCGTTTCGAATGGAAGCGCGGGAGCGCGCCTTGCTAGTTTTGCCTTGAAGCAAACTTAAAGCACCTGAAAAACCACGAACGTTGCAGGAAACGGGCTTAGCTCAGCACCACGTGTTTTGCAGTTACGGTAATTATGAGAAGTCTGTGATCCCTCTTGTTTCTGTATTACGATTTCAGTTTAATGTGTACATTCTTGCAAAGTCTATAGTATTGGTATTGCTTGGTTTTTGGCATTTTAGTCTGTGAAAAAATTTTGTCATTGAGCGATGCTCTCACTAGTTTATACTACCAGGAAATATTTACCACTGCCTAAAATTACGTGCTCACGAGCAATGTCCCATTTTCTGTCCATAGAAATATTGATATAGAAACACCATCTGAGTATTGACTCGCTGACGAAGGTCTTGCGGTCGTTATTCTTTTTTTTCAAAGATATGAACATCACGTACCATTAGAGCGTTTATAGTAGCATTCAGGCAGAATCACCCTACTCTTCGGAGACCTGCATCTGGCCTCTTCTTTCTGCTAGCTGTCTTGTTATATAAATCGCTTCGTATTCTCCAGCCGTCTAGCATTCTGTTGGAAAACAGGGGTCCCACTCTTTTTTCGCAAACTCGTAATGCAATGCAATATGCCTGCGCGTGTAATGGTATTACTTAAATGCCTGCCCAATAGATAAGAGATTGCCTTTTTTTCAGGTTCCCATCTTCCGGCGGCTTCTCTTATCTACCCCTAGCCTAACGCAAGGAACACTACAATAATTAAGTTCTATATATGTGATGAAATCGTAAGTACTATGACAGTGCTTCGACGTCCTTCACCTACTCTTTCGTGCTTTATTACCCTATGATCCTGATTTATTTCAGTCTTCCGTACACTGAGCTGACAAGCCTTACACAGCAAAAAGAGCGTATGTATATGTAGGGTATTTTTTTCGCGGAGTGTCTTACAGGACTTCGCCAAACGTTAATGACATATTTTTGTACCGTATCTTACAATATTCTTTGACCCATGCTGAAGAAGCCTGCCGTCTCATCCACATGCACGTTACCAATACCTTAGACAGTCAAAGGAACACAAACAGGAAAATTGACGGGACGGCGCTTGCACCTGCGGTGTCCAGTTCACTTTTTTCCATCTTGATTGTCTGTACATGTTTGAAAAACAATTCGGCCAAAAAGTTCCGCTGGGCGGTCACTCGGGTCTCCCAAGATCATTCTGAATGGGTCGGTTGCGGTTCGAATGGACATCGCATATTCCTATGTCCTGGCAATAACGATACAGGGATGGAAAAAGAGGGAGACATAACTTTATTTATACATCCGGCGTGTGGGAAGTACCTGGCCTCGCAGGGCGTGGATATTCCCTATCTTTAAGCTACGGCTATTAGAGCCCGATAATCTCAGTGCCTAGACCTCGAGGGTGTAGCGCTCCGACTAGGCGGCAGTTACTCGGGTGCCTGCACACCCCGTTAGACGGGCCGTCGGCTCTTTTTCTTCGCTGCTTCGCCAAAGCCTCCTGAGCCGCTAGATGGCCCTTCGTTGCATCTTCAGGTCTTCAGAGCGTATTCACGCTCTCACCTTTTAGGGATACGTGGCGTCCTGGAACTGCCAGTTCCCACTATGCATAGCACTGTCACTCCCTCCCCACATGATGTGGTGAAGAGTAGCTAATTCACGTTCGCACACACTGCATTTCATGTCCACTAACCTGTCGGGGCACACGTGTCAGGTCAGAGTCGGTGTCAGCACGCACTAGGTTTGCAACTGTTGGAACTTTACTGCATCCGTGCGCGAGAGTTCTCGGTGCGGGTGTGAGGAGGCTGTCCTGACTTCTATGTAAGCTGCCAGGATCCCACCGTTGTCGGTGAGGGGCTGAAAGTCCTCTTTTTGGTCTTCTCCGCTGGGCTCAGAGGGACGGACTGCCGCGTCCCGGCACGTAATGCGATCACGGGCCGCAGCATCCGCCTCGACGTTGTTGTTTTCGATGTCGAGTGCTAGTTGCCAACCCATGTGACCAGGAACCACTTGAGAGCAATGGTCGGTTCCTAAGCGGCATCCAGGGTGGCCTACGCGGCCTCGATGGACCTCATTAGCTGCTTCGAACCTAGCCAGATTGAGCCTCGGGCGACAACACAGTGAGGGCATGATTCTCTAGTTATCTGTGTCGTCTGCCTGTTCAAAAAGCTGTATAGGCTCAAGTCACAAGACTTTGTTTTACTGAGAGTATATTGACTGGCTGGCCTAGCATCATGCCGTTACCACACAAAGACTGGGACTGCTTGTCAGAATTGAAAGTTGTTTCATGGCAGACGCCTACTGTGGGCTCTTGCATGACGTGTTGTCCCATATCTCGTTGGGCGATCATTACCAAAAAACTATTTCATCCGCCATTATGATAACCCCCTATGCATAATAAAAGTTTTCAGTATTTAAAGAGTCACGACGTAGCAGTTCTTGAGCGGCCTCCACAGTCGCCTGACTTAAATATCATTCCACCACCAACTCCATGCAGTCTCAGCGGAGTCACTTTCAGTCATTGTCCAAGAGGTGTTGGACCAAATCATAGCAAACACCAACAATTGTCGGTCTGTAAAGGGAAGCATCACCAATAGAATGGATGTGGTTAATGGAGCTGGGGGGGGATCCTACCTGCTACTAGTTGATGATAACTTTGGAAAATGCAGAACACAAGCATTGAACTTGGTATCGTACTGTCTGCAGTTTTCACTACGTTTTTTTTTGAACTGTACAGAATTTCATTGCTTCAGAGAAAGCAGACAAAAACAAAATGTTTTAGATTTATAATTTAGATACTTGCAGAGTGTGCATAGCCACTAGAATGCCCCGCTGTGGAGGTTTACTGGTCGACAACTCAGCTAAAATTAGTCGGAAGTCACCTCTATGATCATGGCAGCATGGGCTGTCTTTAAATGCGGGTGAAATGGAGAAAACATTGCGCATGTAATTTAAGGCCACGGTAAATTTTTCCAGGTAAGAGAGACTTCTCAAAGCACCGCTCAGTAGCGAAATTCTTTCACAAAATAAAACACCTCGAACATAGCAATGCCAATACTCAAACATTTGCAACAATGTATACACTACAAAAAAAAATAGCCACCCTGTTTACGAGGTGTCTCCTGACGGGAAGGTACCAGAGTCTTGGAAGAACGCTAATATCATCTTAATATATAAGAAAGGAGATGACAAGGACTTGAAGAATTACAGGCCGACAAGCTTGCTCTCTGTAGTATACAAGCTATTTACAAAGGTAATCGCTAACAGAGTAAAGATAACATTAGAATTCGATCAACCAAAGGAACAAGCAGGATTTCGAACAGGCTACTCAACAATTGACCAGATTCATACTATCAGTCAGGTAATAGAGAAGTGCTCCGAGTATAACCAACCACTATACATAGCCTTCATAGATTACCAGAAGGCGTTTGATTCAGTATAAATATGAGCCGTCATGCAGACACTGAGGAATCAGGCCGTAGATTAAGTATATATAAACATTCTGGAAGAAATCTACAGGGGATCAACTGCTACAATAGTGCACCATAAAGAAAGCAGCAGAATACCAATCAAGAAGGGTGTAAGGCAGGGGGACACAATCTCCCCAATGCTATTTACCGCATGCTTACAGGAAGTTTTCAGAAGCCTAGAATGGGAACAGTTAGGGATAAGAGTTAATGGAGAGTACCTTAGTAACCTGCGCTTCGCCGATGACATTGCATTGCTGAGTACCTCAGGGGACGAATTGCAACTCATGATTACGGAGTTAGACAAGGAGAGCAGAAAGGTGGGTCTTAAATTTAATCTGCAGAAAACGAAAGTAATGTACAACAACCTCGGCAAGGAGCAGCGTTTCGAGATAGGTAATAGTGCACTTGAAGTTGTAAAAGACTATGTCTACTTATGGCAGGTAATAACCGCAGAGCCGAACCATGAGATTGAAGTAACTAGAAGAATAAGAATGGGGTGGAGCACATTCGGCAAGCACTCTCAAATTATGACAGGTAGATTGCCCCTATCCCTCAAGAGGAAGGTATATAACAGCTGTATCTTGCCGGTACTTAGCTACGGAGCAGAAACCTGGAGACTTACAAAGAGGGTTCAGCTTAAATTGTGGACGACGCAGCGAGCAATGAAAAAAAATGGTAGGTGTAACCTTAAGAGACAAGAAGAGAGCAGAGTGGATTAGGGGACAAACGGGGGTTAAGGATATCATAGTTGAAATAAAGAAGAGGAAATGGACATGGGCCGGGCATGTAGCGCGTAGACAGGATAACCTCTGGTCATTAAGGGTAACTAACTGGATTCCCAGAGAAGGCAAGCGGGTTGGGGGGAGAGAGAAGGTTAGGTGGACCGACGAGATTAAGAAGTTTGCGGGTATAAATTGGCAGCAGCAAGCACAGGACCGGGTTACCTTGTGGAACATGGGAGAGGCTTTGTCCTGCAGTGGACGTAGTCAGGCTCATGATGATGATACACTAAACTGGTATTCTGGTACTGAAACAAGAGGGATCACCCACGTATCAAATGTGGTGACTACACAACAGGTTGCGCTGAAGTAAGCCCGTTTTCCTGCAACGTTTCTGGTTTCTTAGGTGCTTTAGGTTTGCTTCACGGCAAAAGTGGCACGTTGCGTTCCCGCACTTTCAATTGAAACGAAGCCCCGCCCCGCCTCCGTGGTCTTGTGGCTAAGGTACTCGGCTGCTGACCCGCAGATTGCGGGATTGAATCCCGGCTGCGGCGGCTGCATTTCCGATGGAGGCGGAAATGTTGTAGGCCCGTGTGCTTAGATTTGTGTGCACGGTAAAGAACCCCAGATGGTCGAAATTTTCTGAGCCCTCCACTACGGCGTCTCTCATAATCATATGGTTGTTTTATGACGTTAAACCCCACATATCAATCAATCATCGAAACAAGGCCCTTCCTTTATAGGCTCTTCCGTGCCTGTGTCGATAAGCTTCGATGCGCAGCCGCAGCGCTAGCGCTGGCGCCCTGCGAAGCGAAGCCGCGCGGCGCTGTGTTTGTACTAAGAGTTGACGGCCCCCTATATTCGCTTGTCGAATTGCAAAAAGTAAAGGATATTAAGCAGAAAAAGCTCGTCCGTTGGTTTCAGTGTTGCTCGCGAGAGCCCCGTTGCAATAGACCGCGTCGATATGGTTTCGGCGTCCTTGTGACTTTTCAAAAACAAATGCCCTTTTAGTTGGCGTCTCCCCAGCATCAAGATTATTCGCTCGAGCTTGAACCCAGGCGCCTTAATAACGCCCTTTGCCATACTTTTCTCATTTTGCTTTCACACTGCACACCTCGTCTTTATAGGTCCCAGGCTCTTTGCTTTTGAGGGCTATAAGCTGCTGCAGTAGTTTCTTCAGACGACTCTCTTTTGCTGGCGCTTCAACTTTAGCGGCTCGATCTGTCGATCACTTTCACTTCCACCTTCTGCTTTAAACAGTCCAATTTCTCTGCTACTATTTCTGTATTTTCAATAAGCACTTCATTATTAGTATCGTTCACTGCCTTCAAAAAAAAGGATCATCATTTAATACCAATGCGTTCAGTTTGCGAAAATACCAATTAAAAGCATTACACTGTTTCTTCAAGCTTATGCGACGCACTACCAAACAACGATCTGAAAAGGACACGGTCTAATCCGAAAATTCGTGACACATAGGCCATATTCTTGGAAATATATATATATATATGCGGTCTAACCGTTCATGGCTATTTCCTTGAAATCACGTGTACATCACTTCGCGATTTGCTACGACACATTGACATGCATCACCCAAGTCATTTTCGTTTGTCAACTTTCCTTGCATGTGACTGCTTATTTCTTGAACTCCAATGTTATTGAGTCTATCGCGCGCACTTAAAACCCAGTGAAAATTCCCTAACAAAAATTGTTTACCATTTGTACACTGAAACTGGTCAGAAAAAACTGAGAAAACTCTTCTGCACCATTCGGCGCGTATATGAATATTACTCTGAACTCAGTGGCACAATAAAAAAGCCATAATAAACAATTTCCGCCTGCCTGGCATGAAACTACACTTAGAACAATAAGGCCTTGCAGCATTTTTACAAAAAAATACACAACCTGAGGACGTTCTTATCACATGGCTTCTGAACACTTAACATCAGTCTGTAAAGTGGCACACCATGTTCTCAGCGTACTCCTCTTCGTCTAACTAGCTCTCCTGGACGACTCGGACGTCTATATCTTTGTCTGTGACCAACCTCAAGAGCTGACTTTGCCTACGCCTCGCCGCCAACCCTCTGAGGTTAAGCATATCTATGCTCAATGGCGGAGCCATTGCCATGGTAATTTATTCGCTAAGAGGAGGAGGCCTGGAGCGTGGTGCTTACCTTTCACGACTAGCGCGTGCCTAGCCGCCTTCAGGACCATGCTGCTTCCCGGCACGTTTTGCCTTCTCCGCCAGTCTCCTGTATTTAGGAATTTTCGGCTTAAGCTTGAAACTAAGCAACCTTCCTTGCCGCGCCTTTGCAGGTAGCTCTTGGCTGTTCCTGGACAACGGCCCGTCCTTCTCCACCGAGTCAATGAGTGAACGTTTTAGATTGGCGTTGGTAACACACATGTCGTCCTCGCTGTACGTCACCATCGCTCCTTGACACTCTGTTGTGCCGGCTAGCGCCACTGGAACCACATTGGCCTCGACTCACCGAGGTCGGACCTTTGACAGGGCACTGGTCGGTGTAGTCAAATGGTGAAGAACCTCGGGAACATTGGGTGTGTCTGCCGGCGTCACATCTCCGATAGTCACAAAGACCACAGGCCTTCGCACCCCTTTAGCGGCGTCCTCCGCCTCTGCTGCGTTCATGACGTGCTGAGCTATCACCTCGTTCATCGCTGGCCCTGTTGCACTGGTATACGTTCTCACACACACGGCTTCGACGTGTCTGAAGCGTTTGTAGCGTGAGCAACGAAGCACCTTCCACTATCGGCGAATGTGCCCTGTGCCTTGGCAGCTCAAGCATTGCATCAGCCGACCAGGCACAACCAGCAAGGCCAGTTCCCCGTCAATCCTGATCTGGCGCGGAAGGTCTTCGACCTTGACGCCCCTTTTCAGCTTCAGGTGGTCTGTCCTTGTATTCGAACACTTGCCGGACATGTCCGGAACAAGCCACCGCTCACGGCTCACCTCGAGCACCTTGCCGAAAGCCAAAAGCGCCATCCGTAAATCTTTGTCGCTCATCCCATGTAGCAGCCAGTGGTTACCGCACCTGCTGGTTATGTTGGTCGACAACGACACAGCGCCGCCCCTTCAACTGCAGCTCCTTGAAGGCAGGCAGACGTTTCGTGAGAGTGGCATCATTGAACGTCACCACCCACACGTGGTTCACCTGGTATGCACCGAGATTTACAACATCCGGCAGCATGCCCGTAGGCGTCAATACGACCCTGAAATCTTTCACCTTGTATTGCCTCGCACGTACAGGTGTGATGAAATGTGTCCAGACCATGGAACTGCGCAGCAGAATGCATCGACGCGCCAGCTAGCGACGAGACACGACGAGACTTGACGAGGCATCTGCGCCAGGGCGCGTGCGTGTCTCGTCTTATAACTTGGCTTCTCATGTCACTCTGTTGGACGCAGTTACGGTGCTGGTAGTCAAAACGACAACTGGGTGTCACTTTTTTTGCTCCGTCGAATCTGTGTCGTTCTTTTACGTAGCGGCTGCGACGGGGCCAGTTCAAGCACCGCCTGATTAAGATAAGTTAGCATAGCGAGCACCGCACCTCACGAAGTCAAACGCACAAAATAAATTTTGTCAGGGCTAATCCAAGTTGCATTCAAATGAGCTTACTTTGGTGAAATATAATGTAGCGGAAATTAATCAAATGTAGTCGAGCACTTTATGACCTAAATAGGTCAGGCATAAATAGGTTTAGTTAAGACGAGTCCAGCTGGGTGTTTTTACGTTAAGTGACGTTAGGGTTAGATGAGCTCAGATGAGTCGAATTAAGTATAGCCATACGAAATTAGCCAAAGTTGTTCATGCTCAACCTTAACGTAGCCGTGAAAAATTAGTCTATACAAGCCAAACATCATTGCGACTAATTATTTTATGTCGACTTCCCGATGAGCCAACAGAAGGCCAGGAAGGTACTAATTATTCTTCACCAACTGTATACAAATTATATAGGTTATTTTATTTAGCGCTAAATAATATTATTACAAATTATGACTGAATATTAGCCTGAGATCCAAACAAAGTTCTCTCGGAAGGGGCTGGGGTCCCCGTAAGATGTTGTGGCGTTTGTGGTCGCGAACGTGACTAGACGTCGTCGAATGTCCATTATAGCACCAAGCTCGCTGAGAAAATCCATGCCAATGATGAGGTCTCGAGAACACTGCCGGAGAACGCTAAAACTGACAAGGAACGTACAGACGCGGACTTGCAATCTTGCCGTGCACATACCGAGTGGCGGGACAATATGCCCGCCAGCTGTATGAAATTGGCATTTGATTCCAGGGCGTCGTTACTTTCTTCAGAAGGGCGGCCAGTTTTTCGCTAATTATGGAATAGTCTGCAACAGTGTCCGCTAAAGCATTCACTTCGTGACCATCTAGCAGAACAGGAATATCTAAGGAAACTTTTCCGCAATTAGCTTGTCATGTTGTCGATGTACCGTTGGTATCTTCAGTCCGCATCGATAGGGGGTCTTGAGCATAACCAGTCTGAGCGGCCTTGCCGCCAAAGGTCACTGTGGATAGTTTTCCCGACGCCGGCTAGGTGACCGGCCCCATACCATGCCCGAATAGGTGCGATGATTCGGCGAGAACTGCCGCGGTGGTGGAGAACGTGAGTGGTGTCAAGATGTTGATCCGCGCTGCCTGGCAACGTAGTCTGCAATTTACGGAGGCCGCTGGCTGAACTTAGCAGGTAGAGAGTTGGCCCAAAAACCACAGTCACAGCTCTCGATAAATGCACTGTTGATAGATGTGTCCAGGTTCGCCACAGTGATAGCAAAATGGACGTTGTTAGGGGCTCGCCACACGTCTAATTTTCGCGGAATTGGTTGGTGGTTTCTGAGGTACGGGCCCGCTTAGACTGCCTTAAGCATGGCTCTGGCTGTGGTATGAAGTGAAGGGAAATGTGGTGCAGGTTGGCACAGAGTTTGGTCTGCCGGAAGCATGGCAGGGGCCGTGATGGGAAGCGGAGCCAAAGGTGGTGCTGGCTGGAGCAGAGTTTGCACATACGACATGCGAGGGAAGTCATTTAGGGGCCGTGGCTGTGTATGACAGGACGGTTCTCGTAGTGCCTGCTGAACTTAACCTCCGATGGTGCCGGACAAAGAACTGACAGTGGGCACCAAGGGTACTGATAACTTCTGAAGTTCTTCGTGGATTACGCAGCGTATGAGCTCTCGGAAGAAGTTGACGTAACCCCCGAGATCGCCCATGTAGAGCGCAGCAGAGGCACAGTTCTCTTGTCACTCATACGGTTGGGCCCGTTGCCGAAGCGTGCTTTCAGTTAGGACAGCTTCAGCAAGAAACTTTGACGAAGTCTTTGCTGGGCTGCATACAAGACCACCAAATAACTGCTCCTTCTCTCTATGCATCCGGTATCGCACCCTCTCTTCCGGCATGTGAGGGTCGGCTCGTCGAAAAAGATGCGTCCTGTCCTCAACATACATTGCTACGCCTTCATTTGGCATCTGCATACACTGGAGTTCACGCTCAGCTTGCTCTCGGTGATTGGGACTTGCATACGTTTTGAGAAGCCGGAGTTTGAAGTCCACTCTTGACGTGAACACACCTGTTCAGCTTTCGTACCAAACACGCGCCCCGTCATTCAAACTGAAGTAGACATGTCGGAGCTTGTCTGTGTCATCCCACACGTTATGAGCGGCAACGAAGTTATAGTCGACTAGCCAAACCTCAACATCCTCATGGACAGCACCATGAAAGGGATTCGGCGTTCGTGGTTTGAACAGCGTAGAGTGCATTTGGCGTTGCGCCTTCAATACCGGCTGAGTCGGAGCCCTTTAGGACGGCGCTCCCTGGGATAGCATTGAAAGTTGGGCAAGTTGGTAAGGATTATTTTTTAAGGTAAACAGAGTGAAAAACTAAGACAGATAAGTAGGTAGTAGGAAGCGCTTGTCCGGTGTCTTTCTACTTCTGTATCTTCGCATTTCGCACTGTTCACCTTAAAATTCCTGATTAGTTGGGGCCGTCGTCCTCTCTGGGAGAAGTCCGAACTCAGGGTCAAGTCCACGCATCCTTCGGCTAGCATGGTGATCAGGCGTAAGCACCGGTACGGGACTGGAGCTTCATTTACTTAGAGGGGTTGGGTGCGTAGGGTACCCCGCACTTCCACTTGTCACGCGCTAGGAGCTCGAAGAAACATACAAGGAGAAGCGACTGTCAAAATCTCAGTTACGAAGAAGGACCTCTTCGCTGGCATGGGTTGCTCGTGTTTGTCTTCTTCGTTCACTGGCACAGAACTGGCTCACTGTTCACTGGCACAGAACATCAGGTGGCAATGTTACACAGAATTTTATGCGGAAAAACACAAAATCACAATAAACAGCTCTTCCTTACTGACATGAAAACACACTTTGGATAATAAGGTCCTGCAATTTTTTTACAAAAAGGACACACCCCGTGGACTTTTCTATGGCATGGCTAACCACTGCCTAGTATATCTCAGTAAAACGGTGCACCATGCTCCCTGTTTCCTCCTCTCCGTCATCCTTAGTTTCCTGGACGGCTAGGACCTTTGTGTCTTGGTTAGTGACCAACCGTAAGGGCTGGCTTGGCCTACGCCCAGCCGCCAACCCTCTGACGTCAAGCATAGCTATGCTAATTGCCATGTTCGGTGCCATGGTGACTTATAAAGGAGTAGACCCGTAGCATGGTGCTTACCGTTTACGACCACCCACCGGCTAGCCGCCTCCAGGACCGTCCTGCTTTCCAGAGTTTTCTCATTTGCCTGGTCCGGAAGTATCTAGTTCGAATGGAAGCTAGGTTTCGGCTTCGAACGCCACCGCCTTCCTTGAGAAGTCTGTGCAGGCGGCTCCTCACTGTTGACGATGGACGTCTTGCCACTTTCATTTATCTCGTAGCACACAAGCTTTAGCGTGGCACTGGTGACACTCATGTCCTCGCGGTTCGACTTGTCTCCCAGGGCATCTAATGCGTCGTCCTTGTTCTCGGGCATCCCTTTCTTCAAGGCGCGTTCAGGCTAGTCTTCTGGCGGTGTGATGGCAGGTGCCATCCAGTGCCGAGGAGTCTCGGCCTTCTTGCGTTAATTACCCGACACCGACTGCCTGGTTTTCGCAAGGACCACTGGGTTGATGTTCCCTTCAGCGGCTTCTTCCGTCTCCACCATGTCCATGATGTGCTTGGCCACCCCTTCATTCTTCGCTGTTCCAGTTGCTGAGGCATACGTCCTCACACAATCAGCCTCGACGTGCCCGAAGCATCTACACCGGGACCAGTGGGGGACCTTGCGCTTGCGACGGGCGTGGCCAGCACCTTGGCATCACAGGCACTGCAATAGACGTCCAGGCGCCTTGACCTAAGCCAACTCTCCGTCGAAACAAATTTGATGACGAAGGTCCTCAAGCTTGTAGCTGCTTTTAAGCTTGAACAGCAGCGTTCTTGTCGTAGCACACTTGTCGGCCATTCCGGGGACGTGCCACCTCTCACGGCTCAATTCCACCACTTTTCCAAAGTTCAAAAACGCCGTTCTTACGTCCTCATCCCTTACACTGGGGAGCAGCCAGTGCAGCCTTGGCTTCACCTGCTGAACTTGCGGATTGACGGCGACGCAACGCCGCCTCTTCACCAGAAGTTTCATCAGCACAAGTAGGCACTTTGTGGGAGCGATTTCCTTGAAGGTAACCGCCCACAAGTGACTTATCTGATATGCGCCGCGTCTCAGCACATCAGGCAGCAGGCCCATCGGCGTCAGGTAATACCGGTTATCTTTGACCTTGTAGCCTGGCTCTGACGTGGCCATGCAAAAACAGCATTCGTAAGAAGCTTTCCTTTCGGCAGCTGAGACAAAGTGAACTGACAATTGTCACCTTTGTTCCTCTTTCCGAAGCCCATAGTGGGCACTGTTCCCACTCCTCTGGAGCACATGGCTACGCACCGTTCAGCTCGGCTGCCGGCAGGAGACTGTTCTACACAGCTTTGACTGCGTACGTGGCACCCAGTTCTATATTTATGCGCAGATAGCGTTTATATCAATAATATAGCAAAAAATCACAGTCGGCAGGATTCGAACATGCACGGGAATATCTCAGTGGATTTCGAATCCACTCGGCCATGTTTGCGTGCGTGGCATTATGCTCTATTTTTATGTTATGATGGCGTTTATATTGAGATTATAACAAAATATCGCAGTAGGAAGCATTCGAACGTGCGCAGCAATATCCCATTGGATTGCGAGTTCACCACATTAACCACTCTACCATGACTGCGTGTGTGGTACTTTTTTCTAATTTTATGCACAGATATTCTTTATATTGAGATTACAGCAAATAATCGCAGTCGGCAGCATTCGAACCTACGTTGGAATATCCCAAATAATTTCGAGTCCATCACCTTGACCACTCGGCCACGTTTGCGTTTTTTTCTTTATTGCTGGTCTAAGGAATGTACGCAAACACATGTTAAAGATATACAAATATATTTTTTCACCTGCACGCGCGCGCACACACACACAAACAAACAAATGCCACCAGTGCTACTTGGACTGATGTTGTGTACTTAAAATTTTTTCATCGCTGCCAGAGGTTCTCACCTCGTCAGCTATTCTCGTACGCACTCCTGTACTTTCCCCATCTCAATCAAAACAGACATACTTTGTCTGAAATATATTCTTGTCGGCTTAGCATCCAGGTCGCAGTGATATCCAGCCATTCGCGCACGCTTTATGCAGGGGAGGCTCATCAACATCACGAGATCAAATGGTATTCCATCGTCCTTCTTTATAGCCAGATAGTCGATTCCGTGGAGATCCAGTGGGAACTCCGTCTTCAATGTTCTCTGTAAGACGTCCCAAAAATAAACCCCGTCTCAAGAGGTTAGAAAAAACACGATCTATTGTTTCAGGCCTCTTACATATCAAGCAGTGTGATCTTCATGGTGTGTAACAGCCCCATTCCACTGCGAATGGGTTTACTGGTAGGGTTCCGGTGTGTAACTTGAAAAATGTTTTCACATCTGTAGGAACCTGCATATTTTCACTTGCTTGTAATGGTTTGTCCCGGTCTTCCACTGTATACTACCTGTACAATGGTATTGCAGAAAACTACGTCACATACACCTTTATACAATTCTTCTTGTTTCACACTTGATAAGTAATCAATAGAAAACGAACAAGCAGTAACCGTACCCTATCTACCACCTCCTTGAAATAGCCTCGCAATGTCTTCGGCATGCCTTTATCTGTAGTGACAACAAGATCTGATAAGGCGTCACCTAACCTTAGTTAGCATACATTACGCAGAAAGGAATCACTGACATTTTGAAAGAAGAGGAATTTATTTACCAACTTTCTACAAAAAGGTGTGCCATACCTAGGCCCCCGTCCTTCACGCGCCTGAACAGATTGATCAGGGTGCATCTTTTTCCATTCCAAGCCCCATATAAATACCCCGAACCCTCTGTGCCGCTTTGCACGTTCATCCTGTAATAATGCAACACCTGCAATACGTACCACAGCTTAGCAATGAAGAACATGTTGCCTACAGTAGTACTACGAAAAATACACAACTTGGTGCTTTTACACCTTTTTGCTTTTTTTTCTTTGGTTTGACTCGACCAACACTAGTCGCTGTCTCTGTAACATTCTAGAGGAGCACCGAGGTACCTTGACGGCACTTCGTACAGCGCACAATTACAAAATGTTTTGATGTTGTGGGCCACCTTCCGTTCCACAGCCCAAGAAATTTGCCCCACTTTAGCCGGCTCTCTGTGACATTACAAAAGAACTTCACTACATTCATTGCTTCATGAACACTTTTTGTTCTCGCAACACACTGCCATATGAACAGCATATGCTAGCAGTTTGACTTCCAGTGCCGCCAAGCTGAAACCATAGTTATTATTTTAAGTGATTTCTAAACACATTGCTTCAATATAAATACCAAACAAAAGAGGGCTGTGGGAGCAGCCTTGACGCACAGAAGGTATTTCGTCAATGGGAGTCTCCGAAGACCTATTGACATTTTTGTGTGTTGTGCAGGTCTGGTACTCCAAGGCCACCCCCTGCCTGATGATGGAACCAACATTATTATGATCTAAAATTGCTTGATATGTGAGGTTTAACGTCCCAAAACCACCATACAATTATGAGAGACGCCGCAGTGGAGGGCTCCGGAAATTTCGACCAGGAAATTTCCACGAATTTTTGGGTTCTCTAACGTGCACCCAAATCTGAGCACATGGGCCTACAACATTTCCGTCTACATCGGATATGCAGCCGCCGCAGCCGGGATTCGAACACGTGACCTGCGGGTCAGCAGCCTAGAGTACCTTAGCCACTAGACCACAACATTAACTAAGATGATACGCAGTATATAATGCGCAACACGATCAAATGCTTTCTCTAGGTCGAGCTGGAGCACATTAACGCCAAGCAACACTTCATCACAACACTCAAGCACACATCACGATCTGCGAATATTGGAGCCAATTGTTCTGCCTTTTATTTCACAGATTTAGTGGCCGCAACAATTTCTCTATTGAGACCTTGGAGCCTCGCCGCTAAATATTTTCATAAAAATCCTGTAGTCAACGTTGGTTAGATTTATAGGCCTATATTATGTCACTAGTTTAGGTTTTCAGCTTCGTCATTTTTAGGAGTCAATATTTTATACATGCGCCTACCTAGAAGAAGGCGGCTTAGTTTTCCATTCGTATATGTCATTGAACAGGTCTATCAAGAAAGAGTTCTGTTCGGTTTTAAAGATTTTTATACCACACAGCGGTTAGCCTATAGGGTCACGGAGATTTTTCAAGATTCAAATAAATAATGGCGCGCTCAACTTCGCTTCTGGTTATTTTACCTTCTAACAGCTCCCTCGTGTCGTCACTCATTCGAGACATGCACTGAGGAAACTGTTTTTTAACACATCTACATCCGGTTGTCGAGCTGAAAAGAGCGTCTGATAATAAGCGAAAATAGCGCGGTCTATGGTTTCATTGTCACTCGCAAGTGTGCTCTTGCAATAAACCATATCAATGTGAGTACGCCGCCCTCCGCTTTTTCCAGTTCAAGCGCCCTTTTTGTGAGCGTCTCCCGCTATTAGTTGTTTCGCACAAGCGCGCACCTGGACACATTTATAACGTTGCGTGTCTTATTGTTCAAGTTTTTCATTTATACTGCGCACCTCGGCTTCACATGTTCCAGGCTTTTTGCATTTGAGGGCTATCAGCTGCTGCAGGGTTTTATTCAAACTTTTTCTTTTAGTTGTGCTTCTAGTTTTTAGCGAGCGCGATTAGTCCACTGCTTTCATTTTCATCTTCTGTTTTAAACATTCTTTTGTCTCTGCTACAGTGTCTGTTTCTTCGTTAAGCATTTCATTATTGGCTCCGTGATCTTCTACAAATTGCTCATCACATAGCAATGACCTATTCAGTTTCCATAGCTCCCATTTGAAGGCAATTCATTCTTGCTTCATACCTATGCGGCACGCCGCAACCAAGCAATGATCTGAAAAAGACACTGACACTACAGAGAAGCCATGACACACTGTCATAATCACTAGCAAAAAGTACACGTGGTCTAACCGCGCATGGCTAGTGCCTTCAAGTCGCGTGCACATGATTTCCCGGTTCGCTTCAACGCATTCATTCACGTCGTTCATGACATGGTCGCGAATAACCTACTTAACACATCACTACTTTTGTAACGAATGTCATACTATTGACTCTACTTCGAGCGTTTAAATACAATTGAAGTACAACAACAAAATAACCCACTTATGACAATTCGTTCACTGAAACATGCAGTTTCAAAACAAAAGTGGACATGCTCTTGTACACTGTTCGGCGTATATATGCATATTACTCGAAAGTTAATGTGGCAAAATACAAAATCACAATAACCAGTTTTGCCTGACTAGCATGAAAACGCACTTTGCACTTGAAGGCCTTGCAGTTTTTTAACAAAAAGGACACACCCCGCGGACGTCCGTAGTGCATGGCTAACGACCGCGAAATATCCGCCACTGAAACAGCACACCAAGCTCCCGGTCTCCTCCTCACCGTAAAACTGGCTGGGAGGCCTATATCTTTATCAGTGAGCAACCTAAGGAGTTGACTTTGCCTACGCCTAGCCGCCAGCCCTCTGACGTTAAGTGTAGCTATGCTTATTGACGGAGTCGCTGTAATGGTGACTTATACGTAATAAGAGTTGGTCCGCAGCATGGTGCTTGCCTTTCACCACCAACTGCCCGCTATCCGCCTCCAGGACCATACTGCTTTCTGGCGTTTTGTTCTTTTGTCTTGTCTGGAGGTGGATTCACCGCAGGGTTTTTCGGTTTTGGCCTCAAACGGCACCACCCCGCTTGAGGAGTCTTAGCAGGCGGCTCCGCGTTGTTGGTCGATGACGTCTTGTCCGGTTCGCCTGCCTTCTCCCGCGTACGTTTCAGTGTGGCACTGGTGGCAAACATGTCCTCGCTGCCCAACAAGTTTCCCTAGACCTCTGCTTTGGCGACCGCCTCCACTGGAACCGCTTGTTTCGTTACCCGCTTTGGGTCGGCCGCTAACCTGGTGATAGCTGGCACGTTCACAAGCCGAGGAGCCGGTTGAGCCCTGGGTGTCTCTGCAAACGCCACCCCCTCAGTTGTCACTGAGACCACTAGGCTGCCGACTCCTTTCGTGGCGTCCTCAGCCTCAACCGCGTCCATGACGTGTTCAGCTACCCCCTCCTCCTACGCTATATTCCGGTTGCACAAGTGAACGTCCTGATACACTTGCCTTCATCGCAACGGAATTGTCTGCAACGCTAGCACCGAGAAACTTTCCACTCGCGGTGGACGTGCCCTGTGCCTTGGCAGCGCAAGCACTGCATCGGCCAATCAGGCGCAACCACCAAGGCCCACTCACCGTCTACGAGGATCTTATGTGGTATATCTTCCACCTTGACACCACTCTTCAGCTTCAGAAGGACATTCCTTGTTGTAGAGCACTTGTAGGCCATACCGGGTACGCGCCACCGCTGACGGCCAACTTCCAACACCTTTCTGAAAGCAGAAAATGCCATTCGCACATTTCATCACTAAGCCCGTGCAACATTCAGTGAAGTCTAAGCCGAACTCCTGGTCTTGTGGGTCGATGACGACGCAACGCCGCTCCTTCACCTGAAGCTCCTACAAAACAGGCAGGCGTTCGATGAAGGCCACGTCAAAAATTGTCTTTGCCCACAAGTAATTAACCTGATAGGCCCCGAGACGAACCACATCCTGCAACAGGCCCGTTGGCAACAATGCATCCCGCAAGTCTTCGACCTTGTATGACCTAGCACGCACATCGCCGTGTAAAAACACGGTGTTGATGACGACTCATCCTTTCGGCAGAAGAGGCAAAATAAACTGGTCTTCCATGCTGGTGTCAGTGTTCCTGTTTGCGCGTATAATCGTGGCCACTGTCGCTGCTCCGCCGGAGTTCATGATCCTGCGATCCAATCAGCTCGGCTGCCGGAAGGTTTTTTTAATTTCTTGCTGGTCTCGAACAATGTACACAAACACATTTTACAAAATGTAAATAATTTTTCTCAAATACAAACACGCAAGAAACAATGTCATCAGTTCCACTTGGACTGGTGTTGTCTACCTAAAATTTCTTGTATGCTGCCAGGGGTTCCAACCTCGTCCGCCATTCTGGCACGCAATTTGCATTTTCATCATCTCAATATAAGTAGGCATGCTTTGCCTGAAATAGATTCTTGCTAGTTGAGCTTCCGGGTCATAGTGATATCCAGTCATTCGTACAAGCCATATACAGTAAAGGCCACTCATCATCACTAGATCAAATGGGATTCCCACATCATTTTTCACAGCCAGATATCTGAAACCACGTGGAAACAGTGGTAAATCTTTATTGTTCTTTGCAAGATCTTGCAAAAGAACACCCCTTCCCAGAAGTAGAGAAAAACATGATCTATTGTTTCAGTCTCCTTGCAAATCAAGCAGTGTGATTCCACGGTGTATAAAACCCTCGTTCCTCTGTGAATGACATTACTGAAAGATTTTCGGTGGACAATTTAATGAAAATATTTTCACCACTGTAGGTACCTGCATGTTTTCACCTGCCGCAGTACATTTTGTCCCAGTCTTTCACTGTATATGGTCCTGTACAATGGCACAAGAAAAAACACGTCACGTAAACCTCTGTACAGTTCTTTTCTTCTAACACTAGATAGATAATCAAAGGAAAAACAAACAAGTAAAAAATGTACGCTTTATACTACTTCTTTGAGTAGCCACACAATGTTCCCGGTATGCCATTTATTATCAGTGGTGACGACGAGATCTGGTAAGGCGTTGCTTAACCTGAGTTGACATACCATACGCAGAAAAGTATCACTGACGTCACGGAAGAGCAAGAATCTATTTACTACCTGTCTTGCAAACAGGTTCGCTAAACCTTGACCACCATCCTTCACTCGCCTGAACAAATTGGTTTGATTGATTGATTTGTGGGGTTTAGCGCCCCAAAACCACCACTTGATTATGAGAGACGGAGTAGTGGGGGGCTCCAAAAATTTTGACCACCTGGGGTTCTTGAACGTGCACCCAAATCTGAGGACACGGGCCTACAACTTTTCCACCTCCATCGAAAATGCAGGCGCCCAAGCCGGAATTTGATCCCGCGATCTGCTGGTTAGCTGCCGAGTACTTAGACACTAGACCACCATGGTGGGTGAATGCCGGAACAAATTGCTCCAACTGCACCTTTCCCATTCCGAGTCTAATATATTTATTCGTATGTGGGGTTTGAGGTCCCAAAACTACCATATGATTACGAGAGACGCCGTAGTGGGGTCTCCGGAAATTTCGACCACCTGGGGTTCTTTAACGTGACCCAAATGTGAGCACGTGGGCCTACAACATATCCGCCTGCATCGGAAATGCAGCCGCCGCAGCCGGGATTCCATCTCGCGACCTGCGGGTCAGCAGCCGAGTATGTTAGCCACTAGACCACCACGGCAGGGCCCGAGTCTCATATAAAGACCGCGAACACTCTGTGTAGCCTTTGCACGATAATCCTCCAACCTGGATCATATACTACAGCTTTGGGATAAAAAACATGTTGCACTGAGTAGCTTCAGCAAAAACAGACAGGTTTGTGCCTTTCCACCTATCTGCCTTTTCTTTCGTTTCTTTTGATTCATGCGACCGATACTTCTCGCTGCCTTTAAAACTTTCGAAGGGAACAGTCAGTGTATTCGTCCAGCGCGCAATCGCAAAAAAGAGCGGCTTTGACGGCCACTTTCTGTGCCAAAGCCCGAGGTATTTCCCCCAGTTTAATCGGCCCCCCTGACATTACCAATATGCTCGACAACACGTATCATTTCCTCAACAGTTTCTTTGTTCGCATAACACGCCAAAATGTCATGTGCATATGCAAGCAGCTTGACTTTTAATGCCGCCAAGCTGTAACCACGCATTTTCTCATTTTCATTGATTCCCAGACACATCAGTTTAGTATAAATACAAAATAAAAGTGGAAGGAGGGGGCAGCCTTGACGCACACAACGCATTACATAAAAGGGGGCCCCAAAGACTTATTAACAAATAAACAAGTTGTGCAGTTCTGGTACGCCAAGGCCATTTCTGCTTGATGATGGAATCAACATTAACATGATCTAATATGACATACAAAATATCATGCGCAAAACAGTCAAATGCTTTCTCCAGGTCCAGTTGGAGCACAGCAACGCCAAGCAACGCTTCGTCGCGACACTAGCACGCATCGCATCCTGTGAATGTTAGTGTTAACAGTTCTGCCTTTGATCCCACAAGTTTGGTGTTCTGCCATTATTTCATTGATGACACTCTGAAGCCTTGCTTCAAGTGTCTTCATAAAAATCATTTTAATCGGCATTGGTCAGCGGTATGGGCCTACTTCACCCGTTTTAGGGATCAATATCACGTGTGCTTTGGTGAAGGAAGGCGGCAGAGTTTTCCGTTCCTACGCCTCGTTGAACAGGCCTACCAACAGTGGGGACAGTTCTCTCTTAAACGCATTATACCACACTGCGGTTAGGCCTTCGAACCCGTGATATTTCCGGGGTTCAAATGACGGACCGCGCGTTCGACTTCACTTTCAGTTATTTTTCCTTCTAATAGCCTCTCAGTTTCATCACTCAACCGAGGCATGCGCTGAAAAAACTCTTCTTTCAACCCGTTATACTCGCTTGTCAACATCCGAAGAGTGACTGATAATAAGCAGAGAAAGCCCGTACAATAGTTTCATTGTCGCTCCAGAGTGTCCCAGTGAAATAAAGCGTATCGCTGTGATTACGCCGCTCCTGAGCTTTTTCAAGAACACGCGCTGTTTTTGTGGGCGTCTCCCCCGCTACTAGATCTTTTTGCTCGAGCGCGAAACCAGGCACCTTTATAACGCTGCTTGTCATATTGTTCAAGATTTTTTTTTTTACCTTGCACACCACGTCTTTGCAAGTTCCGGGCTCCTTGCTTTTGAGGGCTATCACTTGCTGCAATGTTTCATTTACTCTTTTTTTTATTTGCCCCTCGAGTTTCAACAAACTAGATCGGTCCAGTGCTTTCATTTTTACCCTTTGTTTTAAGTATTTCTATGTCTCTGCCAGAGTTTCTGTTTCTTTCGTAACCATTTTATTAATGAGCCCATGCTCTTCTACATATCGCTCATCATTTAGAAAACCCGAGTTCAGTTTACATAACACCCAATGAAAGGCATTTCATTGTTTCTTTTTACCTATGCGGCGCATAACCAAGCAATGATTTGAAAAAGACACTGGAACTATCGAGATGCCATGGAACATTAGAATAATGTATAGTGATAAGTACATGCGGTCTAACCGTGCATGACCAGTGCCTTAAAATCACGTGTACGCCACTTCCCCATTCACTTCGACGCATTCGTACACGTCGTCTACGTCATGGTAGTTAATAATTTACTTAACACGTCACTACTTTTGTCAGCAATTCTAGTAGTGTTGACTATACCAAGCATTCAAAACAATTGAAGTCCCCGAAGAAAACAACCCGCTTATCAAAATTCGTCCTTTGAAACAAATTCGAAAAAAAGTGGACACACCCTTCTACACTGTTTGGCGCATATATGCACATTACTCAAAATTTGATGTGGCAAAATACAAAATTGCTATAAACAACTCTTAGGGATCGACATGAATATACACTTTGACTATGAATGCCTTTCTTTTTTTGTTTTTTTACAAAAAGGATGCACCCCGAAGACGCCCCTATAGCATGGCTAAGAACCGCGAAATATTTGTCAGTGAAATGGCGCACTATGTTCCAGGTCTCCTACTCTCCGTCAACCTTCTTTTCCTGGACGGCTAGTACGTCTATATCTTTATCTGTGAGAAAGCTTGAGAGTTGAGTCTGCCTACGCCTAGCCGCCAGCCTTCTGACGCTAAGCATAGCTATGGGTATTGACAGAGTCAATGCCATCGTGTCTTATACGCATTGACAGTAGGCCCGGAGCATGGTGATTACATTTCAGGACCAGCCATCGGCTAGCCGCTTGCAGGACCGCCCTGCTTTCCAACGTTTTCTTCGTTTGGCTTGTCTCGGGGTCTATTTACTGCAGAAATTTTCGGTTGCGGCTTCAAACGGGAGAACTTGCTTGAGAAGTCTCAGCAGGCGGCTCCTCGTTGTTGCTCGACGACGTCTTGTCTCGTTCGCCTGCCTTTTCCCTCATACGCTTCAGTGTGGCACTGGTGACACACACGTCTTTGCTGTCCGACGTCTTTCCTAGATCCTCGATTGCGTCGACCGTATCCCCGAGCATCGTTTACTTCAAGGCGCGTTAGGCTCATCTGCTGACGGTGTGATGGCAAGTGTCGTCAAATGCCGAAAAGTCTCGGCCACCTTGTGTTGATAATTCGATGCCGACCACCCATTTTCTGCATGGACCACTGGGTTGCCGGTTCCTTCAGCGGCTTCCTCCGCCTCAGCCGCGTCCATGACGAGCTCGCCCCCTTCGCTCTTCGCTGTTCCAATCGCTGAGGAATAAGTCCTCACGCAGTCAGCGTCGACGTGCCCGAAGCGTCTACAGCGGGAGCAGTGGGAGACCTAGCACTCGCGGCGGACGTGACCGATTTCATGAGGGAGGTCCTCAACCGTGTATCCACTCTTGAGCCGCACGGTCCTTGTCGTGGAACATTTGTCCGCACTTGGGGAACCCACCACCTGTCCTTTCCCCCACTATTTCGATGTTCACAAAAGCCGTTCTAATGTCTTCATCACTTACATTGTGGAGCAGTCAGTCCAGCCTTAGCTTCACCTGCTGATCTGTGGGTCAACGATGACACAACGCCGCCTCTTCACCGGAAGTTTTTTCAGCACAAGTAGGCGTTTTGTGGGAGCAGCGTCCTGGAAGGTCATCGCCCACAAGTGATTGACCTGATAAGTGCCGCGGCTCACCACATCAGGCAGCAGGCCCGTCGGCGTCAGGAAATCCCGGAAATCCTCGACCTTCTAGGGCCTGGCTCTGACGTCCCCGTGCAAAAAAACGGGGTTCTTAACAAGCTTTCCTAATGCAGCTGAGGCAAAATGAACTGACAATCGTCATTCTTGTTCCTCTTTCTGCGGCCCATAGTGGCCGCTGTTTCCGCTCTGCTGAAGCCCATGACTGCGAACCGTTCAGCTCGGCTGCCGAAAGCACGACGTTCCACACGGCCTTGACTGCGTACGTGGCATTATACTGTATTTTTATGCATAGATAGCGCTTATATTAGGATGATAGCAACGAAATCGCAGTCGACAGGATTCGAACCTGCACGGGAATATCCCAATGGATTTCGAATCCCTCTACTTAACCACTTGGCCATGTTTGCGTGCATGGCACTCTATTCTATTTTTATGCACAATTAGCGTTTATATTGCGAATATAGCAAAATACCGCAGTCTGCAGCATTCGAACCTGCACGCGAATATCCCAATGGATTTCGAGACCATCACCGTAACCACTCGGCCATGACTGCATTTTTTATTACCTGGCTTAGACAATATATACAAAGCAATCATTGCACACTAACACTGTACAAATAAATAGAACAAGCGTTGCCATCAGTCCCATTTGGACTGATTTTGTCCACTTATAAATATTTAATGGTCCGGAGGTTCAAACCTTGACAAACATTCTGGTACAATCTCCTGTATTTTGTTACACTGATTGATTGGCGACATGCTTTGCCTGAAATAAACTACTGCTGGCTTTGCATCCGGGTCAAAGTGATATCCGGCCATTCGTGCATGCCGTATAAAGTGCAGAGCGGTCAACATCACAATATCAAGTGGTACCCAATTATTATTGCTTAGTGCAAGATACCTTATCTGATGTGAGTCCAGTGGAAAATCTTTCTTTATTGTACTCTGTAAGATGTCTTGAAAATGTACCCCTTCCTAACAATGCAAATAAACTTGGTATATTGTTTTTGGTTTCTTACATATCAAGCAGTGTGACCCCCATAGTGTAAAAAAGCCCCGTTCTTCTCCGAATGTGTTTACCGATAGTGGTACTGTGTGTAACACAAAGAAAAATGTTTTCTCCCCTGCAGGTGCTTGCATGTTTTTCATCCGCTTCAGAACATTTTGTCACGGTCTTCCACGGTACACGGCCCTGTACAAAGGTACTGGCAAAATGATACAAAATACACCTCTGTACAATTCTTTTGTTCTAATGCGTGCTAGATAGTCCAACAAAAAAGAACAGATAGAAAAAGTATACTGTCTACCCTTCCTTGAGATTGCCACGCAACGACAGGGGCCGGTTATCAGTATTGATGACAAAGTCTGGTAAGGCACTGCTCAGCCTGAAATGACATACCGTGCGCAAAAATGGGTCCCTCAACAACAAATTGTCTTGAACGTTTAGTCTTGAACAGTGTAGCACCTGCATTACGTACCACAGTTTAGCGATAAAAAACATGTTGCTCCCAGTAGCCCTAGCAAAAACAGGCAAGTTCCTACTTTTTCACCTGTCTGCTTTTTCCTTCGTCTCTTTTGCTTGACGTGACCAATACTCCTCGCTGCCCTTATAACATTCTAGGGGAACACCGGGGTATCTTGTCGGTGTTTCCGTTCAGTGCACTTAAGCAAAAAAGTGTTGCTTTGCAGGCCACCTTCCGTGCCAAAGCCCCCGAGCTTTAGCCCAGTTTACGTGGTTTCCTGTAACGCTACAATATAGTTTCACAACGCTTATCGTTTCTTCTACACTTTCTTTCTTCGAATAACACACTTCGATGTCATCTGCATATGCCAGCAGCCTAACTTCTACTGCGGCCAAGCTGAACCTATGCATTTAATTGCTTTCGTTATCGCCAAGCGCATTGCTTCGATGTAAATACAACACTAAAGTATACTGCACTTTAAAATGGGATTCAGTATGGTGAAACGGGCTCCCTTTCTCTTTAGGCGCAGCGATTTTCTCCCTTTCCGGTGCCTTACTCGTCCCACCCTCTCCCGGCAAGGACCAAAGTAGCAACTTTTTTTCTCCTAGTATTCAAGTTGCTTCTCAACTACAGTGGTCTTACACGCGCGCATGCGCACGGTGAGATTTGCCAGCCGTGGCCAGTCACGTGCGATTACTTGTACCTACGACTGATGCAAGCGATGCAGGAGTGATATTTATACTTTTCATTTATTAGTGTAAAGTAAAAGCCTTCTTTTTTTATCGCCAGACATTCGCACGAGGCTCCCCACGCTTCCCTGTGTGTCTCATGTTGTTTCGTACCACCATTTTTTTACGAATACAAGGAGCTCTGCTTCCCTAAACAGTCTTCCTTCATCAATTACCTTAGATGGTAAACAAAGAATGATTTGTTTCGGTGACTACATATTTCGTAAGCATACGCCTTTTAATTTTGCACGGCACCAATAGCACTCATCAGTTCAACGAGGTGCATAAAAAGACTCTTTGTTAATTTTTGCAGTCGATGCGACGAAGGAGACCAAGTCTCGCCTACATGCTGTTTCCTATCCGAGTAACAAGTTGAAAAACAAAAACGCGATCCCTGAAACGGCAAGCGTGCGGCAAGTGTTTTCCTTCTCGGAGGATTGAAGAAAAAAATACATTTGGCAGTGGTCGAGAGATAGCGCAGCCTTCCGAAAGCCGTTGGCATTTTATGCATGATTTGGGGTCATCGATTTCGCGGAAACTTGATAAGCTCTAGTAATTATTTCGTTCATCTTTGTAAAATCATTGATTATCTTCCGATTGTCTAAGAATGAGATACAATATACTTATGTGTGCGCATATTGTGGTACGGCCACGAAACGTAACAAAAGTTGACCAAAGCTTGCTTGTCACTTGTGCCACTATGGTAAGTATAAATTCCTTGCTATTCCACTTGTGTCACCCTGGTCAGTCCAAATTCCTTGTGCGTTTTCATAGTTTGGTGTGACTGAACACGTTTAGGTATGTGCCGCTGTGGTGAATTGCTTATTGTACTCTTGTTCATTGAGTTCTCTCTATATGTATGTGTGTGTACTATGTGTCCTTAGCTGTATGTGTAGCTATATGCATTGAATCTGCGTATATTAGGCGTCCGGTGTCAGTGAGTAATAAATGGATGGGCTGCATCACCAACGATCCGCTAGGGAGCCTGTGGGTGTATCAACATGCGTCGCCACAGGCAACTTTTCTTTTCAGTATCATTTAGTCCCTCCAGATGGCTACACCCAACACCTACTTCATGGCTGTGACGCTCTCACACCTCCAGCTACTTATATAACGTTTATCATCTGTCTATTGAAACTGCACTGCAGAGCCGAAATGGTTTCGCTGCGACCGAGTCTACAGTTCGGAGGCACATCTCATGGCCTTCGGCCTCGTAAACGCGCGGATAACGTCGCTTTAGTATACACTATGTGAATCGGCGAGAAATAAATACATCAAGCCTAGAATGCACTTACCCGATGAGAACGCTGTAGTATCCGTGTCTTTCAAAGTGAACGTCGTCTCGCTTGCCAAACAAAACCTACTAGCTCCGTTGTTCTGTTTCGGGATTTTTCTATCCCCACAGGTTCGTCTGAGTGTTTTTATGATCATTTCGTTCGATATCAAGCCCAGCGGGGCCATTTTTTGAGTCAGTGCCTTGTAGTCCTTTTCAGTCAAGGATCGGTGAATTCGCTAGGCCTACTCGCTTAGCTAACCTGGGGTCAGCCGTCTTGATTCTCATGGGGAGAAACATGTTTCTCCGTGGCAAAAAGACCAAAGTTTCTCCATTCAAAGACGAACATTGAGGACATCACCCTTTCTTCCTAAATGGAGAGAACGTCACTCCACTTTTTTTAGAGTATGAGGGGGCAGCCTTGATGCGCAGAACGCATTGCGTGAGTGGGGCCCCAAAACACTTGTTCACAAATAAACGTGTCTCGAAGTTCTGGTATGCCAAGGCCAATCCCTCCCTGATTATGGAATCAACATTATAATGATCTAAGATGACAAACAAAATATCATGCGCAACACAATCGAATGCTTTCTCCAGGTCTATCTGGAACACCGACACGCTGAGTAACTCTTCTTCACTACACACTAGCACGCACCGCATCTTGTGAATGTCCGAGCTAATAGTTTTGCCTCTATTCCACAAGTTCGGCGCTCGCCAACGATTTCTTTATTGAGAACTTGGAGTCGCGCTGCGAGATCCTTCATAAAAGTTTTGTGGTCAACACTAGTCAGCAATATGGGCTTGTACTATACCACCAGTTTAGGTTTTTCTACTCCGTCTGTTTCAGGGATTAATATCACTTGCACTTTGCTAAAAGAAGGCGGCAGAGTTTTCAGTTCATACGCCTTAATGAACAGCTCAGCTATCACTGGGGACAGATCTGTTTAAAACGTTTCATACCACGCCGCGGTTAGGCAATCAAATCCCGGTGAGTTTCCAGGATTCAAATGACCAATCGCACGTTCCCCTTCCCTGTGTGTTATTTTGCCTTCTAAAAGCTTTTCCGTGTCGCCGCTAAGCTGCGGCATGTGGTCAAGAAACTATTCTTTAAAATTGTGCACATTCGCGTTTTGAAATGCAAAGATTGATTAGATATTAAGCAGAAAACGCCAGTCCGATAGTTTTATTGTCTCTCGCCAGATTCCCATTGCGATTAATCGTGTCGATAAGGTATCGGCGTCCTTGTGCTTTTTCGAGACCCAACCACCTTTTAGTGGGCATTTCCCTTGCAACAACATTATTTCCTTGAGTGTGATCCCAGGCACTTTGATAACGCTCTTTGTTATACTGTTGTATTTCTCTTTCACACTGCGCACCTCGTATTTACAGGTCCCAGGCTCTTTGCGTTCATGTGCTATCAGCTGATGCAGTGTTTTCTTCACATTACTCTCTTTTATTTACGCTTCGAACTTTATCTAGATTGATCTGTCCAGTGGTTTCAATTTCATGTTGTACTTTACACATTCCCATTTTTCTGCTACAGTTTCCGTTTTCTTCCATAAGCACTTCATTATTGGTCTTGAGCATTGCTTCCAAAAATGGTTGATCACTTATTAACATTTCGTTCAGTTTCCATAAATCTCAATTAAAAACTTACGCTAGTCCTTCATGCCTATGTGACACACAACCAAGGAGTGATCTGAAAAGAACACTGGCTCAACCGAAAAATTGTGACACATTGGCGAAAAAATCTAGGGATATGTATGTGTCGCCTCAACGCGCATGAATATTGCCTTGAAATCCTGTGTATATTGCTTCGCGATTTGATTTGCTACGACACATTCCTACACATCATCCAAGTCATTTTCGTTTTATCATTGGTCAAGCACATGGCTGATATTGTCGCCAACGCTAGTGTTGTTGACTCTATCGCGAGCACCTAAAACATAATTAAAATCTCCTACCAAAAAACACCTCCTATACAACTTATCCTCTGAAACAGGCCACAATAAACTGAGCACGCTCTTCCACACAATTTGGCACGTATATGCGTATCACTTTTAATTCAGTGGCAGAATAAACAATGTCCCAATACACAATTCTGTTTGAGTGAGATGAAAATACGCTTTGCACAAGAAGGCATTGCAATTTTTTAAAAAAAAAATACAACCCGCGCACGTTCCAATTGCATGGCTAATTACCGCATTATATCGGTCAGTGAAACGGCGCATCACGCTTCCAGTCTGCTTCTCTCCATCTACCTTGGTTTCCTGGACGGCTAGGACATCTATATCTTTGTTTGTGACCAACCTCAAGAGCTGACTTTGCCTACGCTTAGCCGCCATCCCTCTGACGTTAAGCTTAGCTATGCTGAATGACGGAGTCAGTGCTATGTTGACTTATTAACTAAGAGGATTAGGCCTGGAGCATGGTGCTTACCTTTCATGAGCAGCCCTTGGCTAGCCGCCTCCAGGACCATCCTGCCTCTCAGTGCTTTTTGCCGTGTCCGACGGTCTACTGTCGGTTGGGATTTTCGGCTTAGGTTTCAGACTAAGCCGAAAAGACTCCGCCTCCCTTGCGGAGCCTTTGTAGGCGGCTCCTGGCTCTTGGTAGCCGACGCCCCATTCCGCTCCCCGAAGTTGTCGAGTGAACGTTTTAGGGTGTTGTTAGTAACGCACATCTCGTCCTCGCTGTCCACCGCCGTCTCTCCCTGACCCTTAGTTGTGCCGGCTGCCACCATTGGAATCACGCCCATCTCGATTCGCTCAGGCTCGACCACTGACGGGGCGCTGGGCGGTGTAGTGGAATGCTGGAGAGCCTCCGGAACTTTGGGTGTGCTTGCTGGCGCCGCCCCACCGATAGTCGGCAGGAACAATGGGCTTCCAATCTCTTTAGTGGTGTCCTTCACCACGGCTGCGTCCATGTCATGCTCAGCCATCGCCTCGTTCTTCGCTGGCCCCGTTGCACTGGCGTATGTTCTAAAGCACTCGGCTTTGACGTGTCTGAAGCGTGTGCAGCGTAAGAAACTGGGGACCTTAGACTCTCGGCTGACGTGCCCTGTGCCTTAGCTGTGCAAACATTGCATCGGCCGACCATGCACAACAAGCAAAGTCAGTTCCCCGTCGATCCTGATCTGGTGCGGAAGGTCTTCGACCCTGACGCTGCTTTTGAGCTTCAGTAGCACTGTCCTTGTGTTCGAACACTAGTCGGACAGGCTCAGGACACGTCACTGCTCATGGCTCACCTCCACCAGCTTGCCAAAAGCGCCATTTGTACGTCTTCGTCACTCACCTTTGTAGCAGCCAGTGTATTCAAAGCCGCACCTGCTGGTCCTCTGGGTCGACAACGACGCAGCGCCGCCCTTTCACTTGCAGCTTCTTCAAGGCGAGCAGGCGTTTTGTGAGAGCGGCATCGCTGAAAGTCACCAACCACAAGTGGTTGACCAGGTACGCACCGAGGCTCACGACATCCGCCAGCAGGCCCGTTGGTGACAATGCGTCCATAAAATTTTGACATTATATGGCATCGCACGTATAGGGCCGTCCACAGTTAGTACGAACACGCGTCGTGAGGCTTCGCTCCGCGGGGCGCCAGTGCATGCTAGCGGTGCGGCCGCGCATCGAAGCTTACCGACGCAGGTGCACTAGAACGTGGAGGCGGGGCTCCGTTTCGATTGAAAGCGCGGGAGCATGGCTGGTCCCTTTTGCCGTGAAGCAAACTTAAAGCACATTAGAAACCACGAACGTTGCAGTAAAGCGGTCCTACGTCAGCGCAACTTGTTGTGTACTAACCATATTTGAGACCTGGGTGGTCTTTCTTGTTATAGTACCAGAATATTGGTTTATTGTATACATTGTTGCAAACTCTTGAGTATTGGTTTTCCTCTGTTTGTGGTGTTTTAGTGCGTGAAAGAATTTCACCACTGAGCGGTACTCTGAGAAGTTTCTATTATCTTAAAATATTTACCATGGCCTGAGATTACGTGCGCAATGGTTTCTGCGTTTCTTCAACTTTAAGCATGGCACGTGCTGCCGCGATCAAACTTGTGTCTCCCGACTTAAATTTAGCTCAGCTGTCGACCAGTACGCCTCGGCATCGGGGCATTCTGGCAGCTCTGCACACTCCTCAAGTATCGAAATACATAAATCTAAGACATTTTGTTTTTGTCTGTTTTTCTGATGCATTGAAATGCTGTACAGTTCAAAAAACGTAAAGAAAATTGAAGACAGTGGGATACCAAGTTCATTGCTTGTGTTCTGCGTTTCCTAAAGCTAGCAACTATCAGTTGTGCGTAGGATCTCCTCCACCTTCAAGAACCGCAATCACACTATTGGGGATTCTGCGCTATAGGTACCACCAAATATTGGTGTTGGCGTTGATTTGCTTCAACTCCTCCTGGACAATGGCCACCGTGAATCCGCAGAGACTGCTATGAGTTGACAGTAGGCTAGCTCAAGCTTAATGTTCCCCCACACAATTTCACTCATATTTAGGTCAGGCAACTGTGGAGGCCACCCAAAAATTGACACGTCGTGACTCTTTAAATATTGAGATATTTTTTAATTATATAGAGGGGAGTTGTCATGCTGGAGGATGAAATCGTTCTCTAGGAATGGTCGCACAACGTGATATGGGAGTAAACACGTCGTGTGAGGGCCCTGTGATGCGGGTTCTTGTTGCTGATTTGTTTCTCCTGGTTGAGCCCCGGAGAGTTTTTCTAATAAGGACAAAGCCGTTTGCTTAACAAACAACACCTAAACATTTACTGCAGAACTGAAGCAAAACTCAAACACAAACTACAAGAAATGAGTAGCTGGCTAAAAGCGGGATTTAGAAGGAAAACAAACATCTAAAGTCCCGAAACTGCCGACGGAAAGTCACAGCTACATGATGCAGTTCTGACGCGGTGATTCGGCGGTGCAGGGAAGAGAGCAAGTTCGATCTCACCAAAACGTTGCTGCTGTAATGGTGGCGACGGCGTGTACCGATGCTCGCTGGCGGCGACGATGGAATGGGACTCGCTCGGTGATGCCTGTGGCGGCCCAGATTCGCCCGATGAGGTGGCTGGTTGCAAGGCTCAGGCCCGTGACCCGAACTGCCGTTGCTGCATCCGCACCGGAATCTGCAGGCCTTAGTCTCGACCGTTGAGGCAGCTCGCCGTCCTTGGAAGGCGTTGTCCGGAGGTCCAGACCGGGTGAAGTCCAGAAGGCTCAGGTCTGCCACCCGACTGCCTGTCTTCAGCTCCCAGCTGTGACCTTCCTCTTGCCTCGTTCACCTCGAACTCCTAGCTCTTTTGCCCTTCAGGATTGGCTTCCTCTGGGGCACACTTGTCTCGTCCCGATTGGCCTTTCAAAACTCCGTGGTGATCAGCCATTGGCCCTTGTTTGCTTTATGGTCTTGGATGCTTGCGCTCCACGCTCTCACGTGTACCGGTCCTCGGCGTCGTCGTTGTTCAGGCGACCCAGCACGTGCACTCGGTCATCCTTTAATTTCGCGCACTTTTCAATCATTCACAATTACGCGCACCAGTCGCATCACCATCGCATCACAATGGCCCCCTTTCGAAGAAGTTTTTCCCGTTGAAAAACTGTCGTTCGATGCGCACCACACAAGCTATCACAACACACCGATGGCACCACACTGCTTCTTCGTTGACATGTCTCACGTCGAAACACCGAGTCCACAGAACGTAACATTCAACCAAAAACAATAAGAAAAGTTTTTGGCAGCAACTAAGAACAGTACAAATACAGTCATTAACTCCAGTAACAGTCCACCACACCAGCATAACCTTGTAATAATAACACACAGAACATATTCACTGCAACCTACTCATGTAGTCGGCTCCAACATTCTCGGATCCCTTTATATGTTCTACGTGAAAGTTGTACTCTTGCAGTACTAAACTCCACCGCAGAACTCTGCTGTTGAGTTGTTTTGCTCGAGATAAGTACTGCAACGGTTGGTGATCTGTTTGAACCGTGAAATATGTCCCATATAAAAATATGTGGAACTTTTCCACTGCCCACACCAACGCGAGACACTCCCGCTCGATTGTTGAGTAGTTCTGTTCTCGAGGCAGTAGCTGACGACTGGCGTATTTTACCGGGTATAAAACACCGTCGTGCTCTTGCATAAGGACTGCACCGATGCAAGAATCGGAGGCGTCACTGCGGAGTACAAATCCACGTTTGAGATCCGGAGCCTTTAAAATAGGTCCAGACGCCAGAGCTTGCTTTAGTGTTTCGAAAGCTGTCTGCCCTTCAATATTCCAATTGATCTTGTTACTCTCCCTTTTCTTTGTCATCTCTGTCAGAGGCCGTGCCTTCTCAGCGTAGTGAGGGATTAGATCACGATAATATCCTGCCAAGCCAAGAAACGAACGTAGTTGTTTCTTCGTAGTGGGTAATGGGGCTTTGGCGATTTTTATGATCGTGTCCTCTACCGGCTGAATTGTTCCATCTCCCAGTCGATGACCCAGGAACACAATCGACGTCATTCCAATCTCCGATTTCTGGGGCTTAATTTTGAGTCCTGCTTCTCGAATCCTATTCATCAGTTCACTCAGAGTCTGCATGTGTTCCTCCCAGGTTGTCGTAGCGACGAGAACATCATCGATATAATGAACGACGTTCGGGATGCCCTGAAGGAGACGTCTCATTAGCCGGGTAAACACTGCGGACGCTGTTTTGATACCGAATGGCATATAGAGGAAATGGTAGTGTCCCGATTGGGTGGAGAATGCCGTTTTTAGCCGGGATTCTTTGTCCAAGGGCACCTGCCAGTATCCTTTCGTAAGGTCAAACTTGGAGAAGAATTTTCTAGTGCCGATCTCTGTAAACAATACATCCGTTCTCGGAATTGGTTCTGCGTCGGAGACCAACACATCATTGATGCGACGGAAGTCGATGCAAGTACGGTAACTCTTATCGGGCTTCTTCACCAGCACCAATGGTGAGTTGTAAGGTGAGTCGGACCTTTCAATCACTCCGAGTCGCAGCATTTCTCCGACTTCTTTCTCAACTACCTCTTTCATTGCGAATGGTAACGGATATTGTGGAGTGTTGATAGGCTCGGACGTTGTCAGTTTAAGACGACACTCTAACAAGTTTGTCTTGCCGGGGACTTCGGAAAAGACGTCTTTATGGGTGGCTAGGAGCTCGTCAATTTCTTCCCTTTGTCTATTCCTGAGGTTAGGACCAAGCTTGATAGCTTCAGTACCAAAGCCCTCAGTAGCTTTAAAGGTAGGCACTGGCGTGTCTGTCTCTTCCTCTTCCACTACAATGAAAGATGCGGACTGGGGTGATATTTCTGGAGGACGCTCTTCGTAGCGTTTTAACATGTTTATATGGAACAGCTTGGTAGTATGTCCCATATCCAGCCAGTAGTCCGAGTCACCCTTCTTTCCTGTGACCCTGAAAGGTCCTTTCCAATGCATCATAAGCTTGTTTTCCGTCGTGGGAAGTAGTACGAGGGCGCGGTCTCCAACCTTTAGCCGACGCATCCGACTTCCCCGGTCATAGTATTTCTTCTGCGTTGTTTTAGCTCGTGACAGGTTTTCTTGTGCCAACTGCAATGTTTTTTCTAGGCGATCTCTGAGATCCAGGACATACCCATATGTTGTCTTCACTTCCTCGCTTTGATTGTCTCCGGTCCATAATTCTTTAAGTAGACTGAGAGGTCCTCGAACATTTCTACCGTAGATCAGCTCAAAAGGCGAAAATCCCAAGCTGGCTTGCGGGACTTCCCGGTACGCAAACAGGAGTGGGGCTAATAGTCGGTCCCATGTCTTGGGTTCCTCTTGGCACAATTTACGCAACATTTGCTTTAGTGTGCCATTATATCTCTCCACTAAGCCATTACACATGGGATGATAGGGTGTGGAGCTGAGATGCTTGATCGCCAACAAGTCATTGACCTCTCTCATTAGCTCCGATGTAAAGCATGATGCCTGATCACAAAGTACCTCACGCGGGAACCCGATTCGAGAAAACATCTCCACCAGTGCCTCGGCTACTGTGGCTGAATCGATGGATGGTAGGGCTATTGCATCTGGGTATCTAGTAGCGAAGTCCACTAGTGTTAGTATATATCGATTACCCATGTGTGATATTGGCTTTAAAGGCCCGATAATGTCCACTGCCACTCTTTCGAATGGGGTGTCTATCAAAGGCATTCGACCTAGTGGTGCCTTACCAACTCTGCTCTTGGGGTAGGTTCGTTGGCATGCGTCACAAGAGCGCACGTATCTCCTCACTGCCTCTTGAACTCCTGGCCAGTAAAATGATTGTAGAACACGATCAATCGTTCTTTTTATTCCTTGATGCCCCGACATCAGGGTTTCGTGCGCCAAAGTAAGCACTTGGCTGCGCAATCTTTGGGGCACTACTACTTGTTGAATCACCTTACCAGATGGTAGGTGATAATAGCGGTATAGCAGCCCCTTTTCTATCTCGAACGAATAGGACTTTGATCCTCCCTGTAGCCCTTGACCTACTTTACTCCTGCAAGAATCTAGGGTCTTGTCCTGTTTTTGAGCGGCACTAAGATCCTTTCGGGTCGTCTTCAAGGTGGGTACATCGATTTCAGATGAGATTGACCGTTGCTCTCGGATTTTGATACCAACCACTGAAGACTTCAGGGTACCATCCTCTCTATCTGCTCCTTTTCCACTCGCTATATAGTTGGGGTAGGTTTTTACCGGAATCCTTTCCTCCCACTTGGTATCGGGGTCATGGACTTCACGTGAACCCGGTACATTTCCGACGATAAGGTCGTAGAGTGGGTTTGTCATGCATTTGACAATAGATGTACCAGAAAAATAAGGTGAATGAATTTCCACCTCCGCCTCAGGAACGATGATGCTACTGCCATCGGCTAAGAATAGCGTAGCGGTAGTACCTATGAGGGCTTCATCGGGTACCAGAGAACGACGCACCACCAGTGTATTGCTACCCGTATCCCGCAACACTGAGACGGTTCGGCCAAAGATTCGGCCCTGTAACACGGGCATTTTGTGTGTGGCAAACTTCGGGTGAGTATTCACGGCGCCCGCCATGTCCTCTTCTTTGTCCGGTGAAAGCTTCACTTCCGTTGAGTGCTCCTCTGGCGACAAAAGACATGACGTCTTGTTGGCTGAACCGTTCTTCTTTGAGCAAGTTTTGGAATCATGCCCCGCCTTCTGACAATATCCACAGAAAGGTTGTTTTGACCTTGATCGGCACTCCGATGCCCTGTGACCCATTTTGCCACATACAAAACAACGTACTGCTCCTCTCTCCGAGTAACTACCACTTTTTTCCGTATTGCTTTTAGATTCCACTTTTTCTCGGAAAATTAACAGGTTGACTTGCCTCTGAGCTTCTAAAAAGTTATCTGAGGCCTCGGCCATGTCCTCTAGCTTGTTGAAGTTCTTTTCTCGCAGGAAAAGTGCCAAACGGTGATGACAGTTTCTTAAGAACTGTTCTGTAACTATCAAGTTACGAAGAGCCGAATATTCTTTTCCGGTCCTCGACATTTCGACCCAACGATCGAAAAAACTCAGTAGCCTAGTTGCGTACTGCTTGCCTGTTTCGCCGTCCTGTGGCTTGCTTTGTCGGAACTTTTCCCGATACCCTTCGGCCGTAAAACGGAAACGCTGGAGCAACGCCAACTTGGCTTTATCATAATCGAGTGAATCCTCCGGCGAAAGTCTTCCAAACACCTTTAAGGCTTCTCCGCTCAAACATAAACTTAAAGCTGTGGCCCATTTGTCCCTAGGCCATTCTTGACCGATGGCGACTCTCTCGAACCTTTTTAAATAGGCGTCCAAGTCGTCCCGGCTTTCATTAAATCCCGGTATCAACTTATGAGGATTCACGCTGCATGAAACACTCCTTTCTTGTGCTGAGCCTGGTGCTGAGTCAACAGTTCTTGTCTCTACACGGCTATTCTCAGCTTCGGCAAGTCTAAGACGCAGTTGCAGGTTTTGGTTCTCTAATTCCAGCTGCTCCTTCTTTGCGCGTGTCTCCAGTTCGAGCTGTTTTTCTTTTTCGCGCGTCTCGAGCTCAAGCTGCTCCTTCTTGGCCTGCGTCTCCCGTTCCAACTGTTCCTTTCGAGCTTCTCGTTCCGCAGCCCGTTCCTCTCGTGCTCGTGCCTCCTTCTCCTCGTACCATGCTTTAAAATCCGCCCCATCAATTCCCATGCGATCCGCCAAGGCCATTAGCTCTCGCATATTCGACATGATGTCAACCGCGTCAATAAATGAAGGTGTCAAACCAACGGCTTCGTCCTGTCGCTGCGGACGCCAGTTTGTGATGCGGGTTCTTGTTGCTGATTTGTTTCTCCTGGTTGAGCCCCGGAGAGTTTTTCTAATAAGGACAAAGCCGTTTGCTTAACAAACAACACCTAAACATTTACTGCAGAACTGAAGCAAAACTCAAACACAAACTACAAGAAATGAGTAGCTGGCTAAAAGCGGGATTTAGAAGGAAAACAAACATCTAAAGTCCCGAAACTGCCGACGGAAAGTCACAGCTACATGATGCAGTTCTGACGCGGTGATTCGGCGGTGCAGGGAAGAGCGCAAGTTCGATCTCACCAAAACGTTGCTGCTGTAATGGTGGCGACGGCGTGTACCGATGCTCGCTGGCGGCGACGATGGAATGGGACTCGCTCGGTGATGCCTGTGGCGGCCCAGATTCGCCCGATGAGGTGGCTGGTTGCAAGGCTCAGGCCCGTGACCCGAACTGCCGTTGCTGCATCCGCACCGGAATCTGCAGGCCTTGGTCTCGACCGTTGAGGCAGCTCGCCGTCCTTGGAAGGCGTTGTCCGGAGGTCCAGACCGGGTGAAGTCCAGAAGGCTCAGGTCTGCCACCCGACTGCCTGTCTTCAGCTCCCAGCTGTGACCTTCCTCTTGCCTCGTTCACCTCGAACTCCTAGCTCTTTTGCCCTTCAGGATTGGCTTCCTCTGGGGCACACTTGTCTCGTCCCGATTGGCCTTTCAAAACTCCGTGGTGATCAGCCATTGGCCCTTGTTTGCTTTATGGTCTTGGATGCTTGCGCTCCACGCTCTCACGTGTACCGGTCCTCGGCGTCGTCGTTGTTCAGGCGACCCAGCACGTGCACTCGGTCATCCTTTAATTTCGCGCACTTTTCAATCATTCACAATTACGCGCACCAGTCGCATCACCATCGCATCACAGGCCCACAGTATGCGTCTGCCGTGAAACGACTTTCAATTCTTACAAGGAGTCCCAGTGTTCGACCGGTAACGGCGTGCTGCTAGGCCAGTCAATAAAAATACTCTCAGTAAAACATGGTATTGTGAATTGAGCCTATACTGCTTCTTGATCAGGCAGATGGCGCAAATAACTGGAAAATCTTGTGATCCCTGTATTCTTATTGCAAGGAGAAAAAAATGTGCGATGCCCATTCGAACCAACCCCGACCCGCTCAGGGTGATCTTGGAGGACAATGCCGGCCCAGCGAAACTTTTTGGCCGAATTTTTTCTAACGTGTACAGACAATCAAGGTGAAAAAAATGAACTGGACACCGCGGATGCCAGTGCCATTTTGTCAATTTTGCTGTTTGTGTTCCTTTGAGTGGCTTAGGTTTCGGTAACGTGCACGCGGGTGAGACGGCAGGCTTCTTCAACAGGAGCCCAGTTAATTTCCTCCTCCTCGACTAGCTTCTACACTAGCTAAGGAGGAAAGATGTTTGTGGTTCGGAATGGTTCCCCTCGATGACTCGAGTGCACGGTGGCAGCGCGAAGGATGAGCCATAGTCCGGTGAAGACAGGCTTTATTGCAGCCTCAGGCTACTGCCCAAACCAAGCCCGAACCTCCGCTCTCTTATTTCAGATTCAAACATCATCTTTTCAACGCTCGGTTGAACAAAGGGTCTTCACACAAACCATTGAAACGTCAGGACTCGCATCATCACAACCAATCGCAGAACCACTTTCATAGCAGGCACTACAATTGTAAAAATCCAGTTATGAAATATAACACGAGAGGGGATAGGTTCTCAGCCTGTCACACTCTCTTCCATGTCAGGCCGTGCTGCTTCCATCGGCAGCCGTTCTCACGCTCGAGCTCCGTCAGCTCCCTCATTAAATGTTGCTTCGTAGAAGCCTCCTTAAGAGCAGTGAGTACATCGTTGGGCTCTGTGTGCTTACCAGGTGTGCGTGCGATAGCGAGGCGCCCCGACATCTTAACAACACTCGGCAATGACGTACAGCGGGGGCGGATATGCTCGTCTCTATGCCGCCACTATGTCTCTAGCTGTCAGCCCAGTGGTCACGTCCCCTCATCATTCTCAATGGCAGGCGGGCATGCCAGCAATAGCTTAAACTCAAACAGCGGCGCCTGGCCTGCTTCTTGTCGGACGCTCTTCCGAGTAAGCCTTCCCCTTCTAGTCCCAAACAGGGGTGACTTTGACGGCTCGGCTCATTAACCGTGTGAACGAAGGAGTCTCCTTTATTTCCTGTGCGCAGGTCCCCCGCGTTCGCCTTCGCGGAACCGATCAGCTTGGTTGGTTGACGGGTGGGGAACTGGCTCTGCGCTCCGCATCACCCGCATTATTTGCGCTACACACAACACGCCGCTAATAATTACTGCCCTCTCACAACGGCACTAACTGGCCCAGGATTATTGTAGGATATGGTACAAAAAATATTCTGTCAAACTTATGGCAAAGTAACGTAAGACACTCCCCGAAAAGAATACCCCACATATACATGCGCTCTCTGTGCCGGGTGAGGCTTGTAAGCTCAGTGTACGGAAGAATGAAATAAGTCAGGAGAACAGGGTACTAAAGTAATAAAGAGGAGTTGAAGAACGTCAAGGCGCTGACATAGTACTTAGGATTTTATCAGATATTGAGAACTTATGAATTGTTCCGTTCCTGAAGATGTGAACCTCAAAAAAAAACACAAGCTCTTATCTATCGGTCAAGCATTTATGTAGTGACCACAGCATCACTACACGTGCGGGCATATTGTAATGCATTACGTGTTCAGGCGAAAAAGAGTGGGGCTCCTGTTTTCGAATAAAAAGCTAGATGACTCGAGACTAAGAAGCTATTTGTATAACAAGACAGCTAGCAGAAAGAAGAGGCCAGATGCAGGTTAGCGAAGAGTAGGGCGATTCTGCCTGATTGCTACTATAAACGCTTCTATGTTACGTGATGTTCATATCATTGAAAAAATGAAAAATGACCCCAAGACTAACGTCAGAGAATCAATACTCCGATGGTGTTCCTATATCTATATTTCTATGGACAGAAATTGGGACATTGCCTGTTAGCATGTAAATTCAGGCTGTGGTAAATATTTCGTGTTAGTATAAACTTGTGAGAGCATGGCTCAGTGACGAAATTTTTTCACGCACTAAAATGCCGAAAACCAAGCCAAACCAATACTATAGACTTTGTAAGTATGTATACGTTAAACTGAAATAGTAATACAGAAACAATAGGGATCACAGACTTCTCATAATTACCGTAACAACAGAACACGTGGTGCTGAGCTAAGCCCGTTTCCTGCAACGTTCGTGGTTTTTCAGGTGCTTTAAGTTTGCTTCAAGGCAAAACTAGCAAGGCGCACTCCCGCGCTTCCATTCGAAACGAAGCCCCGCCTCCACGCCCTAGTGCGCCTGCGTCGGTCAACTTCGATTCGTGGCCGCACCGATAGCGCCGGCACCCCGCCGAGCAAAGCCGCGCATCGCGGTGTTCGTACCAAGAGTGAACGAACCTGTACATCACCATGTGAAAACAAGGTATTTATGTTAGGTCGTCCTTTGGGCATATGTAGCAAAACAAACCTGCATTCGTTATCTACGTTTCTGTTTCCGCGGCTAAGACTGGCCCCTATCACCTCTCCACTGGAGCCCATGTCCCTGCGATCCGTTCAGCACAGCAGCCAGAAGCAGAATGTGACTCTGCCATGACTGCGTGCGTGGCACTCGATCTGTCCTATTTTTATGCACAGATAGTGTTTGTATTTAGTATATAGCAAAAAATTGCAGTCGGCAGGACTCGAACACGCGCGTTTATATTCCAAATGGATTTCGACTTGATCCTCTTAAGCTCTCGTCCAGGACGTTTTTTTATTGCTACCATTGCACACACACAAAAATGCAAGCACTTGTGAACAAGTCTACAAACACCATTCTGGCTGTGTCTGCTTTTTTTTTAAGAATGCTTCATTGTAGCCAATGCGTTCATTATGAACACCAATGAAGTCAGGTTCTTCTCTGGAATTTTGCAGATCTCTTATGTAAACAATAATTTCCGTGAAGTATTCCGGGGCAGATCGGACATTTTTATCTGCGTGATGCACGGCCATTCTGTTTTACCACACGACGCGGAGCACACGCAACATAAGCATGTCAAAAACCACACCAATTTGATTTTTTATAGCCAAAAATCTATTACCATGTATGATGCGATAAGCAAGTTTTTTGTCAAGGTGCACTGCAAAATGTCGCACAGAAAAACAAAGTGGCAACTGCCAAGAAAAGTTTGGTTGACAACCTCGGGTTTCTTTTGAATAATTCAGCCTATCGACCATATATGAAAAAAAACTTTTCTTGTAACCACTGTTTTACCAGCAATGTTCTACTCGACAGCTGAAAAAAATGTGTTTGCGCTTGCGCGCACGGTAATCATGTTTTCTTTCTTCAGTACGGCACGTTCAGCGCCAACCTGGAATGGATCTGTAGATAGGTTAACGGAACATTACGTCATTTTAGTCTATGTCAGACGCTTTCCCATTACAACAGATATCTTTTACATTGAGAATCACACTTTCAATTTTTCATGTCATTATAACTTATAATAAATATCAACGCAGGTTACAACTTAGAGACCTATTTGATACCACGTAATCAGGAATCCTAGTAAAGAGTACAATTTAGAGAAATGTTCCCCCAAGAGCATTACATTGGTCGCGAAAAAACTAATTCTAGGCGTTATTTGCCTGGAAAACAGATGAGTTATTCAAAAACAACTATTTTCGAAGAGTGAAACAGGTTTTTTCTCACTAGCATGCTCCCAAACAAACCCCAAAACAAACACTACTAAGACTCTATGCTTTGTCTGTAAATGAGTTCTCCACAAAAAACGATACTGCAGAAGATAACATACTTTGCGAAAATGAACTACTTACAAGCACTTGCTTTAGAAAACATAGAGAGTTTCCTACCACTCTAATTTGGCGTCTTTTCACGAGTGCTTTCACACACCTCCTTCCAATATTAATTTGCTTCCTTGTAAGCTGCAGGGGCACTCCGAGGTACTTGGTTGTTACAAGTGACCAGTTCATATTTGCAAAACATCGTGGGGTGGTTTCCCCAAAACCATGCCACAGGCCCAGGAATTTATCCCAGTTTACTGCACTACATGCCATCTTGCAAAAAGAGGCCACATCACGTATCACTTCGTTGACACTGTCTATATCGCGACAAAATACAGCATAGTGCTCTCCATATATTAACCATTTAAATTCACTTATAATTAGTTGATATCCCTTTATTGTTTGATTCCTTACAATATTCGTGCAGAAAGGTTCTAAGTAAATTGCAAATAATGAAGCTAAAACGGGGTCACTTTTCCGCACACCAATTATCACTTCACAGCTTTCAGTAAGCCACGCAATAATTTCGATACTCGTAAAGCTCTTTATATGAGCTATTTTTACCATTTCCAAAATTACAAGCCATACAATAACTTATTACAGTATCTAAAAATTATATCGTGATATACATGACCAAAGGCTTTTTCCATGTCTAAAAATTGCAACATTGCAAGATTGCTACCGAACACATCACAGCTCTCTTGCTCGCTTCTCGCTGCATGAACATTAGTAATTATTGTCCATCCTTTTATTCCACAAGTCTGGTGTTGTCCAAGTGGAATTTTCATCACCCCTTGCAACCCACTCACGAGAACCTTAAAAAACACTTTATAATCTGTGTTGGCTAAACTGATCGGTCAGTAGACTTAACAGAAAATAATTTATTTGGGTCATCATCCTTCAGCATGAGTATTACGTGCGTCTTTTGAAATGATGTGAGCGGCCCCTTCAATCCTAATGCCTCTGTGAAGACATGATGTAAGGACACTGATATAACGTCTTTGAATGTCTCGTACAGTATGGTGCCCAATTAATCAAGTCCCAGAGCTTCGCCAGCCCGTAGATTGTCAATAGCTTTTTATTCTTCGGCAGCATCAATCTGTATTTCCAGCTTTGGTATCAAATGCAGAAACTCAGCTTCAAACTCCTCCCCTGCTTCCACTTTTTGACCAAGTAAACCACTAAAATATAAAAAATACATGCT
Organism: Rhipicephalus microplus; assembly: GCF_043290135.1. Classification (NCBI taxonomy): domain Eukaryota; kingdom Metazoa; phylum Arthropoda; class Arachnida; order Ixodida; family Ixodidae; genus Rhipicephalus; species Rhipicephalus microplus. The sequence continues at coordinate 421,321,451 of NC_134710.1, read as the reverse complement.
CAATCGCTTGACCTTCATGTAGAATTTCACTACTAATATTAATCGCTTCAATTTTGTTTCGCTTGGCTTATGTATTTTCGTCTTCAAACGCACGCTTTTTCGACGTTTCATCGAGAAATAGTTTCTCTGCAAGAGTCCTTCTCGTCGCTCCTCTGTATTTTTCAAAGTTAATTGCCGCCAACCAGTGTTAGCTACCTAATTTCTTATGTTTACTTTCCTGGAAGTGAACTTATCGAGCTTAGTGCAAATGAAACTTGCATTGCAATTCTCTTTGATTTTTTTGTTTCAGTTCTATGTAACACACCCGATCTTTCTATGTCTTTCGTATTTGTTATCATCTTTAAACGCTCGCAAGTTTCGATCTTGTTTGCTTGAGCAAACAATTTTTTTATTATATTCTCTCCAGCCCAGCTTCTACGAACAATTCATTTTTTATCAATTTGTAGGTTAATTTTCATACGTCCTCTAAAACGTTTTATTTTGTTTATACCTTATAATGAACATGAATAAACTATGCTCACCTAAAGCCACTCTTTTTACCTCACAAATAGAGCAAATTTAAACTAAATATAATGACACATAGGTTCTGTCTATCTTTGCATGATTTTCGTTCTGAAAGTGTGTGAATCGCTGCCGTGCGGAAAGCAGGTCACCAACATCTTCAAAACTCTTACGCCTACCCTGTCCGTTCGGCGCGTACGCTCGGACAACTCGACAATTTTTATTATTATATGTAAACTCATACACTGTATATTTCCCTGGGCTCGACAAGCTTACAGCCTCCTCAACTACACCAATGGAATTTTTAGGTATCAACGCACAAACCACTGACATTCCAACAGCATCAGACACATAAACGTTGTACCAAATGGGGACGCCATGCAATCACTTGGACCCTGATTTTCAACTACCGTTTGCTGAATGGTAGTGACATTGAGATCATGTTCAAACAACAAACGGCCTAATTGACAATACCGTTATCGAACGGCAAGCCCCCGACATTGAGAGTCGCAAGTCTTTGTTCTCCCTCGAAGCTCATAGGCATAGGACGTGAATGGCCACCCCGGGCGCATGATTCTCATCTTTGATACTATTTTATCACCATCAGATTCAAGGTTTCATTTAGTCCAAAAGGTCTCCGAAGCACTCTAGCCACTGGTCCACCGAGGGTGACGAATGTACGCTGTGTTTTGTGTTTCTTTTTTGCTTTTTACATTGAGATAAGGTCTTGGCAGAAAGAAAAACCTGTGCATTTCTGTTAATGTGGGTGCGAATCTGGAACTTCTTAGAATAATGCCTTCCGCATGTCTCGCATTAGCTTGTCGTCTTTCTTTCACACATACCTAGCAACCAATCATTTTACTTGAATCACAAGCATGTGGCCTAAACTTTCGGAAGGTGATTGCAGATCCTAATATAATCAGCATGTAGAATATGATTTTTGCGCTAACTTTGTATTGAGTGCTGAGAATTTGATGCTCTGCTGTATGAAAATATCAAGGCATAAATACTTCGATCTTAGTATAAGCACGATCACAAAATGTGAAAAAGAAGCGCATAAAGAAACGTACGCGTACGATTGGTGGGCCATATTTTTTCCCATGTGTGGCGCCTGTACTAAGTAGTTCGCGGTGATTATTCCTGGTGATGAACCAGCGGGAGCACAAAGCTACTGTTCTTCACACAAATTAACCACATTATAAACATTTTAAACTCACCCTTTTAAAACCACCAAATGTCCATTTGACCACAAAAATAAGTATGAATAACGTACTTTCTATCCGCGTAGTGCAGGTGGATAAAGGATAGGGAAGGTCGATGATGCAAGGATCATCCAGCCAGAGATCGAGACAGCACTACATTTTTCAGCATGTACAGATTGCCTTCAACAATGTACGCACACTCTCACAGCTACCAAACTTTTTGTCCGTTATTGAAATGCAATGGCTTAAACAACAGTTAAACTGTTCCTGTTAAACTTATGGCAAAGTAACGTAAGACACTCCCCGAAAAGAATACCCCACATATACATGCGCTCTCTGTGCCGGGTGAGGCTTGTAAGCTCAGTGTACGGAAGAATGAAATAAGTCAGGAGAACAGGGTACTAAAGTAATAAAGAGGAGTTGAAGAACGTCAAGGCGCTGACATAGTACTTAGGATTTTATCAGATATTGAGAACTTATGAATTGTTCCGTTCCTGAAGATGTGAACCTCAAAAAAAAACACAAGCTCTTATCTATCGGTCAAGCATTTATGTAGTGACCACAGCATCATTACACGTGCGGGCATATTGTAATGCATTACGTGTTCAGGCGAAAAAGAGTGGGGCTCCTGTTTTCGAATAAAAAGCTAGATGACTCGAGAATAAGAAGCTATTTGTATAACAAGACAGCTAGCAGAAAGAAGTGGCCAGATGCAGGTTTGCGAAGAGTAGGGCGATTCTGCCTGAATGCTACTATAAACGCTTCTATGTTACGTGATGTTCATATCATTGAAAAAATGAAAAATGACCCCAAGACTAACGTCAGAGAATCAATACTCCGATGGTGTTCCTATATCTATATTTCTATGGACAGAAATTGGGACATTGCCTGTTAGCATGTAAATTCAGGCTGTGGTAAATATTTCGTGTTAGTATAAACTTGTGAGAGCATGGCTCAGTGACGAAATTTTTTCACGCACTAAAATGCCGAAAACCAAGCCAAACCAATACTATAGACTTTGTAAGTATGTATACGTTAAACTGAAATAGTAATACAGAAACAATAGGGATCACAGACTTCTCATAATTACCGTAACAACAGAACACGTGGTGCTGAGCTAAGCCCGTTTCCTGCAACGTTCGTGGTTTTTCAGGTGCTTTAAGTTTGCTTCAAGGCAAAACTAGCAAGGCGCACTCCCGCGCTTCCATTCGAAACGAAGCCCCGCCTCCACGCCCTAGTGCGCCTGCGTCGGTCAACTTCGATTCGCGGCCGCACCGATAGCGCCGGCACCCCGCCGAGCAAAGCCGCGCATCGCGGTGTTCGTACCAAGAGTGAACGAACCTGTACATCACCATGTGAAAACAAGGTATTTATGTTAGGTCGTCCTTTGGGCATATGTAGCAAAAGAAACCTGCATTCGTTATCTACGTTTCTGTTTCCGCGGCTAAGACTGGCCCCTATCACCTCTCCACTGGAGCCCATGTCCCTGCGATCCGTTCAGCACAGCAGCCAGAAGCAGAATGTGACTCTGCCATGACTGCGTGCGTGGCACTCGATCTGTCCTACTTTTATGCACAGATAGTGTTTGTATTTAGTATATAGCAAAAAATTGCAGTTGGCAGGACTCGAACACGCGCGTTTATATTCCAAATGGATTTCGACTTGATCCTCTTAAGCTCTCGTCCAGGACGTTTTTTTATTGCTACCATTGCACACACACAAAAATGCAAGCACTTGTGAACAATCTACAAACACCATTCTGGCTGTGTCTGCTTTTTTTTTAAGAATGCTTCATTGTAGCCAATGCGTTCATAATGAACACCAATGAAGTCAGGTTCTTCTCTGGAATTTTGCAGATCTCTTATGTAAACAATAATTTCCGTGAAGTATTCCGGGGCAGATCGGACATTTTTATCTGCGTGATGCACGGCCATTCTGTTTTACCACACGACGCGGAGCACACGCAACATAAGCATGTCAAAAACCACACCAATTTGATTTTTTACAGCCAAAAATCTATTACCATGTATGATGCGATAAGCAAGTCTTTTGTCAAGGTGCACTGCAAAATGTCGCACAGAAAAACAAAGTGGCAACTGCCAAGAAAAGTTTGGTTGACAACCTCGGGTTTCTTTTGAATAATTCAGCCTATCGGCCATATATGAAAAAAAACTTTTCTTGTAACCACTGTTTTACCAGCAATGTTCTACTCGACAGCTGAAAAAAAATGTGTTTGCGCTTGCGCGCACGGTAATCATGTTTTCTTTCTTCAGTACGGCACGTTCAGCGCCAACCTGGAATGGATCTGTAGATAGGTTAACGGAACATTACGTCATTTTAGTCTATGTCAGACGCTTTCTCATTACAACAGATATCTTTTACATTGAGAATCACACTTTCAATTTTTCATGTCATTATAACTTCTATTAAATATCAACGCAGGTTACAATTTAGAGACCTATTTGATACCACGTAATCAGGAATCCTAGTAAAGAGTACAATTTAGAGAAATGTTCCCCCAAGAGCATTACATTGGTCGCGAAAAATTTAATTCTAGGCGTTATTTGCCTGGAAAACAGATGAGTTATTCAAAAACAACTATTTTCGAAGAGTGAAACAGGTTTTTTCTCACTAGCATGCTCCCAAACAAACCCCAAAACAAACACTACTAAGACTCTGTGCTTTGTCTGTAAATGAGTTCTTCACAAAAAACGATACTGCAGTAGATAACGTACTTTGCGAAAATGAACTACTTACAAGCACTTGCTTTAGAAAACATAGAGAGTTTCCTACCACTCTAATTTGGCGTCTTTTCACGAGTGCTTTCACACACCTCCTTCCAATATTAATTTGCTTCCTTGTAAGCTGCAGGGGCACTCCGAGGTACTTGGTTGTTACAAGTGACCAGTTCATATCTGCAAAACATCGTGGGGTGGTTTCCCCAAAACCATGCCACAGGCCCAGGAATTTATCCCAGTTTACTGCACTACATGTCATCTTGCAAAAAGAGGCCACATCACGTATCACTTCGTTGACACTGTCTATATCGCGACAAAATACAGCATAGTGCTCTCCATATATTAACCATTTAAATTCACTTATAATTAGTTGATATCCCTTTATTGTTTGATTCCTTACAATATTCGTGCAGAAAGGTTCTAAGTAAATTGCAAATAATGAAGCTAAAACGGGGTCACTTTTCCGCACACCAGTTATCACTTCACAGCTTTCAGTAAGCCACGCAATAATTTTGATACTCGTAAAGCTCTTTATATGAGCTATTTTTACCATTTCCAAAATTACAAGCCATACAATAACTTATTACAGTATCTAAAAATTATATCGTGATATACATGACCAAAGGCTTTTTCCATGTCTAGAAATTGCAACATTGCAAGATTGCTACCGAACACATCACAGCTCTCTTGCTCGCTTCTCGCTACATGAACATTAGTAATTATTGTCCATCCTTTTATTCCACAAGTCTGGTGTTGTCCAAGTGGAATTTTCATCACCCCTTGCAACCCACTCACGTGAACCTTAAAAAACACTTTATAATCTGTGTTGGCTAAACTGATCGGTCAGTAGACTTAACAGAAAATAATTTATTTGGGTCATCATCCTTCAGCATGAGTATTACGTGCGTCTTTTGAAATGATGTGAGCAGCCCCTTCAATCCTAATGCCTCTGTGAAGACATGATGTAAGGACACTGATATAACGTCTTTGAATGTCTCGTACAGTATGGTGCCCAATAAATCAAGTCCCAGAGCTTCGCCAGCCCGTAGATTGTCAATAGCTTTTTATTCTTCGGCAGCATCAATCTGTATTTCCAGCTTTGGTATCAAATGCAGAAACTCAGCTTCAAACTCCTCCCCTGCTTCCACTTTTTGACCAAGTAAACCACTAAAATATAAAAAATACATGCTCAATCGCTTGACCTTCATGTAGAATTTCACTACTAATATTAATCGCTTCAATTTTGTTTCGCTTGGCTTATGTATTTTCGTCTTCAAACGCACGCTTTTTCGACGTTTCATCGAGAAATAGTTTCTCTGCAAGAGTCTTTCTCGTCGCTCCTCTGTATTTTTCAAAGTTAATTGCCGCCAACCAGTGTTAGCTACCTGATTTCTTATGTTTACTTTCCTGGAAGTGAACTTATCGAGCTTAGTGCAAATGAAACTTGCATTGCAATTCTCTTTGATTTTTTTTGTTTCAGTTCTATGTAACACACCCGATCTTTCTATGTCTTTCGTATTTGTTATCATCTTTACACGCTCGCAAGTTTCGATCTTGTTTGCTTGAGCAAACAATTTTTTTATTCTCTCCAGCCCAGCTTCTACGAACAATTCATTTTTTATCAATTTGTAGGTTAATTTTCATACGTCCTCTAAAACGTGTTATTTTGTTTATACCTTATAATGAACATGAATAAACTATGCTCACCTAAAGCCACTCTTTTTACCTCACAAATAGAGCAAATTTAAACTAAATATAATGACACATAGGTTCTGTCTATCTTTGCATGATTTTCGTTCTGAAAGTGTGTGAATCGCTGCCGTGCGGAAAGCAGGTCACCAACATCTTCAAAACTCTTACGCCTACCCTGTCCGTTCGGCGCGTACGCTCGGACAACTCGACAATTTTTATTATTATATGTAAACTCATACACTGTATATTTCCCTGGGCTCGACAAGCTTACAGCCTCCTCAACTACACCAATGGAATTTTTAGGTATCAACGCACAAACCACTGACATTCCAACAGCATCAGACACATAAACGTTGTACCAAATGGGGACGCCATGCAATCACTTGGACCCTGATTTTCAAATACCGTTTGCTGAATGGTAGTGACATTGAGATCATGTTCAAACAACAAACGGCTTAATTGACAATACCGTTATCGAACGGCAAGCCCCCGACATTGAGAGTCGCAAGTCTTAGTTCTCCCTCGAAGCTCATAGCCATAGGACGTGAATGGCCACCCCGGGCGCATGATTCTCATCTTTGATACTATTTTATCACCATCAGATTCAAGGTTTCATTTAGTCCAAAAGGTCTCCGAAGCACTCTAGCCACTGGTCCACCGAGGGTGACGAATGTACGCTGTGTTTTGTGTTTCTTTTTTGCTTTTTACATTGAGATAAGGTCTTGGCAGAAAGAAAAACCTGTGCATTTCTATTAATGTGGGTGCGAATCTGGAACTTCTTAGAATAATGCCTTCCGCATGTCTCGCATTAGCTTGTCGTCTTTCTTTCACACATACCTAGCAACCAATCATTTTACTTGAATCACAAGCATGTGGCCTAAACTTTCGGAAGGTGATTGCAGATCCTAATATAATCAGCATGTAGAATATGATTTTTGCGCTAACTTTGTATTGAGTGCTGAGAATTTGATGCTCTGCTGTATGAAAATATCAAGGCATAAATACTTCGATCTTAGTATAAGCACGATCACAAAATGTGAAAAAGAAGCGCATAAAGAAACGTACGCGTACGATTGGTGGGCCATATTTTTTCCCATGTGTGGCGCCTGTACTAAGTAGTTCGCGGTGATTATTCCTGGTGATGAACCAGCGGGAGCACAAAGCTACTGTTCTTCACACAAATTAACCACATTATAAACATTTTAAGCTCACCTTTTTAAAACCACCAAATGTCCATTTGACCACAAAAATAAGTATGAATAACGTACTTTCTATCCGCGTAGTGCAGGTGGATAAAGGATAGGGAAGGTCGATGATGCAAGGATCATCCAGCCAGAGATCGAGACAGCACTACATTTTTCAGCATGTACAGATTGCCTTCAACAATGTACGCACACTCTCACAGCTACCAAACTTTTTGTCCGTTATTGAAATGCAATGGCTTAAACAACAGTTAAACTGTTCCTGTTAAACTTATGGCAAAGTAACGTAAGACACTCCCCGAAAAGAATACCCCACATATACATGCGCTCTCTGTGCCGGGTGAGGCTTGTAAGCTCAGTGTACGGAAGAATGAAATAAGTCAGGAGAACAGGGTACTAAAGTAATAAAGAGGAGTTGAAGAACGTCAAGGCGCTGACATAGTACTTAGGATTTTATCAGATATTGAGAACTTATGAATTGTTCCGTTCCTGAAGATGTGAACCTCAAAAAAAAAACACAAGCTCTTATCTATCGGTCAAGCATTTATGTAGTGACCACAGCATCATTACACGTGCGGGCATATTGTAATGCACTACGTGTTCAGGCGAAAAAGAGTGGGGCTCCTGTTTTCGAATAAAAAGCTAGATGACTCGAGAATAAGAAGCTATTTGTATAACAAGACAGCTAGCAGAAAGAAGAGGCCAGATGCAGGTTTGCGAAGAGTAGGGCGATTCTGCCTGAATGCTACTATAAACGCTTCTATGTTACGTGACGTTCATATCATTGAAAAAATGAAAAATGACCCCAAGACCAACGTCAGAGAATCAATACTCCGATGGTGTTCCTATATCTATATTTCTATGGACAGAAATTGGGACATTGCCTGTTAGCATGTAAATTCAGGCTGTGGTAAATATTTCGTGTTAGTATAAACTTGTGAGAGCATGGCTCAGTGACGAAATTTTTTCACGCACTAAAATGCCGAAAACCAAGCCAAACCAATACTATAGACTTTGTAAGTATGTATACGTTAAACTGAAATAGTAATACAGAAACAATAGGGATCACAGACTTCTCATAATTACCGTAACAACAGAACACGTGGTGCTGAGCTAAGCCCGTTTCCTGCAACGTTCGTGGTTTTTCAGGTGCTTTAAGTTTGCTTCAAGGCAAAACTAGCAAGGCGCACTCCCGCGCTTCCATTCGAAACGAAGCCCCGCCTCCACGCCCTAGTGCGCCTGCGTCGGTCAACTTCGATTCGCGGCCGCACCGATAGCGCCGGCACCCCGCCGAGCAAAGCCGCGCATCGCGGTGTTCGTACCAAGAGTGAACGAACCTGTACATCACCATGTGAAAACAAGGTATTTATGTTAGGTCGTCCTTTGGGCATATGTAGCAAAACAAACCTGCATTCGTTATCTACGTTTCTGTTTCCGCGGCTAAGACTGGCCCCTATCACCTCTCCACTGGAGCCCATGACCCTGCGATCCGTTCAGCATAGCAGCCAGAAGCAGAATGTGACTCTGCCATGACTGCGTGCGTGGCACTCGATCTGTCCTATTTTTATGCACAGATAGTGTTTGTATTTAGTATATAGCGAAAAATTGCAGTCGGCAGGACTCGAACACGGGCGGTTATATTCCAAATGGATTTCGACTTGATCCTCTTAAGCTCTCGTCCAGGACGTTTTTTTATTGCTACCATTGCACACACACAAAAAATGCAAGCACTTGTGAACAAGTCTACAAACACCATTCTGGCTGTGTCTGCTTTTTTTTAAGAATGCTTCATTGTAGCCAATGCGTTCATTATGAACACCAATGAAGTCAGGTTCTTCTCTGGAATTTTGCAGATCTCTTATGTAAACAATAATTTCCGTGAAGTATTCCGGGGCAGATCGGACATTTTTATCTGCGTGATGCACGGCCATTCTGTTTTACCACACGACGCGGAGCACACGCAACATAAGCATGTGAAAAACCACACCAATTTGATTTTTTACAGCCAAAAATCTATTACCATGTATGATGCGATAAGCAAGTCTTTTGTCAAGGTGCACTGCAAAATGTCGCACAGAAAAACAAAGTGGCAACTGCCAAGAAAAGTTTGGTTGACAACCTCGGGTTTCTTTTGAATAATTCAGCCTATCGACCATATATGAAAAAAAAAACTTTTGTTGTAACCACTGTTTTACCAGCAATGTTCTACTCGACAGCTGAAAAAAAAATGTGTTTGCGCTTGCGCGCACGGTAATCATGTTTTCTTTCTTCAGTACGGCACGTTCAGCGCCAACCTGGAATGGATCTGTAGATAGGTTAACGGAACATTACGTCATTTTAGTCTATGTCAGACGCTTTCTCATTACAACAGATATCTTTTACATTGAGAATCACACTTTCAATTTTTCATGTCATTATAACTTCTATTAAATATCAACGCAGGTTACAATTTAGAGACCTATTTGATACCACGTAATCAGGAATCCTAGTAAAGAGTACAATTTAGAGAAATGTTCCCCCAAGAGCATTACATTGGTCGCGAAAAATCTAATTCTAGGCGTTATTTGCCTGGAAAACAGATGAGTTATTCAAAAACAACTATTTTCGAAGAGTGAAACAGGTTTTTTCTCACTAGCATGCTCCCAAACAAACCCCAAAACAAACACTACTAAGACTCTGTGCTTTGTCTGTAAATGAGTTCTTCACAAAAAACGATACTGCAGTAGATAACGTACTTTGCGAAAATGAACTACTTACAAGCACTTGCTTTAGAAAACATAGAGAGTTTCCTACCACTCTAATTTGGCGTCTTTTCACGAGTGCTTTCACACGCCTCCTTCCAATATTAATTTGCTTCCTTGTAAGCTGCAGGGGCACTCCGAGGTACTTGGTTGTTACAAGTGACCAGTTCATATTTGCAAAACATCGTGGGGTGGTTTCCCCAAAACCATGCCACAGGCCCAGGAATTTATCCCTGTTTACTGCACTACATGTCATCTTGCAAAAAGAGGCCGCATCACGTATCACTTCGTTGACACTGTCTATATCGCGACAAAATACAGCATAGTGCTCTCCATATATTAACCATTTAAATTCACTTATAATTAGTTGATATCCCTTTATTGTTTGATTCCTTACAATATTCGTGCAGAAAGGTTCTAAGTAAATTGCAAATAATGAAGCTAAAACGGGGTCACTTTTCCGCACACCAGTTATCACTTCACAGCTTTCAGTAAGCCACGCAATAATTTCGATACTCGTAAAGCTCTTTATATGAGCTATTTTTACCATTTCCAAAATTACAAGCCATACAATAACTTATTACAGTATCTAAAAATTATATCGTGATATACATGACCAAAGGCTTTTTCCATGTCTAGAAATTGCAACATTGCAAGATTGCTACCGAACACATCACAGCTCTCTTGCTCGCTTCTCGCTACATGAACATTAGTAATTATTGTCCATCCTTTTATTCCACAAGTCTGGTGTTGTCCAAGTGGAATTTTCATCACCCCTTGCAACCCACTCACGAGAACCTTAAAAAACACTTTATAATCTGTGTTGGCTAAACTGATCGGTCAGTAGACTTAACAGAAAATAATTTATTTGGGTCATCATCCTTCAGCATGAGTATTACGTGCGTCTTTTGAAATGATGTGAGCAGCCCCTTCAATCCTAATGCCTCTGTGAAGACATGATGTAAGGACACTGATATAACGTCTTTGAATGTCTCGTACAGTATGGTGCCAAATAAATCAAGTCCCAGAGCTTCGCCAGCCCCTAGATTGTCAATAGCTTTTTATTCTTCGGCAGCATCAATCTGTATTTCCAGCTTTGGTATCAAATGCAGGAACTCAGCTTCAAACTCCTCCCCTGCTTCCACTTTTCGACCAAGTAAACCACTAAAATATAAAAAATACATGCTCAATCGCTTGACCTTCATGTAGAATTTCACTACTAATATTAATCGCTTCAATTTTGTTTCGCTTGGCTTATGTATTTTCGTCTTCAAACGCACGCTTTTTCGACGTTTCATCGGGAAATAGTTTCTCTGCGAGAGTCTTTCTCGTCGCTCCTCTGTATTTTTCAAAGTCAATTGCCTCCAACTAGTGTTAACTACCTAATTTCTTATGTTTACTTTCCTGGAAGTGAACTTATCGAGCTCAGTGCAAATGAAACTTGCATTGCAATTCTCTTTGATTTTTTTTGTTTCAGTTCTATGTAACACACCCGATCTTTCTATGTCTTTCGTATTTGTTATCATCTTTAAACGCTCGCAAGTTTCGATCTTGTTTGCTTGAGCAAACAATTTTTTTATTCTCTCCAGCCCAGCTTCTACGAACAATTCATTTTTTATCAATTTGTAGGTTGATTTTCATACGTCCTCTAAAACGTGTTATTTTGTTTATACCTTATAATGAACATGAATAAACTATGCTCACCAAAAGCCACTCTTTTTACCTCACAAATAGAGCAAATTTAAACTAAATATAATGACACATAGGTTCTGTCTATCTTTGCATGATTTTCGTTCTGAAAGTGTGTGAATCGCTGCCGTGCGGATAGCAGGTCACCAACATCTTCAAAACTTCGTTCAGCGAACTGGGAGCGCATCTTCAAAACTCTTACGCCTACCCTGTCCGTTCGGCGCGTACGCTCGGACAACTCGACAATTTTTATTATTATATGTAAACTCATACTTTAAATTTCCCTGGGCTCGACAAGCTTACAGCCTCCTCAACTACACCAATGAAATTTTTAGGTATCAACGCACAAACCACTGACATTCCAACAGCATCAGACACATAAACGTTGTACCAAATAGGGACGCCATGCAATCACTTGGACCCTGATTTTCAACTACCGTTTGCTGAATGGTAGTGACATTGAGATCATGTTCAAACAACAAACGGCTTAATTGACAATACCGTTATCGAACGGCAAGCCCCCGACATTGAGAGTCGCAAGTCTTAGTTCTCCCTCGAAGCTCGTAGCCATAGGACGTGAATGGCCACCCCGGGCGCATGATTCTCATCTTTGATACTATTTTATCACCATCAGATTCAAGGTTTCATTTAGTCCAAAAGGTCTCCGAAGCACTCTAGCCACTTGTCCACCGAGGGTGACGAATGTACGCTGTGTTTTGTGTTTCTTTTTTGCTTTTTACATTGAGATAAGGTCTTGGCAGAAAGAAAAACCTGTGCATTTCTGTTAATGTGGGGGCGAATCTGGAACTTCTTAGAATAATGCCTTCCGCATGTCTCGCATTAGCTTCTCGTCTTTCTTTCACACATACCTAGCAACCAATCATTTTACTTGAATCAGAAGCATTTGGCCTAAACTTTAGGAAGGTGATTGCAGATCCTAATATAATCAGCATGTAGAATATGATTTTTGCGCTAACTTTGTATTGAGTGCTGAGAATTTGATGCTCTGCTGTATGAAAATATCAAGGCATAAATACTTCGATCTTAGTATAAGCACGATCACAAAATGTGAAAAAGAAGCGCATAAAGAAACGTACGCGTACGATTGGTGGGCCATATTTTTTCCCATGTGTGGCGCCTGTACTAAGTAGTTCGCGGTCATTATTCCTGGTGATGAACCAGCGGGAGCACAAAGCTACTGTTCTTCACACAAATTACCACATTATAAACATTTTAAACTCACCCTTTTAAAACCACCAAATGTCCATTTGACCACAAAAATAAGTATGAATAACGTACTTTCTATCCGCGTAGTGCAGGTGGATAAAGGATAGGGAAGGTCGTTGATGCAAGGATCATCCAGCCAGAGATCGAGACAGCACTACATTTTTCAGCATGTACAGATTGCTTTCAACAATGTACGCACACTCTCACAGCTACCAAACTTTTTGTCCGTTATTGAAATGCAATGGCTTAAACAACAGTGCTAAGAAAGTTGTTGTAAACTGCTACTGGAAGACTGAAAATATATGTGACGTACAATTGTAGTCCATATTGGCGTGTTTGGAAGATTTAACAACGCGACTCGCGATTATTTGTATGAGATATAAGTTTGCAGTAGAAGAAACTGCCCATGATATCTAGTCCAGAATAATCGTTTTAGAAGACCACGGTCCTCAACCGGCCCCACAAGAGAAAGTGAATTAATAGAAAGGTCTCAGTAATCCTGTGAAAATTTTATTTGGCAAGCGGCTCCTGCACCAGGAGCTCCAAAAACAAGCTGTGCCTGTACTTTAATGGCAACAATTTGAACACTTTCGACCTTTTCGCACTATATTGTATTTTAAAAACAGCAATTATTAGTGTTATAAAAACATTCACCTGATATGTACGGTTTAACGTCCCAAACCACCATATTGTTATGCGATACGCCATAGTGGAGGGCCTCAAAAACTTCAATCACCTGGGATTCTTTAATGTGCACCCAAATCTGAGCACAGGGACCTACAGCTTTTCTGCCTCCATCGGGAATGCGGCCTCCACCGCTGGAATTCGATCGCGCAACTTGCCGCTCAGCAGCCGGGTACCTTAGCCTCTAGACCACCACGGCGGGGCTGTTAAAAAACAGTGTGTACATTTTATGGGGACACCTTCTATAAGAGATAATCCAGAAAATAGCTCTGTTGTCGTTGTAGGGAAGGTAAAGCTTGATATGAAGTTCCTGTCGAGGTAAAAATAGATACGCTTGTCTTTGTATAGACATCAACCTCCCGGTTTGAGCAGAAGAGTCAACTCTCCAATCAGACATTTAGTGTAACGTCAAGACTTAAGCGGCAGTGCCACTGATTATATCCACAGCGCTGTTTCGATATGTTGGTCATCTGGAGCCACAGTGTCCATTTGAAGCTGTTTGATAATGGCTTTATTATAATTAACTGCCTCAGTATAGACTCATCGATTTCTGCTAAGTAATTGAAGGTAACGCTAAGAAGAATAGACGTCCCAGCTGAGATGGCTTAAGAGAGGGCTTCTAATCTGCTTATATCTAAATGCACGCATCTTAGCTCTTCTCAGCACCTGCTGCAGGGAATCACTTGAGCGCTACACATAACTAAAGAATCAAGTACTTAAATGAACTATTTCTGTCAATAGTATTTCAACAAAAGCTGCTGAAAATACGAGAGAAATCTCAAGCACAAAATTCCCAATTCTAACTGGGCATTATAAATATATCACCACTCAGCAAGCTACGACTGCCGTGACCGCACGTCAATGGACCGATATAGTTAGGCGTCCGCACCTGCCGTACAAACGCACCCTCCCATTTGAATGGCTGGCAAGGTGCTTACGTATGGTTGCGGTGGTCGCGCAACTAAATATGTCTTATAACCCTTGAATCATGCGTCATTATTACATTACATACTGCTTTTAGTTAAGTAAGTAATGTGCAATTAGTATGCAATGTATAAAGAAACATTTGGAAATAAATATACACCAACTTGAGGCACATTATTTCAAATTTTTACGCCATCTGTACACATATATTTGTCCCGTACATATAACCTAAAACATGCAGTGGGGGAAAAATTGCTGTGTAGAACCTTTCGTGCACACGCAGTTTTAAAGCTGAGTACTCCTTGAATCAATTTCTAGTCAATGTTCATTTATATCTGGCTGTTTCATGAAAACAAAAACAAATACATAAATTAACTCTTGAAGTCGTGTATTTTATAGGCTGTAGTTTTTTCAAATTAAATACCTTTTTTTGAGCATGCTGTAATAAAAGAGTAATGAGATCATTCTCGTGCTTTGCACTCAGACAGGCAAGTTGAGATTTGTGAGACAATAATTCATGCGACAATTCGCAACTATATTCCGCGTATTGCTTTTACAGGACAGTAGCTCATAACATATTTTTGGTGGTCGCAATCTTTCGCCAAAGTACCAAATTATGGCCATCCTTTGTATAATAAACGTACTTATAGTTAGAACTTCATTAATATAGTAGGCTTATACATAGTGACAAACAAAATTGAGAAAAGGACTATAACGCGGTTGCGTAAGAATATTCCTCTTCGTTCATATAAATCACTGCACGTGTCCAGAAAACCTGGAAGTGCATAATAATTTATGCCTGTGCCAGGTTAGGCCTGTAGGTAAGTACTTATGCGAATAAGCAGTAAGATTGACCGGGACAGAAAATGACACTAAACACTAAGGCGACGTAAACCAAGCTGTTGCACGATTGATGCGCTCGCGATCGTGGTCTTCAAGGGCGTGCCATACAAGAGGGACGCTTCTAGGTACACGCATATTCTGAGGAACTTTGGTAAGAGCCCATTTTTGCAATTCAAATATAATTTTCTTCGTGTAAAAAGGAGCTTCCCATTACAACACTTAAGTGACTATATATAGCTGTCCTGTGTCTGTGAGAAGTAGTAGTGCCCTCCCTCCTCCTGCAAAAGAGCCTGATCTGCTGTTTTGGTGCCACCCTCCCAACCTTTCTTTTTCCTATTTACTTGCCGTTCAGTCTATTTCGCGGAAAACTCTGAAACTTGAATAAAAACAGTGAGTCCTATGGTTCAAATGTATTTGTGCGACATCTCCCAGTGCCACAACGCTTCACAGGATATATACAAGTATGGATTACGGTTGCCATATTACGTCAAGATCGGCATCATGGATCTTTCTATAATCCCCTGCCATATTGACTTAAACTTAAGAGCAGCTCGCGACGCCGCTACTTAAGAAGTGATGCTTATAGTAAAGCAATGTAAGTTGCTAAGTCATGGTATTACGTATTCCTAACTTTCCCATGAGTAGTACGCTGGAATATTACAAGAAAGAGAGGATGGAGGCAGAAGTAGTAGCAAACGTACACAACGCTGTCTTTCCGCATTCATTTTTTTTGCTGAATTTTGCAGGGCTAAGGTTTAGCGCAAAGCTGATATGATTGCTAGCAGATTTAGTAACGTTCCTTTTTGGCAGTCTTGAGTCAAGCGGGACAACAGCAGTCTCGCTTATCGTCACAGAGTAAGGCACTTTAATCGAAGAAAGTTTACACTATAGTGGACCAGAGCTTCTTCTAACAGCAACTCAGGCCTAAGTTACGCCTTCAGGTCTTTTGTGTTCTTCGCTCGGGAGTTGGCTGGTTGACTGGATTCTCCCGCGTTTATCCACCATCACTTTCGATATTTTTTGTTCAGTATATACCTTATTATGCTGTAACGAGAACAGGAGAGTCCCAATGTACGAGAGTCTGTCTCGCAGACATTTTGGTCTCTTTTGTTGTCCGCCTTGCAGCATGCTGGTAAGGCGCAATGAACACACGAAAAAGAACACACACAAGACACGTACAAACTAAATAGCAGTCACACTTGATACTTTTTGTTTCAGCAGCGTGCTGCAAGCATAGGTTTGCCAAACTTGTGGAGCTCACTTGCACTCACTCATGAAAGACATTTTGAGCTTTGCACTCACTCAAACTCCGACTCACGAAAAGTTTGCTAAGCCGGACACAAGTGGAAGCCCAAAACCTACACTCAGACTAACAATTTTATCTGATAGAGTCTGAGTGAGTCCGAGTGAGTCGACTCATGAGTCCAGCAGCTTATAATGAGCTTACTCGATCATGGCGTCAACGCTCTTTAACACCAATATCTCACGTAATGAGTACTCTTCTTGGCACCGTTTGATATAATCTCTTTGAAAACAAGTTTAGAGTGCTTTAAAACCAGTAAGGACAATTTTTTTGTAAAAGATGACAGCCTAAGGAATAATCATCAAAAAATTTCTTGGAAGAGTTTATGGGGTGGGAAAATCAAGGCACCCCCCAAGTAATCAATGTACCTAAATATTAAACAAGTAAAAAGTGTAAGTACGACACTGATTTGGAATACGTGTCAGACGATAGTGTAAACATGAATGCAAGTAATGGTGATAGTGATACAGGTGGTACCAAATGCGACTGTAGGTCGGAAAAAGAAAGTGGAACTCACTCATACTCACTCAAGAAATATATTTTGCGCTTTACACTTACTCGGATTCAGACACCAAAACTTTCTTGACATAATCTAACTCGGAGTCACACTCACAATTTTTTTTTTGCAATACGACTCACTCGAACTCAGATTCGCAAAAATATTACTCACCCGATCTCACTCAGGCTCAGACTCACGGCTGGATTTGAGTGTGAGTGAGTGGGCTCATGAGTGTGCTTGCTGACCTATGCAGTAGGGTTGGCAGGCGGGCTAGTTGGTACAAATTTATAATGGAATAATTGGAAGCGCAAACCAACGGGACACCAGGGAAGAGCTTGAGAAGAGCTGCGCTTGTTTGTCTCTTCTCTTGTGTCCCGTTGGTTTGCGCTTCCAATTATTCCATTATGAATTTGCCGACCTATGTCTGCAAGTGTCGAATACGCACACTCAAGTACCCCTATATTTCACTCATCTAGCTAGCAACTCACTCCTTTCGCAAACGCGGCCGCTGCAGTGAGCAAAGTGACCTTCGCGCACTCCATAACTTCAACTCAAACTTTTGCGGTGGAAGCCTCAGACGAACAAACCACTCTCCTCCCGAGATAAGCTCGTGCGCACTGAAGACCACGCACTGCGGGGAAAAATACAGGTGGTACCAGTTCTTTAGTGATACACGGCTGCGTTCGTTCATCACCGCAATGTACCGGACTTCACGGCCAAAGATGGAAGCGTTAGCAGCGTGTTTTGATGCGCACCCATCAAACAGCGTGAAGCCGTGTACGATGACGAAACGCAACCGTATATCAACCAAACAATACTTCCACACGCTTGAGTATAGAGGCATGCGAGCGCACGCCTAAATATTATTTGGCATGTGTCGCATGCTTTTGCGTTTTCTCGAAAAAAAAAAAACACCACCAGGCATGTTCCGGCGCAAAATGAATGTTTGAGGCGGGGTTATTTTAGGCCACCTACTAAATGAAGTTATTCTTTACCGATTTATTCAAGAATAAAAAGTTGACTAATTAGAGCAAATACTTATATGCGCTTAGTTATTGAATAAAACAAAGAGTGTAATTACACGTGACATAACAGACGTACTAATATACAGCTGGTAAAACCTTTCTATAGCGCATGTTCTTTTTAAATAGTAGGCCCAGTTAGCAGGGACAACTAATATGTATACATACAGATTTACGGAATATAACGGTGATGCCGATGGTGAAAACCACCGAAAATTGTTAAGTGATTGGTTTGTGGGGTTTAACGTGCCAAAACCACCACATGATTATGAGAGACGCCGTAGTGGAGGGCTCCAGAAATTTCGACCACCTGGGGTTTCTTTACGTGCACTCAAATCTGAGCACATGAGCCTACAACCCCTACTGAAAAAACCTATATAATTCCATACAGGATCCGTATGCTTCAATACAGGGGTTACAGGAGCTAATACAGGAGCTGTACAGGAACCAAATGGGGGTAAATGGGTCTTATACAGGAGCTATATGGTGGTATGTAGGAGCTGAATGGGACCTGGGATGGACATATAGGGGTATGTAGGAGCTATATAGGCATTATGGGTTTGGTATGTAGGACTCTCATCTAGCACAATATAGAAGCTAATGGGGCGGAATGGTGAATGGGGGCCATACATAGGACTTGATAGGGCTGAATGTCAATCTTGATAGTCAATGTAGTACATCAGTAAACTTATTAGACCAAATATCTAGGCACGCATAACATTTTTGTTTTTTTTGTGTTGAAAGGTCTAAAATACTGAGTTTTTCAGCTCCATTAGTTGGCTGTACACAACTTCAAGAAATAACCAATTCTAACTAGTTCAGATCATGAGATGCAAATATGTGCAAAAGTATAACAGATAAGTATATCAGATAATTACCAAAGTACTTTATTTCATTTGATCACCTTAGTTGTACACGTGTTATATTTGCACAAATATTGCTGTTCAATTTATGAAAAAAAAACAATAGTTTAAATGTTGTATTTATGCAATGAATAATCTTTCTATGAGAAATCTCTAACAGAAAATAGTGAGTGAGTAATTTTCTATTATATGAACATACACAAGAAGCTAAAAGACAAATAATCCTTATATTCAGGAGAGATAGACCAAGCCTCGCTCACGTGCTCTGTCATTGCACCAAGACACAAAGCACAAGGGGCCATGCAGGACTACCAAGGAAGAGTGCAAATGAGCTCTACGAAGCTTGGACCTCGAGGAAAAAGTGCACACGACACAGTCGAGGGGCAAGGCGTCTCTGTTATGACATAGCAGTTGCACTCTCTGGTCTAAACACACACACTGAAAGATATCGATGAAGTCTTTAATCTGTACAAGTACAAAATAATTACATACAAACACATTAAAAAGGTTTTGCAATACTGGTGTTGTTGAAACAAAACTACATCCAATATTCAGATCAATTTTCCATGCACTGCTCGAAACGGTCGATCTGAGAATTTGGTTGGCTTTGCACAAGCTTGCTCACTTGTGAACGGTACTTGACTGTGTTTATTCCTCAGAATCAGAATAAGAGCAAATAATTATCAAAATTTCGTTTGGTGTGCTTCCATCTGAGCCTTTGAAAACAGCTTATCGTACGTCTGCATGAAAGTATCTTCACCACTGGTCAACTAAGTATTTCTAATGCTACTCATGTCTTACAACAAAATTGCATCAAATATTCAGTTTAACTTTCAACACATTACTTTAAATAGTTGAATAAGTGTTTGGGTGGCGCAAGCTTGCTTGCTCGTGAAATGTACTTGGCTGTGTTTATTGCTCAAAAGCTAAATAGGAGCAAATAGTTCTCAAGATTTTGTTTCGTGTGCTTTCATCTGAACCTTTGAAAACTTCTCGTTGTACGCATTCATATACCACATCATTCCAACTCAACAGCTAATGGTCACGATACTCATGTCTTCCAAACAAGAGTGGCTCAAGTTGTTGTTTTGAGCTTCCATGCATTACTTGAACAGGTTGACAAGAGTGTTTAGTGGCACAAGCTTTCCTCTTCCTGATACTTGGCTGGGCTATCACAGAGAAGGTGTACATTAGCAAATATTTCTCCACTCTTCGTTTTGTGCACTCTTCCAACTGAACCTTTCGAAACGGCTTGTTGTATGCTTGCATGTACAGCATCATCCCCATTGGTCAGCTATTTGTAACAGTACTCTTGTCTTGCAAATAAAAGGGGCTCAATTTTTCAGTTTGAGTTTCCATGTATTGCTTGAAATGGTTCATGAGAGTGCTTTTGTGGCGCAAGAATGCTTGTCTGTGATACTTGGCTGTGTTTATTACTCAAAAGGTGGACAAGAGGAAATAATTCTCCACGCTTTCTTTTGTGCGCTTCCATCTGAACCTTTCAAAACGGCTTGTTGTATGCTTGCATGTACAGCATCATGCTGATTGGACAGCTATTTGCAACGGTACTCATGTCTTGCAAACAAAAGGAGCTCAATTTTTCATTTTGAGTTTCCACGTATTGCTTTAAATGGTTGATCAGAATGTTATTGTGGCACAAGAATTCTTGTCTGTGATACTTGGCAGTGTTTATCACTCAGAAGGTGGACAAGAGGAAATAATTCTCCACGCTTTGTTTTGAGCGCTTCCATCTGAACCTTTCAAAACGGCTTGTTGTATGCTTGCATGTACAGCATCGTGCCGATTGGACAGCTATTTGCAACGGTACTCATGTCTTTCAAACAAAAGGGGCTCAATTTTTCATTTTGAGTTTCCACGTATTGCTTTAAATGGTTGATGAGAATGTTATTGTGGCACAAGAATTCTTGTATGTGATACTTGGCAGTGTTTACCACTCAGAAGGTGGACAAGAGGAAATAATTCTCCACGCTTTGTTTTGTGCGCTTCTATCTGAACCTTTCAAAACGGCTTGTTGTATGCTTGCATGTACAGCATCATGCTGATTGGACAGCTATTTGCAACGGTACTCATGTCTTGCAAACAAAAGGAGCTCAATTTTTCATTTTGAGTTTCCACGTATTGCTTTAAATGGTTGATCAGAATGTTATTGTGGCACAAGAATTCTTGTCTGTGATACTTGGCAGTGTTTATCACTCAGAAGGTGGACAAGAGGAAATAATTCTCCACGCTTTGTTTTGAGCACTTCCATCTGAACCTTTCAAAACGGCTTGTTGTGTGCTTGCATGTACAGCATCGTGCCGATTGGAGAGCTATTTGCAACGGTACTCATGTCTTGCAAAGAAAAGGGGCTCAATTTTTCATTTTGAGTTTTTACGTATTGCTTTAAATGATTGATGAGAATGTTATTGTGGCACAAGAATTCTTTTCTGTGATACTTGGCAGTGTTTATCACTCAGAAGGTGGACAAGAGGAAATAATTCTCCACGCTTTGTTTTGTACGCTTCTATCTGAACCTTTCAAAACAGCTTGTTGTATGCTCGCACGTACAGCATCATGCTGATTGGACAGCTATTTGCAACGGTACTCATGTCTTGCAAACAAAAGGGGCTCAATTTTTTATTTTGAGTTTCCACGTATTGCTTTAAATGGTTGATGAGAATGTTATTGTGGCACAAGAATTCTTGTATGTGATACTTGGCAGTGTTTACCACTCAGAAGGTGGACAAGAGGAAATAATTCTCCACGCTTTGTTTTGTGCGCTTCTATTTGAACCTTTCAAAACGCCTTGTTGTATGCTTGCATGTACAGCATCATGCTGATTGGACAGCTATTTGCAACAGTACTCATGTCTTGCAAACAAAAGGGGCTCAATTTTTCATTTTGAGTTTCCGTGTATTGCTTTAAATGGTTGATGAGAATGGTATTGTAGCACAAGGATTCTTATCTGTGATACTTGGAAGTGTTTATCACTTAGAAGGTGGACAAGAGGAAATAATTCTCCACGCTTTCTTTTGTGCGCTTCCATCTGAACCTTTCAAAACGTCTTGTTATATGCTTGCATGTACAGCATCATGCCCATTGAATAGCTATTTGCAACGGTACTCATGTCTTGCAAACAAAATGGGCTTAATTTTTCATTTTGAGTTTCCACGTATTGCTTTAAATGATTGATTAGAATGTTATTGTGGCACAAGAATTCTTTTCTGTGATACTTGGCAGTGTTTATCACTCAGAAGGTGGACAAGAGGAAATAATTCTCCACGCTTTGTTTTGTACGCTTCTATCTGAACCTTTCAAAACAGCTTGTTGTATGCTCGCACGTACAGCATCATGCTGATTGGACAGCTATTTGCAACGGTACTCATGTCTTGCAAACAAAAGGGGCTCAATTTTTCATTTTGAGTTTTTACGTATTGCTTGAAAGGGTTCATGAGAGTGTTTTTGTGGCACAAGAATGCTTGTCTGTGATACTTGGCTGTGTTTATCACTCAGAAGGTGGACAAGAGGAAATAATTCTCCACGCTTTGTTTTGTGCGCTTCTATCCGAACCTTTCAAAACGGCTTGTTGTATGCTCGCACGTACAGCATCATGCCCATTGGACAGCTATTTGCCACGGTACTCATGTCTTGCAAACAAAAGGGGCTCAAATTTTCATTTTGAGTTGCCACGTATTGCTTTAAATGGTTGATGAGAATGTTATTGTGGCACAAGTATTCTTGTCTGTGATACTTGGCTGTGTTTATCACTGAGAAGGTGAACAAGAGGAAATAATTTTCCACACTTTGTTTTGTGTGCTTCTATCTGAACCCTTGAAAACAGCTTGTTGTGCAGATTCATGTACCGCATCATTCCAACTGAACAGCTGATGGTCACGGTACTTACGTCTTGCAAACAAGAGTTGCTCAAGTTGTTGTTTTGAGCTTTTACTCTTGGCTTAAAATAGTTGACAAGAGTGTTTAGTGGCACAAACTTTCTTGTTCCTGATACGTGGCTGTGGTATCACAGAGAAGGTGCACAATAGCAAATAATGGTCCACGCTTTGCTATTTGCACAAGATGCTCATGTGCTGTGACATGCGTATCGTTACAAATAGCTATCCGATGGGGATAATGCTGTACACGAAAGCGTGCAACAGGCCGTTTTCAATGGCTCAGATGGAAGTGCACAAAACAAAGCATGGAGAATTATTTGCTATTGTGCACCTTCTCTAAGATGGCCCAGCCAAGTATCAGGAAGAAGAAAGCTTGTGCCACCAAACACACTGATAAACCATTTAAAGCAATGCATGGAAGCTCAAAACAACAACTTGAGCCCCTCTTGTTTGCAAGTCAAGAGTATTGTGACCATTAGCTGTTCAGTTCAAATGATGTGGTGCATGAATGTGCATTGTTTGAAAAGTGTTATCTGAGTAATTGTGTGACACAAACTTGTGCATTTTCTGCTTGCCAGTTTTGAGTTTTCCTTAAAGGTCTAGGAAACGTCATTTGAAGACATCTCTCTCATTTTATTGAGGGACGTAATCTTGCAGTGCCATGCAAGCATGGTTTAAAAAAAAACGTTGGTGTAGTGTAACTGCTGAGAGAATTCATTCTTCAAAGAATTGAAGAGAAGTGTCTAATGTTGGCCCTCTTTGTTTACTTTAAGGAAGTCTTACACTTATAAAACAAAACCAAGAAATACTTTCTCTCAAGCTTGTATTTCCGTATTATGATGGCAATCGAGTCTTATAACTTGTGAATTCTTGTGCGTCGCTTCGACATCAGCATGTTAATATTGATTAGCACTCATGAGAAACACTGGATCCTACGCCAGCTAGGAGTCACATAGAGAAGCATACTGGGTTGTTTCTTGTTTAATTTATTATTAACAAGATTGTCAGTATGTATTACTCATTTTGTTTTGCACACTTATGCACGGGCATCAGTAAGGGGAAAAATGGGGTAGTTGTCCCCCGCAAGCCTCACTAGCACTTGCACCCACCCAAGCTATGGCAGTGCTTTCGCCCTACACCAGCCATTTGCACCTCTCAAGAGAGAATCCTGCCGATGACCATGCACTTATGGCACCGATAATACAGTTGTGTGTGAGAGCTGATCTCAAGGCGTGTGCTCCTGGGTCATGCGGCTTCGCTGTCTGCGTTGGGGGCGTAACCGATAGATCGACGACGAGAGAGTAAGCGCGGAGTCTGTAGATATCAAGAGTGACTGCAGCCTCGTTTTCTTCCTCAGTCACGCAGGCTGTCTCCCCACCCCTCGCTTTCGTTCCTTATGGGTGAAGTTTGTGCGCATGCAGTGCGGCAGGCTTCGATTGTCGTAAAGTGGCTGTAGGCGTCCCGCGTAGTTCGCGGCTCCTTGAAGGCACATAGTGGTGTGCGTGTAGCTTGAGCACTGGCAGTTTTAGTGGCAACACGTAGCGAATTAATGTTATGTTTCTACAACTGCGGAGTGCATGTGGCTGCAGTTAGCATTGCTTCAACAAGAAGCCGCGCGTAGAATTTGCGTTAAGTAATATCGTAATCTTCGTAGAATTTTTGGTTAGTAAAAATGGAGCGTGACTGGAAAAAGTGCACTAAAAATTGTCGTGGCTAATACGAGAGGGATCACTTTTTGGCCACGGGGTAAAGCATGTGCAATGACAGGAATCACTGACTTGCAGCTCTAGAAACATAAAAATTGTGCCAGCCATGTAAAACTCTAGGTGTTTGGTTACCATAAAAGTTGCTGAGGGATTGGCAGGCCAGTCTCGTGCGTCTAGTTGTCTCACGTTTTAATTGTTCTTCCTACTAGCAGCTCTTTAAAGAAGCTCCACGTTATTCAAAACAGAGCTTTACGCATAATTTACAACTTAGCCAAAGATAATTCTTCTCCACAGCTCAGCTGTTTTTACACTATTACTTATGCTGAATTCTGGCTTATGCATATACAAGATAAAGAATATATTAATGCTTACAGATACAGTAAAGGCAGTTGAATACTCATCTATGTAACACTTACGGCTCGTGAAAAAATTCTGAACACCACACACTAATTACGGGGCCCAGACCAGAATATCTCTACCATTACCCTGTGTATTGAACAAAAATAGTCAACATCTCGCAGATCTGCGCTTTATGCTTTCGTCGTTAATCTAGAATAACACGGATGAATTTTATCTTTGATGTGTTTTTTTTCTGTTGGTCTCCTCGAAGTTGGGTGTACTGGTCGCGTTCTTTTGGCGATTATGTATGCTTATGTACGCCAGTTAACGTATGCCGTCACGGCATGCTGCTGAACAATAATCCGCTGGGAAGCTTAGTGAAGTTCAAAAAAGCTTTTTTTTTCACATGCTCTCCGCTGTAGGTAGGTCCAGTTTGTTACTGCGTCAATGAGAATCAACGGAATCATTGCAGAATGCTTAACTGCCATTTGCATTTTTGCGCGACCGGATGTTTACGAGCCATAAGTCAACACCACCTGACAGCCGCACCATAAAAAATAAAAAAAAGCCAAACTACAAATTTTTGGTTGCGTGAAAAAAAAACTATTGAGACCAATCAGACTTACTGCATGCTTTTTTATGCATGCGAAAAAACGTGAATATGTGAATTTGAAATTGTGTCAATGAGTTTTCTCTTTCTCGCCAGCTTCGAGTTTTTTTTTTCATTGTAACTTCAGGAGAGTCGGTTAACGACAAGCGGCCAAGACAAGCCCATTTCGGAGTCATTCGTCGTCAACATGGCGCTTGCAAGTTGTGCGATGGGGTTTGTTGCTTGTCTTGTGCTACCGGGTTTAAACGTTTCCTATGTGCAGCCTCTATGCCTCTTCGAACTGTGCGGCAGGTGTGAAACAGATGTGGTTCAGTAAAACCGTGAAGAGTCATTTGAAATGCGGGATGCACCAAAAGTCACGTTCGTCGTTTGCGGAGATGGTTACCGCGCCGTTGTGGACAGCCTCGAGAAATGCTTCATTTCGCTGAGCGTTGCCGATATGGCAAAAAAGGCCTTTATCGGCAAAGTGAGCCGGGTATGGACATCAAGAAGAGCTCCTATTACAGGGATGTCCACCTTCTTTGAGGTGAGTGTCATTTTATTTTCCATGACGTTTTCGCTGGCGTGCGTTTAGGCGAACAAAGGAAGGCACAACGAAAACATGTTTGAGTGCGTGTGTGTTTTATTTTTTATGTGGCACATTTTATCCGTGTGTTGTGTATGTTGGCATGCTGCACCTGATACCGCACGCTCGTGTCCCATGGGATTTTTCGATCGCAATCATGACCGATCTGGATTAAAATATATTATGTGCGGCTGCACAGTGACATAAGTTGTAGCTGGCACTGTTGATCGCGATTAAAAACCACATTCGGGTCGGCCCTGATGGCGCTGGAAATGTCCGGTGTGACACCGGTAGAGTTATTAATATATGAACAAGTCGACGTCGCTATTCCTGATGGCCAACCTGCACTACATTGCATTTATTTATTGTTCGCATGTAATAGTCACACATTCTGCGTTTTCCTTTCTGTGTGGTTATTTATAGTAGCTTGCTCTCCAACTTTATGTGTTCTGTGATTAAACTATTTTTACTGACCTCGTGCAGATGGAGAAAAAAACGACTCGCCGTGCAACACAATCTTTTCTGCCAGAGTGACTGTGAAAGGAACGTCAAAACTTGGAAGGTAAATGTGGTTTAATAGTAAAACCGATTTTAACAACATATACAAAATGCTAACTTCCAATGTCCTGGTTGCTTTCACAAGCCTCACGTCTATACAATAGTCGCTCAATCAAGTACATTTGTGCTAATTGGCTTGGCAAGGGTCACTCATTCTATGTTGCATTTTTTTCGATTTCTTTTCGGTCATGAAGTAGTAACCAAAGCGAAAATGAAGACTGCTTCGTTTGAAACGTTTAGGTACATATACCAGCTACATCTGTACATATTTGCCATTTTGACTCAGACATTTCTCAGTGTGTAGCACCAACCTATTGATTTATTTATTTCACAATACTGCAAGCTAGCATAGCCCAAGCTGTAGTGGAATCACAAGAAAGGAGAATGGTACAGAAATAATTATTAACAATACTGGCACCACACACAAATACGTAAGTTAGGTCAGGATAATTCTTATAAAGATAAAGAACAGCACTAATAGTTAGCAACCACACTTTTGACTTAGTAATGTAAGAGTCTCAGTGATTTAGTATTCAGCCCAACAAATGTTGATAAAGGGCTTCATCAGAATTGTCTGCCTTGCAACTTCCTTTACTCTCCGCCTAGAAGTTCAGTAAGCGAGTCTGCATCAAGCAGCAGAGCGAAGAACAGGACTGGGTGAAAGCACAGGCCTCCTAGCCAGAATTTCATGTTAGCAAAAATATGGCAATCAGAGATAGCTAAGTTAGGTCTGTATGGTGTTGGGCGACTGAACTTCTCGCTGCTTCCTCTGTGGCCCCATGTTGTCATGAAAAAAAAGACAGTGTCACTTATGACATCTCTCTTTGCTTATTCTTAATAGCGCTCTGTAGACATTTGAGAGTTAGACCTACAATACTGCAGTGAGGGTCATGCCATGTCCCTTGAATAAGTGGGGCATAAACTTGCAAAGGCTCATGGGATGCATGCAGTCTGCACCAGCTACCATTTCAATGGCTCTGTGTGTGCTGCATCACTCCTTGGGTATTGGCGTTTATCCGTGTCACTCGCTTTCTTCATGGTAACCCAACGCATATGCTGCAAATTTCTAGCACACAATAGCACGGCCGCACCTACGACTGACCACAAAAGAGAAGCATGTGCTGTGATTGCCAAATAATATTTTAATTTGAAGTGGCAAACAACCGACTGTATGTGCTATCACAATTATGTGTTTTCTTTTAAGTGGCGTGGCCTTGGTTGTCACGTCTTTGAACTAATTTTACACTTGCATATTAATGCACATCACCGACTAATGTGCTTATTTTTACGTGTTTGCTTCAGTGAGGGCGCTCAGCTGTTTTTGCATTTGCAATTGATACACTCTGTCGCTGTCTCATATTGTTGGATATATAGTATCTTGTATCAACGTTCACCATGTGCAATGAGTATCATATGTTACTAAAACTACGTGTTCAGCGGTGACGGCCTGGTAAAATGTTCAAATGTGCATGAATGACAGCGACTTTCATTTAGTAAAGTCGAACTTCTTAGGCGTTTCGGCATTGCATCGTTTTGGTGAACAAGCTGGTCTAGGCAATGTTCACCTCACAGTCAGGCACCGTGTTTGTTAAGCCTTGTTACCTGTCCTGCTCGCATGTGCACCAGATCAGGTATGAATAAATTGACTACTGCAGAATGAATCCTTGAAGGAACAGTTGAAATCACTAGCAACACCTTGTATACCTGTTCTATAAATAGAATAGTGGAGCGCCCTTTCTTGTCTACGTAGCATTACTGACACATCATTTTTTACAACTTGTGCGAAGTCGTCGCCTTCTTAACCACTACTAATTGGTGGCGTGGATTCCACGGTGTCACCCCTGGCATGATATCGTGTGGCTGTTGGCTGCTCTGTCTTGCTATTTTCTGTATCAAGCTCAGAGCTGGCTGCACGTTGCATAGCGGCCGTGCATTTCAAAGCAAATGTCGTATGCTTGTCGTAGCTGTGTAGATAGTGATTGTGGTTGTGATGATGAAAACTACACATCCAAATGACTTTTGTACTTCAGTCTTGGCGCCTTAGATTCTCTTTCAATGTGCCAATATGTTGATGGCACGTAGTCAACCTGCCATGGATCTTTTCTTGGAGTGCCTGTACATAAATACCGAATGTGTCAAACGAAACTATCCATGCAGGATTTTCGATAAATATTACTCACCTTACGCTAGGTATCCTAAGGCTATACCACTCACCATATCTCTCCACAAAATCCACTTCAATTTTGTATCTTTGTTCCAAGGAAATCTGAACATTTTTTCCCGTTTGGCACTATTTTCGACAGCTGCACAGCCGACTATGATTGCGCAAATGACTAGATTTCAACACAATTGAAAGAAAAGCTCTGTCTACGTCTCCAAAAGTGCGGCCAGCGAAACAGCGTGCCATGGATATCTTCAACTAGGAGCCGATACAGATGGCGAATCTCATGAGTCTTTGTGGGTTCATGCCTCATCTATTTTATCAAGGAAACACCACCATTTATCTCTTCAAACACAGCAGCCATGCAATTCTTCTTGGAGAAGGTTCACTTGAATTTTTTTGCGCTCATCGGAATGCTTCCACTATTTGTATTGCACCTTCAGTTCTGGAGTACATCAAGGTAGTGCCAGAGAAATGCCAAAATGGCACCCGTTTATTGTTTTGTTTTCATGACCAGTCAGCATTTTAGGAACTGACTGCACGCAGTTTGCAGCACTAGAGTCTCACTCTGTGTCCAACCATGGTACACCATCTGTGCTGCATTGAGCTGACTGCAATATTTTGGGAAATGAATTACTCAGCCCAAAAATTCTGACCCAATGATTTTCCCGAATTATCTGAACCGTTCAGTTTACAAAATCATTGTTTCACACTTGCTTCATTCTCAGTCAGTCTGCATTGTAAATATTGTGCATCATGCTTCTAATTTCCTACACTATTGCAGTGCCTTGCTGTCATGTATTGAAAGTGGTGCTGTACACATTGCTCAATATTCGATGAAATTCAGCTGCACTGCACTGCTCAGCACCCTGAAATGGAATTCTAGCTCACACTTCACGCTTATCCGAGGCATGCTTACATGGGTGCTTTGCGTTTAGAACTGAAAGCTGTGACCTCATAGATAGACAGGCACACTAAAGAAATCGTACAACACATATGCGTTGCATCATGAAATTTTAATTGCTTTTTATTCGGGGGCCGTTTTGACTTTGAAAAATACAGACATTGTATTTTATGAGCTAAAAATGTATCTGTAGTGTCAACATTCCAAAGCAAGCTTCTCAAGTTATACTTATGCTCACTGTATGTTTGTTAAGTTCATGAAGCATTTAATTTTGTAATGATTTGTAGAAATTCATGTGGCTAAATCACTGCATAAACATCAGTCAGCAAATATGATGTGCAACTATTGCACAGTTATAAATTAAGGAGCACATGCAGCTGATGCGGTCAGCAACACAGCAGACAGTATGATATTCAAGTGAATATTCACGGCTACCTATGAAGTAATATATGACTTAGTAAGGTAGTTGCTGCCACTCTAGTTTTGAGGTACGTGTTACTGGAAAGTACAGACTTCGTAGTATGTTGTGTTTATCGAAAAATTCTCAGCAAGTGCTCCTGGAGAGTGAATGATAATTCGACAAAGTTTGAAGACTAGGCCCTTGCTCAGTCATCGGTCAATATTTAACGTTGAAGTGGAAGAATCACTGAGAATAAAAATTGCACATCTGTGCGTCTACTTAAGCACTTTCTTAAATGCCCACGCATACACGGCTTTATTTCGCATTCACTCGGCAAATAGACACAGTGAAGATGATGGTAGAGGAGAAGAGGCTACTTATTTAGCACCTCTTGAAGAAATTAGGGAGGTGCTTGCTCTGTTAGGAGTGCTTACTCTGAATTTTATGGCATTTAGAGCATCTCTACTGAGTGGTAATATTTTGGGTTTATATATACACTCCCAAGACCCCCCCACCCCTCCAAAAAAAAGTCGGTGAAGGCCGCGATTCAAAAAAGAAAAAGAGCACTGTATTATGGCTCTGGCAATTAGAAGCTTGTTTGATTGAGCCTTCTCCAGAAAATTTTTACAATGGAACGAGTGGATTGAGCAACAAATAGAGGCTTTGGAGGAAAGGAATGGCAGACTTCAGAACCCCTCTCAGCCATAGGTCGGCAAACTCCCTCACAAGCCGAGTCACTCAAACTCGGATTGGGCCATAAATGAGAATCTGAATGAGCCATATGTGCAAATACATTTTGTGATTGAGTGAGCTTCACATTTTTTTGGTAGGTCTGTGCTTTCAACACACCTTCGACAATTTAAAGATAGAATTTTTCGTGAGCCTGTAGTTCGTGCTCTCTTCTTTTTTCATTCATCTACAGTTAACACTGGCCCAACTGCCCTATAGGAATGGCCGAAGCTAAAAGGAACATTTTACTTTACGCCTGTATAGTAATCAACAAAATTTTTAGTGTGTTTACGAAACAAATGTGACTGCAGCTTTTTGTCCCCTCTCATTGTTTTTCAGCATGGCATTATATCTCGCCTAGTACCTAGTTTATTGGTGGCCATAATGCATTGATGTTGTGTCTATTTATCGCTTTCTTTAGCCCCTGAGCTATGTTGTGAATGTAAGGACTACCCACGACACACCCGTTACATGCTACGCTTCTCGCTTATTATGTTCACAGAAGTCCATCATGAATCTCTATCAACAAGCTCAGCTGTCCATCACTCTAAGTTGCAAATTTCTATAATGTAGTGGACATTCTTTTTCATAATTTCTTAATACCTATTATATGTCACCCCTTAGGTTTCAGTCATATCCACCAGGTCAGGCTCCTTCGGCACAAACACTGCAGCTGCTGCTACCACCACCACGGCCTATATTTCACTTCAGCCATTGCTGCATCACAACCAGTATTACAACTTCTCAGCCGCTACCACAGTCCTTCCCAATGATGCCTCACCTTGACAGGGCTTCACATGCTTCCAAAGGAAGCTATCAGGCAAGTGTGTACTTTTAAGAAATTTAGCTTTCAATAGCATTGATGTTTTCAATGGGCAGATTAATTGACAAGTATGCCAACTTCATGCTTCTTGAACAGGGTTGAACCTACATGTGTCTGTCAGTGTAGGGAACCAAGTTTATGTGAATTTCAAAGTAGCTTATTTTTATTTTATTTTACAATACTGCAGGCCCCTTCTCGGGCCCATGCAGGAATGGGTTGAACTTTAATACACAAAAATGTCAGGAAAATAAATAGATCTTCTGTACAAAGCAAGTAAGAGCATTAAATATGCACATTGTACAGTAAACAAGGTGTTCATATAAGTTTTGAATTCTGTTCATAAATTTGACAAAAGAGGAGTTCACAATATCAGCGGGCAGCATATTTTATTGCGAAATGGTGTGCAGAACTGAATAATATTTGTAAGGGTTATGTTATTAATTTTGTGTATGAAGGAAGCAGGGCAAGCAAAAATTAGAAGAAAGTACTTTTTTATTGTTTACTAGTTATGAAAGCAGATTCTTTTTCCACAATTTTCATGTACCGTGCAATCCTGAGCAAGTGCTCCCACTATGGTGAAGGTGACGAGAATTGGAGGGGGGGGGGCTCTTGCTCGGTCTTGCATCAAAAATCAAGATTGTGGTGAAAAAGTCGCGTGTGCTTCCAATGAAACTGATACACTTTAATAAATATGCATGAATTCACTATGATTCTGCAACCTCGTTGCGCTTCTAAATAAAGAAAGTGAAGAAAACTGCAGAAATGGCAGAAAGGCAGGGGGGGGGGGGGAGTGCTTTCTCAGTTGTTCATGCGTGTTTTAAATATCTTGAAAGAGAGAGAATGGAACTCGATTAGGGGGGGTGCTTGCTTGAGATATTACAGTATTGTCCACATCCTGCGTATCTTTTCTTAATCAACTGAAAAAAGCGACCTGAAAGCAAATGGCCCTTCTACATATGGTATATTTGTAGCTTATTTTCTTTGTAAATTGACCAAAAGCATGAAGTTTAGCATTCTTTAGCGAAAAAAAAAGCTGTCCAACTAGTAATGTTTACACATTTACCGAAGTCAAACACAGTGAAATAGATAAGGTGGCACAGTAAAAAAAATAGGTCAGCACAGAAAAAACTGCAATTTTCATTGCATAAGTAGAGCTCCATCTTCTCGAAATGGCATTTTTCGTTATGTCAGTATGATAATTTTGAAATGGCAAAAGATGTCATGCTGATCGTTTGTGCACATACTCAAGCAACACATGGTGGTGTACTGAACTGAACTTGATCCTTTAAAATAACTCTCATTTGATCTAAAAGAAAGTGTGCAAAATATCCAAAATCATGTACAGGAGCAAAAAATGCAATTTTCAAATAAAATAAACCATTCTTTGGTTCGGTCAATAGAACACAAAGCTCTGAACAAATTAGTATAAACTTCTGGTTGCTATCATTATTACATGCTTAAAAATGATTACAATAGGGTAAAAGATACGTGGAAGCCTGGGCCTTGCCGGTCTTCTCTAATCGACAGAGTGCTCTGAATTAAGGCAGTGTTTACATACACCCGCAGAGCTGTCTTATTCAATAATGGCAAAGTAGATACATGGTGCAGAAAAGTTATTGTTGCTACCCCTTAATTGGAGGCAGTAACCGGGTAGACTCCAATGGCTGACTTAACAGCCCCCAAAATACACTGCTAAAGCTTGAACAGTTTAACATCAGGTCCTTTTAGCAGGGGTGCAACAGCTGCGCCAGTCGCGCCAATTTGATACAATTCCAGATTGTTGCACTGAGCGGCGCCAAACCCGTGAAATTGTTAAAATTGCACCAGGCTGCACCAAAATGCCCAGCCAGCCTCAATTTTTTTTCAGGTGTATCAATTGCGGTGAGCAATGCAGTCCATGTCGGCCACCTGCAGCTTTGCGCCATCAGTCAAAGTGCGCAGACCCGAAGTAAAGTGCCTAGAATATACCTAAAATAATCTAGCCACCCACCCTATGCTGGTGAGACGTGATCGACCAGATAAAGTAACAACACTGTATGCCTATCGGTCCGCTGACCACAACAGATACGTATCGGCGGGACGGCAGAACTTTAAAACGAAAATGTGTTGGTGTAGCCACCAACCCTTCGAGGAAATTGCAAGTTCTCTTGCCAAAAACGCGGCTATGGCTTATTAAGGCTCGAACAAGCTCGATGTGCTGCAAATGCCGGCGTTGAATACCTTAGCAGTGGAACATAACAAATTTTGGCTGGAAGCTGAGTCCTTGCCACGGTCTTGGCGATAGATATCTAGTACCGTCGCCGGGGCAACGGGCGTGCACCATTGTTACTTTATCTGGTCAAACTCGTCTTGCAAGGTAGCCAAAACGGCACATAGCCCCATGCTGAAAAGGGTGGGTTGGAGGGGGGTGGTGAGTGGTTAGAAAATTTGTTGACTTTGGTTCTAAAGCTGCTTGAGTCACCTTTGTCGCACTAGACCGGTGCCCGCGAAAAAGCGTGTTGAGATTTACAAGGGGCTGTTCGCGATACTGGGACACTTCACATTTTGCTCAGTTACTCATGCGTTTGTACACCGTGGAATTCTGAGTACCAGTATAATTACCGACGTATAAATAAGCTACTGGCAATCATTTGAAGCAGTGTGTGACATTTATGCTTCTCTACAGAAATAAACTAAATTGTGCGCCAATTTTTTCTTCACCACCTCTAGTTCTCGTTTTTACTAATCTTCCAAATTTCAAGCTCACAATATCGGCAGATTGATATTGAAACTCTCAGAGTTTGTCAATTGATTTAACAGGTGCAGTAAACGCTAATATGGACTTTATCATTGGTTCCTTAGCGAGGTGGTTCAAAATACTACCTTCATTGAAATAGTAGTAAATACTATGCTCACACTACATAATTTAGGTTATGTTGAATTGTTTATACATGTTTTTTCTCTAAATGTAAGCCGCCTTTTTTATAGTGCTCCAAATTCGCTTTGTCTTGATAAAAATGCCTGTTCTTTTTTTCCATAACCAGCTCCGAACTTAGAATTTAGTGCTCCAAAAGTAACATTTTGCTGCTCCGAAAATTGCTCCAAATGATATTTCGGCTGTTGCACCCCTGTTTTAGCAAGCCAGCAAATGCCGGTTGGGGTCCAAAGATAAAGTCTGAGCTCAGAGTTTCGTTACAAGCATGAAGCAATGAAGAAAATAGGAGCAAATGGGAATGCTATACAAAGATTAGCACTTAACTCTTCAGATTCAATTTCACAAAACGAAACACTGGTTAAAGTCAATGTCAGTGCTGCTGAGAGTGAGTGGGTTTTTGTGCTGTCGGTAGTCTCAACGAATAGAAAGTGCTGAGAGTACACTACGTAAATAAGCCGTGTAGTGATATTTATCCAAATAGCACGCACCAGCACTCCTAACTGCGCCCTTATGTTCAATGGTAGCAGCTGTTGGAAGTGTCCATATAATTGCCATTGCAATATTTTATTCTAAATGAATGGCTAGTTAAATCACTGGATAACTCAAATGGGTTTAACAATGATTGTGAAACAATCAAGTATTGCTCATCACAAGCATGAAACTCAGGCACTCCAGAATATTCAATCCTTCAAGCAATGATTTCATCACCAGCCCAACTAGTCCCTCCATGTAGATTGCCGTATTGACCAGGGGCTCCCCTGCTGCAGTCGGTGAATACTTGTTACTCCTCAGTGTCACTGTGTGAGACTCTCTTTCAAAACACCTCCTCAGTGACTGCACAGCATCATCTATAAAATCTTCATCATAGACTGACTGACTGATGCCCTAATAAGGTGGTGTTAGGAGCTGTTTGGTAAGCAAAACATCACACTGCATTGTTTCAAATTTTTTCTGGCCAGTGTTTTTCTCGGCAGCAATGTAAGATGATCGATGGTACTACTTAATAATGTAACACTTCTCTGGACAACCGAAGAACTCTTCTATATCATAACTCATTGCCTTACCAACTGAACCACTTCTACATTTACCCTGTCTCTGCGTGCTTATATTCAGCAGCACCCTGCATAGGTTAAAAAGAAATCTGTGAATCATTCACACTCACTCATAAAATATATTTTTTCCTTAGGCCTTACTAGTAGACTCAGACCCGCGGCTCAATGCAAGTCTGACAAGTCTGGTGAGTCGACTTCCGAGCCCGTTAAAATATGATGATCTTTTCCACACATGGTTTCAATGCTCCTTAACAGCAATGTGTTGCATAATTGGTGCTCCAGTTACAACCTTTCAATTTCAGACCTTTATATAGTGACTGCAACCCAGTAAGGTAATCTCTATTCAAAGAGATGGTGCCTCAGATACTTTATGAAAATGTCCCGGGAAGAAATTCACAGAAGGGCATGTCAAGGAACCGCGACTCCGTCCCCCCCTCCTTGTAGTTCTGGCCTCTCAGCTATAAATATTGAGTCGGTGCACAAATGCTTGTGCATTGAGATATGTGTGAGCTGTGAAAATTGAAAGCTCAAGGCGCAATTCCATGTGGAGGGAGGCCGCTACACTGCCACGAGACACTGCAAGGTGCCAGCTGGAGCATCTATTATGCAATACATTGCTTTCATGGAGCACTGAAACTATAGGTGAAAAAGATAATCATATTTTAACGGACTCGTAAGTTGACTCACCAGACTTCGTCATTGGTCACTATCAACACAAAAACCCTTCACTCTTGGGAGCACTCACATTTGCTTTAACCAGCGTTTTGTTTTGTAGAGTTAAGTGAGATTGAATCCAAAAGAGGTAACTGCTAATATCGATTCTCAATTGCTATAATTCTTGAACAAGGGTGCCAATAGTTGCAATTTCACCCTGGTTCGAGGAATATTGACATGACTCATCCATGCATAGTAAAACAAAGGCAAAGCCTTGAAATGAACAAGTTTTTTGCATGCTTTTCTCATAGCACTGTAGCGGCTTCCACATGACAGTGTGTCCTGAGTTCTCATTTTATTGGGGGGCTTTTGCACCAGCATTTGGTGTGAAGCATGCTGGCTATTGCGCGGTGCCTTCTTTCAGAGGAGGGTGCAGGAGCATGCATGCTTCACAGAAACAGCTATTGATAGCTCGTGTAGCTGCAAAGGGCTCATTAGGGGCTGTGCTTGGGCGCTTCTTTTTTAATGCTGTTTAAGTGCTCATTTGTGTCAGCTGTGGTTGCATGCTTGTGTGGAATCACCTTATTTTATGGCTGACCTAACTATCAGAATTTTTTGCTTTTCGGGGGGCAGCACCCAGTGGGAGGACTGCCGCTTACAGTTCTGGCCCTCATGAATAACAAAGTAGGCAGCTGTGCTTTCTTTTGAAAATTTTTGTTTGCTGTTGATGCATTAATACTCATCTCTACCAGTTCCACGACATTCCTCATGCAGCCTCAATATGCCATTTACACTCCTGCTGCTTGCACTTATCTTTTTTATATCTATGTACTGTATTTGCTCACATAATAATTCCATTTTCTTCATTTTTGGATAATTTACTGATTTAAAGGTGTGGTTTGTACAGTGGGTAATGTTTTGGAACAGGTCGACTATATTTAAAACTGGAAGCTAGAATTGTGATGACTACGTTGTTCCATAACAAAACCATATCAGGTTGAAGAGTTCCTACCTTCATGTTACAGGCACATGTTCGCATTGCCTTGTAATGAAGAAGCCCTGAAAAGCCTTTGCAAGTAATCATCACATGTCTTCATTAGAGAAACTTATTCATCCCAAATCGACTGTTGGAAAAAATTTTGCAATCTGCGAAGCAATAGTGGAGCTACAGGAATTCGTCACATGCTTTACGTGCTTTCTTTCACCTTTCGTTCGAGTGAGCTCACTCAAACCCACGCAGGAAGGGATGACTGAGGGACAAGAAGCTATGCCTATTTATCAACGTGCGTTCTGAACTTGAGCTCTTTTATTTTTATTCCCCCCCCCTTTTTTTCTTCAAACATGGGGCTTCTTCTCAGCGTAATCACAAACAGGTGCACGGGCATGTGCCAGCCTCCGGTTTCGGTTGTACACATTGCACTTGAAGCGCAGTCAGTTGAATTTGGAGCCTTATTTGTTCAGGGGAAACAGCGTTTTTCAGGTGACTGATAATAAATTATGAATAACAGGCTTCGTGTTGCCCTATTATGTCTGTCTCACATGCTCTCAGGTGCCTCGACTACCCTCGGCAGCATTTTTTGACCATGATCGAAAAGGGTTGCTGGGCCACTTAAATTGCTTCATGGAGAGTGTTGTGTATACTATACTCAATTTGTAAAAGAAATGCCCATTTTAGCATGCCTAATTCCTGTATATCTGCTATCTGCTACACCTTGTAAGAACAATTTGAAAACAATTTAAGTAATGACAGTAGATGATCGAGGCCCTTAAATTGCTGCACATTAACTGTTACCGTCAAGGCCCTCAAAATAAAGGAGAAAAAGGTCTCTCTGGTGCAAGTGTGCCCTTAATTGACTATGCTTTATATGGTTTTGCCTGCTTCAACATCATCAAAGTGCTTGAAGAACAAGAAGAATAATTCTCTGTGGCACGAGTGTGCGATAAAATGCTCAGCTATTTCTGGTTTTCCCACTTCTCTTGAACTTTATTGTTATAGTATGTGTGCCAAAGTGAATTCTAATATTGAAGTGTGTGTGCAAATTGAATATTTTTCTAAAATTTCTTGAATACTTCTAGAATTTTTTTCAAATTCTTCATGTGGAATTCCAGAAAAAAGTTCGAGAGGCTTCCAAAGTTTATTCTTATGAGATGAAAGTCTTCCTTTTGGTAAAATTGATAAGTGTTGGTAGGGTGGCGTTTCGTAGTTGCCTTATAAAGAATAAGGCAATGCACAATTGAAGTTATGTATGCTCGAATGTGTTTATATGCACGATTTCATGCAGCCGAAGAATTGATCAAATTTCAGGTCAAAAACCACTATAAATAAGCCCTTGCCTCTGCCACACCTATCATCTCCTTGTGAGAATCAGCCTTTTCTAGAGTCAGTACATTTGTGACCGTAGCAAAGCCAGAAAGGCAGCTTTCACGCAATACGAGTGTGATGAGGTGAAACATATTGAAAATTTGGAGGGTCCCTTTCAGTCAGACATTGACCCTATTTTGTCTCTGGTAAGTTATAATAGTTCAAATAGCAAAATTTACAGTACGAATTGAGTCGAATAGCAAACATTATTCAAAAGATATTCAAAAATATGAATATTTGCGTACCCCTACTTATTGTTTACTTCACATTTTTCACCCCATTTTTCGTTCTCTGTAGACAAGACATGTGCCCTTCTAAATGCTGTGCTAAGGCCAAAGATCACAACTCATGCACGTGCCTAGAGCTCCACCCATATTCTTCTGTGAGACCTTCTATTTACCTGTTTGAATTCAAAATTGTGGAACCTCTTGGATCAATTTTCACAATTGAAACTTTATTCTTTGAAGTAGTTATGCTAGTAATTTTTATGTTAGAGCAATAATTTGAGAGTGAGTGTAATGATGTTAACTCCCACACAAGAAAAAAGGATCACAGAGACATTTCTTCCCTGCAGGTTCATTTGAGAGGCAGAAAAAGGAGCAGTGGGCTTGGCTGCGGTCGTGATGCAAGGAGGCCACAAAGCTCCTGCGGAGTGTCCTTCAGCTTGAGAACAAGAGCCTCATAGTAGGCCCGTGTTGGAGTATTTGTGCATCAATAGGACAAACAGGTGCCCCTGAACGGGCCCTGACAGTGAGAAATTCGGAAGTTGTGGCTAGTGATTATTGCTTAAAGAGGTACTGACGCAAATTTTTGTCTTGCAATATTAACATTGTTGACAGCCTATTAGTCACAATGTGGCGGATTGCTTGCTGCAGCATGGGACAGGTGGACAATTGCTGTCTGTTTATTACAGACTAGTTTTATCTTGGCACAGGTCTGAGAACACGAGCCACGGAATGCAAATGCCAGCTAGTGTGCTAAATGGTACACATAAAACGGGGCTTCCAGGTGTAAGCACTTGCACAGCAGGTCTATCAATAGTGAAAGTGAGCGGTGACAACCAACACAGTAATCAAGGCGCTGGGGCAAACAGCTCCCGCTCAGCGCTTCTGGCTTAAGAGATGGCACACCATTGCGTATTGTTCTTCTTCCTCCTTACACACAGAACACTGATGCACTTCCGTGCTGCCTGCGTTATGTGCTCACATTCTTTTGCTGCTGCATATGCAGCACAATGTCGTCGTCAAGTTGATCGTTCTCGTTTGGGTGCAAAGATTTTCTTGGGGCATCCTCATGTTCCACATGTTTGCATTAGGCATGGACACAGCAGTCACTGAATAGTAGCCTGCTAGCACAAGTGTGGCCAAAAGGCAACAACCACTATGATGTCAATAATGTAGCTGTGCCAACTCTGAGCTCGGCAATAATGGTGGCCGCTGGAAGTTGAGACTCAGCTTCAGGTCACTTTCAGTGATTCAATGATGCGAGATGCGGCATATAGCACTGGTTCAGGCACGCAAACTTTAATATTCATATAATTGGCCGTATGAGCTATAATTGTTCATTCAATTTGTAGATATACGCATGTTCAAGGGAATCGATGTCGCAGGCTATATTAGCCACAAAATTTTGTGTCAGTACTCTTTATGGTATTTTGCTTTATGTTTTAACTTACAGTTAAACAAGTACGTAAAGTATTTAGTAAGTGCTACATGTATTTGCCCAGTACTGTGCAAATGGTATTGCAAAATTTGTGAATCAGCGAGCAGATATGCATGCACCTAGCAGGCTAAGAAAGATAAACACACTTCCTTGCAAAATGTTTAATCATATAAATAAATTCGAGGATGCAAAAATATTTGTCTTGTTTTTCTCAAATGTCCCGACACTACACTACATACAACACTTCCACCCCTTTACTCTACTGCACTTTCGAAGCACCATTAAATTGCCCATTGTGGCATATTCATATTTTTTACACTTTATAAACTGGCATAGCCTTATTACCATGCTTAGGCAAACATTACTTTTGACCCTTACTACTTGCCCAAAGTAACCGGGGTTTTTCTGCTGAAGGACTTGTTTTTGGGCTAGTTTATGCTTGCTTAAAATTATATGGTGTGTGGTTTTGTGTGACTGTTCTCTCTTTTTTGCACTTTGCACTATATTATAATTTTCAGCAGGAACCGGAAAACTCCTCGGACCCCTATCATCTATATTACCCACGAACCCTAGAACTCCTGTATGGCCCATATACCCCTTATGCCCCATAGACCCTGTATCCTCCATATGGCCCGTAATCCCTGTATGCCCCATATGGCCCGTAATCCCTGTATCACCTGTATCCAATAACATCGTATGATACGGGTCCTATCTGTATAGGATTTTTCAGTAGGGACATTTCCACCTCCATAGGAAATGCAGCCGCCGCAGCCGGCATTCGATCCTGCGACCTGCGTGTCAGCAATCGAGTACGTTAGCCACTAGACCACCGTGGCTGGGCACCAAAAATTGTCGATACAATGGCTATAATAATTAAATATACAAAATTGTTGAGTACTTTTGCTACTAGCGATTATTTATTTATTTATTTTATTTATTCAATACTGCCAGCCACCCTTTGGCAGCCAGGGCAGGAGTAGTGTAGTGCAGAGTCGGAATACAAAGTTTACACGCGACCAGTAACACGGTCCGTGGTACACAGGGAAGCGATAATGCAGTAAGCTTTCAAATTGTCACGACACACACACAAGCGCGCGCGATCAGTAGCACGACCCACAATTCGCAAAGCAGTAGTAATTTACAAATAGCTACGTGAATATACAATAAAACCAGCAAGGCTACTCTAATGCAATACACACAAGGTGCACTACGCACATTGACCAGGAAACGTGAAAAAAAAAGCAGTGTGAATTAGCGGCATGGTAGCAGGATAACGCGTGAAATACGTTAGTTCAATAAAACAGGGAAACAGGACCAGCACTACCAATCATACACAATTCTGAATAGTCGTTGAAAAAGCATTTTGATTAGTTTCGAGAAGTTAGTAACGTCACGTGGCAAAGTGTTCCATTCTGCTATCGTTCTCGGGAAAAAGTATAGACGGTGAGCGTTTGTTTTCGCGAAAGTCATTAGGATTGTTTTGTTGTGCTGGTTCCGGGTGGAGCGTGACATGTCAAATTCGAGATAAGTATTGAAGTCATGTTTTGAATAACCAATAACTATGCTGTGTAATATTTTAAGACGATGTAGTTTACGGCGGGACTCTAGTGTTGGTATGTCAGAACGCCTGCGCAGTTCTGTCACGGATACTTGCCTGCTGTATACGTTGTGAATAAATCGCAGTGCTTTCTTTTGTACCCGTTCGAGCATTGCTGAATCCGTCTTTGAGTGTGGGTCTCAAACAACGCCTGCATAATCGAGCAAGGGGCGGACCAGCGTAGTGTACGCAATGGTCTTCGTTTTGCTTGTACAGTGCAGAAGTCGTTGTCTTGAAAGCCAAAGTCTGCGCAGTGCTGATGATATAATGTTTTGTATGTGTTTGTTCCAGGTGAGGTATGATGTCATGATTACACCCAAATATTTGAACTTGTTAACAATCTCTAAGTCAACATTGTAAATTTGATAAGTATATTGAAACGCACACTTTTTGCGCGTTAGAGTCATTTGGCGGCACTTTGTGTTGTTGAGGCTCATGTTCCAATCGGCACATCAATTACTAACAGCTGTTAAGTATTTGTTCACAATTTTCTGGTCATTTACTGATTCAAAAGGGAGATAAACCACGTAGTCATCGGCGAAGAAACGGAAACGCACCGGACAGTCGAATTGTAAATCGTTTAAATAGATAATGAAAAATACGTACCTAAGACAAAGTCCTGTGGGACTCCAGAAACAACTGATGACAAGTGAGAGGCAGAGTCACCTATTTGAACGTACTGATACCGGCTTGATAAGTAGAAGTCGAACCACCGAGTTATTTTCTCATTTTTGAACAAGTTTTTCAATTTTTAACTATAAGATGCTATGGGGTACTCAATCGAAAGCTTTTTCTCGAAATCCTAGAATATAGCGTCGATTTGCCCCCCCCCCTTATCTAAAACTGCTGAGATGTCGTTAGTCGTGTGTATTAGTTGTGTAACCGTGAAAAATCCACGCCGAAAACCATGTTGATTGCACGTAAAAACATGTTGCTATCAAGATACGTTATAAGGTGTTTGAATATAGAGTGCTCCAAATTTTTACCGCCTGTACACAAAAAGGATATGAGGCGGTAGTTTTTTACAGAGAGTTTATCGCTGGATTTATGCACAGGAGTAACTTTTGCAGTTTTCCAATCGTCTGGAACAACACCACTTAGTATACATTCGTTAAATATAATGTATTGGTATTTCGAGCACCACTCTGCATACAGGTAAAGGAATGCGTTTAGTATTCTGTCGGGACTGACGGCCTTTTAGGGTCACGGTTGAGCAAAGGCGAAAATATTCCCGGCTTCTTAATCGTTATATCTGGAATGTCTAAGCCAGGAATATTGAAATTAGTGCAGCACTGGACTGCACGTACAAATACAGACGAGAAAAAGGCATTAAAAGCCCTTGCCATCGAGCTGGCATCGGACATCTCCCTGTCGTTTATTTCAATTTCTCCAACTGGGTATTTCTTTTGGGTGATGTGAGTCCAGAACTTCTTAGGGTTGGTGGCAAGAAAGCCGTGCATCGTAACATTAAAAAAGTGATACTTTGATTGTTTGAATTTTTTCCGTAGGTCGGCCCTTAGGGAAGGTAAAACGTTAGGCGTTTTGGGCACTCGGGAAAG
The DNA here is from genome assembly GCF_043290135.1 of Rhipicephalus microplus. Taxonomy (NCBI): domain Eukaryota; kingdom Metazoa; phylum Arthropoda; class Arachnida; order Ixodida; family Ixodidae; genus Rhipicephalus; species Rhipicephalus microplus. The sequence goes on along the minus strand of NC_134710.1, from coordinate 421,277,833 downwards.
ACGCTTAACACGACGTTTTAAGTTAATTATGTCACGCGTAATCCACAGGCTTTGGCGGTTAATCTTTCTTTGTTTTTGTGGGACATATTTGTTAATACAAGTATGCACGGCTGTCTTGAAGTGCAACCATAATTTGTTTACGTCGAGATAACCGTTATTGTATTAGCTCTTAAAGGTGTCGAAATTCTATTCGAGGAACTGCAAAATACTTTCATTATCAGCACTGTTAAAATCTCTAAATGACTTGATGATTGTTCGCGAAGTCATGATGCAAAGTTATAACGTTATGATGTTATGATGCTATGAAGTTATGATGAAGTTATGAAGTTATGATGCGAAGTGGCGAAGTTATAATGCGAATAATAATGAAGGTAAAGTTAACAATAAAAGATTTATTTATTTATTGATTGATTGATTGATTGATTGATAAGTGCGATTTATCGTCCCAAAACCACCATATGATTATGAGAGACGCCGTTGTGGAGGTCTCCAGAAATTTCGACCAGCTGGGCTTCTCTAAACGTGCTCCAAAATCTTAGCACACGGGCCTACAGCATTTCTGCCTCCATCAGAAATGCAGCCGTCGCAGCCGGGATTTGAACCCACGACCTGCGGGTCAGCAGCCGAGTACCTTAGCTACACTGGACCCCCATGGCAGAGCAATGTTAAAAAATATGGTGTAAAATGCAACGCCTCTTTCGATAGTGCTCATATATATGTACCTTATAAATCACCCAATGCATATTAGCAATGTAGCTGATGGTACTGGCGACTAAACAGGTTGGTAAAAAGAAAGATTGAAAACATTGAAACCTTCGCGTAGCGAAGTGAAGAAGAATTCCGTCCGAATGTTTTTACTATTACACATCCGCGAAGAGGCAAAACCACGTTACATTTGGTGCTGTGGCTAGGAGGTTACTTTGGCAGCAGACGTACATTACTCCAGAGGCTATATGCATCTTACTGTGAACACAATGACATAGTAGCAGTAAGGAAACTATAACATCAGGACGAAATCAGGTGCCGGCCTTGATCAGTGAAATGGCCTCCTTAAAGTCTTCTCAGTGTGGTGGACAAATGGAGTCCTCGCGCAAAAATAGCCATAGTAAAGGCAAGTGTTGTGTTTCCCGAAGGATCAACTTGATTTTTTTTATTCATTCGCAAGTATAACAGCAGGTTTTTTTTGGTAGAATGCTGCGGGCTTCGGTCGTTTATATACATTTCTCAGTTGTTTAAAATAGCAGTCTCTCAGTCCCGTACCATCTGTTGGTGCCATATTGGAAGACCACCACCTTTTATTCTCCACCATTCACTCGAAATAATGTTACGACAAAAATTGACTGGTGTTCAGTGAAATGTCATTGTCCATGCGATGATACTCTGTTGAGACATGGGCACAGAATTACACACACACATTCTGCAATGTGTTACTACTTTTTTTTATTATATTCCCTTGTGTTCATTATTTGTTTACATATCACCGTTCCGTTCAGAGTTCCTTACTGCTTTGATTTTCGTCTTTTCTGGTTCTCCTTGCACATTCTTGCTGATGTTGATGCCACAGCTGTTGTTTCATCCCCAACCATTACTGAGCGAGTAACAGATAGTGGCCACTGATCTATAAAGCTCACTTAAACGTTGTCAAGGGATCAGGGCTTGTACCAAAGATGTGGTCGCGCACACACACTATTTATTCCACGTGCTGCGGGTGCAGCTGCTACACAATTGATTGATTGATAAGTAGGGTTTAACATCCCAAAACCACCATATGATTATGAGAGACGCCGCAGTGGTGGGCTCTGGAAATTTCGACAGCCTGTGGTTCATCAACGTGCTCCCAAATCTTAGCACACGGGCCTACAAGGTTTCCGCCTCCATCGGGAATGCAGCCGCCGCAGCCAGGGTACGAACCCACGACCTGTGGGTCCGCAGCCGAGTACCTTAGCCACTAGACCGCCGCGTCAGGGCAGCTGCTACACAAACGCCTTTCAAAGCAGCCAATAGTGTTTAACATCTCATTCAAATTTGTCACCAATCCACCATGAAAGCCTCGCATTAGCCAAAGAAATGCTTTTCAAATTAACAAATATCACCTCCAGTAGTTCATACACATCAATGTGAAGAAATGACAGGCAAAAATAAAACTTATATGAGCACTTATTCAACACTGTTCCCGCTTTGAATTTTTCCCACACTATTCTAATTTGTGCGGAGGTTCGCCATATTTATAGCACTTGTAGCATTTCCTCCTTTTAGAGTAAGAAGTGGAAAAACGTAATGGCTTATTTCTTTAGCTGGATGCAATGTAAAGAAGAAAACAATCACGCAGGAATAGCAGAGGGACCACAACTCGTAGTCAATATACGCTAGGTAGAAACTATGTAATATGGGCAAAATGAATAAATTCAATGAAAAAAACAACAACGTTCTGACAGTTGGGACCGGAGAGAAGACCTATGAGTTCAACTGTTTCGACTATTGAGGACACAGTCACTAAATATAAAAATGGTGTGTCAAACTACTCCTTTTGTGGCACGCAACTTCAATTTTACAAGAATGTTACAGTTGGCATCTATAGTGTACGCAAAGAGGCGTAAATGTTTTCCATTAATTTTGTACCTACCATGATTCTTCTTGTTCTTTTTCTATTCACTTACAAAACACGTGTGTGTGTGTGTATGTGCAGAGGAATGACGCGCTTTCTTGCGATGGAAGGCTTTCGCATTCACAAGAGTATATTCATACTCTCATAAAACACACCTTATTGCAACCAAGTGGTGGTGCTGAACTCTACATGTAGGTCGGTTGGAAAGAAAATAAAAGTGATCTTGGAGGAATGCTTATTCTTCCTGAAAAAGGCTTCATTCGGCCTGGAAGACACGTCAAGGAAAAACCAAGGCCTTTTGCGTTCAACATGTTTCTTTAAAACAATGCTAGTTTTTTACACTGGAGTCAGATAAGAGCATGAAGAATACTACGTTATCTTTTTCGGGGCTACTGTATACCGCTTTTACGTGCGCGAACATTTTGCCATTTTCGTCTCCCAGATATTTTTCAGTGAGCACATGCGAATACATTATAGCAGATTATTGAATGATTGATTGATATGTGGGAGTTAATGTCCCAAATTCAACATATTGTAACGGACATGTGAAAGGCACAGAAGAGAAAGAAAGGACGACGAAGAAGCTTGGCAAGATCACAGTGTACTACCACGAATGATCATTGCTCAACTGTTGTAAATAAAAACATTCCATTACAACTCGCTGTAACAGTTGTGGTGGACGTGCCGGGTAATCGACACCCAAAGACGGAGGTTGAACCACAAGTTCTTCGACGGAGCTGTCGCATTGCTCGACTTCCAACAAATCTATCTGGGCTGGACATATGTCAAACAATGCAGATGAACATCTACCCCTCTCGACTTCAGCGCCAACCAGTCTGGCTCCACAACTGAGAAAAGCTCGTCCCTTACCCGGCAGACCAGACGAAGATGTCGCTCTATTACAAACGGGTGAGCGCCGCCAACAAATTGGATGCCACTTTTCAGCTTTCGTACGTCACGTTCTTTCTGACGGATACTGCGTTAGTGTCGTACGAGAATTGCAAGGAAACGCTAACGACCTGGAACAGATTCGTTTCTGAGAAAAGGAGTGTTTCGGCCACCCCACAAAGAAACAGATAAGAGCAGAACAGACGCTAATGCAACGCGCGCAAGTGCCAGGCAAAACTTGCACGACCTACATTGAGGAAGTTATAAAGCAATGTAGGATCATTCACTCAAGAACGTCTCAGGAAGACAAAGTCAGGCACATCCTAAAAGGAATCACCGAGGATGTTACAGTTTCCTCATCGCGAAAGGCACCCTGACATCTGTCGCCGATGTCGTTCGCCATTGCCGCACTTTTGAGAAACGGAAAACCGGGTGCATCACGCCAAAGTTCGGCAGGCTAGCCAATGCGACGACTATCGCAAGTACAGAGAATAACCAGCCTCTTCATCTTGCGTCAACGATTCGGTAAATAGTACGTGAAGAACACGGCCTGTTCGCGCATGTGTTCGCGCACACCACCCAAACACTCATCCTCCCTACCTGTCTCCAGAGTTTGAGCAAAACGTTTCTTCATTCTCCTCGCACCGAGTGGTGGAGGGCATTGAAGATTCTGATTCCACGCCTCGGTATCAGCTACGTCTCTGCGATAGAGGCCCTGCTTATGATGTTCAATCACGACAAGGGCAGACGCGTTCCTATGCTCAGGACTCTCAGCCGGTACGTAGCGGCAAGGACAGCACCGACCCTACTACCAAGACGACACTTACGACCAATACAATGGATTCCAGAGAGCGGCAGATACCCATTGTTCGCATGATAACGAACTTCCTTGCCAACAGCAGCATCCCAGAATTCGTTCCGATAAATATAATGTAAAGCGCGACCCTCCCGTGTTCTACAACTGCGGTTTCACTGGGCATATCGCTCGGTATTGCCGCCAACAACGCCACCCGTCATGAAGGGCACCCGCCATGTCTTTGCCACCAGGACATGGTGCTTCATGTGACGGCGGACGACCGACGTGTTTCCAAGCGACTGTTTTTCACGCGAGACCAGACGCAGCAATTCGCCAGCATCCGAGCAGAGTTTGACACCACCATTCCACCGTTCTCGTCACTCGCCGTCTCTTTTGCGTCGTTCTTCCTCTCCGCCGCCGGAAAATTAGCACACGCGCCCAATCAAGGTGAGGTCACTAGACGGTCTTTTCAAGATATGCCTCTGCCTGTTGTTATGCTCAAAAACAAAGTGAATGTGTTGATAGATTAAATACCAATAACGGCGTTAGTTGACACTGTGGCGACTGTGTCTGTGATGAGCCTCGCCTTCAGAAACTAATCAGGTCGCAAAGTCATGTTTTCACGAAACGATACTATTACCTTTCGTGGTGTAGGCGGCGAGTGGCTTCATCCTCTTGGCGTATGTGCTGTCAGTGTTTCATTGGCTGGGAAAGTATTTTTATAGGGATTTCTGGTTTTATCTCTTTGTTCGCACGATGTCATTCTTGGTATCAATTTTCTGGAGCAACGTGGTGCTTCCGTCAACTGTGGTAGTGGGGACATACCATTAAACAATTTGTTTCTACCGTTGCTTTCCGATGAAGGCTACCATGGCGAAGACAGGGACACACTTGGTGTGATTGATGAATTGATAGCATCATCGTGGTGCCTGACACTCGTTCGAGTCTCTTTCACAGCGATTTATGCTGCTTGTGTTGACCTTGTAGTGGGGCCTCTACGCAATAGCTGTTCTAAGAAGAACATACTTGTGCCCTGTTCTCTTGTGTGCATGGCAAAAGGAGTTGCAACATTGTGGGGGCTGAATTGTTCTGCCACACCAGTTGTGCTGCCTCGCGTGATGAAGATAGCTCTCTTCGATGAAGCCTCATGCAGCTCGATAGTGACACTAGTTATGAACCTAACCACCTCTTCCTCTCATTGCGATATTCGCCCTGATAAATATCTAATACTCGGTATGATCAGCAAGATTCCCAGTACAACAGAAGGGCAAGTGCTAGTACAGGTCCTTTTTCGGCATGTTGCTGCTTTTGACTTCACACATAGAGATGCACCCCTTGAGTTACCCTCGCCCCGCACTCGTCAAAGAATAGACACCAGCTCTGCACACCCCATCCGCCAAAAACCCTATCGAGTGTCATCTTCTGAGCGCAAAGTTCTCGCCAAAAAGTAAAGGACATACTCAACAAAGTTACCGTGTGAGTGTCGTCCAGCCCATGGGCAGCCCCGGTAATTCTTGTTAGGAATAAGCATGGTTCCTGGAGATTCTGCGTAGATTACAGATGTCTAAACACTGTGACGAAAAAAGATGTATATTTCTTACCATGAATTGATGACGTCATACATAGCTTGCATGCCACCTTGTATTTTTCAACGCTTGCTTTGCGATCCCGTTATTGGCAAATACCTATGGACCCCAGCGACAAAAAAAAACACTGCTTTCGTAACTCCGGATGGCGTATTTGAATTTAATGTGATGTCTTTTGGCCTTTGTAATGCTCCTGTCACCTTTGAAAGATTTATGGACACAGTATCGCGTGGTCTAAAATGGGAGGTATGCATATGCTAGCTTAACAATGTTATGATATTTGGCCGCACATTTGGAGAACATAACAACCGTCTCAGTCTTGTTCGCGACTGCATCGAAAAATCCGGGCTGGTTCTGAATTCCAAATAAATGTCGCTTTGACGAATGTCAAACTCTGGTGCTGGGGCACTTAGTCGACAAGGATGGCGTCAGACCCGATCCTTGCAAGATACAAGCAATGAGCTCTTTCAAATTATAGCAGTCCACACGAGATCTTCGCTCATTTGTTGGCCTATGCTCATACTTCCTTCATTTTGTTTCACAATTTCCGGAAATTATGTACCGGCTGACAAGCAGCTTGCGACAGGATGCAACCTTCAAGTGGACACCAGAATGTGAAGCTGCATTCTCCCAACTTAAGTTTGTACTAACGTCAGCACCACTGTTGCGTCACTTCGATCTCTCTTGCGCGACTGAGGTCAACACCGACGCTAGTGGTATCGGCGTAGGAGCGATGCTTGTACAACGTCACAGTGGCGCAGAGCATGTCGTGGCATATTCCAGCCGTTGCCTGAGCAAATCTGAATGCAGTTACACAGTTACGGAACAGGAATCTCTGGCAGCTGTTTTTGCCGTACAGAAGTTTTACTGTTATTTTTATGGGAGGCCATTTAAGATAATTACCTATCACCATTCGTTATGCTGGTTGGTCAGTTTGCGTGATCCCTCTGGCCACCTCGCACGTTGGGTGCTGTGACTTCAGAAATGCGACTTTACGGTGTCGTAGAAGAGTGGCAGTCGTCAGGCTGACGCAAAGTGCTTCTCCCGGATTCATCTCGCGACTACCGACTGCGATGCAGAGAATTTCGAGGACTGCCTTGCTGCTGTTACGAGCACGTTCTCCGATACGGCTGACTTTCAGAAAGAACAAAGCAATGATCTCAACCTGGATTCTCTTTTCGCCGCTGTCCATACCTCCCAACACGGTGGTCGCTTTACGGTTAGAGAAAAATTGCTCTATAAAAATAACTACTCCGGACCTGGAGCACGTTTTCTGTTCGTTTTCCCAGATAGCCTTTACTTCAATGTTTTACGTGCTATGCATGACGATGCGACATCCGGTAATTTTGCCTTCATATGAACGCTGAACCGCACGCAGGAACGCTTTTACTGGCCCAAAATATACAAAAAAACGTAGCGTTATGTCGCTAGCTGCGAGACGTGCCAGCGTCAAAATCGCCCGGCCGCCGCAACACCAGGTCCTCTTCAGCCAATAACACCACTCGGCATGCCTTTTGAACAATTAGGAGTGGACATTCTGCATCCAATTCTGTTATCTAACAATAACTCGTTGGATAATCGTCTGCCTGGGTCATCTTACGTGGTATGCCGTAACTGCAGCCATTCCCTCTTCTACCGCTGTTTCCGTGGCAGTCTTCTTGCTTAATTATGTGGTCCTTCGCCATGGCCCACCACGTGTTATTATCAGCGACCATGGCCACCAGTTCACTGCTGATGCCGTTGAAGAATTACTTCGCATGTGCATGACAGAGTTCCGTCATTCTACGCCGTATTATCCGCAGACAAATGACCTTGTTGAACAGACAAACCGAACGCTGGTCAACATGCTTGCCATGTACGTTTCCTCCAATCACAAGAACTGGGATGACGTGCTGCCTTTTATCACGTACGCGTAAAACACGGCAAAAGATGAAACAATGAACTTAATTTCATTTTAGGTAATGAACGCCAGGTTGCCTCTAAGTGCTCTGGATACTTTTTTATCTTTCATTCTACACAAGGATGATTCTGTGTCGAAGACCTTTTGCCTAACGAAACAAGCCCGTCGAATCACTCGTCTTCAAACTCTGGCCTCTCAACGTCATTCGAAAGAACAATACGACGACCGTCACGAACCAGTATCATTCGAAAAAGGTGACTTGTGTTGCTTTGGACACCGCAATGCTAGCGTGGATGGTGTCAACAGCTTCTGTCACAATATTCAGGCCCATTTGTAGTTTTAGAGCGTGTCAGCTAGCTCACCTACGTGATAGCTCGTCTTTTGTCCAATGGTGAACGATCAAGCACAACGCAGCTCACTCACAGTGCTCGCTTAAAGTCATTCTACCCTCCTTGTGCATCATTACTCGCCCTACGGGCTTCCTCTGCTTGCGGGAGAATGTAACGGACATGTGAAAGGCAGAGAAAAGAAAGGAAGGAAGACGAAGAGGCTTGGCAAGATTGCACTGCGCTACCACGAACGACCATCGCTTACTTATTGTAAATAAAACCATTTCCTCACAACTCGCTGTAACAATATGATTATGAGAGATGCCGTAGTAGAAGGCTTCGGATATTTTGACCACCTGGGGTTCTTTTACGTGCACCCAATTCTCAGCACACGCGCCTACAGCATTTTCGCCTCCTGCGGAAATGCAGCCCCAGCAGCCGGGATTCGATCCCGTGACCCGCGGGTCAGCAGCCGAGCACATTAGCCACTAGACCACCACAGCGGGGCAATGCACGCTAAAAAAAGTAGGTACCTTGCACAAAAACTCGATACGGAGCACAAGTATGTATACGCAGCCCAAACATAGTTTCTGAAGCTGCTTAAGGACAGAAAATAGAGACGGGCATGCTCACATAAGCAATCAGCGAGCCGGTGACGGAGGGCTTCCCACGCTCCCCGCATAAGCCAACTGGCTTGCTTCCGTCAGCCTTCGTGCCATTCGCCACCTGGGCAAATAAAGAAGCGGTGCTCTTCCGGTGATTCCTTCTCGAGAAAAGTGTGTGTCCCCCACCTCCTTTCTATTGGTTATTTCACCGCCCACGTGTCGCTTTTTGTCCCATTTCTGTTCTTTCTTGTCTTTTTATTTCCCCAGTCTCTGTACTTAATGCCCCTGCATAGCTTCTATCCAGCTAAAGCCCCGGGACGATGGAGTTGAGGCAGCGGATTCCGAACGAACGGGGCTCACGGATTTAATGCTCTCGGCCCAAGATTGCTGGGCAGACACGGGGCCAGACGAATTTGTGGTGAGTGGAGCCACGAAGAGCGAAGCGAGAACCAGTGCGTTCCTCCTTGGCGTCATGCCTAGCGGCATTGATCCTGTTGAGCCACTTTCGTCATGTACACTAAAAAAGAGAAGCGAACAGGGGTGATACGTGCGTTTTACCTCAACGGTGAATCGACAAACTAGGTCCTAATTTTGACTAAGCCCCGTACAATCGAACAAGCGAGCGTATAGTAGAAGGCTCGCAAGGTGAGATGCTCGAGCTGCGCGCTCGTATTCCAAAAAATCGTCAAGCTAGCGCAGTTGGCGTGGTAGTGCGGTGTTAATAGGTCCATCTCGTCAGACAGGGGGTACAATTTTATGGAATAGAAATCCAAGAACGCTGCTGTACTTATTTCAGGCACGCCCCGTTACGGTGGTCTAGTGGCTAAGCTACTCGGCTGCTGACTCGCAGGCCACGATATCAAATCCCGGCTGTGGCGGCTACGATTTCGATGGAGGCGAAAATGTTGTAGGCCCGTGTGCTTAATTTTGGGTGCACGTTAAAGAACCCCAGGTGGTCGTAATTTCCGGAGCCCTCCCCTACGTCGGCTCTCATAATCATATGGTGGTTTCGGGACGTTAAACCCTACGTATCAATGAATCACTTTAGGGGCGCTTTTTTGCCGCACTTTGAGGAAGATTGAGTGTCACACATAAGTTCAAGGCCAAGGAAATTGACGAACACTCATAAGCTCTTCATTGATTTCTATCTTATCGAGGTTGACTGAGGGAAGCAATAACGTATACAACAATTTCTTTCTTTCTCTTTGAATGAGAGATGATGCTTAGGCAATAAATGGTAAGATGTTGAACTGAAGTGGTTATAGAAATGTTTTCATTCGTAATGACTACATATGAATATTATGAGCTGCGCAACAACCTTACTCTACAAATTGGGCAAGGACGCGTGGTTTGATGTACACTAGGCCGTCTGAACTCCTGTTCGGGCTGTATCCGGTTCTACGATTCTGCCGAATCAAAAGACTGACACTTCTTTCTAGTGAGTACCACCAACGTTCCGATTTCGTACTCACTAATGGTACTAATTTAGCGAAATTTCCTGGAATTCTGCATTTAGTTGTTGGCTTCTCACCTCACCTGCATTGTCGCATCAAACAGTGAACGTTCCAACCGTTCACGCACTGTATAATTCCGACTCGTCCGTAGGCCATGTTGTCATAAAGTGTCCTTTATACAAAAAACAGTGAATTAGATGGTGATATTGGTTGGAGATACTCGATATACGACCCCTTGCAGGCTCACATTGAGCTAAGTTCTTCGACCGTGGCCATATCTTCGAAGCCGTGCTTTCAGGGCTCTTTACGTTACGTTAATGGCGGATGTAATAAATGACCTCACTGTCTACGGTAAATTGTGTTTTTTTATTAGCACAACAGTCGCATGTTACCTTGCATTTGATTACATGAATAATTACGTAGTTCATATCGGCAATGTTGTGAAGTACCGCGTCCACGTGTTCTTGATTCTGCCCATAGAAATATTCTTTGTACTTTTGCCATCGCATGTGTGCATAGGTGCTGTAGATCACCTTATGTTTTTGTCATACTTTCTTGCGTATTAAATTCATCACCTTGGTTTAGTAAACAATTGCGCATCTCACCTTGTCTTATTTTCACGTGTAAATAAAAAAAAACACTTCCTTTACAAGTAAACATCAGGGAGAAAGGAAATGCTCCCTTAGCACTGCTGGTTACCTTCCAACCAGTTCACTGTCTTAAACAAGTAACTACGGCTCAAGTATACGAAATTTTTATCTGGTGTTCAGTTTATCTGTGCAAGATAAATTCTTCCCATACTGAACACTAAGCGTATTTTGGGGCACTGAGACAGTAAATGCCGAATAAACAGGGGCTTCACGAGTACAGTCTTTCTCTGACTTTTATCAATTCGTAGTGCCATTGTGTAAGGAGGGCGCTTAAGCAAAAGGAAATTTTTTGTAATAGATAAAATAAACCTTTAAGATTCTGTAGTTGTACTCACGGAGGAACCTAACATTGCAACTGATCCTATAATAATGGCACGCATGACCTCTGAACACTAAATGCTAGTTCAACTCATTCTCCGTTTCTCACTTACAGGATCTGCTGCTAGTATGACCATTGTTGAAGAGTTAACAAGATATGCAGTTCTATATGAAGTAGAAACGTTAGGAATTTTATAGCTCAAAATAATAAGGAAATCTAAGCGCAGCAATTCTCTGTATGATTTGAATTGATTTTTATATGCCACGTTTTAAATATTTTTCTCAGTGCCATGCTTAAAGAAAAATTCATGAAAATACACATGCTCTACTGTACGTCCGCTGCGAAGTTCAACGGGTTTTGAGAATTAAATTAACTTTTGGGGTCACATTCCTTCTCTTTTTATTGGAGCCAGTGGACTAGGATGATACATAATTTGATGAAATTAGGTGTAATAATTATTATTTGATAGGGTTACCTCATCAATAGCAAGAAGCAAAACAACGTTCAATTTGAGCTTTCTTAGTAATCATTGCATGTGGAGAAGAATAATTAAAGCGACAAGCGTCGTTACGTCTTTGATTATTTCTATGAATCAATCACTCCGTTCTATCTAATAGGTTCCAACTACTAAAGTAAGTGACTTCAATCGCTTTCCCTAAAGAGTCATCCACTCCTACGCGAAGGACAAGAAAAGGAAGCGAGACTTCTTTTCTTTCGTTCACACTTTACCAGAGACAATCCTCCGAAGTACAAAAAGTCGGGGATAAATTTTGGTTCTGAAGAAAAGAGCTGAGGGCGTCAACGAGTGGGAGGGGAGGTTCAGCTAAAAGTAGGGCAATGCTGTCTGTTATATTCACCTAAAGACGACATTGGAAGGCGAAAGAAGAAGCCATGAAGGGGAAATAAACGCGCCCACAAAGAAGGTACCACGGAATCCATCTCGCTTTCCAATCAATTACGAGGCTTTCGGTCGATCTGTGTGTGAGCGACGCGGCAGAGTGCCACCACTCTTCCCACTTCCACCGGATTCTACGTCTGGTTTTCAGCAAACAGGTCAGCAAAAAAGTGCACAGGAAGATGGAGATTGGGCTTTTCGCGCGCAAGTCCGGGCATCAGCTTTTGAGGGCCCAAGAGGTGTCCAGACCCACCAGACACACGACTGCCTTCAATTTGCTATAGAATACCCTCCCCGTATTCTGTTTCCTTCTTTAGCTTCATTCTAATGGTGGCCCCAACAGATCAATTTTCTTCTTTTTCTACAGTGAAGTTATTTTTCTTTCAGCATTTTTTCCATTTTGGCAGTTGTCGAGAAGACCATTTTTTTCACTAAGGATGCCCTCACAAGGCATCTTGCGTGATGAGCCTCAGCAAGAGTACTGGACACATACAATATAAACGACTGAATCGCCTAGAACTTGCATCGCTCTCTTTTTTTTCTCGCCTTTGTGTATCAGATTATTCTGTTTTAAAAAAAACATATGAATACTAGCGTACTAATTAAAATAAGTATACCTACTGTAAAGCCGTCTTTTCTACCATTTGCATCTTCTTTTTTCGTTCGCCTACCAGAATGCTTGTCTGCCAGCCACAAAATGGTGGGTCGCCGAATTCAGTGGTCCTTCTCTTGCGCCTTGAAGCGTCTTTACTCACACCAATGGAAAAAAACAATCCTATCGCACGCTCTCCGCCGTTCGATCCACTTAAAGTAAAATATAGCGGGGGAAACAGGCAATCGTTCCAAGTGAGATAGTGTGAGTTTTCCTTCTCTTGACAAGTAGGAACAATACCGTCATGAATATTGTAAAACCTGCAATCTGTTTTATGCCTGAACATGTACATTGTAAAACCTGGAATTAGTTTCATGCGACACTGTTTGCGAATAGCTCTATGCTGCATTGCTTTGCTTGAAGCATTTGTGTCTACCACGCTACTTGTAAGGCACGACACCAGGCTGAGCTTTAAACTCTAACTAATAGTTTGACGTCATCCGCCTTGGTGGAACAGCAGCTAAGTTGCTCGGCTGCTGAACCAACGATCGTGGGCTTGATCCTGACCACGCTTGTCACATTTCGATACATTCGAAATGGTATAGGCGTTTATACTGTGCGATAGCTGTGCAAGTTTCATTTGGCATGCGGTGGCATCCTCTCATGGCCTTTTTTTGCAATGACTTAAGCTGTACACCACCCTTTTTCGAAACATTTTGCTTGTTCAGTGACGGCATTTGATTACTTCTCCTGCCTTTTTTATATCTCTACGTTTAAAAAACTCTGGGAATCCGCTTCACGAAAATCACGGTCTCATTGTGAGGCACGACGTAAAAAGGGCGGATTGTACTGAACACATGGGGTAAATTGCAGCTAAATAGATAAAAAGTTATGGGACATAACGTTCTAGAACACTACCTACAACTGAAAACGTAATCATGGGCAACTGTGATTTGATGTGGGCCACTTAGGAAAATTCAACGAGCACCTAAATATAGGGATAAACAGCGCGTCTTTTCATACTGTACGTATAAAAATGCAAGTGGGCTTTCCCTACCAATGTCCACAGCGTACTGTTATGGCTTCACAGTGGGCGAGAGAGAGAAAGAAGCAAAGGAAAAGCATGCAGGTTAATCAGGTTATACCAGGTTTGCTACGCTCTATGGGGGAGGAGGAAAGGGGAAAAAGCCAAAGCGAGGAAAAAAAAGAGCAAGGGATACACGCACACACGAGCCATAGTTCGCAAATCCAACTGAGCGCTCACCACCAGCGGCCGTGCATGTGAACGGCGCTTAGAGTGTCAGCCTTGGAAGGAGACATGTTGCCACGCTGCACGCGTTGAAAAGCGGACGCATGGTTTCCTTATTTTCACCATTGCGCGATTGCGAGCCCGCTAAATAAGAAAACGATGTTCAAAGAATAGTGTTGTGTCTCGGGTGCTTCGGCAGAGCTTTTTTCAGGTATGGGGGCACCTCTTAGATATCGGGGAGAGAGGACACACACAACTAGAATGCCATGGTGAAGAAAAGTTTTGGGGACAAGGGGTGAGGGGGGGAGGGCACGGGCCCGGTGTTCTACCCTTTCGCTATGCTACTGATGTGTGCCACCATTCATGGAATTGCGGTGTAAAGATGGGAACGTATCGTTCCATCACTTCCCGCAGGATGCACAAACACGCGATCGAGAACGCCGTAGATCAGAAACTTTGAAAGAAGGTGACAGAGTTTGGTGCTTTGTTCTAAACACTCCACTGGCGACGACTTCATTCTCGCTAGTGAGTTGATCATCAATTAGCACGTGTGCATTCTTGTAAATATTAGGACTTCTGTAAGTGCAGAGTATATATATATATATATATATATATATATATATATATATATATATATATATATATATATATATATATATATATATATATATATATATATATTGTAGTGGGGAAGAGGGAAAGAGACAGTATCTAGTTGGAGCACCTGAAAGACAACTACGATGAAGAGCTGAGCTCGTGACAGTGACTGACGCCTCTTGAACCAGGCAGTTGGTTTTATTCAATAAACCCCTTTATAATCTGGTGGAAGTGCTGGGTAGTCTTCGAAGCTGGAGCTACAAAGTCGCACCTTACTTGCAGTGCCAGCGATGCCGGAAGAACCCTCCACCGAAGGTATCTCGCAAGTTCTCGCCTCTACATGTCCCTGCGTGTGGCCAATGCGTCACCCACTGCGTCGCTAGTCTCTGGTTGCGCAATTACGAAGCCCGCATTGCCAGCTGGGATTCATTCAAGGCCTCCTTTTCGCAAGTCTTCGACCGCCCGGCTGTGCGAAAACTCCGCGCAAAGCAACGACTTACTGAGCGCACTCAACAGCCAGGAGAGGCCTTTACCAGCTACATTGAAGACGTTGTTGACTTGTGCAAGCGGGTAAACCCAGCGATGCTCGAAGCCGACAAAATCAAACAAATACTCAAGGGCATATGCGATGACGCATTTCAAATGTTGTTAGCCAAGAACCCACAAACCATTGCCGAACTCGTCAGCTTGTGCCAGAGTTTTGACGAATTGCGCAAGAAACGCGCCCAAACACGGCGCTCTCTGGAAAAACGTGATTCGATCGCGGTCTTGACTCTCGGAGACCAGTACGACATGTTGGCTTGCAGAAAACAGCTCGTGCGTGAGGAGGTCGCTCGGCAGCTCTCCATTTTATCGAGCCGCCCAAGCCAGCACAAACGCATCCTTTGGGCTCAGATCATATGGCCCCGGCCATAAGGCACGTCATACAAGATGAGGTAGCGGACGCTTTTCCTTTCGCTCGTTCACCACCTCAGGAGGCCGCACCCTTGACGTATGCGCAAGTCGTTGCAGCCAGAGCACCTCGACAGCCCACTTATGCTACCTCACCAATCCCTGTTCGGCCATCACCAGTTCCGTTCAGCCGGCCGATTGCAGCGTTTCCGAATCCGTGGCGCACCGCAGACAACCGCCCAATTTGCTATTCTTGCGGTTACGCAGGACATGTGGCTCCCTTGTGCCGCCGCCGCCCTGTCGTTCACAGCGACAACATGCAAAGATCGTCGCACGACTCTCGGCGCTTTAACAACACGGCACGTCAACAAGGATCCTCTTCACGCGACCGCCCTTACTCAGTCAGTCACCGATCTCCATCTCCCCTACGTCGCTCCCTGTCGCCTATGAGCCGTCGACCCGGCCCATCAGACGCGGAAAACTAGATGCCGCAGTTCCGGAGGCACGAACTGCGTCGTCGTCGAAAGAATCAAGCCCTCGCATTTCTCCGACAAACCTAACCTCATCGACGTTTATGTGGATGGTTACCGTACCCTTGCGCTTGTAGACACTGGTGCTGCCGTTTCAGTAATTGATTTAAAACTTTGCCGCCTGCTTCGGAAGGTTACCACGACGCCAAATGGGTTGTCCCTCCGTACTGCCAGTGCTCACCATATTCGACCATAAGCTGCCTGTACCGCCCGCGTTCTCATCCAAGATGTTTTGTATACCGTTGAATTTTTTGTGCTACAGGCGTGTTCTCATGGTGTGATCCTCGGCTGGGATTTTTTGTCTCGTAATCATGAGGTTATCGACTGTACTCGTGCTGAAGTGGCCTTCTCTGCGTTGTGTGCCTCGTCTCCGGAATTACCGTTGAATAAGCTGTTTGTCGCTGACGACATCGACATACCACCAACTAGCGCCGCCTTTGTTCCCGTATCTTGTGCCGATGTGTCTAAACCTGCAGTGTTGTTTACGCCTTCCCAAACATTCCAAAGTCGCAGGAGCCTCGCGTTGCCGTTTGCAGTTCTAGATATTTCGGCGGGCGCTACCAATTTGTTTTTCAAAAATCCCTTGCCGTCTCCCACAACCATGTGTCGCGAAGAATGTATTGGAACATTCCAAGACTTAGACGTTTCCTCCATCTTCGACCTTGACGGTGAAAGCTATTCGCACCTTAATGCATTGACGCCATCTGCCCATTCAATTGTCCACGAAAATAATAATTTGTTTGGCCCCTCAATTGATGGCGAACTTGAAGAACCACACCACGAAAGGCTTCCAGATCTTCTTCACCAGTTTCGCGGCTCGTTCGATGGCCAGCAGACGTCCTTACCGTTGTGAATCAATTAACACCGGCTCCCAAGCGCCTATGCGACAGCGTCCCTACCGTGTATCTCCTGTGGAGCGTCGTGTAATCACCGAGCAAGTGGTGGACATGCTTAAACGTGGCGTCATTCGGCCGTTTAGCAGTCCCTGGTCTTCACCTGTGGTACTTGTGAGGAAAAAAGACGGCTCGATTCGATTTTGCGTCGATTACCGCCGTTTAAACAAAGTCACGATTAAAGACGTATACCCTTTTCCGCGCATCGATGATGCCCTGGACTGCTTGCAAGGCGCTGAATTCTTCTCATCACTAGACCTACGGTCCGGTTATTGGCAGGTGTCATGGCACCATCAGATCGTCCAAAAACTGCTTTTGTGATGTCCGATTGGCTATACGAATTTAATGTAATGCCCTTCGTCCTTTGTAATGCGCTGGCCACATTCGAAAAGATGATGAATAGCGTCTTGCGTGGGCTAAAATGGAATACATGCCTATGCTACTTGGATGATGTCGTTGTTTACTCCCCTGATTCCGACAGCCATCTCCAAAGTCTCAGCGAAGTCTTGAGCTGCCTCACGAGCGCAGGCCTTCAACTAAACATTAAGAAGTGCCACTTTTGAGCTCGGAAGCTCACAATACTCGGTCACGTTGTCTCAAAAGAGGGCGTCCTCCCAGACCCAGAGAAGCTTCGTGCTGTCGCTGAGTTCCCGAAGCCAACGACTGTGAAAGCGCTTCGCAGCTTTGTCGGACTATGCTCTTATTTTCCCCGCTTTGTGAAGAACTTTGCTCCGATAACCGCACCACTGACCCAGCTGATCTCTGGTGATGGACACCTCCCTGATTGGTTGCCAGCATGCGATGATGCTTTTGCAACATTACGCCATCTCCTTACTTAACCACCTATTTTACGCCACTTCGACCCTACTGCTCCAACCGAGGTGCACACGGATGCCAGTGGCATAGGACTTGGCGCTGTCCTTGTTCAACGCAAACCTGGCTTCTCGGAGTATGTAGTTGCGTATGCCAGTCGCACCCTTACCAAGGCAGAACACAAATACTCGGTTTCCAAAAAGGAATGTTTGGCCATTGTTTGCGCATTACAAAAATTTCGTCCTTACTTATATGGACGCCCATTCGATGTAGTTACAGATCACCATTCACTATGTTGGCTCGCTTCATTGAAGGATCCTTCGGGCCGGCTTGGACGTTCGGCGCTACGCTTACAGGAATTTGATATTCACGTCATTTACCTCTCAGGCCGCAAGCACACCGACGCAGATGCTCTTTCTTGTTCGCCCCTTCCTTCAGCCGTTGCACCTGTTTCCTTCGCCGAAGCTACCATCGGTAGCAATGATACCGCTCACATACCTTCGGAACAACCCAAGGACCCTTGGAAAGCCTCGCTCATCGACGTTTTCTCCTCGTCTTCGGTAACACCACGCCAGCGTCTACCTCGTGCACTACGTCGGCAAATTCCCCATTATGCAATACGAGATGCCATGTTGTACCGTCGCAACCATCAGCCGGATGGTAGGAAATGGCTTCTTGTTATACCTCGCCATTTGCGCTCCAACATGTGCGCGTACTTCCACGCAGACCCTCAAAACGCGCACGCGCGCGTTTTGAAAACATACGACTGGTTTCGTCAGCGATTTTTCTGGCGTGGAATGTACTCGTACGTTCGCAAGTACATGCGCTCCTGCACTGAGTGTCAGTGACGGAAAACAACTTGTCATGCCTCTGGCGAATTACAACCATTGCCTTGTCCAGCTCGGCGGTTTATTAGAATCGGCATCGACCTCTACGGCCCACTACCTTGTACTCCTGCTAGAAATCACTGGATTATTGTGGCCGTTAACCACCTAACCCGTTACGCTGAAACCGCCGCTTTGCCAGCCGCTGCTGCTTGTGATGTCGCCTTGATCATTTTGCGTAGCTTTGTCCTTCGCCATGGCGCGCCACGTGAGCTGCTTAGCGACCGTGGGCGTGCGATTCTATCGCAAGTCGTTCAGGAGCTTCTCAGTCAGTGCAATATTATTCATCGCAACACTACAAGCTATCACCCGAAGACAAACCGTTTGACAGAGCACTTTAACCGCACGCTCGGTGATATGCTTTTATGTACATATCCTCCGACCATACTAATTGGGACTTGGTTCTCCCTTTCGTGACGTATGCGTATAATGTGGCCACACAAGCAACTACTGGGTTTTCACCTTTTTTTCTACTGTACGGACGTGAGCCCCCTTCTACGCTTGACACGATACTTACTTACCGTCCAGATGCTTCAGAATACCGCCCAGTCTCCGAACTTGTTCAGTGTGCCGAAGAGTGCCGCCAATTAGCGCGTCCATTTACGTCCGTCGCAAAGGTCTCCAAAAAGAACGACTCGACCAAGACAAGCCTGCTCACTGCTTTCCCGTAGGCTCATTTGTATTGCTTTCGGTTCCATTCCAGTCCCCCGGCCTCTCCCGAAAGTTTGCGCTCAAGTACAATGGTCCGTACCGCATCGTTCAATGCACGTCACCGGTCAACTACGGCGTCGAACCAGTGCCACCCCTACAGAAACGTTCCGTAAGATGCGGAGACCTCAAGTACGGAATCATTGGAATATGGAAGACGTATGAAGCGGACTCTGCATAAGACGTATGAAGCGGACTCCGCATAAGACGTATGATGCAGACTCCGCATCTTATGGAAAGACGTATCATGCGGAAATCACTGAAATGTGTGCATGTTACGTCTGAATCTAGTGCAAAACAATATAGTGTGTAAATTGAATAGACGTCCACATCTTGAGTACATGCAATACTGTGTACAAATCTCAATATTTCTTAAATGTGCATGAAGAGGGATTGAATCATCGGCATCTTTCTAATTGTCGTGATGCGGAAGCAAAATTACCTTTTGAATAAAATACACTACAAAACTACTAAATTAACATGCTAGCGATCATAATTGGTGGTTAAATTGTAACACATTAATGCAGTGTTCTATGCAAGACTTAAAGAACTTATGGTTAATATTATCAATAGAGAAGCATTAATATACACATCAGCCCTGCTACAATCAATATACTTTTTTATTTGTCTGTATGCTCCAGCTGTGAATAGTGACAATGCAGTGTTGATCGTACACAAATAAGGTGACTGCACCGTAATTTCACGAGATCCACCTAACCCACAGGATGGTGGCACAAAACACAATGTAACAGCAATTTTAGAACGAAATGTTTAAACATAAATAATAATCATAGCACCGCGAAAGTGTGGCGCTGTGCTTATCTCATGAATGCCTTGTGGAGATAGGCGAAATGCTGCTTGAGGCTCCGGCACCACTGTGAATTTCGATGGTCACTGCCATAAACCTTATGTGTCCTTCATAGGCACCTGGAAATGAAAATAATTGGCACAAATAATGTCAGAGACACATGTTAGCACAATAGTTCACATGCACAAGAAATATAACACACAGAATGAAACTGAAAATGTAAGGCACACAATCCTTCATGTTATGCATATGTGAATAATGGAAAGAATGAGTGTATAAATTAGTTCTGCCACATCAAAAAAAACAGCCTGCTTATCACAGTGAAAATAACTAGGTTGTCACGATTTTCAATGGTAGAGATAATCGAATAATATGTCCTTATGAATTTATGATTTAAATGCTTCCTGCACAGTAAAACTTTAGGAACTGCAAGTGAAAGCTCTCAATGTACATTTAATAGTGTGTGCATGTACATCTGCTGCCTTTATACTATACAGTTTGTGCACAAAATTGGCATCTTGAACAATTTCGAGAGTTAAACCTGTGCAACTTATGAATGTTAAAATCACCATAAAAGCAAGCAGGACCAGGCAGGTGCCATTAAAAATCTGTGCAAGCCAGATAACTATAACCGAACTGCACACATAGAGGGAAGCAAGAGTAACAGAAATTCGGCTGCTGACCCGCATGTCGCAGTATCAACCCCGGCTCCATTTCCGATGGAAGCAGAAATGCTGCAGCCACGTGTGCTCAGATTTGGGTGTACATTAAAGAACTCCAAGTGGTCGAAGTTTCTAGTGCCCTCCACTACGGCGTCTCTCATAATCATATAGTGGTTTTCGGACGTGAAACCTCACAGATAAATCAAGAATAACAGAAATAAACTGCCAACAGAAAAGTTGGGTGCATGTGCTATCTAAGTGCTTACACCTTACTACATACAGCATGCTCATTCCATTTTAAATACCGATATTGAAAATAACTGCTCTATAGGAATGTAGAAGGTGAGGTAGAACTGAACGACTCTACAAAAAGTGACCCTATTATGACATCACGTTTTTTTATAACAAAATTGACTAAGACTCTCAAATATCATTATGCAAGGAAAAAATCTTCAAAAGAACAATCAAGTTTGAAGTCATAATTTTTAATATGGCTACTATGACTATAACCGAGAAATCGACCTCAACATGGCTAATGTTAGTTTTTAAGGCCTATGTTCACTAGACAATGAACTATACCACAAAAAGCACAGCGTTCATGCAAAGCACCACACAAAAAAAGAAAGCAGTCCTTTTTGTTATTACCTACAATGCCTTTAAAATGGTATTTTTACCTCTACTTTCCGCTTTTTATCTAAGTAACTGGTGTGAAACCAGTTAGCTGAAAATGCACTGTGCCTCCAAAACCTGTTGGTTGAATCTAAATTTAAAAAAAAATGGTGAAGCTTGCACTAATATAGGCTCCACAAGCCTTGGAACAGCGAGAATTCATGACTCTTAGGACTACTTTGGTTACTTGTGTTTTGTTTCTGGGCCTAAGCATAAAGACAAGGGCTTAACTGAATTGCTGCTAACAAACAAATGCTTTCGAAATTGCCCGAGCGTCAAAGGATGCTCAGCCATTTGTTGTTTTTCGCACTGGGCTATTCTACACCAAACATACAAACCATACTGCCTGGCGACCATCACAGATGTATAGCTTAAAAAATGATGGTAATTTACTCTTCTGAAAATAGTTATTTGCAGAAATGTTTTGAAGAGAAAAAAGTAGTGGTCACGTGGGTACCTTCAGAATTTCGCAGAATGTCGTGCGGGTGTTATTTGTGAGAAAAATTTCAAAGTACCGCTTTTTCTTGCCATATCAAATTTGATCTACATATTAAGTAAAGGTGCTTCTTAAAGTATTTGAAGCCGAGTAACATTAGTGCAATTTTCAGGTACATAGGCTTTGAAGAATTCAGCCAAACTGTTTATCGTTTGCATTTTTTGTATGGCAATACTGCATTTTGTATGAATATTTGAGCCACAAATACTCACTGCACAGAAGTTATATTTCACAAAAAAAATAATGTTAGGTCCAGAATACAAATATCACTATATAATCATTTTTGTCCACATTGAGATGCAATTTGAGCTGTGTGTTTGTCTAATTGAAAATTGCTTTTATGTGTAAGTTGAAAGCAAATAAACAGTTCTTGTTACATGGCAAGTGTTATCATTACAATTTTTGTTTAATTGAGAAAAATGATTTTTGAAGTCTCCTATTGAGGGCGATGGGGAACTTCGGAACGGAAGCTGTCGTATGTCAAATGCAGAAAACAGCCATCATAAGAAAACTTCAAAAATTCATTTCTACTTTAGGACAAAGTGTAATCATATAACTTGCCATATAAAATGAACTGCTTCCTTGCTTTTGATGTGGCGAAAAAATTGCACTAATAATACTGAGCTTCATGCACTACACACAATCACCTTTACTTAATACCTAGACCGAATTTGGTGTAGAAGAGGCAGTATTTGTGAAACACTTTTTACTTTTTACAAACAACACCTAGTCGACATCCTGGGAAGTCCAGAAGGCACCAACGTGGCCTAATATTTTGTTCTCTGCGATATATTTTAGCATTTTGCTGTTTTCAGAAAAATACAGTAAACGAGCACAATATTTTTTCCAAAACACATTTAGGACGGTTGGCAAAATGGCTGGGATGTTTGATGGGTAATTGCCTCACTGCCAGCATTTATTCTTCCGAAGCTCAAGCTATCACCTCTCTGTTACTGCCTCCCTCACATACAATGCCTGCATAGGAAAGAAAAAGAAAGGCAGGCCCGACAAAGTTCACAAGGCAAGATTTTTTCATGTTAGATAAATTCATTACCATAAACAGCGGCAAAATAACATTCATTTTGAGTAGTCCAAGACGCAAGCTATATACCAGCATACTAAGAGCCAAGCACAAACTTTTCATTTGAACATGTGTGGTTATAGACAGGAAGCACTTATTGCAAGACTGATCAGTCTGTAATTAACTGAATGAAGTACAATGCACTGTTCAATCCAACACCACATAGGCATCTTTGCTATAGCAAAACCATGTGTCATTGATTCATGCACTAGATGGGACAATGCAAATGTAACAAAAAAGGTGAAAAAAGAAAACAAAGGGAAAAAAAAGAAGAAAAGGGGGGATGCAAAGTAGGAGCAATGTAGCACTACTTTTACTTTGCATTCCCCTTTTCTTTCTTCTTTTTTTTCTTTTCTATCATTTATCTTTTTTTTGCTTCCCTTACCCCCAACCTCCGACAGGAGAACACTTTGTATCAGCGCAACCTAACTTGAAAAGAAGCAAGGGCTGCACTCTTCTGCGTTGTAGGTTTTTTTTTTCAGACAAACATTTCCAACAGGCACACACGCCTACACCAAAGGATGATGTCATTACTGACCCCATTTAAACTAACACGCCAAGGACGACAAGGTGACTTCTAAAAAATAGGTCCTCCTATCGCAACATCGGCCAGCCTGTCTGAAGCACTTCTACTGTTCACCCTGATTACCCCACTGGATCTTTCCATCTGTCGACTCACATCTTCATTTTGGATAACACTAAGACGACCTTACATTCATGAATACGCACGAAAGTTTAGTGATGTATCATGTATCAGATTAAGAAACTCTGTTAAAAAATTATTGATAGCTTGCTTCCAGGCTTTTTGTACTGTAGCCTGAAACTTCGTAATGTCTTCTATGCACATGAACCAGATTGACAACGTAATGCACAACATGCTTAAGAATACTGCGAGGAACAAGATAACGAGAAAACGACCAGCCACCCAATTGTTTCGCTGTACATGTTTATAAAATGTTCATGTACCCCAAACCAGGTGCTTATGATACAAGCCGAAAAAACCTACAAGTAGGGCCTTGGAGTCTTCTGGAAGTAGACGTGTTGTATTTGTCTGTAGAGGGCTTTACACCCATAAGTGAGGAACAAAACTCCTGTATAATGAAGAATGTTGGCAGCTATCAGTTATACAAAACCCTAATGCAGCTAATCTTCCCCGACACATCTGTACATTTAGAGAGGTGACGTAGCTTCTGTGATTGTGGCAGTAACTCAAACAGGACCAGTGCGGAAATTGGCACTACTTGGATAGACATATGTCCAAACATGCCTGCCCGACTCCTCTAGCCATCCTGGCTGAATCTGACACATGATTTCTTAACTGCTGGCTGGACAAAAACAAAACCACTGAAGCACTCAATATACACAGCGTGAAGTTCCTCTGGAGTGGTCAACTTCGTCTTCTGCGATGAAAGAGCAGCACAGTGTACTGATAAGGCACTCCTTGCAATAGTTTTCAATGCCACACAGTGACCTTGCTGTTCTTGTCGAAGAGAGCTTCGGGAGCTTGGAGGGTGCTTGCTCTTTTCTGGGGGCTGCTGCAGCTCCTCGTTTTCTGCTCAAGGTCAACCTGCACAAAGTTGTAGACGAGGCTTTAAGAGTTGTATATAATGATATACAAATTTTCGCTGAACACACATTTCCTCGTGGCACACTGGGGAATTTCTTATAAAACTTAAGGCCTCGCATATGCAAACATTTACAATCGATTCGAAGATGCACTCGACTCTAAAGGAGCAAGCTTATTATGTAGCGTATATAAAGAAAAGTCATTCAGCACAACCACAACTACAGTTGCACACGAAAACGACATTATACACGATCCTGTTTATTTACATGGTCCATTTTATTTTATTTACACGGTGCATTTTACACGGTCCTGTTTTACACAATCTGGTCTGCATGAACTCTTGAACCGGGCACCATATAGGTTGAAAGACACACACAGAGTTTGAGACAAACCTAGTTTCCCGTGGAGCATCCTCTTGCACTGTAACAACACATCTCAATCTAGTTAGTTGGTCAGAACGAGGTGAAAACAGCTCGCACTTGAAAAGCACGGGCAGAAGGACTGACGCCTGCACCCTGTGCTCCCTGTACATTCTCGTTGAGGGTGCAGTTTTCACCTTATCCTTATGCAATTTCGCATTTATAACCTTGTTTGCTGCATAATCTTTGTGGCGTTAAAGTGTGTGATACCGTCATGTGTATCCCATGTAAGTTATAAAAATAGAATACAAGATAGCTTGATTCAAAAATAACAAAGTGCATCCAGTGCCATGTCCTGTAGCCATTCTTTAGGCAAGTGGCAGAATGATTTATTCTTCAAAACATATCTTACTTGTAACCACTACAAGAGCTAACTCGTACACTGGCACATTCTGTTTGCCTCTTCAGATTACAAGGTACCTTTTTTACACCAGAAATTCTTTAAGAAGAATATTAGTGTTGTAATTGTGAAGAAAGAAAAGTAGAAGAAAAAAAAGATAACCTGCCCTGTACAGGGACCGAGCCTGCGATTTTCAAATAACATGTCCGATGCTCTATCAACTGAGCTACCATGGCGGCTATCCCTCTTCCATTTTGTACGGTATATATGTGCATTTATACAAGGAAGAGTCAGTCAGCGCTGCCTGTTACCATTATGGCGAGTGTGGGACACCTTTTTTTGCCTACTGGCAATTACATTACGATTGCAATTACGTTACGATTACTTCCAATATACCTATATTTCTTTGGCAGCATTATGTATCTGTCAGTTCTCAGAAAATCTGCTAGTCACAAGAGTTGGCAATAGTTCGCCCTCCCACCTAAATGCATGTACTTGAACACATGCACAACTGATCAAAAAAAAAAACAAGTCACACACCGCTAAGATTACTGAGATTCAATGTTTCAGATTCGTGAGTAAAGCAAAGAACTATAAATTTAAGGGTTTGTTGACTTTGTTGAACACATTATAATGAGAACTAGCAGAAAATGATGTCATACAAACTATAGGGGATGTTATCAAAAGTAACTCTAACAAAATTGTGAAAAGAAAAGTGAGCAAAAACGTAACTTGGCAACGTTTTTTGACAATTGAATTGACATTACTTTTTATAACATCGCTTTATTTTACTGGGTAATGTTGTCGGGTAATTCTCATTATTAGAGTGGTGAGTAGGCTGACAAAGAAAGTATATGGCATTGATACTTCTTTTGAACACCTAAAAGTTTGAGGACCTTAAAAGAGCGGAAGCTACTTTGAGTAAACCAGAATATTTAGTTGGAGCGAAAAAAAAATGTACACACATTTTTACCAGGCTTTTTAACCTATTTTGAAACATAAATGTGTATGCTGCCAGTAATGTTAAGTACCATTACTTTTGTCACACTATGCACTGTAGCAGGTGTAGTTGGAGTGCTGATAGTGAAGCATTAATCAAGCACGCCACCAACTGCGTTCACATCAACGGTCGCGTATTTTAAAAATAAACCTGCTGTATAGTAAAAAAAAATTTTGAGCATTTATGATTTTATGTAAATCAAGTTAAACCGACTGGGTAAGCAAACCATTTGCATAAAATCAAAAGGTATAAAGTGATTCATGTATTATAACTATGTGAACAGTTTTAGCAATGCATGGCAAAGTGACAACAGTTTTATTAAAAACCCCTCTCATTATGACATGCATGAAAAGCCCCACACCAGAATATTATATAGTGCATGTAATATCGAGACTACTAGACTGTCTATTGACCTTTTAGAAGAAGGGTATCTCCTTCACGTTCAAGGGGCAACCACTTAGCCTTTTCCTGAGCTTTTCTGTGAATATTTCCTTAACTTCAGATATCATTAGGATTGATTTAGAATGAACAGAATTTGCTTAAGCATTGAAACCTAGTTCTGTATGTAACTGCCATTATGGGTGCCAAACCATCTCCAATTAATTTTTATCATTTAACTTATTTTTTAACTGCAGCAGCACAACTAGCTATGGGTGCCCAAAAAGTATCTAGAAACAATTTCTTTACCTCTTTGAGCCTTTTGGAAGTGTTCAGCTTCTCAGTGCTCACCTTACAACATTTTTTTAAATACGTGTTTGTGTAGCCATTGCTCGTGCTCCTTGTAGAGTGAGGAGAAGCATATGGCAAGAAGAGACAAGAAATAAGCATAGCGAAAAAAAGCAAAATAAGCGAGGACCTCTTTGTTATCGTACAATGTGTGTAACATTACTATTGCGACAACATATAGACAAATTATCACGGCTATGCATCCATTGTAGAGTCATACACAGCTGCAACACCACGACTAAATTCCAACCCTGTGTTGGTTTAGGATCCCTTTATAGTGGCAAGCTAATGATATCTGCATTTGTTTGGCACATACTAAGATGGAGTGAAATGTGATATGGTAATCTTATTTAGAATGCACGTCATGTGGCTTCAGTGTATATGTGGCCACAAGTAACTCAGGTTGCAAAGCAATATAGCAGAGCCTGAACAGACGTCACCGACCACTCCAATCTGAACTTGCCTTTGCTACTTGCCCATTATCATCCCAGCAAAAAATGAATAATTGAATCAGCTACAGATATGCGCTAGCTTATGCTAAGGACCAAGTATGAAGGGTGTTTTGTCATTATTGAGATCAGTTATTTGTTCAAGAACACTTGCTGTCAAACACAAATACATTGCTGTCGAAGCATCGAGACTCAAATATAAAGCAAAAAGAAGTGTCTCTTTAAAAATTACAGGCCACAAGGTGCAAGATAAATATTTGATATAGTTGGGATGGAAGGCACGCACAAGAGGTGCTGCCATATTATACTTTTCCTTGTGTTAAAACCTGCTTGCTTTAGTCACCCAACACATCTGTAAAGATGCCAAGAAAACACCCAGGAGCTGATGCAGCAAGGTTTAACACATCTCTAGGGATTCCACCATTCCTGAGCAGCCCTACAGCCTCCACAGTCCTGCAACTGTTTGTAAGATAAATATAGTTTTACCCAAAGTTCTTGGTTTACAGACACACAAGCAAAACGAATAACCACTCTACAGGAAGTTTGCATGATAATGCGCTGGGTAGCAAAACGGATGCCAATATCAAGTATCCTGGCCTGCCGCTTCTTTTTTTGCGTTCTTAATTAATCAATCCATGGTTAATAAATGTTCCCCCAATGTGAAGTGTACTGGCAGTCAGGTAAAGAATTGCAATGTATTTCGAACAAAATCCGATTCATGGAAAGTAAGCATGTAATAGCGTTTTGTCAGCTGTTCAAGAAAACAGCATAAAGTTTAGCTATAACCCATGTTTTATAGAAACACCATTAAATTTGATATAAAAGTTATGAGCATTATGTGAAAGAACACGGAATCATGTTCAATCAATAAATACTTCTAATGTACTGATATGAATAGAACTAACTGAGTATGAAACGATAATTTTTGCTTAAGCATTTCGAGTTATGAACACTATCGCACTTGCCAGCTGCATCTTGTCCAAAACAGCGGCAAGATAGGCTAGTTTCTGTAGGTGAACAGTAATGAGCAGTGCAAAGTAACAACAAGAAACACCAGTAACAACAGTATGGGGCAAGCACAGACTGCCAACTGTATAATTTATTACACAAAAGTTCGCCTGAATATCAGTCAGACAACTTGTGCAAATGAAGGTCCAGTCGGGCATGAACAAGTTACGAAATCAACAATGCCTGCTTTCACTAACAGGACCCTCATTCACATAAAGTATGCAGCGATAGGCCCTTACCAAGGTACGTCACAGCATGATGTCACTGGCACATGTAAAAGGTGTGGCTGGAAAAACACTCCCGCTGGTGGCTCAGCCCTGTACAGTCGTGCGGTGTTTGGGGCAAGTTTTAATTTTTCAAAGCTTACACTTCACGTTACAATGTCGACATTAGCTGTAGTATGTGTCAGCAAACATCCAGCTGTGTGGTAAAATATTTGCCACGCTGTCTGTTTACCTTGAAGAAGTGAACACACGTGGTGGCCTGTCCGAGGAACAGCGGCATAGTCTTCAAAAATGTGCACTGTTGATTGCGGCATGTAGTTTGCATTGAAAGGTATTGAGAATATCGGTTCAACTAAGAATACTGTGTGTGGTGTGTGCAGTGTCAATAACAATGTGTCTTGTTTGCGAAGACGTTAGCACTCATAACAAGGACCGCTCGATGAAAAAACTTGATTCGACATTTAGTCACGGTAAATATGCACTTGACGCGACCATCTGCGAGTGGGTACATCTCGGTGTTTGCGCTGTGTGCAGAAAAAAATTGCAAGGTCACCAGGCTGGAAGATACCATTTGCTGAAGCTGCATGTATGAATCGCCCCGATGTGTACACAAGCTCAATAAAGGTATAACTCGTTTTATTGAAGGCCTCATATGTCTTCATGTAATAAGCAGAGATTCTTGTTTCACATATACTCAGTACCTTTACCGCTCGATATTCATGAAGTGACAATGCAAACAACAAGTTTGTATGTCAGGTCCTGAGAGAACATTGTAAATATGCAAATAAGTTGTAGGTGTCAGATGCAGCGATGTAACTGCACAAAAGATTACGTATATATTAGGCTACAGGTTTAGAATCGCATACATCTCAGTGGTCTATCAGGAACGTCACAAACAACTACCTTGCTAACCAGCCCTTGCACAGAGGGAGGGAATGGCTGGCACGGTGCTCGAAGTGACGTCACACTATTGGCAAACATAGAGAGGTTTCTTACTTAGGCAACATTTTGCACAATATATTTTTTAGATGCAAGACTGTACTTGTACGCATTGGTCATACTGATGTCTTTTGTTGTTACCTTGTGCTGTGAATTACTAGGCATTTAGTCACCATGATCTTTAAAAGCTAATTTCAGTGTTCTCTCTCATAATGCTGACAACTGTGTTGTTGCATAAATTGGGCAAAAAAGCAACACAGAAAGGCTGTCACAATAAATACACCAACATGGGTATTCTCCTGCAAACAAAAGTCAGCACTGGTCCTGTCATTACCCGTCTTCCTTCTCTCTTTGCCTTGTTTGTACTGAAACAGCCAAACACCTGAACAGTTAGATAAGAAATATTAACGCATCAAAACTATAAGTGCTTGCATCAGCAACTACCCAACAGCGCGATAACCGCACCCCTGCCACACAGCAGCGAAACATATTTTGAATAATGCCACGTTCCATTTCACAAGTTTTTGTTATCGTTGCGAAACACCACACGATTCTCGGCGCAAACCGCGCCTGCAGGTCTCGAGAAGGTTCCGGACTGTAGTAGATCGATTCGATAAGGTCACGCCCACTGTGCGAACGGTACGGATTGTTGTGGAACCTACGCCACCGCCAGCGATTACGCTAGAACATTCGACGGCAAGGGTATAAATGCCGACGCGCTTCGCCGCTTGTCAGTTGTTGATCGAAGGCCGACGCTGCGTTCGCCGCTATCAGTCCGAGGCTGCTATCTGTGCAAGACTGCTGCTGTAATTAGACTTTCCCTTTACCTGGCACAGGTTCGCCCAAATAAACAGTTAAATCCCAACACGAAGTTTTCTGTCTTTGGCCGCGTCACGACCCCGTGACAATATGCTGGCAGTGTATTATTTTATAAAAAGCAACTCTGGCAGATTACAAAATCTCACATTGTGCATGCAAGTTTTCTTCAAAGTCAGGCGTACAATGTAGGTGCTGGCCGGTACATTATTAGTTACACGCAAAGGCGTCTTGCAGGTACACATGCAAATTGCACGAACCCCTCTCTCTCTCTACACTAGGCACACACATTATATCTTTTAACAAGCACACGCCACTGTTTAGGGGCATAATAAGGCTCTACCGTGAACGTATGCTAATCAACCCACTTAGGCGGTTGGCTAGGTGAATCGAGCCAAGTTACAAATTGTATCGCCCGCGAACGTAAACAAAATGCTGCTTTGCATCAAATGGCACTGCAGGCTTCGTTTAATCAACAACGTAGCAAGCGCCGTGTGCGTCTTCCTCACTACATTGCACATATGAAAAAATCGATCACCATACACATGCATGTTGCCGCAGTTGTCTCGAATTAGCTCCAGTAAGGCCGCGCCGATGCGCCATGGCTCTGCTGGCGTTAGCGTTGTCGAAGCGAATCGGCAACCACACTCGCAAAGGCGCGTAAGGTTGCCCTTTCACGACGCCTCGTTTGAGTGCAGCAACACACACTTGCACTGAGTGGCATACTTGGTCTACATAAAAAAGTGTCCCCCTTACCTTTAGTTTCTTTCACACTGTCCTGAGGGAAGCGACCACAGGCGTCAGCCGTCACCTAGGAGTCCTTCGAGAGCCCGCCCACCCGCCGATTCCTTGGACGACTCGCACTTGATCCGCACTCGAACAACCGCGGGAATAGGGCGAAATCTTAGCACATCACACGAACGAGGAACGGCGCTTCCTTGCGTAAATTTAAAATTTCGTGCTCTCGTGTGTAGCAGCGCGAACACATGAGAGACGCACCCAGACGGCATGTCCACAGAAACAATGAAGACAAACAACATGTGGCTTTAGCTGTGAAGGGATTTGACTTGGATATCTGTGTGAGGAAAATAAAAAAAACATCTGTCGCTGCTATAAACTGAAAAAAATGTATGTTATCTGGCAAAATAACTTTAAAAGTGATAAACGGTTATTCAAAAAGCAAGTTACAACTTATGAATATTTTCCCAGGTCTTTGTTTTGTTTTTGTTCAAGCAGACGACAGCCTCCTACTGCTTCTACGACAGACGCAGTGCGGTTTCACGTTCGGTGCGTGTTGCCGACGGAAAGCTCTACAGTAGTGATATCAGAGTTATCAATTCTCAATGAATATTAGGATGGCTACAAAGCAGTAACATTTTGACATAGCGCAGTACGCAATCTTTCAAGGTATGACATTTCTTTGCTCTGAAGCAAATCGAAGCAAGCGGGCGGGCGCAATCAGCTGATATCGCCACTACGCGAGGCATGGTCGTGCGCAATAGCGTCGCGTCCCGTGCTCCATTTGTCATCAAGCGATAGAGCTACTAAGTGGAATACAGCTAGATGCAGGGATTAATGGCGTATCACTCTAATTCCCTGTGGTGGCCGACTCAATCGCAAGAGAGCCCCGGGAAACAACCTTCAACTGCTCAAGCTTGTGTGTGGGTGTAAAAATACTTGTTTTCATCCGCGACCGGGCGGCAATCTGTAGTTGAAAGACATGCGAAAAGCATGTGACGTATATACAATCACAAAACATATGCACACAACAATAGATACGATCGCATATCGTACACAAATATGCAAACACATAGCGTGTAAAAAGGAAATTTATATATATAACTTAAACGCCCGGCACCCTCCAGCGCGATTAGCTTAGCAAGCTAGCGCACTCAGTTCACGTACGCGAGCACAACTGAGTGAGTGGCGCAGGTTCGAGTCCCGCCAATTCTAATTTTTTTTGTTTTTTTTTTCAACGTTTTTATTGTACTGCTATCTTTTCTAATGTCTTAGGTTCTAAAACAAAATAAAAGCAATATTGCGTTCAAGTACGTATGTGGGACTGTGTTTTTTGCGCAACAGTTATTAGTATTTTTATTTTCATTATTAATTTTTTTATTTATTTCATAATATAACAAAATTAAGGACTAAGGGGAACATTGGGTCTGCTTGATTGTGAAGGGACTCGAGAAGTGAAAAAACTCAAACCAAAAAAATTATTTGAGAAAAAACTGAGCATTTCACAGCTTGACCAGTTTCTTCAAGGTTAGGCCCTAGGTATGCGCGAGACTTGCTATATGACTCATCTCAAGCTGTGGCAGTTGAGGGAAGGCAATATCACCAAGAAGCAGTTTCAAAATATATTTTGGTTGATGTTTTTGATTCCTCCAAAATAAGGGCTGCACAATTGTGATCGAGCCAAACCAAGAATTGCGGGCACGAAGTCATGAGACAGAAAATGAATAATGTTGATTGTTTGAAAAATTGCCCTTAGTAAAAAGAAGAGTTATGGAGTGCTACGTAGCTTAACTCGCAGTAGGAATTTTATATATACATATAGATAGTTTAAAATGGACAATGTTGCACACACAGACATTGGTTAAATTCCTTTGCAGCACAGTTGAAGCATTATGTAGAACTGAAGTATCAGGAGAAACTCATGCGTCCTCGATTTATTGCGCTTTGCATAGCTTGTATGCGTCCATGCAGCCATGATATGATATATTTTAAAGCATTTGTTTAACCTATAATCTTCTTATTCATTAAAGCTGGCCCATAAGTTGTGTCTTATGTAGCACTACAATTGAAGCATAATCTGCATGGTGGTCTGAAACAATGCTTTTAAAAATCTCAAAACGACCCAGCTCTATACACGACCATCCGAGCATCATTGATAAGCACCATTATGTGTCCGTAAATACCAGTTGTGCTCTCATAAATATTTTTTTCACCACTCCCTCTGCCCCTACCTCGTTTCTGTCGTGAAGCTGTGGCAAGTTGTGTATAGCTTTATTTATATTGTAGGAGCACATACTGTCAGAAAAAATTTTTAGGCTACATGCAATTAGTTTTCATCAACTTTCATTTATTTTGTCGGTGCTCAGGAGAGCTAAGCTCATGGTCGATATTTTAAAATGACATTTCTCTTTGCCAATGTTAATGAGAACAGTTTCATTATTATTGACAAGTTCAATCACAATGAATTTAGTTCTCATTATTATTGTTTCCACCAAAAAACGAGCCCTTGAAGTTATGCTTTTTTTGCTTGATTTGTTTTCGTGTGACAGCATGCAAGTAAAATGAGAGTTATTGTCATTCCTTGTGAATGACACATTTTCCGTTTGAC
Organism: Rhipicephalus microplus; assembly: GCF_043290135.1. NCBI lineage: Eukaryota > Metazoa > Arthropoda > Arachnida > Ixodida > Ixodidae > Rhipicephalus > Rhipicephalus microplus. The sequence goes on along the minus strand of NC_134710.1, from coordinate 421,244,099 downwards.
AGACTTTAGCACCTGGTCATCTGTAGAAGTTGTATTCATTCTGGAAAAGGGCAAACAGTGGTGACTGACAACACAGACTAGCCTGCATTATTCTTTTGTACTATATATGTCACTTTGCATTCATTTATAACTTTATAGAGCTCGGATTTCCTGCTGAAAATGTGACAACAACTGTAGAGTTTCCACATTTTTGCAACAATCCACATGCCTTTCATACACTATTGCACATTTTCGTTAGCACCTTACAAAATCTGTATATTTCCGTAAGACCTTACATTCTGCATTTTCCTTATCAAAGCTTCTGTACACTCCATACGCTCTCCTTATCCTTCCATATCTTCCATAATGAACTCTCCGTATGCTCCATAAGTTTCCTTATCATTCCATATTTTCCATAAAACTCACTCCATCCACGCCATAAAACTTCCTTATCCTTCCATATACTCCATAAAAAGCCTTCCATATATGCCATACATTTTCCTCATCTTTCCATGTACTCCATGAAAAGCCTTCCGTATACGCCATACAATTTCCTTATCCTTCCATATACTCCATAAGAAGCGTTCCGTAAATGCCTTACAACTTCCGTATATTTCCATAAAACTCCATATGTTTTCCGTATGTAGCATAAGGAAATGATACGGAGTCCATATATTTTCCGTAAGATTTCATGCGGAACGTTTCAGTAGGGACCTGCCGAGGACAGACGATGCCGTGGTCGTGAGACAGTCCACATCAGCCGCTTAAAACCTTACTATGATCCCCTTGTGCTTGCTTCGCTGTGAGTCGCATTGATGGCTCCTCTTCACCACCGGGGCAAATGTAGTGGGGAAGAGGGAGAGATACAGTATCTTATTGGAGCACCTGAAAGACGACTACGACGAAAATCTGAGCTCGTGACAGTGACTGACGCCTCTTGAACCAGTCAGTTGGTTTTAATCAATAAACCCCGTTATACTATATACATACATATATATATATATAAATATATATATATATATATATATATATATATATATATATATATATATATATATATATATATATATATATATATATATATATATATATATATATATATATATATATTGTTACGGATGTGATGGGTTAATTTACACAGAAAAATGTCCGCGATCTACCGTCACTGCCGAATCACCATCGCTCGAGAGCGTCCAATCTCTTCTTCTTCCTCGCTCTTTCAGTCGGCATTACATTTCCCTCCAGGCCAGGCGAAGCTCACCGAGCGAGTAGAAGCAATCGGTTGTTGTAGAGCTTCAATCGGGCAATGTGCACAATTTGCGTCTTGGGCGAACGCCGGTTCTGAGCTGTCACTTTCGCAACAGCGTAAGTGATGTCACTTAGGCACTGAGTAATGACGAATGGTCCTGAGTACTTAGAAAGAAACTTCTGGGAAAGTCCCTTCTTTCGAACAGGCGTCCACAGCCAGACCAAGTCACCTGTAGCGAAAGTCACATGCGGGTGTTTTGCGTCGTAGCAGTCTTTCGCGCGAGCGTGGGCGGAAAGAGTTCGGAGCCGAGCAAGTCGACGAGCTTCTTCGGCGCGACACTGGCGTGTCCATTCGTTGAAAAAGGAAGTATGGTGTCGCGGAAACTTTGGGGATGACGAGCATAGAGAAGAAAAGAAGACGTATAACCCGTGACTTCGTGTTTCGCGGTATTAAAGGCGTATGTAACAAAAGGTAATACGGCATCCCAGTTCTTGTGATCCGCTGCGAAGTACATTGAAAGCATGTTGATGATAGTATGATTGGTGCGCTCAGTGAGACCGTTGGTCTGAGGAGGGTATGGCGTGGAATGGCGATACTGACACCCACAAAGCCGTAGCAACTCTTCGACAACGTCAGCGGTAAACTGTTGGCCGCGATCACTTATCACCACACGAGGGGCCCCGTGACGAAGTATGATCGAGTGTAGAAGAAAACCATGACACATCAGATGATATGGCTGAAGCAACCGCCATAGTTTCAGTGTACCGCGTCAGGTTATCTACGCACACAATAATCCAGCGGTGGCCGGTGGTAGACTTGGGGAAAGGGCCCAGTAAATCTATGCCAACTTTTTCGAATGGTGATGTCGGTGGCTTAACCGGCTGCAGTGTGCCGGCCAATGGTGTGGTAGGTTGTTTGTGGCGTTGGCAGACATCACAACTTGCGACGTAGTGCTTGGTGGTCTTCCAGAGTCGAGACCAGTAAAAACGTTATCGGATACGGTGAAGCATTCAGGCAAATCCAAGGTGCCCAGACTAGATTTCATCATGCATGGCTTGAAATACCGCAAGACGCAGGCGTTCTGGCACGACGAGGAGAAGTGTGGGAGCATAGCTGGAGTAAATCTTGCGTATAGTAATGCGTCATGAATCACGAATGGCGTGGTGCGTTTAGAGCCACGAGCCACATCAATTATTGGTTTCAGCGAAGGGTCACGCTGTTGCTCGTGACGGAAGACGTGCAACTTTGGGAAGTTAGATGGGATTGCGGCCAGGTAGTTGTCAAAATCATCATGAACAGCATGCACAGTCGGAGATGGAAGACGAGATAAGCAGTCGGCATCTGCGTGACATCGACCGCTCTTGTAGGTCACAGAATATTATATTCTTGAAGCCGTAAGGCCCAGCGAGCGAACCGACCAGATGGGTCACGTAGTCCGACAAGCCAACAATGCGAATGATGATCTGTGACGATCTTGAACGGCCGGCCGTACAAATAAGGTCTGAACTTTTAGACGGCGAAAACAACTGCAAGACATTCCAGTTTGGTGACTATATAATTCCTCTCCGCCTTAGTCAAAGTACGACTTGCATACGCCACGGCGTGCTGGCGGCTGTCGTGATATTGAACTAGCACGGCACCAACACTGATACCAATAGCAACTGTATGCAGTTCCGTGAGTGCCTCCGGGTTGAAATGGCGCAAGGGTGGCCCGGAAGTAAGCAAATATTTCAGCTGCTCGAAAGCAGCCTCACACTCAACGGTCCATCGGAATGGGGCGTTTTTGCGGAGCAACTCTGTCAGGAGATGAGCAAGCTGGGCGAAGCCTTTGATAAACCAACGAAAATAAGAACACAGGCCCACAAAGCTACGGAGATCCTTCACAGACATCGGTTGCTTGGAGTCTCGGACAGCACTGATTTTGTGTGGGTCTGGTCGTATACCGTCCCTGTCGACTAGACTTCCAAGCACAAGGGCTTGACGCTCACCAAAATGACACTTCTTTGCGTTTAAAACGAGACCAGCTTGTTTGACGCAGTCTAGAACAACGCTAAGCCGATGATTGTGCTCGTGGAATGTCTTGCCAAAAATAATTACATCATCGAGATAACACATACACTTGAGACCGCGAAGGATGGAGTCTATGAATCGCTCGAAGGTAGCTGGGGCATTGCATAAGTCAAACAGCATAACGTTGAATTCAAATAACCCATCAGGCGTGACAAAAGCAGTCTTCTCTTTGCCGGACGGATGCATTGGTATTTGCCAGTATCCCGACCTTAGGTCGACGGACGAAAAGTATGCGGCCGAGTGCAGACAATCAACCGCATCGTCGATGCGTGGTAGCGAATACACGTCTTTCTTGTGACGGCGTTGAGACGGCGGTAGTCTACACAAAATCGCTAAGAGTTGTCTTTCTTTTTTACAATATAACGGGAGCTGCCCAGGGACTCCTTTACTCTTGAATAACGCCTTTCTGCAGCATGTCATTGACCTGATCGGCGATCACTTGCCTCTCTGACGGGGATACGTGATAGGGTTTCTGACATATTGGTGTAGCATCTCCCGTGTTGATGCGGTGGTGCATACGGGATTCGGGCAACATGGAACAACGCTTGTTTTGAGCGAAATCAGACTCCCGCGTAGCGTGTACTTACCTCCTCCAAAACATTCTGCTCGGAAGAAGACAACGACTTATTGATCATACGTTTATTCTCGGCTGAGTGATTGGGCGCAGTCTGACTGATGGATGAACACTCTGAGACCATTCTGACGTTAATTGTGGCCTGCTTCTCCAACGTTCCCAGTTTGAATCCGGCTGGTAGAACAACAGGCTCTGAGGCTGCGTTGAACGCCCACAAGCAAGCATGTCCGTCGATAGCTGTAAGGACAGACCGTCCTCGAGCATTTAAATATGCAGCTAGCTGCATATTTAAATGCTCGACCGGCATGAGCACTTTTGAAAGAACTGATGGAAAGAAAAAAATGTTCGATATGATTGCACTGTCATGTCAATTTTCGAACAAAAGAAAGGCACAGCATGTTACCAAAGAAAAAGAAAGAAAATAAAGTTTGACAAATTGGCTGCTGATACTTACACTTGAATAAATGGTGAATGATACAATTGGCTCTTCCTTAGACTAGATTAATGTAAACTATTACACCAAACAAAATAATGAGTGAAATTAACTGCTATACTAAGCAACAACTTTTCTTGGCACTGCACGGAAAGCTACGGAGGTGGTGTTGTAGCACTACGTGAAGTAGTGCGTTTTGGCGTGCGTCTCCTAACGCTATTGAAAGTGGCGGGGGCGCACCATCAGTGGTTCATGTATAGACGCAGACATCCCTTAGCGTTTGAGGTGTACGTAAAAAGGTGGGATTTCTTTGCGCGCTCAGAAATGCGAAGTCACAACGAATAAATTAAAGTAAATACAATGATCCTAATGGTGGGAACTACGACCTGCCTCAAATTTCTCCTCGTAGAAAATAAAGGGGGAACTTATATCTATATTTTGCGGTGAAAATACGGGCGCTATTGTAGAACTACATTCACCGGTGGTAGGATTCCCATAATTTGGCTCTGTAGCTTTCGCTTCGATGCCAAGACAAATTGTCACTGAGTATAGCTTATCTATAAATTTTTTAACCTCAATATTTTTAAAAAACTGATTATAGTAGAAAAAGCTTATGCATGTGGCAGACAGCCGATGTGAAAGTTGCTGAAACACCAGCTATGGAAATGGTTCTAACAAGGGCTATTGCGTTTGGTTGTGAAGTGATTCCTTTGTGACCCGCATTATGATAGGCTGTCTATATTTGGGGGAAAATTATATAATTTGATGCCAACGTTCTTGACCCAATTATAGGTAAGCAGAAGTGTTAGAGTGAACTGACATATTTCACAAAAACTTCTTATAATTATAACTAATCATGTAAATATAGTGAAGCCAGTTATTCTATGTTTTTTCATAAACCGTATCGAACGACCCACTCAAATCACATGCAATAGTCTTCTGGTGAGAGTGACCAGTCTAAAAATGTAGAAGTATTTTGAATTCCTACTGGGACACACCCTGCCTGTTCCAAACACAGTACTGCTGTCACAAACTAATCGCGTGCAGCAAAATATTTCAACACGGTTGAATGTACCTTCCTTTGTCCATATCTTTAGCCTACACTCAGTCATCATGCTACAAAACCAAGAAGTCCAAATCGCCACCCCCGTGAAGGGCGTTGATGAAGGCAATAAATTTGTGACACTGGTAAACTAATTGCAGCTATTCACAAGGATGGCTTATAAAGGCAATCATTTATATGGCCAACGAAAAATTTTCACTGGCATTGCTATCTAAATTTCTTGTGCAAAACTCATGATTTCTTAGCTATAGCACTGACCACCTCCCAACAGTGCCAATATACCAGCCAGTATAGCTGAACAAAATTTACCTGTTGTTGACAAAACAGCACGGGAATACTGAGTCCAGTAGGATTCCGGTTCAACTTTGGTTTTGATAGCCGACGTCTCTTTTGTTGCAGTTTTGTACGGATGCCAAAATACCTTGTTGCCCTGAACCCAACATGATGGCACTGCAGCAACGTCTCCACTTTCTTTGAAGTGAATGACTGAATACATCTGGAAACATTAAGTAACATTATAAGGCCCGTAAGCCCAAATGAACTCACCCTAAAATAACAATAACTCGAGAAGCATATTGAGATTAGGTTGCAGTCTTATAAGTAGTACCGAGCCCTGTGTAAACCCTTCAAAAAAGAATGGGCCACGTATCTACATGTTACACTGCAACTATCGTCGAAAGACAATAAATAGTCTTGCGTCTGGTGAGAGTTAACAAAATATTTATTTGATGTTCTGCACAAGAACATCGGTGAATGGTAGTCTGGAGGTGCTGCGTTAGAGTGCCTCGAGCGTGCAGCGGAGGTGAACGAGGGCATAAAGTCACGTCGCACGTAAGTTATGAGCGCTATCTGTCAGTTATCTCGAAAAACAAAGTGCACGGTGTGCGCTCCCGTCTAGCAGGTGATAAGGTGTAGAACGTGAGGCGACGGGTAGGTGCCACCACCGTGTCGTCTTAGCAAAGCGTTGGAAATACTTGCCTTTTCGTGCAAGCGTTCCATGGTTAGTGCAGCGTGATAAACGCTACGGTCTTTAGAATTTCTTATGTATGCCTTTTGTAGTAAAATACACACTTACAGAATATTGACGTGTTGGTATGGTGCTTCAAATATGCACAATAATTGTTTTTAATTGACAACTGCACAAGTAAGAATGCTAAAGCTTCAGCAGTATTGGTGGGCACTGCGGAGAGGGTGGGCCGTTAGGGATATCGTCTGGTGCCTTTTAGGGTACCATTAAGAGCGGACCAACAGAAAAATTTAGAGACAGGCAGACCCAAATTTTCTCGTCGAAGGTCCCCAAGAAAGTCCATCATCTTTAAAAGTTGTTATTTCCATCTGCTCAAGCTAACTCAGCATTTGGCAGTCTTATATCAGATACAAATTCATTCCATATCAATAAAACCAGTGCCGGATTACCAGCTGTGGATGATGAGCTTTCTACAGAAATGAATATAATAAACCTAAAGGGTTGATTTTTGAGGTGAACTCATGGTTTATCTTGACATGAAATGCAATAAAAATCAACTAGCTTGAAGGGAGAATTAGGCGCAGACACAGCACAGACAGAGAATTTACTGAAAAACACTCATATATGCAAGGTACGATCATCTCACAAGGAAAAAAAAAACATGGAAAGAGGTATTCAAAAAATCAAATGTACTCTTTAAAACCAAGCTTTATGCAATTGTGTTCTTCCATGTAATCTGATTCCATAGCATGACACGCGTAAAAAGTTTCACAAGGCATGCTGAACTCCGTTCATTAAATACAAAGACCCCTCTGACCTTGGGCCCCACCTTGTTTTCGTATCTGGACAGCACTCTTGCTCCAGCAAACAGTGGTGCACAAGTTGATTGATTGGTTTATTGGGTTCAACATCCCATAGTGACCTGGTATACGCCATAGTGAAAGGCTTAATTTCGTCCCCTTGGAAGTCCTCAAAGCGATCATGAATTACCTCTTGTGCTAGTAAAAGAAAACATGCAGACGAAAGCAGACGCTGTATGCTGTGGAGAGCTCTGACAAATCTTGCAGTCATGTTTGGCAAGCAGACACAATAAGTAGAATGCAATGGTTACACTTTCTTAAGTACCCTCTTTTCAGAGAGGACTGCACTCAGCTCTTCGGAGGGCTGGCATAAAACTGATCTTTCCTCACACAACAGACTGCTGCTATTGATCAATAGCTGGCATAAACCATAAGTGGCGTTTGGATCAGCTGTACTTCTTGCCCCAGTCTGCTAAAGCAAATTATATAGTTCCTGACCGTTCCTCGTCGTGTGGTCCAAATAACAGATGCTTGTAGGTGGCGGAGCGAGCTGGAAAGCTAATACTTTTTGATGCCTGCTGTCAGGGTGTATCTTCCGCTTCCGGGCCAGTCACCCAGCTGAAGTACAAGAACGATAGAATGCCTAAAGGTCGTCGCCTAGTTCGCCGGACCTGACGTCCCGCCGAGAACCGTCTGTCCTCTACCACTGCGCTGCCTCGAACCACCGCATGCACACCACGGCACGCGTTGCACACTTCATTGTTGTTCATGGCCCCCGCACGGCAACCACTTGATTGTTTTTCGCACCTGTATCATGACAGTGGCACAAATCAGAAGAATAACTTCCACGCTGGTAGCCACTATTTTAGGACCCAACAGACTATCCACTCACATGAAAACATATCGCATATTTTAGCGAACTTCTCCTTCCATCTGCGGGTGAGGGCAAGGATGGTTACTGGTGATCTCTACAAGTCGCAACCCTGATGTGCTCTGAAACCACATTGTGAAAGAGCATGTTAGCTTCGGTCGAGGGATCGAATCCCGGCTGCGGCGGCTCCATTTTCGATGGAGGCAGAAATGTTGTAGGCCCATGTGCTAAGATTTGGGTTCACGTTAAAGAAGCCCAGGTGGTTGCGATTCTCGGAGCCCTCCACTAACGTCTCTCATAATCATATAGTGGTTTTGAGAAGTGAAATCCCACAATTCGATTAATCAATCATGTTAGCTTCGCCGGGATCATCGAAGCACCCGAGACGTTGTAGAAAGGGAAGGATTTACTTAACTTTCAAGAAAACACAAGCCCCACAGGCTACTAACACCACACATGCGAAACGACACGAGCGTCACTCAGTCACGTCGACATCTTCTTCCACTAACTACGAAAAGGGGCATGTGCATTTCTAACAAGCAATTGTACTTCGTGACGTACACTCACTCTCATGCATATGACCTAGCTTCTTTTTCACAAGTCATCCCTTCCTGTGTAGCTTCCAGTGCACTCGTCAGGACAAAACAAGAGAGAAATAACTTAACAGCACGCAATAAATTCCCTTAACTCCACTCAATCTTGACAGATTTGGAAAATTGCTGCGGTATTCGTGAATGACAATGAACTTTAATACTAAGGCCAATATCTGTTTGCTCGGTAAAGTAATTCAGGATTCCTTTCGCACGTACTGACATCGCACAGAGCATGGATAGTGATGCACAGCTACATTGCCAACAGTGTAAACTGGTTGAAATGAGAGCCATGTTTTTTCATTAAAATCTTCATCCATGAAATATCATAAACAGCATGAAACTTTTCAAATGAGACTGTGGTGACATCAGCCACTGTGTAAAAGTGGCAGTACAACAAAACCTTGCTTACCAGGTAAGCAGCCGCACTTTGACTTGATCTGCCTAATTGACCATACTGCATTGACTGCTGAAAGGTCCGAAGCCTGGTACGCATGGAGCTCAGTTGTCCCCACAATACCAGCATGAAAGTTGGTCAGTTGCTTGAAAAATCCAGCAGATATCTTTACATCAACACTATCTGATAAAACATTTGTTACAATCACAATGTTCCTGTCTTTCATAAAAAGACATGAGTCAGCAGTGTTGGTTTCAATGACTACGTCTCAAAAAGCTATGCAGTGAAACTATTGTTCCTGAAAACCTGGAGGAGTAGGTCCAGAATCACATGGCTTCTGCAAAGTTACTCGCTTTTCTGGTAGTGCTGTTTTGAACACGTCCCTCTGACTGCGCTCACACAAGCGCTTCACGACTTGCTGAAGCGGTCGGTTTGGAGATTTCAAGTCACACTTCGATTGACCCAAAAGTTCTCAAATGGGAATGCTGAAAATGAGTCAAGGTAGCCAAACTTCTGCACATCATCAGGAAGGTGTACAAGTGAATGTACATTCTACACATAAACACCCTCCCCATAAAGACGTCCAGCATCAGTGACAAATCCTCGGAGAAGATTTCTGGCAAAAGTTTAAGTGCAGGTGGGAAACCTTAGGGCTTGCGAGGATAGATAATGCCACACTCAGCTTCATGAAACACTGGTATTAACATTTTTCAATTGGCCCTGATAGCACTACAGGTTCAAGGTAGAATAAAAAGTTCCGAAACTCTGTGGCCTTCCATCTTTCCAGTTCACAAAGACTTCGGGGCTTACGGGCCATTTCACGAGGTGTGTGCTTCTACAAATTTATTACCATCTTTTATATTTCATTCTGCACACGTACTGGAACCTTTCACCTATGAGGTACTCCACGGACCCAGTAGTGAAGCAGTTTCCTCACAACCCCTAGGTACACAAGGTGCATGTATTGCTGTGGAAAATCGCTAACCATGCCAATTTTTAACTCGGTCAATGGTGAGTGTCCACGATGGTGCTTTTCCTGCTTTTGGTTCAGAAACGCTTTGTCAGTTCGCAGTGGATCAAGGAGCTCTGGAAGGATTACTTTCGGAGAGATTTCAGAATAGACTCCTTCTTGAGTGCATATCTCGCAACTGTATGAGCCCCCATGGCCCTTGATGCACTTCAAGAATGCCCCTGCAGGTGCATTACAGACAAATGCACGTACTGGAACTGTAAACTTTTTGTCACCTTGAGTGAAGCCTTCCATTTCAAGCATGCTCACTTCTGCAATAAAATCACTCAAGTAGTCCTGGAGGCTCTCAGGTTTTGAGTTTACAACAAACAAGGCAATGACAAATGGTTTGACAAAAATGGATTTTTCAACATACGCCAATATTGGCCAGAACTGTTTGCTTGAACTCTTTGCAATGGGAAGCCCATCAGTATTTATCAGAAGTGAGATGGTTATACTTGTGATGCTGCCTGCTTGTATTATTTGTTCTAGTGTTGATTTAATACCAAAGTAGTGGTATAAACCAGATGCCTGTATTTTTCTTAACGCGCGAGACCTCGGTGTCCCCAATAGGGTTCGTGAGTCACTGGGTAACTCCAGATCGTGCTTCTTCAATATTTTCAGCAGCAGCGTTAGATGTGAAGCACAAGCTTCAGTTTCACAGGCCGAAGCAGCCAGCTTGCTGGCCAATCTCGGCTGTTCTTCATAAGTTGTTTCTAACTCAACTTCTGCCACATTACTGGTCAACCTTGGCTGTTCAACAGCTGACGTGCTTGCAAAAGCATCTGTAGGGTCAACATGCTCTTGATTTGAAGCCTCCGTGACATTACTGCTTCTGTTTTCTACTTCATCATTTTCGAAATTCTTATCCTGTTCGGAAAAAGATGAAATTGCAATGTCTGCGAACTGTTTGTGCACACATTCAGCAACTCTTCTTTTTCTCTGCGGGTCGCCAACATCTTGTAAATGTCTTCGATACTGTTTTATATCTGCACACAATACATCGAGTGTTTTGAATTTAGGTTGACACACAAAAAAGCTACTACCTACTTCAGTAACACGAGCTAAAATGGTGATAATATGGCATGTCATAGAAAAGGGGGTACTCAGGATTAATTTTGTCCAGCTGAAATTTTTTTATGTGGATTAAAATGTATAGGTTTGCTTGTACTTAGCCTCTTCGCGATGCGGCGGCCGTGGCCTCGACGTTAGCAGCATGACAGCTGATATACAGCCACGGAAGGTGAAGGGAGAAGTTCAGGAAAAAATGGAAGCTTGAAGACATGAAAAATTTGCGAACACGGGGTGTCGTTGAATCGAACGTTTTGACAAGCTGATTTGTTTCAGCCTGGCAAACCATTTCAAAATGTTGGCTCCAACAACACCCTGTGTGATATCATTTCTGCTCTTCACAACTTAATAGTTATGCAAATGTCACAAAAGTACTTCTGATCACAATCAAGCCTGATCATTTCTCCATCGCAAAACCGGTGACACGAGGGTGCTTTTGATCGCAAACAATTGGCTAATGCATTGCGTTACAGCCTCATCCAAATCAAGGTTGACCCAGCCATCCCACAAATAGCGATTAGACCCGATTGCGAATAAAACTGACTGTACCGGTGTCGCACGAGCAGTTACGATCGCAAAAAGGGCTGATCTGGATGAGGCTCAAGCCAGATCAGGTGCTGCTACTTTGACACCTCCAATTGCGATCAGCCCCTATCACAACGTGATCCAACTTTCAATTCCGCTGCGCCAAACTCGATCCGCGGATCCGTTTTATTATCATTGTGGTTTCAACGTACAGTGTTGGTCAAAGTTCTTGGGCCACTATCCCGTGTATTTCTATGGCAGCGTAGCCTGAGAACTGCTGACCCCTCCTGTACTTTTGTGTCAGCCACGGCGCGGTTCCACGTGACATTGGTAATGCATACATGCAGTAATTTCACTTCATCGAGAGTAGCAGCTTTAAAGTGCAATGAACTCATTTATGCTTACCTTCATATGCTATCTTCAAAAGCGTGAATGAAAAGCGCGCCGGTACAGTCGTCACGATCGTCTACGCTCGCCAAGAAAACAGGAGAAAACACGAGCCAAAAAGAAAGACGCTTTCATGGTTGCCAACTCGTGCCAAAACATAGAAAAATTAAGCGCTGCATCTGATTAAGACTGCTAGTGCTGCAACAAAAAAACATTTGCAAGACAAAACAGATTTTTATTCAATATAGGAATTTTGTTAACTAAATCAAAAATTTATTTTATTATTTATTTATTAATACTGTAACCCTCACTTGAGGGTCATTAAAGGGAGGAATATAAACACAAAACAAAAACAATACACAATGACAAAACAGACATTACGTTTCATGTTGCCGGTAGTACAATTCTAGCGAACACTCAAACTGTTTGACATTTGCGCTAGTAACAGCGTACTCTGAAAGTCTATTCCACACTTCTATAGTATACGGAAAAAAAGAATTTTTAAAGCCATCCAGACGCGCCCAAAAAGGCCTTATTGGGTGACTATTGTTCAACCGAGCTTCTCTTTTGGGTGCAGGTTGTATGTATGTGTCTTCATTTATTTTGATTTCGCCTCTTATAATTTGAAACAGGAGTTTTAACCTTTGCTTTTCGCGGCACACTTGCGGGGGTTCTAGCGCACATGATTTTAACAAATTTGTGACGGATTCTGTCCTCCGGTACCGCGAGCAAGTGAAGCGCGCTGCTAGCCTTTGAATTTTTTCTATTTTATCTCTCAGTGACTGCTGATAAGGACTCCATACAGAAGATGCATACCCCAAAATAGGGCGAACAAATGTCTTATGTGAAAGTAATTTGACATCTCTAGGGGCATCTTCGAGTTTTTTCCTCAAGTAAAACAACTTCCTGTAAGCCTTTGAACACACCTCCTCAACATGAGTGTGCCACCCCAAATCGCTGGTAATAGTCGCCCCCAGGTATTTAAAGCTGTGTGTTCTGGTCAGAAGGCTATTTCCGATTTTATAATCATATGCGAGTACGGTTTTTTTCTTGGTTATATGGGTGAACGTAGTCTCTGACAAGTTAATTTCCATTCCCGACTGGGTGCACCAATTATGCAAGGCTTGCAGACAGCGATTAATTTGGATTTGGTCGTTTGCGTTAGTTACAGGAGCGTAAATTAAACAATCGTCTGCAAAAAGTTTGACTTTTACCGGGCTTTCGACAACTGCGGAAATATCATTTATGAAAATTAAAAACAACAAAGGACCCAGCACAGACAACTGTGGGACACCAGACAGTACTTTCAATGAACTAGATGTGCAATCATCTACACGTACTTTTTGTTGACGGTTCTCCAAATACGCGGCTATCCAATTTAGTATATCTGAGCTAAGTCCTAGTTGCTGAAGCTTAAAAATTAATTTGCTATGAGGAATTTTATCAAATGCTTTGGCGAAATCTACACAAATGACGTCTAATTGTTGTTGACCTTGGAGAGATACATAAAAATCATGAACTGTTTCTACCAGTTGAGTAACAGTTGACAACGCCTTCCTGAATCCGTGTTGATGGGGATAAGAAAACTCTTTTGACTCAAGAAAAATAATATTGTGCCTTGCTATGAAGTGTTCCATGATTTTGCAACACACAGAGGTCAATGAAACGGGGCGATAACTGTTCACATGAAGTCGAGTGCCAGCTTTGTATATAGGCTTTACAATTGCAGTGCGCCAGTCTTGTGGTAATGAGGATGTTTCAAGAGATTTTCTGAAAATGATTGTTAAATAAAAGGACGCCCATTCGGCATACCGTCGTAAGAATTCACTGGAAATTTCGTCTGGTCCGGTTGCCTTTTTAGTGTCAAGCCCTAGCAAGTGACTGAACACCCCTTCCTGCATGATAGCTAAGGGCTCCATTGCGCAGGCGCGTGGGCAGGCCTGGTCAGCATCCACCTGATCGGTTTCATCTCTAGTGAAGACCGACTGAAAGAACTGGTTGAAAGAATTTGCTATCTGCGGTTTTTGCCTCACTGTCTCGGGTCCAATTTTTATCTGTTAAATTTCTTCTTTTTCATTCTTCAAATGAAGCCAAAATTTTTGAGGGGAAGACTTAATGAAGTCAGCAAGGGTTCGGTTTAAAACTTTCGTTTGAATTCTTTTAATGCTGTCTTTAACCGTCCACGCAATTGTACGGTTGCTACCGAGTTGGTTTTGTTTTTCCGCATGCGTTTTATTTTTCGTTTGATATGGATGATTTCCCGGGTTATCCTCGGACTGCGCTGTTTCGTTTTCTTTTTACGAGTTGGAACAAATATATCCGTACAATGCTTTACAATGATTTTGAAACGTTGCCATAACTCTTCTACAGATTCTGAGACAGAAGCAAGTTCAAACTCATGAAGGGACAATTCTAGATAGTCAAGTATAGACGTGTCATCGGCCCGTGCAAAATTTTTAATCTAAACCGGGACAAATGGCCGCTTCTGCGGCTTTGCGTCTAGCTGAATGTTAACAGTTATCAGCTTGTGGTCCGATATTCCCTCTTCGACCGATAAAGTGCTAGGTGTCACTCTGTGTGATAGGAACACCAGATCAAGCAATGTTCCTGAATTAGCAGTTACTCGCGTATTTTCTTTTATATTCTGTGTTAAGTTATGAGAGAACTATATTTCCAACATTTTATCACCACTCACAGTATCTATATGTCCAGGTGTGACACTTTCCCAATTTATATGCGGTAAATTAAAATCGCCAGTCAGTATCAACCTCGTGTTGCCATTCTGGAATTTGCACAAGAAACTGTTCAGTTGGTCTAGGAAATCAGGCGTGGTACCAGGGGGCCTGTAAATTGCTCCGACAATAAAAACCACTTTTTCAACGAATATTTTGCACCAAACCGTTTCGGAGAGGGAGCAATCAATTCTTTCTGTCGTAATAGGCGACTTCACAAGAATGGCCACTCCACCAACCCGTGAATCCCTATCCCACCTGTGTACAAGATATCCGGGGAGAATAATACAATCGTCGGGAATTAAAGGACTCAACCATGTTTCGGTTATGACAGCAATTTGTGGGCTATGTGACAGCAACAAGAATTCGAGTTCCGTGACCTTATTTACAATGCTACGAGCATTTAGTACAAGCAGGCGTAGCTACAATTTTGACGCAGATGCGGCATTCGAGTGGGTAGCAGGAGCAGCTCTGCCATCCCTCTTGCTTTTGCTGTTCGAAATCGCACAACGCTCATTCTTGTTCTGATCCCAAGTGTAGAGCTTATCGTTTATTTTGAGCTCATCGTGACTCAGAGAAACCTTCAAACCGCTATCACGCTCAGCAGCCGCGCTTTGCCATAACTTCCTCCGCCTTTCCACTGTTTCACTCGCATAGTCATTACTAATACTTATGGGACTTCCCTTCAGCTTCGGACAATTTTTCATCACACGCTCCTTTTCCCGGTAGTCATAGAATCTCATGATGACTGGCCTAACCTTCCCGGGCTGTACCTTTCTTCTTCTACATCAAGTTTTTCCTTAAATAACTTGTCCACGACCGAAACTATTAAATCAGATTCTGATTCTTTACTTTTTTCAGCGAGACCAAGTACCAAAAGATTGTTTCTCTGGCTTCTGTTTTCGTAGTCTACCAGCCTTTCCGCCTGCTGCCGGACAGTAGCTTCCAAAATATCAATTCTCAGTTTCATTTCATGAATTAAAGCAAACGAACTGGTTAGCTTATCTGTTTTAACGTTTACTTCAGAAATTTGGTCTCTAATAGCATTCAAATCACGTTCAGACTTGGCCTGGTTTTCCAAGATCGTTTGCAAGAGCTCTTGCGTTGTAGCAGGCCCGGGGTTTTCCTCGACATCTCACGACATAACAAGCATCATCACAGCAGACCAACAGTTAACTCTAATACATAATATATATAATATGTTTTTTAAACATCAGTAAATTTTCACTAGCCACCTTCTCAGTTGAGCGAAAACAGAGGTAAAAACGGGGTGGCAACCGTGAAGTGGCTTAAATTGTAAAAAACTAGGTTACAGTGGTTACAGTCAACGCCTTGTTACAGTAGGTAGAGTCGTAAAGCAAGCTGTGCTAGAGCTGCATTGACCCATTGGCGAAATTAGCTTCGTAAAAGATCGCAATGGAAACAAATTTTGATGTGGGGCATCGTCTCGAAAGGTATGGAGTGTGTGTTCATTATCAGCAAAATTGTAGGGATCGTGTTGCGACATGTATATACACCGGACGCTGACATTCGGCGCACAGTTTGGCCTTCACAGATCTAGAGACTCTCAGCGCTCGCCTACTGTGCTTTTGATTTGATCGCGGAAGGTGGTTGGTGCGTTGATCGACGCCGACCTGTCCCACCTGATGGCATAATGCCTGGAATTCGCTTACTTTGTTCAGCGTGTTACCAATTAGGTTCAGTTCATGGTGCGGCCAAGCAAGGGTAGCTAGCCCAGCTGCACACTGCCTTTGCGTGCTGTCTTCACGCCTCGCATTCATGATTCACCGAAGCGGCGAAGACGAGAATGTATGTGCCCGTTGAATATATTTGTTGGTTGCGATGTCAAGTCTGTTCACGGATTGACTTCCGGCAGGACATTTCCTGACTAGTGTTCAGCTATTTTTGTCGAGTGGCCGTCTGCATGCAGTTGTACAGCCTACGAGGTGCGTTACTCGCACACTTGCGTAACGTCTCATATATGTAGCTTCCCTGTGGCTGTTCTGGCTAAGTAGTTATGTTAGCGTAATGCTTCTCATGGGACGTCTCATTGTCGGCCAATTTCATTCGGGCTGTGCTCCAGATGGAAAGTAGAAACTAACCTAATCCTATTAAAGCAGTGCCTACAATCCTGACCGAGTTGCTATATCTCCATTAATTTAACACAATTTCAAGGTGCACATGACAGAAACAGTGTCAAATCTAGCATTGGCTTTTGTTGAAATATTGTTGCACAAGAGCAGACTGCACACAGAGAACGTACAACATGACTGCTCATGTTAAATGTTCTCGCTGCTCTGTTTTCTTTTATGAACTGAAATTTTAAACAGCCAGACTACCTTCACTGTTATGTCCTTATTTCTGGCTTTGTATAGTTTTAATATTATATTATCGAGGCCTTTACATGCCAAAGCCACAATATGAATTTGAGCGCACTGTAGCAGAGAGCGTTAGGAATTTCAACTATCTGGTGTTCTTAAACGACATTGCACCGTAGATTTGTCGGAAAGCTTAACTCGAACGCTCCCCAGCGTGTCTTGGACTGATTTGACTGAGGGGAGCCGCGAAAAACTGGGCACTGTTGCCGAGATGATAGCTCGGTAAGCTAGGATTGTACGTTGGCATGCATGCGTAACACCTCGGTAACAAAACTCAAAGCTGCGTGGCGCTGGTGTCAACCAAATTGCTTCAGGACATGTTGTGGAGCATTTGAGCAAAGCTTACTGACGACTGTACATGCGCCTCTGGCATTTTACCTGTAGCTTTGGCCGTTGATGTTGAGACAGTGAATGAAAACAAGCCAGAATGAGGAGCATTATTTAAATGCTCACGCTACCATACTTGTTAGGAACAGTAATTCTTACTGAGATGAGAAATGTTTTGACATGTTAATTATAAAAGCCTCATGAATTATCTCACTTTCTGGAGGCTGCGGAAACTATACACAATATTTATATTGCTTCCAATGCAGTGACATACAAGAATTGGCAAAACTTGTACTAGGCCGCTCAAGGCTTGAAACTGCAAAACTGGACGATTGTGAAGACTTATCTGGGTGCTTCTAGGCTTTAGCTATGTGATGCTAGGTTGTTTTTACGTTGATTCTTAGATCAAAGAATCCCAAAGACAGCCACAGGCACGATACGGTTATTCAAGTTCAAGAGACAAAAACTCTCCCTGAAACTGAGCGCCCACACCTCTTTTAGATTGATAGGCACGTCTTTAGCACAGGCTTTCCATTGCTTCGGGGTCTTCTCACAGCTGATATGTGTCTTTCTCATTTCCTTGTATTTTCTCATACGGGCTCAGAGGTGTTCGGTTTGCTATTGCTTTGAAGCGATTTGTTGGGCAAACTGTTGCCTTCATCGCTATTAGTGGACCTGAGGCGAGTAGTGAGATTTTCCCCATTTCTGTCACACATACCCATTTATTATGACGATAGTTTTCTGGTAGGCTGCACAAAGTCACAATACCTGTCACAATGATAGTTTTTTGCCACCGACTCGCGATTTCCTAAACAGCTTCGCTGATAGAAGTCTAGAGGACCGCAAAAGCCTGGTGAAGTCATGCTACTATGTTGTCTCTCAATTATGCTAAGTGTCTTGTCTTTTAAGAATTAAAAGAATTTAAACGTCTTCTGAAGTAAGATAGCTAACAATACTTACAAAGCTTTTGGCTATTTTCATTTTAACTTGTATTTCGCCCCTCCATGAGTCAAGTTTTTGAGCCTACAAAACATGAATTGGCCCAAAATTTTATCTGCGGTTAGAACGCAGCCCAAATGAAGTCTATAGAGCTTGACCTAAACCGTGAAGTTATATTATTTGTTCCAATTACTCTACTGTTTTTCGTACTGTACCAGCTAGTATTGGTTAGATAAGGACTAACCCAGGCGTACATTATGCATACCTGCAATGTAAAATCATTAGAATGTACTTGTAGTACCAAATGCATACATTTCTATATAACTTCCAAACTGCTCATCATACTTCAGCCCACACACATTACCACAAGGCTCTCGACCTACCTCTTATTTGCACCGTGACCCACTGTGGTTCCTTTGCTAGACCACCCAGGACTGGAACGGTCTTTCCAAGAGCATCACCATCATTCAAACTTGGATAACTTTTGCGAAGCCTTAGAATCTTTGTTTTATTTACAATAATTGTTCGGCTCACTCCCGCATGTAAAGCATTGGGACCTCAATAAAAAAATTGCATTACTGTTTTGCCAACCTTTTGTGAGTCAACAGTGTTCTTTATAATCAGCAGGGGAATGCAAATTTAAAGCATCATTTGCCCAAGCCACTCCAGTACTCCCTCACCGCAATGCAACCCCCCCTTCTCCGCCAAGACTTGACTCATTCATGCCGACGTCCATGGTAGTATGGCTATTAAAGTACATATGTACATACGTACTTTAAAATACATATGTACATATGTTTCTCACACATCACTATGGTATACACCACAGTGATGCGTGAGAAACTTGAAGGCTACTACAAATACATGACCAAAAGACAGCTGTGCATGACATCTCACGCAGTAAAGCCAGTTCATAAGCACGCATTGAATAGTTGCAATATCAATTGAAGAATAGCCACAGATTGACTGAACTATATGTTATTGTAACTATCATTATCTGGTGTCACTTAGCAAAAACCAATTTATTTCTTGAATGAAATTTAATGTTTTCTCTGTAGATTATGAAGTATTTCTCTGCAGCTATAAGTTAATACATTTCTTGGTTAATGGGCATTTTCGGCAAATAAGGATCGTAAAATAATACATGAACATTACCAGATTGTTCACCTGTTATGTTAATTCTTTGTGCAATTTTAACATTTTTAATGTTTGAAATATAATAATCAATGTTCATTGTTTTGTTTGAAGGTTGCACTAATGTTCCACATTCAAAGTTATTTTATCATTGTATTTCTAATATATATCTATAACGCTTTACATACAACATAGAACGTTATACGTTTCATGTAAAACGTTCAGACAATGTTGTTGGAAAATATAAAAGGTTTGTTCGACATTCGCAACAAAAATACAACGTTACTTTAATGATTTGTGCTACCTGGGATATGATTACGAGAGACGCCGTAGTGGAGGGCTCCAGAAATTTTGACCACCTGGTGTTCTTTAACCTGCGCCCAAATCTGAGCACACGGGCCTACACCATTTCCGCCTCCACGGAAATGCAGCCACCGTGGCCAGGATTCGAACCCGCTACCTGCGGGTCAGCAGCCAAGTACCTTAGACACTAGACCACCACAGCAGGGCCAGCAATAAATCACAGTCGCTGAAACACGTAGACGTGTAATGCACAAGAAAATGTGCTGTTGTAAATAACTAGTACGTTTGCTCTCTTGAAGCAGCGAGTGATGTGTCGCCATCTTACTGCTCGTGTGAAGCTGCGTAGCACCACCACTTTTGGCCAGCGTGACCACTCCTGTGTAATTTTATTCTACTCTATGGTGTAAATACGACGCCATAAAATAATATTGACGCAGCTACCACTTCAACCTGTTTCTTTTTTTAACTACAAAAACTAGTGGCGTGTTATTGTAGCAAGCATGGATTTATCAATGGCGGAATGTCAGCCGTCAGGGCAGGCAACGCAGCACTGATCAGATAATATTGGAGAGGGAGTCGCCATCACGGCACAACACTGCCTTTCCTTGCCGTATGCGTACACGATGTCCGCTTTGCAGAAATTGTTTCTACTTTTCAGTATTTTCCATGTAAGATTAGCGATTGAACAAAGTTATCTTTTTCTAAACCATGGAGAGTAGTTACGGGCGCTTTGGCTTTTCGAGCCATTCGTTCCGTAATGGCGCAAGGCAGCGGCGTACGCGCGTACTCTCACTGCGGTACCCAGCGGCCAGTCGCTTGGGCGGTGCCTTTGCAATCCCTCCCAGCTCCAGCCGGTGACTGCAGTGCCAGGGCGAGCATGGCGCAAACTAATACGAGTGCCCCGAGCGCTCTGTGATTTTCTGACGTTGGCGCGTGACCTGGGCACACAAATGTTTGAACTTGCTTGATCTTTTAGGCCCGTAGCGGTGCGCTGACGTCGGCTGTCATTGCGCTGGCTGTTCAGTGCACTATCGGGGTTGCAGGACTTCTCTATTTTAATGTTGTTGGGTGGTTTGGTGTTGTTTGGGGTGTTGTTTTGTGTCAGGGCTTTCTATATTTTGGTGTTGTTTAGCGGTAGTGTTGGATGACAGACATCCCACGTCGATGTGATTATACACGAGGGCTGGTATGCACACGACTCTTACCGAAAGCTTGAACAAAGACAACACCACACAAAACACCGTGACCTCATAAACTTTGATGGAGTTTATTGGGTCCTGCATAGCTTCTACTCAATGAAATTGAAGGACACTCTCAGAGACAATTGAGCATACAAAGTTTCAAAATATACCACAAAGCCGATTGCGAAAATACAAAAAATACAATTTGAAAGTATTGATGACGCACACACGGATATTTTGGCCCAAAGTTTTGAATTTAAACTTCAACTATAATTATTTCGGCTAATAATAAAATTACGATAGTGATACGTATGGCATTGGCTTCAGAGTTCTCAATGTGAAATTTGACAATTTAAACGAAGTCAGTGCTTCTTTTTACTTTCTATTTTATGCTTTTGTAAAGTAAACACAAGAAGCTCGTGAATCAAATGCGAAGAAATGCAAGGTTGCACAGCAAACTAAAGTAGGGAGTCCAGAGTTTGTACAATGTGATTTCACCAATGCCACACTGCAACTGCGCAGAACACTAAACCTGTCGAGAGTACAGCACCAGAGGCCTATATATTCCTCCCGAGGGCTTTCTCCCAGAGTACATTTAGAAGCCATCAAACCCAATCACGTCAGAACAAAATACATTAAAACAGGCCGTGTCCGTATAGTCCTACAAATTATCGCAGGAGAACACCACCATTCACAGAGTGGGCACTTAGCTTATATTACCTGGTCATTTTCTGTTAAAAATATTTTTATTGAAGCCTAATTAAGGTGAAAAAATATAAGCAAACTGAAAAAGCCATTTCGTATCAAACATTTAGAGTGATTAGATATAGATGCATGGTGCAGTTGGCACTGCTAATAGCTTTGACAATTAAGCTTGAAGTATCCTCCACATACATGTTAAAGTTACACAATAAAAAAATCAGTGAGTAGGAAAAATTGCCTCATTTGGCTCAACGGGACCCTCATAGGCAAAACGGACCATTTGGCAATTTAACAATGCGTCTCGGATCTCCTTCCAGATATATCCGAAATAGCTCCTAAATTATTTGAAATTATACTGCAAACTCCATTTCGTGATTTTAACTAACAGTATGAAAAATGTTTCATGCTGTATACTTAATGCATTTCCGCATAAGGACATATCTGTTTCCTAAATATTCATGGCTGAACAGTAAACAAAAGTGAATGCAACTGTGTAAATATAACTGTGCAACTGTGAAATAAAGGAGGCACTTAAAACAAAGTTTAAAGCAGAGAGCTTATTTTGACTGCGTTTTAGACAAACATGTATTGCAGTCACCCGACCAACAAGGCGAAGCTATTCCCTAGGTGATGAATGGGAGGGAAGAGAACAGCTGAGGAAGCACTTGTACTAACAATAACAATACAATTTAAAGAGACATATAAATTGAAATAGCCGGAAAAAAGCGATGTGGTACGCAAAGGTATACCGTCTGACATGTAAACGCTTGTTCAATTAAAAGTATAATTGGTGCCAGTGGTGCTATAGTGCCCATCATATTAGCGGATAAGTCAATCTATGTATTTACAGCATATATTCACAAGAACCATCAATTCACTTATGTTTAAAAGACACGAGATGCGATGACAGTCAGTGCTTCAGGTTTTTAACGAAATAACACACAATAGAGCGGCACCCGCGTTCATGCGACAATAGCCGCACACATTCTGGTTAGAACAAATAATTCCAGGAAGGAAAAGAAAATAAATGGCGTTATTTTGGGCCTCTTGCGCCATAAAGCGCTTTTAAATGGCTAATGAAAATGTCATTCCAAAACATAAGTAGATAGGGAAACATTGAGAAAACAAAAAGCCCTTGGACGAGCGCGCGAACGTCTGCGATCGCGCGCCTATTTCTGTTGACATTGCCCGTACGCTGTCATGTTCATCAGCTTCAACAAAGAGGACACGCCCACCTCGTAGCCGGCCCTCACTGGCGGGCACTGGCGGAAAGATAAAATATATTATTGCCCTTCATTCTTGGTTTTATTCAGGTAACTTAGATGCACCCTTACCAGCTTGATAAGCGAAGTTCAGTCAAGGCATAATGTTTCACACAATAGTGTTGCAACAGGACTAGCAGTATCTTGTACCTTAGGGTAAATGATGCATCATTCAATGTATTGGGATTACACATAAGGATATTCATTTTGTAAGACGTATCTTGATACAGATACAAGATACACAAAGAGTATCGAAGACAGTATCTAAGATACACTTATCTACGATACTGCCCAGCCCTGCTTACCAATGTGATTGACTTCTGTATAAAAGGGGTTATCATTCTAACATGTCTAATACCTAGCTGTTCCCATCATTAGGCAGAATTTAGCATCTTCAGAAAGTTCCAGTAATATGCACCTATGAATATATATTTTGGAGACATAGTGCACAACACTACTCTTTTTTACAAATTTCATTCACTCAAGCTAACGCGCTGAGACACATAGCATGTATTCGTATTTCTTACTGAGTGTTTTTGAGGTACCGTCTATTAGAATGTAAGCGCCGATACCACACGACGCGTTCACATAACTCAGCTATCAAGAATTCCTTCATTTCTGGCACAATTAAATAGCTTGGAAGCATCGATTAAGTTCGCAGGGAGGTAGAAAGCAATGTTGGGCCCCCTCTCTGGGACGTCCTTGTCAAACGGGACCAGCACAGTGTGATGTTTTCTGGTACAGAAAGAGCAGGCACACCGGAAGGTAGCTTGCATGATGACTCGGTGTCCCTAACAAAGTGGCAGGGATCGGTGGTGGTTGGCTAACTTGTTGCCAGAACAAACGACATCTGCACAACTACAAGAAGCAACGCTGCTGGCCTACAGTACATGTTTTTAAATCACCTGGCATATCGCTTCACGAAGCCTGCGTTGAATTCAATGGAACGGCTTACGTCTCAGTTGCAGGACATGAGAGTGTGATCCCAAAAAACGTGCTGGTATACTGTACGAATCTAGTTAGAGTGAGGATCGGGCTGGCGTTCTGCGCCAATACGACGTCCAAGCAACCCGTCTTTCTACACCGAACTAACGTCATCAGCTGGATAGTCATAACGACAAGGTCCCGAAAGCAAAGTTTCCTGCCATTATTTAGCGGATCTCTTGTAAAACTGGAAACTTATAACAAGAGCTAAAACATCATGTCAGTGATGCCAACAAAAAAATCTTCAAATGCTTGGTTGAGCACGCAGAAAACTTCAGCCATGAGATCAATTGAGATAATGCCATTATCCTTAAAAAAATCCACGCATTTTCACGAAGTGAATCGGACGTGTTGGTAAAGCAGTTAGTGCCACACGATATGCAACAAAGTCCGTGTTGCGTGATATGACAGCAAGAAAAATATGAAAAATTATAGGTGGCAGGTGGTGATATGAAAATCACGTCGGGAACGTCATGTACAACGTGATATACACGACACACTCACGGGGAACTTGCGTCGTGGTTTATCCTAATCATCACCATCATCATTATCATCATCAGCCGGACTACGCCCATTGCAGGACGAAGGCCTCTCCCATGTTCTGCCAGTCAACTCGGTCCTGTGCTTGCTGCTGCCACTTTGCTCTAGCAAACTTTTTGATCTCATTTGCCTTTAACTTTTCTGTCTCCCCCTAACACGCTCGCCTTTTCGGGAAATCAACCCAATTACCCTAATGAACAGCGGTTATCCTGCCTACGCGCTGCATGCCAGTTAAAATTTGATTAGGACGGTGCGGCGCAGTGCGCGTGCTACACGTGCTCGGGCTAGAGCCGTAGAGGAGAAGGAGGAAAATGTAACATTCCCTCCACAAACTGTTACAGAGCGGACGTCAGTCTCGCTGTCCTCAACATTGTTTGGTGCTATGAAACCCGGGAAAAGACTGACGTCCTGCACCGAAGACGGACCACCTGTGACGAAGCAGAGGAATTGTCCGAGCCACCGCTACAAGGCTTTTCACGTCGGCTACTGAAGCTCTGCAACCGGGGAATACTTCTCCGGCAGATCTGAGAGACATCTTTGATGACCTTAAAGAGAAACACACGTCACTTGCAGATTTAAACAAAAGGATTGCTGATTTCATAATTGAGGATGCCGAGTGTGTCGAGCAATTTACGGCAGCTCTCGAACGTCACAAGATCCCCAACACTATGCGCCGTGTACACTACCTTCTGAACTCAGTTTCAAAGCCCGCTGACACCAGTGCGCCTCGCCTGTCATCGCAACCAAAACCGAACCCCAAAGAGTCTCCGCTCCAGGAAGTCCCCAATCGTCGTTGCGAGTTGCCCTACCGAAGTTAAAGGTACATATTCTCTGAGGAACTTCGCGAGTGGCATGGCTTCTCGGAGCATTTTGAGGTCACGATCCACAACAATCGTGAGCTTTCGGAAATTGAGAACTGCTTTCTGAATGACATGTTGTTCATCACAAGACCATGGCATACCACCCGCAGACTAACGGGCTCACGGAGAGATTTAACCGCACCCTCGGCGATATGCTCGCGATGTATGTGACATCTCATCATACTAACTGGGATCGCATTCTTCCCTTTATCACGCTCGCATACAACAGCGCGGCACAGTCTACCACTGGATTTTCACCTTTCTTTCTTCTTTATGGACGCTAACCATTCCACACCATCGACACCATCCTTCCATACCGTCTTGACGCATCTGAATGCCCATATGTGTCCGAAGCTGCCATAAAAGCGGAAGAGTGCCATGAACTCACTTGCACCTTTACGTCACATGAACAGCAGTGCCAAAAAGGAAAACAACGCCGACTCTTCACGAAGCCACAGCTGTTCCCCAGGATTCTTTGTATGACTGGCTCTTCCTCACCAATCCCCCGGCCTTTCCTCGAAACTCTTCCCGAAGTACGGGGGCCCTTACCACGTTTGAGGAGGAAACCTCGTCGGTGATTTTTCTCATTGAGCAACTTTCCCCATTTGACGACATGCGACGGCGTGGACGTGACATCGTTCACGTCGCCCTCTTTAAACCATACCATAGCCCCCGGCCTCCAGACTCTTAGGTTGCCAGAATGGCTCTTTGTTGGGCGGAGGAAAATTGTCAAGAAGAAAACGCATCGTTGGCAAGCAACATAGCCATCGCTTGGGTACTGGGTTCTGGGCTTCTCTCGCTCGCCTCGTGCTGATCCTCGCTGGCATCTGCTTGCTTGTTGTGCTTTCCCGTACGTGTTTTCATCGTAGGGCCACCGTCGCAACACACGCAAATAAACCCCTTTTCATTAGCCAGAAAATACAAAGATAGCAGAAAGATATTGACACAGCGAGAGTCACCATTAACGGCAGTATTTATCCTACAGACTTCGTAGTCCTACAGTGTTGTTTTAGACATGTCATCCTCGGCATGGACTTCTTATGCCTGCTCGAAGCTGTCATCAACCTAAAAACAAAGTCGGTAATGTTATCCACAAAAGAAGCACTACCGCCACGCACGCCGTCAGGAAACCATGCCTTGGATGTGCTGAAAGAACAAGTCACCATTCCGCCTCGCTCAAGCGTAATTATTTCAGTCGGCGCTCCTAAAATACCAAGACTTGGAAGGCGTCGTTGAAGGCATTCAGCATCTGATGGTCACTCGATATATTTCCGTCACAAGAGGAGTTGCAGAACTGCGGAGCGGCAAAGCAACGGGTACGCTCACAAATTTCAGCAATGAGTACAAACTTCTGAACAAAGGAACAATGGTCACATACAACGAAAAAATTGTCAAAGCCACCAGTGCTTTCGCCCTCGCCGATTCTGCAGAACTCACTCGGAGGATCCAAGCCTCTCCCATAGCTTTTGATGTCAATCCCAGAGTTTCGAACCATTAGCAAGAACAGCTCAAGGCCCTGCTCTTGCAATACGATAATTGCTTTTTGTCGTCCTCGAAAATTCGGCAGACCGCAATGACGAAACATCGCATCATAACCGAAGAAAAGGCCAGACCTTTCCGTAAGTGTCCGTGCAGAGTTTCGACGCATGAACGTGAGGCCATGAAGAGACAAGTTGATGAAATGCAGCGGGTTGACATTATCCAGCCGTCCAAGAGTCCATGAGCATCCCCCGTGGTGTTAGTGAAGAAAAAGGATGGGACCCTTCGGTTCTGCGTCGATTATCGCCACCTGAACATAATCACAAGAGAGGAAGTGTATCCTCTCCCACGAATAGGGGACGAACTTAATCGGCTTGCATAACGTCAAGTACTTTTCGTCAATGGTCCTCAATGATGAACTTACAGCGCAACACCAGAAAAAAACAGGACAGGGAAGCAGTAAAACAGAAAGAAAAGACGGCGATTTACAACGTTTCTGTCCTGTATTTTTTTTCTGGTGTTGCGCTGTAAGTTCACGATGGATCCTAACCAACTGGCCTAATTTACCGTCTTACTACAATGGACCTCAAGACTGGCTATTGGCAAATGGAAGTCGACGAAAGAGGCCGAGAGAAGACGGCGTTTATAACACCGGACGGCCTTTTCGAGTTTCAGGTGAAGCCCTTCGGTCTTTGCTCAGCGCCTGCACTGTTTCAACGCGTTATGGATACAGTAATTACAGGATTGAAGTGGCAGACTTGCCTTGTGTACTTAGACGACGTCATCGTGTTTTCCTCGAGTTTCTACGGGCATCATCAGCGCCTTGAAGCTGTACATCAAGCCATCAAGACATCTGGACTCACACTGAAGCCAGAAAAGTGCAGATTTGCGTACGAGAAGCTTTTGTTTCTGGAACACGTTGTTAGCAAGTCTAGAGTTCGTTCCGATCTACGGAAAAAAGCCGCCATCACTGATTTCCGGCCGCCCCTTGACAAGAAGGCGGTGCGCCGATTTTTGGGCCTGTGCGCCTGTTATAGGTGGTTCGTGAAAAAATTCGCCCGCATCGGCGATCCTCTCACTAGCCTTGCGAAGGCCGACGTGGAGTTCAAGTGGGAAACGCCACAGGAACACGCTTTCCGGGAGCTTAAACATCGCCTCCAGACGCCTCTGTTACTTGCCCAGTTCGACAAATTCACTGAGACAGATATACACACTGATGCAAGCAGCGTAGGTCTTGGCGCCATTCTTGTGCAGAGGGCTTACGGACTTGAAAGGTTTATTAGTTACGCCAGCCGATCGCTATCCAAAACAGAAGCCAATTATTCCACAACAGAAAAGGAGTGCCTCACCATCATCTGGGCTACGTCGAAATTTCGCCCCTACCACTATGGCAGGCCCTTCAAAGTTGTGAGCGGCCACCACGCCTTGTGTGCTAGCCACCTTGAAGTACCCTTAGGGTCGCCTCACGCGATGGAGCCTGAGACTTCAAGAATATGACATTACTGTCATTTACAAGTCCGACAAGAAACACTCCGACGCCGACTGTCTTTCTCGTGCGCCTGTCAACCAACCTCCATCCAACGACCCGGTAACGACTACTTCTTGTAAACGATAACTGCCGATGACTTCGCTGAACGACCGCGAGTCGACCCGGAACTTGAGTCCCTAATAGAATACCTCGAAGGCCGAAGGCAGGACCGCCGAAGTCCCGAAGGTATTCAAGCGTGCGCTTGCGTCATTCTCTCTGCCAAACGGTCTTCTACAAGCGAAAAACTTTTCACTGCCTCGAGCTAAGTACCTCCTTGCGGTGCCTTCCGCTCTGCGACTTGAACTCCTGCAGACCCTGCACGACAATCCGACGTCAGGGCAACTCGGTGTTTCTCGCACGCTCGCGAGGATACAAGAAAGGTACTATTGACCACGTCTTACCACCGACGTCACTCCTTACGGGAGGACATGCCGGGACTGTCAGCGACGCAAGACACCACCGACAAGGCCAGCGAGACTTCTACAGCCAATTGAACCACCTTGCAGACTTTTCCATCAGATCGGTATGGACCTACTGGGGCTGTTCCTGATGTCGTCTTTCCGAAACAAGTGGATCGTAGTAGCTACCGACAACCTCACCCGCTACGCCGAGACAAGAACCCTTCCCAAAGGCAGTGCATCCGAGGTAGCTATGTTCTTTGTCGAAAATACCGCCCTACGTCACGGCGCCCCCTTGGTCCTTATCACCGACAGAGGAACTGCATTTAGTGCCGACTTAACTAAAGCGATCTTGGCATACAGCCAGACAATCCACCGCTAAACGACAGTGAACCACCCGCAAACCAACGGCCTCACCGAGTGGCTTAACAAGACGATCGCCGACAGGCTGGCAATGTACGTCGATGTTGAACACAAGACGTGGGACGCCATTTTTCCGTACGTGACTCTCGCATTCAGCACGGTGGTGCAGGAGACGACGCAGATATACCCATAGAAATAGGTCAACGGAAGGAGCCCGGCAACGACGCTGGATGCCTTGTTACCCAACGTCACTGATGAAGAAAACCTCGATGTAAGTGTGTACCTTCAACGCGCCAAAGAAGCCAGACAACTCGCGTGTCTCCGTATTAAGAATCAATAGACGACCGACAGCCGCCGTTACAATCTTCGATGACGCTTCTTGGAATACCAGCCCGCCCCCCCCGCGGTGGTCTAGTGGCTAAGGTACTCGGCTGATGACCCGCAGGTCGTGGGTTCGAAACCCAGCTGCTGCGGCTGCATTTCCGATGGAGGCGGAAATGTTGTACGCCCGTGTGCTCTGATTTGGGTGCACGTTAAAGAACCCCAGGTGGTCGAAATTTCCGGAGCCTTCCACTACGGCGTCTCTCATAATCATATGGTGGTTTTGGGGCGTTAAACCCCATATATCAATCGTGGAATACCAGCCCGGTGAAAGTGTTTAGATATGGACGCCAATACGCCGACGTGGACTAAGTGAAAAGCTTCTGCGACTGTACTTCGAACCGTACAGGTTGGTCCGACGTCTTGGTCCACTTGATTACGAGGTTGTCCCCGACGGCATCACGAACTCTCAACGACACCGATCGCGACCTGAAGTCGTCCATGTCGCGCGCTTCAAGTCGTTTCGTGCGCAATAAAAAACTGAAAGATTGCTTATTTGTATTACTGTTGTATAATAATTGATTATTGTTCTTTCTTGTATTATTGTTGTACCTTCATCTTTCAGTAAAGCATCGGGACGATGCCTTTTTCAGAGCGGGGCAATGCCACGTTCCATTTCTCAAGTTTCATTATCGCCCCAAAACACTACACAAGTTCTCAGCGCAAACCGCGCCGGCAGTTTTCGAGAAGCTTCCGGACTTTATTAGCTCATTTCGATAAGATGACGCCCACTATGCGAACTGTACAGATTATTCTGGAACCTACGCCACCGCCAGCAATATCGCTAGAACATTCGGTGATAAGATTATAAACGCGACGCACGTCGCCGCTTGTCAGTTGTTGATCGACGGCTGATGCTCCGTTCACCGCTATCACTCCAAGACTGCTACTGTAGTCGGACTTTCCTTTTAACGGGCACAGGTTCGCCCAAATAAACGGTTAAATTCAAACACAAAGTCTCCTGTCTTCGGCCACGTCACGACCCCG
The DNA here is from genome assembly GCF_043290135.1 of Rhipicephalus microplus. NCBI lineage: Eukaryota > Metazoa > Arthropoda > Arachnida > Ixodida > Ixodidae > Rhipicephalus > Rhipicephalus microplus. Next base: position 421,213,636 of record NC_134710.1, on the reverse strand, counting down.
TGACAATATTTCAGGTGATTTGTATTTTCTCATTGCCGTAATTTTTGGCGTTCTCGGTAATATTTGTGCTAATGTGGGCTTAATGCTATTCAGGAGTCATTCAAGAAGATGTGTTATCTATCCGACCTATGGCTAGTCTCCTTGAGTGGGTAGGTGTCAATATTCCTAGGAACATAGCACTGATCATCCTCATGCATGCCTCGTGAAAGTGAGCGTGGAGCGGGTGCGTGGATGATTGCGCGCAGAAAAAACATTGAAATCAAGCCGAATGGAGCAATCTAAATTTTAATCCCGTATATGCTTAGAAAACAGGCTAGCAGATTTATTGCACCATACAAAGACACGTAAAATGATAGCCACAGATGCTTACGTCAATGAGGAAAGGGCAGGCGTAGGAATAGTCTCCCAATCACGTGGCTGGCAATTAGCCGTGAGGCTACCCGATTTCACTCCTGTTTTTAAGCTGGAGCTAATCGTTGTCTTCATGGCACTGCGAAAACTTCCGAGAAATGCGAACAGAGCAATAATAATTACTGATTCACTCTTGGTATGCACAACTCTTACAACTTCTCATACTTCTCGTGCCATCACGTCGTTACAATCTTTATTTCCGTCTCTGCCCAAGTACCTGAAATTATGGATAAACCACAGTGATCTAGTATGGGTCACTACGGGGTAACATAAAATTAAGTGACCGACGGCTCAGCCCGCTTATCGCTAGATCTGCAAATAATTCGGGTTCCACCGGTGCTAGAATACTTCACCGCAATCAGGTTTAGAAGACTTCTGGTATTTAATAAATTTTTTGTCATTTCATTAAGATAATTATTTCCGTCACGGTATTACGGCAGTCTGATATACAAGATTATTTTGAAATGAAAATGCACTACTTAGACGCGCCCAGAAAAAAACAACCGCTTGTCCCAGTCTTTCTGTCCGCGTATACGTCATGCGCTGTCATTTCAAAATAATCACGTATCCCCAGCACGCCTAATCAAATATACTGAAATACAAGTTCAAAAGCACATTACTTGTAGTTAAATTGAATATTTTACACATATTGCCATTTGATTTCTTCATTTTTCGTTTTAAATTTTATCAATTACCTAAAATAGATTTACCAGTCTCTACGTAGCATTCTCAGCCAATCCCCCAAAGTGGGTACGTGCCATGGATCCAGGAAAGCAAAGCAAAGCAGAACGGCTAGGACCAACCAACCAACAAACGTAAGTGGACACAGCACTTTGTGTTTGCCGTGGACGAAGAAATTCGACCATGAGCTCCAGGTCACCCTCCGCAACCCGTCGACGTTCCCGCAGCTTGACAAACCGCGCTGCACGTATGAAGTACCCCTGCTGGGATGAACCGGAAATTATAAACCCAGGACCTGCCGGTGACGGCACCTCTTTGCTGGTGCTTCAGAAAAGGACAAAATCGTGTACGCCACTCGCTCCGTTGCTTGCCGAGAAGCATGGCACATCGCAGCCTCTGAAAGAAGATTCTGTGTCAGGGCACCAGGACCAGACAGGGGCTCCTGTTGTTCAACGGGAATATAGTCGTTGCGACGAAGAAACGCAGCAGTGCAATAACACTTCTTCGTGCGTGACTTACCACAGCTTCGAACCGCTGGAAATTTCTGGAGGTGCATTTTTTGAGGGTGGCTGCCCTTGCCAAGACCAGACATCAGACGATAACTGGAACGGCACGGATGCCCGGTCGTCATCCAATGCGACCGAAGCATTGTTAGTCAAGAGAGCTCCAACATTTATTTCGTGCCTCCCGAACATTGGTGGACAGAAGCCGGTGGACCGTCCGAGTACAGGCTACTTACGCTCCTTGTCCATCCAGCCCACTACTTCTCTTGCAGACACTAAATCGGACGTTAGACTTTGGAAACCACAATCAGATTGTGAGTCGGATGATGATAAGGACAACGCCAATGAAAAAGAAAGCAGCAGTGACGACGAGGACCTGCCGGCTCACAGGCACAGGATCGCACGATCCGTCACATCCAAGGTGACATTCAAGCGGCAAGCCTGGCGGCCTGGCAACCAGGCTGATCTGGCAAAGAACAGGCAACTGCGGTTGGAAACGAGCAGAGCCCACCGTCATTTTGCTGCCGGGCATCTAATAACTGATGATGCTGTGTTCCTGGCAACTCGCTCTTTCCTTCCAGTTGGTGAACTGCTGTCTAAGATGGAGAAGCTTGCTCTGGGCCATGCTATACGTTGTTCGAGGTTTACTTGCAATCGTAAACGACTTTAACGTAAGAAAAATGACGCCGAGCACAAGAAGAAGTCGAAGAAAGCAAATGTCTGGTGAGACCGCGTTTCACCGTCCACAAGAGGGTTGACAAATTCGCACAGTTCAAAGACTTCGAAGCTCCGTCCCTCTAGACAAAATTAAGCAAGAAGGTCACAAGTCCCAGAATGATCTCTTCTGTCACTAAGGAACCGATGAACTTTCGAAAACAAGCCATTATACCAAGCCAGCATCAGCAGCAGCAAGCCAGCTTTATCAAGTAGAACGACAAAACATAGCAGCATCCCAGTAAGCAGCCCTACGAATATATCCACCAGCTAACGTAATAACTATCAACTGGTTTCCAGAACAAGCTGCAGCTGAGCACACGAGGAGTCAGTGTGTGAAATAGGGGCCATCAGTGACTTGCCGCCTCGCAAGGGTGGAACAAAAGCAACAAAATAAACAGATTTTGTCTCCTCGCACTAACTTCCTTCTATCACTCGCCTTAGTTCCCCAGTTCTGTTATGAATGCACGAAGGACCTCAGCGCCTGATTCTAATTCTGCGTAATAGTTATCGTCCCAGATTTTCCTACTGACTAATTGTGTGTCATAACACGACCTACGTTACACACTAATACTCGATGTTGAGATAACTCTGTTCAACCTAATTTGTGATAAACACCAGCTTCTTGTAACGAATCGAGAAGCAGACTACTCGTAGCTTAGCTTTCTAGGGCCAGCCGATGTGGTAAGCTTCTTTTTCTGTGGCTGCCATTGCTAAGTAACATCGGTATTTATAGCCTTGCTACAGAAGTATAAAATGTCTTAGATTTTTATTTCTGGCCGTTTTGTTCACCAAACCCACAGTTTAAATTTTTGCTCTTGCCCGTGCCTGCTTAAATAAAGATGTCTGTTCAAGCATCGACAGTTGTTAGGCGTTCATGTGCGAAATTCGCTGATGACATATTCTTGATGAGTAACTAAGGGGATGAATTACAGCTCATTATTACTGAATGGGACACGAAAGCAGGTGAGCAGGTCTAAAAGTAAATGTGCACAAAACTAGTATAATGTGCAACAGTCTCGGAAAAAAACCGCACTTTTTGTTAGGTGGAGAGACGCTGGAAGCTGTAAAATATTATCTCTACTTAGGACGGGTAGTAACTGCGGAGCCATCGCCCCGCTGCGGTGGTCTAGTGGCTAAGGTCCCCGCGGGATTCAATCCCGGCTGCGGCGGCTGCCTTTCCGAAGCAGGCGGTAATGTTGTAGGCTCATGTGCTCAGATTTGGGTGCACGTTGGGGAACCCCGGGTGGTCGAAATTTCCGGAGCCCTCCACTACGGCGTCTCTCACAATCATATGGGGATTTTGGGACGTTAAACCCCACTTTCAATCAATTACCGGTGGAGCCAAACCATGAGAGTGAAATAAGTAGGACAATGAAAATGGGGTGGATCACATTCGGCCATAATACTCAAATCAAGAATGGTAAATTGACACTAACTCTCAAGAGGAAGGTATATAACAGCTGCATCGTGCCTGTACTTACCAACGAAGCTGAAACCGGGAAGCTTACAAGAAAGGTTCAGCATAAATTGAGGACGACGCAGCAAGCGATTCGAAGGGAAAAGTTAGGTGTAACCTTAAGGGACAGGAAGAGAGCTGAGTGGGCCAGAGAACAAATTGGGCTTAAGGATATCTTATTGAAATCAAGAAAATGTGTAAATAATAACTGTGCAACTGTGAAATAAAGCAGACACCTAAAACAAAGTATAAAGCAGAGAGCTTATTTTGACTGCGTTTTAGACAAAAATGTATTGCAGTCACCCGACCAACAAGGCGAAGCTATTCCCTAGGTGATGTATGGAAAGGAAGAGAACAGCTGAGAAAGCACTTGTGCTAACAATGACATTACAATTTAAAGAGCCATATAAATTGAAATAGCAGAAAAGAAGCGATGTGGTACGCAAAGGTATACCGTCTGACATGTAAACGCTTGTTCAATTAAAAATATAATCGGTGCCAGTGGTGCTATAGTGCCCATCATAATAGCGGATAAGTCAATCTATGTATTTACAGCTTACATTCACCAGAACCATCTATTCACTTATGTTTGAAAGACACCAGATGCGATGACAGTCAGTGCTTCAGGTTTTTAACGAAATAACACACAATAGAGCGGCACCCGCGTTTATGCGGTCATAGCCGCATTTATTCTGGTTAGAACAAATGATTATAGGAAGGAGAAGAAAATAAATGGCGTTATCTTGGGCCTCTTGTGGCATAAAACACTTTTAAATGGCTAATGAAAATGTTATTCCAAAACATAAGGAGATGAGGAAACATTGAGGAAACAAAAAGCCCTTGGACGAGCGCGCGAACGTCTGCGATGGCGCGCTCATTTTTGTTGAGACTGCCCACACGCTGTCATGTTGATCAGCTTCAACAAAGAGGACACGCCCACCTTGTAGCCTGCGCTCACTGGCGGGCACTGGCGGAAAGATAAAATATATATTGCCCTTCATTCTTGGGTTTATTCAGGTAACTTAGATGGACCCTTACCAGCTTGATAAGCGAAGTTCAGTCAAGGCATAATGTTTCACACAATAGTGTTGCGACAGGACTAGCAGTATCTTGTACTTTAGGGTAAATGGTGCATCATTCAATGTATTGGGAATACACATAAGGATATTCATTTTGTAAGACGTATCGTGATACAGATACAAGATACACAAAGAGTATCGAAGACAGTATCTAAGATACACTTATCTACGATACTGCCCGGCCCTGCATACCAATGTGATTGAGTTCTGTATAAAAGGGGGTATCATTCTAACATGTATAATACCTAGCTGTTCCCATCATCAGGCAGAAGTTAGCATCTTCAGAAAGTTCCGGTAGTATGCACCTATGAATATATATTTTGGAGACATAGTGCGCAACGCTACTGTTTTTTTACGAATTTCATTCACTCAAGCTAACGCGCTAAGACACAAAGCATGTATTCGTAATGCTTACTGAGTGTTTTTGAGGTACCGTCTATTAGAATGTAAGCGCCGATAACACACGACGCGTTCACATAACTCAGCTATCAAGAATTCCTTCATTTCTGGCACAATTAAATAGCTTTGAAGCATCGATTAAGTTCGCAGGGAGGTAGAAAGCAATGTTGGGCCCCCTTTCTGGGACGTCCTCGTCAAACGGGACCAGCACAGTGTGATGTTTTCTGTGTACAGAAAGAGCAGGCACACCGGAACGTAGCTTGCATGATGACTCGGTGTCCCTAACAAAGTAGCAGGGATCGGTGGTGGTTGGCTAACTTGTTGCCAGAACAAACGACATCTGCACAACTACAAGAAGCAAAGCTGCTGGCCTACAGTACATGTTTTAAAATCACCTGGCATATCGCTTCACGAAGCCTGCGTTGAATTCAATGGAACGGCTTACGTCTCAGTTGCAGGACATGACCGTGTGATCCCAAAAAACGTGCTGGTATACTGTACGAATCTAGTTCGAGTGAGGATTGGGGTGGCGTTCTGCACCAATACGACGTCCAAGCAACCCGTCTTTCTACACCGAACTAACGTCATCAGCTGGTTAGTCATAACGACAAGGTCCCGAAAGCAAAGTTTCCTGCCATTATTTAGCGGATCTCTTGTAAAACTGGAAACTTATAACAAGAGCTAAAACATCATGTCAGTGATGCCAACAAAAAAATCTTGAAATGCCTTGGTTGAGCACGCAGAAAACTTCAGCCATGAAATCGATTGAGATAATGCCATGATCCTAAAAAAATCCACGCATCTTCACGAACTGAGTCAGACGTGTTGGTAAAGCAGTTAGTGCCACACGATATGCAACAAAATCGGTGTTGCGTGATATCACTGTATGAAAAATATGAAAAATTATAGGTGGCAGGAGGTGATATGAAAATTACGTCGGGAACGTGATGTACAACGTGATATACACGACACACTTACGGGGAACTTGCGTCGTGGTTTATCATAATCATCACCATCATCATTATCATCATCAGCGTGACTACGCCCATTGCAGGACGAAGGCCTCTCCCATGTTCTGCCAGTCAACTCGGTTCTGTGCTTGCTGCTGCCACTTTGCTCTAGCAAACGTCTTGATCTCATTTGCCTTTACCTTTCTGTCTCCCCCTAACCCGCTCGCCTTTTCGGGAAATCAACACAATTACCCCAATGAACAGCGGTTATCCTGCCTACGCGCTGCATGCTTGATAAAAATTGAATAGGACGGTGCGGCGCAGTGCACGTGCTACACGTGCTTAGGCTAGAGCCGCTAGAGGAGAAGGAGGAAAATGTAACATTCCCTTCACAAACTGTTACCGAGCGCACGTCAGTCTCCCTCACTTCAACATTGTTTGGTGCTATGAAACCAAGGAGAAGACTGACGTCCTGCACCGAAGACAGCTTATTTGACTGCGATGACGAAGCAGAGGAATTGTGACGAAGCAGAGGAATTGTCCGAGCCACCAATACAAGGCTTGTCAAGTCGGCTACTGGAGCTCTACAACCGGGGAATCCTTTTCCGGCAGATCTGAGAGACATCTTTGATGACCTTGAAGAGAAAGACACGCCACTTCCAGATTTCGACAAAAGTTTTGCTGACCTCATGATTGAGTGTGCCGAGTCTGTCGAGCAATTTACGGCAGCTCTCGAACATCACAAGATCCCCAACACTATGCGTCGTGTGCACTACCTTCTGAACTCAGTTTCAAAGCCCGCTGACACTAGTGCGCCTCGCCTGTCATCGCTACAAAAACCAAACCCCAAAGAGTCTCCGCTCCAGGAAGTCCCCAATCATCGTTGCGAATTGCCCTACCGAAGTTAAATGTACCAGTTTTCTCTGAGGAACTTCGCGAGTGGCATGGCTTCTCGGAGCATTTTGAGGTCACGATCCACAACAATCGTGAGCTTTCGGAAATTGAGAACTGCTTTTTGAATGCCATGTTGTTTATCACAAGACCACGGCATACCATCCGCAGACTAACGGGCTCAAGGAGAGATTTAACCGCACCCTCGGCAATGTGCTCGCGATGTGTGTGACATCTCATCATTCTAACTGGGATCGCATTCTTCCCTTCATCACGTTCACATACAACAGCGCGGCACAGTCTACCACTGGATTTTCACCTTTCTTTCTTCTTTTTGGACGCGAACCACACCATCGACACTATCCTTCCATACCGTCTTGACGCATCTGAATGCCCATATGTGTCTGAAGCTGCCCGAAAAGCGGAAGTGTGCCGCGAACTCACACGCACCTTCACGTCATACGAACAGCAGTGCCAAAAAGAAAACAACGCCGACTCTTTACGAAGCCGCAGCTGTTTCCCAGTATCCTTTGTATGGCTGCCCCTCAAATCCCTGGTCTTTCCTCAAAACTCGTCCCGAAGTACGGGGACCCTTACCACCTTTTGGAGGAAACCTCGTCGGTGATTTTTCTCATTGAGCAACTTTACCCATTTTACGACATGCGACGGCATGGACGTGACATCGTCCACGTTGCCCGCTTTAATCCATACCATAGCCCCCTGCTTCCAGACTCTTAGGTCGCCAGAATGGCTCTTTTTTGTCGAAGGAAAATTGTGAAGAAGAAAACGCATCGTTGGCAAGCAACATCGCCATCGCTTGGGTACTGGGTTCTGGGTTTCTCGCTCGCCTCGTGCTGATCGTCGCTGGCATCTGCTTGCCTGTTGTGCTTTCCCGTTCGTGTTTTCATCGTAGGGCCACCGTCGCAGCACACGCCAATAAACCCCTTTTCATTAGCCAGAAAATACAAAGATAGCAGAAAAATACTGACACAGCGAGAGTCACCATTAACGGCAGTATTTATCCTACAGACTTCGTAGTCCTACAGTGTTGTTTTAGACATGTCATCCTCGGCATGGACTTCTTATGCCTGCACGATGCTGTCATCAACCTAAAAACAAAATCGGTAGCGTTATCCACAAAAGAAGCACTACCGCCACGCACGCCGTCAGAAACCATGCCTTGGATGTGCTGAAACAACAAGTCACCATTCCGCCTCGCTCAAGCGTAATTACTTCAGTCGGTGCTCCTAAATTACCAAGACTTGGAAGGCGTCGTTGAAGGCAGTCAGCAACTGATGGTAACCCGAAAAATTTGCGTCACAAGAGAAGTTGCAGAACTGCGGAGCGGCAAAGCAACGGTTATGCTCACAAATTTCAGCAATGAGTACAAACTTGTGAACAAACGAACAATGGTCACATACAACGAAAAAATTGTCGAAGCCACCAGTGCTTTCGCCCTCGCCGATTCCGCAGAACCCGCTCAGAGGAACCAGGCCCCTCCCATAGATTTCGATGTCAATCCCAGAGTTCCGAACCATAAGCAAGAACAGCTCAAGGCCCTGCTCTTGCATTACGATAATTGATTTTCGTCGTCCTCGAAAATTCGGCAGACCACAATGACGAAACATCGCATCAAAACCGAAGAAAATGCTATATCTTTCCGTAGGAGTCGGTGCAGGGTTTCGATGCAAGAACGTGAGGCCAAGAAGACACAAGTTGATGAAATGCAGCGGGTTGACATTATCCAGCCGTCCAAGAGTCCATGAGCATCCCCCGTGGTGTTAGTGAGGAAAAAAGATGGGACCCTGTGTTTCTGCGTCGATTATCGCCACCTGAACATATTCACAAGAGAGCACGTGTATCCTCTCCCACGAATAGGCGACGAACTTAATCGGCTTCCATAACGTCAAGTACTTTTCGTCAATGATCCTCAATCATGAACTTACAGCGCAACACCAGAAAAAATACAGGACAGGGAAGGAGTAAAACAGAAAGAAAAGACGGCGATTTACTCCTTCTCTGTCCTGTATTTTTTCTGGTGTTGAGCTGTAAGTTCACGATGGATCCTAAACAACTGGCCCAACTTACCGTCTTACAACAATGGACCTCAATACTGGCTATTGGCAAATGGAAGTCGGTGAAAGAGACCGAGAGAAGACGGCGTTTATAACACCGGACGGCCTCTTCGAGTTTCAGGTGAAGCCCTTCGGTCTTTGCTCAGCGCCTGCAACTTATCAACGCGTTATGGATACAGTACTTACAGGATTGAAGTGGCAGACTTGCCTTGTGTACTTGGACGACATCGTCGTGTTTTCCTCGAGTTTCTACGGGCATCTTCAGCGCCTTGAAGCTGTACATCAAGCCATCAAGACGTCTGGACTCACACTGAAGCCAGAAAAGTGCATATTTGCGTACAAGGAGCTTTTGTTTCTGGAACACTTTGTTAGCAAGTCTAGAGTTCGTCCCGATCTACGGAAAAAAGCCGCCATCGCCGATTGCCGGCCGCCACTGACAAGAAGGCAGTGCGCCGATTTCTGGGCCTGTGCACCTGTTATAGGTGGTTCGTGAAAAAATTCATCCGCATCGGCGATCCTCTCACTAGCCTTACGAAGGCCGACGTGGAGTTCAAGTGGGAAACGCCGCAAGAACACGCTTTCCAGGAGCTTAAACATCGCCTCCAGACGCCTCTGTTACTTGCCCATTTCGACGAATTCGCTGAGACTGATATACACACTGATGCAAGCAGCGTAGGTCTTGGCGCCATTTTTGTGCAGAGGGCTTACGGACTTGAAAGTTTTATTAGTTACGCCAGCCGATCGCTATCCAAAACAGAAGCCAATTATTCCACAACAGAAAAGAAGTGCCTCACCATCATGTGGGCTACGTCGAAATTTCGCCCCTACTACTATGGCAGGCCCTTCAAAGTTGTGAGTGGCCACCACGCCTTGTGTTCGCTAGCCACCTTGAAGTACCCTTCAGGTCGCCTCACACGATGGAGCCTGAGACTTCAAGAATATGACATTACTGTCATTTACAAGTCCGACAAGAAACACTCCGACGCCGACAGTCTTTCCCGTGCGCCTGTCGACCAACCTCCACCCGACGACCCGGTAACGACTACTTCTTGGGAATGATAACTACCGATGACTTCGCTGAACGACCGCGAGTCGACCCGGAACTTGAGGCCCTAATAGAATACCTCGAAGGCCGAAGGCAGGACCGCCGAAGTCCCGAAGGTATTCAAGCGTGCGCTTGCGTCATTCTCTCTGCCAGACGGTCTTCTACAAGCGAAAAACTTTTCACTGCTTCGAGCTAAGTACCTCCTTGCGGTGCCTTCCGCTCTGCGACTAGAACTCCTGCAGACCCTGCACGACAATCCGACGTCAGGGCAACTCGGTGTTTCTCGCACGCTCGCGAGGATACAAGAAAGGTACTACTGACCACGTCTTACCACCGACGTCACTCCTTACGGGAGGACATGCCGGGACTGTCAGCGACGCAAGACACCACCGACAAGGCCAGCGAGACTTCTACAGCCAATTGAACCACCTTGCAGACTTTTCCATCAGATCGGTATGGACCTACTGGGGCTGTTCCTGATGTCGTCTTTCCGAAACAAGTGGATCGTAGTAGCTACCGACAACCTCACCCGCTACGCCGAGACAAGAACCCTTCCCAAAGGCAGTGCATCCGAGGTAGCTATGTTCTTTGTCGAAAATACCGCCCTACGTCACGGCGCCCCGTAGGTCCTTATCACCGACAGAGGAACTGCATTTAGTGCCGACTTAACTAAAGCGGTCTTGGCATACAGCCAGACAATCCACAGCTAAACAACAGTCAACCACCCGCAAACCAACGGCCTCACCGAGTGGCTTAACAAGACGATCGCCGACAGGCTGGCAATGTACGTCGATGTTGAACACAAGACGTGGGACGCCATTTTTCCGTACGTGACTCTCGCATACAGCACGGCGGTGCAGGAGACGACGCAGATATACCCATAGAAATAGGTCAACGGAAGGAGCCCGCCAACGACGCTCGATGCCTTGTTACCCAACGTCACTGATGAAGAAAACCTCGATGTAAGTGTGTACCTTCAACGCGCCAAAGAAGCCAGACAACTCGCGTGTCTCCGTATTAAGAATCAATAGACGACCGACAGCCGCCGTTACAATCTTCGATGACGCTTCTTGGAATACCAGCCCGCCCCCCCGCGGTGGTCTAGTGGCTAAGGTACTCGGCTGATGACCCGCAGGTCGTGGGTTCGAAACACAGCTGCTGCGGCTGCATTTCCGATGAAGGCGGAAATGTTGTACGCCCGTGTGCTCTGATTTGGGTGCACGTTAAAGAACCCCAGGTGGTCGAAATTTCCGGAGCCCTCCACTACGGCGTCTCTCATAATCATATGGTGGTTTTGGGGCGTTAAACCCCATATATTAATCGTGGAATACCAGCCCGGTGAACGTGTTTGGATATAGACGCCAATACGCCGACGTGGACTAAGTGAAAAGCTTCTGCGACTGTACTTCGAACCGTACAGGTTGGTCCGACGTCTTGGTCCACTTGATTACGAGGTTGTCCCCGACGGCATCACGAACTCTCAACGACACCGATCGCGACCTGAAGTCGTCCATGTCGCGCGCTTCAAGTCGTTTCGTGCGCAATAAAAAACTGAAAGATTGCTTATTTGTATTACTGTTGTATAATAATTGATTATTGTTCTTTCTTGTAATATTGTTGTACCTTCATCTTTCAGTAAAGCATCGGGACGATGCCTTTTTTAGAGCGGGGCAATGCCACGTTCTATTTCTCAAGTTTCGTTATCGCCCCAAAACACTACACAAGTTCTCAGCGCAAACCGCGCCTGCAGTTTTCGAGAAGCTTCCGGACTTTAATAGATCATTTCGATAAGAAGACGCCCACTATGCGAACTGTACAGATTATTCTGGAACCTACGCCACCGCCAGCAATAACGCTAGAACATTCGGTGGCAAGATTATAAACGCGACGCACCTCGCCGCTTGTCAGTTGTTGATCGACGGCTGACGCTCCGTTCACCGCTATCAGTCCAAGACTGCTACTGTAGTCGGACTTTCCTTTTAACGGGCACAGGTTCGCCCAAATAAACGGTTAAATTCAAACACAAAGTCTCCTGTCTTCGGCCACGTCACGACCCCGTGACAATATTTCAGGTGATTTGTATTTTCTCATTGCCGTAATTTTTGGCGTTCTCGGTAATATTTGTGCTAATGTGGGCTTAATGCTATTCAGGAGTCATTCAAGAAGATGTGTTATCTATCCGACCTATGGCTAGTCTCCTTGAGTGGGTAGGTGTCAATATTCCTAGGAACATAGCACTGATCATCCTCATGCATGCCTCGTGAAAGTGAGCGTGGAGCGGTTGCGTGGATGAATGCGCGCAGAAAAAATATTGAAATCAAGCCGAATGGAGCAATCTAAATTTTAATCCCGTATATGCTTAGAAAACAGGCTAGCAGATTTCCTGCAGCATACAAAGACACGTAAAATGATAGCCACAGATGCTTACGTCAATGAGGAAAGGGCAGGCGTAGGAATAGTCTCCCAATCACGTGGCTGGCAATTAGCCGTGAGGCTACCCGATTTCACTCCTGTTTTTAAGCTGGAGCTAATGGTTGTCTTCATGGCACTGCGAAAACTTCCGAGTAATGCGAACAGAGCAATAATAATTACTGATTCACTCTTGGTATGCACAACTCTTACAACTTCTCATACTTCTCGTGCCATCACGTCGTTACAATCTTTATTTCCGTCTCTGCCCAAGTACCTGAAATTATGGATAAACCACAGTGATCTGGTATGGGTCACTACGGGTTAACAATAAATTAAGTGACCGACGGCTCAGCCCGCTTATCGCTAGATCTGCAAATAATTCGGGTTCCCCCGGTGCTAGAATACTTCACCGCAATCAGGTTTAGAAGATTTCTGGTATTTAATAAATTTTTTTGTCATTTCAATCAATCAATCAATCAATCAATCAATTTATTCAGCTTCTTTGGATACAATGTTAAGATAATTATTTCATTAAGATAATTATTCCCGTCACGTTATTACGGCAGTCTGATATACAAGATTATTTTGAAATGAGAATGCACTACTTAGACGCGCCGAGAAAAAAACAACCACTTGTCCCTGTCTTTCTGTCCGCGTATACGTCATGCGCTGTCATTTCAAAACAATCACGTATCCCCAACACGCCTAATCAAATATACTGAAATACAGGTTCAAGAGCACATTACTTGTTAGGTAAATTGAATATTTTACACATATTGCCATTTGATTTCTTCATTTTTCGTTTTAAATTTTATCAATTACCTAAAATAGATTTACCAGTCTCTACGTAGCATTCTCAGCCAATCCCCCAAAGTGGGTACGTGCCATGTATCCAGGAAAGCAAAGCAAAGCGGAACGGCTACGACCAACCAACCAAAAAACGTAAGTGGACACAGCACTTTGTGTTTGCCGTGGACGAAGACCTTCGACCATGAGCTCCAGGTCACCCTCCGCAATCCGTCGACGTTCCCGCAGCTTGACAAACCGCGCTGCACGTATGAAGTACCCCTGCTGGGATGAACCGGAAATTATAAACCCAGGACCTGCCGGTGACGGCACCTCTTTGCTGGTGCTTCAGAAAAGGACAAAATCGTGTACGCCACTCGCTCCGTTGCTTGCCGAGAAGCACGGCACATCGCAGCCTCTGAAAGAAGATTCTGTGACAGGGCACCAGGACCAGACAGGGGCTCCTGTTGTTCAACGGGAATATAGTCGTTGCGACGAAGAAACGCAGCAGTGCAATAACACTTCTTCGTGCATGACTTACCACAGCTTCGAACCGCTGGAAATTTCTGGAGGTGCATTTTTTGAGGGTGGCTGCCCTTGCCAAGACCAGACATCAGACGATGACTGGAACGGCACGGATGCCCGGTCGTCATCCAATGCGACCGAAGCATTGTTAGTCAAGAGAGCTCCAACTTTTATTTCGTGCCTCCCGAACATAGGTGGACAGAAGCCGGTGGACCGTCCGAGTACAGGCTACTTACGCTCCTTGTCCATCCAGCCCACTACTTCTCTTGCAGACACTAAATCGGACGTTAGACTTTGGAAACCACAATCAGATTGTGAGTCGGATGATGATGAGGACAACGCCAATGAAAAAGAAAGCAGCAGTGACGACGAGGACATGCCGGCTCACAGGCACAGGATCGCACGATCCGTCACATCCAAGGTGACATTCAAGCGGCAAGCCTGGCGGCCTGGCAACCAGGCTGATCTGGCAAAGAACAGGCAACTGCGGTTGGAAACGAGCAGAGCCCACCGTCATTTTGCTGCCGGGCATCTAATAACTGATGATGCTGTGTTCATGGCAACTCGCTCTTTCCTTCCAGTTGGTGAACTGCTGTCTAAGATGGAGAAGCTTGCTCTGGGCTATGCTATACGTTGTTCGAAGTTTACTTGTAATCGTAAACGACTTTAACATAAGAAAAATGACGCCGAGCACAAGAAGAAGTCGAAGAAAGCAAATGTCTGGTGAGACCGCGTTTCACCGTCCACAAGAGGGTTGACAAACTCGCACAGTTCAAAGACTTCGAAGCTCCGTCCCTCTAGACAAAATTAAGCAAGAAGGTCACAAGTCCCAGAATAGTCTCTTCTGTCACTAAGGAACCGATGAACTTTCGAAAACAAGCCATTATACCAAGCCAGCATCAGCAGCAGCAAGCCAGCTTTATCAAGTAGAACGACAAAACATAGCAGCATCCCAGTAAGCAGCCCTACGAAGATATCCACCAGCTAACGTAATAACTATCAACTGGTTTCCAGAACAAGCTGCAGCTGAGCACACGAGGAGTCAGTGTGTGAAATAGGGGCCATCAGTGACTTGCCGCCTCGCAAGGGTGGAACAAAAGCAACAAAATAAACAGATTTTGTCTCCTCGCACTAACGTCCTTCTATCACTCGCCTTAGTTCCCCAGTTCTGTTATGAATGCACGAAGGACCTCAGCGCCTGATTCTAATTCTGCGTAATAGTTATCGTCCCAGATTTTCCTACTGACTAATCGTGTGTCATAACACGACCTACGTTACACACTAATACTCGATGCTGAGATAACTCTGTTCAACCTAATTTGTGATAAACACCAGCTTCTTGTAACGAATCGAGAAGCAGACTACTCGAAGCTTAGCTTTCTAGGGCCAGCCGATGTGGTAAGCTTCTTTTTCTGTGGCTGCCATTGCTAAGTAACATCGGTATTTATAGCCTTGCTACAGAAGTATAAAATGTCTTAGATTTTTATTTCTGGCCGTTTTGTTCACCAAACCCACAGTTTAAATTTTTGCTCTTGCCCGTGCCTGCTTAAATAAAGATGTCTGTTCAAGCATCGACAGTTGTTAGGCGTTCATGTGCGAAATTCGCTGATGACATATTCTTGATGAGTAACTAAGGGGACGAATTACAGCTCATTATTACTGAACGGGACACGAAAGCAGGTGAGCAGGTCTAAAAGTAAATGTGCACAAAACTAGTATAAGGTGCTACAGTCTCGGAAAAAAACCGCATTTTTTGTTAGGTGGAGAGACGCTGGAAGCTGTAAAATATTATCTCTACTTAGGACGGGTAGTAACTGCGGAGCCATCGCCCCGCTGCGGTGGTCTAGTGGCTAAGGTCCCCGCGGGATTCAATCCCGGCTGCGGCGGCTGCCTTTCCGAAGCAGGCGGTAATGTTGTAGGCTCATGTGCTCAGATTTGGGTGCACGTTGGGGAACCCCGGGTGGTCGAAATTTCCGGAGCCCTCCACAACGGCGTCTCTCACATTCATATGGGGATTTTGGGACGTTAAACCCCATTTTCAATCAATTACCGGTGGAGCCAAACCATGAGAGTTAAATAAGTAGGACAATGAAAATGGGGTGGATCACATTCGGCCATAATACTCAAATCAACAATGGTAAATTGACACTAACTCTCAAGAGGAAGGTATATAACAGCTGCATCTTGCCTGTACTTACCAACGAAGCTGAAACCGGCAAGCTGACAAGAAAGGTTCAGCATAAATTGAGGACGACGCAGCAAGCGATTCAAAGGGAAAAGTTAGGTGTAACCTTAAGAGACAGGAAGAGAGCTGAGTGGGCCAGAGAACAAATTGGGCTTAAGGATATCTTATTGAAATCAAGAAAATGTGTAAATAATAACTGTGCAACTGTGAAATAAAGCAGACACCTAAAACAAAGTATAAAGCAGAGAGCTTATTTTGACTGCGTTTTAGACAAAAATGTATTGCAGTCACCCGACCAACAAGGCGAAGCTATTCCCTAGGTGATGTATGGGAAGGAAGAGAACAGCTGAGAAAGCACTTGTGCTAACAATGACATTACAACTTCAAGAGCCATATAAATTGAAATAGCAGGAAAGAAGCGATGTGGTACGCAAAGGTATACCGTCTGACATGTAAACGCTTGTTCAATTAAAAATATAATCGGTGCCAGTGGTGCTAAGTGCCCATCATAATAGCGGATAAGTCAATCTATGTATTTACAGCTTACATTCACCAGAACCATCTATTCACTTATGTTTGAAAGACACGAGATGCGATGACAGCCAGTGCTTCAGGTTTTTAACGAAATAACACACAATAGAGCGGCACCCGCGTTTATGCGGTCATAGCCGCATTTATTCTGGTTAGAACACATGATTATACGAAGGAGAAGAAAATAAATGGCGTTATCTTAGGCCTCTTGTGGCATAAAACACTTTTAAATGGCTAATGAAAATGTTATTCCAAAACATAAGGAGATGAGGAAACATTGAGAAAACAAAAAGCCCTTGGACGAGCGCGCGAACGTCTGCGATGGCGCGCTCATTTTTGTTGAGACTGCCCGCACGCTGTCATGTTGATCAGCTTCAACAAAGAGGACACGCCCACCTTGTAGCCTGCGCTCACTGGCGGGCACTGGCGGAAAGATAAAATATATTATTGCCCTTCATTCTTGGGTTTATTCAGGTAACTTAGATGGACCCTTACCAGCTTGATAAGCGAAGTTCAGTCAAGGCATAATGTTTCACACAATAGTGTTGCGACAGGACTAGCAGTATCTTGTACCTTAGGGTAAATGATGCATCATTCAATGTATTGGGAATACACATAAGGATATTCATTTTGTAAGACGTATCGTGATACAGATACAAGATACACAAAGAGTATCGAAGACAGTATCTAAGATACACTTATCTACGATACTGCCCGGCCCTGCATACCAATGTGATTGAGTTCTGTATAAAAGGGGGTATCATTCTAACATGTCTAATACCTAGCTGTTCCCATCATCAGGCAGAAGTTAGCATCTTCAGAAAGTTCCGGTAGTATGCACCTATGAATATATATTTTGGAGACATAGTGCACAACACTACTGTTTTTTTACGAATTTCATTCACTCAAGCTAACGCGCTAAGACACAAAGCATGTATTCGTAATGCTTACTGAGTGTTTTTGAGGTACCGTCTATTAGAATGTAAGCGCCGATAACACACGACGCGTTCACATAACTCAGCTATCAAGAATTCCTTCATTTCTGGCACAATTAAATAGCTTTGAAGCATCGATTAAGTTCGCAGGGAGGTAGAAAGCAATGTTGGGCCCCCTTTCTGGGACGTCCTCGTCAAACGGGACCAGCACAGTGTGATGTTTTCTGTGTACAGAAAGAGCAGGCACACCGGAACGTAGCTTGCATGATGACTCGGTGTCCCTAACAAAGTAGCAGGGATCGGTGGTGGTTGGCTAACTTGTTGCCAGAACAAACGACATCTGCACAACTACAAGAAGCAAAGCTGCTGGCCTACAGTACATGTTTTAAAATCACCTGGCATATCGCTTCACGAAGCCTGCGTTGAATTCAATGGAACGGCTTACGTCTCAGTTGCAGGACATGACCGTGTGATCCCAAAAAACGTGCTGGTATACTGTACGAATCTTGTTCGAGTGAGGATTGGGGTGGCGTTCTGCACCAATACGACGTCCAAGCAACCCGTCTTTCTACACCGAACTAACGTCATCAGCTGGTTAGTCATAACGACAAGGTCCCGAAAGCAAAGTTTCCTGCCATTATTTAGCGGATCTCTTGTAAAACTGGAAACTTATAACAAGAGCTAAAACATCATGTCAGTGATGCCAACAAAAAAAATCTTCAAATGCCTTGGTTGAGCACGCAGAAAACTTCAGCCATGAAATCGATTGAGATAATGCCATGATCCTAAAAAAATCCACGCATCTTCACGAACTGAGTCAGACGTGTTGGTAAAGCAGTTAGTGCCACACGATATGCAACAAAATCGGTGTTGCGTGATATCACTGTATGAAAAATATGAAAAATTATAGGTGGCAGGAGGTGATATGAAAATTACGTCGGGAACGTGATGTACAACGTGATATACACGACACACTTACGGGGAACTTGCGTCGTGGTTTATCATAATCATCACCATCATCATTATCATCATCAGCGTGACTACGCCTATTGCAGGACGAAGGCCTCTCCCATGTTCTGCCAGTCAACTCGGTTCTGTGCTTGCTGCTGCCACTTTGCTCTAGCAAACTTCTTGATCTCATTTGCCTTTACCTTTCTGTCTCCCCCTAACCCGCTCGCCTTTTCGGGAAATCAACACAATTACCCCAATGAACAGCGGTTATCCTGCCTACGCGCTGCATGCTTGATAAAAATTGAATAGGACGGTGCGGCGCAGTGCACGTGCTACACGTGCTTAGGCTAGAGCCGCTAGAGGAGAAGGAGGAAAATGTAACATTCCCTTCACAAACTGTTACCGAGCGCACGTCAGTCTCCCTCACTTCAACATTGTTTGGTGCTATGAAACCAAGGAGAAGACTGACGTCCTGCACCGAAGACAGCTTATTTGACTGCGATGACGAAGCAGAGGAATTGTGACGAAGCATAGGAATTGTCCGAGCCACCAATACAAGGCTTGTCAAGTCGGCTACTGGAGCTCTACAACCGGGGAATCCTTTTCCGGCAGATCTGAGAGACATCTTTGATGACCTTGAAGAGAAAGACACGCCACTTCCAGATTTCGACAAAAGTTTTGCTGACCTCATGATTGAGGGTGCCGAGTCTGTCGAGCAATTTACGGCAGCTCTCGAACATCACAAGATCCCCAACACTATGCGTCGTGTGCATAACCTTCTGAACTCAGTTTCAAAGCCCGCTGACACTAGTGCGCCTCGCCTGTCATCGCTACAAAAACCAAACCCCAAAGAGTCTCCGCTCCAGGAAGTCCCCAATCATCGTTGCGAATTGCCCTACCGAAGGTAAATGTACCAGTTTTCTCTGAGGAACTTCGCGAGTGGCATGGCTTCTCGGAGCATTTTGAGGTCACGATCCACAACAATCGTGAGCTTTCGGAAATTGAGAACTGCTTTTTGAATGCCATGTTGTTTATCACAAGACCACGGCATACCATCCGCAGACTAACGGGCTCAAGGAGAGATTTAACCGCACCCTCGGCAATGTGCTCGCGATGTATGTGACATCTCATCATTCTAACTGGGATCGCATTCTTCCCTTCATCACGTTCGCATACAACAGCGCGGCACAGTCTACCACTGGATTTTCACCTTTCTTTCTTTTTTTGGACGCGAACCACACCATCGACACTATCCTTCCATACCATCTTGACGCATCTGAATGCCCATATGTGTCTGAAGCTGCCCGAAAAGCGGAAATGTGCCGCGAACTCACACGCACCTTCACGTCATATGAACAGCAGTGCCAAAAAGAAAACAACGCCGACTCTTTACGAAGCCGCAGCTGTTTCCCAGGATCCTTTGTATGGCTGCCCCTCAAATCCCTGGTCTTTCCTCAAAACTCGTCCCGAAGTACGGGGACCCTTACCACGTTTTGGAGGAAACCTCGTCGGTGATTTTTCTCATTGAGCAACTTTACCCATTTTACGACATGCGACGGCATGGACGTGACATCGTCCACGTCGCCCGCTTTAAATCATACCTTAGCCCCCTGCTTCCAGACTCTTAGGTCGCCAGAATGGCTCTTTTTTGTCGAAGGAAAATTGTGAAGAAGAAAACGCATCGTTGGCAAGCAACATCGCCATCGCTTGGGTACTGGGTTCTGGGTTTCTCGCTCGCCTCGTGCTGATCGTCGCTGGCATCTGCTTGCCTGTTGTGCTTTCCCGCTCGTGTTTTCATCGTAGGGCCACCGTCGCAGTACACGCCAATAAACCCCTTTTCATTAGCCAGAAAATACAAAGATAGCAGAAAGATATTGACACAGCGAGAGTCACCATTAACGGCAGTATTTATCCTACAGACTTCGTAGTCGTACAGTGTTGTTTTAGACATGTCATCCTCGGCATGGACTTCTTATGTCGGCATGATGCTGTCATCAACCTAAAAACAAAGTCGGTAACGTTATCCACAAAAAAAGCACTACCGCCACGCACGCCGTCATGAAACCATTCCTTGGATGTGCTGCAAAAACAAGTCACCATTCCGCCTCGCTCAAGCGTAATTATTTCAGTCGGCGCTCCTAAATTACCAAGACTTGGAAGGCGTCGTTGAAGGCAGTCAGCATCTGATGGTCGGCCGAAATATTTGCGTCACAAGAGGAGTTGCAGAACTGCGGGGAGGCAAAGAAACGGTTATGCTCACAAATTTCAGCAATGAGTACAAACTTGTGAACAAACGAACAATGGTCACATATAACGCAAAAATTGTCGAAGCCACCAGTGCTTTCGCCCTCGCCGATTCTGCAAAACCCGCTCAGAGGAACCAAGCCCCTCCCATAGCTTTCGATGTCAATCCCAGAGTTCCGAACCATAAGCAATAACAGCTCAAGGCCCTGCTCTTGCAATACGATAATTGCTTTTCGTTGTCCTCGAAAATTCGGCAGACCACAATGACGAAACATCGCATCATAATCGAAGAAAATGCCAGATCTTTCCGTAAGAGTCCGTGCAGGGTTTCAATGCAAGAACGTGAGGCCATCAAGAGAAAAGGTAATGAAATGCAGCGGGTTGTCATTATCCAGCCGTCCAAGAGTTCATGAGCATCCCCCGTGGTGTTAGTGAAGAAAAAGGATGGGACCCTTCGTTTCTGCGTCGATTATCGCCACCTGATCATAATCACTAGAGAGGACTTGTATCTTCCCCACGAATAGGCGACGAACTTGATCGGCTTCCATAACGTCAAGTACTTTTCGTCAATGGTCCTCAGTCATGAACTTACAGCGCAACACCAGAAACAATACAGGACAGGGAAGGAGTACAATAGAAATAAAAGACGGCGATTTACTCCTTCTCTGTCCTGTATCTTTTTTTGGTGTTGCGCTGTAAGTTCACGATGGATCCTAACCAACTGGCCCAACTTACCGTCTTACTATAATGGACCTCAAAACTGGCTAATGGCAAATCAAAGTCGGCGAAAAAGACCGAGAGAAGACGGCGTTTATAACACCGGACGGCCTCTTCGAGTATCAGGTGAAGCCCTTCAGTCTTTGCTCAGCGCCTGCAACTTATCAATGCATTATGGATACAGTACTTACAGGATTGAAGTGGCAGACTTGCCTTGTGTACTTGGACGACGTCATCGTATTTTCCTCGAGTTTCTACGGGCATCTTCAGCGCCTTGAAGCTGTACATCAAGCCATCAAGACGTCTGGACTCACACTGAAGCCAGAAAAGTGCAGATTTGCGTACGAGAAGCTTTTGTTTCTGGAACACGTTGTTAGCAAGTCTAGAGTTCGTTCCGATCCACGGAAAAAAGCCGCCATCACCGATTTCCGGCCGCCCATTGACAAGAAGGCGGTGCGCCGATTTCTGGGCCTGTGCGCCTGTTATAGGTGGTTGGTGAAAAACTTCGCCCGCATCGGCGATCCTCTCACTAGCCTTGCGAAGGCGACGTGGAGTTCAAGTGGGAAACGCCACAGGAACACGCTTTCCGGGAGCTTAAACATCGCCTCCAGACGCCTCTGTTACTTGCCTAGTTCGACGAATTCACTGAGACAGATATACACACTGATGCAAGCAGCGTAGGTCTTGGCACCATTCTTATGCAGAGGGCTTACGGACTTGAAAGGTTTATTAGTTACGCCAGCCGATCGCTATCCAAAACAGAAGCCAATTATTCCACAACAGAAAAGGAGTGTCTCACCATCATCTGGGCTACGTCGAAATTTCGCCCCTACCACTATGGCAGGCCCTTCAAAGTGTTGAGCGGCCACCACGCCTTGTGTGCTAGCCACCTTGAAGTACCCTTCAGGTCGCCTCACGCGATGGAGCCTGAGACTTCAAGAATATGACATTACTTTCATTTACAAGTCCGAGAAGAAACACTCCGACGCCGACTGTCTTTCTCGTGCGCCTGTCAACCAACCTCCATCCAACGACCCGGTAACGACTACTTCTTGTAAACGATAACTACCGATGACTTCGCTGAACGACCGCGAGTCGACCCGGAACTTGAGGCTCTAATAGAATACCTCGAAGGCCGAAGGCAGGATCGCCGAAGTCCCGAAGGTATTCAAGCGTGCGCTTGCGTCATTCTCTCTGCAAAACGGTCTTCTACAAGCGAAAAACTTTTCACTGCTTCGAGCTAAGTACCTCCTTGCGGGGCCTTCCGCTCTGCGACTAGAACTCCTGCAGACCCTGCACGACAATCCCACGGGAGGGCAACTCGGTGTTTCTCGCACGCTCGCGAGGATACAAGAAAGGTACTACTGACCACGTCTTACCACCGACGTCACTCGTTACGGGAGGACATGCCGGGACTGTCAGCGACGCAAGACACCACCGACAAGGCCAGCGAGACTTCTACAGCCAATTGAACCACTTTGCAGACTTTTACATCTGATCGGTATGGACCTACTGGGGCCGTTCCCGATGTCGTCTTTCCGAAACAAGTGGATCGTAGTAGCTACCGACAACCTCACCCGCTACGCCGAGACAAGAACCCTTCCAAAAGGCAGTGCATCCGAGGTAGCTATGTTCTTTGTCGAAAATATCGCCCTACGTCACAGCGCCCCCTAGGTCCTTATCACCGACAGAGGAACTGCATTTAGTGCCGGCTTAACTAAAGCGATCTTGGCATACAGCCAGACAATCCACCGCTAAACGACAGCGAACCACCCGCAAACCAACGGCCTCACCGAGTGGCTTAACAAGACGATCGCCGACAGGCTGGCTATGTACGTCGATGTTGAACACAAGACGTGGGACGCCATTTTTCCGTACGTGACTCTCGCATACAGCACGGCGGTGCAGGAGACGACGCAGATATACCCATAGAAATAGGTGAACGGAAGGAGCCCGGCAACGACGCTCGATGCCTTGTTACCCAACGTCACTGACGAAGAAAACCTCGATGTAAGTGTGTACCTTCAACGCGCCGAAGAAGCCCGACAACTCGCGTGTCTCCGTAATAAGAATCAACAGACGACCGACAGCCGCCGTTACAATCTTCGATGACGCTTCGTGGAATACCAGCCCGCCCCCCCCGCGGTGGTCTAGTGGCTAAGGTACTCGGCTGCTGACACGCAGGTCGTGGGTTCGAATCCCAGCTGCTGCGGCTGCGTTTCCGATGGAGGCGGAAATGATGTACGCCCGTGTGCTCTGATTTGGGTGCACGTTAAAGAACCCCAGGTGGTCGAAATTTCCGGAGCCCTCCACTACGGCGTCTCTCATAATCATGTAGTGGTTTTGGGGCGTTAAACCCCATATATCAATCGTGGAATACCAGCCCGGTGAACGTGTTTGGATGTGGACGCCAATACGGCGACGCGGACTAAGTGAAAAGCTTCTGCGACTGTGCTTCGAACCGTACAGGTCTGTCCGACGTCTTGGTCCACTTGATTACGAGGTTGTCCCCGACGGCCTCACGAACTCTCAACGACACCGATCGCGACCTGAAGTCGTCCATGTCGCGCGCTTCAAGTCGTTTCGTGCGCAATAAAAAACTGAAAGATTGCTTATTTGTATTACTGTTGTATCGTAATTGATTATTGTTCTTTCTTGTATTATTGTTGTACCTTCATCTTTCACTAAAGCATCGGGACGATGCCTTTTTCAGAGCGGGGCAATGCCACGTTCCATTTCTCAAGTTTCGTTATCGCCCCAAAACACTACTAAAGTTCTCAGCCAAACCGCGCCTGCAGTTTTCGTGAAGCTTCCGGAATTTAATAGATCATTTCGATAAGATGACGCCCACTATGCGAACTGTACAGATTATTCTGGAACCTACGCCACCGCCAGCAATAACGCTAGAACATTCGGTGGCAAGATTATAAACGCGACGCACGTCGCCGCTTGTCAGTTGTTGATCGACGGCTGACGCTCCGTTCACCGCTATCAGTCCAAGACTGCTACTGTAGTCGGACTTTCCTTTTAACGGGCACAGGTTCGCCCAAATAAACGGTTAAATTCAAACACAAAGTCTCCTGTCTTCGGCCACGTCACGACTCCGTGACAATATTTCAGGTGATTTGTATTTCCTCACTGCCGTAACTTTTGGCGTTCTCGGTAATATTAGTGCTAATGTGGGCTTAATGCTATTCAGGAGTCATTCAAAAAGATGTGTTATATATCCGATCTATGGCTAGTCTCCTTGAGTGGGTAGGTGTCAATATTTCTAGAAACATAGCTCTGATCATCCTCATGCATGCCTCGTGAAAGTGAGCGTGGAGCGGGTGCGTGGATGAATGCGCGCAGAAAAAAGATTGAAATCAAGCCGAATGGAGCAATTTAAATTTAAATCCCGTATATGCTTAGAAAACAGGCTAGCAGATTTCCTGCAGCATACAAAGACACGTAAAATGATAGCCACAAATGCTTACGTCAATGAGGAAAGGGCAGCCGTAGGAATAGTCTCCCAATCACGTGGCTGGCAATTAGCCGTGAGGGTACCCGATTTCACTCCTGTTTTTAAGCTGGAGCTAATGGTTGTCTTCATGGCACTGCGAAAACTTCCGAGAAATGCGAACAGAGCAATAATAATTACTGATTCACCCTTGGTATGCACAACTCTTACAACTTCTCATACTTCTCGTGCCATCACGTCGTTACAATCTTTATTTCCGTCTTTGCCCAAGTACCTGAAATTATGGATAAACCACAGTGATCTGGTAAGGGTCACTACAGGTTAACATAAAATTAAGTGACCGACGGCTCAGCCCGCTTATCGCTAGATCTGCAAATAAATCGGGTTTCCCCGGTGCTAGAATACTTCACCGCAATCAGGTTTAGAAGATTTCTGGTATTTAATAAATTTTTTTGTCATTTCATTAAGATAATTATTCCCGTCACGTTATTACGGCAGTCTGATATACAAGATTATTTCGAAATGAGAATGCACTACTTAGACGCGCCCAGAAAAAAACAACCGCTTGTCCCTGTCTTTCTGTCCGCGTATACGTCATGCGCTGTCATTTCAAAACAATTACGTATCCCCAACACGCCTAATCAAATATACTGAAATACAGGTTCAAAAGCACATTACTTGTAGTTAAATTGAATATTTTACACATATTGCCATTTGATTTCTTCATTTTTCGTTTTAAATTTTATCAATTACCTAAAATAGATTTACCAGTCTCTACGTAGCATTCTCAGCTAATCCCCCAAAGTGGGTACGTGCCATGTATCCAGGAAAGCAAAGCAAAGCGGAACGGCTAGGACCAACCAACCAACAAACGTAAGTGGACACAGCACTTTGTGTTTGCCGTGGACGAAGACCTTCGACCATGAGCTCCAGGTCACCCTCCGCAACCCGTCGACGTTCCCGCAGCTTGACAAACCGCGCTGCACGTATGAAGTACCCCTGCTGGGATGAACCGGAAATTATAAACCCAGGACCTGCCGGTGACGGCACCTCTTTGCTGGTGCTTCAGAAAAGGACAAAATCGTGTACGCCACTCGCTCCGTTGCTTGCCGAGAAGCACGGCACATCGCAGCCTCTGAAAGAAGATTCTGTGTCAGGGCACCAGGACCAGACAGGGGCTCCTGTTGTTCAACGGGAATATAGTCGTTGCGACGAAGAAACGCAGCAGTGCAATAACACTTCTTCGTGCATGACTTACCACAGCTTCGAACCGCTGGAAATTTCTGGAGGTGCATTTTTTGAGGGTGGCTGCCCTTGCCAAGACCAGACATCAGACGATGACCGGAACGGCACGGATGCCCGGTCGTCATCCAATGCGACCGAAGCATTGTTAGTCAAGAGAGCTCCAACTTTTATTTCGTGCCTCCCGAACATTGGTGGACAGAAGCCGGTGGACCGTCCGAGTACAGGCTACTTACGCTCCTTGTCCATCCAGCCCACTACTTCTCTTGCAGATACTAAATCGGAGGTTAGACTTTGGAAACCACAATCAGATCGAGAGTCGGATGATGATGAGGACAACGCCAATGAAAAAGAAAGCAGCAGTGACGACGAGGACATGCCGGCTCACAGGCACAGGATCGCACGATCCGTCACATCCAAGGTGACATTCAAGCGGCAAGCCTGGCGGCCTGGCAACCAGGCTGATCTGGCAAAGAACAGGCAACTGCGGTTGGAAATGAGCAGAGCCCACCGTAATTTTGCTGCCGGGCATCTAATAACTGATGATGCTGTGTTCCTGGCAACTCGCTCTTTCCTTCCAGTTGGTGAACTACTGTCTAAGATGGAGAAGCTTGCTCTGGGCCATGCTATACGTTGTTCGAGGTTTACTTGCAATCGTAAACAACTTTAACGTAAGAAAAATGACGCCGAGCACAAAAAGAAGACGAAGAAAGCAAATGTCTGGTGAGACCGCGTTTTACGTTCCACAATAGGGTTGACAACCTCGCACAATTCAAAGACTTCGAAGCTCCGTCCCTCTAGACGAAATTGGGCAAGAAGCTCACAAGTCCCAGAATGGTCTAGTCTGTCACTAGAGAACCGATGAACTTTCGAAAACAAGCCATTACACCAAGCCAGCATCAGCAGCAGCAAGCCAGCTTTATCAAGTAGAACGACGAAACATAGCAGCATTCCAGTAAGCAGCCCTACGAAGATATCCACCAGCTAACGTAATAACTATCAACTGGTTTCCAGAACAAGCTGCAGCTGAGCACACGAGGAGTCAGTGTGTAAAATAGGGGCCACCAGTGACTTCCCGCCTCGCAAGGGTGGAACAAAAGAAACAAAAAAAACAGATTTTGTCTCCTCGCACTAACGTCCTTCTATCACTCGCCTTAGTTCCCCAGTTCTGTTATGATGCACGAAGGACCTCAGCGCCTGATTCTACTGCGTAATAGTTATCGTCCCAGATTTTCCTACTGACTAATCGTGTGTCATAACACGACCTACGTTACACACTAATTCTCGATGCTGAGATAGCTCTGTTCAACCTAATTTCTGATAAACAGCAGCTTCTTGTAATGAATCGAGAAGCAGGCTACTCGAAGCTTAGCTTTCTAGGGCCAGCCGATGTGGTAAGCTTCTTTTTCTGTGGCTGCCATTGCTAAGTAACATCGGTATTTATAGCCTTGCTACAGAAGTATCAAATGTCTTAGATTTTTATTTCTGGCCTTTTTGTTCACCAAACCCACAGTTTAAATTTTTGCGCTTGCCCGTGCCTGCTTAAATAAAGATGTCTGTTCAAGCATCGACAGTTGTTAGGCGTTCATGTGCGAAATTCGCTGATGACATATTCTTGATGAGTAACTAAGGGGACGAATTACAGCTCATTATTACTGAACGGGACAAGAAAGCAGGTGAGCAGGTCTAAAAGTAAATGTGCACGGAACTAGTATAAGGTGCAACAGTCTCGGAAAAAAACCGCACATTTTGTTAGGTGGAGGGACGCTGGAAGCTCTAAAATATTATCTCTACTTAGGACGGGTAGTAACTGCGCAGCCATCGCCTCGCTGCGGTGGTCTAGTGGCTAAGGTACTCGCGGGATTCAATCCCGGCTGCGGCGGCTGCCTTTCCGAAGCAGGCGGTAATGTTGTAGGCCCATGTGCTCAGATTTGCGTGCACGTTGGGGAACCCCGGGTGGTCGAAATTTCCGGAGCCCTCCACTACGGCGTCTCTCACAATCATATGGGGATTTTGGGACGTTAAACCCCACATATCAATCAATTACCGGTGGAGCCAAACCATGAGAGTGAA
Organism: Rhipicephalus microplus; assembly: GCF_043290135.1. NCBI lineage: Eukaryota > Metazoa > Arthropoda > Arachnida > Ixodida > Ixodidae > Rhipicephalus > Rhipicephalus microplus. Next base: position 421,185,368 of record NC_134710.1, on the reverse strand, counting down.
ATAAGTAGGACAATGAAAATGGGGTGGAACACAATCGGCCATCATACTCAAATCAAGAATGGTAAATTGACACTAACTCTCAAGAGGAAGGTATATAACAGCTGCATCTTGCCTGTACTTACCTACGGAGCTGAAACCGGGAAGCTTACAAGAAAGGTTCAGCTTAAATTGAGGACGACGCAGCAAGCGATTCAAAGGGAAAAGTTAGGTGTAAGCTTAAGGGACAGGAAGAGAGCTGAGTGGGCCAGAGAACAAATTGGGCTTAAGGATATCTTATTGAAATCAAGAAAATGTGTAAATAATAACTGTGCAACTGTGAAATAAAGCAGACACCTAAAACAAAGTATAAAGCAGAGAGCTTATTTTGACTGCGTTTTAAACAAAAATGTATTGCAGTCACCCGACCAACAAGGCGAAGCTATTCCCTAGGTGATGTATGGGATGGAAGAGAACAGCTGAGAAAGCACTTGTGCTAACAATGACATTACAGTTTAAAGAGCCATATAAATTGAAATAGCAGGAAAGAAGCGATGTGGTACGCAAAGGTATACCGTCTGACATGTAAACGCTTGTTCAATTAAAAATATAATCAGTGCCAGTGGTGCTATAGTGCCCATCATAATAGCGGATAAATCAATCTATGTATTTACAGCTTATATTCACCAGAACCATCAATTCACTTATGTTTGAAAGACACGAGATGCGATGACAGTAAGTGCTTCAGGTTTTTAACGGAATAACACACAATAGAGCGGCACCCGCGTTTATGCGGTCATAGCCGCATTTATTCTGGTTAGAACAAATGATTATAGGAAGGAGAAGAAAATAAATGGCGTTATCTTGGGCCTCTTGTGGTATAAAACACTTTTAAATGGCTAATGAAAATGTTATTCCAAAACATAAGGAGATAAGGAAACATTGAGGAAACAAAAAGCCCTTGGACGAGCGCGCGAACGTCTGCGATCGCGCGCTCATTTTTGTTGAGACTGCCCGCACGCTGTCATGTTAATCAACTTCAACAAAGAGGACACGCCCACCTTGTAGCCTGCCCTCACTGGCGGGCACTGGCGGAAAGATAAAATATATTATTGCCCTTCATTCTTGGTTTTATTCAGGTAACTTAGATGGACCCTTACCAGCTTGATAAGCGAAGTTCAGTCAAGGCATAATGTTTCACACAATAGTGTTGCGACAGGACTAGCAGTATCTTGTACCTTAGGGTAAATGATGCATCATTCAATGTATTGGGAATACACATAAGGATATTCATTTTGTAAGACGTATCGTGATACAGACACAGATACACAAAGAGAATCGAAGACAGTATCTAAGATACACTTATCTACGATACTGCCCGGCCCTGCATACCAATGTGATTGAGTTCTGTATAAAAGGGGGTATCATTCTAACATGTCTAATACCTAGCTGTTCCCATCATCAGGCAGAAGTTAGCATCTTCAGAAAGTTCCGGTAGTATGTACTTATGAATATGTATTTTGGAGACATAGTGCACAACACTACTGTTTTTTTACGAATTTCATTCACTCAAGCTAACGCGCTAAGACACAAAGCATGTATTCGTAATGCTTACTGAGTGTTTTTGTGTTACCGCCTATTAGAATGTGAGCGCCGATAACTAATTTATTAACACTTCTGGGCTCACACCACTTTCCGCACGCCGGCCATCATATACCTATGCTACGCACACGACGCGCTCGCATAACTCCGCTATCAAGAATTCCTTCAATTCTGGCACAATAAATAGCTTCGAAGCATCGATTAGGTTCGCCGGGAGGTAGAAAGCAATGTTGAGCCCCCTTTCCGGGACGTCCTTGTCAAACGGGACCAGCACAGTGTGATGCTTTCTGTGTAAACAGGGAGCAGGCACACCGGAAGGTAGCTTGCATGATGACTCGGTGCCTCTAACAAAGTAGCAGGGATCGGTGGTGGTTGCCTAACTTGTTGCCAGAACCAACGACATCTGCACAACTACAAGAAGCGAAGCTGCTGGCCTACAGTACATGTACTAAAATCACCTGGCATAATGCTTCACGAAGCCTGCGTTAAATTCAATGGAACGGCTTACGTCTCAGTTGCAGGACCTGACCGTGTAATTCCAAAAAAACGTGCTGCTATACTGTACAAATCTAGTCTGAGTGAGGATTGGGCTCGCGTTCTGCGCCAATACGACGTCCAAGCAGCCTGTCTTTCTACACCGAAATAACGTCATCAGCTGGTTAGTCATAACGACAAGGTCACGAATGCAAAGTTTCCTGCCATTATTTACGGATCTCTTGTAAAAATGGGAAACCTATAACAAGAGCTAAAACATCATGTCAGTGACGCCACCAAAAAAAAATCTTCAAATGCCTCGGTTGAGCACGCAGAAAACTTCAGCCATGAAATCGATTGAGATAATGCTATGATCCTAAAAAAAATCCACGCATCTTCACGAAGTGAGTCGGACGTGTTGGTAAAGCAGTTAGTGCCACACGATATGCAACAAATTCGGTGTTGCGTGATATGACTGTATGAAAAATATTAAAAATTATAGGTGGCAGGTGGTGATATGAAAATTACGTCGGGAACGTCATGTACAACGTGATATACACGACACACTCACGGGGAACTTGCGTCGTGGTTTATGATAATAATCATCATCATCATCATTATCATCATCAGCCTGACTACGCCCACTGCAGGACGAAGGCCTCTCCTATGTTCTGCCAGGCAACTTGGTCCTGTGCTTGCTGCTGCCACTTTGCTCTAGCAAACTTCTTGATCTAATTTGCCTTTAACTTTCTGTCTCCCCCTAATCCGCTCGCCTTTTCAAAAATCAACACAAAACCTTAATGAAAAGCGGTTATCCTGCCTACGCGCTGCATGCTTGATAAAAATTGAATAGGACGGTGCGGCGCAGTGCGCGTGCTACACGTGCTTAGGCTAGAGCCGCTAGAGGAGGAGGAGGAAAATGTAACATTCCCTTCACAAACTGTTACCGAGCGCACGTCAGTCTCCCTCACCTCAAAATTGTTTGATGCTATGAAACCTGGGAGAAGACTGACGTCCTGCACCGAAGACAGCTTATTTGACGGCGATGACGAAGCAGAGGAATTGTGACGAAGCAGAGGAATTGTCCGAGCCAACGCTACAAGGCTTGTCAAGTCGGCTACTGGAGCTCTACAACCGGGGAATCCTTTTCCGGCAGATCTGAGAGACATCTTTGATGATCTTGAAGAGAAAGACCCGCCAGTTCCAGATTTTAACAAGAGGTTTGCTGACCTCATAATTCAGGGTGCCGTGTGTGTCGAGCAATTTACGGCGGCTCTCGAACATCACAAGATCCCCAACACTATGCGCCGTGTACACTACCTTCTGAACTCAGTTTCAAAGCCCGCTGACACCAGTGCGCCTCGCCTGTCATCGCTCGAAAAACCAAACCCCAAAGAGTCTCCGCTCCACGAAGTCCCCAATCATCGTTGCGAGTTGCCCTACCGAAGTTAAAGGTACCCGTTTTCTTTGAGAAACTTCGCGAGTGGTAAGGCTTCTCGGAGCATTTTGAGGTCACGATCCACAACAATCGTGAGCTTTCGGAAATTGAGAACTGCTTATTGAATGCCATGTTGTTCATCACAAGACCACGGCATACCATCCGCAGACTAACGGGCTCACGGAGAGATTTAACCGCACCCTCGGCATTGTGCTCACGATGTATGTGACATCTCATCATTCTAACTGGGATGGCATTCTTCCCTTCATCACGTTCGCATACAACAGCGCGGCACACTCTACCACTGGATTTTCACCTTTCTTTCTTCTTTATGGACGCGAACCATTCCACACCATCGACACTATCCTTCCATACCGTCTTGACGCATTTGAATGCCCATATGTGTCCGAAGCTGCCCGAAAAGCGGAAGAGTGCCGTGAACTCACACGCACCTTTACGTCATATGAACAGCAGTGCCAAAAAGAAAACATTGCCGACTCTTCACGAAGCCACAGCTGTTCCCCAAGATCCTTTGTATGGCTGCCTCTCAAACCCCCGCTCTTTCCTCAAAACTCGTCCCGAAGTACGAGGACCCTTACCACGTTTTGGAGGAAACCTCGTCGGTGATTTTTCTCATTGAGCAACTTTCCCCATTGGACGACATGCGACGGCGTGGACGTGACGTCGTCCACGTCGCCCACTTTAAACCATACCATAGCACCCTGCCTCCAGACTCTTAGGTCGCCAGAATGGCTCTTTTTGGGCGAAGAAAAATTGTGAAGAAGAAAACGCATCGTTGTCAAGCAACATCGCCATCGCTTGGGTACTGGGTTCAGAACTTCTCTCGCTCGCCTCGGGCTGATCGTCGCTAGCATCTGCTTGCCTGTTGTGCTTTCCCGTCCGGGTTTTCATCGTAGGGCCACCGTCGCAGCACACGCCAATAAACCCCTTTTCATTAGCCAGAAAATACAAAGATCGCAGAAAGATATTGACACAGCGAGAGTCACCATTAACGGCAGTATTTATCCTACAGACTTCGTAGTCGTACAGTGTTGTTTTAGACATGTCATCCTCGGCATGGACTTCTTATGTCGGCATGATGCTGTCATCAACCTAAAAACAAAGTCGGTAACGTTATCCACAAAAAAAGCACTACCGCCACGCACGCCGTCAGGAAACCATTCTTTGGATGTGCTGCAAAAACAAGTCACCATTCCGCCTCGCTCAAGCGTAATAATTTCAGTCGGCGCTCCTAAATTACCAATACTTGGAAGGCGTCGTTGAAGGCCGTCAGCATCTGATGGTCGGCCGAAATATTTGCGTCACAAGAGGAGTTGCAGAACTGCGGGGAGGCAAAGCAACGGTTAGGCTCACAAATTTCAGCAATGAGTACAAACTTGTGAACAAACGAACAATGGTCACATACAACGAAAAAATTGTCGAAGCCACCAGTGCTTTCGCCCTCGCCGAATTCTGCAGAACCCGCTCAGAGGAACCAAGCCCCTCGCATATAATTCGATGTCAATCCCAGAGTTCCGAACCATAAGCTAGAACAGCTCAAGGCCCTGCTCTTGCAATACGATAATTGATTTTCGTCGTCCTCGAAAATTCGGCAGACTGCAATGACGAAACATCGCATCAAAACCGAAGAAAATGCTAGATCGTTCCGTAAGAGTCGGTGCAGGGTTTCGATGCAAGAACGTGAGGCCATGAAGACACAAGTTGATGAAATGCAGCGGGTCGACATTATCCAGCCGTCCAAGAGTCCATGAGCATCCCCCGTGGTGTTAGTGAAGAAAAAGGATGGGACCCTTTGTTTCTGCGTCGATTATCGCCACCTGAACATATTCACAAGGGAGCACGTGTATCCTCTCCCACGAATAGGCGACGAACTTAATCGGCTCCCATAACGTCAAGTACTTTTAGTCAATGATCCTCAATCATGAACTTACAGCGCAACACCAGAAAAAATACAGGACAGGGAAGGAGTAAAACAGAAAGAAAAGACGGCGATTTACTCCTTCTCTGTCCTGTATTTTTCCTGGTGTTGAGCTGTAAGTTCACGATGGATCCTAACCAACTGGCCCAACTTACCGTCTTTCAACAATGGACCTCAAGACTGGCTAATCGCAAATCGAAGTCGGCGAAAGAGACCGAGAGAAGACGGCGTTTATAACACCGGACGGCCTCTTCGAGTTTCAGGTGAAGCCCTTCGGTCTTTGCTTAGCGCCTGCAACTTATCAACGCGTTATGGATACAGTAAATACAGGATTGAAGTGGCAGACTTGCCTTGTGTACTTGGACGACATCGTCGTGTTTTCCTCGAGTTTCTACGGGCATCTTCAGCGCCTTGAAGCTGTACATCAAGCCATCAAGACGTCTGGACTCACACTGAAGCCAGAAAAGTGCATATTTGCGTACGAGGAGCTTTTGTTTCTGGAACACGTTGTTAGCAAGTCTAGAGTTCGTCCCGATCCACGGAAAAAAGCCGCCATCGCCGATTGCCGGCCACCCACTGACAAGAAGGCGGTGCGCCGATTTCTGGGCCTGTGCACCTGTTATAGGTGGTTCGTGAAAAAATTCGTCCGCATCGGCGATCCTCTCACTAGCCTTACGAAGGCCGACGTGGAGTTCAAGTGGGAAACGCCACAAGAACACGCTTTCCAGGAGCTTAAACATCGCCTCCAGACGCCTCTGTTACTTGCCCATTTCGACGAATTCGCTGAGACTGATATACACACTGATGCAAGCAGCGTAGGTCTTGGCGCCATTTTTGTGCAGAGGGCTTACGGATTGAAAGTTTTATTAGTTACGCCAGCCGATCGCTATCCAAAACAGAAGCCAATTATTCCACAACAGAAAAGGAGTGCCTCACCATCATCTGGGCTACGTCGAAATTTCGCCCCTACTACTATGGCAGGCCCTTCAAAGTTGTGAGTGGCCACCACGCCTTGTGTTCGCTAGCCACCTTGAAGTACCCTTCAGGTCGCCTCACACGATGGAGCCTGAGACTTCAAGAATATGACATTACTGTCATTTACAAGTCCGACAAGAAACACTCCGACGCCGACAGTCTTTCTCGTGCGCCTGTCGACCAACCTCCACCCGACGACCCGGTAACCACTACTTCTTGGGAATGATAACCACCGATGACTTCGCTGAACGACCGCGAGTCGACCCGGAACTTGAGGCCCTAATAGAATACCTCGAAGGCCGAAGGCAGGACCGCCGAAGTCCCGAAGGTATTCAAGCGTGCGCTTGCGTCATTCTCTCTGCCAAACGGTCTTCTACAAGCGAAAAACTTTTCACTGATTCGAGCTAAGTACCTCCTTGCGGTGCCTTCCGCTCTGCGACTAGAACTCCTGCAGACCCTGCACGACAATCCGACGGCAGGGCAACTCGGTGTTTCTCGCACGCTCGCGAGGATACAAGAAACGTACTACTGACCACGTCTTACCACCGACGTCACTCCTTACGGGAGGACATGCCGGGTATGTCAGCGACGCAAGACACCATCGACAAGGCCAGCGAGACTTCTACAGCCAATTGAACCACCTTGCAGACTTTTCCATCAGATCGGTATGGACCTACTGGGGCCGTTCCCGATGTCGTCTTTCCGAAACAAGTGGATCGTAGTAGCTACCGACAACCTCACCCGCTACGCCGAGACAAGAACCCTTCCCAAAGGCAGTGCTTCCGAGGTAGCTATGTTTTTTGTCGAAAATATCGCCCTACGTCACGGCGCCCCCTAGGTCCTTATCACCGACAGAGGAACTGCATTTAGTGCCGACTTAACTAAAGCGATGTTGGCATACAGCCAGACAATCCACCGCTAAACGACAGCGAACCACCCGCAAACCAACGGCCTCACCGAGTGGCTTAACAAGACGATCGCCAACAGGCTGGTAATGTACGTCAATGTTGAACACAAGACGTGGGACGCCATTTTCTCGTACGTGACTCTCGCATACAGCACGGCGGTGCAGGAGACGACGCAGATATACCCATAGAAATAGGTCAACGGAATCAGCCCGGCAACGACGCTCGATGCCTTGTTACCCAACGTCACTGATGAAGAAATCCTCGATGTAAGTGTGTACCTTCAACGCGCCAAAGAAGCCCGACAACTCGCGTGTCTCCGTATTAGGAATCAATAGACGACCGACAGCCGCCGTTACAATCTTCGATGACGCTTCTTGGAATACCAGCCCGCCCCCGCGCGGTGGTCTAGTGGCTAAGGTACTCGGCTGCTGACCCGCTGGTCGTGGGTTCGAATCCCGGCTGCTGCGGCTGCATTTCCGATGGAGGCGGAAATGTTTTACGCCCGTGTGCTCTGATTTGGGTGCACGTTAAAGAACCCCAGGTGGTCGAAATTTCCGGAGCACTCCACTACGGCGTCTCTCATAATCATATGGTGGTTTTGGGGCGTTAAACCCCATATATCAATCGTGGAATACCAGCCCGGTGAACGTGTTTGGATGTGGACGCCAATACGCCGACGTGGACTAAGTGAAAAGCTTCTGCGACGGTACTTCGAACCGTACAGGTCTGTCCGACGTCTTGGTCCACTTGATTACGAGGTTGTCCCCGACGGCATCACGAACTCTCAACGACACCGGTCGCGACCTGAAGTCGTCCATGTCGCGCGCTTCAAGTCGTTTCGTGCGCAATAAAAAACTGAAAGATTGCTTATTTGTATTATTGTTGTATAATAATTGATTATTGTTCTTTCTTGTATTATTGTTGTACCTTCATCTTTCAGTAAAGCATCGGGACGATGCGTTTTTCAGAGCGGGGCAATGCCACGTTCCATTTCTCAAGTTTCGTTATCGCCCCAAAACACTACACAAGTTCTCAGCGCAAACCGCGCCTGCAGTTTTCGAGAAGCTTCCGGACATTATTAGATCATTTCGATAAGATGACGCCCACTATGCAAACTGTACAGATTATTCTAGAACCTACGCCACCGCCAGCAATAACGCTAGAACATTCTGTGGCAAGATTATAAACGCGACGCACGTCGCCGCTTGTCAGTTGTTGATCGACGGCTGACGCTCCGTTCACCGCTATCAGTCCAAGACTGCTACTGTAGTCGGACTTTCCTTTTAACGGGCACAGGTTCGCCCAAATAAACGGTTAAATTCAAACAAAAAGTCTCCTGTCTTCGGCCACGTCACGACTCCGTGACAATATTTCAGGTGATTTGTATTTTCTCATTGCCGTAATTTTTGGCGTTCTCGGTAATATTTGTTCTAATGTGGGCTTAATGCTATTCAGGAGTCATTCAAGAAGATGTGTTATCTATCCGACCTATGGCTAGTCTCCTTCAGTGGGTAGGTGTCAATATTCCTAGGAACATAGCACTGATCATCCTCATGCATGCCTCCTGAAAGTGAGCTAGGAGCGGGTGCGTGGATGAATGCGCGCCGAAAAAAATTGAAATCATGCCGAATGGAGCAATCTAAATTTAAATCCCGTATATGCTTAGAAAACAGGCTAGCAGATTTCCAGCAGCATACAAAGACACGTAAAATGATAGCCACAGATGCTTACGTCAATGAGAAAAGGGCAGGCGTAGGAATAGTCTCCCAATCACGTGGCTGGCAATTAGCCGTGAGGCTACCCGATTTCACTCCTGTTTTTAAGCTGGAGCTAATGGTTGTCTTCATGGCACTGCGAAAACTTCCGAGAAATGCGAACAGAGCAATAATAATTACTGATTCACTCTTGGTATGCACAACTCTTACAACTTCTCATACTTCTCGTGCAATCACGTCGTTACAATCTTTATTTCCGTCTCTGCCCAAGTACCTGAAATTATGGATAAACCACAGTGATCTGGTATGGGTCACTACGGGTTAACATAAAATTAAGTGACCGACGGCTCAGCCCGCTTATCGCTAGATCTGCAAATAATTTTGGTTCCCCCGGTGCTAGAATACTTCGCCGCAATCAGGTTTAGAAGATTTCTGGTATTTAATAAATTTTTTTGTCATTTCAATAAGATAATTCTTCCCGTCACGTTATTACGGCAGTCTGATATACAAGATTATTTTGAAATGAGAATGCACTACTTAGACGCGCCCAGAAAAAAACAACCGCTTGTCCCTGTCTTTCTGTCCGCGTATACGTCATGCGCTGTCATTTCAAAACAATCACGTCTCCCCAACACGCCTAATCAAATATACTGAAATACAGGTTCAAAAGCACATTACTTGTAGTTAAACTGAATATTTTAAACATTTTGCCATTTGTATTCTTCATTTTTCGTTTTAAATTTTATCAATTACCTAAAATAGATTTACCAGTCTCTACGTAGCATTCTCAGCCAATCCCCCAAAGTGGGTACGTGCCATGTATCCAGGAAAGCAAAGCAAAGCGGAACGGCTAAGACCAACCACCAACAAACGTAAGTGGACACAGCACTTTGTGTTTGCCGTGGACGAAGACCTTCAACCATGAGCTCCAGGTCACCGTCCGCAACCCGTCGACGTTCCCGCAGCTTGACAAACCGCGCTGCACGTATGAAGTACCCCTGCTTGGATGAACCGGAAATTATTAACCGAGGACCTGCCGGTGACGGCACCTCTTCTCTGGTGCTTCAGAAAAGGACACAATCGTGTACGCCACTCGCTCCGTTGCTTGCCGAGAAGCACGGCACATCGCAGCCTCTGAAAGAAGATTCTGTGTCAGGGCACCAGGACCAGACAGGGGCTCCTGTTGTTACACGGGAACATAGTCGTTGCGACGAGGAAACGCAGCAGTGCAATAACACTTCTTCGTGCATGACTTACCACAGCTTCGAACCGCTGGAAATTTCTGGAGGTGCATTTTTTGAGGGTGGCTGCCCTTGCCAAGACCAGACATCAGACGATGAACGGAACGGCACGGATGCCCAGTCGTCATCCAATGCGACCGAAGCATTGTTAGTCAAGAAAGCTCCAACTTTTATTTCGTGCCTCCCGAACATTGGTGGACAGAAGCCGGTGGACCGTCCGAGTACAGGCTACTTACGCTCCTTGTCCATCCAGCCCACTACTTCTCTTGCAGACACTAAATCGGACGTTAGACTTTGGAAACCACAATCAGATCGTGAGTCGGATGATGATGAGGACAACGCCAATGAAAAAGAAAGCAGCAGTGACGACGAGGACATGCCGGCTCACAGGCACAGGATCGCACGATCTGTCACATCCAAGGTGACATTCAAGCGGCAAGCCTGGCGGCCTGGCAACCAGGCTGATCTGGCAAAGAACAGGCAACTGCGGTTGGAAACGAGCAGAGCCCACCGTCATTTTGCTGCCGGGCATCTAATAACTGATGATGCTGTGTTCCTGGCAACTCGCTCTTTCCTTCCAGTTGGTGAACTGCTGTCTAAGATGGAGAAGCTTGCTCTGGGCCATGCTATACGTTGTTCGAGGTTTACTTGCAATCGTAAACGACTTTAACGTAAGAAAAATGACGCCGAGCACAAGAAGAAGACGAAGAAAGCAAATGTCTGGTGAGACCGCGTTTCACCGTCCACAAGAGGGTTGACAAACTCGCACAGTTCAAAGACTTCGAAGCTCCGTCCCTCTAGACAAAATTAAGCAGGAAGGTCACAAGTCCCAGAATGGTCTCTTCTGTCACTAAAGAACCGATGAACTTTCGAAAACAAGCCATTATACCAAGCCAGAATCAGCAGCAGCAAGCCAGCTTTATCAAGTAGAACGACAAAACATAGCAGCATCCCAGTAAGCAGCCCTACGAAGATATCCACCAGCTAACGTAATAACTATCAACTGGTTTCCAGAACAAGCTGCAGCTGAGCACACGAGGAGTCAGTGTGTGAAATAGGGGCCATCAGTGACTTCCCGCCTCGCAATGGTGGAACAAAAGCAACAAAATAAACAGATTTTGTCTCCTCGCACTAACGTCCTTCTATCACTCGCCTTAGTTCCCCAGTTCTGTTATGAATGCACGAAGAACCTCAGCACCTGAGTCTAATTCTGCGTAATAGTTATCGTCGCAGATTTTCCTACTGACTAATCGTGTGTCATACCACGACCTACGCTACACACATACTACTCAATGGTGAGATAGCTCTGTTCAACCTAATTTGTGAAAAACACCAGCTTCTTGTAACGAATCGAGAAGCAGACTACTCGAAGCTTAGCTTTCTAGGGCCAGCCGATGTGGTAAGCTTCTTTTTCTGTGGCTGCCATTGCTAAGTAACATCGGTATTTATAGCCTTGCTACAGAAGTATCAAATGTCTTAGATTTTTATTTCTGGCCGTTTTGTTCACCAAACACACAGTTTAAATTTTTGCGCTTGCCCGTGCCTGCTTAAATAAAGATGTCTGTTCGAGCATCGACAGTTGCTAGGCGTTCATGTGCGAAATTCGCTGATAACATATTCTTGATAAGTAACTAAGGGGACGAATTACAGCTCATTATTACTGAACGGGACACGAAAGCAGGTGAGCAGGTCTAAAAGTAAATGTGCACGAAACTAGTATAAGGTGCAACAGTCTCGGAAAAAAACCGCACTTTTTGTTAGGTGGAGAGACGCTGGAAGCTGTAAAATATTATCTCTACTTAGGACGGGTAGTAACTGCGGAGCCATCGCCCCGCTGCGGTGGTCTAGTGGCTAAGGTACTCGCGGGATTCAATCCCGGCTGCGGCGGCTGCTTTCCGAAGCAGGCGGTAATGTTGTAGGCCCATGTGCTCAGATTTGGGTGCACGTTGGGGAACCCCGGGTGGTCGAAATTTCCGGAGCCCTCCACTACGGCGTCTCTCACAATCATATGGGGATTTCGGGACGTTAAACCCCACATATCAATCAATTACCGGTGGAGCCAAACCATGAGAGTGAAATAAGTAGGACAATGAAAGTGGGGTGGATCACATTCGGCCATCATACTCAAATCAAGAATGGTAAATTGACACTAACTCTCAAGAGGAAGGTATATAACAGCTGCATCTTGTCTGTACTTACCAACGAAGCTGAAACCGGGAAGCTTACAAGAAATGTTCAGCTTAAATTGAGGACGACGCAGCATGCGATTCAAAGGGAAAAGTTAGGTGTAACCTTAAGGGACAGGAAGAGGGCTGAGTGGGCCAAAGAACAAATTGGGCTTAAGGATATCTTATTCAAATCAAGAAAATGTGTAAATAATAACTGTGCAACTGTGAAATAAAGCAGACACCTAAAACAAAGTATAAAGCAGAGAGCTTATTTTGACTGCGTTTTAGACAAAAATGTATTGCAGTCACCCGACCAACAAGGCGAAGCTATTCCCTAGGTGATGTATGGGAAGGAATAGAACAGCTGAGAAAGCACTTGTGCTAACAATGACATTACAATTTAAAGAGCCATATAAATTGAAATAGCAGGAAAGAAGCAATGTGGTACGCAAAGGTATACCGTCTGACATGTAAACGCTTGTTCAATTAAAAATATAATCGGTGCCAGTGTTGCTATAGTGCCCATCATAATAGCGGATAAGTCAATCTATGTATTTACAGCTTACATTCACCAGAACCATCTATTCACTTATGTTTGAAAGACACGAGATGCGATGACAGTCAGTGCTTCAGGTTTTTAACGAAATGACACACAATAGAGCGGCACCCGCGTTTATGCGGTCATAGCCGCATTTATTTTGGTTAGAACAAATGAATATAGGAAGGAGAAGAAAATAAATGGCGTTATCTTGGGCCTCTTGTGGCATAAAACACCTTTAAATGGCTAATGAAAATGTTATTCCAAAACATAAGGAGATGAGGGAACATTGAGGAAACAAAAAGCCCTTGGACGAGCGTGCGAACGTCTGCGATGGCGCGCTCATTTTTGTTGAGACTGCCCGCACGCTGTCATGTTGATCAGCTTCAACAAAGAGGACACGCCCACCTTGTAGCCTGCGCTCACTGGCGGGCACTGGCGGAAAGATAAAATATATTATTGCCCTTCATTCTTGGTTTTATTCAGGTAACTTAGATGGACCCTTACCAGCTTTATAAGCGAAGTTCAGTCAAGGCATAATGTTTCACACAATAGTGTTGCGACAGGACTAGCAGTATCTTGTACCTTAGGGTAAATGATGCATCATTCAATGTATTGGGAATACCCATAAGGATATTCATTTTGTAAGACGTATCGTGATACAGATACAAGATACACAAAGAGTATCGAAGACAGTATCTAAGATACACTTATCTACGATACTGCCCGGCCCTGCATACCAATGTGATTGAGTTCTGTATAAAAGGGGGTATCATTCTAACATGTCTAATACCTAGCTGTTCCCATCATCAGGCAGAAGTTAGCATCTTCAGAAAGTTGCGGTAGTATGCACCTATGAATATATATTTTGGAGGCATAGTGCACAACACTACTGTTTTTTTACGAATTTCATTCACTCAAGCTAACGCGCTAAGACACAAAGCATGTATTCGTATTGCTTACTGAGTGTTTTTGAGGTAGCGTCTATTAAAATGTAAGCGCCGATAACACACGACGCGTTCACATAACTCAGCTATCTAGAATTCCTTCATTTCTGGCACAATTAAATAGCTTTGAAGCATCGATTAAGTTCGCAGGGAGGTAGAAAGCAATGTTGGGCCTCTTTCTGGGACGTCCGTGTCAAACGGGACCAGCACAGTGTGATGTTTTCTGTGTACAGAAAGAGCAGGCACACCGGAAGGTAGCTTGCATGATGACTCGGTGTCCCTAACAAAGTAGCAGGGATCGGTGGTGGTTGGCTAACTTGTTGCCAGAACAAACGACATCTGCACAACTACAAGAAGCAAAGCTGCTGGCCTACAGTACATGTTTTAAAATCACCTGGCATATCGCTTCACGAAGCCTGCGTTGAATTCAATGGAACGGCTTACGTCTCAGTTGCAGGACATGACCGTGTGATCCCAAAAAAACGTGCAGGTATACTGTACGAATCTAGTTCGAGTGAGGATTGGGCTGGCGTTCTGCGCCAATACGACGTCCAAGCAACCCGTCTTTCTACACCGAACTAACGTCATGAGCTGGTTAGTCATAACGACAAGGTCCCGAAAGCAAAGTTTCCTGCCATTATTTAGCGGATCTCTTGTATAACTGGAAACTTATAACAAGAGCTAAAACATCATGTCAGTGATGCCAACAAAAAAATCTTCAAATGCCTTGGTTGAGCACGCAGAAAACTTCAGCCTTGAAATCGATTGAGATAATGCCATGATCCTTAAAAAAATCCACGCATTTTCACGAAGTGAATCGGACGTGTTGGTAAAGCAGTTAGTGCCACACGATATGCAACAAAGTCCGTGTTGCGTGATATGACTGCATGAAAAATATGAAAAATTATAGGTGGCAGGTGGTGATATGAAAATCACGTCGGGAACGTCATGTACAACGTGATATACACGACACACTCACGGGGAACTTGCGTCGTGGTTTATCATAATCATCACCATCATCATTATCATCATCAGCCTGACTACGCCCATTGCAGGACGAAGGCCTCTCCCATGTTCTGCCAGTCAACTCGGTCCTGTGCTTGCTGCTGCCACTTTGTTCTAGCAAACTTTTTGATCTCATTTGCCTTTAACTTTTCTGTCTCCCCCTAACCCGCTCGCCTTTTCGGGAAATCAACCCAATTACCCTAATGAACAGCGGTTATCCTGCCTACGCGCTGCATGCCAGTTAAAACTTGATTAGGACGGTGCGGCGCAGTGCGCGTGCTACACGTGCTTGGGCTAGAGCCGCTAGAGGAGAAGGAGGAAAATGTAACATTCCCTCCACAAACTGTTACCGAGCGGACGTCAGTCTCGCTGTCCTCAACATTGTTTGGTGCTATGAAACCCGGGAAAAGACTGACGTCCTGCAACGAAGACGGACCAACTGTGACGAAGCAGAGGAATTGTCCGAGCCACCGCTACAAGGCTTTTCACGTCGGCTACTGAAGCTCTGCAACCGGGGAATACTTCTCCGGCAGATCTGAGAGACATCTTTGATGACCTTGAAGAGAAAGACGCGCCACTTCCAGATTTCGACAAAAGGTTTGCTGACCTCATAATTGAGGGTGCCGAGTCTGTCGAGCAATTTACGGCAGCTCTCAAACATCACAAGATCCCCAACACTATGCGTCGTGTGCACTACCTTCTGAACACAGTTTCAAAGCCCGCTGACACTAGTGCGCCTCGCCTGTCATCGCTACAAAAACCAAACCCCAAAGAGTCTCCGCTCCAGGAAGTCCCCAATCGTCGTTGCGAGTTGCCCTACCGAAATTAAAGGTACCAATTCTCTGAGGAACTTCGCGAGTGGCATGGCTTCTCGGAGCATTTTGAGGTCACGATTCACAACAATCGTGAGCTTTCGGAAATTGAGAACTGCTTTCTGAATGACATGTTGTTCATCACAAGACCATGGCATACCACCCGCAGACTAACGGGCTCACGGAGAGATTTAACCGCACCCTCGGCGATATGCTCGCGATGTATGTGACATCTCATCATACTAACTGGGATCGCATTCTTCCCTTCATCACGTTCGCATACAACAGCGCGGCACAGTCTACCACTGGATTTTCACATTTCTTTCTTCTTTATGGACGCGAACCATTCCACACCATCGACACCATCCTTCCATACCGTCTTGACGCATCTGAATGCCCATATGTGTCCAAAGCTGCCATAAAAGCGGAAGAGTGCCGTGAACTCACACGCACCTTTACGTCATATGAACAGCAGTGCCAAAAGAAAAACAACGCCGACTCTTCACGAAGCCACAGCTGTTCCCCAGGATCTTTTGTATGACTGGCTCTTCCTCACCAATCCCCCGGTCTTTCCTCGAAACTCTTCCCGAAGTACGGGGGCCCTTACCGCGTTTGAGGAGGAAACTTCGTCGGTGATTTTTCTCATTGAGCAACTTTCCCCATTTGACGACATGCGACGGCGTGGACGTGACATCGTTCACGTCGCCCTCTTTAAACCATACCATAGCCCCCGGCCTCCAGACTCTTAGGTTGCCAGAATGGCTCTTTTTGGGCGGAGGAAAATTGTGAAGAAGAAAACGCATCGTTGGCAAGCAACACCGCCATCGCTTGGGTACTGGGTTCTGGGCTTCTCTCGCTCGCCTCGTGCTGATTGTCGCTGGCATCTGCTTGCTTGTTGTGCTTTCCCGTACGTGTTTTCATCGTAGAGCCACCGTCTCAGCACACGCCAATAAACCCCTTTTCATTACCCAGAAAATACAAAGATCGCAGAAAGATATTGACACAACGAGAGTCACCAATAACGGCAGTATTTATCCTACAGACTTCTTTAGTCCTTCAGTGTTGTTTTAGACATGTAATCCTCGGCATGGACTTCTAATGCCTGCATGATGCTGTCATCAACCTAAAAACAAAGTCGGTATTGTTATCCACAAAAGAAGCACTACCGCCACGCACGCCGTCAGGAAACCATGCCTTGGATGTGCTGAAAGAACAAGTCACCATTCCGCCTCGCTCAAGCGTAATTATTTCAGTCGGCGCTCCTAAAATACCAAGACTTGGAAGGCGTCGTTGAAGGCAGTCAGCATCTGATGGTCACTCGAAATATTTGCGTCACAAGAGGAGTTGCAGAACTGCGGAGCGGCAAAGCAACGGGTATGCTCACAAATTTCAGCAATGAGTACAAACTTCTGACAAAGATACAATGGTCACATACAACGAAAAAATTGTCGAAGCCACCAGTGCTTTCGCCCTCGCAGATTCTGCAGAACTCACTCAGAGGATCCAAGCCTCTCCCATAGCTTTTGATGTCAATCCCAGAGTTCCGAACCATTAGCAAGAACAGCTCAAGTCCCTGCTCTTGCAATACGATAATTGCTTTTCGTCGTCCTCGAAAATTCGGCAGACCGCAATGACGAAACATCGCGTCATAACCGAAGAAAATACCAGACCTTTCCGTAAGTGTCCGTGCAGGGTTTCGACGCATGAACGTGAGGCCATGAAGAGACAAGTTGATGAAATGCAGCGGGTTGACATTATCCAGCCGTCCAAGAGTCCATGAGCATCCCCCGTGGTTGTTAGTGAAGAAAAAGGATGGGACCCTTCATTTCTGCGTCGATTATCGCCACCTGAACATAATCACAAGAGAGGACGTGTATCCTCTCCCACGAATAGGCGACGAACTTAATCGGCTTCCATAACTTCAAGTACTTTTCGTCAATGGTCCTCAATGATGAACTTACAGCGCAACACCAGAAAAAAAACAGGACAGGGAAGCAGTAAAACAGAAAGAAAAGACGGCGACTTACTATGTTTCTGTCCTGTATTTTTTCTGGTGTTGCGCTGTAAGTTCACGATGGATCCGAACCAACTGGCCCAACTTACCGTCTTACTACAATGGACCTCAAGACTGGCTATTGGCAAATCGAAGTCGACAAAAGAGGCCGAGAGAAGACGCGTTTATTACACCGGACGGCCTGTTCGAGTTTCAGGTGGAGCCGTTCGGTCTTTGCTCAGCGCCTGCAACGTTTCAACGCGTTATGGATACAGTAATTACAGGATTGAAGTGGCAGACTTGCCTTGTGTACTTGGACGACGTCATCGTGTTTTCCTCGAGTTTCTACGGGCATCTTCAGCGCCTTGAAGCTCTACATCAAGCCATCAAGACGTCTGGACTCACACTGAAAGCAGAAAAGTGCAGATTTGGGTACGAGGAACTTTTGTTTCTGGAACACTTTGTTGGCAAGTCTGGAGTTTGTCCCGATCCACGGAAAAAAGCCGCCATCGCCGATTTCCGGCCGCCCACTGACAAGAAAGCGGTGCGCCGATTTCTGGGCCTGTGCGCCTGTTATAGGTGGTTCGTGAAAATATTCGCCCGCATCGGCGATCCTCTCACTAGCCTTACGAAGGCTGACGTGGAGTTCAAGTGGAAAACGCCGCAGGAACACGCTTTCCAGGATCTTAAACTTCGCCTCCAGACGCCTCTGTTACTTGCCAATTTCGACGAATTCGCTGAGACAGATATATACACTGATGCAAGCAGCGTAGGTCTTGGCGCCATTCTTGTGCAGAGGGCTTACGGACATGAAGGGTTTATTAGTTACGCCAACCGATCGCTATCCAAGACAGAAGCCAATTATTCCACAACAGAAAAGGAGTGCTTCACCATCATCTGGGCTACGTCGAGATTTCTCCCCTACCACTGTGGCAAGCCCTTCAAAGTTGTGAGCGGCCACCACGCTTTGTGTTGGCTAACCACTTTGAAGTGCCCTTCAGGTCGCCTCACACGATGGAGCCTGAGACTTCAAAAATATGACATTACTGTCATTTACAAATCCGACAAGAAACACTCCGACGCCGACTGTCTTTCTCGTGCGCCTGTCGACCAACCACCACCCGACGACCCGGTAACGACTACTTCTTGGGAACGATAACTACCGATGACTTCGTTGAACGACCGCGGGTCGACCCGGAACTTGAGGCCCTAAAAGAATACCTCGAAGGCAGGACCGCCAAAGTCCCGAAGGTATTCAAGCGTGCGCTTGCGTCATTCTCCCTGCCAAACGGTCTTCTACAAACGAAAAACTTTTCACCGCTTCGAGCTAAGTACCTCCTTGCGGTGCCTTCCGCTCTGCGACCAGAATTCCTGCAGACCCTGCAGGACAATCCGATGGCAGGGCATCTCGGTGTTTCTCGCATGCTCGCGAGGATACAAGAAAGGTACTACTGGCCACGTCTTACCACCGACGTCACTCGTTACGTGAGGACATGCCGGGACTGCCAGCGACGCAAGACA
Source organism: Rhipicephalus microplus (assembly GCF_043290135.1). Taxonomy (NCBI): domain Eukaryota; kingdom Metazoa; phylum Arthropoda; class Arachnida; order Ixodida; family Ixodidae; genus Rhipicephalus; species Rhipicephalus microplus. Next base: position 421,166,116 of record NC_134710.1, on the reverse strand, counting down.
CCGCCGACAAGGCCAGCGGGACTTCTACAGCCAATTGAACCACCTTGCCGACCTTTCCATCAGATCGGTGTGGACCTATCTGGGCTGTTCCCGACGTCGTCTTACCGAAACAAGTGGATCGTAGTAGCTACCAACAACCTCACCCGCTACGCCGGGGCAAGAATTTTTCCCAACGGCAGTGCATCCGAGGTAGCTATGTTCTTTGTCGAAAATATCGCCCTACGTCACGGCGTTCCTAGGTCCTTATCACCGACAGAGGAACTGCATTTAGTGCCGACTTAACTCAAGCGATCTCGGCATACAGCCAGACAATCCACCGCTGGACGACAGCGTACCACCCACAAACCAACGGCCTCACCGAGTGGCTTAACAAGACGATCGCCGAAAGGCTGGCAATGTACGTCGATGTCGAACACAAGACGTGGGACGCCGTTTTTCCGTACGTGACCTTCACATACAGCACAGCGGTGCAGCAGACGACGCAGATATACCCATAGAAACTCGTCACCGGAGGAGCCCGGCAACGACGCTCGATGCCATGTTACCCAACGTCACCGACGAAGAAAACCTCGATGTGAGTGAGTACCTTCTACGCGCCGAAAAAGCCCCACAACTCGCGTGTCTCCGCATTAAGAATCAACAGACGACCGACAGCCGCCGTTACAATCTTCAATGACGCTTCGTGGAATACCAGCCCGCCCCGCCGCGATGGTCTAGTGGCTAAGGTACTCGGCTGCTGACCCGCAGGTCGTGGGTTCGAATCCCGGCTGCTGCGGCTGCATTTCCGATGGAGGCGGAATTGTTGTAGGCCCGTGTGCTCAGATTTGGGTGCACGTTGAAGAACCCCAGGTGGTCGAAATTTCCGGAGCCCTCCACTACGGCGTCTCTCATAATCATATGGTGGTTTTGGGACGTTCAACCCCACATATCAGTCGTGGAATACCAGCCCGGTAAACGTGTTTAGATGTGGACGCCGATACGCCGACGTGGACTAAGTGAAAATCTTCTGCGACGGTACTTCGAACCGTACAGGGTGGTTCAACGTCTTGGTCCACTTGATTACGAGGTTGTCCGCGACGGCATCACGAACTCTCAACGACGCCGAACGCGACCTGAAGTCGTCCATGTCGCGCGCTTCAAGCCGTTTTGTGCGCTATAACAAGCTGAAAGATTGCTTATTTGTATTACTGTTGTATCGTAATTGATTAATTGTATTTTCTTGCATAATTGTTGTACCTTCATCTTTCAGTAAAGCATCGGGACAATGCCTTTTTCAGAGCGAGGCAATGCCACATTTCATTTCTCAAGTTTGTTTATCGCCTCAAAACACTACACAATTTCTCAGCGCAAACCGCGCCTGCAGTTTTCGAGAAGCTTCCGGACTTTAATAGATCATTTCGATAAGATGACGCCCACTATGCGAACTGTACAGATTATTCTGGAACCTGCGCCACCACCAGCAATAACGCTAGAACTTTCGGTGGCGAGAGTATAAACGCGACGCACGTCGCCGCATGTCAGTTGTTGATCGTCGGCTGACGCTCCATTCACCGCTATCAGTCCAAGACTGCTACTGTAATCGCACTTTGCTTTTAACGGGCACAGGTTCGCCCAAATAAACGGTTAAATTCAAACGCAAAGTCTCCTGTCTTCGGCCACGTCACGACCCCGTGACAATATTTCAGGTGATTTGTATTTTCTCATTGCCGTATTTTTTGGCGTTCTCGGTAATGTTTGTGCTAGTGTGGGCATAATGCTATTCAGGAGTCATTCAAGAAGATGTGTTATCTAACCGACCTATGGCTAGTCTCCTTGAGTGGGTAGGTGTCAATATTCCTAGTACCATAGCTCTGATCATCCTTTTGCACGCCTCGTGAAAGTGAGCGTGGAACGGGTGCGTGGATGAATGCACGCAGAAAAAAGATTGAAATGATGCCAAATGGAGCAATCTAAACTTAAATCCCGTCAATGCTTAGAAAACAGGCTAGAAGATTTCCAGCAGCATACAAAGACACGTAAACTAATAGCCACAGATGCTTACGTCAATGAGGAAAGGGCAGGCGTAGGAATAGTCTCCCAATCACGTGGCTGGCAATTAGCCGTGAGGGTACCCGATTTCACTCCTGTTTTTAAGCCGAAGCTAATTGTTGTCTTCATGGCACTGCGAAAACTTCTGAGAAATGCGAACAGAGCAATAATAATTACTGATTCACTCTTGGTATGCACAGCTCTTGCAACTTCTCATACCTCTCGTGCCATCACGTCGTTACAATCTTTATTTTCGTCTCTGCCAAAGTACCTGAAATTATGGATAAACCACAGTGATCTGGTATGGGTCACTACGGGTTAACAATAAATTAAGTGACCGACGTCTCAGCCCGCTTATCGCTAGATCTGCAAATGATTCGGGTTCCCCCGGTGCTAGAATACTTCACCGCAATCAGATTTAGAAGATTTCTGGTATTCAATAAATTTTTTGTCATTTAATTAAGTTAATTATTCCCGTCACGTTATTACGGCAGTATGAAATACAAGATTATTTTGAAGTGAGAATGCAGTACTTGAAGTGCACAGAAAAAGACAACTGCTTGTCCTTGTCTTTCTGTCCGCGTATACGTTATGCGCTGTCATTTCAAAACAATCACGTATCTGCAACACGCCCAATCAATATACTGAAATACAGGTTCAAAACCACACTAATTGTAGTAAAATTGAATATTTTACACATATTGCTATTTGATTTCTTCATTTTTTGTTTAAAATTTTATCAATTACCTAAAATAGATTTACCAGTCTCTACGTAGCATTCTTAGCCAATCCCCCAAAGTGGGTACGTGCCATGTATCCAGGAAAGCAAAGCAAAGCGGAGCGGCTAAGACCAACCAACCAACAAACGTATGTGGACACAGCACTTTGTGTTTGCCGTGGACGAAGACCTTCGACCATGAGCTCCAGGTCACCGTCCGCAAGCAGTCGACGTTCCCGCAGCTTGACAAACCGCGCTGCACGTATGAAGTACCCCTGCTGGGATGAACTGGAAGTTCTAAACCGAGGACCTGCCGGTGACCGCACCTCTTTGCTGGTGCTTCAAAAAAGGACAAAATCGTGTACGTCACTCGCTCCGTTGCTTGCCGAGAAGCAGGGCACATCGCAGCCTCTGAAAGAAGATTCTGTGTCAGGGCACCAGGACCAGACAGGGGCTCCTGTTCTTCAACGTGAATATATTCGTTGCGACGAAGAAACGCAGCAGTGCAATAACACTTCTTCGTGCATGACTTACCACGGCTTCGAACCGCTGGAAATTTCTGGAGGTGCATTTTTGAGGGTGGCTGCTCTTGCCAAGACCAGACATCAGACGATGACCGGAACGGCACGGATGCCTGGTCGTCATCTAATGCGACCGAAGCATTGTTAGTCAAGAAAACTCCAACTTTTATTTCGTGCCTCCCGAACATTGGTGGACAGAAGCCGGTGGACCGTCCGAGTACAGGCTACTTACGCTCCTTGTCCATCCAGCCCACTACTTCTCTTGCAGACACTAAATCGGACGTTAGACTTTGGAAACCACAATCAGATCGTGAGTCGGATGATGATGAGGACAACGCCAATGAAAAATAAAGCAGCAGTGACGACGAGGACATGCCGGCTCACAGGCACAGGATCGCACGATCTGTCACATCCAAGGTGACATTAGAGCGGCAAGCCTGGCGGCCGGGCAACCAGGCTGATCTGGCAAAGAACAGGCAACTGCGGTTGTAAACGAGCAGAGCCCACCGTCATTTTGCTGCCGGGCATCTAATAACTGATGATGCTGTGTTCCTGGCACCTCGCTCTTTCCTTCCAGTTGGTGAACTGCTGTCTAAGATGGAGAAGATTGCTCTGGGCCATGCTATACGTTGTTCGAGGTTTACTTGCAATCGTAAACGACTTTAACGTAAGAAAAATGACGCCGAGCACAAAAAGAAGACGAAGAAAGCAAATGTCTGGTGAGACCGCGTTTCACCGTCCACAAGAGGGTTGACTACCTCACACAATTCAAAGACTTTGAAGCTCCGTCCCTCTAGACGAAATTGAGCAAGGTCACAAGTCCCAGAATGGTCTCTTCTGTCACTAAAGTACCGATGAACTTTCGAAAACAAGCCATTAAACCAAGCCAGCATCAGCAGCAGCAAGCCAGCTTTATCAAGTAGAACGACGAAACATAGCAGCATCCCAGTAAGCAGCCCTACAAATATATCCACCAGCTAACGTAATAACTATCAACTTGTTTCCAGAACAGGCTGCGACTGAGCACACGAGGAGTCAGTGTGTGAAATAGGGGCCATCAGTGACTTCCCGCCTCGAAAGGGTGGGACAAAAGCAACAAAATAAACAGATTTTGTCTCCTTGCACTAACGTCCTTCTATCACTCGCCTTAGTTCCCCAGTTCTGTTATGAATGCACGAAGGACCTCAGCGCCTGATTCTGATTCTTCGTAATAGTTATCGTCCCAGATTTTCCTACTGACTAATCGTGTGTCATAACACGACCTACGTTACACACTAATACTCGATGCTGAGATAGCTCTGTTCAACCTAATTTGTGATAAACACCAGCTTCTTGTAACGAATCGAGAAGCAGACTACTCGAAACTTAGCTTTCTAGGGCCAGCCGATGTGGTAAGCTTATTTTTCTGTGGCTGCCATTGCTAAGTAACATCGGTATTTATAGCTTTGCTACAGAAGTATCAAATGTCTTAGATTTTTATTTCGGGCGGTTTTGTTCACCAAACCCACAGTTTAAATTTTTGCGCTTGCCCGTGCCTGCCTAAATAAAGATGTCTGTTCAAGCATCGACAGTTGCTAGGCGTTCATTTGCGAAATTCGCTGATGAAATATTCTTGGTGAGTAACTAAAGGGACGAATTGCAGCTCATGAATACTGAACGGGACACGAAAGCAGGTGAGTAGGTCTAAAATTAAATGTGCACGAAACTAGTATAAGGTGCAACAGTCTCGGATGAAAACCGCACTTTTTGTTAGGTGGAGAGACCCTGGAAGCTGTAAAACATTATCTCTACTTAGGACGGGTAGTAACTGCGGAGCCATCGCCCCGCTGCGGCGGTCTAGTGGCTAAGGTACTCGTGGGATTCAATCCCGGCGGCGGCGGCTGCCTTTCCGAAGCAGGCGGTAATGTTGTAGGCTCATGTGCTCAGATTTGGGTGCACGTTGGGGAACCCCGGGTGGTCGAAATTTCCGGAGCCCTCCACTACGGCATCTCTCACAATCATATGGGGATTTTGGGACGTTAAACCCCACATATCAATCAATTACCTGTGGAGCCAAACCATGAGAGTGAAATAAGTAGGATAATGAAAATGGTGTGGATCACATTCGGCCATCATACTCAAATCAAGAATGGTAAATTGACACGAACTCTCAAAAGGAAGGTATATAACAGCTGCATCTTGCCTGTACTTACCTACGGAGCTGAAACCGGGAAGCTTACAAGGAAGGTTCAGCTTAAATTGAGGACGACGCAGCAAGCGATTCAAAGGGAAAAGTTAGGTGTAACCTTAAGGGAAAGGAAGAGAGCTGAGTGGGCCAGAGAACAAATTGGGCTTAAGGATATCTTATTGAAATCAAGAAAGTGTGTAAATAATAAATGTGCAACTGTGAAATAAAGAAGACACCTAAAACAAAGTATAAAGCAGAGAGCTTATTTTGACTGCGTTTTAGACAAAAATGTATTGCAGTCACCCGACCAACAAGGCGAAGCTATTCCCTAGGTGATGTATGGGAGGGAAGAGAACAGCTGAGAACGCACTTGTGCTAACAATGACATTACAATTTAAAGAGCCATATAAATTGAAATAGCAGGAAAGAAGCGATGTGGTACGCAAAGGTATACCGTCTGACCTGTAAACGCTTGTTCAATTAAAAATATAGTCGGTGCCAGTGGTGCTATAGTGCCCATCATAGTAGCGGATAAGTCAAACTATGTATTTACAGCTTATATTCACAAGAACCATCAATTCACTTATGTTTGAAAGACACGAGATGCGATGACAGTCAGTGCTTCAGGTTTTTAACGAAATAACACACAATAGAGCGGCACCCGCTTTTATGCGGTCATAGCCGCATTTATTCTGGTTAGAACAAATGATTATAGGAAGGAGAAGAAAATAAATGGCGTTATCTTGGGCCTCTTGTGGCATAAAACACTTTTAAATGGCTAATGAAATTGTTATTCCAAAACATAAGGAGATAGGGAAACATTGAGGAAACAAAAAGCCCTTGGACGAGCGCGCGAACGTCTGCGATCGTGCGCTCATTTCTGTTGAGACTGCCCGCACGCTGTCATGTTGATCAGCTTCAACAAAGAAGACAGGCCCACCTCGTAGCCTGCCCTCACTGGTGGGCACTGGCGGAAAGATAAAATATATTATTGCCCTTCATTCTTGGTTTTATTCAGGTAACTTGGATGCACCCTTACCAGCTTGATAAGTGAAGTTCAGTCAAGGCATAATGTTTCACACAATAGTGTTGCGACAGGACTAGCAGTATCTTGTACCTTAGGGTAAATGATGCATCATTCAATGTATTGGGAATACACATAAGGATATACATTTTGTAAGACGTACCGTGATACAGATACAAGATACACAAAGAGTATCGAAGACAGTATCTAAGATACACTTATCTACGATACTGCCCGGCCCTGCATACCAATGTGATTGAGTTCTGTATAAAAGGGGGTATCATTCTAACATGTCTAATACCTAGCTGTTCCCATCATCAGGCAGAAGTTAGCATCTTCAGTAAGTTCTGGTAGTATGCACCTATGAATATATATTTTGGAGACATAGTGCACAACACCACTGTTTTTTTACGAATTTCATTCACTCAAACTAACGCGCTGAGACACAAAGCATGTATTCGCAATGCTTACTGAGTGTTTTTGTGTTACCGCCTATTAGAATGTAAGCGCCGATAACTAATTTATTAACACTTCTGGGCTCACACCTCTTTCCACACGTCGGCCATCATATACCTATGCTACGCACACGACGTGCTCACATAACTCCGCTATCAAGAATTCCTTCATTTCTGGCACAATTAATTAGCTTCGAAGCATCGATTAGGTTCGCCGGGAGGTAGAAAGCAATGTTGAGCCCCCTTACCGGGACGTCCTTGTCAAACGGGACCAGCACAGTGTGATGCTTTCTGTGTACAGAAAGAGCAGGCACACCGGAAGGTAGCTTGCATGATGACTCGGTGCCCCTAACAAAGTAGCAGGGATCGGTGGTGGTTGCCTAACTTGTTGCCAGAACCAACGACATCTGCCCAACTACAAGAAGCAAAGCTGCTGGCCTACAGTACATGTATTAAAATCACCTGGAATATTGCTTCACGAAGCCTGCGTCAAATTCAGTAGAACGGCTTACGTCTCAGTTCCAGGACATGACCGTGTAATCCCAAAAAACGTGCTGTTATACTGTACGAATCTAGTTTGAGTGAGGATTGGGCTCGCGTTCTGCTCCAATACGACGTCCAAGCAGCCCATATTTCTACACCGAAATAACGTCATCAGCTGGTTAGTCATAACAACAAGGTCCCGAAAGCAAAGTTTCCTGCCATTATTTAGCGGATCTCTTGTAAAAATGGGAAATTTTTAACAAGAGCTAAAACATCATGTCAGTGATGCCACCAAGAAAAAAAAAATCTTTAAATGCCTTGGTTGAGCACGCAGAAAACTTCAGCCATGAAATCGATTGAGATAATGCCATGATCCTAAAAAAATCCACGCATCTTCACGAAGTGAGTCAGACGTGTTGGTAAAGCAGTTAGTGCCACACGATATGCAACAAAATCGGTGTTGCGTGATATGACTGTATGAAAAATATGAAACATTATAGGTGGCAGGTGGTGATATGAAAATTTCGTCGGGAACGTCATGTACAACGTGATATACACGACACACTCACGGGGAACTTGCGTCGTGGTTTATCATAATCATCACCATCATCATTATCAGAATCAGCCTGACTACGCCCATTGCAGGACGAAGGCCTCTCCCATGTTCTGCCAGTAAACTCGGTCCTGTGCTTGCTGCTTCCACTTTGCTCTAGCAAACTTCTTGATCTCATTTGCCTTTAACTTTCTGTCTCCCCCTAACCCGCTCGCCTTTTCGGGAAATCAACACAATTACCCCAATGAACAGCGGTTATCCTGCCTACGCGCTGCATGCTTGATAAAAATCGAATAGGACGGTGCGGCGCAGTGCGCGTGCTACACGTGCTTAGGCTAGAGCCGCTAGAGGAGGAGGAGGAAAATGTAACATTCCCTTCACAAACTGTTACCGAGCGCACGTCAGTCTCCCTCACTTCAACATTGTTTGGTGCTATGAAACCAGGGAGAAGACTGACGTCCTGCACCGAAGACAGCTTATTTGACTGCGATGACGAAGCAGAGGAATTGTGACGAAGCAGAGGAATTGTCCGAGCCACCAATACAAGGCTTGTCAAGTCGGCTACTTGAGCTCTACAACCGGGGAATCCTTTTCCGGCAGATCTGAGAGACATCTTTGATGACCTTGAAGAGAAAGACGCGCCACTTCCAGATTTCGACAAAAGGTTTGCTGACCTCATAATTGAGGGTGCCGAGTCTGTCGAGCAATTTACGGCAGCTCTCAAACATCACAAGATCTCCAACACTATGCGTCGTGTGCACTACCTTCTGAACTCAGTTTCAAAGCCCGCTGACACTAGTGCGCCTCGCCTGTCATCGCTACAAAAACCAAACCCCAAAGAGTCTCCGCTCCAGGAAGTCCCCAATCATCGTTGCGAATTGCCCTACCGAAGTTAAAGGTACCAGTTTTCTCTGAGGAACTTCGCGAGTGGCATGGCTTCTCGGAGCATTTTGAGGTCACAATCCACAACAATCGTGAGCTTTCGGAAATTGAGAACTGCTTTTTGAATGCAATGTTGTTTATCACAAGACCACGGCATACCATCCGCAGACTAACGGGCTCAAGGATAGATTTAACCGCACCCTCGGCAATGTGCTCGCGATGTATGTGACATCTCATCATTCTAACTGGGATCGCATTCTTCATTTCATCACGTTCGCATACAACAGCGCGGCAGAGTCTACCACTGGATTTTCACCTTTCTTTCTTCTTTTTGGACGCGAACTATTCCACACCATCGACACTATCCTTCCATACCGTCTTGACGCATCTGAATGCCCATATGTGTCTGAAGCTGCCCGAAAAGCGGAAGAGTGCCGCGAACTCACACGCACCTTTACGTCATATGAACAGCAGTGCCAAAAAGAAAACAAAGCCGACTCTTTACGAAGCCGCAGCTGTTTGCCAGGATCCTTTGTATGGCTGCCCCTCAAATCCCCGGTCTTTCCTCAAAACTCGTCCCGAAGTACGGGGACCCTTACCACGTTTTGGAGGAAACCTCGTCGGTGATTTTTCTCATTGAACAACTTTACCCATTTGACGACATGCGACGGCATGGACGTGACATCGTCCACGTCGCCCGCTTTAAACCATACCATAGCCCCCTGCCTCCAGACTCTTAGGTCGCCAGAATGGCTCTTTTTTGTCGAAGGAAAATTGTGAAGAAGAAAACGCATCGTTCGCAAGCAACATCGCCATCGCTTGGGTACTGGGTTCTGGGCTTCTCTCGCTCGCCTAGTGCTGATCGTCGCTGGCATCTGCTTGCCTGTTGTGCTTTCCCGTTCGTGTTTTCATCGTAGGGCCACAGTCGCAGCACACGCCAATAAACCCCTTTTCATTAGCCAGAAAATACAAAGATAGCAGAAAGATATTGACACAGCGAGAGTCACCATTAACGGCAGTATTTATCCTACAGACTTCGTAGTCCTACAGTGTTGTTTTAGACATGTCATCCTCGGCATGGGCTTCTTATGCCTGCACGATGCTGTCATCAACCTAAAAACAAAATCGGTAACGTTATCCACAAAAGAAGCACTGCCGCCACGCATGCCGTCAGAAACCATGCCTTGGATGTGCTGAAACAACAAGTCACCATTCCGCCTCGCTCAAGCGTAATTACTTCAGTCGGTGCTCCTAAATTACCAAGACTTGGAAGGCGTCGTTGAAGGCAGTCAGCAACTGATGGTAACCCGAAAAACTTACGTCACAAGAGAAGTTGCAGAACTGCGGAGCGGGAAAGCAACGGTTATGCTCACAAATTTCAGCAATGAGTACAAACTTGTGAACAAAGGAACAATGGTCACATACAACGAAAAAATTGTCGAAGCCACCAGTGCTTTCGCCCTCGCCGATTCTGCAGAACCCGCTCAGAGGAACCAAGCCCCTCCCATAGCTTTCGATGTCAATCCCAGAGTTCCGAACCATAAGCAAGAACAGCTCAAGGCCCTGCTCTTGCAATACGATAATTGCTTTTCGTTGTCCTCGAAAATTCGGCAGACCACAATGACGAAACATCGCTTCATAACCGAAGAAAATGCCAGATCTCTTCATAAGAGTCCGTGCAGGGTTTCAACGCAAGAACGTGAGGCCATGAAGAGACAAGTTAATGAAATGCAGCGGGTTGTCATTATCCAGCCGTCCAAGAGTCCATGAGCATCCCCCGTGGTGTTAGTGAAGAAAAAGGATGGGACCCTTCGTTTCTGCGTCGATTATCGCCACCTGAACATAATCACAAGAGAGGACGTGTATCCTCTCCCACGAATAGGCGACGAACTTGATCGGCTTCTATAACTTCAAGTACTTTTCGTCAATGGTCCTCAGTCATGAACTTACAGCGCAACACCAGAAACAATACAGGACAGGGAAAGAGTACAACAGAAATAAAAGACGGCGATCTACTCCTTCTCTGTTCTGTATATTTTTTTTGGTGTTGCGCTGTAAGTTCCAGATAGATCCTAACCAACTGGCCCCACTTACCGTCTTATTATAATGGACCTCAAAACTGGCTAATGGCAAATCAAAGTCGGCGAAAGAGACCGAGAGAAGACGGCGTTTATAACACCGGACGGCCTCTTCGAGTTTCAGGTGAAGCCCTTCGGTCTTTGCTCAGCGCCTGCAACTTATCAATGCATTATGGATACAGTACTTACAGGATTGAAGTGGCAGACTTGCCTTGTGTACTTGGACGACGTCATCGTATTTTCCTCGAGTTTCTACGGGCATCTTCAGCGCCTTGAAGCTGTACATCAAGCCATCAAGACGTCTGGACTCACACTGATGCGAGAAAAGTGCAGATTTGCGTACGAGAAGCTTTTGTTTCTGGAACACGTTGTTAGCAAGTCTAGAATTCGTTCCGATCCACGGAAAAAAGCCGCCATCACCGATTTCCGGCCGCCCATTGGCAAGAAGGCGGTGCGCCGATTTCTGGGCCTGTGCGCCTGTTATAGGTGGTTGGTAAAAAATTCGCCCGCATCGGCGATCCTCTCACTAGCCTTGCGAAGGGCGACGTGGAGTTCAAGTGGGAAACGCCGCAGGAACACGCTTTCCGGGAGCTTAAACATCGCCTCCAGACGCCTCTGTTACTTGCCAAGTTCGACGAATTCATTGAGACAGATATACACACTGATGCAAGCAGCGTAGGTCTTGGCGCCATTCTTGTGCAGAGGGCTTACGTACTTGAAAGGTTTATTAGTTACGCCAGCCGATCGCTATCCAAAACAGAAGCCAATTATTCCACAACAGAAAAGGAGTGCCTCACCATCATCTGGGCTACGTCGAATTTTCGCCCCTACCACTATGGCAGGCCCTTCAAAGTTGTGAGCGGCCACCACGCCTTGTGTGCTAGCCACCTTGAAGTACCCTTCAGGTCGCCTCACACGATGGAGCCTGAGACTTCAAGAATATGACATTACTGTCATTTACAAGTCCGACAAGAAACACTCCGACGCCGACTGTCTTTCTCGTGCGCCTGTCAACCAACCTCCACCCGACGACTCGGTAACGACTACTTCTTGTAAACGATAACTACCGATGACTTCGCTGAACGACCGCGAGTCAACCCGGAACTTGAGGCCCTAATAGAATACCTCGAAGGCCGAAGGCAGGACCGCCGAAGTCCCGAAGGTATTCAAGTGTGCGCTTGCGTCATTCTCTCTGCCAAACGGTCTTCTACAAGCGAAGAACTTTTCACTGCTTCGAGCTAAGTACCTCCTTGCGGTGCATTCCGCTCTGCGACTAGAACTCCTGCAGACCCTGCACGACAATCCCACGGCAGGGCAACTCGGTGTTTCTCGCACGCTCGCGAGGATACAACAAAGGTACTACTGACCACGTCTTACCACCGACGTCACTCGTTACGGGAGGACATGCCGGGACTGTCAGCGACGCAAGACACCACCGACAAGGCCAGCGAGACTTCTACAGCCAATTGAACCACCTTGCAGACTTTTCCATCAGATCGGTATGGACCTACTGGGGCCGTTCCCGATGTCGTCTTTCCGAAACAAGTGGATCGTAGTAGCTACCGACAACCTCACCCGCTACGCCGAGACAAGAACCCTTCCCAAAGGCAGTGCATCCGAGGTAGCTATGTTCTTTGTCGAAAATATCGCCCTACGTCACAGCGCCCCCTAGGTCCTTATCACCGACAGAGGAACTGCATTTAGTGCCGACTTAACTAAAGCGATCTTGGCATACAGCCAGACAATCCACCGCTAAACGACAGCAAACCACCCGCAAACCAACAGCCTCACCGAGTGGCTTAACAAGACGATCGCCGACAGGCTGGCAATGTACGTCGATGTTGAGCACAAGACGTGGGACGCCATTTTTCCGTACGTGACTCTCGCATACAGCACGGCGGTGCAGGAGACGATGCAGATATACCCATAGAAATAGGTCAACGGAAGGATCCCGGCAACGACGCTCGATGCCTTGTTACCCAACGTCACTGACGAAGAAAACCTCGATGTAAGTGTGTACCTTCAACGCGCCGAAGAAGCCCGACAACTCGCGTGTCTCCGTATTAAGAATCAACAGACGACCGACAGCCGCCGTTACAATCTTCGATGACGCTTCGTGGAATACCAGCCCGCCCCCCCCCCCCGCGGTGGTCTAGTGGCTAAGGTACTCGGCTGCTGACCCGCAGGTCGTGGGTTCGAATCCCAGCTGCTGCGGCTGCATTTCCGATGGAGGCGGAAATGTTGTACGCCCGTGTGCTCTGATTTGGGTGCACGTTAAAGAACCCCAGGTGGTCGAAATTTCCGGAGCCCTCCACTACGGCGTCTCTCATAATCATATAGTGGTTTTGGGGTGTTCAACCCCATATATCAATCGTGGAATACCAGCCCGGTGAACGTGTTTGGATGTGGACGTCAATACGCCGACGTGGACTAAGTGAAAAGCTTCTGCGACTGTACTTCGAACCGTACAGGTCTGTCCGACTTATTGGTCCACTTGATTATGAGGTTGTCCCCGACGGCATCACGATCTCTCAACGACACCGATCGTGACCTGAAGTCGTCCATGTCACGCGCTTCAAGTCGTTTCGTGTGCAATAAAAAACTGAAAGATTGCTTATTTGTATTACTGTTGTATCGTAATTGATTATTGTTCTTTCTTGTATTATTGTTGTACCTTCATCTTTCAGTAAAGCATCGGGAATATGCCTTTTTCAGAGCGGGGCAATGCCACGTTCCATTTCTCAAGTTTCGTTATCGCCCCAAAACACTACACAAGTTCTCAGCGCAAACCGCGCCTGCAGTTTTCAAGAAGCTTCCGGACTTTAATAGATCATTTCGATAAGATGACGCCCACTATGCGAACTGTACAGATTATTCTGGAACCTACGCCACCGCCAGCAATAACACTAGAACATTCGGGGGCAAGATTATAAACGCGACGCACGTCGCCGCTTGTCAGTTGTTGATCGACGGCTGACGCTCCGTTCACCGCTATCAGTCCAAGACTGCTACTGTAGTCGGACTTTCCTTTTAACGGGCACAGGTTCGCCCAAATAAACGGTTAAATTCAAACACAAAGTCTCCTGTCTTCGGCCACGTCACGACTCCGTGACAATATTTCAGGGGATTTGTATTTCCTCATTGCCGTAACTTTTGGCGTTCTCGGTAATATTTGTGCTGTTGTGGGCTTAGTGCTATTCAGGAGTCATTCAAGAAGATGTGTTATCTATCCGATCTATGGCTAGTCTCCTTGAGTGTGTAGGTGTCAATATTTCTAGGAACATAGCTCTGATCATCCTCATGCATGCCTCGTGAAAGCTAGCGTGGAGCAGGTGCGTGGATGAATGCGCGCAGAAAAAAGATTGAAATCATGCCGAATGGAGCAATCTAAATTTAAATCCCGTATATGCTTAGATAACAGGCTAGCAGACTTCCTGCACCATACAAAGACACGTAAGATGATAGCCACAGATGCTTACGTCAATGAGGAAAGGGCAGGCGTAGGAATAGTCTCCCAATCACGTGGCTGGCAGTTGGCCGTGAGGCTACCCGATTTCACTCCTGTTTTTAAGCTGGAGCTACTGGTTGTCTTCATGGCACTGCGAAAACTTCCGAGAAATGCGAACAGAGCAATAATAATTACTAATTCACTCTTGGTATGCACAACTCTTACAACTTCTCATACTTCTCGTGCCATCACGTCGTTACAATCTTTATTTCCGTCTCTGCCCAAGTACCTGAAATTATGGATAAACCACAGTGATCTGGTATGGGTCACTACGGGTTAACAATAAATTAAGTGACCGACGGCTCAGCCCGCTTATCGCTAGATCTGCAAATAATTCGGGTTCCCCCGGTGCTAGAATACTTCACCGCAATCAGGTTTAGAAGATTTCTGGTATTTAATAGATTTTTTTGTCATTTCATTAAGATAATTATTCCCGTCACGTTATTACGGCAGTCTGATATACAAGATTATTTTGAAGTGAGAATGCACTACTTAGACGCGCCCAGAAAAAAACAACCGCTTGTCCCTGTGTTTCTGTCCGCGTATACGTCATGCGCTGATATTTCAAAACAATCACGTATCCCCAACACGCCTAATCAAATATAATGAAATACAGGTTCAAAAGCACATTACTTGTAGTTAAATTGAATATTTTACACATATTGCCATTTGATTTCTTCATTTTTCGTTTTAAATTTTATCAATTACCTAAAATAGATTTACCAGTCTCTACGTAGCATTCTCAGCCAATCCCCCAAAGTGGGTACGTGCCATGCATCCAGGAAAGCGAAGCAAAGCGGAATGGCTAGGACCAACCAACCAACAAACGTAAGTGGACACAGCACTTTGTGTTTGCCGTGGACGAAGACCTTCGACCATGACCTCCAGGTCACCCTCCGCAACCCGTCGACGTTCCCGCACCTTGACAAACCGCGCTGCACGTATGAAGTACCCCTGCTGGGATGAACCGGAAATTATAAACCGAGGACCTGCCGGTGACGGCACCTCTTTGCTGGTGCTTCAGAAAACGACAAAATTGTGTACGCCACTCGCTCCGTTGCTTGCCGAGAAGCACGGCACATCGCAGCCTCTGAAAGAAGATTCTGTGTCAGGGCACCAGGACCAGACAGGGGCTCCTGTTGTTCAACGGGAATATAGTCGTTGCGACGAAGAAACGCAGCAGTGCAATAACACTTCTTCGTGCATGACCTACCACGGCTTCGAACCGCTGGAAATTTCTGGAGGTGCATTTTTTGAGGGTGGGTCCCTTGCCAAGACCAGACATCAGACGATGACCGGAACGGCACGGATGCCCGGTCTTCATCCAATGCGACCGAAGCATTGTTAGTCAAGAGAGCTCCAACTTTTATTTCGTGCCTCCCGAAAATTGGTGGACAGAAGCCGGTGGACCGTCCGAGTACAGGCTACTTACGCTCCTTGTCCATCCAGCCGACTACTTCTCTTGCAGACACTAAATCGGAGGTTAGACTTTGGAAACCACAATTAGATCGTGAGTCGGATGATGATGAGGACAACGCCAATGAAAAAGAAAGCAGCAGTGACGACGAGGACATGCCGGCTCACAGGCACAGGATCGCACGATCCGTCACATCCAAGGTGACATTCAAGCGGCAAGCCTGGCGGCCTGGCAACCAGGCTGATCTGGCAAAGAACAGGCAACCGCGGTTGGAAACGAGCAGAGCCCACCGTCATTTTGCTGCCGGGCATCTAATAACTGATGATGCTGTGTTCCTGGCAACTCGCTCTTTCCTTCCAGTTGGTGAACTGCTGTCTAAGATGGAGAAGCTTGCTCTGGGCCATGCTATACGTTGTTCGAGGTTTACTTGCAATCGTAAACAACTTTAACGTAAGAAAAATGACGCCGAGCACAAGAAGAAGACGAAGAAAGCAAATGTCTGGTGAGACCGCGTTTCACCGTCCACAAGAGGGTTGACAACCTCGCACAATTCAAAGACTTCGAAGCTCCGTCCCTCTAGACAAAATTAAGCAACAAGGTCACAAGTCCCAGAATGGTCTCTTCTGTCACTAAGGAACCGATGAATTTTCGAAAACAAGCCATTATACCAAGCCAGCATCAGCAGCAGCAAGCCAGCTTTATCAAGTAGAACGACAAAACATAGCAGCATCCCAGTAAGCAGCCCTACGAAGATATCCACCAGCTAACGTAATTACTATCAACTGGTTTCCAGAACAAGCTGCAGCTGAGCACACGAGGAGTCAGTGTGTGAAATAGGGGCCATCAGTGACTTCCCGCCTCGCAAGGGTGGAACAAAAGCAACAAAATAAACAGATTTTGTCTCCTCGCACTAACGTCCTTCTATCACTCGCCTTAGTTCCCCAGTTCTGTTATGAATGCCCGAAGGACTTCAGCGCCTGATTCTAATTCTGCGTAATAGTTATCGTCCCAGATTTTCCTACTGACTAATCGTGTGTCATAACACGACCTACGTTACACACTAATACTCGATGCTGAGATAGCTCTGTTCAACCTAATTTGTGATAAACAGCAGCTTCTTGTAACGAATCGAGAAGCAGACTACTCGAAGCTTAGCTTTCTAGGGCCAGCCGATGTGGTAAGCTTATTTTTCTGTGGCTGCCATTGCTAAGTAACATCGGTATTTATAGCCTTGCTACAGAAGTATCAAATGTCTTAGATTTTTATTTCTGGCCGTTTTGTTCACCAAACCCACAGTTTAAATTTTTGCGCTTGCCCGTGCCTGCTTAAATAAAGATGTCTGTTCAAGCATCGACAGTTGTTAGGCGTTCATGTGCGAAATTCGCTGATGACATATTCTTGATGAGTAACTAAGGGGACGAATTACAGCTCATTATTACTGAACGAGACACGAAAGCAGGTGAGCAGGTCTAAAAGTAAATGTGCACGAAACTAGTATAGGGTGCAACAGTCTCGGAAAAAACCGCACTTTTTGTTAGGTGGAGAGACGCTGGAAGCTGTAAAATATTATCTCTACTTAGGACGGGTAGTAACTGCGGAGCCAACGCCCCGCTGCGGTGGTCTGGTGGCTAAGGTACTCGCGGGATTGAATCCCGGCTACGGCGGCTGGATTTCCGGAGCAGGCGGTAATCCTGTAGGCCCATGTGCTCAGATTTGGGTGCACGTTGGGGAACCCCGGGTGGTCGAAATTTCCGGAGCCCTCCACTACGGCGTCTCTCACAATCATATGGGGATTTTGGGACGTTAAACCCCACATATCAATCAAATACCGGTGGAGCCAAACCATGAGAGTGAAATAAGTAGGACAATGAAAATGGGGTGGATCACATTCGGCCATCATACTCAAATCAAGAATGGTAAATTGACACTAACTCTCAAGAGGAAGGTATATAACAGCTGCATCTTGCCTGTACTTACCTACGGAGCTGAAACCGGGAAGCTTACAAGAAAGGTTCAGCTTAAATTGAGGACGACGCAGCAAGCGATTCAAAGGGAAAAGTTAGGTGTAACCTTAAGAGACAGGAAGAGAGCTGAGTGGGCCAGTGAACAAATTGGGCTTAAGGATATCTTATTGAAATCAAGAAAATGTGTAAATAATAACTGTGCAACTGTGAAATAAAGCAGACACCTAAAACAAAGTTTAAAGCAGAGAGCTTATTTTGACTGCGTTTTCGACAAAAATGTATTGCAGTCACCCGACCAACAAGGCGAAGCTATTCCGTAGGTGATGTATGGGAGGGAAGAGAACAGCTGAGAAAGCACTTGTGCTAACAATGACATTACAATTTAAAGAGCCATATAAATTGAAATAGCAGGAAAGAAGCGATGTGGTACGCAAAGGTATACCGTCTGACATGTAAACGCTTGTTCAATTAAAAATATAATAGGTGCCAGTGGTGCTATAGTGCCCATCATAATAGCGGATAAGTCAATCTATGTATTTACAGCTTATATTCACCAGAACCATCAATTCACTTATGTTTGAAAGACACGAGATGCGATGACAGTCAGTGCTTCAGGTTTTTAACGGAATAACACACAATAGAGCGGCACCCGCGTTTATGCGGTCATATCCGCATTTATTCTGGTTAGAACAAATGATTATAGGAAGGAGAAGAAAATAATTGGCGTTATCTTGGGCCTCTTGTGGAATAAAACACTTTTAAATGGCTAATGAAAATGTTATTCCACAACATAAGGAGATAAGGAAACATTGAGGAAACAAAAAGCCCTTGGACGAGCGCGCGAACGTCTGCGATCGCGCGCTCATTTTTGTTGAGACTGCCCGCACGCTGTCATGTTGATCAGCTTCAACAAAGAGGACACGCCCACCTTGTAGCCTGCCCTCACTTGCGGGCACTGGCGAAAAGATAAAATATATTATTGCCCTTCATTCTTGGTTTTATTCAGGTAACTTAGATGGACCCGTACCAGCTTGATAAGCGAAGTTCAGTCAAGGCATAATGTTTCACACAATAGTGTTGCGACAGGACTAGTAGTATCTTGTACCTTAGGGTAAATGATGCATCATTCAATGTATTGGGAATACACATAAGGATATTCATTTTATAAGACATATCGTGATACAGATACAAGATACACAAAGAGAATCGAAGACAGTATCTAAGATACACTTATCTACGATACTGCCCGGCCCTGCATACCAATGTGATTGAGTTCTGTATAAAAGGGGGTATCATTCTAACATGTCTAATACCTAGCTGTTCCCATCATCAGGCAGAAGTTAGCATCTTCAGAAAGTTCCGGTAGTATGCACCTATGAATATATATTTTGGAGACATAGTGCACAACACTACTGTTTTTTTACGAATTTCATTCACTCAAGCTAACGCGCTAAGACACAAAGCATGTATTCGTAATGCTTACTGAGTGTTTTTGTGTTACCGCCTATTAGAATGTAAGCGCCGATAACTAATTTATTAACACTTCTGGGCTCACACCTCTTTCCACACGCCGGCCATCATATACCTATGCTACGCACACGACGCGCTCGCATAACTCCGCTATCAAGAATTCATTCAATTCTGGCACAATAAATAGCTTCGAAGCATCGATTAGGTTCGCCGGGAGGTAGAAAGCAATGTTGAGCCCCCTTTCCGGGACGTCCTTGTCAAACGGGACCAGCACAGTGTGATGCTTTCTGTGTACAGAGGGAGCAGGCACACCGGAAGGTAGCTTGCATGATGACTCGGTGCCTCTAACAAAGTAGCAGGGATCGGTGGTGGTTGCCTAACTTGTTGCCAGAACCAACGACATCTGCACAACTACAAGAAGCAAAGCTGCTGGCCTACAGTACATGTACTAAAATCACCTGGCATAATGCTTCACGAAGCCTGCGTTAAATTCAATGGAACGGCTTACGTCTCAGTTGCAGGACCTGACCGTGTAATCCCAAAAAACGTGCTGCTATACTGTACAAATCTAGTTTGAGTAAGGATTGGGCTCGCGTTCTGCGCCAATACGACGTCCAAGCAGCCCGTCTTTCTACACCGAAATAACGTCATCAGCTGGTTAGTCATAACGACAAGGTCACGAATGCAAAGTTTCCTGCCATTATTTACGGATCTCTTGAAAAAATGGGAAACCTATAACAAGAGCTAAAACATCATGTCAGTGACGCCACCAAGAAAAAAAATCTTCAAATGCCTCGGTTGAGCACGCAGAAAACTTCAGCCATGAAATCGATTGAGATAATGCCATGATCCTAAAAAAATCCACGCATCTTCACGAAGTGAGTCGGACGTGTTGGTAAAGCAGTTAGTGCCACACGATATGCAACAGAATCGGTGTTGCGTGATATGACTTTATGAAAAATATTAAAAATTATAGGTGGCAGGTGGTGACATGAAAATTGCGTCGGGAACGTCATGTACAACGTGATATACACGACACACTCACGGGGAACTTGCGTCGTGGTTTATGATAATCATCATCATCATCATCATTATCATCATCAGCCTGACTACGCCCACTGAAGGACGAAGGCCTCTCCTATGTTCTGCCAGCCAACTTGGTCCTGTGCTTGCTGCTGCCACTTTGCTCTTGCAAACTTCTTGATCTCATTTGCCTTTAACTTTCTGTCTCCCCCTAATCCGCTCGCCTTTTCAAAAATCAACACAATTACCCTAATGATCAGCGGTTATCCTGCCTACGCGCTGCATGCTTGATAAAAATTGAATAGGACGGTGTGGCGCAGCGCGCGTGCTACACGTGCTTAGGCTAGAGCCGCTAGTGGAGAAGGAGGAAAATGTAACATTCCCTTCACAAACTGTTACCGAGCGCACGTCAGTCTCCCTCACCTCAACATTGTTTGATGCTATGAAACCTGGGAGAAGACTGACGTCCTGCACCGAAGACAGCTTATTTGACGGCGATGACGAAGCAGAGGAATTGTCCGAGCCAACGCTACAAGGCTTGTCAAGTCGGCTACTGGAGCTCTACAACCGGGGAATCCTTTTCCGGCAGATCTGAGAGACATCTTTGATGATCTTGAAGAGAAAGACGCGCCACTTCCAGATTTCAACAAAAGGTTTGCTGACCTCATAATTCAGGGTGCCGTGTGTTTCGAGCAATTTACGGCAGCTCTCGAACATCACAAGATCCCCAACACAATGCGCCGTGTACACTACCTTCTGAACTCAGTTTCAAAGCCCGCTGACACCAGTGCGCCTCGCCTGTCATCGCTAGAAAAACCAAACCCCAAAGAGTCTCCGCTCCACGAAGTCCCCAATCATCGTTGCGAGTTGCCCTACCGAAGTTAAAGGTACCCGTTTTCTTTGAGAAACTTCGCGAGTGGTAAGGCTTCTCGGAGCATTTTGAGGTCACGATCCACAACAATCGTGAGCTTTCGGAAATTGAGAACTGCTTATTGAATGCCATGTTGTTCATCAAAAGACCACGGCATACCATCCGCAGACTAACGGGCTCACGGAGAGATTTAACCGCACCCTCGGCATTGTGCTCACGATGTATGTGACATCTCATCATTCTAACTGGGATCGCATTCTTCCCTTCATCACGTTCGCATACAACAGCGCGGCACACTCTACCACTGGATTTTCACCTTTCTTTCTTCTTCATGGACGCGAACCATTCCACACCATCGACACTATCCTTCCATACCGTCTTGACGCATCTGAATGCCCTTATGTGTCCGAAGCTGCCCAAAAAGCGGAAGAGTGCCGTGAACTCACACGCACCTTTACGTCATATGAACAGCAGTGCCAAAAAGAAAACAACGCCGACTCTTCACGAAGCCACAGCTGTTCCCCAAGATCCTTTGTATGGCTGCCTCTTAAACCACCGCTCTTTCCTTAAAACTCATCCCGAAGTACGAGGACCCTTACCACGTTTTGGAGGAAACCTCGACGGTGATTTTTCTTATTGAGCAACTTTCCCCATTTGACGACATGCGACGGCATGGACGTGACGTCGTCCACGTCGCCCACTTTAAACCATACCATAGCCCCCTGCCTTCAGACTCTTAGGTCGCCAGAATGGCTCGTTTTGGGCGAAGGAAAATTGTGAAGAAGAAAACGCATCGTTGGCAAGCAACATCGCCATCGCTTGGGTACTGGGTTCAGAACTTCTCTCGCTCGCCTCCGGCTGATCGTCGCTGGCATCTGCTTGCCTGTTGTGCTTTCCCATCCGTGTTTTCATCGTAGGGCTACCGTCGCAGCACACGCAAATAAACCCCTTTTCATTAGCCAGAAAATACAAAGATCGTAGAAAGATATTGACACAGCGAGAGTCACCATTAACGGCAGTATTTATCCTACAGACTTCGTAGTCGTACAGTGTTGTTTTAGACATGTCATCCTCGGCATGGACTTCTTATGTCTGCATGATGCTGTCATCAACCTAAAAACAAAGTCGGTAACGTTATCCACAAAAAAAGCACTACCGCCACGCACGCCGTCAGGAAACCATTCCTTGGATGTGCTGCAAAAACAAGTCACCATTCCGCCTCGCTCAAGCGTAATTATTTCAGTCGGCGCTCCTAAATTACCAAGACTTGGAAGGCGTCGTTGAAGGCAGTCAGCATTTGATGGTCGGCCGAAATATTTGCGTCACAAGAGGAGTTGCAGAACTGCGGGGAGGCAAAGCAACGGTTATGCTCACAAATTTCAGCAATGAGTACAAACTTGTGAACAAACGAACAAAGGTCACATACAACGAAAAAACTGTCGAAGCCACCAGTGCTTTCGCCCTCGCCGATTCTGCAGAACCCGCTCAGAGGAACCAAGCCCGTCCCATAGAATTCGATGTCAATCCCAGAGTTCCGAACCATAAGCAAGAACAGCTCAAGGCCCTGTTCTTGCAATACGATAATTGATTTTCGTCGTCCTCGAAAATTCGGCAGACCGCAATGACGAAACATCGCATCAAAACCGAAGAAAATGCTAGATCTTTCCGTAAGAGTCGGTGCAGGGTTTCGATGCAAGAACGTGAGGCCATGAAGACACAAGTTGATGAAATGCAGCGGGTTGACATTATCCAGCCGTCCAAGAGTCCATGAGCATCCCCCGTGGTGTTAGTGAAGAAAAAGGATGGGACCCTTTGTTTCTGCGTCGATTATCGCCACCTGAACATATTCACAAGAGAGCACGTGTATCCTCTCCCACGAATAGGCGACGAACTTAATCGGCTTCCATAACGTCAAGTACTTTTCGTCAATGATCCTCAATCATGAACTTACAGCGCAACACCAGAAAAAATACAGGACAGGGAAGGAGTAAAACAGAAAGAAAAGACGGTGATTTCCTCCTTCTCTGTCCTGTATTTTTTCTGGTGTTGAGCTGTAAGTTCACGATGGATCCTAACCAACTGGCCCAACTTACCGTCTTACAACAATGGACCTCAAAACTGGCTATTGGCAAATCAAAGTCGGCGAAAGAGACCGAGAGAAGACGGCGTTTATTACACCGGACGGCCTCTTCGAGTTTCAGGTGAAGCCCTTCGGTCTTTGCTCAGCGCCTGCAACTTATCAACGTGTTATGGATACAGTACTTACAGGATTGAAGTGGCAGACTTGCCTTGTGTACTTGGACGACATCGTCGTGTTTTCCTCGAGTTTCTACGGGCATCTTCAGCGCCTTGAAGCTGTACATCAAGCCATCAAGACGTCTGGACTCACACTGAAGCCAGAAAAGTGCATATTTGCGTACGAGGAGCTTTTGTTTCTGAAACACGTTGTTAGCAAGTCTAGAGTTCGTCCCGATCCACGGAAAAAAGCCGCCATCGCCGATTGCCGGCCGCCTACTGACAAGAAGGCGGTGCGCCGATTTCTGGGCCTGTGCACCTGTTATAGGTGGTCCGTGAAAAAATTCGTCCGCATCGGCGATCTTCTCACTAGCCTTACGAAGGCCGACGTGGAGTTCAAGTGGGAAACGCCGAAAGAACACGCTTTCCAGGAGCTTAAACATCGCCTCCAGACGCCTCTGTTACTTGCCCATTTCGACGAATTCGCTGAGACTGATATACACACTGATGCAAGCAGCGTAGGTCTTGGCGCCATTTTTGTGCAGAGGCCTTAGGGACTTGAAAGTTTTATTAGTTACGCCAGCCGATCGCTATCCAAAACAGAAGCCAATTATTCCACAACAGAAAAGGAGTGCCTCACCATCATCTGGGCTACGCCGAAATTTCGCCCCTACTACTATGGCAGGCCCTTCAAAGTTGTGAGTGGCCACCACGCCTTGTGTTCGCTAGCCACCTTGAAGTACCCTTCAGGTCGCCTCACACGATGGAGCCTGAGACTTCAAGAATATGACATTACTGTCATTTGCAAGTCCAACAAGAGACACTCCGACGCCGACTGTCTTTCTCGTGCGCCTGTCGACCAACCTCCACCCGACGAACCGGTAACGACTACTTCTTGGGAATGATAACTACCAATGACTTCGCTGAACGACCGCGAGTCGACCCGGAACTTGAGGCCCTAATAGAATACCTCGAAGGCAGGACCACCGAAGTCCCGAAGGTATTCAAGCGTGCGCTTGCGTCATTCTCTCTGCCAAACGGTCTTCTAAAAACGAAAAACTTTTCACCGCTTCGAGCTAAGTACCTCCTTGCGGTGCCTTACGCTCTGCGACCAGAACTCCTGCAGACCCTGCACGACAATCCGACGGCAGGGCAACTCGGTGTTTCTCGCACGCTCGCGAGGATACAAGAAAGGTACTACTGGCCACGTCTTACCACCAACGTCACTCGTTACGGGAGGACATGCCGGGACTGTCAGCGACGCAAGACACCACCGACAAGGCCAGCGGGACTTCTACAGCGAATTGAACCACCTTGCCGACTTTTCCATCAGATCGGTATGGACCTACTGGGGCCGTTCCCGACGTCGTCTTTCCGAAACAAGTGGATCGTAGTAGCTACCGACAACCTCACCCGCTACGCCGAGACAAGAACCCTTCCCAAAGGCAGTGCATCCGAGGCAGCTATGTTCTTTGTCGAAAATATCGCCCTACGTCATGGCACCCCCTAGGTCCTTATCACCGACAGAAGAACTGCATTTAGTGCCGACTTAACTAAAGCGATCTTGGCATACAGCCAGACAATCCACCGCTAAACGACAGTGAACCACCCGCAAACCAACGCCCTCACCGAGTGGCTTAACGAGACGATCGCCGACAGGCTGGCAGTGTACGTCGATGTCGAACACAAGACGTGGGACGCCATTTTTCCGGGCGTTACCCTCGCATACAGCATGGCGGTGCAGGAGACGACGCAGATATACCCATACAAATTGGTCAACGGAAAGAGCCCGGCAACGACGCTCGATGCCTTGTTACCCAACGTCACCGACGAAGAAAACCTCGATGCAAGTGTGTACCTTCAACGCGCCGAAGAAGCCCGACAACTCGCGTGTCTTCGTATTAAAAATCAACAGACGACCGACAGCCGCCGTTCCAATCTTCGATGACGCTTCGTGCAAAACCAGCCCGCCCCGCCGCGGTGGTTTAGTGGCTAAGGTACTCGGCTGCTGACCCGCAGGTCGTGGGTTCGAATCCCGGCTGCTGCGGCTGCATTTCCTATGGAGGCGGAAATGTTGTACGGCCGTGTGCTCCGATTTGAGTGCACGTTAAAGAACCCCAGGTGGTCGAAATTTCCGGAGCCCTCCACTACGGCGTCTCTCATAATCCTATGGTGGTTTTGGGGCGTTAAACTCGACATATCAATCGTGGAATACCAGCCCGGTGAACGTGTTTGGATGTGGACGCCGATATGCCGACGCGGACTAAGTGAAAAGCTTCTGCAACGGTACTTCGAAATGTACAGGGTGGTTCGACGTCTCGGTCCACTTGATTACGAGGTTGTCCCTGACGGCATCACGAACTCTCAACGACACCGATCGCGACCTGAAGTCGTCCATGTCGCGCGCCTCAAGCCGTTTCGTGCGCAATAACAAACTGAAAAATTGCTTATTTGTATTACTGTTGTATCGTAATTGATTAATTGTTCTTTCTTGCATTATTGTTGTACCTTCATCTTTCAGTAAAGCATCGGGGCGATGCCTTTTTCAGAGCGGGGCAATGCCACGTTCCATTTCTCAAGTTTCGTTATCGCCCCAAAACACTACACAAGTTCTCAGCGCAAACCGCGCCTGCAGTTTTCGAGAAGCTTCCGGACTTTAATAGATCATTTTGATAAGATGACGCCCACTATGCGAACTGTACAGATTATTCTGGAACCTACGCCACCGCCAGCAATAACGCTAGAATATTCGGTGGCAAGATTATAAACGCGACGCACGTCGCCGCTTGTCAGTTGTTGATCGACGGCTGACGCTCCGTTCACCGCTATCAGTCCAAGACTGCTACTGTAGTCGGACTTTCCTTTTAACGGGCACAGGTTCGCCAAAATAAACGGTTAAATTCAAACACAAAGTCTCCTGTCTTCGGCCACGTCACGACTCCGTGACAATATTTCAGGTGATTTGTATTTCCTCACTGCCGTAACTTTTGGCGTTCTCGGTAATATTTGTGCTGATGTGGGCTTAATGCTATTCAGGAGTCATTCAAAAAGATGTGTTATCTATCCGATCTATGGCTAGTCTCCTTGAGTGGGTAGGTGTCAATATTTCTAGGAACATAGCTCTGATCATCCTCATGCACGCCTCGTGAAAGTGAGCGTGGAGGGGGTGCGTGGATGAATGCGCGCAGAAAAAAGATTGAAATCATGCCGAATGGAGCAATCTAAATTTAAATCCCGTATATGCTTAGAAAACAGGCTAGCAGATTTCCTGCAGCATACAAAGACACGTAAAATGATAGCCACAGATGCTTACGTCAATGAGGAAAGGGCAGGCGTAGGAATAGTCTCCCAATCACGTGGCTGGCAATTAGCCGTGAGGCTACCCGATTTCACTCCTGTTTTTAAGCTGGAGCTAATGGTTGTCTTCATGGCACTGCGAAAACTTCCGAGTAATGCGAACAGAGCAATAATAATTACTGATTCACTCTTGGTATGCACAACTCTTACAACTTCTCATACTTCTCGTGCCATCACGTCGTTACAATCTTTATTTCCGTCTCTGCCCAAGTACCTGAAATTATGGATAAACCACAGTGATCTGGTATGGGTCACTACGGGTTAACAATAAATTAAGTGACCGACGGCTCAGCCCGCTTATCGCTAGATCTGCAAATAATTCGGGTTCCCCCGGTGCTAGAATACTTCACCGCAATCAGGTTTAGAAGATTTCTGGTATTTAATAAATTTTTTGTCATTTAATTAAGATAATTATTCTCGTCACGTTATTACGGCAGTCTGATATACAAGATTATTTTGAAATGAGAATGCACTACTTAGACGCGCCGAGAAAAAAACAACCGCTTGTGCCTGTCTTTCTGTCCGCGTATACGTCATGCGCTGTCATTTCAAAACAATCACGTATCCCCAACACGCCTAATCAAATATACTGAAATACAGGTTCAAAAGCACATTACTTGTAGTTAAATTGAATATTTTACACATATTGCCATTTGATTTCTTCATTTTTCGTTTTAAATTTTATCAATTACCTAAAATAGATTTACCAGTCTCTACGTAGCATTCTCAGCCAATCCCCCAAAGTGGGTACGTGCCATGTATCCAGGAAAGCAAAGCAAAGCGGAACGGCTAGGACCAACCACCAACAAACGTAAGTGGACACAGCACTTTGTGTTTGCCGTGGACGAAGACCTTCGACCATGAATTCCAGGTCACCCTCCGCAACCCGTCGACGTTCCCGCAGCTTGACAAACCGCGCTGCACGTATGAAGTACCCCTGCTGGGATGAACCGGAAATTATAAACCCAGGACCTGCCGGTGACGGCACCTCTTTGCTGGTGCTTCAGAAAAGGACAAAATCGTGTACGCCACTCGCTCCGTTGCTTGCCGAGAAGCACGGCACATCGCAGCCTCTGAAAGAAGATTCTGTGTCAGGGCACCAGGACCAGACAGGGGCTCCTGTTGTTCAACGGGAATATAGTCGTTGCAACGAAGAAACGCAGCAGTGCAATAACACTTCTTCGTGCATGACTTACCACAGCTTCGAACCGCTGGAAATTTCTGGAGGTGCATTTTTTGAGGGTGGCTGCCCTTGCCAAGACCAGACATCAGACGATGACCGGAACGGCACGGATGCCCGGTCATCATCCAATGCGACCGAAGCATTGTTAGTCAAGAGAGCTCCAACTTTTATTTCGTGCCTCCCGAACATTGGTGGACAGAAGCCGGTGGACCGTCCGAGTACAGGCTACTTACGCTCCTTGTCCATCCAGCCCACTACTTCTCTTGCAGACACTAAATCGGAGGTTAGACTTTGGAAACCACAATCAGATCGTGAGTCGGATGATGATGAGGACAACGCCAATGAAAAAGAAACAGCAGTGACGACGAGGACATGCCGGCTCACAGGCACAGGATCGCACGATCCGTCACATCCAAGGTGACATTCAAGCGGCTAGCCTGGCGGCCTGGCAACCAGGCTGATCTGGCAAAGAACAGGCAACTGCGGTTGGAAACGAGCAGAGCCCACCGTCATTTTGCTGCCGGGCATCTAAAAACTGATGATGCTGTGTTCCTGGCAACTCGCTCTTTCCTTCCAGTTGGTGAACTGCTGTCTAAGATGGAGAAGCTTGCTCTGGGCCATGCTATACGTTGTTCGAGGTTTACTTGCAATCGTAAACAACTTTAACGTAAGAAAAATGACGCCGAGCACAAGAAGAAGACGAAGAAAGCAAATGTCTGGTGAGACCGCGTTTCACCATCCACAAGAGGGTTGACAACCTCGCACAATTCAAAGACTTCGAAGCTCGGTCCCTCTAGACAAAATTAAGCAAGAAGGTCACAAGTCCCAGAATGGTCTCTTCTGTCACTAAAGAACCGACGAACTTTCGAAAACAAGCCATTATACCAAGCCAGCATCAGCAGCAGCAAGCCAGCTTTATCAAGTAGAACGACAAAACATAGCAGCATCCCAGTAAGCAGCCCTACGAAGATATCCACCAGCTAACGTAATAACTATCAACTGGTTTCCAGAACAAGCTGCAGCTGAGCACACGAGGAGTCAGTGTGTGAAATAGGGGCCACCAGTGACTTCCCGCCTCGCAAGGGTGGAACAATAGCAACAAATTAAACAGATTTTGTCTCCTCGCACTAACGTCCTTCTATCACTCGCCTTAGTTCCCCAGTTCTGTTATGAATGCACGAAGGACCTCAGCGCCTGATTCTACTGCGTAATAGTTATCGTCCCAGATTTTCCTACTGTCTAATCGTGTGTCATAACACGACCTACGTTACACACTAATACTCGATGCTGAGATAGCTCTGTTCAACCTAATTTGTGATAAACAGCAGCTTCTTGTAATGAATCGAGAAGCAGGCTACTCGAAGCTTAGCTTTCTAGGGCCAGCCGATGTGGTAAGCTTCTTTTTCTGTGGCTGCCATTGCTAAGTAACATCGGTATTTATAGCCTTGCTACAGAAGTATCAAATGTCTTAGATTTTTATTTCTGGCCGTTTTGTTCACCAAACCCACAGTTTAAATTTTTGCGCTTGCCCGTGCCTGCTTAAATAAAGATGTCTGTTCAAGCATCGACAGTTGTTAGGCGTTCATGTGCGAAATTCGCTGATGACATATTCTTGATGAGTAACTAAGGGGACGAATTACAGCTCATTATTACTGAACGGGACACGAAAGCAGGTGAGCAGGTCTAAAAGTAAATGTGCACGAAACTAGTATAAGGTGCAACAGTCTCGGAAAAAACCGCACTTTTTGTTAGGTGGAGGGACGCTGGAAGCTCTAAAATATTATCTCTACTTAGGACGGGTAGTAACTGCGGAGCCATCGCCCCGCTGCGGTGGTCTAGTGGCTAAGGTACTCGCGGGATTCAATCCCGGCTGCGGCGGCTGCCTTTCCGAAGCAGGCGGTAATGTTGTAGGCCCATGTGCTCAGATTTGGGT
The DNA here is from genome assembly GCF_043290135.1 of Rhipicephalus microplus. Lineage (NCBI taxonomy): Eukaryota > Metazoa > Arthropoda > Arachnida > Ixodida > Ixodidae > Rhipicephalus > Rhipicephalus microplus. Next base: position 421,136,246 of record NC_134710.1, on the reverse strand, counting down.
GCACGTTGGGGAACCCCGGGTGGTCGAAATTTCCGGAGCCCTCCACTACGGCGTCTCTCACAATCATATGGGGATTTTGGGACGTTAAACCCCACATATCAATCAATTACCGGTGGAGCCAAACCATGAGAGTGAAATAAGTAGGACAATGAAAATGGGGTGGAACACATTCGGCCATCATACTCAAATCAAGAATGGTAAATTGACACTAACTGTCAAGAGGAAGGTATATAACGGCTGCATCTTGCCTGTACTTACTTACGGAGCTGAAACCGGGAAGCTTACAAGAAAGGTTCAGCTTAAATTGAGGACGACGCAGCAAGCGATTCAAAGGGAAAAGTTAGGTGTAAGCTTAAGGGACAGGAAGAGAGCTGAGTGGGCCAGAGAACAAATTGGGCTTAAGGATATCTTATTGAAATCAAGAAAATGTGTAAATAATAAATGTGCAACTGTGAAATAAAGAAGACACCTAAAACAAAGTATAAAGCAGAGAGCTTATTTTGACTGCGTTTTTTGACAAAAATGTATTGCAGTCACCCGACCAACAAGGCGAAGCTATTCCCTAGGTGATGTATGGGAGGGAAGAGAACAGCTGAGAACGCACTTGTGCTAACAATGACATTACAATTTAAAGAGCCATATAAATTGAAATAGCAGGAAAGAAGCGATGTGGTACGCAAAGGTATACCGTCTGACCTGTAAACGCTTGTTCAATTAAAAATATAATCGGTGCCAGTGGTGCTATAGTGCCCATCATTATAGCGGATAAGTCAATCTATGTATTTACAGCTTATATTCACCAGAACCATCAATTCACTTATGTTTCAAAGACACGAGATGCGATGACAGTCAGTGCTTCAGGTTTTTAACGGAATAACACACAATAGAGCGGCACCCGCGTTTATGCGGTCATAGCCGCATTTATTCTGGTTAGAACAAATTATTATAGGAAGGAGAAGAAAATAAATGGCGTTATCTTGGGCCTCTTGTGGCATAAAACACTTTTAAATGGCTAATGAAAATGTTATTCCAAAACATAAGGAGATAAGGAAACATTGAGGAAACAAAAAGCCCTTGGACGAGCGCGCGAACGTCTGCGATCGCGCGCTCAATTTTGTTGAGACTGCCCGCACGCTGTCATGTTGATCAACTTCAACAAAGAGGACACGCCCACCTTGTAGCCTGCCCTCACTGGCGGGCACTGGCGGAAAGATAAAATATATTATTGCCCTTCATTCTTGGTTTCATTCAGGTAACTTAGATGGACCCTTACCAGCTTGATAAGCGAAGCTCAGTCAAGGCATAATGTTTCACACAATAGTGTTGCGACAGGACTAGCAGTATCTTGTACCTTAGGGTAAATGATGCATCATTCAATGTATTGGGAATACACATAAGGATTTTCATTTTGTAAGACGTATCGTGATACAGACACAAGATACACAAAGAGAATCGAAGACAGTATCTAAGATACACTTATCTACGATACTGCCCGGCCCTGCATACCAATGTGATTGAGTTCTGTATAAAAGGGGGTATCATTCTAACATGTCTAATACCTAGCTGTTCCCATCATCAGGCAGAAGTTAGCATCTTCAGAAAGTTCCGGTAGTATGCACCTATGAATATATATTTTGGAGACATAGTGCACAACACTACTGTTTTTTTACGAATTTCATTCACTCAAGCTAACGCGCTAAGACACAACGCATGTATTCGTAATGCTTACTGAGTGTTTTTGTGTTACCGCCTATTAGAATCTGAGCGCCGATAACTAATTTATTAACACTTCTGGGCTCACACCTCTTTCCACACGCCGGCCATCATATACCTATGCTACGCACACGACGCGCTCGCATAACTCTGCTATCAAGAATTCCTTCAATTCTGGCACAATAAATAGCTTCGAAGCATCGATTAAGTTCGCAGGGAGGTAGAAAGCAATGTTAGGCCCCCTTTCTGGGACGTCCTTGTCAAACGGGACCAGCACAGTGTGATGTTTTCTGTGTACAGAAAGAGCAGGCACACCGGAAGGTAGCTTGCATGATGACTCGGTGTCCCTAACAAAGTAGGAGGGATCGGTGGTGGTTGGCTAACTTGTTGCCAGAACAAACGACATCTGCACAAGTACAAGAAGCAAAGCTGCTGGCCTACAGTACATGTTTTAAAATCACCTGGCATATCGCTTCACGAAGCCTGCGTTGAATTCAATGGAACGGCTTACGTCTCAGTTGCAGGACATGACCGTGTGATCCCAAAAAACGTGCTGGTATACTGTACGAATCTAGTTCGAGTGAGGATTGGGCTGGCGTTCTGCGCCAATACGACGTCCAAGCAACCCGTCTTTCTACACCGAACTAACGTCATCAGCTGGTTAGTCATAACGACAAGGTCCCGAAAGCAAAGTTTCCTGCCATTATTTAGCGGATCTCTTGTATAACTGGAAACTTATAACAAGAGCTAAAACATCATGTCAGTGATGCCAAAAAAAAAATCTTCAAATGCCTTGGTTGAGCACGCAGAAAATTTCAGCCTTGAAATCGATTGAGATAATGCCATGATCCTTAAAAAAGTCCACGCATTTTCACGAAGTGAATCGGACGTGTTGGTAAAGCAGTTAGTGCCACACGATATGCAACAAAGTCCGTGTTGCGTGATATGACTGCATGAAAAATATGAAAAATTATAGGTGGCAGGTGGTGATATGAAAATCACGTCGGGAACGTCATGTACAACGTGATATACACGACACACTCACGGGGAACTTGCGTCGTGGTTTATCATAATCATCACCATCATCATTATCATCATCAGCCTGACTACGCCCATTGCAGGACGAAGGCCTCTCCCATGTTCTGCCAGTCAACTCGGTCCTGTGCTTGCTGCTGCCACTTTGTTCTAGCAAACTTTTTGATCTCATTTGCCTTTAACTTTTCTGTCTCCCCCTAACCCGCTCGCCTTTTCGGGAAATCAACCAAATTACCCTAATGAACAGCGGTTATCCTGCCTACGCGCGGCATGCCAGTTAAAACTTGATTAGGACGGTGTGGCGCAGTGCGCGTGCTACACGTGCTTGGGCTAGAGCCGCTAGAGGAGAAGGAGGAAAATGTAACATTCCCTCCACAAACTGTTACCGAGCGGACGTCAGTCTCGCTGTCCTCAACATTGTTTGGTGCTATGAAACCCGGGAAAAGACTGACGTCCTGCAACGAAGACGGACCACCTGTGACGAAGCAGAGGAATTGTCCGAGCCACCGCTACAAGGCTTTTCACGTCGGCTACTGAAGCTCTGCAACCGGGGAATACTTCTCCGGCAGATCTGAGATACATCTTTGATGACCTTGAAGAGAAACACACGTCACTTGCAGATTTTAACAAAAAGATTGCTGATTTCATAATTGAGGATGCCGAGTGTGTCGAGTAATTTACGGCAGCTCTCGAACATCACAAGATCCCCAACACTATGCGCCGTGTACATTACCTTCTGAACTGAGTTTCAAAGACCGCTGACACCAGTGCGCCTCGCCTGTCATCGCTACCAAAACCGAACCCCAAAGAGTCTCCGCTCCAGGAAGTCCCCAATCGTCGTTGCGAGTTGCCCTACCGAAATTAAAGGTACCAATTCTCTGAGGAACTTCGCGAGTGGCATGGCTTCTCGGAGCATTTTGAGGTCACGATTCACAACAATCGTGAGCTTTCGGAAATTGAGAACTGCTTTCTGAATGACATGTTGTTCATCACAAGACCATGGCATACCACCCGCAGACTAACGGGCTCACGGAGAGATTTAACCGCACCCTCGGCATTGTGCTCACGATGTATGTGACATCTCATCATTCTAACTGGGATCGCATTCTTCCCTTCATCACGTTCGCATACAACAGCGCGGCACAGTCTACCACTGCATTTTCACCTTTCTTTCTTCTTTATGGACGCGAACCATTCCACACCAAAGACACCATCCTTCAATACCGTCTTGACGCATCCGAATGCCCATATGTGTCCGAAGCTGCCATAAAAGCGGAAGAGTGCCGTGACCTCACACGCACCTTTACGTCATATGAACAGCAGTGCCAAAAAGAAAACAACGCCGACTCTTCACGAAGCCACAGCTGTTCCCCAGGATCTTTTGTATGACTGGCTCTTCCTTACCAATCCCCCGGTCTTTCCTCGAAACTCTTCCCGAAGTACGGGGGCCCTTACCGCGTTTGAGGAGGAAACTTCGTCGGTGATTTTTCTCATTGAGCAACTTTCCCCATTTGACGACATGCGACGGCGTGGACGTGACATCGTTCACGTCGCCCTCTTTAAATAATACCATAGCCCCCGGCCTCCAGACTCTTAGGTTGCCAGAATGGCTCTTTTTGGGCGGAGGAAAATTGTGAAGAAGAAAACGCATCGTTGGCAAGCAACACCGCCATCGCTTGGGTACTGGGTTCTGGGCTTCTCTCGCTCGCCTCGTGCTGATTGTCGCTGGCATCTGCTTGCTTGTTGTGCTTTCCCGTACGTGTTTTCATCGTAGGGCCACTGTCTCAGCACACGCCAATAAACCCCTTTTCATTAGCCAGAAAATACAAAGATCGCAGAAAGATATTGACACAACGAGAGTCACCAATAACGGCAGTATTTATCCTACAGACTTCTTCAGTCCTTCAGTGTTGTTTTAGACTTGTAATCTTTGGCATGGACTTCTAATGCCTGCATGATGCTGTCATCAACCTAAAAACAAAGTCGGCAATGTTATCCACAAAACAAGCACTACCGCCACGCACGCCGTCAGGAAACCATGCCTTGGATGTGCTGAAAGAACAAGTCACCATTCCGCCTCGCTCAAGCGTAATTATTTCAGTCGGCGCTCCTAAAATACCAAGACTTGTAAGGCGTCGTTGAAGGCATTCAGCATCTGATGGTCACTCGAAATATTTGCGTCACAAGAGGAGTTGCAGAACTGCGGAGCGGCAAAGCAACGGGTATGCTCACAAATTTCAGCAATGAGTACAAACTTCTGAACAAAGAAACAATGGTCACATACAACGAAAAAATTGTCGAAGCCACCAGTGCTTTCTCCCTCCCAGATTCTGCAGAACTCACTCAGAGGATCCAAGCCTCTCCCATAGCTTTTGATGTCAATCCCAGAGTTCCGAACCATTAGCAAGAACAGCTCAAGGCCCTGCTCTTGCAATACGATAATTGCTTTTCGTCGTCCTCGAAAATTCGGCAGACCGCAATGACGAAACATCGCATTATAACCGAAGAAAATGCCAGACCTTTCCAGTAAGTGTCCGTGCAGGGTTTCGACGCATGAACGTGAGGCCATGAAGAGACAAGTTGATGAAATGCAGCGGGTTGACATTATCCAGCCGTCCAAGAGTCCATGAGCATCCCCCGTGGTTGTTAGTGAAGAAAAAGGATGGGACCCTTCATTTCTGCGTCGATTATCGCCACCTGAACATAATCACAAGAGAGGACGTGTATCCTCTCCCACGAATAGGCGACGAACTTAATCGGCTTCCATAACTTCAAGTACTTTTCGTCAATGGTCCTCAATGATGAACTTACAGGACAACACCAGAAAAAAAACAGGACAGGGAAGCAGTAAAACAGAAAGAAAAGACGGCGATTTACTACGTTTCTGTCCTGTATTTTTTTCTGGTGTTGCGCTGTAAGTTCACGATGGATCCGAACCAACTGGCCCAACTTACCGTCTTACTACAATGGACCTCAAGACTGGCTATTGGCAAATCGAAGTCGACAAAACAGGCCGAGAGAAGACGGCGTTTATAACACCGGACGGCCTGTTCGAGTTTCAGGTGGAGCCGTTCGGTCTTTTCTCAGCGCCTGCAACGTTTCAACGCGTTATGGATACAGTACTTACAGGATTGAAGTGGCAGACTTGCCTTGTGTACTTGGACAACATCGTCGTGTTTTCCTCGAGTTTCTACGGGCATCTTCAGCGCCTTGAAGCTGTACATCAAGCCATCAAGACGTCTGGACTCACACTGAAGCCAGAAAAGTGCATATTTGCGTACGAGGAGCTTTTGTTTCTGAAACACGTTGTTAGCAAGTCTAGAGTTCGTCCCGATCCACGGAAAAAAGCCGCCATCGCCGATTGCCGGCCGCCCACTGACAAGAAGGCGGTGCGCCGATTTCTGGGCCTGTGCACCTGTTATAGGTGGTTCATGAAAAAATTCGTCCGCATCGGCGATCCTCTCACTAGCCTTACGAAGGCCGACGTGGAGTTCAAGTGGGAAACGCCGCAAGAACACGCTTTCCAGGAGCTTAAACATCGCCTCCAGACGCCTCTGTTACTTGCCCATTTCGACGAATTCGCTGAGACTGATATACACACTGATGCAAGCAGCGTAGGTCTTGGCGCCATTTTTGTGCAGAGGGCTTACGGACTTGAAAGTTTTATTAGTTGCGCCAGCCGATCGCTATCCAAAACAGAAGCCAATTATTCCACAACAGAAAAGGAGTGCCTCACCATCATCTGGGCTACGTCGGAATTTCGCCCCTACTACTATGGCAGGCCCTTCAAAGTTGTGAGTGGCCACCACGCCTTGTGTTCGCTAGCCACCTTGAAGTACCCTTCAGGTCGCCTCACACGATGGAGCCTGAGACTTCAAGAATATGACATTACTGTCATTTACAAGGCCAACAAGAAACACTTCGACGCCGACTGTCTTTCTCGTGCGCCTGTCGACCAACCTCCACCCGACGACCCGGTAACGACTACTTCTTGGGAATGATAACTACCGATGACTTCGCTGAACGACCACGAGTCGACCCGGAACTTGAGGCCCTAATAGAATACCTCGAAGGCAGGACCACCGAAGTCCCGAAGGTATTCAAGCGTGCGCTTGCGTCATTCTCTCTGCCAAACGGTCTTCTACAAACGAAAAACTTTTCACCGCTTCGAGCTAAGTACCTCCTTGCGGTGCCTTACGCTCTACGACCAGAACTCCTGCACACCCTGCACGACAATCCGACGGCAGGGCAACTCGGTGTTTCTCGCACGCTCGCGAGGATACAAGAAAGGTACTACTGGCCACGTCTTACCACCGATGTCACTCGTTACGGGAGGACATGCCGGGACTGTCAGCGACGCAAGACACCACCGACAAGGCCAGCGGGACTTCTACAGCGAATTGAACCACCTTGCCGACTTTTCCATCAGATCGGTATGGACCTACTCGGGCCGTTCCCGACCTCGTCTTTCCGAAACAAGTGGATCGTAGTAGCTACCGACAACCTCACCCGCTACGCCGAGACAAGAACCCTTCCCAAAGGCAGTGCATCCGAGGCAGCTATGTTCTTTGTCGAAAATATCGCCCTACGTCATGGCACCCCCTAGGTCCTTATCACCGACAGAAGAACTGCATTTAGTGCCGACTTAACTAAAGCGATCTTGGCATACAGCCAGACAATCCACCGCTAAACGACAGTGAACCACCCGCAAACCAACGCCCTCACCGAGTGGCTTAACAAGACGATCGCCGACAGGCTGGCAGCGTACGTCGATGTCGAACACAAGACGTGGGACGCCATTTTTCCGTACGTGACCCTCGCATACAGCACGGCGGTGCAGGAGACGACGCAGATATACCCATAGATATTGGTCAACGGAAAGAGCCCGGCAACGACGCTCGATGCCTTGTTACCCAACGTCACCGACGAAGAAAACCTCGATGCAAGTGTGTACCTTCAACGCGCCGAAGAAGCCCGACAACTCGCGTGTCTTCGTATTAAAAATCAACAGACGACCGACAGCCGCCGTTCCAATCTTCGATGACGCTTCGTGCAAAACCAGCCCGCCCGGCCGCGGTGGTTTAGTGGCTAAGGTACTCGGCTGCTGACCCGCAGGTCGTGGGTTCGAATCCCGGCTGCTGCGGCTGCATTTCCGATGGAGGCGGAAATGTTGTACGGCCGTGTGCTCCGATTTGAGTGCACGTTAAAGAACCCCAGGTGGTCGAAATTTCCGGAGCCCTCCACTACGGCGTCTCTCATAATCCTATGGTGGTTTTGGGGCGTTAAACTCCACATATCAATCGTGGAATACCAGCCCGGTGAACGTGTTTGGATGTGGACGCCGATACGCCGACGCGGACTAAGTGAAAAGCTTCTGCAACGGTACTTCGAAATGTACAGGGTGGTTCGACGTCTCGGTCCACTTGATTACGAGGTTGTTCCTGACGGCATCACGAACTCTCAACGACACCGATCGCGACCTGAAGTCGTCCATGTCGCGCGCCTCAAGCCGTTTCGTGCGCAATAACAAACTGAAAAATTCCTTATTTGTATTACTGTTGTATCTTGTATCGTAATTGATTAATTGTTCTTTCTTGCATTATTGTTGTACCTTCATCTTTCAGTAAAGCATCGGGACGATGCCTGTTTCAGAGCGGGGCAATGCCACGTTCCATTTCTCAAGTTTCGTTATCGCCCCAAAACACTACACAATTTCTCAGCGGAAACCACGCCTGCAGTTTTCGAGAACATTCCGGACTTTAATAGATCATCTCGATAAGATAACGCCCACTATGTGAACTGTACATATTATTCTGGAACCTACGCCACCGCCAGCAATAACGCTAGAACATTCAGGCCCGTATTCACAAACGCTCCTTCACTTAAGGGCTCCCCTCGACTTGACGAAATCAAGGCGGAGCGTGCTCCTCCACTCAAGGAACCGATGTGTTTCATGAACGCTACTCGAGGGCTCCTTCGCCAAGGGCCGACTCGCGAAACGCTCCTTCACTCTACATACGCAAGACGCGTCCTGGTAGCGAGGGTATGTGATAAAATACCACATTAAATAACAAAAATTTAGGTTGAAACACTTTGGATAGGTTAAAAAATTGTCGACTGTCAATAAATGTGTATACGGTGGAAGTATTAAGCGAGATTTCAAATACTATAAGCTAGTTTCGATATCAGGCAGGCATCACATTAGCCACGCCAGAGCCGAAGCCGCCAGGATTAGATACCGGTTTTGCGAAGACTCGTTTGCACGTGTGAGCGAAGTTTTGTTGCACCTCGTGTCGTGGTGCCGTAGTGACGAACTGTGCAATGACTTTCAACGATGACCGTGGCGTCGCGCGTGACGGCAGGAAAACCACCGCAACGCGGTTTGTGTTCACGCGTGAGGAGCGTGAACTGCTTGTCAATCTGGTGACGCGGCACAAGGCAGTTATCGAAAACAAGAGAACTGACGCGCTCGCCAAGCGCGCTAAGGACAGTGCCTTTGAAAAGCTGACCAGCGAATACAACAGCCAACCAGGCATTCGTCGCGTTACGGTGGCACAGCTGCGTAAGTTGTGGGACAATGAAAAGTCCAAGTGGAAGAAGAAGCGGTCAGAGGAAAAGCGAAACTTGTATGCCACAGGTAAGTTTACGTTTGTTTACTACTGTAAGCGGGGAGTTTCGAATAAGTTAGCAGGCCTCGTGGGCGTAGCGTTTGCGTATGGGGGTCATATATGAGTTTTCAAATTGCGTCTCTTGCGTAAGCTATCCGAAAACGCCCTAATAAGGGCATAGTTTCCGCTCTGATCTATATGTCGTAAATAAATGTGTACCTGCAAGAATTGTGCGAATCATAGGCGTGCACAGGGTTCTCCTTCAGGGGAAGGGAGTGACGGTTTTTCTCTTGCAGAAACATTTTTTTAAATAGCATCACGTCGTCACCGTTCTTTTTTTTTTCGGCCAAATCTTCCTGCACTTTTTTTTCGCCATCGGGTGCCAAGTGTGTCATTTCATTATGAATTAAGAAATGCTTTTGCTTGGTTTGAACGTGCTTTGCACTCTATATACGTATATAATATATATAAGTGCAAGATTTGGTTTCTTTGTCAGTATTTCTGTGTATTTTTGCAGGACATAATTTTTCTCCAACTTAAATCACTGTACAGTTTTTTCTCTTACTTTCTTTTCTTGTATTTACTGATGTATATTTCTCTATTTACTTTGTACTAGCCCTTCTTACTCGATTCCGTATTGGGCTTTGTAAGGTATGATGAATAAATAAATAAATGGGTAGTAGTAGTAGTACATTAAAAAGTTATCTGTGTACCATAAATTTTCGCTGCCTATTTCTCTCGCATATGCGTTGTCTTCCTTAAGCACTTTCTTTGTGCTGTCACTTGAAATTTCAATGTATCCACGTAACAACATTTTCGCACCTTAGGGGCGGGCCATCTACCTGCCGGCCAATGAGCCCCTCATTGGCGCTTGTTGGAGCGGCGGCATCACACATGGGGACATGGCTTCAGAACCCTTATGACAGCGATGGAGTCCACCTCAATCAGCCAGTGTTTTCTTTATCACCGTAGCGGATTTTCGAGAGCATGCTCACTGGTAGCCAAGACAACACGGAAGAGCTGCTTGGTAAAAGACGAATGGGCAAAAACTGTCAGATGTAGCAACTGTCGTGCTGCTATATTGCATCAACTTATGCATGTATACAATGTGGGAGGTTTTGCGTTTCAATGTTGTTTTGTTTTGTGACTAATGCCTCTGTTCCTACCATTTGCATATCCATTTTACTAAAATTTACGTGTACAAATAATTCTCATTCTCATTACAAGAACATGCCATGGTGTTAACAGAAAGTAATGCTATGTATTAAGCATGCTATTACTCTTTTAAAACGTTCCTAGCATAATTTGACGTGGTTCAGCAAGTACTTGTGTGACACATACATTTCACATCATGGGTGGCCTTATAATAAGCCCAACTTTGGAATTGTATTTCAATTTTGCTTTTGTGTGAAGATGCCCTTTTCTCAGCGCCACTTCCCGGCAGCAAGAGGCTGACTAGCCCACGAGCTAGTACTCTTGATTTGTCAGGGATAGAATTCGCCAATTGATTCAATATTTTTGCTACAACTGAAGCTCATATTCGTGAAGGACAGTCGCTTTCTTTATTATGTTTGTGTCTGATACCGTATGCATGCACATGAAGTATCTGTCACCATGTGTGATTAGTGGTAAGGAGCTTGTATGTTTGCAGAGTGACGGTGTTGCATGCCACCAGCTCACATTATTTATTTTCATATTTACAACTGTTATGACTTTTTATATTTCTATCACGTACTGATTTGTTAAAAAAGTCGCGTGTTCTTGTGAAAGCATGCAAACACACAACTATTTGTGCCTGTACCATGAAGAGGCTTTTCTTATTACGTCGCATGCCAGCAGAGCACCAGTTCTGCTTCTTTTGTATGTGCAGACACAACCAATTTCATGCCATGGCCTGCTGTTGGAGTCACCAAGAACTATGGGTTTGCCGACATCGGGAGCACAGGCGCCGCTAGTCATACGGCCCAACTGCATGCAACTATAAAAGTGCTGCCGACATGGCTTTTCGGGTTGTGTGACTAACATAAAACAGGAATATTGAAGATAAGTTATTTCTACAGTTTTATGTAAAATTAAGCCTGCTTTTCGCATGAAATATGTGGTTAACGTATATCACACACTTCAGAAAAAGGATGTGGGTAAAGTTATTTTAAATAAAATGCTGCTCAGGTATTCTGCAGTAAAGCTCTCTTAGCTACTGCCATAGCGATATTGAGGTTAGACAGAACAGTATTATGCATTATGTGTGCAAGTAACAGGCCGGGCATGATCCGGATAAATTGCCACACTTCTCTTTTACTCGCAGGTCTGATGCGTGATATAAAACGTGCTTGTATTTATACTTGCAGCAGCATCCAACAGTCATGCTGACACTGCTTACACGTGTTACGTTTCCCTACCTTATGCAATTGTATTGTGTGTGTGCAGACGAGACAATTCAGCCACAACTGCGATCGAGCGAGGGCGCTGGTTCCTTATGACCTCAGACTACACAGCCACCCACGGAAGGTGCTTGCGCAAGCTGTCCCTCTCACACCTTGGCAGTAGTTGCTCCTGGAAACGAGAAGTCACGAACAGCAGCAGCTCCAGAAGAAAATGGGGGAAATTTAGTTGGTGCAGGAGAACGCCAACGGCCGAAATCAACGAGAAGCCGCCTAGCAGCCATAGAGCGCGTGCTCGCCCCAGAAGCTACGGCCCGAATGGAGGCACTGAAAACTGATGAGCAGCGCAAGGCACAGCTGCACGCCCTGGAGCTGCGCTTGCGTAAGCAGCAGCTCTTGCGCCAACGAAAAATGCACAGGATGCAAGTGCAGCGGGAGCAGGAGCTGCATAAAATTCAAGTGCAGTTGTTGGAGCTGCAGCTGGAGCAGCAAAAATGGCGCTTCAACATCGAGCGCCAGAAGCTCCTTTTTGAATTACAGAAAAAACAGCAGCAGCAGCGCATAGAAACCTAGCCGGAACAAAAATAAAGCATGTGTGCAATCTCACAAACCTGATGCTTTTATTTAAAAGACATCTGCAACAGCTCCATGTGTGATAAAAAAATTTTATTGTTGCGAGTCAGCAAGGTTGAAAAGAAAACCTAAAACGTGACGAATTCAGGAACTTTTCAGCATGCTCTCGTATGTGAACATGCATAGATTTCCCAATCTGAGGTTGTTTGTCTACTCAAAAGAACATGTTACACAATTTATTCATTAGGCGAGGTAAATGCACGAATAATCAGCCGCATTCGGCATCGAGATCCGAGTAGGCTGTCGGCTTGGTTCGCCACATCAGGCTGCTGCCGCCTAAAGTGTTGTGGGATAATCACAGGTGGTGGTTCCGCGTCTTGCCTTAGGACTGCAAGGTTGTGTAGGGCAGCACAGGCCGTTGTATTGACGACGGAGCGCTCCACCAAGTTTTGTAGCCCCATGTCTGAGCACGGGAAGCGACGTTTCCACATGCCAAAGGCCCGCTCGATCGTGTTTCTAGTGCGCATGTGAGCTGCTTGATACCTATGCAAAGAAATCAATGTCGTATTGCTGTATGAACTTACACTTATTAAATGATACACTTGAGTATTGTAGCCAGGCCGCTAGTCAAAACTGTTGCTGCTAATATGCCGATTCTATTGTAACGTGGGATATATTCAGGGCCCAAAAAACTGTACATGTACCACGCTTATTGTAATAAAAGACTTCAAGCGCGATAGGTAGCACACACGTACACGTTTCGTTCTGGAGATGACAGTTAAAGGGTTATACAGGCGTACTAACCGGCTCTCAGGGCTGTCCGGTGGCGGGTCAGACATCGGTGTCATGAGGAAAGACGTGCAGCGGTATCCAGCATCGCCAAGTAGGAGACCCGGTACTCGTTTTTGCTCGTACAGAACGCGTGCACGACTGTTGTCGAAAATACGACTGTCAAGCACTGATCCCGGCCAGCTCGAAACGACGTCGTATAATTGTAGCTTTGGCCCTGCAATCACCTATTGAAAATGCAATACATGTTATACTGTGTTTTTGTGCTGAAGCAGCCGTCTACTACGAACGTACTTAATGCCTGCATGATCTTGTTTCAGTGCAGTAGTATTCACTTTTGCTTCAGAGTGCAAAGCTACAGTCATAAAAACTTAAAGCTATTCCATTTATGGGCCAATATCAGCTGCATTCACGGGACAGGCGTCATCGCAGACGAAACACTCATGGAATATATGTGACGCTATTCGGATCGCTCCGCAGCCAGCACTCGCACGAGAGGGGTGAATTACCACTGCAACCAAAAACTTCAGTCCCCCCCTTCCACTCCACCCCTAGCATTGCAATCGGGACCTGGGCCTGCTCGCTCATCTCGCTAATTGCTTAGCGCGGACTGAAGGAGGACCACGAGAGAACATGTGATGTTTGGTATTGTAGCAAGCAATCCGTGGGTTTAAATCGCGCTCTGGTCTTTCTTGTGAATACAGCTTTACTGGGTTGCAAACAAGCTAAACTAAATAATAAAAAAACGCCACGTTGTTACCATAGCATGCACGGGGTTTTATAATCAAATTATCTACCATGAAGTTTTTTTTTGCTAACATGCAGCCCATGGAATGCCTTGTGCAATGTAAATGTTGAATTACTACATTTCAGAAGTACTGCAAAGCTTTCAATGTTAGCAGCGAAGAATGAGCAAGTTACTTGAACATTTATGGAGAAGTACCCCTTCCGATTGCGGTAAACTTCACCATTCGGCCCACCAAGTGATTTGATACGGACGTGGGTGCAATCGATGCACCCTGTCACACCGGGAAACTTGGCGATCCGGTAGAATTCCACCATCGTCTCACAGAACCTGTCATCGGAGTTAGGGAAATTTACGACAGCCGGGAACAAGCGCTTCGCGATCAGCCGTGACACACGTTCAATGACGCGGCTCACCGTCGGCTGAGACACATTCACCAAGTCGCCCATCACTACTTGAAAAGTACCCGCTCCATAAAAGCGCAGCGTAATCAGAAGCTGCATCACAGGTGGAAGAGGGTGGCCACGATTGCTGCAGCTCTCCTCAAATGGCAAGCACTCAAGTAGCTCCTTCACGCTGCTCTTGGTGAAGCGATAGCGGGCGAGAAATTCACTGTCTGTGAAGTGCTTCATGGGGTTCAACCGGTCTCTCAATTGTTGGCGTGGTATGCTTACACAGTCCTCCACGTCGCCAAACAGCTCGTCGACGCGGAGAACATAATCGACGAACGACGCGTAGTCCGCCATGATACTTGGCTCGAGGGACGATTCAAGGTAGCTCAATCGCTTCCTTGGAAATCTCGAGTAAACGCCCAAGATTTTCTCAAGTGAAGGAAGCGTTTCAAGTGAAGGGCGGTTCGTGAATGGGAAAACGCCACTTAAGGAGCGTTTCGAGTGAAGGGTCGAGTGGAGGAGCGTTTGTGAATACGGGCCTCAGTGGCAAGATTATAAACGCGACGCACGTCGCCGCTTGTCAGTTGTTGATCGACAGCTGACGCTCCGTTCACCGCTATCAGTCCAAGAATGCTACTGTAATCGGACTTTCCTTTCAACGGGCACAGGTTCGCCCAAATAAACGGTTAAATTCAAACACAAAGGCCCGTATTCACAAACGCTCCTTCACTCAAGGGCTCCCCTCGACGAAGTCAAGGTGGAGCGTGCTCCTCCACTCAAGGGGCCGCTGCGTTTCATGAACGCTCCTCCACACTTCCTTCGCCAAGGGAGACCTTGGAAGTGCTCCCTTCACTTGAGTGAACTGCATGCGCCGAGAAAAGCGCCTGATAACGAGAGTATTCGCAATTGTGGTTAAGAATTGCCTATCTATGTACATTAAGAGAACGCTTTTTCTAGTTGTTCTTTTTTCTAAATTGACATTACAGCAAAATACGTGCATTTAGAGTGGTATGGTTGTTTCCCTAAGCCTTGTGCTGATATAGTTAGCGAAACCCTCCTTCAAGTCTGGCAACAGTAGAACCCAGGCAGCTGAACGAACAGCTGATGGCATTTCGTCTGCTGCTGAACGTGTATACCTGCTTAGTTTATTTTGTTTTGTATGCGTCTATTCATTGCAGTTAATATTTACGGTAGTGTTTGCGTGTGTGTAGTTTGAGAGCCTACTTTCACCGGGGTGACTAACGAACTACGTGAGTGATGACAGGAAGCGCAATAGATGGTTTGTTGCTTTGTTTACTTTCGCTTTACTGAGAGCCTTCTGATCACTAATGTAGCCACCGAATGTATAACGCGGTGGAATGAGTATTTTTTGTTATATATCACAGTATGTAGGCGTGCTTTTAGCATTCACCACCGCATTATGTATAAGGATTACTCGTACGTAAATTCGTTCTCGCTACGGGAGTACGTGCACAGTTCCTAATTTCAGAGGCCTGTGCAATGTTTATTTTTCTCATTTACGGCGAATTTCGCCGTGGCGCCTTCGTAGTTGTTTCTCTGCGTATAATAGGAAGTTTGAAAGACATTGCTCGCAACTGATATTCAAGGTTATACCAGGGTAGCGTTAAAAACTAGGCATGTTATACTCGTGGCTGAGTGTTCGAATTAAACTGCTACGCAAGTTAAGAAAAGCGATCGTGTGCCTTTCTTTCAATATTGGCGAAAAATACATTTTAAAGTTGTTTTCTTCATTTAGTAACATATATAGTCGGTTAACAGGGACTGGTGTGTGTGTGTGTGTAAACTTTAACATCTTAAACTTCCAAGGAATAAGTTATTGTTTTGGATTGTTTTTATATTTGCCCTGCATTTGTGAATGCGTCTAATTTGACAGATTTGCATAGAAGTAACCTTTATATTTGTGTAGTTTCCGTCTCCAAGTTCACACAGCGGCAACGTCTTAAATTTTTTTCCCGTCTCCTTCATCTGCATGCTCAGAAGCACAATCGTTAGTGCATGAATGACCTTCGCACTAATGTTTTGGATTCTATTTGCAATATAACTACTGGAAATACCTGTTGAAAAAGATCGTGGTATCTGTGCTGCATTCCAAAGCCCCAGCACAACATAAATTATAGGGGATGTTTTATTTTTTTGGAAATAATAAAATTGAAGCCGCGTCTGACTTTTGGCGCTGTTCTGTTTTAAAAACTATCCTATGGGTTCTCTCAACCTTCAAGAAAGTGTCGTCAAGAGCAGCGTATATTATTCTGCTGATTTATTGAAAACCAGTGCAACAAAGTGGTGAAAAATGCTCAAGAGTATCGCAGTCATCGCGGATACATCTGGTCAGAACCCTGTAAATAAAATATCCGCTATTGCTGCATCATTAGCAAGTCTACCAGTTAGAACCACGCCATCTCAGTTCCGTGGAAGAGGAGTGGTGCTGCTTTATATAAAACAAGTTTATTTTCCTAGAACTGCTTTCTTGTAGAATCGGAGAAGTGGTTCTTGCAGTCCTGTCTCATCATGAAGAGACAAACACGACGATAATTATGTATTGATAAATGAACAAAACAGAAGTTGTGAATTGCAAATGGACCTTTATTACATGTGGCTGATGAGGAGCAACGTGGCAAACATAAGAATGCAAATGAAAAGTGTTCATCAATCAAACATATGCAACCTACACACTGTAAAGATAAAGTACGAGCTCGGAGGACATCATAAATAAGACTAAGGAAGTAGACACCATAGCGCGCCTAATGCAGTGTAGCTGCACGCATTCACTGCTGTTTTTGTGCTTTTGTATACAGTCGTGAAAACTCTGCAATGCATTGATAATACGGCAGATTCCAGGAGGCCTTTTCTCTGTGTTCTTCTGTCGGCAGCTGGTCCCCTGCACAAAAGAGGCAAGAAATATTATTAGAAAAACGTAATAGCTTGAATACAAAAGCTGCATTTTTCTTTTATTCTAGCTGTGCACACATTCATTAGTATGTCTCGCGTTCAAGAACAGACATGGTTGAAGTATTGAGCTTTGACTATTTTGACACATGTCTGGCTCAGGCACTTGGGCAGCTGACCAGGCATATGGGTATTTAATTTCATTATCTAATTGCACAAATCAGTGCCATAGCCAGCAATTCTTCTTCGGGGGGTAGGAATGGGGTTAAATTAAAAAAAAACAATCTCATTATGTATCTGCTGTATTTATATTTCATATGTTTGCGTTTTCATACGACACTCGACGCACTTTTGCGTACATGCAGGTTTCAGAGAGCATGATCATGTGCTTTATCCCCTAAATGTGTACTTGGTTGTTCATTGGTATTGTGAGCTGCATAGACACTGTATAAAGAAGCTATGTTTCACGCGTAGTAGCTACAGCAGCACAATCATTGCGCCCAATGTATTGTGTTGTGCTTCTCTTAAACTGTCTTTAATAGTAATCTGACCGAAGCAGGAAAAAAATTAAAAAAAAACACAGGAGAACTTACCTTCTCATTGGTACAGATCGTCGTCTAACGGAGGTGTGCTTCGTCGTAAATTTTGGCTAGGGCAGCATAGGTTCACCGGAGAGGAAGCCGCTCTAAAGTACGGTGAACCCAGCGCATCAAAAGTTTGCTATGCCGCTTGCTTGTCAAGCTTTCGCACCACGCTTGAACTGACGCGGTGTGCGAGCTTCATCAAAACACATCAAAGCACTGGAATTCGCAGTAAGTCATGGAGCACTCGCACGAACAGTATACGCACACCCGAAGGCAGGTAATTCACTGGCTCATGCACGGAACGCAACACATCACGGCACTGGTGAGTGCTCCTTTTGACACCACGCCCGCTTGTCCCGGCGCCACAGTAGCCGTTGCTGAACCGTTCGAAGACAGCTCCGTATAGTAAACGCGCACCGTCATTGTCGAAAGAACGTGGTGGTGGCAGCCTGCTTGATCGAGAAACGCCATCAAAGTGAGACGGGCTCCGCCACGGACGCGATGCTGGCGCAAATATTTCACTCGAGGGACGATTCAAGGTAGCTCGATCGCTTACTTGACAATCTCGAGGAAACGCTCAAGATTTTTTCAAGTGAAGGAAGCGTTTCAAGTGAAGGGCGGTTTGTGAATGGGAAAACGCCACTTAAGGAGCGTTTCGAGTGAAGGGTCGAGTGGAGGAGCGTTTGTGAATACGGGGCAAAGTCTCCTGTCTTCGGCCACGTCACGACCCCGTGACAATATTTCAGGTGATTTGTACTTTCTCATTGCCGTATTTTTGGCGTTCTCGGTAATATTTGTGCTAATGTGGGCATAATGCTATTCAGGAGTCATTCAAGAAGATGTGTTATCTATCCGACCTATGGCTAGTCTCCTTGAGTGGGTAGGTGTCAATATTCCTAGGAACATAGCTCTGATCATCCTCATGCACGCCTCGTGAAAGTGAGCGTGGAGGGGGTGCGTGGATGAATGCGCGCCGAAAAAAGATTGAAATCATGCCGAATGGAGCAATCTAAATCTAAATCCCGTGTATGCTTAGAAAACAGGCTAGCACATTTCCTGCAGCATACAAAGACACGTAAAATGATAGCCAGAGATGCTTACGTCAATGAGAAAAGGGCAGGCGTAGGAATAGTCTCCCAATCACGTGGCTGGCAATTAGCCGTGAGGCTTCCCAATTTCACTCCTGTTTTTAAGCCGGAGCTAATGGTTGTCTTCAGGGCACTGCGAAAACTTCCGAGAATTGCGAACAGAGCAATAATAATTACTGATTCCCTCTTGGTATGCACATCTCTTACAACTTCTCATACCTCTCGTGCCATCACGTCGTTACAATCTTCATTTCCGTCTCTGCCCAAGTACCTGAAATTATGGATAAACCACATTGATCTGGTATGGGTCACTACGGGTTAACAATAAATTAAGTAACCGACGGCTCAGCCCGCTTATCGCTAGATCTGCAAATGATTCGGGTTCCCCTGGTGCTAGAATACTTCATCGCAATCAGGTTTAGAAGATTTTTGGTATTTAATAAAAATTTTTGTCATTTCATTAAGATATATATTCCTGTCACGTTATTACGGCAGTCTGAAATACAAGATTATTTTGAAATGAGAATGCACTACTTAGACGCGCAGAGAAAAAAACAACCGCTTGTCCCTGTCTTTCTGTCCGCGTATACGTCATGCGCTGTCATTTCAAAACAATCACGTATCCCCAACACGCGTAATCAAATATACTGAAATACAGGTTCAAAAGCACATTACTTGTAGTTAAATTGAATATTTTACACATATTGCCATTTCGTTTCTTCAATTTTCGTTTTAAATTTTATCAATTACCTAAAATAGATTTACCAGTCTCTACGTAGCATTCTCAGCCAATCCCCCAAAGTGGGTACGTGCCATGTATCCAGGAAAGCAAAGCAAAGCGGATCGGCTATGACCAACCAACCAACAAACGTAAGTGGACACCACAGCACTTTGTGTGTGCCGTGGACGAAGACCTTCGACCATAAGCTCTAGGTCACCCTCCGCAACCCGTCGACGTTCCCGCAGCTTGACAAACCGCGCTGCACGTATGAAGCACCCCTGCTGGGATGAACCGGAAATTATAAACCGAGGACCTGCCGGTGACGGCACCTCTTTGCTGGTGCCTCAGAAAAGGACAAAATTCTGTACGCCACTCGCTCCGTTGCTTGCCGAGAAGCAGGGCACATCGCAGCCTCTGAAAGAAGATTCTGTGTCAGGGAACCAGGACCAGACAGGGGCTCCTGTTGTTCAACGTGAGTATAGTCGTTGCGACGAAGAAACGCAGCAGTGCAATAACACTTCTTCGTGCATGATTTACCACAGCTTCGAACCGCTGGAAATCTCTGGAGGTGCATTTTTTGAGGGCGGCTGCCCTTTCCAAGACCAGACATCAGACGATGACCGGAACGGCACGGATGCCCGGTCGTCATCCAATGCGACCGAAGCATTGTTAGTCAAGGGAGCTCCAACTTTTATTTCGTGCCTCCCGAACATTGGCGGACAGAAGCCAGTGGACCGTCCGAGTACAGGCTACTTACGCTCCTTCTCCCTCCAGCCCACTACTTCTCTTGCAGACACTAAATCGGACGTTAGACTTTGGAAACCACAATCAGATCGTGAGTCGGATGATGATGAGGACAACGCCAATGTAAAAGAAAGCAGCAGTGACGACGAGGACATGCCGGCTCACAGGCACAGGATCGCACGATTCGTCACATCCAAGGTGACATTCAAGCGGCAAGCCTGGCGGCCTGGCAACCAGGCTGATCTGGCAAAGAACAGGCAACTGCGGTTGGAAACGAGCAGAACCCACCATCATTTTGCTGCCGGGCATCTAATAACTGATGATGCTGTGTTCCTGGCACCTCGCTCTTTCCTTCCAGTTGGTGAACAGCTGTCTAAGATGGAGAAGCTTGCTCTGGGCCATGCTATACGTTGTTCGAGGTTTACTTGCAATCGTAAACGACTTTAACGTAAGAAAAATGACGCCGAGCACAAAAAGAAGACGAAGAAAGCAAATGTCTGGTGAGACCGCGTTTTACGTTCCACAAGAGGGTTGACAACCTCGCACAATTCAAAGACTTCGAAGCTCCGTCCCTCTAGACGAAATTGGGCAAGAAGCTCACAAGTCCCAGAATGGTCTAGTCTGTCACTAAAGAACCGATGAACTTTCGAAAACAAGCCATTACACCAAGCCAGCATCAGCAGCAGCAAGCCAGCTTTATCAAGTAGAACGACGAAACATAGCAGCATTCCAGTAAGCAGCCCTACGAAGATATCCACCAGCTAACGTAATAACTATCAACTTGTTTCCAGAACAGGCTGCGACTGAGCACACGAGGAGTCAGTGTGTGAAATAGGGGCCATCAGTGACTTCCCGCCGCGCAAGTGTGGGACAAAAGCAACAAAATAAGCAGATTTTGTCTCCTCGCACTAACGTCCGTCTATCACTCGCATTAGTTCCCCAGTTCTGTTATGAATGCACGAAAGACCTCAGCGCCTGATTCTAATTCTGCGTAATAGTTATCGTCCTAGCTTTTCCTACTGACTAATCGTGTGTCATAACACGACCTACGTTACACACCAATACTCGATGCTGAGATAGCTCTGTTCAACCTAATTTCTGATAAACAGCAGCTTCTTGTAATGAATCGAGAAGCAGACTACTCGAAGCTTAGCTTTCTAGGGCCAGCAGATGTGGTAAGCTTCTCTTTCTGTGGCTGCTATTGCTAAGTAACATCGGTATTTATAGCCTTGCTACAGAAGTATCGATTGTCTTAGATTTTTATTTCTGGCCGTTTTGTTCACCAAACCCACAGTTTAAATTTTTGCGCTTGCCCGTGCCTGCTTAAATAAAGATGTCTGTTCAAGCATCGACAGTTGCTAGGCGTTCATGTGCGAAATTCGTTGATGACATATTCTTGATGAGTAACTAAGGGGACGAATTACAGCTCATGATTGACACTAACTCGCAAGAAGAAAGTATATAACAGCTGCATCTTGCCTGTACTTACCTACGGAGCTGAAACCGGGAAGCTTACAAGAAAGGTTCAGCCTAAATTGAGGACGACGCAGCAAGCGATTAAAAGGGAAAAGATAGGTGTAACCTTAAGGGACAGGAAGAGAGCTGAGTGAGCCAGAGAACAAAGTGGGCTTAAGGATATCTTATTTGAAATCAAGAAAAAGATATCAACATAGGCTGGACACGTAGCACGTATATATAGGCAGGATAATCACTAGTGAATGAAGGTAACTGACTGGATTCCGACAGAAGGGAAACGCACAAAGTACAGATTGAAAGTTAGGTGGGCCGATGAGATTAAAATGTTTGCGGGTATAGCGTGGCAACAGAAAGCACAAGACAGTGTTAATTGGCGGGTCATGAAAGAGGCATTTGCCCTGCAGTGGGCGTAGTCAGCCTGATGATGTAGGGGGGTATCAGGATGAAATGTGAAATCTAGGGTTACTCAATGTTTACATACATCTTGGTTTACAGACGTCCTTTGCATATCGCCCTCAATAAAATTCGGCCGCTGTGATCGGGAATCTATCCAACACCCTCAAGCATAGCAATGCCACACCCCATGTGCCATGCTGGTTTGCTTGATTATCATCATTGTGCTATTATACTGCGTACATCATGTACACATAGAGAACTATACCAAAAGTAAAGAGAGGGTACTCCCGTAGGCTCCTACGCCTGATTTAGATTTGCAATTATCCAAATGAATGTTCGAAACCTTAGCAGCCTCCCAGATTGTAGACCACAGAAAAGGATCTCTCGAAAACCATTTTCCAGCCGATAGAATTCTTATACAGCCCCTGAGACCACTCCTGTGAGAGAGCTTGTTTCTGGGGCTATTATCGTTTCTATATTTTTTTTATTTTAATTGGTCGTCCGCATGCATCAATCAGCTTCGTGTAAGCTGCATCGCCATAGCGGCAACTACATGGTACCTTTGTGTCCATGCACATATCTTAAACAAAACCTGAAAAACATTGGAGGAGCAAAAACTTTTATTGTTATGCACTATAATTAATAAGCGCACGCGCACATTTTAACGTCTGATGAACGCGGGCACGACGACACAGCTTCATTGCACTGGAAAACGCTCATATGGTAGCTGTACTGCACAGATGTCATATCACGAGTATAACTTACACACAGAAATAAACCTATAGGCAACATTATAAGACGACCCGTAGAACAGTAAAACTGTAGTAAATGCACACACTTTTACAGTGCCCAACGCAACACAGCAGTAGTTGCTGCCGCACTTGACACGGGCATGAACTAAAGAAGAAAAAGAAAATGTTTCGTTACGTCTTCTATCCCCACTTCGCACAAATTTTTCCAACACTTTATTTGCATCTTTCTTTCGCGAAAACTGTCACAAGCAGTTGCCGTAGCAAAAACAAAGCAGTCGTAGGTACCATGTAAACTGTTAACAAATCAGGAGTGTTCATTCGAAAGATCCCGTCCTAACATTAGCTGATAAACATTTTTAGAGATATACCACTTCTCTCTTATTGCGCTTGTCAGATTTTTACGCAACTTGCGAGCGCCACAGATACCAACACAAACTATAACTGCACATTCCACTATACCTCACTCATGCACTGAAATAAATACATGTACCGGTACAAAGAAACCCTATAACGCGAGCGACGACTCATTTTCTTTAGCCAAAAAACGACTTTCCCATAAACGTGCTCCGCAGTATTCTAAACAGTCCCTTTTTCGTGTGAAGCAAACCACGAAAATATTACGCGAAGTGAGGAACACAAGAACTCTCTGCACCGAATGGCACAAGGTGAGATGTGTTAGTTTAAGGCTTCAATTACGAATTGAAAACACATTTTACAAAATAATGATGGCGTTCGTACCTATAGCAGCAGCCAAGCTGAGAGGCAGACGAAACAAGTGAAGACCAAGACACATGCCGGGCACATTATCGCACATAGCTTATGGCATGTCCCTGCTGCTGTCAGTAATTCTTCATTGCCTTAAATGCTCATGAACACGCAGCGTGACAACGTCGCCGTCATGCTGACGCCGTGTGCGCTTCTGTCGCATTCTATTCATGCGTGATCCAAGCCCGGCCACATTGTACCGCACAATCGCAGACAATAAGCACATGAATTCAGGCGAAAATAACGACGAGGATGGTGATATGTGAGGTTTAACGTCCCAAACACACCATATGACTACGAGATACGCCGTAGTAGAGGGCTCCAGAAATTTCGACCACCTGGGGTTCTTTAACCTGCGCCCAAATCTGAGGACACGGGCCTACACCATTTCCGCCTCCATCGGAAATGCAGCCGCCGCAGCCCGGATTCGAACCCGCGACCTGCGGGTCAGCAGCCAAGTACCTTAGCCCCTAGACCAACACAGCGGGGCAGGCGAAAAATCACAGTCGCTGAAACACGTAGACGTGTAATGCACAAGAAAATGTGCTGTTGTAAACGAACTACGACGTTTGCTTCCTTGAAGCAGCGAGCGATGTGTCGCCATCTTACGGCTGGCGTGAAGCTACGTAGCACCACCACTTTTGGCCAGAGTGACCACTCTTTTGTAATTTTTTTCTACACTATGGTGTAAATACGACCCCAGAAAATATTATTGACGCAGCTACCACTTCCCCTGTTTCTTTTTTTTACTACAAATGCTAGTGGCGTAGTTTCGTAGCAAGCATGGATTTATCAATGGCGGAATGTCAGCCGGCAGTGCAGGCAACGCAGCAGGCGACCAGAAAATATTGGAGAGGGAGTCGCCATGACGGAACAACACTGCCTTTCCTTGTCATATGCGTACACGCGGTCCGCTTTGCAGAATTTGTTTCCACTTTTCAGTGCTTTCTATGTAAGATTAGCGATTGAACAAAGTTATGTTTTTCTAAACCATGGAGAGTAGTTACTGGCGCTTTGGCTTTTCGAGCCATTCGTTCCGTAATGACGCAAGGCAGCGGCGTACGCGCGTGCTCTCACTGGGTACCCTGCGGCCAGTCGCTTGGGTGTGCCTTTGCAATCCCTCGCAGCTCCAGCCGGTGACTGCAGTGCCACGTCGAGTCCTGGCGCAAACTAATACGAGTGCCCGAGCGCTCGGTGCTTTTCTGACGTTGGCGCGTGGCCTGGGCACACAGAGGCGCGAACATGCTTGATCGCTTTAGCCCGTAGTGGTGCGCTGACGTCGGCGTCATTGCGCTGGCTGTTCAGTGTACAATGGGGTTTCAGGACTTCTCTATTTCGGTGTTGTTTGGTGTTGTTTGGGGTGTTGTTTAGTTTCAGGGCTTCCTCTATTTTGGTGTTATTCAGCGGTAGTGTTAGATCACCAACATTCCTCGTCGATGTGAATATACATGAGGGCTGGTTGTTTACACGACTCTTACCGAAAGCTTGCACAAAGACAACAGCACACAAAACACCGTGACGTCACAAATTTCGATGCCATTTATTGGATCCTGCATTGCTTCTACTCAGATAAAGTGAAGGGCCCTCTCAGAGACAAATGAGCATAGAAAGTTTCAAAAAATACTACCAAGCCGATTGCGAAAATACAAAAAATACATTTTGAAAATATTGATGACACACACGATTATTTTGGCCTAAAGTTCTGAATATAAACTTCCACCATGATTGTTTCGGCGAATAATAAAATTACGATGGTGATAGATATGGCATTGGCTTGAGAGTTCTCAGTGTGCACCTTAAGAATTCAAACAAAGTCACCACTTCTTTATACTTTCTATTTTATACTTTTGTAAAGTAAACACAAGAAGCTCATGAATCAAATGCGAAGAAGTGCAAGGTTGCACACAAAAGTAATGTTGGAAGTCGAGAGTTTGTACAATGTGATTTCACCAATCCCCACCGCAGCCGCACAGAACACTGACCTCTTCGAGAGTACAGCACCAGAGGCCTATATATCCCTCCCGAGGGCTTTCTCCCACAGTATATTTAGCAGCCGTTAAACCAATCACGTCAGAACAAAATACATTATAACAGCCCGTGGCCGTATAGTCCCACAAATCAACGCAGGACAACACCACCATTAACAGATCGGGCACTTAGATTATATTACCTGGTCATTAAATATAAAAAATAATTTTATTGAAGCCTAAACAAGGTGAACAAATATAAGTAAACTAGAAAAGCCATTTCGTATCAAACAATTACAGTGATTAGATATGAAGGCACGGTGCGGGTGGTGCAGCTAATAGCTTTGACAAATAAGCTTGAAGTATCCTCAATATACACAACTTACCCAATAAAACTTACACAACTTACACAATAAAAAATCTGTGAATAGGAAAAATTGCCTTAAATGGCTCACTGGGACCCTCATAAGCAAAACGGACCATTTGGTAAAATAACAATGCGTCGCGGATCCCCTTCCTTAGATATCCGAAATGGCTCCTCAATAGTTTCAAATTATACTGCACACTTCATTTCGCGATTTTAACTAACAGTATGCAAATTGTTTCATGCTGTATTCTCAATGCAGTTTCGCATAATGACATATATGTTTCCCAAATATTCATGGCTGAACAGTAAACTAAAGTGAATGCAGATGTGTAAATATTGGTAGAAATCAAAGAGACACTTAAAACGAAGTATAAAGCAGACAGCTTATTTTGACTGCGTTTTAGACAAAAACGTGTTACAGTCACGCGACCAACAAGGCAAAGCCATCCCCTAGGCGATGTATGGAAGGGAAGAGAAGGACAGCTGAGGAAGCATTTGTGCTAGCAATGATATTACAATTTAAAGAGCCATACAAATTAAAATAGGAGGGAAGAAGCGATGTGGTACGCAAATTTTTACCATCTGATATGTAAACGCTTGTTCAATTAAAAATAGGATCAGTGCCAGTGGTGCTATAGGGTCAATCATATTAGCGGATAAGTCAATCTATGTATATACAGCTTATATTCACAAGAACCATCCATTCACTTATGTTTGAAAGACACGAGATGCGATCACAGAGAATGCTTCAGGTTTTTAATGAAATAGCACACAGGAGAGCGGCACCCGGATTTAGGTGGTCATAGCCACACACATTTTGGTGAGAGGAAATGATTCTAGGAAAGAGAAGAAAATAAATGGCGTTATTTTGAGCCTTTTGCGGCATACAGCGCTTTTAAAAGGATAAGGAAAATGTCATGCCAAACACAAAAGTATATAGGGAAGCATTGAGGAAACAAAAAGCCCTTGGACGAGCGCGCGAACGTCTGCAATCGTGCGCTTATTTCTGTTGTGACTGCCCGTACGCTGTCATGTTGATCAGCCTCGACAAAGAGGACGCGCCCACCTTGTAGCCTGCACTCACTGGCGGGCACTGGCGGAAAGATAATATATATTATTGACCTTCAATCTTTGTTTTATTCGGGTAACTTAGAGGCACCCTTACCAGCTTGAGAAGCGAAGTTCAGTCAACTAATATAGTTTCGCACAATAGCGTTGCAACAGGACTAGCAAAATCTTGTACTTTAGGGTGAACGATGCACTATTGAATGCATTGGGAATGCACATACAAATATTCATTTTGTAAGACGTATCGTGATACAGATGCAAGATACCCAAAGAGTATCGAAGACAGTATCTAAGATACCCTTATCTACGATACTGCCCAGCGCTGCATACCAATGTGATGAAGTTCTGTATAAAAGGGGGTATCATTCCAACATGTTTAATACCTAGCTGTTCCCATCATCAGGCAGAATTTAGCATCTTCAAAAAGTTTCGGTAGCATGCACCTTTGAATACATATGTTGTGGATATAGTGCACAACACTACTGTTTTTTTACTAATTTCATTCACTCAAGCTAACGCGCTGAAACACATAGCATGTATTAGTAATGCTTACTGAGTGTTTTTGAGTTAACGCCTATTAGAATGTAAGCGCCGATAACTAATTTATCAAACACTTCTAGGCTCTCACCTCTTTCCCCACGCCGCCCATTATATACCTATGTTACGCACACGACGCGTCACAAAGCTCAGCTATCGAGAATTCTTTCGTTTCTGGCGCAAACGAATAGCTTTTAAGCATCGATTAAGTTTGCAGGAAGGTAGAATGCAATGTTGAGCTCCCTTTCCGGGACGTCCTTGTCAAACGGGACCAGCACTGTGTGATGCTTTCCGTGAACAGAAAGAGCAGGCACCCCGGCAGTTACCTTGCATGATGTCTCGGTGCCCCCAACAAAGAAGCAGGGATCGGCAGTGGTTGCCTAACTTGTTGCCAGAACCAACGAAATCTGCACAACTACAAGAATAAAAACTGCTGGCCTACAGTACGTGTACTAAAATCACCTGGCATGTTGCTTCACGAAGCCTGCGTTGAATTCAATGGAACGGCTTACATCTTAGTCGCAAGACATGACCGTGTAATCGCAAGAAAACGTGCTGCTATACTGTACCAATCTAATTTGAGTGAGGATTGGGCTTGCGTTTAGCGCCAATACGACGTCCAAGCAGCCCATCTTTCTACACTGAAATAACGTCATCAGCTGGTAAGTCAAAACGACAAGGTCCCGGAAGCAAAGTTTCCTGCAGTTATTTACTGGAGACCTTGTAAAATTGGGAAACTTATAACAAGAGCTAAAACATCAACTCAATGACGCCAAAAAGAGTCTTCAAATGCCTTGGTTGAGCAGGCAGAAAACTTCAGCCATGAAATTGATTGAGATAATGCCATGATCCTAAAAAAATCCACGCAACTTCACGAAGTGAATCGGACGTGTGGACAAAGCTGTTGGTGCCACACGATATGCAACAAAGTCCGTGTTGCGTGATATGACTGCATGAAAAATATGGAGAATTATGGGTGGCAGGTGGTGAAATGAAAATCACGTCGGGAACGTAATGTACAACGTGATCTACACGACACACTCACGGGGTGCCTGCGTCGTGTCTTGTGCATGATCATCATCATCATCATAAGCCTGACTACGCCCACTGCAGGACAAAGGCCTCTCCCATGTTCCGCCAGTCAACTCGGTCCTGTGCTTGCTGCTGCACTTTGCACTCGCAAACGTTTTGATCTCATCTTCCCACATAATTTTCTATCTCCCCCTAACCTGCTTGCCTTCTCTGGGAATCAAGACAATTACCCTAATAGGCAGCGGTTATCCTGCCTACGCGCTGCATGCCTGTTAAAAATTGAATAGTATGGTGCGGTGCAGTGTACGTGCGACACGTGCTTACGACAGAGCCGCTAGAGGAGAAGAAGGAAAAGCAGCATTCCCTCCACAAACTGTTACCGAGCGTACGTCAGTCTCTCTGTCCTCAACATTGTTTGGTGCACTGAAACCCGGGAGAAGACTGACGTCCTGCACCGAAGATGGACCACTTGTGACGAAGCAGAGGAAATGATGAGCCGCCGCTACAAGGCTTGTCACGCCGGCTACTCAAGCTCAACAACAAGGGAATCTTCTTCGGCAGATCTGCAAGACATCTTTGATGACCTTGAAGAGAAAGACGCGCCACTTTCAGATTTACACAAAATGACTGCTGACCACATAATGGAGGATGCCAAGTATTTATTTATTTATTTATTTGTTGTACCCTCAGGGCCCAAGGGCATTACATAGAGGAGTGGAGATATAAATAACGGAAGCAATGTAAAACAGCAAGGAAAAAACTCACAGCAGATATGGAAGTGAAATAAAGTAGGCATAAATGACAATTTGATAACAAAAAACGTATACTAACAATAACAACCTTATAGATACACACATATGTACTACATATATACAAACATATATATATATATATATATATATATATATATATAATAACAAACATTTAGAGAAGAATAATAGTTTTACAAAACATATTTTTATCAGTTATATAAGCGATATCATGGGGAAGATTATTCCAACTGACGCAAGTTCTGGGTATGAATGAGTCATGAAAACATTTCGTGTGACATGATGGAACTCCAACTTTATTGCAGTGATCAATTCGAGCTGATATGTATGATGGCCTTCTCAATAATTTCTGTTTCACAGAGCTGTGGTAATTAATTTTGTGAAAAACACATAATGAAGATACTGACCTGCGATGAAAAAGAGGAGGGAGTGACAAACTTACTTTCATGGCAGTTACGCCGCTTGTTCGGTGATAGTTGGAGAGTATAAAACGGCAAACACGGTTCTGCACAGCTTCTAAATCGGAAATGAGTGATTCAATGCCAGGGCTCCAGACACATGCAGAATACTCTAATTTTGAGCGAACCAGTGTTTTATAATGTCAAGGAATTTATGGCAGCTCTCAAAAATCAAACAAGATCCCCAAAATTATGCGCCGTGTCCACTACCTTCTTACTTCAGTTTCAAAGCCCGCTGACAGCAATGCGCGCCGCCTGTCAATCGCTACCGAAACCGAACCCCAATGAGTCTCCGCTCCAGGAAGTCCCCAATTGCCGTTGCGAGTTGCCCTACCGAAGTTACAGGTACCCGTTTTCTCTGACGAACTTCACGAGTGGCATGGCTTCTGGGTGCAGTTTGAGGTCACAATCCACAACAATCGCGAGATTTCGGAAATTGAGAAGTTCATTTATTTCCAACATCCTCCATCGCTTCATAATACGACATGGTGCACCTCAAGAACAACTAATTGACCGACGTCGAGCATTCCTATCAGAAGTCTTCACGGCTCTGCTTTCTGTATGCCATGTTGTTCGTCGCAAGATCACGGTATACCACCCGCCGACTAACGAGCTCACGGAGAGATTTACCGCACCCTCGGTCATATGCTAACGATGTGTGTGACATCTCATCATACTAACTGGGATCGTATTCTTCCCTTCATCACGTTCGCATACAACACCGCGGCACAGTCTACCACTGGATTTTCACCTTTCTTTCTTCTTTATGGACGCGAACCATCCAACACCATCAGCACTCTTCTTCCATACCGTCCTGACGCATCCTAATGCCCATCTGTGTCCGAAGCTGCCCGAAAAGCGGAAGAGTGCCGTGAACTCGCACGCACCTTTACATCACACGAACCGCAGTGCCAAAAAGAGAACAACGCCGACTCTTCGCGAAGCCTCAGCTGTTCCCCAGGATCACTTGTATGGCTGGCTGTTCTTTACCAAACCCCCTGCTTTTCCTCAAAACTGGTCTCGAAGTACGAGGGCCCTTACCACGTTTTGGAGCAAACCTCGCCGGTGAATTTTCTCATTGAGCCACTTTCCCCATATGAAGACATGCGCCGGCGTGGACGTGACATTGTCCACGTCGCCCGCCTTGAGCCATATCGCAGCCCCCTGCCTCCAGACTCTTAGGTCGCCAGAATGGCTCTTTTTCGGCGGCGGAGAATTGTGAAGAAGAAAACGCATCTTTGGCAAGCAACATCGCCACCACTTGGGTACTGGGTTTTGGGCTTCTCTCGCTCGCCTCCAGCTAATCGTCGCTGGCATCTGCCTGACCATTCCTCTTTTCAGACCGTGTTTTCATCGTAGCGCCACCGTTGCAGCACACGCCAATAAACCCCTTTTCATTAGCAAGCAAATACAAAGATCGCAGAAAGGTATTGACAGTTTAAGGCAAGTAAATATATATCTACCCTTCAGCGCTAGCGGCGCCTATCTAGGTGGAATGTAGAATTTTTTCAGCATTATCCAGCGAGAAAGCGGGATGACCATGCTCAGCGTAAAGCCGTCGGAGTAAAGGTCGGCTCCCAGCTCTTCGCCATGCGCCAATGCGCGGTCATATGTTGCATGCGTGCTTTGCTCCGCGAAGGCACGCGGCCTTATTCGCGCCAAAAAATAAACCAATGTTTGGAAAAAAAAACTCAAAACGCCGAGTTGTGGGCGGCTTTCAAAATCCTTAGTGATCGAAACCTGTTAGGGTAATTCTTTACAGCTACAAAGTTTGCCCATCTACTTCGTGTGCACAGCACACCGTCATGACATTCGTGCCGGCGTTGATGAGGCATGCGCCATGACATTATGTGGCCACACAGAGATGAACATTGTAGAGCTACTGTATATGCTACTTTAATGTAGTAGAGTTGCGCCAAGGTGACCCATCTTGGGTTCAAGCGTCTTGTGTGAAAGCCACTCACAGCCCACGTAGAAGCAGCACTTGCGCTTCATGATTTTAGTGTGGCATTATGTATTTATTTCTTGTTTGTTTGACATATCATTATTCATTTATTTTCTTATTTATTTATTTAATTTATTGATTTGTTGCGTTATTTTTATTTTCTTTCAAGGTCTGTGCTTATCTCGGTTGATCTGATCATGCCTACAAGCCTTGATTTTGTACTTACGTTCTCGGTATGTAATAATAAAACTAAAAGCGTCGGCTCGCAGATCATGAGAGATGTATGTTTAAAGTTGGTTACACATTAGCTTTGTCTTCTTCTCTGCTCTTTTTTTCCATTTATAGGTGCGAAATTAATTTGCCGCATATTTTCGCGATTGAGCCAGTCAGCAAAGAAATTTTTCGTCGCGTTGGGCTCCTACGTTAACTCTGCCAGAGAGCCAGGTGTAGTTTTACAGTTTACAAGTGAATCAAGTGGGAGTGGGGAGGGGGGGTTGCGATTTAAAGCAGCCGTGCGAAGCCAGTGTTAAGCGAGGCTCTTTTATTACGCTAGTATTAAAATCGCGACTCACAACAGCTGGTGTGGATCGTTATTAACATGCGAGAGGAGCGTGAGTAGCAGACGATTCATATCGCTTTAAGTTTGAACGCTGCAATAATTCACGCGCTTGCTCCCACACCTTGCCGATATGAATGGTTCTAGCCTAGCCTCTTTTTTTATTTTAACGTTTTAAGCGACAAACCAATTTGGACGTGTGCAGCTGACACAAGCTGACCAACTCTGCATTTTTAACGTATTCACTGTATCTGTTGGTAACAAAATAGAGCAGGTTTCGAAGTGCCGTGGATAGATAAAAGAAGCCAAGCATTTATTTCTTCCTAACTGAATCCTAAACCTTTGATAGCAAAACCCATTTACCACCATGCAATTAAAAAAGCTACGCAAGGACAAAGCATAGCTGGTGCCTTCTCCCTAACGATCGAATGCACAAGTTTGAAAAAATTGAAATATCCGTAGGTCGTTTATTGCACTCGTCACATTTATAAACAATAGACACAAGTAAACAAGGAAATATTTATTGCACTGCACCTCTATAAAACTACAGAAACTTATCATGAAGATTTTGTTGCCTTGCCATTCCCGTTGTGGTTCTAGCAGTTCGGTGCACAGCAGCCTGTCATAGAGAAATAGCGCTCGGTTCATGTAATCACGTGGGCTGTACATAGTCAAATTCAACGCACAATGCACTCGCCACAGGTAGTAGCTTCACAACATTTCTCACGACAAACAGGCTATAGTACCGAAGAAACTCGGCGAGAATAAAACAGCTGAGGTCAACCGCACTTGCGCTGCCCGGTATCCGCGGAGCATCGGCGTTGTTGGAGCGGTCGGCGTAGTGTTGGCTTCCCTGCATTGCAAATGAACCACCTATGACCACATGATGACGTTAGACGAATAGCATTGCTGAAATTGTGTAAGGATGAGTGAGTAGTGCCCGGAAAACAGTGGCGCAACTGTGCAACCTAAAGGTAGCATATACAAATACTCTAGGCAGGTGTGGACCAAGGAACGTCTGGTTTGACTAACATGCAAATGGACACGCCAACCCCACAAAATGAAGAAAAAGTTGCCAATGCAAGCCTTGGCAAATGCCTACTGGCGCGGCGGGCCGCATGGGAGGCCGGGGTCTACCAGCATTGACATGAAAAATATATACTGGGGGTGCCGTTCGTATTAAGAAAAGGCCGATTCCTGTACATTTGTTGGGCGACTAGGGATGCTTTCTCTTTGAATAGCGTGGATAATTGAATCTCAAAATATGTATAAAGTCCCATTGAGAAAAAATGGTCTCATCATGTGCAACAAAGTAAGAAGCCATTCATATAACTCTGCAGGCATCTTCAAGATTTTATTGCATTGCTGAGATCCAGTGCATTTGTGCAAATGATTCTTGTTAAATGAGAATTAAGTTATAATCCTTGTCTGGGACAATTCTTCGGTGTGAAACGTAAACTGAAGATATGAAAAAAATTCACTTTGGGTTCCTAGAGCAAAAACACTTTGACGAAAACTTTTGATTTCGGAGTAACGACAGGGCCGGGTTATATCCGTTATTTTTATTTCGGTATTTGTACTTGTAACGCGTAACCTCTTTTAGGGGTAACATAAGGCGAAAACACAGTTATTTTTGTTAGAATGAGCAGCAAAGTGTTTAGTTATCTTTTTTTTGGTAACACGTACAACACTACCTGAAGGCAATGCTCGGTAAGTATTGAAAGCATATGCATATATTTTTCTTGTGTAGACTTGATGATACATCCCCACAGAAAATACTCATATTTTCACCTTCACAAAAAAGTGGCATACCTTGAAAGAAATATAATAATAACAATAATATTATTAATAATATTAATAATATTAATTTATTTTATTGCAGAAAATCAAACAAACAACAAACAATGTTTCAGTGACCTAAGGAAAGAGTGTTTTCCTTTATTCAGTTTATATACTTATATGCGCTAGATCAAGCAAAATAAATTTCTGGGTAATCAGTAATCTTGCTCATATATAGGCTCCATTATTCAAAAACTGCATGCTACTTTTTAAAAACACTGAATTCTTGGCCAATACTCCCCAGTGGTTATGAGCCACGAGCAATACGTGAAAAAGAAAAAGAATTTCAACTACTCACTCTCGGCCATTCAGGGTGGATACGTGCCTTTATTATTAAGGAAAGGCAAAGCAAAAACAAAATGACAGGTTTTACCTTGACAAGATCTTTGTGTACCTTACTTCTTTTACTACTCCTAATTCGGTTATTCTCTGTCTCTCGGTTTAAGTGGCACTGAATTCAATTTTTTTATTATAAGGTGCAGTGCGGCGAGTATAAGCCAAGATAATTTAGGCGAACATACGAAACAGGAATGTGAATAGAATATTCGAAGCTTCTGGGAGTTTTTTCACCTTGTCTTCTAGAATTATATGTTGGCTTGCTTACACGTTTGTTCGCGCTTTAATCTGCGCAAACAAGGGCTAGCTGCTTGTTTTAGGTTTACTAAACTTGTCAATCAAAGTCTACCAATATATCCTGCTCTTTCATTTAGGAATAGGGGAGCAGGGCTATAGCTCTGTTGCTACGAGGGCAACAATGTGCACTTTCCCGACGTCTATGTTCGGTTATAATTGTCGTTGATTGTTATGTGGGGTTTAACATCCCAAAACCACGATATCATTATGAGAGACGCCGTAGTGGAGGGCTCCTGAAATTTTGACCACCTGGGGTTCTTTAACGTGCACCTAAATCTTAGCACACGGACCTACTCCGAATCCGCCTCCATTGGAAATGCAGCCGCCGCAGCCGAGACTCAATCCCGGGGCCTGCAGATCAGCACCCGAGTACCTTAGCGACGCGACCACCACGGCGGGGTATAGAATTGTCGTTATTTTTGTTGTTCAGTTCATGCGCGCTTTGATACGCATATCAAGTTTGTACATTGTAACAGTCACAGCTTTTTTGTGACAATACCATAGTTTAAATTACATGACAGCAAGGAGACGTCTTTGTGGCGCATTGTGATCTAGTTTTTAAAACCACACGGTCACTATGCAGAGCGTAACGGTTGATCGGCAATAGTCGACTAACATAAATAAGGAATGTAGAGATGAAAAATACACCTTTTGAAGTACAAACATTGGTCGATGTGTTCACCATTAGAGGAGCTTCAGTGAATTAAGGCGCTGTTAAAATATAAAGCAGGCCACTTTAAGTCGACCGCTATGAATTGAACACAATCACATTGAGTGAGCGAACAAGAAGAATACGCCGCACCTAAAGCACAATTCGAGAATACCCTTTAGCCAGTGGGACATTCCTGCATGCCCTTTCTGACGTATTCAAGTACCCGAGAGAATCATCAGTGCACGCTTTGTGCAATTTGAACACTCGATAAATTCTTGTTAGGATAAACATATTGCCGCGTTTCATTTCTCAAGTTTCGTTATCACCCTAAAACACTACACAATTCTCAGCGCAAACCACGCCTGCAGTTTTCGAGAAGCTTCCGGAATTGATTGATTGATTTGTGGGGTTTAACGTCCCAAAACCACCATTTGATTATGAGAGACGCCGTAGTGGAAGGCTCCGGAAATTTTGACCACCTGGGGTTCTTTAACATGCACCCAAATCTGAGTACACGGGCCCACAACATTTCCGCCTCCATCGGAAATGCAGCCCCCGCCGCCGGGAATCGAACCCGCGACCTGCGGGTCAGCAGCCGAGTACCTTAGCCACTAAACCACCATGGCGGGGCCTTCCGGAATTTAGTAGATCATTTCGATAAGATTACGCCCACTTTGTGAGCTGTACAGATTATTCTGGAACCTACGCCACCGTCAGCGATAACGCTTGAACATTTGATGGCAAGAGTATAAATGCGACGCACTTCGCCGCTTGTCAGTAGTTGACCGACGGCCGACGCTCCGTTCGCCGCTATCAGTCAAAGACTGCTACTGTAATCGGACTTTCCGTTTACCGGGCACAGGTTCGCCCAAATAAACAGTTAAATTCCAACACAGTCTCCTGTCTTCGGCCACGTCACGACTCCGTGACATCTGGTGGAGGTGCTGCTTTTTAGATGCGGAGCGTCTTATACTCGCGCCTTGTAGTGCGCCGTCCGCACCGCTTCTCAAACATTCGACAGCTGACGCGCGCGCATGCGCCGTCGCGCCGTCGCCCACTCTTCCACCATCTGTGCATCCCTTCCTCCTCTACACACCGCGCGCGCTTCACTCCTGCACCATCTGTGCACCCTTCCTCCTCTACACACCCCGTTCGACATCTACAATTCTCCTGATTCTCCAGTGGACGCGCATGTGGCGTCGCGCTTCGAGAACATTCAACAGCTGACAGTGCATGCGCCGTCGTGCTGTATATATACTCAAGGTCGGCGCTCGCTCGCTCAGTTGCCGCTCGTCGGTTGGTTTGTACGGCGCGTCGACGTCCAAGGTCGCGGTGAAATGAATTCCAACGAATCCACAAACACAATGATCGACGTCCCTTCGACCAGCGCCGCCCTTTCGCATACGTGTGTACGTGTTCACTCATTTAACACCCCCTCCTACAACCACGTTAACCAATTTAGCCATCGACCCAAGTAAGTCGCAATTTAACACCCCATTTCACAACCACGTTAACCAATTTAGCCATCGACCCAAGTAAGTCGCACTTTAACACCCCGTTAACCAATTATATGGTCCGCATCCTCCTCAGTGTTCCCCCGAGGGAAGCTGCGGGCAATTTTTTTGATGCTCCGGACGCCCCCTTCAAGCCACGACCCCAGCCCAAGCGTCAAAGAAGACACGGACGCTTACCCTGAACAGCGAACAAGCCGCAGGCAGAGGGGACTACAACCAGAGTATGGGCCCCATCCTGAAGCAGCCAGACATACCCGGATCCAAACATCATCTACTGCAACCATGACCACCCCCGTGCAGCCTGCACCACTCCTGCTCCGGCAACCCAAAGAGCCGCCAAATTTCCGCGGTTCGCCACTGGAAGACCCGGAAAGCTGGATCGAAAGATTCGACTGCGTCGCCGCCTTCAGTGACTGGACAGACAATGACAACCTCCGGCATGTGTAGTTCGCCATAGAGGAGGCTGCTCGGACCTGGTTCGAGAATCAAGAGCGAAGCCTTACAACGTGGGATGTCTTTCGAGCCAGGTTCCACACCTTCTTCGCAAGTGTGGTGCGCAAGGAGAAGGCCGCAGCTCTTCTTGAAACCTGCGTGAAGATGTGTTACAAGCTGCCACTCTAGCGTCGCTAGCGCGACGTCTGCGACGGGAATGACAGCAGGTTGGTTCGTTCCGTACGCAAGCAGAGACAGTAAAGAGATCAGAGACGTGGGAAAACAAAACAACTTTACTCTAGTGATATTGCAGCACACGGGATCTAATACAACACTTCAATACAACTAACAAAATACATCGACACTGGATACAACTAAAGAAAGATATAACAGAAACAATAAATCAGCTTACGAGAGAGAACTATTACAAACTACACACACTAACAAGAATAGAACGACGGAGGAGAAAGTTCGAAGATATAAACAGGTGGAGGCATACGTGTGATGACCGGCAGCGTTGCGTCCCCGACGATCGGATGCGAGAAGTCGAAGAGAGTTCTGGCACGCACGACTGCGATGTCGGCGGTGTTGCAACGCTGGTGGCTCCGGGAGGCTAGTGCTTGCAGGTGACTTCGAGCAGGTTGAGCTAACTCGAAGCGAAGTCCCGATGTCTACGTTGCAGACGTTAATATCGCGTCACAACTAGACGAACGGCTAAGTTTAGGTGGCCAGCCGATACAGAGCCACACTAAAAACTTCTAGAAGAGATGCTTGTTGATCTGTTTCTACACCATCTTGGTCAGTGACTAGTCTGCCTAGCAGGGCAAATACCTGCGCTTAAATCCCCCTCGTGTCTCCTCGCTCTCTTCCTTGGGGACAAGAGACCTCTACCTGGGTCCAATCATGCGCGTTTAGTTGATGGGAAACTCCGCCCCAAAAATATTTTGACCCCACCCCTTTTTAATTGGGAGAGGGCCCGCAACTAGCGAGAGTGACAACCTGTCGGGTTGTTGTCATACGGCTTGGCCACCAGAGCGTTTCCGACGCTTTTCCCCGTGGGAACGGTCAACCACTTAGCTCTCAGCCGGGCGTCTTGTAGTCTAATCCTTGTTCGGGGTATACCGCGGCCTTCTACGACCTTGCAGACGTCGCCACAGTTACAAAAGGATTAACTGTCGGCGGCGACGTTCTAAGGAGAGCACCCCATTTTCACTTATCGGTTCCCTTTCATGGGCCGCCGTTTCTCACGGTCAGTCGGGGAGTACGGCGCCCGTTAATTGCCGTGACGCGGTGTCGCCGAAAATAGCCGTCCGTGACATTGCCCCCCACTTTCAGAATGTTATTCATAACATTTGTTCGCACGGAGGGGAATTTTCTCGACAACAAGGAACAAAACACCACCAACAAGGGAGACATGAGGGCTGTCCCTCTCATACACAACATAACTAGGCAGAGTGCATCAAAGTAACCACAAAAGAAAAAAACAAACAAATTGTTAGAGTACGAGCTTCAGTTACACGCAACAATACCAATGCGCCATACAAACAAGAAGAGGAAATAGCCGTGTACGGCAGCCATCAATACAGAATACACTGCACGAATGTATACTACGAAACAAAACAAAACAGGTGCGCTCCTTTACTGTAGGGCAATCTTTCAATGTGCATTACAACAAGTAAAAACAGCCAATGCACCAAGCAAAAAGAAAATAACTCAAAATACACTTCTTATACAATGAAATACGCACATACAAACAGAAAACAACCGATGAAAGGAAAAAAAAAACAACATGCTCATAGACCTCAAGAACTATATCCGGCTCAAGTAATCGGCTCCCACGTTTTCGCTACCCTTAATATGCGTAATGGTGAACTGGTACTCTTGGAGTAGTGAACTCCATCGAAGTACTCGAGCGTTCAGCTGTTTCGCCTGTTGGATATAACTCAGAGGCTGGTGGTCTGTCTGGACACAAAAATGTACTCCATATAAGTACATGGAGAATTTCTGAATTCCCCATACCAACGCGAAACATTCGCGTTCGATGGTACTATAGGAAGCCTCCCGTGGAAGTAGCTTTCGGCTGACATAAGCTGTGGGGTGGAGCTTGCCTTCGTGGGCCTGCATGAGCACGGCTCCGAGACTTGTGTCTGATGCGTCCGTACGAAGTACGAATGGTTGGTGCAAATCTGGTAGCCGTAGTATCGGCTCCGTCGAGACATGTTGTTTGAGACTTCGAAAAGCCTCCTCTTGGGCTGCTGTCCATTTCACCGAGTCAGCTTCGCCCTTCCGAGTTAAATCTGTAAGGGGAGCGCTGACTTCTGCGTAATTCGGGATAAATTCCCGATAGTACCCGGTCAAACCGAGGAAGGCGCGCACTTGTCGCTTGGTTGAAGGACGTGGTGCAGCTTCGATCTTGTCGAGTGTTTTCCCCAGTGGTTGCAATCTGCCCCTGCCAACTCGGTGTCCCAAGAAGTCGATTTCTCTACCCCAAGTTCGCATTTACTGGGGCGCACTGTAAGCCCGGCCCTCTGTATGCGCTCAAAAAGCAGTCCCAGAGACCTCAGGTGCTCTTCCTATGTCTCGGTGGCCACCAGTACATCATCGTAGTAGTAGTACACACCTGGTATACCTTCTGCAACCTTCCGCATCAACTTAGCAAATACAGCAGGCGCTGTCTTGATGCCGAATGGCATGAAGCAGAACTGATATAGTCCCGATGTCGTCGAGAAGGCCGTCTTCGCTTTGGACTCTTCGGTCAGCGGGATCTGCCAATAGCCCTTCACGAAGTCGAGCTTCGAGAAATACTTCTTCTTTCCCACTGTAGCAAACACCGCGTCAGTTCTTGTCATAGGTTCGGAGTCGGCCACCAGAACGTTGTTAAGGAGTCGAAAATCGATACACAGTCGATTTGTCCCGTCGGGTTTCTTTACCAAAATGACTGGCGAATTATAAGGTGACTCTGATTTCTCAATGATGCCGAGCTTCTCCATCTCCCGCACCTCTTTCTCTACACCTTCCCGCGTTGCAAAGGGAAGAGGGTATTGTTTCACGTGGAGGGGGTTACTCGTGGTGAGTTCGAGGTTGCAGTGGACCCAGTCAGTTTTGCCCGGGACATCCGAGAAAATACGAGCGTGTTTTTTGACAATTCTTTGCAGCTGTCCGATCTGCTGAGCGTCCAGTTTGTCGGAGAGCTTCACGTCTTCTTCCCCTTCTACTTTCAGCCAGTCAGGGGTTGGAATATTCTCGTCCTCGCTCGATTCCACAACACCAAATGTCACGTTGCATACCTTGGTGGAGGGGCTGTCCCTCTCCTCGTAACTCTTTAGTAAGTTTGCGTGGAAGATTTTTCTGCCGCCAGCCGTGTCTACGACGTAGTCAGCTTCACCTTTCTTTTCCCGGACTTCAAAAGGGCCCTTCCATTGCAGCAGCAGCTTGTTCGTGTCGGTGGGAAGTAAAATCAGTACCTTGTCCCCGGGGTTGAAACTCCGCTCCTTCGCGTTTCGATTGTACAGCTTCGTGCACCGTGCTCCGGCTTTTTCCAACTCCTCGTGTGACAGGCGGCACGTTTCCTCCAAGCGGTTCCGAAGGTCGAAGACATGCTGGTACGTCGTCTTAGCTTCTTCAGTCAAGTCGGCGTTCGTCCACATCTCCTTCAGTATCACCAAGTGTCCCCTCACATGGCGGCCGTAGAGAAGCTCGAAGGGTGAAAACCCCATACTGGCCTGCGGAACCTCCCTATAGGCAAAGAGGAGAGGCGCCAGGTAGCGGTCCCAATCTCTCGGTTTTTCGGCACACATGCGCTTCAACATTAATTTCAAGGTGCCGTTGAATTTTTCCACCAAGCCATTCGCCATGGGGTGATACGGGGTGGTGTGGAGCTGGCGCACGGATAGGAGTCGCGCTACTTCCTTCATCAGGTCCGATGTGAAGTTCGTGCCGCGGTCGCTCAGTACCTCGCGGGGGACGCCAAATCGGGAGAACATCTCGACCAGGGCTTCGGCCACTCGCTCAGTTTCGATACTCGGGAGCGCCACTGTGTCTGGATACCGGGTGGCATAATCCATTAAAGTCAAAATGTATCGGTTCCCATGCTTTGAGGGCGGGTGAATCGGTCCCACTATATCGATGGCCACTCGCTTGAACGGGGTGTCGATTATGGATGCCCTCCCCAGTGGAACATGTGGTACACGGCCCTTTGGTACGGTGCGCTGACAAATGTCACATGAGGCGACGAACCTTTTTACGTCAGCTCTGATGCCTGGCCAAAAGAACTCCTCCGAGATCCGGTCCTTGGTTTTCTGCGTGCCCAAGTGTCCTGCCATTATACCATCGTGTGCCGTTTTAAGCACAGCTTCTCGGTGGCAGCGCGGAACGACTAATTGGCGTACAAGCCGTCCGTTGGCCTCTGTGTACTGTCGGTACAGCAGTCCCTGTTCTTGTTTGTACTCGATGATTCCCTTTTAATTTCGGCATGTTTGCTTGCTGCCGATCTTCTCAAAACACTGTTTGAGTGTCGCATCTCCCCTCTGCTCGCAGCCATAGTTATCTCCCGGCAATCCCGCCGTGGTCCCAGGCGTACGAAGCTTGGCAAATTTTCCCGGCTGTGCATGCGCTTGGGAACGGGCTATAGCTGCTGCCACAGGCTCTTCCCTTAACTCCTTTGTCGCGACTGGTTTTTCAGTCTGCTTTCTGGGATCATTAGGAGGTCTTACGCCCTCGATATTGCCCAGAATGAGGTCATACAGTGGATCTTGCAGACATACGGTTGTCAGATTGCCAGTAAAGTAGGGGGTGTCAACCTCATTCCGTGCTTCGGGCAGCATCCTCGCTGTTCCGTCAACCAAGTAGACGAGTCTGCTTGTACCTGTCAGCTCGTCTTCCTTCACCAACTTCCTCCGCACGATTACTGTGTTGCACCCCGTATCCCGCAACACTGATATGTCTGTGCCTCGGAGGGTCCCTGTGGCCACTGGTAGGTTCTCGGCCAGATTTTTCGGCGGTGTCGCCCTTACGGCGTTGACGACGGGGACTTTTTCGCCATTCCTAAGCTCGACATACCCGTCGCATATGGGATCCTCACGCGTTTCCCTTGGTGCGTAGAGGCAGGATGCCTGGAGGGAGTTATTTGCTCCTGACCAGCAGTCGTTTGCCCTATGTCCTTTTTTCCCACACTTGAAGCAGACGATGGCTACATTAGCGGCAGGTCTGTTGCGACACAAGTGCGGTGGGTGATTCCCACGATTGCAAATATAGCACCTTGGTAGTGGTGAGTGGCTGTTGCCTCCTTTTTCGTATTTCCCCTTT
Source organism: Rhipicephalus microplus (assembly GCF_043290135.1). Lineage (NCBI taxonomy): Eukaryota > Metazoa > Arthropoda > Arachnida > Ixodida > Ixodidae > Rhipicephalus > Rhipicephalus microplus. Next base: position 421,093,503 of record NC_134710.1, on the reverse strand, counting down.
TCGTCCGTTATGGGACCATCTTTCTTTGTTTTCGCTAGGCTTGCTCCACCCTGAGCTTCCAAAAACTGGTCTGCCAGCTCAAGCAAGTCTTCCAGGGATTCCGCCCTCCTTTCTTTAAAATATAATGTCAGGTTCGAACCACATCCATGCAAAAACCTCTCTCTAATCAACAAAGCTCGGAGGGACTCGAATTCTGTCTCAGTTTTGGACAGCTCAACCCATCCATCGAAGTAATGTCTTAAGCGGGCCGCGTACTGTGTTACTGTTTCACCCCCTACTGGCCTCTCCTTATTAAACTTGTCTCGGAATCCATCCGCCGTGAAGCGAAAGCGCTTCAGGAGGGCGGTTTTAACCTTGGTGTAGTCCGCTGCATCTGCAGGCGGTAGCCTGCCATAAACACTTAGCGCCTCTCCTGTAAGACATGTCGAAAGCGCCGTCACCCATTGGCTTTCAGGCCACTTTTGCCCTCTGGCGATGCTCTCAAACCGGCGTATAAACGCATCTAAGTCGTCCCTTCCTTCGTCAAAGTTGACGAGCAGTCTACCTGCGTGTATTCTCAAACTCGGCTCCTCCCAGGCATCGCCGTGCTCACTGCTGGATCTGCTCACACTGCTACTCTCATTGAGGCGAATCTTTAATTGCAGTAACTGCACTTCCCGTTCTCCGGCTTCCCTAGCCGCTTCCCTTGCCGCTTCTCGTTCTTTCTCCTTTTCAACGCGTTCTCTCTCCTTTTCTTCGCATTCTCTCTCCTTTTCTTCGCGTTCTCTCTCCCTTTCTTTTTCCTCCCGGGCCAGTGCCCGCTCTTCTCTGGCTAACGCCTGTTCCTGCTGCTCCTTAACCCATTGTCTCAGTTCGGCGCCCTCGAGGCCTAACTGTTTACCGTGCGCGATCCACTTATCCAAATTCATACACTCCATATTGCAAACTGTCACTGTAATACCACTATAAAACCAGCGCAATCTTATGCAGGCTGCAACCGCTTCAACTGTGCGGCTCTATCACCACGCTGTCCGCGCGGTTCTCGTTCACCCCTCACTGTCTTACTCTTGTACGGAACGTCCTGTTTCGCGGACGCCAGTTTTGTTACAAGCTGCCACTCTAGCGTCGCCAGCGCGAGGTTAGCGACGGGAATGACAGCAGGTTGGTTCGTTCCGTACGCAAGCAGAGACAGTAAAGAGATCAGAGACGTGGGAAAACAAAACAACTTTACTCTAGTGATATTGCAGCACACGGGATCTAATACAACACTTCAATACAACTAACAAAATACATCGACACTGGATACAACTAAAGAAAGATATAACAGAAACAAGAAATCAGCTTACGAGAGAGAACTATTACAAACTACACACACTAACAAGAATAGAACGACGGAGGAGAAAGTTCGAAGATATAAACAGGTGGAGGCATACGTGTGATGACCGGCAGCGTTGTGTCCCCGACGATCGGATGCGAGAAGTCGAAGAGAGTTCTGGCACGCACGACTGCGATGTCGGCAGTGTTGCAACGCTGGTGGCTCCGGGAGGATAGTGCTTGCAGGTGACTTCGAGCAGGTTGAGCTAACTCGAGGCGAAGTCTCGATGTCTACCTTGTAGACGTTAATATCGCGTCACAACTAGACGAACGGCCAAGTTTAGGTGGCCAGCCGATACAGAGCCACACTAAAAACTTCTAGAAGAGATGCTTGTTGATCTGTTTCTACACCATCTTGGTCAGTGACTAGTCTGCCTAGCAGGGCAAATACCTGCGCTTATATCCCCCTCGTGTCTCCTCGCTCTCTTCCTTGGGGACAAGAGACCTCTACCTGGGTCCAATCATGCGCGTTTAATTGATGGGAAACTCCGCCCAAAAATATTTTGACCCCACTCCTTTTTAATTGGGAGAGGGCCCGCAACTAGCGAGAGTGACAACCTGTCGGGTTGTTGTCATACGGCTTGGCCACCAGAGCGTTTCCGACGCTTTTCCCCGTGGGAACGGTCAACCACTTAGCTCTTAGCCGGGCGTCTTGTAGTCTAATCTTTGTTCGGGGTATACCGCGGCCTTCTACGACCTTGCAGACGTCGCCACAGTTACAAAAGGATTACCTGTCGGCGGCGACGTTCTAAGGAGAGCACCCCATTTTGCACTTATCGGTTCCCTTTCATGGCCCGCCGTTTCTCACGGTCAGTCGGGGAGTACGGCGCCCGTTAATTGCCGTGACGCGGTGTCGCCGAAAATAGCCGTCCGTGACAAGATGTCAAACGAAAACGTGGCGCTATTCACAGAAGACGTGATTAAACTTTTCCGCCACGCTGACTCCCACATGTCCGTGGAGAAGAAGGTCCGTCTGCTCGTGCGAGGAGTAAAGCAGAAGCTTTCGCACTTCCGTCGCCAGATGCCACCGCCGCTACCACCCCCACCGACGTCCTACCGTTCGCCAGCAGCCCAGCGCAGTGCGCCGAGGAAGAATGACGTCTGGCGCACAACTGACCACCGCCCGCTCTGCTACCACTCCGGCGAGGCCGGACACACATACCGCCGTTGCCAGTACCGACAGATGGGACTTCGTGGCTTTGCCGTCATTGCACCGCGTCCACAGCCAGGAGAAGGACCACCTGACATCGCCGACTTCCTGAAAGGAACTCGGTGGACACCACGAAGCCCTTCGCGTTTGCCATCGCCCAGCCGCCGCACGTCACCGCACCACCGGCAGTACTCTGACCCAACGCGGGGCCGCTCTCCTAGCCCGTATCCGGGAAACTAAGGGCAGCAACCGGTGGAAGTGTGGTTGCTGTGCGACGAACTACCGAAGATCCTCCGACGACGACGACGCCGCGACGGAACTTTCCGAACACAACGCCAACCAGGCAAAGCCCTGACGGCGAAAGCTCACTTACCGAAGGTGGCCTGACGACGCAACATGGAAGCAGCGGAACAAGCCGACGCAGCCGTGACCCGACGCCACGCCCTAACTGTAATGCGAGACGGCGAACTAGCGACCTCCACATTCTTATGGACGGCCACAGTGTGACCAATCTCGTCGATACTGGAGCCGACTACTCCGTCATCATTGGGTGGTTCGCCACGAAGTTAAAGAAAGTTAGGACACCTTGGGAAGGCCCTGAAATCCGCACAGCAGGAGGTCATCTCGTAACGCCTGCAGGAATCTGCACAGCGAGAGTCACCATTAACGGCTGTATTTATCCTACAGACTTCGTAGTACTACAGCGTTGTTCCAGAGATGTCATCCTCAGCATGGACTTCTTACGCCTCCATGGTGCTGTAATCAACTTAAAACAAAGTCGATAACGTTATGAACAGAAGAAGAACTACCGCCTCGCACGCCGTCAGGAAACCATGCCTTGAATGCGCTGGAAGAACAAGTCACCATTCCGCCTCCCTCAAGCGTCATTAGTTCAGTCGGCGCTCCTAAATCACCTGCCTTGGAAGGCGTCGTTGAAGGTAGTCAACATCTGGTGGTCACCCGAAATATTTGCGTCACAAGAGGAATTGCAGAGCTGCGGGGAAGCAAAGCAATGGTTATTCTCACGAATTTTACCCATGAAAACAAAGATGTGAGCAAACGAACAACGGTCACTTACATCGAAGAAATTGGCGAAGCCACCAGTGCTTTCGCTCTCGCTGATTCCGCGGAACCTGCTCAGAGGAACCAAGCCCCTCGCATACCTTTTGATGTCAATGCCAGACTTTCGAACCATAAGCAAGAACAGCTCAAGGCTATGCTCCTGCAATACGAAGATTGTTTTTCGTCGTCATCGAAAATTCGGCCGACGGCAATCACGACACATTGCATCATAATTGAAGAAAATACCGGACCACTCCATAAGACTCCATACAGGGTTTCGACGCGAGAACGTGACGCCATGAAGAGGCAAGTTGATGAAATGTTGCGGGATGACATTATCCAGCTGTCCAGGAGTCCATGGGCATCCTCCGTGGTGGGAATCATAGCACCCTACGTTTCTGCGTCGATTATCGCCGCCTGAACAAAATCACAAGAAAGGACGTGTATCCTCTCCCACGAATAGACGACGCACTTGATCGGCTCCATAACGCCAAGTACTTTTCGTCAATGGACCTCAAGACTGGCGATTGGCGAATCGAAGTGAAGAAAGAGACCGAGAGAAGACGGCGTTTATAACACCGGACGGCCTCTTCGAGTTTAAGGTGATGCCCTTCGATGTTTGCTCAGCGCCTGCAAATTTTCAACGCGTTATGGATTCAGTACTGACAGGATTGAAGTGGCACACTTGCCTTGTGTACTTGGGCGACGTCATCGCTTTTTCCGCTCCCTTAAGCTGTTTTTCAAGCCATCTAGACGTGCGGACTCACACTGAATCCAGAAAAGTGCAGATTGGGTACGAAGAGCTCTTGTTTCTGGGGCATGTTATTAGCAAGTCTGTAGTTCGTCCCGATCCACGGAAACAGCTGCCATCACCGACTACCCGCTGCCCACTGACAACAAGGCGGTGCGCCGATTTCTGGGCCTGTGCGCCTGTTATAGGCGGTTCGTGAAAAACTTCGCCCGCAGCGCCGATTCTCTCACTAACCTTACCAAGGCCGACGTGGAGTTCAAGTGGGAAACGATGCAGGAACAATTATTTCACAGCAGAAAAGGGGTGCCTTGCCATCATCTGGGCTACGTCGCTATTTCGCCCCTACCTCTACGGCAGGCCCTTCAGTGTTGTGAGCGACCACCACGCCTTGTGTTGGTTAGCCACTTTGAAGTACACTTCAGGTCACCTCACACGATGGAGCCTGAAACTTCAAGATCATGACAATACTGTCATTTACAAGTCCGTCAAGAAACACTCCAACGCCGACTGTCTCTCTCGTGCGCCTGTCGACCAACCACCAACCGACGACCCGGATGACGACCATTTCTTGAGAACGATAACTACCGACGACTTCGCTGAACGACAGCAGGCCCACCCGGAACCTAAGGCCCTAATTAAATACCCCGAAAGCACAACGCCGAAGTCCGGAAGGTATTCAAGCGCGCACTTGCGTCGTTCTTCCTGCGAAACGGTCTTCTAAAAAGAAAAACCTTTCACCGCTTCGAGCTAGGTACCTCCTTGTGGCGCCCTCAGCTCTCCGACCAGAACACCTACAGGCCCTGCATGACAATCCGATGGCAGGATACCTTGGTGTTTCTCGCACGCTCACGAGGATACAAAAAAGGTACTACTGGCCACGTCTTACCACCGACGTCCCTCGTTATGTGAGGACATGCCGGAACTGTCAGCGACGCAAGACACCGCCGACAAGGCCAGTGGGACTTCTGTAGCCAATTGAATCACTTTGCCGACCTTTCCAGCAGATTGGTATGGACCTACTGGGGCCGTTCGAGACGTCATCTTTCGGAAACAAGTGGATCTTGGTAGCTACCGACTACCTCACCCACTACGCCAAGACAAAAGCCCTTCCCGAAGGCAGTGCATCTAAGATAGCTAATTTCTTCGTCGAAAATATCGTACTACGTCAGGCTGCCCCGGGAGGTTCTTATCACCGACAGAAGAACTGCATTTAGTGCCGACTTAACTCAAGCGATCTTGGCATACAGCCAGACAAACCACCGCGGGACGACAGCGTACCACCCACAGACCAACTGCCTCACCAAGCGGCTTCACAAGACGATCGCCGACATGCTGGAAATGTACGCCAATGTCGAACACAAGACGTGGGACGCCGTTTTCCCGTGCGTGACCTTTGCATCAACAACGGCGGGGCAGGAGACGACGCAGATATCTCCATACAAATTAGTCTACGGAAGAAGCCCGACAATGACGCTTGATGTCAAGTTACTCAACGTCACCGACGAAGAAAACCTCGATGTGAGTGAGTACCTTCAACTCGCCGAAAAGCCCGACAACTCGCGTCTCCATATCAAGAATCAACAGACGACCGACAGCCGCCGTTACAATATTCGACGAAGCTTCGTGGAATACCAGCCCGGTGAACGTGTTTGGGTGTGGACGCCAATACCCTGAAGTGGACTAAGTGAAAAGCTTCTGCGACGGTACTTCGGACCATACGGGGTGGTTCGACGTCTGGCCAACTTGATTACAAGGTTGTCCCCGACGGCATCACGAACTCTCTACGATGCCGATCGCGACCTGAAGTCGTCCATGTCGCGCGCCTCAAGCCGTTTCATGTGCGCTAACAAACTGAAACAGTGTATTTTTTGTATTATTGTTGGATCGTAATTTATTCAGTGCACTTTCTTGCATTTTTATTGTACCTTTATCTTTAGTTAAAGCATCGGGACGATGCCTTCTTCAGAGGGGGGCAGTGCCACGTTCTACTTATCAAGTTTCGTTATCGCCCCAAAACACTACAGAATTCTCAGCGCAAACCACGCCTGCAGTTTTCGAGAAGCTTCCGGATTTTAGTAGATCATTTCATCATCATCATCATTTTTTATTGAACCCCTAAAGGCCCCTTGAGGGGTATTACATAAGGGGGAGGCAAAAAACACAATTCAACAGATGCATGATTGTCAATGGTACAAAGCATAAACGAAAGTGAACTACATAAAAAAAGCAATGTCAACAGAAGGAAATATATATATATATATATATATATATATATATATATATATATATATATACGTGAAAGAAATTGGCAATAATTGTAAATTAACTAATATATCAAGTGATTTGTGACTAGCTGTTTATATTGTAAGAAGTTTTGTTCGTGCACTATGTATTCAGGCAGGTTATTCGAGTCCTAAATAGCAGTAGGTAAAAACGATTTATTGAAAGCGTTAGTTGAACCATGTAAGCGCTGTAAACATAGGGAGTTAAAGAGGCGACGCGATGAACGGGCGGGAGGTAGAAGAACGGTGTTGCGTTGCGACGGAAAATTATGGTATAGTTTGTGCAGAAGGCAGAGCCGATAAGATGACGCCCACTCTGCGAACTGTACAGATTATTCTGAAACCTACGCCACCGCCAGCGATAACGCTATAACAATGATGGCAAGAGTATAAATGCGACGCACTTCGCTGTTTGTCAGTAGTTGATCGACAGCCGATGCTCCATTCGCCGATCTAGCTGTCTCTTCTCGAGTCCTCGCGCGAGACCCGGGATCACGTCACGCGGACGTCGACCCCGGGGGTTCAAGTCGACAAAAGAAGTCTACGCGGCACCGGCGTCTTGTACGCGCGACTGCCGCCCCTGGGTCTCGGGCCTTGCTGCCTGCAGCCCGCCTACCCCATGCCAGGAGGAGGTGCAAGGTCCCCGGTTCACGCCCGCCGTCCCGGAGTCCCCCTGCGGTCCACCTGGTACCACCAAGACCTGCGCGGTGCCCGCCTCGGCTGAGCCGCTTCCTACCAGAGTGCAGCTCGACTGCACGTTACAAGTCACCCACGAACCACGCCTAACCGGCGGCTTGCGGGGTCCGCCCACCAGAATGGCCACGCCATTTGAACTCCCGGTGAGGGAGAATTGTTTCATGTTTTCCGCGCCCGAGGGCGATATCTTTGTCAATGAGTTATTTGACGCAATGGAAGAGACAGGTGGTGACGACAGCGTATTAGTACTGCAACAGATGGGGGGCGCAAAATTTCTTGTATGCACCCGCAATGCTGGCCAGGCGACGAGGCTAATGGTGCCGGAAGGATTTGAAGTGAACGGGGCGAGGGTGCCAGTAGAGGCAGTCGGGCCGCCGGTTACATATGTGAATGTTTACCGTTACCCCTCTTTTCTATCAGTTGGGGCCCTTAGCAACGCCTTAGCCTAGTTTGGTAAAGTGAAAGGCACTACGTTCGCCACCCTAGCCACTCGCCAGACCAAGTTAAATGGGGTACGTGTGGTTAAAATTGAGATATGCCGCCCAGCCTCCAACTTCATCACTATTGCGGGGCACAAAGTCATGTGCGAGTACAGGGGCATGCGCCGGTTGTGCGCGCGTTGTGAAGTCGGGCATATGGCGACTGCGTGCACCACGGCGTACTGTAAGCGGTGCGGTACCTTCGGCCACGATATTGAGGGCTGCTCGGCAGACTGTAGACGTTGCGGGGGTCACCACGGAACACGCGAGTGCTTTCGTAAGCGCTCATACGCTTCGGCTGCCCGCGGCTTCCCCTCGCTATCTGAAAACGCTTTGTCGCACTCTCAGTCAAGCGGCCCCGCCTCTGCCCGAGCAACTAATTCGCCACGTATGCAAGTCCTTACGTCCAGGTCCACATTCTGCACAACCGAGAGGGGATCCCCTTCGGGGAACCGCGACTTAGACTCCGATCTGACTTCAGGTAGTGGCATGGGCGATCCGTCCACCACTGAGGGGGAGAGGCCCGGGAGTTTTGACGAGACTACCACCAGGTGAACCAAAACAGAGTCGAGCGATATCGAGACGGGTTCGGCGCAATCGCCCCCCCCCCCCCCCCCCTAAGCCGCCTCCACGCTCGGCGAGCCGTAATGACTGCGGGAATTCGCTGACCGCGGCTGAAGCGACCCCCGAGTCCAATGAGCAGGCAGAGGCCCTCCTCACTTTATCCCACACACCCGTCAACGTCCGGGCCCCAGGAACAAGCCTGGCCTTGGAGGCCGGCACCCAAGACCCAGCCGACGACGACGCCCACATAAAAAGTAAAGGGTATATTACTTTTTACCCGGCAACAGCGAATGCGACCATGCTGCACCGACTTCCTCCCCCGCCTCCCATTCGGCACACCCAAGCCGGAAATCGGACGCGAAAACTGGACAGATGGCTACTGGGCTAGAGCAGAGAGCTCGCTCGCGCTCACGAAGATGCCCTGATGACGATAAGCGGTATCTGGGTGAGAGGGCAGCCAGCAAGGAGGCCCGGCAGCGTAGACCCGGGCCAGCAGGCCGAGGCAGTGATAGCGACGCTCCACCACTCGCGGAGGCTCAGAAGCTCGAGAAAGACGGTGTAGGCAAAGGGGAACCACCCCCCAAGCCCCGAGGCGCACGTCACTGAAGCGGCGTGCCTGCCCTGTCGGCTTCACGGCCCTTTTCTCTTCCTCTCGTTCGCTCAGGCTGCACTATGTCCCACTTGCCTTCCCTTCTCCTTCTGGCGCAGCACTCTCCTCGCCCCTTTCTGTCAGCACGCGGCTGTCGCCTATCTTGCTCGGTGCATTCGCTCACCCTTCTATCCTTCTCCCCTCCAGCGCTTGGCATCGCGCCCAATGGCGGATGATGGCCACGCTGCTTGCTAGCCTCGATACTTCCCGCGTTTTGTTTTCTTCTTTTTAAGGTTTTGATGGTCTTTTAGAAATTGACTACGTGAAATATCCGAGGGTATAGAGATAGGGCGAAACAAGCAGCCATCCTAGGTTTCGATAGGAACCAGAACTTATACCTCCTCTTTATTCAAGAGGCAAAATTCCGAACGCCGCTGAATGTGGTTAATTTCCGCCTAGATCATCACACCGACGCCTTTTTATCTCTGGTGACCATGAGAGCATGCGCGGTCGGAGTAATATTCGTATCGGGCAGATTTTGATCAAAATCACAATGTATTTTCGGGGCAAATGGTCGGTACATAATGATTGACATTTTCATCGAAGGCAAAAAGACACGCATTGTGAACGTCTATGCCCCCGTGGCAAGAAAAGATACGATTAAGTTTTTTCAAGAGTTGCATCACCTCCTCCTAGAGCCCATTCCCCACGTTCTGGTCGGTGATTTTAATTGCGTGGTAGATTCTAACCGGGACGTGAGGGGGCCAAGTCAAGGAAGATCAACCTACCATGCAAAAGAGTTGGTGAAAACCCTTCGGCACCTAAACCTCTCGGACATATGGGAACACCTCTATAAAGACCGCTTCGTAGCAACCCGTACCTCTAGATCAGCAGGAAGTAGAAAAGACCGGATGTACTTTCCGGACATCCTCCTCCCTTTGGTTGAAGAATGCGAAATACTCGCGCTCTCGGCCAACCTAAAAGAGAAGACGGATCATGCCCCGCTCGTCACGATGGTAAAGGGATCTCCCGGCCCGCACTCTGATAACAATAGCTGGAGAATAGACGCTGAACTACTAAGAGATGAGACTTGCGTAGAAACCTTGAAAACTGCCATCAGCACATCAGTAGAAAATGCCGGACATATTACCCCCCCCCCCTCTGTGAGATAAACTTAAGGAAGAATGGAAGGCCCTGTTACAAGAAGGCAAAGCGAGAAAAAGACGTCATACACAAAAGATGAAAGAACTTCTTCGCCGAATTCAGATCATCAAGGCAGCCGACACGTTGACCTCATGTACAACAAAGTACCTGACCTCGCTCGAGGAGCAATACAACCAACTCCTCAGAGATACCATGAGGCGACCTAGAAGTGAACATGGACTGTTGGGCACGGCGACTGGAGTTGATGTGAGGAAGTACGTAGAAATGGCTGTTTGCGAATTACGGTGGTAAAGCGCTTAGACGGTTCTGTAACCGAAGACCCAGCAGAAATTGAGAACATCTACAGAGAGTACTTCAGCATACAGTTCCAAGACACCGAACCAATGGACACCAATCGGGGACCCGACCATGTCAAAGAACTTTGCAAACATCTGCAGCGAATTAAGGAGGAGGAGGAGCCAGCAACCCTTAGCGCCGAAGCCTCCCCTGCAGAGCTTCGCGAAGCCATAAGAAGCATGACCCCCGATTCTGCCCCAGGCGCTGATCGTCTGACTACAGCCTTCTATGTGACTTTTCTCGAAGCTCTCTAAGAGCCCTTGCTCGCGGTGGTGAATGTGATCTTCAGGCCCTTTAAGAAACCTGACTCCTCCGGAGTGGGTAAAATTGTCCTACTAAAGAAAGAGGGTGCACAACCAAACGAGCCCATGGCGTGGCGTCCAATCACGCTTTTGAACACCGATTACAAGCTGGTAGCCACTATACTGAACAACAGGCTCAAGCTCCTGTTACTGGACATTATTAACCCGTACCAAACGTGCGCGATTCCAGGAAGATCGCTTTTTGCGAACCTCACAGTGATCCGTAACTCTTTCAAATACGCGACGACAAGAGGTTTCAATGGTGTTTTTATTTCCCTAGACCAAGCTAAAGCGTTTGACAGGGTACGACACCATTACCTCTTCGACGTGATGCAGGAGTTTGGCTTACCGGCAAGTTTTATAAAACTGGCAAAAACATTGTACGAGGACCTAACCTGCACCGTTGTGATAAACGGAGTCACAACGCCGGCATTCAAGTATAGCACAGGCATAAGGCAAGGATGCCCATTGGGCCCGACCTTTTTTGTCATGTCGTGCGAGCCGCTGATCACAAGTGTTATTGAGCTTGAAGGCATTCGGGGCTTCCCACTGACGGGCCAGGAGCTGGTGAAAGTGCTGGCATACGCGGACGACATTTCCCTGTTTGTTCGGGATGAAAGCAGCCTCCAAGCCTTCAGTGCGACGTTCACCAGATACGCGCAGGCGTCCGGAGCGGCGATAAATGCGGACAAAAGCAAGAAGATGCTATTTGAAACTTTCCCCAGAGAAGCCCTAGGAAACATTGAAGTGGTGTCCATCGTTGAAGTTCTGCGAATCTACTTCTCTAGTGAAGGGGTGGCACCAGCCACGTGGCAGAGAGCCCTCGAGAGGGCAAAGCAGGCAGCCGACCGCATTCGCCTCCTAAACCTCACGTTACGTGAAAAAGCTCTGGCAGCAAGCACCACCGTTTGCGCGTTTGCGTTCTTTGCCAGTAGGGTAGCGGTGATCCCAAGAAAAACCGCGAGCCAACTGAACGCCGTGATCACCGATTTGCTATGGGAAGGGGAACCGGCACCAGGCATGCGACACCTCCTTCAACTACCCGAGGACAAAGATTGCCTCGGCCTCCCACACGTACAAATGACCAGCCAGATACTGGCCCTCAAGATTACCCGCATGCTTTATTACGCAGTGAGTTACGTTGCGAAGAATCTAATCAACTACTGGACAAGCACCATCACGCACTATCTGGAAAACCACAAACACACTGGCCCGCGCGCGGAAGCGCCCTCACACTTTTACAGGATGGCGGCAACTACGACAAAGATCATAGAAAAAGAAGCCCCGAATTGCGACATTGACAAGGACCTACCCGCCCGAATCGTCAAAGCGATAACAGAAAACCAGTTGTCCGAAGAAGAAAAGGAGCAGATCAAAAGCCTAGGACTGTGCAAACAAAAAAGCAATAAGTACCGACCGCGCGAAGTACATGACTTCGAGTGAAAGCGCAAGTGGCAAGTTTTGCCCACGAGACATCGCCTGCACCATTTCGGCATCACGCCGAATATCCAGTGTCCTAATTGCCGCGCTGAGGAAACAATCTCCCACGCGTTGTTAGAATGCGGGGCGGCCAAGACGGTATGGCGCCTGGTTGCGAGGTGCTTCAGCATCCGCCCACCCCCGGCCCTCGAAAGGAATAGGGGCAGCTTCGCAAAGCTGGTGATTGCCATCACAGTATTTGTGATTTAGAAACGCCGGTGCCTTGCTGAGGTAAAGACCACCCCAGTGAGAGCGGCCTACCCAGCACTAGCCATGATCAGGCAGAAAATATTGCAGTACTTGGCCAAGCAACTGAAAGCTGGCGGGGAGGATCAGTTCCTTCGCCGCTGGCACACAGAGTTTTTTTTCGTCGGAGGTGCGAAACTCCGTACCCCAATAATCCCCTATTAACCCCTTTCCCAAAAACATTGTGTTACAAGTGTATGTGTAGCGCCAGCCGAAGTATTGTAAATATGCCTCCCTATGTTCACGATCTGTTGTAAATATATGTATATATGATTGTAAATATAAATTTGTGGTTTTTTTACGAATGTATGCGTAGTTTAGCACAGAGTTGTATATATATATATATATATATATATATATATATATATATATATATATATATATATATATATATATATATATATATATATATATATATACAGAAGAATAACTTCGGTTGCCGCAAGGTTATAAATATGAAAGTATATGCGATTTCACATAACAACTGTTTATTGTGCCGACGTTTCGACGGGAACCCCGTCTTTTTGAAAGCATAATACTATTTACACATGTTTACACATGTGTAAATAGTATTATGCCTTGAAAAAGACGGGGTTCCCGTCGAAACGTCAGCTCAATCAACAGTTGTTAGGTGAATGTGAAAGCGCATCTACTTTCATATTTATATATATATACATATATATTTCTATATATATATATATATATATATATATATATTTATATATATCTGTGTATGTGCCGCTAGTTTCCTCTATGGATAATGGAGTTTGTATGCCCCATAGTGCACAAGAGGGGTGTCTAAACGAGCACTGTATGTATAAAATGATGTAAAAAGTTTTTTTTGAGTTTGAAGTTAATAAACTTCTCTTTGTATCAGTCCAAGACAGCTACTGTAATCGGACTTTACGTTTACCGGGCACAGGTTCGCCCAAATACACGGTTAAATTCGAAAACAAAGTCTCCTATTTTCGGCCACGTCACGACCCCGTGGCAATACTTCAGGTGATTTGTATTTTCTCATTGCCGTATTTTTGGCGTTCTCGGTAATATTTGTGCTAATGTGGGCATAATTCTATCCAGGAGTCATTCAAGCAGATGTGTTATCTATCCGACCTATGGCTAGTCTCCTTGAGTGGGTAAGTGTCAATAATCATAGGAACATAGCTCTGATCATCCTCATGCACGCCTCGTGAAAGTGAGCGTGGAGGGGGTGCGTGGATGAATGCGCGCAGAAAAAAGATTGAAATCATGCCGAATGGAGCAATCTAAATTTAAATCCCGTATATGCTTAGAAAACAGGCTAGCAGATTTCCTGCAGCATACAAAGACACATAAAATAATAGCCACAGATGCTAACGTCAATGACAAAAGGGCAGGCGTAGGAATAGTCTCCTAATCACTTGGCTGGCCGTTTGCCGTTAGGCTACCCGATTTCACTCCTGTTCTTAAGCCGGAGCTAATGGTCGTCTTCATGGCATTGCGAAAACTTCCGAGAAGTGAGAACAGAGCAATAATATTTACTGATTCGCTATTGGTATGTACATCTTTTACAACTTCTCATACCTCTCGGGCCATCACGACGTTACAATATTTAGTTCCGTCTCAGCCCAAGTACTGAAATATTGGATAAACCATAGTGGCCTGGTATGGGTACCAGGTCACTACAGGTTAACAATAAAAGAAATGACCGACGCCTCAGCCCGCTTATCGCTAGAGGTGCAAATGATTCGATTCTCCCGGTGGTAGAATACTTCACGCAATCAGGTTTAGAAGATCAGCTATCAACACAAATTGGAATAAAGCAGTAGCCACGTGGACAGAATATAATCCCCTGAAATACCATGGAAATTGCCGTGGTGCCATTCTCGACGATCACAAGTGATTGTCACCAGATTTCAATGTCGTGTCCCCCCATTAAGCTTTCACTGGTACAAGGCTGGTTAGGCGATATCACACTTCTGCCAACTGCGCGGAAAAATGTAAAATATCGCACATTAGTTTTTGTAATGTGCAAGATATTGTCTTATCAGAACTCGATGTCTAATCGTTCCTTTTACAAAAATAGGCTTGACCTTATCGAAGGAAAAAGTTTTAAGCTTCGGTGCCTTAGGCTTGGGATACTTCCACAAGGATGCCTTTGATACCATGGGCAATTTTATTATAACCACTCAGCTAGTACCATTTATTTGTGGTATTTTATAAAATTTTGTCGTTTCATCAAGTTAATTATTACCGTCACGTTATTACGGCAGTCTGAAATGCAAGATTATTTTGAAATGAGAAGGCACTACTTAGACGTGAACAGAAAAACAGGGACAACCGCTGGTCCCTGTCTTTCTGTCCGCATCTAAGTAATGCGCTATCATTTCAAAACAATCCTGTATCCCCAACTCGCCCAATCAACCATACTGAAATACAGGCTCGAAAGCACAATATTTGAAGTTATGTTGAATATTTTACGTATATAGCCACTTGATTTCTTCATTTTTCGTTTGAAAATATTATTGCTTACCTAAGTATAACTTTACACAGTCTCTACGTTGCATTCTTGGCCAATCCCCTAAAGTGGGTACGTGCCATGTATCCAGGAAAGCAAAGCAAGCGAAACAACTAGGACCAACCAACCAACAAATATAAGTGGACCCAGCACTTTGTGTTTGCCTTGGCCGTAGCCGTAGACCTTCGACCATGAGCTTAAGGTCACCCTCCACAACGCATCCATGTTGCGGCAGCTTGACAAACCGCGCTGCAAGTACGAGGTGTCCCTGCTGGGGTGAACCGGAGGTTCTAAACCGAGGACCTGGCGGTGACGGCACATCTTTTCTGGTGCTTCAGAAAAGGACAAAATTGAGTACGTCACTTGCTCTGTTGCTTATGGAGCATCAGAGCACATCACTGCCTCTGAAAGAAGATCCTTTGTCAGGCCACCAAGACCAGACAGGGGCTCCTGTTCTTGAACGTGAATATAGTCGCTGCGACGAAGAAACGCAGCAGTGCAATAACACTCCTTCCTGCATGACTGACCACGGCTTCGAAACACTGGAAATTTCTGAAGGTTCATCTTTCGAGGGTGGTTGCTCTTTCCAAGACCAGACATCAGACGACGACCAGAACGGCACGGATGCCGGGTCGTTATCCCGCGTGACCGAGCCACTGTTAGTGAAGGGAGTTCCAACTTTTCTTTCGTGCCTCCCGAACATTGGTGGACAGAAGCCGGTGCAGCGTCCGAGTACAGGCTACTTGCGTTCGTTGTCCATGCAGCCCGCTACTGCTCTTGCAAACACTAACTCGGACGTTAGACATTGGAAACCACAATCAGAGCGTGAGTCGGATGATGATGAGGAAAACGTCAATGAAGAAGAAAGCAGCAGTGACGACGAGGACATGCCGGCTCACTCGCGCCGGATTGCAGTATCCATCAACTCCAAGTTGACAGTCAAGGGGCAAGCCAGGCGGCCTGGAAACCAGGCTAATCTGGCAAGGAACAGGCAACTGCGGTTGGAGACGAGCAAAGCCCACCGTCATCTTGCTGCCGGGCATCTAATCACTGATGATGCAGTGTTTCTGGAACCTCGCTCTTGGCTTCCAGTTAATGAACTGCTGTCTAAGATGGAGAAGCTTGCCCTAGGCCTTGCTATACGTACTTCGAGGTTTACTTGCAATCGTAAACAAATTTAACATAAGAAAATTGAGGCCGAGCACACAAAGAAGACGAAGAAAAAAATGTCTGGTGAGACCGCGTTTCACCGTCCACAAAAGGATTGACAACCTCGCACGATTGAAAGACTTCGAAGCTCCGTCCCTCAAGACGAAATTGAGCAAGAAGCTCGCAAGTCCTAAAATGGTCCCTTCTGTCACCAAAAAACCGATGAACTTTCGGGAATGAGCCATGATACTAAGCCAGCATCATCAATTAGTACGACGAAAGATACCAGCATTCCAGTAAGCAGCCCGACGATTGTATCCAGCAGCTAACGTGATAAATATGCAACTTGCTTCTAGGACAGGCTTTGACTGACCACGCGAGGAATCGATTTGTGAAATGGGGGCCATCAGTGACGGTCCGCCTCGCATGGGTGAGACAAAAGCAAGAAAATGAACAGATTTTGTCTCCTCGCGATAAGGTCCTGCTAACATTTGCCTTAGTTCCTCAGTTCTGATATGCATGCACGAAAGACCTGTGCGCCTGATTCCAAGTCTGCGTAATAATTATGGTCCGAGCTTTTCCTACTGATCAATCATGTGTCATAACATGACCTACGTTTCACAATAATACTCGATGCTGAGATACCTCTGTTCAACCTTATTTGTGCTAAACACACGGTTCTTGTTACTAATAGAGTAGCAAACTACTCGAAGCTTAGCTTTCTAGGGCCAGCCGATCTGGTAAGCTTCTTTTTCTCTGTATGCGGCGGCTGCATTTCCGATGGAGGCGGAAATGTTGTAGGCCTGTGTACTCAGATTTGGGTGCACGTAAAAAACCCCAGTTGCTCGAAATTTTTGGAGCCTTCTACTAAGGCGTCTCTCCTAATCATGTGGTGGTTTTGGGTCGTTAAACTTCACAAATCAATGAAGCGCTCGTGTTGTCCTCTTTGCCTTCCGTGCCTCGACTTTCGTCTGTTTCTTCTAGCACATTCGTACTCACGCTGCAGCCCTTATTACCATCAATCGATTCTTTTTCTCTGGCCACCATGGCTAAGTACATCGGTATATATAGCCTTGCTACAGAAGTATCAAATGTCGTAGATATTTATTATTGGCCGTTTTGTTCACTAAACACACAGTTATTCTTTAGCGCTTGCCCGTCCCTGTTTAATATAAAGCTGTCCAAGCCCCGACAGTTGCTAGGTGTTCATGTGCGAAATTCGCTGATGACATTGTTATGATGAGTAACTAAGGGGACGAATCACAGCTCATGATTACTGAACGAGGCACGGAAAGCAGAAGAGGAGGTCTGAAATTAATTATGAACAAAACTGATATACACACAACAGTTTCGGAAGAAAACCGCACTTTGTAAAAGATTATGTCAAGTGTAAAAGATTATGTCTACTTAGGACGGGTAGTAACTGCGGAGCCTTCGCCCCGCCGCGGTGGTCTAGTGGCTAAGGTACTCGCGGGATTGAATCCCGGCTACGGCGGCTGGATTTCCGGAGCAGGCGGTAATGCTGTTGTCCCATGTGCTCAGATTTGGGTGCACGTTGGGGAATCCCAGGTGGTCGAAATTGCCGGAGCCCTCCAATACGGCGTCTCTCATAATCATATCGAGGTTTTGGGACGTCAAACCTCTCCCATGTTCCGCCAAGGCCTCTCCCATGTTCCGCCAGTCAACTCGGTCCTGTGCTTGCTGCTGCACTTTGCACTCGCAAACGTTTTGATCTCATCTTCCCACATAATTTTCTGTCTCCCCCTAACCTGCTTGCCTTCTCTGGGAATCAAGACAATTACCCTAATAGGCAGCGGTTATCCTGCCTACGCGCTGCATGCCTGTTAAAAATTGAATAGTATGGTGCGGTGCAGTGTACGTG
This sequence comes from Rhipicephalus microplus, assembly GCF_043290135.1. Taxonomy (NCBI): domain Eukaryota; kingdom Metazoa; phylum Arthropoda; class Arachnida; order Ixodida; family Ixodidae; genus Rhipicephalus; species Rhipicephalus microplus. The sequence continues at coordinate 421,075,522 of NC_134710.1, read as the reverse complement.
CGACACGTGCTTACGACAGAGCCGCTAGAGGAGAAGAAGGAAAAGCAGCATTCCCTCCACAAACTGTTACCGAGCGTACGTCAGTCTCTCTGTCCTCAACATTGTTTGGTGCACTGAAACCCGGGAGAAGACTGACGTCCTGCACCGAAGATGGACCACTTGTGACGAAGCAGAGGAAATGATGAGCCGCCGCTACAAGGCTTGTCACGCCGGCTACTCAAGCTCAACAACAAGGGAATCTTCTTCGGCAGATCTGCAAGACATCTTTGATGACCTTGAAGAGAAAGACGCGCCACTTTCAGATTTACACAAAATGACTGCTGACCACATAATGGAGGATGCCAAGTATTTATTTATTTATTTATTTGTTGTACCCTCAGGGCCCAAGGGCATTACATAGAGGAGTGGAGATATAAATAACGGAAGCAATGTAAAACAGCAAGGAAAAAACTCACAGCAGATATGGAAGTGAAATAAAGTAGGCATAAATGACAATTTGATAACAAAAAACGTATACTAACAATAACAACCTTATAGATACACACATATGTACTACATATATACAAACATATATATATATATATATATATATATATATATATATATAATAACAAACATTTAGAGAAGAATAATAGTTTTACAAAACATATTTTTATCAGTTATATAAGCGATATCATGGGGAAGATTATTCCAACTGACGCAAGTTCTGGGTATGAATGAGTCATGAAAACATTTCGTGTGACATGATGGAACTCCAACTTTATTGCAGTGATCAATTCGAGCTGATATGTATGATGGCCTTCTCAATAATTTCTGTTTCACAGAGCTGTGGTAATTAATTTTGTGAAAAACACATAATGAAGATACTGACCTGCGATGAAAAAGAGGAGGGAGTGACAAACTTACTTTCATGGCAGTTACGCCGCTTGTTCGGTGATAGTTGGAGAGTATAAAACGGCAAACACGGTTCTGCACAGCTTCTAAATCGGAAATGAGTGATTCAATGCCAGGGCTCCAGACACATGCAGAATACTCTAATTTTGAGCGAACCAGTGTTTTATAATGTCAAGGAATTTATGGCAGCTCTCAAAAATCAAACAAGATCCCCAAAATTATGCGCCGTGTCCACTACCTTCTTACTTCAGTTTCAAAGCCCGCTGACAGCAATGCGCGCCGCCTGTCAATCGCTACCGAAACCGAACCCCAATGAGTCTCCGCTCCAGGAAGTCCCCAATTGCCGTTGCGAGTTGCCCTACCGAAGTTACAGGTACCCGTTTTCTCTGACGAACTTCACGAGTGGCATGGCTTCTGGGTGCAGTTTGAGGTCACAATCCACAACAATCGCGAGATTTCGGAAATTGAGAAGTTCATTTATTTCCAACATCCTCCATCGCTTCATAATACGACATGGTGCACCTCAAGAACAACTAATTGACCGACGTCGAGCATTCCTATCAGAAGTCTTCACGGCTCTGCTTTCTGTATGCCATGTTGTTCGTCGCAAGATCACGGTATACCACCCGCCGACTAACGAGCTCACGGAGAGATTTACCGCACCCTCGGTCATATGCTAACGATGTGTGTGACATCTCATCATACTAACTGGGATCGTATTCTTCCCTTCATCACGTTCGCATACAACACCGCGGCACAGTCTACCACTGGATTTTCACCTTTCTTTCTTCTTTATGGACGCGAACCATCCAACACCATCAGCACTCTTCTTCCATACCGTCCTGACGCATCCTAATGCCCATCTGTGTCCGAAGCTGCCCGAAAAGCGGAAGAGTGCCGTGAACTCGCACGCACCTTTACATCACACGAACCGCAGTGCCAAAAAGAGAACAACGCCGACTCTTCGCGAAGCCTCAGCTGTTCCCCAGGATCACTTGTATGGCTGGCTGTTCTTTACCAAACCCCCTGCTTTTCCTCAAAACTGGTCTCGAAGTACGAGGGCCCTTACCACGTTTTGGAGCAAACCTCGCCGGTGAATTTTCTCATTGAGCCACTTTCCCCATATGAAGACATGCGCCGGCGTGGACGTGACATTGTCCACGTCGCCCGCCTTGAGCCATATCGCAGCCCCCTGCCTCCAGACTCTTAGGTCGCCAGAATGGCTCTTTTTCGGCGGCGGAGAATTGTGAAGAAGAAAACGCATCTTTGGCAAGCAACATCGCCACCACTTGGGTACTGGGTTTTGGGCTTCTCTCGCTCGCCTCCAGCTAATCGTCGCTGGCATCTGCCTGACCATTCCTCTTTTCAGACCGTGTTTTCATCGTAGCGCCACCGTTGCAGCACACGCCAATAAACCCCTTTTCATTAGCAAGCAAATACAAAGATCGCAGAAAGGTATTGACAGTTTAAGGCAAGTAAATATATATCTACCCTTCAGCGCTAGCGGCGCCTATCTAGGTGGAATGTAGAATTTTTTCAGCATTATCCAGCGAGAAAGCGGGATGACCATGCTCAGCGTAAAGCCGTCGGAGTAAAGGTCGGCTCCCAGCTCTTCGCCATGCGCCAATGCGCGGTCATATGTTGCATGCGTGCTTTGCTCCGCGAAGGCACGCGGCCTTATTCGCGCCAAAAAATAAACCAATGTTTGGAAAAAAAAACTCAAAACGCCGAGTTGTGGGCGGCTTTCAAAATCCTTAGTGATCGAAACCTGTTAGGGTAATTCTTTACAGCTACAAAGTTTGCCCATCTACTTCGTGTGCACAGCACACCGTCATGACATTCGTGCCGGCGTTGATGAGGCATGCGCCATGACATTATGTGGCCACACAGAGATGAACATTGTAGAGCTACTGTATATGCTACTTTAATGTAGTAGAGTTGCGCCAAGGTGACCCATCTTGGGTTCAAGCGTCTTGTGTGAAAGCCACTCACAGCCCACGTAGAAGCAGCACTTGCGCTTCATGATTTTAGTGTGGCATTATGTATTTATTTCTTGTTTGTTTGACATATCATTATTCATTTATTTTCTTATTTATTTATTTAATTTATTGATTTGTTGCGTTATTTTTATTTTCTTTCAAGGTCTGTGCTTATCTCGGTTGATCTGATCATGCCTACAAACCTTGATTTTGTACTTACGTTCTCGGTATGTAATAATAAAACTAAAAGCGTCGGCTCGCAGATCATGAGAGATGTATGTTTAAAGTTGGTTACACATTAGCTTTGTCTTCTTCTCTGCTCTTTTTTTCCATTTATAGGTGCGAAATTAATTTGCCGCATATTTTCGCGATTGAGCCAGTCAGCAAAGAAATTTTTCGTCGCGTTGGGCTCCTACGTTAACTCTGCCAGAGAGCCAGGTGTAGTTTTACAGTTTACAAGTGAATCAAGTGGGAGTGGGGAGGGGGGGTTGCGATTTAAAGCAGCCGTGCGAAGCCAGTGTTAAGCGAGGCTCTTTTATTACGCTAGTATTAAAATCGCGACTCACAACAGCTGGTGTGGATCGTTATTAACATGCGAGAGGAGCGTGAGTAGCAGACGATTCATATCGCTTTAAGTTTGAACGCTGCAATAATTCACGCGCTTGCTCCCACACCTTGCCGATATGAATGGTTCTAGCCTAGCCTCTTTTTTTATTTTAACGTTTTAAGCGACAAACCAATTTGGACGTATGCAGCTGACACAAGCTGACCAACTCTGCATTTTTAACGTATTCACTGTATCTGTTGGTAACAAAATAGAGCAGGTTTCGAAGTGCCGTGGATAGATAAAAGAAGCCAAGCATTTATTTCTTCCTAACTGAATCCTAAACCTTTGATACCAAAACCCATTTACCACCATGCAATTAAAAAAGCTACGCAAGGACAAAGCATAGCTGGTGCCTTCTCCCTAACGATCGAATGCACAAGTTTGAAAAAATTGAAATATCCGTAGGTCGTTTATTGCACTCGTCACATTTATAAACAATAGACACAAGTAAACAAGGAAATATTTATTGCACTGCACCTCTATAAAACTACAGAAACTTATCATGAAGATTTTGTTGCCTTGCCATTCCCGTTGTGGTTCTAGCAGTTCGGTGCACAGCAGCCTGTCATAGAGAAATAGCGCTCGGTTCATGTAATCACGTGGGCTGTACATAGTCAAATTCAACGCACAATGCACTCGCCACAGGTAGTAGCTTCACAACATTTCTCACGACAAACAGGCTATAGTACCGAAGAAACTCGGCGAGAATAAAACAGCTGAGGTCAACCGCACTTGCGCTGCCCGGTATCCGCGGAGCATCGGCGTTGTTGGAGCGGTCGGCGTAGTGTTGGCTTCCCTGCATTGCAAATGAACCACCTATGACCACATGATGACGTTAGACGAATAGCATTGCTGAAATTGTGTAAGGATGAGTGAGTAGTGCCCGGAAAACAGTGGCGCAACTGTGCAACCTAAAGGTAGCATATACAAATACTCTAGGCAGGTGTGGACCAAGGAACGTCTGGTTTGACTAACATGCAAATGGACACGCCAACCCCACAAAATGAAGAAAAAGTTGCCAATGCAAGCCTTGGCAAATGCCTACTGGCGCGGCGGGCCGCATGGGAGGCCGGGGTCTACCAGCATTGACATGAAAAATATATACTGGGGGTGCCGTTCGTATTAAGAAAAGGCCGATTCCTGTACATTTGTTGGGCGACTAGGGATGCTTTCTCTTTGAATAGCGTGGATAATTGAATCTCAAAATATGTATAAAGTCCCATTGAGAAAAAATGGTCTCATCATGTGCAACAAAGTAAGAAGCCATTCATATAACTCTGCAGGCATCTTCAAGATTTTATTGCATTGCTGAGATCCAGTGCATTTGTGCAAATGATTCTTGTTAAATGAGAATTAAGTTATAATCCTTGTCTGGGACAATTCTTCGGTGTGAAACGTAAACTGAAGATATGAAAAAAATTCACTTTGGGTTCCTAGAGCAAAAACACTTTGACGAAAACTTTTGATTTCGGAGTAACGACAGGGCCGGGTTATATCCGTTATTTTTATTTCGGTATTTGTACTTGTAACGCGTAACCTCTTTTAGGGGTAACATAAGGCGAAAACACAGTTATTTTTGTTAGAATGAGCAGCAAAGTGTTTAGTTATCTTTTTTTTGGTAACACGTACAACACTACCTGAAGGCAATGCTCGGTAAGTATTGAAAGCATATGCATATATTTTTCTTGTGTAGACTTGATGATACATCCCCACAGAAAATACTCATATTTTCACCTTCACAAAAAAGTGGCATACCTTGAAAGAAATATAATAATAACAATAATATTATTAATAATATTAATAATATTAATTTATTTTATTGCAGAAAATCAAACAAACAACAAACAATGTTTCAGTGACCTAAGGAAAGAGTGTTTTCCTTTATTCAGTTTATATACTTATATGCGCTAGATCAAGCAAAATAAATTTCTGGGTAATCAGTAATCTTGCTCATATATAGGCTCCATTATTCAAAAACTGCATGCTACTTTTTAAAAACACTGAATTCTTGGCCAATACTCCCCAGTGGTTATGAGCCACGAGCAATACGTGAAAAAGAAAAAGAATTTCAACTACTCACTCTCGGCCATTCAGGGTGGATACGTGCCTTTATTATTAAGGAAAGGCAAAGCAAAAACAAAATGACAGGTTTTACCTTGACAAGATCTTTGTGTACCTTACTTCTTTTACTACTCCTAATTCGGTTATTCTCTGTCTCTCGGTTTAAGTGGCACTGAATTCAATTTTTTTATTATAAGGTGCAGTGCGGCGAGTATAAGCCAAGATAATTTAGGCGAACATACGAAACAGGAATGTGAATAGAATATTCGAAGCTTCTGGGAGTTTTTTCACCTTGTCTTCTAGAATTATATGTTGGCTTGCTTACACGTTTGTTCGCGCTTTAATCTGCGCAAACAAGGGCTAGCTGCTTGTTTTAGGTTTACTAAACTTGTCAATCAAAGTCTACCAATATATCCTGCTCTTTCATTTAGGAATAGGGGAGCAGGGCTATAGCTCTGTTGCTACGAGGGCAACAATGTGCACTTTCCCGACGTCTATGTTCGGTTATAATTGTCGTTGATTGTTATGTGGGGTTTAACATCCCAAAACCACGATATCATTATGAGAGACGCCGTAGTGGAGGGCTCCTGAAATTTTGACCACCTGGGGTTCTTTAACGTGCACCTAAATCTTAGCACACGGACCTACTCCGAATCCGCCTCCATTGGAAATGCAGCCGCCGCAGCCGAGACTCAATCCCGGGGCCTGCAGATCAGCACCCGAGTACCTTAGCGACGCGACCACCACGGCGGGGTATAGAATTGTCGTTATTTTTGTTGTTCAGTTCATGCGCGCTTTGATACGCATATCAAGTTTGTACATTGTAACAGTCACAGCTTTTTTGTGACAATACCATAGTTTAAATTACATGACAGCAAGGAGACGTCTTTGTGGCGCATTGTGATCTAGTTTTTAAAACCACACGGTCACTATGCAGAGCGTAACGGTTGATCGGCAATAGTCGACTAACATAAATAAGGAATGTAGAGATGAAAAATACACCTTTTGAAGTACAAACATTGGTCGATGTGTTCACCATTAGAGGAGCTTCAGTGAATTAAGGCGCTGTTAAAATATAAAGCAGGCCACTTTAAGTCGACCGCTATGAATTGAACACAATCACATTGAGTGAGCGAACAAGAAGAATACGCCGCACCTAAAGCACAATTCGAGAATACCCTTTAGCCAGTGGGACATTCCTGCATGCCCTTTCTGACGTATTCAAGTACCCGAGAGAATCATCAGTGCACGCTTTGTGCAATTTGAACACTCGATAAATTCTTGTTAGGATAAACATATTGCCGCGTTTCATTTCTCAAGTTTCGTTATCACCCTAAAACACTACACAATTCTCAGCGCAAACCACGCCTGCAGTTTTCGAGAAGCTTCCGGAATTGATTGATTGATTTGTGGGGTTTAACGTCCCAAAACCACCATTTGATTATGAGAGACGCCGTAGTGGAAGGCTCCGGAAATTTTGACCACCTGGGGTTCTTTAACATGCACCCAAATCTGAGTACACGGGCCCACAACATTTCCGCCTCCATCGGAAATGCAGCCCCCGCCGCCGGGAATCGAACCCGCGACCTGCGGGTCAGCAGCCGAGTACCTTAGCCACTAAACCACCACGGCGGGGCCTTCCGGAATTTAGTAGATCATTTCGATAAGATTACGCCCACTTTGTGAGCTGTACAGATTATTCTGGAACCTACGCCACCGTCAGCGATAACGCTTGAACATTTGATGGCAAGAGTATAAATGCGACGCACTTCGCCGCTTGTCAGTAGTTGACCGACGGCCGACGCTCCGTTCGCCGCTATCAGTCAAAGACTGCTACTGTAATCGGACTTTCCGTTTACCGGGCACAGGTTCGCCCAAATAAACAGTTAAATTCCAACACAGTCTCCTGTCTTCGGCCACGTCACGACTCCGTGACATCTGGTGGAGGTGCTGCTTTTTAGATGCGGAGCGTCTTATACTCGCGCCTTGTAGTGCGCCGTCCGCACCGCTTCTCAAACATTCGACAGCTGACGCGCGCGCATGCGCCGTCGCGCCGTCGCCCACTCTTCCACCATCTGTGCATCCCTTCCTCCTCTACACACCGCGCGCGCTTCACTCCTGCACCATCTGTGCACCCTTCCTCCTCTACACACCCCGTTCGACATCTACAATTCTCCTGATTCTCCAGTGGACGCGCATGTGGCGTCGCGCTTCGAGAACATTCAACAGCTGACAGTGCATGCGCCGTCGTGCTGTATATATACTCAAGGTCGGCGCTCGCTCGCTCAGTTGCCGCTCGTCGGTTGGTTTGTACGGCGCGTCGACGTCCAAGGTCGCGGTGAAATGAATTCCAACGAATCCACAAACACAATGATCGACGTCCCTTCGACCAGCGCCGCCCTTTCGCATACGTGTGTACGTGTTCACTCATTTAACACCCCCTCCTACAACCACGTTAACCAATTTAGCCATCGACCCAAGTAAGTCGCAATTTAACACCCCATTTCACAACCACGTTAACCAATTTAGCCATCGACCCAAGTAAGTCGCACTTTAACACCCCGTTAACCAATTATATGGTCCGCATCCTCCTCAGTGTTCCCCCGAGGGAAGCTGCGGGCAATTTTTTTGATGCTCCGGACGCCCCCTTCAAGCCACGACCCCAGCCCAAGCGTCAAAGAAGACACGGACGCTTACCCTGAACAGCGAACAAGCCGCAGGCAGAGGGGACTACAACCAGAGTATGGGCCCCATCCTGAAGCAGCCAGACATACCCGGATCCAAACATCATCTACTGCAACCATGACCACCCCCGTGCAGCCTGCACCACTCCTGCTCCGGCAACCCAAAGAGCCGCCAAATTTCCGCGGTTCGCCACTGGAAGACCCGGAAAGCTGGATCGAAAGATTCGACTGCGTCGCCGCCTTCAGTGACTGGACAGACAATGACAACCTCCGGCATGTGTAGTTCGCCATAGAGGAGGCTGCTCGGACCTGGTTCGAGAATCAAGAGCGAAGCCTTACAACGTGGGATGTCTTTCGAGCCAGGTTCCACACCTTCTTCGCAAGTGTGGTGCGCAAGGAGAAGGCCGCAGCTCTTCTTGAAACCTGCGTGAAGATGTGTTACAAGCTGCCACTCTAGCGTCGCTAGCGCGACGTCTGCGACGGGAATGACAGCAGGTTGGTTCGTTCCGTACGCAAGCAGAGACAGTAAAGAGATCAGAGACGTGGGAAAACAAAACAACTTTACTCTAGTGATATTGCAGCACACGGGATCTAATACAACACTTCAATACAACTAACAAAATACATCGACACTGGATACAACTAAAGAAAGATATAACAGAAACAATAAATCAGCTTACGAGAGAGAACTATTACAAACTACACACACTAACAAGAATAGAACGACGGAGGAGAAAGTTCGAAGATATAAACAGGTGGAGGCATACGTGTGATGACCGGCAGCGTTGCGTCCCCGACGATCGGATGCGAGAAGTCGAAGAGAGTTCTGGCACGCACGACTGCGATGTCGGCGGTGTTGCAACGCTGGTGGCTCCGGGAGGCTAGTGCTTGCAGGTGACTTCGAGCAGGTTGAGCTAACTCGAAGCGAAGTCCCGATGTCTACGTTGCAGACGTTAATATCGCGTCACAACTAGACGAACGGCTAAGTTTAGGTGGCCAGCCGATACAGAGCCACACTAAAAACTTCTAGAAGAGATGCTTGTTGATCTGTTTCTACACCATCTTGGTCAGTGACTAGTCTGCCTAGCAGGGCAAATACCTGCGCTTAAATCCCCCTCGTGTCTCCTCGCTCTCTTCCTTGGGGACAAGAGACCTCTACCTGGGTCCAATCATGCGCGTTTAGTTGATGGGAAACTCCGCCCCAAAAATATTTTGACCCCACCCCTTTTTAATTGGGAGAGGGCCCGCAACTAGCGAGAGTGACAACCTGTCGGGTTGTTGTCATACGGCTTGGCCACCAGAGCGTTTCCGACGCTTTTCCCCGTGGGAACGGTCAACCACTTAGCTCTCAGCCGGGCGTCTTGTAGTCTAATCCTTGTTCGGGGTATACCGCGGCCTTCTACGACCTTGCAGACGTCGCCACAGTTACAAAAGGATTAACTGTCGGCGGCGACGTTCTAAGGAGAGCACCCCATTTTCACTTATCGGTTCCCTTTCATGGGCCGCCGTTTCTCACGGTCAGTCGGGGAGTACGGCGCCCGTTAATTGCCGTGACGCGGTGTCGCCGAAAATAGCCGTCCGTGACATTGCCCCCCACTTTCAGAATGTTATTCATAACATTTGTTCGCACGGAGGGGAATTTTCTCGACAACAAGGAACAAAACACCACCAACAAGGGAGACATGAGGGCTGTCCCTCTCATACACAACATAACTAGGCAGAGTGCATCAAAGTAACCACAAAAGAAAAAAACAAACAAATTGTTAGAGTACGAGCTTCAGTTACACGCAACAATACCAATGCGCCATACAAACAAGAAGAGGAAATAGCCGTGTACGGCAGCCATCAATACAGAATACACTGCACGAATGTATACTACGAAACAAAACAAAACAGGTGCGCTCCTTTACTGTAGGGCAATCTTTCAATGTGCATTACAACAAGTAAAAACAGCCAATGCACCAAGCAAAAAGAAAATAACTCAAAATACACTTCTTATACAATGAAATACGCACATACAAACAGAAAACAACCGATGAAAGGAAAAAAAACAACATGCTCATAGACCTCAAGAACTATATCCGGCTCAAGTAATCGGCTCCCACGTTTTCGCTACCCTTAATATGCGTAATGGTGAACTGGTACTCTTGGAGTAGTGAACTCCATCGAAGTACTCGAGCGTTCAGCTGTTTCGCCTGTTGGATATAACTCAGAGGCTGGTGGTCTGTCTGGACACAAAAATGTACTCCATATAAGTACATGGAGAATTTCTGAATTCCCCATACCAACGCGAAACATTCGCGTTCGATGGTACTATAGGAAGCCTCCCGTGGAAGTAGCTTTCGGCTGACATAAGCTGTGGGGTGGAGCTTGCCTTCGTGGGCCTGCATGAGCACGGCTCCGAGACTTGTGTCTGATGCGTCCGTACGAAGTACGAATGGTTGGTGCAAATCTGGTAGCCGTAGTATCGGCTCCGTCGAGACATGTTGTTTGAGACTTCGAAAAGCCTCCTCTTGGGCTGCTGTCCATTTCACCGAGTCAGCTTCGCCCTTCCGAGTTAAATCTGTAAGGGGAGCGCTGACTTCTGCGTAATTCGGGATAAATTCCCGATAGTACCCGGTCAAACCGAGGAAGGCGCGCACTTGTCGCTTGGTTGAAGGACGTGGTGCAGCTTCGATCTTGTCGAGTGTTTTCCCCAGTGGTTGCAATCTGCCCCTGCCAACTCGGTGTCCCAAGAAGTCGATTTCTCTACCCCAAGTTCGCATTTACTGGGGCGCACTGTAAGCCCGGCCCTCTGTATGCGCTCAAAAAGCAGTCCCAGAGACCTCAGGTGCTCTTCCTATGTCTCGGTGGCCACCAGTACATCATCGTAGTAGTAGTACACACCTGGTATACCTTCTGCAACCTTCCGCATCAACTTAGCAAATACAGCAGGCGCTGTCTTGATGCCGAATGGCATGAAGCAGAACTGATATAGTCCCGATGTCGTCGAGAAGGCCGTCTTCGCTTTGGACTCTTCGGTCAGCGGGATCTGCCAATAGCCCTTCACGAAGTCGAGCTTCGAGAAATACTTCTTCTTTCCCACTGTAGCAAACACCGCGTCAGTTCTTGTCATAGGTTCGGAGTCGGCCACCAGAACGTTGTTAAGGAGTCGAAAATCGATACACAGTCGATTTGTCCCGTCGGGTTTCTTTACCAAAATGACTGGCGAATTATAAGGTGACTCTGATTTCTCAATGATGCCGAGCTTCTCCATCTCCCGCACCTCTTTCTCTACACCTTCCCGCGTTGCAAAGGGAAGAGGGTATTGTTTCACGTGGAGGGGGTTACTCGTGGTGAGTTCGAGGTTGCAGTGGACCCAGTCAGTTTTGCCCGGGACATCCGAGAAAATACGAGCGTGTTTTTTGACAATTCTTTGCAGCTGTCCGATCTGCTGAGCGTCCAGTTTGTCGGAGAGCTTCACGTCTTCTTCCCCTTCTACTTTCAGCCAGTCAGGGGTTGGAATATTCTCGTCCTCGCTCGATTCCACAACACCAAATGTCACGTTGCATACCTTGGTGGAGGGGCTGTCCCTCTCCTCGTAACTCTTTAGTAAGTTTGCGTGGAACATTTTTCTGCCGCCAGCCGTGTCTACGACGTAGTCAGCTTCACCTTTCTTTTCCCGGACTTCAAAAGGGCCCTTCCATTGCAGCAGCAGCTTGTTCGTGTCGGTGGGAAGTAAAATCAGTACCTTGTCCCCGGGGTTGAAACTCCGCTCCTTCGCGTTTCGATTGTACAGCTTCGTGCACCGTGCTCCGGCTTTTTCCAACTCCTCGTGTGACAGGCGGCACGTTTCCTCCAAGCGGTTCCGAAGGTCGAAGACATGCTGGTACGTCGTCTTAGCTTCTTCAGTCAAGTCGGCGTTCGTCCACATCTCCTTCAGTATCACCAAGTGTCCCCTCACATGGCGGCCGTAGAGAAGCTCGAAGGGTGAAAACCCCATACTGGCCTGCGGAACCTCCCTATAGGCAAAGAGGAGAGGCGCCAGGTAGCGGTCCCAATCTCTCGGTTTTTCGGCACACATGCGCTTCAACATTAATTTCAAGGTGCCGTTGAATTTTTCCACCAAGCCATTCGCCATGGGGTGATACGGGGTGGTGTGGAGCTGGCGCACGGATAGGAGTCGCGCTACTTCCTTCATCAGGTCCGATGTGAAGTTCGTGCCGCGGTCGCTCAGTACCTCGCGGGGGACGCCAAATCGGGAGAACATCTCGACCAGGGCTTCGGCCACTCGCTCAGTTTCGATACTCGGGAGCGCCACTGTGTCTGGATACCGGGTGGCATAATCCATTAAAGTCAAAATGTATCGGTTCCCATGCTTTGAGGGCGGGTGAATCGGTCCCACTATATCGATGGCCACTCGCTTGAACGGGGTGTCGATTATGGATGCCCTCCCCAGTGGAACATGTGGTACACGGCCCTTTGGTACGGTGCGCTGACAAATGTCACATGAGGCGACGAACCTTTTTACGTCAGCTCTGATGCCTGGCCAAAAGAACTCCTCCGAGATCCGGTCCTTGGTTTTCTGCGTGCCCAAGTGTCCTGCCATTATACCATCGTGTGCCGTTTTAAGCACAGCTTCTCGGTGGCAGCGCGGAACGACTAATTGGCGTACAAGCCGTCCGTTGGCCTCTGTGTACTGTCGGTACAGCAGTCCCTGTTCTTGTTTGTACTCGATGATTCCCTTTTAATTTCGGCATGTTTGCTTGCTGCCGATCTTCTCAAAACACTGTTTGAGTGTCGCATCTCCCCTCTGCTCGCAGCCATAGTTATCTCCCGGCAATCCCGCCGTGGTCCCAGGCGTACGAAGCTTGGCAAATTTTCCCGGCTGTGCATGCGCTTGGGAACGGGCTATAGCTGCTGCCACAGGCTCTTCCCTCAACTCCTTTGTCGCGACTGGTTTTTCAGTCTGCTTTCTGGGATCATTAGGAGGTCTTACGCCCTCGATATTGCCCAGAATGAGGTCATACAGTGGATCTTGCAGACATACGGCTGTCAGATTGCCAGTAAAGTAGGGGGTGTCAACCTCATTCCGTGCTTCGGGCAGCATCCTCGCTGTTCCGTCAACCAAGTAGACGAGTCTGCTTGTACCTGTCAGCTCGTCTTCCTTCACCAACTTCCTCCGCACGATTACTGTGTTGCACCCCGTATCCCGCAACACTGATATGTCTGTGCCTCGGAGGGTCCCTGTGGCCACTGGTAGGTTCTCGGCCAGATTTTTCGGCGGTGTCGCCCTTACGGCGTTGACGACGGGGACTTTTTCGCCATTCCTAAGCTCGACATACCCGTCGCATATGGGATCCTCACGCGTTTCCCTTGGTGCGTAGAGGCAGGATGCCTGGAGGGAGTTATTTGCTCCTGACCAGCAGTCGTTTGCCCTATGTCCTTTTTTCCCACACTTGAAGCAGACGATGGCTACATTAGCGGCAGGTCTGTTGCGACACAAGTGCGGTGGGTGATTCCCACGATTGCAAATATAGCACCTTGGTAGTGGTGAGTGGCTGTTGCCTCCTTTTTCGTATTTCCCCTTTTCGTCCGTTATGGGACCATCTTTCTTTGTTTTCGCTAGGCTTGCTCCACCCTGAGCTTCCAAAAACTGGTCTGCCAGCTCAAGCAAGTCTTCCAGGGATTCCGCCCTCCTTTCTTTAAAATATAATGTCAGGTTCGAACCACATCCATGCAAAAACCTCTCTCTAATCAACAAAGCTCGGAGGGACTCGAATTCTGTCTCAGTTTTGGACAGCTCAACCCATCCATCGAAGTAATGTCTTAAGCGGGCCGCGTACTGTGTTACTGTTTCACCCCCTACTGGCCTCTCCTTATTAAACTTGTCTCGGAATCCATCCGCCGTGAAGCGAAAGCGCTTCAGGAGGGCGGTTTTAACCTTGGTGTAGTCCGCTGCATCTGCAGGCGGTAGCCTGCCATAAACACTTAGCGCCTCTCCTGTAAGACATGTCGAAAGCGCCGTCACCCATTGGCTTTCAGGCCACTTTTGCCCTCTGGCGATGCTCTCAAACCGGCGTATAAACGCATCTAAGTCGTCCCTTCCTTCGTCAAAGTTGACGAGCAGTCTACCTGCGTGTATTCTCAAACTCGGCTCCTCCCAGGCATCGCCGTGCTCACTGCTGGATCTGCTCACACTGCTACTCTCATTGAGGCGAATCTTTAATTGCAGTAACTGCACTTCCCGTTCTCCGGCTTCCCTAGCCGCTTCCCTTGCCGCTTCTCGTTCTTTCTCCTTTTCAACGCGTTCTCTCTCCTTTTCTTCGCATTCTCTCTCCTTTTCTTCGCGTTCTCTCTCCCTTTCTTTTTCCTCCCGGGCCAGTGCCCGCTCTTCTCTGGCTAACGCCTGTTCCTGCTGCTCCTTAACCCATTGTCTCAGTTCGGCGCCCTCGAGGCCTAACTGTTTACCGTGCGCGATCCACTTATCCAAATTCATACACTCCATATTGCAAACTGTCACTGTAATACCACTATAAAACCAGCGCAATCTTATGCAGGCTGCAACCGCTTCAACTGTGCGGCTCTATCACCACGCTGTCCGCGCGGTTCTCGTTCACCCCTCACTGTCTTACTCTTGTACGGAACGTCCTGTTTCGCGGACGCCAGTTTTGTTACAAGCTGCCACTCTAGCGTCGCCAGCGCGAGGTTAGCGACGGGAATGACAGCAGGTTGGTTCGTTCCGTACGCAAGCAGAGACAGTAAAGAGATCAGAGACGTGGGAAAACAAAACAACTTTACTCTAGTGATATTGCAGCACACGGGATCTAATACAACACTTCAATACAACTAACAAAATACATCGACACTGGATACAACTAAAGAAAGATATAACAGAAACAAGAAATCAGCTTACGAGAGAGAACTATTACAAACTACACACACTAACAAGAATAGAACGACGGGGGAGAAAGTTCGAAGATATAAACAGGTGGAGGCATACGTGTGATGACCGGCAGCGTTGTGTCCCCGACGATCGGATGCGAGAAGTCGAAGAGAGTTCTGGCACGCACGACTGCGATGTCGGCAGTGTTGCAACGCTGGTGGCTCCGGGAGGATAGTGCTTGCAGGTGACTTCGAGCAGGTTGAGCTAACTCGAGGCGAAGTCTCGATGTCTACCTTGTAGACGTTAATATCGCGTCACAACTAGACGAACGGCCAAGTTTAGGTGGCCAGCCGATACAGAGCCACACTAAAAACTTCTAGAAGAGATGCTTGTTGATCTGTTTCTACACCATCTTGGTCAGTGACTAGTCTGCCTAGCAGGGCAAATACCTGCGCTTATATCCCCCTCGTGTCTCCTCGCTCTCTTCCTTGGGGACAAGAGACCTCTACCTGGGTCCAATCATGCGCGTTTAATTGATGGGAAACTCCGCCCAAAAATATTTTGACCCCACTCCTTTTTAATTGGGAGAGGGCCCGCAACTAGCGAGAGTGACAACCTGTCGGGTTGTTGTCATACGGCTTGGCCACCAGAGCGTTTCCGACGCTTTTCCCCGTGGGAACGGTCAACCACTTAGCTCTTAGCCGGGCGTCTTGTAGTCTAATCTTTGTTCGGGGTATACCGCGGCCTTCTACGACCTTGCAGACGTCGCCACAGTTACAAAAGGATTACCTGTCGGCGGCGACGTTCTAAGGAGAGCACCCCATTTTGCACTTATCGGTTCCCTTTCATGGCCCGCCGTTTCTCACGGTCAGTCGGGGAGTACGGCGCCCGTTAATTGCCGTGACGCGGTGTCGCCGAAAATAGCCGTCCGTGACAAGATGTCAAACGAAAACGTGGCGCTATTCACAGAAGACGTGATTAAACTTTTCCGCCACGCTGACTCCCACATGTCCGTGGAGAAGAAGGTCCGTCTGCTCGTGCGAGGAGTAAAGCAGAAGCTTTCGCACTTCCGTCGCCAGATGCCACCGCCGCTACCACCCCCACCGACGTCCTACCGTTCGCCAGCAGCCCAGCGCAGTGCGCCGAGGAAGAATGACGTCTGGCGCACAACTGACCACCGCCCGCTCTGCTACCACTCCGGCGAGGCCGGACACACATACCGCCGTTGCCAGTACCGACAGATGGGACTTCGTGGCTTTGCCGTCATTGCACCGCGTCCACAGCCAGGAGAAGGACCACCTGACATCGCCGACTTCCTGAAAGGAACTCGGTGGACACCACGAAGCCCTTCGCGTTTGCCATCGCCCAGCCGCCGCACGTCACCGCACCACCGGCAGTACTCTGACCCAACGCGGGGCCGCTCTCCTAGCCCGTATCCGGGAAACTAAGGGCAGCAACCGGTGGAAGTGTGGTTGCTGTGCGACGAACTACCGAAGATCCTCCGACGACGACGACGCCGCGACGGAACTTTCCGAACACAACGCCAACCAGGCAAAGCCCTGACGGCGAAAGCTCACTTACCGAAGGTGGCCTGACGACGCAACATGGAAGCAGCGGAACAAGCCGACGCAGCCGTGACCCGACGCCACGCCCTAACTGTAATGCGAGACGGCGAACTAGCGACCTCCACATTCTTATGGACGGCCACAGTGTGACCAATCTCGTCGATACTGGAGCCGACTACTCCGTCATCATTGGGTGGTTCGCCACGAAGTTAAAGAAAGTTAGGACACCTTGGGAAGGCCCTGAAATCCGCACAGCAGGAGGTCATCTCGTAACGCCTGCAGGAATCTGCACAGCGAGAGTCACCATTAACGGCTGTATTTATCCTACAGACTTCGTAGTACTACAGCGTTGTTCCAGAGATGTCATCCTCAGCATGGACTTCTTACGCCTCCATGGTGCTGTAATCAACTTAAAACAAAGTCGATAACGTTATGAACAGAAGAAGAACTACCGCCTCGCACGCCGTCAGGAAACCATGCCTTGAATGCGCTGGAAGAACAAGTCACCATTCCGCCTCCCTCAAGCGTCATTAGTTCAGTCGGCGCTCCTAAATCACCTGCCTTGGAAGGCGTCGTTGAAGGTAGTCAACATCTGGTGGTCACCCGAAATATTTGCGTCAAAAGAGGAATTGCAGAGCTGCGGGGAGGCAAAGCAATGGTTATTCTCACGAATTTTACCCATGAAAACAAAGATGTGAGCAAACGAACAACGGTCACTTACATCGAAGAAATTGGCGAAGCCACCAGTGCTTTCGCTCTCGCTGATTCCGCGGAACCTGCTCAGAGGAACCAAGCCCCTCGCATACCTTTTGATGTCAATGCCAGACTTTCGAACCATAAGCAAGAACAGCTCAAGGCTATGCTCCTGCAATACGAAGATTGTTTTTCGTCGTCATCGAAAATTCGGCCGACGGCAATCACGACACATTGCATCATAATTGAAGAAAATACCGGACCACTCCATAAGACTCCATACAGGGTTTCGACGCGAGAACGTGACGCCATGAAGAGGCAAGTTGATGAAATGTTGCGGGATGACATTATCCAGCTGTCCAGGAGTCCATGGGCATCCTCCGTGGTGGGAATCATAGCACCCTACGTTTCTGCGTCGATTATCGCCGCCTGAACAAAATCACAAGAAAGGACGTGTATCCTCTCCCACGAATAGACGACGCACTTGATCGGCTCCATAACGCCAAGTACTTTTCGTCAATGGACCTCAAGACTGGCGATTGGCGAATCGAAGTGAAGAAAGAGACCGAGAGAAGACGGCGTTTATAACACCGGACGGCCTCTTCGAGTTTAAGGTGATGCCCTTCGATGTTTGCTCAGCGCCTGCAAATTTTCAACGCGTTATGGATTCAGTACTGACAGGATTGAAGTGGCACACTTGCCTTGTGTACTTGGGCGACGTCATCGCTTTTTCCGCTCCCTTAAGCTGTTTTTCAAGCCATCTAGACGTGCGGACTCACACTGAATCCAGAAAAGTGCAGATTGGGTACGAAGAGCTCTTGTTTCTGGGGCATGTTATTAGCAAGTCTGTAGTTCGTCCCGATCCACGGAAACAGCTGCCATCACCGACTACCCGCTGCCCACTGACAACAAGGCGGTGCGCCGATTTCTGGGCCTGTGCGCCTGTTATAGGCGGTTCGTGAAAAACTTCGCCCGCAGCGCCGATTCTCTCACTAACCTTACCAAGGCCGACGTGGAGTTCAAGTGGGAAACGATGCAGGAACAATTATTTCACAGCAGAAAAGGGGTGCCTTGCCATCATCTGGGCTACGTCGCTATTTCGCCCCTACCTCTACGGCAGGCCCTTCAGTGTTGTGAGCGACCACCACGCCTTGTGTTGGTTAGCCACTTTGAAGTACACTTCAGGTCACCTCACACGATGGAGCCTGAAACTTCAAGATCATGACAATACTGTCATTTACAAGTCCGTCAAGAAACACTCCAACGCCGACTGTCTCTCTCGTGCGCCTGTCGACCAACCACCAACCGACGACCCGGATGACGACCATTTCTTGAGAACGATAACTACCGACGACTTCGCTGAACGACAGCAGGCCCACCCGGAACCTAAGGCCCTAATTAAATACCCCGAAAGCACAACGCCGAAGTCCGGAAGGTATTCAAGCGCGCACTTGCGTCGTTCTTCCTGCGAAACGGTCTTCTAAAAAGAAAAACCTTTCACCGCTTCGAGCTAGGTACCTCCTTGTGGCGCCCTCAGCTCTCCGACCAGAACACCTACAGGCCCTGCATGACAATCCGATGGCAGGATACCTTGGTGTTTCTCGCACGCTCACGAGGATACAAAAAAGGTACTACTGGCCACGTCTTACCACCGACGTCCCTCGTTATGTGAGGACATGCCGGAACTGTCAGCGACGCAAGACACCGCCGACAAGGCCAGTGGGACTTCTGTAGCCAATTGAATCACTTTGCCGACCTTTCCAGCAGATTGGTATGGACCTACTGGGGCCGTTCGAGACGTCATCTTTCGGAAACAAGTGGATCGTGGTAGCTACCGACTACCTCACCCACTACGCCAAGACAAAAGCCCTTCCCGAAGGCAGTGCATCTAAGATAGCTAATTTCTTCGTCGAAAATATCGTACTACGTCAGGCTGCCCCGGGAGGTTCTTATCACCGACAGAAGAACTGCATTTAGTGCCGACTTAACTCAAGCGATCTTGGCATACAGCCAGACAAACCACCGCGGGACGACAGCGTACCACCCACAGACCAACTGCCTCACCAAGCGGCTTCACAAGACGATCGCCGACATGCTGGAAATGTACGCCAATGTCGAACACAAGACGTGGGACGCCGTTTTCCCGTGCGTGACCTTTGCATCAACAACGGCGGGGCAGGAGACGACGCAGATATCTCCATACAAATTAGTCTACGGAAGAAGCCCGACAATGACGCTTGATGTCAAGTTACTCAACGTCACCGACGAAGAAAACCTCGATGTGAGTGAGTACCTTCAACTCGCCGAAAAGCCCGACAACTCGCGTCTCCATATCAAGAATCAACAGACGACCGACAGCCGCCGTTACAATATTCGACGAAGCTTCGTGGAATACCAGCCCGGTGAACGTGTTTGGGTGTGGACGCCAATACCCTGAAGTGGACTAAGTGAAAAGCTTCTGCGACGGTACTTCGGACCATACGGGGTGGTTCGACGTCTGGCCAACTTGATTACAAGGTTGTCCCCGACGGCATCACGAACTCTCTACGATGCCGATCGCGACCTGAAGTCGTCCATGTCGCGCGCCTCAAGCCGTTTCATGTGCGCTAACAAACTGAAACAGTGTATTTTTTGTATTATTGTTGGATCGTAATTTATTCAGTGCACTTTCTTGCATTTTTATTGTACCTTTATCTTTAGTTAAAGCATCGGGACGATGCCTTCTTCAGAGGGGGGCAGTGCCACGTTCTACTTATCAAGTTTCGTTATCGCCCCAAAACACTACAGAATTCTCAGCGCAAACCACGCCTGCAGTTTTCGAGAAGCTTCCGGATTTTAGTAGATCATTTCATCATCATCATCATTTTTTATTGAACCCCTAAAGGCCCCTTGAGGGGTATTACATAAGGGGGAGGCAAAAAACACAATTCAACAGATGCATGATTGTCAATGGTACAAAGCATAAACGAAAGTGAACTACATAAAAAAAGCAATGTCAACAGAAGGAATATATATATATATATATATATATATATATATATATATATATATATATATATATATATATATATATATATATATATATATATATATATATATAGATATATATATACGTGAAAGAAATTGGCAATAATTGTAAATTAACTAATATATCAAGTGATTTGTGACTAGCTGTTTATATTGTAAGAAGTTTTGTTCGTGCACTATGTATTCAGGCAGGTTATTCGAGTCCTAAATAGCAGTAGGTAAAAACGATTTATTGAAAGCGTTAGTTGAACCATGTAAGCGCTGTAAACATAGGGAGTTAAAGAGGCGACGCGATGAACGGGCGGGAGGTAGAAGAACGGTGTTGCGTTGCGACGGAAAATTATGGTATAGTTTGTGCAGAAGGCAGAGCCGATAAGATGACGCCCACTCTGCGAACTGTACAGATTATTCTGAAACCTACGCCACCGCCAGCGATAACGCTATAACAATGATGGCAAGAGTATAAATGCGACGCACTTCGCCGTTTGTCAGTAGTTGATCGACAGCCGATGCTCCATTCGCCGATCTAGCTGTCTCTTCTCGAGTCCTCGCGCGAGACCCGGGATCACGTCACGCGGACGTCGACCCCGGGGGTTCAAGTCGACAAAAGAAGTCTACGCGGCACCGGCGTCTTGTACGCGCGACTGCCGCCCCTGGGTCTCGGGCCTTGCTGCCTGCAGCCCGCCTACCCCATGCCAGGAGGAGGTGCAAGGTCCCCGGTTCACGCCCGCCGTCCCGGAGTCCCCCTGCGGTCCACCTGGTACCACCAAGACCTGCGCGGTGCCCGCCTCGGCTGAGCCGCTTCCTACCAGAGTGCAGCTCGACTGCACGTTACAAGTCACCCACGAACCACGCCTAACCGGCGGCTTGCGGGGTCCGCCCACCAGAATGGCCACGCCATTTGAACTCCCGGTGAGGGAGAATTGTTTCATGTTTTCCGCGCCCGAGGGCGATATCTTTGTCAATGAGTTATTTGACGCAATGGAAGAGACAGGTGGTGACGACAGCGTATTAGTACTGCAACAGATGGGGGGCGCAAAATTTCTTGTATGCACCCGCAATGCTGGCCAGGCGACGAGGCTAATGGTGCCGGAAGGATTTGAAGTGAACGGGGCGAGGGTGCCAGTAGAGGCAGTCGGGCCGCCGGTTACATATGTGAATGTTTACCGTTACCCCTCTTTTCTATCAGTTGGGGCCCTTAGCAACGCCTTAGCCTAGTTTGGTAAAGTGAAAGGCACTACGTTCGCCACCCTAGCCACTCGCCAGACCAAGTTAAATGGGGTACGTGTGGTTAAAATTGAGATATGCCGCCCAGCCTCCAACTTCATCACTATTGCGGGGCACAAAGTCATGTGCGAGTACAGGGGCATGCGCCGGTTGTGCGCGCGTTGTGAAGTCGGGCATATGGCGACTGCGTGCACCACGGCGTACTGTAAGCGGTGCGGTACCTTCGGCCACGATATTGAGGGCTGCTCGGCAGACTGTAGACGTTGCGGGGGTCACCACGGAACACGCGAGTGCTTTCGTAAGCGCTCATACGCTTCGGCTGCCCGCGGCTTCCCCTCGCTATCTGAAAACGCTTTGTCGCACTCTCAGTCAAGCGGCCCCGCCTCTGCCCGAGCAACTAATTCGCCACGTATGCAAGTCCTTACGTCCAGGTCCACATTCTGCACAACCGAGAGGGGATCCCCTTCGGGGAACCGCGACTTAGACTCCGATCTGACTTCAGGTAGTGGCATGGGCGATCCGTCCACCACTGAGGGGGAGAGGCCCGGGAGTTTTGACGAGACTACCACCAGGTGAACCAAAACAGAGTCGAGCGATATCGAGACGGGTTCGGCGCAATCGCCCCCCCCCCCCCCTAAGCCGCCTCCACGCTCGGCGAGCCGTAATGACTGCGGGAATTCGCTGACCGCGGCTGAAGCGACCCCCGAGTCCAATGAGCAGGCAGAGGCCCTCCTCACTTTATCCCACACACCCGTCAACGTCCGGGCCCCAGGAACAAGCCTGGCCTTGGAGGCCGGCACCCAAGACCCAGCCGACGACGACGCCCACATAAAAAGTAAAGGGTATATTACTTTTTACCCAGCAACAGCGAATGCGACCATGCTGCACCGACTTCCTCCCCCGCCTCCCATTCGGCACACCCAAGCCGGAAATCGGACGCGAAAACTGGACAGATGGCTACTGGGCTAGAGCAGAGAGCTCGCTCGCGCTCACGAAGATGCCCTGATGACGATAAGCGGTATCTGGGTGAGAGGGCAGCCAGCAAGGAGGCCCGGCAGCGTAGACCCGGGCCAGCAGGCCGAGGCAGTGATAGCGACGCTCCACCACTCGCGGAGGCTCAGAAGCTCGAGAAAGACGGTGTAGGCAAAGGGGAACCACCCCCCAAGCCCCGAGGCGCACGTCACTGAAGCGGCGTGCCTGCCCTGTCGGCTTCACGGCCCTTTTCTCTTCCTCTCGTTCGCTCAGGCTGCACTATGTCCCACTTGCCTTCCCTTCTCCTTCTGGCGCAGCACTCTCCTCGCCCCTTTCTGTCAGCACGCGGCTGTCGCCTATCTTGCTCGGTGCATTCGCTCACCCTTCTATCCTTCTCCCCTCCAGCGCTTGGCATCGCGCCCAATGGCGGATGATGGCTACGCTGCTTGCTAGCCTCGATACTTCCCGCGTTTTGTTTTCTTCTTTTTAAGGTTTTGATGGTCTTTTAGAAATTGACTACGTGAAATATCCGAGGGTATAGAGATAGGGCGAAACAAGCAGCCATCCTAGGTTTCGATAGGAACCAGAACTTATACCTCCTCTTTATTCAAGAGGCAAAATTCCGAACGCCGCTGAATGTGGTTAATTTCCGCCTAGATCATCACACCGACGCCTTTTTATCTCTGGTGACCATGAGAGCATGCGCGGTCGGAGTAATATTCGTATCGGGCAGATTTTGATCAAAATCACAATGTATTTTCGGGGCAAATGGTCGGTACATAATGATTGACATTTTCATCGAAGGCAAAAAGACACGCATTGTGAACGTCTATGCCCCCGTGGCAAGAAAAGATACGATTAAGTTTTTTCAAGAGTTGCATCACCTCCTCCTAGAGCCCATTCCCCACGTTCTGGTCGGTGATTTTAATTGCGTGGTAGATTCTAACCGGGACGTGAGGGGGCCAAGTCAAGGAAGATCAACCTACCATGCAAAAGAGTTGGTGAAAACCCTTCGGCACCTAAACCTCTCGGACATATGGGAACACCTCTATAAAGACCGCTTCGTAGCAACCCGTACCTCTAGATCAGCAGGAAGTAGAAAAGACCGGATGTACTTTCCGGACATCCTCCTCCCTTTGGTTGAAGAATGCGAAATACTCGCGCTCTCGGCCAACCTAAAAGAGAAGACGGATCATGCCCCGCTCGTCACGATGGTAAAGGGATCTCCCGGCCCGCACTCTGATAACAATAGCTGGAGAATAGACGCTGAACTACTAAGAGATGAGACTTGCGTAGAAACCTTGAAAACTGCCATCAGCACATCAGTAGAAAATGCCGGACATATTACCCCCCCCCCCTCTGTGAGATAAACTTAAGGAAGAATGGAAGGCCCTGTTACAAGAAGGCAAAGCGAGAAAAAGACGTCATACACAAAAGATGAAAGAACTTCTTCGCCGAATTCAGATCATCAAGGCAGCCGACACGTTGACCTCATGTACAACAAAGTACCTGACCTCGCTCGAGGAGCAATACAACCAACTCCTCAGAGATACCATGAGGCGACCTAGAAGTGAACATGGACTGTTGGGCACGGCGACTGGAGTTGATGTGAGGAAGTACGTAGAAATGGCTGTTTGCGAATTACGGTGGTAAAGCGCTTAGACGGTTCTGTAACCGAAGACCCAGCAGAAATTGAGAACATCTACAGAGAGTACTTCAGCATACAGTTCCAAGACACCGAACCAATGGACACCAATCGGGGACCCGACCATGTCAAAGAACTTTGCAAACATCTGCAGCGAATTAAGGAGGAGGAGGAGCCAGCAACCCTTAGCGCCGAAGCCTCCCCTGCAGAGCTTCGCGAAGCCATAAGAAGCATGACCCCCGATTCTGCCCCAGGCGCTGATCGTCTGACTACAGCCTTCTATGTGACTTTTCTCGAAGCTCTCTAAGAGCCCTTGCTCGCGGTGGTGAATGTGATCTTCAGGCCCTTTAAGAAACCTGACTCCTCCGGAGTGGGTAAAATTGTCCTACTAAAGAAAGAGGGTGCACAACCAAACGAGCCCATGGCGTGGCGTCCAATCACGCTTTTGAACACCGATTACAAGCTGGTAGCCACTATACTGAACAACAGGCTCAAGCTCCTGTTACTGGACATTATTAACCCGTACCAAACGTGCGCGATTCCAGGAAGATCGCTTTTTGCGAACCTCACAGTGATCCGTAACTCTTTCAAATACGCGACGACAAGAGGTTTCAATGGTGTTTTTATTTCCCTAGACCAAGCTAAAGCGTTTGACAGGGTACGACACCATTACCTCTTCGACGTGATGCAGGAGTTTGGCTTACCGGCAAGTTTTATAAAACTGGCAAAAACATTGTACGAGGACCTAACCTGCACCGTTGCGATAAACGGAGTCACAACGCCGGCATTCAAGTATAGCAGAGGCATAAGGCAAGGATGCCCATTGGGCCCGACCTTTTTTGTCATGTCGTGCGAGCCGCTGATCACAAGTGTTATTGAGCATGAAGGCATTCGGGGCTTCCCACTGACGGGCCAGGAGCTGGTGAAAGTGCTGGCATACGCGGACGACATTTCCCTGTTTGTTCGGGATGAAAGCAGCCTCCAAGCCTTCAGTGCGACGTTCACCAGATACGCGCAGGCGTCCGGAGCGGCGATAAATGCGGACAAAAGCAAGAAGATGCTATTTGAAACTTTCCCCAGAGAAGCCCTAGGAAACATTGAAGTGGTGTCCATCGTTGAAGTTCTGCGAATCTACTTCTCTAGTGAAGGGGTGGCACCAGCCACGTGGCAGAGAGCCCTCGAGAGGGCAAAGCAGGCAGCCGACCGCATTCGCCTCCTAAACCTCACGTTACGTGAAAAAGCTCTGGCAGCAAGCACCACCGTTTGCGCGTTTGCGTTCTTTGCCAGTAGGGTAGCGGTGATCCCAAGAAAAACCGCGAGCCAACTGAACGCCGTGATCACCGATTTGCTATGGGAAGGGGAACCGGCACCAGGCATGCGACACCTCCTTCAACTACCCGAGGACAAAGATTGCCTCGGCCTCCCACACGTACAAATGACCAGCCAGATACTGGCCCTCAAGATTACCCGCATGCTTTATTACGCAGTGAGTTACGTTGCGAAGAATCTAATCAACTACTGGACAAGCACCATCACGCACTATCTGGAAAACCACAAACACACTGGCCCGCGCGCGGAAGCGCCCTCACACTTTTACAGGATGGCGGCAACTACGACAAAGATCATAGAAAAAGAAGCCCCGAATTGCGACATTGACAAGGACCTACCCGCCCGAATCGTCAAAGCGATAACAGAAAACCAGTTGTCCGAAGAAGAAAAGGAGCAGATCAAAAGCCTAGGACTGTGCAAACAAAAAAGCAATAAGTACCGACCGCGCGAAGTACATGACTTCGAGTGGAAGCGCAAGTGGCAAGTTTTGCCCACGAGACATCGCCTGCACCATTTCGGCATCACGCCGAATATCCAGTGTCCTAATTGCCGCGCTGAGGAAACAATATCCCACGCGTTGTTAGAATGCGGGGCGGCCAAGACGGTATGGCGCCTGGTTGCGAGGTGCTTCAGCATCCGCCCACCCCCGGCCCTCGAAAGGAATAGGGGCAGCTTCGCAAAGCTGGTGATTGCCATCACAGTATTTGTGATTTAGAAACGCCGGTGCCTTGCTGAGGTAAAGACCACCCCAGTGAGAGCGGCCTACCCAGCACTAGCCATGATCAGGCAGAAAATATTGCAGTACTTGGCCAAGCAACTGAAAGCTGGCGGGGAGGATCAGTTCCTTCGCCGCTGGCACACAGAGTTTTTTTTCGTCGGAGGTGCGAAACTCCGTACCCCAATAATCCCCTATTAACCCCTTTCCCAAAAACATTGTGTTACAAGTGTATGTGTAGCGCCAGCCGAAGTATTGTAAATATGCCTCCCTATGTTCACGATCTGTTGTAAATATATGTATATATGATTGTAAATATAAATTTGTGGTTTTTTTACGAATGTATGCGTAGTTTAGCACAGAGTTGTATATATATATATATATATATATATATATATATATATATATATACAGAAGAATAACTTCGGTTGCCGCAAGGTTATAAATATGAAAGTATATGCGATTTCACATAACAACTGTTTATTGTGCCGACGTTTCGACGGGAACCCCGTCTTTTTGAAAGCATAATACTATTTACACATGTTTACACATGTGTAAATAGTATTATGCCTTGAAAAAGACGGGGTTCCCGTCGAAACGTCAGCTCAATCAACAGTTGTTAGGTGAATGTGAAAGCGCATCTACTTTCATATTTATATATATATACATATATATTTCTATATATATATATATATATATATATATATTTATATATATCTGTGTATGTGCCGCTAGTTTCCTCTATGGATAATGGAGTTTGTATGCCCCATAGTGCACAAGAGGGGTGTCTAAACGAGCACTGTATGTATAAAATGATGTAAAAAGTTTTTTTTGAGTTTGAAGTTAATAAACTTCTCTTTGTATCAGTCCAAGACAGCTACTGTAATCGGACTTTACGTTTACCGGGCACAGGTTCGCCCAAATACACGGTTAAATTCGAAAACAAAGTCTCCTATTTTCGGCCACGTCACGACCCCGTGGCAATACTTCAGGTGATTTGTATTTTCTCATTGCCGTATTTTTGGCGTTCTCGGTAATATTTGTGCTAATGTGGGCATAATTCTATCCAGGAGTCATTCAAGCAGATGTGTTATCTATCCGACCTATGGCTAGTCTCCTTGAGTGGGTAAGTGTCAATAATCATAGGAACATAGCTCTGATCATCCTCATGCACGCCTCGTGAAAGTGAGCGTGGAGGGGGTGCGTGGATGAATGCGCGCAGAAAAAAGATTGAAATCATGCCGAATGGAGCAATCTAAATTTAAATCCCGTATATGCTTAGAAAACAGGCTAGCAGATTTCCTGCAGCATACAAAGACACATAAAATAATAGCCACAGATGCTAACGTCAATGACAAAAGGGCAGGCGTAGGAATAGTCTCCTAATCACTTGGCTGGCCGTTTGCCGTTAGGCTACCCGATTTCACTCCTGTTCTTAAGCCGGAGCTAATGGTCGTCTTCATGGCATTGCGAAAACTTCCGAGAAGTGAGAACAGAGCAATAATATTTACTGATTCGCTATTGGTATGTACATCTTTTACAACTTCTCATACCTCTCGGGCCATCACGACGTTACAATATTTAGTTCCGTCTCAGCCCAAGTACTGAAATATTGGATAAACCATAGTGGCCTGGTATGGGTACCAGGTCACTACAGGTTAACAATAAAAGAAATGACCGACGCCTCAGCCCGCTTATCGCTAGAGGTGCAAATGATTCGATTCTCCCGGTGGTAGAATACTTCACGCAATCAGGTTTAGAAGATCAGCTATCAACACAAATTGGAATAAAGCAGTAGCCACGTGGACAGAATATAATCCCCTGAAATACCATGGAAATTGCCGTGGTGCCATTCTCGACGATCACAAGTGATTGTCACCAGATTTCAATGTCGTGTCCCCCCATTAAGCTTTCACTGGTACAAGGCTGGTTAGGCGATATCACACTTCTGCCAACTGCGCGGAAAAATGTAAAATATCGCACATTAGTTTTTGTAATGTGCAAGATATTGTCTTATCAGAACTCGATGTCTAATCGTTCCTTTTACAAAAATAGGCTTGACCTTATCGAAGGAAAAAGTTTTAAGCTTCGGTGCCTTAGGCTTGGGATACTTCCACAAGGATGCCTTTGATACCATGGGCAATTTTATTATAACCACTCAGCTAGTACCATTTATTTGTGGTATTTTATAAAATTTTGTCGTTTCATCAAGTTAATTATTACCGTCACGTTATTACGGCAGTCTGAAATGCAAGATTATTTTGAAATGAGAAGGCACTACTTAGACGTGAACAGAAAAACAGGGACAACCGCTGGTCCCTGTCTTTCTGTCCGCATCTAAGTAATGCGCTATCATTTCAAAACAATCCTGTATCCCCAACTCGCCCAATCAACCATACTGAAATACAGGCTCGAAAGCACAATATTTGAAGTTATGTTGAATATTTTACGTATATAGCCACTTGATTTCTTCATTTTTCGTTTGAAAATATTATTGCTTACCTAAGTATAACTTTACACAGTCTCTACGTTGCATTCTTGGCCAATCCCCTAAAGTGGGTACGTGCCATGTATCCAGGAAAGCAAAGCAAGCGAAACAACTAGGACCAACCAACCAACAAATGTAAGTGGACCCAGCACTTTGTGTTTGCCTTGGCCGTAGCCGTAGACCTTCGACCATGAGCTTAAGGTCACCCTCCACAACGCATCCATGTTGCGGCAGCTTGACAAACCGCGCTGCAAGTACGAGGTGTCCCTGCTGGGGTGAACCGGAGGTTCTAAACCGAGGACCTGGCGGTGACGGCACATCTTTTCTGGTGCTTCAGAAAAGGACAAAATTGAGTACGTCACTTGCTCTGTTGCTTATGGAGCATCAGAGCACATCACTGCCTCTGAAAGAAGATCCTTTGTCAGGCCACCAAGACCAGACAGGGGCTCCTGTTCTTGAACGTGAATATAGTCGCTGCGACGAAGAAACGCAGCAGTGCAATAACACTCCTTCCTGCATGACTGACCACGGCTTCGAAACACTGGAAATTTCTGAAGGTTCATCTTTCGAGGGTGGTTGCTCTTTCCAAGACCAGACATCAGACGACGACCAGAACGGCACGGATGCCGGGTCGTTATCCCGCGTGACCGAGCCACTGTTAGTGAAGGGAGTTCCAACTTTTCTTTCGTGCCTCCCGAACATTGGTGGACAGAAGCCGGTGCAGCGTCCGAGTACAGGCTACTTGCGTTCGTTGTCCATGCAGCCCGCTACTGCTCTTGCAAACACTAACTCGGACGTTAGACATTGGAAACCACAATCAGAGCGTGAGTCGGATGATGATGAGGAAAACGTCAATGAAGAAGAAAGCAGCAGTGACGACGAGGACATGCCGGCTCACTCGCGCCGGATTGCAGTATCCATCAACTCCAAGTTGACAGTCAAGGGGCAAGCCAGGCGGCCTGGAAACCAGGCTAATCTGGCAAGGAACAGGCAACTGCGGTTGGAGACGAGCAAAGCCCACCGTCATCTTGCTGCCGGGCATCTAATCACTGATGATGCAGTGTTTCTGGAACCTCGCTCTTGGCTTCCAGTTAATGAACTGCTGTCTAAGATGGAGAAGCTTGCCCTAGGCCTTGCTATACGTACTTCGAGGTTTACTTGCAATCGTAAACAAATTTAACATAAGAAAATTGAGGCCGAGCACACAAAGAAGACGAAGAAAAAAATGTCTGGTGAGACCGCGTTTCACCGTCCACAAAAGGATTGACAACCTCGCACGATTGAAAGACTTCGAAGCTCCGTCCCTCAAGACGAAATTGAGCAAGAAGCTCGCAAGTCCTAAAATGGTCCCTTCTGTCACCAAAAAACCGATGAACTTTCGGGAATGAGCCATGATACTAAGCCAGCATCATCAATTAGTACGACGAAAGATACCAGCATTCCAGTAAGCAGCCCGACGATTGTATCCAGCAGCTAACGTGATAAATATGCAACTTGCTTCTAGGACAGGCTTTGACTGACCACGCGAGGAATCGATTTGTGAAATGGGGGCCATCAGTGACGGTCCGCCTCGCATGGGTGAGACAAAAGCAAGAAAATGAACAGATTTTGTCTCCTCGCGATAAGGTCCTGCTAACATTTGCCTTAGTTCCTCAGTTCTGATATGCATGCACGAAAGACCTGTGCGCCTGATTCCAAGTCTGCGTAATAATTATGGTCCGAGCTTTTCCTACTGATCAATCATGTGTCATAACATGACCTACGTTTCACAATAATACTCGATGCTGAGATACCTCTGTTCAACCTTATTTGTGCTAAACACACGGTTCTTGTTACTAATAGAGTAGCAAACTACTCGAAGCTTAGCTTTCTAGGGCCAGCCGATCTGGTAAGCTTCTTTTTCTCTGTATGCGGCGGCTGCATTTCCGATGGAGGCGGAAATGTTGTAGGCCTGTGTACTCAGATTTGGGTGCACGTAAAAAACCCCAGTTGCTCGAAATTTTTGGAGCCTTCTACTAAGGCGTCTCTCCTAATCATGTGGTGGTTTTGGGTCGTTAAACTTCACAAATCAATGAAGCGCTCGTGTTGTCCTCTTTGCCTTCCGTGCCTCGACTTTCGTCTGTTTCTTCTAGCACATTCGTACTCACGCTGCAGCCCTTATTACCATCAATCGATTCTTTTTCTCTGGCCACCATGGCTAAGTACATCGGTATATATAGCCTTGCTACAGAAGTATCAAATGTCGTAGATATTTATTATTGGCCGTTTTGTTCACTAAACACACAGTTATTCTTTAGCGCTTGCCCGTCCCTGTTTAATATAAAGCTGTCCAAGCCCCGACAGTTGCTAGGTGTTCATGTGCGAAATTCGCTGATGACATTGTTATGATGAGTAACTAAGGGGACGAATCACAGCTCATGATTACTGAACGAGGCACGGAAAGCAGAAGAGGAGGTCTGAAATTAATTATGAACAAAACTGATATACACACAACAGTTTCGGAAGAAAACCGCACTTTGTAAAAGATTATGTCAAGTGTAAAAGATTATGTCTACTTAGGACGGGTAGTAACTGCGGAGCCTTCGCCCCGCCGCGGTGGTCTAGTGGCTAAGGTACTCGCGGGATTGAATCCCGGCTACGGCGGCTGGATTTCCGGAGCAGGCGGTAATGCTGTTGTCCCATGTGCTCAGATTTGGGTGCACGTTGGGGAATCCCAGGTGGTCGAAATTGCCGGAGCCCTCCAATACGGCGTCTCTCATAATCATATCGAGGTTTTGGGACGTCAAACCCCACATATCAATCAATTAACGTGGAGCCAAACTACGAGAGTAAAATAACTATGACAATAAAAATAGGGTGGATAAGTTTCGGCAATCATTCTCAAATCAAGAATAGTAATTTGCCACTAACTCTTAAGAGTAAGGTATATAACAGCTGCACCTTGCCTCTACTTACCTGCGGAGCAGAAACAAGGAAGCTTACAAAGAGGGTGTAGCTTAAATTGAGGACGACGCAGCAAGCGATAGAAAGGAAAATGATAGGTGTAACCTTATGGAAAAAGAAAAGAACTGAGTGGACCAGGGAACAAAACGGGATTAAGGATATCTTAGTTGAAGTCAAGAAAAAGAAATGAACATAGGCCGGACACGTAACACGCATATATAGGCAGGATAATCACTGGTCAATAAAGATAACTGACTGGATTCCCTGAGAGGGCAAACGCACGAAAGAGAGATAGCAAGTTAGGTGGGCCGATGAGATTAAAAAGTTAGCGGGTATAACGTGGCAACAGAAAGCACAAGACAGGGTTGATTGGCGTGTCATGAACGAGGCATTTGCCTGCAGTGGGCGTAGTCAGCCTGATGATGTAGTGGGAGTATCAGGATGAAATGTGAAAAATTTGGTTATTCAATGTTTACATACATCTTCGTTTACAGAAGTCCTTTGTATATCACCCTCAATGAAATTCATAGCAACGCCACACCCCACGTGCCATGGTGGTTTGCTTGATTATTGTCATCGTGCAAACATACTGCGGGCATGGTGTACACATAGAGTACTATACAAAAAGTAAAGAGAGGGCACTCCCGTAGGCTCCTACGCCTGATTTGGAATCGCTATTTTCCAAATGAATGTTCGGAACCTTTGCAGCCTTCCATATGGAAGACCACAGAAAAGGATCTCTCGAAAAACATTTTCCAGCGGATAGAAATATTATACTGCCCCTGAGACCGCTTCTATGAGACAGCTCGTTTGTGGGGCCATTAGTGTTTCTATTAATAATATTTTAACGGGTCTTCCGCATGCATCGATCAGCTTCGTGTAAGCTGCATCGCCATAGCGTCAACTACACGGTACCATTGTGTCCATGCACATACTTTAAATAAAACCTGAAACTCATTGAGGAGCACAAACGTTTATTTTATGCACTATAATTGATAAGCGCATGAGCACAATTTTAGCGCCAAATGAACGCGGGCACGACAACACAGCTTGATTGCCCTGCAAAACGCTCATATGGCAGCTATACTTCACAGATGTCATATCACTAGTATAAGTTACGCACAAGAAATAAACATATAGGCAATATTATAGGAAGACCCGCAGAACAGTAAAACGGTTGTAAATCAACAAAAACTTACAGTGCCCAACGCAACACAGCAGTATTGCCACCGCACTTGACAAGGGCGTGAACTAAAAAAGAAAAAGGAAATGTTTCGTTACGTCTTCTATTCCCTCTTCGCACAAATGTTTCCTACACTTTATTTAGTTTTTATTTCGCAAAAACTGTCAAAAGCAGTTACCGTAGCAAAAAGAAAGCAGTCGTACGTACCATGTAAGCTGTTAACAAATCAGGGCCCGAATTCACAAAGCTTTCTCTTTGGCTACGCATTTTCTTAGCCAAAAATTCTCTTATCTGGAGGGATTACTATAGCGCGGGTATGAATTTAACTTATTCGGCACTTAAGAGGGCAAGGAGGACACACGATAGCCGATGAAACGACAAGGAAAGAAAGAAGTGTGTGCCGATAATATCAAGGTAGCACGCAAAGCGTCTAGCATCGAGAGTATACGATGATAGCCAATGATTTGCTGCATCTAAGTTTCAGTTCCGCGAGCGTCTGCTACAGCGCTTACGGGATGCCGCGTACGTTGTAATAGACGTTTTGGTGGGCGGTGCAAAGCCAAGCACTCGCCTTTAATCAACGACTGTAGCTAAAAAAAATAATTGCTTGATGGCCTTAAGCCACCGAGCAATCCATTCACTATCTCGGCAAGTACAAGTAAACAACTCTCCAGGTGCACCACATAAATGGGTGCACGTTAAAGAACCCCAGGTGGTCGAAATTTCCGGAGCCCTCCACTACGGCGTCTCTCATAATCATATGGTGGTTTTGGGACGTTAAACCCCACAAATCAATCAATCACCACATAAATGAAACCACACATAAATCGATGCATGCAATGTTTGAAAATGTGCCTTGAATGTCTTATCTTATTTAAAGCGACCACTTACCTTACATTTCATTGAAGCTGCGCTGCTACTTAACTAATCCCGTGCAATCTAGCACGGTATAGTGGTGAACGTAAGGGTGTTTTGTACCTATAGTCAAAGGTAGCCTTTGTTACAATATTCTTATTACAAGACACATGAGCGACTTTGGTGCCTGCAGACGAATTGTGCTAAAATAGATAACAGCAGTAATCAAATGAAATTGTGAGCGCAATTTCGCTGGTTCCATGCACCACGGCATTTTTATAAAGCCGGAATGCGAGAACGTGCATACGCTTACGCTTAGGTATATGTCTACGTAAAATTAGGGAGACTCGTCGGGAGGTGTCTCAGTGCTAATGCTTTTCACAAAACACGGTGCAAATATTTCGTCCAGCGTTGTTTGAGTGCGCAAACAAAGCAAGGGACGTGTATACGAGTCTTGAGGTCGAGAGACGTTATCACACGTGCGAAAAGGATGAAGAGAGAGAGAGAGAGAGACTCTCGTTTAGGCTTCGCGAAAGCTTGAAATTGATAGATAATAAAGACAATTTTCTGGCCCGGCAGACGTCAGGGAAAGTCTCCGCAAAGCAGCGTCAGATGCTCGGAGAGCATAAAAAAGAGGATTACGCGTTATATGGGAGTGACAGCCACTCAGAAAGCGAGATGAAGTGTGACTGTCCTTAGATGTGAAAATCATTGCTAATTAGGAGAGTTGAGTTAATGAGCCAAAACTTTCCTAAATAACGATAATGGAAGCAAACTGAGCATTCATCTAGTGAAAGTGACACTAGTGACAGTGAACTCATAATAGTTGATTAGCGTTGTCACAGGCTGTTATATATTTTTATTTTCTTATTTATATTTGGCAAACTATGAGAAGGTAGCCTACGTTAGAGCCGGCTATCCCAACGTCATGACAGTAATGTACAAGAATAAATAGCGCACGGTTATACAGTCACACGTGGCGGTTTCTATCTTCTAGTAACCTTGGACAAACGCATTCTAACTATTTTTTCTATTTTTGACAAAGTTTCACCAGACGTTTTTGCATTTGGCTTCATTCGAAGGAATGACGATATATCAGCAATAGGGCGAATGCAAGCACTGCTGCAGTGGACGAGTGGTTACAGCGCTGAACTACAATCTACGAGGTACTTGGTTCGATTCGCAGAGTCACTGAGAACTTTTTTTTTTCAAGAGGTTGCCCGGCCTGACATTATGCGTGGTGGCGGGTACTAATTTTTTGAGAAGTAGGCTTTCGCACTTGCTTCTTTCACTCTCCTTTTGACCCAAAAGCGCTGTATTGTGCTCCTTCAAAAATTAAACAATTCAGGGTTCATAATTTTTTCCTCCATTCTCTCTTATCGCAAAAGTGTCCAGTGCTGAAATACCAAATTATACCTGGTATATTACTTTTCACGTGTTTGGATATTCGACCAGCAATCAGTCTTCACGGTGTTTTGAAGAAAATCTACACATGCAGTGAGCTAACTGCTTGCAGCCAAGTTGACTGCCTTTGTAGGGACACGCTTTCGTGCTAATTTGGTGGGCATCATCACACGCAGCAAGACCAAAGAGCACGGACAGTTAGCGCTGACGCGAACAGAGTGATTAGTTTGTGTCTTCTCTCCCGCTATTTGTCATGCTGCACGCTTCAGTGTAATGTCGCTGTCAATGGTTAAAATGAACTATAGCAGTTAATCGAGTTCTGCTGAGAGGGTCCCCTATTGTCCAGAATGGGACAGAACAATGGCAATTTGATTTGTGTGATAAAGGGATACCCTGCTTTTGGTTACTAGAATAAATTTCTAAACTAAAGTTTATTTTTATTGACAACAGTTCCAGTGCAGATGAAAGGTGCATGGACAAAATTCGTGTATTCAGCTTGACTAGGTTTGTGACCTTAATTGTAATTGCGAACTGGTATCACAGTATGCATAAATATCACACACATATACAACCACTGGTGATAGCTTGCTTATTTTGATTAAAATTGAAAGGTTGAAATCGACATATTCAACCAACGCAATGTGTACGAGATATGCCATGTAGAGTAGCTATGCTCTAAACTAATCTTCGCAGGTCCGTTCCATTTTACCCAATTTCTTGCCCATGACTGTAGGTTGGTAAATAAAACAACTTCTTCGAACACACATATTCTGTGTAAGGTTACATTTATTTTTATGCAGTACAAAATAAATTGAAATGTGTAATGGCTCAAAAGAGAAATAACTAGAAACAAATTCAGCCATATCATTACCAAACTTACTCACCAATGATAAACGAATTCTCATTTAAAAGATACATACATACATACATATACGCACACACACATATAGATATGTACACCCATACATACATACATACACACACTCAGGTGTAAATATTAAAATGAATGGCTATAAAACAACAATTCTAATAAACTCATTTTGAATATACTACAGAAAGTAACTTACGAGAGAAATCCACCGGCACTGTTATGTCTGAACACGGTGTTTCTCGAACCATCTCGCAAAAGCTTGATGCATAGTTTTCCGCTGATGCCCAGTGACAAGCACTCTTTATAAAAAACACAAGAATAAAGCCCTTGACAATGTCTTGCTAAAGAAAAGGGCTGTGCATCAATATTTTGTACATGTCTGCAATATCACTCTTTTTACATAGCTTGGCTCATTCACAACCCACTAACAAAGCATGTTAGGACACTTGGGCTGAAAGTTGGCACAGCACGAGTAAATTCTAGACAAAACATGAATAATACAATTATAAGCTACTAAGCTCCTTGGTGCAAACAGTGTTTATATTGACAGCTATAGGTGCCATTTCGTTTCCCCAAAGCACTTCTCAAAAGTAGAATCAACTTTATTTAGCTAAAAGTTTCTATTCTGGCGCGTCGTGGTGGCTCAACGGTGGAAGCGACTATTTCGGCCAAGAAAACAAAGACCAATTATTTTTCCAGTTCCTGAATTCACCCCATGCTAACATTGAGGCAGCTGGTAAGAGTGCTTTTAGAGAGAGGAAACCACCACATTCCCTCCAGTTGTGGCCTTGGGTAGCTACTTCACTTGGACAAAAATGATGAAAAACACTCCTCAAGAAGACTTCCAAGTTTGCACATCAACACAGTTCCCATACAGCTGTCTATTAGTCTGCTTGAAAAATATGGAGTTTACTGGTGGGCAAAGACTGTACACTATGTGAGGTGATGCTCCAGTGCACTGCATGTATGTCTTGCTGCTGGCCTCAACTGCGATGTTGCTCAGCACATATGTGTAAAATAACAACTAATGCTATGTCACTGCAAAGTGATTATGTGTCATTTGCATGAAACAGGGACCACAATAAAAGAACATAACAACATTTGCCTTCACAAAGTTCAAAAAATGTAAATAAATTTCCACAGAGTTTTCACAGTTCATCTGAGGATAGTAATATTGATTGTAAACACATTCTTACTTCCACTAACAAACTATTTTAAGATGCCAGATTCAATATTAGAGTATACCAGCACTTTTGTAGGGCTAAACAATTGTACAGGCACCTAGAAAAACACAAGTGAATGCATGGTATAGCTACATATAAAAATAAGTACTTTTATTTCTAGTCTGAGTAGAGCTGCATAGATGATAAGTCACTTGCATTACATTATGAACAAACCTACCCGAGCAAAGTATACATTTAAAAAGTTACACTTACACAGTAGATAAGTAGACTGTTGAAGGACGGACAGGCAGTGGGATAATACCCAAGCACTAAAATATTCTGTTAAGATATACTAGGAGTAGTGATGATCTACTTCCTTCCAAATAAAATAATCCACATAGATTCACTTCCCAGAGCTTATACACTCATGGTATCATTGGTGCTATACAAATGAGTGTACACTGAAGGATTACATCGACTAAGTACATGATTACTGCATCCATGGCTTTACTTCTTGTACTACAAAGAATGCAGACACAGTTACCACTGGCGACCATGGATGCTGTGATTTCTGGCATGTAAATGTAGAGGCACGCAGGCACTTAACACACATGTTAAAAACTTCAGCTCAAAAATATTTGCCCACTAACACTACAGCAGCCTTTAAATTAGTGTCATAGTTTCGTATCTTCCATGCAAAATTTAAATAATTTTGAATGCAAGCAAATGAACTGCTGAATAATGCACTGCTAAGAAGTTAAGCAGCAGCTGCTCCTGACATCACAATGTGCTCTTTCTGCTGTTGTAAACTTTGAGCAGGAGAACAGTCACTGGCAGTCCCTTTATACTTGTTGGTCTTCTGTGCTCTGTTCTTGATACACTGTACATGACCGTGGAGCACCAAACCCCTTGTTACTGCTGGAACTTAGAAAAATACAGATCATTGTTACAACCATGCTACATGCAAGAGTGTATAGTTGTCAATTATGCGCTCATATTTACAGATATTGTATTTTCAGAAGCCAATGACAAGCCTCAACACACACACACACAAACAGTGAAGACTGAAAATATATTTAATATGATACAATAGCAAAACTACAATGTTATAGATGAAGGCAAGAAACTTCCGCCAGACATAAAAAGCCAATAAAGTTTCTTCTATTTTGACTTTACACTAGGTGCGAAAAGCAGACCACAAATAAGTTCACTAAGAAATACAAGTTGGACTGCATTACAACGCAACAGCCAATGTTCCTAACTTTAAGGCTGTCCAACATAGCCAGCTCACCGTACTGCGTATTGGAGCAAATGGGCAGTCTAGAAGACACAAAGAACTTGTGGATTATGAGTGTGCTTGTTGCTGACATCTATTATTCTAAATAAAGAAAACCTTTCAAAAATGCACTTGATCAGGGGAAATAATCATACGCAACAAACATAACGGGCTCCTACAGGTGCCACCAACACTCACCATTATTGTTGATACCAATGTCTTGCCGGATGGATATGCTGCGTCCTGCACAGAACACCAAAGGAGCGCTCCATGACTTGGATTGCATGTGTGCTAGCTGCATCGCTCTGCTGCTGAAATAGGCTAGCCACAGACAGAGAAATGAGAAGCCATGGCTTTGAAACACACTGAACGTCACCTTTAGAGATCAACAATGCATACTTAGGTCAGGTACAATTTGTAGAAAAATATATATCACTATGCAATCGTGGTGAACATGTTCCGCTGAAACATAAGCAACAGCACTGAGAGAGAAAAAGCTACATTAGGTAAAAGATGCAGTTACTGGCCGTATGTCATCTGAAGCTTCTTCAATAGGTCTTTCTCCTTACAAGTTTTGAACAGCCAGGCGATTTTCACCCACTTGCTATTTTCTTCCAGAGCACTTGATCCACAGAGGGAGTCACAAGCTCGAGAGATCAATAAGGAATCAAAGAATTTTTGCTCGTTTCAAAGCACAAGCTTTTGAGCCTCAGATTATTGGAGTTTC
Organism: Rhipicephalus microplus; assembly: GCF_043290135.1. Classification (NCBI taxonomy): domain Eukaryota; kingdom Metazoa; phylum Arthropoda; class Arachnida; order Ixodida; family Ixodidae; genus Rhipicephalus; species Rhipicephalus microplus. Next base: position 421,036,349 of record NC_134710.1, on the reverse strand, counting down.
ATTCATAAGCTGCAGGCTTTCAGCTTTCAACATTCTCAATTATCTTGCCATTTAGTTCTGTAAATGTTGAATAAGAATTATGTGTAAGAATATTACAGGTATCCACTGAAAGTAACCATGCTTGGGTTTTCAATTTGTGCACATTAAGTGGTGTTCACGTAATCGTATGTATTAAAGAAAAACTTACCTTGCAGCCAGCCGTTAGGCAGTTTTGTGTGCTCGAAGCTCCTAAGCAGATCGCAGTCCTTCCAGATGAGGCTGCCATGCATGCTTCCACGCCCCATCCGCTGAATGATAACAGTCCCAGCAGTGACATAGGCTGGCATAGTTAGGAAGAACGCGTCCTTCCTATTTTTGTACAGGTGCTCCAAGTAATGATGAGGATTGATGTGCCAGAATGTTCAACCGATGAATCACAGGACCTTAACAAACCAATCTCTGCGATCTGTGAAGAGCCAAAAACGAGATATTTAAAAACAATCATTAAAGCACTCACTTCTAATACTTATTTGAGGAAGCAATCACTTCGTTAATGTGACCAAAATCTGCTATAATCACTTTGAAATAAACTGAAGCCTCATGTAAAATTTACGTACCGCAATATATATGTCCTACTGAAGTATAGTACTAGCACAGTGGTAATCGTCTATAGAACTAATTTTCCAAAATAACATAAATTTTTTAAGTGCAACCTGGCTTCTGAAAAATAAATTCACATTAACTTTCCGACTATCAAACGTGGTCAATCGACAGGCCCAACCTCATAATCAAACAAGAGCTCACTTGTATCAAATCACAAAAACTTTTCATGCATTTGCTCCATAATATATGTATGTATATAACAGTAGTAGTATATTTTTCATGCTTCAACTTACCATAGAGAAACATTACATCTGATGGGCTTAAAAACTTGCACACGTTATAGAACTGCGTGAATTATAGTACTGGTGAAATTTAGTTCTGCAAGGTGAACTCACCGATGGCAGCATTTAGTAGCCGTCGGTGTCATGAGGAACCAAATATGGCCAACAGGCAAAGGGCATCTGCAGACTGGAAGCTGCCGCTGCCATGACAGCAATGAAGGGCTGGCCAGGCGTGCACGTCCATTGATAATGTGTAAGAACTGGCCATGGCCGGCTGTTGTCTGATGGCCAGACGAACTCGGAAACCTGTAGTTAGGCGATATTGGCCTACAACTTCATCCAAAGCAAGGCACCGGTGAAATCTTTGCTTTTTCTGGGGGCCGAAGGGAAGCTTGACGTTCACGGGCTCTCGCTGCCACCAGCAGTCATCAGGCAGCCCTTAATGGGCGTGAATTAACTCAAAACCAGCCAGGGCACAAAAGTATACCGCTGTGGCAGCAGGTTCTAAGTAGCCACATTGTTCCTAAGAGTGGTCCGGACCACTCTTGGGATTTTCTCTCAGCCATGCTGTTTTTACGCACAATTTCGCTTCGTGAATCCACTTACGAGCACTTTTCGGTGACGTAAGCAAATATAGCAACTGCATCACCATCGCTGACATGTTCCCGGGCAGTCACAGCGCGCTTTATTTGCAGCGGCCGATGTGACAACTATGGCCTCTTACGACGTTTTTTCGTTTCGTGAATCGACTTACGCAACAAAATTTCTCTTGCGCAAAAATGTTTTCGTAAGTGAGCTTTGTGAATCCGGGCCCAGGAGTGTTTATTTGAAAGAATACGTCCTGGCTTTAGCTGATAAACATTTTTATAGATTCACCACTTCTCTCTGATTGCGCTCGTCAGAGCTTTAAGCAACTTTCCAACGCCACAGATAGTAATACAAAGTATAACTGCACATTCCACAATATCTCACTCATGCACTGAATTAGAATACATGAACCAGCACGAAGAAAACCTAACAACTCGAGCGGCAACACATTTTCTTTAGCCAAAAAACGAGTTTCTCGTAAACGTGCTCCGCAGTATTCTAAACAGTCCTTTTTTCGTATGAAGCAAACCACGAAAAGATTAGGCGAAGTGAAGAGCACAAACACTCTCTGCTCCGAATGGCACAAGGCGAGAAGTGTTAGTTTGAGGCTTCAATTACGAATTCAATACACACTTTACAAAATAATGATGGCGTTCGTACCTATAGCAGCAGTTAAGCTGAGAGGCAGACGAAACAAGTGAAGACCAAGATGCACGCCGGGCACATTATCGCACATAGCTTATGGCATGTCCCTGCTGCTGTCCGTACTTCTTCATTGCCTTAAATGCTCATGAACACGCAGCGTGACCTCGTCCCCGTCACGCCGACACCGTGTGCGCTTTCGTCGCATTCGATTCATGCCTGATCCCAGCCTGGCGACATTGTACCGCAAAATCGCAGACGATAAGCACATGAATTAAGGCGAAAATTACAGTCGTGGAAACACGTAGACGTGGATTGCACAAGAAAATGTGCTGTTTTAAATAACTAGTACGTTTGCTTCCTTGAAGCAGCGAGTGATGTGTCGCCATCTTACGGCTGGCGTGAAGATGCGTAGCACCACCTTTTGGCCATAGTGACCACTCTTGCGTAATTTTATTCTACTGCATGGTGTAAATACAACGCAAGAAAATATTATTGACGCTCTTCTGTTTTTTTTTACTACAAAAGTTAGCGGCGTGTTATAGTAGCAAGCATGGATTTATGAATGGCGGAATGTCAGCCGGCAGTGCAGGCAACGCAGCAGGCGATCAGAAAATAATGGAGAGGGAGGTGCCATCACAGCACAACACTGCCTTTTCGTTGTCATATGCGTACACGCCCTCGGCTTTATTATTTTTTTTATTCATGTTACCCTACAGGCCCCAGAGGAGCATTGAGTAGGGAAGTTACAAAAAATCACCATACATAAAGAATAAAAAGAAATATATCGAAGAAAACAAAGAAAATTGTACGATGGAAGGGAGAAAAACAAACACTATAAGCAAATGCAGCAAAATACAAAATAAAAAAATAAAGCATCTTTATACTAAATCAAAAGAACATATAAATTTGCAGTAGCTCACAAAATTTGGCCGGATCTCTCAAAGAAACAATTTCATCCGGAAGGCTATTCCAAACTGCGATGGCGCTTGGCAATGCAGAATTATGGAATGACTGTGTGTTGCCGAAGATGCGTCTGAAACTGAGATGATTATGAAGTCGACTAGATGTACGCGAAGGAATGTCAAGTGATAGACGGCTGGTCCACGAGTTGTAGTAGTACTTATGGAGGAGGCATAGACGGGTGACAGAGCGGCGGGAATCCAAGTTCGTAAGGGCAATATCGCGTTTGATTTGGGTGATGCTGGAGTGGCGGTTATACATTGAAGTGATGAAGCGGGCGGCACGATTTTGGATGGATTCCACTTTATCTATTAGGTATTGTTGATGCGGAGACCAGATCAATGAAGCGTATTCCAGCTGAGGACGTACAAACGTTTGGTAGGCCTGCTGCCGAATGGTAGATGGAGAATGATGCAGATTCCGGCGCAAGAATCCCAGAGTTCTGTTTGTTTTCGCGCATACCTTGTCGATGTGAGTACACCAGGCAAGATTAGTACAAAGATGGACACCAAGGTATCTGTATGTAGATGAACGGGGAATTACAGCTCAACAGATAGAGTAAGAAAAGTTAAAAACCGATTTCTTATGGGAGAAAGAAAGTACGCAGCACTTAGATGTGTTAAGCGTCATTTGCCAACGGTCACACCACTGATTTATTAGGTCGAGGTGCTTTTGTAATTTTACGGGATCTTCTTTAGAGTTAATAGTTCTGTACACGACGCAGTCATCCGCGAAAAGCCGAATTGAGGAAGAAATGTTACAAGGCAAATTATTAATATAAATCAGAAAAAGAAGAGGGCCTCATACACTACCCTGGGGCACACCTGATGAAACAAATGAAGTAGACGAGCTGAAGTTATTGACAAATGTAAACTGCTGTCGATTGGTAAACTGCAGCCGAAAGTCTTGAGAATTTGTTTCCGCTTTTCAGTGCTTTCTATGTAAGATTAGCGATTGAACAAAGTTATCTTTTTCTAAAACATGGAGAGTAGTTACTGGCGCTTTGGCTTTTCGAGCCGTTCGTTCCGTAATGACGCAAGGCAGCGGCGTACGCGCGTGCTCTCACTTCGGTACCCTGCGGCCTGTCGCTTGGGCGGCACTTTTGCGATCCCTCCCAGCTTCATCCGGTGACTGCAGTGCCAAGGAGAGTCATGGCGCAAACTAATACGAGTGCCCGAGCACTTGGTGCTTTTCAGACGTTTGCGCGTGGCCTGGACACACAAATGCACGATCATGCTTGATCGCTTTAGCCCGTAGCGGTGCGCTGACGTCGGCTGTATTGCGCTGGCTGTTTAGTGCACTATCGGGGTTTCAGGACTTCTCTATATTGGTGTTGTTTGGTGGTTTGGTATTGTTTGGGGGGTTGTTTAGTTTAAGGGCTTCCTCTATTTTGGTGTTGTTTAGCGGTAGTGTTGGATGGCCAACATCCTACGTCGATGTGATTATACACGAGGGCTGGTTGTTTACACGATTCTTACCGAAAGCTTGCACAAAGACAACACCAAACAAAACACCGTTACGTCATAAATTTTGATGCCGTTTATTGGATCCTGCATAGCTTCTACTCAATGACATTGAAAGACACTCTCAGAGACAAATGAGCATACAATGTTTCAAAAAATACCACCAAACCGATAGCGAAAATACGAAAAATAGATTTTGAAAATATTGATGACACACACGGATATTTTGCTCCAAAGTTTTGATTTTAAACTTCAACCATGATTATTGCGGCTAATAATAAATTTATAGTAGTGATACGCATGGCATTGACTTCAGAGTTGTCTGTGCGCACTTTGACAATTTAAACGAAGTCACCGCTTCGTTTTACTTTCTATTTTATACTTTTGTAAAGTAAACACAAGAAGCTCGTGAATCAAATGCGAAGAAGTGCAAGCTTGCGCAAGAAACTAATGTTTGGAGTCCAGAATTTGTAAAATGTGATTTCACTGATGCCCCACTGCAACTACACAGAGCACTAACTTGTCGAGAATACAGCACCAAAGGCCTATAAATACCTCCACAGAGCTTTTTTCCAGAGTATATATAAGAGCTCATTAAACCCAATCACGTCTAAACAAAATACCTTATAACATCCTGTGCCCATATAGTCCCACAAATCACCGTAGGACAACATCACCATTCACAGAATGGGCACTTAGCTTATATTACCTGGTCAATTACTATAAAAACATATTTTTACTGAAGCCTAAATAAGGTGAACAAATATAAGCAAACTGGGAAATCCATTTCGTATCAAACAATTACAATGATTAGATATAGATGCACGGTGCAGGTGGCACTGCTAATAGCTTTGTCAATTAAGCTGGAAGTATCCTCAATATACATGTTAAAGTTATACAATGAAAAAATCTGTGACTAGGAAAATTTGCCCGAAATGGCTCACTGGGACCCTCATAAGCAAAAAAGAACATTTGGTAAAATAACAATGCGTCTCCGATTACCTTCCTAAGATATCCACAATGACTCCTCTTTAGCTTCAAATTATACTCCAAACTCCATTTCGCCTTTTTAACTAAAAGTATGAAAAATATTTCATGCCGTATACTCAATGCATTTCCGCATAATGACATAACTTTTTCCCAAATATTCATGACTGAACAGTAAACTAAAGTGAATGCAAATGTGTAAATTATAGTGGAAATAAAAGAGACACCTAAAACAAATTATAAAGCAGAGAGCTTATTTTGACTGCGTTTTAGACAAAAACATATTGCAGTCACCCGACCAACAAGGCAAAGCTATTACCTAGGCGATGTATGGAAGGGAAGAAAAGGGCAGCTGAGAAAGCACTTGTGCTAACAATGACATTACAGTTTAAAGAGCCATAAAATTTTAAATAGCAGGGAAGAGGCGAAGTCGTCCACAAAGGTATACCGTCTGATATGTAAATGCTTGTTCAATAAAAAATAGAATCGGTGCCAGTGGGGCTATAGTGTTATTCATATTAGCGGATTACTCAATCTATGTATTTAAGCTTATATTCACAAGAACCATCAATTCACTTATGTTTGAAAGACACGAGATGCGATGACAGTCAGTGCTTCAGGTTTTTAACGAAATGACACACATGAGAGCGGCACCCGCATTTATGCGGTCATAGCCACACACATTTTGGTGAGAGCAAATTATTCTGGGAAGGAGAAGAAAATAAAGGCGTCATTTTGGGCCCCTTGCGGCATACAGCGCTTTTAAATGGCAAATGAAAGTGTCATGCCAAAGACAAAAGTAGATAGGTAAACATTGAGGAATTAAAAAGCCCTTAGATGAGCGCGCGAACGTCTGCAGTTGCGCGCTTATTTCTGTTGAGACTGCTCGTGCGCTGTCATGTTGATCAGCCTCCACAAAGAGGACGCGCCCACCTTGTAGCCTGCCCTGACTGGCGAGCACTGGCGGAAAAATAAAATATATTATTGCCCTTCATTCTTGGTTTTATTCAGGTAACTTAGAGGCCCCCTTACCAGCTTGAAAAGCGAATTTAAGTCAACGAATAATATTTTGCACAATAGTGTTGCAACAGGACTAGCAATATCTTGTACCTTAGGTTAAAAGATGCATTATTGAATGTATTGCGAATACACCTACAGATATTCATTTTGTAAGACGTACCGTGATACAGATACAAGATACCCAAAGAGTATCGAAGACAGTATCTATGATACATTTATCTACGAATCTGCCCAACTCTGCATACCAATGGAATGGAGTTTTGTATAAATTGGTATATCATTCTAACATGTCTAATACCTAGCTGTTCGCATCATCAGGCAGAATAAGCATCTTGAAAAAGTTCCGGTAGCATGCACCTTTGAATATATATGTTGTGGATATAGTGCACAACACCACTGTTTTTTTTCACGAATTTCATTCACTCAAGCTAACGCACTGAGACACATAGCATGTGTTCGTAATGCTTATTGAGTGTTTTTGAGTTACCGCCTATTAGAATGTAAGCGCCGATGACTAATTTATTAAACACTTCTGGGCTCAAACCTCTTTCCACACACCGGCTATCATTTACCTATGCTACGCACACGACGCGTTCACATAACTCAGCTATCGAGAATTCCTTCAATTCTTGCACAATTAAGTAGCTTTGAAGCATCGATTAAGTTTGCAGGGAGGTAGAAAGCAATGTTGAGCCCCCTTTCCGGGACGTCCTTGTCAAACGGGACCAGCACAGTGTGATGCTTTCTGTGTACAGAAAGAGCAGGCACACCGGAAGGTAGCTTGCATGATGACTCGGTGCCCCTAACAAAGTAGCAGGGATCGGTGGTGGTTGCCTAACTTGTTGCCAGAACCAACGACATCTGCACAACTACAAAAAGCAAAGCTGCTGGCCTACAGTACAAGTAGTAAAATCACCTGGCATGTTGCTTAACGAAGCCTGCGTTGAATTCAATGGAACGGCTTACGTCTCAGTTGCAGGACATGACCGTGTAATCCCAAAAAAACGTGCTGCTATACTGTACGATTCTAGTTTGAATGAGGATTGGGCTCGCGTTCTGCGCCAATACGACGTCCAAGCAGCCCGTCTTTCTACACCGAAATAATGTCATCAGCTGGTAAGTCATAACGACAAGGTCCCGAAAGCAAAATTTCCTGCCGTTATTTAGCGGATCTCTTGTAAACTTATAACAAGAGCCAAAACATCATGTCAGTGACGCCACCAAGAAAAAAAAAGTCTTCAAATGCCTTGGTTGAGCACGCAGAAATCTTCAGCCATGAAATCGATTCAGATAATGCCATGATACTTGAAACAAAAGATCCACGCCTCTTCACGAGGTGAATCGGACGTGTGGATAAAGCTGTTAGTGCCACACGATATGCAACAAAGTCGGCGTTGCGTGATATGATTGTATGAAAAATATTCAGAATTATAGGTGGCAGGTGGTGATATTAAAATCACGTCAGGAACATATTGTACAACGTGATATACACGACACACTCACGGGGAACTTGCGTCGTGTTTTTAGCATAACCATTTTCATCATCATCACCATCAGCCTGACTACGCCCACTGCACGACAAAGGCCTCTGGCATGTTCCGCCACTCAACTCAGTCCTGTGCTTGCTGTTGCCTATTTACACTCGCAAATTTCTTGATATCATCTGCCCACATAACTTTCTGTCTCCCCCTAACCCGCTTGCCCTCTCTGGTAATCAAGACAATTACCCTAATGACCAGCAGTTATCCTGCCTACGCACTGCATGCCTGATAAGAATTGAATAGAACGGTGTGGTGCAGTGCACGTGCGACACGTGCTTAAGACAGAGCCGTTAGAAGAGAAGAAGGAAAGAGTAGCATTCCCTCCATAAACCGTTACCTAGCGCACGTCAGTCTCTCTATCCTCAACAATGTTTGGTGCTGTAAAACCCGGGACAAGAATGACGTCCTGCACCGAAGATGGACCACCTGCGACGAAGCAGAGGAATTGTCCGAGCCGCCCTTACAATGCTTGTCACATCGGCTACTGACGCTCTACAACTGGGGAATCCTTCTCCGGCAATCTGCAAGACATCTTTGATGACCTTGAAGAGAAAGATGCGCCACTTGCCGGTTTCAAGAAAAGAATAGCTGACCTCATAATTAAGGATGCCAAGTATGTCGAGGATTATACGGCAGCTCTCGAACATCGCAACAAGATCCGCAACATTATGCGCCGTGTCCCCTTCCTTCTTCGCTTAGTTCCAAATCCCACTGTAAGTAATGCGCCTGTCATCGCTTTCGAAACCGAACCCCAAGGAGTCTCCGCTCCAAGAAGTCCCCAATTGGCGCTGCGAGTTGGCCTACTGAAGTTACAGGTACCCGTTTTCTCTGGGGAACTTCGCGAGTGACATGACTTCTGGGAGCATTTTGAAGTCACAACAATCGCAAACTTTCTGAAATTGAGAAGTTCATTTATTTGAGGTGTTATCTAACCGGACCCGCAAAAAGTGTGATCAAAGGTATTTGGCTGGAGCAAGCGAACTACGCGGTAGCGGTCAAAGTGCTATAAGAGAGGTTTGGCCATCATATAGCCCTCGTAGAAGACCACATCGAAAGCTTGCGTGATATCACTGCTGTGGACCGTTCGTCCAACACATCATAGCTTCGTGAGCTCTACAAAGAAATACGCTTTCGCAACAGCTGTCTGGCTAGCCTTGGAGTTCAAGCGTCGGAGTACGCGGGTATGCTTCAACATGTTCTCATGCGATCGCTACCCGAAGACATCGCTGTTCTGTACCGGCAACACATGAAGGAGGCCGAAGAGAACGACGTGGTTACTCCAAGGTCATGTCAAGAAAAGGTGCGTGACAAAATGCAGTTTCCTTTGGATTCAGATCGAGAGCAGAGAAGAGATATTCCCGTCCGAGGGGCCCACGAAAGCCCAGCTGTGAAGTTAACAAACACTTCAGCTTGTGAAAAGCGGCATCACTCTCGGAGGTCCACTGAAACGGGCTGTTCTTGCGTAGAAGGCTCGTCAGGGGGTGAACGACATCCGCAAACTTGGGTACAAACAGGCGGAAATACGAGCAGAGCCCGATGAAGCTACGCAGTTGTTTCAGAGATTTAGGACACTCGAACGATTCAACGGTCGCTGTCTTTTGTGGGTCAGGTCTAATGCCATCTTTGTCGACGAGATGTCCTAACACCAATGTCTCTCGCTCGCCAAAGTGCCACTTTTTTCAATTCAGTACAAGGCCAGCTTTTTCAATGCAGCTGAGCACGAGGTCTAGGCGAGTGTTGTGCTCCTCAAACGTATGTCCAAAAATTATGACATCATCAAGGTAACACATGCATACATGCCATTTTAAACCACGCAATATAGAGTCTATAAATCTTTAGAATGTCGCAGTAGCGTTACATATTCCGAATGGCATAACGTTGAACTCGTAAAGTCCGTCGGTCGTAACGAATGCCGTCTTTTTTTTTGTCAGCTGCGTTCATCGGAATTTGTCAGTAACCTGATCTCAAGTCGACAGATGAAAAGAAGGACGCGGAATGCAGGCAGTCTAGAGCGTCATCGATGCGCTGCAGTTTATAGACGTCTTTCTTGGCAACAGAATTCAGTCGGCGGTAGTCAACGCAAAATTTCCACCTACCATCCTTTTTCCTCCCGGGAGCAGACCACGGACTTGCCGATTCCTGTATTATTCCCTTTTCCAGCATTTCTTGGACTGGCTTGTTGATCTTGCGCTCCGATTGTGCCACTCAATAAGGTTCCTGCCTAATGGGATGCGCCGACTCGGTGTGGATCTGATGACGTATCTGGGACGCTGGGATTAAGGGCCTTTGGCTGTTTTTAGAAAAATCGAACACTTTCGAGTGCTTAGATAGAACGTAGAGCAGTGAATGACGTTCGCTTTGGTCAAGTAACTTGCTGACCAATTGTAGCGATTGGGCATCTTCTGAACCTTCTAAGCCTAGATGTTTAGTTTGGCTTGTAGCATCAACAAGCACAATCAGCGTCGTACATAATTCGGGTTTAAATACTGCAAGTTTCTAGCCGTCTGGCAGTGGTTTCGGGATGTTAAACCCCACATATCAATCAACCAATCACTATGAGCCACCGGTACCATCAACATCTGCGCTGGCCGCACGATCTGCAGCGAACGGCCATGCCTGCTGCGTACTATGCAGACATCGTGAGCACACCGTAAATCATTGTCAGACTAACATTGCAGCTGCTAAAATTCGGATGAAGCTAATAGAGAACGACTGCTGCTTCAAGTGTGTCCGAAAGGGCTTAAGTGCAAGCACCGCTCGAAGCATCATCTTGCCATTCTTTGCAAGATATGGAAACGAGTTAACCACACTGGCGCCGGCAGCAGCGAAAAAACGCAAACTTATGGCGTGCCAGTGATCACCAGTGCAACTGCAAGCAGTTCTGCGCCGCCATCGCCAGCAGTTCTTATGCGAACGGCCAAAGTATAGGCGTTGTGAAGACATAGATTTGTTCTAGTTCGTATTCTGCTTGACACTGGCAACCAAAGGACATTTATACGGCTTGACTTGTCCACGAGACTTGATCTACCTTCCGTCAGCACAGAGGAACTGTTTCTGCTATCGTTTATCGTTTGGCAATTCAAAACGTTCCCACACCTACCGATACCAAACCGTGCCACTCAAACTGCAGAGTCGTTTGGATGCACGCGAATTCACGCTAGATGCTGTGGAAGTGCTAGAAATCTTGACCGTGAACACGCCAACTCTCGGGCAAGGTCTGCCGATGCAGTTGCGCGACTGCAAGATGCTTGTAGCTGATGAACAGCAGCCAGGGGATCAACCGATCTAAACCATCAATGTTATTATTGGAACGGACAACTAAGGGCGTATAGTGACGGGGACAATCGAACACCTGAGTAGGGACCTATGCGCCATTGAGACAATCTTCGGTTGGCTGGTGCAAGGCATCCACTAAACAGATACCGCTAACGACCTGCTTCAAGTGAACTGCAGCGCGTCGGCTATTTTCCTGTCGTGTGAGTCACATCATGCCTCACTGATCCGACATAGAAATGGCGACTCGATGCGATAGGTATCACTGACCCTCTGGAAGCAGCCAGCGTTTGTGACCAAGAATGAATTAGTCTGATAAGGCAGTACTTGCACAAGAATGCCAGTTGGTATGTGGTTCCACTTATGATTAAGTACCAGAGAAAGCTGGCTAGCACAAGCCGAAGTGCCGCAGAGAACCGACTCAAGCGCGAACTTCCGCGCTTCCAAGGGCAGCCGAAGTTGTTGAAAGAGTATGACCGCATACCATCCGTGAATATTTTACCGAAAATCACACCGAACGTGTCGACACTTCCGCAGGGCCACGAGCAACCGTTTATTACCTTCCCCACCACACTATAGTCCGCTGAGAGGCTATCACTACAAATATCTGCGTAGTGTTCTACGCTTCTTCGCACAAACGTGGAGGGTCATCCCTCAACGATGTCTTAAACATGCTTAAACATGGGGGTCAAACTTGGTGCTGAGCTCTTGCAACACCTGGTACAGTTCATACTGAAGCAAATCATTTTGAGAGCAGACATCCGGAAGGTTTTACTACAAATTTCCATCCGAGAAGAAGACTGCGACGCCCTCCACTTTTTATTGGTCAACCGAATTGATGACGAAATGGGGATACCACATTTCATCGTCGAATGGTGCATGACTCGTGTGCCCTTTGGAGCGTCCTCAAGTTCATTCCTCCTGGCCGCTATATTGCAGCATCATATCGAAGAATGGAAGAAGACAGAGCCAGTAATCACTACGCGTCTACAGAATGCATTCTATGTCGATGACCTCGTCATAGCTGCTTCTACTGACGAAGAGGCTTTCGAAATCTACCGTGCTGCACTGACTATATTAGCTGATGCCAGTATAGAGCTGAGAAAATGGTGCTCTAATTCGAGCCTTCTTTGTCGAGAATTGTTCAAGGACAACAACTCAATCGACATAATTGGAAAAGCCAAAGAAAGAACAAAAGTGTTCGGCATAGTATGAAACCGCAATGACGGCAATATCGCGATCAGTGCCAGTGCCGTTTCTGCATACCTATGTGCGCATTCAGCCACGAAACACACCTTTCTACAGCCATTCGCTAGACTTTACGATCCGTTAGGGCTCATTGGTCTGTTCGCCATTCGAGCGAAATTATTGTTGCAACAGCGGTGGTCACTGAATTCACCCTGGGACGATTCATTCCCGAATGATACTCAGACGCAGAGGGAAAGTTGGACATCCGAATTACCAACGCTCTCCTCATAGAGCGTCCCATGTTGCGCCGCTGGTTCAACTTCCCGGTAGGTTACGCCTTTTGAACTGCACTTTTTCTGTGATGCAAGCCCACTGGCACACATCGTTGCCGTCTACACGCATTAAAAGACCGAAGGGGAAACGTTCAAGGCTTAGTTGCTCATGAGCAAGGCAGGGTCGCACCGCACAAGAAAACTACTCCGCCACGTCTAGGGCTGCTTGCATGTTTGTTGGCTGCCAGGCTGTGGATCTATTTACGAGGAATTGTAGAAACGGCCAAGCGCCGGAGTTTTTTCTTGAGCAAATCGTGCATAGACATCCACGGATTGTGGTTGAATCTAAATGATGTGAGGCTTTCGTGAGAAACCATGTTCTCGAAATACAACGGCTCACTTCTTGATGTTTTTGGAGTCACTGTGCAGGCAACGACAATCCAGTGGGTTCGCTCACGCGTGGAGTTTCAGCCGAGACATTGACCCGCAAGCTGCTTTAGTGTACTGGTCCTTCGTGGTTGTCGCTGCATCATTCTCAATGGCCTTCGAAAAATTCGTTCACTGCCCTACATAATATGCTACTCCCACCGAAACCATTGAAGTGATATCAGCCTGCCCCACCGCCATGGTGATGCTCTCTACGCACACCTGTGAGTCTATGCTTGAAATTTCAAGGTATGAACGTCTTTCACAATTACTCAGGGTTACTGCTTGAATCATAAGACTCCGCCGCAACGCCTCATCGAAGGAACCATCTAACCATCTTTACCAGGACCACTGATGGCTTCAAAATTGAGCGAGGCAGAAAGGTATTGGTTGAATTTTGTCCAATACAACACACTTTCAAGCAAAATTATGGCCTTGGAAAAAGGATCACGCGTTCAAAGTCATCCAGTGTACTGACTTAAAAACCGTTTCTCGACTAGCACCAACTACTTCGTGTAGGAGGCAGGCTTCAGAAGCTGGACGACATAGAGGATCTGAAGCATTCGATCTTGCTTCCTGCTGGCAATCAATTCACCTATCTCTTGGTTGATGCAGCGCACAGACGACTGCTGCATGGTCAAATGCATATCACCCTCGTAGACCTTCGAAATCACTTTTGGACAATCAAAGGACGCCGTACAGTGAAGAACGTTTTAAAAGCGTGCTTACCCTGCCGCTAACGCTGCCTACTTCCAGAATCTTCCCTGGCACCACCCCTGCCAGAGGAAATAATTAGTGAAGCAACACCATTTCAAGTGGTGGAAATTTATTTCTGTTGGCCACTGTATTGCCGTGAACAATTAGCTTCGTCAAGAAACATGTACATCGTTGTCTTTTCTTGCATGGTGACTAGGGCAGTGCACCTGGAAATGACAACTGATTTGACAGCGCAAGCGGTTATCCTCGCTTTCAAGCGTTTCGCCGCACGACGCAGAATACCTGCGATCGTATACTCGGACAATGCGAAAGGTTTTCATTGCAGTGCCAAGCACTAATGCCATGCTCACTCTTCGAAGATAATGTTACACTATAGCCGTGCTCACAGATTCCATGGTGCTTTATAGTCAAATGTGCGCCGTGGTGGGGTGGCTTTCGGGAACGCGTCATTTGCACTATTAGAAAAGCACTCAAGCATTGCCTCGGACGCAGCAGTTTGCGTTACAACGAGCTGCTCACCATGCTCATGGAAGTTGGAGTGACTGTTAGCTGCTGACTGATAACGCACTTAGAGGATGACGTCGCATCAACAGAAGCTTTGACACCATCCCACTTTTTAGTCGGTGTAGACGACAGAGAGACTGACTTGCGCTCAGTAACGGTTTGTTGATGGAACCCCACTTCTTTCTTCTTTTCTAGTGGCTCTGACCCAGCAAGTGTCGCACGCGCACTGCGCCGCATCGTCCTCTTTAGTTTTTATCGCACTGCCGTGGCCGTGTTGCTTGAGAGCTCCTCCAGGAGGTAAAGCCGCTGTACAGGACGTTGGACTTGCTGATCGTCCGACAGCCGTATGAAGAAGAAACGCGCACTAACGTCTTTACTCGGGAATGGCTTAATGACACGACCCGTCTTTCACGTGGGAAGCAGCGCATTTCTGTCTACCAGAACAAGTTCACCAGGCCTTGCACTATGAGACGGCGTAAGCGAGTACGCAGAAACAAAAATATTCCTTCTTTTGCAGCTTCCACAGGTTCCGCAGTTGATGTGCGTGAAGCCGCGCTCGTTTTCAGAGGTCGGAAGCGGCGACACTGGTCGGAAGATATTTACGTTCTGTGGGGTGACTGTTGACTAACAAGTAAGACAGTGTCGGAGCGTCTATTGATATGACCTGTCAGTACGTGAGTGGACGACCTTTAACTGATCAGCTTCGCCCAGCATGCTGAGCTGAATGGCATCATAAAGCAGGCGTTCGTGCGCTGCGTCAACCAAGAACTCGTTGAACCAGTGATCCGCAGGAAGCAAGGCTAGATACAGCTTCTCCTTGACGTCGTCCAACTGCTGAAGTCTGCCTCCTAAAAGAAGTAGTAGGGGACGGTCGAGAAATCGTTCTGAAGCCATTATTATGGATGCTTTCGGATCTCGTAGTCCTATTTCTAAGGCCATAATATCACTTGCGAATGTCGTGTATTTGACAAACTTCAACTAAGACATCTCTACCTCGTTCAACTCTCAAGCGTTCAGTCCTGGTAGAGACGGCTCCTCCGACGAGGCATTACAGTAGAGTCTCATGTTCTAAGTGGGGCGTAGAGGCTAACAGGGGTGAGTAGAAGGCATCATCACGGTGGTGGGGCTGGTTGATGTCACTTCCCTGGTAGCCCCAATAATAGCGTCTGTTGAGGGAATGAACGAAATCATCCAAGTTCCTTGAGGATGATTTTGCGACAACGAAACACCGCCCTATTGAAGATCCCAGCATCGCCCACTATGAAAATAATGGCGGAAGTGGAAATTCTGGTGGGTATGACGGAAAATGTGGTGTACATGGTAGGAATGATGGTGGGCATCGTGGGACACTTGGTGGGAGTGCCGGGTTGATGCTGGGAAAGTAGGTGGGTTGGTGGACACACGTTGGGAATAATGGGTACTTGGTGGACGCGCAGGAATGGCGGATGTCGAGAGATGTAGTGGGCGTGGTAGGTGAATGCCCGCCATGTGTCCCACCAGGCACGTGTTTTGTGGGAGACGTGGTGGGCAAAGTGGGTGGATGGTAGCATACGTGGAGATGTGCTGGGTGGGTGCTTGGTGCAACAGATGTGATAATAACACATGATAACAAGCCAGTTTCGATTGGCACGTACTTTAAATATTATGATTGTCTGGTGATCAGCTGTATTTGTGACGTGCAGTACTTATAGAAAAAAATCTTGGATTTGTTGTGATACAACTTTATATGTAGTACTTTGCGCAGCAGTTATCAGCGCGCACATACAGGTATTCCTCTTCAATGAAAATGGAAGTGGCAAAAGTTCAATTGTGAACCAATGAGTGGTTGTGCTACTTAAAAACACGACCTAACTAATCGGATAAAACATAAGCGACAAAGTGGAACCCTCCTAAAATGAGGTTTTGCGTCGCCAACATGATTCGCCTAAAAAGCAAAAAGATGATGTCTATTTATCCAGAGTGCTGCGCTCCACAGTTACAACTGACCTAATCTAACGCGAGTGCATGGGTTGCTCGGATGTGCACCGTCAATTATGATGCACTGGCGCAATCCAAAGATGTACTCGCTAGATCATATAAATTTAGTATTACTTCCTCGGCTCCTTAAGGCGTACGTTTGAAGAATTTATCTCCACCAGCTGCCTTTAGAAAAATCAACGAATGTAGATACCTGCAAGGTAGCTTTCGAAGTAACTAGGGATAGCCCTGCATGACAATGTGCGTGCTTGCGCACAAAGAACGACATCTACCACTACACTAATAATTATGATAAAAAGCTCAAAAGCATTATGTGATCTATCACACTTGTCCAATTCCATCGAGGGCGCATATCACACGTGAGGAGTCCACGAATCTTGCACCATTGAAACATATTTTGAACAATTATGAAGGATAGAGCTTCAGCAATACTCGACAATTTGCCACTGTCTTTGATGCCCGAAATCAGGATTATGCCAAAACGGCGCTCACCTGTCGTAAACACTTCTTCCGTTTTATTAGCCTTCTCATTTCTTTGAAAAATTATCTCAGAATCTCCGCAGTTGTACTTGGGTACATGCGTAGATCTAACGGTAAAAGAGCCAACATCGGCCGAAGTAAACACACGTATGAAAAGGCAAGAACCTTATCAATGTATTAGGATAAAACCAAATTGGAACACATTCACCCTACTTTCACACACTGTTCACGCGCATTCACTTCGGATCGGAAACACTGTTCGTTTCTCTACCACTGTCACTTCTTTGGTGGTCGCCAGAACACGGCAACACAATGCAACGCTCGAGGACATTACTGGAAATCCGCCTCGCGACGCAAGCCGAATGGGGAAAAACCTGCAAGACCCCCATACTGTACTCGGTACACCACAGTGATTTGCGCATCAGGGCAATAATGGCTTCTAGAGGGTCGGTGATACCTCTCGCACCGAGTCGCCAGGTCTCAGTCGAGTCATCCATGAATGAAGTGGCTTAACTATGGCGCTCACACGAAAGGAAAAGAGCCAAGGTGCTGTTCTCGTGTCGCAAGCCGTTAGCAGTGTCTGCTTGGTAGATGCCTTGCACTACCCAACCAAAGCACCTTGACAGCTACCCCGTAATTCATTTGCTCCAGTAGAAACACCTTCGATCACACGTTTTGCTGATCGGTAACATACGACTTCAAGTAAGCGATCTTTTCAATGTGCGAAAGCTCGCGGTTGTTGTGAATCATGGCCTCTAAATGCTCCCAGAAAGCCTTCCACTCACGTAGTTCCTCAGAGAAAACACACACTTGTAACTTTGGTAGGGCAACTCGCAATGGTGATCGGTAACTTCTTTGAGTGGAGACTGCTTGGTTGCGGTAGTGACGACAAGTGCACTGCTGTCAGCGGACGTTGAAACACAGGTAAGAAGGTGGTGGACACGGCTCATACTGTTGTGGATATTGTCGTGATATTCGCGAGCTACCGTGAATTCATCGTCATGCTCGGCGTCGTCGATTATGAGGTCAGCAATCCTTTCGTTTAAATCCGCAAACGTTGTGTCTTTGTCTTGGATGTCATCCAAGATGAGTTGCAGATCGGCCGCAAAAGGATTCACTGCTTGTAGAGCGTTGGTAGCGGATGTGATGAGCCTTGTAGCAGCGGATCGAATTATTGCTCTGATACATCGTAGGCGGTACATCTGTGGTGCAGGACGTCAGTCTTCTCCGGGGCTTCACGGCACCAAACTATGTAGAGGACAGAGAGAATGATGTGCGCTCGGCAACGGTTTATTGATGGAACGCCATTTCTTCCTTCTTTTCTAGTGGCTCTGACCCTGCCCGCGTAGAACGCGCACTGTGCCTCGTCATCATATTCAGTTTTTATCAGTCGGAAAGCGTCTCGTCACCCTGCGTACACAACGGAAGATTCTTCCTCTCGAAGCATCCGCGTCTGACCTGTGACGAAGAGCACGGTACCATGAACAGCTACTTCGGAACCTGTGGAAGCGGTGGAGAAAAAGCGTATCTTCTGTTACTGTACGCTGCTCACCACAACAAGCCGACGTCGTCAACTATAGTAAATCCCGATGATCTCGTTTTGTTGAGATTTAAATACTGCGCCTCTAGAATGGAAGATGGGTCGTGTCGTTAAGGCATTTCCGGGTAAAGACGGTACTGCGCGTTCCTTCCGGATACGACTGTTGGATGGTCAGCAAGTTCGACTGAATGTTTAGCGACTTTACCTCCTGGAGGCGCAATCAAGCAACGCGTCCGTGGGAGTGTAATAAAAACTGAATAGGACGGTGCGGCGCAGTGTGCGTGCTACGCATGCTTAGTATAGAGCCACTAGAAGGCAAGAAGGAGAAAGTGGCGCTTCCTCAATAAACCGTTACCGAGCGCACGTCAGTCTTTCTGTCTTCTACAATGCCCGGCCCATGTCAATTTCTTTTTCTTGATTTCAACTATTATATCCTTAATTCTGGTTTACTCCCTGATCCACTCTGCTCTCTTCTTGTGTTTTAAGGGTACACCTACCATTTTTCTTTCCATCGCTCGCTGCGTCGTCCTCTATTTAAGCTGGAGGCTTTTTGTAAGGGTCTATGTTTTTGCTCTGTAGGTAAGCACCGGCAAGATTCAGCTGTTACATATCTTCCTCTTAAGGGATAATGGCAATCTATACCAGTCATGATTTGACAGTGCTTGCCAAATGTGCTTTACCTTATTCTTATTATTCTTGTTACTTCAATTTCGTGGTTCTGCTTCGCGGTTATAACCTGTCCTAAGTAGACCTAGTGTTTTGCACCTTTAAGTGCATTATTACCTATCTCGAAGCGCTCTTCTCTTCTGAGGTTGTTTTACAACACTTTGGTTTTCTGCAGGCTAACTTTAGGACCTACCTTTCTGCTCTCCTTGTCCAACTTCATAATCGTGAGTTGCAAATTGTCCCCTGAGTTACTCAGCAATGCAATGTCAACGGGCAAGTGCAGGTTAATAAGGCACTTTCCATTACCCATTATCCCTAACTCTTCCCACACTAGAACTCTGAAAACCTCCAGTAAGTACACGGCAAATAGCATTGGTGAGATTGTATCCCTCTTCCTTACACTCTTCTTGATCGGTATTTTATTGCTTTCTCTATGAAGCACTATGTAGATATACATATGCAAAAGACGACATACGTGTGAAATGCAACTCAGCTATACTGAGATTTCGGTAGGTGGGTAGTCCTTAGTGGGAGTCTTCCCATGTGTAGATTTGCTAATGCTGTGGTTTGCACATGGTTTCTCAGTTTCTCCTACTGCATATTGCACAAGCTTCCACATTAACATAACCTTATCGTAGAGACAGTTTGAATTAAATATGAGTAAGCTTTCATGCAAATACATCCACGCTTTGAAATTAGACGCTGCTGCACGAGCGGCTTGTGATATACCGAACGCTCGTCTTCAAAGTGGCACCGGCGGTATGTCGCGGTCGCGGCAGCTCCTCATAATATGCATACCTACATATATTTTGCGCACCTAGTCTCACCATGTCGTTTGTTTTTAGAAAAAAAAACAGCCTTCCTGCTCCCCCCTCCCTCTCACTGCGTCCACAACTCATCTGTTTACAGAATGTGCACTGTCCCAGAGTTCACGTCAAGCCTTCTTTTTGACAGCCTCTTTGTGTCGAGCAGCTCGCCGTACCTCTGTCCATCTTTTTACGTGTACCTCCAAAGACGCGAGTAGCAACTGCAATGGCTTAGAGATAGAGAGCTAGAGTGAGTCTCCGCGCAATGTTCTTTAGGACCACCATGGCCAAATGTATTGCTTTCACGATCTTGTCGCACACTTATTGCTCCGCAACTTTCTCTTCCTACTGTAGTCCACGCAAAGACAGTGCTATATGAACATGCTTCCTTAAAGACGAGAAACAGGCGAAACCAGGAGAGAGGTAGAGGGTTCATTCAGAGCACGAGATCGGAGGGCCAACTGTGCGCGAGAGAAGTCATGCGTATATCGTGGGCGAGAACCGGAGGTATGCAGAAAGCGCCGCCCGAGGGAGTAGTGCTAAACGCGATGAATCTGGTTCCAACGAATTTGCATCGTCACGCGTACAGCTGAGCTCACGCATCTGTGCTCGAACGCGCAGTGCGACGCGGAGGCAAGCTGGGAACTTGTGCTTTTTCCCGGTGAACGAGCGAATAAGAGACAAAAATAAAGTAGAGTGCTGCTGCGTGCATGTATATGTGTCTACAATAGCGAACGTGAGGAGATATCATCGTCTAGAAAAGAGATTTCCGTCTCTGTGAAAGGAACAACGTCCTTTCTATTCAGGGCCCCTGCTGCTGCATATCGTCGTGCATTTTTCGCGCTCAAGCTCGAGAAGCGGCCACGTTTTTTCAGCTGTAATAAACCTGTTGGTTGGTGAAGCTTTACTACAGTGTACCTATATCTTCGAGTAGATACTTCTCAGTTTCACTGCATTCGTCGCTTATCACTTTACATTGCAGAAATGTCACCGAAGCGTGTTTACTGGCAACGATGCAAATAAGGAATACGCATCTATTTCTGCGCTGTCCTTTTTTAGCATAAGAGGTATGCGCGAACAATGTGTACGTATGTCTGCCTTTTATTCATTCTCTCGGCGCAATCATAGACCGTTGTTTTGTACAACAACAGTTTGTAGTACCCGCACGGTATCCTAAGTATTTTCATCATCTTTAGGAAAAACACCATGGTAATACTAATTTTATTATTACTATTCATAACTTCAATAAGGATTGTAGTGTCATAAAAGACTAAGGTGATTTTTTTTAAAAGCAACTCGCGTTTGGCCTTTTCCCTCTCAGGGAGTGCTGATCGGCAAAAAACACGGGTTCTCGCCGTCTCCGCAAAACAGACGAATTCTCTGTGTCTTATACACCCATTCCCACTCGCATGGCTCCCTTAAAACTTACAAATAGGTGAATAAATAATTAAAAGCAACAAAAGAGACGGGAAAGAATTGTGTAGGAGATTCACATCCGTTATCAGCGTAAGCGGGAGAGATGGCAGATGATAGCGTGCGGAGAATGCAGCGCTGAGACAGACCGAGACAGTGTCTAAATGGTTGCATTCCAAAGGCATGAAGCTAAAAAAAGTGTTTTCCGCG
The DNA here is from genome assembly GCF_043290135.1 of Rhipicephalus microplus. NCBI lineage: Eukaryota > Metazoa > Arthropoda > Arachnida > Ixodida > Ixodidae > Rhipicephalus > Rhipicephalus microplus. Next base: position 421,014,810 of record NC_134710.1, on the reverse strand, counting down.
TGCAAACGGTGGCAAAAACAAAGTACAAAGTATACAAAGATTGCAGTAAACGGCCGTGCAGATGAGGCAAACGTGTATTCAAAAAGGGGAAGTGCCCGACGCGGGTACTTGCGAATTTGTGCTCCCCGGGGGGGGGGGGGGGCTGCGATGCGTTTCGTTTTGGAGTCAGTGCTGCGAGAAAGCGGATGGATAGCAAATAATGACCGATAAAAGAGAACTTTCTCAGCCAGCCTCACACACTCGTACAATGATAAACCTGGAGTGGAACGCTTCCCATAGATGTAGGAGGGTGGTAATGCCGAAGAACCGACTTGCTTTTGCCTACGCACTGCCGCACCCAGCTGCGTATCATCACGCTCGCTCACGAAGACACGCTGCCATCCCGATCTGCCACTGTTTACCCGCGGGTTCTGCCGCGGTTGGATACTGCATCCGCGGGTCTCCCCGCTGTTTCTTGCGGGCCCCTGCCTTCGCCTCAACCCCGGATACTTCGGAAGTTTGCCTTTACAATTTATTTATCTTGCACGCATTGGTTATTTCTTGTCCTCTCTTTGGATCTCATGCATGACACTCCAGTGGAAGCGGCCGAGTCATCTACCGATTCCCTCTCGCTGATGATGAATGCATGGTGGTGAAGATCAGAAAAACATAGGAAAATTCACTGTTGCTCTCCCCGTCTTTATATATATAAATATATATATATATATATATATATATATATATATATATATATATATATATATATATATATATATATATATATATATATATATATATATATATATATATATATATAAATGACTCCAATACCATTCAAAATTTAGCAAAAGACGCTATTTGCTCACTGTTTTCGCATTTGATTTTTCTGTAGAGGCACGCATCTCAAGACGGTTAAATGCATCATTAGGAACACTACTTATGAAGGCTGGAATAATTCACTTTTTAATTAGAGGAGTTCGGCATTGAAGTCAAATGATATAATTGCAGTCTTTCATGCGAAGAATCGATTGCCGCTTTGAGGTTTTGGAAAAGCGGCCTCTAGTAATAACTGCGAAGTATTAAATCTCCCCCAAGGTCTGTGACGAAACCAAAACACAAAAGAGCGCAACTGATATAAGGGAACGTTGTTATATTAACCATCAACCGACTGAGTTGTGTGGATGTGTGGGCTGCTCTCGCAAATATAGCAGGCATGTCTCACATACGATAACGCATGGGGAAAGTGTTCCCCCCTGTAACCTTTGTTATGAACAGTGACGTAATTGTAATCATCCGCTTGTTGCGCTCACCGGTCGTCGTTTGGTTTCGGTATTGCTGCAGCATTTAAGAGAATTTTATTATTCTTTTAGGTAATACTAGATGCCGCTTTTTCAAAATCTCAATGTGGCAATGGGTTTTGCGCATCAATGGCTTCAATTCTCTTGCTTGACCAAACCTATTAACTCTACAAATTAAAAAGTTAAGTAATTTAACATCCCTAAATATTGTTCTATATGATGTCTTCAACCTTTTTAAGATGTTTGTCGCTACACAAAAAGCGACTGTGAGGCCATCGAGCAAATAGCATCTTTTGATTATTTTTAAACAATATTGGACACACTTCTTCAAACACCCTGTATATATATAGACACGAAGAGTATAGCTGATCAAGAGGATTGAAAAAGGAAGTACGCGGGGGAGGATGACTGATGGTAAGGTAATGAGGATGGAAAGCAAGAGAAAAAGTTGGCCCCGTATCTGCATGTTACACTGTAAATGTCATCGAAAGACAACAGTCTTGTGTCTTGAGAGAGTGAACAAAACGTCTATTTGATGTCCTGCGCATAAAAATCGGTGAATGGTATGCTGGAGGCGCTGTGCTAGAGTGCCTCGAGTGCGCAGCAGAGGCGAACGAGTGCATCAAGTCACGTCACACGTGAGACGTGAGCACCATCTGCCCGTTATCTTGGAAAACGAAGCGTGCGCACCCTGCTTGCCCGTCTCGGAGGTGATAAGGTGTAGAACGCAAGACGACGGGCAGGTGCCACCACCCTGTAGTCTTAGCAAAGCGTTCAAAACACTTGCTTTTTCGTGTAAGCGTTGCCTGGTCAGCGCAACGTGATAAACGCTACAGTCCCTATAATTACGTATGTATGCATTTTCTAGTATGATACCCACATACAGGATATTGCCATGTTGTTATGGTGCCTAAGATATGCGTAATAATTGCTTTTTTTTATTATAGACAATCGCACAACTATGTACGCTGAACCTTGAGAAATATTGGTGGGTGCTGTGAATGGGGTCAGCCGTTTGGAGTTTTGTGTGGCCACTTTGGTGCCGTTTAGGGTACCATTAAGAGCCGAAAAATACACAGACCAAATTTTTTGCATCGAAAATCCCACTATTGCCTTCAAAAAGAGTCAGCATATCCAAGAAGTGAGTGATGATGAGAGGGGCGATTGCGTAAGCTTCGGAGGGTTTTCTCGGTAAACCGTGTATTGTCTGTCTGTCTGTCTGTATGTATGTCTGTCTGTCTGTATGTCTGTCTGTCAGTCTCTCTATCCATCCATTGGTCTTTCTGTCTATCCATCCATCCGTCTATCTGTATGTTTGTCGGTGTCTCTATCCATCCATCCGCCCATCCGTCCGTCCATTCACCCGTTCGTGAAACCATGCGTCCGTCTGTTTGTCTGTCCGTCTCTCTTTCTATTGATTCGTCGGTCGATCCGTCCGTCAGTTTGTTTGTATGTCTGTATGTATTTGCGTCTGTCTGTCTGTCTCTCTATCCGTTCATTCGACTTTCGGTTCATCCATCCTTCCGTCCGTCTGTCTGTCTCTCAATCTATCCACTCGTCTTTCTGTCGTTCAAGCTCTCAATCCGTCTGTCTATTCGTCCGTTTCTCTACCCGCCCGCACCTCCTGAGTGATTCGTCAAACTAGGCGGTCACGTACCACGATGAGCTAGGAGAGAGAGACCCAGAGCTTTAAGAGCTTTGCCTCTAAAAAGATGAGTATAGAGGGTAGTACATAACATTGCCCCGTACACTGTAGCATATCAGGGGGTGTGAAAGAGAAGTGGGGTTGGGGACGAGCGATGTGCCAGTTAAGGAAAGCAAACTGAGCAGAGAGGACACTAAAAATGAAATAAAGAGTGAAAACGAAAGTGTCATAGAAGCTAGACGTAATAAAAAGAGCTAAAGCAGAAATATAAAGAACAAATAAAGGTGAAGGTGAAGCACACAATCTGCGTCTCCCAAGTGAGAGTGCATAGTTCCGATATTTTCTCAGACTTGAGAGGTGTGTAGCTGGCCTTAATTTTTTTAGGTAATTTCGCTCTAGTTTTCTTCTCGGTGTTTTAAGCAAAAGGGTTGAGTTCAGGTTTTGCACCTATTTTGCAAACTTTTAAAAAGTTATGATCGAATTGTGTAGTTTTAGGTTCTAAATGGGGGACACTGTAGATTAGTGCGTGCAGTGCTGGAACACTGCGTATTCATGTTTACCACTATCGAATTTCTTTGTTATCCTAACGTCACCTGATGGTTATATCAACTATAGACTGCATAAGTTCCACCAAAATACGTAAATATATTTGATGCAGGCGCAGGAGTGTATTCTTTTCATTTTTATTCTGTTTTTTTTCGCGTGCATTTGATCACCTTTATCTTGATGTGACTATCGCTTTGCAGATGAACCTGAACCAACACAAAAGTGGCATTTGCGCAAGAACAGAAACACGAAGGGGACAAACATGGGACAAGCACAAACTAACAACTAAATCTTTATCGTCAGAAATACGCACATACATAGAAAGTGCAAGACACGTAGCTAAGACTACGGATTGGCAGTTAAATAGTCATTCTGCAGCCTATGCAAGTTCGCCGATGGCCTTGCCACACACATGCCACTGGACTTATGAATGTGAAATGCCTGTACAATCTCTCACGTGGTCCAATTTTTGAGTCTCGACCACCCTTTGGTTTATTCAGTAAAGGATGGCGTTTACTTTACTATGTAGGTACAGATTAAACGTCTGTTGCCATTTTAACAAGATTGTGTGGTCCTATAATGACGGACTCAAACAGCGCCTGGTCTGATCAACTCCTGAAGGAACTCCAAGGCAATCTTGAAAGTTTTTCAGAACAACTATCTTGGACAAGCGGGTGTAACAGCGATGTCCATACCACGCGAGCGTGATGAACATGTAACTTTCTGCATGTTTGTGTGTTATACTATACTTGTCTACCACTTGTTCTATACTGCTCTACACTTCTCTCTTGAATTTATCTTTTGTTTAAGCTCTTGAATGTGCGAGCAGGACAAGAGATTCACACATTTAAGTTGTCGAAAGCTATACAGGTGGCCAATGGGAATATAACTGTCCACTGTTCTCACATATTTGTGTACTTGTATATGCAAATGACTGTGTGTTTGTGCATGTGTGCTATGCACTTTATATTTGTTAATTTGTCAAATATTGACCCGAGCATTGAGTAAAGAAACGGATGACGTTCGGCAGCAGATTGAACCTTGAAGAGATGAAAAATTTCTTTAAAATGGTGTTGGCGCAGCAGCCAATGTCTCGAAAAGCGATCTTGTCTTCTCCAAAGCTCCTGCTTCGTCTTCTACAGTGGCAGCCTCGAAAGAGACAAGACTCCTCGTCAACACACTGACTCCAGTGACACTCCCATGTTCAAAATTTTTTTTTTGTTTTCACGAGCCTCAAGAGACATAATTTCTCTTCCAAGGTCTCCACGTCAAGCAATTTAGGTTTTTTGAATATTGAGAATAAGTCTTTTGCAAAGCGAAAGTTGTACAAAATCGAGGGTTATTGTTCAAGTTAAGATTTATATTGAATACGTATGTTATGGGTACATATCAACTTAATATAATGGCCATTAAAGTGTCACTATGAATGAAAATAAATAGTTTGGGTGAAGTAGCTGACGATCTTTTTGTCATCAGCTTGAGCTCCCTCTATTTTTCAAAGCTAGTGCGAACTTCTCCTCTCAGCGCCGTTTCCACCTCCCCGTGATTGCCAGCCGCCACTATTGGGCGAGACTCACACGGCGCGCCCAGACTGCGTGCTACACGTCGAAGCGTTTGTTATCACTTGGTTGGAAACATGACAACTGTTGAAACAGATTCACCAGGCTGCTCATACGTAAGATGCGTAATAAGCAGAGTTTGTGGTTAGGTGGTACCTTAGGGTCTTGTCTCGTGTTATATATCCTGGCACCAGCTTGCAATGGCCTATAAGACGTCCTTTTACGGCACCTCACGCGCGAACGAATTTCTGTACCTGGGACCTGTTCTGACAAAGTAAAAAAAACCTGGCATTCGGGCATTGTACTTAACTTCGTCAGTGGGAAATACGTCACTCGCACCAGGAAAAAAAAAGAGGCAGAATAGGTTAAATGCAAACGCAAACAGTCTTTACAGCTTCCGTTTTTCTTTTTGGATTCCGAGGTGTTTGTTTACAAGACACCTTTTACAAATTCAAACGCTACATCAATATATGTACTCGCAATAGGCCGGAGGCACTTACGTACCCCCCGCATACATTCTTTCGCAGGCGCTAATTCTGCCCCTCAGGTAAATATTCTTGATGTTATCATGCATGCCTCGAGCACGTAGCTCTTTAATTGGTGGCTCTTACAGTGTACTCAGTTTATGAGATGTTATGTTTGTACTCCTATTGCTAAATTATGCTCTGTTGTTCAAAAGAGAGCGTAAATATTTTGTTTTCGTTAGTTGGCTAATAGTGAGCTCATGAACACACCTTCCCACTTTCATGAGCAATTGGATGAGTACAGCTGACAAATCCATTATTCGGTATTGTAGCCTTCAAATGCAAATAATTCTCTAAAATTCCATCGATCACACAGTTATAGCTATATGAAACAAAGCAAACTATTGTCGTGAATCGAAAAGACTTTATTGTTGAAAAATTTTCATATTAAATGAAACCTTCCAAGAAAACAATCAATGTACATTTAGTCATCGCACATTTCTAATCTTTACTATAAGTGTAAAGGTACTCCTTCGTAATCACAACTACATACATACCACTACATAAGTAGGGAACCACATCAGGCTTTAGCTTCTTGCGGCCAGTTGTCTCGAGAATCACTGGCTCGAACTGATCGTTCATGAATTGTTCTTGAAAAATACAGACATTCTGAATTGCACCATCTGCATTGTTCCTAGCGGAATACCGGCGAAGTATTCTGCAAACATTTAGCATCCTACGTAAAAAATGCAAACGAAAACAGTATGGTGTCCTTGCTCCAGATAGGTTCATGTGTATTTACAAGGTGCACTTTAAACATGCAACAAAATAATAAAGCGCATCGAAGGGCAACAATACAGAAACTGTTTTACAATAATTCTTATCCAACACAAATATTCGAATATAAAAAAACTCAGAAACGCGAATAAACGTAAGGGTATAAAAATTGACATCACAAAAATAGATCTCTTACATGTACCCACCTGAAATAAGCGTATAGATCATTATAAAAATAATGACAGATTAAGAACAAGAATGCATTCTAAATTATAGTTTGCATACGGACCGTTTTGTAGCAGTGCTAAGTGTGCCCATCATATGATGCTACTTAGTTGCGATGTCCGTTTCTTTATCGAGCACACCTCATCACCCTCTCTAGTTATGCAATTTGGGAAACATACCACTTGAAAGAAACTGCCCAGTTTCTCGAGTAAGTTTTAAGGACTAGTCACAATTCAATTTCGTACGTTTTGATGATATGTGGGGTTAGCGTTCCAAAAGCAGCATATGATTATGAGAGACGCCGCAATGGAGAGTAGAGCTCCGGAAATTTTGACCACCTGGGGTTCTATAACGTGCACTCAAATCTCAGCCCACGGGCCTCCAGCATTTTAGCCTCCATCCAAAATGTAGCCACCACAGCCGGGCATTGATCCCACAATCTGCGGGTCAGAAGCCGAGTACCTTAGCCACCAGACCACCGAGGCGGAGCGATTTCTTAAGTATTACGGGTCGTATCAGAGCTGAGCGAGGAAATGAAGCTCTTCCAATTTTTTTTTCTGAAACGTTGTATTATGTGGAAATATATGAGCGCACAAGGTAGCAGCAAAAACACTTGACAGGAAAGACGCTCATAATATTTCCACATTATGTTTTAAAAAATGGCCCAGCATTCCACTTAATTTAACTTCGTAATTAATTTATTATTTTTTGTTTTCAGAAGAATTGGTAAATTGTCAACTCCGAAAATGCAATTTTGTCACTGTTTGTGAAAAAACGTGACCGATAACTTCATGCCGTTTTCTTTTTTTTAACTTCAAGCCATTATCTAACTTGAAGCCATTATCTCAGCTTCATCTAACTGATTTTGATTGCAAAACAAGCAAAAGAGTATTATGTATAGATCGACATGTCTCAAAGAGCTTCTCTTCGCGGCAATTGAAGTTCGTTCTTCCAATATTGCTCGCCGTGTGAGGTTTTCATTTCCAAGGGGAAAACAAAAAAAAAAGCTTGCCCGCCTTGGCAACGCTGTTCAAGCAGCCAACAGCGCAACATTTTGGCATCGGATGCAATCGGTGGTGTCTTGAAAACTTTAAAAAGCTGTAAAAAGCCTGAGCTAAAGTACAGCGCGCACGTGTTTCGGTCTTCTACGCCCAATGATGACTTCGTTTTCCGGCGAGAAGGCAAGTGACGAAGGAGAGCAGAGCCAACAGCAGAGAGGTCATCAGGAATAACTAGTCACGTGTGGGGACTGGCCTAATAGGAGAGCACGAAAGACGAAGAGGGGAGAGACTTAGAGACGAAGAGGAAATTCGCCTTTTTCGTATTTTTTCCTAATAATGGCTCACGCTACCTTTGAAAACAGAGGGGCCTTACAGTAGCTTGTACTGTTGCGGCACCTTACGAAGCAGATCTCAACTACGCGTTCTTCTTGCGTGGCCTCTGTGACCCGCGTCTCGCTTGCTGGATTCCGTGCCGACCGGTAGTGCCCTCGCGATCTCCGGCGTCAGCGTAGCTCTGGCCGACTGGGCTCGCCCTACGTCACCTCCTGACGCCGACGAGCTTTGACGACAGTGTAGCTCGGACCGACTGGACTTGCTCTACGCCATCTACCTACGCTGACAAGAGCTCTCGCAAGTGGTGCCCCGTGCTCGGACTCCTGTGTCCGTGTTTCCATCTTTTCTATCTCTCCTATCCCCTCAGTTTGTGTTCGCTCCTTCTGGCTTACCACCTCACGTCTCTTCCTCTTTTATACAACTTTACTCCTACCCCTTTTATCCCTCCTCACCCCCATCCCTTGTGAGCTACTGTTGAGGTGTCGCTAACTGAAGCAGACAGTGACGGGGCTCACTTTTCTCTTCCTTTCTCTTTTAAGAATCACCTTCTCTGTGACCCGCTGTTGTTGCGTGAACATACACAAAGTTCACGCAAAAATTGCATCTGGGCACACGAACGCTGACCTGGGAGTGCTACCACGAGACCTGTAAGTCAGGGGTTAAGGTATTTAATATTTTAAAGACAATAGTCTTTTTTGGGGACCATCGATGCAAACATTTTTCTCTGTCTGTTTGTCTGACTGTCTGTCTGTCTGTCTGTCTGCACAGTTGCCTGTTTGTCCGCCCTTAACGATACCTTAAACACACCTAACGATACTTCAAATGGCCGACTCCATCCGCAACGCCCACCAATATTGCTCAAAGTCGAGCGTTCATACTTGTGCGATTATCATTTAACAAGCAATTATTGCGCATATCTGAGGCACCATAACAACACTTAAATTTTCTCTATGTAAGTCTTTTACTAGAAATGGCATACAGAAGTAATTCTAAGGACCGTAGCGCTTATCACACTGCACTGACGATGCAACACTTGGAAGAAAAGTCAAGTGTTTTCAATGCTTTCTTAGGACGACACGGTGGTGGCACCTACCCGTCGCCTTGCGTTCTACACCTTACCGCCTCCGAGACGGGCGCACACGCCGCGCGCTTCGTTTTCCAAGATAACTGCCAGATAGCGCTCTTGTCTCACGTGTGACGTGACTAGATGCGCTCGTTCGCCTCCACTGCACGCTCAAGCATAACGCAGCGCCTATAAAATACTATTCACCAATTTCCTTGCACAGAACATCAAATAAACAATTTTTTCACTCTCTTCGGACGCGAGACTATCGTCTTTTGACGACATTTGTGCTGTAACATGCAGATACGGAGCCAATGTTTTTATTCATTCATTCATTCATTTAGCCGTAAAAGTCTTATCAGCCTGCTGAACTACATTTATGTTCAGTGGTCGTGGTTGGCCGTGAGTGTAGTTGCATATTGTGCTTAATAGAACGCTGAAAACACGGCCGTGAGTCGAAGCGGGCACATTGGTCCAGCCAGGAAACTTTACTACGTCTCAGCTACTGCTTACTATGTACGGCTGAGATGTCTCACCCGGAAGTCTTGTTGTTGTTAAGATAAAAGTGCGAAGCCTTCACTCAACAATTTTTGTTGTCAACTACATCATTCCTGCAGCATTATGATACAATTCACATGGAGGGAAGGTATGCATTATTCTCATGTGTATTATTTTATTATTGGTCGTACTTACATCACATTCAACAACAGTATAACGTTGTGCTTGTCCCAAGCGAAGCCAAGACGTCGCCAGCGGAATTTCAACGTGGAGTAAACATGACCTCCTCAATTAGAATATATAATGAGCCGGCTACGACTGGTAATAAGAACTTATACTTGTTCCAGGACACTGTGGCACTTCCGCCAGATTATTCAAAATTATAGCGTGATGTATATTTCCGTATTATTTTGTCACATAATTAACCATCCTCCTGTTGTACTTAAATGTACAAGTCCAGAGGTCTTCTTTACTTGTTGTTTCACAACCTACAGAAAACAAACGCCAACGAAGCTGCTAGTCCTTTCCCACCGTGGTAGCTTAGTAAGCATGTAAGGTGCCACGCTTCTAAGGTCATGTCACGGATTTTATTGCCGGCTACGGAAGTGGCGTCTCAATGAAGGAGATATCAAAGAGAGCCCGCGTGTTTAGACTTCGTGGCGCAACTCTATGTGGCCGAAGATAGTCTGGATATCAATGCGATTGCATACTTCGCAGTATAACTGATGTTCTGGCAAGTAAAACCGCTGCACCTGCTATAACCAATGCCTCCTGTATTTCAATGTCAGCGCAAACGCGCGCTTCTCAACGAAAGCTGTCAGTCTGTCTTAGTTCAGGAAGTGGTCGTGATGCAGCGCTATATGAAGGATCACGCTGCTCGAGTCACACGCACGTCTAAGTGCTTTCCCTAAAAATGCGATAGACGCATTTATATATTTATTTATTTATTTGTGTATTCATTTATTTATTTATTTATTTATTTATTTCGTAATACTGTCAGCCCTCTCTTCAGGACTCTTACAGGGAGGGTACAACCAAATACAAACCTATATACATCCATGTCAGGTAGTAGCGCAATCAAATAATACATGTTTAACACTTTTCAAATAGGCAAACACTGCCTCCAATTACAGCAATGGCAGCCTACACTATACAAGGCTTAAACACAGCTGGGATAAAGAAAACACAGAAACTCCAACCAATGAAACATGCAGGCTTATCATCTGGCAGCTCCATCTACAAAATACATAGAAGGCAATTTTTCGAATAGGGAAAGATCGCTTGCATTTACTTCAATGCCTGGCATTGCATTCCAAAGCTCAATCGCAGCTGAAAAAAAAACACATCATTGAAACACAGTCGTGATTAACCCGACTGCTTCGTTTTCCTGGCACTTTTACGTAGAAATCTTTGATATTTTTGGTGCTCCTTGCAGTATCCTGAAAAGAGCTTGCAACCAGTTATTTTGTTTTCGTGCGTCAAGCGATTCTAGTTCACAGGACTCCAACATCTGCGTGACAGAATCCAACCGGTGGTAATTCGTGTATATAAAGTGAGTGGCACGGTGTTGAACTTTTTCTAATTTTGTTTTCAGGCTGTCATTATGAGGACTCCACATGGCTGAGGCATATACTAATAGTGGTCTAACGAAGGTTTCGTAAGCTACAAGTTTTATATCTCACCTACCTTGATGTAGTTTTTGTCTTGAGAAACCTGGTTACTGGTTCGCTTTCAAGCACCTATTGGCTATGTGTGTATGCCATGCCAAATTTAGAGTATGGGTAACTCCTAAGTATATAAATTGGTTAGCATGGTGGAGTACATTTCCGTCATTAGAATATTGAAAAGGTATAACTCCTGTTTTTTTTATTCATATGTGTATATGTTGATTGCTTGTAGTTTACTTTCATATCCCATAAATTACACCAATGGCTGAAGTTTTCCAAGCAATGACTAACGCTAACTTGATCGTGCTGGCTCATTACAGTAGAATAAATTAAGCAATAATCTGCAAAAAAGTTTTACTCGTACCGGTTGTTCAACCACTGAAAAGATATTGTTGATTTATATCAGAAATAAGAAAGTGCCCAATACCGAACCCTGGGGAACACCCGAGAACACTTCGAGTGGACCTGACGAGCTGTCATTTAAATGTACTGTCTGCGTTCTTTTAACCAAGCATTCTTTTATGCAAGTCACTAGTGTTCTACCAATACCAATTTCTTGAAGCTTAAAAGTTAGCTCATCATGACTCATTTTATCAAAAGCCTTTGCAAAGTATATACAAATGACGTCAATTTGTTGCTTATTGTCTAAAGCAGCCGCAAAACCATGAACAACTTTGAATAATTGTGTAATTGTCGATAGTCCAGCTCCAAAGCCATGCTGGAGTGAGTATAATAAGATGCTCTGTTTGAAAAATTGTGAAATGTGTTTTGCGATGATGCGCTGCAAAATTTGGCAAATAATACATGTAAGTGAAATGGGGCGGTTATTATTTACAAGTCTGCGATCACCTCCTTTGTGTACCAGTATGACAACTACCCTGTGCCAGACCAAGGGCAAGGAATGAATATTTGGCGACTTCTCAAATATTACTATGAGGTAATACCATATCCATTCAGCGTAGCGCTTCAAAAATTTTGAACAGATCTCGTCAGGCCCACTAGATTTTTTTCCTGTCTAGGCTTGGGAGTAGTTCTAACACTCCTTTCTGTTTGGTTTCCCACTCCAATATCATACGTCTGTCATATTCGTTCCTTCATGCTGCTGCTTAGTGGCTCGAGACAATGCTGCTGCCACGTCACAAAACAGTGCATGCAGAAACGTTGCAGTTATGCTTCCCTGGTAGTTGACCCCTCAACGCCGCCAATGGCGACGCACTACCTCAAAACACCGTATATTTCACATAGAAGAGTGACTGCCAATATTCTGAACTTGAGGAATGCAAGACATGGCTCTATGGATCCGTACAAAACTGGACAAAAATTGCATCATTTAATTTCCGCCATGAAGCACTGCATCAAGGGTTACTCTTACCCATGACCGCAAAGCACATGCGAAGGCTAGGTGATGGGAAAGACCCAGAAAGGGCTAGAGAAGAGGCTGCTAAACAGAGGAATCGGGCGCTTGTGACTGGCATTGATAAAATAGAGGAGGCTTTGCTATAACTGAAGCTTAAATGCATTACGGATTTCGGTTGCAGTGGCGGCATAATTCTCAAAAAGTATACGTCTTTCAAAGAGCGCCAGAACCGTGTCTCTTTGTGTGCACCATTTTCCAAGAAAAGCGGACGTTCTTTCGGTTATGTGTATCTCGCGATTAGCGATTTACGAACTGGAAATTTTATCTTTTGTAGAAGATCCACACTTAATGGCGACATGTGTTTCATTTTGGCACGCTTTATCGATGCCTGCTAATGCTGCATTTCATTGGCTCACGCATGACCATCGTTTTTGCCCTTAATAACGCGGGTACGATTTTTGGCATGGAAGAAAGAAATGTTTGAAAGGAAGCAATACCTAACCAAAAAGAAAGAAAGAAAGAAGGAAAGAAAGAAAGAAAGAAAGAAAGAAAGAGAAAAAGAAAAACTGCATATCAAGCACAAATACGCGAAGCTTTGCTTTCCTTCATTTCGACAATTGGGAAAGGTTGTAAAGCTTCAAGAATATTTATTATGTAAACTATTGGGTGTAACCCTGTAAAATATTGTATGCAGTGGTGCGCAGCTTAGCAAAAAACTAGGACGGTTAGCTGTCAGTTAGATTCAGATGAAGTGTGAAAATGTTAAAGAGCTTTTTTTCTCCACCACAAGTAAAACAACGGGAGATCACAAAAACTCACTAAATATGGCGCGCGGTCCTCATATGAACGGTTGGGAGTAAAGATAATCGGCAACACGGAAACAAAAGGGATTCATTGGCAATGATGAATGAAAGTGCTCTATTGACCCACATCTCACTATCTTATGAGCGCTGTTTTTGCTGGTATTTGTTGCAAAGAACAGACAAAAAGTTTCACACACATGCAATCACACAACTGTGATCTCAAGATATATAGTCAAGCTGGACATTATAAATTGACGGTGGGTGTGCCAGCAGTAGCAAAAGTTCCAAAAACATTTTTGAAGTAAAAAAGACGTGCTAAAAGAACCTGAGTTGCTACGTCAACATTACTTTCTTCAGAAAAAAAACCGCTTCAGGCTGAAAATTTGCATGGGCTGAAAAGAAGGAGAAAAAATAAAGACGAGTTTCGCTGCCTTTTTAGAACATGCGCCTCGAAAAGTGCGGTCGCAAAGCGTCCCGTTTTGCGCATAAGCCTGAAGAATGGCCGCCGGACATCGGCCGGTCGAGCAAACAGTAAATGGTGCGATATTCTCGCGCCCAGCCCCTTTACGGGGCCGAAGCGCCGCACATATTTCATCTTCGCCAAAAGATTGACCTCCGTTTTGTTTCCCCGCCTCTTTTGGGGATGGAAAAAAATGGCTCACTGCACACCACGCTGCGGTCAATATATATATATATATATATATATATATATATATATATATATATATATATATATATATATATATATAATATCCATGCCTTATAGGGTAATAAAGGACTTCATGTTGTGTATCTTTAGTTATATATACGTGGGCTGGACCGTGCGGTTCGACTCTTTTATGTAGTCAAGGGTACCGACGCCGTTTTCGCATTGCTTATCGGTGTGCGATCATTTTGGGGTTGGCATGTGATGTAACCATCTTCTTATTTATGTGTGGGCCATTCTCTCTTGAATTTCGGCAATCTGATGTCTTTCGTATCTTCTTTTTTTTCCTTCCACTTCGTATACTTTGCCTTTGTTACAAGCGCGCTCCGCATTTTCAAATTTCGGTGACTGAGTCAGCAGAATCCGCCATCTAAAACCACTAAACAAAGCAGCAAAAAAAAATGGCGAAAACGACACAACCCTGCTTTCGGAGAAAAGCACTTCTGAATAGAAGTTAGGAGCCCATATCTTGGAGCCGTCCTTGGCGAAGCAGTAAAGTTATACGAATTGTTTTACGTAGAGGTATCGCTCGTTATACGCCGCAGCTGCATGGTACCTGTATATGTAATTCTGCTTCCGAGCTCTGATGGCATGCGTTGTCCCGTTATAGTACACAAACGCGCATATATATATATATATATATATATATATATATATATAAGGGAAAGAAGTGTATACCTAAGGGCTTGTTTTTGTGGTGTATATTTTAAGTATTAAGTATGCACTTCTGACCCTTATTCATAGACTTGGTGCCGTAAGGTTGTATACGAGGAACTACTTGTCAGCTGCCAACTTGTAATAAGTTAATGTGCTACGCGACGCCAGACAGGCTCATAAAGAGTATGCCACGCTCGCCTTCATGGCTACAGGTGGCGCTGACTGACACACCCACAAATAAATTCACATATAGACCCAATAATGTAGCGAGGGGGGGGGGGTAGCCACCATGGTAGCTCAGTGGTAGAGCATCGAACGCGTTATACGAAGGTCACAGCTTCGGTTTCTGCTCACGGCAAGTTATGTTTTCACCCACATTTCTTTCTTCACATTTGCATTACAATTGGTCTAATAACTTCCCCTATACATTCCTTGTCATTGTTGTGTGTTAGATCCCATATATATATATATATATATATATATATATATATATATATATATATATATATATATGGGCTCCTTGTCAACAAGGATAAATATATTTATTTCCCAACAGTTTCGGGAGGGGTCCTCCCTTCATCAGGGGATGAGTTATACTGTCATGAGCTTCCAAACTTCGTTGCTGCCGCATCCCTCTCGCCTTGAAAGATGTTTGCGAGAGTGAGAGGGAACTGGAAAAAGGAACAAAAACAAAAAAGCGGGAAAAAAAGACGAAAAAAAGAAAGAAAAGAAAGAAAATAAAAAAGAGGAAGAACCACTGTCAACACTGAGAACGAAGCCAACTGTCCGTCTACATCCACATACAGTTCATATCACGTGCTGTTCAGTTCTTGACGTGTGACGGGCCACCCAAGATTCTCGCCATGGTGCCGGGAGGGTCCGTGACGGCGTGCATAAAGAAAGGGGTTTCCCTGTAATGGGTCGGTCGGCGGGCGGCGGGCGGCTTGCGTAAAGGAAGGGTTTCGCGTTAATGGCTCGGTCGGCTGTTTACCTTTAATCTTCGTCCGTTTCCCTTCAATGGTCATGAGGTGGTAGGCGAACGTAAACACTTTGTATGTGCATGTGGAAAAAAGAAAAAGGAAGAAAAAAGAAAAAAAAAGGACAGTGTACACGTACGAGTCAGTCAGAAAAAAAACATGGTCTCCAGCTATCAATCTTTGTCACCAATTTTCTCCTGGCTTACTTCTCGGAGGCAGTTGAGTTTTCCGGGGTCCTCGTTGATGCCGGCTACTAATGTACGAAATTTGAAAATAAAATATGCCTCACGCTGTTCGTGCTCGCGTCTGTTTGAGCAACGGGACTGCAAATGAGTTACGCTGATATTTTCAAAACTGTGGTTTGGCAGACGCAGATGTCTAGATAAAGGTAGCTTCGGCAGTGAAGTGGCGTGGTACCGTTGATTATTGAACCTCAGCCGAAATGGCGTGTCTGTTTGGCCGATATATTCTTGTCCGCAGTTGTTGCACTGTAGCATGTATATTACGTTACTGGAGTCACAATTAAAGCTTTCAGTTATGCAGAATTTGAAATCCGAGAAGTTCGCTTTGGATTCACGTGTTGTGACCATCTGTGGGCATACCTTGCATCGAGATTTTCCGCAGGGATGGCACCCTGATTGAATTATGGGGGTGTTTGTTTTTGCTCTGACAAGAATGTCCTTCAGATTTTTATCCCGGCGGTACACCACGTGAGGTGGCTTCGCGAAAATAGAAGTTAGTCGTTTGCTTTGCCTGATTATGTTGAAATGGCGGGAAAGTATGTTGCTGATTCGTGGCGCTGATGAGGAGTAAGTTAGTACAAGGTTCGTTTGGGAAGTCGTTTTGGATACTCTGTTTGGTCCCTTAATTATATCATTCCTCTTCACGTTGCGAGCACGTAGTATGGCATCGTCAATAATGTCTTCCGGATAATTTTGTTTCAATAAGGAATGCTTTCAGTGTTCCGCGTGTCTGTCAAATTCCCGCATATTGGTGCATATTCTTCGGTACCGGTAGGCCTGAGAATATGGAATACCCGTTTTGCAATGCTTTGGGTGGCTGCTGTTGAAATGTAGGTACATTTGATGATCTGTAGGCTTTTTGTAAAGGTTTGTTGACAAGCGGTTATTTTCAACCGTGACAGTGACGTCCAAAAAGTTAATGCTAGTTTTGGAAATTTTGTGCGTAAATTTTATTGACGTGTGGCATTTGTTAAAATTCTCTGTGAAGCGGAAAAGACTTCCCTCATCATGGTTCTATATCATAAAAATATCGTCTAAGTATCTTCTGTAGTAGAAAGGTTTCAAGATGCGTGCCTCAATGATTGGGATTTCAAGTGAAGCCATAAAGGTGCTCGCGAAGTTTGGGGCCATTTTCGTGCCCTTTTCGTGGTCAGTGCCACTGACCTAAAGGAAATGCTTGCCGTTGAACTCAAAATAGTTATAATTTAGTACAAGTTCAAGAAGTGTAAACAGTACCTCGCCACTTACACTAGTTGATGAGTCAGATTTTACATATTCAGAAACCATAGCCGCTATTCCTTCATGGTGGGGTATGTTGGTGTACAGTGAGCAGACGTCCATGGTCACCAGAAAACTGCCGCCTGGGATGTCGAGACTTGAAGTTTCGCAGATGAAGTGGTTTGTGTCCTATAGGTAATAGGGAAAATTTGGGGGGATGTTTTTTATTAAGAAATTGATGAATTCTGATATTTTTTCTGTTGATGTGCTGTTACTGGATACTATCGGACGTCCCGGATTGCCTGCCTTGTGTATTTTGGGGAGCAAATAGAATCGACCGGGAACAGAATGGGCCGGTAACATTGCTTTTAACATTTGGCCGGTAATTTTCTCGTCCCTGCGGAGATCGTTTAGGGTTACTTTTATCTCCCTTTCAAATTCGGGAGTCGGGTCCGTTGGAAGTTCTTTGTAGAATTTTGTGTCTGATTGCTGTCGTTCCCCTTCCTTTAAGTAGTCCGACTTATTTAGAATTACTATGCAGCCCCCTTTATCAGCCGGTTTGATAGTAATTCCAGTGTTTTCTCGTAGTTCATCGAGTGCCCTTTGTTCTGACTTTGATATGCTGTTTCGAAATGGCCGATTTTTTTCATACGCTCTGATGATAACTTTTTGAACTGCTGATGTATACATATCGAGGTGTTTGTCCCTCTGCTCACCCGGACACCATGATTTGTCACCACCAATCACTCTATTCTCGTCCTTACAGTCCTTGCGATCATAAAAGTATTCACAAAGGCGGAGATTACGCGCAAAGTTATCGAGGTCTTGGTACAGTTCAAATTCATTGACTCTACCAGATGATGGACAAAAGGTCAAGCCTCTCGACAAAAGTTGAAGCTGAGCGGGTGTGAGTGTTGTTTTTGAGAAATTAAAGACATTTTTCTGACAAGTTTTCGGCTGCTCTTGGCTATGACGTGGCACGGGAGTGTCAGTGTCATATTCGAGAGTAAGGATCTTTTGATTAGGATTGCACTGTAGTTTTGAGTTCCCATTTTTCTCCTCAAAGTTAGGTTGTGGTACGGGTGGTCCCTGGCGATCTTGTACGGCCTCATTCCTATTTTCTTGTTGCAGAGAAGTGGAGCTACTGCAGTCCCACTTGAATTTTCTATCTTTCACTACTGCAATTTCGCCTCTCTTCTTTAGTTCATATCTTTCCAGTTCTCTTGCCTATTGCTCTCCGAGATTAGATACCAATTTCTGCGTGGCCTCCGTGACACTATATTTGGCGGCCTTACGCTCACTATGGTCCGCAATGACCCGAGTCAGTAGCAAGGACGCTTCTAGTAATATTTTTTCTCACTTCCCCCTTTCTGCTTCACTTAGAGTAGACATTGAGGGGTTGCAGGCTAGGCGGAGGCCCTTAGGTGCAATTTCGTGAGATAGATATTTGGTTAGTTGTTCTGCGTGTTTTTCGTATTGCACCCGCTTTTAAATGATTTTCCTAATCGATAGAAATGAGTGGGACCATGCGTGTTTAAGACTGCCCATACTTTTTGTTTCCGCGTGTCATTTGGAAGCCACCGCCTTGGTTTTCGCCGCATTCGTCCGCCTGGTGTTGTAAGGCCTCACTAGTGGGAGTGGTGACGTCGTCACTGCTGGGACCCTGGATGGCTCTTTGTGTCCCTCGGCTCCCTGTTGTTGAGTGGGTTTGGCACTGGAGTTTGCCGTGCAAGCCGTTGCCGCCGATCTCTGACTCACTGGTGGGACTCGCTGGCTCGCTGGTCTCGCTGGTGGTAGTGACGACATCGTCACTGCTGGTGCCCTGGATGGCTCTGTGTGTCGCTTGGCTCCTTGTTGTTGAGGGGGCTTGGCACTGGAGTAGTCCGTGCAAGCGATTGCCACCGATCTCCATGGCGCCGACGTCCATCGCAGCTGCACCCTCGTGTGCTGTGCCAGCAGCGCGACTCCCTCGAAGCTTGCATGTAATATATATATATATATATATATATATATATATATATATATATATATATATATATATATATATATATATATATATGTATATATATATATATATATATATATATATATATATATATATAAAATGCATGTGCGCTCTAACGTTTCGCTTATAACGCTGAACGATTCTCAATCTACTACGATACAAACAAAATCTTTGTCACGTCTCTTTTTTGCATGCGTCCTAGAGGAACAAAAATGCCTTCTGGCTTCAGGACTTGCAGCCCACAGTGTCAAGCTAGTAATGGGATATTTTCTAGGATTCGACAGTGCTCAGGTCCATGCTGCGTTAGATTAACGCTACCACCTGAGCTGCTTTGGTCCTGCAGCGTGCCCCTTCGCGTTGCGCAGTCACTTCCGATCAATATTACATCAGAGACAATTAGCATCATACCGGTGCTGCCACTTACCACCACTTCAGCTACTCATTGCACAAGCGCCCTCAGATCATAGATTAATATAAAAGGTCACTTCTATAGGCCCCTGTGGCTGATTTGGATTCGCTGCGCCAGACGGGTGTGGTAAGACGATAGTTATAGCGCGAGAACAAAACGACAACAGAGAGACAAGAAGGACACAAAAGTCCTTCTTGTCTCTGTGTCGTCGTTTTGTTCTCGCGCTATAACTATCGTCATGCCACATCAACTAGCCCATGCTGCCACAGTTCTAGGGTGTGGTAAAACTTTGCCGTCTCAGAGATAGCAGACCGTAAAAAATGCTGTCTCGAAGGCCATTTTGTAGTGACTAAGATTAATATTCAGCCTCCAAGACCACTGCTACGTCCGTGCTCATCTCTGAGGTCATACTTTATTTTTTTAACTTGTCATTTGCATGCATTGATGAGCTTTGTGTAAGCTGCACTGCTAAAGCAGCAAGCACACGATGTCAATCTGTGTCTATGCACAGACTTTAATTAAAGCATGAGAATCATTGGAGGAGCGATAACTTTTATTTTCAAGTGATATTTTTGTTGAGCACAAGCCCACTTTGCTAATGTATCATAAATGCAGGCATAAAGAGTGGCTCAATGCGCTGCGAGAAGCCAAAATACAGCTCTCATATTATGATTATAAACTACACACAAGAAATAAACATATAAGCAATATAAAACTGCAATAAACGCAAACAGCTACACATACAGAGCACAACGCGACACGGAAGTAGTTGCCTCAGCACTTGATTCCAAAATGAACCGAAAAAAGAAAAGAAAAATGTTGGCTACGTTTTCATTCTCGCCTTCGCACAAATTTTATTTTGCACACTTCACATCGCTCTTTTGCGAAAAACAGCCACAAGCAGTTGTCACCACAAAAACAAAGGAATATTAGGTGCCATGCAAGCCGTTAACGAGACAGGAGTGTTAACTGAAAGATTACGTCATAGTTTTAGCTAGTAAACATTTTTATAGATTCCCCACTTCTCTTATTACACTCGTTAGAGCTTCAAGCAATTTGCGAATGGCGCATATAACGATACGGAGCATATCTGCAAGTTTCACGGAATCTCAATCATGCATTGAATTCGAATACATATAGCTGCACAAAGAAAACCTAACAATGTGAGTGGCGACACAGTTTTTTCTGCTCTGCCACGGTGTTCTAGTGGCAAAGGTACTCGGCTTCTGACCCACAGGTCGCGGGATTGAATCCCGGCTGCGGCGGCTGCGGCGGCTGCATTTCCGATGGAGGCGGAAATGTTGTAGGACCGTGTGCTCAGATTTGGGAGCACTGTAAAGAACCCCAGGTGGTCAAAATTTACGAAGCCCTCTACTACGGCGTCTCTAATAATTATATGGTGGTTTTGAGACGTTAAACCCCCCATATCAATCTATCGACTTTTCAGTGGGTGTTGCTCGAAAGACCTGTACGTATAGACGCTGAGCGCGAACACGTAGCAAAATGTGTTGACACTGAGCGGCGACGATAAGTCTACAGCCAACAGCTGAATAAATCACTTGCAGGGCTCATGATACGGTACTTTAAAGGGGTACTGACACAAAAAATTTGGCCTCGAGTTTTTCTGCTGCAATTCGTTGCTGTAGGACTGTTAGTCATCACACGACACATTGTTTGCTGCAGCATGTGATAGATAATTATTTACAGGCCCCTCATTATCGATCAAGTTCAGTTTCGGTTTGAGAGAGTTCCAAAAACTGCGTGTAACTGTCGCCACTTAGCCTGTGCAACTCTTGAAGACGTCAGCACACACAACTGTGAAGCACTTCTGTGTGATCCGCATCAAGAATTAATTTACCTTCGAATAGGAATGGCACTGAAATGTCACCAAACACAAAACTTTCTAAGCGTGCGCCACGGCCACGCACTCGCAACCAGCCGCCGAGAAATATACGCTTCGGGAACTAATGCATCAAAAGAAAAATGGTTGCTATGGCGTCATCATAACTTGTTTTGTTGACCACAGCGTTGTGACGTGACGGAAGTAGGGGGTCACCTCGGGGTCACCTTCAAAGGTGTCTATAGCGCTACAGAGTCGCTCGCTCAAGCAACATTCAAAATTAATTTAAAATACCTTTCAAGCTACATTCTCTGATGTTATCTTGCAGATGATAAACGAATGTTCACGAGAATTGCTTCCGCAAGCTCTCTCGGCCCCGAAATTTGTGTCAGTACCCCTTTAACAGAGCTGAATTAAGCTACCGCCCCGCCGCGGTGGTCTAGTGGCTAAGGTACTCGGCTGCTGACCCGCAGGGCGCGGGTTCGAATCCCGGCTGCGGCGGCTGCATTTCCGATGGAGGCGGAAATGTTGTAGGCCCGTGTGCTCAGATTTGGGTGCACGTTAAAGAACCCCAGGTGGTCTAAATTTCCGGAGCCCTCCACTACGGCGTCTCTCATAATCATATAGTGGTTTTGGGACGTTAAACCCCATATATCAATCAAATCGAATTAAGCTACCAAGCTGAGCCACTTTTACAATAAAAATGGCTTTCTCGGAAAGCCGGTGCACAATCTCAGAATGTACAGCGACTGTATAGTTTCTCTAGCTTCAGTTTACAAAGTACTTCATTTCATATGTGTCCGGCCATAACGTTTATTCCCGTTAATAGTTGGTAACAGAGCGCATGACGAAAGCTTCTTTCTTCAAAGAGACAAGACCGCGGAAGTATTGACAAACTGCCATAATCCAATCTTCATGCATTTGCTACTCGCACTGCTTGCATTTCAAACGGTAGAACTTCATTGGCAGTTTTCAGCTCGTAGTCATTTTTAAACATTTGTAGCAGCTCCCAATGTCACTACAACGCATGCCTGCTTTTTAGCATGACGAAGGAGCGGCGCACGTAGCGTGTGAAATGCGAGATAAAACACCCAAAAAACAGGTTTTCCGAGCGCTTAGTGGGAACATTAAGCAAGCGCGGCCCGTCCGAGCGACAAGAGCTTTGCCCTCTCTCAGCTAGGGCGGCGAATGGCGCTGCGGAAACTTGAGCCCGTCTTCCCTATAACGCCGGAAACTTGCATGGCTATTCTACAAAAGGCGACACGTTGCGCCAGTCAACCGAATACTCGACGGCCGGCGACTGTTCAGCCAACTGTCAGTGTACAGTGCGAATCACTTGCTCGTTGTATTTTCTTTTTCCGGGCACAGGTTCGGCCAAATGAGAACACGCCGGCGGCTGCCTTCGTATACGTCATGAGTAGGTGACATTATAATATTGAGACTGGTAATGATGATGATTTTGTAATACAATAAAGAGAACACTGTGTGAAAAACGATATGGGAAGAATGAAGAACTTGTATCGTTCTAGATACACCGCAAAGATTCACCAATTCAGCAATGTCCACATATATATATGTGGACATCGATGTCCATATATATATATATATACATACATATATATAAATATATATATATATATATATATATATATATATATATATATATATATATATATATTATGAGACCACGTCCGGTACGGCATTAACCAGGTTATCTCCTTTATCCAGATGCACGAGCCAAAGAGACCCAGCCCCCGTGACATACGATGATGATCACTACAATGGTATTATCATACAGATGAAGATGAAGTACGTAGTCAGCGCTCACACTATTTTCCCCCCTTCGCGAAAGAGGGCAGCAAGTTAGAAAGGGTTGGAACGCCGAATATATGGTTTGAGTCGAGAGACGTGGACGATCTCGGTGTGGCGGTGACGACGATGAGGAGCCGCTTTGACAGGAGCAACGCAATAGTTGACTTCGGATGTTCGTTCCAGAACGGTTTATGGACCAAGATATCGGTGAAAGAATTTTTCGCAGAGCCCAGGTGCAGGAACAGATGTCCGCAAAAGCACTTCGTCACCTGGGTGGAACAGAACAACTGGACGCTTTGCATCAATGTCGATTTTTCTCTTCTCCTGAATGGTAGCAGTGTTGGCGCGGGCGATTTCACAGCAGCGGGTGACGCGAGCGGCGAAGTCTTCCGGAAGAGATGAACATGGAACGGAAGATGTGGACAGAAAGGTGGTGTCCAGAACAAAAGTCGGTACACGGCCATAAACGAGAAAAAAGGGCTGTAATTTGTCATACGCTGTATCGCAGTATCGCAGTATTATATGCGAACGTGACAAAAGGAAGTATAGTGTCCCACTTTTTGTGATCCAGTTGAACGTACATGAAACTCATGTCGGACAAAGTTCACTGAAAACCCTCAGTCAGACCATTAGTTTCTGGGTGATACGCTGATGTGGTCTTGTGGATGGTGTTAGAGGCCTGGAGGACTTCAGCAAAAACGTGTAAAAAAATGTCTTGCCATGGTCACTAAGAAGCACACGCGGTGCGCCATGTCGTAAAATGATGGCGCGAAGAAACAAATTGGTGACTTCAGAGGCAGCACCAGGTGGAAGAGCTGCCGTCTCCGCGTAGCGAGTAAGGTGGTCCCCGGCAGTAAATATCCAACGGTGACGGGCTGGCGTAAGCGGAAGAGGTCCGTATAAGTCTACGCCCACAAATTCAAAGGGAGTGGACGGGCATGGCAGCGGTTGCAATGGTCCGGCGAGAAGACACGTGGTACGTTTTCGGTGCTGGAATGACGCACAGGAAGCGACGTACTTGGCGAACGAAGTGGAGAGGCCAGGCCAAAAGCAGCGAGTCTTGAGGCGGTCGTAAATCTTGTGGAACCCTAAGTGCCAAGCTGTCGCGTCGTCATGTAACGCCTGTAAGACTTCCAGACTAAGTGAGCGAGGAATGACGGGAACCCATTGGTTGCCGAGAGGATGGTAAATTTGCCGACATAATGTTTCATCTTGAAGCTTGAAATGGGCAAGTTGTCGTCTTAGGCGGCTGTTTGGAGCACGCGATAAGCCAGTGAGCCGATCGATGATTGTGCGGCAGGAAGTATCAGGCATGTTGGAGCGAAGCGAGATCTGTGGACGAAAGAAGGTCCGCGGAAGCCATGAACTCTTTCGAACTAGCAGCTGCCCGCTTGGTCACTTTGGTGGGTGGTGACAAACAGATAGAAGGTGACACTTCGGCGCTTTGCAAGAGCGGGCAACGTGACAAAGCATCGGCATCTTGTTGCTGTCGACCCGACCTATATGTGACACTGTATTCATACTCTTGCAATCGTAGTACCCAACGGCCAAGACGTCCCAACAAGTTTTTGAGAGACGATAACCAACACACAGCATGATGATTAGTCACTATTGTGAAATGCCGGCCGTACAAATAAGGGCGAAACTTTTGTATGGACCACACGATGGCGAGAATCTTGCTCAGTAATGCTGTAATTTTGCTCAGCAGGTGAAAGAGTACGGCTCGCGTAGGCCACGACTTGTTCTTCGAAAGCGTGGTTCCGCTGACGAAAGACAGCACCGATGCCGAGTCCACTTGCGTCAGTGTGTAGCAGAGTAGGTGCAGCAGGGCCGAAATGGCGAAGCACTGGTCGTGATGTGAGCCATCGCTTGAGGGTGTGAAAAGCTGCTTCGTAGTCATCCGACCAGACAAAGGGTGCGTTCGTGGTCAGAAGTTTGTTCAGAGGAGCCGCAATAGTAGCGAAATCGCGCACAAAGCGGCGGAAATACGACGCCAAGCCAAGAAAGCTGCGGAGGTCTTCGTGTGTGGTTGGTGTAGGAAATTGCAGCACCGCGGCAACATTAATGGGATCGGACTCAACGCCATGTTTACTGACGACGTGACCTAACACCTTGATGCTGTGACTGGCAAACCGACACTTCTTAGTGTTGAGCTGGGGACCGGCCTTAGCTTAACACGTGAGGACTTCGTCTAGCCGTTCCAGGTGCTGTGAGAAGCTGGACAAAAACATGACAACGTCGTCCAGGTAGCAAAGGCACGTATTCTATTTTAATCCCCGCAGTAACATGTCTATCATTCTTTCAAATGTGGCTGGGGCGTTGCATAGGCCAAAAAGCATCACATTGAATTCAAAGAGCCCATCTGGCGTAGCAAACGCAGTCTTCTCTTTATCAAACTCGTGCATCGGAATCTGCCAATAACCAGAGCGCAAGTCGAGACTTGAAAAGTACTCGGCACCCTGTAAAGTATCAAGAGCGTCGTCAATTCGGGGCATTGGGTAGACATCCTTACGAGTAACTTTGTTGAGAGATCTATAATCAATACAAAACCGTACCGAGCCATCCTTTTTTTACTTGTACGACAGAAGACCATGCGCTTGTTAAAGGCCTGATGACGTTGCGCGCGAGCACGTCGTTGACTTGTTCTTCTATAACCTTGCGTTCAGAAGCCGACACAGGTAAGGGTGGCGGCGGATGACACGGGATCCGTCGGTGTCGATACGATGAGCGGCCACTGTTGTTTGACCCAAACCATCGGAACAAACGTCAAGGCAAGTTTTGTGCTTCATTAATAACGCTAGTAAGGCATCAGTTTGCGTTGGGTGGAGATGTTCACACAAAGAGGCCTTGTGAGCGGGAGATGGATCTTCAGCTGGCATACACTTTGAGAATGACGAAGCAGATGAACCAGTGACGACAAAAACGGAGGCTTCCTCGGTGATTCTGGCAACAGTGGTCCCCTCTGGCAGAAGTAGTGGTTCTGGCGTCGTGTTGCAGGCGGTGGGGCTTGCATGACCACGTGAGAACCGCACTAAGCAAGATGCGATGGTGATCCCTCAAAAAATACAGCGCTGGCAAGGAACAACCACAGCGTCACCATCTAGAATGTCTCGCAACTTGATCGTAAGGACACGTTCTTGTCCAGGAGGCAGGAGGAAATCCGCAGCTGTGACAAGGTTGGGCGACGAAAGGATGGCAGCAGAAGAAAGCTCAGTGTCCGTAATACGAATGCGGGGCCGACCACACAAAATTACAGCCGATGCAGCTGACAGGAAGTCCCAGCCTATGATTATCTGATGAGCGCACGAAGACAGCACAGTCAATTGTGCGTGATGATGGATTCCATCGATGAGAACACGAGCAGTACACAATCCGGTCGGGCAAATCGGACTGTCATTAGCGCCGCATAACATGAAACCGAAATAAGAAGCTTGCACTTTACGCTGGCGAAAACACAATTCACGATCAATTACTGAAATCGCGACTCCAGTGTCTATAAGGGCATCAACAAAAACACCTTCCACACAAACAGGCAGTAAATTAGCTGGGCGAGACGGAGGAGTTGTAACGTTTCGACAACAAGCAGTTTCCCCTCCAGAAACTGCACCTTCTAGTTTTCCGAGTCCAGAGATATCGGCGCAGGACACAGGGGTGATGACGTACGCTGAAATGGTTATGGAGAACGGCGGCGAGATGAACGAGAAGGATGAGGGCTAGCTTGAGACCGTGGAGGGGTCGGCGACCGACGGGGTGTGGACGGATACGGTGCGGGATTGTATTCTTCGGGTCTCGGGGCAAAGTCTCTTTCGTAAGCTGGATAGCCACGACATTCATCCTGCTGGCGGTGGTGGCAGAAACGAGATATATGAGCCCTTATGCCACAGTAGAAGCAGACGGGGCGTGGAGGGCGCCATGTAGAATAGTGGGCTGGCCTTGGCACTTGCGTTGCCGTCGCAGCCAAATGGTCGCATCCGATGTCCGCCGGCACGGTTGGAACTGGTGTCAGGGCCCGTGATGCAACTTCTGCGTACGAAGGCGCCAGAAAGCGCACAGGAGACGGGGCAAGTGCAGCGCTTGTCATTGCTGCAAGTTCGTCCTTGATTATCTCACGCAGGTTGGAGGAGGTGGGCGGACAGACACAATGGTTTGGTTGCCTGGAATAAGGCCGTGGAGTTCCTCTCTGACAATTGTGCGGATAAGGGCTCGCAATTCATGCTGTCCGGTAAGGAGAGCGTCGCAGGTCGTGTGGAAGACGCATGGAATAAAGCGTGTCCAGGCATTGGCATATGGTGGTGACGTCGCAGATGGTAGTTGGATTCTGGATAACGAGAGCATTGAAAGTCACAGAGTTGATACCTTTCAGTAGGTGTCGGATGCGCTCCGCCTCCGTCATGTCATTTGGTGCTCGGCGACCGAGAGCCAGAATATCTTCAATGTAGGACGTATATGATTCGTCGTCCCCCTTGTACGTGGGTTGCGAGCTTCTGTTTTGCTACCGCAGAGCATACCGCAGATGCCCTGTTAAGGCCGACCAATTGGAGAAATCGCTCTCGTGGTTGTAATAGCAGGTTTTAGAGACGCCATCAAGGTAAAAAGGAAGGTAGCGCAGTTCGTGCGCCTCGTCCCAGTAATTACACGTGCTGGTTCGATCATAACTGTCCAGCCATTCTTCGACGTCTTCGCCGCGAAGGCCGGAAAATACCGGAGGGTCTCGGGGAGAGGTACTCACGGTATAATGAAGCCTAAGTGGCTGAGAAGGAGTGGTTGCAGAAGCGGACGCGTTGGGTTCTGCCATTGCTATTGCTTGAGGGCACAACTGTCAACCAGACCGGAGCCCCAGGGGTGACGGGTAGAGCAAGAGGGCGTGGGAACCAAAGCACGCTCCACCACTTATGAGACCACGTCCGGTAAGGCAGTAACCAGGTTATCTCTTTTATCCAGATGCACAAGCCAAAGAGACCCAGCACCCGTGACATACGATGATGATCACTACAATGGCATTGTCATACATACAGATGAAGATGAAGTACATAGTCAACGTTCACAATATATATATATATATATATATATATATATATATATATATATATATATATATATATATATATATATATTGTGAACCAGAGAAAACGAGGTCTGTATTAACAGAAAAAAAGAGCAGCCGCTTCGACTTCTTCCTCGGAGGAACCGTGGGTGCTGTCCACGCTCATCATTTCATCGTCCTCTGTCTTCTTTTGCGGCCTTTAGCCGTGACATTAGCCTCCTATTCAAGAAAGCATCGTCCCGATGCTTCATAATCAAAGCGGTTTGTACTCGTTGGAAACGCATGAGTTCATTCGGAGAAATGAGGCTTCATGCGTACCACGTGCACAACTTCTGGAGCATACCTTCGACGCCTTGAAGAGTGCGCAGTATCAGGAACAACCTCATAAATAATGTCACTGAGACGTCGCAGAACTTTATAGGGACTGAAGTACCGTCCTAACAGTTTTTCTGAGAGGCCACGGCGCCGAGTAGGTGTCCGTATCCAAACTTTCTCTCCTGGCTCGTAGGAAACTGGTCAGTGCGGTTGGTCCGAATCAGTTTGGTGTAAAATAACGTTTTCGCAAGGGAACGGTTTAGTTTTAGGGTCCTTTTATCGGCCTCCTGTTAACTCTAGTGTGTTACCTTTATTTAGTTTGTCTAAAACCATTTCGGCTCTTTCCTCTGAACCAATTATGCTTGCGGGTGATTTTAACATGCCCAATGTCGAATGGTGCAATTTTTGTCCAGTTGAAAATAGTCGGTGAAGACTTCATTCTGCCTTTTTCGAGCTTACCAGACTTTATGACCTTTTCCAGTTTTTTCAGTTTCCAACACGACTGGGTTCAGCAAGTGATAGTGTCCTGGACCTTCTTTTTATGAATCGTAACAATTTAATGAAGTCGGTTGTTCTAATTCCAGGCATAAGTGACCACAATGTCGTTGCGGCTACCGTAGAGTGGAAAAAGATAGAAGTCAGTAGACCTCGTTCACGAAAAGTTTTCGCATATGATAGAGGCAGGTTTGATGCCATCAATTTTGAACTGGATGCATTTTTTCCGATGTTTATCCAATGCTGTGAGTCCAATGACATTGAAATATTGGGGGGGTTGTTTAAAGAAAAACTGTTGTCTCTCGTAAACATTTATGTCCTATCAAAAATTGTAACTGCCAATCGTCGTGGTGATAAACCTTGGATTACTAAAGATATACGTGCGTCAATTAAGCGTAAGGCTCGGGTGTACAAAAATTATTGTCGCACACGCAGTGCTGATTTATTTAGTAAGGTTAAAGCATTAGGCTCTTGCCTGAAGACACAGATAAAGCTGGCGAAGCATGAATATTTATCATCTCTTAATAGCAAAATCAAAACAAATCCAAAAGATGTCTGGCGTTACGTTAAAAGTAACAAAAAAGACATAAGTGGAATTCCCTTTATCATGCACAATGACGAACTACTTAGAGATGATAATAGTAGAGCAGAATGCTTCAATGCGTATTTTCAATCCGTTTTTTCTCCGCCAAGCCCGATATCTCCCGTTACGACACTCAGATCGTTACCCGCTATTAATAAGGTATAAGAAAACATTTGAATAGGCTGAATCCCCAGTCTGCGCATGGTCCCGACGGTATTTCAAACCACATACTAAAACGATGTGCTGATCATATAGCTCCATTTCTAGCTGCTTTGTATGAAGTATCGATAAGGTATGAAAAATTGCCACAAGAGTGGAAGTTAACCAATATCACGCCTTTGCACAAGTCCGGCGTCCGTGATAATGTATCTAACTATAGACCGGTATCGCTAACCCCCGTTTGTTGCAAGACACTGGAACACATAATCTATTCTTGCCTTAAAAAACACCTTAAAGATAATTTTTTCACTCCGCCTCAACATGGCTTTCGCACAGGCCTTTTGTGTGTTACATAGCTAACCGAATTTGTACATGACATCGCTTCATCATTCGACCAGGGCATTCAATTGGAGGCTGTTTTTTGGACTTCAAAAAAGCTTTTGATGTCGTCCCCCAGAGTCTTTTGCTTCATAAGTTGTCGTTTCTTGGTATTCCTAAAACCCTCATAGACTGAATTAAGGATTATCTCAGCGGCCGCAAGCAATATGTTGTGATAAATGGTGTGTCTTCATCAACAGCTGATGTACTGTCCGGGGTGCCACAGGGGTCGGTCCTGGGGCCGCTTCTGTATTTGATTTTTATCAATGATTTTCCACTGGGTTTGAAATCAACAGTGAGGCTTTATGCTGATGATTGTGTTTTGTATTGCCCAGTCAAGTGTTTTGATGACACCACAATACTTCAGTTTGACCTCGATAAGATTGTGTCTTGATGTGCTCAGTGGCAAATGAGTTTGAACCTAACTAAATGTTTTCATGTGCAATTTAATAACAAAAAAGGGTATATCCAGGTCTTATTACTTAAATTTCTGCGCAGTGCAAAAGGTAGATCAAGTTAAGTATCTCGGCGTAACATTCACGGCAACACTAGATTAGACCAGTCACGTAGATCTATTTACAGCAAAGGCTTCGCGCTTAATTCATTTTTTTCAGAGAAATTTCAGCGACGCGCCGCAAACACTCAAGGAAACCCTGTATATTACAAATGTGCGCCCAATTTTAGAGTATGCTTGTGTTTCTTTGGACCCTTTCACGAATGTACTAAAAGAAAAGTTGGAGAGGGTGCAAAAAAGGGCTGCTAGGTTTGTTACAGGAAACTACGATTTTAGAATAAGGTCTTTTGGAATTCTTTAGGCCTTGGGATGGGAATCCCTTTGTGGACGACGGAAAGTTCAAAGACTTAAATTTCTTTATAATATATATCACGGTAAGACTGGGCTAAATAAAGAGCGGTATTTAAAGACGCCTAGTTATATGTCCGAGAAGAAAGATCACTTATATAAAATTAGAGAATATACCTGTCGATTGAATGTCCTTAAATACTCTTTCTTTCCAAATTTTATTAGTGACTGGAATGCGCCAAAAATACCAATATTCTCTGATTCTAATTTTCTATCAGCCATTGAAACAGCATTTTGAGCTGCTGATATAACCCATATATTTAACGTTTACTTTGTACTTCTCTTGGTTGTTGTTTTTTATAAGTATAATTACTGCTTTCGTTGTATAATCCTGTGTTTTGTACTTTTGTTCTAATGCTGTACTACAAGTGTTGATTTCTCCTGTATACTGTAAGGCACGATTTATTTGGCTTTAATTTTGCTGTTTTGTATTCTATTTTTTGCTGTAACCCCCCTACAACAATGCCCAATGGGTGATGTAGGTACTTGTAATAAATAAATAAATAATTAAAGTGACGAAGCTTGTACCGTCTTGAATCGTAGTCCTGCTGGCGACTAATACGTAGGCGTGCAAGTTGTCGGGCTTTTTCGGCCAGCTGAGTGATATAATCAGCATCCGTTTCAGCGTCTTTGCACTCGTGCGGCAGCATAGCATCCAGCATAGTGGTGACTTCACGACCATGAAGAAGGTGGAATGGCGTTGTTCTTGTTGTTTCTTGATGAGCCGTGTTATAGGCGAACGTGACATACGGCAAGATCTCGTCCCAGTTTTTATGCTCCACATCGACGTACATGCAGAGCATATCCGCTAGTGTCTAGTTGAGACGCTCCGTAAGACCATTCGCTTGCGGATGATACGCCGTTGTTCGCCGGTGGGATGTGCCACTAAGTTTTAAAACTGTCTGTAATAGTTCGGCTGCGAATGCAGTTCCCCTGTCAGTTATTACCACTGATGGAGCACCATGCCTCAGCACCACATTCTCTACGAAAAATCGGGCTGCTTCACTTGCCGTGCCCCTCTCCAAAGCCTTGGTTTTGGCGTAACGAGTGAGGTACCCGGTGGCTACTATAATCCATCTGCGACCTGCTGATGAGGTTGGAAATGGTCCCAAAAGATCCCTTCCAACTTGTGCGAATGGAGTAACAGGCAGGTCAATAGGATGGAGGAGGCCTGCTGGTTTCACGAGTGGAACTTTTCTGCGCTGGCAATCAAGGCACGTCCGAACATAGTGTTGAACGGTCGCCGTCAGTCTTGGCCAGTAGTATTTCTGCCTCACTCTGCACAACGTACGCGTGTAACCCATGTGGCCGGATGTTGGTTCATCGTGGCATGCCTGTAATACTTCACTCCTTAGAGATGTTGGGACGACGAGTAAGTAGTCGTTTCCATGTGGCGTGAAGTACATCTTATACACGACGTCGTTGCGCAAGCAAAATGACGAAATTCCTTTCGCAAACAGTCTAGGTACAGCTGAAGTGCGACCCTCTAAAAAACGTATTATGGGTTCTAGTTCGGGGTTGTCTCGTTGTAGCTGTGCGACAGTTGCCGTGTTTACAACTCCGACAAAGGCTGTATCGTCATCTTCTGCCGTCGCAGGTTCGTATGGCGCACGAGAAAGGCAATCAGCGTCTTAATGTCGCTTCCCCGATCTGTAGATCACCATCATGTCAAATTTTTGAAGCTTCAGGCTCCAGCGCGCCAACCATCCTGAAGGGTCTTTCAAATTCGTCAGCCAGCAGAGGGAGTGATGGTCGCTGACAACATTCAAAGGACGACCATATAGGTATGGGCGGAATTTATAACCGCCCACACCACCGCAAGGCACTCTTTTTCCGTAGTGGAACAATTTTCTTCCGCGCGTGAAAGAGCTCTGCTCGCGTAAGCAATTACTCATTCGGCGCCATCCTGCCACTGCACGAGTACAGCTCCTAAGCCGACATTGCTAGCGTCAGTGTGCACTGTTGTCGGTGCGTCATCATCAAAGTGTGCGAGGACTGGTGGCTTCTGAAGGCGTTGCCGCAGCTCGTCGAATGATTTTTGCTGCTCTTCATTCCATACGGATGCAACGTCTTCTCTGGTAAGGCGGGTCAACGGCGAGGCAAGGCGCAAGAAGTTCTCAATGAAGCGTCTGTAGTAAGCACACAGTCCTAAAAACCGTCTGACCGCCTTTTTGTCAGTTGGCGCTAGAAAATTCGTAACGGCAGCTATTTTTTCAGGGTCAGGCCGCACACCTTCACTACTGACAAGATGCCCCAAGAACAGAAGCTCTACGAAGCCGAAATGGCATTTTTCCGGCTCACGTGTTAGTCTGGCGGATCGGATTGCTTGAAATACTGAGTGCAGTCGCCTGACGTGTTCGTCGAATGTGGCAGAAAATACGATGACGTCATCTAAATACACTAAGCACGTCTGCCACTTGAGGCCTGATAGTACGGTGTCCATTAGCCGCTGAAAAGTTGCCGGTGTTGAGCACCAGCCAAATGGAAGTACCTTAAATTCAAAAAGGCCATCAGGTGTCACGAAAGCTGTTTTCTGCCGGTCTCTTTCATCGACTTCTATCTGCCAATACCCACTCCTTGATCCATCGACGAGAAATAACGCGCGTGGCGTAGTGGATCGAGTGAATCGTCGATACGTGGAAGTGGGCAGACGTCTTTCTTTGTCACCTGATTCAGCTTGCGGTGATCCACGCAGAAACGTAAGGTGCCGTCTTTTTTCTTCACTAATACAACCGGCGAAGCCCAAGGGCTTTTCGATGGCTGAATAACGTCGTCTTCAAGCATCTGTCGCACCTGCTTTTCGATGGCTTCACGTTCTCGCGGAGCTACCCGGTACGGGTTTTGCCTGATGGGTCTGGTCATGTCGTCCGTTATAATTCGATGTTTCGTCAGCAGCGTTTCACGGACCCTGGAAATTGAAGAGAAACAATCTTCAAACTTGTTAATAAGCTGCATGATACTTTGCTTCTGGGCCGACAGCAAACTTGGGCCAATATCAAGAGATAGAGGTGCGGGAGTCAGATCAGTTGAATTATCTTTTTCTAGAGTTAGGCAGTCTGTCATCTCGGCGAGCTCTTCCACGTACGCGACTGCCATGCCCCTCGTTAGATGTCGGCGTTCAGAGCTCAAATTCGTAACAAGGACGTGCGTATGTCCGCATTTTATGCTTACGACGCCTCTTGCGATAGATAAACCATGACTGAATAGCAGTGTTAGAATTTGCTCGGCGATGTTTTCAGAATGGCCCGACGTGTCACATGTCACAGCCACGAGTGCACTCGACCGCGGTGAGATGGTAACGTCGTCTTCGAAGACGCACAAAGGCTGACGTCGCTGGTCTGTACAGGGCTCATCCGAAACTTGATCTGGGGCCGTCCAAAACGTAACCGATCTCTCAGGAATGTTGATAATGGCACCGTATTCACGCAAGAAGTCCATGCCCAAGATCAGGTCTTTGCAGCACTCCGGTAAAATTACGAAAGTAGCGACGAAATCTGAACGGCCGATATTCATTCGAGCTGTACATTTGCCCGTCAGCGTCACCAATTGACCTCCTGTGGTTCTTATGTTTGGGCCCGTCCATATTGTTCTTACTTTCTTTAGGCAGTCGGCGAGTTTACGGCTGATAATAAAGAAGTCCGCACCAGTATCTACCAGTGCTGTTATTGGGCGTCCGTCTATACAAGTGTCTAGATTGGCGCTTACGATTTCCGTTGATGTTGGTGACGTCGTGTCGTCCTTGGTATCGTGCGTCGTACGATCCGCGGTATCATTCGTCGTATCGCGTCGTAGAGAAGATGTTGGGGGTGTGATAGCATCTCGACGGGCGGCAACCTTCCCCCCAAAGGTCGCAGCTGTTAGTTTCCCCGACGAGGGCTAGGAGATCCGCCCCGGACCACCTCGGAGTAACTGCGCTGCGGCGGCGAGTTCGGTGCAGGTGAAGGAGAGCGAGGTCGACGATACGGCACTTCGGGTTGCTGTGCTTGCGGGCCTGCACTGCTGTCACGGCGGTTATCAAATTAGGCACGAGGGGAGGTTTGTAGAAAGTTATGATGTCTACAGTCACGGTACGGGCAATCGCGGAAAATATGGCCGGCTTCTCCGCAATGAAAGCAAAGTGGTCGACGGTCGACAGTGCGCCACAAGTCCGTCTTATGGATGAATGGTCGACTGGTGGGCATACCTTGCGACCAAGATGCAGATGTCGGCGGAGTGTACATCGGCGCCGTTTGCATAGGCACGTTGGACTGTGGATACGGCTGCGGCGGATTGCGAGCTGGGGCCCACGGCTCGTTGTAAGGCCCTTGGCTCACGTCACGAAAAGCCAGTGGTGACGAGTTGTACGACACTGGAGTGGGTCGACGAACAGCTGATGCGTAGCTTACAGACCGCTGGTCTGAGAGCGATTCGGGCAACGAAAATGCCTGGCGGAGTTCTCGCCGCACAACTTCTGCAACGCAAGCCATGGTATTTTCTTGCGGAGTCACAAGGAGGTTTCGGATCTCCTCCCGAACGACCTCACGAATGAGTTCGCGCAGAGAACACTCACTACCGGCACTCAAAGCAGAGAGGCTGGGAGATGTTCGGTTTGGTTGGTCTTGGTATCGACGCCGTTGCTGTAGTGCTCGCTCATTTGTTGTAGCCTCTTTGATAAATTCCACTACGCTTGTTGGTGGGTTGCGTAGGAGACCGGCAAACAGCTCTTCCTTGACGCCCCTCATCAGATGTCGGAGTTTTTTACCTTCAGGCATCTCGGGGTCGGCTCGCTGAAATAGGCGGGCCATGTCTTCCACAAACTTGGCGACGCTCTCGTTTGGTTTCTCTATGCATGCCTCGATGAGCTGCAGAGCAGAATCACGGTGGTCGATGTTTGCGAATGTCCCGGGAATTCGCTGCCGAAATTCCTCCCACGAAAACAGCGTTGACACGTAGTTCTCGTACGACGTACGAGCGCTCTCTGCCAAAGCAAGTAGACGCGCGATATCTTTTCTTCAGTGGGCCAGCGGTTAACTTTGGCCACTTTCTCATACTGGGCTAACCAGTCCTCGACGTCTTCATAAACCTCACCGTGGAAGGTCTCAGGAATTAGAGGCTGATCAACAGTAAGCTGTGAAGGCCCTCCGGTAGCCATTTCTCCTGGTACGGTGTGTTGCAGGAGAAGTTCGAGCGGGATCGCCTCGGGACTAAGGCCTCGCTGTCGGCGACTGTAGCGGTGGACAGGAGTATCCACTGCAGGAACGGATTGTGGTGGTGGACTCGATGTGCTAGGGCACGGAGTTGTCCCAAGCATCAGTTGGAGAAGTTCAGCACCTCCACCAATGTCGCTAGGTGAAAATAACGGAATACAGGACGAAGGTGCGACCAGAGAAAACGAGGTCTGTATTAACAGAACAAAAGAGCAGCCGCTTCGACTTCTTCTTCCTCGGAGGAACCGTGGGTGCTGTCCACGCTCACCACTTCATCGTCCTCTGTCTTCTTTCCCGGCCTTTAGCCGTGACAATATATATATATATATATATTTATATATATATATATATGCTTGTGTGTGTGATTACGAAAATCCAGGTGCAACAGAGGTATACAATATTAGAGTGCAACGAAATCAGGTTATCACGAAGAGTTTCACGGTTAGAAAGGGATTCAACATGATCCGGAAGATCGTTCCAATATGCAATGGCTCGAGGTATGGATGATAAGTTGAATGCCTGCGTGTGACCATGAATGCACATGAAACTACGTGCATTGCGAATGCGCTGGGAAGTGCGCGCAGGAGAAAGAAGTGGCAAACAGTGAATTTTGTTACAATAAATGTACCTATGAAACAGACATAACAGAGTACTGTTGCGGCATATTTCCAGTACCTGAAATGCAAGGTCTTGTTTTGTTAGGGTAATGCTTCAATGATAGTCGTAGTTTCCAGAGATGAATCTCGCTGCCTTATTCTGGACGGCTTCCAACATATGTAACAGGTAATCTTGATATGGTGACCATGTGGATGATGCATACTCTAGCTGTGGGCGAACCTAATTAATATATGAAAATGCGCGTACGTTAGAAGGAGTGTTGCACAACTTTCTACGGAGACATCCGAGAGATTAAGAGGCTTTCGATGAGAAAGCTGCTATATGCGTAGTCCAGGATAGATCCGATTTAGGGTGAACGCCTAAATATTTGTGAGATGGTGTACCTAAAACAACGGCGTTAATAATCTTATAGTGAAATGCTCAATTGGCATGCTTACGGGTGAACGAGATTAACTTGCATTTAGAGTCGTTAAGGAACATCTGCCAAGTTTCGCACCACCGGAAGGTTAGGTCAAGGACATTTTAGAGAGCGGAATGATCATTAAAACATTTTATGTTGCGGTGTAAGGTGCAATCGTCGGCTGACAACCTAACTGTGGATGAAAGGTTGTCGGGCAAATTATTATTGTATATTAGAAAAAGTAACGGACCTATTACACTGCCTTGGGGAATACCGGATGGAACGTCGCAAAGGTTAGATGAAATGTCGTTGATCACCGTAAGTGGCTCACGGGAAGAGAGGAAGCTTCGTACTCAAGACAGGATTAATGAATCAACACGGAGTGCAGCCAATTTAGAGATTAAACGACAATGAGGGACAGTATCGAATGTCTTGGCGAAATCAAAGAAGAGGCAATCAGTTTGTACGTTAGCGTTCATAATAAAGTGAAGGTCAGTCGTGAATTCAAATAACTGGGTGTCAAATGAGTAGTCTTTTCGAAAGCCATGCTGATTAGAGAAGAAGAAGTTGTTTGATTCAAGGTGATCGTAGACACGAGAAGCCACGATATGTTCAAGTAGTTTGCAGGATATCCACGTCAGTTGAGTGGGTCGATAATTACGGGGTGAGTGCCGGTCACCGGAATTGAATGCCAGAATCACCTTACCAATCTTCCAATCTTTGGGCAGCTCACCTGATGATAGCGATTGGTTAAATAGGAGACAGAGGAAGTGGTTGGAAATATCTGTGGTGTTCAGTATTTTAGAGTTAATGTTATTAATGCCTGATGAAGTAGAAACCTTAAGATTTGTGAGGAGTTGTGCTATACCTTAAGCAGTGACAATGATTGGGGCAATTAAAGCGTAATGGTGATCTGGAACGAATTGCACATTGAAACAATCTTCCTGTGTAAAAACTGAGGCGAAGTACTCATTGAAAGCAATAGCGGAAGCTTCACCGAAGAGCGGCGTTAGTTCATTATTGTGTATTGTAATGTGATTAGGAGACTTGTTGTAGGGTGAAATTGTTTGTAAGAACTTTTTGGGGTTATTTTTGAGAAGTGACGGCAAGTCCTGCAATTAATATTTCTTCTTACTAAGGTTTTACAATATTCTTGTGCGAAGACATTGTATTTATCCCAGTAGGACACAGAACCAATCTGTTTTGCGGTATCATAGAAATATTTCGTTTTATTTCGTAATGTTCGAAGATATTTCGTAAACCAAAGGTTAGTTTTATAGTTGGATGCAGAGATCAGCGGCACAAGTTGGTCAACTAACTCTAATATTTTTTTCATTGAAAAGAATCCAGTTTTCGTTCACTGTTCGTCACGCAAATGACAGAAAAAGGTCCTGAAAAAAATCTTCTAGCTCCATCCTTAATTAATGAAAATTAGCACGGTTATAATCCTGGATTGTTTTTCTCACTGAGCCTGTAAAAGTTGCAAGTAGGTTAATTTGGAAGTTAAGAAGCTTGTGGTTGCTGAATCCTTCTATGTGAGAAATCACTCCAGTGGTTTCTGGTGCATTAGTGAAAACAAGGTCAAGTATGTTAGTACCACGGGTTGATTGGTGAACAACTTGTGGTAAGTTGTAGTGGAGGGTTACTTTGAGAAAATTTGATGAGGCGTGATATGTGGTAGTCATGGTAGACCAGTCAATAAGCGGGTAGCTGAAATTGCCAAAAAATGGATATAAGGTCAGCTGAGTATAGAGTTGCGTAGCTCGTTCTATGTTGTCACGTGGATCTTTGGGAAAGAGGAATGGGCATTAGGTGGACGATAACATGCTTCTATAAGTATTTTTGTATAAGGTAACGCATGCAGTCCAACTTATCTCTGTAGAGAGGTTAGTATCAAGGCGAACTGATCACACTGTCTTTTTTACTGCTATTAAGACGCCTCCTCCTCATCTATCGAAACGGTCACGTCGATATATGTTATAGTTGTCTTTATCTGAGAACAGTTACCCGTTGGTTACGTCAGGATAGAGCCAAGTCTCCGTGAGTAATAATATGTCGGCATCACTATCATATCTAAGTAAGAACACAACTCATCCTTTTTGGGAAGTAGGCTACGAATGTTAGTAAAAGACACAGATAAAAATGGCGACTTGAACTTACTCCGCTTACGCGTGCTCGTGTTAGCCTCTAGCTATCTCGTAGACAGCACAACTACGTTGCTGGAGTGATCGAAAACGTAGGCGTTAGTGTCAATGCGAAGTTTATCAACGCATAGCTTAAAGCGTTTGTTTTGAGCCTTTGCGTATTCCAGAAGCTTTTGGCAAGCTTGTCGCGTTTTCATGGAAAAATCTTCGCGGATGTAAAAAACAGTTCCCTTAAGCTTACGCGAATTTGACAGAATTAGCTTTAACCTTGAAAAATGTGAACTTTACAATAATTGGCCTTCGTCTATTTGTGTTAAATCTGCCCATCCTGTGCACGCGTTCTAATTGCGAACTAGTTATGAAAGTGCCTAGGTGGTAAGAAAAAAACTTCACTCTTATCTTCTGCACTGCCCAGTTCTCATTGGAATCATCTTCAGTGCCAAAAAATGAAAGGTTAGACCAACGTAACCTATTTTCTGCATCGTCGCACCTATTCGTAATTTTTGACAGTTGGTTCGTCACATCACGCAAAGCGTCAAACGAGCCAGAAGGGGCGGTCACAGACCGAGTAGCGGTGATTTCTTCTAGTGAATTCGCCTAGGTACTTAAACTTTTAATTTTTCTGTCTGCTGCTTCCATTTTGTCCGACATGGTACGAAGGGCATCAGCATCCGCATCAGCCTCGTCAGCAATACAGCGTTGGCTTTTTCAAGCGTGTCTACTTTGCGCTTTAGCTGTTTAATTTCAATCTCGGCGGTAGCATGTTTTGAGAGCAAAGCTTCGCAACTTTCCTTCAGATCGCGTATTTCAGTAAGGGCTAGAGCGAATGCGTCGGCCTCTTTCTTATTCATAGGACCGGGATTTGATTACACATCACCGACCAGGAATAATAAAATTTCACGCATGGCACCACATACGTACATACAAGATAATAATTGCTTCAAAACACTCCTAAGCTCTGGTGGGCACGACAGTGCAAGGAAGAAACGGTTGCTACTTCTTATGCAAAAAGCATTATTCAAGTAACCAACCTGAAACAGCAAAGGCCATAAGCATGGCATCCTTGTAGCGGTGTCGAGCCCAAACCAGCAAGTCACAGACTGACGCCTATATAGAGTACTGCGCAGTCCAGCTATCGAGACGGAAGAGCCATGTTGCCAGGCGAGAAGGTCGTTTCCATCTATGGTTGGAAAACCGAGTGTTACTGGTCGCCAATCCAGAGGCCGGAAATTGGGTGCCAGCCAAGACAAGCCAGTAACTCCGCTGAGCGCAGCATAGCTGAAGTCGGTCAGCCAAAAGGCGTTTCCCCTTCGCGAGAAGTTGAAATAATTCACTGCGCCAGGAATAGGCGTCGAACACGGTGAAGTTGGACTGGAGCAAGGCGCAACAACCGAAGCAGGCCAGGAGGAGCCCAGCAGCCCACAGCATGTTGCCCAGGTAACAGTGACCTGAAACAGGAAAGGCCATAAGCATGCCATCCTTCCAGTGGTCTCCAGCCCACCAGTAGCCCACCACTTATCGAGCCCACCAATTATCGTAAAGTTTAAACATTTTGCACACACTGACATATTTACGTACTTACGCGCCACGCAAGTTGGCAATTAGAATTATTCACACTGTTTCACAAAGCGTCACATCAACGTTTCGAACGTTTGTTTTGCGAGCAGTGTAGGGAATAAAGGTACTAGAGACGGCTTTCCACAGCGATGGACGCGCGCTGCCGCGTTTGGACATGTGATCTCATACCCTCCTCCTTTCCACTTCCCTTCAACCATCACCAACAGCTGGCCGATTTACCGCCGCCGCTCCATGGAAGGCCACCAAAGCGGACACAGTGATTTATGTCTTTGCAATGTTTTTGCACCCGACCACAGTAAAAACATTTCCTTTACGTCTCACCAATGTTCAGCATACTCCAACATCGTCGACCGGTAGCGCACTGGTCTCGGCAAACAGCTAACGAGACATATTTTCTCACAACGCTCGTGGGCGTCCGCATCCACGCCGCACCCTTCTCGGCATAGGCTGCAGGGGCTACGGCCGCCACACACCACATCGCGACCACGCCGCCGAGGAGGAAGGCGTGGTGTTTCGGTATGGTGGCGCCATCTAGTTTTGCTCAGACAAACTAACTCCAGAAAATTGTCTATAGCGCTGATCACGCACTTTTATAAGCCCTGTGCGCGAAACGCTTCTAAAGTTTGCTGAACACACCATAGTGTTTGTGAACTACGTGCAAAGCGATGCCTCCTATGATAATGAAGCTCGCCGTCTTCAGAATCAATTTGACCACGTGCGATGGTTTAAAGGAGCGCCTCAATCAATGTTCACGCCGGCGTTTTTGTATTCTAATGGCTACAACGAAAGCCATACCTTTCCATTTGTCCAATTTGCCTTGAAGGGGCTGAGGTTAGGCAAGCCGAGGTAGTGATGTATGGAGAGAGGCACAAAAAATAAGTTATAGATCATTTTTAGTATCAATTCAACGGCTACTGGAAACCCTAGGATAGTGAGCTGGTGTGAGTGTGGGGCAGCGTCACAGCTGACGGTGAGTGGACACTGGCGAGCAGCACACGTTATGAAATGAAACTTCGGTTCTATGGAAAAAGACTGTGAATACAACCAGATTAATTTTTCGAAGTCTGCAGTGCTTTAGGAACTGAGGACAGCCGCAGTAATTACGCTGCAATTTACGATCTATGAATAACCGAGAGATTTGACCAATGTATTAATATCAATGACTAGTGACTTCACTTGCCCCTACCACCTGTCTTCGGATGCTGTTTTTACATCCATTTCATGCAAAAGTTTACCCAACATGCTGCTAAATGTTTCACCCAACGCCTAGATTGTTCATTCCATTCACAGCCCCTACAATGTGACTAATAACGTGCAATAAATTGTGACAATTTAGGGCGGACTAATACACGTTTTTCTGTTCTCCCCTCCTTGAATTAGTGTCATTAGGACGTAACTTCGTCATAAGCATTTGCAAAAAGGCCAACACTATATTTGTGGCTCGTTTCGTTGTGATTATACGTGGAAATTTCAAGCAAAAGAAATTGCTATGTTAGGCTTGCTGTCGCGCAGAAATGCGAGATAACTTGCAGTCTGGTGAAGGCACTGGTTCTTCTGAATGTGCAGAATAAATTCCAGGCTTCTGCTGTGTATGTCTCGTACGTCTTCAAATTACGAGGGTACGATCATCTATTATGGTTACGGCGTTTTAATTCCTGCCTTCTCGCACACAGCTCTTTGTGTAGACCCCTGAGATCACTCGCAGGAAACTTGCAATCTCGAAACCTCACAGTTTTATTCATCTGCGTAACTACTAATGCGACAAGTTTATTAATTGTGGAAGAAGTGTACAAGAGAGAAAGTACGTTAATAAGTACTTATGTCCACCACGGTGGATCAGTGGATACGGTGATCTGCTGCTGATATGAAGGTCGCGGCTTTGAGCTCGACTGCGGTGGTAGCATTTTAGTGGATGCGGTATGGTAGAGGTCTATGTGCTGCGCGGTGTCAGGACACGTTGTTGTGACTGGCACCAGATCTGAAGAGGGAGCGGTGCTCTTTGGATCCTCAAACAACTAACCGACCGGCCAGCTGCCTATGCCCACCAGGCATTGTCCCTTCTTCCGCAGGTTGAGACGTTGTGTCGCCATGAAGCCGTAAGCCGTTCGAGAGAGGACAACAAATGCAGCATCTTACTTGGAAGAGACCGCGGCAGCCGCCACAAATCACCCCGCTAACTAAGCGAGCAGTTCGCCGCACCCTTTAAAGTATGCCGTCAAGAGCTTGGGACCCCTCGACCAGCGGCACGCACATGGTAAGGAAGAGCCCCGCTGGTGCCACCTTGGACTGCAGAGTCACGCCTCAATGATGGACGTTCACGTGGGCCGTGCGTGCTAGTACCCCTCACCAGTTGCGTGTGATCTGTGATTGGACAGTACCATCTGCACGGGTTCCCTGATCTATGCATCTGGGGAGAACATACCCTTTATAATGAGCTACCCGGCTAATTCGAAGGAGCGCCATGTGGAGGAACACCAGATTCGAAAGCTCGCCATGTAAGTAAGAGCTCGTCGTGTACGAGAACTCACCTTGTATATAATGAAAATAAACCCTCTTCAAGTCTCCCATTCTCCTGCTTCGACAACTTTCTGCCGGAACTCCGGTGCCTGCAAAACCCCGGTCGCAACAACGTTAAAGAACACCACATGGTGGAACCTTACGGAGCCCTCCACTACGGTGTCTATCATAATCATATCATGGTTTTCGCACGTACAACGTTATATATTGTTATCATTTTATTCTTTATTATTTTTACGATAATAAGTAATAAGTTAACATGTAATGATTACAGGCGCTCAAGCCCATCCACTTGGTACGTATACAGGGTGTCCAAGGTAACTTTAGCCAGAGTTAAAAAATATGCCGGCAAACACGATTGCGACAGGAACAAACGCATATTGCTTACCGTTGCCTGGAGTTAGTCAGACTACTTATTGTGTTCCTAAATATTGTTTATCAGAACAGTTTAAATAACTAACTTTTCAAGAAACGAAGTTAAATAAAAAATTCAAGGAGAAAGTTGTAGATCGGTTTGCAAAACGTCTGATTAGACAGTTTTGAACTTTATATCTCTTACTTCTAGTATTTTTGGGCTAATTACAAATGCCCACGAAATACGAAAAAATACCACGTGACGTACCCGCTCGTGCGCCAGTGCACACAATGATTCTAGTGGTCTCTAACGTTCCGCATACGAACGACCATAGCATTTGCCCCATTGTGCTGTCTCGGCAGGGCCGCAACGATCGTGGTGGCTTTATGATGAACACTTTTTGCTATCGGCCACAAAAGCTATAACCGCTGGGACTGCTTAGCTGCAATAAACCGGTGCGAGGGAAGCGTGTCGTTCGTACACGCAACGTTAGAAGCACTAGAATCATCGTGCGCACTGACGTCGGGGCGGGTTTATCACATGGTATGTTTTTTTGTATTTCGCGGGCATATGTAATTAGCAGAAAAACACTAATATTTCCCAGATAAACAGTTCAAAACTGTCTAATCAGACGTTTTGTAAACCGATCTACAACTTTCTAATTGAATATTTTTATTTATCTTTGTTCACATCTAAATAAACAATCTTTGAGACACACAATAAATAATCTGACTGACTCCAGGCAACGGTGAGCTTCATGCATTTGGTCACGTCGTAATCGCGTGTTTTTGCATAGTTTTAAACTCTGGCTAAATATACGTGGGAAACCCTGTATATAGCTATCCTGATGGCACTGTCATGGAACAGCTAAGTTTCAAATCAGGCTAGTTTCTCGAGAACGTGAATCTAAAGACGACAAAGATTAGCTCTGAAATTTGTCTGAAAACCGCGATTTAATGTCAGAAAGGTAAGTTTATGGGGGCACTCCACAATTATATTTTTTAATCAAAACTAACATTCGTTTCCACGACATAAATTCTC
Organism: Rhipicephalus microplus; assembly: GCF_043290135.1. Taxonomy (NCBI): domain Eukaryota; kingdom Metazoa; phylum Arthropoda; class Arachnida; order Ixodida; family Ixodidae; genus Rhipicephalus; species Rhipicephalus microplus. The sequence continues at coordinate 420,970,054 of NC_134710.1, read as the reverse complement.
TCACCTTAACAGCGACAACGTATGGTGACCGCTCACGTGCAGCTCTGCGAGCGACCTCTCCCCGTCGAGCTAAGTACGCCCCCGAAGGAGGCCTGACTTCGGCCTTGTCCCCTGAATATCCATTTAATGAGGAACATGGGGGTGCTTCCACCGTTGAAAGCTCGCGCTGCATACTGGTGGGCGGCCGTTCCGTTGGCGCACATCACTCCCAGCAGCCTTCGGCTCCTTGCAATATTATTCCTCCCATTCCTCTTTTTTTCCCGTTTCTATTCGTGGACTTGGATAGGGGGCTTCACAGTATGGCTGGCTCTCCCAGTAGCAGCTTTTGCGAGCGGTGGCGGCGGGTCAAGAAGCGGCGCTCTTCGTTTATCGGTGTCCACTGGCTCTTGATTTATGAGTTATATAGAGGCTTCAACGGCCGGTGCCTATGTATACTTCGCCACCCATAGCGATGAGGTAAAGGGCGGGGAAAAAAAAAGAGACAGGAAGGCACAGTCTGTGGCTTGTTTGCGTGTATGGCCCTCCCGTAATCCGCGGTCATCAGCGTCACGCTGCGCGCTCGTTTTCCGCCTCGGCTGTGACATGGCGATAGCGCGTTCCCCGATGCCGCCACGAGATGGTCAAGGGGCTGACGTCGCTGCGGCCGCTTTTCGCCGTTCACCGTGGTCGTGCGAGCACCAGAAACAGACGCGCCGTGTGGGTCACAAATCTTGCTGCGGAGCGAAGAATAATAAACCGCGCACCAAAGAACGCTCGGCAGATATGCGGCATTCAAGCGTCCTTCTCGCACCTCCCGCCCATTTCCTTCTCCTTGGTTGCCTCCCTCGACGTGCGTTCTGCATATTCGGCAAAGAAGCAAAAAAGCAGGAACTCCAGGGAATATGAAAGACGGAAAGTACAGTCATATTTTGCTCAGCTCTTTTTCTACCTTTTTATGTATCTCTCTCAATCGCCTCTATCGCGTTCGGCCCACCATCAACGCTTATGTTGACGCATGAGCGTCCAAGCTCCCCGGACATTGGGGATGAGCAGCGCGCTAAATAACACGTTTTCGCTTCCGTGCGGCACCGGCTGAAGCATCGGTGCTTCTTGGAAGCTTTATTATTTGTTTCTTTTTATCCTTTTTCTGGGATAAGCGGAAAGGTGGCTTCCTGTGATTTATTTCTTTCGCGCGATTTCACTGTCTTCCTGTTCTTTCGCTTTTCTAGCTTGAAGATTTGGAGCACGTTAGCTTACTTTTTCTTCTATTTCTTTAAGCGCTTTAAATGCAATAAATTACTTCTGGATTACGTTTGTTACTCGGAAGAAACAAAAAGCCAGTTTGGGGTTTCATAAAGTAAATTTGTGAGAACGCAATCAATCGTTGCACTGGGACATTTTTCTGAATGTCAGCTTAACGTCAATAAGTGCCCGTTATTTGTGAAAGTGCGAACAATCATTTTTCTAATCAGAGAAAATTCTAATTGGACATTCATGTCACTGAAATAAACACACAAAAAATTACCACTTATTGGAAATGCTTTTCCAACAGCTCTCGTATGATTCGTGAACGCTCTTCCTATCCTGATATTGTCCTTTCGACTGTTTACCACAAATTCTTCTTACTTCATCTTTTTCAGCATTTTTATACGTGTGTCAATATAAATCCAACGAAGTGAATACTCTCGTTTTTCCTTGCTTACTAGATCACTACTCGTTGTAGAATAGACCACTACTTATACTTAGAACAACTACTATTACCTTTAATATGTTTTCATCTTCTTGTCGAGCCTTCCTATCGGAGTTCTCTAATTTCACAGATCCCACGTTTCTCCGTCTAACAGCTTCCATGCCTGCCCTTCGGTAGCACTCGCATGTTATAGTTGCCAAAAGCTAGCAAACATCAGTCTACAGTTTGTGCTACCTCAGTCCGTTATTAGCCTATTTTATCACGTTACGAACTACATATAATATTAGGCGTGGCTTTCGTGACGTTGAGCACGTATTTCTTTCTGCAAAATTTTAGCTGACTTCGCCTTGAGTCTTGAGGGTTCAGCTGTTAACATAGTTACGACGTAATTGTTCCGCAAGACCAGCCACGCAACCACTCGAGTTAAAAGCCTCGTGCTCTTGACATTCCAGAGCAAGGACCTGCGAACACGATAAAGATCAGAGTCGAGGATTTGACAAAATATTGTCCACCACAGGGTATGCCATTCCTTTTGACACTAAATGAACACTCGCCACATATTATTTTATTTGTGCAGTTTAACGTTCCAAAACCACCTTATGATTGCGAGAGACGCCGAGAGACGCCTCCGGAAATTTCGACTACCTGGAGTTCTTTAACATGCACCCAAATCTGAGCACATGGGCCTACAACGTTTCCGCCTCCATCGAAAATGCAGCCACCTCAGCCAAGATTCAATCGCGTGACCTGCGGGTCAGCAGCCGAGTACCTTAGCCACGAAACCACCGCGGCGGTGCAACACTCGCCACATAAATGAAATTCACTTATATGGAGCACACCGAAAGCTATCATGCGGGTTTTTTGTTTGGAACTCTAAGGCGTAGCATTACTTCCGCGTGCTGGCGATAAAATACCACCCAAAAGACGAAAAGGGCGTCTGAATGCCATTGAAGGGTTTTTGTTCTCTGTGCGTATTTTTTGTTTCCTCCAAGTAGCAAATATTACGATCAGAACGTAAGCATCGGGCAATTACCCCTGGTTCACACTGAAGAATCCGCTTTCTACAGCGAGCGCAATTAGCCTGCCGTCGAAACGCAGCGTTGTTCCCACTGGACCCCACGCCGCCGAATATGCCATCTACCACCGGGCGAACGCAGGATGGATGCGCTGTCACCCAGTTGCTGTCTCGGCTCGCAAACGCCACTACACTAGTGTATCCGGTGGTCTGGACTTCAATGATTCTCGTAGGTAGGAAGTAAGAAGAAGCAGTACTGCTTACCTTGCTGGCAAATCGCTGTCTTGTAATAATGCATGAAGTGCAGAAAAAACAAACGACGCCAATAGCGTAGGCAGCGTCATCTTGCTCCGCAAGACCGTGACAAGCTTGGTCTCGCCAACGACAAGCTCGGTCACCTTTTCCAGGAAATAGGGACGTGAAGTAGGCACAAAGTGGGTTAAACTCTCGTTGGTTGCAGCTTTCAGTTACGTGCACTGTGACATGACGAGTGAGTAGAGCTGAGCAGCCATTTTTCAAAATTCTTTGACGAGCGCTCCTATTGGTTCGCGGTGACCTATTCGGCAGCAGACGCCGCTAAAATCGGTCCGAAAGTGATCGGTGTGGAGAGGGCCCTTTCGGCGGATCTCGCCGCCACCGAATCCGATTCGGAGCACTTTTGGTGGCTAGAATGATCAGTGTGAAGGAACCTTTAGTGCTAGATAGCGCTCTCCTGTAGTCGCTTAAGCCGAGATAGTGTGCATGACTCTCAATGGGAGCCAGGGTTGCGCATATGCCCATCATCTTGCTACAACTATCTGGTCGGTGAAGCACCTCTTGTTCATGCCAAAGTATAGGAAGGGGGCGGGGGGAGTTCAAATGTTCCTAGGCGACGTTGGCATAGGAATACATTGGAAGGTTCCCTGGGAAAGTGGCGCTAAATACATGCAAGAAATTGCACAGTCAACACTGGAACCAGCATTGGCGTTTAACCAAAATTTGGCTCTTTTTGCGAAGTATTTCGAAGACCCTAAGAGGGTGATCGTGAGGGCACCCAGACGTAGGCGATTTGGTTGACAAATAGATAGATAGATAGATAGATAGATAGATAGATAGATAGATAGATAGATAGATAGATAGATAGATAGATAGATAGATAGATAGATAGATAGATAGATAGATAGATAGATAGATAGATAGATAGATAGATAGATAGATAGATAGATAGATAGATAGATAGATAGATAGATAGATAGATAGATAGATACTCAAAGTGGTTGCAGTACGCAAAGAAATTAATTTTAAAAACCATTGACCGTATAACCACCAGAGTTATTTTTTTCTATTTTGCTTTGTTCTTGAGAGCAAGACTTAGTACAGAAGAGCCTAAAACCTTTACCACTTAGCCTTCGTTTCATTAGGATTCGAGTGAAAACAAAGAATGATAACTTGCCAATCAATAATCTGACACTCGCCGCATATGATACTTAAAACGTTGTTGGAAGGGGAGTCCGACGTTGACATGGGAGAAAAACTGTGTGAATGAAATTCAAAAGGGTATTTCTGATTTTTTAGATAAATAATAATATTTTAAATTCTGCCTAAACGGCGATTTCATTCCCGACACCGTTCACCCTAATTCGAAAAGATAGTTTGGTGGAGTCATTATCAGAATGCTTTTTTCACACGACAGCCTTCGGATTCAGCCTTCTGTCTGCCCTCTTGATGCAAGTTATTCATTCAGGAAACCGTGTCGGATCGTTTAGTGCAGGGAACAAGACACCTTTTCTTTCTTCGACCGATAAATTCTTTGACACAGCGGCACAATACACGTCCTTTCTTTTCATTGCCGCTTAGCTTTTAACAACTCAGGGTGTTGCAGTGTACATATGGCGCCGTCGAACTTCACAGTAAATCAGATGGCTGCTCTCACACACTGATTTTAAACGTGGCGAGACTCCGGCAGCAACAGGACGAGAGGAATTTCGCGCGTTCGTTCACCCTCTCGACACGCAGCGCCACTTGTGGCATCTGAGTGCAGTCATCACATGCACGGCCACACACTCTCGTACGGAATGCGCGCGCTCAGCACATTAAGCAGTATATTTCTAGACACTGTACACGCACCTTTAGCACAAGCAGGCATCTGGAATTTAGCCCCGTCGCGGTGGTTTAGTGGCTAAGGTTCTCGGCTGCTAACCAGCAGGTCGCGGGATTGAATCCCGGCTGCGGCGGCTGCATTTCCGATGGAGGCAGAAATATCTCTCATAATCATATGGTGCTGTTGGGACGTTAAACTCCACTTATCACGCAAGTATCAATCAAGATACGTAATTTCGAGTGTAGCTCACCAATATGTGAGTAGGTTTTCTTGCTTTACTCCAAAGGAACGTGCTAACACTGCTATCATGAAAATCTGCGGCAGAGATCTGAAACGTGGCCCGGTTCGAACACGGTGGTCTGGGTTTATTTTTTTCTTTGTTTTGTTTTTAAGTATATGTGTGAGCTCCACAGGCATGACTTGTTGTAAACATTGTTTAGCAAGGCACACTAAGCGGTCACCATGTTTTGGCACATAACTGCAAGTAAAACTATATTTCACTCCGGCATCCATATTCAGATTTCCTGAATATCAGTATCGATATGTTTTCCGAATCCGGGCGTTTAAATCCCTTCAAAAATGACGTATATTTATAAGAAATAAAAAATTCCTGCTTTCAATTTTAAACTTCAGCTCTCATTCTCTTCAAACTCCCCTCCCTCTTTCATGCTTTATTCATCACATATTTCCCTCCTACCGGGACACTAAAGTTCATGTCAGCGGCCCGCCAGCTGAGTTCACTTTTGAGACCTCTGATGTGTTTTGACCCTGCGTGCAAGATCGTACGAACAAATGTATTCAAATAATTACAAGAAATGATTTGCTGTTTCCCATTAACTATAATTTGTTTTTTTCAGCTCGTCGCGTCTTTCTTCGCCTTCCCGCCTTTCATGCCAGATCATGCTAAACTGAGATGGCCAGTTATCCATCCTAACCTATAAACTCCACACGTATCTGCCGTTTCTCCAACTGACACATTCCTCGCGTGAGCGAATGAAGCTTTTTAAATCGCCATCTTTGGAACATTCAAGCGAGGCTTCGACGGGGCTCGCGTAAGCAATGTTCATTACATTGTTATAAAAGCAGATAGTTAGCGCTCCAAGCATCGCTAGTGTTGTCCTGGCACCCTGACATGAAGCTTGCATAGGGGTTGTTTGCTATCACTTTCATTGAAGTACCGTATAACGTCCGGGACATAAGCTGCACATTTTTGATTCAGTGGAAAGTACTGTATATGAAGCTATGAAGCAGTTTTTCACATTCTATTATGCATGACAATCCCATCTCGACCGAATGGGCCTGCTATAAATGGGCACGAGTGAACGCAACGTTTATATATAGCACTCTTCATTGCGAAAGAAAAAAATGCTGGTGCCTCTGTGAGAAGAGGGGATGTGGCTCGATATCACTGAGCGCATTCCCTCAACCCTTCCCTCATCTCAACTCTCTCACCACCGTGATGTGATCTGCGTGGTGGATAAGGTTTAGTTCAATTTCGTGTTGCCTTTCTTCCTATGCTTCCCTAGTCTTCGTTGACGTTCTTCCTCGTTTCCGTCAAGCAAGGGCGTGAAATACTTTTGTGAGTTTCTTTTGCATCAATATACACACTTCTACCGACGTAAAGATTGATTGGAGCGGGGCTCAACTTTTACACAAGCCTTCGTAGAATACGAGAAGCAGTTTCACTCGGTCAACACATCAGTAGTGATGCAGGCACTATGGTATCAGAGCATCGACGAACCCTACATAAACATATAGAAAGAAATCTTCAGTCCATCTTCATCCACCATAGTTTTTCCTAAAGAAAGAGAGATAGTGTCAATAAAGAGTGTGAGGTAAGGAGACACAATATCTCCAATTCTATTCACCGCGTGTTTAGAGGAAGTTCTCAGAGATCTAGAATCGGAAGAGTTATAGATAATAAGTAATGGAGAGTATCCTTGCAACATGCGGTTCACTGATGACATTGCCTTATAGATTAACTCAGGAGACAAATTCCTGCTCATGATAACTAAGCTGTTCACAAAAAAAACGTAGGTCTGAAAATACTATGCATAAAAACAACGTATACACTGCAAGTCTCGGCAGAAAACAGCGCTGAGATGCTAGAAGTTGTAAAGAAATGTGTCTACTTAGAACAGGTAGTAACCGCGAAGCTGAACCATGAGTGTGAAAGAACTGGAATAATAAGAATGAAGAGGATCACAATCAGCAAGCACTCTTAAATTAGGAATGGTAAAGTACCACTGACCCTCAAGAGTCCGGTATATAACAGCTGCATCTTGCTGGTACTTATCCATAGAGCAGAAACCTTGAGGCTTGCAAAGAGGGCTCAGCCTAAATGGAGAATGACGCCGCGAGTGATGTAAATAAAAATGATTGGTGTAACTATATGTATTCAGAAGAGAGCAGAGTGGGTAAGGGAAGAAACAGGGATTAAGGATGTCATTACTAAAATCAAGAAGAAGAAATGGAGAGGGATCAGGTACGTAGCGCGTGGGCAGAATAACCACTAGCCATCAAGAGTACCTGACTAGATTCCCAGAAAATGCAAACGCACGAGGGGGAGACAGAAAGTTATGTGGGCTTATGAGGTTAAAATGTGAGAAGGTATAACATGAAAGCAGAAAGCACAAGGCTTGGTCGATCATCGCAGAGGCCTTTGCCCTGCAGCGGGTGCAGTCAGGCTGATGATGATGATCATTATGATGATGATTATGATGCAACCCTGCAACCACGGGAACTCGTCTGAGCGTGATTCTGCTCACGGTGGCATGCGTAAACTGCAGGCATGAAACCACGTCCGACTGGATGTGTTGTTTTCGATTCTGGTGTTGTGCCATTTCTAAGCATAACACCGTTTCTAACTGGTGTCAAATGATGCTTCAGCGTGGCCACGCCTATTTAAATACACGGGAGTGAATACGTCGTTTTTCTAGGCAACTTCTGCAACAAATTTGGTGTTGAATTGAAGTTCTAAATGATAATGTTGCTCTAACGTTCATGAGAGTTCACATCATGCTTCAACTGCAATGAACCCGTTTAAGTCGATGCAGGCGTTCGTTGAATTTCTGCAGCAAGCACTTTTACCACCGATGGCCTGTGTCGGCATTGTGCGGATTGCATCAGTAGGCAATGTCGATCAAAAGCATTTGTGTATTGGGCGCAATCTCCTAATCGAGAGTGCCCTGTGGCACAGGCTTTCTCTTGAAGGTGCTCTTCATACTTGGAGAAAATAAGTGTTAATGAGTCTTTATGCGGATTTTGTAACCACCACGCCGACCCTCGTTGGATTCAGCAGCCATTATATTAACAATAACTACTAGAAGTAAAGATTTTTGGGATGTAGTATGGTCTAACTACGTGCTATCTCAGCATTTTGTTTCCCTGTGTATGCATTTTGTGTATGCATGCAGTTTCCAGCTCCAAGGCCCACTAATTAACGCACTATACTTCGCATTAGGGTTACTTAAGACTAAAATTATGTCACGATTTGACAACGTCTTTTGATGTAGTAAGCTAAAGGTTTTTAAAACGACTTTGTTGAAAATTTTGGACCGGTGGCAAATACTTTAAAACCGATTGTCGATTCGCATAATGCAGCACAGAGGCATTTTGTAATCACTACATTTACACGGTACATACGTCCAAATATACAAAGTGGCTTTCGTTGCTGTGACAAGAACCTCCATGTAAATTCAAGAAAGAGATGGGGACGCAACCTTGAGACACATACATTAGTAGAACAAACGGTCTATGAAAATTTGTGATATTAGCCTTATTGTAGCGAAGTCAGAGCTTGAAGTCCCCCTTTATTAGAGGGGATGCATCAAAGAGCGTGCGTGCGTGCACAATTACACACACGCACACGCACACACATGACGCATGCACAGGCACCCACACAGACAGCAGTACAGTGAATTAAACTGTCTCTCGAATATAACAGGTGCTTATCAATGTTATACAAATATTAGTGCACTAAAGGCTCGTTGATTCAAACCAGGAGTCCCTTGTTTTTATCGTTTAATATAGAACTCGTCCACAGCAATCAAATAATGCTGCACAACCAAACCGATTTTGATAAATATGAAAATCACTAAAACCGCAGGATTTCTCGTCAGAAAACAATTCCGACGCTGTACTAGAGCAGTACTCAGACATAGCAGTCCAACTACTGTCACTGTACTTCGACATAAACGCAAGCAAATGCAAATGACTGATAACATTTCATTTTGATTGCGTTAACTCTGGCATGTAAATGAAAGTACTGGTTAGATAATTCTGTTTGGTTTTAAAGCTGAATAAACTTGATAGACTAAATTACCTGCTTAATGCGTGTACTATTGCTTAAGTTGCGATAACGAGGGCCGAGGCGGCTTCTATGGGGTCATGTCTGCGCGTTTTGATGCAGTGTCTATTCAACTGTATGCCTGCTTATTTGAACTTTGCTTAATTTGGATGGTATTGCAGCTGCCTTCGAGTTTGAATTAACGAGCTTTTACTGTGCCAAGAGTGTTCTTTGAGAATTTATTTAGGGTGCAGATGTAATCAATGACTTTTAGATTGGCATTCGGCAAAGACTTTCTAAAAAAATAACTTGGATGGCTAAGGCTGCAGATATGCATGCATGTAGGAAATAACCAATCTGCAATACATACATTAATTTACTCGCTGAATCGAAAACCTGAGGCACGACAACTCTGTGTTTCATTTTTACGCCTACTTAACCAAAAATTTTGCAAGATGCTTGAATCTTTCGTTTTACAACAGGCTATTTACGTCCGATTGCACAAACAAAACTTACTGGCATCGTAAAAGGACCATAGTGAGCCTGCAAACTAATTCATGAACATTTAACTTTACGCTCAGGTGCCTTGTGAAGCAGTTTAAGAGACGTCTGACCAACAGGGCAGTGGCCTATTGTATGCAGTAACTCTAGAAAATGCCTGCAGCAGTATGAGGATACCTGCTTTCCTGTTTTGGTTGCGCCACATCAACCCAATAATATTGAATAAATCCCTATTATTAAAATTGCAAAAATATTATATTTTTAAAATTGCAACCAGCAGCTGACGAGGGCAAATCTTGTATCACTTGCGTCAACTGTTCCTCTGTAACATCAGTAACTTCAATCGTTAACGCTGGTTTTTGTAGATAGTAAGGCTTAGTTGATGTAAATATACACTCTAGGCCTTTATCTATGATTTCAAACAATTTCTTTCTTTCTTCTGAGGACATAATCTTAAATCCTATATTATTTGAAGATCATCTCATCAACCTGAACAGCGCCTTTTTGTTACTAGGTTTTGAAAGGTGATCATAATGTTTTCCATCATATTGTTCCGTAGCTAAAGAGACTGGGCGTTTAAAACTTGCAGCGTGATACTTGTAATCAGACTAGTTTTGGGGACACTGTTTACGCATAAGTTTTTTTTCAAGCTGCCTTTCTTCGTCGGAAATCACGGGCACAGTCCGAGTTCCACCACCGACTATGGGTTGTGCTTTTTGCAGATTCCACAACAAATTCTGCCTTTTATATATTCTTTTGATCAGTGCACTTAGTCTCATGGCTTTTGTATTTTTTTGCTCTTCAGCATGAGTTGTCAGAGCAGATTCTAAGTGTCCTCATTTTGGTGTAAATAATAAATGCTCGAGTCTGAGAGCCTGACATTAAAACTTGGCAAGCAATCTCGAATAATGTAGGCAAATGACCGCTGTTAGTTGCCCAATCATAGGCACTCCACTACAATTTAGTGAGTGATGAACTTACAAAACCTAAATATAAGGCTGAACGAGACCTAACACTAATATAAGTAGGTGCTCTTTAATTCAGGCCACACAAGTTGTTATCCGCTGTCCACTCCCACAATCTCTTACCGCATCGATCAGTTCGGAAACCCCAGCACGTATGATGAGAATTGAAATTGGCGCTCAAAAATTTAATTTTGACAACGAGAAGTCATTGCAGCGTCTAAACATCGAGTATCTATTACACCTTTAGCAAAGTATGCATTTACCACCAAAAAATGCATGCAGCCTGGTAAAGTTATTTCTAAAGCGAGAATTTCACTGTCAGGTGACATGAGCTTATACGCGATTTTCGCCTTGAGACTTGTTCTCTCTTTAATAAAAAATGCCAAACCTCCACCTTTTGATGAATGCTCTAGACGGAAAGATCTGTATCTATTTAATTGTAAAGGCTGATGCATTAAAAGCCAAGTTTCTTGTAGTGCATTATTATCTGGAGAAATTTTCGATGCCAAATATATTAGATCAGTTACTTCAGAGTGAATCGATCGGTAATTCCAATGAAGTATTTCAATTGACCCTATTGTTGCTCTAAAATAGCTTCAGTGATGGCCTTGTTTAGAATATTTTCCTTAAGAAAATCAGCTTTAGACAGGGTGTTCTTCTATACTTTTTGTTTTTGATTTGACAGGTGCGATGCCTTTTTTGTACAAAGGGGATCTCGAGCGCTTTAGCGATCCGGGATCCGTCTCCATTCCATCGGAGTACTCCACTTTCCTGGTAAGTTCGCATTGAGTTACGCTACCTTCCTCTAGTGAATCTGCAGTTATCGTAGGTTGCTGTGGCGTATCGGAGCCATACTCCTTTGAAATCTCAGGGGAGTCACGAATGTGAAGGGCTTCTGTACCCTGCGGTGGCGTATAAGAGCCATACTCCTTTGCGAACTCGGAAGAGTCACTAATGTTAAGTGGTACACTAAGATTGTTTTCCGCTGTACCTACCATTTGAGCCATCTGGTTTGATAGAATCTGGGCCAAGGACTCACAAAGATTTCCAGCGATGCGCTCCATTGCCTTCTCCACTGCCTTCTCAATCGCTTCCGCAATAGGGACAGAGAGAGGTTCAATTGTTGGCATATTACGAGCTGTAACACCGGCGTAGCGTTGTGTTCATGCTTGTATTTCAGGTGCTGCTTTCTTCCGTAAACACCGTCTTCGTTCTACTATCTCTAGAATTTGCAGTTCACGTACCTTCGCCGAAAACGTAGAGCTATCGGCAGCATGAGCTTCGTTACATAGGCAACACTTTTTTATTACTCTGACAGTCACTAGAACTGTGACCTTTCCCGTATACCTTACACCTGACCACTGACCTACAACCTTTCATTGTGTGAGCATAACACCAACACTTTATGCATTGGAGAGATGTTCTACTCTATAAATTAAAGGCTAAGCCATAGTTTCGGATGGTCGGACTGATCCCGCAAAGGTCAATTACAGACTCAGTTGGTATTTTATTCTTATCAACCACCCGTCCACACCGATAGACTGAAATAGCTCCTGCTGGCGAAAACAGCTCTAGTACTTCGGAGGGTGGCATGTTGGCATCGACGCACCGCTGGACTAGGCCTTGGATACATGCTAAATGTGAAGGCATGAACGGGCTCACCGGCTGGGATGCAAACGTCCAGCATTTCGGTAGATCTTGGACACAAGACTAGTCTGGCGAAAAGCCCAGTATTCCTCCTCTTCCAAACTGGCAGACCTCCATTATGGACTGGAAATGGGCCGTCAATGACTGTAATTTCACCTGAATTATTTTCGGGTTTTTCATCCGACTGACGCCGTCATTGGTCGGGACTAGAGCCACTGGAACCAATGATATTCCATTGCGCAAGAAAAGATCCCCTGTTACCTCCTTTGGATCTGTAGAAGCAGACCAAAGAAAAGTCCCTGGCCCTGGCGGAGAAAAGGTCATCTTGTCTGGTCTGAACTGCACAAAAACACTAATCAAACAACTATTGCAGTGTAAGAAACGATGAAAGATTAATTAACCAACAAGAGCTACTTTATTCTTGGCCACACCCCGAAGGCAAGCGAACGGCAAGCCAGGCGTTTCAAGAGAAGTCCCGAGCGCGTGGCGCACATCAGCCGGGTCCAGCTGGGTGGCAAAGATTATTCACTTCTTTCGTGCAGTCGATATCGGAAACGGGCCTAGGAGATCTATACCGACTTGTTAAAATGCGGCATCCGGCGGTTCTATTGGCTGGAGGAGGCCTGCAGGTTTCACGGATGGAGTTTTGCGTCTTTGACACTCACGGCAAGTTTTCACGTAGTGTTTAACTCATGCTAACAGTTTTGGCTAGTAGTATTTTAGATGAATTCTGGTGAATGTATGGCTGACACCCATATGTGCAGATGTCGACTCATCATGACATGCATGCAGAATCTCGTTTCGTAAAGGTGCAGGTACAACGAGTAAAAACTTGTCACCATGGGGCTCAAAGTTTCTCTTCTGAAAGACCCATTCTCGAAGACAGAACGAAGGGAACCTTCTGGATAAACAGCGCGGGACTTTAACGTTGAGTCCTTGGAGACACCGTATGGGCGGCAGCAAATTGGCGTCAATTTGTTGTTGTTGAGCGATTTTTGATGCCGGGAAGACGCCTAGAAATGGGAAGTCTTCTTCCTCTGGCTCACTTGTCTCCACTGGTGCGCGTGACAGGCAGTCGGCATTGCTGTGCTTTTTCCCAGATTTGCATAACCCAGTAATATTGCACTCTTGAAGTCTAAGGCTCCATCTTGCTTGTCGGCCAGAGGGATCCTTAAGATTCACCAGCCAACAAAGGCAATTGTGGTCACTGACTGCTCGAAATGGTCTACCGAAGAGGTACAGTCGAAATTCACTTATGGCCGAGATGACCACGAGACACTTTTTTTCGGTTGCAGAGTAATTTGTCTCAGCTTTCGAAAGCTTGCGGCTGGCATACGCTAGAACCTTTCTGGCCGTTTTGCCGCTGGACTAGAATATCTTTGAGGCCGACGATACTCGCATCAGTGTGAACTTCAGTTTTGGCAGTCTCATCGAAGTGAGCGAGGATAGAAGAGGCTTGCAGGCGTGTTTTTAACTCATCAAATGCTTGCTGTTGTTCACTTTCGCATATAAAGGGCACGTCGTCTTTTGTTAGATTAGTGAGTGGTTCCGCAATGTTCGAAAAATTTCCCACAAATCGCCGACAGTACGCGCATAAACCCAGGAAGCGACGTACTTACTTCTTGTCTTTGGATGTTGGGAACTTGGCGACAGCCGCTGTCTTTTCGGGATCTGGACAAACGTCTTCGGAGCTGACGACGTGTCCGAGGAACCAAAGCTCTTAAAATTCAAAGTGGCATTTTTCTGGCTTGATAGTCAAGTCTGCTGAACGAATGGCTTCTAATGCTATGCGGAGTCGCTCTAGATGCTGGTGAAATGTAGCGGAAAATACGACAACGTCATCCAAGCACACCAAGCAGGACTACCATTTCAGTCCCGCGAGGAAAGGGCCCATTATTCTCTGAAACGCCGCTGGCTCTGTGCACAGACCGAATGGAAGCATTTTGAATTCGTAGAGGCCATCTGGAGTTATGAATGCCGTCTTTTCATGCTCGCGCTCATCAACTTCAATTTGCCAATATCCGCTCTTGAGATCAAGGGAGGAGAAGTATTTTGCACTCTGTAGTCGATCGAGTGTTTCATCGATACGCTGCGTTGCCAAGGCCACTAGCTGTCCTCCTCCTCTCCTGGCTCAGTCTTTCCCCGTATTTTGCTGGCGACACTTCACGTTGCGTCGCGCTTGGAGTGCTAGACCACGGACGCCTGGATTCGACGATCTAGGAATTACGACTGGCGCATATGTGTACGCTTGGATGAGCGTGCGCTGTTGCTTTTAGGTTTCGCCGCACCCTTGAAGTCTGGAGAACACCTTTAAAAAAAGGTGGTAGTACTTGCTAACTTTGGGGTAGTAATGGTTTGTCACATATGTTACAACCCTGGTAGTAAGCACAGTTAGTAACGGCAAAGGTGGTAACAGTTACTACCTCTGTTTTTACTACCAGCATTTAATAACTGTAACTACCCTAGCCGATACCACCCATGGGTAGAAACTTTTAAAGGTTTCAAGAAAAAATTAGTAAAGTATACTACCTTGTTCATTCATTTTGAAATATTATTTCTTTAATGATAATGTTGTGTCAATGTGTCATTACTAGACAACTTTGGTTAAGGAAGCGTGGTGTGCCATGAATGCAAAGAATGCATAGACGAAACAAGTTCACTATATACTGTTTTTCTTTCTTTATTGCCTATTGCTAATGTGACAAACACTATCACACGTGTTTCATGTGTGATAACGCATCAAACAAAGGTATTACATCTTAAACACAGTCGGTAGTCTTATACACGTCGCGCACTTTTATAAGACCTTCCACTTGCATGTAATATGTAAGCGTGGGGTATATATAGCCCCTACTTTGCAGGGGCATGCATGGCACAGGGCAGCACTTGTGTTTCAGGATGAATTACAACTAATTTAAACATATAACACTATATTATACCATCTGGTTACGTATGTTTGGTGACGTACTACAAGAGTTTTATTTAGCATTATTAATAAAAACATTTGTTATATTTATATAATATAAAAGGGCCACACAAAGGCATTATGTAGAGTTGCCTGAACAAGGTACCGAAGTCATTCTCAGTGCATTTGAATGCTTCACACGGCTAATATATCAGCGTTTAAAAGGTAATAACCATTTTGGAGTTTGACGCGCCAAAACATTGATGATATTTGGAGACACGCCGAAGTGGAATAACTGTGACTTTCCTCGGGGCTAATTGCGACCGTCTGGTTATTTTGATCTGCCGGTCTTGTTATTATGTGATCGAATTTACTAAGTTTGATGTAATTGTCTATTACATCACATGTAGTACTAGCTTATGGTTTGTTAACCAGTACTTCTCCATTTCGACAATATCAGAACGATAATTACATATCTCGGTAGCATAATTTCAAACAAAAAATATTTTCTTGATCTATGGACACCTTCTGCGTCATTTTTCCGTTTAATGATAATACGTCGAGACGATTCCTCTCATAAATGATCAAAATCTCATATACACACTACTTTGCATTATCTAGTGAAAAGTCGGGTAGCAAAGAGGTAGTAATGGGGCAAGAAAGGTAGTAACGGTGGCCGTTACTACCTGTTTCATTCCCCTTACTGGCTGTTAACTAACATAGGTAGTAAACCGGCCGCAAAAAGTGAGTAATGGTTGCAGGTAGTAACTGTTTACTGACATAAGTAGTAAACAGGTAGCAAAGGAGAGTAACGGTTGAAGAAAGGTATTAACTGCTGCAGTTACTACCTATTTGCTTGAAGTTGCTACCTTTTTACTAAATTTTTAAGAGTGAAGTTCTCGACCCGTCACCACGCCGCGCTGTATATCTCTGGCTTCAATATAGTCAGGACGAATACACGAAAGCGACAGCTGGGAAGGCCGACATGGCAGCCTAAAAGACAGCCGGCATATCGGATACATTACTTCAGTCCGACTCAGGCCAGAAATCAGCGCTGGATTCTTTCGCAAATAGGCGATCATTCTTTATTCTACTCTACTTGTCGCATGTGCGACACGGATCGCGCTTGCCGGCAACGGCCTCGGTTGTGTTGTATATCGCACGCACGAAATGCACCGAGAAGGTCAGCTTGGGCGTCTGCAGTTCTTCGGTGCTTTGCGACCACCTGTAAATTGGCCGCCTTTGCTGTCGGCCTACCATACGCTCGCTCATCGAGTGCTCGCCTGTCTTCGCCGCCACGATGAGCTCCGGGCTCACAATATTGGGCTGAGAGCTCGTCGCTGTGTTGGGAGTCGTCGAAAACACGTTGCGGGTTCTCGTTTACGAAGTTGGTTGTAGTATGTCGCGGGCTGTAAGTGCTCCAGCATGGGCTGGTGGGGATTTCGCTAGCATCGGAACTTCGTGAAAATTGTCGCCATTACAGTTGGCTTCCCTCTCAGTCGGTCGCAAGCAGCTCGGCGCCGTCCGTTGTTCGCGGCAGCGGACTCGCGCTTGCACGCTGCACTCGCTGGAGTTTGTAGAAAAGGGCTGCATTACCGTCGATTTCTTCGGCGCTAGCTTTAAACCAACTCGGGGTTGTTCGTGGCGGTGGCCAAGCGTACGCTCGCTCTCCTGTTCGAAGTTCGCTGGCAGCCGACACTCCGCGTGCAGCACCATGTTTGGTCTCGAGTTCGCTTGCTCGAGCTGAACGACGTCGCTCGCTTAGAACTCGCCGACTTGTTGGCGGCACAGTAGTTCGCGGAGGAGTGGCTGCGGCCGCCGCTCCTAAGCTGTTGCGCTAAAGGGATGGAAATGAGTCTTTCACGATGTGTGACATCACGATGAAATTAGTAGCATGTCATATCTCACGTACGTTTTTATTTCACCTTGCACGTATTTCTCATATGCATTCGTATTCATCATTTGTCACGTGTGACTCACTATTTTACGTACTTATTGTGCAGCCGTGGGCACACACCGTGCTGAAGTCTTTGTGCGCTGGCGTCTGCGATGCCTGTCATTCATATCTTTCGTTAAAGCAGCTTCAGAAGGACTGTACAACATGTGAAAGTAGAGTTATTTGTGTGTCATAATTTACACGCATGTTTTTGTATTACCTTGCACGTACTTGTCATATGAGTGCGTCTTCATCTTCTGTCACGTGTGTCTAACTATTTTCGTAATGTTATTGTACGTGCAGCCGTGAAAACACAATAGGCAGAAGGCTGCGTGCACTGGCGTCTGTAATGACTGTCATCTATCGCTTTCATCGTAAGAGCTTCACAAGGAGTGAACAAGCTATGACAACAAGACTGGACTTGCACACTTCACTGTAAATTCACTTAAAAGAATGGAGATACTCTATGTGTTTGTAGAAAAATAAAAGATTTTGATCTCTCACTTTTCTCTGTAATTGTTGCGGTGACTGCGAAAGCAGTTACACATAGGTGGCTAACTACTTTTTTGCGTGTTCTTTTCTGCGCTATTTGTTGCTCACAGCACAGAAAAACAGGCGAAAAAAGTAATTGGCTTGACGGAAAATGATTGAAAGACGTTTCAACTGGGGATGAAAAGTTCTTCCGATTGGAGTATTTGAGTGGATCAACCATTTGTTCGGCGAGGTGCAGCTGTAAGGACTAATGGTTGCAGGGTAAGGTGTAAATGTGTGGATTAACAGTTGCCCTATAAGATGCAAATGTGAGGACTAAATGTTAGTCCTTTGAGGTGATTTGTGGGACTAACGGTTACTCACTAAGGTGTAAATGTGATGACTAAATGCTAGTACCTTGAACTCGCCTGTGGTGACTATCTGTTAGACCCGGTGCCGTTAGTCCTTAAAAAGAATAATGGTTGTGGCAGCCCCATTAGTCCTCAAAAGGACGAACCACACACCCTTTTAACACCCTTTTGCCTTAGAGTGCAAGGAGTGGCCATCGCAACTGCTGCATTGCTGTGCGCCGCGGGTTGTCTGAGTATTACACAGTACGTTGGGTGCGTTGCATCGGCTATGGCTCACTCTCCGGCTCGCGTATTATCTGCCTCAGTTCATCTCGTACTACGTCGACGACAGATAGTGTTGTTGTAGTGTGAGGTGCTTGCAGCTTGCTGAGCTCTTCCCTGATCGCCAACCTGATGAGTTCTCGCAGGGCGTCCATGTCACTTCGCTGGCCGCCAGAGAACACATTGGCAGGTGCGTAGTTTATGTCCCGATTGTACTGCCGAGCCCGCTGTTGTAGCATTTTCTCGAAGGTTGTCGCTTCCGTATGAAACTCCGCAACTGTTCGTGGTGGGTTGCGGACGAGAACAGCGAATAGCTCTTGCTTCACCCCAGGCATGAGGTGGCGTAGCTTCTTATGTTCAGCCATATGGGAATCTGCGCGCTTGAACAGGTGAATCATGTCCTCGATGTACACTGACACTTTCGTTGGTGAGTTGGTTTCTTCTTTCAAGCGCAGCCTGCACCTCTTCTTTGCGATCCGTGCTGGCATAAGTAGCCAGAGCTTGTCGCCGAAATTCATCCCAGGTAGTAAAGGAGGTTTCGTGGTGGACATAGCACGTCTTTGCAAACTACTCCAACGCAAAGTATACGCGGTGGAGTTTCTCTCTCTCGTCTCAACCGTTCAAACTTGCCACTCTCTCAAAGAGGTTCAGTCGATACTCTACGTCTTCATACGAGTCACCATAAAATACTGGTTTCTGGTGAGGCTGATTCATCACCACATGTGCCGGTGTTACCTGGCTTGTCACGGTGGTGGCGTCCATTAGCTTAGTTCCCCTCGGCGTGAAGTGGAGTGGACTGAATTTTGCTGAATCACCTCAAAGACGGTGACTGGTCCTCTGACGCATAGGTGTCAGCTTCACAGGATCAGCTCGCTGGTGATTGGGGCTGCGCTGTCTTGCGTTCGTAGGACTTTGATTCATTACCCAGTACGTCCACCAGAAATTTAGCGATGTTGAAGGACTCGGGGGTGTAATAAAACGTATTTATTAAAAGGCGAACCTGTGCCCACAACTCAAAGTGACTATGGTCGTAGAACGCGTCAGTCGAACACCAAAGATGCCCAATTTTTCTTCCTTTTCAAAAGAAGTCCCGAGCACGTGGCGCACATCAGCCGGCTTCAGCTGGGTGCTCGTGTCATCATCGTCGTCTCTGCGCAACACTAGACGGCGCGTATGTATGTCCCTGCGTGCCCCGTGATGGGCGCGTTGTTTGAATGCAGGCAAGATGTCGCGGCAATACGATAACCGGGAGTAGAAATACGCATAATATATCACCTTTTTATATGTAAAGGAACTAAATCCGAAAGTTTGAATATAACACCGACAACTTCGCTTAGTTCTGAAGTGAGTTTATTGATGTGTGTATTCCAGGACATGCTTTCTTCAAACCACACTCCTAATAATTTCTGACATTTTACGTGCTCTAAAACAGTTTTTTGGAACGTTAGCTTAATCTGGGTGTTGCATGGTTTATTAGGGGGCCTATAGATGACATAATTAGATTTCTTTATATTTAGTGCTAATTTATTTGCATGAAGCCATCCGTCCAGCTGAACAAGATATTTGTTTACCATTTTCTCAAGCTGAATAAGTGTGGCCGCTGAAAAAAAAGACGTTGCTTTCGTTAGCATACATTACGAACTTTGGAGAGTGGAATGCCAAATAGGTCGTTAACATACAATCCCAGGAATGGCCCCTTTGGCACTTCTGCTGTTATGGTGTTAGTAGGGGAGGTAAAATTATCAATTTTGATTCACTGTTTTCTCCAAGAAAGGCAACTTTTAAAAACATTTAAGGCAATGCCTCGAAAGCATTAATCATTGAGTTTCAATAGTGAAATGTCGTGATTAACGCAATCAAATGCTTTTCTTACATCAACAAAAAGACCTGCACTGTAAAGGTTGTTTTCAAAGTCATGAAATGCTTTATCCTTTAACATGTAATAAAGCTAGCTCAGTGGTTTTATTTTTCTAGAAGCCATACTGTGCGTCATTCATTATGTGGCACTTATTTATGAAACTGACGAGACGCAAGTTTATGAAATTTTCAAATACCTTAAGTAAAACGGGTGGCACAGAAATTGGCCTGCAAATAAATATACCATTATCAGCGCCAACCTTATATACTGGGCTTATGCGAGCAAGGTTTAGATCTGAGGGGAAGATGCCAGTTTCAAGCATTCTATTAATATTATGTGTTAGTGGTAAAGATATGAGAGCCGATACATATTTAATGGGTAACACGCATAATTCATCAATTTCTGCAGAAATATTGGTTCTAATTTTACCTACTAATTTTTCCACCTCTTGTGGAATGATCGGGAATAAGCTAATTGTGTGCAGCAAGCTTGCGCGTTCATATATGACATATGACAGGCCTCAGAACTGAGATTTGTTTGTAGTGCATTCACATTGGTAAAGTACTCATTCATTTCGGTGAGTGCTTCTAATTCCGTACTACTATGGGCGAAATCTGTAATGCTAATGTGGCATTTCACTTTATAGTTGTTAGATAAATTGTTTACGTCGTTTCACAGCTTTCTAAGTTCATTAAGTATATTAGAAAAAAGGGGTTTGATAGTTGCAGGTCCTAGCTTTTTCAGGTCGGCATTTAACCTATTACGGTAATTTTTTTTAATTCGCTGAGTAGAACAGCGTCACGTGTCTGTATAAATGCGTCGTACATTCTGTTTTTGTGTTTAATCCTTTGGTACGAATACCCACTAATCCAAGGCTTGCGAATTTTTTTCTTCCTAAAGAATAAAAAAAGTGGGAAGTTTTGGTCATAGACAACCCTAAGTGCTTCATAAAATAGATGGTATGCTTTATTGCGGCCTTTTCCTGCGTAAACAAACTTCCAGTTTGTAGTTTCAAGCACGTGATAAAATTTGTTAAGGTGGTCAGAGTTTATTTTACGATAACATCGCTTTTCATTAGAATCCCGCCTTACGCTGTCAACCGGCAAAAATGTGAAAATAGGCAGGTGATCACTGACGTCGAGAGATAATATACCGCTGGTACAACTATTACTGGGGGCGTTTGTGATAATAATATCGAGCAAAGTTGCGCTGTAGTCGGTGAGACGTGTAGGTTGTGTGATGACATTGGAACAAGCATAGGAGTTCAGAATAGTTTTCAGCTACTCGCAAGATGCGTCCCCACTGAGCGTGTCAACATTTACATCGCCCATGATAAGGAATGAACAGCGCATCGAAGGAAGTGCACGCAATAGCTTTTCTATAAAAGTGAAAATTTCGACTTCTACCCGGTGGAAAATCAATAAACAGACGCAACTAATATGTTTAGCACACTTATTGTGAGACACTTGATATGAGCCGTGATACAAGTGAAGTTGTCGATTATGTTATGTGAGAGGGTATCTTTATTACACATACTGATGCCCCCCCCCCCAATTTGAAGAACAAATAATGCCATTGTGAACATATTTCGCGAACTGTGGTGGGCTGTATTTCGGAGTCAGCCAAGATTCCGAAATACACAAAACATTAAAGTTGCTCTAAAAATTATTCAGCAACAGGGCGATGTCATCATACTCATTTCTAATGCTACGAGATCATTATGTAAGGCAGTGAATTGTTCAGACAACCCTTTGGCGGCATGGAAAAGTTTATCTTGATCATGTTGTTGGCAATCTGAAGCATAGTCCGTTTTAAGGTATACAAAAAGCCCGAATTCTCAGTTAAATATTATAGCATCTTATCTATAGCTCCCCGACAGCAGAGTGAAAGTCTCTCCGTTGTTTCCGATTTCCTCGCAAAGATTTTCTTTCCTTGTGTCCAAACGAATCACCAGCCAAGTTCTCGTTTCTCAGCCACGGCAGCACCAAGCAGCTCTTTACCCTGACGGGTTAAGGTTTCATTGACAAAGATTGGCGCTGATGTCTTAAAACCGATTTCCTTAGCCGAGGGCTTTACTTTCCTGGTTTTTATGAGAACGGCATTTTATTTGTCACGTGGCACAAAACGTATGACAATGCTTCTAGTTTCTTCCTTTCATTTGCCCATCCTGTGACAGGTGTAAATGTCAGATTCCGTGATTGGTTCCTGCATTGCGGCCCATATTTTTTTCACAATGTCAAGTGGCTCTCCTTCGTTTGGCACACTTTTATTTACAAGGTTGTTGCCACGGGTATATTGTTCAAGCTCTTTCACTTTAGTTTGTAGCTGTATATTTTCTGTTACAAGTTGCTCGTTTGCCTCCCGTGTTGTTGCAAGTTCCTCGCGCAAAGCCTTCATTTCTTCTTAGAGCGAATTGACATTGTCACAAGTCGCTTTATGGTGATCAATGTGCTGTTAGAAACCACGAAGCTCGGGCTGAATTTCTCTCTTAAAATCCTCAAACGCTATGCTAATATCCTTCGTCATGTCCGGGAACACAGACACAGTAGTTTAGCAGCAGTGCAACAATCAACTCTAATAGTTTTAACACAAGTAGAACAACGCAATGTGAAGTCGTTACGAACTGCCGCCAAATTGGAAGATCACCCGGCGAGTGGTCCGTTTATATATGCATGGTCAGAAAGCGGCGTGACATGCGCACGAGCATTGTCCTTGCCTCCGCCACCAGCAGCTGATACTGCCGGCGACCAACGGTTCCAATCGTTTTTTCGCTTCAAAATGCAGTTTCGCGGTGAACACCTCAGTCAAGCTACGTGAAAAAATGTAAAGTATCAGGCGATGTGAAGTCGTTGCGCACTTCCGCCAAACTCCTTCGGCAAGGCTTCTTAGGGAGAAGAAAATGTAGGGAGATGAAAATGTAGCTTCCGGAATGAGTGCGATCTCTTCCTGAAATTGCGTGCCAGCAATACGTTGAAAAGCTTCACGTTAACGGTACACAGTATCCCGATCTCCTCACCATTTCTGCGTGAATAATTGATCCTAGACCAAGGCCAAACGTCCGGTTTGGGGACATTTATGTGTACCTCGTCAATACACGTGGGCCATACAATGCCGATGCATGAAATCATATTATCTCTCTGAAGGCTTAAGGTCTTGAAATAAAGAGGCTTATGCGTAATTGAAGTCCTCATCTCCGACATCACCAGTGCATGGAATGCTGTTTTCTCTAAGCAGATGTGACGCCGTCGCATAGAACCATGGCAATGTCCTACGTGTCCTAGGTGCGTGTAAACAGAGATGGCAGGGTCTGTACGGTGCACTGTACCTGCGTGGTGTTACGTTTGGCCCGGCTGTTCGTCTGGGCAGACGCGTTGTGCGTAAGCCGGTCTGCTAGTATGCTTTCAACCCCATCGGCGCCTAGTCTGCTAGACACTGTCCTGTAGGTGTTCCAGGTAGTGGTCGGGTCTCAATGAAAGCTTCGCGTGAAAACACTTTTGTTGAACGGGTTTGAACACCGTGGGATGGCGTCACTGTGGCAGTTCTCATTGAGTCAACCTCCCAACTCGGCTGTTGTCGCCGACGCGAAATCGTCACAAAAGCTCCGACAGTCTGGAAGCGTGCAAAGTTGTCACAGTCGCAGTTGCTGGCATTCAGGCAGGATGTCTGAACGCCAGACCTTGTTGTAGTATCCGGTAAGGGCCGTGATAGCCGCATCGTTGAGGTTGCGCAGGGCCTTGTTGTGTATCAGGTCCAGTCTCGCCGCAGACTTGCAGTTGAGCGCCTGCCCTGCGTGGTGGACCTCCCACTCTTCTATGTCCGCGTCGAGTGTAAGATTTCTCGGTCCCGTGTAGTCCGGGTGTCAGGTCTGCGTGCTGGTTGAGAGGTATTGGTCGTGGAGGCATCTGGCTACCTCGTCTTTTTCGTGCTCCCTCATCGCTGCGCGCAGGATCTGCGCCAGCCTATGTTGCTGGTACGATTTACTTTGCGTCTCGTCGCGCAGGTGTCGCAGCAGCTTCCAAGTGCGGCTGGTGTGGAGTCGGCTGTCCGCCTCGTTGCAGATGGCGTGCCACTGCTGCGCGCAGTGCTGTTGACTGTACTTTTTGATTTCCCTGCCTAGCTGGGCGATGCGTTTTCGCAGCGTGGGCACAGCTCTAGGGCTGTGTCGCAGTGGAGGAAGCGGTCGAGCTTGATCAGGGTGAGACCCTCGCGGACGAATGTGCAGACCCCCTGCGTCGCACCGACGTTCCTGTTGCGTGCGCTGGGAGGCGAGGCGTGAACGGAATACCTCGGAAGTTTGGGGAGCTCTTTCATGTGCGTTTCTTGGACCATAATCAAGTCTGGCTGCGCGTCCATGAGTTAAATATACTGTTGCAATATTGCCTTGCAACACCGGAGGCCGTTGGCGTTCCAGTGCCAAACTGAGTTTGGCTTGATTAGTTGCTCTGTTCATGGTTGGGTGAGGATCCGGGTGTGTTGAGATTACCACGGCCGAGGGAGCTCAGCTCTTCGTTGAGTAGTTGAACCATGAAGAGTTTCATCTCTTCGAAGCCCGTGGTTATACGGGCTTCTACCCTTGCTTCGAACTTGGTCATTGCCGATGCCCCGTTGTCTACCTTCTGGGAGATGTCGTTAATACAATTGTCTTGCCTGTTTAGTCGGTTGTAGATTTTCCTGAATCTGGCTCTGCAGTTCAGCCCTTCCTGGCCCTCTATGGTTCTGCAAGGCAACGTTCAGATTGACAAGACGGATGCGGTTTCGTCTGCATCGTTGTCCATGTTCCGGTCCTCTTCCTCGTCTGACTCGTCCACCGAGCTGCGACGGGCTTTCTTTCGCCTGGGGGTCTTGTTCGTCTCATGGGGCAGCGGCGGTGGCGGCGGCATGGCCGTCACATCCGATAGGGTGAGCGTCGCTGTGGGTGGAGCGCTTACATTCCACTGCGTGCTCCACCGGGGCTGTTGCGAGGTGAGTCTCGCAACTTCGGCGTGTTGTCTTATCGTTTCTTGCTGCTGCCTCATGAATTCGTGCATCAGCTTGATAGTGCTCTCGAGCTGCAACATCTTGGCTGTTAGTGGGTCGTTCTGCGGTTTCCTCGCCGGAGTGCGCGAGCGTTGGCGCGTTTTCGCGTCCTTTTTGCTCTTCTCCGCCTTTGACGAGGTCAGTTCACGCGCGATCGCGTGCTCGCGGCTGCGCGCTCTCTCCGTACTCTCAATGTAGCTGTTACTACACTCCCTCTGTGTGCTCTTGGGAAGCGTGGGAAAGTCATCTTTTTTGGAGAATCTGACCTTGCTCAGGCAGAATTTTCCCGCTCTTTCAGTCGCCGTCTTGCGTTCGCGCTCGCGTTTGCGCAGCAGGAATGGCGTCTTGAACTTGTTCGCACAGTTTCCTGTGCCCGTGGGGTGCGATCCGCCGCATAGTTTGCAGCGGGGCTTGCCCTCTTTCTCGTGGTCTTCGCTGGGGTTCGTCTAACCGCGCGCGAAGCATATTTTTACGGTTGGCCAGGGACACACGTACCTGTGGTGTCCGAGTTGGCCACACGTTTTACACACTTCCTTGTGTTGCCGGTAGAGCCTGCACCGGATTAAGGCTCCGCAGTACTTTACGTAGGCTGGGAGCTTGTTACCGTTGAATAGCACGATCACCGCGTGCGAGGTTCCAATGCGGTCGCCTTCAAGCGCCGTGCCGTAGTATTTGTAACGACGTTCGCTCGGATCATTTCGGGTGTCTCACTGAGAGGGATGCCTCTAATAACGCCCTTTACCGTGTTTTCCGGTGCCACATAAGCGGACACCTCATACGCCTGCCCGCCCATTCCCAGGGCTCAGACGCTCGCATATTGGCTGACCCGTGCCTGTTCTGGTGTCCTTATTACGATAATATTCTGGGCCACCTTCGGGCAGACCGTGTCCCTTTTGATTTCTTCACTGTTCACCTTTGCCACGCTCGCTTTGGCTCGCACGAGTTCCGGCATCATTAGTTTGCCGACAAGTACTCCCCCGCGGGGCTTGACCACGATCTTGTACTCGCCTCTCGGCACGAAAGGCATGCGTGCCGCCTTCGCGAAGTTCATATTGACTCTCTTGATAATCTGCGCCCGGATTGGCTGGGCTGCCCTCTTTCCAAGTGTCGGCGGCGAAACTTGAAGCGGAGTTTCTGCACTGCCCGAGGTCTTTTTGCCGCGCTGGGTGGTCACCACCCAGCCGGCGATGCCGTCCGGCGTCTCGTCGATTAGAGTTCCGGTGATGGCGATGGCCATTCATGCCAAAGTCCGGTCGACAATCAGTTGAAAGTCCCCCGGTGGGGAGATCTCCATGAATGGGGGGTGCAGCGGCGTCATTTCGCTCGCGGCGGGGCCGCCGGCACGGTCCGAGGCGGCCGAAGCCGTCGCTAGGCCTGACGGATCGGTTAGGCTCAGCTGTCTCGCCACGCTGGCCAACGAAAATCGGTCGTAAAATTCGCAAAATCAGGCGGACTCATCAAAATTTGGTATCTGCGTGTTTCGCACGTCAAGCTGGAATTGATCGCACCGTTGTGGTCTACCTGGAGTCGAGACGCTTTGTAATGTACATGGTGGTCGAAGACCCTCTTTCCCGTCCCCTTCGCTGAGTCAAGCATCGGTACGGCGAGTAGAAAGAGGAAAAGCTGTCCTCTACATTATATGCGTGCTTCAGTTCCACTGGATTCAGTTGTTCTGGCTGTGGAGAACTTGATAAATAGCATCGTTATCACTCACTTTGTACAAATTGTTCGCGAGACTTCTTGAGCACCTTTCTTTTTTATTTTTCCACTATCTCGGACCTTGGCGAAGTGCATGAGTTTTGTGATGATGGCGCTTTTCATCCTCGAAAAAATTGTTCCATTCGGTCAGTAGCAAGACTGCATGCCAACCAATTCGATGTTTGTAAACAGGCGTAGGGGCCGTCGACTTACTCAGACGCTTGTAGCAGCATCGTGGCACGTGAGCTCCGCCCAACCCAAAGCTAACCACTGCCCTCGAAAATCACGTAACAGCCGGCACAGCAGCTGCAAAGCTGCCTCCGAGCAGAGTGCGTCGGGAAGCCTCCGCAATGTCGTCATCCTCGTCTTTATCCTCTATTTCCCTCGCAGAACAAGTGCGCCGATTTTTAGTCTGTGGGATGCAATATCTTTGGTGGGCAACAGAACGAGTTTATATAGAATCAAGGTGAAATGAAGAAATGTTTGGCGACATTATAACAGCGTATGAAGGATACCAAGGTGCCCGTCATCGCCATTCGGAGATGCATGCACGCTAGCAAGCATAGCGTAGCATGAGGTAGTAGTGAATACCTGCTTGTTCTCTGTAGTATACAAGCTACTTACAAAGGTGATATCGAACATAGCAAAGAAAACATTAGAATTCAATCAACCATACGAACAAGCAGGATTTAGAACAGGCTAATCAACAATCGACCACATTCATACTATCAATCAGGTTTATAGAGAAATTCTCAGAAATAACTAATCACTATACATAGCCTTCATAGATTATGAGAAGGCGTTTGATTCAGTAGAAGTATCGGTCGTCATGCAGACACTGCGAAATCAGGGCGTCGATGAAGTATATATAAACATCATGAAAGAAATCTAGAGGGGATCAACTGCTACTATAGTGCTTCATAAAGAAAGAAACAGAATACCAATCGAGAAGAGTATAAGGCAAGGGGATAAAATCTTCCCGATGCTATTTACCGCGTGCTTACATGAGGTTTTCAGAAGCCTAGAATGGGAACAGTTAGGGATAAGAGTTAATGGAGAGTACCTTATAACCTGCACTTTGCCGATGACATTGCATTGCTAAGTCTCTCAGGGGACGAAGTGCAACTCATAATTACGGAGTTAGACAAGGAGAGCAGAAAAGTGAGTCTTAAAATAATCTGCAGAAAACGAAAGATGTGTACAACAACCTCAGAAGAGAGGAGCGCTTCGAGATAGGTAATAGTGCACTTCAAGTTGTAAAACACTATGTCTACTTAGGGCAGGTAATAACCGCGGAGCCGAACCACGAGATTGAAGTAATTAGAAGAAAAAAAATGGGGTAAAGTACATTTGGCAAGCACTCTCAAATTATGACAGGTAGATTGCCACTCTCCCTTAAGAGGATGGTATATAACAGCTGTATCTTGCCGGTACTTAGCTACGGAGCAGAAACCTGGAGACTTACATAGAGGGTTCAACTTAAATTGAGCACGACGCCGCGAGCGATGGAAAGAAACATGGAAGGTGTATACTTAAGAGGCAAGAAGAGAGCAGAGTGGATTAGGGAACAAACGGGGGTTAGAGATATTATAGTTGAAATGAAGAAGAGAAAATGAACATGGGCCGGGCGTGTAGCGCGTAGACAGGATAACCACTGGGCATTAAGGGTAAATAACTTGATTCCCAGAGAAGGCAAGCGAGCTAGAGGGAGACAGAAGGTTAGGTGGGCCGACAAAATTAAGAAGTTTGCTGGTATAAACTTGCAGCAGCAAGCACAGGACCAGGTTAACTGGCGGAACATGGGAGAGGCCTTTGTCCTGCAGTGGACGTAGTCGGGCTGGTGATGATGATGATGTTGATGAGGAATACCAAGTGGGAAAAGAAATTGAAGGAGAAAAGGAGAGTTTTAAGGTTCAGAAGAGAGAAGAGAAATGTAGAGAGTAAGATAAATCAGTCAAAGATTGAAATAGAGAGAGAAATGAGATAGAATGAAAGATTGAGTGGGCAATAGCGAGTGAGAAAGAAAAGCAAGAGCGAGAAAGAAATACAATTGAACGGATACTAAAAAAAGAGCAAGCATTACCATTTAAAGGCTATTTTACAGATGGGTTTGAAAGCTGCCATATTTGCCTGTTAGCCTTTGTGTTCTGCATCGTAAGCAAGGTAGAGACGTTGGTGAGTTGGGTTTGATGCAGCTTCTACAAGGTGCAGCACAAAAGGACGGCGCAGGAGAACAAAGAACGAAGTACAAGCGTTGTACTGTCAGCGCTCGTACTGTTACGTTTGACCCGGCAATTCGTCTGGACAGACGCCATTCTGCGTAAGCTGGTCTGTTAGGGTGCTTTCAACCCCATCGGCACCCAGTCTGCAAGACGCTGTCCTGTAGATGTTCCAGGTAGTGGTCGGGTCACAACGAAAGGTTCGTGAGACAACCCTTTTGTTGAACGGGTTCGAACAGCGTAGGACGGCGGCATTGTGGTGGTACTCTTGAATTCAACCTGTCCACTCGGCTGTCGTCACCGACGAGAAATCGCCACAAAAGCATCGACACCCCGGAAGCATGGGACGCGTCGAAGAAGCCGTTGTCAGGGATCGAGCGTTTGCACTGCCGTGTTCGAGAGAGCTCTGGAAGCCTGTAGCAGAAATCAGCGATAGACCGCAACTGACGTTCGTGTCAGCGGCCATCTCTCGGGAGGAGCTCAACTTTCTCTCTCCGGACACTACCTCCTCGCCCTGCGGTGCCTTCAGGACACGGGCCCGGTGCGTCATTGTGTGGTGCGCTCGTGCTAGCGTTGGACCTTTTTGCCCAGCTGAGTGGCGCAATATCTGCACCCTTTCTGGTGGATGGACCACTGAGACGTCGTCATCGTATTTGTGGCAAGAGTGGTCACCACCTCCGTGTAAGGAGACGGCGGGCTATAAAAGCTGAAGACATTTTGTTAATAAGCTGAACCATGAGCGGAGTCATGGGCTTAATCTATGTACATATAGCTGATTCTCTCTGGAATCACGGTGCAGTTCCATCTTTCAACTATCATGTAAATAAACCTTCGTTCTATCTTTCTAACAAAGCGTCTCCTTACTGGCGAAGATCGGCTATGCAGACGATGGCGGGAGCCAGCTACCGTGAAGAAACCCGCCATAGCTATCATCAACCTCCTACCCTTAAAAACTGGTGGCAGCGGTGGCATGCCATCAGCAACCTCGAACCTTTGCAACTGGTGACAGCGGTAGGACGCCATCATCAACCTCATACCCTTTACAACTGGATAGCAGCGGTGAGATGGACCTCGCGACATGGTGCTGTGTTGTGGTAAGTACTTGGTCTTTGCTTTCACTTTCCAGGCTTCATTTTGTGAGTAAGTTGAGTAGAAGCTGGATTGTTTGATTGTGAGGTAGGCAGATTACCTAGTTTGAGTATTGAGTTGAAAAGGTCACCTAATTATATGTAAGATGCAGGACCAAAGCAAGGCAGCAATCATGGTGTGGAGGTCAATGCTGAGAGAACTTTTGTCTGTGAGTAAGCATCTAGGCATTGAAGTAGTGGAAGGAACGGGCAAGACACCGATTGTGAAGCTGATCTTGCAAAAAGCCAGTGAGGAGGAAATGAAAAAACGTGGTAGAGACTTTTGATAAACAGAAAAAAAGAAAAGAAAGAAAAGGAAAGAAGGGAAAGAAAAAAACATGAGCAAGATAGCGAAGAGCGTGAGCGAGCACTCGACCTAGAGATTCAACTATTGGAACAGAATGTCAAGGCAATGAGACGGAAGATTCACCCATCCGTAATTCTAGCGCACCAAAAGTGCGAGAAAAAAATAAGTGCGGTGCAGCTCAGAGTTGTAGCAAAGACTAGCACGCGTGAACGCAGCACCAGGTTCGAAGAAGAACCGAATGCGAGAGCTGCGAAAGATGCTGCTGTATTGAGAGAGGCCAGTGAAGGTCAGAGCGAATGTGACGAGTTGCTGTGCCAGTTAAATGCTAGCGAACCAACTAGGATAGCTGTACAAAAGCTGTTACAGACTTCATCTGTGGTTGTCACGACGGTGGGTCTTGCAAAGGAGGTCGAAGTTATAAAGAATACTGGAGAAAGCTCAGAAGCAGCGAATTTAGAGAATGACAGTAACAGTGCAGGTGCAGACAGCTCCTAGCAAGGTGAGCGAGATTTTTCCAAAAGAAACAGCTGCATTGTTCTTAAGTGGGTTACTCTGTCCGCCAGTCTGGAATCTGAACGAGAGGTTTCTATAGAAAATCATTTAGACTGTGCAGGTGAGACAGCTTATGCAAGCTGTGAGAGGGTTGGCAAGCCTAACAAGCAACCGCGAATCTCGGAAACGAGCCCCAAGAAGCGGCGCAGACGCAAGAGACGTCGGAGAGCCACGAGAAAGACGAAAAGCACTGCGCATGTAAAGAAATGCTCAAATTGTTTGAGCCTAAAAAGCGAGACTAGTTCTCCATCGGCGTCACAGTTAATTGGCATACGTCTGAGCCGCAGGACGAAAAGTAAAAAAAAGCGGGAGTGCAATCACGTGAGAAGAGCAAGTCTTGCTGTTCTATCCACCGCACGTTTCAGGGTGCGTGGGAGTGCAGGCTTAGCACAGGTGATTCGGCCTGACATGACGACAGCGCAAAAAAAATCAAGGTGCCGAGAAGGTGTGGGAAGCTGTGCAGAAGCGCTTTCGCGTTGTGATTACACCGATGAAGCAACCCGAGGCGAACTTCCTTGTATTCAGGAAAAAGTCGGTCGCAAACGTCTCCGTAAAAGAATGAAGCGTACGCGTGCGACGAAGCGAAGGCAAAGAGGAAGAGGCAAGCATCCGGGAGAAAAAAAATACGGTCGCTCATCGGCCAGTTCAGCGAAGAGGCCTTTGTGGCGTGAAGTAAGGCGCCCGCGGTGAAAAGGTAGGCCACAGCGCGCGTCTTCGCGACGGAATGCACCCCGGAGATTTAAAGCTTTGCAGGGACAGGAGTGTCAAAAGGGCCCTAGAAGGAAAGCCACAGTAGCTAAGCACTGCACGGGAGCGAGTCCAAAGAGAGCATGGCCACTCTTTCCCACGTATTGCTCGGGTCCGCTCCGCCAGATTGACAGAAGTTAGCCGAAGTCGTGAATGAGGCGTAACGCTGCACTTCCCCTGGTATCATGAACACGGCGTAGTCTCAGGCTTTTCGAAGTCCGCCAAGACCTCGACCGCCCCGTGTACGCTTGAAAAGTGAGGGACAGCTCTAAGCTGCAGAGTGGCACACAGGAACTTCCTTAGAAGCATGTTTGTTTGCCTATATTTAGTTTTAAAATAGTATTCCTGTGTCATCTCCATGGTAGTTTAAGCAGTGTAAGAGATTTTAGTTAGGCTGTTGATTGATTGATTTGTGGGGTTTAACGTCCCAAAACCACCATTTGATTATGAGAGATGCCGTAGTGGAGGGCTCCCGAAATTTTGACCACCTGGGGTTCTTTAACGTGCACCCAAATCGGAGTACACGGGCCTACAACATTTCCACCTCCATCGGAAATGCAGCCGCCGCAGCCGGGAATCGAACCCGCGACCAGCGGGTCAGCAGCCGAGTACCTTAGCCACTCGACCACCGCGGCGGGACTAGTTAAGCTGTTAACTGAGCTGTTAGGCGTTATGCGAAAGCAATTAGCCGCATCAATCAGCGCTCTGCGTGCAATGAGTTTTCATTTTATGTGAGAACATGCTGGGTCGTGAATGAAAATTTGTACGCCTGCTAGTTCTGAAAGCGTGGTAGCGTTGTTGAGCGGAGCCGAAGTTTGGGTACTTCGTGCCTTTTCTTGGTGTGTGTAGGGCAAAGTTGTAGACCGTACTAAGAGAGTAAATGAGCATTGTTAATAAATGTTTTTTAACGAATTCAGGAGTGATTTTCAAAATGCTCATGTTTGAATTGATTTGTTACATGGTTTTTAGCACAAAACCTACGCAGGCTTTGTTACGTTCTCTTGACGTGTATGACATCAAATGTTATTTTCTTTCCGTGTTTTTTTTTGTCATTATTTACGTTCAGACGCTTGTTTAGTGGTGCCTTAGTTAAGGGATATGACCTATGGTTAGATGTGTGTGAGAATGCTAGCACTCTTTGGAGGAGAGTAAAATGTCATGCTAGGGTGTATAGCATAGTTCTGTGCGTTATTTAAAAACATGGGCTGACATGAGGCTACATTCAACAAATGAGCGTGTTCGTATACGAGGTTTATTCTCTTTTGTTGTTTTAGGGAGTGCTTAGGAATCACGTGACCTCTTGAGGTTAGCGTTGCACTTTACCGAACGTTAAGTTTAGGAATACTTTGCAAGGAGTTCAGAGACATAGTTAGGTTTGTTGTGAGAGAGTTTTCGTTGGCGTCAGGGTGTCCTATACGAACCCTACTGAAAAGTTCCGTATGAAATCTTACGGAAAATATATGGACTCCGTAACATTTCCTTATGCTACATACGGAAAACTAATGGAGTTTTATGGAAATATACGGAAGTTGTATGGCATTTACGGAAAGCTTCTTATGGAATATATGGAAGGATAAGGAAATTGTATGGCGTATACGGAAGGCTTTTTATGGAGTATACAGAAAGAAAAGGAAAATGTATGGCATATATGGAAAGCTTTATATGGAGTATATGGAAGGATAAGGAAGTTTTATGGCGTGGATGGGGTGAGTTTTATGGAAAATATGGAAAGATAAGGAAACTTATGGAGCATACGGAGAGTTCATTATGGAAGATTTGGGAGGATAAGGAAAGTGTATTGAGTGTACAGAAGCTTTCATAAGGAAAATACAGAATGTAAGGTCTTATGGAAATATACAAATTTTGTAAGGTGCTTACGAAAATGTGCAATAGTGTATGAAAGGAATGTGGATTGTTGCAAAAATGTGGAAACTGTACAGTTGTTGTCACATTTTCAGCAAGAAATACGAGCTCTATAAAGTTATAAATTAATGCACAGTGACATATATAGTACAAAAGAATAACGCAGGCTAGTCTGTGTTGTTAGTCACCGCTGTTCGCCCTTTTCCAGAATGAATAGAACTTCTGCAGATGACCAGGTGCTAAAGTCTGTCACACGGAAAATGTGTCATTCACAAGGAATGACAATAACTGTCAATTTACTTGCATGCTGTCACACGAAAACAAATCAAGCAAGCAAAGCATAACTTCAAGGGCTCGTTTTTTGGTAGAAACAATAATAATGAGAACTAAATTCAATGTGAATGAACTTGTCAATATTAATGAAACTGTTCTCATTAACATTGGCAAAGAGAAATGTCATTTTAAAATATCGACCATGAGCTTAGCTCTTCTGAGCACCGACAAAACAAATGAAAATCTATGAAAACTAATTGCATGTAGCCTAAAAATAATTTTTTATTGATAGTATATGTGCTCCTACAATATAGATACAGCTATACACAACTTGCCACAGCTTCACGACAGAAACGAGGTAGGGGCAGAGGGAGTGGTCAGAAAAATAATTAAGTATGAGAGCACAACTGATATGTACGGACACATAATGGTGCTTATTATTGATGCACGGATGGTCGTGTATAGAGCTGGGTCGTTTTGAGATCTTCAAAAGCATTGTTTCAGACCACCATGCAGATTACGCTTCCATTGTAGTGCTGCATAAGACACAACTTATGGGCCAGCTTTAGTGAATAAAAAGATTATAGGTTAAACAAATGCTTTAAAATATATCATATCATGGCTGCATGGACGCATACAAGCTATGTAAAGCGCAATAAAGTGAGGACGCATGAGCTTCTCTTGATGCTTCAGTTCTACATAGATGCTTCAACTGTGCTGCAAAGAAATTTAACCAATGTCTGTGTGTGCAACATTGTCCATTTTAAACTATTTATTTGTATATATAAAATTTCTACTGCGGGTTAAGCTACGTAGCACTCCATAACTCTTCCTTTTATTAAGGGCAATTTTTCAAACAATCAACATTATTCATTTTCTGTCTCATGACTTCGTGCCCGCAAATCTTGGTTTGGCTCGATCCGAATTGTGCAGCCCTTATTTTGGAGGAATCAAAAAACATCAACCAAAATATATTTTGGAACTGCTCCTCGGTGATATTGCCTTCCCTCAACTGCCACAGCTTGAGATGAGTCATATAGCAAGTCTCGCGCATACCTAGGGCCTACCCTTGAGGAAACTGGTCCGGCTGTGAAATGCTCAGTTTTTCTCAAATAAACTTTTTGGTTTGAGTTTTCTCAGTTCTCGAGTCCCTTCACAATAAAGCAGACACAATGTTCCCCTTAGTCCTTAATGTTGTTATATTATGAAATAAATAAAAAAATTAATACTGAAAATAAAAATACTAATAACTGTTGCGCAAAAAACACAGTCCCACATACGTACTTGAACGCAATATTGCTTTTATTTTGTTTTATAACCTAACGCATTAGAAAAAATAGCAGTACAATAAAAAAGTTGAAAAAAAATCAATTTTGGCGGGACTCGAACTTGCGCCACTCAGTTGTG
Organism: Rhipicephalus microplus; assembly: GCF_043290135.1. Lineage (NCBI taxonomy): Eukaryota > Metazoa > Arthropoda > Arachnida > Ixodida > Ixodidae > Rhipicephalus > Rhipicephalus microplus. The sequence continues at coordinate 420,934,878 of NC_134710.1, read as the reverse complement.
CTCGTGCACGTGAACCGAGTGCGTTAACTAGCTGAGCTATTCGCGCAGAACAGTGAAGTAACGTTTAAGTTATGCATATAAATTTGCTTTTCACACGCTATGTGTTGGCATATTTATGTACGATATGCGATCGTATCTATTGTTGTGTGCATACGTTTTGTGATTGTATATATGTCCCATGCTTTTCGCATGTCTTTCAACTATAGATTGCTGCCCCGCCGCGGATGAAAACAAGTATTTTTACATCCACACACAAGCTTGAGCAGTTGAAGGTTGTTTCCCGGGGCTCTCTTGCGATTGAGTCGGCCACCACAGGGAATTAGAGTGATACGCCATTAATCCCTGCATCTAGCTGTATTCCACTTAGTAGCTCTATCGCTTGATGACAAATCGAGCGCGGGGCGCGACGTTATTGCGCACGACCATGCCTCGCGTAGTGGCGACATCAGCTGATTGCGCCGGCCCGCTTGCTTCGATTTGCTTCAGAGCAAAGAAATGTCATACCTTGAAAGATTGCTACTGCACTATATCAAAATGTTACTGCTTTGTAGCCATCCTATTATTCAATGAGAATTGATAACTCTGATATCACTACTGTAGAGCTTTGCGTCGGCGACACGCACCGAACGTAAAACCGCACTACGTCTGTCGTAGAAGCAGTAGGAGGCTGTCGTCTGCTAGAACAAAAACAAAACAAAAACCAGAGAAAATATTCATAAGTTGTAGCTTGTTTTTTGAATAACCGTTTATCACTTTTAGAGTTATTTTGCCAGATAACATACATTTTTTTTTTAGTTTATAGCAGCGACAGATGTTTTTTTCCCTCACACAGATATCCAAGCCAAATCCATTCACAGCTAAAGCCACATGTTGTTTGTCTTTGTCTCCGTGGGTAGCTCTCTCCTGTGTTCGCGCTGCTACACACGAGAGCACGAAATGTTAAATTTACGCAAGGAAGCGCCGTTCCTCGTTCGTGTGATGTGCTATGATTGCGCCCTATTCCCGCGGTTGTTCGAGTGCGGATTAAGTGCGAGTCGTCCAAGCAATCGGCGGGTTGGGCGGGCGCTCGAAGGACTCCGAGGTGACGGCTGACGCCTGTGGTTGCTTCCCTCAGGACAGTGTGAAAGAAACTAAAGGTTAAGTGGACACTTTTTTATGTAGACCAAGTATGCCACTCAGTGCAAGTGTGTGTTGCTGCACTCGAACGAGGCGTCGTGAAACGGCAACCTTACGCGCCTTTGCGAGTGCGGTTGCCGATTCGCTTTGACAAGGCTAACGCTAGCAGAGCCATGGCGCATCGGCGCGGCCTTACTGGAGCTAATTCGAGACAACTGCGGCAACATGCATGTGTATGGTGATCGATTTTTTCATATGTGCAGTGTAGTGAGGAAGACGCACACGGCGCTTGCTACGTTGTTGATTAAACGAAGCCTGCAGTGCCATTTGATGGAAAGCAGCATTTTGTTTACGTTCGCGGGCGATACAACTGGTAACTTGGCTCGATTCACCTAGCCAACCACCTAAGTGGGTTGATTAGCATACGTTCACGGTAGAGCGTTATTATGCCCCTAAACAGGGGCGTGTGCTTGTTAAAAGATATAATGTGTGTGCCTAGTGTAGAGAGAGAGGTGTTCGTGCAATCTGCATATGTACCTGCAAGACGCTTTTGCTTGTAACTAATAATGTACCGGCCAGCACCTACATTGTACGCCTGACTTTGAAGAAAACTTGCATGCACAATGTGAGATTCTGTAATCTGCCAGAGTTGCTTTTTATAAAATAATACACTGCCAGCATGTTCAAAATATGTTTCGCTGCTGTGTGGCAGGGGTGCGGTTATCATGCTGTTGTGTAGTTGCTGATGCAAGCACTTATAGTTTTGATGCGTTAATATTTCTCATCTAACTCATCAGGTGTTTGGCTGTTTCAGCACAAACAAGGCAAAGAGAGAAGGAAGACGGGTAATGACAGGAGGAGGGCCGACTTTTGTTTGCAGGAGAATACCCATGTTGGTGTATTTATTGTGACAGCCTTTCTGTGTTGCTTTCTTGCCCAATTTATGCAACAACACAGTTGTCAGCAATATGAGAGAGAACACTGAAATTAGCTTTTAAAGATCATGGTGACTAAATGCCTAGTAATTCACAGCACAAAGTAACAACAAAAGACATCAGTATGATTATTGTGGACGAGCACAGTCTTGCATCTAAAAAATATATTGTGCAAAATGTTGCCTAAGTAAGAAACCTCTCTATGTTTGCAAATAGTGTGACGTCACTTCGAGCGCCGTGCCAGCCATTCCCTCCCTCTGTGCAAGGGCTGGTTGGCAAGGAAGTTGTTTGTGACATTCCTGATAGACCACTGAGATGTATGCGATTCTAAACCTGTAGCCTAATATATACATAATCTTTTGCGCAGTTACATCGCTGCATCTGACACCTACAACTTATTTGCATATTTACATTGCTCCCTTAGGACCTAACACACAAACTTGTTTGCATTGTCACTTCATGAATATCGAGCGGTAAAGGTACTGAGTATATGTGAAACAAGAATCTCTGCTTATTACATGAAGACATATGAGGCCTTCGATAAAACGAGTTATACCTTTATTGGGCTTGCGTACTCGTCGGGGCGATTCATACATGCAGCTTCAGCAAATGGTATCTTCCAGCCCGGTGACCATGCAATTTTTTTCTGCACATAGCGCAAACACTGAGATGTACCCACTCGCAGATGGTCGCGTCAAGTGCATATTTACCTTGACTAAAATGTCGAATCAAGTTTTTTCATCGACTGGTCCCTGCCATGAGTGCTAACGTCTTCGCAAACAAGACACATTGTTATTGACACTGCACACACCACACACAATATTCTCAGTTGAACCAATATTCTCAATACCTTTCAATGCACACTACATGCCGCAATCAACAGTGCACATTTTTGAAGACTATGCCACTGTTCCAGGCACAGGCCACCACGTGTGTTCACTTCTTCAAGATAAACAGACAGCGTGGCAAATATTTTACCACACAGCTAGATGTTTGCTGACACATACTACAGCTAATGTCGACATTGTAACGTGAAGTGTAAGCTTTGAAAAATTAAAGCTTGCCCCAAACACCGCACGACTGTACCGGGCTGAGCCACCAGCGGGAGTGTTTTTCCAGCCACACCTTTTACATGTGCCAGTGACATCATGCTGTGACGTACCTCGGTAGGGGCCTATCACTGCATACTTTATGTGAATGAGGGTCCTGTTAGTGAAAGCAGGCATTGTTGATTTCGTAACTTGTTCATTCCCAACTGGACCTTCATTTGCACGAGTTGTCTGACTGATATTCAGGCGAACTTTTGTGCAATAAGTTATACAGTTGGCAGTCTGTGCTTGCTCCATACTGTTGTTACTGGTGTTTCTAGTTGTTACTTTGCACTGCTCATTACTGCTCACCTACAGAAACTAGCCTATCTTGCTGCTGTTTTGGACAAGATGCAGCTGGCAAGTGCGATAGTGTTCATAACTCTAAATTCTCAAGCAAAAATTATCGTTTCATATTCAGTTAGTTGCATTAATATCAGTACATTATAAGAAATCATTGATTAAAGATTAATCCGTGTTCCTTCACATAATGCTCACAACTTTTATATCAATTTGAATGGTGTTTATAAAAAGCTTGGGTTTTAGCTAAACTTCATGCTCTTTTCTTGAACAGCTGACAAAACGCTAGTGGATGCTTACTTGCCATGAATTGGACTGTGTTTGAAATACATTGCAATTCTTCACCGGACTGCCAGTACACTTCACATTGGGGTAACATTTATTAACCATGGATTGATTAATTAAGAACGGAAAGAAAGAAGCGGCAGGCCGGGATACTTGATATTGGCATCCGTTTTGCTACCCAGGGCATTATCATGCAAACTTCCTATAGAGTGGTTATGCGTCTTGCATGTGTGTCTGTAAACCAAGAACTTTGGGTAGAACTATATTTTTCTTACAAATGGTTGCAGGACTGTGGAGGCTGTAGGGCTGCTTAGGAATGGTGGAATCTCTGGACATGTGTTCAACCTTGCTGCATCAGCTCCTTGGTGTTTTCACGGCATCTTTACAGATGTGTTGGATGAGTAAAGCAAGCAGGTTTCAACACAAGAAAAAGTATAATATGGCAGCACCTCTTGTGTGTGCCTTACATCCCAACTATATCAAATATTTATCTTGCACCTTGTGGCCTGTAATTTTTAAATAGACACTTCTTCTTGCTTTATATTTGAGTCTTGATGCTTCGACAGCAATATATTTGTGTTGGACAGCAAGTGTTCTTGAACAAATAACTGTTCTCAATAATGACAACACACCCTTCATACTTGGTCCTTAGCATAAGCTAGCACATACCTGTAGCAGATTCAATTATTCATTTTTTGCTGGGATGATAATGGGCAAGTAGCAAAGGCAAGTTCAGATTGGAGTGGTCGGTGACGTCTGTTTAGGCTCTGCCATATTGCTTTGCAACCAGAGTTACTTGTGGCCACATATACAATGAAGCCACATGACGTGCATTCTAAATGAGATTACCATATCACATTTCGCTGCATCTCAATGTGTGCCAAACAAATGCAGATATCATTAGCTTGCCACTGTAAAGGGATACTAAACCAACACAAGGTTGAAATTTAGTCGTGGTGTTACAGCTGTGTATGACTCTACAATGGATGCATAGCCGTGATAATTTGTCTATATGTTGTCGCAATAGTAATGTTACACACATTGTACGATACAAAAGAGGTCCTCGCTTATTTCGCTTTTTTTCGCAATGCTTCTTTCTTGTCTCTTCTTGCCATGTGTTCCTCCTCACTGTACAAGGAGCAAGAGTAGTGGGCGCACAAACACGTATTTAAAAAAAATGTTGTAAGGTGAGCACTGAGAAGCTGAACACTTCCGAAAGGCTCAAAGAGGTAAAGGTATTGTTTCTAGCTACTTTTTGGGCACCCACAGCTAGTTGTGCTGCTGCAGTTAAAAAATGAGTTAAATGTTAAAAATTAATTGGAGGTGGTTTGGCACCCATAATTGCAGTTACATACAGAACTAGGTTTCAATGCGTAAGCAAAATCTGTTCACTCTAAATCAATCCTAATGATATCTGAAATTCAGTAAATATTCACAGAAAAGCTCAGGAAAAGGCTAAGTGGTTGCCACTTGAACGTGAAGGAGATACCCTTCTTCTAAAAGGTCAATAGACAGTCTAGTAGTCTCGATATTACATGCACAAAGAAATATTCTGGTGTGGTGCTTTTCATGCATGTTATAATGAGAGGGGTTTTTAATAGAACTGTTGTAACTTTGCCCTGCATTGCTAAAATTTGTTCACATAGTTATAATACATGAATCACTTTATGCCTTTTGATTTTATGCAAATGGTTTGCTTACCCAGTCGGTTTAACTTGATTTGGATAAAAAATAAATGCTCTAAACTTTTTTTTATTATACAGCAGGTTTATTTTTAAAATACGCGATTATTGATGTGAACACAGTTGGTGGCGTGCTTGATTAATCCTTCACTATCACCACTCTAACTACACCTGCTACAGTGCATAGTGTGACAAAAGTAATGGTACTTAACATTACTGGCAGCATACTTTTATGTCTCAAAATGTGTTAAAAAGCCTGGTAAAAATGTGTGTACGTTTTTTTTCGCTCCAAATAAATATTCTGGTCTACTCAAAATAGCTTCCGCTCTTTTAAGGTCCTCAAACTATTAGGTGTTCAAAAGAAGTATCAATGCCATATGCTTTTTTTGTCAGTCTACCTACTCACAACTCTAATAATGAGAATTACCCGCCAACATTACCCAGTAAAATATAGGGATGTTATAAAAAGTAATGTCAATTCAGTTGTCAAGAAACGTTGCCAAGTTACATTTTTGTTCACTTTTCTTTTCATAATTTCGTTAAAGTTACTTTTGATAACATCCCCTAGAATTTGTTTGGCATCATTTTCTACTAGTTCTCATTATAATGTGTTCAACAAAGACAACAAACCCTTAAATTTATAGTTCTTTCCTTTACTCATTATTCTGAAACAGTGAATCTCAGTAATCTTAGCGGTGTGTGACTTGTTTTTTTTTTTTTGATCAGTTGTGCATGTGTTCAAGTACATGCATTTAGGTGGGAGGGTGAACCATTGCCACCTCCTGTGACTAGCAGATTTTCTGAGAACTGACAGATGCATAATGCTGCCAAAGAAGTATAGAGATATTGGAAGTAATCGTAACGTAATTGCAATCGTAATGTTATTGCCAGTAGGCAAAAAAAAGGTGTGCCGCCTTTGCCATAATGGTAACAAGCAGCGCTGACTGACTCTTCCTTGTATAAATGCACATATATACCGTACAAAATGGAAGAGGGATAGCCGCCATGGTAGCTCAGTTGATAGAGCATCGGACATGTTATTCGAAGTTCGCAGGCTCGGTCCCTGTACAGGGCAGGTTATCTTTTTTCCTTCTACTTTTCTTTCCTCACAATTACAACACTTCTATTCTTCTTGAAGACTTTCTGGTGTAAAAAAGGTACCTTACAATCTGAAGAGGCAAACAGAATGTGCCAGTGCACGAGTTAGCTGTTGTAGTGGTTACAAGTAAGATATGTTTTGAAGCATAAATCATTCTGCAACTTGCCTAAAGAATGGCTACAGGACATGGCACTGGATGCACTTTGTTGTTTTTGAATCAAGCTATCTTGTATTCTATTTTTATAAATTACATGGGATACACATGACGGTATCACACACTTTAATGCCACAAAGATTATGCAGCGAACAATGTTATAAATGCGAAATTGCATAAGGATAAGGTGAAAACTGCACCCTCAACGAGAATGTACAGGGAGCACTGGGTGCAGGCGTCATTCCTTCTGCCCGTGCTTTTCAAGTGCGAGCTGTTTTCTCCTCGTTCTGACCAACTAACTAAATTGAGATGTGTTGTTATAGTGCAAGAAGATCCTCCACGGGAAACTAGGTTTGTCTCAAACTCTGTGTGTGTCTTTCAATCTATATGGTGCCCGGTTCAAGAGTTCATGCAGACCAGATCGTGTAAAACAGGACCGTGTAAAATGGACCGTGTAAATAAAATAAAATGGACCATGTAAATAAACAGGATCGTGTAAAGTGTCGTTTTCGTGTGCAACTGTAGTTGTGGTTGTGCTGAATGACCTTTCTTTATATACACTACATAACAAACTTGCTCCTTTAGAGTCGAGTGCATCTTCGGATCGATTGTAAATGTTTGCATATGCGAGGCCTTAAGTTTTATAAGAAATTGCTCAGTGTGCCGCGAGAAAATGTGTGTTCAGCGAAAATTTGCATATCATTATATACAACTCTTAAAGCCTCGTCTACAACTTTGTGCAGGTTGACTTTGAGCAGAAAACGAGGAGCACCAGCAGCCCCCAGAAAAGAGCAAGCACCCTCCAAGCTCCCGAAGCTCTCTTCGACAGGAACATCATGGTCACTGTGTGGCATTGAAAGCCATTGCAAGGAGTGCCTTATCAGTACACTGTGCTGCTCTTTCATCGCAGAAGACGAAGTTGACCACTCTAGAGGAACTTTATGCTGTGTATTGTGAGTGCTTCAGTGGTTTTGTTTTTGTCCAGCCAGCAGTTAAGAAATCATGTGTCAGATTCAGCCGGGATGGCTAGAGGGAGTCGGGCAGGCATGTTTGGACATTTGTCTAGCCAAGTAGTGCCAATTTTCGCACTGGTCCTGTTGGAGTTACTGCCACAATCACAGAAGCTACGTAACCTCTCTAAATGTACAGATGTGTCGGGGAAGATTAGCTGCATTAGGTTTTTCTATAACTGATAGCTGCCAACATTCTTCATTATATAGGAGATTTGTTCCTTACTTATGGGTGTAAAGTCCTCCACAGAAAAAATGCAACACGTCTACTTCCAGAAGGCTCCAAGGCCCTGCTTGTAGGTTGTTTCGGCTTGTATCATAAGCACCTCGTTTGGGTGTACATGAACATTTTATAAACATGTACAGCGAAAAATTTGGGTGGCCGGTCGTTTTGTCGTTATCATGTGCCTCGCAGTATTCTTAGGCATGTTGTGCATTACGTTGTCAATCTGGTTCACGTGCACAGAAGACATTACGAAGTTTTAGGCTACAGTATAAAAAGCCTGGAAGCAAGCTATCAATAATTTTTTAACAGAGTTGCTTAATCTCATACATGATACATCACTAAACTTTCGTGGGTATTCATCAATGTAAGCTCGTCTTAGTGTTATCCAAAATGAAGATGTGAGTCGACAGATGGAAACATCTAGTAATCAGGGTGAACAGTGGAAGTGCCTCAGACAGGCTGGCCGATGTTGCGATAGGAGGACCTAATTTTTAGAAGTCACCTTGTCATCCTTGGCGTGTTAGTTTAAATAAGGTCAGTAATGACATCATCTTTTGCTGTAGGCGTGTGTGCCTGTTGGAAATGTTTGTCTGAGAAAAAAAAACCTATAACGCAGAAGAGTGCAGCCCTTGCTTCTTTTCAAGTTAGGTTGCGCTGATACAAAGTGTTCTCTCCTCCAAAGGGAAGCAAAAAAAAGATAAATGATAGAAAAGAAGAAAAAAGAAGAAAGAAAAGGGGGATGCAAAGTAAAAGTAGTGCTACACTGCTCCTACTTTGCATCCCCCCTTTTCTTCTTTTTTTTCTCTTGTTTTCTTTTTTCACCTTTTTTGTCACATTTGCATTGTCCCATCTAGTGCATGAATCAATGACACATGGCTTTGCTATAGCAAAGATGCCTATGTGGTGTTGGATTGAACAGTGCATTGTACTTCATTCAGTTAATTACAGACTGATCAGTCTTGCAATAAGTGCTTCCTGTCTATCACCACACATGTTCAAATGAAAAGTTTGTGCTTGGCTCTTAGTATGCTGGTATATAGCTTGTGTCTTGGACTACTCAAAATGAATGTTGTTTTGCTGCTGTTTATGGTAATGAATTTATCCAACATGAAAATATCTTGCCTTGCGAAGTTTGTCGGACCTGCCTTTCTTTTTCTTTCCTATGCAGGCATTGTATGTGAGGGAGGCAGTAACAGAGAGGTGATAGCTTGAGCATCGGAAGAATAAATGCTGGCAGTGAAGCAATTACACATCAAACATCCCAGCCATTTTGCCAACCGTACTAAATGTGTTTTGAAAAAAAAATATTGTGCTCGGTTACTGTATTAAAAAAACAGCAAAATGCTAAAATATATCGCAGAGAACAAAATATTAGGCCAAGTTGGTGCCTTCTGGACTTCCCAGGATGTCGTCTGGGTGTTGTTTGTAAAAAGTAAAAAGTGTTTCAAAAATACTGCCTTTTTACACCACATTTGGTCTAGGTATTAAGTAAAGGTGATTGTGTGTAGTGCATGAAGCTCAGTAATATTAGTGCAATTTTTTTGCCACATCAAAAGCAAGGAAGCAGTTCTTTTTATATGGCAAGTTATATGATTACACTTTGTCTTAAAGTAGAAATGAATTTTTGAACTTTTCTTATGAAGGCTGTTTTCTGCATTTGATATATGACAGCTTCCGTTCCGAAGTTCTCCATGGCCCTCAATAGGAGACTTCAAAAATCATTTTCCTTATTTAAACAAAAATTGTAATGATAACACTTGCCATGTAACAAGAACTGTTTATTTGCTTTCAACTTACACATAAAAGTAATTTTCAATTAGACAAACACACAGCTCAAGTTGCATCTCAATGTGGACAAAAACGATTATATAGTGATATTTGTAATCTGGACCTAACATTATTTTTTTTCGTGAAATATAACTTCTGTGCAGTGAGTATTTGTGGCTCAAATATTCATACAAAGTGCAGTATTGCCATACAAGAAATGCAAACGATAAACAGTTTGGCTGAATTCTTCAAAGCCTATGTAGCGGAAAAATTGCACTAATAATACTGGACTTCAAATACTTTAAGAAGCACCTTTACTTAATATGTAGATCAAATTTGATATGGCAAGAAAAAGCGGTACTTCGAAATTTTTCTCACAAATAACACCCGCACGACATTCTGCGAAATTCTGATGGTACCCACGTGACCACTACTTTTTTCTCTTCAAAACATTTCTGCAAATAGCTATTTTCAGGAGAGTAAATTACCATCATTTTTTAAACTATACATCTGTGATGGTCGCCAGGCAGTATGGTTTGTATGTTTGGTGTAGAATAGCCCAGTGCGAAAAACAACAAATGTCTGAGCATCCTTTGACGCTCGGGCAATTTCGAAAGCATTTGTTTGTTAGCAGCAATTCAGTTAAGCCCTTGTCTTTATGCTTAGGCCCAGAAACAAAACACAAGTAACCAAAGTAGTCCTAAGAGTCATGCAGTCTCGCTGTTCCAAGGCTTGTGGAGCCTAATTTAGTGCAAGCTTCACCATGTTTTAAAAATTCCGATTCAACCAACTGGTTTTGGAGGCACAGTGCATTTTCAGCTAAATTGTTTCACACCAGTTACTTTGATAAAAAGCGGGAAGTAGAGGTAAAAATACCATTTTAAAGGCATTGTAGATAATAACAAAACGGACTGCTTTTTTTTTGTGGTGCTTTGCCTGAACGCTGTGCTTTTTGTGGTATAGTTCATTGTCTAGTGAACAGAGGCCTTAAAAACTAACATTAGCCATGTTGAGGTCGATTTCCTGGTTATAGTCATAGTAGCCATATTAAAAATATATGACTTCAAACTTGATTGTTCTTTTGAAGATGTTTTCTTGCATAATGATATTTCAGAGTCTTAGTCAATTTTGTTATAAGAAAACGTGATGTCATAATAGGGTCACTTTTTGTAGGGTCGTTCAGTTCTACCTTACCTTTTATATTCCTAATAGAGCAGTTATTTTCAATATTGGTATTTAAAATGGAATGAGCATGCTGTATGTAGTAAGGTGTAAGCACTTAGATAGCACATGCACCCAACTTTTCTGTTGGCAGTTTATTTCTGTTATTCTTGATTTATATGTGGGGTTTCACGTCCGAAAACCACGATATGATTATGAGAGACGCCGTAGTGGAGGGCACTGGAAACTTCGACCACTTGGGGTTCTTTAACGTACACCCAAATTAGCACACGTGCCTACAGCATTTCTGCCTCCATCGGAAATGGAGCCGGGATTTGATACCGCGATCTGCGGGTCAGCAGCCGAATTTCTGGTACTCTTGCTCCCCTATATGTGTGCAGTTCGGTTATAGTTATCTGGCTTGCACAGATTTTTAATGGCACCTGCCTTGTCCTGCTTGCTTTCATGGTGATTTTAACCTTCATAAGTTACATAGGTTTAACTCTCAAAATTGTTCAAGATGCCAATTTTGTGCACAAACTGTATAGTATAAAGGCAGCAGATATACATGCACACACTATTAAATGTACATTGAGAGCTTTCACTTGCAGTTTCTAAAGTTTTACTGTGCAGGAAGCATTTAAATCATAATTTCATAAGGACATATTAATCGATTATCTCTACCATTGAAAATCGTGACAACCTAGTTATTTTCACAGTGGTAAGCATGCTGTTTTCTTTGATGTGGCAGAACTAATTTATACACTCATTCCTTCTATTATTCACATATGCATAACTTGAAGGATTGTGTGCCTTACATTTTCAGTTTCATTCTGTGTGTTATATTTCTTGTGCATGTGAACTAATGTGCTAACATGTGTCTCTGACATTATTTGTGCCAATTATTTTCATTTCCAGGTGCCTATGAAGGACACATAAGTTCTATGGCAGTGACCTTCCAAATTTACAGTGGTGCCGGAGCCTCAAGCAGCATTTCGCCGATCTCCACAAGGCGTTCATGATACAAACACAGCGCCACACTTTCACAGTGCTATGATTATTATTTATGTTTAAACATTTCGTTCTAAAATTGCTGTTACATTGTGTTTTGTGCCACCATCCTGTGGCTTAGGTGGAGCACGTGAAATTACGGTGTAGTCACCTCATTTGTGTACCATCAACACTGCAATGTCACCATTCACAGCTGGAGCATACAGACAAATAAAAAAATATATTGATTGTAGCAGGGCTGATGTGTATAATAATGCTTCGCTATTGATAATAATAACTTTATAAGTTCTTTAGGTCTTGCATAGAACACTGCATTAATGTGTTGCAACGTAACCACCATTTGTGATCGCTAGCATGTTAATTTCGTAGTTTTGTAATGTATTTTATTTGAAAGGTAATTTTGCTTCCGCATCACGACAATTAGAAAGATGCCGATAATTCAATTCCTCATTAGGTAGCTTCTTAACACATTTGTTTTTTTCAAGCCTTTGTTTACTCGTCAAGGCTGTTTCAGATAGCAAACATATTTCATCATCATGCAACAGATTAAGAATGAAATATTCATATATATTTATACACAGTACTTGCTTTTGCAAACAACGTGAATGGCCAATTGCTTTTACTCGAGATCTAGGATGTCCATTTGATATTTGCAAGATGAAGCAGATAGCTGCATAGTTTCTGCATTATGCTAATTTCCGTAAGCTGCTTATCGGGTAATTTAGCATGATATGGCACTTTCCGTAAGCTGCGGATGCCCGCAACTTTCTGCACGATGTGGCGCTTTCCGTAAGCTGCGGATGTCCGCATCTTTTCGCATGATATGGCGATTTCCGTAGGCTGCGCAAGTTCGTATCTTTCCGCATGATGTGGCTTTCCGTAGTCCAATAATTGCGTATGTACGGATTCGTATATGTGGAACGTTTCAGTAGGGAAGGTACTCACGGCTACGTGTTCAATGTATGCTTTGAGAAAATCAATGCGCCCAGATAATTTATTTAGGTTCCAGGCAGCATTCGAGTGAAAACCATGTAGTTGCTTGTGTTTTATGAAGTCAGTCATGATTTAGCAGATTTGTGACAGTATAGTAGTTCGTATGGTGGGAAAACACTACTTTTGAAAGAGATTGATTTTGGTTATCTGGGGCAAAATTGTTGTTGCTTTTGGGTGCTTTTCTTCAGCGTCAAATTGATTCATCTTCAGTACGTATCTCTATATCCATGATTGTTGTAACTTTGGTGGCACGAAATTGTGTGAAAATTCTAGTGTGGCGGGTTTTTGATTTGTTTGTGTTTCTTAAGAAGCCTGGAGGGTTTGAAGCGAGTACAATGAACTTGACTGCAGCATGGTATTGTGTTGTGTGGTTCGTTATGCTGTTGTCAACCATTGTGAGGTGGTTTGGAGAGTTGGTTGCAAGTTTGCAGCTAGAGGTTTCTGGCCAGGACATCGTCTTCTTCACCAGATATTCTCTTCGTGTTCAGTGGTTGGGACTCTGGCCAGCCGAGATTTTCCGGGCGGTGGAGGAGCTGTTACGTTTCGCCCGGCAGCGCGTATGGGCAGACAGCACTCTGCGTAAGCCGGTCTGCTGGGATGCTTTCAACCCTATCGGCACCCAGTCAGCTAGACACTGTCCTGTTTGTGTTCCTGGTAGTGGTCGGGTCTCAACATGAGCTTCGCGAGAAAACGCTTTTGTTGAACGGGTTAGAACTGTGTGGGACAGCGCCAATGTGGCAGTACTCATGGAGTCAACTTTTCAACTTGGCTGTCGTCGCCGACGCGAAATCGTCACACAAGCTCCGACAGTCTGGAAGCGTGGAAAGACGTCGCAGTCGCAGTTCTCAGGAATTGAGTAGCTGGCCTGCCTTGTTTGGGAAACTTCTGGCAACACTGTAGCAGAACGCTCCCTTGGACCACTGATGACGTTCGTGTCAGAGGCCATCTACCCCGTTGGAGTTCTACTTTCATTCTCCGGACTCTACCTCATCGCCCGGCGGTGCCTTCAAGGCATGGGCTGGGTGCGTCATTGTGTGGTGCACTTATGATGACCATGAGAAATTCTCATCCACGTTCTTATTCTCACGAGTGGCCCAATTTATGCACGCTTTCTGGTGAGTGGACCACTGAGACATCACTTCACCTGATTCGCGGCAACAGTGGTCACCGCCTTCTTCGGACTGCCGTGTAAATTACCAACGGGCTATAAAAGCCGAAGCATTTTTTAAATAGGAGCTGAATCTCTGTACAGTTCCATCTTTCAACTATCATGTAAATAAACCTTCATTATATTTCTATTAACGTGTCTCCTCACTGGTGAAGATCGGCCACGTGGACGACGGCAGGGAGCCTGCTACCATAAAGATTTCGTCGTAACTGTCATCAACCTTCGAGCCCTTTGCAATGGCTAGGTGAGTTTTTGTAGCCACCGTTTGTTTTGTTTTTCGTATTCAAGCTTGGTTATAAGCGTATCCTACTGTGTATTGAAACTTGTGCATGCAAGCTGAAGTCATGAAAGCGTAGGCGTAGTGAGCGCTTCGTATTCGCTTCCAAGAAAACGCTCGATTCATGCGTTCACGTGTCGCGCGCAATCTGGTACTAAATTTTCCATAGTAACCGCAGCACTACTCGACCATTGAGGATGTGCGACGAACAAGTATTATGTTTTGCTACAGGATCGCTGATTCCGTCAGGCTTCTTTCAGCTTCGTATGTGTTGCGGAATGTTAGCATTAAAACGTGAAAAAATGATTTTCACATTTTCTGCACGCGATTTCTACGTGTGCGCTCACTCTATTGATGCAACAGTTGCGTGCCGGTTGACAATAAAAAGCGACGTTTTTTTTCGTTTTCATTTTCTTCTTAAAAATTGAAGGGCGTTTTATTAAAGCCTCGCTACGAGACCAATTTCAAATCATTTACAGAGTTTCAGCACCCTAATGAAGTAGAGGCCCTGGCATTTTTTTTTTCTTTTAAGCCTCTGGGCAGCTTTTTGTGAAATGTTTATCTCGAACAAATGACAAAACTTCTAGTATGACTCGCATTGCAAAATTTATGTTAACTTGCAGAGTGGTAGAATTGTCCGCACTTTGTTGCACATTCGTACCAATGGAATGGGTTACTAATATTCTCAGAATGCTGCTTATACTCAGTTTGATGTCTTATTCTGCAGCTTTTCTGTCTGAGCACACCGAACTGTATATAATGGGCACATGCACATATTTTAGATTTATTTCGTGTGAGTTCAAGTAGAATAAGTCTCCTACTTCGACCGGCATCACTACGTTTA
Organism: Rhipicephalus microplus; assembly: GCF_043290135.1. Classification (NCBI taxonomy): domain Eukaryota; kingdom Metazoa; phylum Arthropoda; class Arachnida; order Ixodida; family Ixodidae; genus Rhipicephalus; species Rhipicephalus microplus. The sequence goes on along the minus strand of NC_134710.1, from coordinate 420,919,762 downwards.
CAGACGTCACCAGTCCATTCCACAGAAAACATTTTGAAGACCGTGACTATTCACGCTTGCGCAAGCTGTACGTAAGTTGTGTGGTTATATCATAGGATAATGCATTATAGTTCCCAGATATACTCTCAGAGTTCCTGCCAATGTTCATGCAGGAGGGTTTGGTAGCAATAGTTCGTTTGCTTAATGCTTTTTGATAGTTCTTTGGCCAAATGTAACTCTAATGTGACTAATAGAGGATTTGTGTATAGTGTTTAGGTGGAGCCTGCGAGGATCAAGGACAAAACGCAGCATAACCCAAGCTCCGCGGGTCACCTTCCGCGCTGTGCTCGAGCATCTACAGCGTATATTGCCCCATGCAGCTGTTTTCACAGTGTATTCAAAGTATGCCACAAGAAATGAAGGCAGTGACAGGGCTGATAAATACGAGGCTTTGGCCGAATCACCCAAAAGTCTTTATAAAATTCGTGACAGGACATGAGATTCTGTCAGTTCCTTTTGCAAGAGCTGTTTTTTCCTTTTTTGTAGACAGTAACAACCGGTCTTACCCGAAGTACTGCCAGCCCTTCAGTAACAGTAAAGCCTCTGTCTGCCATCACTTCCTCATCATGTAATAGCTTATTGGTTAAGTCTGTTTGGAGAACCAGCTGCTTTGTCGCTGGCTTTGCCGCCCCAACACTGAAATATAAGCGATGAGATTATCTGGTGCGATTCGCACCAGCACTTTAGGAGTGTTGGAGGTCTTGTATGTTGACCACGTACTGTTTTGTGCTGTTAATGCACTCGCTCTTTCGACAAGAATCTCCGGGCTGTCAATAATTACACGAAAAATGTGGAACCATCTGCACTTCAATATTTTCGGCTGCCACGCATAAAATGCATCGTCGTCACATAAATGTTAGGAGAGCACAGTCAAATAATTTGGAACAAGAATTCTTGGTATTTTGAAGAGATCTACCAAACAACAAAGGTGGATGTCGAGGCACAGCCCGATCAAAACAAGCAGATGCTGATGTTTGATGTTTTGTGGCGCAAGCGACATTCCAAGGCCAAAGAGCGCCAGTTCATCCCACTAAAGATATGGACAATGATTGTGATAAGCGGCTGTATAAGGGCCAAAAAAGTCCTCACGGTGAGGCGGGTAAAAACATACAAGTAATGAAATCATGACCATGTCGTTGAGGGTGTGTGTGGTGTGAATAGATGTCAAAAGTTGGCGATAATAGAAAATGATGGTGGACATGTATGGCATTAGCACAAGTGCCTCACTCATTCACATCCTTGCGTCCAAGGGCCGTGAGGCAAGTTTTGTTGTGTAGCCATCGCAGCAAAAACCTCTCTGGAAAGGTCGTGCTACGAAATGTCTGGGTATATGATATGAAAACTACTAATTTCTTTTAAAAACGCTAACAATTATTCATGACTAAAAAGCGCTTCCCTTTCAACGAACATAGCAGGATGTAAGGTTATATGTTGTCGGTAGGGTAATGAAAAGTGTTGTCTTCTTAGAGTTTCTAACTGCTTGCACTGGATTAACATATGAAGACCTGTTAATGCTTCACCACATCTGTCACACAATGGTGGATCACGACCGAACAAAAAATATGTGTGTGTCGTGTATGTGTGTCCTATCCTGAGCCTCATTAGTATTACCTCTGTATGACGCGATTTTGATACTGGCCGCCAATGGCCAAGGTGTGGCCTAATAATGTGTAGTTTGTTTTGTGTGTCTATCCCACTTGCTCTGCCAATAGTTCCTGAGGTTTCCTTTGAGAGACGGCTTAGGATCATGGGCCGGGATATATATGGGTGTAGTGGCAGTGCTTTCGTGGACGGATGCAGCAAGCTGATCCGCTCTCACGTTGCCCTGGATCTCACGGTGCCCTGGCACACAGCACACTACAACATGTTGTTTGAGTGTGTAGAGTGTGCATAAAATGGAGTAAAGAGGGACGAGGAGAGGGTTTTTTTGTTTTTAAGAGTGTGCAGAGCTTTTACCACACTGAGAAAGTCCGTATAAATTACTGCTTTTTGTATTGTAATTGCTTGATGTGTTTAGCTGCCACAAGTATCGCATAGGCTTCCTCTGTGAAGATACTTGTGCCTGGTAGTAGAGGGCCAGCATACGAAAAGGATGGGTCTACAGCAGGGTAGGACACAGAGGAGTTAGACTTGGAGGCATCTGTAAAGAACTCAGGACATGTGTATTTGTGTTGAAGTTTCAGGAAGTATGTTCAGATATGGGCAATAGGCGCATGTTTTGTAACTTCTTGAAAGGACACATCGCCGTCTATAGTCTGCCACTGCCACGGTGGCAGGTATGCTACAGGAACCATTAAACTGTGTTCAAGTAACACTCCAGTTTCCTCAGGTAGACCCTTCAGGCGAACTGAGAAGGGCTACCTCATCGAAGGCCTGTTTTGCAACAGAATGGAGCTCGACAAGTCAATAATAGTAGAGTATGAGGGGTGCTTCTTGTCTGCTTTCCCCTTAAGGAAATATACAAAGGACATGTAAGTTCTCTGCCGATGAAGCGACCACTCATTTGACTCAACGTAAAGGCTTTTACGGGGCTGGTGCGAAAAGCACCCATAGAAAGGCGGATGCCAAAGTCGTGCACGGGGTCCAGCAAATTCAAAGCACTTTGAGTCGCAGACTGATAAACAACGGTCCCTAAATCTAAGTGGGTGCGAATGAGGCTTCTGTACAGATTCATGAGACATTGCCTGTCACTATCCCACGTAGTACGTGACAACACAATCAAAACATTCATGGTTTTTAAACATTTTGTTTTTAAATACTTGATGTGCGGTACGAACTTGTTGTCCAAGATTAAGCCCAATAATTTATGCTCCGCATTAACAGACAGACGTTCACCGTTCAGTTCAATGTCGGGTTCTGAGTGCATGCCTCTCTTTCGGGAGAACAAGACACACGTGCTTTTTTGTGGGTTCAGTCGGAATCCGTTTTCCTCTGCCTATTTGGAGACCTTATTTAAACCTAACCGAACTTGCTGCTCACACATTGCCAGATTGCAAGATCTAAAGCCAAGCTGGACGTCATCGACATATGTACATTAAAACATATTGCGAAGGATGGACAAGCGCAAGAATTAATTTTGATAGGAAAAAGTGTGCAGCTAAGTACACTACCTTGCGGCGCGCCTGTTCCCTGGACAAATGTTTGGGAAAGTACGATGCCCACTTGGACACGGATGTCCGGTTTGACAGGTAACTTTCGATTATGTGAAACATTCTTCCACGCGCGCCAAGGTGGGCAGCTCTCTTAGAATTACAAAGCGCCAGGTTGTGTCAAGCTTTTTCGATATAGAGGAACACAGAGAGAAAATATTGTTTATCGACGAAAGCGTCTCTGATCTGTCCCTCGATACCAACAAGGTGGTCTGTGGTTGATCTACTCTCTCGAAACCCGCACTGCAATGGGTCGAGCAAATCGTTTGTTTCAAGGAAATGTGCAAGTTGGCAGTTTATCACTTTTTCGAAGACTTTGCACAAGCAGCTTGTAACTGCAATAGCCCTACTGAAACGTTCCGTATGATGCGGAGACCTCAAGTACGGAATTATTGGAATATGGAAGACGTATGATGCGGACTCCGCATCTTATGGAAAGACGTATGATGCGGACTCCGCATTTTATGGAAAGACGTATCATGCAGAAAAATTGAAATGTATGCATGTTACGTCCGAATCTAGTGCAAAGCAATATAATGTGTAAATTGAATAGACGCCCACATCTTGAGTACATGCAATACTGTGTACAAATCACAATATTTCTTAAATATGCATCAGGAGGGATTGAATCATCGGCATCTTTTCAATTGTCGTGTTGCGGAAGTAAAATTAGCTATTAACTAAAATACGTTACAAAGCTACTCAATTAACATGCTAGCGATCATAAATGGTGGTTACATTGCAACACATTAATGCAGTGTTCTATGCAAGACCTAAAGAACTTATGAAGTTATTATTTGCAATAGGGAAGCATTAATATACACATCAGCCCTGCTACAATCAATATATTTTTTTATTTCTCTGTATGCTTCAGCTGTGAATAGCGACAATGCAGTGTTGATGGTACACAAATGAGGTGACTACACCGTAATTTCACAAGCTCCACCTAAGCCACAGGATAGTGGCACAAAACACAATGTAACAGCAATTTTGGAATGAAATCTTTGAACATAAATAATAATCATAGCACTGTGAAAGTGTGGCATTGTGTTTATCTCATGAACGCCTTGTGGAGATCGGCGAAATGCTGCTTGAGGCTCCGGCACCACTGTAGATTTGGGAGGTCACTGCCACAGGACTCATGTGGCCTTCATAGGCACCTGGAAATGTAAATAATTCGCACAAATAATGTCAGAGACACATGTTAGCACCTTAGTTCACATGCACAAGAAATATAACACACAGAATGAAACTGAAAATGTAAGGCACACAATACTTCATGTTATGCATATGTGAATAATAGAAGAAATAAGTGTATATATTAGCTCTGCCACATTAAAGAAAACAGCATGCTTATCACAGTGAAAATAACTAGGTTGTCACGATTTTCAATGGTAGAGATAATCTATTGATATGTCCTTATAAATTATGGTTTAAATGCTTTCTGCACAGTAAAACTTTAGGAACTAGCAGTGAAAGCTCTCAATGTACATATAATAGTGTGTGCATGTACATCTGCTGCCTTTATACCATACAGTTTGTGCACAAATTTGGCATCTTGAACAATTTTGAGAGGTAAACCTATGCAAATTATGAAGGTTAAAATCACCATGAAAGCAAGCAGGATCAGGCAGGTGCCAATAAAAATCTGTGCAAGCCAGACAACTATAACCGAATTGCACAGAAATAGGGGAGCAAGAGTAACAGAAATTCGGCTGCTGACCCGCAGGTCGAGGTGTCAAATCCCGGGTGACTTTCCGATGGAGGCAGAAATGCTGTAGGCACGTGTGCTCCAATTTGGGTGCACGTTAAAGCACCCCAAGTAGGCGAAATTTCCAGACCCCTCCACTACGGCATCCCTCATAATCATATAGTGGTTTTGGGACGTGAAACCCCACATATCAATCAAGAATAATAGAAACAAACTGCCAACAGAAAAGTTGGGTGCATGTGCTATCTGTAAGTGCTTACACCTTACTACATACAGCAAGCTCATTCCATTTTGAATACCGATATTGAAAATATTTGCTCTATCAGGAATGCAAAAGGTAAGGTAGAACTGAACGACTCTACAAAAAGTGATCCTTTTACGACATCACGTTTTCTTATAACAAAATTGACTAAGATTCTGAAATATTATTATGCAAGAAAAAATCTTCAAAAGAACAATCAAGTTTGAAGGCATAATTTTTAATACGGCTACTATGACTATAACCAAGAAATCGACCTCAACATGGCTAACGTTAGTTTCTAAGGCCTATTCTCACTAGACAATGAACTATACCACAAAAAGCAGAGCGTTCACGCAAAGCACCTTACAAAAAAGAAAGCAGACCTTTTTGTTATTACCTACAATGTTTTTATATGGAATTTTTACCTCTACTTGCCGCTTTTTATCTAGAAACAGGTGTGAAACAAGTTAGCTGAAGATGCACTGTGCCTCCAAAACCTGTTGGTTGAATCTGAATTTTTAAAAATTGGTCAAGCTTGCACTAAATTAGGCTTCACAAGACTTTGAACAGCGAGAGTACATGACTCTTAGGACTATTTTGGTTACTTGTGTTTTGTTTCTGGGCCTAAGCATTAAGTCAAGGGCTTAATTGAATTGCTGCTAACAAACAAATGCTTTCGAAATTGCCCGAGCGTCAAAGGATGCTCAGACATTTGTTGTTTTTCCCACTGGGCTATTCTACACCAAACATCTAAACCATACTGCCTGACGACTATCACAGATATATAGTTTTAAAAATGATGGTAATTTACTCTTATGAAAATAGTTATTTGCAGAGTTATTTTGAAGAGAAAAAAAGTAGTGGTCACGTGGGTAGCCTCAGAATTTTGCAGAATGTTGTGCGGGTGTTATTAGTGAGAAAAATTTTGAAGTACCGCTTTTTTTTGCCATATCAAATTTGATCTACAGATTAAGTGAAGGTGCTTCTTTAAAGTATTTGAAGTCGAGTAACATTAGTGCAATTAATCCGCTACATAGACTTTGAAGAATTCAGCCAAACTATTTATCGTTTGCATTTCTTGTATGGGAATACTGCATTTTGTATGAATATTTCAGCCACAAATACTCACTCCACAAAAGTTATATTTCACGAAAAAAAATAATGTTAGGTCCAGAATACAAATATTACTATATAATCGTTTTTGTCCACATTGAGATGCGATTTGAACAATGTGTTTGTCTAAAGGAAAATTACTTTTATGTGTAAGTTGAAAGCAAATAAACAGTTCTTGTTATATGGCAAGTGTTATCATTACAATTTTTGTTTCAGTGAGGAAAATGATTTTTGAAGTCTCCTAATGAGGGCCATGGGGAAGTTCGGAACGGAAGCTGTCATATATCAAATGCAGAAATCAGCCATCATTAGGAAACTTCAAAAATAATTTATTCTTTAAAACAAAGTGTAATCATATAACTTGCCATATAAAGAGAACTATTTTCTTGCTTTGGATGTTGCGAAAAATTTGCAATAATATTACTGAGCTTCATGCAGTACACACAATCACCTTTACTTAATGCCTAGACCAAATTTGGTGTTGAAGAGGCAGTATTTTTGAAATACTTCTTTTTATTTTTTACAAACAACAACCAGACGACATCCTGGGCAGTCCAGAAAGCACCAAGGTGGCCTAATATCTTGTTCTCTGCGATAGATTTTTGCATTTTGCTGTTTTCAATACAGTAAACGAGCACAATTATTTTTCAAAACACATTTAGGATGGTTGGCAAAATGGCTGGGATGTTTGATGTGGAATTGCCTCACTGCCAGCATTTATTCTTCGAAGCTCAAGCTATCACCTCTCTGTTACTGCCTTCCCTACATACAATGCCCGCTTAGGAAAAAAAAGAAAGGCAGGTCTGACAAGGTTCACAAGGCAAGATATTTTCATGTTGGATAAATTTATTACCATAAACAGCAGCAAAATAACATTCATTTTGAGTAGTCTAAGACACAAACTATATACCAGTATACTAAGAGCCAAGCGCAAACTTTTCATTTGATCATGTGTGGTGATAGACAGGAAGTGCTTATTCCAAGACTGATCAGCCTGTATTAACTGAATGAAGTACAATGCACTGAAGTACAATGCAAGTTTGCTATGTAGTGTATATAACGAAAGGTCACTCAGCAGAACCACAACTACAGTTGCACACGAAAACAACATTAGCTGGTCGCTGTGGGCCGCTTTCATGGCATAGCTTAAGCTGACACTGATCGTCCAACGATAATAAAAATATGCAGATTGCCTGATTAATTTCAGGCAGTACTGAAGGATAGGGCACGTATCTATCGTTCTACTCATGAGCAGTGCACAAAATTCAACATCAGTACCAACCCATTCAGTTAAAATTTTTGATTAGGATTTCTTCATTAAAGAGACTGACAAGTCACCAGAATGTGTGATTGGAGGAGGAATACAAAAAATGTGAATTGAACTGCATTCTTTTTGCAACTTGAGTGGCATTTCCTTTTAAGATTGCACTTAAAAAGCCTAGAAATCAGTATGTCATGCAGCCTGTTTGTTCACTGCAAATTATTTGATGCTTTAACATGCAAAAAGATTAGTGGTCAAAGTTACAGCATATATCCATTATACCTGTGCCAACATTATTCTGTGCTGCCCACGCAGAGGAGTCAACCCTCAAAAAGCAGCACTGTCATCGTGGCAAACAATGCGAAATGTGTGCATTTCACACGCACTTTAAATGCATGCTTTCGCAGCAAACTGCAAAGCACAAACATATAAAGCTGTTATGCTGACCTCCCACTGTTTGCTGCCTGTGTTGTGTGACACTTCATAGCAGTCAGAGACCCGAAAATTCTTAAAATGTTTCCAGCACTTTCTGTGTTACCACTAGATATATTCATGAAAGCCATGTCAAACGAAAAGAAACAAGCTCGAAAATTCTCTTCTTTCTTTGCATGTTTATACGATCAGACCAGTAAGCTTTCTATTGCAGAAAAAAACAGCTACTATGAAAATTGATATTCGGTCCCATTAACTGCTTTATGCTTTAAGCCATGTTATCATGTTAAACAGGTGTCCTGCTTCACACTATCTGGTCTGCATGAATTCTTGAAACTGGCACCATATAGGTTGAAATACACACAGAGTTTGAGACAAACCTAGTTTCCCGTTGAGCATCCTTATGCACTATAAGAACACATCTCAATCTAGTTAGTTGATCAGAACGAAGTGAAAACAGCTCGCACTTGAAAAGCACGGGCAGAAGGAATGAGGCCTGCACCTTGTGCTCCCTGTACATTCTCGTCGAGGGTGCAGTTTTCACCTTATCTTTATGCAATTTCGCATTTATAACATTGTTGCTGCATATTCCTTGTGGCATTAAAGTGTGTGATACCGTCTTGAGTAGCCCATGTAATTTATAAAAATAGAATTCAAGATAGCTCGAATCATTGATTGATTTGATTGATTGATTTGTGGGGTTTAACGTCTAAAAACCACCATATCATTATGAGAGATGCCGTAGTAGAGGGCTCCGAAAATTTTGACCACCTGGGGTTCTTTAACGTGCACCCAAATCTGAGCACACGGGCCTACAACATTTCCGCCTCTATCGGAAATGCAGCCGCCGCAGCCGGGATTTGAACCCGCGACCTGCGGGTCAGCAGCTGAGTACCTTAGCCACTAGACCACCGCGGCGGGGCAAGATAGCTCGATTCAATTAAAAAAAATTAACAAAGTGCATCCAGCACCATGTCCTGTAGCCATTTTTTAGGCAAGTGGCAGATTTATTTATTCTTCAAAACATATCTTACTTGTAACCACTACAAGAGCTAACTCATACACTGGCACATTCTGTTTGTCTCTTCAGATTATATGGTACCTTTTTACACCAGAAAGTCTGCAAGAAGAATAGAAGTGTTGTAATTGTGAAGAAAGAAAAGTAAAAGGAAAAAAGATAACCTGCCCTGGACAGGGACCGACCCTGCGAACTTCGAATAACATGTGCGATGCTCGATCAACTGAGCTACCATGGCGGTTATCCCCCTTTCATTTTGTACGGTTTATATGTGCATTTATTCATGGAAGAGTCAGTCAGCGCTGCCTATTACCATTATGGCGAGTGTGGGACACCTTTTATTGCCTACTCGCAATCGCATTACGATTACTTCCAATATCCCTGTACTTCTTCGGCAGCATTATGCATCTGTAAGTTCTCAGAAAATCTGCTAGTCACAGGAGGTGGCAATGGTTCGCCCTCCCACCTAAACGCATGTACTTGAACACATGCACAACTGACCAACAAAACAAGTCACACACCGCTAAGATTACTGAGATTCACTGTTTCAGATTCATGAGTGAAGTAAAGAACTATAAACTTAAGTGTTCGTTGTCTTTGTTGAACACATTATATTGAGAACTAGCCGACAATGATACCAAACAAATTATAGGTGATGTTATCAAAAATAACTTTAACAAAATTGTGAAAAGAAAAGTGAACGAAAACGTAACTTGGCGGCAAGTTACTAATGCGTTGACATTTTTTTGGCAATTGAATTGACATTACTTTTTATAACATCCCGATAGTTTCCTGGGTAATGTTGTCGGGTAATTCTTATTATTAGAGTGGTGATTAGGCTGCCAAACAAAGGATATAGCATTGATACTTCTTTTGAACACCTAATAGTTTGAAGACCTTAAAAGAGCGGAAGCTGCTTCGAGTAGACCAGAATAATTGGAGGGAAAAAAAAACCGTACACACATTTTAACCAGGCTTTCTAACACATTTTGAGACATAAAAGTGTATGCTGCCAGAAATGTTAAGTACCATTACTTTTGTCACACTATGCACTGTAGCAGGTGTAGTTAGAGTGGTGATAGTTAAGCATTAATCAAGCACTCCACCAACTGCGTTCACATATATGGTCACATATTTTTAAAATAAACCTGCTGTATAGTAAAAAAGATTTTAGGGCATTTATGATTCTATCCAAATAAAGTTATACCGACAGGGTAAGCAAACCATTTGCATAAAATCAAAAGGCATAAAATGATTCATGTATTATAAGTATGTGAACGATTTCATCAATGCAGGGCAAAGTGACAACAGTTCTATTAAAAACCCCTCTCATTAAAACATGCATAAAGAATATATATAGTGCATGTAATATCGAGGCCACTAGACTGTCTATTGACCTTTTAGAAGATGGGTATCTCCTTCACGTTCAAGGGGCAACCACTTAGCCTTTTCCTGAGCTTTTCTGTGAATACTTCCTGAATTTCAGATATCATTAGGATTGATTTACAGTGAACAGATTTTGCTTACGCATTGAAACCTAGTTCTGTATGTAACTGCAATAAAGGGTGCCAAACCACCTCCAAATATTTTTAACATTTCAAGAAAATATGTGCAACGACTTCAGAATAGTGTCCTGATGAACAATGACAACTGCAGCAGCACAACCAGCTATGGGTGCTCAAAAAGTAGCTAGAAACAATACCTTTACCTCTTTGAGCCATTTGGAAGTGTTCAGCTTCTCAGTGCTCACCTTACAACATTTTTTTAAATACGTGTTTGTGTGCCCACTGCTCTTGCTCCTTGTACAGTGAGGAGGAGCACATGGCAAGAAGAGACAAGAAAGAAGCATAGCGAAAAAAAGCGAAATAAGCAAGGACCTCTTTTGTATCGTCCAATGTGTGTAACATTACTATTGCGACAACATATACAAAAATTATCACGGCTATGCATTCATTGCAGAGTCATACACAGCTGCATTCATACACACCACGACTAAATTTCCACCCTGTGTTGGTTTAGGATCCCTTTATAGTGGCAAGGTAAAGATATCTGCTTTTGTTCGACACATATTAAGATGCAGTGATATTTGATATGATAATCTCATTTAGAATGCACGTCATATGGCTTCACTGTATATTGGCCACAAGTAACTCTGGTTGCAAAGCAATATGGCACAGCCTAAACAGACGTCACCGACCACTCCAATCTGAACTTGCCTTTGCTACTTGCCAACTATCAACACAGCAAAAAATGAACAATTGAATCTGCTATAGTTATGTGCAAGCTTATGCTAAGGACCAAGTATAAAAGTTGTTTTGTCATTATTGAGATCAGTTATTTGTTCAAGAACACTTGCTGTCAAACACAAATACATTGCTGTCGAAGCATCAAGACTCAAATATAAAGCAAAGAACAGTCTATTTAATTGATTGATTGATTGATTGATTTGTGGGGTTTAACGTCCCAAAACCACCATATGATTATGAGAGACGCCGTAGTGGAGGGATCCGGAAATTTCGACCACCTGAGGTTCTTTAATGTGCGCCCAAATCTGAGCACACGGGCCAAGTGTCTCTTTAAAAAAATTACAGGCCACAAGGTGCAAGATAAATATTTGATATACATGGGATGTAAGGCACGCACAAGAGGTGCTGCCATATTACACTTTTTCCTGTGTTGAAACCTGCTTGCTTTACTCACCCAACACATCTGTAAAGATGCCATGAAAACACCAAGCAGCTGATGCAGCATGGTTTAACACATGTCCAGGGATTCCACCATTCATATTGGCTAAGCAGCCCTACAGCCTCCATAGTCCTGCAACCATTTGTAAGACAAATATAGTTCTACCCAAAGTTCTTGGTTTACAGGCACACATGCAAGACGCATAACCACTCTATAGAAAGTTTGCATGATAATGCAATGGGTAGCAAAACGGATGCCAATATGAAGTGAGTATCCCGGCTTGCCGCTTCTTTCTTTCCGTTCTTAAAAATAATCAATCCATAATTAATAAGTGTTCCCCCAATGTGAAGTGTACTGGCAGTCCGGTGAAGAATTGCAATGTATTTCAAACACAGTCCAATTCATGGCAAGTAAGCATGCAATAGCGTTTTGTCAGCTGTTCAAGAAAAAAGCATGAAGTTTAGCTAAAACCCATGTTTTTTATAAACACCATTCAATTTGATATAAAAGTTGTGGGCATTATGTGAAAGAACACGAATTCATGTTTAACCAATGATTACTTATAATGTACTGATATGAATGCAACTAACTGAAATTGAAATGATAATTTTTGCTTGAGCATTTCAAGTTATGAACACTATCGCACTTGCCAGCTTCACCTTGTCCAAAACAGCGGCAAGCTAGGCTAGTTTCTGTAAGTGAGCAGTAATGAACAGTGCAAAGTAACAATGAGAAAAACCAGTAACAACAGTATGGGGAAACATAGACTGCCAACTGTATAATTATTTGCACAAAAGTTCGCCTGAATATCAGTCAGACAACTTGTGCAAATGAAGGTCCAGTCGGGCATGAACAAGTTACGAAATCAACAATGCCTGCTTTCACTAACAGGACCCTCATTCACATAAAGTATGCAGCGATAGGCCCTTACCAAGGTACGTCACAGCATGATGTCACTGGCACATGTAAAAGGTGTGGCTGGAAAAACACTCCCGCTGGTGGCTCAGCCAGGTACAGACGTGCGGTGTTTGGGGCAAGTTTTAATTTTTCAAAGCTTACACTTCATGTTACAATGTCGACACTAGCTGTAGTATGTGTCAGCAAACATACAGCTGTGTGGTAAAATATTTGCCACGCTGTCTGTTTATCTTAAAGGAGTGAACACACGTGGTGACCTGTGTGAGGAACAGCGGCACAGTCTTCAAAAATGTGCACTGTTGATTGCGGCATGTAGAGTGCATTGAAAGGTATTGAGAATATTGGTTCAATTGAGAATATTGTGTGTTGTGTGTGCAGTGTCAATAACAATGTGTCTTGTTTGCGAAGACGTTAGCACTCGTGGCAGGGACCGGTCGTTGAAAAAAACTTGATTGGACATTTTAGTCAAGGTAAGTATGCACTTGACGCGACCATCTGCGAGTGGGTACAGCTCAGTGTTTGCGCTGTGTGCAGAAAAAAATTGCATGGTCATCGGGCTGGAAGATACCACTTGCTGAAGCTTCATGTATGAATCGCCCCGATGAGTACGCAATTTCAATAAAGGTATAACTCGTTTTATTGAAGGCCTCATATGTCTTCATGTAATAAGCAGAGATTCTTGTTTCACATATACTCAGTACCTTTACCGCTCGATATTCATGAAGTGACAATGCACACTACAAGTTTGTGTGTTAGATCCTAAGAGAGCAATGTAAATATGCAAATAAGTTGTAGGTGCCAGATGCAGAGATGTAACAGCACAAAAGATTACGTATATATTAGGCTACAGGGTTAGAATCGCATACATATCAGTGGTCTATCAGGAACGCCACCAACAACTTCCTTGCCAACCAGCACTTGCACAGAGGGAGGGAATGGCTGGCACGGTGCTCGAAGTTACGTCACACTATTTGCAATTATAGAGAGGTTTTTTACTTAGGCAACCTTTTGCACAAAACTTTTTTTATATGCAAGACTGTCCTCGTCCCACATTTATCATACTGATGTCTTTTGTTCTTACTTTGTGCTGTGAATTACTAGGCATTTAGTCATCATGATCTTTAAAAGCTAATTGCAGTGTTCTCTCTCATATTGCTGACAACTGTGTCGTTGCATAAATTGGGCAAAAATGCAACACAGAAAGGCTGTCAGAATAAATACACCAACATGTGTATTCTCCTGCAAACAAAAGTCGGCACTGGTCTTGTCATTACCCGTCTTCCTTCTCTCTTTGCCTTGTTTGTGCTGAAACAGCCAAACACCTGATGAAATAGATGAGAAATATTACCGCATGAAAACTATAAGTGTTTGCATCAGCAACAACACTTCAGCGTGATTACCGCACCCCTGCCACGCCGCAGCAAAACATATTTTGAACATGCTGGCAATGTATTATTTTATAAAAAGCAACTCTGGCAGATTACAAAATCTCACATTGTGCATGCGAGTTTTCATCAAAGTTAGGCGTACAATGTAGGTGCTGGCCGGTACATTATTAGTTACAAGCAAAGGCGTCTTGCAGGTACACATACAGATTGAACGAACAGCTCTCTCTCTACACTGAGCACACACATTATATCTTTTAACAAGCATACGCCACTGTTTAGGGGTATAATTACGCTCTACTGTGAACGTATGCTTTTCAACCCACTTAGTCGGTTGGCTAGGTGAATTGAGTCAAGTTACAAATTGTATCGCCCGCGAACGTGAAATAGATGCTGCTTTGCATCAAATGGCACCGCATGCTTCGTTTAATCAACAACGTAGCAAGCGCCGTGTGCGTCCTCCTCAATACATTGCACTTATGAAAAAATCGATCATCATACACAAGCATGTTTCCGCAGTTGTTGCGAATTAGCTCCAGTAACGCCGCGCCGATGCGCCATGGCTCCGCTGGGGTTAGCGTTGTCAAAGCGAATCGGCAACCGCACTCGCAAAGGCGCGTAAGGTTGCCGTTTCACGACGCCTCATTCGAGTGCGGCAACACACACTTGCACTGAGTGGCATACTTAGTCTGCATAAAAAAGTGTCCCCCTTACTTTTAGTTTCTTTCACACTGTCCTGAGGGAAGCGACCACAGGCGTCAGCCGTCACCTCGGAGTCCTTCGAGCGCCCGCCCAACCCGCCGATTCCTCGAACGACTCGCACTTGATCCGCACTCAAACAACCACGGGAATAGGGCGCAATCTTAGCACATCACACGAACGAGGAACGGCGCTTCCTTGCGTAAATTTAACATTTCGTGCTCGTGTGTAGCAGCGCGAACACATGAGAGATGCACCGAAACGGCATGCCCACAGAAACAAAGAAGACAAAAACGTGTGGCTTTAGCTGTGAATGGTTTTGACTTGGATATCTGTGTGAGGAAAAAAAAAACATCTGTCGCTGCTATAAACTGATAAAGAAAATGTATGTTATCTGGCAAAATCACTTTAAAAGTGATAAAAGGTTATTAAAAAACAAGTTACAACATATGAATATTTTGGCAGGTCCTTGTTTTTTTTGTTCTAGCAGACGACAGCCTCCTACTGCTTCTACGACAAACGTAGTGCGGTTTTACGTTCGGTGCGTGTTGACGACGCAAAGCTCTATAGCAGTCATATCAGTGTTATCAATTCTCAATGAATCATAGGATGACTACAAAGCGGTAACACTTTGACATAGTGCAGTACGCAATCTTTCAAGGTATGACATTTCTTTGCTCTGAAGCAAATCGAAGCAAGCCGGCCGGCACAATCAGCTGATGTCGCCGCTACGCGAGGCATGGCCGTGCGCAATAGCGTCGTGCTCCGCACTCGATTTGGCATCAAGCGAGAGAGCTACTAAGTGGAATACAGCTAGATGCAGGGATTATTGGCGTATCACTCTAATTTCCTGTGGTGGCCGACTAAATCGCAAGAGAGCCCCGGGAAACTACCTTCAACTGCTCAAGCTTGTGTGTGGGTGTAAAAATACTTGTTTTCATTCGCGACGGTGCGGCAATCTATAGATGAAAGACATGCGAAAAGCATGTGACGTATATACAATCACAAAACATATGCACACAACAATAGATAAGATCGCATATTGTACATAAATATGCCAACACAGAGCGTGTACAAAGCAAATTTATATACATAACATAATCTCATGTATTCTTTAGCGCGAATAGCTTAGCAAGCTAACGCACTCAGTTCGCGTACGCGAGCACAACTGAGTGGCGAAGGTTCGAATCCCGCCAAGTCTAAATTTTTTTGTTTTTTTTTCAATGTTTTTCATGTACTGCTACCTTTTCTAATGCGTTAGGTACCAAAACAAAATGAAAGCAATATTGCGTTCAAGTACGTATGTGGGACTGTGTTTTTTGCGCAATAGTTAATAGTATTTTTATTTTCACTATTACATTTTTATTTATTTTATAATATAACAAAATTATGGACTAAGGGGAACATTAGGTCAGCTTGATTGTGAAGGGACTCGAGAAGTGAGAAAACTCAAACCAAAAAATTTATTTGAGAAAAAACTGAGCATTTCACAGCCGGACCAGCTTCTTCAAGGGTAGGCCCTAGGTATGCGCGAGACTTGCTATGTGAGTCATCTCAAGCTGCGGCAGTTGAGGGAAGGCAATATCACCGAAAACCAGTTCCGAAATATATTTTCTTTGATGTTTTTTGATTCCTCCAAAATAAGGGCTGCACAATTGTGATCGAGCCAAACCGAGAATTGCGGGCACGAAGTCATGAGACAGAAAATGAATAATGTTCATTGTTTGAAAAATTGTCTTTAATATAATGAAGAGTTATGGAGTGCTACGTAGCTTAACTCACAGTAGGAATTTTATATATACATATAGATAGTTTAAAATAGACAATGTTGCACACACAGACAATGGTTAAATTTCTTTGCAGCACAGTTGAAGCATCTATGTAGAACTGAAGCAGCAAAAGAAGCTCATTCGTCCTCACTTTATTGCGTTTTACATAGCTTGTATGCGTCCATGCAGCCATGTTATATTTTAAAGCATTTGTTTCACCTATGATCTTCTTATTCATTAAAGCTGGCCCATAAGTTGTGTCTTATGTAGCACTACAATTGAAGCGTAATCTGCATGGTGGTCTGAAAAAATGCTAGTGAAAATCTCAAAACGACCCAGCTCTATACACGACCATCTGAGCATCAATGATAAGCACCAAAATGTGTCCGTACATATCAGTTGTGCTCTCATACCTAATTATTTTTCTGACCACTCCCTCTACCCCTACCTTGTTTCTGTCGTAAAGCTGTGGCAAGTTGCGTATAGCTGTAATTATATTGTAGGAGCACATTCTATCAATAAAAAATTATTTTTAGGCAACATGCAATTAGTTTTTATAGATTTTCATTTCTATTGCCAGTACTCAGGAGAGCTAAGCTCATGGTCGATAATTTAAAATGACATTTCTCTTTGCCAATGTTAATGAGAACAGTTCCATAATATTGACAAGTTCATTCGCATTCAATTTAGTTCTCATTATTATTGTTTCTACCAAAAAAACGAGCCCTTGAAGTTATGCTTTTTTGCTTTATTTAATTTCGTGTGACAGCATGCAAGTAAAATGAAAGTTATTGTCATTCCTTGTGAATGACACAATTTCCGTGTGACAGACTTTAGCACCTGGTCATCTGCAGAAGTTGTATTCATTCTGGAAAGGGGCGAACAGCGGTGACTGACAACACAGACTAGCCTGCGTTATTCTTTTGTACTATATATGTCACTGTGCATTAATTTATAACTATATAGAGTTCAAATTTCCTGCTTAAAATGTGACAACAAATGCAGATTTTCCACATTTTTGCAACAATCCAAATGCCTTTCATACACTATTGCACATTGTCGTAAGCACCTTACAAAATCTGTATATTTCCGTAAGACCTTACGTTCCGCATTTTCCTTTTGAAAGCTTCTGTACACTCCATGCACTTTCCTTACCCTTCCATATCTTCTATCATGAACTCTCTGTATGCTCCATAAATTTTCTTATCTTTCCATATTTTCCATAAAACTCACTTCATCCACGCCATAAACTTTCCTTATCATTCCATATACTCCATAAAAACTTTCCATATGTGCAAAACATTTTCCTTATTTTTCCGTATACTCCATAAAAACCTTTCCGTATACGCCATACAATTTCCTTATCTTTCCATATACTCCATAAGAAGCCTTCCGTATATGCCATACAACTTCCGTATATTTCCATAAAACTCCATATATTTTCCGTATGTGGCGTAAGGAAATGTTACGGAGTCCATATATTTTCCGTAAGATTTCATACGGAACGTTTCAGTAGGGAGGCCTATAACTCGAAGCTAAAGAAGGGTCCTTGCCCTCTTTCAAAATGGGAATAAAAATAGCCTTTTTCCAGGAGGTAGTAATAGTGCCAGAAAACCGGATAGCATTGTGCAAACAAAGTAGGGTTTTTCGTGTTTCTATTAGTAGATTTTTTAACATTCCATACACCACACGGTCAGAACCTGGGGCAGAAGTACTGCAGGTGTTTAGAGATATTCGGAGCTCAACTAGACTGAAAGCTTGGTTCTATGCCTTGTATCTAGTGCATTTGTGTTCGAGTATCTGCTTTTCTATTCTTGTTCTGTATTTTCGGAAAGTGTCAGTATAGTGGGACGAGCTGGACACCCGTTCGAAGTGTGCACCGAGGAACTTTGCCTGATCTTCCAAGGTATCACACTGAGTGTTTACGAGTGGAAGTGTGGGTACTTGTTTTCCTGCTATCCTACCGACCATGTTCCAGACTTTAGGCTCCTCTGTGTATGAACAGATCCCTGATAAAAACTTCTGCCAGCTTTCTCTTCTGGCCTGAAAACGCGTTCTCCTGCCTTGAGACTTTATATTCTTCAAGGTGTTAAGATTTGCGGCTGTCGGTAAGTTCTGAAGCCACCTCCACGCTCTGTTTTGCTGTTTGCGGGCGTTTCGGCATTCAGAGTTCAACCATGGCACACGCCGTTTTCCAGGGTGTCCATTTGTTTGTGGGATGCATTTTGTTGCAGCATCAATGAAAAACGCTGTGAAGTAGTTCACAGCAACATCAATGATGAAGTTACATATGTCACTCCAACCTAGACAAGCGATGGTATAAAACTGTTCCCAGTCGGCTCTGTTTATGAACCATTTGGGAACACGTGGTGGACACTCAGTTGATGTAGTTGTGCTCAAAACTACGGGGAAGTAGTCACTTCTGTACAGATTACAGACGAATTTCCACTGGAGTGGAGGCACAACAGATGGAGATACTATGCTTACGTCTATGGAGGAGTAGGTGTTATTAGCGAGATCATATTAGGTTGGTTCTTTTCGATTTAGGAGACACGCGCTCGACGAGAGAAGGAACTGTTCAATTAATCGACCTCACGCGCCGCACCGAGAGGCACCCCATAGCCTTATATGTGCATGAAAGTCTCCAAGGAGAACATAAGACACCGGAAGTTCATCAAATAAAGAGTGTAAATCACGTTTTTGCAGCTGATAGCTAGGATGAATGTATATAGTGGAGATTGTGATCAGTTTATCAGAAAGAACTGCTCGAACAGCCACTGCCTCAAGGGACGTTTTGAGTTGTAAGTGTGTGCATGCAATTCCTTGATTTCCTATGATGGCAACACCTCCGGATGATGTCATAACATCATCATGGTCCTTTCGGAAAATAACGTATTTACGAGGAAAATTTGTGTGTTTTTATTAAGGTGTGTTTCTTGTACACACAGAACTTTTGGTGAGTGTTCGTGTAAAAGTTCTTGGATGTCGTCAAGGTTTATGACAGGGCTGCTGATGTTGCATTGTATAATTTGAGTGTTCATAGTGAATGTAAAATAGTGCTGTGTGTACGAACAGCGAGTGGCTGTTTAGTCAGGAAGTTTTAGTTCACGTAACAGGGCCGTCACCAGGCCCTGTTATCTGCTTTTTCTTTTCTTGGCGCGCTCCAAGAAGCCACGCCACTCTTCGGCACCAAGGGTACCGACGTATCCATTGCCTCCTCGGAGGCACTGGATGCCCGCACGTACGGGCTGTTAGTTGGAATTTTGGGCCTCGCCTGGTAAGGTGCGGCCTTGAGACCTGAGAACTCTGGAGTCTCCGGTCTCTGTTTGGAAGTAGGCGGTGTAGCCTGGACTACAGCCACCTTGGGGCAGGTGCCACAACCGCCGGCTCGGTATGCGCGGGCCGAAGAAGTGGCGAGGGCTGGTGGAGCGGTGCCCCCTGACGCGCCGCATCAGCGTATGTAGGTCCATAGAATGGTACTATTTTTTGCCGTGCTTCCTTAAATGAAATGTTCTTTTTGACGTTCAACGTTTGTATTTCTTTTTTTTCTAGTAAGTGCAGTAGCGTGAATATGCGGCACGGTTTCCTTTGCAGTTTACACAGTGTGGCGGTTGTTTGCAGTTCTCAGACACGTGGCCTAGGACTGCACATTGTGCACAAGTCTGGCGACCACGACAGGTTTTGGAGCCATGGCCATAGCTCTGGCATTGGAAGCAACGATGAGGGTTTAGTATGTACGGCCTGATATATGTCTTCGTGTACCCTATTTAAATAGATTCTGGTAGTTTACTGGATGCAAACCTGAGTATTAAGTGTTTCGTCGGTGTTTCCTTATTATCTCTTCTGACGATAATTATCTGTACATTAGTGACATTTTGGCTCTTCCACCCCTCCAAAAGTTCAGTTTCGGTCAGGTCAAGTAAGTCTGCATCAGATACCACTCCGCGAGTGATGTTCATAGATCTGTGTGGTGTTACAGTGATCGGTACATCACCAAACGTTGAGAGGCTCTCTAGCTTTACAAATTGTACTTTGTGCCGAATTTCGAGGAAAAGGTCTCCACTAGCCATTTTGGTTACTTTGTATCCAGCCCCGAGAATTTCAGTAAGACACCTGGCAACTACAAAGGGAGATACGGTCCTGCCTTGCTTTCCGGTGTTTTCACAGTGAATGACGTGGAAGTGCGGAAATGTTTCTATTGGCTCTTTGAAGAAATTTATGTCATCGGTGCGTACCCGCTTTAGGCCGGTTCGATCAGACAGTAGTGGGAATGCTCCATGCATGCCGGTCTTATTTTTGTTCAGCAGCGTTGGTGGCCACCCACTACGGAGTCCAACAAGGGGACGCTGCAAGTTTGCAGGTGCTGAAAGCTTGCAGACGTCAGCTGTACAACACTGCCATAACCCAATGCGCCTAGACCAAGGTAGGCTATTTGCACAGGGTTAACCCTTGCCGCCAGAAAAATTGGAAGTAAACAGAAAGGATAAAGAGACAGAACAGACTAAAAGTGAGAGATAAAGACGAAGTTGTAGGGGAGAGAGATAGGAAAAGGCGACTGCTGATTTCACCTGGGTGGTTCCGCCCAGGGGTGCCGTCTACGTGAAGCCGGGGCCAAAGGGGTGTTGCCTCTGCAGGGGGGCCTTAAAGGACGGATCACCCGGCATCGCTTCAACCCTCAGGATTTCCTTTTACCCGGAAATGGCAAAGCCACGCACGGCAAGGCGTGGGAGGGAGTCAAAACTCCCCCATCAGCTCGGGTTTGTGGTGTCGCTACGCACCAAACGCCTACTTACGCAGACGCCCCGGCGGGTGATCAAAACAAACAGTACTTGGTGTTTGTTACTTAGGGTCTCTGCAGAAATGCCAAAATTTCAGAAAAGGTAGACAACCCATTTCAATGTCTCCTCAATATGTAGGCCACTATGGTGTCCACGTTTTCCCAAATTGTCCAAGATACTGCCCAAGATATCAATTGCCCAAAATATCGCCATGAAGCGGCATCTTCGTGTCCAAGGTTTGGCTTGGCCGGAAGTGCTGAGAGTTTTTTTTGGGGGGTTGCCACTTTATCTAGCAGGGCGTTGTGTTCTAGGCTTTTGTTCGCATATTTTTTCTGCATGTGCTGATGGAAGTTTCCAGCAAATACTCCAACGTGGTGTAGTGGTCCAGCTTAGCCTGGTGAGTCTGGAGGCGAGGACAACACGTCCTCTGGGGCCTAATATGCCGCCACATTGTCTGAAATGAAAAAAACTGGGTGACCAGTAGCTATTACAGATTGTAACAAGCTGTGTTTCTAACAACTTCCCATGACTGATGAGTACTTGAATACGTCAACTACAGCATACAACACACCTTATTTTCCTTGCAGTCTTTAAACAATCTGTTAGGCTAAGTGACAACTGTAACTTGCAACTTAGCCTAAGAAAGTAAAGTAGTAATGGTGGCAGGTGCTTCTCTACCAATGATTACGCTCCCCGAATCCTAATCAATAGTGAGGGTAGTATTCATGTGATAAAAACATCATCGTTTGGGATTCTGCATGCGTGTTTTTTTTCGTGATATACTGCAGGCCAAAAAGGCCCAAGCAGGAGGGGCACAAACACAAACACAATATCAGTACATGAGTGACACAGCTTCACTAAAATACATCTGTGTAAGAGGAGAGCGAGTAGAAAAAAAACATCAAAACAAAGAAAGCACGCGATCAGTACATGAGTAACACAGCTTGACTAAAATACATCTGTGTAGGACAAGAGCGAGTAGAAGAGAAACATAAAAAAAAATCAAGCAATAATGGGAGGGGGGGGGTCAAGATTCACAGAATTAAACATTGGGTTAATCAAGATCGAAGGTTTGGAGGAAATCAGAAGGCAAGTTATTCCATTCTGTTACCGTTCTCGGAAAAAAGGAAAACTTGAATAAATCTGTCCGCGCAAAATACGGAGTTAAGGATCGGACATGAGAATGACGAGTTTGCCTGGTCGAAACTGGTGTAACGTAATGTGATGGGTCTAGCCCAAGTTTATTGTTAATTAGTGAGTCCAAGAACTTTAGACGGGGAAGCTGGCGCCGCGATTGTAGCGTCTGGATTTCGTTATCTCGCATTAGTTCCGTAAGTGATGTACCACGACCATACTTTGAGTAAATAAAACGCACTGCTCGTCTTTGAATCTTTTCGAGGGAATATATGTTAGACTTAGTATGCGGATCCCATACAATACAAGCGTATTCAAGCTTTGGACGTATTAAAGTGTTATAAGCTAATAGTTTCACTTGCGACGGGGCGTCTCTGAGTTTGTGCCTTAAAAGACACAGTTTACGGAATGCCGATGACGAAACATCGGCAATGTGTGCATTCCAGGACAACTTATTCGTTATTGTTATACCTAGGTATTTGTATTGACTGACTTCTTTTAAGGGTTGGCTTTTGGAGGAATAGGAAAACTGAAGGGGATTTTTCTTGTTAGTAATTCGAAGGCAAACAGATTTATCGAAATTGAGCACCATGCCCCATTTGTTACACCACGAAAGAATATTGTTAAGGGCAGTGTCGAGAGCAACCTGGTCATCTGGCGATTGTACATCTGTGAAAATAATGCAGTCGTCTGCAAAAAGTCTTATTTTAACCGGATCAGTAATAGCATTAACAATATCATTGCAATAAATTATAAACAGCAGCGGACCTAGAACACTACCCTGCGGTACGCCGGAATCTACTGGGAGATGAGGTGATGTCTGTCCACAGACGTCGACATACTGTTTCTGGCCGTTCAGGTAAGCAGACACCCAGGATACTAGGTAGTTTGGAAGCCCTATAGTCTGCAATTTCTCGATGAGCTTGTTATGGGGAACACGGTCGAATGCTTTACTGAAATCTAAAAACAGTACATCGACCTGACCAGCTTTGTCTAAAATAGAAGCAATGTGATGAATAACTGAGACCAACTGGGTGACTGTGGAAAACCGTTTTCTAAATCCATGCTGAAAGGGAGATAAAATGTGGTTATCATTTAAGAAGCTGTTTATACGAGTGGCAATTATATGTTCTAGCATTTTGCAACATGCGGAAGTCATAGAAATGGGACGGTAGTTTGGTATGCACTCTGGGTCCCCCTTTTTCACAAAGGGCAGAACACGTGCCAATTTCCAATCGATGGGTAAAGTTGCTGAACTTATTGAGGCTCGGAAGATCACAACATTGTACTTGGCCAATATTTCGGCATATCGCCGGAGAAATGCATTGGGTATGTTGTCTGGTCCAGGGGTTGATTTAACTTTTAATCGCAGCAGTAAATTTAGGACACCATCGAAAGAAATGAGGTTAGGATCTGAATCAGAAGCGTCAGTGCTAATTGAGACAGGCAGGGTAGAAGTTGAAAAAACACTATGAAAATAGTCGTTGAAATTTTTCGCGATAGTTTGGGGATTGTGAATTATAGTGTCATTAAACTTGATTCGATTTACAGAGCTTTTACGGTCCCTAATAAAATACCAGAATTTTTAGGGTCCTCTTTGATGAAGTTTTGGAACTTGACAGTAAAATAAAAATTCTTGGCACTTTTAATAGCTTCGGAGAGGGAGTTACGAATTTCCCTGAGAATGTTAGCGGGAGCACCTTTTTTCCGATAACGCTTGGCTTTACGCTTCATTTGTATTATTGGCCTTGTGATCCATGGTGTGAACTTTGGGGTTTTTTTCGTTTTGTTTGGTACAAACCGTTCAATGCAGTGGAAGCATAGTTTCTTAAACTTATCCCAGAGAACAGCAGCGTCGTCACCATCAAAATGCACCAATTCACATTCAAGATAATCTTGGATGCTCGTATCGTTAGCACGGGAAAAATTTTTGACCTGTTTAGAGTTAGGTGGGCTATTGGAGCGATTACAATGCAAGGGAAAAGAAACTGTGACCATGTCGTGATCAGATAAGCCGGGTTCAACACAAACACAGCAATCAAGAATAGTGCGATGCATGAACACAAGATCTAGTAACGTGGACGAAGCAGTACCAACACGTGTTGGTTGCTGAACAATTTGGGCGAGATTGTGGGAAAGCATTATATCGAACAGTATATTTGCATTAATCAAATCTGATGTCGACTGCATTTGGTTCCAGTCAATATTAGGCAGATTGAAGTCGCCGATGACAATTAGCTTTTGATTACTGTAATTTTCCATATGGGTTTTCAAGTTAAACAAATAATCCGGCAACGAATTCGGCGGCCTGTACACTGCATACAATACAAAAGACTTATTGAAGAGTGAAAGCCTCAGGCATATGCTTCCTGTACTTTCAACGTCTGGTAAACGGGTGACAGTGATTCCTGTTTTAACAAGTACTGCAACTCCACCACCTCTTGAGGCCCTATCTCTGCGGTACATTTCATAAGCTGGAGGCACTAAGTCTTGGTCACACATTTCGCTGTGGAGCCACGTTTCTGTTATTACAACAACATGAGGGTTGTATGCTAAAAGTACAGCCTCAAGTTGTTCGGTTTTATTTCCAATGCTTCGAGCATTCATATTAATCAGTCTATCTTGCTTCTGCGCAGCTGGTCAACACTTGCTACCCGTACTTTCGTTATCGGGTGCACTGCCGATAGACTGAGGCGATGCCGTGGCACACCGACGGCTTCCAATTAACTGACGTTTGTTTGTTACGTCATTCCAAATAAACAGATCATCACCTACACGCAACTTATCATGCACCAAAAATGCCTTCTTGCCTTGTTCTTTGTCGGGCCTAATGCTTGTCTGTAGTGTTCACTACAGACAAGCATCTGTCGTCATTGATACCTTAGAAGGGCATCAAGGACAACTATTTCTCGGTAGCAGCTTTCAAAACAGTCATGTTTATCATTCCTTCTTCGTAGAAGCCGATTTGAAATCATTCTGCCCGATCAATAACACCTCTATTGCGCATGATCATACCCTGCTTCCTTTCCTCTCCTAGCCTCCCCCTCTCTTACCTCGCAACGATCACTCAGAGAGCATCTGTTGACCTACGCTCGCTCCTCCACTCCTCCAGAAAATCCTCCCCGCGACGTTGACATCTCCATTGCGCACGCACATACTCTCCAACGCTCCCCTCTCTCACCTCGCAACGCCGACACTGGCAGCTTGTGCTAGCGAATTCCTTGATTAAAAAAACGACTACTCGTGTTGCACAACCATTAACTGACCACCATCCATATATAGGCACTGCATCTTGACCTCCAATGTAGTGCCAGGGGGAGAATTCTCCTGTGCATTGTAGAACCATAACAGGTCGCAGCGTGCGCATTAAATTGTCAAGTGAAGTCAAGTTAAGTTTATTAAATAGTTCAGTTGAGCTACATGGTTAGCGTTTTACAGCAGGACGTCCCAAGTTTCAGAGAAGCTGACAGGGGGACCTCCTATGGATACATGGATGGGGTAATTACAAAATGACAGCAATGGTATACAAACATGTAAGTAATAATGAATAAGCTTGATTAGCAATACAAGTACTATCAATACAGAACATATTGATAATACTCTCTATTGAAAAATAAAATGGAAATAGTCAAAAGCAAGTGAAGACAAAAAACAATATTATGAACAACTCAAGTGACAAATGCAGCACATTTCATTATCAGTGTTATCAGTTATACAAAGGCAAATTCAAGTAGTAACATAGCACAGAAATGTGGAGAGCTATTAACAGTTAATTACACAAATTGGATGAGTTGATTAATTCCTGAACGTAATATTTCTGGCTGCGCGAATTGAAAATATGAGTGTTATGCGATGATTTCAATTCGAATGGCAATGAATTCCAAATGGCTATGCTAGTGAATAAGGTTGAGAACTTGCCGTAGCTTGTCCTTACCGCCGGCAAAAGAAGAATATGGCACTGGGAAAACCGGGTGATGTTACTATTAGTTGAGCGACAATGATAAATACATGCGATAAAAATGTAATGCGTGATGAGTAAAGGCGACAATGGACATTCTATGACAAAATAATTGTCTCAATGGGAGTATGTTAAGCTGAGGAAACAACGAGCTACAAGCAAATGGGCCGAAAGTCAATAATCTAACTGCTTGATTCTGAAGTCACTGCAAACGTTTAGTGTGCGTGAAATGTGTTGGCCCAAGATAATACGCAATACAAAATATGGCTATGAATATAAGCAAAATACAAAGTACGTATGATGTGAGGTGCAAAATAAGCTCGTGTCATGATGATAACGTGAATACCAAATGCAATCTTTTTAGCGAGTGATGCTGCATGTTTATGAAATTTTAGTTCACTATCTAAGATGACGCCAAGAAACCACGCTTCACTGGAAATGTTTATGACGGTATTACGAATGTGAAGGAAAGGTTATATGTCAAGTGAAATGCGCGGGGAATGGAACAACATAAGCATGGTTTTAGTAGCATTGATCTGAAGATAATTGACCTGGCACCATAAAGTTATGTTATGTAAATCTGTGTTGAGGTCAGACTGGAGTGAAGAATCTGATTTAGATGACTGAAAGATGTTTGTGTCGTCAGCGTAAAGTATGCACTTGGTCCTTCTAAGAATGGTAGGTAAGTCATTAATAAACATCAAAAATTAAAGTGGGCCTAAAATTGATCCCTGTGGAACACCAACGTTAATTAACTTGGGCGTTGAAAGATGGCCAATAACATGAACCATTTGAGACCAGTTACTGAGGTAGCTCTTAATAAAATTTAGTGGCGGACCAGACATATCAAATGATTCAAGTTAAGCAATTGTACGTAATGATTTATAGTGTCAAAAGGCTTCGTCAAATCGATAAACACAGATCCCCCAAGTAACCCTCTATCAATAGCTTGTTTAATTTTCTCCATTAAGGTAATTAGTGCCAGCTCAGTTGAATATTGTTGACAAAATCCGAATTGTTGTGGAGATAAAGATTAAATTTGTTCGATAACGCATTATTCTAATGTGGAATAACTTATCAATTACCTTACCAAAGAAAGCCAGGATCCAAATTGGCCTATATTTCTGTACATAAGTCTTATCACCCTTTCAAAAAACTGGAACTATTTTACCAGCCTTAAGGCAGCTCGGAAACACACCCGCTGAAAACAGCTTGTTAATAATCACTGCCAAAGGTGGTGATAATAAATTTGAAACTACTTCTACTTCAAGAGGATTAATATGATCTAAACCAGCAGTTGTGGTCTTTGATGATGTGATGACCTGAAGGACTTCATCTGCAGACATCGAATAAAGATAAAAAAATGAGTACACCGTGGTATAACGCGTAAATGACCTGGCGATTGCTGCGTATCCGCAGATGCGCAGAAATGCTCACTGAACGTGGTGGCCACTCTTACAGGTTCGGTATACATTTCGTCACCTCGCTTTATTTTTATTGTGGGCTCTGGGCAGTTCTTCGTGTTTAAAAATTCTTTAATGGTTTGCCAGCAGCGTCTCGCGTTACCAATGATTTTTACAATGAGATTACGGTAGTAATTGCGCTTAGAACGCCTAAGTAAGGAAGATAATGTTCCATAGTATTTGTGAAAGCGGGATTTTAATGCGAGGTTATAGGGCTGCCGCTTTAGTTTCCTATGAAGGTTATTCTTTTTATTAATAGACTTCAACAACGAGTTGCTTATCCTTAAATTTCTAGGGGATCGATACCACTTTGTGACAGTAGTGGAAGTCGCGCATGCTTCTATAGCTGAAGCTATTACTTCTGAGAAAGACCACAGAAGCCTTTTCTGCGCAGTCAAGATTAGTCACCGATGTCCAGTCTACTGTGCTAATGATTTGCACAAAATTGTCCGCATCGAATCGGCGTTTCGTAAAGATGTTACCGGCCTTGGTATTTTCGGAGCCCAGAATGAAAAATCCGAGATTAGGATCTCTAATGCTATGATCTATTACACCTGCAACGTGTTCAGTGGAAATGTTGGAGATGATATGATCTATTAGCGTATTCAAACCCTGTAAATCGTTTCTAGTTGGTGCTGAAATATGCGACGTAAAGCCAAATCAGTATAAACAGTTCATACATTCAAGCACGATGCACTATCAGCATCAATAATGTTTATAATAAAATCACCACATAAGACAACGTTTTATTATCCCTCACTAGGTTATTAAGTATGATGCTTAACTGATTACAAAAATCGGAATACGATGATGAAGGTGACCGATAAATGGAAGCTATAATAGTACTATGGCTATTCAATGGTGTAACACTATGGTTGAATTCAAGCCCAACAGATTCACATAAAATATTGTTGAAGATTATGTCACTACGGCTTGTGTAGGTTAAGGATTAGTTGACAAGTATGGCACTACCGCCACCACAACAGAGCTCCCGACTACAGTATTCAGAATAATAACCTGGCAATCCGTACAAGTTACCCTCATTACCAGACAACCAAGTTTCAGATAAACATATGACAGAGAAGGATTGTTTAAGCAAGGAAATCAACGCAACAAGATCATCCTGGTGCTTTCTAAGACTGCGAATGTTTAAGTAAAGTAATGATAGGGCTGCTGACTTCTTGAGTAGCAATTCTGATGTTTGCTGGCACGAGAACGCAGCCATGTTGATCTAAGGTCGGTTTAAAATGGGGACTGA
The DNA here is from genome assembly GCF_043290135.1 of Rhipicephalus microplus. Lineage (NCBI taxonomy): Eukaryota > Metazoa > Arthropoda > Arachnida > Ixodida > Ixodidae > Rhipicephalus > Rhipicephalus microplus. The sequence goes on along the minus strand of NC_134710.1, from coordinate 420,890,751 downwards.
TAGAATATCTAAGAGAATACTCGGAGATCTTCTGCACATGCAATTCGAAACACGTGACTGCCATCCGCCTTTCTTGCTTTGATTGTACAATTGTCCGTCCAGAGATGCTTCCACTGGTTGGTTTTCTTAAGCGCAAGTTTCTGTGCAAAAAGGTGCCTTTGCTCTTGTGTGAGATGGTCATTCACATACACAGGTTTACGGCCTGTGCTTCGAGAAAACCCTATATCTGTGGCCGACAGGCGTGCCTCTCTTGCTTTCTTAGCGAATCCAGCCTTCTTGTTTCTCGAACAGAATCGTGCAATAATGTTGCTTCCATTCTTTTTGGGCACCTGATGCGTGGTGTCTATGTCTGTATCGGCAATTGGACAACCAATCTTCTCACGGATAACCTGGATGACTGCCAAGCAGTCTTCGCCCTTTGTCTCAGGGATTCCCTTCAGTTCAACATTATTAAGTCGCGAGTATTGTTCTATATCACACATTTGTTTACGGAGCTTCTTATTCTCGTCCCTCAGGACCTTGTTTTCTTTATTTAGTGCCTCATTGTCATTCTTTACACGTTCATAGAGGTCATTGAACATCACAAGGCTTGTTTTCATCTCTGCGACCTCCTGCTGAAGAGCCTGTAATTCCTTTGCTAGTTCCGCGCAAGTCTGCATTCTCAAGATAAGTAATGAAGATAAGTAAACTCAAAATACGGAACAAAAGACAGAAAATAAAAAAGAAAATAAACTAGATTAAACTATAATAAAGGCAGCAGAAGAAGCGAGAAAAAACGCAAAACAGAAAGGAGTGCACCCAGAAGCAATGAACCTGGACAGAGCGAACACAAGGGTCATGCTTGTACACAGCTGCAACCACTGCTGCCAAAATGACGAGCAATGGCAAACGATGCTCTATTTGTAGGGCTCCTTGTCCGGTAGATGGCGAACGTAGCGGCTAAAGTTCAGTGACGTAGTTGCACGTGCCGAGGATACAGCATCAGCAGCTAAGCAATGCTGTTCAGTGAGCCGTGCAGATAAGATTCACCACATGGACAGAGCGAACACAAGGGTCAATGCTTGTACGCAGCCGCAACCACTGCTGCCAAAATGACGAGCAATGGCAAACGATGGTCTATTTGTAGGGATCCTTGTCCGGTAGATGACAAACGTAGCGGCTGAAGTTCAGTGACGTAGTTGCACGTGCCGAGGATACAGCATCGGCAGCTAAGCAGTGCTGTCCAGTGAGCCGTGCAGATGAGATTCACCACCTAGACAGAGCGAACACAAGTGTCAATGCTTGTACACAGCCGCTGCCACTGCTGCCAAAATGACAAGCAATGGCAAACGATGGTCTATTTGTAGGGCTCCTTGTGCGGTAGATGGCAAACGTAGCGGCTGAAGTTCAGTGACGTAGTTGCACGTGCCGAGGATACAGCAGCAGCAGCTAAGCAGTGCTGTCCAGTGAGCCGTGCAGATATTCCCCACCTTGACAGAGCGATCACAAGGGTCAATGCTTGTACACAGCCGCAACCACTGCTGCCAAAAAATAAAAGAGAACTACGGGGAACTGTGTCCAATCAGAGTCCTCTCTCTCTTATTACTGTGCATTAGAAGCAATGGGCATGTTCCAGTAGGAAACACCAGTCCATCAACGCGTGCTTTGCACCTCATTTGGTTTCTCTCCTGCGCAATGCCGCGATGAGCGCTACCGTCAACGTCACCACCAATGCAAGGAATAGCGCCTGCTGATTCGCACCTACACATGGTTCTGTTTAGCGGGAGATGGGGTTGTTTTTTGTTCATTGAATTTCCTTCCTATTTCTGCCATAACTGATACACTATACAGTTAGGAGCCTACAGATAGTTCCTGTACTCTCCTTGGCTTCATTGTCTGATGTTTTCATTAGGTTGTCTATAATGGAAACAAACCATTCATTTATTGCCACTTTAAGTTCACTTGATTGAGACTGCAAGAGTATTCACGGTGTAGAGATTGTGCACATATATGAAGCCAATTTTTTCTACCTTTTTCTGCAATCAATCTGTGAGGCTAGAGTCTATTTAGGTTTTTGCACACCATAAAATCTGAAGCAAGCACTCGCCTACCTTATTCGAAACATTTGAAATATGCAGCAATGACCCATCATTTTTACCGTTTTTATCTGCGCATTGGTGGCAAATTGGCCTTCGTCCTTTAATGGGTGTGTATTCAATAACCCATTTCAATAGATGTGTGAACATTTTTTTTATTTTAGTGACTGTTTTGCCACCACCTTGAAAATCTTTCTGCGATCAAGCGAGGGCATCCTCGCCAAATCTTGTTGCATCATGTACCACAGAGGAGAGAGAGAGGGGAGGGGGGCTTGCTCAAGATTTTACAGTTAATGCATATGTAATGGCATTGTTTGTTGCCGAGTACATTGGAGCTGTAAATCTTTTTTTTCAAGTTTGTCGTGTGACATTGCCTGTTGTCAAGTACATTGGAACTTGAAATCTCTTTTTTTCAAGTTTATCGTGTGGCATTGTTTGTTGTCAAGTACATAGGAGCTGTATATGTCTTTTCGTAATGTTCGTCGTATTTTTTTAAAGAAGTACAGCATTCACACGTGGATCTGTTAAAAATGAGAATTATGTGCACTTGTTGTCTTTCCACTTAATGGCGGTTTCAGCTATTGTTTTGTGCTGGTGTACGGGCCTTGATTATGGACATTGGTTCCATTTCTCGTTTGTCATAATATGATGTATTGTGGGCGGGCCCTGTGTCTAGTAATCGCATATATTGTGCGCAGTTGGCCATGTTGGGAAACTTTCCAATATATTCTTCCTTTTTATTATAAGGCGTTTGGGAACAGACCTTGCTTATTAAACAGAATAGCAGTCTCAGCAATTGGTGTCGTAATGGCGAATCCAGCCTAAGCATCGAGACAATGAAACGTCCTCTTATTTTCGTTCTGGCAAGTACACGCTGCTCTTTTGAGTAGCAGTCATCTTCCTCACTATATTTTCTTTCCCTCCGGAAAAAAGCCACACTGGTGACTTACAGGCAGGAGACGAGAAACGGGTCGTAATATCATTTCATGCGGTCTGTATGAATAGTCTCATGTCCATGGCATTGTTGATAAGAGGATTGCACAAGTGGTTCCACATTGTAATTCACAGGTAATGTTTGTTTCACTACAGGGTAGGGGCCGTGATAAACGAATAGAAGTTTTGTTGAGAGACCAGGGCTGGTTGAAGAGACCTCTTCACGTACAAGTTGCTTGATTTCGAAGAGCAAGGCAGTTTGGTCGTCCGAAGTGCTAGACGACGTTAAAGCTGAAATCGGGGCGCATGACCCGCTAGTGCGACGAGTAGATTCACGCTGCTTGCAGAGCTCGTCGTCACTCTGACAAAGTTAAACTAAGTTCGCTACCTTTTGCGGGTTTTTAACCATGAGCATGTGAAATTCGTCGTTTTCAATGAAGCTAATAAGAGCTAATTCAGTAGACATATTCTCGCGATAACCGAATTGGTCACGAGTTAAAAGATTAAACTTGGGCAAGTATATACACAGGCAATTGCGTAATAATTTTTCTATCACCTTGCTGACGACAGGCAAAATGTAGATAGGACGATAATGACTCAAGCACTAGTGGTCACCTTTTTGAATACTGGGAATATTTATCAGTTTTGAGTCTATTAGGAAAGATCCCATTTTTAAATAACTTGTTTCTTACATGTGCAAACGCAGGCGAGATCTCTTTAGACACAAGTTTAATGCTTTAGGGGTTTATAAGATCAAGACCGGGACGGGGTGATCTAAGGGAGTTGATAATAATGTATACTCCTTCCGGCGTCCTTAGAAGCGAGTATAAAGAATGAAGACAGTGCTGAAACGTGAGTTGCATCAAATTAGCCTGATCACTGTCTGTGAAGCTGAAACGATCACTGAAAGCATTAACAATATCTTCGGGGTCAGTAATGATAGCAGAATTGTAGTTTATACATGATATGTGGTTTCTGGTTGTACTGACGTTCAAGAATTTTTAATTACCTGCCAGTTCCGTCTAGTGTCGCTTCCGTTTCTTTTTATTTTATTATCGTAGTATATACGCTCGGCATCTTTTAAAGTGGCTGTTAGAATATTTCAGTACATGTTAAAGCGCGACCGCAAAGCAATAATAAAGGGCCGGGCTTTCAGCATCTTACAAAGATTATCACTCCCTGTAATATATCGCAATAAAGAATCACTGATTGAAGGCTTTCTTGGCGATCTAAACCATCGAGTTGATTGATTGATATGTGGGGTTTAACGTCCTAAAACCACCCTATGATTATGAGAGACGCCATAGTGGAGGACTCCGGAAATTTTGACCACCTGGGGTTCTTTAACGTGCACCCAAATCTGAGCACACGGGTCTACAACATTTCCGCCTCCATCGGCTAAACCATCGAGTGATGGTTGTATTACTTGTGCATAAATAGAGCATTCTGATTTTTTTTCAAAAAAAACGTTCAAAAAAAGCATGACGCTTCATTGTTCTTCAAGCACGTTAGTCCAGTCAATCGCGCGAATCGTACGTATAAATTTGTTGGAGTCAAATAATGTTCTTACATACTTTTCTGATTGAAAATGTGATGAATGACCTATGAAAAAAAGAGTAGGGTAATGGTCTGTTCCGGTATATTCCACTATTTCAGCTGTGCTAAGATCTGCAGGTAAGCTAGAAAGCACATGGTCAAATAAAGTATTGAGGTCACCTATCTGGCATCTAGTTTGAACTGAAATTAATGATGAGAGACCGCAGCTAAGGTAAGTGCGTAAGTACTCGGGAAATGATTGGTTGTTAGGGTCGATAATGTTGATGTTGATATCCCCATATATAACCTTATCTTTGTTTTTATCCACAAGTAGGTTTAGTACCTGCTCAATTTCCCTACAGAACTAAATGTATGAGGATGAGAGTGAACGATAGATGCACGCAATTTTGATGTTACGTTTGGAAGGAAGCTGCAGGCTATTACTGTCAACTTCTAACCATACTCATTCGCACAGACAGTGACGAAAAAAAAGGACTTGATGACGTTTATATGACAATGTTGGTTTTACTAAAGTGGCTGAACCACTTCTAGGATAACCTTCGTGGTGACAATATTCAGGCGTGTAACCAGAAAGACCGTATAAATTTCCGTCATGGGATGATAACCACGTCAGATAGGCATACAAAAGGAAAGGCATGATCCAAAACACAAAAATTGTGATGAGATCGTCATGATGCTTACGAACACTGCGTATGTTTAAATTTATTAGTGATAATGTGGATTGTCTTTTCTTAAGCAGAGTTTTTGCTTCATCGAGAGTAAATACAGGTTCATCCGTGATGATTCAGAAGTTAGTAAATCAAGCACGGAACGTATATATTTCCCCACTTGAATACTGACACATAATTCACACTAGATATGCGATGAACACAGGTATCTTCTCACTTTCTGGCCTTAATAGTACAGTTATCGGTGCACAAAAACTTCCAATCATTAGACTTCTTCAGTTCTAGCGCCTGCGCAAAGAGCTGCTTGTTGTTGGGTGTGAGGTGATCATTCACGAATATGGAAGTCACTGGCTTTTGTTTTAGCCCTGTTGCAGTTGTTGTGAGCCTTGACCAGCGAGCTTTGGAAGCGAAGTCAGCTTTTTTTTGTTCGCGAGCAGAAGTGCGCTATAATGTTTGTTTCTTGCTTCGCAGGTACGCGGTGAACAATGTTAACGTCACCAGCAGCGAGTGGGCATCCAATCTTGTCAACTAAAGCCTGCATAATTTCCAAACAACTTTCGTCTTCCGTTTTAGGGATGCGTATATTTCTACATTATTTTGGCGCGAATTCTGCTCAAGGTCAGCTACTCGTTTTGTAAGGCTCTTGTTACTCTCAAACAAAACCTTGTTTTCGTCTTTCAAGGATTTGGTTTCTTGAAAAAGGCTCTCGCTTCTTGGTTTTATAGACTTATACAATTCATTAAATACACTCAGACATCGGCGCATTTCTGTGACTTCAGAACGGAGAAGGTCAAGCTGTTTTGACAACACGAAATTGGTTGGCATCTTGCAGAATTACACAGAATATACACAGGGCACAATAAAAAATGGCAGCAGGGGTAGCGGCGGGAACGTATGAGCTATATAGAAAAAATTTATTGGCACTAACCTGTTCAAATACACAAAAGATAGTTAGGGAGTCCTTAGTTAGGCTTCCCAAGTATCGATGGCGATACTTGGGTAGCCTGCTTTACACGTGTGCTTTTTGATAGTAGAGTCACAAACGATATCGCCAGGAATCAGATGCACTCGAGATCTATAGAAATATACAAAAGATAGTTAGGGCCGTCCTTAAGCCGCAACCACTGCATCGATGCGAGAGGAGCTGAAATTGGAGTTTGTTGGTAATATCATTCGTGATGAATGACGTCGGATTGTCAGTTTACCTCCTTTCTCTTGTCATTTATCCATGTTATTTCCAAAGAAAGTAAAATGGGGTCGCAGAACCATAGTACTCTTTTTTTGTTAGACGCTATGGGCGTAAAAGTGTGAATAACTGTATTATCACGCCCTTAAAACGCCCAATTAAGCTAGTTCGTATTTACAGTGCAGCAAGGTTTATTTAACTCTGTGAAGATTAGATAGCAGCTACAGTTTCAGGGGGCCGAGTGTAAACAGCTGAACGTGAGCTGGAAGGTGATGATGCTGCTAATGCTGATGACGATGAATAAAAAACTATTTTGGTCCAGAGAACAAGCAGGGCTGAAAGGTAATCAACTTCTGGAATATTTCTCGGTGTGCCACCTTGCATAGTTGTAGCGCTGCATATTCTGAAACCAACTTTTTTCCATATTTTCAGGGCAGCTTAATTGGCAAGGTAATTACTAAATATACCGCAATGACTTGGCGGCCACTGAATCAACACATCGTGTTTTTTTTCTTTCCCGCTGTAGTGCGTTTTTTTTTTGTGCCAGACACAGGTTATTTGTAGAATCCATGACGAAGAACCCATCAGAGACCGTTCAAGCCGCTTTTCAATCACTGAACAGAGCCAATCACTTAGCCAGTTGTTGACTTATGTTTGGACGTCACTTCGAGGAGCAACAAGCCTAAAAGTGGTTACTACTGTCACGGCAGAAATTAATATCTGACGTTAACATGTCACTAGAGAATGACCACTGTGCCAGTGAAGCTGGTCTGGGTCATTGCCATTGATGTAGACAAATGTTTGGTAAACAAAATTGTATATACCGGAGTGTTAGGACTGCTTGCTTCAAATTCAGAGTTTCAGGGTCAATCCTCCTTATTGTTTGAACGAAATGATGCATTTTGGGTGACCTGAGCATAACAACGCTGTTGGCAAACATGCCGAGGATGCATGATGAGTTCTGATGTCTGGCACGCAGATGAGATCGCATGATTTTATCCGTGAATTGTGGTAAATGTGTGAAAATGTGCCATCAGCTTTTGGTTGATGATCGATTGATATGTGGGGTTTAACGTCCCAAAACCACCATATGATTATGAGAGACGCCGTAGTGGAGGACTCCGGAAATTTTGACCACCTGGGGTTCTCTAACGTGCACCCAATTCGGAGCACACGGGCCTACGACATTTCCGCCTCCATTGGAAATGCAGCCGCCGAAGCCGGGATTTGAACCCGCGACCTGCGGGTCAGCATCCGAGCACCTTAGCCATTAGACCACCGCGGCGGGGCATCAGCTTTTGGTTGAGGCGTATGTTGTTATGGGATTGTCTTTGAGCCAATATAACTGTTCCAGCTGATAAGACAGTCCACAGAAGGCCGAGGCGAACGAGAAGTGGCTGTGCTGGCTTGATTGGAAAGTTTTGGAGATATGATTGGAAAGTTTTGGACAACATTACAAAACAAGTCGCCAGCAGTGATTCCTTATATGCATAGTCTGGGTGATAAGGAGTGTTGATTCATTGATATGTGGGGTTTAACGACCCAAAACCACCTTATGATTAAGAGACACGCTGTAGTGGAGGGCTCCGGAAGTTTCGACCACCTGGGGTTCTTTAACGTGTAACCAAATCTGAGCACACGAGCATACAACATTCCCGCCTCCATCGGAAATGCAGCCGCTGCAGCAGGGATAGGATCCCGCAAACTGCGAGTCAGCAGCCGAGTACCTCAACCACTGGACACCGCAGCGGGGCGATCAGGAGTGTTGAACAAATTGGAAGTTAGCAGAGTGTCAACAGCGGGCTCGATGCCTGACAAGATTGCGAAGTTGTGACTCGACAGCCCTATGAGGGAAAGCGGTGCTCTGTATAGAAAAGTTCTAGAGAAAACACTTGAGGCTTCTGTATTTAAACTGCTCAGTAATGTGTCTATTGCAATGTCAATAAATGTAAGGATGTTGCATGAGAGTTTGCATTTCACCTAGGAGGGGCACGTAAAAATACGTAAAATATCAACTGAGATGCATCGTAGAGCTCAACCTTCATGAACCTTCCACTTGCGAAAAAGGGGCTCATTTATTTTGGCATCGGTAATTACACTTGAAATTCATCCATTGGTTATGAAAATGCTTCAACTTTTGAATTATTGCATTAACTGTTGCATGACTCGTTAGAATGGTAAGGCACGTAAGCGTGCACATAGGAAGGGGCTGAGGGGGGGGGGGGGTGCAAAGCCAGCGCCATTCGACATAGGGAGAGGGGGGCACTGCGACTCGGGGCAAGGGAAGTGCAAAGTGAACCCCCTACATCGATATAGTAGGGAGGGACACTATGAGCCTTCCCCGCCTTTGAAAAAGAACGCTGCCCATGCTTATGGTACGGATCATTTGTATTTTAAAAAGTGGCCGTTATTTTATTCTTGAAAGCAGAATCACGATATCAGTTCATTTGATTTGAAGCATTTTTTTACGCGTGCGCCGCTTTTGCAGAAACCATATGTCTAACGGAATGTTGCAAGTGAATTATTTCGCACTGGTTACGCACAAGTCCTGTTCTGCAATTTATTGTTTTCCGAAGCTATGGAGAGCATGTGTTTCTACTGTCAACAATAGGCGAACGTGAGAACGAGCAACCTTCAACGTGCCGTCCTCCTCACCATGACCATTTTACAGCATCACTCGTCGATGTCGTCAGCCTTGCCCTGCCATGGTGCTCTAGTGGTTAAGGTGGTTGGCTGCTTACCCGCAGGTCGCGGGATGGAATGCCGGCTGTGGCTGCTGAAATTTAGATGGAGGCGAAAATTCTGTTTGCCCGTGTACTTATATTTGGAAGCACATAAAAGAACCCCAGATTGTCGAAATTTCTAGAGCCCTCAACTACGGCATCTCTCATAATCATATGAGGGATTGGGACGCGAAACTTCACATATAAATAAATGTGGTCAGCCTCGAGCTCGGGAGCCTGCATTCTATTTTCGCGAAGGTTCGTTGTACTTTCGACTCAACAACATTTATCTTGCCTATCCTTGCATTTTCGAGAAAAAAAGCTGGCCCGCTACCCCGTACGTACTACTCATCAAACTCGCGATTTTCACGAATAAGCATTTATGTGTTTTAATCGAACTCCCAGAGATCAAATGCTACAAAATATTGTCTGTATAAAAGCACCGACATCCACATGGTGCTTCCAAAAGATGCGGAAGACTGTAATGCGTGCTTCGCCAAGTGATATGTAAAGAAATACTGATCAGCTGACTTATACTTCACCAAACATCACCGCAAACTTATTTGGCAGCTGGTTACACATCACGGCACGTTCCGCTGCTGTATGAAGCCGGCAAATGGAAATTCACTCGGAACCGCATTGTTCATTCATCCCCTCTGTCTCCTTCACCTCCGTCTCTAAACCGGTGAACGAGCAACACAAACTCACTGACTTCAGACCAAGAGGGTTCGCTGAAGGTCGTGCACACATGGAAAGTTTCAGCGTTAACTGGAAAAAAATAATGAAATCCCTTTTGATAACATTCAGTGCATATGTAAAGCCTCATGAGCTCACCCACATCGTGTGGCCCAAGGGTGCAGTGGATACAGTGTTTTCTTGTCACGCGGTTTGCCTTGGTCCTAATCCCAGTGGGTGAGTGGGTTTGTAGTGCATTATGCGTGACTCTCTGTAAGATTATGTGAAATGCATATTCATAAGGTAAAGGGCTAAAAAGAACAAAAGAAAAAGGGAGACAAACGAACACACAAAAAATTAGGAATCTCGTTTTTTTTCAAAAAGTTTGTGAAAACGTACTCTGTATAATTCGGCCGCATATTGTGCCGTATAGAAGCGGTACAAATGCGACCTGACATACCGCTTGACTAAATCGAAGGTATGCCTTACTTTAAAGGTCAGTTTTAAAACTGCTAGAAGGCGGCCCTTGCATATGCAAGAACCGCATAACCTTAGGCTGCCTAAAGAAGAGCCGCTTAGCCAGTGGCCACATAACAAAGGCCACGCAGCCAAAAGCCTCATAAAAAAGTCGTATAAATAGGCCGCTTGAAACGCCATATATAGGCGTTGAAACTTTCCGCCTTATATGCTTATTTCAAGTGGTCGTTTGCTAAGAGTATAACAATTTGAAGCACTTGTGCGACTATGTGAAAAGTGATAAAAGTCTTTACTTGTGGGCAGAGTGGTTGTTTTCGCTTCCGATTTCAGTCGTTATTTTCATTCTTGGTTTCAATCGAAACTTCTTGTTCTTGAACAACAGCATCTATTCCGGCACTAGAATTCAGCGGCAGGAGCTTAACGCTTTCTTGTGAGACTTTTTTATTACACACCCTCGCTTGATATACTCCGAGTTTCCGGTGGGGCGTACCCGCATACGCGCAAGACATAACGTACAAATCATGTCCGTCATGCACTCAAGTTCTCACATTTCATGTTTCTTAAGTACAAAGTTAAAAAGCCGACCTCGCGAGCACCCATACGCATGCGGATAGATAGATAGATAGATAGATAGATAGATAGATAGATAGATAGATAGATAGATAGATAGATAGATAGATAGATAGATAGATAGATAGATAGATAGATAGATAGATAGATAGATAGATAGATAGACAGATAGACAGACAGACAGACAGACAGACAGACAGACAGACAGACAGACAGACAGATAGATAGATAGATAGATAGATAGATAGATAGATAGATAGATAGATAGATAGATAGATAGATAGATAGATAGATAGATAGATAGATAGATAGATAGATAGATAGATAGATAGATAGATAGATAGATAGATAGATAGATAGATAGATAGATAGATAGATAGATGCATACCTAAAGTTTACGTGTTCGCGAATAAATTCTTTGCATTAAGAAACAGTTCAACACAAACATTTTAAACAACAGTGGCTTACCGAAAGAAAAATTTGGCACTCTCAAATTGTGTTTTAAAGAAGCTATCTGATGTTATTACTTTATCACTGAAAGTACCAACAAGACCAAACGATAGGAACAACGCAAAGCTTTACAACAGCGATGAGGAGGTGAAAATCATTATTGTGCTTGTTTTTCTACACTATATACAGTATAGCTTTTCTCGAGAAACAATAACGTGTAGGGACTAAAGGCTAATAAATATTTTACAAAATCAAATAGCTCCGCCATCATAGCCATTACATCTGCGCAGCAGTAAGAGCACTAATTGTATACAGCGCTTCATGATATCAAAATTTTTACAAGGACAGCAATTGACACCTTCCTTTTAACTGGCACATTTGGAAGCTAGAGGTCGACCTACAAAACAAACCTTGTAAATTAGGTTTCAAAAATACCGCGCCATCAACTGTGCTCCTATACTCTGTTTTGGCGGCGTTTATGTTCCACATATACACGGCTTTTTTAACACGCTGTAACCACTGGTTCTCTGGCCAACACATGCGTCGAAATATTTCACGACAGACAAAGATATCAGATAAAGTCGAGTACACATAGGCTCACATACATAGGCAACCCACATAGACTCCCGTATCTTTCGGCGCTATCACACTAAGCGAACCCACCTTGAAGGCAGGAGAAGATTCGGCATTTAACGGAGCAGAATAAATTTCTTACACAGCTTAGGTTTCCCGATCGTTTTAAGATGTTCCTGCACTCTTCGCGCACACTTTAAAATTTTCTCTATATTGTAACTTCTCTTTCTTTCTTTTATTTCAGTATATAGGGCCACAAGGCAACCTGGCTTCTGTTTCTTTGTGCGCAGCCAACGGTTGGGAAATTCGAATCTCCGCTTTGAGCAAAGTTCTCTTTGAAGACGACTCACTGTTTTAAGCGTTTTACTGCCGTTGGCCGTCCGGCGTTCCTGTTATCTGATTTCCGTTTATTACAATTTTCCGTCTCTTCTTTCTCGTTGCAGCGACATAGCGCAGTCCCTCTTTGAGCCTTGTAATAAATTCCCAGAGACCATTCGTAAGCATACCTGCACAGCGGTGTGTTTGACAGTCGGCTTCCGAGCGCGGTTTATTCGAGTCACCGATGCGACTATGCGCCTTTTATTGTGATGTACTTTCATAGCACGAGGGGATATAAAGAGACATGACGGAAACGTCAAGCGCCGTCTCGTTCACTTTTTGACTGGTTCTTTTTCTTCGCGCTGCTAGGATATATCGTGATACCAGCTATAGCCCGATCTGTAACATTGCCAAGCAAATCATTATACGAGAGCGTAGCGGCGGAGCGGCGAAGAAATTCATTCCACTTATCAAATGATAGCGACCATTTTTTTCTTTGCTTAAAACAATGGTAGGATATAGTTTGCAAGGTTGATCGTAAAAGTTAGCATGGCGTCTAAACACGCACGACAGAGAAGCAGAACAGGTAGCATAAATTGTCTTTCCTCGCCTTACCTCTGTTTCACTCGACGACTATGGCCTAGTTAAAAAACTCTTACGAAATGAATGATGATGAGTGGGCGCCGCTAGGTCCTAAAAACCATAATGCCTGCGTTCAAGTCTCAAACTATTATAAAGGACGGACATATGGATGGACGGACACGCTGCCCGGACGGATGCTCGAAAGGACGGACGAGTAGTTGGAAGGTCGGATGGATGAACGCACGCGCGAACTGACTGGTGGATGCACGTATGGACGGACATATGCATGAACGGACGGCGCAGCTGCTCACGTATTGTTCTATTATATATTTCATTGATGTTCATACACATAATGTTGGTTTTTCACACAGATGTTTTAGTCTTACGAGCGTAGCTCCTGAAGGCGTGGGTCTGTTCATCTCTTGTATGTATGTACGTGACCACCTATAGCTCCACCTTTCCCAACTGCCCATCACTTCGTCCTTGCAAACATTCCACTACGCCCCATCAGCGATCCACCGCTTAACGAACCATAAAGCCGCTATAATGAAGGGAGAAAGGAAGCGATTTATAGCTAGCACTCACGAATAATAATTTTTAAACAAATATATGCAGTGTTTGTCACGTCTTTGGCTATGTAGTGAACAATATTTGTTGAAGGTTCATGGTTTAGCTATGAAACCCCTGAGCGCTTCGCCCAGTTATCATCATTAACTCCGTAGATGTGCTGCAACTTTTTATTTCGTTGTGCACGCTGTTTCGGTTTGATTTTGCGGAACATGGTTTGATTTTGCGGATTTTGCGGTTTGATTTTGCGGAACAACAACGGTTGGCCCTCACGAGCTTTGCCCATAAAATCTATACGTACAGTTCCCTGACAATAAGTAAACGACTTAAGTGATTGATTGATTGATTGATTTGTGGAGTTTAACGTCTTAAAACCACCATATGATTATGAGGGACGCCGTCGTGGAGGGCTCCGGAAATTTCGACCACCTGGGGTTCTTTAACGTGCATCCAAATCTGAGCACACGGGCCTACAACATTTCCGCCTCCATCGGAAATGCAGCCGCCGCAGCCGGGAATCGAACCCGCGACCTGCGGGTCAGCAGCCGAGTAACTTAGCCACTAGACCACCACCGCGGGGCAAACGACTTAAATGAATCGATACGTCTCAAAAAATGAAACTGTAAGAAGCACGTTGATAAAGGGGAGTTACACAGTCATGGCGTTTTGCCTCACCGGACGCTGCACTGCAAGAATCTGGATCAGTACGATCCAAATAAGTTCTTTCAATTGAAACTTTAGAGCTGAGTTTATAAAGAAACACCAAGACCTTAGTGCTTTGCTATGATCATATGTGAAAAACATATATATGTAAGCTGGGCTGAGGCTGACTATGCAAATATAACATTCATATCGAAATAAAAAGCATGCAAAAAAGGGACAAAAACAAAATAAAGAACTAATTTGAAACACTGTGTACAGATAAACCACGGCACAAAAAGAATATAATTTTGGGCACATATTGGGCAGAAAACAAAAACATACAAGGCTTTCATCCAGATCACCCATATTGCCAGAGATAGAGACTCAACAAATATTTTACATATATTTACAGGCAAAACTGAGCATAACCTCATGTTCGTTATTGTCACAACGTGATGAAGTAGAACAGTAAAATATCTTAAAATATGGTTAAAATAAATTTGAAACGCCTGAAAAATACGTTAACATTGTATCGGGCGAGGACGCCGGTGATCGCGATAACTTTATTTAAGTGCGCATACCAATTCGTATGCCGAGGCGCACGGCGCAGACACGGTCAACATGCCTCACGTTATCTCCGCAGGGCCGCGGAAGATACGCAGCCACGCCCCTTTTGGTTGTCGCTTTCGAAGCCTGTTTTTCTTGGAAAATAAACTAGTCTCGTCCCAAACTTCAAGGAGTGTAGGTGCCTTCTTTTCGCGCCTCCGTGGGGCGAGTACGCTACAACACCATAATTATCACCATATTTTTCTTGTCTCATAATAAACAGGTTGGTTCAAGAAATGGGTCCAATATTCTTCCAATGAAAAAGAGGAGTAATTTTCTCCCTGTCTTTGCACTTGCTTTTCACATAGTGGCAGGCATCTTAAGAGGGATGATGATGTTGTTTGGAACGGAAACAAGGAAGGTAAAATAATACCTTTTATAAGTGGAGTTATAGGCAGTTAAGTGAAATGGAAAAATTGAGGTCCTTCGTGCGAAAACCGATTGTCGCTTTGAGATTTTGTAAAAGACGGCTGTAGTAATTACTACGAATTGATAAACTTCTTCCAATTCTGCGGCGAAACCGAAACTAGAAAGCGAACAAAAATGAGAAAGCGTTGTTATTTCAACCATCAACCGACTTCACTGTGTGGGCGAGTGAGCTGCGCTTGCAATTACAACACGCATGATGTACATACATTATCTAACGGGGAAGAACTGCAGCCCTGGGGTGCAATGCAGGATGGCCGAAGCTTCTCGGGCAGCCGAGTTTACTCAGAGCTCGCTTGCGGTGGCCGTGGCATAAATACTGTAATGAACGCGTGATAGCAGCGTTGATAAAAATGGCTACACGAACGCGCGTGGTATTAAAAACGCATGTGCTACATCTCTGATGCTTATCAAACAAACTCCGCGTGCGAGCACATCCGCGCCGTCACTCATTCAACATTTTAGCAGTGCAGTGACGTCTGCGTGATTGTCGTGCTGTATTTTTGCCAACAAAACACGTGCCTCCCACGGGCCCGTTCGTGGGCGTATGTCCTTTTTCGCACAAGTACTTTCGTTCTCTTGAAGGCAGCAAGGGTGCACACGCGGTACTCTCGTGCTGCTCGTTTTGCTTCTATCAAGTATTGCAGCACAAGGACAGGTAGTCGTCACGGGCGCTCGCATCTTGGTGCCAACGTGGCTCTCATTGGATATGTCGTGAGCGCGGTGAAATTGAATGCGAGTCATTGTAGCCGCGTGGTGGTATCACTTTTACTTCTGCGTGCGCGTGTGCATAGACTGCGCCATAAAGCTCATAAAATGATTCTGCTGCTTGGCGGGAGTACTGCTCCTCGGCAAGAGCAAACGTGGTGGGCGTACCCGATATTCGCCACGGGCGTCTCTCAATCAAACTGATGGACGCGTGAACTCGGATACAAACTCGTTGACTCTGAGAAGGCCCGAGTTCAACTCATGACTGTGCTGGTGCTGGTGGGAATGTGAAGCGTTTGATGCGGTGAACGCTAAGCGGTAGCTTTTTTGCATATAAAATCATTTCGTGAGCTTACACTACTTGTGCAAGGCAGGAGCCATAGATGAGCTTCTGATAACCTAGCTTCTTGCAGCTTTTAAGTTGGTTGCCTACTTATGTGCGTGGTCAGCTTCAAAGTGAATACTACATCAGTTCTGTCTTAATTTTGATTTTATTATTGGCAGAAGCTTAACGACCAGTAAAGTGAGCTGTCTTGTCTTTATTGATAAGGCTTCAATTAAAAGGTAATTATCTTGGGCCCAATTACCGAGGACATGATCAATATTGACCTATTTAGTGTAATCTTGAGTAGCAGGATACTAAAAGCCTTCATATTAGTAGGGCTAATGAGCATGGTTTTACTTAGCTTCCTTACGATTAACGTAGCGCTAATTGGCATAGTTTTTTAGATCATCAGCCAGCATGCTTTAGTTAGCCCGGTTTTAGCTTTACATGCCTTCATTAGCAAGGTCTTCTTAAGATCTGGCTTAATTTGCTCGGCATTACCATGACTTGGCATAATTAGCTTGTGCATAACATGTCCTGGACTAACCAGCCAGGTATACCGCCCAGCCGAAAAAATCGCAGCATATATCCATGGAGTGATCCGTGGGGCGAAACTTCGAAGCGCTTACCGGTATAAACTCTGAAACATCGCTCAGTCTCTCTGTCAGTCTGTCCATTCGTCCACACATGCTGAGTGAGTCATCAACTAGGCGGTCACGTTCCACGAGCTAGGAGGGACAGACCCATGGCTTTAGGAGCTTCGCTCCTAAGAGCTAAATGCCAGCCGAACTTGCTCGGGTGCCAGCGGGCGATGACAACAAAGACGACGCGGACTGACTGAGTAGCACAGTAGAGTGTACAGGCTGAGCATGACGAATAACACATGACCTCAGGTTTAGCTGCGGTCGCGATGTTGTAAGATGCGCAGCCGGTACTGATCTCAGAGGCCACCGCACTGATTATTCTAAAACAGACTTAGTGCAGGCATTAAAAGCTTTAAAATTCTTTTAAACGCTCCGTGTCTCTAAAAATATATTCACGAAATGTTTTCGATACTTTTATTGCATGGGTGCACTTCTGCACTCAGTGGAATAAAAAACAAATGAAAGAAATGGCTCTGGTTTGAAAACACCGCCAAAATTAGTCGACCGTCCTTGACGCGATAACTAGTTCCATCGTAACCAATGAAGCGGAGCTCGCTGAGGGGTATATTTGACTTTTTCATACTGTTGGCTCGTTTTTAGGGGGTGTCGCCAGATCTCAGGAAAATCCCGAGTTTCGTGAAACTCGGCCGATCCTGCATAGCACCCCTGTAACCGTTGTTTGAACAGTTACACTATTGTAGTCGTCTGATTGTTGCGCTATTGAGTTCGTTGGTTTCAGTTGCGCCGCATACTTCAGGAGAATTTCATTCATCAATAGCTATTATTAGAGGCCAATTTTGTGTAATCTCAAAGCAGCAACGTGTTTTTCACATCAAAATCTTTAACTCTCCTACATAAAAATAAGACGTTATTTATCTATCTTTTTTAATTGCTGTTCCAAACGATGTCTTCAAGCCTCTTGAGGGTGGCCTAGACTCTTTAAAAAATTCGACAGATTCCACGTATCATGGGAATCCACGTTATGCGAAGCATGCGGAGGGGAGGTGACCATGTGTCAATTTTTAATTGATCTAAACGTCATGAAATGACGCTAAATATATGCACAGATGTTGCACGCACAGACATGTTGAAAAGTTGCAGATGTTTATATAACCAGTTGTTTGCACTTGTGCAACGATGCCAACTAGAACATGCGCATTAGACACACCGGAAGCTGATATGTAGTGCTGATGCTCGCGAGGATACTGGCCCTGGATTCTGCTATATAAATCAACTTCAGCACATGAGAACTAACCACAATTGGCGTTAACTCGACGTGACGGTTGTATCAAAGGAGTGCACATGTAATGTTTATAAAATCGGGTTGGAAGCACTGCAGCCACTATTGACGTGTCACAAAGACTAGCGTCAATTTTAAAAGTAGTTCCGAGACCTGGTGTAGCACTGTGGTAAAATGCTTCATTGCCACGCAGGATGTTTGGGTTTCATTCAAGATGACACCCTCACATTTGTGCTTTGCATTCGTCAGGTCGAGGCTACCAATTTCAGGTATTTCTTAACGCTCGCGCGTTAAAACTTCCCGTGTGTGTTCTCGTCGTTGCTCGGTAGATGCTCAGAGGCAATCATCTGTGGTACATATACGCATATCAGTGGCACATACTCGCCCTTGGGTATGTGCCACTGTGTGGCCGGAAGTGTTTGACGACGTACGTGACGAGATTGTGACATTATTGATGTCTTGACCAGCGCGTCATATTCGTCAAACCATCTTACCTGCCATTCCAATTTCGGTTCACGCCAAGTTAAGGTGATAACCACTAGAGCACCCAAACGTGAGCGGCTAGATAGATAGATAGATAGATAGATAGATAGATAGATAGATAGATAGAAAGATAGATAGATAGATAGATAGATAGATAGATGGATAGATAGATAGATAGATAGATAGATAGATAGATAGATAGATAGATAGATAGATAGATAGATAGATAGATAGATAGATAGATAGATAGATAGATAGATAGATAGATAGATAGATAGATAGATAGATAGATACGCTAAAAGTTGCCGAAGCTCGCTAAGAAATGCTTCGCTTTAAAAAATTTTGTTTATATGTTATCTCATTGTCATGAAAGTTATCATGCATGCATACCATTAAACGGAGCTTTGAAATCTGCCAATAGATTTCAATTATCTCATTTAAAAAGGATAAACAGACTTCCACATTATATTCAGGTAATCTCTAGTGGGTAGTTAGAATAAACCGCAAAAAAATTAGTTTTCAAAACTAGTTGTTTCCTGTAAAAGGTTCATCCCATAGGCTAAACCACACTAGACAACAAAACTTCTATTTCTTTGATCAGAAATAATTTTTAAATTTGGAAGGTAAAAATTGGTTTTAGTGATTAGGTGCTATTTATTATATATTTACTCTTCTATCAGTGTTTAAAGAAAAAGAAAAGTTTTAGCCTGTAGTTCAAGTGCTGCCGAAACTAATCATACCAAATTTGTTTAGAATTTCCACAGAAACTTGCTCAAAACACCCATAAGACAGATTCACATCATAAAGCTAACAATTTCAAGAAAATTACGTTTTCAGTGTTAAAAATAGTTGTAATTTCATATATTAGGCTTTTAACAAGAGAAATTGTATTTAGTCATAATTTTCACAACAAACCTTCGACTATATACACCTCCCATTGCAATTATTGAAAGTCAGCATTATTTTACAATAATGTGCTATTTTAAGGCCTTCCTCCCCCCTTAAGATGTCTGCCGCCGCAAAAATAGCAACTGTGAAGAAACAGAGCAGATAGCGTCTTATGCTAATTCTTAAACAATATTGGACACATTTTCTTAAACACGCTTTGTATGTCAGTCTGAGGCTGCCAAGGCCAGTGCTGCCATTTGTCTAACACGCAGCTGCGATACGTTTGATCGTCTACAGGTGGGTATATTTTCTTGTTGCTGTTATTGCGGTTGTTTTTGTCGTCATCAGCGATGAAAGAACATATTTTTATTTCTTTCATTTTATTTTATTTTAGACAACCCGTATACACAGTTTGCTCGTGTTAATGTAGCGTGAGCCCTAAATGCTTATCGGTCACAGTTTTTTTTTCACCTTTTGTACTACACTGCATTTTACGGACTGTATTAACAGCATCAATGCCCTCGGTCATAACTCCATAGGAGTTTAGTATTAAAAACCAGCAATCAAACAATTCCCAGTTTAGATATTCCTTCCAGCAGGAATGGATAACTCGACAACTCCTTGAAAGAGGAGTATGAGTTGCTCTTATCCTGCACCAATAAAAACTTGACACGCGAATGATTTGACTGCAGCGATCTCATCTCTTGTCCTCTAGTTTCTATAACCATGCTTTCACGCTTGATGGTGCAGCGCTAGATGCCAGAGGAGAATACTCATAATTCCCTGCCGACACGTGCACATGCAGATTTTTCGGTACTGTTTATGGTAGTGCTCTTACCAACACGATATTTTTCTACAGCATTACATTTTAGTTCTTCATTAAATGCCTGCCTTTCATGTCGTACAATCCCTTGCAACTAGTAGGAATGTGGAATCAAGCTCAAAAGCAGTTCAAGTGGCCGTATGATCCAGAGGGACTAATGGATAATAGACGCTATTGTTTGCCGTAGTTACTGCATAAGCATCTTGGGTAGGATGCAGCTTACTATTATTACAACACTCTTGACATTTAAAATTATTTACTAAAGCGCATTGTGGCATCAAACCAATATAATTGGTATCAATTTAAAGCTCTAATAGTTACATTCAAAGAACTTGAGAACTGAGGGAATATGGTTACATTGTAAATGAGTCAATGTGGCTGTAAGGAGCAAAATTCAATTACCCTAATATCCTAAAGACTTGCGGAGTGTGCAAACGCATTGCGATACACGTGTTTTTTTAGCGAGTAATCTACAAAATTCTTCGAGAAATCATGACTTAGAAGTATCAGATAAAAGTCCTTGACTGCTAGATTCGTGCAAGTTCTAAGAAGTATCCAGATGTTGCACTTCATCTTTTGTTGTCTCTTGAAGTGTTTGTTAGCAAATTTCGGATTCCAACTTAGCGCCTCCACACGGTTACGTGAGATATTGGTACAGATTATACTAGCTTCAAGAGGGACAGAAGGAATAATAATTGGGGCTAAGGGTACACAACAAAGTTTCTTTTGAATGAGTTTGTTTCAACCTTGTTTGTACAGATCCCTCTCAGCGTGCTGTGCAAGTCGTAAAATATTAGAGTTGATAAGAAGCATTTGTGAGCGCCTATACGTGTAGTACCACCAGCATAAATTAGAAGTTTGAAGATCGTTAAACAGGTCCTTAACATATATTGCATCTATAACATATATATTACAACATGGTAATACCTGTATACCTTTTAGAATGAACCCCCAGGAACTCCACTACTCATGTGCCTTGTATTCATGAAATCAATACACGAAATGCTTATCATGTGTGTTTTGTATTTTAAGCTGTTATAGTGGCTTGATTGTTTATAATATATAGTTTAACCGTTTGCATTAATATATAATGATTTTTATTTTTTCTCCAAGACGTTACTAAAGTCAACAAAACAAGAAGCCAATTACCAACCGCCAAGCGGTTCGGTAACTGCAACAAGATCAAGTCTGGGCAAATAATCTAGGTGAATAGCGTATTGAAATGGTGATGTGAAAGAATACTTCATTTTTAAAGCAACAATTGAGCTGTTTTTATGTAGCTCAAAGTTTACTTTGCTAAGAGCAGGTAGAACACTGACGAAGAGATGTTTCATTAATCATGAGCGATCATTCTTGCAGGCAATGGTATTGATAAGTCCTTGTTTAAGCCCACACGAGAGTATGCCTGATCTAAATTTCACGTTCATTGTATATGCAAGATTGGTAGATATTAGGTATGCAGTTTATTTTATATGAGATGGATCAAAATTGTCAATGCGGGGCTTGACTACGTCTATGTTTGCGTTTTATATGAACACTTCATAATATTGACGCGTGTGTACTGGTGGACAAAAACGACGATAAGGGGATTTGGCGGACACCATGTAGTGGAGCTCTGGCTAGTCGAGGGCAAAGAAGGTGATCTTGCTGTTCGGCTGCTGAGAATCGCTGTGTCAACGTGTATCTGCCTTTTGTTCGCGTTGTACCGCGACACTGGTGGAGGTGCTGGACCTCAACCCTGCCTAATGCTCCACACTCCCTCTGGGAGCCGTTCATCTAGCCCGGACGCATTGCCACCTATTGCAACCTCCGTGAACCGGTTCAGTCGGCGGCTGATAGGCCGCGCGCCAGATTTCACTTCTTCCACGGAACGTCGCAGGAGCTGCTTACCTCACCAAATGGCTAATGCCAGTCCGCAACAGGCGTCCAAGGCCCCCTCCGACACATCCTTCATAGGTAACCACCTTTTAACGGCTGGCTCCTTATCACTTTAGTGGCGGCAGCCATGAAGACGTTGACGACTAGCTTCAGCACTATGAGCGTGTTTCCAAGATCAATCCTTGGTCTTAACAAAAGAAGCTCTCACGCGCCTATTTCTACCTTGACGGTGGTACGAAAATTTGGTATGAGAACAGAGGCTCGGATGTCCCCAGCTCCAAAGAACAGACACATTACGCACAATCAATCGACGTCCACTATGGTTCAACTGCAGAGAGGCAGGTCATATTGCCCGTCATTGCTGGCACCACAGTGATTTGTTCCGCCCTCTTCGAACGTGATCTGATGGTGGACACGTGAACAACAAATATATACCACGCCGGGTGGATACATATCACGCCGGAAAGACGCCTCTTTCCAAGGAGCCTGTTCTCACTTTTACAACCACCTTACTCCTGACGAGGAGGCAATTATTACCTACTCACCGGCCACGTTTGAGACGTCGATCCCGCTCTTCTTCTCCAGCGCGTTCGCCTTCGTCACACCAATGTACTTCGCGGACCTTAACGCAGAAAGATCACCCAGCCCGCGCCGAGAAAACAGAGCGGCGACATCCGGGGGTGAGGTTGCAGGCCGTGAAGATGACGATGAAAAGCCCCCATTACACGATGCTCTAAAGCCGACAAAACGAGAGCGACGACATTGTGACCGCCGACCTTAGTGTTTTTCTTGACGGCCAGATAGTGATAGCCTGAGTCGACACCGGTTCCGACTTTTCTATTATCAGTCAGGACCTCAATGTCCGCCTCAAGAAAGTGAAGACGCGGTGGACAGGCCTTCAAATAAGGACGGCAGGTGGTCAGTTATTGATGCCCTCTGGAAGATGCACAGCGAGAATCACCATAAGAGGTTCTTCGTTCGTTGCGTCGTTCGTCGTTGTCGCCGCAAGCTGCAAGGATCTAATAATTGTATAGACTTCTTACGAGAATATAGCGCTGTCATAAATATCCCAGAGAGTTTGATTGCGTTCTGCAACAGTTCGGGCGCGCCTGATTGTCCACAGGTGCGACCAAACCAATTGCGTCCAACTGATGACGATGTGGTTCTCCTCCTCGGTCATGAACGCTTGTTTCTGTGGCAGCCGCTATTCAGTTTGACGGCGAAGGAGTTGCAGACCAAATAAGCTCGCTCCTCCTCAGACACAGCATTTCCGTCGCAAGAGGTATCGTCAGTGTCGCCGCTGGACGCACGTACAACCTTCTGACAAATTTTAGTGGTTAGCGCCTGCACCTTCCAAAAGACATCGCCGTCGCTTATTTCGACGATATCACAGACGCAGAAGGCTGCTTGGCAGTAGTTGACGAGGTGCCAAAACTTGATTCAACACCAGTTGCCCACGTTAGCACAACTTTGTTTAGGGAGGAGCACAAGAGGCTTCTTGAGCTACTGGCTGAGTTCAAATACTGCTTTCGACAACATCTAGAGTTGGCCGCACGCCTCTAACCGGTTCTTCGGCAGTGGGCACGGCGACACGGCCGGAGCAATGCTGCCAACAGAGTGGGCACGGCGATACGGCAGGAGCAATTATGCTAACAAAGTCGACGCTGTTTTTCGTCCAGGCCATTCTGCTCGTCCCCGCCGTCGCATCATCGACTGCCTGCACATGCTCAGAGTTCAACATGGCTGATAGCGTGGATGGCTCCAGCTTTCAGCGCTGTCCCTTGCCTCCGGATGAGACAATTCTGCGCAGAATCACCAGCACTCACTTGCCCTTCCCGTCATCAACGACGTCACAAGATCTGCTAATAAAAGAAAGTCTGCAACGGTTCTTCGGCAGTGGACACGGCGATATGGCAGGAGCAATGCTTCTAACAAAGTCGACGCTGTTTTTTGTCCAGGCCTTCTGCTCGTCCGCGCCGTCACATCATCGACTGCAGGCACCTGCTCAGAGCTCAACGTGGGTGATAGCGTGGATGGCTCCAGCTTTTAGCGCTGTCCCTTGCCTCCGGATTAGACCGTTCTGCGCAGAATCACCAGCACTCACTTGACCTTCCCGTCATCAACGACGTCACAAGATCTGCTTATAAAAGAAAGTCTGCAACGGTTCTTTGGCGGAGGGCACGGCGATACACAGGAGCACTGCAACCAACAAAGTCGACGCTGTTTTTTGCCCAGGCCTTCTGCTCATCCCCGCCGTCACATCATCGACAGCCGGCACATGCTCAGAGCTCAAAATGGGTGATAGCGTGGACGTCTCCGACTTTCAGCGCTGTCCCTTGCCTCCAGATGAGACCGTTCTGCACGGAATCACCAGCACTCACTTGCCCATCCCGTCATCAACGACGTCACAAGATCTGCTTATGAGAGAAAGTGTGCAACGGTTCTTCGGCAGTGGGCACGGCGATACGCAGGAGCATTGCAACCAAAGTCCATGCTGTTTTTTGTCCAGGCCTTCTGCTCGTCTCCGCCGTCATATCATTGACTGCCGGCACATGCTCAGAGCTCAAACCCTACTGAAACGTTCCGTATGATGCGGAGACCTCAAGTACGGAATTATTGGAATATGGAAGGCTTATGATGCGGACTCCACATAAGACGTATGATGCGGACTCCGCATAAGACGTATGATGCGGACTCCGCATTTCATGGAAAGACGTATCATGCAGAAATTACTGAAATGTGTGCATGTTACGTCTGAATCTAGTGCAAAGCAATATAATGTGTAAATTGAATAGACGTCCACATCTTGAGTACATGCAATACTGTGTACAAATCACAATATTTCTTAAATGTGCATGATGAGGGATTGAATCATTGGCATTTTTCTAATTGTCATGATGCGGAAGCAAAATTACCTTTTAAATAAAATACATTACAAAACTACTCAATTAACATGCTAGCGATCATAAATGGTGGTTACTTTGCAACACATTCATGCAGTGTTCTATGCAAGACTCAAAGAACCTATAAAGTTATTATTATCAATAGAGAAGCATTATTATACACTTCAGCCCTGCTACAATCAATATATTTTTTTATTTGTCTGTATGCTCCAGCTGTGAATAGTGACATTGCAGTGTCGATGGTACACAAATGAGGTGACTGCACCGTAATTTCACGAGCTCCACCTAAGCCACAAGATGGTGACACAAAACACAATGTAACAGCAATTTTAGAACGTAATGTTAAAACATAAATAATAATCATAGCACTGTGAAAGTGTGGCGCTGAGTTTATCTCATGAACGCCTTAAGGGGATCGGCGAAATGCTGCTTGAGGCTCCGGCACCACTGTAAATTTGGAAGGTCACTGCCATAGAACTTATGTGTCCTTCATAGGCACCTGGAAATGAAAATAATTGGCACAAATTATGTCAGAGACACATGTTAGCACAATAGTTCACATGCACAAGAAATATAACACACAGAATGAAACTGAAAATGTAAGGCACACAATCCTTCATGTTATGCATATGTGAATAATGGAAGGAATGAGTGTATAAATTAGTTCGGCCACATCAAAAAAAACAGCATGCTTATCGCAGTGAAAATAACTAGGTTGTGACGATTTTCAATGGTAGAGATAATCGATTAATATGTCCTTATGAAATTATGATTTAAATGCTTTCTGCACAGTAAAACTTTAGGCACTGCAAGTGAAAGCTCTCAATATACATTTAATAGTGTGTGCATGTACATCTGCTGCCTTTATACTATACAGTTTGTGCACAAAATTGGCATCTTGAACAATTTTGAGAGTTAAACCTATGCAACTTATGAAGGTTAAAATCACCATAAAAGCAAGCAGGACCAGGCAGGTGCTACTAAACATCTGTGCAAGCCAGATAACTATAACCGAACTGCACACATATAGGGGAGCAAGAGTAACAGAAATTCGGCTGCTGACCCGCATGTCGCGGTATCAACCCCGGCTCCATTTCTGATGGAGGCAGAAATGCTGTAGGCACGTGTGCTCCGATTTGGGTGTACGTTAAAGAACTCCAAATGGTCGAAGTTTCCAGTTCCCTCCACTACGGTGTCTCTCATAATCATATAGTGGTTTTCGGACGTGAAACCCCACAGATAAATCAAGAATAACAGAAATAAACTGCCAACAGAAAAGTTGGGTGCATGTGCTATCTAAGTGCTTACACCTTACTACATACAGCATGCTCATTCCATTTTAAATACCGATATTGAAAATATCTGCTCTATTAGGAATGTAAAAGGTAAGGTAGAACTGACCGACTCAACAAAAAGTGACCTTTTTACGACATCACGTTTTCTTATAACAAAATTGACTAAGATTCTGAAATATCATTATGCAAGAAAAAATCTTCAAAAGAACAATAAAGTTTGAAGTCATAATTTTTAATATGGCTACTATGACTATAAACAAGAAATCGACCTCAACAAGGCTAATGTTAGTTTTTAAGGCCTATGTTCACTAGACAATGAACTATACCACAAAAAGCACAGTGTTCAGGCAAAGCACCACACAAAAAAAAGAAAGCAAACCTTTTTGTTATTACCTACAATGCCTTTAAGATGGTATTTTTACCTCTACTTTCCGCTTTTTATCTAAGGAACTGGTGTGAAACAAGTTAGCTGAAGATGCACTGTGCCTCCAAAACCTGTTGGTTAAATCTGAATTTTTAAAAAATGGTGAAGCTTGCACGAAATTAGGCTCCACAAGCCTTGGAACAGCGAGACAGCATGACTCTTAGGTTTACTTTGGTTACTTGTGTTTTGTTTCTGGGCCTATGCATAAAGACAAGGGCTTAACTGAATTGCTGCTAACAAACAAATGCTTTCGAAATTGCCCGAGCGTCAAAGGATGCTCAGACATTTGTTGTTTTTCGCACTGGGCTATTCTACACCAAACATACAAACCATACTGCCTGGCGACCATCACAGATGTATAGTTTAAAAAATGATGGTAATTTACTCTTCTGAAAATAGTTATTTGCAGAAATGTTTTGAAGAGAAAAAAGTAGTGGTCACGTGGGTACCTTCAGAACTTCGCAGAATGTCGTGTGGGTGTTATTTG
Organism: Rhipicephalus microplus; assembly: GCF_043290135.1. Taxonomy (NCBI): domain Eukaryota; kingdom Metazoa; phylum Arthropoda; class Arachnida; order Ixodida; family Ixodidae; genus Rhipicephalus; species Rhipicephalus microplus. The sequence goes on along the minus strand of NC_134710.1, from coordinate 420,863,625 downwards.
TGAAAAAAATTTCAAAGTACCACTTTTTGTTGCCATATCAAATTTGATCTACATATTAAGTAAAGGCGCTTCTCAAAGTATTTGAAGCCGAGTAACATTAGTGCAATTTTTCCGCTACATAGGCTTTGGAGAATTCAGCCAAACTGTTTACCTTTTGCATTTTTTGTATGGCAATACTGCACTTTGTAAGAATATTTGAGCCACAAATACTCACTGCACAGAAGTTATATTTCACGAAAAAAAATAATGTTAGGTCCAGATTACAAATATCTTTATATAATCGTTTTGTCCACGTTGAGATGCAATTTTAGCTGTGTGTTTGTCTAATTGAAAATTACTTTTATGTGTAAGTTGAAAGCAAATAAACAGTTCTTGTTATATGGCAAATGTTATCATTACAATTTTTGTTTCAACAAGGAAAATGGTTTTTGAAGTCTCCTATTAAGGGCCATGGGGAACGTCGGAACGGAAGCTGTCGTATATCAAATGCAGAAAACAGCCATCATAAGAAAACTTCAAAAATTCATTTCTACTTTAAGACAAAGTGTAATCATATAACTGGCCATATAAAGAGAACTGCTTCCTTGCTTTTGATGTGGCAAAAAATTTCACTAGTATTACTGAGCTTCATGCACTATACACAATCACCTTTACTTAATACCTAGACCGAATTTGGTGTAGAAGAGGCTGTATTTTTGAAACACTTATTTTTACTTTTTACAAACAACACCCAGACGACATCCTGGGAAGTCCAGAAACACCAACGTGGCCTAATATTTTGTTCTCTGTGATATATTTTAGCATTTTGCTGTTTTCTATACAGTAAACGAGCACAATATTTTTTTTTTCAAAACACATTTGGGACGGTTGGCAAAATGGCTGGGATGTTTGATGTGTAATTGCCTCACTGCCAGCATTTATTCTTCCGAAGCTCATGCTATCACCTCTCTGTTACTGCCTCCCTCACATACAATGCCTGCATAGGAAAGAAAAAGAAAGGCAGGTCCGACAAAGTTCACAAGGCAAGATATTTTCATGTTGGATAAATTCATTACCATAAACAGCAGCAAAATAACATTCATTTTGAGTAGTCCAAGACACAAGCTATATACCAGCATACTAAGAGCCAAGCACAAACTTTTCATTTGAACATGTGTGGTGATAGACAGGAAACACTTATTGCAAGACTGATCAGTCTGTAATTAACTGAATGAAATACAATGCACTGTTCAATACAACACCACATAGGCATCTCTGCTATAGCAAAGCCATGTGTCATTGATTCATGAACTAGATGGGACGATGCAAATATAACAAATGGTGAAAAAAGAAAACAAGGGAAAAGAAAGAAAAGGGGGGATGCAAAGTAGGAGCAGTGTAGCACTACTTTTACTTTGATTCCCCCTTTTCTTTCTTCTTTTTTCTTTTCTATCATTTATCTTTTTTTGCTTCCTTTACCCCCAACCTCCAACAGGAGAACACTTTGTATCAGCGCAACCTAACTTGAAAAAAAGCAAGGGCTGCACTCTTCTGCATTATGGGTTTTTTTTCAGACAAACATTTCCAACAGGCACACACGCCTACACCAAAAGATGATGTCAATACTGACCCCATTTAAACTAACACGCCAAGCATGACAAGGTGACTTCTAAAAAATAGGTCCTCCTATCGCAACATCAGCCAGCCTGTCTGAGGCACTTCCACTGTTCACCCTGATTAACCCACTAGATGTTTTCATCTGTCGACTCACATGTTCATTTTGGATAACACTAAGACGAGCTTACATTGATGAATACGCACGAAAGTTTAGTGATGTATCATGTATCAGATTAAGCAACTCTGTTAAAAAATTATTGATAGCTTGCTTCCAGGCTTTTTATACTGTAGCCTGAAACTTCGTAATGTCTTCTGTGCACATGAACCAGATTGACAACGTAATGCACAACATGCCTAAGAATACTGCGAGGCACATGATAACGACAAAACGACCAGCCACCCAAATTTTTCGCTGTACATGTTTATAAAATGTTCATGTACACCCAAACGAGGTGCTTATGATACAAGCCGAAACAACCTACAAGCAGGGCCTTGGAGCCTTCTGGAAGTAGACGTGTTGCATTTTTTCTGTGGAGGACTTTACACCCATAAGTAAGGAACAAAACTCCTATATAATGAAGAGTGTTGGCAGCTATCAGTTATAGAAAAACCTAAGGCAGCTAATCTTCCCCGACACATCTGTACATTTAGAGAGGTTACGTAGCTTCTGTGATTGTGGCAGTAACTCCAACAGGACCAGTGCAAAAATTGGCACTACTTGGCTAGACAAATGTCCAAACATGCCTGCCCGACTCCCTCTAGCCATCCCGGCTGAATCTGACACATGATTTCTTAACTGCTGGCTGGACAAAAACAAAACCACTGAAGCACTCACAATACACAGCATGAAGTTCCTCAAGAGTGGTCAACTTCGTCTTCTGCGATGAAAGAGCAGCACAGTGTACGGATAAGGCACTCCTTGCAATGGTTTTCAATGCCACACAGTGACCTTGCTGTTCCTGTCGAAGAGAGCTTCGGGAGCTTGGAGGGTGCTTGCTCTTTTCTGGGGGCTGCTGCCCATCCTCGTTTTCTGCTCAAGGTCAACCTGCACAAAGTTGTAGATTAGGCTTTAAGAGTTGTATATAATGATATACAAATTTTAGCTGAACACACAATTCCTCGTGGCACACTGAGGAATTTCTTATAAAACTTAAGGCCTCGCATATGCAAACATTTACAATCACTCCGAAGATGCACTCGACTCTAAAAGAGCAAGTTTGTTATGTAGTGTATATAAAGAAAGGTCATTCAGCACAACCACAACTACAGTTGCACACGAAAACGACATTTTACACGATCCTGTTTATTTACATGGTTCATTTTATTTTATTTACGCAGTCCATTTTACACGGTCCTGTTTTACATGATCTGGTCTGAATGAACTCTTGAACCAGGCACCATATATGTGTAAAGACACACACAGAGTTTGAGACAAACCTAGTTTCCCGTGGAGCATCCTCTTGTACTATAACAACACATCTCTATCTAGTTTGTTGGTCAGAACGAGGTGAAAACAGCTCGCACTTGAAAAGCACGGGCAGAAGGAATGACGCCTGCACCCTGTGCTCCCTGTACATTCTCGTTGAGGGTGCAGTTTTCACCTTATCCTTATGCAATTTCGCATTTATAACATTGTTCGCTGCATAATCTTTTGGCATTAAAGTGTGATACGGTCATGTGTATTTCATGTAATTTATAAAAATAGAATACAAGATAGCTTGATTCAAAAATAAGAAAGTGCATCCAGCGCCATGTCCTGTGGCCATCCTTTAGGCAAGTGGCAGAATGATTTATTCTTCAAAACATATCTTACTTGTAACCACTACAAGAGCTAACTCGTAGACTGGCAAATTCTGTTTGCCTCTTCAGATTATAAGGTACCTTTTTTACACCAGAAAATCTTCAAGAAAAATAGAAGGGTTGTAATTGTGAAGAAAGGAAAATAGAAGGAAAAAAAAGATAACCTGCCCTGTACAGGGACCGAGCCTGCGAACTTCGAATAACATGTCCGATGCTCTATCAACTGAGCTACCATGGCGGCTATCCCTCTTTCATTTTGTACGGTATATATGTGCGTTCGTTCATGGAAGAGTCAGTCAGCGCTGCCTGTTACCATTATGGCGAGTGTGGGACACCTTTTTTCTCTACTGGCAATTACATTACGATTGCAATTACGTTACGATTACTTCCAATATCCCTATACTTCTTTGGCAGCATTATGCATCTGTCAGTTCTCAGAAAATCTGCTAGTCACAGGAGGTGACAATGGGTCGCCCTCCCACCTAAATGCATGTACTTGAACACATGCACAACTTATCAAAAAAAAAATAAGTCACACACCGCTAAGATTACTGAGATTCACTGTTTCAGATTGATGAAAAAAGGAAAGAACTATAAATTTAAGGGTTTGTTGTCTTTGTTGAACACATTTTAATGAAAACTAGCAGGAAATGATGCCAAACAAACTATAGGGGATGTTATCAAAAGTAACTTTAACAAAATTGTGAAAAGAAAATTGAACAAAAACTTAACTTGGCAACGTTTTTTGACAATTGAATTGACATTACCTTTTATAACATCCCTATAATTTACTGGGTAATGTTGTCGGCTAATTCTCATTATTAGAGTGGTGAGTACGCTGACAAAGAAAGTAAATGGCATTGATACTTCTTTTGAACACCTAATAGTTTGAGGACTTTAAAAGAGCGGAAGCTACTTTGAGTAGACCAGAATATTTAGTTGGAGCGAAAAAAACATACACACATTTTTACGAGGCTTTTTAACACATTTTGAGACATAAAAGTGTATGCTGCCAGTAAGGGTAAGTACCATTACTTACGTCACACTATGCACTGTAGCAGGTGTAGTTAGAGTGGTGATAGTGAAGGATTAATCAAGCACGTCACCAACTGCGTTCACATCAATGGTCGCGTATTTTAAAAATAAACCTACTGTATAGTAAAAACATTTTAGAGCATTTATGATTTTATCCAAATCAAGTGAAACCGAGTGGGTAAGCAAATCATTTGCATAAAATCAAAAGGCATAAAGTGATTCATGTGTTATAACTATGTGAACGATTTCAGCAACGCAGGCCAAAGTGACAACATTTCTATTAAAAACCCCTCTCATTAAATATGCATAAAAAGGACCACACAAGAATATTTTATAGTGCATGTAATATCGAGACTACTAGACTGTCTGTTGACCTTTTAGGAGAAGGGTATCTCCTTTACGTTCAAGGGGCAACCACTTAGCCTTTTCCTGAGCTTTTCTGTGAATATTTCCTGAATTTCAGATATCATTAGGATTGATTTAGAGTGAACAGATTTTGCTTACGCATTGAAACCTAGTTCTGTGTGTAACTGCAATTATGAGTGCCAAACCACCTCCAATTAATTTTTAACATTTAACCTATTTTTTAACTGCAGCAGCACAACCAGCTATGGGTGCCCAAAAAGTAGCTAGAAACAATACCTTTACCTCTTTGAGCCTTTTGGAAGTGTTCAGCTTCTCAATGCTCACCTTACAACATTTTTTTTAAATACGTGTTTGTGGGCCCACTGCTCTTGCTCCTTGTACAGTGAGGAGGAGCACATGGCAAGAAGAGACAAGAAAGAAGCGTAGCGAAAAAAAGCGAAATAAGCGAGGACCTTATTTGTATCGTACAATGTCTGTAACATTACTATTGCGACAACATATAGACAAATTATCACGGCTATGCATCCTTTGTAGAGTCATACACAGCTGCAACACCACGACTAAATTTCAACCTTGGTTGGTTTAGGATCTCTTTATAGTGGCAAGCTAATGATATCTGCATTTGTTTGGCACATACTAAGATGCAGTGAAATGTTATATGGTAATCTCGTTTAGAATGCACGTCATGTGGCTTCATTGTATATGTGGCAACAAGTAACTCTGGTTGCAAAGCAATATGGCACAGCCTAAACAGACGTCACCGACCACTCCAATCTGAACTTGCCTTTGCTACTTGCCCATTATCATCCCAGCAAAAAATGAATAATTGAATCTGCTACAGATATATGCTAGCTTATCCTAAGGACCAAGTATGAAGGGTGTTTTGTCATCATTGAGATCAGTTATTTGTTCAAGAACACTTGCTGTCAAACACAAATACATTGCTGTCGAAGCATCAAGACTCAAATATAAAGCAAAATGAAGTGTCTCTTTAAAAATTACAGACCACAAGGTGCAAGATAAATATTTGATATACTTGGGATGTAAGGCACGCACAAGAGGTGCTGCCATATTATACTTTTCCTTGTGTTGAAACCTGCTTGCTTTACTCACCCAACACATCTGTAAAGATGCCATGAAAACACCCAGGAGCTGATGCAGCAGGGTTGAACACATCTCTAGAGATTCCACCATTCCTGAGCAGCCCTAGAGCCTCCACAGTCCTGCAACTGTTTGTAAGATAAATATAGTTCTACCCAAAGTTCTTGGTTTACAGACACACATGCAAGACGCATAACCACTCTACAGGAAGTTTGCATGATAATGCGCTGGGTAGCAAAACGGATGCCAATATCAAGTATCCTGGCCTGCCGCTTCTTTTTTTCGGTTCTTAATTAATCAATCCATGGTTAATAAATGTTCCCCCAATGTGAAGTGTACTGGCAGTCCGGTGAAGAATTGCAATGTATTTCAAACACAGTCCAATTCATGGCAATTAAGCATGCAATAGCGTTTTGTCAGCTGTTCATGAAAACAGCATGAAGTTTAGCTAAAACCCATGTTTTTTATAAACACCATTCAATTTGATATAAAAGTTGTAAGCATTATGTGAAAGAGCACGAATTCATGTTTAATCAATGATTTTTTATATTGTACTGATATGAATGCAACTAACTGAAAATGAAATCATAATTTTTGCTTGAGCATTTCAAGTTATGAACACTATCGCACTTGCCAGCTTCACCTTGTCCAAAACAGCGGCAAGCTAGGCTAGTTTCTGTAAGTGAGCAGTAATGAACAGTGCAAAGTAACAATGAGAAAAACCAGTAACAACAGTATGGGGAAACATAGACTGCCAACTGTATAATTATTTGCACAAAAGTTCGCCTGAATATCAGTCAGAACACTCGTACAAATGAAGGTCCAGTTGGTAATGAACAAGTTATGAAATCAACAATGCCTGCTTTCACTAACAGGACCCTCATTCACATAAAGTATGTAGCGATAGGCCCCTAACGAGGTACGTCACAGCATTATGTCACTGGCACATGTAAAAGGTGTGGCTGGAAAAGCACTCTCGCTGGTGGCACAGCCCTGTACAGTCGTGTGGTGTGTGGGGCAAGTTTTAATTTTTGAAAGCTTACACTTCACGTTACAAAATCGACATTAGTTGTAAGATGTGTCAGCAAACATCCAGCTGTGTGGTAAACCGTGTGGAAAAATATTTGCCACGCTGTCTGCTTATCTTGAACAATTGAACACACGTGGTGGCCTGTGCGAGCAACAGCGCCATAGTCTTCAAAAATGTGCACTGTTGATTGCGGCATGTAGTGCGCATTGAAAGGTATTGAGAATATCGGTTCAACTGAGAATATTGTGTGTGGTGTGTGCAGTGTCAATAACAATGTGTCTTGTTTGCGAAGACGTTAGCACTCCTGGCAGGGACCGGTTGATGAAAAAACTTGATTCAACATTTTAGTCAACATAAATATGCGCTTGACGCGGCCATCTGCGAGTGGGTACATCTCGGTGTTTGCGCTGTGTGCAGAAAAAAATTGCATGGTCACCGAGCTGGAAGATACCATTTGTTGAAGCGGCATGTATGAATCGCCCCGACGAGTACGCAAGACCAATAAAGGTATAACTCGTTTTATCGAGGGCCTCATATGTCTTAATGTAATAGGCAGAAATTACTCAGTACCTTTACTTCTATATATACTCAGTACTGAGTATATATAGAATTTATATACTCAGTACCTTTACCGCTCGATATTCATGAAGTGACAATGCAAACAACAAGTTTGTATGTTAGGTCCTGAGGGCACAATGTAAATATGCAAATAAGTTGTAGGTCTCAGATGCAGCGATGTAACTGCACAAAAGATTACGTATATATTAGGCTACAGGTTTAGAATCGCATACATCTAAGTGGCCTATCAGGAACGTCACAAAAAACTTCCTTGCTGACCAGCCCTTGCACAGAGGGAGGGAATGGCTGGCACGGTGCTTGAAGTGACGTCACACTATTGGCAAACATAGAGAGGTTTCTTACTTAGGCAACATTTTGCACAATATATTTTTTAGATGCAAGACTGTACTCGTACGCATTGATCATACTGATGTCTTTTGTTGTTACTTTGTGCTGTGAATTACTAGGCATTTAGTCACCATGATCTTTAAAAGCTAATTTCAGTGTTCTCTCTCATTATGCTGACAACTGTGTTGTTGGATAAATTGGGCAAAAAGCAACACAGAAAGGCTGTCACATTAAATACACCAACATGGGTATTCTCCTGCAAACAAAAGTCGGCACTGGTCCTGTCATTACCCGTCTTCCTTCTCTCTTTGCCTTGTTTGTGCTGAAACAGCAAACACCTGATGAGTTAGATGAGAAATATTAACGCATCAAAACTATAATTGCTTGCATCAGCAACTACACAACAGCGTGATAACCGCACCCCTGCCACACAGCAGCGAAACATATTTTGAACATGCTGGCAGTGTATTATTTTATAAAAAGCAACTCTGGCAGATTACAAAATCTCACATTGTGCATGCAAGTTTTCTTCAAAGTCAGGCGTACAATGTAGGTGCTGGCCGGTACATTATTAGTTACAAGCAAAGGCGTCTTGCAGGTACACATGCAGATTGCACGAACACCTCTCTCTCTCTACACTAGGCACACACATTATATCTTTTAACAAGCACACGCCACTCTTTAGGGGCATAATAACGCTCTACCGTGAACGTATGATAATCAACCCACTTAGGCGGTTGGCTAGGTGAATCGAGCCAAGTTACAAATTGTATCGCCCGCGAACGTAAACAAAATGCTGCTTTGCATCAAATGGCACCGCAGGCTTCATTTAATCAACAATGTAGCAAGCGCCGTGTGCGTCTTTCTGACTACATTGCACATATGAAAAAATCGATCACCATACACATGCATGTGGCCGCAGTTGTCTCGAATTAGCTCCAGTAAGGCCGCGCCGATGCGTCATGACTCTGCTGGCGTTAGCGTTGTCAAAGCGAATCGGCAACCGCACTCGCAAAGGCGCGTAAGGTTGCCGTTTCACGACGCCTCGTTCGAGTGCAGCAACACACACTTGCACTGAGTGGCATACTTGGTCTACATAAAAAAGTGTCCCCCTTACCTTGAGTTTTTTTCACAATGTCCTGAGGGAAGAGACCACAGGCGTCAGCCGTCACCTCGGAGTCCTTCGAGCGCCCGCCCAACCCGCCGATTCCTCGAACGACTCGCACTTGATCCGCACTCGAACAACCGCGGGAATAGGGCGCAATCTTAGCACATCACACGAACGAGGAATGGCGCTTCCTTGCGTAAATTTAACATTTCGTGCTCTCGTGTGTAGCAGCGCGAGCACATGAGAGACGCACCGAAACGGCATGCCCACGGAAACAAAGAAGACAAACAACATGTGGCTTTAGCTATGAATGGATTTGACTTGGATATCTGTGTGAAGTAAATGAAAAAAAAAACATCTGTCGCTTCTGTAAACTGAAACAAAAATGTATGTTATCTGGCAAAATAACTTTAAAAGTGATAAACGGTCATTCAAAAAACAAGTTACAACTTATGAATATTTTCGCAGGTCTTTGTTTTGTTTCTGTTCTAACAGACGACAGCCTCCTACTGCTTCTACGAGAGACGTAGTGCGGTTTCACGTTCGGTGCGTGTCGCCGACGCAAAGCTCTACAGTAGTGATATCAGAGTTATCAATTCTCAATGAATCATAGAATGGCTACAAACCAGTAACATTTTGACATAGTGCAGTACGCGATCTGTCAAGCAATGACATTTCTTTGCTCTGAAGCAAATCGAAGCAAGCCGGCCGGCGCAATCAGCTGTTGTCGCCACTACGCGAGGCATGGTCGTGCGCAATAGCGTCGCGCCCCGCGCTCGATTTGTCATCAAGCGAGAGAACTACTAAGTGGAATACAGCTAGATGCAGGGATTAATGGCGTATCACTCTAATTCCCTGTGGTCGTAAACTCAATCGCAAGAGAGCCCCGGAAAACAACCTTCAACTGCTCAAGCTTGTGTGTGGGTGTAAAAATACTTGTTTTCATCCGCGGCGGGGAAGCAATCTAAAGCTGAAAGACATGCGAAAAGTATGTGACGTACATACAATCACAAAACATATGCACACAACAATAGATAAGATCGCATATCGTACATAAATATGCCAACACATAGGGTGTACAAAGCAAATATATATACATAACATAAACTCATGGATTCTTTAGCGCGAATAGCTTAGCAGGCTAACGCACTCAGTTCGCGTACGCGAGCACAACTGAGTGGCGCAGGTTCGAGTCCCGCCAAGTCTAACTTTTTTTGTTTTTTTGCAACGTTTTTATTGCACTGCTATATTTTCTAATGCCTTAGGTTCTAGAACAAAATAAAAGCAATATTGCGTTCAAGTACGTATGTGGGACTGTGTTTTTTGCGCAACAGTTATTACTATTTTTATTTTCATTATTAATTTTTTAATTTATTTCATAATGTAACAAAATTAAGGACTAAGGAGAACATTGGGTCTGCTTGATTGTGAAGGGACTTGAGAAGTGAGAAAACTCAAATCAAAAAATTTATTTGAGAAAAAACTGAGCATTTCACAGCCGGAACAGTTTCTTCAAGGGTAGGCCCTAGGTATGCGCGAGACTTGCTATATGACTCATCTCAAGCTGTGGCAGTTGAGGGAAGGCAATATCACCGAGAAGCAGTTCCAAACTATATTTTGGTTGATGTTTTTTGATTCCTCTAAAATAAGGGCTGCACAATTGTGATCGAGCCAAACCAAGATATGCGGGCACGAAGTCATGAGACAGAAAATGAATAATGTTGATTGTTTGAAAACTTGCCCTTAATAAAAGGAAGAGTTATGGAGTGCTACGTAGCTTAACTCGCAGTAGAAATTTTATATATACATATAGATAGTTTAAAGTGGACAATGTTGCACACGCAGACGTTGGTTAAATTTCTTTGCAGCACAGTTGAAGCATCTATTTAGAACTGAAGCATCAAGAGAAGCTCATGCGTCCGCACTTTATTGCGCTTTACATAGCTTGTATGCGTCTATGCAGCAATGATATGATATATTTTAAAGCATTTGTTTAACCTATAATCTTCTTATTCATTAAAGCTGGCCCATCAGTTGTGTCTTATGTAGCACTACAATTGAAGCGTAATCTGCATGGTGGTCTCAAACAATGCTTTTGAAAATCTCAAAACGACCCAGCTCTATACACGACCATCCAAGCATCAATGATAAGCACCATTATGTGTCCGTACATATCAGTTGTGCTCTCATACTTAATTATTTTTCTGACCACTCCCTCGGCCCCTACCCCGTTTCTGCGTGAAGCTGTGGCAAGTTGTGTATAGCTGTATTTATATTGTAGGAGCACATACTATCAATAAAAAATTATTTTTAGGCTACATGCAATTAGTTTTCATAGATTTTCATTTCTTTTGTCGGTGCTCAGGAGAGCTAAGCTCATGGTCGATATTTTAAAATGACATTTCTTTTCGCCAACGTTAATGAGAATAGTTTCATATAATATTGACAAGTTCATTCACATTGAATTTAGTTCTCATTATTATTGTTTCTCCCAAAAAACGAGCCCTTGAAGTTATGCTTTTTTTGCTTGATCTGTTTTCTTGTGACAGCATGCAAGTAAAATGACAGTTATTGTCATTCCTTGTGAATGACACATTTTTCGTGTAACAGGCTTTAGCACCCGGTCATCTGCAGAAGTTGTATTCATTCTGGAAACGGGCGAACAGTGGTGACTGACAACATAGACTAGCCTGCGTCATTCTTTTGTACTATATATGTCACTGTGCATTCATTTATAACTTTATAGAGCTCGGATTTCCTGCTGAAAATGTGAAAACTGTAGAGTTTTCACATTTTTGCAACAATCCACATGCCTTTCATACACTATTGCACATTTTCGTAAGCACCTTACAAAATCTGTATATTTCCGTAAGACCTTACATTCTGCATTTTTCTTATGAAAGCTTCTGTACACTCCATACGCTTTCCTTATCCTTCCATAACTTCCATAATGAACTCTCCTTATGCTCCATAAGTTTCCTTATCTTTCCATATTTTCCATAAAACTCACTCCATCCACGCCATGAAACTTCCTTATCTTTCCATATACTCCATAAAAAGCATTCCGTATACGCCATACAATTTCCTTATCCTTCCATATACTCCATAAGAAGCTTTTCGTAAACGCCATACAACTTCCGTATATTTCCATAAACTCCATATTTTTCAGTATGTAGCATAAGGAAATGTTACGGAGTCCATATATTTTCCGTAAGATTTCATACGGAACGTTTCAGTAGGGAAATGGGTGATAGCGTGGATGTCTCCGACTTTCAGCGCTGTCCCTTGCCTCCGGATGAGACCGTTCTGCGCGGAATCACCAGCACTCACTTGCCCATCCCGTCATCAACGACGCCACAAGATCTGCTTATAAAAGAAAGTCTGCAACGATTCTTCGGCAGTGGGCATGGCAATACGCAGGAGCTTTGCAACCAACAAACTCGACGCTGTTTTTTGTCCAGGCCTTCTGCTCATCCCCGCCATCACATCATCGACTGCCGGCACATGCTCAGAGCTCAAAATTGGTGATAGCGTGGATGTCTCCGACTTTCAGCGCTGTCCCTTGCTTCCAGTTGAGACCGTTTTGCGCGGAATCACCAGCATTCACTTGCCCGTTCCGTCATCAACGACGTCACAAAATCTGCCTATAAAAGAAAGTCTGCAACGGTTCTTCGGCAGTGGGCACAGCGATACGCAGGAGCATTGCAACCAACAAAGTCGACGCTGTTTTTTGTCCAGGCCTTCTGCTCGTCCCCGCCGTCACATCATCGACTGCCGGCACATACTCACAGCTCAAAATGGGTGATAGCGTTGATGTCTCCGACTTTCAGCGCTGTCCCTTGCCTCTGACTTAGACCGTTCTGCGCAGAATCACCAGCACTGACTTGCCCTTCCCGACATCAACGAATTCACCAGATCTGCTTATAAAAGAAAGTCTGCAATGGTTCTTCGGCAGTGGGCACGGCAATACGGCAGAAGCCATGCTGCTAACAAAGTTGACGCTGTGTTTTGTCCAGGTTTGTTCAAGTTCATCTAGCATACGAAGTGACGATCGTACGTTATTGATTGTGCCATGCCCGTGGACATGTGTTCTGATGGCGTATAGTTGCCTATGTGTTTGTAAACTAATTTTATGTGGCGATGTTGAGGAAAATCCCGGACCTACTGTCGAGGAAATGCTTAACGAACTTTAAAGTAGCCAATCTCCAATACTTGGAGAAATTTCCGATATAAGGAAGAGACTAGTAGTTACCCAAACCACAGTAAATGCCTTCAGCAATCGCTGGAATGAGTTTGACAAAATGATGGCAGACATTCGTGACAAATCTTCGCAAATCGAAACTCTCCAGAACAAAATCGTTTCACTTGAGCAAAGGCTAGGCCATCGGGCTGAAAAAATTACTGAATTCGATGACCGTAGTCGAAGATCTAACCTCGTCATTTATGGCATTCAGGAACAAAGCGGGGAGGATGAACAAATGTTAAGAGAGAAGGTAATTTCGCATCCATTTGGCAGAAAATTAGGACACAATTGCAAATCAGTGGCGAGAATTCACCGTCTTGGAAGGAGTCACCAAAATGGGCCAGTCATTGTCTATTTTCAAGACTTCGCAGAAAACGAGACCATAATGCGGAATGCAAGAAAATTGAAAGGCACTAATATATCGATTAGTAATAACTACAGTTCTTCGACACGACATAAGCGACGGCTTCTGTGGCAGTCCGGAAAAGAAGGCAGGGAAAACGGCAAGAAGGTGACTCTTATTCGTGACAAACTAAAAGTGGATGGCGTACTTCACATGTGGGATGAAGACAGAAACAATCGAGCAGTTCTTGCACCGAAGGCAATTAGGCGCGTTAGCGCAGAGGCAAGGAGCGCCCCGCCGCGGTGGTCTAGTGGCTAAGGTACTCGGCTGCTGACCCGCAGGGCGCGGGTTCGAATCCCGGCTGCGGCGGCTGCATTTCCGATGGAGGCGGAAATGTTGTAGGCCCGTGTGCTCAGATTTGGGTGCACGTTAAAGAACCCCAGGTGGTCTAAATTTCCGGAGCCCTCCACTACGGCGTCTCTCATAATCATATAGTGGTTTTGGGACGTTAAACCCCACATATCAATCAGAGGCAAGGAGCAAATCCGTCAAACTTAGCCAGAACACGAGGTCAAATGCTCTTTGAAATCATGCATGCGCGAGGCCGGAATGTCTCAGAATACTTAATCTTAATGCTCGTAGCATAGTGAACAAAACAAATCAAATCGAGTGCCTCCTTTTTAGCCACGATCCCAATATCACGATAATAAAGGAAACTTGGCTGCATGATGGCGTACCAGACGAAGTAATAGCTGACAAATCACACCATATTTTCCGTCGTGATCGCAGTAACGGGGAGGTGGCGTCACAGTTGTCTTGAAAAACACACTATCAGTCGCATTACTACCGCAAATAGAAAATCATGAAAGTCTTTTTTTTAAGATATACTGCTGGGGACATGCACTTACAGTGTGTGCGGTCTACAGGCCACCGTCTTCGCCCCCTGAATTCTTGATGTCCTTATCAGATTACATGACGATGAACGTTTGCGGAACACTAATTATGGCTGGGGATTTTAATCTGCCATCAATCAATCGGGCTTGCAGCACTACGTTTCACTTGCTCGACAACACGTTACAAGATATAATGCTGACAAGTGACTTGGTTCAAGTTTTTTATGAAACCATCCGTGAATCTGAAGGGGGCAGCGCAATTCTAGATCTTATATTTGTCAGCAGAAGTATGGCTGATTATGGTGTTCGTGTAGAGAATGATATATCGGACCATAAGTTAGTTCTTTTTTCTTGCACCTTAAATACCTGCGTGAAAACTCGGCCAAAGAGCAAAACTGTCAAAAACTTTCATCAGGCGAATGATGACACCATTCTCGACGAGCTGTGGGAACCAGCAGATAATTTGCGTGACCATGATGGTATTACTTTGTGAAATACGTTTAAAGCAACTGTTCAAAAGTACATTGAAAGTTTTGTTCCTACGAGGCGTATTAAGTCAGATCGACACAGCCCCTGGGTTGATAGAAACATTATTCATTTAAAGTGCAAGCTTGAACGATCAAAAAAGAAAAAAAGGTCACCAATAATGAATCGCTATGTAAACTTCGAGACAAATTACACCGTGTCCTGTCTTGCACAAAAAACAAATATTTTAAGGTTACATTGCCTACTTTTATTAAAACAAATCCTCAAAAGTTCTGTCGTTTTCTCGGCTCAAAATCTAAACAAATAGACAAAATAAAAGAAGTGGGTGTGTTTATAACGGAACCTAGTGGCATAGCTAACGTGTTGAATGAATACTTCCCTTCTGTATTCTCTCCAGCCGAAAGCAGCGTCCAGTCATTCGGGCCATCAGATTTTGACAATAACTTCATATCTGTAGAAGGTGTCTTTTCTCTCTTACTGAACCTTAAAGAACGATCTTCAGGTGGCCCAGACAACATCCCCAATGCTTTTTTGCGCCGGTATGCCGAGCCTGTGTGATACATTCTCACTGCGATTTTTCGTTCCTGTTTGAAGCTAGCCATCGATCCAGAAGATTGGCGTGCCGCCCGTGTAGTGGCAGTTCACAAAAAAAAAGGAGAGCGTCTAAAAAAAGAAAACTATCGTCCGATATTCCTGACGTCTTCCTGCTGCAAAATACTTGAACACATACTCGTACATTTCATAACCAATTTTCTTGAACACAATAAGTTGCTATCTGATCACCAACATGAATTTCGTAAAAACCTTTCAACAATCACTCAGCTTACAACCACTATTTACGAGGTTGCTTTAACCCTCAATTTGGCTGGTCAGATTTATTTAACCTTTTTGGATTTTATCGAAGCCTTTGACCGTGTATCCCACAGTAAACTTTTAAACAAACTTCGAAGATTTGGTCTACCATCTTTTATTATAAAGTGGATAAAACAGTACTTACCCAACCAATTTCAGTTTGTGGATGTTGACAGATACTCATCCACACGCTTGCCAGTTACGTCTGGTGTGCCTCAGAGAAGCGCCTTTGGACCCATTCTTTTTTTCATGTATGTGAACGATATAACCGCGGCTGTGTGTCCTGATGTGAAATTAGGCTGTTTGCTGATAATTCTTTGATTTTCAAAAAGGTGACATGCAAAAATGATCAAATTTTTTTAAACTCTAGTCAAGCAAAAATCCATGAATGGTGCACAACATCGTCAATGTCCCTGAATTCCGAGAAAACTCTACTGCTACGCGTAAGCAATAAAAGGCAACCTTTTTTATACACGTATGAAATTAATACTGACGCCGTCGCAGAAGCCACGGAGTACAAATATTTGGGATTGACGATCTCCAACAAACTCACATGGTCCTTCAACATCGAAAACATCTGTACAACAGCTACTCGCAAACTTGGCCTGCTCAGGCACAGACTGAAAAACGAACCCCCCCCCCCCCCCAATGCAAAGCTTCTCGCCTTCAAAACTTAAGTTTTGCCTAAAGTTGAATACGCTAGCGTAATTCGGGATACCCACTACAAAAAAGATAAGCATAGGCTCGAGATGGTACAGAGGCAAGCAGTTCGCTTCATATTCAACAAAGATAAGAGAACAGATTCACCATTATCTTTAATGCTGGCAAATAAGATTCTAACCCTAGAGCTTCGCAGGAAAATATCAAGACTTAAATTTTTATTTATGCTTTATCACAACAGCCTTAATGTGAATGTGCCTGCATTTATTCTGCCATTTTTGTCACGTACATAAAGAAATCGACATGCACATAATCTACTTCCTTATCAAACGCGCACTAGTTTTTTTTAAGTATTCTTTTTTCTGCGAACCAATTCTGATTGAAATGCGCTGCCTAAAATTATTGTTTCTTTAAAAATCTGCAAGTGCATTTGAAAGTGTGCTACTTATTGATTTGGAAATGGAGTAAACCAGTGAATGTTCATCGTTTTCACTTTTACTTTTTGTCGTTTTTTCACTACGTGATTTATTGATGCAGTGTTACTTCATAATTTGCAAATACAGCATTTGCGCACCCGACATATTCCGGGAAGTGTTCTTTTTTGTTTACTTTTTTCACTTCTTATAGTGTGCGTCACTCTCCTAAGAACTGTATTATTTCTTTTTGACAATCTGCGCTGCTAATACTTTTAGATATGCCGTAAGATTGCTTTGTTTCTCTTTTCTGAGAGCTTGTGTGGCTTACGGCTCCATTTGTGCTTGTAAGTTTGAAACCATATTTTCCCACCTGCATGGTCCTTTGTGACCGCTGTATGCTGTAAATAAATAAATAAGTAAAGCAAGCGTCGGATAATTACTGAGGATAAGGCGATACCAGCTCACCAAAACACTTACCGTGTTGCTCCAAAGGAACGCGTAGTAATACAAGAGCAAGTCGACAAAACGCTAGAAGATGACGCCATTCAGGCCTCAAAAAGCCCCTTGGCGTCACCTGTAGTCCTCGTTCAAAAAAAAGACGACAGCCTGCGCTTCTGTGCAGATTACAGAAAGCTCAATCAGGTGACAAAGAGAGATGTGTATCCACTTCCTTGTATGCATGACTCTCTCGAATGACTTCGACATGCTCGTTACTTTTCATCGATGGACTTGAGGAGTGGATATTGGCAAATCGAGGTAGACCCGAAATACCGCGAGAAAACTGATTTTGTGACAACAGATGGCTTATATGAAGTTAAAGGTTTGCTCTTTAGTTTATGCTCAGCGCCTGTTACCTTTCAAAGACTCATGGATACCGTGCTTTTTGGGTTGAATTGAAAAACCTGCTTGGTCTACCTTGATGATGTCATAGTTTCTGCCGCAACATTTCACCAGCACCTAAAAAGCTTGAGGAAGTTTTACAAGCCATACGGTCCGCGGGCTTGACGTTGAAGCCTAAAAGTGCCACTTTTTCTATGAAACCCTGCAATTTTTTGGTCACGTTGTCAGTCCCGTAGGTGTTCGTGCTGATCCTGAAAAAAATTGCAGCCGTTGCGCCATTCCCCATGCCGACTGGTAAGAAGGCTATCCGACAAATTCTCGGCCTATGTGCGTATTATAGGCTAATCATTGTGGACTTCGCACTCATTGCTTCACCATTAACCCACCTCACGAGAGGAGGTGTTGCTTTCCAATGGAACAACGAAGAGGAAGCTGCTTTTAGAACCTGCGCCAGCAATTACAGACACCTCCAGTGCTTGCCCACTTTGATGAGAAAGCCTCAAAAATGCTGCACACTGATGCCAACAATATTGGTCTGAGAGTCGTGCTTGTGCAGCTGCACAGAAAGAGTAATCGCCTATGAAGCCGAACACTAACACGCACCGAGGCTAATTACTCCACGACTGAGAAAAAATGCCTCGCCGTGGTATGGGCGGTCACAAAATTTCGCGCGTGTTTATACAGCCGCCCTTTAAAAGCCATCAGCGACCAGCATTTGTTGTGTTGATTGGCGAATCTTAAAGATCCTACCGGACGATTAGTGCTTTGGAATGTCAGGCTGTAGGAGTACGACATGATGGTCATACACAAGTCGGGGAACCGCCATGTGGACGCTGACTGTCTATCTCGCTCACCCATTGAATCGGCAACTCTACCCGATGAGGAGGAAACAGCGTTCCCCGGCGTGCTCGACACGAACGCCATTGCATACCAACAGCGTGGCGACCCTGAATTACTAGCCCTAATTATCACCTGGACGGAACATCTCGGAAGGCATGAACTGTTTTCGTAAGAGCACTGTCATTTTGCTTAAGGGACAAAGTACTATACAAAAGAAACTTCTCTTCGACAGGATCTGCCTATTTGCTCGTCATCCCAGCAGCTCTTCGCTCCGGAGTACTCGAAGCATGCCACAACGAGGTGACTTCAGGCAACTTAGGTTACACGAGAACGTTCGCCAGTGTACGGCAAAGGTACTAGTGGCCAAGACTGACCATAGCCGTAAAGCACCATGTTCATACTTGCCTCAACTGACAGCGTTGGAAGTCACCGCCGAATAACTAGCTGGCATCCTGCAGCCCGCGCAGGTCCCAAGAACACCATTCGACCAGAGTGGCATAGATATTTCGGGACCACTTGCTACTTCTACTGCCGGGAACCACTGGGTTATCGTCGCGACTGATTACCTTACGGGTTATGCTGAAACCAAGGCTATTCAGAGAGGTACAGCAGCGGAGGTTGCACAATTTTTTATCGAGAATGTTGCCCTGAAGCATGGTGCACCAAGCGTCGTAATCACAGACAGAGCAACCGCATTTACAGAGCGTCTGAACAAAACAATATAAGACATGCTTTTAATGTACGTGGACGTCGAACACAAAAACTTGGATGAAATCTTGCCGTATATCACGTTTGCATACAACACGGCCAAGCACGAAACAACCCAAATGACCCCGTTCAGCCTAATTCGCGGACGGGAACCACGGACTATGTTAGATGCGATGCTAGCGCACGAATGTCACGACATTGACCTGAACGCCGAGATGTTTACAGAACGAGTGGAAGAAGCAAGACAACTAGCACGCTTGCAAATCCAGCAGCAGCAAGAGAAGGACGCAGGCCACTACAATGCTTGCCGCTGAACAGTCGTTTACCACACCGGCGACAGAGTATGCGTTTGGACGCCCATACGAAAACGAGGACTCTCCAAAAAGCTGCTAAGGAGATACATTGCGCCATACCTAGTACTGCGACGACTCAGTGATATACTTACGAGGTCGTTTTCGACAGTTCGTGTAGTGCGAGGCGTCGCCAGCACCTTCCTGAACTAGTTTACGCAGTACGCATAGAGCCTTATGCCAGGTAGTGACTGCGCAAGACATTTCTTACATATACAAACTGCACTACTGATTTAGCATCGGGCCGATGCCCTTTAGGATGGGGGCAAATGACGCGTGTGTACTGATGGACGAAAACGACAATACGGAGATTTGGCGGACACCAGGTAGTTGAGCTCTGGCTTGTCGAGAACAAGGAAGGTAATCTTACTGTTCGGCTGCTGAGAATCATGGTGTCAACGTCTATCTGCCTTTTGTTTGTGTTTTTCCACGACAATATTTTGTCGGACGTTAGACAAAGGGCATCTCACCTTGGGAAGGACGCGGAACAAGTGATTTTGTGTTGCTGGCAAAGCAAGCGTCAAGAATTGCGCCAGCGATTCTCCCGCACTTCTTCGCAAATATTTCGATGTTTTGTTTCTGTTATAATTTCCAGCTTCTTTCTTTTCTATTTAGATAATGATTGACCATGCACCTCGTATTTTACTTGTTCTACTATAATTCATTTTGATAGTATTTCTTTTCAGCCGCTTTTCATGCGATAACTAATTAAAGAAAGACACAGAGATGTGTTTAAACAGGCCCCCTCAAGACCGCCTTAAGGCTTCTCTTCCTTACGTGCTTATTTGGTGCCAACTGACTTTAATTACATCCAGTTGTAATGTTTTTCCTCGTGGGAGCATAAATCCTCATGGCGGTATTTCGTTGCCAGACGTATTTTCTTAAGATCTCAGGAAATTGCAACTTACTCATTTCCTGTATAAATTTTCTAGGTTGTCATAAATATGCTGCAATAACTTGATTGGAGCGACTTGTTTTATCTACTCAGGGTACATAGAAAGCGCACACTCCGAAACTGAAATAAGTGCATACCCCACATCAGCGTCAATTATATCGCAGGAGTTGCATTTGTATTCAAAAGTAGTGCTTTTAGTCACACAAAAAAACAATATGCTAGTTTCAATTTAATTGTAAAATATGTGCCAGTTTGTTTCAAATCATCCTATTTTATTTATTTACATCACCTAAGGACCCCGGAGGGCAGTACATAGGGGAGATTAGGAAGATTTTCGACAAGTGTAAAATACTAAAAATATTCAGAAGCACCATTATTTAAAGCCTAAATGAAAAAAATACACACAGCAGGAGTGATAATGAAAAAAGCATTTATATAAACTCTGCAGAAGAAAAGGTACGTTAATAATAATACATTTATATGTGGAGGAACTGCGCCCTTTCACGGGCGGCTGCTTTGACGTTTGCCTGCTCTGAGGGTTTGGCGAAGAATTCAATAGTTGTGATTGATTTTATTTATTCTTTTTTTCGTAAGCGTTTCTTTAGTGTCCTTATTGATTAGCGAGTGTATTTTCATATAGTACGACCAGGCAGATGCCGTTTTCCTCACCTGGACCAGGGGCTTTTCTCTGGTCTGCTTCTCTTCCTTCGCAGGAATTACCAGTGGACATGTTTTTACGCAATGGCATCTCATCCGTTCCTGTGGCATTGGTCCCAAGCAACGATGGTATCATACGGATGAAGAATTCAAAAATGATTCAGACGGAGTTGAGAGCCGCTACATCTCACTACCAAAGCATCACAGAGGTCAGTCAGGCAGTTTGGCAAGGGTGGCATTCTTTGCTTCTCGTCTGACCAGCTCTGTGTTCGAGACCTACTAAAATGCTCGGTATTCGCTACCAACCCGGTGAGCGCATTCATTCCACCTCACCTAGCTTGCGTCAAAGGCGTCGTTCGGGTGTCGATGTCAACTTGACCCCAACTGAGATACTAGATATGTTTTCAGAAGCAGGTGTGATAGCTATCTATAGATGTAGTCGAGTTGTGGACAAGAACAGGGTCCCAACGAAGTCCGTGATTGCTACATTTGCCGGGTCGAATCGCCCAACCGAAATCAAAGCGTGGCCTTTATTATACAGAGTGGAGCCACTATCACCTCGTCCCCTACAGTGTATTAAGTGTTGGCGTTATGGGCACACAGTGAAAGGGTGCAGGTCAGTACCTAGATGCAGAATTTGTGGTGAGACGCACAATTCAAACGACTGTAAAAGTAATGAAGAAAAGTGCTGTCTTTGCCATGAAGCACACTGCGCTGATAACCCAAACTGCTCAGCCAAGGCACGTGAAATCCAAATACTTGAAATTGTGGACACAAGGCGATGCTCCCGAAAGGATGCCATTACTGAAATCCAAGCCCGAACTCAAGGATATGCCGGAGCAGCTGCCCGCCATAACATAGCAATGAAAGCATCCTTTTCCCTATCAATTGCGGATATGATCGAGAAGGCTGTGTATAAGGCTATGCAACGCCTTGTTACCACCCTATGTGAGTCGCTGTCGCACATTGTGAATAACCAAATCGCACAATTCTATGGATCGCATATAGATATAAGTACGGCTGTAAAAAATGCTGAGTCTGCACACCCGGCAAGTGAGGCAGAATCTGAGATAACTCCACCAGATGCACAGTCTACAGAGCCCTCTGGAGAAGGCGTTCAGAGGCAAAGCGAGGGTGCACAGGAAACTTCTCAGGACACACAAGATATGGACATAGATCTCAAACGCCTAAAGCGTTCTAGATCCCCTGCATCGAAAAAACCTAGCTCGCCGAAACATGTAAAAAACAAGAAATACCAGAAAGACAACCTTTCAAAAACCGATTTTCTAAAAGAAAGTATTTTAGAAAAGGTGATTGCCGAAACCATTTTAACGAAATCATAGGGTCTCTTAAAATTATACATTGGAATTGCCGATCTCTTCACTCAGCCATAACAGATCTGTTATACCTGTCTTCCAAATTCGATCCGGCTATTATTGCATTACAAGAAACTTGGCTATCCACACATCATGTATTTCACATACCCAACTTCCAAACCTTTCGTCTAGACCGTCCATCCAAAGGTGGAGGTTTAGCTTTCTTTATAAACAATAAAATTAGTTTAAAAGTCAATAACTCATACAAATGTATGTCTTCTGAATGCGAAATTTTCGCGTTAGATATTACCTTGCCAGGATACTTGCCTTTCTCGCTAATAAACGTCTACTTTCCTGTAGGCGTTCAAGACACGAGACTGTTAGATATGGCTGCTAATTCAGGCTGTAAAGAAAAAATTATAGTTGGTGACTTCAACTCTCACCATACCTGCTGGGGTTTTAGAACTGATCAGTGTGGACAACGGTTGTGGGACTGGTCGGTAGACAACAACTTATTGTGACTTAACGCTAGAACTCCCACATTTATTCGAGGACATTCACGCTGCGCCTTAGATTTAAGCTTTGTAAGCTCGGCGATTGCTAGTACATCGTGGACGGCCCTTGATTGCGCCTCCAACAGTGACTACTTTCCAATAGTTTTCGAAATCGCTTGCCCCGTCAAGCCATCATGCTTCCATGCCCGAACCTATATAAATTATGCAAAATTTCAACACGACCTAAAAACTGCTTTAGACGCTCCTTCTCAGGATGGAGATGACACTAAAGCTATGAAAATAAGCGCAGTAATTAAAAGGGCATACAAAAACGCTGAATTTACTGTTGAATCAGCCAAGAGAATACCCTATAGCCCCTGGTGGAATTCCGACTGTTCACGAGATCACAGACGAAGACAGGCAGCTTGGAAGAAGCTAATACATAATCAGTCCCCCAAGAACTGGTCAGATTATAAATTTCTTGCCGCTGTATTTAAACACACGGTGGCCCAACCTAAAGAAGATTATGATAAAAGACATTTCGATTTTCTCTCGAAATCCAAAAATAAGAAAGCTTTATTTCAATATATGCGATCTCGCAAAATCCTGCCGTCTACATTAAATACTAATTATGAAAAACTATCATTGGAAGAAACGAAGAACTCTTTAGAGTCAATTGGCAGAGGTCTAGAAATTAGATTTTCTTCGATTATGGCTTTCAACTGGCAAAAGTCTAGCATAAGCACTGACTTCGAAAACGTAACGCTGTCTGAAGCATCAAAAGTCATTCGAGATTTACCATCGTCAGCTCCTGGTCCAGATGGAATCACAGTTCCTATGATTAAAATTTTATTCAAGCTATCCCCCGGCGACGTCCTTAATCTCATAAACTATTCTTTAAAAAATGCCTGGATACCGTATGACTGGAAAATATCTAAGGTAATCCCGTTAATAAAAAAGCAAGGATTAGGTTTTACCATAGAAAATATCAGACCCATCTCGCTAACTTCGAACATGGTGAAACTCATAGAGAGGGTTCTAAAGGGCCGAATAAACTCCTGGATGACGAATAAGGTCATATTAAAGCCAAATCAAATTGGTTTTCGTTGTGAATGCTCAATTTGGTGCGCCCATGCGGATTTAGAGAGTCGAATACAGCTTGCTCGTAAAAGGAAACAGTACGCCGCATTAGTAACTCTCGACATAGCTAAAGCGTACGACAGTGTCAAGCACTCTATTCTACTGACCACCTTGCAGAGTCTAAAGTTTCCTCAGTATATTACTGAGTGGATAGCAGAATTCCTAAAATCAAGGAAGTTGTATTGCGTGAAGGATGGCTGTTGTTCGCATAAATTCAAACAGAAATGTGGTGTTCCACAAGGGTCTGTCCTATCTCCAGCATTATTCAATATACTGATGAGCTCTATTCCAATTGTTCAGGATGTCACTGTCTACATTTATGCAGATGATATCGCGTTCTTCGCTGCAGAGAGCGACATTTACTCACTGCATCAAAAACTGCAAAGATATATTAATACACTAGAAATTTGGTTGCAATCCATTTCATTGTCATTGAACATCAGTAAAAGTGCGCTCTTGGTGTTTCCTATAGCATATACAGTTTCGATTTCTGTATTGTATAATCCGGAACCTATTCCACAAGTAGATTCAGTCAAGTACTTAGGAATTATTTATAATGAAAAACTAAATTGGAGCCCACACTTTGAATATATAACAGCAAAGGCACAACGGGCGTTAGGTTTATTACGCAGGTTAAGCAACAGAAAATACGGGCTGCGCAGACACACGATGTCACACTTTGAATATATAACAGCAAAGGCACAACGGGCGTTAGGTTTATTACGCAGGTTAAGCAACAGAAAATACGGGCTGCGCAGACACACGATGTTAATGATATATGAAATGTATGTGCGACCAATATTGGAATTTGGGTGTGTTATATTCTCGGGGGCCGCTGATTATAAAATAAAGCGCTAGTATTGTTAGAGCGAGAAGCCCTGCGAATATGCCTGGGACTTCCCAGGTTCGTGGCGAATAGTGTATTGTATCAAGAAGCGCGATTGCCAACACTCCTCTGTCGATTCCGCATTCTAACGGTTCAAACCTTCTTAAAGTTCTACAGTTTACCGGCGCGAAGATCAGAGTACGCATTTATCAGCGACCCTGACTCTTTCTTTCTTGCACATTGGCCTCGATTTCATACCCCTCAGATAATTTTCGCTAAAAAGAAACTGGATTGCATAAATGTAGGCATTAGCACAGTAATTGAAACTAATTTTTCTACCATCAACATTAGAATAGAGTACGATGAAATCTTCCCCCCACAAGCCAAGTTGCAATCTCTGAGATTTTTGACCACTACATTAAACGATTACTTGGTACATGCAGAAACAAAAAATGTAATAGCTACAGATGCTTCTGTCAACAATGAAAAGGCAGGTGTAGGAATTGCGTCTGATTCCCTCGGCTGGTCTTTTTCAGTAAGGCTTCCAGATTTTACTCCTATATTTGAAGCCGAGCTAGTAGCTATTATTTTAGCTCTTCGTAAAATTCCTACGACAGAGACCAGTGCAATCATCCTAACAGACTCACTTTTGGTGTGTGCAGCTCTGACAAACTCTGAACAATCTCGTGTCCTAGCAGCGTTCCACACATTAGCACCGCCGCATTTAAAACTTCTCAAATTAGTGTGGGTCCCAGGTCACTGCGGATTACAATAAATGAATTGGCAGATGCTTTGGCACGAGCATCACTCGATGGACCAGTAATTTCGGTACTTCCCGAGTTAGAATACTTATCAGGGGTTAGATATATAGGAAATTCGCTATTTTTAGAGATAGTTTCGAAAATATCACACAATGGACAGATTATCAGCACCTCAAATTTCCATGGAAAGCCCAGTGGAGTCCGTCAAAAAAACTTGAAATTATAACTTCTAGATTCCGGTGCCGTGTCCCCCCATTAAATTTTTATTTACACAGAACTGGTCTGACACTTTCCCCCCTTTGTCCATTCTGCGAAGAATCAGAAACTATTGAACATTATTTTGGCTCATGTCGTAACTATGCATTAATTAGGAAACGACTTTTAGATATTTCATATGCGAAGCTAGGTTTAAATTTAACCGCAGAAAATGTTCTAAGTTTTGGTGCCTCTGTTTTGGGAAATTGCCACAGAGATGCATTCGATGCGGTGTGTAATTTTATTCAAGACTCTCAGCGTTTTTCAACATAAAGCCCTCGTTAACAAATACTCAAAAAAAACGGGTCGAAAAGTAATTTTCTATTCTGGATAAATCCATGACATACCAAATTAATCGGGTTTGGCAAAACCAGCTGTCTGGTCGGCTCCCAAAATCAAGTTGTAGCTATTAGTGTCTTCTTTTGTTATTGATTTTTTTTTCTCACTATCTAAATCTTTGCTTTATTTCTTTTTTTCCAACTTACTGTCTTCACTATAAAACTCCCCCCCCCCTTTTTTTTTGTTGTAAGCAATTATGCAGTTATCGTTCATATGAGACTATTTGTTCTCTTGGCCAATCCCCCAGAGTGGGTACGAGCCATGGATTAAAGGATACAAACAAACAAACTAAATACATTAGGCTCCAGGTAACCAAGTTTAGGCGCAAATAACACACAAAAATATTCAAGTAATTCACATGAGCAACTCCACCACATACCTACATTAATCTATCGGAAGTTCAATGAACACTTTTAACGCTTTCGGAAAGGGTGAAGGTTCTGTATGATTGGCTATATCAGCTGGCAAGGCATTCTAGTTAGTTATCGACAGGGCTAAGGGCAAGTTTTGGTAATTTTTGTTCTCGGGAAGATGGGATTAACTTTTATAGGGCGAACAACGCGGGCTGAAATGTGTGATGGCGAGAGAATATGCTTGCGCGCAAACTGGGAGTTGCTGCGGAAGAGTTAGTGGAAATTAGATAGCCTTGCAAGTTTACGGCGCGCGGCAAGGAAGGGCAGACTAAGCGACTTCAGTAAGGAACTTACGCTTTCATACCACATGTATGACGACGTTATGAAGCACGTAGCTTTGTTTTGAATCGTTTCAACAAGGCAAGTTAAATTTTCAGTGTGAGGATGCAATATGATTGAATGACACTCCAGTGATGGTCTTATCATGGAAATGTATGAATGCAGTCTGGTTTTCTTGTTGGCAAGGTATAATCGCCTTTTCAGGATGCGAAGTTTTTTTATTTCTACAGTAGTGATATCTTCAATGTGAGTGGTCCAGTTCAGATTTGCTTTGAAAAATGCCCCAAGATATTTGAACGATTGTAATGATATAATTCGAATGTAATTTATGATGTATGTGTTATGCAAAGAGATTAGAGCAGAACTAAATGCCAAGTGCTTAGTTTTCCCTCCATTAATTTCCATCTGCCACGTGTCGTACCACTCAGCCAGCCTATCGAGGTTACATTGAAAAATAATATTATTGACAGGGCAAGTTATTTCTTTGTAAATTACGCAGTCATCTGCAAATAGCCAAACTTGTGAACCTGCGTTACGTGCTATGTCATTAATGTATATTAAGAACAAATGAAGACCTAGAACCGAGCCTTGTGGACTACTGAATAAATTGCTAGTAGAGTGAGAGCAGTAGCTTTTTAGTTTTACAGATTGGAAACGGTTATTAAGAAATTTCAGTATCTATTAGGTTGTATTTTTTTCAAGCTTCAGATCGCGAATGTTTAGTTTTAAACGTTCATAGGGGACCCTATCCAATGCCTTTGAGAAATCAATAAAGATGGCATCGACACGACGGGAAGAGTTAGGCGCAGATTGAAGGTCAGTAATTATTTCGAAAAGTTGCCTTTGACATGTGAAGTATTGACGAAAACCGTGTTGGTTGTTTGGGAGGAAGGTATTTAAATTAAGATAAGCCATTATATTTGAGAATAAGATATGTTTGAGAAGTTTGCAGCATATGGACGTCAAAGAGATTGGTCTGTGGTTATAAGGCTGAGTATTATCACCACATTTGAATATTGGAATTACGTCAGCAGTGTTTCTGTCCTCTGGCAGACAACCTGTATCTAAAGATTGTTGAAAAATTAACGCGAGCAAAGAGGCTGAGAAGTGGCTGGTTAGTTTTAAAAGCTCAGCGCTAATACCATCTGGGCATGGGCTGGTTTTAAAATCTAAATGATCTTTTTTGCACAAGCTACACCGTGTGCAGTAACGGTGATGGGAGAGAATTGATTAGAGATAGTTTGCTGTGGCAAATTTAGGTTGTTATCGAGCGATCTCTCGATTGTGTGAACTTCGAAAAAAAATGGTTAATTTTTCAGCACAGCCGGCTAAACTCAGGGTGTTGCCATCTGCTCCACAGAGTGCTGGCACTGACTCTCTTTTCTTAGGGTTTACAGGGCTCCAGAGCTTCTTAGGGTGAGTTTTGAACATGTTAGGTAGTGTGTCACTATAGTACTTATTTTTCACTTCAGACAATTGCAGCTTCTGTTTGTTTGGAAACGTTTTTATAGTTCTGCCAGTCCTCCGACGCGTTCGTTCTCGACGCTTTAGTGTATGCTCTTTTTTTCCTATTAAGCCATCTTTTAATGTCACGGGGCAACCATGGATCGTCCTCTCTTTCAGTTATTGTAATCACCGGCACACAAAGACGTTCTATTTCTTTTAATTTGTCACGAAATAAGCACCACTTTTGTTCAGTAGATTGATTAAGAAAGTTAGATATCAATTCATCCGAAAAAGACTTTAGCAATCTATTAAGCTTACCTGTGTCTGCGCGTGCGTAAGAAATATATCCTTTCGAACGTTTGTTTTCTTGGCATGTGGAAGAGGCAGAGAGCATTGAACTGCCCTATGACTACTTATTTCTTACAAGATCTCAACTTTAGTGCTGTCGGGATGATTGGTTATTATATGGTCTAAATTATTGCTGTCACGTGTTAGTTTCTGCACAATCTGTTGTAGATTGTGATAATGAAGAAGGCGCAGAAAGCTAAGATGTTCATGGCGATTAGGATGAGCAGGGACATATAAAGTGGACCAGTTGATTGAAGGATAGTTAAAGTCGCTACCAAGTATTAGAAAACAATTAGGATACTTCAGAAGAATGGCATCAATGGCTTCCTGAAGAATGTCAACGAAATCCTGCCGGCAATCAGGGGGTCGTTAACAGGCACCAATTATGCAATAAATGGGATCGAAATATGATGAACCAGACAATTTCAATAGGTAATCTGAGCGAAGAAGCGATGGCTGATAGATTTCTTTTATGGCAATAATAGCACCACCACCTCGACAACCCCTTCTATCTTTACGAAACAAAGCAAACGGTGATGGAAACGAAAGTTCACGTTTCGTTACGGTCTTGGTCAACCATGATTCTGTAACTACGACTATATCAGCTGAGCACGTGTACACGACGGCGTTTATTCAATCAAGCTTTTAATAAACGCTGCGAAAATTGAATAGAAGTAGTGAGACCGATTTTGACAAGTTTGGCGTATGGTGACGTGTTTTACAGGGTCATTCAGGAAGGCTTTGTTTATTTGTTGACACGATGACAACGCAATCATTTACCGGGTCGTAACAGAAGGTCGAACCATGCGTCTGAATCTTTGTTTTTTTGTTTAGTTGTTTACTATACTTGGCAATGAATTTGGTCTGCTGCATATGCATTCTTCACCCGATTACTTTTGTTTTCAAGTTGGCCAATATATGTTTGTGCAGTATTGTTTGTCTAAAAGAAAAAGTGTAGCGGGCAACATGCATAATAGCAACCTCTGAAGTACGTACATTCAGTAATAAAAAAGGCCCATTTTTAACGAAATTCAGAGCCTATAATTCTTTCAGCAACTCATTTCCTATCAAAAGATTCTCGAACCGAATAACGTATATAGTTTCACAGAACATTAGCGCAAACCCTTATGCGCAAATCTGTTTTGTGTGCAAACCTTTGTGT
The DNA here is from genome assembly GCF_043290135.1 of Rhipicephalus microplus. NCBI lineage: Eukaryota > Metazoa > Arthropoda > Arachnida > Ixodida > Ixodidae > Rhipicephalus > Rhipicephalus microplus. Next base: position 420,833,721 of record NC_134710.1, on the reverse strand, counting down.
ATGCTGTCTTTCCTGTGCTTTAGAGGCGTTTCTAAATACACAAATTGTAGTGTCCTGCGTTTAAAAAAAAGCTGTAAGTCACGCTAAGTTCATATCTTTTTGTGAAAATTTAGAGTAGTTACAGGCGTAATGTCGGGCGATACTTTGAAGTTTTTGTCAGATGCGCAACTAGAAGCCACAACTGTGGCTATTTGCTGTGTACATCAAATCGCCACTGTAGAACAATATATAGTTCAACAGTTGCAGAAACTGGTCTGATTAGCCCAGTTACGCTCTCCATGAACATTTTCATAGTAATTTCTTTGCGTAGATTAGCCGCATTTATGGCTTCCAAGTGAACAGGAAGCGACTAACCCAATAACGTATGCTTTCTGGAAATGCGCGCTCTTAAAATATTTCCACAACTATCGGAACCATCGTCACCGCTATGCAAGGACCATAACAGCCCTTTTCTGAAGCCCTTAGTGCAATAGACTAATTTCTATGTCAATAATTGATGAAATTAGGAGGCAAGCGTCCAATGAGACCACAGCGAAACGGCACGTTTCCAGAATGAACAGTTGCTCTTTTATTGTAGCGTGTGCACTAAATCATGCATTTCAGATTTAAATCTCGTCATAACGGTAATTCTAGAATTTCACATAACTTCACTTGCCGTCGAATCAAAACTGAACTGGGATGAAGACTTTTGCTAAATTCGAAAGCGCGTCGGCGTTATTAACAACGAACGTGCAAGAATATCTGTCAATGAGAACATGAGTCAGCAAGTGCCGGACATCTCGAGTCAGCCTTTGTTCGTGGTTTCCTGTTGTCAGCCTTTGTTCGTTCCTCCCTGCCCTCTTGGAGAGACAATCAAAGAAACGATGCTTCATTAGAATTGGTGCTGTCCACTCGACTTCACGACGCGTACACCCATCGACAGCTGCTGAGAGTGTCTTCATAGCTACAAAATGTTGAATTACCCCGGAAAGCGCAACATTATCAGTTATCAATGTCCTGAAAAAAAAGTTGAAGAAGCATTCATTAATTCAAACTTGACTGCTCATGCCCTTGTAGCAACGTACAATTGAAAAAATTAGAGAAGAATCGCTGTTTCAGAGAACCGTCATAAAGCAGTGGAACAGTTGAAAACGTGTTATGAAGTTAAAGAAGCCCGTTCTCAAGTTTATTGCTTGAACCTTTCACTGCAAAACGATTGTGAGCCCACTAATTTGTCTATGAAGCTTCCGATTCATTATAGAGATAAAATAAAACATACCTATAGCATCGCTAAAAACGAGCTAAATCGCGGACGTGGTCACCGACTGCCTTTGTTAGCAGTGCCACGCCAAACTAAACATGCAATGACAACAGCTGACTTTCCTAAATTAGTTGTATACCTTGTAAAGATAACATTGTGCAGATTTTAGGGGAACTTTCTATTTAAAATGTGCGGAAATATCCGATGAACAACCTTTCTCTGTGCTTAACTGAAAGCTAAAGAATTTTCGAACAGCTGTACTTCCTACAGCTAATGGCCACCACGTTTCGATCACCCAGCCACCACATTTGTAATTCTATAGCAGACGGGGCTGCACTCGCAACGCTGTGTAGTGCGAGCTCATTAACCATGCGGGTTTCGTGCACGAAGAACGTGATTGTGAAACAAGCGGTGACTGTTACATATCAGCAGCACATAGGTAAATCTCGTGGAGTGACGGCAGCCTTGTTTACACTCACCTTTCAGGCGATATCCAAATCGGCGCGCAGCGTTTCAAAAGCGTATCACTTCATTTCAGTAGGGGATCTTATTTCCTACAGCGCAGAGATGATTCAGTGCACGACAACAGGCAGCAATCACAACTACGTAAAGATAACACGTCCACAACTCACCACTACACCACCGAGGGTTAGCTTGCCGGGAACACCACGCCACGCATCAATACAGCTTGAGCGCGAGCACTTTTTTTTTTTTTGAGAAAGAAAGCTTACACATTTGCTTATATATATGCAATATAAACAGTATTTTATTGCTTCTTACGTAGTTGCCGTAGTTCTCACGGCCATTTACACTAACTCAAACTGTTAACAGCTCATTTCTTTAGGTAACTATTTGCTTACGCGCATGCTGACCTTTGCTTCGAGGCCACCTCTGTGCCGGCAAGCTCCACGGGAGTAAGCGTTGCTCCGCATGGTCTAGAGTTCCTCCCTCTGTTTTCACACGGCTATCTCGTCTTGCAGTTAATCCTTCCAAAGACTAACTGTTGGTGGCAGGGAAGAAATGCAGCACTTACTCCCATTTTGCTTCCTTTTCACTTTTTTTGCGGCTTAGAGTGTAAGACGACTCAATGGCAAAAGCCTTTCTATGTGACTCTTTCACCGTCTACATTACATCACGAGAACGCCGGTTTCTAACAGCGAAGCTCTTTAGCAAATTTCTCCTTGTGAGTCGACCGCGGAAAACTGTCATAATCCTAACGTCTGTTTGTCACTGGGCAGTCAAGACAACTATCACCACTGACGAGTATGTGCCATAAAGATTAGTGAATCACCACTGGTCCGCTGAAAATGGGGAAGGGAATGGTTAACACAACAAATGGTGGCGAATCGGACGGCGAAATGAGAAAAGAAACGGCGGCTGCGAGAACATGCTGAAGCGATGCAAGGCCTACGCGAACGACGACGTAACCGTGGACGTATGAGAGGTGCGAACGCTCGCTTTTAGCGCAGAGGTGCCTCTTTGGAGTTGGGACATGCTTGTCGTATCTGTGGTTCAACATGGATCTCTTTGCGCTGAAAATAACCAGAAAAACAATGAAGCAACTCGCATTTAAAACCCAGCATTGACCTAGAAACAACCAGATCTGCCCCTGAAACTCCCAATTTTAGTGTTTCAAGCCTTGTGTGCCTTAACGCAAGCTTCGCCACTTTTCTCTCTATTTTAACTTGATTCTTTCTTACATTTCATCTGTTTTGTTCTCTTTCTCGATCTTTCTATTTTTCTTCCAATTCCTTCTCTTTCTTGCTCTCTCTTTCTGTCTCGCTTCATTTCTCGTTTCTTCTTCTTTCTTTTTATCTTTAATTTTTATCTCTTCCTCTCTTGCTGTTTCTCTTTTTGACACACTTTGACTCCTTTTTTTTTCTTTCTACAACTTTTTATCTCCATTTTCTCCTGCTCAATTGATAGAGATAGAAAAAGAAACAAAGAGTATGCTAAAGAGGAGCAAGAAAGGTCGTCCTTTCCCTCTTCCTTCCAGTTTGACATCACTAGTGCGAATCAGCATTATTATGATATTTTTCGTTCATAGATACTGAAATCTCCAAGAGAAGATAGCAAGTGGGAAGAAAAGAGCGTAGTTTGCTGATAAGTTAACAATTCTCTCTCTCTCTCTCTCTCTCTCTCTCTCTATATATATATATATATATATATATATATATATATATATATATATATATATATATGTATATATATATATATATATATCTTTTTTTCCTGCTTTTGTTTTCTTCAGCTCTTTTCTATTTTTCTTCTTTATTTCTTTCATTCACTGTGGCTTTCTTTCTGTCCTCGTGAGCAGCGTCACCTGTCACCTGGTCACCTGGTGGCACAAGCGTTACACGCGGTTGTCTATATAGAGTAGCAGATGTCGATAAAACTAAAATAACAACAACGCTCGGGACATACCCGGGGCACAAAGACACCAAGTTTCGTCGAGATCCAAACCAAAAATATTTATACATAAAAATGGCGTAAGCTAAGCAAGTCTGCATACAGATGAAGACCTCTACTAAATACTTAAAGCCGGCGCCCATTGAAACTGCCAAAAAAACATTTCTCCAAGAGAGCCAAAAACGTGGTAGGGCAGCCACACCGATGTCAATTCGAGTGTGAAGTGAAATGCATTTCTGCAAGAAAAAGATGGAAACAGGGGCGAGTGTTTTTTTTTTCCTCCTAGTACTCTCATTCTCCCCGTGCATGTGGATCGGGAGACTGCCGAGGAGGCGGAATAAAAAAGATACGGGGCTTACATTGAGAGGCGACGCAAAATCGCCCACGGTGGGTAATGAGACGTGATGAAATCTGAGGAACCCGAGCTGCAACCCCACTCCGGCTTTTACGCTACGCTTTTTCCTTCATGCTTCTACTTCGCTTCGCTCTATATCTGTGCGCTGGACGCTGTAAAGTTCGCCGCGCGCACTATCTTTATTATTTCGTTGCCGCCTCCAAACCTTTCTTCTACTTTTGTTTTCTTCCCCCCTCCAACCCCTACTGAAACCATCTTCTTGTTAAATTTTCTCTTACACTCTCGCACTTTCACCCAAGCCTGCCTAACCCCTCGTCCTTCCAACTTCCTCTGCTTTCGTATTTGCAGTGTGTTACGCGTTTGAACTGTGTTATTCGGTTAGCTACGTTCCCGTGGCCTTTCCCTTGACGTGCCGAGTTTCAACTTGTTCGTGTGAACCTACGCTGCTATGCCGATTTTTTTTTATCTTAATTCCCCAATGCTGCCCTTAGGAGGAGATTCGTCGCCTTCGTTCCTGCTCATTTTGCTATCAAAATTTTCTGTTGCCAGCTTGTCTTCATCTGTGTGGACGAAGAGGGGAGGGGGACTTTTTTGGAGATCTTTCAGATGAAAAATTGATGATGAGATGGCGCTCTCCGTACACAGAGCCGAGAGAGTGTGTGCGGAGAAAATTATATTAGAGCATGACGCGCTCTGTGTTCGCCACATATAGGAGATAGTGGTGGACCTTTTAAGGAGAGGAAGCACAAAATCGAGAGTCGAAACGTTTTTCCTTAAAAAAAAAACTGCTGTTGTGCCCAAAGAAAAATGGAGCCGCGGGAAGCAGTTGTGTGAGCGAGCAGGCATGTGGATGAGTGAGCTGGCGACAGAGTGCGTGACTAAGCGAATGAGCAGCAAGTAATAGAGCGTGTAGAGTAGAAAACAAAAAAACAATGAAAAAGTGTAGAGTATTGACCATGGACGGGGTTTCTAAAACCATGTGTATATACATTTTCTGTGGTTTCTTTCGTTTACGAGCGGGGATGACGAAGGAAGGAAGGTTTTGAAATATGCGTGAAATCTAATTACCTTTCGAACCTTTAAAGGCGTCAATGGCGCGGTGTAAAAGCATAAAACTTATATGTCAGCGTCACAACTTCATGAGTTGAGTGAACCAGGTATTCGAGAGGATAATTGTATACATACATACATACATACATACATACATACATACATACATACATACATACATACATACATACATACATACATACATACATACATACATACATACATACATACATACATACATACATACATACATACATACATACATACATGTAGTGTTCCTACTTAAAATAACGGAACAGCATTAAAGCTTCAGTATGGAACTGGCGTCCATCTTAATCTGCTTTATTTTTCACTTCCTCCTCCTCTTCCTTCCTGCCCCGGCCCTCGCGCTTCTTCATCTTCTGTCCAAAGGCTCATACCGCTTCACCCTTCCCGCTTTCTTTTAATTACCCCTCCTGGGGTAATACTTGAAGACATTCCCAATTGAAGCACATTCAACAGATCCACGTTCACCAGTGTACCAGACAGTCTTCAAAATTCCGTTCTGGGTGGCTGTCTTGGTCACAGAGTAAGGCCCATAAAATTTGGCACTGGAATCTCTTATTCCTTTTCTCACTAGTACGAGGTCAGTGACTTGAATGTCTGGCATGTCTGCTCGATGCCTCTTGTCGAAATTCTTTTTCATTCGTTTTCGGTACCTCTCCTCCTGTGATTTTTGTTGCCTCTCCTCGACAATCTTGAGGTTTTCCAAGAGTCCCAACTCACGGTCTGCCTGCAGAATAGGGGTCTCTCCTGTAGAAGCGTACTGTGGACTGCACCCCAAGCCACTTGTGTAGGATCGGTTATGATGTTTTACGGCTGCTTCTAAAGAACATTTCCATCCCCCAGGAAAACTATCGTACATCTTGATGTATTGTTTCACGTCCCGTATGGCACGTTCTGCAAGCCCATTCGCCGCAGGATGGTATGGCGCACAGAACTTGATCGATACATTGTGATCTCGAGCCCATCTTACTAGCTTTTCACTCTTGAACGCGGGGCCGTTATCGCATACGATTGTCCGCGTAGTTCTAAACATGTCCCTTTCGAGAAGGGTTATGACGCTATTTGCATCTTCTTTTCCTGCTCGTGCCGCGACCATCCTGGTGCATTCATCTATGGCCAGCAGAAAAGCTTGCGTTTTTCTGACTCCTTCCCGTTTCTTGTTAAGTTCGGCGAAATCCAGGTGAACTACTTCAAAAGGCACGTTCGAGTGGCAAGGTAGTATCATGGTGTCCGTAGGCTGTTTATACTTGACTTTGTGTACTTGACACACATGGCATGAACGAACGTACTGACTAACGTCTTTCTTCATGTGAGGCCACGTAAACCTCTTGACCAACTTGTTGTAGGTACGCCAAAAGCCGTCGTGTCCTCCAGATTCTGGGCTATCGTGGTATAAGTAAAGCACTTTGGAAACAAGAGTTGGTGGGACTTGATACCGACCTTCCGTAAAAACCAGTTGTTCTGAGCCTTCCCACAGCTTCACTTCATTGATTTCTTCAGATTTTTCTGTGTTGTTTTGTACCATCAATCTTGATAGAGCATCTGCATCGGTTAAAAGCGGTCCTGGTCGGTGCGAGATGGTAAAGTCAAATTGCTGCAAGTAATTCACCCATCTGGCGATACGCCCTTTAGTTTGGGTCATATTCAAGAGATGAGTGAGTGCCTGGTGATCGGTGAACAAAGTGAACTTCGTACCTTCCAGGTACGTGCGGAAGTAGTCAACGGCCTTCAGAACCGCCAGTGCTTCTTTTTCCGTAGTAGTGTAGTTTGTTTCAGACGGCTTGAAAGTGTAACTGTAGTAACCGACTACGTGTCGCTTTTCTCGGCCAGATGCTTCAATACATTTTTGATACAACACTGCACCAGTCCCATAATGTGAGGCGTCAGTGTTCAATTCAAAGGGTAAAGTGAAATCTGGTATACGCAGAACGGGGTCAGAAGAAATTCTGTGCACCAAGTCACGGTAGACTCTCTCACATTCGTCACTCCATTCAAAGGGAACTTCTTTCTGCGTTAAGCGCGTGAGGCATCTAGTTTTGACAGCAAAGTCCTTTATGAAAGATCGGAAATGTCCTGCCAATCCCAAAAACACACGCAGTGAATGGACGTCATATGGTTTCTTCAACTGGGAGATCTTCTCGACGGACTCTTGTTTTGTGCTTTTGGTGTTCCCATCGAAGACTCTTCCAAGAAACACCACTTTTTGTTGAAAGAATACACTCTTCTTAAAATTAACCTTGAGATGTGCCAAGCTCAAGGCGTTTAACACCTGAGACAGATGGTCCTGATGCTCAGCCTCTGTTTTGGAGAAGACTATAATGTCGTCTATGTACACATTACAAAAAACACCAAGGAATGGCTTTAGGACGTCGTTCATGATCTTCTGGAACCACGCTGGCGAGTTTTTCCAACCGAAAGGGAGCCGGTTGTATTCGTAGAGATCGAATGGCGTGATAAAAGCGGTGTACATTTTTGTTTCTTCGGTTAGTGGGATCTGCCAGAAACCTTTGCATAAATCGATGCGGGAAAAATGTCGGCAACCCCCGGTCTCATCTATAATTGTGTCGATCTTCGGCATAGGAAATGGTATGAGTTCTGTCTGACGATTGAGAACCCTGTAGTCGGTGCATAATCTGAAGGTTCCGTCTTCTTTCGGTGCGATCGTTATGGGAGAAGCGAAGGGTGATACCGAAGGTCGTATGATATCAGCATCTAGCATCTCCTGCAACTCTTTCTTGAGCCACATCTTTCGCTCCCTTGACATATTGTAAGGTGCTTTCCGGATGACGGTCTTGTCAGCGAGTTCGAAAGGAACCTTGTGGGACTTCATCGCCTGAGGATAGCTTCCTATGCATACAAGTTCAGGGTAGGTCGTTGCGATATCCGCCGCGCACTTGACAACTCGTAGATTATCTTGTCTACCTTGATTTGTCTCGTTCCTTGCTACTCCTTCTACTAGAACCACATCGTCCCAGTACACGTTGATCTTTAGTTTCTTTATATCTGGTCTTGATAGCAAAAAGTCGTACGTTACCCCCTCTATCACCAACACTTCGCTCTCTATTTTCTGACCCTGGAACTCGATGTTTACCAAGGCCCACTGATCATGCAACGTTACTTTTCCATCATAGCCTTGTACTCGTAGAATTCTTCCACTATGCAAGCGATTTGCATCCACCAGCTTGGCATTTATAATGGACACAGAAGCACCGCTGTCTACCAGAGCCATCATATGTTTGTTTCCTACTTTGACGGGAATGTGAAGTAGGCTAGAGCAACTTAAATAAACAGTCTCATTTGGAGTCATCGGGTGGGACTGATCACCCTCGTTTATTAGTTTTTTTTCTGTCGAATACTCCTGAGCTTCAGTGTCGATATTATTCACTCGACCTCTTGGAACACGCCAGGGCAAGTTATCTGTGCGAGTTGCGAGGTGGCTCGGTTCTCGCTGAGCGCGGCTTGACCAGTCCGATTTACTCCGACTGAAACAGCTGCTTGACTCGGCGGTTATGCTTGTTTCCGAAGCTGATGGTATGTTCTGAAGACACGCGAGGAGGTCATCTAGAGTCTTTGGTGACAGTATTTGCACTTGCTTCAACACGTTAGTGTGCAATCCATGCATTATTAAGGCAACTACGGCCGTAGATGGAAGCAAAGGCTCCGCCAGCTTTAAAAGACGGCGTTTCTCAAAGAAGTACTCGACAAGGCAGCTTTGCTCAGACTTGAAATTAAGCGCCGTGTTCCATCTTTCTACTGGATTGCTTCGGAATGCAGTCAAAAACTTTTTCCTCCACTGGCTCCAAGAGTCGTCACTGTCTTCCAGAATGCATGTTTCATACCACTTTCGCGCAACACCTCTCAAGTAAACGCGCATGTTGGTGATTTTAGCCTCATCAGAGAGCCACTTGTTTTTTCCAGCGGCATATTCGTAGAAATCAAGCCAACTTTCTGGATTTGAAGACACACCGTCGAAAGCATCAGGTTCTACGAAATTAGGTGTCGGTCTCTCAGCATTCAGAGAGCTTATAAGAGATGTCATTATTTGGTTTTGTTGAAGCATCTGTTCCTGTTGCAGCTGAAAAGCTTTCAAAACGAGGCTCACCTCTTCCGTCGAAGATCGTGATCCTGAGTGTTTTCGACGCGCTGGTTCAAGAACTAGGTCGTTGAAGGTCGCCACACGCAAGTTCACTTTCACAGCACCTTTCCGTCGTAGTTCAGTAGTGTCTACGGCTGCCTTTTCCACAACCAGGTTTACGAGTTCTTCCGAGCTGAGCTCACGAGGTAGGTCTACCGCTGCTTCGTCTTGAACTTGGTACTTCGAAAAGATGATCTCCTCGGAGGTCTCGTCTATGAAGAACGTCACCCACATGATGGCTTCGATGGCCGGCTGCGCCAAAATAATGTAGTGTTCCTACTTAAAATAACGGAACAGCATTAAAGCTTCAGTATGGAACTGGCGTCCATCTTAATCTGCTTTATTTTTCACTTCCTCCTCCTCTTCCTTCCTGCCCCGGCCCTCGCGCTTCTTCATCTTCTGTCCAAAGGCTCATACCGCTTCAATACATACATACATACATACATACATACATACATACATACATACATACATACATACATACATACATACATACATACATACATACATATGCTTGTAGTTTTGATGATGTGCACCACAACTTTACCCGTCAGCTGATTGCGTCTGCAATTGGCCCCGAACTCTCTGTGGCACGAGGTTGCAGCAGATTCCTGGCTGCCTTTTGCGAGGAAGGCAAAATCAGAAACCTACAACGCGTCTTTCAAACAGATATTCGATTAGACATTCGCGATATGCGTAGTTCAGAAGCATTTATCTGTGACGTTGTCATCGTTTCGAAAAGTACGTACAACATATTGTAAGCCCTAGTAAGTGTACACGAGTACGCGTTCGAAATAATAAAGCAAAAGTGCACGGGGTAAGGTCCATACAGAAAAGTACTTTATTAACCCACTTCGAAAATACATGGTCTAAGCGTGACAATTTTACTGACAAGTAAGCTTATCTCCTAAAAAAGAGAAGCATGACAAGATAGCGAGGTGAAAATTGTTTGCAAACATAGCTTAATCCAAAAAAGCGCAGAGAATAAACATGCCAATATTGTTACGTTGTTGTAATGGTAAAGCAAGTATATATTCAGCTTGTGAAGATGAAACACGGGAACGGGCGATCTTGTGCCCAAGAAAAAAAAAGTGATATAGGCGGTGCAACAATAGTACGGAGCACAGTTGTTGGGGATTGAACAACTGATCGTTGAAGAAATGGGCGACCTTGAAAAGCAATAGTATTAAAGTGATCATTTCACTTATATTGTAGTGCCGTTGTCGGCGTCAATGGTTGTGAACGAAAATTTGAGATTCATGCATGTAAAGAAATAACAAAAAAATGTTGTCACTTCAAACCAGGGTGTCTGCGTGGCAAACAGACGTTTTGCTGTAAGCCATACCTGTACTCAAAATTTCTCTGGATAAAAATTTCTTTAAGATTGGTATTTAATGCGAGCACTTTCATTAACGCGTGCAGTATTAGGTGGCCGAAGCGTAGAAACACACCAGGAAGTGAACACAGTAAATTCGCGACAAGTGCTTGGTTTACAGGCCCGTGAATTACAAGACCTTGAAACATAATTATTCATATTCATCATCATCATCAGCAGCAACAGTGCGAACAACCTTTGCAGCTACGCTAAGGCGCCTGTTGCCTGACTGAATGGTAGTGGACATTTCGACAACTTGTAAGGGAAAGTATAATGTCGTAATTGGCTACTGTCAACTGTACCTGCAATAGGCATTCTATTTTAAAAGGCTATTTTACAGGCACACGCACATTCCTTACCTCGTGGAAGGGTTCGGTTGTCCATGGGGAAGTGAAGACCAGGTCAGTGATTGAAAAGGACATCAACACAAGGTCTGCTGAGGCTATCGCCTTCTGCTCTTGAACGAAAAGCTCAAGCGTCATTCAATATATTTATATTGCATCACAGTACATTCTAGTGTTCTCCCAGATATCTTGAGTTCAATGTTGGAGTATGAAAAATATCAAATTATTTATGGCAAGTCTACACTTCGTTAAACGGAAAATATGATTCTGTGTTGTTTCTATTCAGAATCAGTCCAAGCGTTTTCATGACCGTATTGATGAATTCCAGCTGCGTATATACAGCTTGCAGTTCTCGTTGCTCGGCTATTCGGCTCATACCATTTTACGAGCCATATTTTACAGCGAAAGCTGTTATGAGATCAGAACACGGGTCACGTGCTGTGCCGTAGTTGTCTTCCGCCGCCACTGTCTACAACCAGTATCGAAATAAAAATTACTCAGTAAATATAAAACACGTATACACAATGCGATTTGAACACAGGTCCAATGCGTGTCAGCCCAGTATTCTATCACTGATTCACGCCAGTGCTTGGAACTCGTTTCTAAACTGGCCTTATGCAGTATTGATGTCGGGAAAGAAATCGCGGTAATATAAGTATTAAATCGCTTTATAACATCAAAAGAACAACCAGGCATCACACAATGCGAATATCGTGACGAGTGGGTCGTCCAATGCTTCAACCCATTTCAAAATCTTGTTTTTTTAGCTAAAACCTATGGCACATGCCCACTTCAGGCATAATTCTTCATCGTCGTCAGCCACTGAATAGAAAATTGCACAAAATTCTTATCAAGTGTGCAGTGGATGCTACGCTTCTCCAAAGAATGACGAAGTATACCTTAGTGAGTGCTGGTCTACTACATAAAAATTGTGATTATCTATGGCGTAGTGGGTACCAAGCACTGGGCTTGTAGCAGTTACCCAAGGAGTCTTTGGAAAAGACCCTGAAAGGCTGCTGTTCTGGCATCCGCTGTGACTGTGTTGCGCGTTCCGCGCAGGCCTGGCGCTTTTTTTTATTATGGGCACAATGTATAAACAAGGTGGAAGGAATAAAATCAAGAAAAGTTAGCGCTCAACATTTTACTGTTCTAAAAAACTCCATATGCCTACTGCGAAACCGCGAACAATTTCAATAAAACTATACTTTTCGAAGGAAGAAGCAAAGTGGACTTCTCAATGATAATGAACGACATCAAAGCGGTGACATAATGGCTAAGCGTCTGCTACCAAAGTGTGAGGTACCGGGTTCTATTCTTCACCCGGGGCCGGCCACCCGATTCAGAGGCAGAGGGAAGTAGTAACTGTACCTGGCTCAATCTCTTATCTGGTACTCCCCTCACCCGACACCTTCGAGTTAAAGGTACGAGTGGGCTTCGAGGTGGCACCACGATGCTTAAATCGCTCAGGGGGCCGCTGAAGCTACATAGAGGCGTATGATGAAGGACGACCTTATAGCTTTTATTATGTATGTGAAAGGCCTAAAGGCCTCAAGCAATGCGCATGTGCTCACAATGCTCAATAATCTGCATCTGGCATATACCCTTGACTCCCACGGGCGTACTTGGCACTGCGGGAGCAAATGCACTGTTCCTTAACGTCTTAAAGGGTCCCTGAAATGGTTTTTTTTTCTACATTCAGTTTTAGATTATACCACTACCGTAACAAATCATTTGCACCATAATTCAATCGAAACACCCATTATTAACTAAATAGGTATCCTCCTCCCATAATTAACACCCATTATTAACTCAATAGGTATCCTCCTCCTCCACTCCACCTTTCACCCTCAACTGCCCGCAACTCTTTTCCTGAGCGCTCGAGCTAAAGCCTCACCTTCACGGGGCCTGCGTCAGAATGTGACGCGGGAGAACGCTTGCGTGAAACTGTCTCGTGTACTTCCGGCAAGTCGAAGCCAGAGCAGGAGCGACTGGAGGTCAGGCGCTCCGCTGGTCGTGTTTCTGCGCTCTATGTGAGCAGCCTGTGTTTTGTTTGACAGCGCTTTGAACCACTGCTCATCGTGAACACCGGCAACGAAGAGCGCTTGCACCGAATCAGGGATGAAATAGGTTTCGAACCGCACAGTGACACACTATTTCGCGATTACATGCTTCGTACCGAGGATTACAGCAGTGATCCGCCACCGCCTGATTGGCCGGACTTCCGTGAGGATGACAACGATCATGCGTAAGTGTAAATGATTGAAGTAACCCTTTTTGTTCGATACTTGCTCGTCCTCGCGTAGCCGCCACACTTGCTGTGTCACGCGTGTAACTTGCACGCTTTGCTGCATAACCACAAGCATGCAAAAGATTTCGTCTTGACATTTTCTTTCATTTCGTGGTGTTTATGTGGTGTCCGTGATAACGATAACTTAGACCAATTTTCGCAAATGCAGGTGCGACAGTGGGCTTTGTGGAGCAATGCCGACAGCCCTTGAACAAGTGTGCTGTCGCGACATACCACCAGTTCGCGGAAGTCTCGACTGCTGCAGAACTCGGCACGAAGAGTTCCGAAGCGTAGGTCTGAGCTTCGCGGTGCTGCGTGCTCATTATTGTGAGCTGAAAGAGAATGGCATCGTGGTTCAAGGAGAACTGCACAGGTATTACAGTAATGAATAAAAAAACATTTTGAAGTTGCAGTTCCAGCAACGTCATCCTATGCCTTCTTTCAGGAAATATCGCTTTCAGAAGAACCGCTTCTTTACGCGATGTATTTTGCAGATGCTTGTATAGACGATGCAACACAGTTGTATTACTGGCGTGCGTAGTCACCGTCATCAAGAATCAGTTCCGTTTGGCCAACTACGTGGACTTCCGGTATCCACCTCAGTGGGCACTTGAAAGTTTTTTATATCCTAACTTGAAATTAAACTTCAAGCTGCCTGTGCTTTCAACTATAAGCGTCACTTATATCTGCGCACAAGTGATTTCCGAATTCATTTCCTTTTAGCTTTACCTGTTTTGCACAGGTTTGTTTGTTTTTTTCAATGGACTTGTTATTCAGTCTCTTGATCCAAAATAGTTGTGCTTCGTGCATGATTTTTAGCAGAATAATACATAGGGCTTGCTCATCGCATCTACCGCTTACAAAAATAATCGCAGACTATTTTATTAGTCAACAGTTTAAAAGTAGGTGCACAATTACCAAACAAAAGCATCATACAAAGGCCTTAAAGAAGATTGAGCATTTCTTTTCAAGACTCACCCAAACAAAAAACGAGGGTGATTTCTCGAATACTCCGGTTTAGTCATTCTGTCAATCTTATGATGCCAGCTCAAGTAGATCTAGTTCTTTTTGGGCTGCCTCCCGTAGCACACAGACACGAAAATAAAATGTAAGCTCTCTAGCTCGATTCCCACAGAGGCTCTCTATGTGCTGCTAGCCGCAGAAAACATGTAAAAATAACAGTTCACGGCACTTGACAAAAAGCAATCAAAGTTGCATCGTGGCCCGACTGCCAGAAAGGCGGTTTTTCAGTAAAATGTGGTTTTCTCTCTAGTTTTACCCAGTGACTTTGTGTGTGCTGCCAGCCTTGTAGCACACACGTAAAAATTATATTTGACAGCACTTCCACAAATAAGTCTTGGTTGCATGGTTGCCCAACTGCCAGGAAGGTTCATTGCATCTCACGTGTCAAAAGGATTCAGCTGTGCCGTCGCTAGGGTTGCATTCTCTTTGCTTCACCTAGCTTTCAACGTGTCTTCAATCCAGTTTAGCTCTCTCGCTCGATTCACAGCGGCTCTCTGTGTTCCGCCAGCCAGAGCTCACACAGGTAAAAATAGATTTGACGCCAGTTTCATGGTAAGCTTTTGATGGTGGGCTAAGTATTGGTGACTATCCGCCACGGTGGTCTAGTTGTTATAGTACTGAACTGATAACCTGAAGGACGCTGTATCAAATCCCGGCCATGGCGGCTGCATTCTCATTGGAGGCGAAAATGGTTGACGCCGTGTACATAGATTTAAGTGCATGTAAAAAAACACCACGTGACCGAAATTCTTGGCACCCTGCGGTATAGCATACCTCATTATTGCATCACGGTTTTGCGGCATTGAACCCAAACCAACATCATGAGAATAAATGCATGTCACTGATTCGAAATCGATTCTGTTGGAAAGCTTGTGTGCCTCTGAGCAATGAGCTCCTCCTTAGTTGACCGGTCATAGGTGAGGAACATATGGCATGGCTTTGCTGCCTCATTGCTTGTAAAGCTTTCCTTGTCTTATGAGAGTTCACAGAAGTCTATGGCATCTTCCAGCAGCTCTTCAATATATCCTGCATGGTGAAGAGAGACAAAGTCACTATCATGCCATGACACATTACAAGATGAAATTAATTACCGTATTTACTTGATGGTAGGTCAACCTACGTTCTGAATTGTATAAATCCACATTTATGGGGAGGGGGTCATGTGACAATAAAAAATTAATCTAGTGCAGCTGGTGACGGCCACTAACATGAGAAGCATGCATGGTGTGGCATGGTTACAACATTATATTTCCCTTCAGGCTCTGCTTTCAGCATATATTTATTGCACGCTTGTATAGGAGAGTTTTCTAAACTATTACATTGCCACTGCTTGCCATTTGGAGTGCTGCAGTTTATTAGAAGCGTATCTCTTCAATTGACAGCCAACACTCCTGACAAGGTGCGCACCCTTTTTGAACTGTCATTACTAGCTGCACCAGCTGAGAGCTCCTTTGCAGTGGGGACTTTACAGAAACTAGGGGTCACCTTCAAGTGTACCTATAAAAATTATTAAAAACTAGCTTATATAGAAGCCAAGGAAGGTATAAATGATGTTACTTGTACTCTTTTAATGATACTGTAGTAGTAATTGTGACATAAGTGTGAAACAAAACGAAGACGAAAGTACAACTTTATAACTACAGTAACCAAACCTACAACCTTCGTATTACTTGTCTGATCATTTAAATTATTTGAAGCTACACTGCCACGTATCGGATTTCAATCTACACTACTGGGACTTCCTTTTAGTGTGATAGCATAACAAAGCTCAGTTGACAAAAAGTTTGGTGTCAGCTCTGTTTGTTATGGTGAGCTGTAAAATAGAAAAGTTTTTCTGAGAGCAATGTCTATACTCAAAGTATTCGGGTATGTGCTTGCTTGTAATGTCAAAACCTGTTTGAGCAGCCAAAGCAGTGATGGGGGCTAGTTGTTTTGAGTCACTTGTGTTCATATTCGTAGAAAGAAAAAGCAGATGCTGAGATAAGGAACACATATGTAAGACCAATGCTCGTACTGTGTATAAGTTTCTTAATGGTGTCTGCACAGGGTTTTTTTCGCGACAAATATGAATGCAATACAAATATTTCTGCAAATATTTGGTACAAGTTTCTTAAAAGTTACAGTAGTCCCAGTCATTCTTATAAGCTAGTATGTTATTGCTGGTTGTATTCAATATTGTAATGAGATAATGCATGCAAGAGGAAAGTTGCTGACTTGCAAGTTGCAAGTGCATCTACCATGATTACAAGTTAAGAAGCCTGTTTTAATACGTTAATCATGTGCAAATATCAGCCTTCTTAGGTAATATATTAGAGTGAGCCGAATTACTGTACATGCCCCAAACTAACTTTAAAAACAACGTACAGGCTTACCTTTACCAACGTGCCAAACATTGTACCGGTGTGGTATGTTTGGCTTGTGCTTGTGTCAGTATAGCTGGACACCAGGATGTCGATCTGGAAAAAATTATGTCGAGTAAGTACCTTAGACCTGCTGTCATGGGCACACACAGTGCTTCCTACAAGAGTGATGAAAGTCTCATGCCCCTTGTTCATCCAAAATTCTTTCTTCAAACAGTCATTTCAAACGATTTCACATAAATATATGTTTTATTAACCTTAGTTTCGCTCGCGAATTGATCACAACCATATGGTGTCTGTTGTCGACGAGTGTATGTGGATGCTTAGATTCTCCACAGCACTCAGGCAATTAGCAAGTCCTTGCTTTTCCATGGAGACACTGTAGGGGACTTCAGGTGACTGTGTACAAAAGTGTAGCAAGAGGTCTTATTAGCCCTTGAACAGTATACTAGTTGCACGGTAAGTTTACCTCTCCGACTTGCAGCAGCTCAATGTGTAAAATGCAGCCAGTCTGCATGGCAAGCCCACTGTAAGTGAGATACTTGGTGCTGTAGCCAGGAGAGTCGCATCACCCATCACCTGCCAGGCTAATTGCAAGTCACCAAGTGGATCCACTAAGGCTGCTTGTTTTTAGGGGAAGAGCTGGAAAGGCAGGTGGCACAATGCATAGGTTTTTCTTAGTAGTTCACTGTATAATCAGGGGGCAGAGGCTTCCTGTACCTCCCACTTATTCGCTCTTGGCAGTGGCAGCGCTGCTTTTACCGCTGTTGGTTACTGGGCATCCAACTAAAATAAATTACGAACAGAAACTTTCTTGCATAACTTCACTGGTAAAGTCCCCAAATAAAGGTAAAAGAAAAAATTGAGAGGAGGAGGCTTTTCGAGAAAGCCCTCCTTTCCCACATCGCCTGCAAGCCTAATGCGCTCGTGCCTTCTTGCAGGTGCGGTCTGCTGGCCGCTTTGGTAATGCGGCTATAAAATTTTGGTAATCTTTTTAAAACATTGTTCCTGTTTCTGAAGAGGCAAACGCTAAGCAGACTGCTTTCACAGTAAGGCGAAAGTTGATGGACACGAATGAAATGCACTTTTTATGACATGTTTTAAAAGCATGTCATAAAAAGGTATATTCACATAGTGTGGAAGTGTCAATCTATGAATGCATCTTGAATTTACAACTGACATATGGGCATAATGAGCAAACGTTGAACCCAGTATTGGGACGAGTGTGGAAGTTATCAACAATCGCGAATAGGATACGTTGTATTTGACTCAATCACGTTTGTTATGATGACGGACAAAGAACTTGAGTACCAAACGAGACTGAAGTTCCAAGGCATGAAGAAGCTTGAAGCAATCAGAAGTTCTTCAAAAAAAAAGATCGCTGTAAGTGGTGTCTCGGCAAGTAGACTTGTCCTCGTGAGGGCAACAGCGTTGCCTTGACGAAGAAAGGTGCACTTGCCAAAACATTCGCTGCATCGACATTCTCTGTAATAATATTTAAAAGCATTTGTTTCATCACGTGTATTCTAGCGACGCTAATAAAAGTAAAGACTCACAGATTTTGAAACCGCGGCTACAAGAATTTCACACTAGAAGGAAGTGGGGCTATAATCATTTCACATCATTTGACTAGTCACCAAAAGTAAAAGAAGCTAAAACTATATGTAGCCGAGCCAACTCGATTTCAAGCCTTTCAATAAACGCATTTTCCTCAGAGGAGCTCAGCTGCCGTCTTCACCAATTAGTCAAATGACACGGCACTTCTCTCAGTCCAGTCAGGCTTGCGGAACTCTGGGTTTACTCATATCTACTCATGCAAAATCAATACCTGCTCCAATAATTATTTCGAGTTCATGTGCTCACCCGTTGCTTATAGGAAACGCTAAGAAAACTGTCGTGGAACTAGAACTCCCCGAGTAAGCACACCGCAAAGCCGCGAAAAACACGTGTTGCCCGATTAAGCAATATTCGACGAATGCATCGTTCACTTGTTCGGCATAGCTCACTGCAGCTGCCGTTCTCTGGCCGCCACAACTTGCTGTATTTATCTTTCTCATAGTTGACACGACTACCGACTAAGATAACTTAGCCATAGAGAAACATACTTTATATAGAGTGGCCACTAGATCCTTTTCACGGCCCAGCAAGAAAAGGTTTGACACACCGCTAGATGGCGTACCCAGCCTCGCTTTTATTGTTTTGTTAAGAGACGTAATAGCCTCTTCAGGAGGACAATGAATTCTCAAGTTTGGCATCAATTTTTTGCAAATAAAACTTTTTATTAATTTCTGCGATTTTTCATATTTGCTCTACATCATGTGCCGCTGAGGACATTTAATGCCTTACAACAGAAAACAGTGAAGTATGACTAGAAAGTGTCGTCTTTCTGTGCTTGTTTTTCACAAAGAGGCACATTCATGTGGTTTTGATGTGCTGTACATGTATTCCCTTTGTAGATGCGTGGTTGTGTAGCGTAGTTTCTTAAGGTCGAGGTTTGCGATAGATTACCTAACTAATTTGAAAAGAAAG
The DNA here is from genome assembly GCF_043290135.1 of Rhipicephalus microplus. Lineage (NCBI taxonomy): Eukaryota > Metazoa > Arthropoda > Arachnida > Ixodida > Ixodidae > Rhipicephalus > Rhipicephalus microplus. The sequence goes on along the minus strand of NC_134710.1, from coordinate 420,814,569 downwards.
CGCCTTATGAAAGACCTAATACAGAATGTTTTTCCTGTGCACCTGTACCGTTCAAAGTATGAAAAATCATATGGTCATGACGTACTAAAGCGAGTGAAAAACATGTGTATACCACCCAATGTGAAAACCTTCTTTTTTAAACTTCATACGGGAACCTTGCCAGTAAAAACGTGGCTTGAAGAGAGATGGATGTATGTACCATGGGGAAGCAGCTGTCTCCTGTGTAACAAACCTGAGACGATTGAACATGTGTTTATTGATTGTAAGAACGCTATTTTCTTTTGGGACATTCTACAGATGAATTTAAAAAAAAGATTTACCTCTTACTTCATATGGAATTAGTTTTTCGCCTTGTGATAGTTCTGTGCAAAATTTGGATGTTATATTTTTACTTGGTCTTCATTCGGTTTGGCGTAGTATGCTATCGTACAGACACTGTGATGTGAGAGTTCTATCCGTTAATGAGTGTTTCGTGGAAGCTGTTATAAAAGTGCGAGACGTGTATAAGACTACCGACTGTGTTGAAGATGTAATATCTTTGTTTGACGCGTTATCATGCATGAAACAGGTGTGATCGTGATTGTCATGTTAGCTTGACCTTTAGTCAAGAAGGCAAAAAAAGAAAAAAAAAGGGTGTGTAGCGTAGTGGCAAAGACACCCGCCTTCGGAGCATGAGGGCACGGGTTCAAACCCCACCGTCGGAATGAGAAACATTTTGTTGTTTTATTTATGCTGAAGACATTATCGGGTCTGGCCGACCACTCGTGGCGCTGAAAGCAACGCACCAACTAGCTGTGCCGCAGGGCCCAATGGGAGTGCCCAAGTATGTTTCTCTATGACTGACGAGATCCAGCGTGAAGCAGTGGAGGCAAGCGCTACGAACGCAAGTCAGTCACTTTACGCGCTTCACCTGATTTAATTTACGAAATAAGGAATACGAAAAACATATAAACAACAGAGAATTTCTTTACAAGGCATCGATCTTTTTTAAAAAAAACTTGCGATAGCCATAAATGCGAACATTGACAACAACCTCACTCAGTTTGACCGGATCTTAGGATTCTCAGCACAGCCACGAGTGTGCATGTTGTTTGAAACTGAATTTAGCGCCGATTTTCCGGGGCCTGGCATAATAGCAATGGTGTTTGATGCCGACATGCGCACGAGTATTCCGCCACTGCTACATTTTTACCACTGTACACATTCATAAACTCCAACTCAGTTGAATCATGAGTGTTCACATTACACAGTAGACTAAATAGTGCAGTATGCTAAAGATGTTCGTAAAAGTATGATTTCTCCAGATCACTGGTTTCTAAATTTAAACAAAAGCTTGCAAAATTATTAGGCTTCTCTTTCGCATTAAAACCATAAAAGCATATGTGTTATTTTTGCACAAGTTTTATAAAAAATGACTTCATCTTTTGAATATGGAAAACATTGACAAAGATATACAGTAGGAAGCAAATACTTTGCTTTCCAATGTGTAAAATCTATGGCAAATTTTTGTTCGACATGGTTTTGATTGATATGTGGGGTTTACTGTCCCAAAACTCAAATAAAATTATGAGAGACGCCGTAGTGGAGGGCTCCGGGAATTTCGGCTGTTTGGGGTTCTTCAACGTGCGCACAAATCTGAGCACACGGGCCTACATTTCAGCCTGCATCTAAAATGCAGCCGCCGCCGCCGGGATTTGATCCCGCGACCTGCGGGTCAGCAGTCGAGTATCTTAGCCACTAGAACACCGCGGCGGGGCTTCGAACGGGTAAGACTCACTTGTAGTGCAAGAGCAGTATAAGCATTTGTGTTCACGCTGCCTATTATATCTACAAGATTTGCTATAGTTATATTTAGATGTTGATCAATACGGGCAACTGTTTTACTGCAGGGAGCAAGTAGGCCCTCTGGTAGATTTAGAAGGTGCCCTCCGGGATGATTTGAGCCCCAAAGAATTTGAAGCATTTTTATGGTTGCAGCCACCACGCAGGCCGAGTGGAGCATGCCAGTGGTCAGGTGGTAGTTGCCGGCTCCAGCTCCACTACCTCGAACAAGTGGCTAGCTTCTCCACCGGAGCTCGTGCAGCTGCTCTCATATCCCCTTTGCAACGACCAGAGTTCCCATGACACTCAAGTTCAGGTTGCCAACTGCTTGGCCATGGAGCAGTTAGTGAGCAGTTCACGAAGGGAGCTCTCGAACACAATGAATTTTCGTTCCCTTGTAAGAGGCTCTTTCTCTGTTAAAACTCCAGTGCTGTTGTCTTAATGGGTGCTGCAGATAAAAAAACCCACAAAACATGTTAGCGCTTGTGTGTTACTCAGTTTTGCACAATGGACATGTCACATGGCTTGGTTGAAAGAAATACATTAAAATTTAAAGGCTTCATTTTTCTTTGCTCTGCATTATATTAATAAGAACTAATCTACCATACTATCATAAAAAGCTTAAAAGCAACTAATTATAGTAATTTAATGTTAATGTGAAGAAATCAAGGTTGACGAAAAAATTGCTTGCCAGGAGCTTGGACTGCACTTGCGACCGCCACATAACACGTCCGATGCTCTACCAAATAAGCAACCACGGCGGCCACTCCCTCGTCCTCTTTATGCAGTTTATATGTGCATTTACAAGTAGCAGCATGAGTCAGAGCTGCTAGCAGCCATGACGGCGAGTGTTAAAGACTCTTCTTTTGCCTGTTGGTGTCGCGTAGCACGTTGTGGCGCTGACTGACGCACCCGCGTTTAAGTGCACGTATATCCCGCTTAAAGTTGACGAGGGAATGGCCACCGCGATGGCTCAGTTAGTAGAGCATCGGATGTGTTATTCGAAGTTCACAGGTTCGGTCCAAGCTCACAAAAAGCAGTCTTTTCACAGACTTTCATTTTTTCCCATTTACATTACATATACAACTAATAGCGTCCCCTTTGCTTTTTTGGCACCATTGCTTCTTTGTTCTCATTATTACGCCTTGGTTATGTTAGTAGTAACTGACACACAAATATGCCAAGGAAAGTACAGGGGATGTTATTTAAGTAATTGTAATAAAACTGTGAAGAAAAGTGGACAAAAATACAGCTTGCCGTGGGCAGGAACCTAACCTTTGAATAACGCTTCCGACGCTCTACCAATTAAGCAAACATGCCAGCTATCCCCCCGTCAACTTTATGGTATGTGTATGTGCATTTAAATGTGGGAGTGTCAGTCAGCACTAGCTGTTGCCGTTGAAGTGAATGTGGGACACCCATTTTTTGCCTGTAGGTGTCTCGTAGCAGGTGATGTTTTTACGGCTGGCAGCTGACTAATATTCTCTGGTATTCTACCTGAAGTCATTAAGTCTGGTAGAACGACACCCTCGCTATGAATGAAATAATAAAGGTAACTTTAAGGGATTGTTTTCTTTGCTAGACAATGTTAATGAGAACTGACTGACAATTTTGCCAAGGAAAGTATAGGGGATGCTAATAAAGTAATTGTAATGTAACTGTGAAGTGGTTTTTGCCTCAAGATTATTTGTCTGTAGCAAATGTTGCGTTGTTTAGCATGTGGGTGAAGGAAAAATTTAGGAGGGAGCATTACACAGTGCGACAAAAAGTATATACAAAAAGCCAGACCCACCGGTGCGAGGCTTCCTTTGACCCCCATTTCCTGAATACGAGATAGCCTACTATTTTTTTTCAGGTGACACAATTGAAGTAATACTTTTTAGTGTCCTTGAACCACATGGACTGCCCTTGTTACATTTCATCTAGCAACAAATCTAGTGAACAGTGGTAATGCCAAGGAACTTTCGAGAGGAGTTGCTAAAGTCAATCAGTAGAGTGAGCACCGGGATATCAAATAAGTGTCAGCATCCACTCATCTGCCGCCATTACTTCACTTCCAGAGATACCAGTACAATTTTTATTGCTTATGGTCTCGATTAGCTTAATTTCCCCAAATACTTTTAGTGTTTACTGGTTATAAGTGCACTGGAGAAAATTCAAGTGGCCGATATAGGTAGTGTCTTTGCAGTGAAATATTCAACTATATTGTTAACAATTTGCTACTGCTCAATCTTAAACTACTCACAATTGCATGCTCGATGGAATCAGAAGAAAAAAAAACTGCTAGAAAGCTTGTAGCTTTTAGCAGTCATGATGCAAGTTGAATACTCGATTTCATGGTGCTTATTATTACATAGTGCTGTAGCATAAATGCTAACGTAGCTTCAGGTAACCATTGCAGGGACCCTTTAAGTGACTGTATTCGCAACCAGCTGAGTAAACGTAATCGGTGCATTGCATTTTAATAATAGGTGGAAATGCGGCACGAGTATGCTATCACAAAACAGTCACTCCAAGAGCTAAGTCTAGCACTGTTTGGAAGTCTTATATAAATAACTGCAATGTCTTATACAAAATAAGGTAAAGTATTAGCACACAAATAATGTGTAAATAGTGTCACATGAAATCATTTGGCTGTTTCTTTGTATCCACTGCGCAACTGCTTTAGTACGTGGCAGCCCATAGTAGATGCTGTGCAGAATGTTAGTGGTACACGTGTGTCAGTGTGCCCCTTCTTATTTGGTGACCGTCTGAAAACCTGCGCAACATGTACTTGTAGGTAAAGAAAGTGTTTATCACGAACCTCCCTGTCATTTCACGTGAAATAAGTCTTACTGCTTACGGCTAAGCCTTTCAGCAGGGCTGCGTTCTTGTCAGGCATAGGTTTCAGCATAATTGCTGCACTAGTATGGCCGCTGGGCATAAGCGTACTCGCTGCAGGGGACGTGGTCTGCTATGCTCGTCGTTATCTCGTTAGAGGTTATGGCAACATCTAAAAACACAGCTGTATTATACAGCATCATGAATTGCAAATGAACACTAACATTCTTCGTTGCTATTATCATAGAAATTTTCTTGTCTAGCTAATGTCAATAAGGAGGCTTTATAAAATGGTGCTTATACACTCGAACTTCTACATAAGATACACTCATATCAGTGACAAAGGGACATAACAGAGACCAGTGTGGCTACTTTGAAATAAGTGCGATAAAAAATCCACATGGTTCTTCAATTGCTCCCCGGTGTATGCCTCTCATACAAGTGGTCAACGAGGCCCATGGCCACAATTAAGGGTGCCCTAAGGGCCTGCCTCACCCTCCTTGAAATTTGGATCAAGGGGTGAGAGCTACCGAAAATGAATAATACAAATACAGGTTTTTGAAGGCCCTCAGCAGGTGGGCCACCCCTGAAAAAATTCTGGCTACAGGCCTTCATTCAATTGTACACGCTCCTGTGTACACCATTACAAAATCTGCAGGTTTCCCTGTAATGTATGAAGGTGTCTCAGCAGGCTTCTCATAGGAATAAAACTGCTTCTTTACGTTCGTATAGTTTTTAAACACACAGGTAGGGAAAGTGAGCATGTACTGCAGAATGGAGCATTTGTGTTTTGGCAAAGATACGTGAAGTGACATGAACTAATACTCTGAAGTAAAATGTTTCAGGAAACTAAGGGGCTCAACTTCCTCTGTTGCAAACATGAAAGGGCAGACACAACCCCAGAAAATAACTGTCTCAAGTGGCGGTTTCAGTATGTGGAATAATTTGTGACTATATGCCCATCACATATTAAAGATCACTGAATCACTAAGCATCTGGTATTGTAAAAGCGTACAACTTTGTTGGTTTGTCCACCAAATAGTAATTCTCGCAATACCTACAGAAACTCTCGCCGAATGAGGGCAAGTATGTAATGTCAACTTCAGCAGATCGCTTTTCTTCCTCAGCAGAGAAAGATGCGTCCATTTGGATATATGTTTCAGCAGCTGAGTTTTCTTTCTCAGCGAAGGAAGATTCATTCATTCGGACAGGTGTTGAGACACCGAGAGGCCTGAAACCTGCTGGGAGCTGTGGCACTGAAGCAACATCGGCTGAAGCTGCTACTGCTGCTTCATGTGATGAAGCACCACACTGTGTCTGCACTGCAGCTTCTGTGGTGAAGGCAGCTGCTGTCTGTGTATTGGCCGAAACGAGCACCTTCAGGGTCATGTTCACCTGCGTAGCTGAAATGGTTATGATACACTCAAATAAACAGAACTTCTTTGATTGCTGTCATGCCCAATTGTTCATCATCATGCATTCTTTCCTGCTAGTTTTCTTTGTTTAGAAGCTTAGACATGAATCCTGTAACTGGGCAGCTGCTGTACATTTTATGCCTCATACGTGCATTTTTCAACCTTTAAGTCAACTTACCGATGGACTGGAATTCCACTGTCTTCTGAGTTCTGAGCTGTCACTGCACTCGTGGTTGCCTTGCGCAGAGTTTTTTGTGTGGTTGTCTGAATATGATGTGGTGTGAATAAACATATTATGTTACACCTGCAGTTTAGCTAAACTGTATATTTTATCCATCACACTGTCTTTCTAGCCAAGTGGTATTAAAATCACTTTATACAATATAGCTTTTCTTTGTTTTAAACAACAACACGCTTAGGAATATTAAAGTGCTTCTGGTTTTTGGTATAACTTCCGCAATGCTAAGTTATGTTTCAAAGAACACAAAATATTATCTCATCTGGGAGCTGCCATCTGTGAAAATTGAGCTGCCTTATCTGACATCAGCTAGTGGCACAGTGCGTGGCTGCATAAGGAAGATGTTACTGAGTTATTTTTTATATTACACAGCAATGCTATACAACACGTGTACATTCCAGCAAGATGGCAAGTTGGGCCAGTTGGATTACGCTCATAATTCAACATTTTGTTGAAGCGCACTAAAAAACGGAAGGACAGAAAAGGCTGACAAGAACAGCGCTTGCAAGCGCTGTTTTTTAGTGTTTTAGTCCGTCTGTTATTTAATGTGCTTTAACAAAATTTTCAATTAAGAATATAGATTTCAATATGAATCTTGTGCAGTGCCTATATAGACAAACAGAGCAGGGCTAACCTGGCTAGCAAAAGGTTCCAAGACTGGGCCACAATCTCTACACTTTTCTGGGGCAGTGTGTGATGCTGAAAGAAACAGCAGTTTCTTTTACAACAAACTCAATGGATGACAATACTTTTAGGTGTGATATTTGCATTTCCATTCACACGACGATAGTTATAGCGCGAGAAGAGAACGACGACGCAGAGACAGGAAGGACACGAAGGACACTCTCTGCGTCGTCGTTGTGTTCTCTCGCTATACGTATCGTCATGTCATACCAACTAGCCCAAGCTGCCACACTTCTAGATTCCATTCACACATTTTGTGTGCAATCATTTCATATACATAGCATGAATTGTTTTTTATGTGTGTACGGAAAACTCACTGCCAAGAAATCTTGTATAGTACCAAAGGAGGTTGGAGAGTTTATTGTATTGGTATAAAAATTACTTGGGCAGTTTTTTTTCACATCTCGGATAGAATAAGCACATTACCTCTGCGTGCAGTTCTACTAATCTGCTGTTATTTTTTAGGGGCGAAGCTCCTTAAGCGGCACACGTTCGTCCCTCATAGTCGTTGTAGGGTCTAATAAGTATAACATTTTGACCTCCAAGGTGGTGCCAGTGAGAGATTTATTCTGTGCCTTGTTAAACAATGAAAAATAGTGCTCAATGTACATGCCGATGGCTGCTAATAGGAAATGAGAGACAGGAGCATTCGGCTTTTAGTTAACGCGCACGCTGCAATCTCCATTAGCAGCCATTGACGTGTACATAGAGCACTATCTGACAAGAAAGGGTTGCTACTTTATACTCGCTAGGTGTAACATCCTTAGTTTTAGAAAGATTTAGCGAGCGTGGAGCCGTAGTGCCATGAATACAGTGAACTAGTATATACCATGAACTCGAGGTGGTTAAAGGTGGGAAGTAGATACGAAGCGCAAACCGTAAGGAAGTAAAAGCCGAATTCTCCTGTCTCTCATTTCCCATTAGCAGCCATTGGCATGTACATTGAGCACTATCTGACAGGAAAAGGTTTTTACGTTATACTCGCTGGGCGTAACCTCCATGGTTTCAGAAAGGTTTAGCGAGCATTGGGCCGCAGTGCCATGAATACAGTGAACTAGTATATATCATGAACTCGAGGTGGTTAGAGGTGGGAAGTAGATCCGAAGCGCAGGCCGTAAAAAAGTGTGCGTGTGCCACCTCACGTATAGTCCTTTGAATGTCCGCTGAATGGTGGTGCTTCTATATGGGGAATATATGATGAAAAGATGCGATATGGTGGTACTAGGAGTGTTGAATAGATGGACGAACAGACACAAAGACAGATGCATGGATGAACGCATAAACGGACGCAGGGGCGGATTCATGGACGAACGCAGGGACGGACACACGAACAGACGCACGCACGGACGGGCGGATGGACGCATGGACGGACGGAAGCAAGAACAAATGGACAGATGAATCCTTCGCGCCACTCTCTATCATTCACTGCGTAGATATGCTGCCAATTTTTTTCTTTTATAAGCTGCTATGTTCTCTTTGTTAGATGTGAAGCCAACATTTGATTGCACTGCTGTCATTTGGTGATGATGCATTGGGACGTAAATAAAGGGAGTATTGCAGTTATAGAGCTGAGTTATCAATGAAGAGCCACTGCGGTGCAAATATTTGTTGTCTTCTTTTAAGAGCCACTGCGGTGCAAATATTTCTTGTCTTCTTCATTTTCCCGCATGATATGCTACAACGTAAAGCAGCATGCTCATAATCGGTCCCGTGAGCAGCCATAAGTGCTTTAAATGAATTTCCCTAAGCACAGTCGATGAACTAAACCACCAATCAATCGGCACGCTTTGATTGATTGATTAATTTGTGGGGTTTAACGTCCCAAAACCACCATATGATTATGAGAGACGCCGTAGTGGAGGGCTTCGAAAATTTCGACCACCTGGGGTTCTTTAACGTGCACCCAAATCTGAGTACACGGGCCTAAATCATTTCCGCTTCCATCGGAAATGCAGCCGCCACAGCCGGGATTCGATCCCGCGACCTGCGGGTCAGCAGCCGAGTACCTGAGCCACCACCGTGGCGGAGCAATCGGCACGCTTTCTCTTGCAAGGCTGCCTTTACACATACATAAAAGTGCATTCACACCTGCAAACGAATGAACAAATAAATACAAAAGCATATATGCGCTACAGATGAAGCTATACCTTCAACGCGCTTTGGACGCCAGCACTGCGAAACGATTTTCCAGCGTGCCGTGCTATTGCTATTCGGCATAGATACAACACGAGCAATCGGGCCGTATACCTTATCAACGCCGTCGAACATGTGTTGCACTATTGCGGTGCTTTATTTGAGTTCATTGTGTAGGTAACATGCATGCCGTACACTTGAACCTGGATATTTCATCTAGCCCTACGACGTATAAACTTGTGCAGTCGTTTCAAAAGAATAGTTTTGGATTCACAGGCAGCCTGTTATTTTATAGTCGGTTCTGGAAATCACGAACCGGTGAAAGTTTCTCAGCATGTATAGAATCATTGTGAAAGGTGCTACAATGCATTGAAGAGACACATTCGTTATAGTTATAATTGACGAGGTTAAATTGAATCTTCTGAACGCACATGCGTGAACGCTTTCAGTGCGTGTGGCACGATCAGGATCGACCCTGCACTTACCTTTCCACCGGAAAGGAACAAAGACGGCAGTGCGTCGGCTTTGAGAGAATACCTCTTAATATCAATGCCAAATAAGCACGTCTTGCGGCTTCAGGTGGCGACCGCATACGCTTAAATCCCGCCGCCGATCTGATACGGGTATTCTGATGCGCGGCAGCCACTCGGTGCGCCTGTGTCCTTTCCCAGGCACACGGTGTCGTACCTTCACGGGTCGCCAATCGCTGGACATGACTTGCAGCCCACAACGCAGCAAGTTTAATTCACGGTATCACAACAACCGCGTGATACCCACTGGTCACGCAGCTGACGTCAACATGGAGCGTGCGATATTCAAGCAGACAACGTCCACCGTGTGCCGGAAGTCCCAAAGCTGAGTTGTAAACTGTGATCGTGTTCTCTTTGCGGAAAATTTTGCAGCAAAATAAATTAAAATCTGTTTTACAAATTACGAAAAACATTTATTCCCTGTTTGTTAGAAAAGAAATCTCTGAGCTGCGCATTCCACAGCCGATTAGAGCCGCTGAAAACGATGACGTCAATAGCAATGAGCGTGTCGCTTGGTTTATGAGCGGTTGAAAACGCGTTTGGCCGAGTCGCAGCGATGAGCAGCGATCTCGAGTTATTCGCAGCTTTAAAACGTTGTAATAATTTCACAGTTTACTCAGAGATTTCCAACCTGTCTCCTAATTACCTTTGGGACTTGGTCTACTGGCCCAGTGTGTTGGTAAAAAATCATGAAAACCATTTCAGGGTCCCTTTAGAGAGAGGTTCGTGTTCCAGCGTGCAATCACTTAGGCGGCACCCACGTTTCAACTCGCGAATGTCTTACATTAAGATAACGGAATTCTATGCACAGAACTCGTGCAACATTTGATGTATTACGCCTTGTTTTTTTTTTCTTTCGGCTATCATGTTTTTTTTTTATAGTGTAAGACTGTGCGCATGCTATGGCCACACGTGGCCGACCTCGCGAGGCGCAAACTAGAAGATCCGTAATTGACACCTGTTTGCCGCCTTTTGTGTCTGTGGTTTTGTTTTAAAAAGCGGTGCATGGCGATTTTCGCAAATGGCCGTCGCACCTACATATAGCCCGCAGTGCGTGTAGATGGATGCCAAAGAAACGACTCTCTCGCACGCAGGGTGTCTCGTCAGGAACGCTAGCTTAAAACAGCTTCACGCACCCCGCGCTGTCGCCGGCGGCCGCGTCAACGTCTGCTGCACCGCACCGCAGACAATCTGTAAATTTAGCGCGCCCCGATGATCCCCGCCGCATTTTCCCCGCCGGCTATTCAGTCCCGCCGGCAGAGCTCTCGCACCTCGTCAGTCCATTTGCTAGATTGCATTCCTACGCTTTACGCCGTCCCATCCGCTGCGTGGCGACCAACCGACTTGCTTATGGAATATAATCTCGCAGCCATTTTTAGCCCTCGTCGAACGCGTAAGTAAAAGACAACAAGCTTCAGCCTATAGAAACGAGCGCTACGTATACATAAAAGGTGACTCAGCCACGACGTTGACGCTCCTCACCCGCCTTCACGCACTCGAAAACCTCGCGAAGACAGTGGCTGCAGGCAATCCTTCGTTCGGCCCTGGTCGACCGGGAGAAAGCAACAGATCTGTATGTAAACCTACCTCTCCCTCTCTACACGCCGTCAGCCAACTTGCAATGCCTATCATGCGACACCCTTCCACGACCATCGGTGCCCCCTCCTCGCCGTTCGTCGACGTCATTCAATTAGGCAGGTAGAAGCGCGCACCCATCCCGCCTCCTATCAATTTAGCATGAGCGCAAAAGAGATTTATGGCTCGAGAGCAGTATGGCGCGTGTGTTGCAGCCGGCCTTCTGTCTTCGTCCCTAACACCATCGCTGATGCTGGAGAGCGAGTAGTTGTTCGTCCTGCTTTTTCTCTCTTTTATGAGGCGTCAGTATAACCTCTCTAGACCCACCAGCTTTCCTTCTCCTTCGCATTAGCCAATGCCTCTCTCTCTCTCTGGCCAAACACGGCTTATCACGCGTCAAAAGAGGGTCTCGTCGCGTATCCATAATGCATGCCATGTGGAGTTCTCGTAGTATGTATATACGGCCAGCCCCTCTCAATGCATTTATGAGCGCGCTCCATCCTCACCCCGCGAAACTGCCTCCGAAGCCGTTGACTCGAACGACGCGCTCCATAACCACGGCTCTTCCAATTAAAATACACTGGCACGACGCACACAGTGCCACGTAAGATCTGTGAGGCAAAGCGTACAATCGTTTGGAAGCAAAAAAAGTAATTAAAAGAAGGTGTTCTTTTTTTATGCGCATCTCGTTTGATATTTTTCGTGAATTAAAAACTACCAGATTCTATGTACAGTGGGAATCCATGATATGCGAAGCACGAATGAGGAAGGTTAATATGTCACTTTAGAATAAGCACAACGTTACGCGGCACACGGATGTAGCACACCGTCAAACAGAGCAAACACAAGTAGAAATGTTCATTGCACTCAGTAATCTGGATAAGATGTTGTTTAGAGTTACGTAACGACGGCACCACTAACATTTGAAATACCAGTACAAGTAGTGGTAGGCATGTAAATTATGCTGTACATGACTTCCATGTCAGGATTCCCCATGTTTGCGCTTGGCATTTGTGCTTGTCGTCCGTTCGTGTCACGTAATACCACATTTAGTATATGTGAAGCTAATGAAACAGCCGTGAGCACGCTATGCGCGTAGCATGTGGTCATGTTTTTCATGACACGCATATCATGATTATCGTGTTTGGACGTGTGACTTACTTTCGCCGTCCGTTCCGGTCACGTAATACCAAATTTAGTATATGTGAAGCTAGCGAAATGGCTGTGAGTGCATTATAAACGTTGAATGTAGTCATGTTCTGACATGACACGCATGTCATAATTATCATGTTTGCACCAGTCATATACCCTCGTCATCCATTCACGTCACATAATACCAAACTTGTTAAATGTGAAGCTGGCGAAGCGGCCGCGAGCGCGCTGTGAACGTACCCTGTAGTCATGTTTTACATGACATAGATGTCATAATTATATTAGGACGTGTCATTTACCTTCGTCGTCTATTCACGTCACGTAATACCAAATGTGCCATATCTGAAGCTTGCAAAACGGCCTCAAGCGCTTGATGAACATGGTACTACTCCATACCATGCTCATCAAGCGCTTGTCGCCGTTTCTTATATGTTCTTACATGACTACGTACTATGTAGTGATGTTCCTAAATGGAACGCATGTCATGAATATCATGTTTGCACCACCATATGCTTTCGTCATTCATTCACATCACGTAACATCAAGTTTCATATATGTCAAGCAAGCGAAACTGCCACGAACGCACTAGGAGCGTATCTTGTAGTCGTGTTTGGCATAACATGCATTTCATCGCTATCATGTTTGCACGTGTCGTTTGCATTCGCCGTCCGTTCCAGCCTCTTAATACCAAATTTTTTATATGTGAAGCTAGTGAAGCAGTCGCAAGCACATGACTGTGGCTTGTAGTCATGTTCTTACATGACATGCGTGTCATGATTTTGTGTTTGTACAAGTCATACACTTTTGTAATCCATTGACGCCACGTAATACCAAATTTCTTATATGTGAGCCTAGCGAAACGACTGCGAGCGCACCGTTCGCGTATGGCGTGTAGAATAAAGGTATCTTCGTTCTTCGTCGGTAGAGAGGAGCAAAAGCAATGGTCTGTTCAATAGGCTGTGGTTTTCGTGAACCACATTTCTGAACATATATCAGAAAGATAGCCACGGTGGTCGCCTTCTATTGAAGTGAAGCAGCTCAAGCTTTGGTAGACGAGAGCCGACGAGCCCGTGTTTCATCTGATCACCAAGGACACGGCCCCCTGCAGTGGCAATACTTTCATTCTCATTGTTGGTGGCCGCACTGTCGGGAATCCTGGACGTCAAAGCCTTGAGCTCCTACACGTAGTGACTAGGCAACGACAGCGTAGCAGCAGCGTTGTCCTCATTGCCTGCTACGGTGGCCTAATCTTCTGTCGCTTGGTCGCGGTTAAGTGTGCTGCCAGCTCTAAGTTGAGTGCTCGGAGGCCTTCGTTGCATGCCATCAGCTTGTCATGTACCAAATAAAGATCCGATGAGACGAAATGTTTGGAGTCAATCAGTTGCCGTGCTTTGTTTCGTAAATGCGTGCGCAGAGCTCGCTGAGTCGTTCGCTTGCCTTTGTTGCACTCCATCTTCGCTGCGTGTGAAGTCTCTCCGTCAGGTCGCTTGGAATGCAGAGTCCCGGGTTTCTTAGCATTATAAAATGCGTGGATGTCATACCATGCCAACTATTGATGTCATACCATACCAGCTTTGCATAATGCCCTGTGAACGAAACCACCGCAAGAGAAGCAAGATCATGACATGTAAACCATGACATTCATGACATTTATGCTAAGATTTTCATGTTATGACTAGTCACTTATGCTCGTCATACAGTCATGTTATGCCAAGTCAATTTCGGTATAGAGCCCATTATCGAAACGGCCAGGAGAGATAAAGGTCGTAGGCGGATAGATAGATAGATAGATAGATAGATAGATAGATAGATAGATAGATAGATAGATACGCTCAAAGTCACTCAATTTTGCTAAGAAATGCTTCGAATTTAAAAACATTTTTCTCTTAGACAAGTATACCTACAATCAAAGTGCCAGAATCAGTTGTGCCGAGATCACGTGGAGGCGACAAATAATCCAGAAGGGAAAACGAAGTTTCACTTGTATGGAATAAGGTGGCCTTTTGTTAGCGTCCAATCGCATGGGCAGATACATTAAGATCCTTGCAGGAATAAAATTCTATGCTCCTATACAGCTATTCACCTGCTACTCTCTCATGATGGCAGTTCTACGGAACGGCGTTACAAAAAATGACGTTCAAGTAACTATAGTTTTCTTTTTTTTTGCAGGAAAAGAGGAGGGCCATAGTTTCATTCAGTGTCGATATAACAGTAACACATTATGTTTAGGAAGACTGTAAACGTTCCACGGCATTCAACCGGTGCGCTCACGAAGCACATCACGCAGAACAGGGTGGAAGGGCAACCATGGGAGGCACGAAAACGTACCGCTCGCCTATCGCGTGACTGTGTTGCATTCTGCATTTTAGGCCAAAGCGCCCGTTGAGGGCACCAGGAAGCGAAATACATCGTGACTGACCACATGTGGGGGGAATAGTTGATTTTTAGGGGTGAAGCTGCTGAGTGTGTGGGTCGTTCCCTCCTTTGTTTGTATGTAATATATGTAGTTACCTCTAGGTAATGACTCGCTCAACAGATGGCGTTGTGTGTATATACCCCTGGAAATATCTAAAAACTGTTTTGTTATCGCCCCTGTTACAGTGTACGTAATTCTCAGCGCAAACCACACTTGCAGTGTTCGAGAAGCTTCGGGACTTCGGTAGATCATTTTGTTGATCAAGCTCAGTTCAATAACAGATTATTCTGTAACCTGCGTGGCCATTAGCAATAACGCTGGAATGTTGGACAACTTGTGTACAAATGACGACGCGCTTCACCGCTTGTCAGTTGATCGACAGCCGATGCTCCGTTCACCGCTATCAGTGCAAGTCTACTACTGTAATCCGACTTTCCGTTTACCGGGCACAGGCTCGCCTAAATAAAGATTTTGATGCCAACGTCCGGTATCAACATACCCAACACCCCCAACAAATGTCATGGGATCGTAACGTGGCTTTCAACCACGTCACAACTCTGTGGTATCTGGTGAAGGTGCTGTGCAATTTTAGTCGAAAGACCTTCAGAACGGCTATTGGCATATTGAAGTCGACAAAAGAGACCGAAAAAAGACTACGTTTATAACACAATATGACGTGTTAGAATTTAAAGTCATGCCCTATAGCCTTTTCTCTCGGCGCCAGCAACATTTCAACGCATTATTAATACAGTACTGGCAGGATTTAAATGGAAGACTTGCCTTGTGTACTTAGACGACGTCGTCGCGTTTACATCGAGATTCGACGAGCATCTCCGGTACCTTGAAGCTGTACATCAAATCTTGAAGCTATCAAGCCCTCCGGACTTTTTCTGAAGCCATAAAAGTCCCGATTTGAGCACAAAGAGCTCTTTTTCCTGGGACACGTGATTAGCAAGTTTGGAGTGCGTCCCGACCCCCGGAAAACTGCCCCGATTTCCGACTTCCCGCCGCAAACTGACAAGAAAGCAGTGCAGCAATTTTTTGGCCTGTGCACCTACTACAGGTGGTTCGTCAAACACGTCGCCCGCATTTCCGATACCCTCACTAACCTACCAGGACTGATGTGGAGTTGATTGGGAAAACGCCACAGATAGAAGCATTTCAGGAACTAAAACAACAGCTGCAGACGGCTCCGTTTCATGTGCATTTTGACGAATTCCAAGACACAGAAATATACACCGATGCAAGCAGTCTAAGACACGGCACCATAATTGTACAGAGAACTGACGGACTAAAAAATGTCACTAGTTATGCTAGCTGGTTGCTATCCAAAGCAGAAGCCAATTATTCCACAACAGAAAAGGAGTGCCTTGACATCACCTGGGCTAGGTCGAGGTTTCACTCCTACCTCTATGGCAGCCTACTCAAAGTTGTGAGCGACCACCACGCCCTTTGTTGGCTAGCTACCTTGAAGGACCCTTTAGGTCACCTCGCCCGATGGAGCTTGAGATTTCAAGAATATGACATTACCATCGTTTACAAGTCTGGCACAAAACACTCCGACGCAGACTGCCTCTTTCGCGCCCCTGTCGACCCACCACCACCCGACGACCTGGGTAACGACTACTTTCGGGGAATAACTGCTAACAACTTCGTTGAGCGACAGCGAGCTGACCCTCAACTTAGGAGCCTAACAGAATACCTCGAGAGCAGGACATCCGCTGTTGCGAAGGTATTCAAGCGCACACTTGCGCTGTTCTTGCTGCGAAATAGCCCTCTTCAAAAGAAGAACTTCTCGCCACTTCGAGCCAAGAACCTCCTTGTGGTACCATCAGCTCTGCGACCAGAACTCCACCAGTCCCTGCACGACCATCCGACGGTAGGACACCTCAGTGTTTTCTGCACGCTCGTAAGGATACAATAAAGGTACTCCTGGCCATATCTTAACGCTGATGCCACTCAATACGTGAGGACATGCCGGCACTGCTAGCGACGCAAGACACCGCTCACAAGGCGAGCGGGACTTCTGCAGCTCATTGAACTACCTCACCGACAGTTCAAGCAGATCGTTATGGACGTACTAGGGTCGTTCCCGACGTCGGCTGTCGGAAACAAGTGATCTGTCGTAGCTACCGACTACCTTAGTAGCTACGCTGAGATAAAAGCCCTGCCCAAAAGCAGTGTATCTGAGGTAGCTGGGTTATTCGTCGAAAACACCGTCCTACGTCACGGCGCGCCGGAGGTTCTCATCACCGACAGAGGAACAGCATTTACTACTGACCTAAGTCAGGCGATCTTAGCAGTGATACAAACCATCGTCGGACGACAGCGTACCATCGATAGACCAATGACCTCACTGAGCGGCTAAACAGGACTATAGCCCACATGCCGGCCATGTATGTTGACGTCCAACACAAGACGTGGCACACCATCCTTCCATACGTGGCCTTCGCATAAAACACGGCGGTGCAGGGGACGCCGCAGATATCTTCATAAAAGTTAGTCTACGGAAGGAAGCCGGTAACGACACTCACCGCCATGAAACCAAGCGTTGCTGATGAAGAATGTCTTCACGTCACCATCTAACTTTAGTGCACTGAAGAAGCTCGTAAACTCCCTCGTCTGCGCATGAAGACTCGACAGACAACCAACACCCGCTTTAGAATCTTCGACGAAGCTACGTAGATTACTAACCCGCTAACCGCGTTTGTTTATGGGCGCCGATACGCTGACGAAGCCTGAGTGAAAAACTTCGGCGATGGTACTTCGGACCGTACATGGTAGTTCGACGTCTCGGTGCGCTCGACTACGAGGTTGTCCCGGACCACATCACGAACTCACAACGACGACATGCACGGCCTGAACTAGTTCATATAATGCACCTCAAACCGTTGCATGCATGTTAACGAGCTGTAATATTAGATGCAAAGCATCTCTTTGACTAGCTTCTATAATGCTGTCCCTCCATCCAGACCGATCCCCTCACCGCAGGTGTCGGAGCGGTGCCAAGTAGATCACGCCCTCCTAGCAATGCATGCCTCCCTCGCCTGCCGCGCGCTCGCCACGTGTCAACTCTCTTTAGCTTCACCCTCTCCACAACTCGCCACGCTCAAGCCCGCTCCTCACGTGAGCATCATCTCAGCCATGCCACGTCTCTCCATCTGTTGGCTAGAAGAAGCCGCGAGCAGGCGGATGCGGGTGCTGCACGTGCCTCATGAATCTCGCGGCGCTGAAAGTGTGGACAATGCGCCCCTGCTTGCAGTGCTATAGCGCCCACGGGTGGAACACTATCGTGGAATGCTTCCCGTTAGTGTGCGCGTATCTTTCCCGGCTCTCGCCCGTGTTGCGTGGTTTAGCGAAGCCGATAGCGTTCGCGAATGGTGACGTTAACACTGATGAGGCGAGAGCCAGGGAAGCTGAACGCAAGCGTTGGCGGTGGAATACCAGCGATGCCAATAATGTGCGAGTCAAGAACACCGATAGTGTTCGATAACACCGGCAAAGAGCGAGCCAAGGTAGCCGAGTGCAAGCATCGTCAATGCGTCCCGCCTCCCGTATTTTTGCGTTTCAAACAGTCGTTTATTCGAGTAAACGCTACACCAAGTTTCACTTCAAACCGCTCTTCCAGCACCCACGTCGACACCCGTTTCCACCGCGTCAATGCCCTGTGCACCGTTGCTGCTTTCCATCCCACCAGTGCTCTCTTCGGAGAGATGGTTCATAGTTTTTTGCTGTTTCTTTATAATTGTGCCTAGTTGCTTGTTCCTTTTGATGTACTTTTTTTCCTTTATTGTTACTTTTTGTTACATGCATTTTTCTCCCGTCTTTTGTTTTAGGCATCAGGACAATGTTTGTTTTTCTGACGAAGGTAATACCTTGTTTCTTCTACAAGTTTTGTTATCGCCCTGTTACGCATGTAGCACGTGTGACGGTAGCACGTAATTCTCAGCAAAAACCACGCCTGCAGTGTTCGAAAAGCTTCAGGGCTGCAGAAGATGATTTCTTTAAGATCATGCCCACTTCGCGAACATTACCGGTTATTCTAAACCTGCGTGGCCGCTAGAGATAACGCTATAATATTCGTTGAGTCGTGTTTAAATTCCAACGCCCTTTACCGCTGGCCAGTTAGCCGACGACCGACGCTCCGTAATCTGCTAACTGGGCAAGTCTGCGACATTAATCCGACTTTCTGTTTACCGCGCAGATATTCACCCAAATAAACAGTTGGATCTCAACATTCAGTCTACTGCCTTCGACCACGTCACGAGACTGTGACAATATCACAGATGACGTTAGGGAATCACATATACTTGCTGTATAAAAAGGATAGATGGGGCTGTTATAACAACAAATTCACTGCATATCCACGGAGGGCAAAGCGTCCGTCCGATGCGTGCTCTAGTTGGATAGGAGTAGACAGACAGACAGACAGACAGACAGACAGACAGACAGACAGACAGACAGACAGACAGGCAGACAGGCGGACGAACGGACGGACAGACGGATGGATGGATGGATGGACAAATGGATGGCCGAAAATGCACGTGACACCGACGAGCAATGCTACGAGGGACGAAAGAAAGCGTACGCGTGACGTGTTGCCTGGTTGTTTTGGCGTGATAGTTCCGTTTTTCATCTTCGAAAACCGTCGCCCATCGCCCAAATATGCTGTGCTCAAAGCGCCGGTAGAATATGTACGTTATTCACGTAGTTGCGGTTGTTTCCATGTGTCATGAAATCTCGACCTCCTCTCCACCCGAGCCACGTGTGCACAACGAAGTAATGACGTAGTGTTTATGCACGTGCAGCCGTTTACTTCGATTTTCTGTTCGTCGTTTTCTCCCGCGAATATTTAAAATAGGTGCTGCAACGCAATAGTAAACACCTCTTGTTCCATTATGCAAAAACACCTTTTATTTGTAAATTGCATACCGCTGACAACGGGACAATTTTGGTACCAGTAGACTGCTTCATGCCAGCAATAGCGGAGTTCGCTCGCAGAAGCCGTCGCGTGATTGAGGTTTGTCTGCGCAAGCTGCGGTTAGCGCGAAGCTGATGTACGTCACATCGCTCGTCGCTGTAGCGTGCATTTTCGTTGTTATCGGTTTTAGCACTGCCCCGCCGTGTTGGTCTAGTGGATAAGGTACTCGGCTGCTGACCCAGAGGTCGCGGGATCAAATCCCGGCTGTGGCGGCTGCATTTCTGATGGAGGCGGAAATGTTGTAGGCCTGTGTGCTCAGATTTGGGTGCACATCAAAGAACCCCAGGTGGTCGAAATTTCCGGAGCCCTCCACTACGGCGTCTCTCATAATCCTATGGTGGTTTTGGGACGTTATATCCCACATATCAATCAATCAATCAGATTTTAGCATTTATGCTCAGGGTTTTCGTGTGTCGTAGAAAGAAAATTATCGTCATCATAAACAGGGACGCGCACTTTTCGTCATCGCTGCCTTCCCCTTCATCTGCTTTGCTTTAAGAAGACGGGCGCTGATATGTCTAGCATAGGATGCAATAACTCCGATAGGGCGGAAAAACGCGCACAAAAAGAGCAAAAAAAAACTCATTCTTTTCTTGAATAAAGTTTTCCACAAGACGAAATTCAAGACCTTGTATTCACGATTCGAAGAAAGACAAAGAATGATAGATAACTAAATATACAGATATATATTGACTAAAAATGAACAGAGCAATTTACTAAGTGATCAATGTGTATGCTATAGATCAAATGTTCTTATCACACTAAGATAATGAATCAGCACTCGTTAAATCTTAAATATTGTCGCATTCGATGTGGTTTCCATCGCAAGAAATTTAGTTATATTGGTGCGCCTCTAGACATTTCTATTTGAATATCTCAACTGCAGTATGCCGACGGCGCCTTTGATGACCTTCGTGAAAACTGCCACATGTTTTGGACTTGAAATAGACGAGCACGACCGCTGCATCTCGATATGTTTGGCCAGTGGTCTGTAGAAAATTTGAAGCATTTAATTACAATCTTTTTACCTACGTATAAACTTATGTAAGCAATGTTAAATTCGTATGATATATTCAGCCCGATGGGAGCTATACATTGCTTGCTTGATTTTGCCTTGAAATCATAAAACAGTATATAATTATTTAAACAGTCAAATATGACGTCAATATAGAGACACGTTCTAATTTTTGAAATGTAACTGTAATGAGTTCCTGTTTTTTACTTTTATGAACTTGTAAATAGGAACTCGTTCGAGAATTTAGAAAAAAACGAGAAACTATTCATCGTTTCTGTTATAGATAAACGTGTATACAACACTGCATGGCGGCACTTTTCTCTGAAGCAGTTCCCCTACATCACCATCTCTCTTTCTCTTTCTGGGTCTCTTTAACTAACAAACGCGTTAACCTTTACTTGGGAACTTGTGGCAAAATTTGGAACAACATTTTTAAGTAGCGCAACACTAGTAAACAAATTGCTGGATAAATTGAAATGTGGCATAATTTTATGGTTCTGCAGGTATGATAGCAGTGTCTGCTGCTTACCATCTCCTGCTTTGAAGTAATTGTATAAACAGATAGAGGAGAAAAAGAAAGTGATGTTTTCTGTCATATTGCTTTGTTGTAGCCTTGCATAGGATATGCACCACAACGCTTTCACTGACTATCAGAACAAGATCGACATAACGAAAAGCAGTCACTAAGGTAACATGACGCAAAGTCATCCCTCGCGATTTGGAATTCACGGAGGCGATTTTCATTCCGCAACAGGGATGCGTCTACTTTGCTTTCTCTTGACATTTCAGAATAAAGTACAAAACTAATCTATGCCACCCAGACCACCGGATTCGTTGTTTCTATGATGGCTAAACATAAAATTCATACGTGACGCTACTAAGTATGTCAGTGGATACTAACCAATAAGGAGCTAAACGTCGCCACCGACTCCATTGGGGCTTTACGGCCCTGATGCCAAGTGATTG
Source organism: Rhipicephalus microplus (assembly GCF_043290135.1). NCBI lineage: Eukaryota > Metazoa > Arthropoda > Arachnida > Ixodida > Ixodidae > Rhipicephalus > Rhipicephalus microplus. The sequence continues at coordinate 420,792,823 of NC_134710.1, read as the reverse complement.
TGAATTTTCCCACTGTATATATAGCTGCGCATATCATTTCTCTGCAACACTTTGGTGTATTGAATTCAGAGACTTAAGATGAAACCGTTCAATAGCCTGACCGACGAAGGGGACCGTTCGGCACTTTTATACTGTGCCATACAACCCTGGTTCATTTGTGATCTTGCCCGCACTTCATGCCTACACAGAAAGAAAGAAAGAATAAAAAAAGAAGAAAGAAGGAAGGAAAGAAAGAAAGAAAGAATAAAACAAAGAAAGAATTCTTTTATGAGACGCAGCCAACACGTGGCTGCTTCTGTCATCACAACCCATTTTCTGATGAAGGAATTTTATGTTGTAATGGTGGTCATGTCACCTGTCAGCTGCGCTGAGTAAACTTTCAGTGACAAATATACAACGTCTCCCAAGTACAAAGCTTCTGTGTCTGCGAAGAATAATTATCACTTTTTTTGCCCTTGTTTTGCCGATATTGGGCACAGTGGGCTCAAAGACAGTTCGCACACACAAAGAATGGACAGCTGGAGATCTTTCAGAGTGTTCTTTGCTCTGGGCTTAGAGTGGATTAGGTATCTAACTTCGAAAGATTGATTTCATCTCATGTGTGGTTCGGGTACCCCATTATAAACTTTCTAGTCATTTTCGCCACCACTTAATAGGTATTCTTAAAATACTGTGCCCATATATTGCACTGTAAACACCGAATTGATGAAATATATTGGACAGAAAAAGGCTTTTGGCCAGGCGGGAGCCTTCTGAATTCCGCCGCATGTCGCCAGAGGGAAGGATGGTTAGACTGATGCGAAACTCCATTGTTAGTTTTGAGCTTCTGCTGCTACTCTAAATTCTGAGAGTACCGTGTCATATTTTTGTACCAAATTTGGTTTACTTATCAAGCAAAGGCGTTGGCGTGAAGTGATAGAAACTCAGCAATGGTACTTCAATTTTTCTACATTGAATGCCTCAAAAAATTTCCAATTATCTTTTTGTATTGCCTGCCTTCTAAGATAACGCATTATATGATAGTATTATTTATTTATTTATTTTATTTACAAGATACTGCAGGCATGGAGCCCAAGCAGGAATAATACAGGCAGTAAGGCAATCAAGCCAAACATCACACAGCATACAACAATTCAATCATCACACACATACAACAACAATGCAACCAAACTTATCGTAACAGCGATGATTTAAGTGGGAATGTGTGAATCGCAAAGGGAATCAAAGGGAAACAACAAGGTACTGAAAGTAAGAGAAAGAAAAACTGCAAAACATTTTTACATCCTCAGGAAAACATGTGCGTCAATAGAATCTGTCGATAGCAGGGCGGCAAACGGTAAATTGTTCAACTCACAGATTGTGCGCGGGAAAAACGAAAATTTGAAGAGATTAGTTTTGGAGAAATACGGAGTTAAGGCAAGGGAGTGTGAATAACGACCACGCCGTGTTTCCAGGCAACTAATGTAGGGGCCTTGATCAAATAAGAGCTTCCGGTTGACCATTTGGTGCAGTAATTTTAGCCTAAATGATTTACGTCGTGATTCTAATGTTGGGATACCATGTCTTTCCATCAGGGCAGAAACGGAGTCTGTTGGACCGTACATACCATAAATAAAGCGGACGGCCCTTTTTTGAATTCTTTCGAGGCATTCGATATTGGTTTTAGTGTGAGGATCCCAAATAACGCAGGCATACTCAAGTTTAGGTCTAATTAGAGAAGTATATGCTAAGTATTTAACCTCAGAGGGAGCGGTTTTGAGTTTCTGTCGTAATAAACAAAGTTTACAGAAAGCGGCAGCGCATATGTTGGTTATGTGAGAGTTCCAACTTAAGGTACTGGTTAATGTTACGCCAAGATATTTGTGTTCATCTACTTGCTTAAGCGGTTGGTCACAAGTACAATAAGAGAATTCAAGGGGATGTTTCTTTCTAGTCATTCGGAGGTAAACTGTTTTGTCACGGTTTAATTGCATGTTTGTAGTTTTACTTCAAGAAGCAACGTTTTCTAACGCCGAGTTTAACGCAAGTTGGTCCTCGATGCTATTAATTTCATTAAAAAGTATACAGTCATCTGCAAAAAGACGTATTTGGACCGGACTGTTTATAACGTTAGCAATGTCATTACAAAAAATAAGGAAAAGTAAAGGGCCTAGCACACTTCCCTGCGGTATGCCAGACGTAACAGGGAGAGCGTCAGAAGTGCTTCTATTAATGTCGACGTACTGTCTACGGTTACTTAAATAGGCAGTTAGCCAAGAGACTATGAACGCCGGAAGCCCGATTTGAACTAATTTATTGAGTAATTTGTCGTGCGATACGCGATCGAAGGCCTTACTAAAATCTAAGAGTATGGGGTCAACCTGTCCCCCCTTATCAAGAACTGAAGAAGCGTGGTGAACAACTGTAAGTAGTTGAGTGACGGTCGAGAATCTCTTGCGAAACCCGTGTTGAAATTAGAAATAAATCGTTACAATAAAAAGGTACCCTCTGCGTTAGAAATATTTTGAGACCACTGAAGTTTGTACATCTCACAGGAATTATCCCTCATTTTAGAGTGCTTCACTATAGTTCACATTGAGCATAATGCCAGCTGGATGAATGCAGTTTGCATTGTGCCTAATGTAGACTTTATTAAAAATTTTTTCAAATTAGGCGCAGTTGGCACAGCTTCGACGTAGTGAAAAAAAGAGAAAGCATAAAAAGAAAAATGTAAACAAAAAAGAGAAAGATAGAGAAGAGAAAGAAAGAGAAAGAATAAAAAAAAGAACTAGAAACAAAGGAAGAAAGAGAAAGATAGAAAAAAGAAAGAAGGAAAAAGACAAACAGAAAAGAAAAGGAAAAAAAAGAAAGCAAGAGTGCAAAAGAAAGACAAAGACCAAGATGCAAGTAAAGAAAGATAAACACAGAAAGAAAGGTATTGAAAGGAAAAAAAGAAATGGTAAGAAATATTAAAAAAGGAAGAAATAAAGAAAGAATGAATGAATGAATGAATGAATGAAAGAAATAAAGAAAAATTAAAGAAAGAAAGAATTAGGTCCTGTGTGCACATGTCTGCCTTTTTATTTGCGGTATGAGTTCCAGATTTTTTTTTTCGTGGGGGGGGGGGGGGAGGTTGTGCACTGTATAAGCTTTTTGTGATGTGAGCTATTACGCCGAATAATAGGTCCGATGCTCAGCTGTTCAGAACAGCAGCAGGTTTCAGAGTTAATAAAAATGTCTGTTAAAACCTGGCCTATAAGAAAAAGTTTATTCATTTACCTTTCAATATAAAAAAGCTTGAACTTACCTTTTGTCTCAGTTGTAAATACTAGTATCAGTTTTACTTGTGCACTGCATTTGTGTTCACAATTTTTATTTTTTTCATAATTCTGCCTCTCTTCTGAATTTTTATTTCACTTCTAGTAGCATGTCAATACTGCCACGTTCCATTTCCCAAGTTTTTGTAATCGTCCCAAAACACCACACGATTCTCAGCGCAAACCGCACCTTCAGTTTTCGAGGTTCCGGACTGTAGTAGATCATTTCGATAAGATCGCGCTCACTGTGCGAACGGTACAGATTGATCTGGAACCTACGCCACCACCAGCAATAACGCTAGAACATTCGACGGCAAGAGTATAAATGCCGACGCGCTTCGCCACTTGTCAGTTGTTGATCGAAGGCCGACGCTCTGTTCGCCGCTGTCAGTCCGAGACTGCTAGCTGTGCGAGACTGCTGCTGTAATTGGACTTTCCGTTTACCGGGCGCAAGTTCGCCCAAATAAACAGTTAAATCCCAACACGATGTCTCCTGTCTTCGGCCACGTCACGACCCCATGACATCAGGTTGATGTGCTGCTTCGTTCATGTACCGGACGCCCCCGTCAAGCCGTGAACCCAGCCCACGTCGCGGAGAAGGCACCGACGTCAACCAGGAGCAGCGAACAAGCCGCCGACAGCAAGGGCTACCACCGGAGTACGGGCTTCTACAAGACAAGGCGCGGAAGACCAAGGCCATGACCGCGACTGCAACGACAATGACAACCACAGCGTCCCAGCCCACGATGGTCATGCATCAACCCAGGGAACCACCAATTTTCCATGGGTCATCGTTCGAAGACCCGGAGTCCTGGATAGAAACATACGACTGTGTGGCCGCCCTCAACCATTGGGACCATGACGAAAAGCTGCGTCGTGTGTTCTTCTATTTGGAAGACACCGCAAGGACCTGGCTCGAAAATCGGGAGTCCACGCTCCGAACGTGGGATAGTTTCTGCGGCGCATTCCTGCAAACGTTCGCGAGCGTCGCTCGCAAAGAGAGGGCCGCTTCTTTATTAGAGACCCGGGTTCAGCTACCAAATGAATTTGTCGCCTTTTTCACAGAACAAATGACCCGACTTTTCTGTTACGCTGACCCAGACATGCCAGAGGAGAAAAAAGTTCGTTTCCTTGTGCGAGGGGTCAAACAGGAGCTCTTCGCGGGACTGCTGAGAAACCCACTGAAAACCGTCAGAGAAATTGTAGCCGAAGCGACCACTATCGAAAAGACCCTGGACATGCGCACCAGACAGTATATTCGGCGCCTGACTGCAAACTGCGCTGCTGCTCAAGCCAGTAAATCCGGAGACCTGCGTGAAAAGATGATTGATTTATTTGTGGGGTTTAACGTCCCAAAACCACTATATGATTATGAGAGACGCCATAGTGGAGGGCTCCGGAAATTTCGACCACCTGGGGTTCTTTAACGTGCACCCAAATCTGAGCACACGGGCCTACAACATTTCCGCCTCCATCGAAAATGCAGCCGCCGCAGCCCTGCGTGAAACTATCCGAGCGATCGTGCGGGAAGAGCTGCGCAAGCTGTTGCTTTCGGCGCAGCCTCAAGTGGATTCAATCGCCGAAATTGTGCGAGAAGAAATTCGGCAATCGCTTCGAATTCCCCACGCACCGCTGCCCGAGCCGGAAGCTATGAGCTACGCCGCTGCACTGCGCCACAACGCTCCTCCCCGTCCACGCCAAAACGCCGCCCCATCGCACTTCCGTCGACAGATACCACCGCCGCCACCACCTCCACCGACGTCATACCGTTCGCCAGCGGCCCAGCGCAGTGCACCGAGAAATACTGACGCCTGGCGCACCCTGACCATCGCCCGCTCCGCTACCACTGTGGCGAGGCCGGACCTACATACCGCCGTTGCCAGTACCGACAGATGGGACTGCGTGGCTTCGTCGTCATCGCACCGCGTCCACAGCCAGGAGAAGGACCATGTGACATCGCCGACTACCTGACAGGAACTCGGTGGACACCACGAAGCCCTTCGCGTTTGCCATCGCCCAGCCGCCGCACGTCACCGCACCACCGGCAGTACTCTGACCTAACGCGGGGCCGGTCTCCTAGCCCGTATCCGGGAAACTAAGGGCAGCAACTGGTGGATGTGTGGTTGCTGTGTGACGAACTATCGAAGATCCCCCGACGACGACGACGCCGCGACGGAGCTTTCCGAACACAACGCCAACCAGGCAAAGCTCTGACGGCGAAAGCTCACTTACCGAAGGTGGCCTGACGACGCAACATGGAAGCAGCGGAACAAGCCGACGGGGCCGTGACCCGACGCCACGCCCTAACTGTAATGCGAGACGGCGAACTAGCGACCTCGACGTTCTCATCGACGGCCCCAGTGTGACCGCTCTCGTCGATACTGGAGCTGACTATTCTGTCATCAGAGGGTCGTTCGCCGCGAAGTTAAAGAAAGTTAGGACAGCTTGGAAAGGCCCTGAAATCCTCACAGCCGCAGGTCATCTCGTAACGCCTGCAGGAATCTGCACAGCGAGTCACCATTAACGGCCGTATTTATCCTACAGACTTCGTAGTCCTACAGCGTTGCTCGAGAGATGTCATCCTTGGCATGGACTTCTTATGCCTCCATGGTGCTGTCATCAACCTAAAAACAAAGTCGCTAACTTTATCCACAGAAGAAGCACTACCGCCGCGCACATCGTCAGGACACCATGCCTTGAATGTGCTGGAAGAACAAGTCACCATTCCGCCTCGCTCAAGCGTCATTATTTCAGTCGGTGCTCCTAAATCACCTTACTTGGAAGGCGTCGTTGAGGGCGGTCAGACTCTGTTGGTTACCCAAAATATTTGCGTCGCAAGAGGAATTGTAGAGCTGCGGGGAGGCAAAGCAACGGTTATGCTCACGAATTTCAGCAATGAGTACAAACATGTGAACAAAGGAACAACGGTCGCATACATCGTAGAAATGGTCGAAGCCACCAGTGCTTTCGCCCTCGCCGATTCTGCGGAACCTGCTCAGAGGAACCAAGCCCCTCCGAAAGCTTTCGACGTCAATCCCAGACTTCCGAACGATAAGCAAGAACAGCTCAAGGCCCTGCTCCTGATAAAAGAAGATTGCATTTTGTCGTTATCGAAAATTCGGCAGACCCCAATCACGAAACATCGCATCATAACCGAAGAAAATGTCAGACCACTGTGTCAGAGTCTGTACAAGGTTTCGACGCGAGAACGTGAAGCCATGAAGAGACAAGTTGATGAAATGCTGCGGGAGGACATTATCCAGCCGTCCAATAGTCAATGGGCATCCCCCGTGGTGTTAGTGAAGAAAAAGGATGGGACCCTACGTTTCTGCGTCGATTATCGCCGCCTGAAGAAAATCACAAGAAAGGACGTGTAATCTCTCCCACGAATAGACGACGCACTTGATCGGCTGCATAACGCTAAGTACTTTTCGTCAATGGACCTAGAGACTGGCTATTGGCAAACCAAATTCGACGAAAGAGACCGAGAGAACACGGCGCTTATAACATCGGACGGCCTCTTCGAGTTTAAGGTGATGCCCTTCGGCCTTTTCTCAGCGCCTGCAACTTTTCAACGCGTTATGGATACAGTACTAGCTGGATTGAAGTGGCAGACTTGCCTTGTGTACTTGGACGACGTCGTCGTGTTTTCCTCGAGTTTCGACGAGCATCTTCGGCGCCTTGAAGCTGTACTTCAAGCCATCAAGACTTCCGGGCTCACACTGAAGCCAGAAAAGTGCAGGTTTGCGTATGAGGAGCTCTTGTTTCTGGGACATATTATCAGCAAGTCTAGAGTTCTCCCGATCCACGGAAAACAGCCGCCATCGCCGACTACACGCCGCCAACTGACAAGAAAGCCGTGCGCCGATTTCTGGGCCCGTGCGCCTATTATTGGCGGTTCGTGAAAAACTTCACCCGCATCGCCGATCCTCTCACTAACCTTACCAAGGCTGACGTGGAGTTCAAGGGGGAAACGCCACAGGAACACGCTTTCCAGGAGCTTAAGCATCGCCTCCAGACGCCTCCGTTACTTGCCCATTTCGACGAATTCGCCGAGACAGAAATACATACTGACGCAAGCAGCGTAGGTCTTGGCGCCGTTTTGTGAAGAGGGCTGACGGACTTTAAGGGTTATTAGTTACGCCAGCCGATCGCTATCCAAAGCAGAAGCAAATTATTCCACAACAGAAAAGGAGTGCCTTGCCATCATCTGGGCTACGTCGAAATTTCGCCCCTACCTCTACGGCAGGCCGTTCAAAGTTTTAAGCGACTACCACGCTTTGTGTTCGCCAGCCACCTTGAAGGACCCTTCAGGTCGCCTCGCGCGATGGAGCCAGAGACTTCAAGAATATGGCATTACTGTCATTCACAAGTCCGGCATAAAACACTCCGACACCGACTGTCTCTCTCGTGCGCCTGTCGACCAACCACTACCCGACGACCCGGATGACGACTACTTCTTGAGAACGATAACTACCGACGTCATCGCTTAACGACAGCGGGCTGACCCGGAACATAAGGCCCTAATAGAATACCTCGAAGGCAGGACCGCCGAAGTCCCGAAGGTATTCAAGCGCGCACTTGCGTTGTTCTTTCTACGAAACGGTCTTCTACAGAAGAAAAACTTTTCACCACTTCGAGCTAAGTACTCCTAGTGGCGCCTTCAGCTCTGCGACAAGAACTCCTGCAGGCCCTGCACGACGATCCGACGGCAGGGTACCTCGGTGTTTCTCGCACGCTCGCGAGGATACAAGAAAGGTACTACTAGCCACGTCTTACCACCGACGTCACTCGTTATGTGAGGACATGCCGGGACTGTCAGCGACGCAAGACACCGCCGACAAGGCCAGCGGGACTTCTGCAGCCAATTGATCCACCTTGCTGACCTTTCCAGCAGATTGGTATGGACCTACTAGGGCCGTTCCCGACGTCGGCTTTCGTAAACAAGTGGATCGTGGTAGCTACCGACTACCTCACCCGCCAGGCCGAGACAAAAGCCCTGCCAAAAAGCAGTCCATCCGAGGTAGCTAAGTTCTTCGTCGAAATTATCGTCCTACGTCACGGCGCCCCGGAGGTCCTTATCGCCGACAGAGGAACGGCATTCACTGCCGACTTAACTCAAGCGATCTTGGCATGCAGCCAAACAAACCACCGCCGGACGACAGCGTACCACCCACAGACCAACGGCCTCACCGAGGGGCTTAACAAGACGATCGCTGACATGCTGTCAATGTATGTACGTCGATGTCGAACACAAGACGTGGGACGCCATTCTTCCGTATGTGAGCTTCGCATACAAAACGGCGGTGCAGTAGACGACGCACATATCTCCATACAAATTGGTCTACGGAAGGAGCCCGTTAACGACGCTCGATGCCATGTTACCCAACGTCACCGACGAAGAAAACCTCGATGTGAGTGAGTACCTTCAACGCGCCGAAGAAGCCCGACAACTTGCGCGTCTCCGTATCAATAATCAACGAACGACCACCAGCCACCGTTACAACCTTCGACGACGCTTCGTGGAATACCAGCCCAGTGAACGTGTTTGGGTGTGAACACCGATACGCCAACGTGGACTAAGTGAAAAGCTTCTGCGACAGTACTTCGGACCGTACAGGGTGGTTCGACGTCTCGGCCCACTTGATTACGAGGATGTCCCCGACGGCATCACGAACTGTCAACGACGCCGATCGCGACCTGAAGTCGTCCATGTCGCGCACCTCAAGGCGTTTCATGCGCGTTAACAAACTGAAACAGTGTTTTTTCGTAATATTGTTGTATCGTAATTTATTCATTGTACTTTCTTGCATTTTTATTGTACCTTTATCTTTAGTTAAAACATCGGGACGATGCCTTTTTTCGTAGGGGGGCAATTCCACGTTCCATTTCCCAAGTTTTTCTTATCGTCCCAAAACACCACACGATTCTCAGCGCAAACCGCGCCTGCAGTTTTCGAGAAGGTTCCGGACTGTAGTAGATCATTTCGATAAGATCACGCCCACTGTGCGAACGGTACCAGATTGTTCTGGAACCTACGCCACCGCCAGCGATAACGCTAGAACATTCGACGGCAAGAGTATAAATGCCGACGCGCTTCGCCGCTTGTCAGTTGTTGATCGAAGGTCGACGCTCCGTTCGCCGCTAGCACTGTATGTATAAAATGATGTAAAGAGTTTTTTTGAGTTTGAAGTTAATAAACTTCTCTTTGTATCACTCCGAGACTGCTATCTGTGCAAGACTGCTGCTGTAATTGAACTTTCCGTTTACCGGGCACAGGTTCGCCCAAATAAACAGTTAAATCCCAACACGAAGTCTCCTGTCTTCGGCCACGTCACGACCCCGTGACAATACAATATACACGCAGACGAAAATGTCTTTTTTTCACAACTTTATGCTTCTCCGAAAATGGCGACAGTCCGGTGGTTTTTTATGATACACACACGCAACTACACGGGGTCTCAAGTATTTCGCCTCCACCTAATTACGATTTCTACGGCAAGGTTTAAAACTTCTATTTATCATTAGTGGCCGAGTACTGTAGTGAATGTACCAGCTTCCATGCCAGCCCGGAGGAACCAACCACGTAGGAGTTCGTTCACATGGATTCGAGATATCAAGGCTGCGTAGCGGTAGTCGACGGCCATAGGTCTGCCTACCTTTACTGAACAGACTTCATACCCTCTAGGTCTTAATTGCGAAAACAAATTTCAGCCTATTTATTGTTAGCACGCCGTTAGATAGAATGCACAGCAGGAACTTGAAAGACTGCTTTTCGCCACTGCCACAATTTTAAGGACATTTTTCGTGGTTCGAAGTTCAGTGATAAAAAAGAGCGAAGAAGTTGCGGTAAGCGAAGGTTATGTCGCTACTTAGTTTTCACAGTGTGACCTAATGCCACACACACAAAAAAGTTCATCGTGATTCATATTTGATGTACGGACATGTCTTGTATTGAAGGGATGTAATTCATGAAATTCATGAAAGTGAATTAGTCGTAGTGGGTGCACCCCACTTCCACAAACTGTGGTAGCAGACAAGCATGAACTGCATTGTAAAGTAGCGAGGAAAAAAGGGAACGAAGAAACAAGAAGAACACAACAATGTCCTGTGTGTTGTGTCCTTTATGGATCCTCATGTTCCAGATGCGAAGCATCTCTTGCTCGGGTCTATGTCCCGTGGCATCGGCGTTGGTGTCCGTGCTCACAGTACGCATGAGAAACTCCCTTTCTTCCCTCTCTCCAACAGCTGCAAGTTACTCTCTCTACTTCTTTCCAACTTCCTGCTTGCGCTACTCTCCCTCCTCTCACTTTGCAACACCGATGCACGCAGCGTCTGCTAGCAAGTTTTTTGATTGAAAAAAAAAACTGACTGGTCGGGCTGCGCAACCGTTCCCTGGCCACTCAATATATACTATCGGCACTGAATCTTAACCTCCAGGGTAGAGCCGCTGGGACATTTTCCCTGAGTGCTCTTGAACAATAAAAATCGCAGCGTGCGCGTTAACAAAAAGTGGACTGCGGAAAACCTGGTGAAGCTGCACCTTCTCAGGTTTTCCTGCGCAACGCCGCGATGAACGCCAGAGTCAACGTCACCGTCAGTGTAAGCGTTAGTGCCCGCTGCTTTGTATTTACACATAGTTCTCTCTCCCTTATGATCAAGTTACATAAATCGCGAAACTTGTAACGAGAAGTGTCAGAAACGTGTTGCCGCAGGCATCAACGCCTTCCGATGGTAGAAGTGCGACAAGGTGAAGAGGGGACAAAAACTAAAACTTAATATATTTTTTTCCCAACAGTCTACTTTTATATATACCAACGTTAACGATAAGCTTAGTTTACGGTGTATCTCACACTTGGGTAAATGGTTGATTGCCTAGATTTTTCATCGAGTGCCATAAATGGGAAGGGGTGGGGGGAGGGCGTTTCCAGGCAATCTGCTATTAGAGCTTGTGTTTAGTTCGGCATGTTCATTCGATGGCGCATTGCCAGGTAAACAAGGTATCGCTCACTTTTCCATGGTGGTTTCGTGCATACCTTCCGTATTATACTTGTTTTTATGTGCTCTTTACTAGTGTGACATTTTAGAGCTGAGCTAGCTCACAGAACGTCCTGTGACTGCCGACTGCTTTCACTGGCGAGCGGCTGGCGTGCCCTGCAGTCTTTGGTGACGGTGAACGCGACCCGCTAAGTAACGAGACGCTGTACACTACAGCTGCCAAAGCTATACTTTCAAAGCTGCTGTCTCGCTGCAGTAGTTTTCGGCGACTGGGCAACGTGGTTTTCGAACTATTGTGCTATTGTGCTTGTGAACAGTTGTCTCACAATTGCCTCTGCGGAGTTTCTTGAGCACTAGATATACGTCGTTTGGCTAAAAAGCAAGTTCGTTTCTGCAATCTTTGTTTTATTTAGTTTCTATTCTCTCCCGCATGCAGTTAGCAAGTCGCAATAAAAATTGGTAATAATAATGGCGCGGAGAAGGTCAGCAATGAAGAAAAGTTTCAATTTAGCGCGATGTAGGGCAAATGCGCGACGTCGCTACCGTTTCCGGATGTGACGTGATATTTTATTTTTCAGTTTTGTTTGCTGTTAGTTGTCTCCTCCTCACGTAGATTGCAACGGTGGCAACGAGCCGCCGATTTCTGTATTCATGCGCCTCTATAGAAGTTACGCTACCAGTTAACATATATCACGGTTCCTCATATATATGAGATATGGCGGAATTTTTTTTTGCGATGTTTTACAATTCAGTATGAACTAGCTCGGATTTGTACTATTGTTCCATTAACTTTCAGATATGAAATTTTAAGTAAAGCTGCTGAAGTTGGGCTTCAAAATTAAATGTCGGAAAATTATTTCAGTGTTTCACTGAATTACCATTAAACAGCGTGTAGCTGGTTGTGTTTTTGTTGCTGACTTTCTTCCACGGCACAGAAAATTAGTAGGTATCTAAGCGACATTGCGGCTTCCTTCTCTCGTTCCTATGGTTTTTACATGACATTTTTGCTTGGAGGGCATCTAATTTGAACCGATGCTTAGGCAGTGGATGTCGTGGTTATGAGTGGTTCTGAAGCATTCCGTCTCCACCGAATCTCGATTTCTGTAACAGGAAGCAAACCCTAGATATTAGTGGCCGAGTGCTGCATAGTCAATGTATCACCGCGAGGGACTCTTGTGAACTAGGCGCTACGCTATAACGAAGTTTTAACCCGATATCACTTCCGTCCTGCTGTGGTGGTCTAGTGGTTAAGGTACTCGGCTTTACCACAAAGGGAGCATCAACAACTAGTGAATGAAATAAGAGAAGTGATTCACGAAGTTTTATCGAAGGGACATGACGTGGTGTTCCAGTGGTTACCGGGACATTCTGGTATTGTCGGTAACGACCTTGCTGATAATGCTGCCCGATCCGACCACGCGGACGCCCAGACAACCCCAATTCCGTTGTAGAGAATCAACGCTGCAAGGGGCCTTCACTCGTTCGCTAACACCATGTCGGAAACTTGGCTGAGTGACCCCAGAGTCAGGAACCGCCGCCTACACAAATTGGACACATCGCGAAAGCTTCAAGTTCTATCGGACCTCTCCCACCAGGATGCAAATTTACTGTGCAGCCTGTGGTTAGGTGTAGCTTTTACAAAGGCGTACTTCTTTCGCATAGGAATGTCGGATAGCTCCCGATGTGAATTGTGCGACACTGACGAGACAATATAGCATCTACTGTGTTCATCTGAACGTTTTGCGAGCGAACGCAACTTGCTACGCGAAACGTTTGAGACACTAGACAATAGACCTTTTTCCGAAGAGAAGATCCTTGGTTCATGATTCTACGCGTCGCAGGCCAGCAAAGCGACGCGGCCATTGCTAAGTTTTCTAAAGACGACCGGACTACGCGACCACTTATAAGCGTGCAATGGACAAGGTCACATGTACACACGCGTTGCCCTTCACTACTCTCTCTCTCTTCTCCTTTAATCCCCTAACCCCTTCCCCCAGTGCAAGATACCAAACCGGACGTGCGTCTGCTTGACCTCCCTGCCTTTCATTTCTTCCCTTCCTCCTCCTCCTACTCAGCTATTGACCCGCACGCAGGTCGCGGGATCAAATCCCAACTGTGGTGGCTGCATGTTTGTTGGAAGCGAAAATGCTGTCGGCCTATGGGCTCACACATGGGGGCAACTTAAAGAACCCAAAGGGGTCAAAATTTCCGGAGCCTTCTACTATGGCATCTCTCATATTCATATGGTGGTTTTGAAACGTTAAATCCCACATATCAATCAATGAATTTCTCTTGCTCAGATATAGGAGCCCTCATTTGCAGGTTGAGCTGTTTGGGTAAAAACGGCGTTTCTATTTTGCCGTTAAATTAATCCTCCCTCCCTTGTTTTGTGTGGGTCTGATATTTAATGATTGCAATATTTCATCAAAACGTCTCACAAAAAAAACTTACGCGTAAATCATTTTTTCAGACCAGCTCAAGCTTTCTCTTCGGTTCTACAAGAATTCACATGAGGAATTGTACTCGTGCAAAACCAACTATGTATATCTGTTGACTCATACTCATATCGTAGCTTTGGCATGTAAAACGCCAGGTATTACATTTATAAATTCACCTTATAATCGGCCAATCCCCTTCTTTGGGTACGAGCCATTTGCACAGGGAAACAACAACAACAACAACAACTGCCCAGTGGGTGCGAGACACACTTTTTTCCGGTGGACAAAGTTGTGTGGGAGAAGCAGGCCGATGGCTGCGACTGCCGGAGCTTAGCCCGAAAGTTCGAAAATGTCGTTTAGGCTGTCTTGTAAAATTTGAAATGAGTAGAACCTAGATTCGTTATTCGAAAAGGCGAAAGTAATGGTTAGATACGCAAAATATATTAGAAGGATGTGAACTGATGCTGCGGCTTCCGCAAAGCACAATTATGTTAGTAAATCGAAAACATCTGTACAGATATGGCTAATAAAGAACACACCTGTATTATCCTGCAGAGAGCACCGTCATCGTTTCTGAATAATAACCTTCAGTGTCTTCATATTTCAATCACAGGTTGACTTTTTTTTTCCGTGAACGTGGTTATATATTTATGTATTTGTTAAAAATTACTTTAGAGTCGGCGCCAATTTTGTCGCACTTTTCCTGTCATTTCGTCTGTTCGCATACTGTGCATAACGTTTTGAACAGTCGACTATCCCCATGTCGCATTCTGCTTCAGAGATGTATCAAGTTTTCTTTATTCTTCCAATCTCCTACAGCAACATGGTAGAACCTTTTGGGAAACATGAATTTCGCCACACGGTACAACAACAACAACAACAATCATACTAATATTATCAATAATATTAATAATTATAATAATAATAATAATAATGAATATGTTTGCCCGCAACAACCCCATTTGTTCATTTTTGTAACCTAATCAGCATTTTCACGAGGTTGACTATATTGTGTCACCAACCTAAACTGACCACGTATTTACTGATATTTCTTGGAAAGTGCATGTTGGTGCGTAAGACGCCTAAATATTATATCGACTTTCGTTTTTTTGTTTATTTAAAAATATCGGAAGAGCGCCCTGTGCTTTACAACAGTCCGCACTATTGATCAGCTTACTGAGGAATAGAATTCTCGACCTTCACTTTAATGTTCTCTACAACGATGATGACCGCACTTAGCTGCAAATCATTATCAAAATCTGTTGCGCTACCACTGAGACTGCTTGTTCGAATTAACACAGCTATGCTTTATTTTAAGGTTTATGAGAGCCCAAGCTGGGCAGAAAGATCTCTATGCACTGCTGTACAAAACACGTCTGGAGATACGGATAAAGACATCGTAATTGTAATAAATGCAGTTCTGACCAGTTTAAAGGTTGAAGAAATATGACCGCATTTTTCACTGCAGAACAGTTGAGGGATTATTATTCTCGCCTTACTGAACAATTGCTGCGAATTATTACTGTTGTGACAAATCTTAAAGAACATGAGAGGCAGCAAACTGTTGGCAATAAGCCATTACAACACGTTTTTCTTGACCTTGTTGCAGCGTGTCATTTAACAACCTTAATCAACGTTTCAATATAATTTGCACGCCCTTCGTTGCACAATCTACTTGCGGCAAAAAGTGTTTCTTCTTCACACTTTTTAACGAAAGTATTCGCTGTTTGTAAACAAGAGCATGGATCAGATTTATTATGCCGTTGCTATAGTTAGTCCAAATCAAGTCAACAAATTAGGTAGCATTACAGCATGACTCGGTAAAAATTCTCGCATTTTGTTCCGTCTTATTTTTTGTACTTCGACCTTCCTTTCATACATCGACAAACTCCCATTCGTAAGACTCCTTCCTGTGCAAGTTAGTGCACCTTCATGTTTAAAAGTACCCCTGCTGTTCAAAGAGAATAAAGAAGTCGTGCGAATATATATATAAACGGTGATTGCTCCAGCCCATCGTGTTATAGAGTTATGTTTTTTTAAGTACAATCAATATTATTGATTCGAAACAAAGTTTACAGAACTCTTACACACTTTTCTACAAAAGATAGTTCACTTTGTCCTGAAAAACACCAATTAACGCCATATCACTCGACCTCAACTGGTGTACTAACTTGATAAAACAAATCAACACCACATTGCACAGAAACTTTTATGTCTTCGTTAGTTTTAGCTTTGAAAATATTTTGATATAGCGTAAGAAAATAAGAGGGGGGGAAGACGCAGTTCCCACGTAACTTGGGAATCAATGCTATGCAAGGTGACTCTGTTGTAATTTTTATTAGGTGAAACATTATGAAATGGCGCTAGATAAATGCAAAAAATTGGATAGTCAACACTGGAATCAGCATTCGCGTTTCACGAACATTTGGCTCTTCTTGCAAAGTACTTCGAAGACCCTACGTTAAGGGGTGATCGTGAGGTCACCCAGACGTAGACGATTCGATAGACAAATAGATAGATAGGTATATGGACAGACAGACATACAGACAGACAGACAGACAGACAGACAGACACGCAACGGAAAAATGGCCGGATGGACGGATAGACATACGATTGGACGGATGGACAGACAGACGTATGGACGAATAGATGGACCGACAGACGCACGGACCGACAGACAGATAGATGGATGGATGGACGCACGGATAGACAGACGGACGGATGGACAGGCAGATGGATAGACAGACAGACGGATGGACGGATAGGCGGACAGACAGACAGACGGACGGATGGACAGGGAGACAGACAGATGGGCGGACAGATGGACGGATGGACAGGCGGATGGAGAGGCACACAGATGGACAGACGAATGGATGGACAGACAGACGGATGGACTGATGTACAGATGGACGGACGGACGGACGGACGGACAGATAGATAGATAGATAGATAGATAGATAGATAGATAGATAGATAGATAGATAGATAGATAGATAGATAGATAGATAGATAGATAGATAGATAGATAGATAGATAGATAGATAGATAGATAGATAGATAGATAGATAGATAGATAGATAGATGCTCAAAGTGATTGCTGTACGCAAAGAAATAATTTTGAAAACCATTGACAGTATAACCACCATAATTATTTTTTAAAATGTGCTTTGTTCTCGAGAGTGAGAATTTTCACAGAAAACCCTAAAACCTTTACCTTTTAAGCCTGCATTCCATCAGGATTCAAGTGAAATACAAAGAATGAGAACATGCCAATGAATAATCTGGCACTCGCCGCATATGATACTCAAAACGTTGTTGGAAAGGGAGTCTGACTTTGACATGGGAGAAAAACTGTGTGAATCAAATTCGAAAGGGTATTTTCGATTTTTTAGATAAATAATCATATTTGAAATTTCGCCTAACCAGCGATTTCATTCCCGACACCGTTAAACCTAATTCGGAAAGATAGTTCGTTGGAGTCACTCTCAGAATGCTTCTCTCACACGACAGCCTTCGGATTCAGCCTTCTGTCTGCCCTCTTGATCCTACTTTTTCATTCAGGAAACCGTGCTGAATCCGTTAGTGCGGGGAACAAGACACATTTTCCTTGTTCGACCGATAACTTCTTTGACAAAGTGACACAACACACGTCCTTTCTTTGCATTGCCGCTTAGCTTTTAACGTCTCAGGGTGTTGCTGTGTACATATGGCGCCGTCGAACTTCATAGTAAATCAGATTGCAGCTGTCACACACTGATTTTAAACGTGGCGAGGCTCTGGCAGCAACAGGATGAGAAAAATTTTGCGCGTTCGTGCACCCTCTCGATACGCAGCGCCGCTTGAGGCATCTGAGTGCAGTCATCACATGCGCAGCCAGCCTCTATCGTACGAAATGCGCGCGCTCAGCACACTAGGCAGTATATTTCTAGACACTGTACCCACTGGTTTCGTTCTGTCTTCTGGTGCCTGTGACCGCAAAGCAAAGCCTGGCAACGTTGTGCACAGAAACAGTGATGACAGTCAGTCCACTTATTGAGGCAGGTAATTCGAAGTGCGCCATTTCGATGTGGGCCACTAAAATGTGTTTCTATTTCAAAATAATCCCTTCTATGGCAAAGTTACAGTACGAGGTTTCTAGACCACTATTTCAATAATACACACCGACCTAATACCTGCCTTTCGCGTCCCTTTAACTAGAGGATACTCTGGCACTGTGATCAGTTAACCACCATGGGAATGATGGGTAGCTAACAAGTTTGGCTACCGCCTTCGAGCTTGAGGACTTCAAACGCACTTGTGGCTTTGTTAATTCACGTATTTTGCTTTTGTTTCGAAGAAAAGATCAGACTTTTGGGAACATCGTGAGCTCATATGAATTATTGAGCCTAAAAATTTAAGGTGGGGAGGTGCAACTCCGGAATATTTGCTTATTGTCGTCTCTTAATACAAGTGGCTATAGGCCACGTGAAGCCAAACGGAGCGGAAAGTAGGAATAAATGTGTTCTCATCATTCCCATGCTGGTTGAAGTGTCGTGCGCTATAGCACCCAAGGACACTAGCGCAAGAGTTTCATTTCGTAAGTATTGAAAGGAACTTTACGTCTACAGGCTGACAACTTTGCCCCTTTACAAACCACAATGTAATTTATTGGGTGACAACTTCCTAGTAAATGTCTGACAGTTTTTACCTGTGAGACAACTCTTGAAAACGCGCGAAATGGACGACGTGTAAACTATGTGTACGATAAGTAAGTGTGCCATATCAACAACATTTTTCGTCGGGCTTCCAATGAAGGACACCACATATGTTCACAGTGGCTTCCCGGACATTGTGGTATCAGTTGTGATCACCACACTACTAACGCTGTTCGCTGTGCCCACGTTTGAACACATGTCAAGAGTATACACACCACAAGCACCCCGTACGTGTTATGTTACGCTAACGCGCTAGCAGCCATATGTCTCGACGTGATGCTAGAATACTGCGTCACCTGTGAGTCAGCGTAGCATACACAACCTCATGACATGCCAACGGCGGATTTAGCCACGGGTGAGAAACGCAAATATGAAGAGACTGTAGATCACCCTTTGCGCTACTGCCCACAATTTTATCAGCACGGCCCGATCTTCCAGGATATCTTTAGGGGACCCAATGATCGGCCTCTCACAAAGAGAAAAACTTTAGAATCTTGCCTTACAGTTTATCAGCCCAGAAAGCAACCCGAGCTCTTCTGCATTTTCTGGAGGGTATGGCAATAGCGACATTGCAGTGATACTCTACAGTGTGTGTGTGTGTGTGTGTGTGTGTGTGTGTGTGTGTGTGTGTGTGTGTGTGTGTGTGTGTGTGTGTGTGTTTGTGTGTGTGTGTGTGTGTTGGTAATTATGTGTACACATGCCTATCTCACTTTAATTCTCCCTTTTTAGCTCATTCTTTCCCCTCTCGATGAGTAGGGTAGAAAACTGTACGTAGGCAAGGCAACCTTTCTACCTATCCTTCATTCCTCTACTCTTCTTAGAAGTATTGTATACGGAAACTACTAAATAGGCACTTCAAATAACAAGAAATTCTAGCTATCAAAACACTGCACCATTGTTTCGTCAAATTAAAATATTACTGTTTTGCAGTCTATGACATCAACGGAAAAATTGATGTATTTATTGTCAATGGCACCATTCGAAACAACCATTCCTCTTTTACTGTCTTTATTACTTTCTTTCTGAAGCCACCTAACTTTGTACACTCGTTACTTTGCTAAAGGGGAGCACGTCACAGGATTTTGTGTCGACAGGTTGTGCCCCCCCGATCTCTAACGACAGCGCAGCTCTGGCCTACTGGCTCGCCCTACGCCATCTCCTGACGCCAAGAGCTCTCGCTGAGTGGTGCCACGTCCACGGACTCTTGCGACCGCGTCCATCTTTCCTATCTTCTCCTTATTTCTGTATGTGGGTCTCTCCGTCCCTGCCCCTATCTCTATCTCAATTTGTTTTATTCCTCCCTAACTCTCTTAATCCCTCTTTAACCCCATCCCTCGTGAGCAACTGTTGAGGTGTCGCACTCTTATCTAGGCAGTTACGAGGCTCACTTTTATCTTCTTTCTTTTAAGAATCACTTCTCCGTTTCACCTGCTCCCCTTCTCCGAGCAGAGTTTTCATTTAACGCTCCCAGCTACTGCATTCGGTGGTCCCATTCCTGTGTTGCATACCCAATTTAGGAGTCTTTCACGGAGCACAGTACCTGATAGTTTAAACAGCTTGGCTGTTAAAAGCCAAGTGCCGAAGACCCTGAAAATACACCAGAGGACACATATTTGTGGGCGTTATAGTTTTCCGGCTAGAAGCCGTTTTCATTCTCTATTTTTTACTTAACGTGACGGAGAGCTATTGACAACAGAGTCATTGCAAACGACAACACAGTCAGCAGAGACTCGCTAACCATGTGTTTCGAGCACAAATCGTGTAAATGATTTACTGAAACCAAAAATCAACAATATTCTGCACTGATTATAGCTATCACCTAAAAAAACAAATCTTGGTCATGGCAGCATGAATTTGCTGCGCGGTAAAACATCTCTTTTGTATACCAGATTTTTCTTTCCTTTTTTCATCCTACAAACGAAGCCCCCGTACAGAATATTTGTATTGTAAGCACAACTCTCCAGTATGTGCAGCGTGCTGTTGAATTTAGGGAACATCAGTATTCAAATTGAGCAGCTCCCCTCACTTCTTAAAAAATATATGGACGCGTATCACTATAGACGCTCGACAAACGTCTTACATGAGACTCCTGTATTTGCTTTCAGGAAGAGCTTGGTAATTCGCAGAGACTTCTCTTTCAAGCCATTATTATATATTTCAAGTCCGGCCACTATTCTGAAAATGCATTGATAACGTTCACAACATACATTATTTTTTCACCTCGTGAGTAGAAAGCGGTAGTGGCAGTGAGATTCAGAACAAGAGCTGATTTGTGATATCACTAATCACGTTACCGAATCAAATCGTTACATAAGTTGCCCGTTCAAGTTGAGGAAAGGTAAAAGGTATGTTACTACGAAAGAAAAGTGACGTATTACCAGTGACATCATACAACGAAGCTCTTGAGAAAAGTTAGTTCAACTTCTATATCGAAATTGACGCTGCGCTTCTGTCGAATTACTACACTTCGCTGATATCGTAAAGGGAGCAGATGCGGGTTCAATGATGATATTAATTTGACTACTATTCGCTAAATCACTGCATAACATTGTTTATTGCGCAAAAAAATAAAAATAAAAAACTTCAATATTTTTACGCCCACCAGATTACTTTCGGTGATATACAAAATAATTATGAAGTTAATTTCAGACAGGATTAGAGAAACAGGCAACATAGAGCGCAAAACAATTGTCCGAAACAATGCTCTATAATAGATCACATGTCATATAATAAATCAGGTGATTGAGAAACTGGTGTAAAGCAACAAACCTTGCTATGTAGCATACATAGAATAAAAAAAGGCATCCGACTCAGTAGAGTTACCACAACTCATCAAAGAAATATGTAGCAAATGAGCACCTGAAACATGCATAAGTACCCTAGCTGATATATGCACATAATGCATCTACATTGGTTTCTCACAAAAAAGAATAAAAGGGAATGGAAAAGGGTCAGGCTTTCCAGTATATCTTTTATTATTTTTCCCTGTTTCAAAGATGAGAAAATACCCGAAAAGAAAATTTCTTGCACAAAGTAAAAATTAGGTTATAATGGAAGATTTGTCATCGTGCTTTGTCAATAACCTCAGCACCTCTTTCTCGCGCAGCTTGTCCCCCCTTCCCCAATTTGCTGATAAAAATGGTGTAACTTTACATGAATTCGTCAGCGCGAATTGTATACGTACGCAACCAAGAAAGTTGCATAGTCAGTTAGGTTTGCCCTGGTGAAGACTGCAACGTGCTCCAGCTTTCTCTGAAGCGCTGCCAATATATATGACGTATGCAGGATGCTCCTTGAAAGGCATGATCGGAGAGCATAGCTACAATGTCTCTAAGCTATTCAGTGCCTTAGTATCAAATCCACTGGAGGAACCATGCTTTGAATATTAGGATAGTTTAGTTGCCACAACACCGCACCTTTGTTTCAACGAATCAAAATATTACGGTGTTTTAAAATCGGGGCCCTAAAAGTTTGGAGCCCTGAGGAAAAAGCTTCGAGGCCCCTGCGCATGCACTAAACCCAAACCGTGTTTGGTTTTTGCATAGGGGACGCTATTTCTCTAATTTAACGGCAGCCCCAAGCCCGCCCGAAATGCTTTGCGTTAGACCAACATGACAGCTCTCGGCCATTATGGAGAGACCGAGAATCGTGCGAGTGCCCAAAGTGGCGCAGACCCTATTCGAAAACTCTTCACTCCTACTTGACTCAAAGCCTACACACGCTAAGGGCTTTGGGGCCCTGTTTGAAAACTCCCTATTACATTTCCGCGGTCTATGACACGAACGAAAAATTCCTACGTTATCCATGTTGTCATTCTTATTGTTATTAATAAAAGTAATCGGGGTTTAAAGTCCAAAAACCACAATATGGTATGACGGGCGCCGTATGGGAGGGCTCCACACAATTCTGTCATCTGCGATTTTGAAACCTGCGTTTACTTTTAAATACACAAGCCTCAAGCATTTTCGCATGCATAGAAAGTGCGGCCAACGTAGCAGGGATTCGATCCCGCGACCTTCTAGTTAGCAGTCGAGCACCATACATAACTGCTTCATCACTAGGTATTTATTGCTAATCACCACTATCTTTTACAAGAGCAATTTTTTCAAGCAACAAGTAAGTCATGTCAGCCACCAGAAGTATACGAAGTGATTGGGAGTGCGAATAAATCCATGAGGTGAATGAGAGGCGACTGTCATGCGCATTAGCGTTAATTGAGCCTAGTGTGGCTTAACATATAATCAAGATTGGGGGAAATTTTAATTGACGCCGCGGCAACCAATGGTGTTCTCCATGTTACTAAATGAAAACAAAAACTTGGAGGACGTTTGAGTTTCGCATTCAAAAGTAGAACGCGATAGCGTGATTGGGGCCTGCGCACCATCTTCTAAATATTAGCTCGCCTTCATTTGTCGGTGGAAGCCTCAACCATGCAGTGAAAAACGAAATATTTTGAGCGTAACATAGGCAGTTTCAAACTATCCTGGGACGCTTACTGCAACTAGAGTTGTTACGAGCCGCATTGCGTTTAAATTTTCCCTTTTGCGAATAAGCGAAAGGACCACTGTGCGTCCATTAGGCAACAGTTGAAACTACGCAGTCGTTCGCTAAGTTGATATTTTCGCAGCTGATGATGATGAAAATATATTATTACGCCTTGGGCGCAAGGTCGCACGTACGCACAATAGAATGAAGTGTTGTCAAGCCGCTTTGTTGTGCCTTACCAGGCAAAAATTGTAAGATTTCACTTTCTTTGCCAGCTCGCACGAACTACTTGAATGTTTCCGCAAATTTATTCCAGGAAGAGCCTGTTTCTTGGGGAATAGTGTGCCATAATTGACCTATGCGGACGCGGCTTTCCATTTTCTACAGCTAAGGCAACGTTGAGCGATGCGTGCCGCCATACAGCAGCCCTTCATGTTTCCAACGACAGTGTGATGATACCACCTTGTGCAAATATCATGATTCAGGTGACTTCATGACTTCACGTGGCACAAGTGATGATGAAACACTGGCAGAGTGCAATATCTACCGGTTGCTGGCGCTTAAAATTTTTATGGCCCGAGGTATCATTGACACTAGGAATGGTCAATGTCAGGTTATCTTGACGAGTTTCACAAATTAGCATCGTCCCTTTTTCCGTGGCACTACTGGCGCCTATACACTTTGAAGGACACTACTGAGTGTTTTTTTTTTGTGTGTGTGTGTGTACGAAGACAGTAGCCGCGACGGAAAATCCGCAACACATGATGACGTCGACAATTCACTGTCGGAAGAAAATCAGGCCTTGCGAGGCCTGTTACTTGAATTGAATGGGTGTTTTGCTGGATGGTCTAAAGTGAGCCGGACGCTAATCACACAGCACCGAATAATCGCTTACGGCGAAGCAAGAGCTATCCACCAACAGTCATACCAAGTATCGCAGAAAGAACGTCAAGCAATGAAAGAGCAAATGAAGCAAATTATAGAGGATGGCATTATTCATCCTTCTATTAGTTTAAGGAAATCACTGATCACCCGGGTCAATAAAAAGGATGTGTTACGCGCTGTTTCTGTATCTACTACAAAAAGCTGAACTACAATATACACCAAAAAAGACGTGTATCCGCTTCGACGTACTCATGACTTTTCAGACCGGCTATACAGTGAACGAAGTATTTTTTTTTCCTTGATTGAAAAAGTGGTCACTGGAAAATCGAGGTGTATGAGCGTGGCCGGGCAAAAACAGCCTTTGTCACGCTGTATGGCCTTTAGAAATTTCGAGTGTTCCATTAGGTCTCTGCTTTGAGCGTCTACCTTCCAACGCGTGATGAACACTGTTTTAGCCGACCGAAAGTGGATAAGTTCTCTTGTCTATTTTGAAGACGGGGTGGCGTTTTCAGCCAGTTTCTCCAAACATCTGAATCGGCTATGACAAGTACTCTAGGCAATCCGATTGACTAACCTTGTGTTAGAGAATCTCAGAAACGTCACTTCGGTTACGAAATATTCCAGTTACTTGGCGATTTTGTGAGTGGAAAAGACGTCTTTCCTGACCCCGAGAAAACCACCTCTTTTGCAGCCTTCCCGACTCCTGTCGATAACGAAAGAGTCCGGTGGTTCCTGTAACTAAGCACATGCTTCCTGCGCTTTATAGGTAATTTTTAGAAAGTTACCGAACGACTTACTCGACTCAAAAAAGATGACACACCATTCGTTTAGAGCTCTGAACAAGAAACTGCTTTCACCGAGCTGCGGCATCGCCTGGCATCACCACCTGTTTTTGGGCACTTTGACGTAGAAGCCAAAACAGAAGTCCATAACGAAGCTAGTAACATAGGCCAGGGCGCCGTAACTCATAAATTGGCAGGAGAGAGCGAAAAAAATTATCGCTCACGTAAGTCGCACCATAATGTTTCTGGAGTCCAACTACTGTACCACGGTGAAGAAGTGCCTTGCCGTCGTATGGGCTCTTGCGAAGTTTCGACTTTACCTCTTCAACCTCACGTTAACATTGTACTCACTGTATTGGCTGGAGAACCTAAAAGGCCCTGCCTGACGACTAGCTCAGTAGAATCTGTACGATAGCAGGAACATCACGTCACTATAGTAGGATGTGCACACGAATACGCAGACGCATTGTCATGTGCGCCAGTTGAATCCGCCGCTTGAAACCTTGATGAATACTTTACTTTCTTTGGAGGAAGCATAACAGACTTTGCTCTACGGCAGCGAGCAGATACTGGATTGCAACCTATAATTGGATATCTAGAGGGCGGCAATGTATATTTGCCCCTGCATATAGCTCTCAGGTAGCCGTCTAATTTCTGTTTGCGACAGGGCGTGCTGTATACAAAAGCATGGCTGTCAGTGACAAACATTGTCACAGTGAAGCTTTGGGACAAAATTAAATTCTTCACTGTAAAAAAAAATACCACAAGGTCCGAGTGAAACGCTTGTCCTCTAGCGACCCCCCTTTTTGGAATAATGTTTGTTCCGGACCTCCGGAAAAAAGTGTTTACTCGTTACCCATCCGGAGCATTTCTCACAGATATTTCACTCCAGCCAGCCAGAGCAATTGCGTGGCGCCGCCGGAGCATTTTTTACCGGCCTTTTGCTCCGGCTGCCCGGAGTGATTACGTAGAACCTCCAGAGCATTTTTTCAGGTTTTTCACTCCCGCTATCCTAAGCTCTTGCGGGGCACTTCCGGGGTATTTTACGAATGTTTTTACTTAGTCCGGACAGATTTTAGTATTATGTATCAGTATTTTTTTAAAGAGTTTGCCCCTCTTTATTTCTTCTATGCGGAAAGGGTCAAGCGTTGGTTATATAAACGAATTCTCAATGCAAGTACTGCAGAGTTACTGTATATTTTTTTCCACAGAGCTCAAGCAGATGAAATTCACGAAAACAGATGAGTTCTTATTCGTTGGTTTATTCAAAATAGGCAGTCATTTTTGGTTTATTACCCGTCATTACGGAAAAGAAGACAAGAAGAAACAAACATGCAAAATGCCACTAAAAATAAAACAAAAGAATACAGATGGCATGAAATCAACAGCACTCAAGTTTAAAGCGCAGCGCTTCGAAATGAAGCCCTGAATAATCTAAAGCAATGCACGACAAACGGAGAAAGCGTGGCCACCGAGAACAACTGTGCACCATCCCAGAAGGACCATTCATCAGCTTCATTGACGACCGAAGGGTTCAGCTGATTGCTTCCTGCATAACTGAGCAAAAAAGTATTGGCACATGGGAACTGCAAATCATGCGAGTGGCATGAAATCTATTGACACTGAAGCCACGGGTACTCGTTAAACCCTCTACAGTGTGAGAGTACACGAGAATAAATAGCCTCCTAAACCGGCCACACAAACACAAAAACACAGGACCAGTGTTCAATATCAGGAAATAGATTTTATGTACTCTGGTGTCAAACAGCCGGTACGCCATAAAAATACACCTTCGTGACGCGAAGAAAGTTCAAAACGGACGACAGAGTCCCATGTATTTCTTAATCAATAGCCCTACTCTTGCTAAATATTCGAAAGCATTTTTTAAACGAAATGAGCGAAATTTGGTACTCTCGAAGACAACATCGGAAATGCCTCTCCAGATCATTTTCTAATTTTATCAGATAATATTGCTGATACTACACGCGCATTTTTTGGCACCCATCGTCATACTTCAAGCAAATAGACCTTTAGGGTTAGTAAGTTTGCGGTCTGTCTTTAAAAAAAAGCGTACCTGCATTCTGCTTTGCAAAGTAATCCTCGAGAGAAGTTGGTACTGCTTTTGTTTTCTTTTTTACCTACTCTGTTTTGCTATTTGTTGTAGTGAACATTTTTCAAAGTATAGTTACTGCATGAGCATGCATTGCTTCAGAACGAACGGCCTCAATGAGAAAATAAACAAAGGTTGACCACTACGTAAGAAAATAACTTAGCAATAAAAAGCACTAGCATCACGCCACCTATTCAGACTACATTACCATCATATAATGGCAGAAATAAGGGAGAGTTGACCAGTGTACCCAACTTACAGGTCTGTGCAAACGACGGAGGTCATGGAAGTTGATTCATATAAGCGTCACGACGAGTTCACCAGGATGCGAGATCTGTGTGTATGATTTTAAATTAAAAGAAAAGAAAAGTGAGCCCTGTAACTATCTCTCAGTGGGAGGACACATCAACAGTACCTCACGAGGGGTGAGGGTAAAGAAGGGATTAAAAGAATAGGGTAAAAGGTAAAGATATAGAGAGGAAGGAGAGAGCGAGGTGCCGGGACAGCAAACAATGGAAAACGACGGAAGTAAGGAGGAGATAGGAAAGATGGACACGGTTGCCTGAGTCCGAGGACGGGGCACCACTCGGCGAGAGCTCTTGTCGGTGTCAGGAGATGGCGCAGGGCGAGCCCAGTCGGCCAGAGCTGCGCTGTCGTCAGAGATCACAGGGGCACTCTCTCTTTCACCCTGTCCTGTTCACAGGCCAGCGTTGTTGCTTCTGGTATTCAAGCCATGCTCGTAAGAGAGAGATAGAAACTATTGTTTTCTTTTTCAGATAGAAGGTGGACTGGAAAGCGAACATTTTGAGTTTTACCTGCTTGGTCGAAGAACTTGACTCCCCTCTCCCCCCTCAAAAAAATGATACAGCGTGGCACTACTCTCTCCCATTGTAAACGCAGGAAATACGGCAAGTTTCTAGAGACGGTGCCCTCACTTTTCTTTCTTAATCTCATAACCATACCCCTCCATCTTACGTTGAGCTCCGTCATACGCAGAGGCCGAACAACACTTTATCAGAATTTGCGCTGACGTTTACTGACATCCTGTAAATTAGCCTATTATTGAAAACCGGTTTCCTCATCGACCCAACGTTACCTATCTTAGCACTACATGACATATAACCCCGACGACACAGATGATTCAAGAAGGGCTCACTCACCATGTCACGGACGGCTATTTTCGGCGACACCGCGTCACGGCAATTAACGGGCGCCGTACTCCCCGACTGACCGTGAGAAACGGCGGCACATGAAAGGGAACCGATAAGTGCAAAATTGGGGTGCTCTCCTTAGAACGTCGCCGCCGACAGTTAATCCTTTTGTAACCGTGGCGACGTCTGCAAGGTCGTAGAAGGCCACGGTATACCCCGTACAAGGATTAGACTACAAGACGCCCGGCTGAGAGCTAAGTGGTTGACCGTTCCCACGGAGAAAAGCGCGGGAAACGCTCTGGTGGCCAAGCCGTATGACAACAACCCGACAGGTTGTCACTCTCGCTAGTTGCGGGCCCTCTCCCTATTAAAAAGGGGTGGGGTCCAAAATATTTTTTGGGGCGGAGTTTCCCCTCAATTAAACGCGCATGATTGGACCCAGGTAGAGGTCTCTTGTCCCCAAGGAAGAGAGCAAGGAGACACGAGGGGGATTTAAGCGCAGGATTTTGCCCTGCTAGGCAGACTAGTCGCTGACCTATAAGGTGTAGAAACAGATCAACAAGCATCTCTTCTAGAAGTTTTTAGTGTGGCTCTGTATCGGCTGGCCACCTAAACTTAGCCGTTCGTCTAGTTGTGATGCGATATTAACGTCTGCAACGTAGACATCGGGACTTCGCCTCGAGTTAGCTCAACCTGCTCGAAGTCACCTGCAAGCACTAGCCTCCCGGAGCCACCAGCGTTGCAACACCGCCGACATCGCAGTCGTGCCAGAATTCTCTTCGACTTCTCGCATCCGATCGTCGGGGACTCAACGCTGCCGGTCATCACACGTATGCCTTCACCTGTTTATATCTTCGAACTTTCTACTCCGTAGTTCTATTGTTGTTAGTTTGTGTAGTTTGTGATAGTTCTCTCTCGTAAGCTGATTTATTGTTTCTGTTATATATCTCTTTAGTTGTATCAAGTGTCAATGTATGTTGATAGTTGTATTGAAGTGTTGTATTAGATCCCGTGTGCTGCAATATCACTAAAGTTTGTTTTGTTTTCCTACGTCTCTGATCTCTTCACTGTCTCTGCTTGCGTACGGAACGAACCAACCTGCTGTCATTCCCGTCGCCGACTTCGCGCTGGCGACGCTAGAGTGGCAGCTTGAAACAAAACTGGCGTCCGCGAGACAGGACGTTCCGTACAAAGAGTAAGACGGTGAGGGGTGAACGAGAACCGTGCGGACAGCGTGGTGATAGAGCCGCACAGTTGAAGCGGTTGTATCCTGCATAAGATTACGCTGGTTTTATAGTGGTATTATAGTGACAGTTTGCAGTATGGAGTGTATAGATTTTGATAAGTGGATCGCGTACGGTAAACAGTTAGGCCTCGAGGGCGCCGAACTGAGACAATGGGTTAAGGAACAGCAGGAACAGGTGCAAGCCAGAGAAGAGCGGGCACGGGCCCGGGAGAAAAGAAAAAAAGAAAGGGAGAGAGAGCGCGAAGAAAGGGAGAGAGAGCGCGAAGAAAGGGAGAGAGAGCGCGAAGAAAGGGAGAGAGAACGCGAAGAAAGGGCGAAAGAACGAGAAGCGGCAAGGAAAGAAAGAGAGAGAGAGCGCCAAGAAAGGGCGAAAGAACGAGAAGCGGCAAGGGAAGCCGGAGAACGGGAAGTGCAGTTACTGCAATTAAAGATTAGCCTCAGTGAGGGTAGCAGGGTGAGCCGATCCAGCAGTGAGCACGGCGATGCCGGCGAGGAACTGGCAGTTGAGCGAGACACATGGTGTCAAGGGCTACTCACGGTTCTGCCTTGCGAGGCAAATGAAGCTGTTGCGCGACTCGGTCAGCAGAACGCGAACAACTACGAGGTAGTTAAGGCAGAGATGCTCCGGATGTCCGGAACTTCTGCGTGGACAAAAGGAGAGCAGCTCAGACAAGAGTCTGAAAGAGAGCTCGAAGCAGAAAGACAAGAGTCTGAAAGCAAGACGCGTCGGAAAGCGTTGTACATTGAAGCGCATCATGAAACGCCAGAACCAGAAATCGCGCTAGAAAAGGGCCCGCATATTCTCGAATGCATCCATATAAATGATGTAGAGAACGAGGCCTTGGCCGGTCTCGAAGTAGAGACAGTATCAAAAAACGGTCCTAGCGAGGATGAGGTGTGTGCCAGCAGCCCTAATGGACTCAGTAAGAAGCTGGAAACCATCCTCATGCCTCGAGAGGACGTTTCGACATCGTCAAATGTAGGCATGATTAGCACAGTGGCGAAGCAGAGCGAGGATGCGACGCTTCAGGAGTGCAGCGATGCCATCGGAGAGGGCCCAGTTAATGGTTTCATCAGCATTAACAAAGATAATCTGGCCCGGCAGTCCGTCGTGACACCGAGTTCAAAATGTTTGAGCGTGGGGCAAAATGTAGCACAAGCTCCAACGAGCTTCCCAACCACTCAGTTCCCGACGCGACATGATGATGGCATTGAGAGAAAGGGGGCCAGCAAACATCGCCGAAAACGAAAGAAGCGGAAGCGCACTGCGCTGCGCAAGCCTAGGTCAGGCCCCACTCAGTCGCAAGAAAGGCGAGAGGGTAGGCCATTAGTCCGTTTAAAGGAACGTCAATGGTGGCGTTCAGGGAAGCACAAGCCGCGAGCCAGGTGTAGAGGGAGGAAACGAGGTACGCCACCCCAACGCAGCGTGCAGTTCAGTTCGACAACTTCGGGAAAGCGGCCTTTGCCGAAGGGTCAGAGTCGAAAGGGCAGAGTGGCTAAATACCGCATAGAGGAGAACACAAAAGAAAAATGGCACAGGCTTCCCCCCTGCTTCTCGTACCCCTTTCACATTACCGAAGAAAGCCGGCCGAAGTGCAGAATGAGGCGTGACGGCAAAACACGGCCTAACGTTCGTGTGTTTAGTAGCCTCAGGCCTGATGGAAAACCGCCGGGAACGCGACCCCATCGGGTGCGATTCAGGCGAATCTATTGTAGAAAAGGGGGCACGGTCAGTTGAGTAATTGTTGCACGCGCGTACTAAGTATAATTATTCAGGGCAACATTGGAGATTCATGTTTGAGTCGTTTTAATTTTGTATAGGTTACAAGATTTGATATAAAGTTTTCCAAAGGAAAACCGCCGAGCCAAAAGCTGAAAGTTAGCATCGAATTAGTTTAATCATGAGTGCGAAAATTTGCATAAGGTAAAACCCGAGAAAATTTGTTATTTTTCTAGTGTTCATGGGTATAGTGTTATGTCGCATGCCTTCACGGTCATGTGTATATGGCGTAAATTAGCATTTAAGGAGGAAGATGTTAGCATAAACCGAATGATTTCGTAAATTGATTAAGATTGGCGTGACCCAGTACAGTTGTCGTTGCGCGCATTGAGAATTGAGGGCTATGAGCATGTTGTTTTTTTTTTCCTTCCGTCGGTTGTTTTCTGTTGTATGCACGTATTTCATTGTACAAGAAGTGTATTTTGAGTTATTTTCTTTTTGCTTGGTGCATTGGTTGTTTACTTGCTGTAATGCACATTGAAGGATTGCACTACAGTTGAGGAGCGCACCTGTTCCGTTTTATTTGGTAGTATACATTCGTGCAGTGTATTCTGTATTGATGGCTGCCGTACACGGCTATTTCCTCTTGTTTGTATGGCGCATTGATATTGTTGCGTGTAAATGAAGCTGGTACTCTAACCAATGTTTGTTTTTCCTTTTGTTGTTGTTACTTTGATGCACTCTGCCTATGTATGTTGTGTATGAGAGGGACAGTCCTCATGCCTTCCTTGTTGGTAGTGTTTTGTTCCTTGTTGTCGAAAAATTCCCCTCCGTGCGAGCAAATGTTACGAATAACATTCTGAAAGTGGGGGGCAATGTCACGGACGGCTATTTTCGGCGACACCGCGTCACGGCAATTAACGGGCGCCGTACTCCCCGACTGACCGTGAGAAACGGCGGCACATGAAAGGGAACCGATAAGTGCAAAATTGGGGTGCTCTCCTTAGAACGTCGCCGCCGACAGTTAATCCTTTTGTAACCGTGGCGACGTCTGCAAGGTCGTAGAAGGCCACGGTATACCCCGTACAAGGATTAGACTACAAGACGCCCGGCTGAGAGCTAAGTGGTTGACCGTTCCCACGGAGAAAAGCGCGGGAAACGCTCTGGTGGCCAAGCCGTATGACAACAACCCGACAGGTTGTCACTCTCGCTAGTTGCGGGCCCTCTCCCTATTAAAAAGGGGTGGGGTCCAAAATATTTTTGGGGCGGAGTTTCCTCTCAATTAAACGCGCATGATTGGACCCAGGTAGAGGTCTCTTGTCCCCAAGGAAGAGAGCAAGGAGACACGAGGGGGATTTAAGCGCAGGATTTTGCCCTGCTAGGCAGACTAGTCGCTGACCTAGAAGGTGTAGAAACAGATCAACAAGCATCTCTTCTAGAAGTTTTTAGTGTGGCTCTGTATCGGCTGGCCACCTAAACTTAGCCGTTCGTCTAGTTGTGATGCGATATTAACGTCTGCAACGTAGACATCGGGACTTCGCCTCGAGTTAGCTCAACCTGCTCGAAGTCACCTGCAAGCACTAGCCTCCCGGAGCCACCAGCGTTGCAACACCGCCGACATCGCAGTCGTGCCAGAATTCTCTTCGACTTCTCGCATCCGATCGTCGGGGACTCAACGCTGCCGGTCATCACACGTATGCCTTCACCTGTTTATATCTTCGAACTTTCTACTCCGTAGTTCTATTGTTGTTAGTTTGTGTAGTTTGTGATAGTTCTCTCTCGTAAGCTGATTTATTGTTTCTGTTATATATCTCTTTAGTTGTATCAAGTGTCAATGTATGTTGATAGTTGTATTGAAGTGTTGTATTAGATCCCGTGTGCTGCAATATCACTAAAGTTTGTTTTGTTTTCCCACGTCTCTGATCTCTTCACTGTCTCTGCTTGCGTACGGAACGAACCAACCTGCTGTCATTCCCGTCGCCGACTTCGCGCTGGCGACGCTAGAGTGGCAGCTTGTAACACACCAGTTTGCACCACACTAGCGACCACCGAGTCTCTCACCACTTGGGAGATCACAATGTGTCGTTCGCTGCCCGGAACCATCACACGATTACCCTTCCCTTAACTCTCTTTTGTCGATGATAACCTTCGTTGCTGCTTGAAGTCGCTTGCGGTATCCAGAACGTGCACAGAACAATTTCTTTTTCCCGAACGCGGCCGAACGCTTCGCACAATCCTTACTGCACCGGCTTGGTCTTCGCCATGTTGGTTTGTAGGGAACGGCCTCGCGGTGGCCAGGCTGCCTACGCCACTCTTCGAACAGCCAATAAATACCGCTGAGCGATCAGCCGGAGCAATCGGGGAGCATCCACCGCGGCAAAAGCGATGTGCCTGATTATTTCTGGAGCAACCACGGGAACATAATCAGGAGATTGGCCCCGTTTTCTTCCGTTTTTTTTTTTCGTTCGGCAAACACCGGAGGAAAACGGTGGCAAACGAATGAACTTGCTCCGGTAAAAACTGATTTTAGTGAGGCCACCAGAGCAGTGCGGGTGCATAATTCCCTGATTCCTACCAGCTGAGAATATTTTCGTTTACAGTGTTTGGCACGACAAACCCTTACCTGCACTTCACTCGAACTTTTGCTAGAATGTACGCAAGCCTTACTGTACTGGCCGAAACATGCCGCAAGCGCAAATCAATACGTTCAAGCATGCCGCCAATGCAAGTGCCGAAATTTCCCATCTGTTAAACCTGTAGTGTACGATATACTCACCCTATCTAGCCACTAAAAACACCCTCCGATCAGATTGGCACGAACCTCCTGGGCCAATTTTTCTGGTAATCTTGATAATTGTACGTACCAATTATTTGACCCACGCGCTATGTAGTAACAAAGGCACTGGCGCGAGGCCTATACTCCGTATTTGTTTGTCTTTCCCTCAGGCAGATAAAGCACGTAGCGTTATGTTTGAACGCTTTGTAATAGATGGACCTTTGAAGCAACCACACGTGCTGCGATTCACAAGTTTTGACGCCTGACGCCACATTACGCTTCTGCCACGCAATATTACATGCGTTGAGGGGACTCTTTCTACTGCACGGCATTCATACATTGTTTTTTTTTTTCTGAAGCTATTGCAAGCAGAAGCGTTCGCACGGCTCCAGTAGAACACCTGCCTGCCACGCGGATGGCGTTTTCTCGATTGACACTCAGGTTCAAGTTCTTTGTATATAATTAATTTTATTGACATATTTCTCGATTTTTCGGTCACAGACAAGAAGATGACTTGCCGCTCACAGCCAACGACGCCGATCTCAGAATTTCTGTGAAACGAGCTCTTTCACGCTATCACGTTACTAAGAAGCAATTAAATCAACACAGGGCGTCCAAATAACTTTGTGTCTCGTTAGACACGAAGGAGGGCGAATGTTTTCGCCGGTCCTCTCCTTAGCATAGGCCTAAATAAATGAACTTTTTTTATTTCTATGCTATCCATAGAGACCGTATCGTTGGCACTAAGAGTCAACGTGTTAAGCTTACAATGTAAGAAAATACTTTTTAAAAAAAGCGTGGGGGGGGGGGGGGAAGAGTTACGTGGCGGAACCCCACCTGCTTGCTCACTGTAAAACACTGATTGCAATAGGCAGCCGATTCGTGCACGCACGCATGGGCGCGTAGAAGCACGAAAACGCCCACTGCCATGCACACAGAAATATGATCACGTCTCTTTGCGAGCCACGCGCAGATGAGGAAAACGTACACGGATCCATCCGCAACTGTAAAGGCCGTCTCGCAAGCCCACTCCATGCGGCGGAGACCG
The DNA here is from genome assembly GCF_043290135.1 of Rhipicephalus microplus. Taxonomy (NCBI): domain Eukaryota; kingdom Metazoa; phylum Arthropoda; class Arachnida; order Ixodida; family Ixodidae; genus Rhipicephalus; species Rhipicephalus microplus. The sequence continues at coordinate 420,758,194 of NC_134710.1, read as the reverse complement.
TAACTTTGGCGGGAGCATATGGGCAAACAAGGCACACTCTGTACACACGCCCCCTCTCCAATTCTCTCTCTTGGTGTTTCTATAGGCCATGTGCTGGCGCGGCTATAGATGGGGGAATAGAGGGGATACAGTGGCGCTTGTAAATACGAGAGGTGAGCCCAGCAGCCTCGGAAATCGAACTAGCTGCGCCCTACTCTCGCGGACCTCATCTCGGGAAGTTAAACAGGAAACAAAAAGAGGAGCCCGCACGCACGGTGCTCGAACCAAGAGGCCGCACGTCGGGAGTGCGGCGGGGTTGGGTTAGGTTGTGCGGCCGTCACTCTGTGGGGTGTTCGAACGTATGGGGGCTCCTCCTCTGCGAGAAAGCGAGAGCATGGGAGCGATCTGCAAACAGAACCCCTCCCACCGATAAAGAGATTGAATGAGCACGCGCCCGCGCTCGCATGCACTTGCCGAGGCGCAGTTAAAGTGTAGTTTGCATTGTGCGCCCTGCCACCGCCGCATTCAGATGGCGGAAGCGATGAGAGAGAGACGGCTAGGAGCAGATGGCTGGTTAGGCTTAGCGTCATATCCGCGACTGCTGTCGCCCGTTATATCGTTGTCGTCTGGGCTTGCTTTCCGCCACAGCGGTGAGGAGAAAAGTGGCGCGGAGGATGGAAAGCGGGGTGTTCTGAAAACTTTAAGATGAGCCGTCGGAAAGCCCCGTGTTGGGGTTGGAACGCCCTCCCTGTACTGTGGTCGCCAGACTTGGCGCCACGGAGATAGGGGAAATGGGCAGAAATCGAAGAGAAGGAGGGCTTATAAAGCTCTCGTTGGGCGTCCGGGGACACGTTAAGCGACCCCTTCGCCGCTGGGACGCTTGCGTGCGCTGCGCGTGGTTCACTGATGGAGGGCAAGGGTGCTGGGTCTGTGGGCGCCACAGTGCATGGCAAGCAGCGCCTTGTTGCCGTCGCAGATCAGATGGCGGCAGGTCGTGTATCCACGGGTTTGTATCACGTCGCACCCGATTCAATATTTGGATGACAGCAGGGAGAGGGCGGGAGCAGGAAAGAGTGGGGACCGTTCAGGTTCGCGCCTAATTTGTCCTCTCTGCATGCAATGTGAGCGAGAGTCGCGAGAAAAGGAAAAGCAGAAGAGATACCACAGCAGTCCACACGTGCCCTCTTGCCATCAGGGTGATATATACAATAGATGGATGCCTGAAATCAAGTGTATGCTTGATCTGCGGTGGTATAGGTTGTTCCTTTACTGTGCTACTGCGCTCCCCCTGGTCTCCCGCATGTGGCTGTAAAGTTTGTTGAGTTTAATACGGCATCACTACGCAGCCTCTAGATTGAATGTTTTCGCTCAAAAGAGTTAGGAACACAAAAAACAAACCTCTAGGTATAAATATTATTATACAGCTGCTATGCTTTCGTTTTGCGATCTTGGATTGTTATATCGTTCTAATCACGTCATACCATTCGCAATATACATGACACTGTGTAACGCAGGACGGGAAGCGATTGCAAAAACTTAATATCCATTAATGTTTATACAAGCTAGTATATTACTTCTAATTTATATTTGTTTTTGAGAAACAATTATTCGTAAAGACTTCGAGACAGCACAAAGTGTTTCTTTGTTGTTATTGTTTTGGCAGACACTTTTTTTTTTCTTATTCACCAGTAGCACGTCACACAGCCGTGTTTTTGAGCAGGATTGCTTTCAGAGACATACCTCATATGCAGGAGAAATAAATGGAAATAAACACGTGACGAGCAAAAAAAAAATGTCTGTAGTTATCGACAAAAGAAATTTCTTTCTGAACATATTGTAAACAAATGATCATTCCCGGTGACTCCAGAAGTCATATCATCTTGTAAAGGTCAAATAAGATGATAAATTTTTCTTAATACGCGCTCACAAAATTTGCTCCAATATAGTAATGTTGCGGTTATCTTCAAGGGAACACTAGAGAGAACAATAAGTTTGCGTGTATTGGTAAAGTACAATCGCAGAATTCCGAAAACACTATTCTTACCGCGAGAGAACGCGCAAAAAGAAAATCTGGGTGCAGACGCCACGTTCGAATTCCCTCAAGAAACACCGCGGCATGGTAGGTTTTGAATGTGTCTACTTCGTTTTATTTAGCTTATAATCAATGAAAAAAAGTACATTGTCATTTGTAGGTACCATAGACATAGCATATGAAGTTTCAGAACGTTTCATCGAGCCAATGTTGCGAAAATATTAAACGTACATATTGAAATTTTAGCGTTATGCCTTGCGATTTCTGGGCGAAATTTCAATATGAAATTTAAACCTTATTTTCTATGATTATAATGAACTTTTATAGTAAAACTAAGGGTGTTAGAGCTCTGACAGTGCAGTGTATTCATCCAAACCAAGTGATAGTTTCTTTTTAGTGTCCCATTAAGATTCGGTTATTCAAAATAGTTTGAGGGGGGGGGGGGATATCTGAGGAGAGAATGACAAAAAAGCTCTTTGATAAAGCAAAAACAGCAACATTTCTTTGTTGACATTAGATGCAAGTGACGCCCTCAGTACCGCACTGAATGAGCCATGGTAGCCCGGCGTGCTCTGCACAACAATTCATTGCTGCTGCAAGTCTGTCAACGCGCAATCCAGATTTGTGATATGATTCAAAAAGTGGTTCCAAGTGGACTCACCATCCTATATAGCTGGCCTCAATTTACATGATACGCCGTATGCGCCTTCAGCCACATGTCAGCTACATGCGTGCCAAGGCGTGGTTGGTGAATTAGCGAAATGTCCTGCTAACAGCGTGACCGCACTATGAACGTAGTGCTAAGCTCAGCGTCAACGATACATGGGTGGCCCACCGCCAAACACAATATTTCCCGAAAGCCGACTGAAAACTAGCATATTTATTGTCACGTTCAACGTGTTGGTGAAATATGCGTTTTTTTGGTACCATATACACTTTCTAAACCAAGGACTCAGAGAGTCTCTCATGCATTCGTCTTAGTCGACTCCAAGGCGAAAGCCACGTTCCTTTTCTTCTCAGTCAATGCATTTGAATCTCTCGCACACCCCTCCAAAAGCTGTATGAAACTGACGTCGTTTTGCAATGCCTCCAGTATCAGAAACATTGTAACCTTTCAAGCATCTTGGGTTTCAGTCTACTTTTAGGCAACCGCAAAGCGACCGGTCTCAAACAGTTTCCACATAAAGAAATATACTTTTGCAAAGAGTGGTCACTCAATTCTTTTCGCAGCCGAGCAACGAACGGTCTAACCAACCACTAGATGGCATTCCCATGCTCGCTTCTAATCGTTAATCAACACATATAATAGCCGTCTCAGGAGGAACACAAAAATCAAGTTTGGCATCAAATTTTTTCAAAGAAAAATAACCGATTTCTACAATTACTTATATAGGTTCTATATTGTGTCCCACTGAGGGCGTTTATTGTTGCACACAAAAATGAGTAAAGTGTGCGTAGTAAGTGCTGTCTTTATGAATTTGTACATCTATTCCCTTTATGGAAGCATGGGTGTGCAGCCTATAGTGGTAAATACACTCGCTTTCGGATCATAAGGGTATGGGTTGGAATTCCAGCCTAAGAAAGAAAAAAATTGTCGTTTTATTAATGCTGAAGACACTGTTGGGTCTGATCAGCCCCTCGTTGCGCTGAAAGCAGCGCAGTAGCTCAGCCGCAGGGCCTTACGGTAGAGTCCACTCTTTATGTAAGTATGTTTTTCTATGCTGTGTGCGCTGTGAACGTTGGTGTGTATCACTTGTTCTTTCTTGACTCCTTCTCTTTCTATTCGTTTCTTATCCCGTGTAGGGTAGCGACCCGTGTGCCACCTGGTCAACCTATCTGCTTCTCGTCTAGCTCTCTCTACTCCACCTTATTTCGCACTGGATCCGAGATCAGCCATCTTTTTACTAAAACATACCTCATGTGGTGACACCAAAAATTTTACCAGCCTGTAACGTGATCACGTGATGGTTCTCGTATTGACGCCGCTGACGAGGGACGCCATTCAACATTCGCGTTTCACATGGCATATAGTTTATATTTATTTTATTTTATTCGGTTAGAATACATAAAAAACACGAAGACCAAAAAAAAAGGGGGAAGGTAGAAGCAAACAACTGCTACTTATAGGGGCCCAACGCCTGACTACTCTTTCGGGAACGGGAGGTATTGAGGAAATAAAAGAAGAAAAAGAAAAGAGAAGAAGAGAAGAAGAAAAATTACGTGTTTTAGTGTCTCACAGGAGCCACACGACGAACATATCGGACTCTCCTTCGCGGTATAATTGTTCGCTCACTGACATAGAACCAGCTCTTAGCTTGTGTAACAGGGCTCTGTCACAGCGATTCAACGCTCCACCACAAATGCGAGGAGGAAACAATCGCTTGCGACACGCTGATCGGGATGCTGCTTAAGAAGATGTCGGTGGGTCAGCAGCCAAGCGTTGTCAAACCAGCATGAAATTTCTTTGCAGTCACATTCGTTGTGCACACAAGTTGAAGCGAGAGGATCGGCCTCTTCATTCCTAGGAAAACGAACACGCGAAGGTATCCAGTGGCAAATTAAGGACAGGCCACGAGTAATAAATTTTGTGTCAAACTTAATGATGCTGCATATAGTTGTGCCAACGAAGTCTTTTTTTTTTACAATGTGCTAAGGGTAGCTTGAGAATTTGTGTGTATGACAACCTTCGACTCCTCTAATCCTTCTAGAACACATTTCATTGTAACATCAATTGCAGCTAAGTCCGCAGTTCTTGAAGAAGATGGAAGCGGTATACGAAACACCCATCGGATGTTTGCAAAAGGGCAAAAAAAAGCTGCAGATCCACCTTGGCCGTCATTGTATACAGATGCGTTGGTGAAAACTTGGAGATGACTGTCAAAATTCTCAAACAGGTGTGACTTGGTCAACAGAAATAGTGCCGCAACAGGCTGGTAAGACTTTTTGAGTAGTTCGGAAATGAAGAGATAAATGGGGAAGATGCATTTGTTGCGCTCTTTTTGAATATTGAAAGAAGTTGGATCTGCCAAACTGCGTGTAATTTTGGTAAACTATGATGTCATTTTCGTAATGCGATAGCTTCGACGCTAAAAGAGGCGATTAATAATTGCATTACAATTTACAGCTCTTGTCATCCGCTAGAGATATGGTGCAGTGCTCTCTCGTCAGCCTGCTGCCTCATGGACAACTGGTGCGCTTCGGTGAGTAGAGGAACAGATTGAACATCGTGAGGTAAGCCATCGGAGGGCGACACGATGGTCCCGTTCTAGTTGAGTCATTGAACTCGGCGGCACGTTGAAAACAGGCAAAGCGTGCAACAGGCCACAGAGCACAGCTGATTGCTGCACCTGTAGTGCTGTCATCTGTTCACAAACAGCACCCCTAGCAGTCAAGGCGGCCACATATTTTAGGAGTGACTGTGCCTTTACCTCGAAACCATGCATAAAGTTATTTCACTATTCATTTGCAGGACACACAAAATGGTGGCCGTTCATCGATTGTCTCGTGAACTTTCATAATCCATTAGCAATTACAGGAATGTAATAAGTGGGCGAGTGGAACCACTTTGTGGTTTGAAAAGTGCGCCCGTGCATCGGCGCGAGAAAGACGACGATGGCGAGGAAATGGGTTGACGCGAGTTTGTTTCTTGTATCCAGCGTGGAAGATGAGTTACAGACGGAGTACGGGAGATGACGTCGGAAAATGTGACCAGTGAGAGGCCACCACACTGTTCGATAAGTAGCCGAAGAAAGAAGACGAGAGATGTGGTCGAGCCGTGGCTGAGACATGGCTGAGGTGAGTAGGCTACCAGAACGCGGGAATGACGGTTGTGTTCCTGTGGCACAGCCCCGCTGGACGTGTTCCTGAGTGTTCCAACCACCGTCCGGCGTTAACCGGGCTGCTAGTCGCCTTGCGTTGGCCAGGTATTTCGTCCGGCGTTGGCCAGGCACTTCTTCGAGTGTTGGCCGGGCACTTTCCGTCCATCTCCGGGTTCATGTGCAAGCATAGGAAAGGAAACGCTGACAGGTCGCTGACCTCGGATCTGCCGACGCTACCTGTCTTCCGAGCTACAGCATGACCCCGTGACCCTTACGGCGTTTTGGCCCGTGAGGCTTCGCTGGGTGCAGTCGTACGTCAACAGAACGGTGACGGTCATTCGTCATTTCTTCTGAACGCTCCTATTTATCCGTCAGCCGTAGCCTTACTGACTTTAGGTTTTTGGCATTTTGTGGTTTTATTTATTATCCCTTTTACTTTTCTTCTGATATTCAACTATAGCAAGTGCTGAGTTTTTTTTTTATACACAATGCACAAATGGTCTAGGCTCTTCTTCCCCGATGACGATTCTGTCATCGGGTTGGCACTCATACACACCTATACGAGAGCGTCGTGATAAATAGCCTTGTGACGAGGAAGCAACAGCCTAATGAAACGTTGAAGGCCCATTCGTACACAAAGTCACATGCAAGAGACCTACCGACACCAACTTCAACGTAAAAGCGATAATAAAACGGCTATAGGGTTTGATTACATTAAAGTGGGAAAAGCCAAACGTCGATTTGAAAAAGCGCTTTGCCTAAAACGTATAGCAGTGTTAGTATGCTCACTTATTTAAATACGCGAGAACAGTATAGCCAACATGGTTCTGTCTTCGAAAGCACAAATCTTCGGCCTTTGTGTTTCGGCAAACGCAAGGGCGCCCATGCACACACTATTGTCGAGGCCCCCGTCTATACTCTGTGCGCTTGCGAGGGATCGCTTGACGCGGATGTCTTTCTCTCATATGGCCTCCTGTTTACCGTGCGAAGAAACTCGCCAGCCGCAGCCCGCCCTGTCACTGTGCAACACACAGAAGCGCCGCCAACCTAGCGCGTGTTTTCTTTGGTTCGGCTGTCGCACACAAGTGTGACTAGCGCGAAAGAGGCAGTCCGCACTTCCTTTTCACCAGCGCAATACACTGCAGCGTGCAGTGGAAGTGGAAGGTCTTTTTCTTGTTCGACCTCCACCTCTTCCTTACGTCACTTACCCTGCGAACAAATAGGAGTGGAGAGAAACCGACATAATCGACGGGAAAGCGAAGGCACGCGCCACACACTTCTGCAGTTCTCCCCCACCTCCCGTCTTTTCCACGGCATATCTCCACGTCACAAGATGCGGTGAAGTGTGGCCAAAGCTGAAGGGTGAGCAGTCTCTGCGGTAGCTCCCCATCCCCTCCGGGCCTGTCCTTCCTCATTGCCACACTTCTCGCTCCTCCTGTCAACACAGCCCAAGCAGCCAGGACTCTGCACCAAGAGAAATAAAGAAAAAAATTGGCCCCGTATCTGCATTTTTTACTGCAGTTGTCGTCAAAAGACGATAGTCTTGCGTGCGGAGAAAGTGAACAAAACGTTTATTTGATGTTCTGCGCGAGAAAATCGGTGAAATGTGTCCTGGAAGCGCTGCGTTAGAGAGTCTCGATCTATGTAGTGAAGGCAAATGAGCGCATAGGAGCACGTTAGACACGAGCGACATCTGGCAATTATCTTCGAAAACGAATGAAGGCGTGCGCGCTCGCGGAGTAAGATGCGCGCCTGTCTCGGAGGCGATAAGGTGTAGACCACAAAGCAACTGGCAGGTGCCACCACCATGTCGTCTTAAAGAGCGTTGGAAACACTTGCCTTTTTGAGCATCGCATTCCACTGTCAGCGCAGCGTGATAAACGCTACGGTCCTTAGAATTACTTGTGTGTGCCTTCTCTAGTATAAAGGCACACATACAAAACATCTGCGTGTTGTTATGGTGCCTCAGATATGCGCAATCATTGTTTTTAATTAACAATCGCACAGGTATGGACGTTGAAGCTTGAGCAATATTGGTGAGTACTGCGGCTGGGGTTGGCCGTTAGAAGTATCGTTTGGTGCCGTTAGGGGAATCGTTACTGCAGACAAGCAGACAAATGTACAGACAGGCAGAGAAAAAGACAAACAGACCAAAATTTTGGCATCAGAGGTCCCCAACAAAGACTATCTTCTTTAAAAAGCAATAGCGCCGTCGTCACTCGGCACACAAAGCGGCGGTGATGAATCCACGGCCAGCCGACGTGCGCGTAAGGCGCTCCGGAGGAGTAGCCGCAGGCGGTGGGAGACAGGGCCAGGGAGGGAGAGCTGTACTTCTTCAACAATACACTGAACAAGGCGCTGCGCTTTCCTTTCAGCCATATCATTCTTTTCTTTGGTTTAATTTTTTCTTTCCGCCTCTCGAGATCTTCCTCACTCTCGTTCTCGCACAAGATCCAAGCCCTGGTAAACCTTGTTAAGGTTTGCCTCCACCCGAGACATGCCCCCTCTTTCCACCTCCTCTCTCCCTTAGTCACCAAAGCCAGGAGCCCTCATCGCGTTCTGCTGGGTCGCGCCTGTTTCCTGAGACAATCGTTCTCTGAAAGGTGCCTAAATCTGACAGCCCTCTCTAGAGACGCAACGAGAAAGGAGAAAGAAGAAATAAGAAAAGCAAAAAGCGCGTGGCACCCCTACAACCGTGAGCCTGCCGGCCCACAACAGAGCCTTCTTCGTGGCTGTTCCTTTGCTTAGAAGCCTATATAGCGCACTCAATTGCAGCATCGGAACATCTTTTCACCACTACCTCGATTTTTCTAGCCCCCCGGTGTGCATCATTCACTTGTCCGTGGTCTCCTTGTCTCGACAAAAGAAGGAACGCCTTCTACCTTCTACCCCTACACTGTCGGGGACTTGAAGCCGAAATAAAAACAAAGAAGGCAGGCAAAACAAAGCAGGAAACCTTTTGCAGAGTCCCCATATAAAATCCTCTTTCTCCCATGCGTCTCCTCTCGGGCCTTTTGTATTAGGCGAAAACATGATTGATATGTGGGGTTTAACGTCCCAAGACCAAAACCACCTTATGATTATGAGAGACGTCGTAGTGGAAGATTCCGGTAATTTCAACCACCTGGGGCTCTTTAACGTGCACCCAAATCTGAACACACGGGCATACAACATTTCCGTCTCCATCGGAAATGCAGCACCCACAGCCGGGATTCGAACCCGCGACCTGAAGGTCAGCAGCCGAGTACCTTAGCCACTAGACCACCGCGGCGGGGCCTTAGGCGAAAACAGACACCCACAAATTTAAGCAGTGTCTTCTCGGCAGGACTCGGTCAACCTTGACCAAAACTAACATGGTAGTACATAAAAAGGGAATCCTCACAATCCATTTGCTCGCACCATTCTCAATCTCGGGGCTGCGCAATGGAGAAGAAAAGCAGTGTCGCGAGACTCTCTCGCTCAGTGCTGAAGCACGGGGACGCGACCGCTGCCTTAACCGTTAATTTGCTGCACGCACACACACTCCTAGCAACCTGCTCGCTCCAGCCCAGGAGAAAGCGCCCACGCTACTATGCCATAGAGCGGGACTTAGTTACCGCGCGGCACGAAGCGCCATCGATGCGTCTCTTCTCCCTACGTTCCAACTTACAGTGGAGAAAACAAAGACTTGTTCTTTTGCAGGGGTGGCCACGACCCTCTTTTCTGTTTTATTGTAGAGATAGAAAGAAAAAGACGAAAGAAAGCAGAAACAGAAAGTGTAGCGCCAAGTAAAAAGGCAGCGAGCACCTCGACAACTCTTCCTCCTCACGCATCGGTAGCGTGAGAAAGCGAAACGGAAAAGAAGAAGCGAAAGGGAAGACGCAACAGAGAAGGCACCACCAGCAATCTGAAACTGAACTCCAGAGCTCTTCTCTCACGCTCTCCCACCATCCTCCAGGAAATGGGGAACATCCGAAAGAAAGAAAAAAAGAACAAAGAAAAACAAAAAGTCAGTTTCCTTCATATGAGGTCCACTAGTACAAAAATATAGCCAGGCGACCGCCTTTCTCGCTTTCTTGCCGACTCGAGCACCACCTTCTTCTTCTTCGCTCACACTTCCTTTTTGTTTTTGTTTCCCTCTGACCCTTGTGTCAGCCTTTCTCTCCTCTTCTTCGGGCTACACATTCGCATAACACTATATGCGACGTTTCCCAGACGCCTCGTATTCGGCGACGGCGCCGCTTATAAGGCATCTGTTTTCGCAATGCCACCGCTTCTCCTTTCCACAAGGTTTCCGCCTTAAGCCTCATAGCTCACATCCGCGCATTTCACCCCTTTTTTTTACCATTTTCATTCAGTTTCATCCCCTCCTTGTTCGATCGTAGCCCTTGCCGAGACATTGTCCGCCTTTCCAGAGTACACTGTGCGACATTTTGCGGTCGCTCTCTAAGTGGAGCAGCCGCTTTAAGTGATCCCTCCTCGGCTAGTGTCTTCCTCATTTATTTTTTCCCGTTCCCTCTCTCTTTCCTGCCATACACTTGCTGTAGCCTTTCGCGGGACATCTCCCCCCTCCCTTTTTTTTCCTACCCTCTCCCGTCGAGTCATTTTTTCTTTTCTCGTCCGCGTTTGCTTCCCTCCTTCCTCTTTTGTGTTTGCGCTTCCCTCAGTGACCGCGGCGCTTTCCCGCACACAGACCGACCAATGAGGGCGCTTCGGTGGCGTGCCCGGCTGCTACCGCGCGTGTCACACTCTCTGTGATGCTAGGCCGGGTGCAGTGGTAAGAAAAGAGGGGGAGGAAGGCGAGAACAGCTTTACTTCTTTCTCTGTCGCGCGCTCGATCGAGGCCTGCGGGAGCGAGGGGCAGCGATCGGCTAGGTTTGTCGGTGGCGCGAAGCGAAAGCGCCGAGTCGACGTGTTCCTCTCATCGCGGTTGCGCCGCCGTCGCCTGTGACGCCTCGGCTCAACTGTTCATCGACAAGGGGATCGTCGACACCCGGCCGCCCGCTGCTACTCACTCCGCCGTCGGACGCAGCACGAGGGAGTGCGGCGGCGCTGTCGTTGCTTGCTCTACGGCACGCGTGTGTGCGTTGTGCCTGGTCTTCGTTTGCTCCTTCGCCTTCTGGCTTCCCTGCCTGGTCTTCCACGCTCCCCACTCCCTCTTCAGCCAGCGGCTACTGCTGCTGCTGCTGCTGCTGTTTCTAGTCCAGTGCCAGCTTCGGTCGCTACAGTGGATCTTTCCTCGACGTCGTCGGCGGCAGTCGCAGTGGGAGACTCGCTGCCCTCGTCTTCATTGTCAAAGGTGAGGTTCGTCTCAGTTGACGTGACGTCTGCTTCAGTGTGTGTGCGTTGCCTGCCACAGCGGAGGAAAAAGACTGCCGCGGCGATCTTTTTCTTCCTGTCATTTTGCGCGCGTTCTTTTCTGGTGCTCTCTTTAAACACGGTTGAGAATGTTCTGCTCCATCGAATGCTCGTGTTTTTTTTTTCGTCTTTTTTCTTTTCTGTGCAAGCTGGTTTCCTTTTTTTCCGCTTCCTTGACGCATTCCCTGCTGCTCCTTAGCATTGGCAGACTGAAAGCTGTACATGATTAGCTTCCCTCGGCTGGAAGTACCTGGCCATTCGGGTGCGATTTCTTAATTTCTAAAAGATGACCGTGACAAGGTAAGTGAGGAGCAGAAGAACAGCGCAGGTGTTCCCCAATGGACGAAACAATGAGAAGGGAGCCGTAACTTCTCCTCAAATGCATTATTTGGTGTTATTCTTCTGGTATTGTTTACCCTGGGTGGAAACCTAATACGCTTTACAAGCCAAGATCCGCGTACTTCTTCAACACTGATGTTAGTCATGCATGGTCACATCGCAGCGCCTATTTATGCATTGTATTGCTGTGCATTTGTAAGTCAACTCAGCTACATTTTGTCTGAACGGGGCTCCAACAACATCGGGATAAATACCATTGTTTTGATAATTCAACGGGGAGAATACTTTTGGCCTATCATGTGCACTGCTTCGTTGTAGAAATATATTTTGTTCTCTATTTTATCGAAGGATGCCTAAAAGCACAATGAACGGGATGCCGTGGATGACAAAATTGGAGTTTTTTTTACATAGCGTCAGTGTCAGCTCAGCGAACACATTTTTGTGCTTGATTTACAGCATGTTATAATTATACCTGCGTCACCAGGATAGACGACACCTAAACAAGAAAAAAGTCGGCAGTTCCCACGTACCGTTAAAATCGACGTTATGCGAAGCACACATAAAGAAGGTGCGTGTCTCGCTATTTTTTTTATTCAGCGACACGTAATGAAATGACGCTAAATGTATGTACAAATGTCGCACGCACAGGCATTTGTTGAAGAGTTGCAGATACTTATACAATCAGTTGTTTGCACTTGCGCAGCGATTTAACAGGGACATGCGTATTAGCAACACCAGAAGCTGATATGAAGCGCTGAGGCTCGCGAGGATGTTAGCCCTGGACTCTGATGCATATAAATCAACTTCAGCGCACGGCAACTAACCACAATTAACGTTAACCCGACGGGACGATGGTATCGAAGAAATACATATGAAATGTTTACAGAATTGAATAGGCAGTGCTGCTACAACTATTGATGTTTCGCGAAGATTAGCGTCTATTTGAAAAGTAGTTCTGAGAACTGGCGTACCTCTGTGGTAGAATGCTTCATTGCCACGCAGAATGCTTGGATTCGATTCAAGGTGACGTCCTCACATTTATTCTTTGCATTCGTCAGGTCGACGCTACCAATTTCAGGTATTTCTTAACGCTCGCGCGTTGAAATTGCCCGTGTGTGTTCTCATCGTTCTCGGTAGATTCTCAGTGGCAATCACCTGTGGTACATTTACGCATATAAGTGGCACATAGTCGCCCTTGGATGTGAGCCACTGTCTGGCGGGAAGTGTTTGACGACGTACGCGACGGGAATGTGACATTATTCATGTTTTGACCAGCGCATCATATTCGTCAAACCATCATCCCCTTTCATGCTAATTTTGGTTCACGCCAATTTAAGGCGGTGATCACGAGAGCACCTAAACGTAAGCGGCCAGATAGATAGATAGATAGATAGATAGATAGATAGATAGATAGATAGATAGATAGATAGATAGATAGATAGATAGATAGATAGATAGATCATGACTTTTTGCACTTGAGAGAGAGCCAAGACCATCTATCTTTTGAAAGCTGGCGTATTTACATTCGCTTTGTCTGTGAAGCAGTTTTAACTTGTGCAATTGTGGTCTCGGGATGGGCAATATTACACAGTGCACTGTACAAAAAGACAGCAACTGCTAGCTATAGGACGCGTGGAAATGAAAAAAACTTCCCCCAGCATTATTCTGCTTGGTCTCAGTTATGTGGAGCTTAGCATTCCCTACCGTTGAATGTGATGAGATTATATCCAAAATAAAACCAAATAACTCATCAGTATTTTTATCAACCTCATGTTGCATTCCACATTGTCGAATTACTAAATTAGAATTATTCAGTAAATTGCGAATATGTTATCAGTTTTCTTGAGTCAACAGGTTATGGAAGTAATATCTGAACGAGCATAAGACGATTTATAATAAAGAAATAACAGGTGATATGATTCGTAGCATTCGCTATGGCAAGATATCCCAGCTTTCTTCACTTTTGAGCCAGTGAACTGCATCTACACACACGCCACTTTCCAAGTGCAGCCACCTGTATTGCGATGAACATGTGAAGGTGGACACATTTTCGAACAGTTCCAAACGCAGTGCAGCAGCCACTTCAGCTGTTGGCTTTTCTGCAGTAAGACCCAGCTTGAGGAGAAGCCCACTTTGCCAAACTTGAATCCAGCAGGTGACGCACGCTTTCACTCCTGCAAGTGAATGAAGGCACACCCTAATGAGCCCTTAACTAGGCTGTGCTGTATTATAAAGAAAGCGTGTATTATACCTGTTTCATCGCCGCTAAATCTGGTCCCACAAAGTGTCAGAGCTCTCGTCGGCATATAAATGCATGAACAGCTCGATAAGACTTTCAATGAAATTGCAGGCCATTGAATTAAATACGTCGAAACTCCGGTAAGAGATGTGTTTGTGTGCGTGTGCGTATTCTCTTAGATCTAAAACCTTTCTTTATCGTCTATTATGTGTGTCGTTTGTTAGGGTATGAATGAACGAGATTAACTTTATGAACGCCTTGTTGGCACGTAATGATAAAAGGTTACTGAGTGCAAGAAAAATGCAACACACAGGGGAAATACACAAGGCATGATCAATACTTGAACATTTAAATGTGTAGCTCATTTATTGTGCATATTCTTTGTGTGTAGCATCTTTTTCTGCGGTAACTGTTTCAACAATATGTTCGATACTTTCCCATTAGATGAAATGTTGTAGGCCCGTGTGCTCAGATTTGGGTGCACGTTAAAGAACCATAGGTGGTCGAAATTTCCGGAGCCCTCGACTACGTTGTCTCTAATAATCATATCGTGGTTTTAGGACATTCAACCCTACATATAAAATCAATTATACTATATGACATATATAAGATTCATTGAAGGTATTCGGTGCACCTCATATGGTTTCTCTTATAGGTTCTATATTCACGTGCGCAAAGGGAGAAGATACCACGAGTACCTGCTAACTTTGTGGACTTCAAATTTATACGTTTGTACCATTCTTTTTACAAATAATGTGGCGGGCATTCTGGGTCTGGTGGCTTATAATACATTAACCTAAATATGGTAATTTTTTCTCACAGCTCTCGAAGATATAGGGCTTAAGGGTTCATGAGAGAAAAAATGCGGAGGGTCTTAAGCTACGTGGAGACTGAAGACCAGCAAAGCCATGTCGCTTAAATATAATAAACGTTTCTCTCATCAGAAAACCACTTTGCATCATCATCAATAACCCCTTGGCTTAACAACCACAGCTATAAAAGTCCCCACTACACCCGCCTGCCGGGCCTCATGAGGGGAGCCAGACACTGGCGGGCCAGGTTTTCGCCCTGGCTTGATAGAACTAGCCAACTCAGGCGCTATCAAACAATTCGAGCCGCCAATTACCCCTTGGTGACTGCCAAGCCACGTATGCACGTAAATGAGAGGTGGTGCGATACTCCTTTCTTCTACATTCATTTTTAGGAGGTGCTTGGGCCAGGGAGGGGGTATTGGGAGGGGGGGGGGCAAAACGTATGAGCTGGTGAAGGGGATGCACAAAAAGTCCCTTACGCAGTGACTCGTGACACGTCTCGCACACTGGTACTTGCTCAGGGCAGTCCGATAACACGCAATGCAGAACTGTCGCCGCGGAAAAGACACGCTAGTTGGCTACGCAAGCCGTAAATGGTCGAAAGGTGTCGCGCTAGCCACAGATGATCAACACGCCACACGGGTTCTGAAACAGATTCTTGACCAACAGCCGTAGAAATCTATGGAGGCTGCCGGCAAACGCTCGCCTCTACTGTAACTGATTCGACATCGAGAATATTTGGCTTCGCAGTACAGAGAATACTGGCAGGCAAAACACTTACGCTTAACGTCCTTGGCCTTCATCAGTTATTTTCACGCGGTGGCGTCCATGAGACTCTCGTTTGTGTCACTGCATAATCAATAGACGGAAGCAATCCACCCATTTCGAACGCGGAGTAACCACATCGCGCGGAGGGTGTTTTTATCAACATCTCGAACACATATTTTCTTGCTATTTGCTACAGATGGTTTTGCTGTAAAACACCTTCAAAAACTGGGTACCTCAGTTTATGCTTTTCCAAGAACTGCGGCATTATACAGCATTTATTTTTTCCCCGCAAGTTTACCTACGTCTTGTTGTATGAACGAGAAAAAAAAAACATTTTTTTATTCGGGTAGGTCATTTTTATTTGTAAACACAATAAAGTGAATGCAACAGACAATTAAGCCAATGACTCTCAGTTTCATTTATGTCATTAGGTCGCACTTAGTATAATGGGCAATTACCAAGGTACTAAGAGCCCGAAGTTTTCTGTAAACGTGGCTTCTATGTTTCCCGAGACGTCGTAAAACAATATGGCGATTCCCATGCAGCATATAAAATGCAATGTCAAAGAGAAATTTCAGCCGTTACACTGATGTATAATCTGACATATGCACCCTATAATAAGGGCAACCACTTTCGCTTTTTAAACGGTAGGATACATATTTATAGCAGTGAAGAATTTTCGAACTGCAGCAATTGACACTTTGCCTCTCATGACTGGTACCCGTTTGGATAGTGTGTGAATAAAGAACAACCACTTACTTACATGGTTACACGTAAACTAAAGAACACCTGAGAATCAAAATTCAATCACCACTACGCCACGCCCTCTATTATAAGTATGTAAACAATTTGATTTGTTAATAGTGATTTCTGCTCCTTTCGCTATATGCCCGCAATGATTTTTTTTTTTGTTCAAGGTTTCAGTTTTTTTTTTATTTACACTGCCCCGGGAGAAGCGTCAGTCGCAAAATTTAAGTCAGTGTGAGCTAGATCCTGTACAAAAGTTTTAAGAAAAGGAAAACTGCTAGTCCCATCCTCTGGAAATAATTTCTGTGTAAAATACAATTGAACACTCCGGAATGTGAAGCTAATGACAGCCGTTTCTATTTCTGGTTCATGATATATGAAATAACTGCGAGAATTTTTGTGGAGTCGCGTGTCAGGAATAATTCATTTTGTTGTGCTCACATGGCTTAGCTTAGCTTCGTCCGCATGCATTAATCGTGGACTTTAAAGGGCATCGCGAAACTTCATTCCATTTTGTCGAGCTAAGACTCAATTCCTGAAATTGTTTGTACTTTTTAACAATCCACTGAATTGCAGTAGCCGCGCGAAAGGAAGTCGCAATAATTAGGCAAATGATTGACGAGGCCAGCAAAAGGAAGCGTTTGTGTATATTTTGACTCGCGAGATTCGTCGCTAGGCAGCTGCAGGTAACGCTATAAGAAGTCGTTTCATTTGGTAGTAGGAATGCTTTCGTAAATATTAGCGGTAAAGCGAGCGACTATGTGAGTGCCTCAAATTGGCTTGCCAGTTTGAGAAATTACTGTTATTTATGCTTGATAAAAAGAAAATATTGGCTTGCTCACAAGACATATGAGAAGGAGTATTACAGATTGTTTTTAAATAGTTCATTATCGGTGTAGTAGCTGCGCGAATTTTTTTACCATAAGACATGCCTCAGATGTTATTCCGTGGTATGCCATATCATCCAGAGCAGTGCTATAGTGTAGTAAGCTATAGCAGACTTATCGTGAAATGGTGAGCTTTTCCAGGCGAGCACCTACTTCAGCCTTCGCATACAAACACTATCTTATTGACAAGCCACGTGGCTAAGCTCCACGTGTCCAAAATTTTATTCGTCGTTTTTTTCAGCTAGGCGACGACGCTTTAGTAAGCTTAGCAAATCGCTGCTCCTCTAAATTGTAAATCTTTTTTAGTGTCAGCCACGTTTTATGATAACAATGTCAAGACGTGCGCGAACGTTCGCGCACGTCACGGTAAACGCATCTTTGAAAACTGCTGTGCTGAATCCGCAAAGTATAATATACGTGACATTGCTTAACTGCATACATGATTTGCTCGCGCCACTGCATTCGTTTTTTTTTTTTCTTTCGCGTGCATTTCCAAATGTAGCAAAGGGTGTGTTCAAACGACGTATCAGCATTCTGCGCAATGAACGCCATCGCTTTGAAAATCTCCGGGTTGGAGCTCCAGTCCAAGGTCGAGCCGCTGGCGTATGAGGTGAGACACCGCAAAAAATGCGTGTTCAGCGAAGAAGTAAGTACATTAAAAAAAATTATAATAAACAATTTTCACGCGCTAAGAAAGAACCGTCTTCGCAGGCGACGGGAGTTCCTTGAGCATACAAAAAGTTTAAACACTATTCGCGATACCCTGGTTCCTCTAAAAATAAATTGAGTAAAAAGGAATAATACATTACGAAGAATGCGAATGCTCTGCCCTTACCCGAAGACACGTTGCCTTTTATAGTTGCTGTTATTGTCTACATACAGAGGTTTTTATTTTCAGTTTGTTGTCTCTAGCGGCAGCACAAAGTGTTGATATCGCAACACGTGCATTTTTTTCTCCCTCCGGCAGCTTTCTAGTGGGTTACAAGCAAAAAAATGAAGTGTAAGGGAAATTTTGAGCAAAGTTTGCTGTTGGTTTTCACTATAAAACGCGTCGACGCATCTCATATATTTCTAGTTTTTCTCCAAAGCGACCCCAAACAATGCTCGCTGCAGCGTCGCTGTTTCAGCAGCCTACGAGGGACGTTGAGGAAAATCTTTGGCACACTAATTCTTGAATTTCGTCCAGTTCAACTTTACCTGTCTTTGTTTCTTCCTCCACCCATTTTTTTTACATTTAGTATCCTTCAGCATGTTATATTTTTTTCGGCTATTTGGACCACGTTCCATTCGAAAAGAAGTTTGACAAGAATGCTATGAGGCAGCTAACCGGTGCACTTGAAGCAACTGCACTCAGCCAGACCCGACCATCGATTTTCTTTATCCCACCATTCAACGGGTGTTACCCGTCACCGTAGAGAGGGTGACCCGAGATAGTGGTCAACTGCGCCGTAGACCTGGCGACGTAGCAGCGCGAACCACCTGTTGTGCAGTCAACCATAGTAGCAAATTAAAGTCGCTGACGGCTTCGAGGAGTCTTTCTTCCACGAAGCTTCATTCTATGCGGCGGAACGCTTCGCGCATTGTGCTCCTGCCTTCGTCCGCTTCCCCATTCTTGAGCGCTGCGCATTTGTGGCATATTTCTTTCCCTCCCCTCTATCATCGTTCTGTGTCTCTTTCCCCTTCCCTTGGCCTTCTTTCCTCTTTCTTTTTGTTTTCTTCCTTCCATCTTTCTTTCCTTTCAATCTCTAGGCCAAAGTATTAGCATAAAATAGCTCTTTATGAGTTTGTGTGTGTGTTTGCGTGTGTTAGTGAGTGCGTGCATGTGTGTGTGCTCACGTGTGCTTGTGTTCTTAACACACACACTCACTTGCACTTACAGAGTGGGTTATCATGGAAGGCGTGCCGCAGAGGGCTCAGGATTTGTTTACTCCTCCCGGAATCCTTCTTGAACGAGCTGTCAAGGCATGATACATGAACCTAACTGAATGTCATCTTGACTGAAACTTGGCGACCTGATCAAATCTCCGAAGCCTGTGTCAGTGCAACGCTTCTGACATTGATCTTATCTGGTACGCGGAGTATTTTCGCATGCTACCTACGAACCCCTCCAAGAAGACAGAAGAAACCACTGAGTGCTCGCAGCAAGGTACTATAAGCTGCAAGGTGCTGCAGTGAACCTTGCTACCCAGAAAGAGTGGTGCGGAATGCGGCAAGTCTCAATAAAGAAAAGAAAGTTGGCAGCAGAGTCCCAATCAAGCAGCCACCACAGGGGCGGCCCTCCCGTCGATACGTCTCCCGCTTCCTTTCTGCACTCGCGTCGAGAACGGAGACAGCCCCAACGAGACTAGCGCCGCTCTTCACTTGTCGTGGCGTTCTTCCGCGCCCCGCGGTTGCCCGTCGACACCACCGCGGTGCGAGTGAGGGGGTGCCGCGAAAAGGCTCTCGTGGGGTGCACCGAGCGAAGGAATGCTCGCGGGAATCGCGAGCTTCCTTAATTCTCGTTTCACGCGACTGACACCCTGTTCGATGCGAAGGATAGTGGCATGCCAAAGGCCGTGGGCGTCCTGACAGCCTTTGTTTTCTTTTTTTTTATTTTCACCTCTCTGGTTATGGCATAGGCCACGTCTGGTGGAACGGCCGCGCAGAGGGACGCACTCACGCTTTTGGTGCTCACTTGTGGGACCCTCTTGACTTGCCTGCAATTCAGGGTGCTATTTTCGCCCGTTAATTTGTCGCGTCAGTCCGGAGGAAGCCGGAGCGAATTCAAAACCATCGAAATGTCTTGTTTCTCTGGGAAGAGCTTCAGTGTCAGGGCAGATACAAATCCTTTCAAACGCAATTGATACTCCTTTGTATAAATAGTATTGTGTAAGCCTTTTTTGGCCTTCAAGGTGTCAAGGTGCAAGGACCTAAAACAATAAGTATATGCAGAAAGGGCCATGTTGGTGTCTATTGGCAGAGGCGGCATTATACTGGTTTCATGTCTGCTGTGGCAGCATAGGCGGTAAGGTTTCGCATTACTAAGCGCGAGCACAAGAGCTCCAGTTCAAGTCGCAGCGGTCACATTTATACGGGTGTGAAATGCAAGCACAACTGTGCTTATATTTGGTGCAAGTTAAAGAACCGCGGGTGGTAAAAATTATTCCGAAGTCCTTCCACTAAGGTGCGCCTCACAATCAGAGGGTTGTTTCACCGTCACTTCCTGCCTGCCTGCCTGCCTGCCTGCCTGCCTGCCTGCCTGCCTGCCTGCCTGCCTGCCTGCCTGCCTGCCTGCCTGCCTGCCTGCCTGCCCGCCTGCCTGCCTGCCTGCCTGCCTACCTACCTACTGCTGCGGCTCCGGGTCCCGCGGGTCTTAGTTTGTTAGCGGGCCTTCGTTTTAGGACTCATCGTCGAACAAGTGAGATGAGGCGCTCGTAAGAACGACAACAATTTGTTTACATGGTTAGTAATTCGAAAAGAGGTAATCAAGTGATCAAGGAGAACTCAAGACCTGTACAGGAGAACTGTTGAACTGTATAACTTAAAGTGTACAAAAGTCTTCCGCTTATATAGCACGCATTGCCAACCCTGGGCGCATTGTCCGCAGCTTCAGCCAATACGGCGCTCGATGGTCAAGGTGGTCCACCCACGAAGGCGGGGAAAGACATCATACAATGCCCGTGGAGAGGGCACAGTCTACACGATGCCCAAATATGGTCACAAACGCACTGAACTGACGTTTCGCACACGTGTACAAGATTTCGCACACGTACGACGATCTTAGATGACCTTGGTTGCCAGAAATCTTCTGGCAGTTGGGTGAGGTTCGAAACACCGGTTCCGGTACACGTGCCAAACTTGCCTCACTGTGCTCAGGTAGGTCAATGTAGTGGCAGAGCTGCTGGATGAAAGAGCGCACGGGTACGGCTCCGTCTGGCGTGTGCGCACCAGGTAATTACCAATTTTGCTTTTAGATACCTGCATACCCTGCAAATTTTTGGTATTGTCTTAACCGAGATGGAACCTTGCACACCGATCAGTTTTCGCGGAGGTAAGAATTGTGAGCACATTTCACTCGGATCCTACAAGATCGCAACTCTTCTGGAAGAGCTACACCTTTGTAATGCACCTTAATAATTATAGTAACTGAGTATGTAGTACGCCTGGAATACACCTATTGAAATGTGTCCAAAAATAATTGTGAAGAATTACGGCTGATAAAGCGCGAAAGTGCTGAATAAACACTACAATAATCAAAATAACTTAGTGTAAGACATTTTCATAAATAAAACAATGACTGTCAATCATTCAGTGTCATATCAGTCAGCTACATGCATTGTTTATTTTTCTGTCAGCCTCAGAGCAAGAAGCTGGTTCTGACAAAAAAAAAGTCAGGTGCTCAGCACGCACAGGAAAAATCAATTGGCTTTTTAACTAGATAGCGCCTCGTATAGTCTACTGAATATGCGATATATCATCGCTGTGGTAAATGAGATTAAAAAACACTGATTAGAACAACTGTGTGGGTCACTGTTGCCACAAACACCAGCTAATTTGATGTGGCGGCTGCCACGAGGGAGCCGCCGCTACTCGTTTCCCCGTCCCTCCCAGCCCCGCCCCGTCGCGCTGCAGCGGCCGCAACTGCAACTACGGCTGACACGCGCTCTCCCATAGAAAGCGGCTCGACGTGGCAGACCATACCGTGCGCTTTTAAAGACAATAGTCTTTCTAGGGAACATTCAATAAAAAAATTTTGGTCTGTCTGTCTGTCTGTCTGTCTGTCTGTCTGTCTGTCTGTCTGTCTGTCTGTCTTTCTGTAGATTTGTCTGTTTGTCCGCCCTAACGATACCTCAAACGGCACCAAACGGCCAACCCTGTCCGCTGCGCCCACCAATATTGCACAAGGTTTAGTCTTTATAGTGGCGCGATTGTCAATGAAAAAGCAATTATTGCGCATATCTCAGGCACCTTAACAACGCTTCGATGTTTTCTGCCTGCCTTTATACTAGATTAGGCACACACAAGTAACTCTAAGGAAAGTAGCGTTTAATCGCGCTGCGCTGACCATGCAACGCGATGCTCAAAAAGGTGTTTTTTCAACGCTTTGCTACGACGTCACGGTGGTGGAACCTGCCCGTCGCTTTCCGTTCTACACCTTATTACCTCGGAGACTGGCGCGCATCTTTCTCCGCGGGCTGCACACCTTCGTTTTCGAAGATAACTGCCAGATGGCATGGTCTCTAACGTGCCTCAATGCGCTCGTTCGCCTCCGCTACACGCTCGAGGCACTCTAACGCAGTGCCTGCAGAATACCATTCTCCGATTTTCTTGCGCAGAACATCAAATAAACGTTTTCTTCACTCTCTTCAAACGCTAGACTATCGTCTTTCGACGGCATTCGCAGTGTAACATGCAGATTTGGGATCAGTTTTTTCATCCAGTGGCCGTGGTAGTGGTCCGCCAGCTTATTGTTAAAACATGCCACTCCATTCAGCCGATCCTATGGAGAAAGGGGAAAAGAGGGGTGGTCGACTAAATCCTCATCGTGGTGGTTGTGGTAGTGGTTAGAAGAGGAGAAAGGCACCTAATTTCTGCCGCCCGGTCGGGAGCACGGCGCAGTGCATCGTCGAGGCGCTTAGGCGGGCTGCCGCAAGGGCTGCAGCAGATAGTGCCTTTTTCCTTTCCTTGAACCGCACATTTAATCCCTCGTTGTTTCCTAGAAGCTGCGGCATAGCAGCAAACTTCCGGGACTTCACTTCTCCTCGCATGGTGCACCCACAACCAGTTTGGTTTTAGCTTTCAGCCCAAACTGCAAATACCTCGCTGGTTTCGGTCTTTCCAGATCCACGGTGACCTCTAAAATGGCACAGCTGCCTCCTTGTTTGCATCGAAAGCCTTGCTTAGAGTCGAGCTCACAATGGCCTTTCTTGGCCCGTGCATTTTTTTTGCGTGAACCGGTCCTGGACCCCTTGCTATCGTTTTGCTGACAGGAAATCAACCCGTCTTGAGGGGAAATTTTTGCTTGGAATGCATCAAAATATTTTCGTCCAGTTCACAAAGGCCGAAAGATTTCAATAATTATGATGGTCATAACACTACCTACCCACCTACCCACCTACCTACCTACCTACCTACCTACCTACCTACCTACCTACCTACCTACCTACCTACCTACCTACCTACCTACCTACCTACCTACCTACCTACCTACCTACTTGCCTGCCTGCCCGCCTGCCTACCAACCTACCTACTTGTGTTCGTAAGTACAAATACACGAAGTATAGCGCGACAGTTACAAAATATTTCTATTTGCCACAGACAAATTTCTGCTTGACACTGAGCCATGCTGCTAATTTGGGCTGTAGATATAGTATTTTCTTCACCTCCATCTCCTCCGAGCTGTCTCGTGGTTCATCGGAGAGCTATGGATGCTTTGCAATTGTGACGCTTTTTTACGAGCTGACTAGAGTCATTCGACTGTGCGCACCTTCATTAGCCACTGGCGCTACTTAAAAAGAAAGATGAAAAACTATTTTGGAAACCATAAGCACTGATCTTGCTTTAAAAACGCCCTTACTTAAAAAAAAGATAAAAAACTATTTTGGCAACCATAAGCACTGATCTTGCTTCAAAAACGTCCTTACTCTAACAGTGAAACGAGTTGTCTCATTTGTAACCATGAGTGGCGTTGCTTGCACGAATGACCACACTCGCACTGTCGTGTTTCTATCAAAGTGTACACTGTACATTTACGTTCATGCGGATTATTCGAGTATGCATTGGGGAACCTCGGATTTCTAGTTGTTTCAAAGCGATGAAAATGCTGACAACTCAATATACGCAGCTTGTGGAGGTTCCAGCACGCAATTTATAACTAACACTTTCAGTGCATTTGCAAATGTTGGATCTCACATACGCCATACCACC
This sequence comes from Rhipicephalus microplus, assembly GCF_043290135.1. Lineage (NCBI taxonomy): Eukaryota > Metazoa > Arthropoda > Arachnida > Ixodida > Ixodidae > Rhipicephalus > Rhipicephalus microplus. The sequence goes on along the minus strand of NC_134710.1, from coordinate 420,734,330 downwards.
TGCCGCGGTGATATAATGGCTATGGTATGCTGAACTGCCCGAAGGGATCTGACATCGAAGCCTGGTCGTGGTGGCTGCATTTCAATACATGCGAAATCTTTAACATTTGCCTAAACCTACGTGCACTTAAAGGGCCACTAACAAGCTCCGGCATTTTTTTTTACACCCCACCAAAGAAGCTCGACATTTCGTAGAGAGAACCACGGTGGCCGCCTTTTTCGAACATTACAGCGCTGCGTACCACGCAGAGCCTTTGTTTTGAAAAAAAAACGACTCCTGCAATTATTTCCTACGCTTGGCCAATTCTGCTGTCACTCGCAGTTACGCAAAATCGCCGATTGGCGACTTGGCTTAGCACGCAGCTCGTCGATTGGTCTCAACCAGTCACTACGATGGGCTACACCTTCCCTTTTCTGTAAGATAGAAGGGTTGTGAAGCCACGTGAAAATTTGACACATGCTGACATCAATGTTCTAACTCCTGTACACTCCCTATTATATGTACAGTCCATATATACCAATACCACATATAACAATATATCGGTTATAACAGTGGGTGACCGGCGCTTCTCCGGCATTGTCGATGTCCACGCAAAGTGCACTGGTGCCGATCAACGTGCTAGCAGACTTCATGCGTGCCCGAAAAATTTCGCCAAAGTATTCGCAACAGCTTGAAGGTATGGGAACCGCACTTGTTAAGCTGAAGATTCCGCGGAAGTAACTGTGGGTATGAGACTTTTTCATCGCTCCAACGACATGAATGCCCTTCGCAGTATAAAATAGTTTTTTTTGAAAGCCTTTATTCTACATCATCTGTTCATGGGTAGAAAAAGCAAATTCGAGCCCTGAGCTACGAATGGCATACGCCAGGCGACGATTTTTTACGGCAGCCTAGATATAATGATCATCGGTTATAACGATCAGATTTTCAGGTTTCCTAGACATCGTTATAAGTGGACTTGCCAGCACAGCACTTATTCGAAAAGTGTTTGTGGCGGCATGTTTACAAAGCAAAAAGACACATATTTCTCTTTATAACCATTGTTGGACCTCAGGGTTGTTTACTAGCCCTTTAAAGAAGTCCAGGTGGTCGAAATTTTTGTTCGGCAATTGTAATTACATCGATTCAAGCATGGAATGGAGTACTTGAGTAACTTTATTCGTTATGCTTAAGATGCGACTAAGAGCCAGGACATCAAAGCATTGGTACATACATTCCTTCACTGATCAGAATGCTTTGTTGCTTACTCTAATCAGACTGCATGCCCATGCAGACACCACATAGCAGTACTGCACAAAAAGCATACCGGAATAGATGCAGGAATAAGCACGTACCGCCAGATCCATGCCTTTGGAGCGCGTAGCGATAGCAGCGTTCTGTTATTGCGAATTCTTTTCCTGGGACCCCTGCGCAAGCTCACGAAGATTTTCTGCTGCGCTTGGCTGCGTGCAGAGTGCTATCAAAATTATCGCATTACTTTCATTGGTGGAGCTCTCTTGAACTTTAAATTTAGGATTCTCAGTTTCCTAGGTCACGAAGTCTTATTGAGTGTCACAAAATGCCAAGTGCCCCCATACACGTAGAGTTGTAATACACGTTCAGTTGTAACTGTAATATCGTTCTTTTAACGGATGCAGTTACAAAACCACAATGTCAGCAGTTCAAGATGGCAACACTTTCGTCGAACTCTTGACTACAACACTTGAACACATCCAGAAAATGGCTCATGGAACGCTCGCACCTTAGTAAAACTCTGAGCTAAACCTTTTTGCTCCCGTAAGGGACTGCTGTCTGTAATGTTGTTTCATTCGTTCAATACACGTGTGTTTGGCCGGTGTGTGAGAACAACCTGCGCTCCCCTCCACGCCTATGCGTCTCACTTTCTGAGGCTGCGATGTTCCCTAGGGGTGCTAGGAAAAATCAGGATATCCCCTTGCCATCCCTCTCTTCTTCCCGTTCCGGTGTCTATCAGCCAAGTGTTCGCTTTCTTCCAGTTAGCGCAGTGTCGGAAGTGAGGATGGTGTAAGGGTACGAGCGGGCGGTGGCCATGCCGTTCTTCCATCTCCCCGGGGACGATCTCTGATGCCGGGAAAGCTGCAGCTGCGCCCAGCTGCCGGAAAATGAGATCGGCCCCTAACCGCTGAGGCCGCCCCAACACGTGCTCGCCGAAGTGAAACCGAACGCGTGCGTCGCCGCTTGGGACTCCCGACCGCTGGCGGTCGACGATGCGCCAGCACGCGAGGCAAAGATGGTGAGGAGACACCGCGTAGCCGTCGGGCCTTTCTTCTGTGGTTCAAGCACCGCACAAATGTGATATATTGGCAAGCAGAAACTACACACGCCGAATACTTTTTCTCTCTTTCTTTTAGGCACTCCGTTGAAAAATGCTTAGCCGGCTTAAGAAAACGCTATCCAGCAGAAGGCCGGCTTATAAACGCCTTTTGACTTCAGGAACATTGCGTACACAATGGCAAAGTTTCTCGAGGCACTGTTAGCATGTTTTGCTACTTTTCGCAAACTGGTTTAATTGGTTCGCTTGTTACTCTGCTGTCCGATTGTAATATTGAGGCCAAGACTTTATGGTGTCTTACTGGAGCACTCATTCTCAAAGGCCGAAAATTTGAAGCGTTACGCCGAATATGTGCCTTCGACCATGAATGCACGCAATTTTTGCCTTTCCGTCTACTTCATTATGCTTTTACGTATTGTTATCATTTTTTCTTTAGAGTTAATAATAACTTATTTTTCCGTAACCGCAGTATGTTAGTTTGCCGGTTTCTCGCTCAAAAAAAGAAAGCCTCCGTTCGCCACTCTTTGGCCAAGCCCAGTGAATGTTAATTTCTAGCACAAACATATATATATATATAAATATATATATATATATATATATATATATATATATATATATATATATATATATATATATATATATATGTGTGTGTGTGTGTGTGTGTGTGTGTGTGTGTGTGTGTGTGTGTGTGTGTGTGTGTGTGTGTGTGTGTGTGTGTGTGTGTGTGTGTGTGTGTGGTTACAATAAGAGAAAAGAAAAAAGTGCCACCTCCACAGGTCGGCAGAAAAATGGGGATTGGGGAATAAAAGATATAGGAAGGATAAGATTGGAGAAGAGGAAAAAGAGAGGTGAGGGTCATTCGATCTGCTTCCCGCAACGGACTCACAAGCCCAAGCGCACCATGCGCAGCTGACTAGGAAAGCCCCCAAGAAGGCCGGTAAATTCGTCACTGCAAGCAAGACAAACGGGCCTTATTGGCGTGTTGTAGAGAGCGCGTGAAGCACTCGCCAAAGCTCATAACCTCTTCACGGGAAAAATTGAGGCCCGTAGCACTCACTAACAGGAGTCTAGTCGAAAACCACCCGTAGAACTGCTGAGTGGCTTTGAAACACATCAATGGTTCAGAGTAATGGCGGTAACAATAGATTCGTGCTCGCTCTGGGAAAACATGATAGATTCCTCGACTATTTGCATTACATTCGTGATGAAACAAAATCTAAATAACGTGGTGGTCCATTTAGCATACGAGTCCAATGTGGTCCCTCACAGACATTGCTTCTTAAGATTGGCAGTTAGAACGTGAATGTCATGGACGACAACCGCAACTGTTTCAAGGACGAAGCTCCTTAAGGCGTCACCCGATCGTCCTCTGTAGCAACCACTTGACTCGTGTGTGCGCCACAGGGTGGTTTAGTTCTTGGAATGTAAGCTAGGTGGCGGTACTTTTATGTAATCAATATATTATAAAAAGAAGTTTCTTGGAATGTCCGCTAGATGGCGCTATCTGTACATAATCAATATATGATGAACAGGAGCTAATTAAGGCATCACCCGATCGTCCTCTGCAGTAACCAACTCTCTCAAGTATGTGCCACAGGGAAATGTAGTTCTTGGAATGTCCGTTAGATGGCGGTACTTGTATGTAAACAATATATGATGAAAAGATGCGAGATGGTAGTACTTGGAGTGTTCACTAGACGGACGCACATACAGACAGACAGACGGACAAACGCACGGACGGACAAATCGACTGATGGGTGGACGGATGGATGGATGCACGAACGCACGCTTCGCCTCGATCATCATCATTAGTCCGTGGATATGCTGTGATTTTCTATAGGTCGACTGGTTCTTTTATAAAGGAGACACATTGAAGAGTTAGTTTCGTAAAAATAGCAGTGTCGGCTTCATTGGTTGTGAGCGAAAAATTCAGATGCAAATATATAAGCAACTGATAATGTTCGGTGCGAGTGAGAATCAAATCCAGGCCTCGTGCGGGGCAAGCAACGCCTCAATTAGAGAGCAATGCTAGTGCTTCAAACTGCTTCGTTAAAAAATCCGAGAAGTATGCCATGCCATGGGAGCAGTCCCTTTAACGTTTGTATTATTGCGTGGAAAATTTATAGCACTGGAACAGGGACCAAAGTTTGTGAATTGCGCAACGAGTGGGTGATGCAAACTTCGCAACTGTCTTGCAGTAGGCATTCTATGATAGTCTGAAACGCTAAATATTACACGCACAAACGGTTCCTTTTTTGCAGCGTTGTAAGACCATGCGCACAGGGCCCAATAACACGATAGCATTTTTGCCTTCAAGGTGACGCTCAAAGGCCATCGAAGTTTTTATCCGAAGTTAGTGAACTGACCTCCCACCATCACAAGCTGCAGTCTTTGCGGCGCCTCAGCAATAATAATTTTTACCAAAAAATAGGTGCGTGCAGTGCTATGTAGTTATTACGCCTTCTGGTTTGGGTGCTTTTTTTATGCACGTTCTTTTTTGGGCTTTATGTTGTCGATTAAAACGGCTGGTAGCATGAAGCATCTCTTGTCGCATGTCCTATCGATACCTTCTGGGCTGGCTTTTTTTTTTCTGAAAATGTAGAACTTGACCTCCACAAACTGCAGCTTCTATGAGGAAAACTTTCCCCGTGAACTAGACATTGAAATCAACTTCATGCGCATCGCAACTATAAAACGTCACAAAAGTGCGTTAGTGACTTCCGAAGGCTACTTGACTGATTGTTCGTCTGTGACGTATAACTAAAGAATATTTCTACGTTGGTGACATCAATCGTGAAGCTGTCCTTTTTTATAGTTTTAATAGCTTGTCTTCTACCTCAGCAAAAGAAAACCAACGGGCTCTTTCCGCGTTAAACTACCCGTATTTTCTTCACTTTTATGCTATCTCTTACTAATCACGGATGAGGCCAAGAACATTTTCACAGGGTAGTGTACGGAAAGAAACGCATTGGGATGCATTACCATCCATAACTTCATACGCGATACCCATGCCATGAAGAAATAAAAGTTGCACGGTCGATTATACACTTACTTAAGGTGACTCGAAAGAGAAATTGATGCTCTTTTTTGCTCACTTTATTGTGTTTATTCTCCACCCCCCTCCGATTCTTTAAGCAGCTCGCGCGTTGTTGAGGGCATTCGGACATCCACACACTTGTGAGAAAGCAACGATATTGTGTAATTACGTCACCAATTTTGCCGCTATGTGGCGTCATCATGACGTAATAAATATTTCTGTGATGCCTTTTGAAACTGTTTTGTATGGATGCCAATTGTCAATTTCCACGTTTCATAAAGAATTAGGGCTTCACGTTAAGAAATACTGTAAGAGTAGTTCCCCTAACAACCGTGGTCAAATGCTGATTGAGACAGTCATCCTACCTCTGAGTGAGATCTCTCTAGTGCATTCTTATTTGCATTTAGCCAAGACAGCTGAAGGCAAACCTTTTTTATTCATTGAGTATAGCCACTTCAAAAGTGATTCTCGATCATCATGACATACATACATACATACATACATACATACATACATACATACATACATACATACATACATACATACATACATACATACATACATACATACATACATACATACATACATACATACATACATACATACACTGAAGGGCTTATTTAGAGAAGGAAGCAAGTTGAAACAAAGGCGTAGAGCTTTCGCTGACACCATAATGAATTATCACCTGAGGCGTGGGCGGGAAGTTTGAGAATCTCCGAGCGCGGCTTCTTCCTCATCGGCGACAGGTGTTCTGCGAGAAATGGGAGACAAAGCAAGCAGCTGCGCTCCACCACAGTGCACCACGTCTGTCTCATCATGCACAAAGGGAGCTCAGAACGGAGACAAAAGGGACATCCGGGATTCGTAGGAACGGCAAAGCAGGACGGTCCTCCTTTCCCGCGGGGCGGATCATCGTCATCATCATCAACAGTGCGGATCTGCCGGCTTCTATATAGAGATTGCTCGACAGATAGCAAAGGGGGAGACAGAAAATGTCGCGAGGTGGCGGTGGGGTCGAGCTGGAAGCGTCTTCCTTAATCGGATTATCGTAACATTGGTTCCCGACCAAACGAAAACGGAGAGAATATAAAGACGGTGCTCTCTTTTCTCTCCTGTTGTCGCTTTCCTTTGTTGGTTGTCCCTCGATATTTCAGCTTCCTTTATCTTTCGCCCGTGCGTGAAAAGATGCTATTTGCTTATATATATGTGTGTGTGTGCACCGCACTGCTAAGACTGTGCTGGTGCAAAATCACAGGAAATAGAGTACTGCACAAGAGCGGGTGCTCGTCTTCGGATAAATGCTTTCATCATCTCACGAGTTCATCTGGCTCCTGCGCACGCCTGGGTGGCGAGATTGCTTGCGCTGTTCGCTCCATGAAAACACCCCGCGTGCTGCATTCACCTTGAGTAGGATTGGTGCGCTTGGAGGGGGAAAGCAAAAGAAGTCGCTTCGGGCATGCGTCAGGGCGGAAATCTCGTCGACGTATCTTTATACATCGAAATAAAGTACATAATCTCATAGTTCGCTGAGGCTGAGAATCGTACAAAAGGCGAGAGTACAATTGTTTTGAAAGGTTTCAACAACGTCGGCACTCACTACCGCCCATCTTGCGTCGATGTTTTCGCGTATTGACAATGTTAATCACTGAGCGTTGGTATAGACACTAACTGCGTGTTTTTTTGTTTTGTTTTTTGCTATCCAGTTACCAATGCCAACTACACGTAGCGCTTGCAGGGGTAGATAGGACTATGATCAGTGAAGTGGAAATACACAATTTATATTTCTTTCAGTTTGGCGCCGGGGACTCATAACCACGTGATACGAAGGCCGCATGTGGCCTGGCCCGCACACAAATGGCTTCATTCTGTTTCTTTCTCTAATAAGCAAGCCAGCTCTCAATGCGAGGATAAGAGATGAACACCTGCGATCGACCATGAGGATGATCTACTCAAAAGTATTTAATGCGCATACTTGTACTTTCGTCACAGTCAAGCGTTGTCAGGCATCCCACCAGCATGTTTCATAACTTTAACAGTTGTATTGTGCTTCACAGGGAACAAGCTTTTGTAGCTTTGCTAACTGGTACTACCATTACTTTTAAACTTGTTGCGATTGCTAAAGCTTTCTTCGGGAAAACTATAGAGATGTGGTTGGTCTCAAGCAATTTATCCGCAGAGAATTTCACTAGAGGAGGGAAAAAAGTGTAGTGAAACTGAAAGGTGAGCTTGCTGGTATTAATTTATATTGGCGCAAAAGCAGCGTAAGGAACAGAAGACAAGAGAGTAAACACTACAAGTGATCACTCACAACTGTAAGCTTTTTTTTGGAACAGAAAGTATATCTTTAAACTAGACGCTCAATTATATCCCACGAACGAGCATCGCGGGCAAGGCCACAGGCAAGAACGAGAACTAGAACACACCTCCTCCAACCCCACCCCCTCCAACAGGTTATCCTCGTTTCTTCAATAGTATCACTTCCTTTTCCGATATGGCCGAAGAAGGATAACTAACGCACATAGATGTCCACATGTTGATATGGAAAGCCTCAGCAAGTTCTCGTGTCGTGCGATTATTAGCCCTGAGAAGTATAAGTAGTGCCGCCTGGCGGGTTACGTCACGGCACGGACTCTTCGATCCGAGCCGCGGTGCGCCTACATAATGATGCGCTCGCTTCGTGCGCTCTTCCAATGTTTGCGTTCACTTTTTGCTTGTCTCAAGCTGCAGATGAATGAAAAAAAAAACATATTCAGTGGTGTTTCAGGTAAAACAATAAAAAGCTTACTGTTGCTACTGTACAATCTTGCGCTAGGTCGTATAGGATTGTGAGATGACTGAAAATGTCTCTGTCGCGCTGCTAACCATGATGATGGATTCCATTCGTGAGGACGATAGTCGCATTCCGACGGATGTGCGAATCAAGAACATGCTTCTGTTTGAATACAGCAAACTTATTGACGCATAACCAAGTGATGTTGAGAAGGAATAAAGACACCATATTAACCTTATAAGATTGGGAGGTGCGTGGGTGATTTCTTTAGGGGATATCAGGTCTTCTCCTCCCCTAGAATAATTTGTACCGAGTATCGAGTATCGCAACATATACCGGAAGGTGCTCACCCTAAAATGCCGCGACCGCTGCTGTGTGTTTTAAAGACGATAGTCTTTCTTGGGGACCTTCGACGGAAAAATTTTGATCTGTCTGTCTGTCTGTCTGTCTGTCTGTCTGTCTGTCTGTCTGTCTGTCTGTCTGTCTGGCTGGCTGGCTGGCTGGCTGGCTGGCTGTACATTTGTCTGTTTGTCCACTCTTAATGGCATCGGGTACTTGAAACGGCCGACCCTATCCGCAGCGCCCACCTATGTTGCTCAAGATCGAGCCTTCATGCTTGCGCAATTGTCAATTAAAAAGCAATTATTGCGCATGTCAGGGACACCTTAACAACACGTATATATTTTTTATGTAAGCCTTTTACTAGAAAAGGCATATATAAGTAATTTTAAGGACCGTAGCGTTTATCATGGTGCGCTGACCATGCAACGCTTGCACGGAATAACGTATGTTTCCAACGCTTTGCTAAAACGAGATGGTGGTGGCACCTACCCATCGCCTTGCGTTCTTCACCTTATCGCCTATGAGATGGGTGCGCACACTCGTCTCAAAGTCACGCGCTTTGTTTTCTAAAAAAACTGCGAGATTGCGTTTCTGTCTCACGTGTGACGTGACTTGATGCACTCGATCGCCTCCGCTGCACGCTCGAGGCACTCTAACGCAGCGCCTCCAGAATACCATCCACCGATTTTCTTGCGCAGAACATAGAATAAATGTCGTGTTCACTCTCTCCACACGCGAGACTATCGTCTTTCGACGACATTTGCACACTACATGCAGATACAGGGCCAATGTTTTTCTCATGTACTTGTTCTCTCAACACGTTGTCTGGGTTTGTTTTTCTCGAAATAACTTTGAAGCTTTAATTGACCGAAATTATTGGGGTCAAGTGCGGTTGAGGTTTGACGCGGAAATTCATATTGCGGTTAGATTCTGTCTTCGTGCAGCATCGTAGCAACGATGTAGTCGTGCTCCGAACTACCAGTTTAGATAGCCACCTCATACAATAAATTTCCTTAAAATGAATTACCTCTTGGTGGACATGACGTGCGAGACAAGTCACCGCCTAATCGAGGTGAAGGTTGTTTAGTTATCGCGTGAGTCGAGAAGCCTATAAGTTGAATTTTTTTTTCGTCGTTGGAGGAGGGCACCTATTTGAAATGGTTATTTTTTTCTCTGCATGGAGAACAAACTTTGGGGGGTAGGGGACAGGCCAGGCGAGCCATTACCTTTTTACACCACCGCTTGGGCCACGTCCGTGAGTGCGCCATAGAAAGAGTACGTTGCGACTTTCTGACGTTTGTGCTGTAATCGTTGCTATCAGCGGCGCTCACGTGAAGCTCCTATTAGCATTTGTGACGCCGCGGTATAGAACACTCCAACATTTCATGCAAGTCAAAGTATGGGACTACACAATCCCTGACAACTGTTAAGAATAAACCTGTACGTATGGTATCAGAGAACGGAAATATCTCAATATTTTTGAAATTGTTGCGTATGCAGCAGTATTATTTTGCTTGTTTGTTATGTGTTACGTGAGTTCTTATATGTTACGTGAGTGCTTATGACAGTCATATTTATGTAATGTCTCTTGCTGGAAAAAGCGTAGTTCTGTCAAATCATTTGAATCAGTCGCAGATGCAGGCGTAACTTGCACAGTAAAGCGCATGTATTTAGTCAGTTGAAAATGTCCCAATTTCATTTCTCATACTTCGGCACAGAAATGTTTCCCGGAGACTATCCCTAGTTGTAATAACGGTGGTACCACTTATCATATTTTTTCTTAGCACCCATTTTGTGGTGTACGCGATAAAAACAACGAACGTCTTCTCTTGAATCCCCATGTTCACAATAAATCTTCCATTTGGACGGAAGTCTGCCTCTCCTAAGCTAATTTATAGAAACTTCTCAACTTAAAAACAGTCTGTAGTTGTGAAACCTTGCACATTGTACGCTGAGAAATTTGCGTAACAAAATTGAGGAATAGTCACCAACGTATCGCTAAAGAACGTGTACACGGAAGGCGCAAAAGGAGTCGACAAGCGCCGGTGGAGCAGGCGAGTCCGTGCCATGATGTCACATCACCGTGACTGACGCGACGCCAGTGTTCGTTCTCGGGGCTAATGGTGTTTGAAGAGACGCTGAAGCGGTGTTGCATTTATGAATTTATTGCGAATTCGGTATCTGTGACCTCTTACAGCATGCCTATGACGTTTTTTTTTTTTTTTGCAATTTCATATTAAACAACAGCGCTCTAAGCAAGCAATCTTAGACTGACGGAATGCACTCCGGCACGCGGAAGCGCAGAGAATGAGCGTGGGATAGGGAGACAAGTGGTGCAGTGACATCAGCTACGGCGTCGACCTGGTCCGCTGGCACCACTCAAGCTGTTAGCTTCGAAATAGGGCCTAGTTTCTCCTACAATTATCTGCCTAGCGAAGCGTCGATTCAGCCAGTTGGTAAAAATTTATCGCCATTGCACCTTTCTGTTCTCCTGATGTGAGATTTTGGCCATCTTTCATTCACTTGTGTTTTTGCGGGGTTGAATTGTACTCATGATGCCAAATTACTACGTGGATTATGACTACTGCCACGCTTTAGGTAGCGATGAGGTCGCTTTTCACGAGTTTTTTCGTGATCAGAAGATGGCTGCAAAATGAGTGGCTGCAATAAAAAAAAAGACTTTCAACCTATGGGATTAAAGTGTGTTGTGTTCCAGACATTTCAGTGGCTGCGACTATGTACGAAGCCCGGCTCTCATGCAGTCTCTGGGATTGAATATCAAGTGTGGGCAACTCAACAGCTATGCAGTTCCTACTGTTTGCGCACATAAGGGGGCCCTCACCGCCCCCACAAGTCGCCTTCACAAAAAGAAATACTTAATCAAGGCTTTAAAATTTTTTATAAGCCATAACAGCGCGTAGTTAGTTGGTGAACACAAGATCACCGCAGCCGTGATCAGCTTACTCTGCTGGCTCACTTCCGCGACGTTCACAATGAATCTCAATGGAACGCGAGGATCGCAAGTGCTTAGGAAGACATCGTTCATCACTGTTTTCTCAATCTGGAACACATTAGGCAACGATGTGTTTGTTGCCACGAGAGCTCGGGATCATGCCTTTAAAAATATTTATCAGAGCAGTCGTGATCGGCAACAAGAATTACTGTGTAACACGGGCAATTTATTTTGATTCCGGCTCGGGTAATATTTTTTACCGAAATCCAGAATCGGGAAAGCATCGATGCAACAAGCACTCATACGATGATCCAGACAACATTTAATCGCTACCGTAACATCCGATCACTGGTTAATGCCATCACATGAAGCGAAATTGTAGTTCAAGGGGTCCGTTTAGCAGCGCTTCATCTAAATAAAAGATTTTACGATTTCGATTATCACGTGTGTGAGAGATTTGGTAACAGTAAACATTTCTTAATACACATATTGTAAGGGAATGTACCGGTGGCACCGAAAGTGTGCATGTCCCTATAGCTTTCTTGGTCAGAGCCCCGCCGCGGTGGTCTAGTGGCTAAGGCACTCGGCTGCTGACCTGCAGGGCGCGGGTTCGAATCCCGGCTGCGGCGGCTGCATTTCCGATGAAGGCGGAAATGTTGTAGGCCCGTGTGCTCAGATTTGGGTGCACGTTAAAGAACCCCAGGTGGTCTAAATTTCCGGAGCCCTCCACTACGGCGTCTCTCATAATCATATAGTGGTTTTGGGACGTTAAACCCCACACATCATTTCTTGGTCAGAAGCTCGGCCTGTTTAACAGTGTTCTGCTGCATACTGTCACAGTCGTGACGTTGAGGAATGAAGCATACTGCAGGTCTAATGATACGCTGTTTATTTGGGCGAACTTGTGCAGGGCAAACGGAAAGTCTTGCACTGATAGCGGCGAACGGAGCGTCGGCAGTCGATCAACTGACAAGCGGCGAAGCGTGTCGGCATTTATACACTTGCCATCGAATGTTCTAGCGTTATCGCTAGTGGCGTCGTAGGTTCCAGAATAATCTGAAATGTTCTCGAAGTGGGCGTAAGCTTAACAAAACAATATACTACACCCTCGAAGCTTTTCGAACATCGTAGGTGCAGTTTGCGCTGAACGTAGGGCAACGGGGTGATATCAAAACTTGACGAAAGTAACGTGGTAATATTGATTTATTATTTATTATTAATTTATTACAGTACTGCCAGTCTGATATTCAGACCTTAGGCAGGAGTGGGTACAATGAGTACAAAAAAAAAGGGTTACAATAAACACATATGAGGCATTGCGGCGATAGTAACAGCAAAAGAAGAAAAGTACATATAATCTATACGGCGCTGAATGGGGCGCTTCAAGACAGTAGTGCTGAGATTGATTTGTCCAGACGCGCTACGTATCAGTATATTGAAATGAAGGTAATGATTTTTTATTCACATTGCCCAGAAATAAAAGATGTGGGACTGCAAAATAATATCCCAGCAAGAATGTTGAGTAACGTCTTGTTTTGTTTGCATCCTCTTCTTTCCACATCTGGACGCAGTGCGTTCATGCGAACTTATGGTGAAAACATGGGCACACATGTATTAGTACGCAGCATCAAATTCGGGCTCTTTACACGACAGTCGCATGCTTCTAACGTAGCTAATCTGTCACTTGAATTTTAAGACACCATAACTGTGGTACTGGCCAGAATGCGAAGCTATTGAAAACATACCTGCTACATACAAACTAAGCTATCCAACACTGCACCTGCAGCGCAGTTTCGAGCACATGTCACCACCGTGACGAAGTATAGCACTCGTATGTATTTTATTCAGATTTTGCCGCTGACTTCGACGTGGACGTCATTTACCCTATATGTATACGTATATATATATATATATATATATATATATATATATATATATATATATATATATATATATATATATATATATATATATATATATATATATATATATATATATATATCTTGCCACGTGCGTTTTTTATTTACACTTTTGTTTCAAGACCGTCTGTAATGCTCAGCGCAAGCTGCACCTCGCTGTTCTAGAAGGGTGTTGTTTGTTGTTGTTGTTCTCCTATTGTTAGTGGCGCATACCCACTGTGGGGGATTGGCCAAGAATCGAGTGGTTTTAAAATTTACTGTTCAAATTTGGAATGATGGAGGTTTAACAGAAAGATTACCGATAGCCTAGGAAAGTGTGGTGCTTAATGTAATGCATACAACTATTTACATAAACGAATTTATTTTTAAAATAGAGCAATAATCTGATTTTATACGTATATAATTATGTGGACAAGTTAGGATAATGAAACAGGTTAATTAGTCAACCTATTAGTTTCATCAATATAGTCCCGGACGGCCGCGCATACTGTCGCTACAGAAACCTGAAATGGAAGCTCCAAAAGACAAAATGACAGGCAGAGATAAGTCCATACCAATACCACGTAAAGGTATTTCTAATAAGGTTTTTCGTAATGTGTTAAACCACCTGCAGATCAAAACGAAATCGTCTATTGTTTCCAGTCCATCACAGAATGAACACAGTGGCGAAGGTGCCTGAGCAGACCTTTGTTTATAGAAATTTAGATTTGGTACCCGGCAACGCAGCCTTGTGGTGGCTACTTCTTATTTTCGAGTGCCGCAAAAGTCTCTTCGCCAGGGATATAATAAATGGCGATATTCTGTAGAGTTTGTTAGTGCTGAACCTTTAAAAACTTGAATAAGCGCACGTCTGCGGAATCGAGCAGCAGCCACATAAGCGAATGATGGACAGAGCGGTAGAATTGGTTCGCTCTTTGACGACTTATCTAAGGAATCGGCTATTTCATTTAGAAACAAAGTTTTATGTCCAGGCACCCTAACTAATCGTACTTTTCTCAAATGCGCAGGTACTAGTGGACGGAACGCCTTTGTTACGTGATTATCAGCACCAACAGAAAGTGCCGCACAGGGAGATAGAGAATCTGTTATTATGACAGCTGATGTAATTGCTGTATCTAACTTACGTAAGGCGAGCACTACTGCCAGAAACTCAACTACAAAAACGGGTATGAAATCGGGTACTCGAAGGAAATAAATCCAATTTAAAATCGGGCCGAAAATACCAACCCCTGACTTTCCATCGTATTGCGATGCGTCTGTAGCAATAATAACGTTCGTTGTAATACGGCGCAGGTGATCTTTTTGTAAACCATCCAAAATATTATGGGGAAGTAATTTGGCATTATTAGGAAAAAATGTCGTCGAATTGAATTTCCACCGGGGCTGAATTATCACGACTTGGCATGATGTCGCATATACGTACGTTTAGAGTCTCCAGTTAATTTTGCACAAATATAATTTGTGGCGTGTGAAATCGCGAACATCTAGCAGCAAAAAATGATTCCGGGGTGGAAAAAAGGCTGTTTCTGAATGTCGTGATGGTGATTCATAAATTCTTAGGAGTGTCTGAACAGTCAGAAGGCGAATTCTACAAGAAGGCGAAGGGACCTTCGATTCGAGATACAACACATTGTTGGCAACTGTTTTGGGAAGGCCAAGGCATAAGCGCAAAGCTTCTCTTTCCAGAAGAATTAGAGGCCGCAACTTGTAAGCTGGAACTCCAGAGAAAAGTACACAACCAAATTCTAAAATAGGACGAACGTACATGCGATATATCATTACCAATGTGTCTCTTCTCATACATATGCGGTAGTTGCTTAGCATACGTAATATGTCAATGGCCCGCACACCTTTTCCGGCGATATATTCGGTATGAGGTCGCCAGTTAAGCGATGTGAGATAAACTACTCCAAGGTATTTACCATATTCCACCTGTGGTATATCCTCATGATGGTAAGACAGAGAGCTGTTCCCAGGGTATTGCAGCGGGAAAACAAGGAGGGCACATTTACTCGAATTAAGTAAAAAGCTGTTGCCATCAAGCCAGCTCTCCAATATGTTAAGGTAAGTCTGCAGCCGTTCATATAAGGTCTGAATGTTATCTGCCATTGCAAAAAATGCGATATCGTCTGCATAAACATAGGTTGTTATATCCTGTTTACGTGGAATGGTGCTCATTAGTAAATTAAATAGCACCGGGGAAAGCACCGAGCCTTGCGGTACCCCCCTCGTTTGGGTATGAGTAGATGATGAAAACCCATCTTTAAAACAATATTTTCTGTCTACAAGAAAATTGTGAACTCACGCTACTATGTATGATGGAAAAAGAAAGTATTCTAATCGATCTATCAAAATACAGTGCTTCACGGTATCATATGCTTTAGCGATGTCTAAGGTAACTAATGCTGCATAGTTTTTATGTAGAGAGCTAATTGAAGACGACTTTCTAGATCAACGTGGGCATCCCAAATTGAACAACCAGCCCTGAACCCAATTTGACAAGGACTAAGAGTTGACCTCATAATAGTAAGTTCATTAATTCGTGTATTGATGATTCTCTCAACCAATTTCACTGAATTTGCTGTAAATGCGATTGGCCTTATGTTATCCAACGTGTATGCATCATTTTCATTTTTTAGCAACAATTCAATTTTGGCAAGTTTCCATTCTGGAGGTATTCATGCGTTCCCTAATGAATAATTCACTAGTTCTAGCAAAAGATTACGCGATTCCTGGAGTAAACATTTCAGCATAGAGTTCGTAATCCCATCTGGTCCGGGAGCCGTCCTCGGTAAGCATAATACTGTCTGACTCAATTCAGCTAAGGAAACTTCTGGAAATTCATGCAAGTTTATCAGAACGGACTGAATAGCCAAAAAATTAGCAGGGAAGCGGTGTTCTAAACTTTGCTCTATGTCTTCTAGAGAGGTGTTCATTTCTTCCGGCGTCAAGACACATGACTGCAACGTTAACGGTGCTTGTAGTACTTTTCTTGTCCGAAGATGAGCGAACAAAGCACGCTTACTTTTAGATTTAGAAAGATAATCAAAATATCTACTGTCGTATTCTTCTTTAGCGTGGTTCACTGTACGCTTAAATACGCCAGCAAGGAATTGATAGTCCTTCCAGTTTGTTGGGCTCTGATTAAGAAGAAGTTTTTTCCAAGCGGCTTTTCGTCTTCTATAATCGCGTTTACACTCATCATTCCACCAACGAGAGGAGGTTCGTTTATTGGATGGAATAGAAAATTTGGAATTTTTTCTAGATCTTTGCAGCATTGAACTAATCGTAGATGCAATCTCCTTAGTACTGGCATTTCCAAGTTTGAAAAAGGCCGAACAGAGGCAGGTTTAAAATTTGCTATGGTTGATGTATGTGCGTTTTGGCTGATCTGAAATTATTGTTGGACAAGTAATGTCAATAACTACAGGAAGGTGGTCGCTGTTAGTTGCCGAATCCAGAACAGCCCATGACAAAACCTTGATTCATTGGAGCAAAACGCTCAATCCAATACTGAGCTAGGTTGACCTCGGACAAATGTTACATGACCTTTATTCAGACAGGAGAGGTTGTGACCAATAGTCCATTCCCACAGTCACCTACCCCAAGACAAATGATGTGAAATAAAGTCTCCTGTGAGTACGATTTCCTTTCTACATGCCACCAAAACGCTGTCAAGATAACGCGTACTTTGCACACCGGAGGGGAAGTAACAATTTACAATTGAAAAAGGGTAGTATCCGGGGAGACACAAGTCTAATGCTAATATTTCACAATTCAGGTCTAACATTCTGAAAGAAATTTTCGCCCTATGGCATAATTTACTTGATACAAGGATCATTAAACCACCACCGCGTGATTGGCGATCTAATCGAAAAGAACGAAAACCAGCAAGATGGAAATTTTTTATCTGGTGTGAGCCAAGTTTCTTGGAGAATTATAATATCAAGATTAAAATTATTGCAAAAGTAATGTAAGTCGGTTGAGGCTCTTCCACGGTTGAGGCTGTTACAGTGGAACAGCAGCTCCACTGTAGTGCCCTCAACTTACCTATGGTGTTGAGCGCACCGCAGAGGCGCATGTCGCGCCGTTGTTAGCATCTTCACGCGAATTAGCAGATTCATTCCGTTTAGATTTGGACTTGAGATCGGTGAAGATAGGGGATCTAGTACGTTTATTAGTTCGTATATCGAGTTCCATATCTGTAGCAGTACTTGTGCTCGGCTAAGACGAATGTCGGTCCAAGTGCACCTGTGTTCCTGACTGCTTAGCCTTGCCTGCAGATGCAGAAAGTTCGTCCAATACCGTACATTGCGTAGCTGTGTGGCATCGCTGGTAATGTCTAATACTGCATGCTCTGTGCTAGTCTGTACCGTTTGTTCAATCTGACTTGAAAGAACTTGCACAA
Organism: Rhipicephalus microplus; assembly: GCF_043290135.1. NCBI lineage: Eukaryota > Metazoa > Arthropoda > Arachnida > Ixodida > Ixodidae > Rhipicephalus > Rhipicephalus microplus. The sequence goes on along the minus strand of NC_134710.1, from coordinate 420,716,611 downwards.
AACAGTCGGAAAAGTTAGATGTGAGTTTATCTAGTGCCTTACTCACTGCTTTTTCCACAGCAGTTTCCATGGCCTGCGATAGGTTCGAGTCCATACTGGAAGTGCAGCGCACTGTAATACCACAGTATCCAAAAGCCCTGTCTCTAACTATGTCAATGGCTTCCCTTCGAGAACAGCGGTGGCGGTCGATGACTTCTAGGATTTGAACCTCCCGGGAACGAGTGGAACAGTGAGACTTGTCGGCGCAGTGACTGCCCCCACAGAGACAACGCTTTTCCGCTGTTGCAGTACACTTGCTTGAAGGATGGCTCTCTCCGCAGGTGCTACAACGAATGTTAGATTTACATCCTCCCGCACTGTGGCTGAATCTCCAACAGTTCTTGCACTGAATCGGACGAGAAGCGAGGGGTTCTACTCGGAACATCAGTGGCCATAATTTTATCTCTGACGGGCATTTTGTGCCCACAAATGTCGCGATGACAGATTCGGTTGGTACCCTCTCTTTGTCGACTAGGTGATTACACCAGTAAATTGAAATTACGCCTGCTCCAGAGAGCCTGTCTAGGGTCTCAGCTGGACTCAGCTTGGAGTCGACTCCCCGTACAAGGCCTTTGGTAAATGCAAGGTGAGGCGGAATAAAAGCACTCACTGGGGTAGCAGCAAAGGGGTGCATTTGAGAAGATCCTGCACGCAGGTCTGATCCGGTGACCTACACACGGTACCTCCTCGCCCAAATGGGTGCACATCTGTGATGGTCTGGAAATGGTTTGAAGTTGTCCTAAGTTCCTTTTGAACCGCCTGAGGGTTTGTAAGTCTGATGAAGCCTCCATTTGTAGGTACCAGTGCCACGGGAATGCTGTCGATACCACTGCGGGAAAAGGAGTCTAGCGGTAATTCATTAGAAGGCAGGGACGCTGACCAGGCGGATCGCGCCTGGCCAGGAGAAGTAGTCGACATGAGCACTGGAGATATGGTTAGACTCAGAAACAGATAAACTATAGAATCGGACTCTAAGACAGAAAGTTAAAACCACTCAATCCTCAGCCAAGAACACCCCAGCAGGTTGAGCACGGGCAAGCTTGAAGGCGAGACTAGAACAGTCTTGCGAAGGATCTCGAAGGCCCACGATTATTGTAGATTGTTTTGTTAAGATTACACCCACTACGCGAACATCCTAGATTACTCTGGGACATACGTCACATGTACCAATAATTCTAGATTATTCGATGAGAAGGGCATAAAGGCCGACACACTTCGCCACTATATTATGAGTTGATCCACGGCCGCCGCTCTGTTTGCCGCTATCAGTGCCAGTGTCTTGGTGTAATCTGACTTTTCTTTAGCGTGGTCACGAGTTTGGCCCAAATTAACAGTTTCATCTTTACCTGAAGTGTGCTCTCTTTGTTAACGTCACGACCCCATGACAATATCAAAACGCAAGGAAAAAAAATATTCCAGAAAAAAAAAACGACTGCGCGCAATCGACCCTCCAACCTCTGAATTGTGAGTGTGAGGCGTTAGTCACTGAGCCAAGAAGGAACACCTCCTTTAATTTTCAAACAGCAAGGTATTTCTATCTACCACTTAGCGCTGGCGATGAGCATCTCGGGGGAACTACTATCGTGCTTTCAGCATCATTCAGCATTACCAGCGAAATGGCGCAATGAGCGTGCGTCGCCAGATCTTCACGACGCGGCGGCACGTGCCATCATTTCCCACGCGTACTTTGCCCTGTGGAGAGGGGATGCTCTCGCATGCGCTCGCTTATCTCAAGGTAGGGACACTCGTAAACTTTGGGCTTTCACAGGAACAGTTATGTTGCAGTTATCGGGCACACAACGGTCAGGGCACTCGTTGCACAGTCTCTGATTGCGAAAAGGGCGCGATTTTCAGACCCAGCGAATAACAACTGAAACGCTTATTCGCGTTCATCTGTACCAGTAAGTACGTTTTGTGGGTCATTTGTGCGTGAGAAACGCGGGGCACGGTTCGATCTGCTGGTCATTCTTCGCGTGACCTTGCAATTAGTTGCTGTCACATTCATTGATTTGCCTTTGCGGCAGAGCTGTGACTTTTTTAGGATCATGTTCGACAATCTACTAATGTTGGCGCCTTGTTCGGCGGCGTGTTTGGACAACCAACATGTAATCCATTGTCCGGTGTACATTTCTAACAATGCGCACTAGATGGAGCTCCGCCACCCACAGCGTTTACAGAACATTTGATATTGTTCTGTAAAGGGCTCCATCCTATAGTCCGAGATAATGGCACGGAATTTTTCAAAGCATTGGAGTTTAGGGGCAGCGAAGGCTGAATAGATTTTAAATGGGCACAATTAACTAGGAGGAGGCTAAATGAATGATTGCTACAATTAAAGCGCAAGTGAACTTCAATCCTTCAAAACGTAGTGATAGTACTTAACTTTATGGCCAGGCTGCGTGAGCCGCCGCCCGATTTAAAGGGCACACCGGATACATTCAACCAACTATCCGTTAGGGAGCCTTCGTGCGCACGCCGGAGGAGATGGAGCGGCATGCACATGTAGGCTCTGCCAAGCGCGCACATGAATGCTTCCTATAAGGCGTCGGTTTTCGATGGCCCGCGCACTCGCCTATTCACGGCTTCTTGCCGTGCGACTTTGTCAGGGTACGTCCACTTTGTGAGCGGTGACTGAAGTTACCAGGCCGAATGGTAGTCCCTTTGTTGGGTTCCCCTGGTTTGGTTATCGTGAGGCAGACTGCGTCTGCTCGGCGCCTGGCGCCGAGTAGTGTCCACCTTGTCACGGTGATGGCCGTCCATCCAAAGCAAATCTTCTGTGTGGAGAATCTATGGGAGGGAGGTAGTGCTGGGACAGACATATGGCTGATGATGGGCTGATGAGTTATGAGAGACTCTCGTACAAAGTGCTTCCGGGCGCCGCGTCTCCTTTCGATCTGACAACGGCATTACAATGAGTGTTACCGACGAGTACCGATATCCCATCTCCGCCCGCTCACCTAGCTGAAGTCAACCCTCTTGAAGAACGCCCGATAGCTTCACGTCTGCCATTTATAAGCGTTGGGCATTTGACGGCAGCGGCCAGTTTGGCATGAAGGAGCAGGTGGTTAACGTGCCGTTTGACGTGGATAACCCTGTGCAGTGCTGATCGCGGAATGTGCTCTCCAACGCTGCCTTCGACGTACTGTACACATCATGCGCTAGCTCTTTTATCCTTCCTTCAAAAATGGCCTCGCCAATAAACGCTGGTGCACCTCCGAGCAAGATCTAAAAGATCATTCACATTGTGGATATGGCCGCGATTTTTTTCCAGTGGCAGCACACTGACTCAGCGTATGCTGCTTACGTGCTGCGAAGGGCGGTACTGACTGCATCAACAACGCTGCACTCTGCGCAGTGAAATCCACGAACAGCTGATGTTTCCACACCCGCGCGTATCGCCGACTGTGCCAGTACACACCTAAAAACGTGTGTCGCTGCTGCTGTTCCTTATCGAATATTATATTTATGGTTGAACGTATCATTTGTATCAGTTTCTTACAGAAATTAAGCACTGACATGCATCTCATACGTACCGGCTTATGTTTCCGACGCGGGGGCGCTCTCTGGTTGGGACTCGCTTTATTGTGCCGCCTCATCGACGCTGACATGGTCTTCCGTTGTAGCTCTCACAGTTGCGGCCAGCTTGAATATGTATCAGGGACGTAACGCGAACTCGCTTACTTTCACAGTTTGCCATGCTAACAGAAACTACCCAAATTCAACAGATAAACTTGGCATCGCCTGCTGGTGAGCGCAGTCAGCTGTCCACACTGTCCCGCACGAGACATCATGGAGCTTCTACGAATCACAGGCAGTAGCCAGACTTGCGATACCTGCCACGATTCCTGTGCTTGTTTTCAGCAAACAAAAAATCTCGACTTGATTTTTGAGTTTGCTGCACGAAATTACGTGGCGAAGCCAAATAGCTAATAAGCCGGGCGAACGTTCTCAGGTGCTAGTAGACGATGAAAATGAAGAGGGCACACACTGGCTGAGCAGCACGCTAAATCGCGCAGGCCGACGAAGATGTTAATACATGCTCTCAGGTTTAGCTGTGGTTGCAATGTTGTAAGACGCTCTGCCGGAACTAATCTCAGACATCACCATGCTGGTTAATGTAAAACAGTCTTCATGCAAAAATTTAAAGCTTCAAAATATGTTTAAACACACTGTGCCTTTAAAATAATGTATGTTTAAGAACCCCGGGTCGTGGAAATTTCCGGAGCTTTTCAATGCTGCGTCTCTCATAATCATATGGTGATACTGGACCTTAAACTCCACATATCGATCAATAATGCCTTTAACAAATCACCACGGAAAGTTTCTGACACTATTATTGCATGGGTGCATTTCCTCACTCAGTGGAACGACAAACAAATGGAAGAAGGTGCCTCTGGTTTGAAAAAAATCACTCAAATTTGTCGACCATCCTTGACGCTCTGCCTGTTTCATCATAACCAACAAAAAGCAGCGCTCTGTGGAATGAGTTTGACTTTTTCCTGCTGTTGGTTCATTAAAAAAAAAGGGGGGGGGGGTCACCAAAGCTCGGAAAAATCTCAAGTTTCACGAAACGCCGATCCTGCATAGCACCCTTAGTCGGTCTTTTTGCGCTGCTTGTACACCAATAGAAAAACGTATGTTGCGCCAAAAAACTATCGCCCTCATGAACGGCCTCTACCTGATATATAATATCACGTCTTCCAGCAAAACATTCGAGGAAGGAAAGTAGGAGGAGAATTTGCTGAGCACCAAGCTGAGGAAGTGAACGCGCGAAGATCCAGGTGTAAGCCTATAGACAGAATAAATGTCTTTGCTAGGCGGTATTTGAACTCGCATAGCTACGGTTCGAAGGCGATCGGCGTTACCGTTTGGCTATCCTGGCACGCCAGCAGAACATGATCTTACGAGAATTATATAACTGTGTGGCTTTGCTGGTCAAAGAACAAGAAAAAGACAGAGAGAAGAATAAAGAAAAAGGAATACAACGGGCAGGGTACATAAAAGAGCTCAATTGCGTTCTATAGCCGGTGGAGCGCTCTTATAAACCTAATAGTTAAAAAGCAACTTCTGGTGCGTGATTTCTGAGCACACTACAACCCTGAGACGGTACACGAGAGTCTGAATGAGAGCTCACGCCTGCGCTACGACTTCCGGAAGATTGACCTGATCTCTGTTGTCCGCTTTTATAAAGTGCGTTGTCTTTCTTTCCCCACTCTTTCCTGCCGTGGAAGCAACGTAATATTGTCCATGTAACACTTTCGTGTCCTTGAAGGCAGTCGGCGCAAATCGACGTTCAAAGGGCCCTGAAATGCTTTTTTGGGTAACCATGGAAATAATTCACTGGAAAAGCGTATTGCCTCAAAAATTCAATGCCACAAAATTTTTAAGTGTCCGTCCAATACGAGCGGAGTAACAAAGGTTTGTCGCACGACGCAATCACATTCTCTCGGCTCTCGTCCCGATGAAAGTGCTGGAAGCTAAGCAGGAAGGGACGGGAGGGGCAAACAAAAACGTCACGCTCGCCTCGTGTCCTTAAGCACTTTTTGTTTTCATCAAATACGCGGCTTTTTCAGTGTGATTGCACGTGCATGCGTGTACAAGTAACAGCCTCTCGCAGAAATTTCTGTAACAACCGAGCGCGCCATCTTCAAATCAGCCAATGGCTCAAGATGTGTTATCTACGTTTGATTTTCGGCATATTTCGTGATTTGTCGAGGGAAAAGAAAACAATTTTTAGCTCACTTTGATTATTTACTGCGAATTAGAGGCCACGTGCTCCACATAACATTTGGCTCGCGTATTCTCGGAAGCCTCTAATGCCGATCGGCAGCGTTTTCAGACCATGCCCAAAATGGTTGCAGAGCCCCTTTCAACGACACTCCGAAGGCATCGCACTCGAGCGCATTGGAATGTGTTCCGTTAGAGTTCGGGGTGCGCTAACTTAAAGCGCCGAATGAAAGGATGAAAAATAAGTAGCGACACAAAAAATAAGACATGGAAAGAAACATATCAAGCATAGCAGATATCCTTTTATAGTACAAAAAGATGGCGTGAAAGGGTAGTGGTAAAGAGGAGGAGTGATGTAAGTGTGAGTACTGATGGTGAATTCTACTGGTAGATCCGGAGCGGCCGCCGAAATCCTTGAGCGAGCATTCGGATTGCGCCAAGCCAGATCTGCGAGTGGACCACGTGGATGCCCCGCTTGAGGTCGTGCCAGAAGTTGTTTACATATACGTCACTAAACCAGTCCTGTAAACTTCCTCGACATAGCCGATTATCTTCGGTCGAGACTTCGGCCATGCATACGGCGGGAAAGCACGTGGGGCTCGTCCTCGTTGCTGCTGCTAGTGTTTTTGATGTCGCTCAAAGCAAGAAGCAGACCAGCAGTAGCACGTCCAGCAGCATCAAAAAATGCCATTTTAGAAATGTAAACCTGTGCAGAGGGCACAGCCTCAAAAAACAAAACACTCAAGGCAGCTGCAGGCAACAGCGCTGCCTGACTGTGCCGGAAATGACGGCATCGCATTTACAGAGTTCCGGTGAAATCCGTCTCTGGAAGACGGAGCACGCGGAGCGCTCCGTCAAGGAGGGAGTTGCTCTTTTTCTGCCAGTGGAACACATGAACTTGCTCCGAATCTACCAGTGAAATGCAGATTCTTGGCCGCGGAGCAAGAAACTTGCTCCCGCTTGACGAGTGTAGCGTTTCAGAAAAGAAGGAGAGAAAAGAGCAAGCAAAACACTGCCTTATGTATTATAGTGTAGCAACTGTAGGGGAAAGCAAAGTGAGGGTGAAGTCGAGAGATAGGAGAGGGCGAAGCATAGCATAGCCGTAGTATAAGCAGAAAAAAAATTGAGGGTGAGGGAGTGACGCGAAGATGAGTAGGAGGCGATAGTTTGGGCTATCATGTCAAGTGCGGTGTAGTATGTGAAGGGCAATGGAAGATCCACTGTCCCCTCCGTCTTCGCATCACTGGTGTGTAGCAGGTGTAATTCCACGAACTACAAGCTGTTCATATTCTGCTCTTCTGATGTTCAGGGAAGTGTGAAAACAGTCAAGGCGAGTTCAATGGCCACCGAGTCGGTGCGGAATAAATTGCCAAGAATAACAGCATGTCCCGAGCTAATACGCAAGCCTTCAAAACGTTTAGCTGAAAATCACATAAATGGGGCATACACAAATCAGAAAGTGCTGTTTCACGACACTCGAGTTATTTAGCACATACCTGCCGCATAGCACTACTTCCGCAAGAGGCAAGGTGTCGGCCCATCTGGTCTCATGAGAAAAAAGCCGTGTTGTGTTTTGGCATCTGTAAAAAAGTTTTTCAAGAGAAAGTGGCTATGTTGTGAGGCAATACGTGGAAAGTAGTACCACGAATATCGGTCCTTCTAGTTATTCAGGTAATAATAAATCACAGGGGACATACCTGTGGGCAGGTAGCGTAAGTCACATCTCGCAGTACTCAGTCTATGAGATTCTGACTTGTATAGCGTTCTTAATTTTGGGGGGTATCATGCATGAATTGCGAAACCATTCATCTACGTAATGTTTTGGGGCGCCCAGTATTCAATGCTGAGCACGTGTGCTGTTGTATCTATGCTTGTAGGACGATGTTCTTCCCACATTCAAATAAATAGGGGAAAAGCAAATTCACAGTGGCGCCCTTCGGCCTCGTCGAACCGTACCTCCTTCTAAAGGATGTTCCACACAAAAGAAAAAAAAGCGCAGATACCACAGTGATGACGAAACGCCATGCTTGTATACAAACAATGTTATTTTCCTCCCTCGGTCTCGTCCCACCCTTCTTTTTTTTTCTTCATTTTCTTCTCCTTCTCTTAAGCAGACGCAGCGAGACACGAGATTTACGACGCCGTCCTATTAGCCGGACAGGCGTCACACTTCAATCGCTCAACGAGATGGCCACACGCCTCGCTTCAGCTTTCTCGAGTAAACAGCGACACACCCGAGACGACGGATGTAAGGAGAGATAAAGGGGCGGCATTCATAAGCACCACTCTGTTGCAAGCGCAGCGCGGCTATACATGACTCGGTGGCTCAGACGACGCAGCTGCTGACCCACCGGAGCAGCAGCTCGGAGGCCTAAAGCAAACAAGAGCCGCCTAAGGAGAGGGAACGAGTGATGATGCGGGGGCCGCTGACGGACCGGCCCACCAGCGCGACAAACACGTCATGCTATCCAGAGCTGAAATGGATGATGCGAATCGGCGAGCCGCACGTCAGCCCGCCTCGACCCAGCCTGTTCGGGCACTTATGGCTGCTCGTTTGTACTACATCCCATCGCTACCGTAGGGATAAATAATAAGTAAAGAAACGCGGGAGTCGACCGAGGAGGAGCTCTCCTAACGCAATAAGCGCGTCGGCAACGCAGTGGTCGTCACATTACGTTTTTTTTTCCTTTTTTTTCTGTGCTTCTGTGTGTGCGTCTTCAGACATCATGCCATTGCGGAGAAGACGCAAAGCCACAGGCAACCGCAATGACGAGTAAGCCCCCCCCCCAAATAATAAGGTGCAACGCGATCGAGTACCGTCATATATATATATATATATATATATATATATATATATATATATATATATATATATATATATATATATGGTACTCGCTCGCGTTGCACCTATAATCGAGTTAAACAGCGGCTCGCGGGTCGGTCATCGCTTTCGACACATACCCGGTGCAAGGCGACACGTCAACGACGACAGCCCTCCGCGCTGCACGCACCCGCGCACACGTCGCACCACAGAAAACTGATGCGTCCCTTCCACGGATGACGCTTCTTGGCTCCGCCCCATCCTTGGCACGTCATCTGTCGCCCTCGCGACAAAAAACACTAAAAAACAAAAAGAAAACAAAGACAAGCACCACGGCGCTTATTTTTTAAGCTGATTTCCCTGACGAGAGTCAGCCGTCGCTTTATTCTTCATTTAGTGCAGAGAAATGGGGCGGGAGGGGGGGGGGGCACAGCTTGCATTTTCTGAGACAGCAGGGCAGAGCCTCAAGCGCTACGTGTAGCCGGCGAAGGCAGAGCGAAAAGTATCACGTTCGTAAAAATAAAAGAACAAGGCGGAATAAAAGAGAAGTGCGTGGTAGGAAGTATGTGCAGTTGGGGGTAATTTCAAAATCCTGCCAGAATATGTTCGGGTGAGCGCACACCACGGGGGACTTTCTTTGACGCGGCCTCGAAATCCGACTTGGCGGGACCCGGCGAGTTTGGCTTACTCTACGGGTGCGTGAGGGACAGGGACGGCGATATCTCATGCTTCAAATGACGACGACATCCGACGAACGCCGGTGCAAACACGCAGGAGGGAGATAATAATAATAATAATAATAATAATAATAATAATAATAATAATAATAATAATAATAATAATAATAATAATAATAATCTCTGTTCGCAGGAGTTTGTGTGATCTCGAGGACGGAGAAAATCAAATATCTCCAGGGCACCTGCATACCGCGGCTGTAATACGTACGAACGAACGACGAAGAAGAAAGCGAGGCGAGAAACGGATGGCGAGGAAGGCAGCGCCAAGACGACGAGTCTGCTAGAGAGAGAGTATGTGCGTGTTTTGCAGGAAAAGCGCCCGGCTAAGTTTCGATGTGCTCGGAAGTAGCCGAGCCGGCGTGGAGAGTGCAACAGAGGCTCAGCAGATAAACACAGAAAGAAAGACTAAAGAGACCGCGATGGCAACCAAAAGACACGGCATACTGGTAGCTGCCATCTTTTAATTTGGAAAAGAGACCCTGTAAACCAGTGGCTCGAGACGGGCAAAAAAAAAGGAAGGCAGGCACGAACTCATATTATTAACAAAAAGAGGGATAAAAAGTGTGACGAGGAAGAAGAGGGAAGAAAACCTCAGCGGGAGGGATGGACAGCAACTCAATCTCTTTGCTATCCTCTTTATATCGCTCGCCTCTCCTTTTACTCAACACCCCTCCAGCCATTCGACCCTGTGGCCTGGCTGCCTCACACGGACGTGGTCGAGTTTTTGTACTATCGACGCGGGAGTCAATTTCCTGCCTCCCAAACCGTTGGCCTCTGACACTCCTGTTTTTTCTTTTTTTTTTTGCTTAGTTTCTTTTTGCATACTGCGATGTTGGACACTCCGCATGCTCTATTCCCTTTGCGAAGGCACAATAGCTTCCACTTCGTTCATTTACGCGTCAAAAGCAAAGAAGCTTCCGTTTTACCCTCTGTTCCTCATTTGGTTTGTTTTTGCAGTATTCTCAACTCGCAGATATTATTATAGGAGGAGCATTGTAGTAACCTCGGTGGTGTCGGCAAGTTTCGATGCGCATCGTCCGACCTTGTTTTTTCTCAACACTCTGCGCTCTCACGTACCATGGCCAACAGAAGACGATGCCGAATGGGACCATCGACGCCATGGCGTTCGTCTTCGCAAAGTAGAGCTCCTCTGGCCAGAGGGACTCCATGGTTACTTTGGTGAGATCGTAATCTGGTTACGGCCCGCTATGCTCTCACGTAGCGAACAAGTAGCGAACCGAGGAAGCGTGTACAGGCCATGTATTGGGAAGTGTCGATCCATCTTTTGTCACTTTATTGCTGGTGCGCCTAACAAGAACACAGTTAAGAGAGAGAAAAAATCGTGCACGCATATTTGTTTGGAGCTGCTAGGCGGAAGGGCATTGCTGTTTCATTGTCTGTCTCTCCAGTTCTTATTCATCTGCGCAAAGAAAATTTCTCGTAATCACATTACGTGGGTAACGTGGCCATCGGTGCGTGCTTGAGTCACATGACTCCTCGCAATCTCTCTTCCCACACACATTTCGTTGGACTGTTTTAGTGTGACATTCCAGCCGAGCTGCGATTCTTTTCGCCACTTTTGCTAGTTCGTTCACGAATGGTTCATTGGTTCGCCAGAGCCCGGGAGCGACCAGCTCGTGTACAATAGAACGTCGCTGGAGCACGAGGTTCAACCTCGAGCGCTTATATATTCAGCTTTTGGTGGATTGGTCATAGTTGTGATTAAAAATGGTATTTTCAAAAATGGAAACTTAGAAAATAAAAAATCGGAGCACTTTCACTAATTGATAGATGGCAGCCAGCGACTGTGGCAGCATGCTTTACGGCAGCTACGACAGTGGTGTCAAGTCTTTTTAAAGACGATAGTCTTTCTTGGGGAACTTCGACGCAACAATTTTGGTCTGTCTGTCTGTCTGTCTGTCTGACTGACTGACTGTCTGTCTGTCTGTCTGTCTGTACATTTGTCTGTTTGTTTACTTTTAACGGCACCGGAAATTTGAAACGGTTGACCACATCCGCAGCGCCCACCAATGTTGCGCAAGGCTTAGCGTTCATACTTGTGCAATTGTCAATTAAAAATGAAATATTGCGCAGGTCTGGGGCACCATAACAACACGTATATAATCTGCATGTGCGTGTTTCAACAGAAAAGGCATACATAAGTAGTTTGAGGACCGTAGCGCTTATAACGCTGCGCTGACCATGCAACGCTTGCACTAAAAGGCGATTGTTTCCAACGCTTTGCTAAGACGAGACGGTGGTGGCACCTACCCGTCACCTTGCGTTCTACACCTTGTCACCTCTGAGACGGGCGCGCACACCCGTCACAGAGCCGTGCGCCTCGTTTTCCAAGAAAACTGCCAGATGGCGCTCATGTCTCACATGTGACGGGACTTGATGCACTTGTACGCATCCGCTGAATGCTCGAGGCACTCTAACGCAGCGTCTCCAGAGTACCATTCACCAATTTTTTTTGCAAACATCAAATAAATGTTGTGTTCACTCTCTCCACACGCAAGATTATTGTCTTTGGATGGAATTTGCAGATGAACATGCGGATATAGGGCCAATGTTTTGGCACTCATTCGCGCTACTGCGTTTGCGGTCGCTGCTTCAGTTCCCGCTCTTCTTCCTTCGAGAAAACGGCATGCGTCCGTGCCAGTCCAATAAAGTACCCCAGATAACAGAGCTAGCGCGATCTCTACAATGCGAGACAAAGGGACATGATATGATTGATATGCGTAGTTTAACGTCCCAAAACACCATATGATTAAGAGAGACGCTGTGGTGGTGGGCTCCGGAAATTTTGACCCCCTGGGATGTTTTTAACGTGCACCCAAATCTGAGCACTTGGGCGCACAGCATTTTCGCCTCCGTTGGAAATGCCAGCTGCCGCAGCCGGAATTCAATCCCGCGACCGGTGGGTCAGCAGCCGAGTACCTTAGCCACTAAACTGCCGCGGCGGGGCAAGACAAGGGGACACGCCACGATTGGTGGGAATAGTCGCCGTCGAGTATCGTGACGGAAAATCAAAGTATACATGTATTCTTTCCCTTCCATCATTAAATTTAGCTGTTGAGTTATGTGCATTTATTCTCTGTCCGTGTTCTAACCCTGTTGCACTGTTATCTTACAACAAAGATAAAAAATTTCGCAATTTCATCGATGCGGGAAGTCTCAGGTTGACGTAACAGAGTGGCCGCCTTCTGTTCAAGCTAGGAGAGCTTGGTTTTGACATCGCTTAGATAAGGGCGTGAGAATAAAATATGAATGAGTGAAATTACGTTCAATTCTTCTAACTATTGCAAAATAGGTATACCTTTTAAATTTAGGTACAAATAAGTACGCCGTGTAAATAGGTTTACCGTATAAAAGGTGGCATTAGCAGTGAAATACAGTTTTTCCTCGATGTAGAATTTGATTGCAACACGATGTGCCTGTCAAAGCTTTTTTATGAAAAAAAAATCTGTATAATCTAAAAAAAATAGCGGTCAATAAACTGGCGGTTCGTGATAAGATCCAGTGTTGGCCAAATGTTTGCATCTCCTTCGCAGCTGACGTCTGATGCAAGAAAGATCAGGACCGTGTGGACTACATAATTGTGGGCCGTGGGGACCACGTACGAGCATTGGAATGAATTATATATTACTTGTCGTCAACGTGTGGCGATTGAGCGCATAGCCAGGAAGATAGTTTAACAACTTTCAATTGCCTTTTGCCGATGCATGGAGAGGATTATTGTTAGGCGCACAAATAACTTACACAGTAAAAATTTTTACACCCAGAAGGGTGTAAATGAGCTTGTCCCGTGGACGACACCCTAAGGGTGTTAATTCAGCACCTCCCAAAAAGGGTGCTTTACCATGCACCCTTAGAATAGGGTGTACATGTAAAAAAACTGTAGGGTGTTGCAAAAACACCCTTAAGGAAGGGTGCCTTCGATGTCCATCACTTTTTTAGCACCCTCTGAGGAGGGTGCGAGAAGGGTGCACAAGGGTGTTGAGTGCCCATGGCAGGGGTGGCAGTATTCTTTTAGACTGCACTAATAGGTATCAGCATGCACTGGTTGCACACTACTTGAAGAAAGTGGTCCTGATTATCGACGGTGAGCCACCTGTCGAGCTCCATTCATTGCGTGTGGGCAAAATTATAAACGCGTACAATCGTGTATGAACTTGTGCTGGATCTATATATACTTCACAGTATATGCATAATGCGCGTTACAGAAAATGAAGCGTTGCTGCCCTTGCATATTGCGTTTATTTAATAGGCAAATAAAATATAAACTTTTCTTCTGCCACACAACTTTTTCACCAGATATACGTTCACGTATACGTACACTACACATGCAACACCTCAAATGTTTATTATATTTTTTCAGTTTCAATTTATTGACAATTCTTTGCAACATACAATTACACTGGTTTCAGTTTAGTATACTGCTTCAAGGACATAGAGACTACAAATGAAATACACGCGAAATATATCCCTATAATTCTTTCAGGTATCTACAATCCCAGTGGCTTCCAGTTTAATACTCCTTCGTGTACACAACCGGTTAATAGGAATGAAATACAGGCAAATATATACTTATGATTCTTTCAAATATATACAATCACCATTATTTCACTATATACGCCTTCATGTACACAATCGTTCCCAAGAAGTGATGCACACAAAAATATATATGGATAGTGTTTTCAAATGTATACAATAACAGTGGTTTAAGCTTTGTATTCTTGGATGTATAACAATTGGTTATGAGAAATGATGTACATGCAAGCATATATGGGTTTTTGCACATATAACTTTAGCGAAGACTTAAGAAACCAATACAATGATCAGAAACACAATAAGCTAAAAACGAACACAAAACTGAGTCAGGACACACAAAAAACAAAAGAGGTAATGCATAATTATGGCTAATGACACAGCTGGGTCACTTTATGCCAAATGTCCCAGCCATTTTGGCAACCATCTCAAATGTATTCGAAAAACTCGTGCTGCATTGAAAATAGTGAACTTCTGGAATATTTAGAAGAGGAAAAATATTTGGTCACGTGGCTGCCTTCTGAACTTCCTGGAATGCCGTCTAGGTGTTGTATGTGAAAAATTTTATTTTAAAAGCACTGCTCCTTCTTTCCATACGAAACTCGGTCTACGTGTTACATAACAAGAGCTTAATTTGGGAGAGTTGGTTCATCGTGGTTGTGTGCTAGTCACAGCGCGACAACTTTAGGAAGAGACAGAAAGGACAGGAAAGAGCACTGACTGTCAACTGAATTTAATGAATGTGCTACAAGCGCTTTTATACGGAGTACAAGAACCGTGTTCATGCGCGACGACACGTGTGAGCACTACAAAATAATCTTAACTGTGAAAAGAATACTCCCTCTCGGAAAGGATAAGTGAACGTGTAGTGATGCACTGATCATTGGTTTACCTGATAAAAAATACTTCTACAAACGTTAAATTGGCATTAGGTAAACCTATTCTCGTGACGAATGGGGAAGATTGACTATTCCTGTCGCTGTTTAGTACACACAATTTTGAAAGCTTGCAAGGGGTGGAAAAACAACACGCTAATATCATATCTGCTGGCTATTTTTTTAATTGTGAGACACGTGATGTGGTATAACATGCAAAGGTTTTGGTCATTGTTTTTTGTTGGTCCTGTCTTCCTCAACTTTACTTTCTGCAGGAGGGTTTTGCAAACGGGTGTGATGATTCTGTTGGGATACCGAGCTTCTTTTAGTCTTTTAATCTGGTTTTTAAGCCTGACCTCACCCTTGTGCTAACATGACTTCTGAAGGGTGGCCTGAATACATGTGGTATCAATTCCTCTTTCTACTAATTTTCAACGCCCACTATCAAAAGGCAGAACATTCTTAGCACTCCTGGGCTGATAGCACCAGCCAATACCCCAACAGCATCATCACACTTGTTTGCGAAACCCTCCTGCAGAAAGTAAAGTTAAAGGAAACATGACCAAAAGAAAAAGAGAATGACCAATCACCTTTGCATGTCACACGGTACTACGTACATAAGGTGTCTCACAATTTTAGGAAAAGAGCCAGCAGATATGACATTGTTCTTTTCCACCCCTTGCAAGCTTACAAAATTGCATGTACTTACAGCAACAGGAATAGTAAATCTTGCACCATTCGTCACTAGAATAGGTTTACTGAATGCCAATCTAATGTGTATGAGATACCGCTAACACGTGGAAAAGTAAACATAGGACAAACTGGGCAATGCTTCAATGATCAAGCGAGAGATCATGCTTTAAATGTTAAGAAGGGCTATAGTAGTCTCATGGCCGGACACCGTAAAGAATGTAAGTGTAGTCCTAGGTTTCATAAAACACGGTTTTTGAAAAAAAAGCAAGCAGAAAAATGAGAGATTTTAGAACTTTATCAGGAAGGCCAAGGATTAATGCATCAGTACACCTTCACTTATCTTTTCCAAAAAAGAGTATTCTTTTCTCGGTTAAAATTATTTTGTCATGGTCACACATGTGTTGTTGCATATGAGCCCTGGTCTTGTGCTCAGTATAAAAACGCTCATAGCACCTTCAATAAAATTCAGTTGACAGCGCTCTTTCCTGTCCTTTTTGCGATAAGATTTTTATTACAGAAAGAATTTCATTTTCTTACAGTTTAGGTATAATTATGAGTTTTCATTGTATCACAACATGGAGCAAATTGCATCTCAATACGGACAAAAATCACAATTTTGTGAAATTTGTGATATTTTTTCGTATATTTCAGCAGCTTGAGAGGTATAAAGATGTTTTTTCCTCAAAATAAACCTTCTGTGGAGTAAGTATTCACTGCTCAGATATTCATACAAAGTGCAATATTGAAATAAAAAATGCAAACATAACACATTTTGGCTTTATTCTTGGAAGCGAATGTGGCAAAGAAATTGCACTATTAATATTGAGCTTCAATTACCTTACAGAAGCACATTTGCTTAACACGTAGACCGAATTAGCTTTAGAAAAAATAAGCGGTAGTTTTAAAACAAAATTTTCCACAAACAGCACACAGACAGCATTATGCCAGGAAGTTATAAGCTAGCCACATGAACAAAACTTTTTCTCGCTGAAATATTCTAGCAGTTCACTGTTTTCAATGCAGTAAGTCAGTACATTTTTTTTTCAAACACAATTCAGAAGGTCGCTAAAGTTGCTGGGACGTTTGGCGTGCAATGGTCCAGCTATATTTAAGCAAAATACCTTACACAAATAACAATATTTGTTCATCTACCATGATCACACTAGAAGAAGTTGTTCAGGCATTGTGACACTAAAATTTTCAGCGTCGTACTGCCTGAACAACTTCTTTGATAAACTCCAAACTCACGCCGAGAAAAAGCCGCTCAATCACGGTGGTTGTTAAAGGCCTTGCGGCCGTAGACAATGTTGAAAATAAAAAAAAAAATCAACTCATCAGTGCTGTCACTCCTTCTTCGTCATTACTGACACGGAAGATTTTTCGGTTATCCATGTGGAGGTTCAGGAAGTAGGCTTGCTCTAGGACGTCAGCGGCACCCTCTCATCCTGTAATAAGAGCAAATATGACTTCTCATAAAAGGATGTTCGTGCTGTTCTGGCAGCACCATATATAAAGAATGTGTAGTGTGTATCCTTCGAAATGGCGTGTAATTGACATTACACTGAACTCGAAGCATACAACCCATACATTCCAATAATTTCGTATGATAAAGATAAGAGTTTTCCAGCATACAGCAAATTCCCGAAATGAGGTGAAGTGTAAGACTACAACTCAAAAATGGCACTTAAGAAAGCCTGAACTCACCTAAGAATCAAATTCCTTCTAGGGTAGTGAGCCAGTGTGAAAAACAATTCTTAAAGTACAACGTTCAGAACATGTAGCATTAATGAAAACGCACAAGAAACTTACCTCTTCATGTACAAACAGTGAAGACATCTCTGCTTTCTCTTTTACTTGAGAACAAATGATCTTGGGCGTGGCACTAGCGAAGAGGTCTGCAAAAAAAAGTAAAAGATTTACTGACTTTAATCACGCCTCTAACAATCTGAGGAATTGTTACAAGTCACCAATCAGTGCAATTCTGACTGCCTCTATAAGGGCATCAAAAATGAACAATTTTCTCGTTCTTTCTACCCTCACAAGACGCTCCGTCAATGGAATCTAATCCAAATTTGACGCTGTGCTTCCTATTTGCCTGCTTTCTAGACGTAGGGCTGCGAACATGTGTTTTATGCACCTAATCTAGCACAGAAATTCGTCATCTATAATTCAATCATCTTAATTCATTGTAATTTGATAAAAGATGTGATAGCTCGTCCAGTTTTTAAAGAGTTGCGCGCCTGCAATAGGCACTGCCTAGCACGTATGAAAGTATTTCTTTAAAATTTTTTTTTCAAAGCTTGCTTTCAGAAAAAGCGTCTGGCATATTTCGACAACTAAGCCCATCCTCTGATGGCAATCAGGGGCCCGCTATTAGCGATTATTGACCACGGGATTTACAAACGTAACCCGCGCCTAAATACTCAGTAAACACAATCAAGCAAGCAGGAGCGCTCGAACGACACCAACGCGCGCGGACGCCGTCTACGTTGCAGCAGCCATGGCTTATGCTAGAGCTACCGCACATAGCTCAATCAGTCACGTATACTTTCCTGATTCTGTTATAACGCCGAACGTTATCGCAGATGAAGGCAAAGCACGAAAACAGCAAACAGAAACGAGGGAAAACAACGCACGGCGATGGCCACAACAACGCTCCTTTGGAAGTCTGCTAGATCTTTCCCTGTTGCTGGTGACACTTGTGCTAAATAGCTTAAAAGACCGAGGCGCACGTGCTGGGAGCATCGCGGTATATCAGCACCTCCATCTATACCGTCTTTAAGCAAAAAACAAAGGCCATTTCGTACAGTGCGCCTCTGTACACAATTTTTTCTTTTTCTTTCTTTTTTTACGCTTACACCTACAGAAGCACGTTGCACATTTGAGTATTAATAGAAATGTTATTAAGATGTAGCCCAAAGCACAACTTAAAACAATATCAATCACTTTGTGCAGTGTGGAGACAATGTGCGATCAGCAACTAATCCCGCCCTTGTTAAGTGATCACATCACTCACTGTATGAGTGATGCAGGCACTTACACAACATCGCGCAAAGCAGTGTGAACTCGTTAAGTCACACGTTTAATCGGGCATCTGCAACAGGCCCGCGAACGCATGCTGTTGTAAATGGCTGGCAGCCTACTTCGGCAGCGCTGCTGCAGGCGCCCAGCTAGCGCTGTATGATTACTACCTACGAAAACAGTACACACACCGTTAACAGGCCCACGTTGTCCGTGTCCGCCACTCCATGAATATTCCTTAATCCGAGCGTCACTTCGAACACGGTGTCATTCGTGACCACCATTGAATATGCGCCTGTTCGCTAGAACACACACAGCGACCAAGGCCTCAGACCAACGCAACGCATTTGAAAGACGATGAGACAGAGAGAGCAACGTTGAGAGAGAGAAGGAGGAGGCACTGGCGGCGGTGCCTCCGCCTAGACGGCGCCGAAAGGCAAGCGCTATGGCGCATACGGCGGACGGCCCTTCGGCGCGGAATGACTCCTTGTAAACGGCAGCTCTCCTTCCAGCCAGTAGCACAGCGACGCAGGTTATTTACCAGCCTCGGGTTCTTTGAGTATTTTGACGGAATGCGATTGCAGTGGGCGAAAAATAGTGAAGCAAAACTTGCGGAAAACAAAGTGCACCATGGAATGGCCAGAAACAATAATTATTTCGTCCTCGGTGGCATTAGCGGGAGAGCATCGCTACACCTTTTTCCAGAGGAATTTCTTTTCGCATTGTCTGTGTCTGGCAATTCCGCGTATGGTGCCGCAAACACTGAATGCGTAGTCGAAGCTGGAACAAATTAATCCACAGTCGCGGATGTTTAGAAGGCTTGTCACGCACCACGAAACGTGCCGAGGTTGTTATAACAAACTGTTTGCTGACCACATGATCAGCACATAATTCCATATGGTTGCCCAATGAGTTAGCTAAGCACCTGTAGCAAAGGCAGGGCACGTTCTTGTTAAACGTTGTTAATATAAACGATGGTTGTGCATAAGTGCAGTGACAGCTTTCCGTGTAAATTGGTCATAACCCACGTTTTCGAGCGTAGAAGCGCCTCAACGGACCTAATCAGCTACCACAGCAAGTTCGTAAGCAATGATGAGGTACGAAAATGTGCAGCTGTTTTCCATGTACTGAATAGTCCGTGTACAGTGCGTTGACCACCGCCATTTCTTAAGCCACCTCCCATATAGACTCCCAGTCTGAACAGGTGTGGGACCTTAAACACTAAGAAGCAGTGCCCCCCCCCCCCGCACACACACACGAAATTTGAGGGCGCACGGGCTGATACACCCGCATACTTATTCACAGGCGCACACACATACACGTATACACACATACGGCAACACACACACGCGACCGTAAACGCACGCATGCATTGGCGTACACATGTGCACAGGCACGCTTAACACAAGCACGGACTCGCTCATACACGCGCACGCACACATGCATGGGTGTACACACAATCGCGCTTACACGCGAACACATGCGCAGGCTCACGCACACACACCCATACTCGGGTTCCTGTATATAATCCAGAGCAAACATGTAGCTTATAACCAACGCTAAGGTGAGCTTTCGTAACGTGGATTGCAGTTAATTGCCATTATAGATGAAACGCGATTTGCTTCTGCTGGCATTCTGCTGTATTCGGAGAGCACCTTCACACATTCCAAGTCTAGGCCGTCACTTAACGCAAGGTCCACATATTCGTGCAGTAGCTACGCTGCTCGGCCGCCAATCCGAAGGTCGCGGGTTCGATGCCGGCCGTGGCAGTCGAATACAGATGGAGGCGAAAAGGTAGAAGCCTGTGCACTGTGCGATATCAGCGCCCAATAAAGAAAACCAAATGGTCAAAATCTCTAGAGCTTTCCACTACAACGACCCTCATAATCATATCGAAGTTTTTGAGACGTAAAATCCCAAATATTATAATTATGTGTTCTTCTTATGCTGCATATTCCATCTGATGAATCGTCACCTACACCCTTCTCAGGCACAAAAGCACCCTTAGAGCCTATTTTAGGGTGCTATCGAGGCAAGCACCCAAACAAATGGGTGCTTTTTTTTCAATCGACCATTTATGGGTGTTAAAGGGTGTTGCAAAGGGTGCTTTCTTGTAAAAGCACCCTTTTTGCACCCTTTTGGGTGTAAATTTTTTACTGTGATACGACGGTTCACTAACGCTGACCTCTAACACCATCACCAGTGTATTGGTGAGTGAGTGAGTGAGTGAGTGAGTGAGAGACTGACTGACTAAGTGAGTGGAACAGTCTAGGATAGAAATGGCGATATCTTCCCACGCTGGCTGAAGCAAGTGAGAATTAGGCAATAAAGAAAGACGTGTTAAAAAAATATACTGTAGCACTGTTTCCCTGTATTTGTAACACCAATGAATGTATAAATATTGCATTGTTCGCATTTATTTATTAGGCAATATTTGTTTATATATTTATTTTTTTTTTGTTCTCTCTCTTTATTTTTCTAAGGTAGCAAATGTTTACTATGACTGACCTCCGTTCCTTCTATTCCCCTGAAAGGAAATGTGGTTATGTTTTACCTTTATGCCCCCAAACCAAAATGCTACGCACTATTCCCATTTTTCTTCGGGCTAGAAAAAGGTCAGCGCCTGAAAACATACTGCTAAGCGCCCCGTCTGCGGCGCTTTTCTCTTCCTCCTTTCCCTCTTTCTTGGCCCGCCCGAACGTCGGTCTCCATCCGTGCAATACAAACCGAGGTAGCGGAAAACAAAAGCACCTCGCGTGAGCCACCACGATCTCTCGGAAATGGGGAACCGGGCGCAAAACGGGAAACCATCAACACCGCCGTGCGCGCCTACACATTGACGCGCGTCACGCCGCACAGCGCGCAGACGTCGCCAGTTTCCGGAGCCAGTGAGAGACGCGGGTAGCGCGAGCGGAAAACAATCACGGACAAGCAGGACGTGTAAACAGGCAACCGACCCAACGGAAGTGAGCAGCCTCCACGCTCCCACACCAGCAGCCGACACAGCTTCCGTTTCTATTGACACTTCTCCGTGGCTGTTCTCTATATACGCTACTCTGGGTCTTTTGTTTAGTCGCGCTTCTTTTTCTTACGCTTTGGCTTCTTAGCCCATCGCCGATGCTTATATAAGACTGCTTAGGAAGCCTCCTTCTGTCAGTATACGGTCAACGCCGATTGCCTGATGGAGCGCGAAGCGGCCATCTGATGCTCGCCGATGCGCACAACTATAGACCGTCCGGAGGCAGTGGGTGGCGCAGAAGCCTATCCGGAAACAAACGGGCAAGCTTTCCGTTTTCCTTCTCAGAAAGAAATCGAAGGCGCGCTTCTCTGTTTCCTCCATAAAAGCGATTACATTGAGATGGCGCGGAGAACTGCTGGTGCGGCTGCCCGTTGCACTTTAACCGCCTTCGTGTTCTGTTCCTCCCGTTGCCGCGTAGAATATGTGGCCGATGTGGCGTCAATGAGAGTGCGTTGGTGCCCACGTGATTGTCATAAGGCAGTAACGATTCAACAAAACTATGAAATACGAGCCACTTGCGCCCAATCGTGATTTGTCACTGCGGGTTAGTTTATTAAACGCCTCATAAAGTGAAGCACTTTATTTCTCCATGCAATATGCTTAAACCCTATACCTCGCTTTGCATAAACCCCAGAACGGGTATGAATAGTCTTGGTAGCGCGCATGAATGGCGAGTGTCTGTACATTTCAAATGTCTGTCTCCTAATAAACAATATTTTATTCGTGATCACCATTGTCTAAAGAGAATGAGTAAATTAAGACAGCTGCCCCTGTCAGCCGCTTAATGGGTCGCAAATTTTCGCCAGCATACACTCTCTTTACCTCGGTTTACTTCCGTCGAACTTCCTGCATATACACAGCGCTTGCCTTGTATATCTATCTTGTTGTCGAGCAGCGCCAACGTTCTTTCATACTGTTCTGCGCTCTCAAAATGTAAAATTTTTTTTACACTACATGCGTAAGTATTAACCCATTTTTAAAGATGATCGTTCCTATTTTTTCGCAACGGCAACATGCTCCGAATATCCATGATATTGCGCGACATTTAGCATCTCGAAGCTCAGGGCGACACTGCTGTAAAAGGTGCTTCAAAGTTCATGACATCATGGCGAGCCGATGGTGGAACCGTCAGAATTTGTTTCCACCCATTTTCTAGCTCCTGAGGCCCTCTGCTGTACGGCAGTAGTAGTTTTTGGTAATCAAAATAAATGAGAGAGCACAAGTAAACATTGTTTTCGCAGGTTTCATTGATTGACGTAAAATTTGCCGAAGCTAGCAGTGCACGAATGCCACCCCAGACTGTGTACTTGACTCGACGCCCAGTACAGAAGCTGGTCTGCACAGTGCATTTTTTATGAAAGGGAACACGGGAGCGTGTAGCCTGCACACACTGGTGGCTTCTGGCAGTACGTTCAAGCGGGACTGAAAGCAAACATAGCCTTTTTTCCTGTCATCTCGAGTTGAGCAAAACAAGTGCAGGGTGATTCCACGAGAGATTGACACGGGTTCACAAGTTGATATTTTAGATTTCATTGAGTATTATATATTTCATACACTTCACACCAGGTAGCCCGAAAGTCAAATTCATTTTATGATTAACGGCATAACTTACAAGAAAAAAAATATCAAACTTCACCAACATGGAGGCATCAATTTCGTCACATGTCATTTTCGAAAATTGCAGATGCTATAAAGAGACAAATATTTTTGTTTCAAGAAAGATACTTTTTTACCTGAAATGCATATCTAATGAAGAATGAATTCGTACGGTTTTAAGTTTGTAGACCTTAAGAAAATAGCTTTTAAACATGTCTAATTTTGCGACAGTTTAAAATAAGTTACGTATTTTCCTTTTTTTTCTCCGTAAGTAATGCAAGCAGCGTTTTCAAACTTGACACGTTTTAAGGATATAGTGTGTTCATTAGGTACATAAATAATTGCTTCCGTAGGGCAAATGTACATTTTTATATATTGCCTCAAAATTCTCATATTGGCAAAAGTGTACTCCACTGAAAATTGAATATTAAAAAAAAGCCCATCTTCGATTTTTCCTAAAATCCCGTAAATAGACAACCGAAGGCCATCATACAGTAATATAGAAAAACATTTTGCAATATTTTGTTTTTAGCGACAATATTCGTGGTACAAATCAGAGCTTTTCGAGAATGCGCTGATAAGTTGAGAAATCTAGAAATCGGAACGGAAAAGCGGCAATGAGCTTCAAACGCGAGTAAACGTGACCGGATTTGGTGAATAAAGGCTGTTTTAGCAGATCGCAGTTACTATTTTGAACACAATATTCTACAGTATCGGAATTCACTCTTATACGTAGAGCACTGAGACTTCCAATATGTGGTGCCTCTCCATTACTGACACACAGATGGAGCTGCTGTGACGGCCATGTGTTTGCAACACGTTGGCTAAGAGCATTGAATGTTGAATGAGTTCATAAATGATTCATAACAAATCTTTATCGTTTGGGGCACGAAGACTGCCGAGTTAGACTGAAGAACACGCTTTAGGGCAAGTTGTCATCCGTCGTCTGCTCTACAGATGAATTTCTGTGCGCCGCATCTCGGAGGCAATGCTTTAGATTACATAGTTCAAAAGTAGGGACAAAGATTACGCCTCCCGTATTTTTATCGACAAAAAAATTGTGAAATTCATTTTAACGTACTATACTTCAGTTTTGCATTTGCACTGTGGATACTTGGGCGCAAGTATCTACAGTGCAAATGCAAAACTTTTTATTATTCAAATTTCAGTGGAGTACACTTTTACCAATATGAGAATTTTGAGGCAAAGTATAAAATGTACATTTGCCCTGCGGAAGCAATAATTTATGTACCTAATGAACACACTATATCCTTAAAATGTGCCAAGTTTGAAAACGCTGCTTGCATTACTTACGGGGAAAAATGGGAAATACGTAACTTATTTTTAAACTGTCGCAAAATTAGACATGTTTAAAAGCTATTTTCTTAAGGTATACAAACTTGAAACTGTATGAATTCATTCTTCATTAAACATGCATTTCAGTAAAAATATCTTCTTTGAAACAAAAATATTTGTCTTTTAATAGCATCTGCAATTTTCGGAAATGACAGGTGACGAAATTGGTGCCTCCGTGTTGGTGATGTTTGATATTTTTATTCTCGTAAGTTATGCCGTTAATCATAAAACGAAGTTGACTGTCGGGCTACCTGGAGAGATGCATCAATTATAAAATACTCAATGAATTGTAAAATATCTACTTTTGGACCCTTGTCGATATCTCGTGGAATCACCCAGCAGTGATATGAAACCGGAGGCAAGATTGCAACCCCCTCGTCCTTCATGGCGATTACCGGCTTCTTGCGCAATCGCCTTGAAGGGGGAGGGAGTTACAGCTTTGTCGCTGGCTTGATATCAGTATTACCAGTGATTGATTGTTTTACTCGTCTCGAGATGGCGCGAAAAGACGCTGCGGTTCCATTCGCTCTCGCTTGAACGCGCTCCCAGCAGCAGAGGGAGCACGCAGGCTACGCGCTCTCGTGTTCCCTTTCGTTTAATTAGACACTGTATATATAGCCCGTGAAAACTTTATAGCTGTGCTATGTAATCAAGCCTAATTGAGCATACGCAGCGGACGTACCGCAAATGCTGTCACGTTTGCCGTTATTACCGTGCGGCAAAATGCACTTGCTAGAGATGAAAGTGCAGTGATATGAGTTTTTGCAAAAGTTCAAATTTGAATACTCTGGCACAACACATCTTTCCGTTCCGTTGTTTCTTTATTGAAATAACTAAACTTTCTTGGTGGTTCCTTGTTCCCATCGTCCTTAAAACGTGGCTCAATAATAAGTGCTGATTTACGATTTGGGGGGTAGTGCATGCTAGATATGCCTGCATGTGCCTCTGAAGTTCTTGGGCGTGTATGACAAACACTGTATTTACGTGCATAAAGCTGCTGTGCACAAAAGCTAGACAACTTTGGTCATTGCACTCACCTCACTTGTACATCACTCTCTCGATCGCATTTGACCACCGGAGATTGCAAGTGCGTGTCTGCGGTCCATGCGAACGTCCGTCGACCTCGTTCAGCCGATCTGCTTAGCCACTGTCGGCCGCACACATTCGGTTTTTCCCACTGAAACTTCTTTGCGTGATCGGGCACAAAACGGTCTAATTGATCACTTTTTGGTGACTGGGGAAGTACAACTAACATTTTCTCCGGCATTGTGCGTGATACTGGGCCCCGAAATGTGCGACCGCTGACATCACACGTGCACCGCTACGGTACCCGGCAGAATAGCTTTCTTCACAGCAGCCTTCATGCGATGGGCTGAAGCGGCGTGTCCTTTTTTTTTTTTTGCTGTTCAGGATCAGTCTTATTGCGCGGTTCGTTATAGAAACAATGATTAAATTCAAAGAGCACTTATATGACTTTGTGAAAAATGTTAACAGCCAACGACAAATAGATGCAATTTTTATGGACTTCTCCAAAGCCTTCAATCTCGTTTCCCTCCTCAAGCTTAACCGTAATATAAAACGCCTAATAGGAGAAGGACCACTCACGCGTTGTATTGAGGAATATATGAGACCGTTATCAGTACGTTCAGTACAATGGTCATGTATCTGATACTGTTCCCATTTTATCTGATGCGCCAATAGGTTCTATATTAGCCCCGATGCTCTTTTTATAATATGTAAACGATGTAACTAAGCACGTCGACGTAAACATGGGATATTGGCAGACGACTGTGTACTGCGCCACACAATCAAAACTGAAGATCATCAAACAAAACTTGGTAATTCTCATTACGAAGTGGCTCAGTGGTGTTCAGACTGGCAAATGGTGTTAAATGCAGAAAAGACCGTCTATATAAACACTACAAACAAGAAATAAACACTTACAGTTTCCAACAGTATCAATTGATTTTGTGGGGTTTAACGTCCCAAAACCACCATATGATTATGAGAGACGCCGTAGTGGAGGGCTCCGGAAATTTTGACCACCTGGGGTTCATTAACATGCACCCAAATCTGAGTACACGGGCCTACAACATTTCCTCCTCCATCGGAAATGCAGCCGCCACAGCCGGGATTTGATCCCGCGACCTGCGGGTCAGCAGCCGAGTACCTTAGCCACTAGACCACCGTGGCGGGGCCACAGTATCGACAGTGCCCTACTACGAAACGTTTCCCAGGGTGTCGCGATTAGCAGTCACCTTAGCTGGAATGCACGTGTGCAGCAAATTTCTAAAAAAAAGAGATGAATTAATTGTTTTTCTCAAATGATCGCTTGCATGATTTACCTTTGAAACACGTTCTCTTGCCTACACCAGTCTCATCCGACCGACATTGGAATACGCCAGTCTTGCGTGGTTTCCGCACAATAAACACAGCATCGCTGTGCTCTAGCGGGTAGAAAGGGAAGCTGTGCGCTTCATTTTTTTGTTATTACAGGAGTATAGTGACTCCCCAACAGAACTTTTTCGGCTGCCTGGCTTCGCTACTTTGTCTAACCGAGCGAAAGTGCACAGATAGAAGTTCCTGTATTTGTTGTCACAAAATAGTTTTAACATAAACCCAGGTTCATTTCTTACATACAGCTCTTACAACACGAAACAAACACAGATTCACGTTTGAAGAATTTTGTCCTACTAACAATGTATTTCAATTCTCATTTTTTTTCTGCGAGCCGTAATAGACTGGAATGCCTTAGATGAACTTATTGTTACTGAGCCTACGGTACAATTATTCTCCGAACTTTTGAAAGAAGCTGTTTAACGCGGAGACATGTCACCCTGTATATTACTACTTTATTGTTTTTTACGTTGCTGTGGTATGCATAATGCAATTGCTTGCTGTGTGTAAATTTAGAGTGTGAATTTTTGTTTATACGTGCAAATATTTATTTCTTACAGAGCACATAATTGGCTGTTCGCATTACTTATGTACACTCATGTATGAATAACATCCCACCCCGGTAATAATCCCTCTGAGGGATTGGCAGTGTTCGAAATAAAATAAATATGGCTGCGACGGGTTCCGGAAGGGTGGTTGGTCACACCTTCCGACGGGGCGTTTTCTTCAAACTAAAAAAGCATGAGTGGTTTAGGCGTGGTGCATACATTTCCACTAGACAAATATAGATAAGCCTAAATAGGATTGTTCGTCTCGAAATTCGTTTCGAAATGTTTTTACTGTGTAGTCTCAGGTCTGGACCTCTTATGTAGATGCCCGTTTTTTAACGAGTAAGCCACAAGGCCTTGCGTCATGAAGTGAAATGTAAGAACTTAAAGGAATGTCACGCGCGCAAGTGAGCGTGTTCAGAAGTTTGATACACTTTCCGCGAAAATAGTGGTTTCCTCAAGACTTTCGTTCGTATAGAAAACCAGCTGGTTGAGGCGGTAAGCGTGTTTTCACAATACTGTGTGTCGTCGATCATTTTACCTTAAGAGGAAGTAGCGCAGTTTGTAACATGAACAATTGGGATAGGAAGCCTATCTCTCTTGTCCATGTTAAAAACTACGCTACTTATTCTTACGGTAAAATGATCAATCACCAACCAGCACAGTTATCAACCTTATCGTCGAGCTGGTGTTATACAATTAGCATTTTATGCGGTATTTTTAGCGAGTCTTATTTTAAGTAATTTCTGCCATTTCTTTTTTTGTTTTGAACAATTTTAATGATTTAACTGCAAGTGATCGTGCTAATAATGTTATATTAAGTTATATATTGTCACAGGGTCGTGACAATGATGAAGGGAGCAGAGAGTATAGGTCGAAGATTGAACTGTTTATTCAACCGAACTGTGGCCACGTAAAAAGAAATCGAGATTTCACCTAGACACTGGCACTGATATCGGCGAACTGAGTATCAGTCGTCGATCAAAGGACAAGCGGCGAAGCGTGTCGGCATTTATAGCCTTGCCATCGAATATCCTAGCGTTATAGTTAGCAGAGACGTAGGTTCCCTAATAATCTAGGACGTTCTGGAAGTGGGCATAATTTTAACAAAACGATATGCTAAAGCGTCGAAGCTTCTCGTAAATCGTAGGCGTGGTTTGCGCTGAACGTAGAGTAGCCAAAGAGAAACATAAAAATGACAAGAGTGGTCACTCGGGCCAAAAAGCGGCTGAGCTACGTAGCTTCACCCCAGCTGTAAGATGGCAGCACATCACTTACTGTTTCAAGGAAACACGCGTACTAGTTATATACTACAATACATTTTCTAGAGCTTTATATGATGACGAAATTGTCGGCTCCGGTGTCGACGAGAGCTGTGACGCTGTCGGCGTGGATGACAATGCCGAGGTCGCTAGTTCGTCGCCTGGCGAAGTGGTTTGGTCGCGCGTCGGATCACGGATACGACGGTTTGCACCACTGTTTCGACGTTGCGTAATCAGGACTTTTTCTGGTCGCGAAGTTTCGACGTCGGGGTGACGTTAAGGTGATGGTGGGTTCTCGAAGTTTCGTCGTGGCGTCATCGGTAGAGAATTTTCGGCAGTTCGTCGTGCAGCAATCGCACCTCCATAGGTTGGTGGCTTTAGTTTTCCTGATACGGGCTAGGCGACCTGCACCGGCTTGGGCCAGTGTACTGATGACGATGCGGTGACATGTAGCGGCAGGGTGAAGGTGAACGAGAAGATCCTCGGCGTGTCATTTTCGTTCCGACTAGATAGTTGGCGATGTCACGTGGTCTTTCAACCTGTTGTGGACGTGGCGCGTCGACGGCGAAACCATGTAGCTTCATCTGGCGGTACTGGTAGTGGCGGTACGTGTGCCCAGCTTCACCGCGGTGGTAGCACAGTGGGTGGGGGTCTGAGGCGCGCCAGACGTCAGTCTTCCTAGGAACGTAGCCCCGCCGCGGTGGTCTAGTGGCTAAGGTACTCGGCTGCTGACCCGCAGGTCGCGGGATCGAATCCCGGGTGCGGCGGCTGCATTTCTGATGGAGGCGGAAATGTTGTAGGTCCGTGTGCTCAGATTTGGGTGCACGTTAAAGAACCCCAGGAGGTCAAAATTTCCGGAGCCCTCCAATACGGCGTCTCTCATAATCATATGGTGGTTTTGGGACGTTAAATCTCAAATACCAATCAATCCTAGGAACGTAGTGCAGGCCAACGGGAGGCTCATAGGACGTCAATGATGGCGGCAGCGGCGATTTTTGATGGCAGAAATGCGGTGGGACAGCGTCCTGACGTGGGCTGGGAGGAGCGTCGCATCACGTTGCAGCGGCGTACCTCACAGCTTGCGGCTCGGGCAGAGGAGCTTGGAAAATTCGAAGCGATAACCGTATACATCTTGCATTTTGTTGGCGATCAAATTAACTTGAGGCTGCGGGGAAAGAAATAGCTCGCGCACCTTTCGAATTGTCTCATACAGGTCGCCGTTGCTGAGGGCATGAGCCTCGGAATGCTGTACTGCTTAAGGGTGGTGGTCATACTGCCTTCTGCGCATATCTAGTGCCTTCTTGCTGGTGGAGGCCTAGGCGAGGAACTCTTCGACCGTCTTCGGCGGGTTGCGCACAATGCTCGCAAAGAACTCTTCTTTAACACCTTGCATATGGTGCTGGACCTTCTTGTCCTTGGTCATGGCGGAGTCAGTGTGGCGGAACAACCGGGTCATCTCCTCTACGAAGATTCTGACATTCTCGTTGGGGAGTTGCACACGCGCCTCCAAGATAGTCACATCACGTTCCTTGCGGACGACGCTCGTGCACGTGCGTTGAAACGTCGTCCGAAAGGCATCCCAGCTTCGCAGCGTGGACTCCTGGTTCTCGAACCACATCTTTGCGGCGTCTTCTAGGTAGAAGTATACGCGGCGTAGTTTTTCTTCGGTGTCCCAGCTTTTTAAGGAGGCAACTCGGTCATATGTCTCGAGCCAGGTTTCCGGGTCCTCATTAGGTTCGCCATGGAAGCTCGATGGCTCTCGGGATGAGTGCATCACGATAGCCGCAGGCAGTGGCGCTGCGGCAGTCATCGCTGCAGCAGTGGTCGTCATGGTGGACGTGCGAGTCTTGTTGGGGAGAGGTCCGTACTCCGGTGGTAGACCTTGTTACCTGCGGCTGACTCGCTGGTCATGGTTAGCGTTGGTGTGTTCTCTATGGCGTGGAGTTGGTTCACGGCTGGAAGGGGGCGTGCGGTACATGAATCGGGGAGCACCTCCACCAGATGTCACAGGGTCGTTACAATGACAAAGAAGCAGACAGTAGGTGGAAGATTAAACTGTTTATTCAGTCGAACTTGTGGTCACGTAAAAGGAAATTGAGATTACAGCAAGACACTGGCCCTAATATCGACGAACTGAGCATCGGTCGTCGATCAACTCACAAGCGGCGAAGCGTGTCGGCATTTATACTCTTGCCATCGAAAATTCTAACGTTACCGCTAGCTGCGACGTAGGTTCCCGAATAATCCGTGACGTTCCCGAAGGGGGCATATATTTAACAAAACGATCTACTAAAGAAATGTAGTCGACAAGAGTGACGATGTGGGCTTGGTGGTGAAACATTTG
Organism: Rhipicephalus microplus; assembly: GCF_043290135.1. NCBI lineage: Eukaryota > Metazoa > Arthropoda > Arachnida > Ixodida > Ixodidae > Rhipicephalus > Rhipicephalus microplus. Next base: position 420,685,625 of record NC_134710.1, on the reverse strand, counting down.
AAAGAAATTTATGTAGCGCGAGGCGAAAAAACGAACACAGGAAAGAATAGACTGAGAGGACACTCTATCAGTCTATTTTTTCCTGTGTTCGTTTTTTCGCCTCGCGCTACATAAATTTCTTTCGGATCTACTAAATCTTCGAAGCTTCTCTAACATCGTAGGCGTAGTTTGCACTGAACGTAGTGTAAAGGGGTGGTAACAGCTTGAGGAAAGAAACGTGGCAATATGATGAACATGATCAAGTTTCCTCGTTAAAATATGTGCGATAAAGTGATCAGCATGATCAGGCTACCTCAATTTCAGCCCGTGCGAGTTAAATTGTTCCCTCTTGGTCGAGTTCGTGATAAACTTTGTCGACTTCATAAACAAAGAATATTGCGTCGTTGAACTGGAACTGATCCTAGGAGCATTATACATTCAGTGGCAGTTCAGCGTGTGTTATGGCAGCCTGACATTTAAGTTCCAACCGAGTTAAAGGCCCAGTATTTTGCCTTCACGAACGAAACTTTTCCGTAATGTGAATGCATCAATAACGGTGGTTATTATGCCGACAATCAAATAGTTTCCGGGATATGCACTTTCTGCACAGTCAATAAACGTGCACGTGCATAAGGAGCGAGAAGATCATTTTGGTATTAGCATTCATACACCTCGCTGCTCACCCCAACCAGGGCCTCCTCTATTTTATCAATGCCACCCAAATATGCGCCTGCTCCAGGCGCTCAGCACCCTCTCTTTTAACCCGTTCCCGCTATCGCCGATCACCTAGTCTCTGCGTGTGCTTTGCGTTCATGTAGTGCCTAACGATGAAAATGATAAGAAGTGATTGTTTGTTCACTTGTGTACAGATCCTTGGAGAGGCGCCTTGCATTCCTCGTGTTCACAGTGTGTGGGGAGGGGGGGTGGATTAATTTTAAATGAAAAGAAGAGAAAAGGGAGCCCCATAACTGTCTCTCAGGGGGAGGACACTTCAACAGTAGCTCACGAGAAATGGGGGTAGAAAAGGGAATAAAAGGATAGAATTCAAAGGTAGAGAAACAGAGAGAGAGGAAGGAGAGAGCGAGGTGGTGGGACAGGGAGTGACGGAAGTAAGGAGAAAACAGGAAAGAAGGACATGGTTGCAGAGGTGCGAGGACGGGGCACCATGCACTGGCGAGAGCTCTTGTCGGCCACAGGAGATGGCGTGTGGCTAATCCAGTCGGCCAGAGCTACGCTGTCGTCGTCGGGGGGGACCGGCGGTAGGAGGTGGCGTAGGACCAACCCAGTCGGCCAGAGCTGCGCTGTCGTCGGAGATCGCGAGGGCACAACTGGTCGGCATGGAATCCAGCAAGCGAGTGCTGCGGGCAATGTTGATGATTGTGGTTATAAAAAGGAAAAAGAAGAGAAAAGTGAGCCCCGTATCTTTCTGCATCTGGTGAGACACCTCAACAGTAGCTCACAAGAGATGGGGGTAAGAAGGGATTAAAATGTTAGGAGTAAGAAATATATATAGAGAGAAATGCGCAGGGACCGCGAGCGACGACAGAAGGGAGATAGGAAAAATGAAACACGGTCACAGGAGTCCGAGGACGGGGCACCACTGACGAGAGCTCTTGTCGGCGACAGGAGATGGCGTAGGGGTAATCCAGTCGGCCAGAGCTGCGCTGTCGTCAGAGATCGCGAGGGTACAACAGGTCGGCACGGAATCCAGCGAGCGAGCAATGTTGGCGTTCGCGCTGGCTGTATAAGAGACATAGTGTTTAGAGATAGCGCATCTCCGTTCGTGATGCTCAGCTGGCGAACAATGGGGACGTGTCACAGTGACGCTGCTGCATCGCGAGCGCTTTGAGGTGACGACAGCGTTGCATCGAGCCACAAAAAGGAGCACGAAGGAACAAATTTGAGAGACGTATGACTTTGGAGCGGGAAACAAATCTGCTGCCTCTCCGTGGGAAAGCGCTCAGACGCACGTGTGACGCAAGCAGGCCTACCTTTGATGTGACTTCGCATCATGCCGACTCCCTCAACAATGGCAAACTGACGGCTCCCGTTGAGGAGCACACGCTTGCACTGAGAGTGAACGAAAATTAAAGGAGGCGTTGCCACAGCCAACTCACTTCAACAACTGTAAGGTAAAGGATGTTGACAAACCATCCTATATATTCGAAGTTGGGCTCTTCTTTTTTTTTTTTTTGCTCTTCCGCCAAGTGTGTGGAGTCGGGCGATACGCAGCAGTTTGTGTTCAATCCTTATTTCCGCTGGCGTTGGATATTACGATGATGTCTTCCCAGGAATGGGCTCTTGGTTTTTTTTTTTTTCAGAGCTCCGCAATATCAACGGAAGAGCAAATCGTAGGCCTTCTGACGGTGCTGAAATTCTGTCGCAAGATGTTTTGGCAAAATTTATGCCTTGAAAGCGAGCTGCACGAGCAGTATAGTTCGCGGCATAGACTGTCACCTATAAACATGCTTGTTGCAACTACGGTACCTAGACCGACGCCTCGAGCTTTCCTGAAGATCATTCAAAGCTCATCTTAAATAATTTTTGTGTTGTTTGTGCACAAAAATGGGAGCGTCACCACCAATAAATGAAGCTAAGAAAGGCCATCACATCAGCGGAACGGTGCAACTTTAATGTATACTGGCGTATAACACCGTATACTGACAAAATATACACCATTGTTAGAAGAAAACCGATACCGGAAAACGAACAAGTCTTGTGAATAATAACACAAAAATGTTAGCAGGCCAGGAAAGGAGCTCTAACAACGAACGGTGCGTACACTTCAGTGCGCTCTTACGCGGAGCAGAGGTAGTTCATTGAAAAAAGGGGGAAAGACAGTACACGAAGGAAACTTTCGAAAGCAGAGCGAGGCCTGAATCGAATGAAAAGAATCACGCTTATAAGAAAAACCATATGGAGAAGGTACATGCGTGAAAAAGAGAGAGGGAGGGGGCTGATTCGAGCTCCTCTTGGTGGCAACAAAACAACGAGGTTCGAATATGGAAACGAGTGCGAGCAGCGAGCGCTATACCGATGACGCCATTGGGGAACGGGTGCACAGAATGAATGGCGGAGAGCTTTGAAAATGCAAGGAATGACTGCGGTATATTGGTGGTGTAGAAATGTGCGTCGAGGCTATGAGGTTGCTCAGCAACGGGCACCAGGAGCCAATCACAGAAACAAACAAACAACAAGCAGACCAAAAAAAGTACTTCCGAAGAGATGGTGCAGATGCGCGAAAAGGCGAAAAAAAAAAAACAATTGACGGGATCAAAGAGCGCGTACAGAGAGCGCTTCGGCTTTCTCAACTACGTGTCCTTTTTTATTCTGTTTTTGTTTGTTTGTTTCTTTGTTTGTTTGCTTCCTTGCTTGTTGATTTCTTTGTTCTTTCGTTCACTTGGTCTTCTTTTGTTTGTTCGTTCCTTCGTTTTTTCAAACGAAGGTACGTGTTCAGGATGATAATAAAAATGCAAAGCAGCTCAGAGAACGTGAAAAAGAAATGGTGCTTAAAAGAAAGATTACAGATCTGGCGTGGAAGCGTAGCTCAGAACAAACAAGTAAACACGGGAAAGCGGGGTAAATAAGGGCCTACACAAAAACGGGAGGTTGATCATCTTTTTTTTTTCGCTTACCCGATGTAGTGCCTTGACAGGGAGAAGATAATAGAAGAGCTAAAAAACACGCGAAATTCGAGATAAAAAGAAAACTGACGAAACTGACAAGGGGAGATGGAAAAGACATGATAGCGAGTGAACAGGCAGTAGAAAGCATAAGCAAACAAACTAAGAAAGCAAACAGTAGTACAAAACAAGGTGCCTTTCGCAAAACCTTTCTTTACTGCGCGAGACTGCTTTGTTCTTGCGAAGCGAGTAAACGGAGCTGTTATTCATTTTAGAAAAAGTGAGAACAACAAAGCCAGAAGCGATGATCTTGGTGGCGCGGGTGGCGCAGATTTAGGGCAGCCGTAATTCGGCGAGGAGAAACTGCGGCATGAAAGGCCGCATAGGTATGCATGAGCTGGAGAATAAACAAACCGTAGGTAAGGATGAGTACGTACACGTGTATATATATTTACCTGGCGATCTGGCTTCCAGAGTGAAATATTCCGTTCGCTGGAGGGAGCCTCTTCTGCTGGCACACACAATGAAACGCTTGCGTTCATTTTTATTCACTGATATGCGGATGGAGAAAAGAAATGTTGCGTAGTGTATTTGCGGGAAAGGAAAGAGTGGTGCGCAGATTGGAGAGGAGGAGAAGCGTTAAAAGAGCCTCGTGTAGCAGAAGGAGGTGGAAACGAGGAGGACGAGACGGAGAGGGGGGAAGTACGTAAATAAGTAAACAGGTGCCAAGCAAAAAAAATGAGCAAACAACAAAAGGTGGTCTGCGCTTAAGGACGAAAGGAATGTTTTCGAAATGCGAGCAACGAGTCAGACGAGCGCATTAGGCATGCATAGGAGAAGAGACAGAAACACGACGAAGTAAGACTTTTTTTTTTACACACAGCAGTACATACGCTTGTAAATAAAAAATATGCCGGCAAGAGAATCGAGTGCGCAGTAGGGAATCGTGCAACTACAAAGGAAAAGAAATGCGCCACATATATAGTGTAACGTCACCAATAGGAATGAGGTCGCTCTGCCTATTTGAAAACAAAATAAATATGAATACGAAGGAACAAGATATCTACCGGCATGTCAGAGAGAAACGGGGAGCCTTTTTTTCCCCCGGAGGATTGAACCTTCGTCGTCCATAGTGAGGAAAAACCCGGCTCGGACGCGGCAGAAGGATGAATCGCTTCAAACTCGAGCGAGACATGGACAACATATATATGTAAGGGGAAAAGAAAGAGAGCCTTTCGAATGCATTTAAAGTCGCGAGCGAATGCCGTGAGCACATGACGCCTCTTTCGCAGTGATGGGGTAAACAAGCAGAGAGGAAACGAGCTGGTGTGTGTGTAAATAACGGATGCTGCGTGTTGTGATGAAAAACGAAGACAAGAGCGCTTTGGCAACTTTGTCGTCGTTACTCTCGAGTCTGGGCACAGCTTGGTGCCGGGCGTCGCACTCCCGCCATTTGACAAGTGTTTGTCCTAATTACTTAAAGTTCTTTGTCCCATACGAACGACCCAGTAGTAGTCTTGAAGCTATTGACTGCAACATTTAGAATAAAAGAGCACCAACGGAAAACTTTTGGAAAAGCTGTTTGTTAGTTTGTTTATTCTTGTTTAGGTTTGTTTGTTCGTTTGTTTGCATTCAAAATTAGAAGGAAAATTCACTTGGGTTTTATTGATGCCTCGGTCAGACATAGCTCATGTATCTCTGCGGTGTGCAAAACCTTGCATTTACGCGATGCTCTTCTTAAAACTATCAAAAGAACACTGAATTCTTTGACAAGAAAATAATAGTAAAATTGCTGGCTACTATGCTTAATTATGACACACAATTACCACTCTCAGTTATAGCAGGCAGCGCAAAGGTCGAGTGAAAGGGAGAAAAAGAACAATGCGGCGACTTCTCAATGCGCAACTATGGCGTGTGCGATTCGTGCTCTGAACGCTCGTGCCGTAACACGAGCCAGCAATGGCAAACGCTGCATAGGACAGCAAGTCTATCTGGAAAAATTAGTCACTGTGGACTTAATGCATCAAATGGCTACATTGAAGCATTTTTAGCAGCTTCTGAATACATCTTTTTCTGTTCTTCTAGAATATTTATTCTTGATTACCATTGTGCTATAACCTTTTCGTCCAACTTTAACCAGTCATCCGCCACGGGGATGTTTAGAGGTTACGGTTCTTGGCTGCTAACCCAAAGGTCACGGGTTCGAACCCTACCATGACGATCGCATTTCGAGAGAGGTGAAAAGGTAGAGAACCATGTGCTGTGTGATGTCAGTGCACGTTAACGATTGATAGATAGATTGATATGTGGGGTTTAACGTCCCAAAACCACTATATCATTATGAGAGACGCCGTAGTGGAGGGCTCCGGAAATTCAGACCATCTGGGGTTCTTTAACGTGCACCCAAATCTGAGCACACGGGCCTACAACATTTCCGCCTTCATCGGAAAAGCAGCCGCCGAAGCCGGGATTCGAACCCGCGCCCTGCGGGTCAGCAGCAGAGTACCTTAGCCACTAGACCACCGCGGCGGGGCTGCACGTTAACGAACACCACATGGTCATAATATTGGAAGCCCCGCACTTCGTACTGCATCTCTCATAATCATAGCATAGTTATGGGACGTGAAACCCTAAATAATATTATTACATAACGTGTGGGTTTTGTCCCATTTTTTCAGTCGTGAAGATGTTGTTGCTGTTTTTTTTCAGCCCAATACATAATTCGCTTTTCAAACCCGAATTTACTCCCAGTAAAGTTCTATGCTAGAGGCTGCAGTTTCTCCACATGAGATAAAAATAATAGAGACAAAAACAAGTTGGAGTAATATGCGAAGTAAGACTAGCAGCTAAGTACTTTGGAATTTCTTCTGGCGCACCTGTACAATATAGTGGCGTAACACGGCCGATCCAGCAAGCGGAGTGGTTGTTATCAAGTGGTTGATATCACTTCGTGATACGCATGTAGCTACGTGACCCATATTACTAAGCCACGTTCGTTACGCATATCACTATGCATATCAATTTAGTAGGGAGAACACAGCAAGCTACCTGCTGATCTGCAGTAGGGTTGATAGGTGGGCTAGTGATCTGATTTGACCAAAAGTTGGCTGTTGCCCTCTAAGCGATGCAGCCCACCTGGCCCGTACACCCTTCATGCTCCTTCAGGTGGCGTAGGTGGTCAGCGCGTTTCATCTTTGCTTGAGCCGCATCCGTCGGCAGCAGCCTTCAGAAGCTTTCATTCATGCGCAGAACATACGGCAGGGAGGACTATGTCATCAATTTGGAAATTAAATGGAACATGTCAGCAATGACAAAAACCCACGGAGATGATACTTATGAATGTCTATCGCCATTATAGATAACACTCCGCACACGCTGGTTCGTAAAAAATAGAAGATAAAGAACTGAAAGGATGGAAGAACATGAAGTTTATTGGAAAAAATAAAACTATTATTTTTCAATCTTAAAGCACCAATACGAAAAGCAGCCGCCAAGGAGGAGCACGCGGGAAGGCATATAAACGACGAGAAACAAGCTAAGCTGGAGACAGTACAAAAAAAGTAAATAACGAAATTGCAGATTTCTGCCCAACAGCAGAAGAACGAACTACACAAGGAGATAGAGAGAAGTAGTGAGAAGACTTTGCAGCCCGATGCGCTGTCTGTCGTCCCGGCAATACACAGTAAATAACGCGTGTGCCATTTTGTTCCTTCTTCGTGCACACGCGGTCGTCTAAAACAAACGGTGAGAAAACAATATTGAAGAACGGAGCAGGATGGCTTTAGGTAGCAAAAATAAAGGAGAGTTCATTCGGTCCCCTACAGTTTTTTCTTCATTGTTCCTGTTGTTCTTCGTTTTCATGTTCGTATGTGTGCGTTTTGTAGGTGCGTATTGTTGCAGCTTCTTCTATAAAGTTTTGGGATGTGCACTCGCTGCGGCGGCAGTTCGGGAGCAACTCCAGCGCTGCCAAAGAGAAGGAACCTCTGGTTCAGCCGCTACTGCACAAGTTCCCTCACCAGGCTATTGGGAGGGGGGCAAGGGGGAGGTAGCATAAAAAAAGAGTGCCGGGAGTCTCCAGCGTTACGCTGTCTTGTTTGGTGTGATTTTCGTTTGTCGCTCTGTCTCCATTCAACCAGTGTCGCCCAACGGCTAGAGGGAGGTAGTGGACGAAGGAGGGTTCTCTTTTGTTTTGGCTCGAACGTGCGTGTGTGTATTACTTGTCTGGTAATGCGCGCGAGTGTGATATACTGCTGTAGTCTCGGGCCGCAGTTGCAGCCGCGGCTGCACCGACCCGCGAGGCAGCTGCCAAGACGAATGAAAAGCCGCGACGAAGGTGCTGCCCCTAGCAGGAAAAAGAAGAAGAAAAAAGCTGACCAAGAAGAGAACTATAGTGGGCCTCATGGGATATGAGATTGCGTGCGGAACGAGATGGAAGGTGGGGCTTTTTTTTATGGTTTGTGGAGGGAGGGTGATGGAAAACGTTTCGCTTTGAGAAAACATTCAAACAAAACAAGTTGAGAGACAACGGAAGAAAAACAAATCTAGTAAGGTTTGCCTGTAGCTGCCAGCTGTGTATACAGAGAAAGACACAATTTATCCCGCTGGAATCGGTCACCTACAGAGTTATTGCTCGTCGCTCCGTTCGAGTCGCCATTGTAATTGAGAGCACCAGTCGTTTTTAAACGCCATGTATTCCATGCCGAACGTGAAGCTGCACGTATCGGGATTTGCAGAGAATGCAAGGACATAAACACGCGAACTAAAAACACAAACGCTCACTACTGTATTTAAATGGAACACTGTGAGGCGCGTCGCGTCTGAGCTTGGCGAATTCGTTGTTGCTGATTAGGGAAGAATGGGGACTAAGCGGTTCCTTCATTAGCATTGTGAACATCATGGCGGAGAGGTGGCACCTTAAAGTTGCGCATAATGTATTGTATGACCGAGCAGGCAAATAGAACTTTGAGCTCACACATGTTCGGTAGTCTGTATTACACATGGATGACACAAAACACCGATAAAGAGCGTTGTCTTTCTTGTTTATGTTTTATTTTTATGTATTTATTTATTGTCGAAGAATAAGGCACTCTAAAATAAAGATAAAGTATGCAGCTGCGTATGTGTCACTTTGCTTTTACCGTGAAGACTGTCGAATAGCGTACTTGCTTCGGCCTGAAGTAAAGTAGATCATTTTGTTGCAAAGAACACTGCCAGTACTCGTTATAAGCTTTTTAAAGAAAATTTTGTCATCTTTATAGCTAACTACAGAGAATTACGGATTCATATTTATAGTGTCTTCAGTTTTATTTCGTCAGTATAAGTGCGTTCTCTTCGGTTGTCTTGCCAGCGAGGAGGAGTGATCAGGCGTTAATGTAGATGAATGCACTGGCAAAGCTGATATAAGCTACACCATAATAATTTCTTTTTTTTTTATTCCCTAACAGCCCACGTACCAGACGTTTTATAACGCACCTGTGAATTTACATCGGGTTAGGTGAGAAGTCTTCCCTCGCAATGAAGAGGGGAAATAATGAGGATGAGGGGAAAAGTATAATGTTCCAAAATTGGTAGGGTTCTTTCCGCAGAATGTATGTACGTCACACCGAGACTTACAGCGTTCAAGTTAAACTGTCAAAGTAAGCAACGCAACAAACCATCGCAACCCCCGGGGATCTTTGGTAGAGCGTTCCAAAAAGCTTCGTTGGACAAGACGCACGTGCCAAACGGTCGGAGGCAGCCTGCTGAGAAGAGTGCAGAATCAGTGGATCGTATAAGAGAAGCGAAGACGCACCAGTAAAGAAACAAGTACAAACGCACGCATTACAAATCCAAAAGGCCGCTTGGTTGTCGGGCAAAAAGTCGTTGCGTATATGTACTAAGCAAAAGGGCTCACAAAGAGATGAAGCATAAACTGCAAAAGAGCGGGAATAAAAAAAAAGGGCGAGAGAGAGAGGGGGGGCACATTGGCATAAGCAAACGGCCAGCGTGAGACCCAACTATAGATTGCACAGTATAGAACACTGTTTTATAGCTGTGATATAGGAAGAAAAATAAAATAAGAAAGAGGTTGAAGATTGCCTCGTGTGGCTACCGACTGCAAGGCAAAAAAAAAAAAATGAACAGCAAGCGAGAAGCACTGGGGGCCACCGAAAACAAACAAAAAAAAAGAAGAAAGAGAGAGAACCAAGAATCAGGGGCTGCCCAGAGGGAATATATGCGCGCGAAAGTGCGGGGGCGCGTGGGCTTGTAGTTGCGAGAGGATACGAGAGAAAGACGGGAGAAGACAGGCCAAGATGGACGCCAAAGGCGTAACAGACGCGCCCCGAATTGCCTCATGTGAATTTCAAATGCACGGCTACTACCGCGACCCCACGCGTTTCGCTTCTTGCTCCTCCTCAGTTTCTCCCTCCGTCGATGCGAAACCATTTTTCTTTCTGCTTCCTCTTCTGCGCACCACCGCCGTTTCCCCATTCTGAGCGTCTTAGGAGAGGGAAAGCGTGAACCCACTCTTTCGCGTGGTTAGAAAGAGCAAGCGGGGGGATAAAGAAAGGGAAGTATTTGAGGGAAGCAGCAACGACGACAACAACAACGGCTAGGAACCACGGGGGACAAGTGGGGCGCATAGTGGGGAAGCCGAGACTGCAGCAGTGGTCGCCAGGGCAGCAGCGAACTAAGGGCGGGATGGAATGACGCCAAGGGAAAGCCGGGTTGCGGGAGAGACTTGTGAAGAAAACGAAAGGAGCGGGGGCGAAGCATGGCGGTATTCGAGACGCGCCCTGCTCTGCTGGATCTTTCTCGCGGGTCGCCGTGTGTAAAGAAAAGCAGCGAAGACCACCGCCGCAGGGTAGTTTGTCCGTCCGGGGTGCACGCGGCCGTTTCGATGCGTCGTCTGTGCGTTGCGAGGGGCGTGCCTTGGCCGAAAAAAGCGCTCTTCACGCCAACCAGAAAGATGGAGCGAGGCTGCAATCGCGAAGGACAGCTTGTTTTCCCCTTGCTGCTCTTCCATCTGTCTTTATTTGTGCTCAGTCGGTTTCCTTTCGTACTCACACTCGTTCTTCCTTCCGGCGGGCGCCGCTCTCCACTTCGTTATTAGTGTGCAACAATGGCTACCCGTCGTAGTTGAGTAAGCCCGCATTATACATGAACATACATCATTTAGTTATTCCTTATTTTTTTGTTTTCGTATGTAGCCCCTGTAGTACAGCGATTGCCAAGGACATAATTATTACAGATATCAATAAAAAACAGAAGATAAATAAAATGAGAGGTCGCCATCGAGTGTTTACAGCCTGTGTACTGCTCAATTGAAACGTGGGAATTGAGGTGTGTGCAACTGGGGTGATTTGATCACGAAAAGCATGTTAACACTTTTGTAACTACGTGGTATATTCAATGTTATTGAAAACATGCAATATGCCAAGGAAAGTATATGAAGATATCATTAGAAGTAATGTTGTAAATATAAAGGGGTTGATGTCACTATAAGTCCACGTTTACGTGATTGCAACTATTTCACCGTGTACTGTGGTGTCTCTCTCTTGCTCTCTCGGTCAAGAAACGCCGGTACAATAGCCCCGTAATGCAAACAAACTAATCGACATTTATACGCGCCTTGTGCACAAGCTAGCCCGGAGATCGAATCATATATTTCACAAGAACGGCTATCCAACATACGCAACATACACACAAAACAATCTATCAAGCAAAATGCAACGAGTGCTGCGTCGCTAACCTTCGACATAGCACGGGAGGGAGTCCGAAAAACTATAATAGTTATAGTCCTTAGTATATTGCGCCCCATAACCACGGTATGTATAAGGCACACAGTAGTCTAAGGCTCTGGAAGTTTCAACCTCCGGAAGTTCTTTAACCTGCACTTGAGGGTTTTTTTTTTTTTTTGCCTTAGTCGAAAATGCGGCCGCCATGGCAAGTATATATTCGATCCCAACACCATGCGCTTAGCACTTGAGCACCATAGCTACTAGGCCTACGAGGGGGATAGTGACTCCGGGAGTTGATCAGCGGAATCGCCTCACAGACCCTTACCTGAGTCGACAGTCCTCGATCAGCTCCAAGGGCCACAGAGAGTGAGCGCTGTACCTCACGGCCCAACATAATTATACTTGCCGGCAGGTGGCAACACTGTGCGGAACACTGGCGGGAAAATATTGCTACAAAATTAATATATATATATATATATATATATATATATATATATATATGGTGTTTTCTAGAAATATACACTAGAGCAAACTCCAACGATATTCTGTTTGTGGGAGCTGCAACGCACGGCGCTTCAGTGAGCCAGGGAATAATGGGTAGTACACAAATTTGTCTATTCATCGCACTTCTGGCTCCCTCTGTGTTCGTGTGCCTTGAAGCTGTGTTTTCACGAAACAAAAATCGGCAAATGCTCAGCGGTTGCGCTTCGCCACCTCATTATTTTAAGCCTAATATTTCTATTCGGGTCACGAAGTTTGAAAAGGTTCGTTGTTTCCTTCAAAACGAAACCGAAACATAGCAATAAATGAAGCCACAAGTGAGATTTGTAACCCGCAAGTTCAAATACTAGGCCAATTCGTGGACTGCCCACTCCCTTGGTCGCTGAACGATCGCAGCGCCATAGTCTCCTCCAGTTAATCTTAGGAAACTGTATGACCGTGACACTTTCATGAATTGACACCACTCCACAAGTTACTAGTACGCTCCACACCAGCTACCAGTACATCACATAAGTAACCAAGGTCGCCATCAGCTCTTTTGCGCAAATGCCATCAAAGAAGAATATAGACGTACTAAAGAGCAATGACATCGTGTCACACGTCATGGGAATTATGAGAGAAAGAAGTGCATGACCGGGTAGTATTGCAGTCAGTATTGCACGCAGAGAAAATTATGTGCGCAAAGTTATGTATTTGATTGTCGGGTAAGTCATAAGATTGTAACGTTAAGACTGTTTTACATATATACATAAATTGCAACAATAGACAAGTTTTGGCATTAGACGATTGTATCATTTGAAATTTTTATAATAGGCAACCCTGAAGTGATCCTAAGAAATAAAAATAATAAAAATTTCAAGTTTATCCAAAGAGATGGTGCTCAGTAGCAAAAAGTACATGGTAAACACATAACGATATGTGCAGGGAAAATTACACGAACTCATGACTCACGATGTATGTCTCGTCTGGTGTCCTCCCGCTTCGGAACATGTCTGGTCATCATCATCATCATCATCAGCCTGACTACGTCCACTGCAGGACAAAGGCCTCTCCCATGTTTTGCCAGTTAACCCGGTCCTGTGCTTGCTGCTTCCAATTTATACCCGCAAACTTCTTAATCTCATCTGCCCACCTAACCTTCTGTCTCCCCCTAACCCGCTTCCCTTCTCTGGGAATCCAGTCAGTTACCCTTAATGACCAGCGGTTATCCTGTCTACGCGCTACATGCCCTGCCCATGTCCATTTCTTCTTCTTGATTTCAGCTATGATATCCTTAACCCCCGTTTGTTCCCTAATCCACTCTGCTCTCTTCTTGTCTCTTAAGCTTACACCTACCATTTTTCTTTCCATTGCTCGCTGCGTCGTCCTCAATTTAAGCTGAACCCTCTTTGTAAGTCTCCAGGTTTCTGCTCCGTAGCTAAGTACCGGCAAGATACAGCTGTTATATACCTTCCTCTTGAGGGATAGTGGCAATCTACCTGTCATAATTTGAGAGTGCTTGCCGAATGTGCTCCACCCCATTCTTATTCTTCTAGTTACTTCAATCTCGTGGTTCGGCTCTGCGGTTATTACCTGCCCTAAGTAGACATAGTCTTTTACAACTTCAAGTGCACTATAACCTATCTCGAAGCGCTGCTCTTTGCCGAGGTTGTTGTACATTACTTTCGTTTTCTGCAGATTAATTTTAAGACCCACTTTTCTGCTCTCCTTGTCTAACTCCGTAATCATGAGTTGCAATTCGTCCCCCGAGTTACTCAGCAATGCAATGTCATCGGCGAAGCGCAGGTTACTAAGGTATTCTCCATTGACTCTTATCCCTAACTGTTCCCATTCTAGGCTTCTGAAAACCTCCTGTAAGCACGCGGTAAACAGCATTGGGGAAATTGTGTCCCCCTGCCTTACACCCTTCTTGATTGGTATTCTGTTGCTTTCTCTATGAAGCACTATGGTAGCAGTTGATCCCCTGTAGATTTCTTTCAGAATGTTTATATATACTTCATCTACGCCCTGATTCCGCAGTGTTTGCATGACGGCTGATATTTCTACTGAATCAAACGCCTTCTCGTAATCTATGAAGGCTATGTATAGTGGTTGGTTATACTCTGAGCATTTCTCTATTACCTGATTGATAGTATGAATGTGGTCAATTGTTGAGTAGCCTGTTCGAAATCCTGCTTGTTCCTTTGGTTGATTGAATTCTAATGTTTTCTTTACTCTGTTAGCAATTACCTTTGTAAATAGCTTGTATACTACAGAGAGCAAGCTGATCGGCCTGTAATTCTTCAAGTCCTTGTCATCTCCTTTCTTATGTATTAAGATGATGTTAGCGTTCTTCCAAGACTCTGGTACTCTTCCCGCCAGGAGACACCTCGTAAACAGGGTGGCTAGTTTTTCTAACACAATCTGTCCTCCATCTTTCAGCAGATCTGATGTTACCTGATCCTCACCAGCAGCTTTGCCCCTTTGCATGCTCTCCAAAGCTTTTCTGACTTCTTCTATCATTACTGGTGGGGTGTAATCTGGGTTACTGCTAGTTCTTATAGTATTAAGGTCGTGGTTGTCTCGGCTACTGTACAGATCCCTGTAAAACTCCTCCGCTATCTTAACTATCCTATCCATATTGGTAGTTATTTTGCCTTCTTTGTCCCTTAGTGCATACATCCGACTTTTGCCTATCCCAAGTTTCCTCTTCAATGCTTTGACACTTCCTCCGTTTTTCAGAGCGTGTTCAATTCTCTCCATGTTATACCTTCTTACATCGCATACTTTACGTCTATTAATCAACTTCGAAAGCTCTGCCAGTTCTATTTTGTCTGTTGTACTTGACACTTTCATGATTTGACGCTTCTTAATTAGGTTCTTCGTTTCCTGTGAAAGCTTGCCAGTGTCCTGTCTAACTACCCTGCCTCCCACTTCCACTGCACACTCCATAATGATACTCGTCAGATTATCATTCATTGTATCTACGCTAAGGTTGGTTTCCTCACTGAGAGCCGAGTACCTGTTCTGCAGTGACACTCTGAATTCCTGTACTTTCCCTCTCAGTGCTAGCTGATTGATTGGCTTCTTGCGTATCAAGTTCTGTCGTTCCTTCTTCAACAGAACTTGATACGCAAGAAGCGTATCATGTCTGGTATTGAATTCTTAAACTATGAACTTACCAGGACTCAAACTCTGCACCTTCGAAGGGTCCCGGGCATCAAACCCTTGACCTAAGAAGTTGTTACCGCAATTGTAGGTGGTCACTAAAATAACACATTACCTAAAAATAGGAAAAGCAAACAAAACGAATAAAACAAAACTCGAATGTCAAAACTGGAAACTAATTGATCATGCACCTATCAACACGCGAAAATCAACGGAGTGATGTCGTACGCGATAATGCTTACGATTCAGGGATCAAAACGCGTTGAAACTGTGCGCTCATAGAATTCTAACACATTACCAGACAATTGTTAGAATTTCTGCAGGATTTTTCTGTGCCGCTATTATAGTTTGAAGGTATCCGCCGGCCTGCAGTACAGGAGAACAGAGAGAAACTGACCATTTATAACAAAATTACCCAGCACATTTATCTCGGAAGGAGAGACTTTCCTTTTCCTAATAATAAGTTAAATCGAGCGCAGGCTTTGACTCTGAGGCTACTACAGACGGGTCCGTATCCCAGCCTGGCTTTATTGCATAAACTTTATCCCGTCATTTATCCTAATAGCTCTGGCAGGCACTGCAATGCATTCCCTAGCCTAGAACACATGCTGTGGTGTTGCCCCGCTCGTTGCGGGGCACGGACTAATCCAACGAAGAAAAGTGGTTGTCTGCTATCAAGAGCACCAACCAACCCAACTTTTAGCATTGCTATCAAGAGCCCCGACGTCGGGGATCAACTGTGGGCTGTTCAGAGGGATCACACTTTGGTGGTCGGGCTTGGCCTGCCTGTCCGAACGTGAGAGCGGCCCGCTGCGCGTGGAGTCGTGCGCCTCAAAACTTCCATTCATTCATTGCGTTTATTGATCTCACGTTCACGCATGTAAGCAAAATGCAACGATGTCTTCTACAACGATGTGCCTTCATAGTTTGATTTATACTCGTAAATTGCAAACTGTGAAAAAGCAAGATCTGGAGCTCTTTAGGTATTGAAATTACAGATTCAAAACGCTTCCTTCAGAGGGCATCAATATCTTGCATTATTTTAACATTTTTTTACATCAGCTTTAAGTATATCATAATCGACCATCGTTAGTGTATTTTCCGTAATAAAATAAAGTTTTCTTTTTCTACGCCAATGCGCGCAAAAGGATGTCAGGTGCAAATGTGCCTGTAGTTGTCTGTTAAGGTAATGATGCAGCTGAGAACTGAGGAAGAAGCGTTGGTTAATTGTTCAAAAAGGTTGTAAGCCGTGTGAAGAAGACAGGACGAAAACAGAAACACGCACACACACGCACACTACGCATTATGCAGACCACTTGACATCATCGAAGCCCTCATGTGTTACTGAGAGAGGTGTCTGTCAGTGGAACAGTCACAAGAATTGCCATTAAGATGGCTTTTATTTTAACGCAATATAGTGTTCAAGACCTCGTATCGCAGAAATCAAAGCGCCGACGGCGCCATTGGCAACAATGGTTGTGAAGAAGAATCATCATGCTGTCAGTGAAGAAAAAATCGAGAAAGAGACAAATAAAATAAGTATTAAAATATTGGGTTCGAGTGAGAATGCAGCCCAGGCTGTCTGCGTGGCAAACAGGTGTTTTACTGCAGAGCTACTTCACTGCTTCAAACTTCCACAGCAAAAATAAATAAATAAATATTATATGAATGTCCAGCACTGGACGAAGTCTGCTTAATTCATGTCAGATTGCGTGGTACAAGCGTAGAATCTCCTCCGCCAGGCATCCAAACATGTGAATTGGAGCGAGTGGGTATGTTAAAGGCCCACCTGTTACAAAATTATTAGACATGCTCTTTCATCTGCAGCTGCAAAAGCATTAACAAAGGAAGCAGCTGCGAAATTTACGTGTTGTCTTACGGATACGTAGTGGACCCTTCGGGGATTCCCAAAAGGAAGAATTATGGCCTAGTGGACGCTTAACAACTGTACTTGCTGTATGCATTCTAGGATAGCTTGAAACGCCCAGTGCTTATCGTACAGTCAGTCTTTCCCTTACGACACAGTGGAGGCATGCATCAAGAAATGAAACTGGGGTAACAGTCGAGAATAATTGATTTCGATTGATATGTGGGGTTTAACACCCCAAAACCATGATATGAATATGAGAGACGCCGCAGTAAAGGGCTCCGGAAATTTATACCACCTGGGGTTCTTTATCGTACACCCAAATCTGAGCACACGGGCCTACAGCATGTTTGCCTCTATCGAAATGCAAAAGGCGCAGCTGGAATTCGAACCCGTGACCTGCGGGTCAGCAGCCGAGTACCTTAGCCACTAGAGCACCACGGCGGGGCTAACAGCCAAAAAGGCTATGCCCACTGGGTCTCATTACGCTTTCGCGTGCTACTGGTAATCACGAAGCTCAGGCGTCCTTGAAGTACTTCCTATAGCATGTCTACTTTCTTTCGCTGGATTTTCTTTATTAAGGTAATAAAGCGAAACCTTGGTCGTGAACTCCGATGACTCTTCGCAACTAGCAGCAGGCCACTGTTAGCTTTAGCTAGCGCTTCTAACTATAATTAGCACCAAACGAATTCGCTGTGTTTAAATGTCTGATGCTGGCTAATTCTCTTTCTTTCTTCCTTGGAACCCTGAACCACGACTGCTAATGCATGCAGTGGTATTTTTGTATAGCCATAAATGTGTACACTATACGCACTCCTCCAACTGTCTATACAAACACCGTGGTTGTGGCTGATAAGGTATTCAGCAATCCTGTATCATGTAACGAACACAACCATGGCTTCCAGACAGCCTCCTTCATTCGATGCCCTAAACAAGTAGCCATCGCTCTCACTCGCTCTCCTGCAGCCAGAAACTCTTTGCCGGCGACCTCAAACAGAGGCGCAATGCACTTAAACCTGCCGGTACCAGCATACCACTCTCCGCAGCACAAAACGAGTGGGTTACGCCAACCACGTGGCGTAACCACTGCCGCGGCGACTATACACGCGAAATCCTCGGGGCGGATTGTTTCGAAAGCTCCCCGAGCGAACGGCTTTGTGCGATGCTCGCGAAACGAGCTGCCATGAAGTTTAATTCGTCTGCGCGACAAGGCACGACGCAACGAAAAGGGATCAAGGGAGAGCTTGAGTGCCGAATGGTGAGGTGGGGAGGAGGAAGGGATTTCGCTTCGTATGATGTATACGCACATTCCCACGCACGCACGACCAGTAGTCTTCCTGCAGTGCAAAACCTAGCACCACAGACGAAACGGCATTTAGGTCTTCTGCCTGCTCCTCGGAGCTCCATCTACCTCCGCGTCTGTCTATTTCTACTCGTTTTGCTTAAATCCCCTTCCCAGAAAACGTTTCTCATCACTCTCTCTCCAACCTCTGGATAAACTTCGCTCACCACCATGGCTACGCGCGAGTGAGGCTTTGACTGATCCCCCCTTCCACGCGCCCGCGGAAATACGTGTAACTCGGGCAGACAGCGCAGCAGTGCGAAGAAGGTGGTGGTGTGGGGATGTCGTATCCGGATTCGCTATGCCGATAGGATTATAGGGACTGCGCAGCGCGCGCCAAGAGAGCATTTTAACGGTGCGCGAGGATCTTCGTTCCGTGTGTGCGTGCGTCGACCCGTAGGGCAGTACGGATTGAAGCAGACGTAAAATAAAAAGGAGCGAGGAATTGCTCACTGTACGGCTCACTCAGTTACGTTTCGGATACACACCAAGCCTACTGAGGGGCTTACCTTTCTTTAGTAGGCGTCTTGCATCAGGAGAGCTCACGTGCGCATGTAAAGAAGTTGACTAGCTGCGGCTGTTACCCAAGCCCGACGACCGAGGTGCCGCTTATAAACATGAAAGGAGAACGAATCGAGCGGCGGTGAGGATTAGGGGATTTCGAAGATGTTCTTCCCGACGGCGCCGCCTTTTATGCCGACTTGTGTTTCCACTTTACGCCTCGCTGTCCACTCACTTGTGTTTTACCCTTTATTGCCTGGGTCTGAAATACCCGCGCATAACTATGTGCGGCGAACGCAGAGGATGGATTGAGTATGGCGTGCCTTTATGAGGCGAACAAGGAAAACGAGATGGCCCATGGGGTACCGGGTATTGTGAAGAGGACGAAAAGAACTCGCTGACTGCCTCAATTACGTAGGAAGTGGCCATTCGGGAATCAGTCGTCGTTTGTGACTGCAGATTCTGACTTTCTGGGCGCGCATGTTGAAAAGCTTCACAAAAAGCGTGCATATGCGAGGCTCGTGTCTCGGCAGACACTTTGTAACATAGTCACCACCATTGCTGCTACTTTTACTTTCCCTAACACGTGTACAGATACTCCGTTGTCTATTTAGGCTCTACATGGTGAGTATGCGCAGTGCAGCGTCTCTTCTTTCATTAACTTCAGCCAATAATAATTGGCAGGGAAAAGTGAAGCCTTTCTATTCCCAGCAAGGTCACTGAACCACGTGCTCCGAAACCGTTTTGCGTTCGTTGCCTCTGACTACCTCGCATTAAACACGTGCACTGGTCGCCACGAAGATGGGCAGGCTAAGCCTATCGGCCACGTTGTAACGAAAGTGATCGGCGCGGTGATTTCAGGGACATCGCAAGCAGTCGCGGTATATGGCGCGAAGTAGGGAGAGGAAGGAGGGTTGTGAGGGAACGTAAAGCAGGACGTGGTGTACTATAGAACATCCAGTGCCAGCGAGCTAATCATTATAATGTGAGGTATGGGTTTGAGATAAAGAAACGCGTCCTTCGTGTATTCACATATTTTTCACCGGCAGGCTGGAGCAGGGTTGGCGTGAAGGCCAACTGGGAACGATAAGTGACCGCATTTTCGCTCGTGTCAAGAGCGTGGGTGGGAGGAGGCCCAGGGACTTATTTGGCGCTACACAGAGTCATCAAGATGAGAGTCTGTGAGGTACGTATTGAGGTAGCTATTCGTTAGAACTTGGGATCTGTTATATCTGGCCACTGCTCGCGAAACAGCAGCGTGTGACAGAAACGGCGTGGAGCTCGCCTCACGCATTCTTTCACGTTGCGGTAAGAGCGCTGCTATCCGAGGTTCTTATATTGTGGATGGCGTGGCCGCGGGTGGCCGACAATGTTACCCAATGTTTAGAGCAGTTCGATGCATGCCGGTGAGTGAAGCGGTGGTAAATATAGCCTCGTATGTTTGAAGAAATAGGCGATAGAATCACTGACAAATCAAATAATGCCATAATTCTGTACACGGCAGATTCTGAATACGAATGAGGTTTCCGAGTCAGAATATTCCCACACCAATTTTCGCTAAGATTTCCGGAATGGGAAGCACCACACCTTTATATACTTGAATAGGTCCTTGTGTGCAGAATTCGCTTACACTGTACATTATTTTTTTTTTCGCAAAAAAGTATGAGCATTTTGAAAGCTCACTAGTTTTTATTTATTTAGGTATAACAGCCAAACCCAACTGCTATCATAGAAACAGAGAGCAATGAAAATATTTAACAGGAACGAATGATGCAAGCCCTAGTATAATACGCATTTTTTTTAAAGAAGGTGTCGAAATAGATGCGTTTATAAAAGGAGGGGTAGTAAAGATGCAATAAATAACAAAACTGCAAAGAAACGTAGAGAAATGTGAGGTAGAAAGAGAACACGCACGTCTGAACAGAAAGGCAACCACGAAATAGGAATGCTCTGAAGCCCACATTACTTTTGCGAAAAAAAGTCAGCAAGCATGGCGAGTGAAACAAGGAGAGTTAGCAAAACTTGGAGAAACCCGCCCATTCGGAAACAGGTGGCCATCGAAAATTGCACGCATTAGTCCAGGTACACTGGTACTACAAACTAGAAGTGAGTTTGAGAGTGTGTAATTAGACATCATCATCATCATCAGCAGCAGCAGCAGCAAGACTACGTCTACTGCAGGACAAAGACCTCCCTCATGTTCCGCCAGTCATCTCTGTCTTGTGCCGGCTGCTGCCACTTTATACCCAAAATCATCTGCCCGTCTGACTTTCTGCTTCCCTTGAACCGCTTGACTTCTCTTGGAATCCGGTCAGTTACCCTTAATGACCAGCGGTTTATCCCGCCTACGCGCTACGTGCCCTGCCCATGACCGTTTCTACTTCTTGATTTTGACAATGATATCGTTAACACCCGTTTGTTCCTTGATCCACTTTGCACAATCTTTTGGCTTCTGAAGGCTACACTTATAATTTTCATTTCCATCGCTCGCTGCGTCGTTCTCAGTGTAAGCTGAGCCCTCTTTGTAGCCTCCAGGTTCCTGCTTCGTAGATAAGTACCGGTAAAATGCAACTGTTATATACCTACTCGTGAGGGATAGTGACAACCTACCATTCATGTTTTGAGAATGCTTGCCGAATGGGCTCCACCCCATTCTTATTCTTTTAGCTACATCAATGTCGTGGTTTTCCTCCGCTGTTACAACCTGTTTCAAGTAGAAGTGTTTTTATACAACTTCAAGTACACTGCTACCTATGTGGCCCGCTGTTCTCCTTCGAAGTTGTTTTTCGTACTTTCATTTTGTGCAGAATAATTTGAAGACCTACCTTCATTTGACACGCATACACATATTGTGGGGCAAAATTAAAAGTACATGTATAAATAAATGTGCCACAGGCGTGCAACAAATATAACAGGCGTCAACAATAAAAAATAAATAAGTGAGTAGGGCAAAAGCCAAAAGCATTTAGATAGCAAGAAAAAGGGAATTAAAAAATAAAAGTACAAAAGATAAGAAAAGTGAGTGAAACAGAAAAATGATTTTTCCAAAGAAAAAAAGGAAGACAAAAGGATATTTCCTTTGGATGTTGGTGGTTGGTGTTGGTGTCTCGGTAGTTGAATCTTGACACCAGAGCTGTACGTAACGTGTAAAGTTCACACCGGAAGCCACCTGCCTGAATTGAAGGGGCACAACGAAATTTATCGCATGATTTCCCAATATATATATATATATATATATATATATATATATATATATATATATATATATATATATATATATATATATATATATATATATATATATATATATATATATACATATAATTTATAAGTCGCAAAAGATGAAAAGGGGTCTGTGGTTCATCCTCTTGGAAGAAAGTGCTTTGCCACACCCATTAGGCCCAAAACGAGGAACGATTCGTCCTTTCGGGGGTAATTGTCAGGAAACGAATTGTTTAGTCCTCAGTAGTCTTGAGGAATGAAATGTCAAGGAGTAAACGTTACCCCTGTTTAGGAGGAACTGACTGCGCGGTGACAAACTATTAGTTCCATCGCTTTTTCATTCTCGAAAAACAAATCAATTTATTACAATTTCTAGTTAAATTACCGAGAACTTCCATGTTGGTGAATGCATTCGACGACATATACAATCAATATACAAGAAATAAATTCAGAAATAAACTACAGAAAATTCACGACAAATGACAAATTATTCAAAACTCATGACCATTGAATCACCAGTCGCGTTCGCTAACCACTATACCACCCCCCCCCCCCCCCCCCAGTTCATATGAGAGTGAAAATTACTGGGGCATATGTAGGCCCCGTCTGGACGCTGCTCGTTCTGCCATGTTCGTCAAGCTATAAAAGTTTCCTCATTGGTCTTAAGCCTTCAGTGTTTGGCAAGCAACCATTTGGTGATCACGTTCGTGAAAATATGAAATGTGTTAACTAGGTGTTTCTGCGCGTGCTTTGGGCGAATTTGTATGCTTGATGAGCGTATGCATATATAAATGTACCCTTATATGTTGCCGTCGCTGCGCCAAGCTTGTTCACTTCGTAGGGTACAGAGAGCGGTTGGTAATGTCGTTCAGCGAAGATGTCAGTTTGTTGAAAAAGGAAAAATGAGAAACTTTGAAGAGACAGCCAAGTTAATTCAGCGACTCCTGTCAATTCTGCACCATCGTCCGCATCAATCAGTTCAGAAACTTTTATAAGTACAAAATATATGAAAGCTTTGCTGCACTCTTCGCGAGACAATAAAAGAAACAATGAGAGTCATTGGAATGGGTGCTCTCCACCTGACTTCAGGAAGTGCACCCGCCCCACAGCTGCGGGGAGCGTGTTCATAGCTGCAAGATGTTGACTTTTCTCGGAAGGCGCAACTCTCTCAGTGATCAATCTTCTGAAAAAGTAGTTGCAGAAGCATTCATTATTTCAAAGATAACTGTTCGTGCACTTGTAATAACGTAAAATTGCGTAAAAAGCATAGGAAAATTGCTTTTTCAGAGAACCTGTCATAATAGATTGGAAAAGTTCAAAACGTGCTATCAACCTAAGGAAGCCCGTTCTCGAGTTTAAGGATTCAACCTTTCACTGCAATACGCTTGTGGGCCCACTTATTTACGTAAGAAGATTGTGATTCATTTTGGAGATATAAAATAAAACATAACTTGCATCCCTACAAACAAGCGAAATCGCCCACGTGGTCACCGACTGGCCGTCCTAGCATTGCCACGCCGAGCTAGACATGCTATGAGAACAGCTGACTTTACTAAATTACTTGTTTACCTTGTAAAGCCCCGCCACGGTGGTGTAGTGGCTAAGGTACTCGGCTGCTGACCCGCAGGTCGCAGGATCGTATCTCTGCTGCGGCGGCTGCATTTCCAATGGAGGCGTAAATGTTGTAGGCCCGTGTGCTCAGATTGGGGTGCTCGTTAAAAGAACCCCAAGTGGTCGAAATTTGCGGAGCCCCCGGCCCCCCACTACGGCGTCTCAGAATCATAAGTGGTTTTGGGACAATAAACCTCACATATCAATCAATTGTCTACCTTTTCAATGATGACATTGTACGGAGTTTAAGGAATTTTTTATTTTAAATAGTGTGGAAATTTCTGATGAAAATGTTTATCTGTGCTAAACTGGAAGCAAAAACATTTTTTAAACATCTGCGCTTGCAACAGCTAATGGCTACCACGTTTCATTAGCCCAGCTATCACATTTGTAATTCTATAGCAGATGGGGCAGCACTCGAAACGCTGTGTAGCATGAGCTTAATAACCTTTTTACACGAAGAGCGTGAGTGTTAATTAAGCGGTGATTGTTACATATTAACAGCACCGAGGTAAATCTCGCGAAGTGATGGCAGCCTTGTTTACAATCACCTCTCAGGCGATATCTCAATCGGCGCGCAGCGTTTCAAAAGCGTATCACTTCATTCCAGTTGGGGATCTCGTTTCCTACAGCGCAGAAATGATTCAGTGCACGACAAGAGGCAGCAATCAGAACCACGTAAAGATAACACGTCCACAACTCACCACTACACCACCGAGGATTAGCTTGCCGGGAACACCACGCCACGCATCGATACAGCTTGAGCGCGAGCACTTTTTTTTTTGAGAAAGAAAGCTTACACATTTGCTTATATTTATGCCATATAAACAGTATTATATTGCTTCTTACGTAGTTGCCGTAGTTCTCACGACCATTTACACTAACTCAAACTGTTAACAGCTCATTTCTTTAGGTAACTATTTGCTTACGCGCATGCTGACCTTTCTTAGAGGCCACCCCTGCGCCGGCAAGTTCCACGGGAGTAAGCGTTGCTCCGCATGGTCTAACGGTTCCTCCCTCTGTTTTCACATGGCACTCTCATCTTGCAGTTAATCTCTCCACGGACTAACTGGTGAATTCAGGGATATATATATATATATATATATATATATATATATATATATATATATATATATATATATATATATATATATATATATATATATATATAGTGGGAGTAATAATTATGGGCCAGTTAGTCTTCGTGAAGGTATGGGATATGGCACAACGGGAGCGTTGTCAACAAGGATAAATATATTTATTTCCCAACAGTTTCGGGAGGGGTCCTCCCTTCATCAGGGACGAGTTATACTCGTCCCGTGATGAAGGGAGGACCCCTCCCGAAACTGTTGGGAAATAAATATATTTATCCTTGTTGACAACACTCCCGTTGTGTCATATCCCATACCTATATATACATATATATATATATATATATATATATATATATATATATATATGAGATCTAACGGACAGTAATGCTAAGCAATGTACAGGGGAAATTATAAGAACCAATGGAATGTGAATAGGAAGAAAGAAAAGTGGATGAAAAAATAACCAGCCGTGAGCTTTGCTGTTACGAAATGAAAGCTTTGCTTTTACAACTCACGCAACGGCAGAAAGATTCTTATAACTGACGTTTCGATCGCTAACCACAAAGATTATAGGAATGCGTGTTGCCAAGAAAAGAAAAACTTCGATGAGTAAACGTCGTAGACTCATTCTTTTTGTGATTGTGTGGCGGGTGAGCACGCAAGAGTCATAAGTAATTTTTCTTTCTCGTGTGTTGTCCGTATATTTTTTTTTGGGGGGGGGGATCTCTTTTACGTGCCCTTAGTTATCTGTACTGGCTTTACAGAAACATATGAGGGCTCTGCGAACACATTAGCGACGGAGACAACGCTGATGCGTTTTGCCAAAGTTATCCGCATACACTACTAATGGAGCGAAAGGGAGGATGATTGAAATCAGCGAATAAGAAGCTCCCTCCGGGTAAGAGAGAGGGATTAGAAATGAGAGATATTGACGAAAACCAGCAAGATGAGGTGGTGGGGCCGAAACCAATCAGAACATGTTTTATTATTTTTTAGAGCAAACGAAAGCAGACGAATGTTTTTCATCCTAGCTGATGTTTAGTTCACAAGCCCACACTTCAATTACGACACTCGATTGGAATAACGTAAACATGGTTTGCTGTGTATACAGCCAGATGTAAGCAGCTAAAGAAAGCAAACGCAGTGCTTTGAAGATTAGTACTGCACGCTCTATACCCATCAAGGGTGTATACAACACGGTACAAATGCTGCTCTATGATATGTGAAAATCTTCACCTCTCATTCAAAAAATGAAATATTTCAATATTGTTAATCAGAAACATGAACATAGTAAACAAAGGTTGAAAAGAATATCACCAAAAGACATGAAGGGCTTCCGATTAAATCGACTGAGTGAGCGGGAAAATGCCTTAAACAAACTCTAGCACCCACCCACCCAGAAAAAACAATAAAAAGGGAGCAAACAACAGAAGCGCCTGAATAGAAGGGCGAACAAGAAGGTTGTGGTGCTGTTTTTCGAAGCTGTCTCTTTCAAAAAATGCGTGCTGTTCTTCTCTAGCTTACTTTTTTTATGTGAGGAGCTAAGGCAGCGGTGAATTCCTGTTTTCCCAACACGAAACCATCTCTCTGCCTCAAACATCGGTATGCAAACAACGGACAACGCGGAAGACGTATATCTATAGTGAGCAACCGACGCCGTTTGTTCCCAAGAAAGTGAATACATTTTTCGTGGCCCCAGGCGGCACATAGACGCAACGCGGTTACACGGCGAAAAAGAAGAGAGGCGTTCTCGGCTGTTTTCGCGTTCCTTTGCTTGTTTTGTCACTTCTTTTCCTGGTTACATAGAAGGAACTAAATCTCTGGGCACACGCCGCACGACTGCGTAGCGTTTCCGTCTTGAGTGATTGCGTCCTCACGCGTCGGGAATGCGTGTTTGTGTTCTCTAGAAAGACGAGGCAGATGCGATATGAGGGGGATATCGCAAAACGAAAAAGAATTGGCGAATGCCCCGTACGCCCAGAAACGCATTTTGCAGCGTAGAGTCGAATCGAATCGGAAGAGCTCTCCCTGCATCGTCTTTCCTTTTTCCCAGAGGGCATCACCGTTAGCACTGCATCTGCGTATAGCAGAATAGGAGCTCCTCGTGTGGCCGAGCTCAGCCAAGGCCTAGCAAAACGGACACCAAAACAAGCTGTGGTGAGGCACACGGATTGACGACGAAAGTAGCGCGAAAGTGCAGTAGACGTCACCCACGCTGGAATGAAATAACACATACAAGAAGAAGACGAGAAAAATAAAAAAATTAACACAGTGTCGCAAGCCCAATCTTCGTCTTCGAGACTCGGTTAAGCTTGGACGGTAAGCAACCATCGTCGCAGGAGAGTGTGCAGTATTGTGGTACCAAAAAGGGGCACAAGTGAAAGTGAAAACATGTGTGCCTCGGAGCGTCGGCCAGAGCGTAGACCATTTGATAAGAAAGAAAGAAAGAAAGAAAAAAAGAAGGAAAGAAAGAAAGAAAGAAAGAAAGAAAGAAAGAAAGAAAGAAAGAAGTGCCACAGAGCAGTTGGAAAGACGAGAAAACGGGGGAGCCAGGATCAGAAGTATTCGCAAGGATAGTCAAGACACAGAAAACTAGAGAAAGAAAATGTGAGCCAGAAACAAAACGCGGTCATGCAATGGAGTCGCGGAGGAGAAGCGTAAACGACATACAAGAACTGATGGAAGATACGACCAGTGCTTGCGTCAAGGCGAACGGGTATGTAACGAGCTAAGAGGAACAGGGGAGAAGGCTAACGGTCATGAGAGTGCTCGAGAAAGAAAGGAAAAAAGCAAACACTGAAATATGGAAGCAGAGGTCGTCCGGCCGGAGAGCGAAGGCGAGAACAAACGACAGAAGAAACAAAAAACACACACACATGAAGAAACGCTTGTCGTGAGACGACAAGCGTGCCTGTGGTGGGCGTCTGTGTATCTTACGAAGAGGGAAGGAAGGAAACGGAAGTAGACAGAAGATGGGCCAAGAAGGCCGGCAAAAACCACTAGCAGACGACAATTACGCAGACGATGCGAAGCGGGCGGTGGTGCTTACCCCTTACAGTGTGCGTGCGTGCATGTGCGCCGTGGAGAAATGGAAAGTGGATTCTTCCCCCATCTCTCGGAGACCGCAACCGGGAGCAGCTGCAGCGGCTTGAATTGAAACTGGCGGCACGATGTGGGCGACACACCACTTGTACCAACATGTACCGACGCACGTACGCACTGCCTCGTACGAGCTCCCATTGCCTATCAATTCTTTATTTTCTTTTGATGAGACGAGCTATACCGACGTGTGGAAGACGAGGTGGAACGTTGCCCATCATGAAAGTATATCAGGCTGGTGCACCGTGCGGAATGGCTCTGGCTGTAGACAAGAAAGCAGAAGAGGAAGAGAAAAGCAGGAATATTTGGATGAGGAGCTCATATTGGATGCGGAGGCAGAGAAGCGAGTCCCGGTGCACTGGAGGCGCAGAAAAAAAAAAAAAAAAACGGGCAAACAAGCGAGCGTAAAAGTGGTAGGTAGGAGAGGCCACAACATGACAGCGACGCGTCGCAGACGAACGCACGCCAGCACCAAGAGCAGAAAAAGCACAGCAACAGAGACAAAGAGGGAGTCGAAACAGATATCTCGACGCTACACCGCTCGTAGACATTTTGAGTGATGCAGAAACTGTCTCTCTTTTTCTCGGGCTGTCGCTGGTTGACAGTGTTTGCCGAGAGAAAATCACGCAGAATCTTCATTTCGTTTCTTTGCCTTCTTCATTCTTCAGTCAGGGAGCTGTCCCGCTTGTTTCTTTTCAGCCTTGATATATATCTATGTATATATATGCTGATTTTTTTCCTTTCACTGGCACCCGGTCCAACCATTTCTGCGCTCTTACAGAGAATTCCACATTTTACTCGTCCTCCGTAGCAATATTTCTGCATGTACTTTGGAAGTGCACTGGAGCGGCGAAGCGACATATTTTGAAAGCGAGTAGAGAGGACAATTTGTTCTTTTTTCATAAATCTACATTAACCTGTAGGGTCTCCTGCAAAAGGGTTCTAATAGCAACAAAAATTAATAACGTGCAAATAAACGTCCAACAATATATTGTCTACTATACCTTGTAATCTATTCTCACTATTTTCAAGGAAAGTGTGGTTGATTGAAAACAAATTTGTTGTTTCTTTTATTGCGATGCGAATGAAGCAAACCAAGGACTGATTACAAGCATTATTTGAAAAAAAAAATCACCACAGCCCACTCATAGGAATCAATGCTATGCGAAGCATGGGGAGGAAAGGTGACTGCAGTTTATTTTATTCAGCAAAAGGTTACCAAATGGTGTTAGAAATATGTAAAATGTATGCACAGACTTACGTTTGAGTGTGGCTTGGGTTCTCTATAATCAATTGTTTTCCCTTGCGTAATGGTGCCAAGCGCAACCTATGCATTACGATTACCAGACGCGCTAAGATGAAAGAAAGCGCTTGTGCTTGTGTGAATGGTAGCCTTGGATAGCTGAAGGAAGACCAGGTGCAGTGTATGGCGCTCAACTACCATTAACAATAACATGGCGTGACGCCTGCATCATAGGAGTAAATATGTAGGTTTATAAACTTAGATCGCCACCGCTGCGGCCACCATTCCTGTTTTACCTGTATGCCGGGCTTTTTTTTTCTTTTTTCAAAGCAGTAGTATGACCTGGCATGCACATTGGCAGAATACTGTATTGGCACGCAGAGAGCTTGGGTTAGATTCCTGCTTGGACCCTGATTACACTCTTTGCATTCGTCGGGTCTATGCCGCCGATCGTAGCTGCTGTGACGATGCATGGTCCTAGGAACTCAGACGTGCCGAGCTGAGACAGTACACACAAGAAATAACTTGATCAATTCAGACAAAGCACAGTGAAAATACATAGACAACTGACACAATACCCATAAACTGAACGCTTCTCATGACCCAGAAACGGCGAGAAAAATGGTAATTCGAACGCGCTAGTATTAAAATTACATTGAATTCTCTCTCAATAAATTTACCAATGTCTGTCCTCACCGTTTTTGTCTGACTATACACTGTCAATCACCTGTCGCTCATACGCGCATACCGCGGCGCGGTCCGCAATATAAGTATGTGCCTGAAGGAAATCATTTACCGACGTACGCGATGGGTTTTCTTTGCGTTATTCATATCATGACGAGGCAGACATTGGTCAAATGTACTTACCCTTCCATAAAAATCTTGGTCTATATACACCCCAAGTTAAGGAGGTGATCATGAGAGCACTCACACGTAGGCATCTAGATAGATAGGCAGATAGATAGATAGATAGATAGATAGATAGATAGATAGATAGATAGATAGATAGATAGATAGGCAGGCAGGCAGGCAGGCAGGCAGGCAGGCAGACGGACAGACAGACAGACAGACAGACAGACAGACAGACAGACAAATAGCTAGATAGATAGATAGATAGATAGATAGATAGATAGATAGATAGATAGATAGATAGATAGATTGATAGATAGATGCGGTGAAAATGTCTGCAGCTCGCTGAGGAATGCTTGGCATTTAAAACAAAAGAGCTCATGATCATTGTCATCTCCATAAAAATATAGTTATTTAGACATCCTCAATTCCACCGAAGCTGCGTTGTCGTGGAACGCTCGCTTCACACTCATATAAATACTCTGTTGCTAACTACCCAGGCGTTATTGAACAAGCAGGCCACGGTTAATAATGTTGAGAATGACAAGATGACTGCAGTGAGCTTGCGCACTGTTTGTGCTGCTACTTCGGCTCTTACAAAAGGGTCTGTTACAGGTTGGTGTTTTTCATGGATTTGAAATATTTTACTCTGAGGTAATGAATTGCAACGTCTGACGCGTGTGCAATTTTTTTACCAATGGGTCAGCGTTCAGAGCTGCCTAAGTCAGGTTCATTAGCGCCCGGGTAATAATAATATCTGAGGTTTAATACCCCAAAACTAAGATATGGTTATGAGGGACGCTGTATAGTGAAAAGCTCCAGAAATTTCGACCATCTGGTGTTCTTTAACGTGCAGTGACATCATACAGTACGCGGACCTCTGATGTTTCCCCTCCAATGAAATGATACCACCACGGCCGGGCTCGAACCCGTGACTCATGGGTCAGCAATTGAGCACCGTAATCATTACAATACCATGGCAAACCAGCATGCTTTACGATATGCCTATATTCAGCAAAATAGATACTGCTGCGACTCCGGGTTTCGCGGGTCTTTTCTGCAGTGGGTCCTCATCCTAGGAGCCGTCGTCCAACAAGTCTGTTGATGTGCTCGTAAGGACGACAAAGATTTATTTACTAGGTTAGGTACTCAGAAATTGACGTAAGGTGATCAAGTGATCCTGTAAAAATTCGTTAATACAAAATGTCTTCCGCTTATATAGCGCCCGATTGCGAACCCTGGGCGCACTGTCCACTAATGCAGCCAATGCGGCGCTCGGTGGTCTTGGCGTTGAACCTACGAAGGCCTGGAAAGACACCACACAACGCTTGTGAAGAGCGCACAGTGTAAACGATGCCCATATATGGTAACGAAAGCACAACAACAAACTTATTTTGCACACGTCCGATGATGCAAACATATTTGGGTTCCAAGAACTCTCTCAGCAAGGTGGGGATGTTCGAAAAAGCGGGTTGCCGATATACGCGTCAAACCTGCCTTTCCGCGTTCGGCTCAAACAACAATGTAGTGGCCTGACAGGTTTATCATCATACACGCCACCTCATGTAGCAGATACTATGGAGAGAGGGGGAGTGAGGAGTGGTCGACTAATCTCTCGTCCCTAGGAGCTACTCCTTAAAGGGACACTAAAATGCAGATGGCAATTTACGTCTGAGTGAAGGCTCAATATATGAGAACATCTAAAGCGACAATATTATCAGCAGCAGTACCTTACTTAGCAAGTTATTAAGCTAAATGTATCATACGACATGTGCCACGAGGGTGACATTTGCGAAATGATCCTGGTGACGCGAGAGTGTCCGACTGCAATTGTTCTCTGGTAATCTAACTAGCTGCAATGAAGAAAGAGTTTTCTGTGCATCATAGACGAAATATAATGCTGCTTGTTCGTTTCTGCTTGATTTATAATTAAAAACTGCCTGACATTACTGTAGGAAAAGTCACGAGTGGTTCAAAATTTCAGTTTCCGGCTGGTGAGGCTGCACAGGTGGTGCCATCTAGTGGTTGCCAGTTGAACCAAACAAGCAGAACGATGTGCTTCGAGAGGGAAGGAAATTGTTCAATTGCTGTTGTTGCTACCGTGGTTCCCACGACTTTTGCTCTGCTTCTACTGGTGTCGGCTACCGCGAAGTAAAGGCAGGTAACGTTGGATATGGTAACAGTGACGTCTGACAGTTCACTTTAGGACAGGTGATTTGTTGAGTCCTAACACAATATGAACCCTTAAAACGTAATTTTATTTCAAAATAAGCACTTCCTTGACACAAAAGTAGCAATACCTGGTTTCTTGACATGACAGCCATTTCAACAATAACCATCAACCTATTATTTGCCTTCAGTGTCTTTTTCACGCCTTCGAATTTCTGGGACTTCGCTTACCTCGAAAGGTGCAGCTGCAGCCGGTTTTGTTTTATTTGCCATCCTAAACAGCAAATACGAGGTTGGTTTCAAAAATGGCCCCGTCGCTTCGTTACTTGCCGAAATGCGTTTGTACGTTGTATGGAGTCTTCTAGGTCACGATGGCTTTTCCTGTCTCGTGTGTTTTCTTAGTGCCTAACTGGCCGAGGACACCCTTGATCACGCTTGACAGAGAAGAAATCCTCCCGTCTCAATTGCACACCCTTGCTTGGATTGCGTCTACAAAGTTTGATCTTCAACAGATGCAGATGAACATGTGGTGTAATATGGAAGCCAAATACTTTAAGTATTTTGTTGGTGATTTCTTGTTTGATTTATCAATTGATTGAAAACTAACAACGGCTAAAGTATTTAGGCATCTCGAGCAAACACCGCGAGGTCTGCATGCATTCATGATTACGTGAAATTTCACTGCAGGATTAGGAAAATTGAATTAGAAAGTACGGAAATGCTATCGCGCAGATGTTGTTTGAAAATATGTCGTTTAGTCGCCATGCAGTCTTTCAGTTTGTTACTTTTTAAATTTACAGCTTTAGGTATAATGCGTTAGTACAGAAAAAGTCGAACACAAATGAAGCAACGATCGCGACGCACCAGAAAAGAATTTCAATTTTTTTATTAAACCAACCATTGCGACCAGGATTAAAACGAAAGCTATGTTTTATTTCAATCTCGTATGTTTCACAATGCTGATTTCTTTCTTTGTTCTGTTTTCGTGGTGTTAAGTCTTTTTTTTTATTTCTTTACCTCAAAAAATTCGAATGGTGCTGATGACACCCCATTCTCCCAAGAATGTTCTTCTTACTTATAACCTGGATACGAACTTTGTCACGTCGGCGCTCAAAGCCCATAGTAACAGCAAGTTTAGATGCACTAAACCACAATACAACAAAATAAAAATTCAAGCCAGTGCGCTAAAAAGTGTCAAAAATCCTGGGGGTGGAAGGCGGAGAAATGAAGGCGTTCAAGTTGGTTCGACGAAATAACAAGGCCATGTCAGACTCGATAAAGGTGTTTGAAGAGGACTGCGTTCGAGACTGTTTGCGACATATCTTCCACAACACGCTTCGGAAAGTTGTAGGACGAAAAAAAAAACAAAACAAAAAACCAAACAGAAACACTGATGCGCTACAAGATCTCGGACGCGTGGAACGCTTCTGAAGATGGGCGTTCGCAAAAATATACGGCCGTAAACAAGCGAGGGTGAGACGAAACATAACGGCCACTACGCAGTTCAGCACCACCATACTGAGCTCAGAGAGCCTATGGGCCACCAAGCAAATAATAAAGAAAAACGAAGATGGCGAGAATGAGGAAGGAGGAACGTCAATCCGCGCCTGTCACCGTCGCAAACTCTTATAAACGCAAAGAGAGCAGAAAAAAAAGGGGGGGAAGTGACAAAGAAGGCGAAGAGAAAAAGAGAAAGCCGATGTTGTCAGCGAGCGTTAGGAGCGCGAATAAGTCAGCCAGAGAAAGTTCCATTCAAGAGCAGACTCTAACCCTCGACGTGGAGGAGATTCTCCCTTGTCGCCCTGCTCCAACGAGAAATTTTTTTCTCATCTACGCGAGGAGGCGCTGTACGCCTAACTCCGGAGCGGAAGAAACAGAGTTGACAGGAGAAAAGCGAGTATTTTCGGGGTGAGAAGAGGTGAGCATAAAAACGATACCAATAAAGAAGGAAGCCGGAATACTGCGCTGTTAGTGTATGTGTGTGGAGGGGGGCGAGGGGAGCTTCAGCTAGCAGGTTCTTGCGTCGTCATTTCAAGTTGACGCCTCCTATATAATACAGGCTCGGGCCCTCGGACGTGACGCAATAGGGCAGGGAGGGAGTCTGGCTCGGCTGCAACTTGTTTTGTTAGAGCTGGCGGTCGAATCCGCCTTCTTTCGCGGGAAAATTCTGGAGTGCTATCATTCTCCCGCCCTGCCATGCACTTCCCCTTTTTTTCTTCTTTACCTTGTCTCCCCCCCCCCTCTTTTTTCCTTTTATTTTTTCAGGGGTTGTTTCTTTTTCACGAATGAAAGCTCCGATGACTGTTCTTTCCCTATAACGCATGACTGCTCTGAAGAGGCTGTTGCATGGGTCATACTTAACATCCAGAAAAAAAAAATAGAAAAACGTCTTAGTTTTTATTGGGTTTTCTCCGAGGTCTATTTCGAGTGATGGAGAAACTTACACTGCTCTCTCCAACCTCTGTATTATGTGATTTTTTTTCTCTTCTCCAATCGATCCGCGTTTCGATCTGTAGGCACAATGTTGTTGTCAATGCTGACGAAAATGCTGCTTCTGCCAGCCGGATGCTTTTTTTTTTCACAGTAAAGCAATGAAGAAAAACAATAGAAATGGTGCGCGTCGTTTCATTTTATTTCCAGCGTCATGGCTTCGTAGCTTTTCTGTCTGTTGCGTTTGTTTTCCTCGACTTTGAGTTTCCTAGCCACTCACGCATCGCGAAGTCACTTCCCCTAGAGTCGTAATTATCGGTCGTTTTTTTGATATTTCTTTCTTCTTTTGTTCCTTCATCGCATTTCTTTAGTTGTTGCCCATTGCTAAAAAAAGGAATGAAGAGTGATGCATAATGTAATGCGACATCTCGAACTATGCAGAGAGCATTTTCAAAGTCGATGTCTCAGTGGAAATTAGTCGCATGTGCAATGTCTGGTGTGTATGAGGCTAAGAGTGTGCTCATGCGTGTGGTTGAGCAGTACATCCCGTAGATGGCGCGGCGAACTCACATCCTGGTAAGATTAATTTGTCACTTCCTCAAGACAGAAGGCTTATAAAAGAAAGGAGGCAGATCTATCTATCTATCTATCTATCTATCTATCTATCTATCTATCTATCTATCTATCTATCTATCTATCTATCTATCTATCTATCTATCTATCTATCTATCTATCTATCTATCTATCTATCTATCTATCTATCTATCTATCTATCTATCTATCTATCTATCTATCTATCTATCTATCTATCTATCTATCTATCTATCTATCTATCTGCATGAACATGATACAAGACAATATCGGGCTGGCACGGTGCACCTAATTCGGCTGTTTGTAAATTCACGGGGCCATTCGCCCCAGCTGACTATGCTAGCACAGCACGCTCATGTCTCCTCACAAGGTACAAATGGGAGCCGTGTTAGGTTGCCCCGCCGCGGTGGTCTAGTGGCTAAGGTACTCGGCTGCTGACCCGCAGGTCGCGGGTTCGATTCCCGGCTGCGGCGGCTGCATTTCCGATGGAGGCGGAAATGTTGTAGGCCCGTGTACTCAGATTTGGGTGCACGTTAAAGAACCCCAGGTGGTCAAAATTTCCGGAGTCCTCCACTACGGCGTCTCTCATAATCAAATAGTGGTTTTGGGACGTTAAACCCCACAAATCAATCAGCCGTGTTAGGTTCGCTTTTCACCCGGCACGCTGTTTATCTTAGCTGTGTTGTGCTGTTCCGATGTGGCTCCAATACTGTCCTGTTTGCTCCTCGGCCGCGCGACCCCGGATAGCCTACAACATACCTACAATGGTTGACCTTAAACAGACAAGCTTTTAAAAAGGAGTGGCTGCTTACTTCCTCTGTCAGGGCCTCTATAATACAAGGGACGACCAGTAGCTACACAAGAAATGGCGCATACAGGAGAACCTCTGTTTTACTGATTAAGACAAATCTCCTCGTTTAATTGACGAATCAAGAGGCATTCCTCTGTTCGAAACTCTTAATTGCCTTAAGTGTCCGTCTTTCTCTGAACTTGTGTTACACTCGAATATACATCTCTTTAATTGAAGGCGCACGTGCAATCTTCAGGCCAAGATGATGGATTGTCAACTAGTGAGTTAATATTAGGCAACATACATGCGGGAATTTTTCAGCCAGGAAAATCAGTCATTCATCAACAGTTACGGAAATCACTACTTAATGGTAAGGTTCATTCTATGGAAAAGTGCCTGGATGTCAGATATAAAGCTGCTTGGACTCTTGTTTGCAAAACGCGGCTGAGTTTAGCTTTAAGCCAAATTTACCTCATACATTCAAACTACTTTAGATAGATAGATAGATAGATAGATAGATAGATAGATAGATAAAATATTGCGTTAACTGCTCAGCGAACAATAATTGTGCCTAATATAACGTTCATTCAAAGCAATAGTGTTGTTAGTATTTGAATAAATAACTAAGCAACTATTATTATAATATAGTATCACTATGGGTGTCCTTGCTGTGGTGCCAGACGGTCACAAACTACCAAGTCATAATTGTTGCGATCGTAATTGTTGTTACCAGTGGAATATACACAGATCGAATGTGTAAAAAAGAGTGCTGAAGATTAATAGGATTCAATACATTACGCGATGACGTAAGGCTCAGGGAACTCGCGACCGCTAATGGAAAGGTCCTCCGTCAAGCAGATGATGATTTATTACACTGAATGTTTCACAATCTTTTAGGGAAGAATTATAATTAAAGAGCGAAGTAAATCATTTTATATTGCCCATGAATTTATTTTCTATTTAAGGCGCCTGGTATTTAGGACGTGCCTTGCGAATATCAGCCATAGAGTGCATATTGAATAAAAATCGTCATTGAAGGCACCTTCCCTACATCAAGAACCGTTGAGAGAAGAAGCCCACCTGTGGAGTCTAGGGTGCCTTGATGCACGTGTTGCGCGTTCGCTGGTGAGGTCATCTGCGGCATCTACTACGACGTGCCTGCCATATTTGCACTCAAAAAGTCTCAGTACTGTACAGCGGCTCCCCTGGATGACGCGCGACACTGTCTGAAAAATAGCGGCGCGGTGGCATCGCCCTCTTCAAAGAATGGCAACTCCCGAAGGGGGGACGCGTGCATTGAGACGCGCTAGTTCAGCCGTCCGTGGTCATGGGATGCACAGCACATTTGAGAGCGATGATTAATCTTTGAGGTGTTAGTGTGGTAGTATCATGTGCCACTCACCGTAATATTTTGCAGTATTTCGTTAAAGAGCCTGGCATTCGCATCAGCAGGATGACAGACCAACGCTCGAGAATTCAACGCGAATTCGCATTACAAAATGGTAGAAGGAGAATCGATCACAGGTTCTTTTCCTCGACACAGCCTGATTGAACCAAAGGACAATGCAGCTGAATAATATATAAAAAACAATATTTGTTGTCCCTTTTTATTGTAGTGTAGCACATAGGACATAACGCCAAAGCAATGAAAATAAATGAAAAAAGTAACTACGCCACTGGTATCAAATAACACATGTGACACTCTACCAATTCAGCTTAGGCGTTGGTCGTCCTTCAACTCTATTTGTTTGGTATTTCTGTGAATGTTAACGTAGTCGCACACACGTGGGTACTTGTATATAGGTCAAGCAGTGATGACGTACTACAGCGCGCGTCGTTTTTGGACTGTCTTTCGAGTAACTCACGTTCATTCTGCCGCAACTGTTTTTGAAGGTGCCACAGCTTCCCCTAAACTCCAATATATTTGATCAATAATAATAATAATAATAATAATAATAATAATAATAATAATAATAATAATAATAATAATTGATCTATTAATATATATTTCACTAGTTATGCCAGGTAATGCTATGACAAAACTAATTACGCGAAGCTATGGTAAGGCCAACGCATTTACCGCCACATCCTAAGAAGGCTGTGCTTATAAGGCCATGTAGAGCTAGAACCGGACGAACTAAAGCATGCTAGTTGATGAGCTAACTAAACTATTTCATTAATGAGACATCATTAACGAGCACCCTATGGAAAACCATGCTAATTAGCCCCTACTAATAGGATGACAATTAGCATCTTGCCAATCAGGATTACGTTTATTAGCTTCATACTGGTCATGGCCTGGCTACTTACACCCGACATAATTGCCTTTTAATTGAAGCCTTATCAGTGAAGACAAGACTGCTCAGTGTAATAGTCGTTAAGCCTTAGTCAATTAGTTCAATCAAAGTTAGAACTGATGCAGTCTTCACTTCGAAGCACGCACATGAGTAGATGGCCAACCTAAAAAGCTGCAAGATGTTATTGGTTATCACAAGCTCCATCATGGCTCTAGCTTTGCGCAAGCGGTGTAAGATCACCAAAGCATTTTATATGCAAAGAAGCTGCCACTTAGCATACACCTCATCAGATGCTTGAAAGTCCTACGGGCCTCATTACATTCCCGAGTTGACCTCGGGCCCTCTCAGAATCAACGAGTTTGTATCCGAGTTCACACGTCAATCAGTTTGATTTACAGATGCCCGTTCTTGTAGACATTTTTATCAACGCTGCTGCCATGCACTCCACTATGTCCTAATGTCATGGTCGCCGCAGAGCGAGCTCGGAACAAGCTGGTCTGCCAGAGAAGCTCGGGCCATCCTGCATATCAACCTGAATGAATGACGAATGTATATGACTGGTGCAAACATAATAATCATTACACGCGTGTCAAGTAAAACATGATACATGCCACGCTCATAGCGTGCTCGTGGCCATTTCTCTAGCTTCACATATACCAAACCTAATTGTGTTACATGAGGTGAATGGATGACGAAGGTATATGTCTGATGCAAACATGATATTTATGATATTCATGTCATGCAAGAACATGACTAAATGCTATGCTCATGATGCTCTCGCTGCCTTTTCGCTAGCTCCACAAACACAAAATTTGACATTACGTAACGTGAATGAATGATCAAGGTATACGAGTGGTGCAAACATAATATTCATGATAATGAAGCGAAACGTCGGGGTTGTTTAAGCTAGACACAACTGAAGACTGTCGAGGCGAAGAATCTTGGGAGCGATTCCGCCCAGGCAAGCGATTACAAGCCGACACGATGATATCGAAGAGCACTCATTGGGGGTTTATTCATCTAACACAAATTAAGTTTACACAATGCATTAAGTCATATGTCATCGCTTCATTTTGCACTCGTACTCGCCATACCGAAGTGTCTCAGCATTAAAACAGATTCTTAATCTTCCAGAACTTAACACTCGTCGTAAATTCTTCCGCTAGACCTTTTTTCACTCTCTGTATCATGGTATTACACCTTTTTCATGCGCTCATATTTTTCCGGCCCATTATGCGTCCAATCACACTGACCATGCTCGTAAAGTGTCGTCCATATTTGTAAGGACCAAAAAGTACCAAAATTCCCCTTTTGTGTTATCTGTAACCGAGTGGAACGAGCTTCCCAGCGAGATTGCGATGATAAATGATCCGTCTGCATTCCAATCAGTGCTGCGTACATTTCTTGATGTGTAATATGTCTACTGCTACTATATCTTACCCTGTTGTTATATCTCGTGTACTAGCGAAACGATGAAGAATTAGTGCCATGCAGATTCCTGGAATTGAAATGTACAGGAGATGTGAAATGAGCCATGAGTTACATCCTTGTCTTAAAATGTACCTTTTACCTAGTTATGTCTGATTGCTGTGTGCGTTCCTTTTATACGAATTGATGTATACCTTGTTTTTAACAGTATCCCCTCTTTGTAATGCCTCTCGAGGCCTTTAGGGTATTTAAATAAAAAAAGTCACAAATACAAAACATGGAAAATGATGGCATACCCCTCGGTTTGCATGACTGGTCTTCGGTGATGAGATACGCTGTTGACCCCGAGTCCGCTCACACAAAAAGGGCCCGAGTCGCTGCCTAAATAGGGTTTTCTTGCCTTCCAGGGTGCGTGGACCAATCAGGCAAGCCGAGCATAACCAATCCCAACACTAGTTTTCCTGGTCGCTTGAAGCCTGCCTCGCAACAAAACTGCAGCAGCTTTTTGAAACGGGCACATTCTCTTGAACGGCCTTGACGCGCACACAAGTGGTCAAATGTCGGCCCCCGACCACCCCGGAGGACACAGGTGGCGGCTAGCTCGTTTGGGGTGGTGGTTGTTGTGGTTAGAAGAGAAGGACACCTAATTTTTGCAGCCCGATCAAAAGCATGGCGCGGGCCCTGGTTTGGCGCGAAGCGCACAGTGCCCGACCAAATCCAATCCTTCCTGTCCAGATTCTCACTCTTCCACAAGGCACGTTCCCCGAGACAAGTCGTTAAAAAACACCTCCAAGAAGGGCATCTGGAAAAGAACGAACTCCAGCTGTAGCCGAAAAATAGAAACCTCTCCGCGAGACATTGCCTTCGCGATAATATTCATGTCATGCGAAAACATCACTAGATGCCAGGCTCATGATACGCTCGCGGTCGTTTCGCTAGCTTCCTATACACCAAATTGGGTATTACGTGACGTGCATGGAAGATAAAAAGTATATGAAGGGTGCAAACATGATAATCATGACGTGCATGTTATCTAAGAAAAGGACTACAAGCCACGGTCATGATACACTCGCGGTTGTTTTGCTAGCTTGACTTATACTGAAATTGGTATCACGTGACGTGAATAGATGATGAAGATAAATGACACGTCCAAACAAGATAATCTTGACATGCTTGTCACGTATAACATGACTATATGCTACGCTCATAGTGTGCTCGCGGCCGTTTCGCTAGCTTTACATATACGAAATTTGGTATAAGGGTGACGTGAATGAACTACGAGCAGCAATGACAAGCGCAAACATAATAATCATGACATGGAAGTCATGTACGGCACAATTTACGTTTGCCTCGTAACGTTGTGCAGATTTTAATGTGACAATTCAACCTTCCTTCTTCATGCTTCGCACATCATTTATTCCCACTGCACGTGAGATCTACCAATTTTCGCTTTTATTTTTTCGCTATTAGCTGGTCGACTTTATTGGTCTAACGTACTGATTGGCTAAAACGTCCTCCTATGTATATCCCTCTATAGTATCTTCTGTACTTTTTACATTTGTTTATTCAGTATTTATGGTCGAACAGTGTGACACTATTGTAAAAAATTATGAAATAGGATATTGGCATCTACTCGTTTGTACGTAGCACAAAGTTATAGAAAACAACCAGGTTAGAAGTTGGTGCCGAGTTTTATCCTCGGATCAAGACGAATTTTCCGCCAACTAGGAAGCTTGATCATCTGAAAAGTCTGTATTGACCAGGGTATAGTTTTGTGCTTCAAACTGGTGGGTTCTAGTTTTTTATTTTGTAATCTTTTCTCCAACTTGCGTAATTTCGCAGATCTTGCTTTTCAGATTTTAAAGTGTGCCTTTTATGATGCAGTGAAATTGTGCCGGTATTGTTTCTCGCATCAGTGAAATACACCTGTATTTGAGAGAATATCGAATTCTGATTTTGGCTCTGTCGGAGGCCGGATCACCGAGACAAAGATCAATTACTGGATACGTCACTCAAAAGGACCCCACCATAACGACTTTCCAAAATGGTAGTGCCACTGTGTATATACGAAGACAAATACCACACGTAACACTCAATGTGGTGGACTTGTGCACAGATATTATAGAAGTTTGTGCGATCAGAGCACAGATAGGAAACCGTTAAGTCAGCGTTGCATTGGTGTGTGCGTCACCTCACAAAAAGTTACCATAGAAATACTTTTAGAAGATCTGTGTCATCGTTGCCCAGCTCAGCGCATCATGTGTGGTGATTTCAATGCGCATCACACGTCATGGGGGGACAAGAGTTCGGATCGACATGAACATTTTTTGAAAAATTTTATAAATAAGCTAGACTTATCCATTGCGAATGATGGCAATGTAACAGTCTTTAGGCCACCAGCTTGTACAAGTATTATTGACTTGACTTTGCATTCAAGAGACGTTCAACTGACGTGCTGCACAGCTCCGGACAAAATGGGCAGTGATTACTTCTCTATATTGATTATTGTTGCTGGTTACCATTTTACGGAA
Organism: Rhipicephalus microplus; assembly: GCF_043290135.1. Classification (NCBI taxonomy): domain Eukaryota; kingdom Metazoa; phylum Arthropoda; class Arachnida; order Ixodida; family Ixodidae; genus Rhipicephalus; species Rhipicephalus microplus. The sequence continues at coordinate 420,643,590 of NC_134710.1, read as the reverse complement.
GCTAAATCCTGCAAAGCAACTGATTGAGATTGATACCAAGAGCATCTAGTTCAAGGATCAGGGGATATCTTTCAGGATATTGTCGCGAAGGCAATGTCTCGCAGAAAGCTTTTTTTTTTCTGTTTTAGCTACAGCTGGATTTCTTTCTTTGGCAGATGCTCGCGTTAGAGGTGCTATTTAACGACTTTTCTCAAGGAGGGAGCCTCGAGGAAAAATGAGTGCCTGAGGAGAAAAAGCTGCATCCGGTCAATCACTGAGCGCCCCGCGCACCACACCAGGCACCGCGCCGTGCTGTAAACCGGGCTGCAGAAATTAGGTGCCTTTCTTCTCTTCTAACCGCTACCAACCCCACCCCAAACGAGCGAGCCGCCGCTTGCGTCCTCTGGGGCTATTGGGGAGTGACATTTGAGCACATGTTTGCGCGTCAAGGCCGTTTTAGAGAATGTGCCCGTTTCAAAAAACTGCTACAAATTTTTTACAAGGCAGACTTCACGCGACCATGAAAACTCGTGTTGATATTGGTTATCCTCGGCTTGCCTGATTATTACGCGCACCCGTGGATGCTGGTAAATCCTAAATAAGCAGCAATTCGGGCCCATTTTTCGAGGGAGATGACTTGGGGTCAACAGCGCATCCCACAACCGCAGCCAGTCATGCAAGTCGAGGGGTATGCCATCATTTTCCATGTTTTGCATTTGTGTTAGTGCATTGTGTAAACTTAAGTTGTATTAGATAAATAAACCCCCAATGAGTGCTCCCCGAAATCATCGTGTCGACTTGTCATGCTTGCCTGCGCGGAATCGCTCCAACACTTCTTCGTCTGGATGGTCATAAGATGTGTCCAGTTTAAACAGTCCCGAAGTTTCGCTACAATATGCTGGCGAGCAAAGCGGTCCCAATTACTATGCTTAAGACATCTGCACATTTTCCAGCCCCAGAATTAAAGCTCCATAATTTGTGTGCGGCTAGAAGAAGGGCAAAGAAAAGGCTTATGCGAAGAGGTGGCGAACCTGCTCGCAAAACTCCGTTCAACAGATTAAGGCAGCAATATGGTGACTACGCAACAAACTTCGGAGGAAAGAATGGGCAAAGTTTTGTGAGAGTTTAGGTGTATTTACTCCACTGTCAAGGATATGGTGAGTAGTAAGTAGTGTCAGAAGCACGCCAGAGCCTTTGAGACCATTTATTGCCCTTGCGTTATTCAAGGATACATCAATGCCGTCTCTAGTCGAAGAGTTGCTAACTTGTATGTAATGGGAAGAGAAAGTGAATCACCTTACCCACTTCCGCCTTATTCTATATCTGCCATCGACGCACCTTTCACGCTGCGGGAACTTACGTCAGCCATAAGTTGTCTTCGTCGACGCTGTGCCCCTGGACCTGACGTAATTAGAAACCAAATGATCTCAAATATGCCTGCTGAAGTGAAGAGCAGGCTTTTGATGCATTTCAACTATATTTGGGGGTCAGAAAACAATCATCAAGCCTGGATAATTGCCTGGATCGTACCAGTGCTGAAGACAGGTAAATACAGAACAAAGATGGCATCATATAGACCAGTATCACTAACATTTTTGGTTTCGGCAACGGCTGAGTGCACAGGACAATATTTTGTACTTGGTGAGTCACATAGAACACCAACGAGCATACGAATTTTCAGCTCTGGCAATATTCCTGGACTTTTAAGGGTATAATTACGTGTTACAAGGTGCGATAATTTGTAGTCTTGCGTCTATGGGAATAACAGAACACCTTTTGCGCTTTGTTCAGGCGTTTCTTAGTGATCACTCGATACAGGTGAAGTTACGGACAGTGCTCAGTACCTCAAGGAAAATTACCGGAGGAGTGCCACAGGGCAGTGTCCTGTCTCCCATGTTGTTGAATGTGGCCATGGCTGGTTTACCTAATGCTCTCAACACTGGGAGCAAGGTAATACAAATATGAATTCATGCCGACGACATATGCATCTGACTGTCTAGATATCAGCATAAGTGATTGGAAATGATTGGCTAAAGAGATATGCTCTCCGCGCGAACCTATCTTGAATATATTGGACTAACAGTATCAGCTGAAAAGTCTGAATTCAAGCTATTTTCAGGTATGCGAGGGCGAGGAACAAGGATGAAAATTTTACTTTCTGGTGCATCAATTAAGCAAGTCAAGTACATGAGATTCCTTGGAGTCACACTAGACGCCAGGATGAATTGGCGACGGGCAGAAGACAAGACAATGTGAGCGCTGTCACCCCGTGTAAACATTCTACGAAGGATGGCAGAAACAAGCTGGGGGAGCGAACCTACATCAATGAGAAAGGTACATGTGGCAGTAATTGTCAGTCATGTGCTTTTCCAATTGCCTCTGATTTCTCCGAGTGAGTCAGAGTATGAACGGCTGGAAACATTTCATCGTAAAGGCCTCAGAGTCGCTTTGGGAGTGCCAAAGTTTGCAGCGAGCATAAAGGTGCTTCATGAAGCTCGCCTTTCGCCGTTACGTCTTCTCGTCTCTCAACGACCGCTGACACAGCTTTGCTGACTTGAAAAATCGCGCACAGGACGAGCATTACTCAGTCGTCTTCGGCGACGCACAGAATCGCGAGATTTCATGCCCTGAACACCCTTCGCCATCTTGGAATTGATTTCCCCAAACAAAGACAACTTCGACAAGACCTACCTTAGGCACATGAGAATGTCGACTGTCAGTTGACGATTCCACGGATGCACAGCAAGCATTCCACACCTCCAGCAGAAGTTCGTTTTTTTGGTAATTGAATATAATGAGGAAAAGTACGCTGAGCATTTGAAAGTTTTCACCGATGGCTCAGTCGACATAATGCGCGGAGCAACCACTGCAGCGTTTGCGATCCCATCCTTAAAGACGTCCTGGGCAGCGCGACTCGAGTGCATTCTTTCATCGACAGCATGTGAAAGCGTGGCAATTCAGGCAGCCCTGAAGAAACTGAAGTTTTGTAGGCAGCAACAAGTCCTGCGGTTTTCGGACAGTAAGCGTACTTTGCAGCGGCTACAACATGGATTGGTTTTAGAACGATGCACTCAAAGATCACTGCAAATCCTGAAAGACCAGCATGGCATTGGTATAAATATTAGGTTTCAATGGATTCTATCACATGTAGGTATAGCGAGTAATGAGGCGGCTGACACACTTGCCCGGAGTGCGCTGGAGCTTTCACCAGCGAAGAAAGCTCCCAAAGACAATCAGCGTATCTTACGAAAAGCTGTCAACAAGCATTTTCACTCTTATGGCTGACGCCTCACCAGCCATGTATGACAAAACGGCTACCAAGGGAAGAGGCCTCCTTGCTTCATCGCATTCGAACGGGATCAGCGCGTACACCAGCATGGCTCCACAAGATCAGACACTCTGCGACACCCTTTGGCCCGAAGTGGAAGGGAAACGGTGATATAGAACACTACTTGCTCAAGTGTCGTGAAAGTAAGAAGGAACTGCAAGGTTTATTTGAGGAACTGCAACGGTTAGGCTCGCCATTTGACAGCGGGACTGATATTGTGTTTCCGCATGGTCACTCGATCTTGAGGAAACAGGTGTCGCGACTTCTCTTGAAATTCTTGAATGCTACAGATCTCGCATGTGATTGGGGATAAGTGACAATTATGTTTGAGGTATAGTGCAGCGGGATGGAGTATACCGGCACAATACTGCATGTGGAATAGCACAGAGGCCGCTATCTTATCCAGGCTTACGTTGTACTATGTACGATTTTTATTTTAAGAGCCTCCTCGTGCTTAGGTAAAAAAACAAACAAAGACATTAGATAGCGGAAACCAGGTGGGGCGATTGCGTGCAAATTATGCAAGGCTAGGTCCTCCAGCTACCTACAACATTTTTAACCTTAACCTTAACTATAAAATGTGCTAGCTAGATCAGATATCGCGTGCAATGCCATCGCCTACATGAGCCCATCCCTAGTATATTTGATATAGTTGGTTTTTACCAGGTCGTTCACGTATAAAAGCCATGTTTTGTTCTACTGAAGATGCAGGCATAAACGTCGTACTACCATTCATCCCCTTTACTTTTCACGCTGTCGGCGCGTGTCATCTGGGGCACTGTATGTGCGCACATCTATTTTTCATTGTCACGACTCATGCAGAGTTATATGTATGGTTGATCTGGAGTGTCTATTTTCTCGAAAATCGGCAGCGTGGTAACTTTACACGGTTCACCTAAGATGTATTATACTTCTCATTGCAGCCGGTTTATCGGAAAAAATATTTAACGCTGTCACCTCCAGGGAGTTGACACAGGGGTGCGAAAAGTCTAGCGTAATTAAGAACAACTTTGCGAAGACAGGCCGCCATCTATAGCAGGCTCTGAGCCACAGCTTTTCTCACATCGAACCATGCAACGCCGCGAAACACCCAGCAATCTTGTAATGCTATTGCCGCGTACAGCGTGGGTCGTCGTAGTGAAACTTTACGATTCGTGTCAAAAGACCGAACGGGGGAAATACGACAGCGTGGAAGGGTTTGTTGTGAGTGGCAAAACTAGGCGGATAATGCGATCGTTAAAAGGCACCATAGCCGCGCCGTCGTTTATGGCGGCCAAAATACGCGAAGCAACACCGCCACGCACGGAACAAAACCAAACCGGCAATTGGGGCGGAACGAATAAACCGAAGCGACAGTTTCGCTGATGGCATCGCAAAGAACCGCAGTGCCATAAAAGTCAGCCTAGCATCCATACCTCTGTGGGACACAATCCACCACACACTACGACATCCATCACACGTTAGGTGCAAGCACGCACGCACGCACACACGCACGTGCAGCCAAAGGCTGGCTACACAGGGGCGTCCGTGTAGACTCGTCAGCAAGGCACGGGTCGTCAAAGATATACCGGTAACCAAGATATAGTGGTGTGTAGGCCCTCGATGGTGACAGGCACGAGAAGCGAAAGACGAGACCAACACCAAAGACGAACGTATACGAGAGAGGGCTGGCTTCTCGCGAGTAGCGGGCCTTGATTGCGAGATAGAGCAGTCGTTCACGCCCCGGTCTCCTCAGAAAGGAATAGCATGGTGACGTCGGTTGGCCAACGTGGACGGGCGACTTTTACAAGAGGCTCGTCTGGCAATCCGTGATAAGCCGATATAGCTTTCAGTTGAGGAGAGTGAACGAGTTGGCCGCGCATCAGTCCCGGGAATCTCTGCGCACTTCTTTGTTTGTGTGTGTGTGTGTGTGTGTGTGTGTTTAGGGACATGGAGGAGGCAAGAAAACGTAACGACATTACCGAGAAGACTAGTGTCGAAGTTGTGCTCGGTGACCATGGGTGAGATGGCCGGGCGTAAAAGGACGCCTTAGGAGATGGCGTAGAGAGCAGAGTTTCTTCGGTTAGTGATATTGATGCCCCTTCTCTCCTCCTCCCCCTGCGTGTGTGCAACTCGCAGGGTTCACTATAAAAACTGCACGGGGTAGGTGTGCTATAAAGTATACATATATTTTCTTCGGATATACAAGCTTGCAGCGTATATCAACAAGGAACGGCTGCCTTACTCGCGTGAACGGGCGTGTATGTACGCGAACCGGTACACTCTAGCATCTCACCAAATCTAACCAAGAAAGAGAAGTGACCTGATGTGCTGAAGCGTTAGGTATTCGACCAACAGTCGATTCCACTGCAGTGTCGTTGTGCAGGCAATACATCATAGAATAGACTGTGAAGGTGTGTAGCATGAAAAGAGGACAAGTGAACACCAACACACAGACACGGTACCAAGAAACCTTGCCCCTTCCGTGTGCATTCGTGTTAAACTTTGGGATTTTTTTAATTAGCTGGAGCAATCGTGCACTAGTCCAATGAGCGAAACACGTGCGAGCACACGGAAGCCCAAAATAGCGTACATTGCGAAGCGAAACGATATGGTGAATATATTATAAACGTGAATGATGATGAATGAGCTTGATCGGAACTGATCGTGTGCATAGAGTTTCCTGAAATAACTAGAGGGCACTTTGCGCTGCAATCGTTCAGCGACCATGTGAATAATTGGTAGTACGTGGATTTGCCTAGTCTTCGTACTTGAGGGCAACGAATTGTACTAGCGGTTTCATTTATTGCTGGTTACAGTTTCATTTTGAAGGAAAGAACAAACCATTTTGAACTTTGAGAGGCGGTTCGTAATAATAAGTCTAGCAGAATAAGGTGGTGCGACGCAACCGCTGAACTATTGCTGATTTTTGTTTCGTGAGAAAACTGCTCCAAGCCACACGAACACACACGGAGCCAGAAGCAATCAAGAAGTACCAAGATTAGACAAATACGTGTACTACCCATCATTCGCACGCTCACTGAAGCGCCGTGCGTTGCAGCTCCCTTGACACCAGCGCCAGAGTTCCCTCTATTGTATATAAGGAAACTATATGATCGGGTGTTAGGACCATGGTTAGAATTGGTTTCGTGGAAGTTTGTTTTTTGTGCCGTAAGCTTGGGGAGGCAGGTCAGCCATTGGCAGGCAGCATCGCTTTAGTAGCACTCAGTCGGAGCGTGTCCGACCAGATTCGCCATTACCACGCAGACACTACGGCGCCAGCATGGTACGCCGCGTAGTTCGGCAGTGCCAGAGACCATCCAGCTTTTTCAGTTATTGTTAACTCAGAAAAAGAAAACCAACTGCCACGTGGGCAACAAAAGGGGTGGGATTATAAACGTCATTGTGAGGGCCCCCTAATTGCCTCACGGCACTGTCAATCAGCGCATCAATGGGCCTGTTTTGGGACGCAGAGTGGCACGGTGACTCCTTACTTTAGTTCAGCTGAAGCCCAGCCGCATGCTGTCTTCACGCACGCTGTTTCGAGGCAGCACGTGTTGCGAAAACTTGGAGGTCACCGACAACCTTTTGTCCCGGTCCGACTTAGATCCGATACCTCTCGGAAGCAGTTGGGCTGTCGACACGTGAGAGCGTCGCTGACGTCGCGATTATCGGACGCCCAGTCCGCGTTTTTGTGCGTATTGTCACAGTGGCATGCCTTCGACTGCTCTCGCGCAAATGAGCTCGTAAGTGGAACCACGGGCGGTCAGTGAGTGATTCCTCTTACAGCGCATAGGGGACAAACGGGTTATTTCCCCGTCGCCAAGAAGTTTACGTGTTACAGGAAAGTCGTGCTATGGCAGCATTACCCAGTATGTGTAGCTCTGTCTAGATAATTGTGCACCGCGGAGCTTGTCCACGTCTCTAAAGATTTTTCTACTTTCGTTTTATTCAGATTTTGGCTGTTGTGTTATTTGGGGAGAGGGCTCGAACCCACACGCGCACGAAGGTAGCGTCCTCATGGCAGTGTTTTGATTGACCAAATGTATTGTCCTATCGAAGGACAAACAGGTGACGATTCGCAGAGAGTTGTGTAGGGGCGGAGAACCGTGGAAATGAAAAGAGGCCCCGGAGCTCTGCCAAATGTTCTGAACCGGGCTTCAGGTGTTAGGCACCATCGGCTTTGCTGAATCCCTTAGGACCGTTCTACAGAAGACGGTTAACTTCGAAAGTGTTCTTTTTTCTTTTCTTTTGCAACGTTGATGTACTTACTGATGTACCTTTTGTACAGTCTGTATATACAAGTTTTCCCAGCCTACTAGAACTTCCCCAGAGTTTCTACTTCATCTTCAAGCGACCAGCAATTGAATCTCCGCTATTTGAATAGCAGCAGCATGTTTTGTCTCCCATTTTGCTACACCGCCTCGGGTGGTGCTTCTCGGGCGCCGAGTAGTGAGAGTTGGTTTCTATAACATCGCAAAGAACCTGGAATTCACTTCGGCAGAGCCCGTGTATCTTTCGTAGGAGTCTTCTACCGTCATATAAAGATATGACGCGTGTTTATAAGAGTCAAGTATATAGACTAATCTATACACAAGATGTAATTCTTTACATATTGATGTGAATTATATGCAAAGGTTACATTACGGACTACAAAACTGTGGGGCGCGTTTTTTTTTTTTTTTTGAAGTTTGCAGTTTTATGGTCGGTGAAGTATGTTGCAAGGAGGATCTTGAGTTAGTGGTTGCACTTGAAAGTCGGAGAAGACAATGTTGATATACACGTCCTGATTCGAGGTTGTCTTGCTGCCGCTTGCATTCCACCTCCGCTTGGTGGTCTCTCAATTCAGGGTCTGCCTATAGAGCAGCTTCCTTCGCAGCACAACGAACCCATAATGCCACGCAGATGTGTAGTGGGTATCTCGCTTATCAGCAGTATAAAGTATCGCATATTGGGTAATTTCCTGTTTCATGAAAGTTGCGGTGCGCGTGTAGTGTGAAAATTGCACTCTAACTATAGCGTACACGCCAAGGAACTTGCCCCAAGTACAAGAAGCTTGGCGAGCAAGCTCCTCATAAAACCGGGCATATGAACTTCGCTTTCTCGTTGGGTTCAAAATAGCATACTGATTTCGAATCGGAATGGCGGATGCCTCTGCGTGCTTATCCGCAGAGACAAATAAAATATCCTGTGGAGCTGCGTTTGCTATGACACTCGGCGATGCCTGGTCTGAATGCTTAGGAAGCCACTGTATACTCAAGACCATTTTCAGCAGCCAAGATTCTGGGACCATTGCCATGTTTCGCAAAGGCGCAGAAGACAAAGAAGGCGTTGCTGAAGTATTTGAAGTCGACAGATCTCTGTGCAGTGTTGGCGGTAACGTGTTACAAGTACTGTTGTTACTGGTAGCGCGATACCTTTTTTTGGTAACTTAGTAATGTACATGTTACGATTTCGTAATTGTAACGGGTAACGTACTGACGCTAAAGTTTTTCGCTACCGTGTGGTGTCACGTTAATCGTTATTTTTTCATCTTGTAGGTGCCATTTTCTCAGACATCACGCCGATGTTTTCTGTTGTCGTAATCCGCCTGCAGCTATCCACCTGCAGCCAAGAATTCAAGGGTGGAATCACTTTTTTTTGTTTAGAAATTGCGGATAAAAGCTTCCGCAACACACGTACTTCATGTGACAAGCTTCGGGTCATCGCTAAGTAAAGCTTAGAGAAAGCCGAGGAATCCACCATGACAAACTGTAGAAAGACGCTTTTCATGAAAGTGGACTGTAGCAAGTGGATGGCGGGCTCCTGCGCCTTTCCGCGCACAGAAGACAGGCTGCCCGGAAAAAAAGCGCATGGATAGGTTTACTCCATACCACGTGCTCATTGCCACACTTCGTATGTGGGAGTAGCAAAGAACTTCGAGAGCCTACGGTTACATGAAGCCGGTGTCTGCAAGTTCGAGTGACAAAGGAGTACGGTCGTTGAGCACATAGTGGTGAACGACCACTGCATCGAATTGCCCAAGTTTGGTAACGTAGACTTTGAGCCCAATTTATAAGCAGCTTTTTCTTGAATCCTGCCCCATCGAGGAGAAAGCCAGTAATTTGACCAGCCTATAGCTGCACTACACTCTAAGGCAAAATTACCCGAAAAGGAAGTACCGGAGCCCAATAGGCGCGCACGATGAACGGATAGGCCGTTGAGTAGCAACCACAGAGGGAAGCGTGCCGCGTGAAACCACTCAGTCTCCAAACACGCTCCAAAGATTGAACCACCCGGGGATCGCAGAAAGCGCGAAAAGCGTTGCCAAGGTGACCAGCCCTCCTCTTTCTCTGTTGGTTCAGTCTTTCCTCTTATTTCGCTGGCGACGGTTCGCGTTGTGTCGCGCTCGGAGTGCTCGACCATGGCCGCCTGAATTCGACGATCTAAGAATTACGACGTGGTGCTTGTGTGTACGTTTGGATGAGAGTGGGCTGCTGCTTTTGCGTTTCCCTGCACCCATGAAGTCTGGAGGAAGTCCCGACACGTCACCAAGCCACGCTGTCTATCTCTGGCTTCAAGATAGTCAAGACCAACACACGACAGCAACAGTTCTGAAGGCCAATAGGGCGGTCGAGAAGACAACAGGCCTATCGAATGTATACTTCAGTCCGAGTCAGGGCAGAAAACGGCGCTGGATTCTAAGGCAAGTATGTTATCATTCTTTATTTTACTCTACTTGTCGCGTGTGTGATACGGATCGCGCTTGCCGACAACGGTCTCAGTCGTGTTGTATAAAACACGCACGAAATGCATCGCGAAGGTCAGCTTTGGCGTGTGCATTTCGCCTGTGCTTTGCGACCGCCTGGAAATTGGCCGCCATCGCCGTCAGCCTCCCGTACACTCGCTGATCGATTGCTCGCCTGTCTTCGCCGCCGCGATGAGCTCCAGGCTGATGATATTGGGCTGAGACCTCATCGCTTTGTTGGGAGTCGTCGAAAAACGTTGCGGGTTGTCGTAAAGAGCTAGGTTGTATTATGTCGCGCGCTGTGTGTGCACCAGCACGGGCTGGTGGGGCTTTCGCTAACGTCGGACCTCACTGAAAATTGGTCGCCATTACAGTTGGCTAACCCGTCAGTCGGTCGCAAGAAGCTCGGTGCCGTCCGTAGGCCGCAGCGGCGGACTAGCGTTTGCGCGCTGCACTCGCTCAAGTTTGCGGAAAAGGGCCGCATTACCGTCAATTTCTTCGGCGCTAGCTCCATTCCAGCTCAGCGCTGTTCGTGGCAGCGGCCAAGCGTACGCTCGCTCTCCTGTTCAAAGTTCGCTGGCGGCACACTCCGCGTGCAGCGCCGTGTTTGGTCTCACGTTCGCTGGCTCGACCTGAACGACGTCGCTTGCTTAGGACTCGCCGACTTGTTAGCGGCATGGTGGTTTGCGTAGTTGTGGCTGCGGCCGCCGCTCCTAAGCGGTTTCGCTACGGGGGCCAAAATAAGTCTTCGACGATGTGTGACATCACGGTGAAATTATTAGCGCGTCATATCCCACGTATGTTTTCATTTCACTTTGCACGTATTTCTCGTATACATTTGTAATCACCCTCTGTCACGTGTGACTCTCTATTTTACATACTTATTGTGCAGCCGTGGGCACATACCGTGCTGAAGACTGTGTGCGGTGGCGTCTGCGATGACTGTCATCCATCTTTTTCGTCAGAGCAGCTTCAGAAGGACTGTGCGAGATGTGAAGGTAAAGTTATTTGTGTTATATTTTAACACTTGTTTTTGTATTACCGTGCACGTACTTGTAATATGCGTGCATCTTCATCTTCTGTCACGTGTGTCTATCTGTTTTTACTATATTATTGTACGTGCAGCCGCGGGAACACAACAGGCTGAAGGCTGCGTGTGCTGGCGCCTGCAATGCCTGTCATCTATCGATTCCGTTGGAGGAGCTCCCCAAGGAGTGAACAAGATTTGACAACGAGAATGGACTTGTACACTTCACCATGAATTCACTTAAAAGAATGCAGAAATTTCATGTGTATGTTGAAAAATAAAAGATTTTGATGTCTCACTTTTGTGTTTGGTTGTTGCCGTGACTGTGAAAGCAGTTACACATAGGTGGCTAACAACTTTTTCGCGTGTTCTTTTCAGCGTAATTCGTTGCCTATTGCGCAGAAAAACAGGCGAAAAAAGTATTAGGCCTGGCAGAAAATAAACAAAAACAATGTTTTAACTGGGGACAAAAAGGTCATGCAAATGGAGTATTTGGGTGAATGAACCGTTCGTCCAGCAAGGTGAAACTGGGAGGGCTAATGGTTGCCCGGTAAAGTGTAAATGTGGATAATAACAGTCTTCCTACACTCTAAAAAAGCGAGTAAAAAGGGTGTCTTTTTGTCCCACAACAATAATCGTCATCTATATTGCGTTCCATCCTCGCGCTATCTCCCCGCGACCTGTACATTCCCGTCACTATTGACATTCCCATTATCAGGATTACATTGCATTCTCGATCAGAAAGTGGCCAGCGCCAAGTTTTCAAGAAAGCAAGCGCACACAAGCCTGATGACGATTATTGTTGTGGGACAAAAGTACACCCTTTTTACTCAATATTTTCTCAGAGTGTTTAAGGTGCAAATGTGAAGACTAAATGTTATTATTTTGGTGAACTGTGGGACTAACGGTTACTCCCTAAGGTGTATTTTTGAGGACTAAATGTTAGTCTCTTGAGCTCCTCTGTGGGGACTAACTGTTAGACTCGTAGCCATTAGTCCTTAAAGGGAATAATGGTAGTAGCAGCACCATTATTCACCAAGAGGATGGACCACAAACCCTTTTAACACCCTTTTGCCTTAAAGTGTACCGATGGAGCCTGCCTAAAGAAAATTCTGGAGATCAAGGTCAATAGGCGTGACCCCCGGGCCGGAACAACACCTCTAAAAAGATGCAAGTGAGGAGCGAAACGTCAATATTTTTGTTTGTGAAGAAAAAAAGCTTTTAATTTTATTATTACTACATTGATTGGTTTGATCGGTTTCTCGCTATTTTAACTAAAACTCATTAATACTGCTGTCATGAAACGCTACGGCTAACAACAGTTAGAAACAGCTGTGCAGCAGACATAACCGCTGTTTGTCCTCTAACTGCGCTTATTGCAAGGCAGAGGCTTATGCAGAAGTTGTTTTTTCTTTGTTTTAGGAGTTCGGGGAAGGGGAAATTCTTTGAGCTGAAGTGTGGGCCTAGTAGGCAAGTATGCCATGGCGACAGAAACTTTAGAGGGGGGACCATGGACCCGATGTGCGTCCTCCTGGCTACGCCAGTGTCGAAAACAAGTAATTCCATAAGATATCGACATTATACAAAAATGATATTCCAGATTTCATTAAATATTTCCTATTTCTTGCATATAAGACTCAGTACCCCGAAAAGCAAGTCACGTTTCTTTTTAAACTCATAATTTATGAAGTGATAACACCGAACATACCGAACACAGAGGGACTAATTTGGTCACCAGTCAATCTCGAAAGTTCATATTAATGTAACACTTGAATATTACCGTTACATAAAAGACATCTTGTGCATAAAATATATGCACAACGCAGATTGAAGGAATATCGAAACTTGTAGATCAAAGAAACCTATTTTTGAATATGTCTAAATAAGGGTGATCTTAATATGCTTGCTATAAAATAGTTGCTAGAAAGTTGATAAGATTAATGAACCTTGTTTTTAAAACTGGGTCTTTGGCTATTGAACTACTAAGCCAGTGAGGCTGTTCGTGAACACTCTTACATGCACTCCCGCAATATTTGCGGTAATTATGCAGCCTAAAGTGAACCAGCAATGTTTATGCACAAATATTTTTCCCATGGCTAAGCCATGAAGGCTGTTTTTAGCGCGTCGTCAGAATAGCCCTTTTCTGTGTAGGTCGTCCGGGCATGCGTGCCGGCATTAGTGAGGCACGCGCGATGAACATTGATGGCGCAAAGAAGGTGACAGAAGTAAACTAAGGATCATCTAGTGTCACAAGCGAGAAAATGCCTCCTCCAACCCCACCCCACTCTACCCCAAAAAAGCGACAACGCAGGTCTTCAGGACTGCCTACTGGCACGCGGTGGGGAATCACAGAGGCCAAGGATGACCAGTTTCGATTTCTTCGAACTTCACGAAAGGGGCTATTAGGACTATAGTTATAGGGCGAGAACAAAACGACGACACAAAGACGAGAAGGGCACGAAGAACACGTCTGTGTGTCGTCGCTTTGTTCTCGCTCTATAACTATCGTCATGTCATACCAACTAGCCCAAGCTGGCACACTTCTGGGCTATTAGGACTCCAAAAAAGCCGATTACGGAAAATTTCTTGAGTTCCGTGATGCCTTCCTTGTGGCTAGTGTGGATGATTGAATCTGGTATTGTGTATGATGTCGCATTGGAAAAAATAGCTGCACTATGTGCCATATTCACAAGCAGTCACATGTAACAAGCAGCTTGAAGTCACTATAACATTGGTAACGTCCGGTACATTTGCACAAGTAATACTCGTTAAATGAGCGCATTGATAATCTTTTTCTGGGTTAGAAGTTTTCAGTGAAACAATAATTTGAAATATAAACATAATCTTACTGTGATATCCTGTAACGAAGACACATTAATTAAAATTTATGACTGTGTTGTAACTGCAGAGGTAACGTCCGTTACTTTTTTGCTCATGGTAACGCGTTACCATTTCCTTGGTGACATGGCGGTAACGCGTTCCTTTTTGGTTGCAGTAACGAGTAACGTATTTAGTTCCTTTTTATTGTAATTGATACAACTCTGGTATTTAGTTACTTTTTTGGGTAACGAATACAACACTGTCTGTGTGACTGTCTACCGACTTGAAGTACTCTTTCAAGTGTGCGCATGATTCTGCCTGTACATCCCATTTATTTTACAAAATATATAAATACACGTCCCATTATCTGCTCCCCCTGTGCACAGTAGCCAATCGGACTTGCGTTTAGTTAAACACCCTGCTTTTGTTCCTTAATTCTCCCCTAATCTTTTTTCCTCATCACTGCCTAATTGCATACACTATGAGTACCCGGCACTCTTGAAATTCCCTGGCCAAAACCGCTATAGGTGACCCTTACGGTTACATTTGATAGGCAAAAAGAAAATAAAGTTGCGCCTCACTCCATTCAGTCTTTTTTGTTTGCTGTCTTTATGAAATGCTGCCTTTATAGGATACGATCTATTTTAACGTAAAAGCAGACGATTGCGCAGTTATCGCTTTTCCTTTTTCTCGATTAGGTGCCCCCGTCTCTTTTATTTTTTATTTATTGATTTCATCCCGCGTTCTTTTAATAGAACGTTCGACTTCGTTGACAATATCGGTCCCTGACAAAGCACCAGAGTATGGTGCGGACCTGTCTGGTCATGTGTCCCCGTTCATCGTTTAATCACGAGAGAAGACAAAATTAAAAATACGAAAGAAGTTCTGACTCACACGGTATATACGTGTCTTTGATCGTCTATTCTCAGAACACTCGACGTACGTTTGCGTTTTAATTTCTTGCCAACCTATTTTCTCCAACCGAAAAAGGTTTTTTATTCTTTCATTCCGTTTTTATCATTGTACTTACCCTCCCGACAGCCTAGAAATTAGTGCGTTTTTCATATCCTCATAAAACGCGACACCCAGGTCATTTCACACAACTCTCCATTCACAGCCTCTTTTTTAGGTGTTAAACAAATATAACATGAAAATGATGTGGGAGGTGGCGTAGAGGAGAGTGCTCAATATCAAAATTAACGTAATAAAATGGGAAAAGAAGATTTAAAAAATGAATATTTTACTCTGCACATTTTTTCCGCATGCGTCATGATCTCGGAGAAGAGGAGTGCTAGCTGTGTTGAAAAGACGTATTTTTTTGTCGTTGTTTCTAGCAGTGATAGATAAAAAATATTGCTCCGAAGAGTGGCGACACGGTGCGCTGAAAGAGAACAGAGCGCTGATAAATACCTCTCCTTTGTCGTTTTGCTGTGCACGCACGCCGCGATCAGTATATCACCAAGAGAACACACCCCGAAATAAACGAAAAAGGGAGACGAATGAACTCATTTGCAAGCACTACTATACAGCAGTTATCGATGGGAGTGAAAAGTAAAAGCAGAAACTGGAGAAAGAAGAGTTCGTCATCGCGAGACCTACTCCTCCTAGTTCATTGTTCTTTTGTGTGGTGTTCCGAGAATATTTTCGGCACTTGTCATCTTTTTTTTTAAAATTTATTCTTATTACTTAAAGAAACTGGTGCAATACGAAGCAGTCAAAAATATTTGCTGAAACAGAAAAACGAAGATAAAACAGGGAAAAGTGAAGATGGGGTAGGCTAACCGGATTTCAGAGATCAAGGTCCATAAGCGAAAATGGCGCTTTCTCTATCACCATCGCTCCCCTGTATGTGAATATGTCATCGCTTTTAGCCTCCTCTCCTTGTTGCCATGTTCTCGTGCCATTGATTGAAATGATTCGTATTGTCTGACCGTTCGACTAACGTTGCCTACGCGCACACTCAATCCATATATGTACATGAGTGTGCGTTGGCTTCTTTCCTCTGTTCAAGTGAACAGGGTCGTGCTCGCGCATTGTGGATCGCCTACGCATTTTTCTTTTCATCGCAGAAGAACCTTACCCACACAATCGCCCTTTGTCACTATTTTTTATCTTGTCTCGGTCACTGCGCTCTTTTTCCATATCTTGCCCACGCCCACTGCTATAATGCTCGCGACCTGTCTAACCCCTTCTCCTATCGCTTCCCCTCGTCCTCTTGTATACACCGAGACAGGGTACACGTACTCTGCCTGCGCAAGAAGAACCCAAAAGGAAAAAAAGCAAAATATGCCCAGTCAGGAAATGTTCACAAACTGCACGAAAAAAAAACTGGCTTTCATAGTGATCAAAGGACCCCTGAGAGTGAAAGCTTTGATTGCAAAATTTTCACTGTATTTTGTAGCTTTTCGTCTGGTAATGCCGAAATCATTTCGTAAACAATCTAACGCATCGTATAAATAATCAAAGTGGCGTTAATTCAGAAAATTGTTGCGTCAGTTCGAAACGCCAGCCTAAATATAATAAACTAGTGCCCCACAGTGGGGCAGCGCCTGAGATTGCGTGCGCTCAAGCTTCGCAGACACTGAAACACGCTGTTTTCAAATAAGGGGACCCAGGATGGGTAGAATATGGAAACGATTTGAGAGATTTGAGGGTGCCCCCCTCAGAAAAGAGAAAAACATTCCTCACGTAAGCAGTCCAAACCACTTTGAAGGTAGCCCTACAACAGAGCGAAAGTGGTGACGAACAATAGTCCTCACAGGATGCCACTCGGGAATCGTGTGTGCCCCGCCAATGTTCTTGACCTCTAAAACGTCACAAGGGGATCCCTGGTCTACGTGAAACCATAGAACATGTCGATTATACCTGAATTCTCGGAGGAGCACGTACCCTTAATTTAAAAACTAATTGAAATATCTTCTAGGCAATGCTCGTCCTTAAACATTGCTAAGAGGTGGCCCCGCATGCAGGACTATCAAACAACAAAAGCATTTGGAGTTTCCAAATTTGGTGTCAAGGTTCCTTTAAGCACAGTGGTGTGAATGAAAGGCTGCTCCCAGTTCTGATGCTATTTCGACAACGTTGTTGTTTCTTTCTTCCTTTTTCTCTTTATTCCATTTTTCCTTTCTTTCTGTTTAATTTTGTTTGTTTCTTTTTTTCTGTCTTTCTTTATTTTTTGTTTTTTAAAGCACTTACAAGCTATTTACTTTACGGGCAACATACTACACACAGCCTAAGCCTTCTGAATAGGTACGTCACTTTTGGTCTTTGTGACGTAGACCATGTTCTCGAACACTGATCTCCTGGGGTTCACCTCAGAAAAATACAGCAATCATAGATTGAGTAGTGAGGTTGAAAAATTTGAGAATTCAGGTTTTAGTGATCCACACATCTAACCGACCCAATGCCAAACTGTTTCAAAGTTGAAGACAGGCAACACTAACACTAAAATTACATCAAGAGGTTGCTCAGGGCTCCAGCCTGTGTATATATATATATATATATATATATATATATATATATATATATATATATATATATATATATATATATATATATATATATATATATATATATATATATATATATATATATATATATATATATATATAGTCCTTCCAACCATACTGTTCCCCGCGTGTCAATGCGCAAGGAAATTTGAAACTTGTATATTCATGCACCCGTCGCATGTCAGTCATGTCAACACAAGGTTCTGACAGATTACCATTTTTTTACTTTGATTGTCCTAGCTGCTATATCGAGAGTTCATCACGTGAGCCTATAAAAGCGGCTGCATTGTATCATCCCTACTTACTCTGACGAAGGCCGTGCCACGGCCGAAACGTTAGTAAATACGATTTCCTGTTCAAATGTGCTATCTGCAAGTTCATTCAAATTTTACCTCACCCACATAGTCGAAAACGACAAATCGTGGCGAAAAATCAAAGAAGAAATGATCATTTAAAGATTACGATGAAGATTCACTTACAACCCATGATCTGAAGGCGATCGATCTCAGTTGTCACAACCACCAGCAGTCTTCAAGCACTAATACAGCCAAATCGAGATGACCATTCCCAATCCGACTAGACCAATTCAAACTTCCGGTCACTGAAAGACATCAAGATCCAGTTCCGCGAAGAGTTAATCTGCCACCGTGTTTTGCTACGGCACGAAAATTGACCTCTATATCACTACTGCACTATCGGACTCGTGCTACCCAACCATCCACTGCACTGTACTCTCCGCATCGTACACTTGGCCCACCACCAGGTTTTCCGTCACTTGGCTCTTCAGTTACTCACAACGCCCACCTCACGCCTAACATGCTCGCTAAGGTTGGTATGAACCTGAGGAGCTCCGAAGGTACTCAGCCAAGCCCAGGGTCTACCGTCCATATTCATGCATGGGAACAGCCAAGCTCCAAGATTGCGCAGACAGAGAAACAATCCCAAGCAAAATCCGACCCAATCAAGCATTTGTCACTGTCGCCGTCGAGTTCCCAGCCACCCGAGAGTCCTACGAACACAGTAGGCGCGGAAAAATAAACTCTCAAGCACTGCCCTGTACAAGAAGCGCCTATTAAGAACGGCGTTGCAAGAGCCTCCAAATGCCTTCCTGTCTATTCTAGTGCATTACCTTCATTTTCTTTCGAAAATCACGACAACCCAACGACTACCTACTATCTACTAGTCACATCAACTATCAAGAAAAAGCAGGCTCGTGTTACTAAAAGAGTAGTACCTCGTCAGATTCCAAAACATCAGCAATGTCATCAAGAACTCAAAGAACTCCGAAAACTACGGCAGTTACATCAAGTACAACGACGAACTAAAATGAGAGCACAAGCAGATTTGTGACTTTAGGATGGTCGTCACAAACGACACCAACTAAAGGAAAGACCAAGTCAACATCTGAGCTATATTCGTAGAAGGAAACGTCATGGAAGTCTTCTGTACTAGATATCAAGGCTTCATGTACAATCCGACCGATGGAGATACCGCCACAGAAAAGCACGTAAGAGACTGAACGCAACCATTTGCAAAATGCAGGTACACAGACATTGTATCATCATCTTCGGTTGTCGCAAACGCAAGCTGGAAGCAATGCTTTTGTATCAGCCACGACAAAGAATACAGCGCCCACGACAGAAAACTAGGCGCTTACGACGTCCGACCTTCAAATTCTACAAGGACGTCCAGCCTCGTTGGTTCTTCGCAGCTACTGAAGCCGTGTCATGGTGAGTGCAGTTGTGCAGGACACAGTTATCTTCTCCAGAACGCCACAGTCAGCCTCACCCACCATAACTCCTGCGTAAACCGAACTACTGCACTATTTCCTGAAGTCTTTGAAAGTGTTTGGAACTCCCCTGAAGCATAGAACCAATTATAAATTTTGACATTTGTGTCTTTTCAATCTCTCTTTGTTTACCACTTCTTGTTCGTAATCCATGCCTTCTTTCGGGGGGAGGGGGAATCTTGTGACGTATGACGCGATGAGCCAGGCCACAACTGCCACACACACACACACACACACATATATATATATATATATATATATATATATATATATATATATATATATATATATATATATATATATATATATATATATATATATATATATATCATTTATCATTTGAACGACTGCGGCAGGCTAGTGCCACCGGCGAAACGCAAAGATAAAATTTGTTTGTCGACGCGTGTCTTCTTTGTATTCATATTTCTTGTCGATGTTCCAGAAGTTGTCACCTATATATATATATGTATATATATATATATATATATATATATATATATATATATATATATATATATATGCACATATAATGCGGAGTTCAATTCAGTCATACGAGTTGCGATACTCCCCATAGGCTCCTTGTATCGAAATTTGAACAGCCCATTCTCCCAGATGTCGAAGGGTGCAGATTGCCGCACCACATGTTGATCAGCCTCCCCACTAATTAGCGCAATACTTTGGTTTTGTGTTGCACTCACAGATGGCGTGCAGTCTGCTGATTCCTGCAAAATCGGTGAATTGCGCGTCCGGTTTTCAAATTGCAGTTTCGCAACTCTTATAATTGAATAATTCTGTCTATTGCATACTTTCAAATACATAGTCGGCTTGTTTTATAGTTTAGAAGTTTCTTCTGTACAATGTTATTTCAAACAACGTTAGTTTTTGTAGCGCCTAACCTAAATCCTTGCACGATTTCTGTGGACACATGTCATATTAGAAGGTCATCATCGTCATGATGCCCACTATTTAGCCTCATACGCCTTCAGAACTTCCTAGAAAAATTATTCTTCTACTTGACCCTATTACTGGTAGAGGGTATGAGCCATGGTCAAAGACCAAAAAAGAACCATCAAAGGCACGCTGCTTAGGCAGTTTTCCAGATTTGTCGCTGCTCATCACCGAACAAAATATTTATGACCAACTATGAGGTTCAGAGAGATGGTACTGCGATAACCACCTTCTGCAAACTCGTTCAAGAAAACTATGAGCACACAAGAGGAGGTGACAAACTAGGCTATACTAGGAGCTATTGCTGCCAAGGGTGATGCGACACTAAACAACTTCGTCACTAAAGGTACCGCAGGGATTAATATTAACTTGCCTCACTAAGCGAGATATATATAGCAATTCAAGAACCGCAATGAATATACGTTTTTCTTTTAGCGTAGAGGTTGTCAGACAAGCTGTTGCAACTTGTTTCACATTCTAAGCCAGTGAGCACTGTATCAACAAGCTTTTTTTGAATGCTCTCACACCGTACTCTAGCAGTTTGGCTTAAATAAAAGCAGACGTATATATGACCACTTATCTTCTAGCGTGGATGCGTGACTTGGCTACTACAAATATGCCTATGATTGTGACAGTGTGTATAATTGATAGGAAAGTCTTGACAGAATTACCAGAAAATGATTTTGTTTCTGCTTTCGGGCAGAAACAACAGCCTTAATACGCATGCAAAAGTATTTCTCTCCAACTTTTCAGTAAATGTGCCAAACCTGTGGCATGAGGCACTTGCACAGAACGCAAAAAGAAGAAAGGCTTTCTTTTTGACCACGTTCAACTGCACTCACAGCAAGAGATTGCCTTTTGAATATCATCACCATTTTGAGGTGAGACGCACATTACCGTTCTGCATATGCAGCGCAATAAATGAAGAAGTGATAAGTTTGTTCAACTGACCATCAAAAAAGCGAGTTGCCCCAATTAAGCGTCTGCAGCAGTAGGAAGTGGTCTTGACTTCGTCTGTATAGACCTTGCATGGACTGCCGTTTATGGACGTACGTAACAACAAAATTTTCGTTCAGTAAATGTAACAGTAAACATAAAAACGCGTCTGCCTCATACCTTTTCTTACATTTGCGCCGTTGAACCCATGGCTCACCAGCATCGGTAAGGTTAAAGTTTTGTTTATGTACGAATGCGTACGGTGAAAGTGTGATCCAATTTTTGGGTGCTTAGCTGAGGAACTATTTGCTTCTTTAGGTAAAAGTCTCGGGAAGTTTTGACATTACCTGCAAACGATACTTCGTCTATATAACCAAGAATGTTTCCAGTTTTTTTCTCATTCCTAAAAAAATTCTTACCTGTAGTTGGTGTGTTCGTAGCATTTGCGTTCGTAGTTTTTCTGTGTGCTTCTCTAAATATTTATATTACAAATCACCTATGTATTTCACTATTTTTTACAAGACTGCTGATTTGTATACCTTTTGTTTGTATTGGACCGACCACTAGCCGTTTAGGCAATGCGTCGAAATGTCTGTGTTCACAATTTTCATCTTATAGCATAATGAAACTCCGCTTTCCGTTTTAATTGATTAGATTGGACTCCGGTGTACGCATACGTATGCGATCGTTGGAAGTGCAGCCAAGTGCAGCAGCCCCGCTTTCAGTCACATACCACTAGCACTATGACTTCAACGTCGGCTAAAGCACAATGTCCTTATTGTCTGTGCACGCTCTTGCTGCTGAGATCGTGGTCGCTCAATGCTAAAATTTCATCATAGCAATACTACACCTCTAGTATACGGTCGTATTACGCTGTGCCTCCTCGCCTCGTATAGCATTTTCACCTCTAAGGTAGAATGGAATAAGGTATACGGCGCAGTGAAGGATGGAAGCAGGCGCGTAGCCAGAAATTTTTTGGGGGGAGGGGGGAAGCATCACCTTGATTTTGGTAGAGACACCTTCTTGGACTGGCCATTTTTCGCTCTCTATGCAAGGTGAGAAAACATTTGGTGGGGAGGGGGGCACGTACCCGTTGGGCCACCCCCTGGCTTTGCCCCTGGATGGAAGCTTGTAGAGATGAAATTTTATTGAAAAGAAGGTTTCCACAAGTGGTGTTGTCTTCTGTTGCTGCGTTCAAGAAGAGAAGACCACTTGTCGAAACGTTTGCTCCAGCGAATTCCTGCATTCCAAGGATCTATCATTTTCTCAGTTTTATTGTGAACTCGTGCACAGGTATGTGCTAAGCATGACTTCCCTACGCTTTCTGTTCATGAAAGCTAGAAGTATTTGCATTTACTGCTCTAAATATGTCCTAGTCATCGCGAGAATTGAGCTTCGCCCATGCGTGGCGCACCTTCATGATTCATTTCCTTCTGATGCGCAGGCCGTGCACGACCAGCGAGTGGGTGGAGGCGGCAGGCGCGTGCCGGCCATGGCCGCCGACCGCCGCCTGTCGCTGGTGGCCGCCGAGCCGCTCAGCCCAGGAGACTCGCTCGGACCTGTGCCACCACTGGGCCTCGCAGGCGTCGACCCACTCGCGGCGCTTGCCTGGCGCTGTCTCGACGAAGCACCCGCACCGGCCAATGCCGCCGTCAAGGTATATAAATTTATTTTCATCGTATAAGAATTCATGTACTTTCATACTTTGCTAAAGAAGAAAGCATGTAACAGTTGCACTTTACCGATACTTATGTGTGGAGAAGCACCTTGGAAGCTTACATGAAATGTTCAAAGCATATCGGGGACATCGCAGTGAGCAATGGAAGGGAAACTGGTAGGCGAACCTCAAGGGACAAGAAGAGAGCGCAGTAGCTGAGGGCACAAAGGGGCGTTCATCATCATGAACAGATTTACTACGCCCACTGCAGAGCAAAAGCTTCCCAGATGATACGCCAATCAACTTGGTCTTGTGCTTTCTGCTGCTACATTATACCTGTGTACATTTTAATCTTCTGCCGAAGTCTGTTTTTTTCGCGATTTCGAATAAAATATTCTTACCCCTGTTAGGTCCAAAGCCTACTCTAAAGTAATGAGCAACAGTCATGGCAGAAAAAACCGCCATGCAATATATGGAGAGACGCTGGAAGTTGTAAAGGAATGTGTCTACTTAAGACAAGTATATAACCGCAGAGCCGAGCCATGGAAGTGAAATAAGTAGAAGAATAGGGGCGGGCCGGATCACTATCGGCAAGCATTCTCAAATCATGAATGGTAATCTACCACTAACCCCCAAGAGGAATGTATATAACAGCTTTATCTTGCTGGTACGTACGTAGGGAGCAGAAACCTGGCGGCTTACAAAGAGGGCTCAGCTCAAATTGAGTACGACGAAGTGAGTGGTGGAAAAGAAATTGATTGTTGTAAACTTAAAAGACAAGAGAGCAGAGTGGGTCAGGGAACAAACCGGAGATAAAACTATCATAGTTGAAATCAAGAAGAAATGGACATGAGCCAGGCACGTAGCACGTAGGCAGGATAACCGCTGCTCAATACAGGTAATTGACTAGATTCCAAGAGAAGGCAAGCGGGTTAACGGGTCTTATTCCACAGGCTTGGTCCTCATTTTGGAATGCTTCTTCCAACGAGAACGAGGCATTTTCGGCAAGCTCTTCCCCCTTCCAGTGCCACAGTCCACGCAAACGGCCGTGAAGTTTCGGGAAAAGCGTCGCCTCCTCCACCGAGCCGCCGTGCAGTTCCGGGTAAGGCTGCGTCTCCTCTGCTGAGCACTGTGAAAAGGCCAAAAGCATCATTTAAGGCCATGCCAGCCCCTTGTTTGAAGAATTTTTGCCCCAGCCAACTTTGTCGTGCTGGCGGGTTTTGTACCAGCTATAACCTGCTACAGCGAACGTTCCTACCTGTTGCTGTTTTCACAACGATTACATCCCTTTCCCTTCTCTGGGCAAAGGCTTCAGCGAAGTCTGTCGATTGCTCGCCACTTTTGGCCATCGCAAGAAACCGTAAATTGTAATAGTGGTTGGCAGTTTCGGGATACACTACTCCTGTCCTCAATGTTTTCCTGCTCTGGGACACGATAACCCGATCTCAATGGCTAAAAAGCTCTAACATATCTCTGGAAGCCTGATGACGACCACCCTGACGATATCAGCGTTTGGATACGCTGGAATACGCTACCCCTGCCCCCAACGTTTAACTGCTGCTGAACCCGCCACCCCGATCTCAATGACTCGGTGTTGGAGGGGATTCCTGCAGGCCCGAGGACACCCACGACACTGTTCGACGGCAGCCACGAGTTGAACCACCATCGGCTACATTGGTTGGATGAGTGCCCAACGCTTACGGTTCATTTCGTCAGACTTCTCTAGCACAGGCAGATGTTAGGCGAGTTTTTTTGTGTGTTTTGTTTGGTATGGTTTAATATTCACCTACTTTAAACCATGGTATTTGTTTTGAATTAAGGTGAACATCAGTAGTAGAGCATCACGAGGGACGAGATTGCGATGGAGCAGCAACTTGTGCAGGACCTCCTTGAATTTTTCGGAGCCATGGGGATTCCCGCCGGGTCAACTAAAACAAGGGAAACGATTCTTGAGGTAATGTGGGCAAAAAATTGGACGTCCGAGGAAGCTGACGAGTTTTGGTAGCTCATTCGTAAGCAAAAGCAGAAGGCTGAAAAGCGAG
This sequence comes from Rhipicephalus microplus, assembly GCF_043290135.1. Lineage (NCBI taxonomy): Eukaryota > Metazoa > Arthropoda > Arachnida > Ixodida > Ixodidae > Rhipicephalus > Rhipicephalus microplus. Next base: position 420,618,849 of record NC_134710.1, on the reverse strand, counting down.
ATGCCGAGAAACGTCCTGAAGAGCTCAAAGCTTAAAGGCGTGAAACATGGGAGGCCCCGGAGAGCCACAAAAAGAGAGAGCATGCTATCAAAATGAGAGCGCTTGATTGTAAAATTCAAGCACTTAAGTGGCAGCAAGCGAAAGGCCAGCTCCACAACTTTGAGACAAGCGAGAATATCGCGTATTTTCTTGGTGATTTTGAAGTTGTCTGCTGTAATGTTGGTGTTAGCTGCAACATCTGGCTAGAGAAGCTTGTCACCTTGTTGCCGTGAAAGATAGCACACATTTTGCATTGCTTATCCACCGAGGAAGCAGAAGATTTTAGTTATGCAAGATATGCTATGATAAAATTTTTTTTTCATTTTAAGTCCTGGTGGAAGTCGGAGTGACAGCATCAGTGCTTAAGCACGTGGTAAAGCGCTAGAAGTCCACGCCCACCGAAAAGAGAGAGAGGATGAGGCGCACAATAAAATGATGGAGACTCGTCGCGTAGCGCTTCAAGACGAAGCTCGCCGAAAAGCGCTAGAGAAAAATGGGAGGTGAAAAGCACAAGATGTTGAAGCACGTCGTAGTGAGCATGAGGCCGACTATGAAGGCTTGGAAAGAAGTTCTATCTTGGAAGATGAGAGACCCTTAAATACTGAAGTGAAACCTTCAGGCGAGATGGTTAGCTTTAAAGGCATCGGGACTTCGGTTCTCGCACAGGCCGAGACAGGTGGCAATGGGCCCGAAAAAAAGCTAGGTAACCAATCTGGAGCTTTGACTCCACAAAGCGTAAGCAGCCTGCTTGCGAGTTTGAATGTCAGTGCTCTGAGCACGGCGATCAGTTCTCTTTGGAACAGTCGCCGTTGAAATTGTAGGGCAAAGTCGAATAACGCCAAGCGCGTGAAAGTGGCTAAACACCACAGCTCTCAAGATGCCATAGTCAATGTCAAAGCTGCGGTCGGGACAAAGCTCAATAAGATAAGGTTGAAGGTCAGTCCACTGCAGAGATTTAGATCAAATGCGAAGTGCGTCGTAAAGAAAGGAACTTCAAGAAAATTCTGACGCCGAAATCTTTGCTTGGTCTCATCTCCTTCGGAGCAGCACCTAACGATGAGCACAAATATGAGTTGGTTGAGCCGCATGGAGTGTTGGCAAAGCCTGTCGAAAACAGCACACTTGTGAGTAAGTTTGTCGAAGCTTCCAGCATTCCTAGTCATTCCAAGAGAAACAAGGCGTCGGCGTAAACGTAACGTGGTACAGACCACTGATGCCAAGCGCACTAATGTCCCTGTTAAGTGCCGTGACGTTATCAGTCAAGACGCCAGGCTCAGGACTAGGCGTAGGATCGCGAAAGGGCCCCAAGGGAATTGTTTGAAGCTCAGATCATCATTCAGTTTGAGATTAGGCGTGAAACATGTCAAGAAAAGCCAAATTTCAGGGAATTTAGACTGTTGTGACTGGCGCTGCAGCTGAAGAGGGAGTGGCGCTCCTTGGATCTTGAAACAAGTAGCCAACAGGCTGGCTGCCTATGACCACCAGGAATTGTCCCTCCCAGCCAGAGGATGAGACGTCGTGTTGCCACGACGCCGTAAGCTGTTCGAGAGAGGACAACAAATACAGCATCTTCCTTGGAAGAGACCACGGCGGACGCCACAAACCACCCCGCTAATTAAGCGAGCAATTCAGTGGACCATTTGAAGTATGCAGTTATGAGCTCGTGACCCCTCGACCAGCAGCACACACATGACAAGGAGGAGCCCCGCTGATGCCACCTTGTACAGCAGAGTCACGCCTGAATATTGGACGTTCACGTGGGCTGTGCATGCTCGTCCTCCTCACCAGTTGTGTGTGATCCGTGATTGGACAGTACTATCTGCGCGTGTTCCTTGATCTAGGGATCTGGGGAGCACATACCCTTTATAATGAGCCACCCGTCTCATTCGAACGAGCGCCATGTAGAGGAACACCAGATTCGAAATCTCGCCTTGTAAAAAAAAGCTCGTCATGTACGAGAGCTCACCTTGTATGCAATGTAAATAAACCCTCTCCAAGACTCTGTTCCTCCTGCCTCGACCACTTCATCATCCCGGCTGCGGCGGCTGCATTTTCGATGGAGGCGGAAATATTGTAGGCCCGTGTGCTCAGATTTGGGTGCACGTTAAAGAACCCCAGGTGGTCAAAATTTCCGGAGACCTCCAATATTGCGTCTCTCTTGCGCATGTACTGCAAGGCGATTAACTTTCATCAAGGAGTTATGTCCCAGCTCTCCGCCATGCGGCGTCTCTCAAACCTGCAGTTTCGCAAAGTCAAGTCCTGTGAGTCAGCCGGTTTATGCTTTCGGTGTTGTATTGCTGGGGTATTTTCAAAACTGTATTACTGCAATTTCTCATTTGGTGCAAGCTACTGCTTCATATTGTTAAGACACTTCCTTGGCGCTCTTTTTTAACCGAAGCTTGTTGTTGAAGGGTAAGAAGGAAGAAGATTTCACTTATTCACGCTGGCTAATGTATAGTTATTATGTTGCTTGCTACGATTCATACGATTCCGGACAAAAGCAAAAGTCTCTCGCGCTTACCTGTGCCCAACTTTGCCTTTATCCTTATGATATGATACACACAACCCACATAATTCAGTACACATGGTCCAGCTTAGTGCTCGGATGACCCTCATTTTCACGCGTTTGTTTTCTCCTAACTGCTTCCTGTCCCGCTCGATATTGACATTGCGGGTTTCAAAGTGTCCGCAATGTCGGAGGTCAACTGCTTTCGAGTGGTCGCACTCCTACTTTGATGTTTTCTGTAAAATGACGGGTTGCGCGCATCAATTTAGCAGCTAATGGGCTACTTTCATGCGATTCCTACGTTGAGCGTATACGTCGTGGGCGGTTGCAGTGCATGAAAATTAAACGCGAAAAGTTTCTAGCTGTTAAAGAATAGACAGGCGCTACCTTTAAAGCTGTATGCTATTTTGCTAACGTTTTCGGGTAGTAAATAAAAAACTCTATGGACAGGCCGCCATTGGAATCTGAACAAAGCTACTTTCAACACTAGAACGCTATCTAATGAGACTATTCGAGGAATTAGAGGGTGTTAAACGGGATGTAATAGGGCTTAGCAAAATTAGGAGGACACGTTAGGCTTATACAATGCTGAAGAATGGACACGTCCTATGCTACCATGAATTAGTTGGCAGAAAAGAACTAGGAGTGGTGTTTCTCATACGCAGGAATATTGGCGGCAATATAGAAAAATACAATAGCATTAGTGAGAAGGTGACAAGTATCATAATTAAGTTTAGCAAAAGGTACAAGATGAAGGTGGTACAGGCCTGCACACTTACATTGAGTCATGATGACCATTTGTTTGAACGCTTTCATGAAGACATAGAGTCAGCCATTTATAAAGTAAAGACACAGTATACTATTCTTATGGTCGACTTTAATGCCAAAGTAGGCAAGAAACAGGCTGGCGGCCATGCAGTGGGGGTGTATGGCCTCGCCTCTAGAAATAGCAGAGGAGAGTTATCAGTAGAGTTCGCAGTACGCAATGATTTACGAATTATAAATACCTTCTTTAGAAAACGGGCTAACCGTAAGTGGACGTGGTGAAGTCCCTATGGCAAAACTAAAAATGAGATTGACTTCATTCTGTGTGCACACTCAGACATTGTACAGGATGTAGAAGCAGTTGGCAAGAATAAATGCGGTGACCATAGAATGGTGAAAGCTCGTATACGCCTAGGTTAAAAAAAACTAAGATAAAAACTGTTACGCAAGAAGCCTATTCATAGACTGGCAGTGAGAGAAAGAATACAGAAATTCAGAGTTTTGCTTCAGAATTGATTCGAGGCACTAAATGAGATAACTAACGTTAGCGTTGGCACAATGACGGATAACATTGCTAGTACCATCAAAGAGTGTGCAATTGGAGTGGCAGGTTCAGTCACTAGATGGAAAACTGGCAAACTATCTCAGGAGACAAAAATCTGATTAAGAGACGACAAACGATGAAAGCCTCAAATGCAACCAACAAAATAGAGCTAGTGGAGCTTTCTAAGTTAATTATTAGACAGAAGGTAGCCGACATCAGGAGGTATAACATAGAAAGAATTGAGCAGGCTATAAAAAGTGGCAGAAACCTAAAGCTGCGAAGGCAGACTTGAGCATAGACGCAAATCGGATGTATGCATTGAAAAACAAGAAAGGCAATGTCATAGCCAATGTAAATAAGATAGTCGAGATGGCGAATGATTTCTACAGAGAGCTGTACAGAAGTCAAAAGAACCAGGATGGTATTGGGAGAAAGTATAATAGTCCAAGAGAATTCGACATCCTACCAGTAAAGACAGGGGAAGTAAGGAAAGCCCTCGAAGGAATGAAGAAAGGCAAAGTCGCTGCCCAGGATGAAGTAAGAACGAAACTCGTGAAAGATGGCGGAGAAATTGTGTTAGAAAAATTAGCCACCTAAATACAAAGTGTATCTTGGCGGGAAGGGTACCAGAATCTTAAAAAAACGCCAACATCATCTTAATTCTTAGTAAATGAGAAGTCAAAGACTTGAAAAAGTACAGGCTGATCAGCTTACTCTCCATTCTCTACAAGCTATTTACTAAAATAATAGCTAATAGAATTAAGAAGATATTAGTGTTCAATCAGCCAAAGGAACAAGTATGATTTGGTACCAGCTACTCCACAATAGACCATATTCATACTATCAATCAGGTAATAGAAAAATGCGCTGAATACAACCAACCCCTATACACAGCTTTTAAAGACTACGACAAGGCATTTGACTCATTCAAAACATCAGCAGTAATGCAGGCACTACGGAATCAGGGCATGGTAGAACCCTACATAAGCATACTGGAAGAAATCTACACAGAATCCGCAGCCACCATATATCTCCATAAAGAAAGCGAAAGAATCCCAATAATGAAGGGCGTGAGGCAGGGAGACACAATCTCTCTCATCACGTGGTTACAGGAGGTATTCAGGGCCCTAGACTGAAAAGAGTTAGAGACAACAATTATTGGAGAGTACCTTAGTAACCTGTGATTAGCTGATGACATTGCCTTGATGAGTGACTCAGGGGACGAATAACAGTTCATGATTACTGAACTGTACACAGAAAGCAGAAAAGTAGGTCTGAAAATAATATACACAAAACTAAAGTGCTGTGCCACAATCTCGGCAGGAAACAGCACTTTGTGATACGTGGAAAGACGCTGGAAGTGTTTAAAGAATATGTCTACTTAGGACAGGTAATAACCGCGAGCCGAACCACGATATTGAAGTAACTAGAAGAATAACAATAGGGTAGATCCTCTTCGGCAAGCACTCTCAAATCATGACTGGTAGATTGCCACTATTCCTCAAGAGGAATTTATACGACAGTTGCATCGGGCCAGTACTTACCTTCGTAGCAGAAACCTGGAGGGTTACAAAGAGGGTTCAGCTTAAATTGAGGACGACGCACCGAGCGATAGAAAAAAATGATAGGTGTATTGGGAAGGAACAAGGAGAGAGCAGAGTGGGTTAGGGAACAAAGCGGGGTTAAGAACATCGTAGTTGAAATCAAGAAAAACAAATGGACATTCACCGGACACGTAGCACGTAGGCAGGATAACCGGTGCTCGTTAAGGGTAACTGACTGAATTACCAGGGAAAGCAAACGCACAAAGGGGAGACAGAGAGTTAGGGGGGCCGATGAGATTAAAAAGTTTGCGGCTATAACGTGGCTGTGGAAAGCGCAATACCGGGTTGATTGGCGGATAATGGGAGAGGCCTTTGCCCTGGAGTGGGCGTAGTCAGGCTGCTGCTGCTGATGATGATTATTACGATCTCCACAAATGAATAAGAAAAAAAATTAATAAATCGGCATGTGGGACAGACGCACGTCCATTTCACTGCAACCTTACGAAAAGAACCGTTGGAAAAAAAAAATGCTCTCAATTGTCGTGGGCGCAAGTTAACAAAATGCGCCGCGCTTTATAAATGATAGCACAGAACTGTGCAGTTTGGCTTCACTTACACGAGCTCGGCTCGACTTGAACCAGTCGAGTTAGGAGCCGACAGGAGCCAGCTCGACTAAATGTCTCGCTGTATCTCTAGGGGGGTCAAGTGGCCCCTCGCGAGCTGATTGGGAGGACTTCATTGCTTGTCTTGAAACGCTGTAGTGTTTACATTAGCTCTATGACCGTTGTTCAGCCAGACACGCATTTTATAGATTTCATGTATGCGTAGAAAGCGGTCCCCTTGTTTCTTAGCCTTCACCCTGCAGGTTGACACCAAGCCTTCTCAAAATGAAATATGTTGAATTATGTCTTCTAATTGGTAAGCGTGTTTTAATGTAGTCTTCTGCTATCCTCTCGTCGAAATTAGTAACCATGCTCGCGGCCTTACGCAAACACATTCGAGCCAAAGTAGTTACTCTCTTGACTTGGCATGGTGTTTTTTTTTTTGCAAAAGAGACGGTGGTATTAATGAAAGTACACAATAGAATGGGTACGTGAAAAGTTTATGAAATATTTTTGGCCTAAGTGATATCACATTAGTACAGAAAAGGGGAATTTTATATGTGCGACATTCACGACTGGTACACTAGTTCATGTGTATAAGGTGGTGACTTTGTCAAGTAAGTGATGGTACTTACAATGCTGGTACGCGTGCTAACACTAAAGAACCACAATTCGCTTTATTTATTATTTAGTAATTAAAAGTATTGAAGTTAACGCATACACTCAAAAATAAAGGTGCGCAGGTTTTTGCATTTTCAGTCAATAAAGGGAGTCCAGTACTTGAAGGAGTTGACCAATCTAAAAAAAAGACAAATATACTAAGTCTGTATATACCAAGGATTCGTTGCCACACTCTATTGAGAATCAAGCATCTGAACAACGTGAGGCTCAAGCTGCTTCACTTTTGTTGTTTCTGCTAATGCTCAGGATATTTATTTGGCGGTATAAAGTGCAAAAGCCAAATGTCTCTCAAGTGTCTAAAAGGCAACCTAGCAGAAAGCATCCACCCCATACCCCATACACCCATTTGAACACGCGTCAAACTATAAAGTAACGAACAACGCAATAAAAGGAAATCGAGATCGGAGAAACCGACGAATTTACAGTTATTGCTGCTGCAGAGCAACAATTTTGTGTATTGCGAACCAGGCCACAACGCTCGTTTTGATTTAGGCTGTTTTGTCGCGTTTATTTGGTTTATCATCACTAATAAGTACTTCACCACTCTCCTCTTCGCAGTTACACGACCCCCACCCAAACAATTTTTTCACATTTTTTCTTAAGGTGCCTTATCAAAGTTCGCACAAAGTACACGTCGTCCTCATACCACGCAGAACCGTACAAACCAGGCATTAGCGCAAAAAATATAGCAAGAAAAAAAGTCTTAACGAACGGAACTGAAAGCAGTACACATTTTGAATGTGTGGCGGCTCGAGGCAGCCAAGTGCTCCCGCATTAAACGACGTCCCGAATCACCCACGCGCGTTAAGCGCTTGAACAAAACGAGAGAGGAGAAGAAGGGCGAGAAATAAGAGCAAACTACAAAGTGGAGGCGGTGCCGCAGTTCTGAGGCTAATTAAACGAGGAGCTGTTTAGCGACATATGTAAACAAACAAGGCCCTCTGTCAAGGGACCGGTAATTAAAACGTCTTTTTTAAATCGCTTCTCGCCTTTCTTTCTCTCTCTCTCTGTCATAACTTAGTGGCAGTGCTTTTTTCTCATTGTTTCACGTGTATAAGCTTTCCCCGCTGGAAACTCGCCAGAAGCGTCAATTTCAGTCGATCAAAGCTCGCATTGCGCTGCTGCTTCTGTTTTTTCTCCTGTAGTTTTAGTCTCTCTTGATTGTACACACGCCCATCACTCCTTTGTCTTTTCTCCAGTCATGGCTGCTTCGCTATATACTTGCGCGCGATCATAAACGGCCTATCTATCTATACGCTCATCTTGTGGGGTCTGTGTGTGGGCGGGGGAGTCTCTCTCTTACTTTGCACTACAGCGTTACCTCGAGCATATTTTGTGTGCTTAGACCGAGCAAAAACAAGACCATACGGGCTTCAGCATTGATCGCTGTTTGCAAAGCCGTCTTCTCTGTACCATGGCGTTGTTCTTTTAACTTTTCGTTTTCGAGTGGCAGATACGCCGCGGTCCCATCGACCTGCGTGCGTACTATTTGCGTCGAATCTCCCCTTTCCTCCGCGTAAACTACAGCGTGACATTTCCACACAATTATTGATGCAAAGAGAGCCGATTGCGGAAAAGATTGAATTGCTGCACAAACTTGAAGAAAAAACAAGAGAGACAGGAAAGAGCGCAGACTACCAACTGTTTATTGTCGTTTTTGGAAGCCAATATATACGCATGCTATGCTGCGCTTCCATGATGCGCACAAAACCAAAGGCGCCGCATACAAAGCCGACCGAAAACAAATCAAATCAAAATTGACTGCCACCACAATGACAAAAGTGAAAAATGGCAAAATACAAAAGTGATACCCACCACAATCTAAACTGCGTAATCCCAAGGTGTGCGCTCATCTTTTTTATTTATCTTTTATTATTTATTGCACCAAGCATCAACAAAGGCATGAAAAAATGAAAACGTACTCTAGACATTTTTGTTTAAAAACCCTAAAAATAGCACTTAGCGCCAAATAAAACAATAAATTAACATTTTTATATTCCCTCCAAGCAGCCCTAATTGAGAAACACGAAGAAGCAGTACGCCGAGAGAGTCAAAAACTATACTAACATAAAACCTTACAAAACATTACGTAGCGTCACATGGGAAATAAAACATGAACACTAATGAACAAAACAAAAGAAGAGGAATGGAAGAGAACACAATGCGAGGCGTTAGCGACATCATTACACATGACCATGTAGGAAAACCATTTCCCTGTCCGAAAGCGAAATTGAAGGCATGCTTATGCACTTGTCATTATATTGCCTGATAAAGTACGCTTCTATTATTTCTCTTTCGGTCTTATCACGTGCCTTAGCCATGACTGACGCATTCTCGAACCGGGGGGTGCAACCGCATTTCCTACAATGGAAATCTAAATGACCTCCATTTTTTCCTTTTACGGCCAGACTGTGCTAACGCAAGCGTTCGTTGAGGCAACGCCCCGTCTGCCCTATGTACACCCTCCCACACGACAAAGGGATCAGATATGCAACAGCAAAAACACACCCAATGAACACGTTCACATGCTTTTTTGTGCATTTTGCCTTCCTCTGTTTAGTCATCAACGAGCAGATCTGACGTAACTTTGTAGGCGCTGAAAACAGTACATCCACACCATACCTATTAGCCACCTTTTTTACATTATGGGAAACACTATGTAAGTAAGGCATCACATGAATAGGCCTCCTCTCCCTTCCTTCGACGCTTGGACCCATGCCCTTGTATTTTTTAAGAAGGCTTTCACAAGCGCTAGCTAAAAACTGTGCTGGGTATCCAGCCGCACCCAGACGAGCTACCTGATTCTCGAAGCTTTCAAACATCAGATGAGGGCAAGACTTGTCGAGGGCTTCCGCACAAGCTGACAACACAATGCCCCTCTTAATCAACTTCGAGTGCGCGCTATCAAAAGGCAATAAGCCTTTCTTCGATCGCGGATTGTATTTGAAGCAGACGTGCTCCTTGGCAAACTTCAGCCTTAGGTCAAAAACTGGATCACATTTTCAACCGGCATTTCGTGCGTGAACTTCAGGCCACTGGAGTGTCTGTTGAAAACCTCAAGGACACCTTTCACAACAGTTTGAACCCGTTCACATGGGACCTTCCCAAGCACGATAAGGTAGTCGTCCACATACCTGAAGGTGCGAACGACATCCAAATGGGACAGATCATCCTTCAGGCGTTGGTCGAAGGCTGCCAAGAATTTGTCACTGAGAACAGGTGCGACTGCTGATCCAATAGAAATTCCCGTTTTTTGGACGTAGGTACCCTCCTGGTGGCCGATTGCAGTGGACCCTAGGTAGAATCTTAAAAGTTCCAAAAAGTTACTCACGAAGATACCATGCTTGTTTTGGAAATTGACTTCACCGAATTCTTCGATTGCACTCCTGACAGCATAAAAAAACGCTCCATGTGGAATTGAGTAAAAAAGATCTTCCACATCAATAGAAAAAGCTGTGGATGCCACTGGTAAGCTTTCCTTCAAAGTAGAAACGATTTCCAAAGAACTTCGCACCAAGAAAGGGTCACCGCTGTTAAGAGAACCAAGTATGCCTTGTAGGTACCGTGACACTACCCTTTGCCAGCTGCCCTTCTCGGACACAATGAGGCGAAGCGGGTAGTCACACTTGTGCGTCTTGCAGGTGAAAAATGACTGTAGCGTCACATTGCTTGTTTTTACCACTTCTCTGCAGAGCGCATTAAGGTTCATTTCTTTCAACAGTTTTTGTATCATGGTCTTCCGTTTCTTTGGACAGAAATGCACCTCTTTGAAGTTTTTGCACACTGCATCTAGTGCCTTGTCCTCGTACATCCGTTCAGGAAGAACCACGAATCCTCCCTCTTTGTCTGAGGTTAGAACCATCAAATTCCTTTCTTTGAGTGCCTTGACGACGAATCTTAGAGGAGGCCTAGGAACCCGCTGATCACTCACGGTTTTCACCAGGCAGTCTATTCCATCCCCGATAGCCCTCTGCTGGTCCTGCTCTTGTACACGTTGGCCAAATCGATGCACGTGAGACAACAATTCAGGACGCGTTGAACGGGGTTGGAAACTGCATTTGGGACCCTTTTTGAGGACTTGCTCCACATTTGCAGGAATCCTTACGTCTCCCAGCTTCAGACTTCATCAGCTTACAAACTCTCTTGGCGTGGCCCCAGGATGGCTCCAGAGCACCGAAAAGTACTCTCACTTCAATTGGAACGTATTTCTTCTTTGAGCAGTAGGACAGATATTGAGACATGCAGATGGACTGTGCGACAAGGTTCACGCAAGCCTTAGCAGCTTGTGGCTTCTTCAGGTGACGTAGGAAAGAGTCCGCAGAACTAGAAATATGTTGAAGCAATACTTTTTTGCAGACTAGTTGGTTCATACTTGAAAAATTGAATTGCTGCACAAACTAAGAAAAAACACGAAAATACATGCGTATATATTGGCTTCCAAAAACGACAATAAACAGTTGATAGTCTGCGCTCTTTCCTGTCTCTCTTGTTTTTTCTTCAAGTTTGTGCAGCAATTCAATTTTTCAAGTATGAACCAACTAGTCTGCAAAAAAGTATTGCGGAAAAGAGTCTTCCATGAGGACCATCGCTCACGCCGCGCGCTGACAGCTTGCGCTGATCCTTTCTATTGCGAAGTTCATCAATGTCGTGGTTGTGAACGTGAATTGCAGTTTGTTATACTGATTCTGAGCAGTCCAACAGGGAGCCCTGTTCTATATTGCTGACGTAAGGTCTGGTCTTACACTCTTGCGTTAAATGACCCTAGAAAATTATCCAAGAGTATGCTAGTCCTGATGGCCATTTGAACCGTGAATAAAATCTCTTGCGCCAAATCGATAGGTAGCGTGATGCCTTCCTAGAGTTCTCTATGGCATGACTTAGTAGGTATATATATATATATATATATATATATATATAAATAAGGGAAAGAGATGTATACCTAAGGGCTCGTTTTTCCGTGTTTTCGACACAATAATAATGAGATCTAACAGACAGTAATGCCAAGGAATGTACAGGGGAAGTTATTAGAACCAATGGAATGTAAATAAGAAGAAAGAAAAGTGGATGAAAAAATAACCAGCCGAGAGCAGGTTATTTGCAATAACTTTCCCTGTACATTCCTTGACATTACTGTCTGTTATATCTCATTATTATTATATATATATATCTATATCTATATATATATATATATATATATATATATATATATAGTCCAGTTGATCCTCCGTGAGCGGTCACAACGAGGTTTATTTCGACGTTTCGGCCTAGAGTCTGGCCTTCATCAGGATTAAAGGTACAGTTTGTTGGTGCTCTGCTTTATAAAATCTGAAAGGAAAGAGGGAAAAGACAGAAAAAAGAAAGAAAAAGAAAAAATAAAGAAAAAAGACGAAAAGAGAAAAAGATTATCAGGTGGACTCCCCTCGGGCGCCCTCCTTCCACTCTTCCTTCCACTTCCCCCTTCATCTCTCTCCCCTTTCTCCTCTTCAAGGAACTTTGTGCAGAATCTGAATTTCTGCATCTTGCGTCTGCGTCTATGTATTTCTGCGTCTATGTATCTTCTGTATAACAATGGTTTCAAAAAACTTTGTGCAGAATATGAATTTCTCTGTAGAATCTGAATCTGAAAAGCCAGAATCTGAATTTCTTGCACAAAGTTCCTTCAAACCAATGTTATACAGAAGATACATAGACTACATCTTTCTTATTTGGACCCACAGTGAGGATGAACTTCTCAGCTTTATCGACACTTACAATGCTGTACATCCGAACATACACTTCACACACACATACTCGCAAGTAACCGTAAATTATTGATGTTACCATAACGATAGAAGAAGAGAAGCTCTCTACAACCCTATATCGCAAACCAACGGATCGACAACAATACCTCCATTACCAAAGCGATCACCCACGCCGCTGTAAAAACAGTATTCCATACAGCCAGGCTCACCGGTTTAGGCGAATCTGCTCTAGAGACGCTGACTTTGACACGAGCTCACAGAGGCTAAAACCTATGCTCGAGAAACAAAAATACCCCCCACATGTAATTAATGACGCTGTTCAAAAAGCGAGAAAACTAAAGCGTGAAGACTTACTTATGAAGCGACCACCGCAAGAAGACCCACAACGAACAAACCTCTGCTTGACTTACAGCACAAACTTCCCCAATGTAAACAAAATCCTTAAACGACATTACAAAATTCTGGAACAAAGTGAACGTCTGAAACGCGCATTTCCATCCGCTCCAGGCGTCGTTTACCGGTGGCCACGTAACCTCAAATACACACTTGTCCACTCTCAAATTAACACATCACCCCCCAATAAGTCATGCCGACCTTGTTTAAAGCCACGATGTCTTGTATGTAAGGTGATGCGAGAAACACACAAACCAACCAGCACACAATCCAAGTTTTCGTTTAACATACGAGGAAACCTAACATGCGATTCCTCTAATGTTGAATACCTACTCGAATGCAACGTGTGTGGTATGCAGTACATCAGACAAACAGAAACACCATTCAGAATTCACTTCAATAATCACAGAGCCCATGCGAAATCAACCCCAAGTCTACCTCTTTCAAAACATCTCAATATTCCCGATCATGCATTCGACAAACTATCAGTAACGCTCTTAGAGACGGGATTTAAATCAAATCGAGAACGTGAACAACGAGAGTAATACCTTATCCACCGATTTAACACTCTCGATAGAGGAGTAAATGAGAATCCTGGAACACTTACAGCAATTAAAGCATTAAAAAACAATAACGGCAATAATGAAAATCGTAACTGAGTTCACGGCACTGCAGCTGCGAAGGGCACTGGACAACTCAAAACAATTCCAAGTGTAACTACTTTTGCTAAGTGCAGCTGTCGTCTGTTTTCTGTTTTATTTTACTACCCAATCAATTGTGCCATGCATGAAATGCCCAAGAGCAACACTGTGCACAGCCGGGAGGCCTCCACACCACGCGTAATTCAGAAGCGGGCAAGGAATTCGCATTGCGCCCGCTTACCAGCCTCTGCCGCAATACGCGGCACCCCTCTTTCTACGACGAAATGTTGATGGGACCCCGAGTAGTTAAAGGCTTAAAACTTCCTAAAATGCCCGCTTACCGGCCTCTGCCCCAATACGCGGTACCACTCTTCCTACGACGAAATGTTGACAGGGCTCCGAGTAGTTAAAGGCTTAGAACTTGCTAAAAAAAGCTCTTTTTTGCCCCATACCGAACCGCCAGTGCCAGGAGGCGCCGTCTGGTCGGGAAGAATGCGTTAGTGAAAGGAAGCATACACAGACCACTGACATCAGAAAGGTGAAGGGGAGAAAGGGGAGAGAGATGAAGGGGGAAGTGGAAGAGTGGAAGGGGGGCGCCCGAGGAGAGTCCACCTAATATTCTTTTTCTCTTTTTTTTCTTTCTTCTTTTTTCTTTTTCTCTTTTTTCCTGTCTGTTTCCTCTTTCCTTTCCCTCTGATTTGAGAATGTATAAAGCTGAGCATTAACAAACTGTACCTTAATCCTGATGAAGGCCAGACTCCAGGCCGAAACGTCGAAATAAACCTTGTTGTGGCCACTCACGGAGGATCTACTGGACTCTATGCTACGCTACGGCCACGCAACCACCATGCCGGCCTATATATATATATATATATATATATATATATATATATATATATATATATATTGTCACGCAGTTTATTTACGTACGGACCTACTGGAAGGCCGAGGAACACCAGAAGAGCGAGGAACGCGTACAGGCCGAAAATACAAAACAAACGCAAGCTCGGGTCGCACGTGCACCAACGCTGTGGCTTGCCGTTTCATGCTGCTTCGTCGTCGTTCGCATAGTTCCCTACATTGGCCCCCGGTGAATAGCGTAGCCAACCTGGCGACTTAAGGCGTAGTCACTATAGCGGGGTCGTAATACGGCTTCAGGCGACTCACATGCACAATTTCTCGGCCACGACGGCGTAAGTCATGAGACTGTGTCAAAGGCTCAATCTCATAATTGACAGGTGACGTACGGGCGAGAATGCGGTAGGGCCCGTGGTATCGTGTCAGTAATTTCAACGAAAGGCCAGGAGTGCTCAGAGGAATCCAGAGCCAAACGAGAGCACCAGTCGTGAAAGTAGAGAGATGTCGGTCGGTGTCAAGCCGTAGCTTCTGGTGGCCTTGGTCCTCGGTTGTCACAGAACGGGCCAATCGTCTGCAATTTTCTGCGTACCTGGCAACATCAGAAATTGCAGTGTACTCAGAGGAGTCGGGCGTGTATGGGAGGATAGTGTCCAGCGTGCACGATGGTTCACGTCCGTACAACAGAAAGAAAGGGGAGAACCCTGTTGTCGCGTGCGTAGCGGTGTTATACGCATATGTGACGAATGGAAGGACAGTGTCCCAATTAGTCTGGTCTGAAGCTGTGTACATCGTCAACATATCACCGAGAGTGCGATTAAATCGCTCTGTGAGGCCATTCGTCTGCGGGTGATATGCTGTCGTCATGCGATGAACCATGTTGCACTGAGTGAGCAATGCTTTAATGGCGTCAGACAAGAAAACACGCCCCCGGTCGCTCAAAAGTTCGCGGGAAGCACCATGGCGAAGAACAAAGTTGCGCAAGATGAAAAACGCAACTCCCCTCGCGGTTGCTGCGGGTAGTGCTGCCGTCTCCGCGTAATGCGTGAGGTGGTCTATGCCGACAATTATCCACCTATTTCCAGAAGACGACGTGGGAAGTGGTCCGTATAAGTCGATACCGACGTGGTCAAACGGACGCGCTGGACAAGGCAGAGGCTGAAGTGTACCGGCAGGGCGTTGAGGTGGGACTTTACGTCGCTGGCATGCAGTACAAGCACGTACGTACTTGCGGACAAATGTGTACATGCCACGCCAGTAGTACCGCTGACGTACACGGTTGTACGTTTTGAGAGCGCCAGCGTGAGCGCTTTGCGGGTCGTTGTGGAAAGCAGTACAGATTTCCGAGCGCATGTGGTTGGGTATCACTAACAGCCACCTCTGACCTTCAGACGTGTAATTCCGCCGATAGAGTAGGTCGTCTCGAATAGCGAAATGTGTGGCTTGACGGCGAATAGTTCTTGAGACCAAATTAGCTAACGGATCAGTCAGAAAGGCGAGGAGTTGGGAAATCCACACATCTTTGCGTTGTTCCGATGCCATGCCTGAAGTCGATTGGTGTTATGACAGCTGAAGAAGGTGACGAGGAGGTTGGGTCAGCCGGTAGCGGCGAGCGGGATAGCGCATCAGCGCCGGAGTGCTTGCGGCCGGATCGGTATACAACACGAATGTCGTATTCCTGTAGGCGAAGCGCCCAACGACCAAGGCGCCCCGACGGGCCTTTGAGCGATGATAGCCAGCATAGAGCGTGGTGGTCCATGACGACTTCGAAAGGGAGGCCATAAAGGTATGGGCGGAACTTCGTCAAAGCCCAGACAATTGCGAGGCACTCTTTCTCCGTGACGGAATAATTACACTCGGCTTTCTTGAGGGTTCGACTCGCATAAGCGACCACGTATTCTTGGTACCCTGGTTTTCGTTGAGCCAATACAGCACCAAGACCGACACCACTGGCGTCGGTGTGGACCTCCGTAGGCTCATCAGGGTCAAAATGACGTAGTATTGGAGGTGATGATAATAATCGCCGAAGCGCGGTGAAGGATTCGTCGCCCTCTTTTGACCAAGCAGAAATGCCTTTGGAAGTTGTCAACAGGTTGGTAAGAGGCGCGATGATGGAAGAGAAGTTGCGCACAAATCGACGAAAGTATGAGCACAGGCCGATAAAACTTCGAAGCGTCTTGATGGAATTGGGCTTCGGATAGTCGGCCACGGCGCGGAGTTTCGCCGGATCCGGGAGAACACCCTCTTTGCAGACGGCGTGACCCAGTATAGTGAGCTGACGTGCGGCAAAATGGCACTTCTTGATGTTAAGTTGAAGGCCAGCAGAGGTGAGACACATGAGAATAGCACGAAGACGAAAAAGGTGAGTCGAAAAGTCGCGAGAAAAAAACGACGATATCGTCTAGGTAGCAAAGGCACGTGTTCCACTTGTAGCCGCGAAGGATGGTGTCCATCATCTGTTCGAAGGTAGCTGGGGCGTTGCAGAGTGCAAACGGCATGAGGTTAAACTCATACAGCCCATCAGGTGTTACAAATGCAGTCTTCGATCGGTCAGGATCAGCCATTGGAACTTGCCAATATCCTGAGCGTAAATCTAAAGAGGAAAAATATTCTGCCCATTGCAAGCAATCGAGAGCGTCGTCGATGCGTGGCAACGAGTACACATCGTTCCGAGTTATCTTATTGAGCCGGCGGTAGTCGACACAGAATTGGATAGACCCATCTTTTTTGCGCACAAGTACAATAGGGGACGGCCAAGGGCTCTGCGATGGCTGGATGACACCACGCTTGAGCATATCGTCGACTTGTTAGTTGATAATACGGCGCTCTTCCGCTGAAACTCGATATGGTCGTTGGCGTAAGGGAGCATGAGTACCGGTGTCAATGTGGTGCGTGATGTTCGCTGTGCGACCCAAAGATGGTTGAGCGCAATCGAAGGCAGAACGGAACTCTCGAAGAAGGGACAAGAGTTCGCTTCTTTGTGTTGGCGATAGCTCAGCGGCAACAGAGGGCTGGAATGAGTCTGGCGCGGGCAGTGTGGCCACAGGTGGCGTCATAGCATTGAGCTGGAGGTGAGGTGCATGTTCAGCGAACTCTAGAGGGCGCAAGAGGTCAACGTCTTTTATGTTACCCAAACATTCTCCGCGAAGTAAGGTAACTGGCGACGATAACGAGTTCGCGACGAGCATGGTGGTAGCAGCGGATTCCACGGTGAGTACGGCAAAGGACAGGTGTAGGTTACGGCGGCGGGTAAATACGTCAGACGGAGTGAACAAAACAGTTCCGGCAGGAGCGGCCGTACAGGTCAGGGCTACAAGGGTGGATGTTCTCGGTGTTATTTCCGTGTCTGCAACAACGACAAGTTTGTAAGCTTCAGAAAGAGAATCCACCAAACAAGAGGTTGGCAGCGGTGTAAAGGCAACATCTGCACGTGAGCAATCTATGATGGCCCGATGACGCGAAAGAAAGTCCCATCCAAGAATGACTTCGTGGGAGCAGGATGCCAGCACAAAAAATTCAATGGCATAAAGTTCACCTTGGATGATGATACGTGCAGTGCACACAGCTGTAGTTTCTATGCACTGCGAGTTGGCCGTGTGGAGCATCAGGCCCGAAAGAGGCGTCGTCAACTTTTTCAACTTGCGGCATAAGGTCTCACAGATTATGGAAACGGCGGCCCCTGTGTCGATAAGCGCTTGTGCGGCGGTCCCCTCAACATTGACGTCAATAACGTTTTGCGGCGAGAAAGATGGAGGCCTTAAGCAGTTCGAATTGTATGCAGCTGTTGCCTCCGGAGCTGCAGCGATCAGTGTCCCTCTTCCGTATCAGGTCGGCGACGCATAAGTGACAGGGAGCGTCGTCGGGGCGACGGTGACCGATGGTTTGCGTAGGGTCGAGGACCGTCAGTGGTGTACCTTGATGGCGTCCTAGACGACGACGCCATTGGCCTGCCCACGGTGTCTGGAGGGGTATCTCGGTGACAGTGGCGGGCGACGTGTCCAGCGATACCACAGGCGAAACAGATGGGCCTTTTATTCGGCGTCTTCCAAGCGTCTGAGCCACGGTAAAATGGAGCTGAAGATCTCGCGTAGGGATACGGCGCAGCAATTGGGGTTGTAGGCACGGCATAGGGTGGCGTGGCAGGTTGAGCATATGGCATACGCTGTTGCGTAGGCCGAGCAGCGATGGCGGCGTACGTGAGAGGCGTAGTGACTGGTGGTTGCTGATGCACCGGCGGAAGGGCTTCAGCGACTTGCGTCCGAATGACGTGTTGGAGGTCCGGTGCCAAAGCTTGCGTGCGCTCATGTGTCAGTGGCAGCAGTGACAGCTGGCGCGCTACCTCTTCGCGGACGAAGTCCTTGATTGTCGAAAGCAGCGGCTGCTGATCCGTAGGATGGGCAGCTAGGTGCAAGCTGGCGAGCGTGTCTGGCGTCGTGAGGGCTTGACGAGCAATTGCGTGCTGCCTACGCAATTCGTCGAAGCTTTGACAGAGGGAAACGAGGACAGATATTGTGGGGGGATTTCTCGCAAGCAACATCTGAAAGGCGCCGTCGTCAATGCCTTTCAATATGTGCCTGATTTTTTCTTCCTCAGGCATGGTAGAGTTGATGCGGTTGCATAGATGCAACACATCTTCAATGTAGCTCGTGTAGGTCTTGCCTGGTTGCTGCGCACGGTGACGTAAACGGTGCTCGGCTTGAATCTTGCGTGCCGCAGGTCGTCCAAAGACGTCCGTAACAGCCGTCTTGAATGCAGACCACGTAGTAATGTCAGCTGCGTAGTTATTAAACCACAGTTGTGCGGTGTCCGCAAGGTAGAATGTGACGTAGCCCAGCTTACTTGGGTCGTCCCATTTGTTACTTGCGCCGACTTTGTCGTACCTCGCCAACCAATTTTCGACGTCCGACTCAGTGGAGCCCGTGAAGATAGGAGGGTCTCGTTGAGGATACATGGCACCGCAAGTGACATGGACGGTCGAAGGTCCCATCTGGAGAGGCGTCTCGGTGCCCATGTTCGTGTCACGTAGAGGGGGAAGCTTACGGGAGCGAAGTTCCAGGTTTGTACGGGAGTCCACACACCTCCACCAGATGTCACGCAGTTTATTTACGTACAGACCTACTGGAAGGCCGAGGAACGCCAGAAGAGCGAGGAACGCCAACAGGCTGAAAATACATAACAAACGCAAGCTCGGCTCGCACGTGCACCAATGCTGTGGCTTGCCGTTTCATGCTGCTTCGTCATCGTTCGCATAGTTCTCTACAATATATATATATATATATATATATATATATATATATATATATATATATATTTAAAGACACAAAGAAGGTGTCGTCCATGTACAGAAATGACAGTGGCCCTGGTAGTGTAATGCAAAAACAAATTCCGCCACATCTCACACGCACTGCGAGAATTGATCTCTTGTGAAGCAGCTAGTGATAGATTGCTTATGCCCTGCCAATTTTTACTAGGGGATCGACGTATTCCTTTTTATTTTATTAGTTTGATGGATCCCGCAGCTTTTCCAGACATGTGAACTACACTTCCGTAAAGGCAGCTCACTGTAGGACTTAACATTGTCACTTACTTTACAGCAGAGACATCGCTCTTATCGAAACGTAGTGAAAGCAGCGTTCGTTGGCGCATTCCTGCAGAAACCAGAACCGCTAGACTGTTGCTTGTTGTGTCGTAGACAATTTTCCCTGAGCGTTTGTCTGCTACGTTAAAACTGCTAGAATTAAAATAAAGCCATGTCGTTCGCTTGTTTATACCATGCATGATGTCTAATTATGTGTTTCATGTTTCCGCTGTACTGGCTTGACATAAACTGTTAATTGCTTGTGGCACATACCCGCATGTCATGTACTACCTTATTTATGTATAAGCCACATGAGATTGTGGGAAAGGGTTTTATTACGCACGTGACAGGTACTTAATTTTAATAATGTCATGATCAGGAATGGTCTCCGTTCACCTATACGTACCTAAGCCAGTTTTTATATACCAACATAAGCAGCTGATTTAAAGAGACAAATCGCAGGAAAAAAGTATCTGAACGATTCCGCACGCGTGATAATGTGGACAATGCTTTCTGTTTGCGAAGTCAGGCGTATTTTATTTATTAGGGCCTTGGGAGACGGCAGGGTCTGAGCATCAGTAGACAGTCAATGGCAAAGCCCCGTGGAATCCGTCAGCGTCCTTGCTCATTCCCGGCCATCACCAGCTCCGTCCGGGCCACGCTCAGCCTCGAGCCCAAACCACGGCACCATGCACACATACACCTCACTGTCGTCGATTTCTTTCCTGCCGCGATCCTCTGCTGGTTCGCCCATACTGTTTGACATGTACTGAAGATTCAACTGGTACTTTATTACAACCAAATGAAAAAAATTAATAGAAAAGCCACGTTGAACCACAAAGCAGCCACCTGTCAGTGTGACATGGATTGTCTTTCATAGGCATTTTCACCTCTTCTCTCGAAGAGGTCATGGAAAGCTATGCATGGAGACATGAGTTCTTTGAAAGAAGCTGCGTTATCGTGTGTTCTGAAACGCAGTCGTTATCTCTCGCTGTAATTCATCCTTTGCACGCCATTCTGTTACTGTGAAACTTTGGCGCAGCGACGGTGCGTGGCGATACCCCGTGGCAAAAAACGCTACTGACCTAATCACTTCTCCTGATTTATTAGATGCGAAACAGCTCTTTTACTAGCCTTTGTAACGCTGTCCCATGTCTCCGCACAATCGGATCACCGCAAGTGTTGGAGCGGTGCCAAAAAGGTTAAGTGGCAGCTGCGCGTTGACGTCTTTGCTCTCTCTCTCTCACCCGCAGCAGCTGCTGGCTCCTCCATCTACTCAGAACACGCTTTTCTCTCGTTTCATCCTCTCCACCGCCTGCTACGCTCGACCGCATGTCGAGTGGAAACACTATGCAGATTTAGTTATGCGTCTGCAGCAGCCGTACGGACGCGGGTTGTCATTGCAAATGGCTAAAGCGGACTGCGTCCGTACGGCTGCTGTTGACGCGTAATGGAATCTGCATACGTTTTGGGCTCGTTTATCTGCGATGAAGCGTGCACAAAACCCCTCTCGCCTCTCGTGTCATTGCGTTTCAAACAAACATTTACTCGAATAAACTCTACACCGAGTTTCACTTCAAAGCGTTCTTCCAGCACCCGCGTCGACGCTCATTTCTACCGGTCGACGCCGTATGCACCGCGTCTGCTTTAGATCCCATCAGGGTTCCCTTCGGGGATATGGTTCATACATTTTCGGTTGTCAGGCGCGGTGCAGTCGGATGAATCTAGAAAAAACTTATAAACACTCCCCGCTAAAAATATCACTATTCGGATTTTGCGATAAACTCCATGGCAAAATTTTCGAGTGACTGCAGTGCTCTTCTGATTTATTTCAGTTGTAAGCACAGTGCTTTGGGATAAAGCTGAAAAAAATTTGGTAGACTCTCTCGAGTAAAATATTTGATAATTCAGATTTTGCTTATAAATGCCGTACTTAAAATTGCACATGCAACGTTCAGATGACATATTCAAAGATAACCATCATCAGTCAAAAGGAGCGCACTTCCACCAACGGCAGAAACCTCGTAAAATATGCTCGTGCCTATGAAAACAAGTCTTGTGTTATTACAAAAAAACATAGGTGTTTGTAGTGCAGTTTTTGTTCTTGTATGTTCATGTGTTTGCACGTTTAAACCTTCTATACATATAAATTGCACTTCGTGGTATTGTGTTCAGATATCATTCTATCCAGTATTTCAGGCCATTGACAACAATATGCTTATAATGATAATAATAATAATAATAATATTAATAATAATAATAATAATAATAATAATAATATAACTTTATTTTTATCAACAGAATAAGGGAGGCAGGGAAAAACAGCTGAGAAGTAGCTAGCTTGACTAGCTCCAGCTCCGACCGAAAATACACTTTGGTGATTTTACAGCAGTGCACTTTGACAGCCTAAGTTTACCAACAGGGTATATATTAACAAGAAAAGTGAAAAAAGTTAAAGAATAGAAAATATTATTATCAGCAACAACGCAGACAAAGACGTATTTACATGAAAATAAGTCTATCCCGAAGATATTGCACTTATTCAACTTGTAATGTAAAATTGAACACGGAAGTTGGGATAATCGGAGATTAAGGAGAAATAAACTGCAATACACTCCAAATCTCCTCAAGAAATGAACTTCGAAAAACTGCCTCTGAACTTCAAGAAAAATAACCTCATAAATCAAGGAGCTCTAGTTATCAGCCAATTGAAGCTATCTCCTGCATCACAACACACAGCTGACTCCTCGTCTACTGAAGTGATTAAGAACTGGGCGGAGTAAAGACACTTGAAGAGGCAACTTAGCCCTTCTTTTGTAAACCCTGCGTCAAGCGACAGCAAAAGTAAGCGGAACTATTCACAGCAGTGCTTGCTGGTGATATAATGCGTTTTTTTACAAAACCCGAGAAGTAGCCCAGCACCCATTTAACACTAGTCGAGGCGTTTCTTCATTTTCATTCAACATAGTTTGCGAGAATCTCGCTTTCTTGAACGTTATCAATGCAATGGTTTCAAGATATCTTGAGAATATTAGTAATTGCCAACAATTTTTAGTTACCAATACTGTCGATTTTAGTTCAAGTTGATGTATTTTGCCTTGAATGTGGTTTTCAGAGAGAACTGGCCCTATACTTTACATCACTCGACGTTTTTCTTTGCAGGTTTAGCTCTGCATATGTAATTTTTGATTGTAATGCTGTTCGAGAAAGTGCTCCCGCAATTCCACTTTACGTCAAACAAAAAGAAGGAATATGAAAGATGCATCACTAGCGAAGCTGTGTCTGCGTTATTTGAGGTCCCGATAAATGTACCACGTCCCACGGAGTTACTATTAGGAGGTAGTTGCTTGGCTCGCACACGGCGTCTCTAGAATGTTTTGCCTCTGCGTCATGGTCGTTCAGCATGGGTTGTCGCATGCGCTCGACATTTTTCTCAAGGTTCTGATCAGTGCTTGCCGCGTGTCACCACGTTCTAAACGCGCCTCCGCCATCATTTTTGTTTTATTGCGGTAGCATTATATGGGCACTTGAGGTGACTGACAGCACAAAAACACGCTTCGCGCCGTGAAGCGGTTGCGTCCACTTATGCCAGCTTTTTGAGCAGTTACGTCACATAAAATCTTGATGGATTCACTTGCTATCCTTATTTCGTGTAACGTCTTCATTTGTTTCTACTGCGTCGACTGGTTTGCCTGCCATGATTTGTTTTATTACGATAGCAATTACGTGAATACTTTCGGCAGATTTTTTCCGTCGCCGTCATGCTGCACATAATGTCTGAGGACGTAACACCGCTTCGCGTATCATATGATTTCCGCTTGTAAAAAAACATGAGTGCTGCAAACGAGTGCGTCTTAAGCTGAACTAAGTGCAGCCCGCCACCTCCGCCGTACGAAGGATGCATTCTGTAAGATCACTCCGTGTGCGAGGCCTGGCGTCAATGTCTGGTCAAGCAAAAAACAAAGAAAAATAAACGTTTTACTCTTCTTTATGTACCACTGTGAGGGGGGAGGGAAGCGGCGTCGTTTGAGCCGCAACAGCGAACTTTCGCCAAAAGAATGGTGTCGCGTGCTTTCTCGGTAGACATTGACGGACAGCTCGTGCATACCTGATGTGCTCTCATCGCTTTGTGTTAAGACGGCAGACAGTGCGAAAACCTCTTCGTTCACTGGAGCAGCCGCATTCTTACATCGGCGTTTCGTAGAGTTACACAATACCGGATCCGAAAGAGTTAGCTGCCAGCATTACTTCGTACAATATTCATTTTTTTCTGTTTTGGTTTGCTTTGGTAAACGACGTGTGTAATTTCAACCAGTGAATGCACGTACGCTAATTTTTCTGCACTCTGCAGTCATAAACAGCATCGCTGTAAATGGTGTTCCCAGAAGTCGCCACCACTTCCCTCTGTTTTCGTGAATGCGCAGGCGGTGTCGGCCTGGCGCGGCCGTCCCTTGGAGTACCCGGATGCGGACGACGAGCAGCGGCGGCAGCACGAAGAGGAAGAAGAGGAGCGTCTCCGTTGGCTGTCCCAGCTGCCTGCCGCTCGCCACCCCCAGGAGCAGAACCTCGAGGTGACGCTGGCGTCACAGCAACTGCAGCTGCGCGTGTGCCGACCCGTGCAGAGGGGAGAGCCGCTGCTCGCCTGGTTCTCCCGCGAGCTGGCCGACTTGCTCAGGCTGCCCGCCGCACCTCGCAACACCCCAAACGCACACGGTACATCTCCATAGTCACCTATAATAATAATTATTAATATTATTATTATTATAACTATTATTATTATTATTATTAAACATTTATTAATACATGCATATAAAGAACAAAAAAGCATTCCAGAGGGTATGACGGTCAATGTGAAAATCAACAAAGATAGATAGATAGATAGACAGATAGATAGATAGGTAGATGGATAACAGATAAATAGATGAATAAATAAATAGATAGATAGATTTCATATGAGCGGGTAGGCTGGCAGTTTCCAGCGAGAGGTGCATGACGTTACTCTATTCATTTGGCAGAAGAGATAAATATAGAACTTGAATATTGGGAGCTGGGCATTGAAGCAATTACAGCATTTGGCAGAAGAGATAAATATAGAACTTGAATATTGGGAGCTGGGCATTGAAGCAATTACAGCAAGATAACAGGAAGCACGGCAACAATAAAGGTGGCAACAAAGGAAAAAAAAGGGGGCTTTATTAACGGGAGGTCAAGCGACACACTGCCACATGACCACTCACGAACTTCATTGAACACTTTGTCTTTACGACAGTGGGGATGCAGGAAAGTTAGCAGGGAACAACTGGCTTGGTCGTGTCAGGAAGGACGAGTTGTTGAGTATCGGGCACCTTACTCAAAGGAGAAATTCTTTTTTGTAGTGGCTGAGCGGCACGAAAATTGTACGAGGTTTTATTGTAAAATTGCCTAAAGATACAGGCGATGAAATGTCCACATGTAAATGAAATATGCTGTGAAATATATATACCGTGAAATAGTAAAATATATTGTGTATATATACACTGTGAAATGAGTGAAATATACTGTATGTACTTTACGACATGATTTTTTGGTCGCCATTGAATCGCTTATTTGAAACATAGATAAGCTGTGTGAAATATGTCCACAAGGTCGAGTAAAGAGAGACTTGTATGCCCCCTGACGAGGCCTTAGCTTTAGACTTGTGTATCTGACAGCCAGGCGCAAAATATATGCAAAATTTTCAAGTGCAAAAACAATTAGAGTCCTCATTACACAGCCTATGCAGACAAGAATGAACATAAATATTACCAAAACACTAATATTGTGAAAAAAGGTTATATGAACACTAACTTCGTATACGAAATTCTAGATGAAGGTTTTGCCAAACTGATATGCATGGATTTCATCCATTGAATATGACGTAAAACGGTAATTTTTAGAAATTTATGATTAATGGCGGAAAAATATTATAGGTTAAAAGAAGACATGAAAGGTAAAATCATTTTTTGTTTGTGGCAAAGCATATATGGGCTTGCATTGGCTAGTTTAATTGAGGATGAGTACGCATTGCACAAATCAAATATTCGTTAATAAAAAACTTTAGTACCGTTGTTATTTATTGGTCTTTATCCTACCAGTGAAATAGCGCATAGGTCTATGTCACTTCTATGCATAAAGTTCACGAGATCTAACAGACAATGACATCGAGAAAAGTAAGGAGGTGCTGATAGCTGTAGTTATAAGAAAAACAGAAAGAAAGAACCGTAAACGAAAAGATAACTTGCAGCTGGCAGCATCCGAACCTGCGAACTTCAAATAACGCTTCCGATGGCCTATCAACTGAAGCACAGCGGCGGTCATCACCTCGTTGACTTTATACGCTATATTTGAGTGATTGAACATGCATCATGTATAAATATATACATATTTGTCGTTGGTTAGTTATCATTCATATTGTGATTAACAAAGGAAGAAGGCGTGTTCCTATTTTTTCTTCTTGTGTTCACGAAGCCATTCGTGTGTGAGAGGGCTGTTTTATAGATAGTGCGCAACTTTCACCGAAACAGGTAAAACGTGATCAATACCTCATAATGTGCTGTTGCGGACAATGCTTAAATAACATTTTTTTAGTGTGGCTATCTGTGCTACATGTATGAATATGCTTAGCATGGTTTACAATTTTGTCCTGCTGAAATAATTTATAACGACTGAAAGACAAATTCACATTGCTTTCCTTTCGAAACAACTGATTGTTTAGAAGAGTAAATGTTTTGGCCAGTTTGTGATGCATACTTGGTGAACAGAAGCGCAATAAATGGGACAAAATGAACTCATTGTTATTTGATAAATGGCTTTGTAGACGATATGCCCGCCATCCCAATTCGCTGAAGTTTTCTCTTACCAACAATTTTTGCAAGCGAGGATATTTTCGATGGCCGAGACATTGTTTTGGGAAGACCAAAATATTATTTGATGCTTGTATCGATACCGCAATATAGCTGATACAAACCAATGCCTAGGCCTGACAAGACCCGTCTACATTTAATACAAGCATGCATCTTCGAGCATGGCTTGGCCGGATGGAGTAATTTTGTAGTGAAAACATGAGCGCATTATAACAATAAAGAAAATGTAACAGAAAGTGAAGTACCTCGTGCTTCCTTCTCCGTTATTTCAGCCCAACTTGGCTATAGTTTAGGTATCTGCATGCCAACACGGCCCCACCAATGTCAATTCATATACCGTATGCACTCGACTAAGGGCCGCACTCGTGTAAGAGCCGCTCCCCCCAACTTGGCTTTCCGAATGTTGAAAAAAAAATAAAAGTTCTCCCCAGCAAACGGCAGCGTCGTTGCGTCACGCATACAGCGTATTTCGTGGGAGCAACCAGATGACCATTGATGTCCTGCGGCTTCGTCCCGTGGCGCTATCTATGAGTGTATGGCAAAAATAAGTATAGTTTTTTTTTTCATTCGTGGATCTTAAATCAAACCAAACTTTCACACTTGAGTAAAATCGTGCAAAAAAGAGTGATCCTTCCACAATTGTATACGGTGAACACAAACAAACTGAAATTTGACCCCCGCTGTGTTAAATACGTGCAAGCAGCCTCATACTTCACCCCATTCTCGTCATGGCAGCTCATACATATATCGGTGCACTTTTACAGGTGGTGAGAAATCCTACCGGTGTCCCCTCTGCAGCGATTCTTTCGCAAACCCGTACCCAGTGGTTTCGCACCTGATGTACCGCTGCCCCGCGAGGCACCATGCCGCGTCGATTGAGGTGCCACCTTCACCCCTTTCGCCCACGATGCCACGGCGGACAAGTGAGAGCGTGCCGGAGCCGGTCTCCAGCATTGATGCCAAACCACGTACGCCGCTTACGACTACTTCGCTGCCGGCCGCAAGGAAGGTCAAGGGCTTCGACATAGCTTCGCTCACCGACTGCTGCAGCGGCGAAGGAAGAGAAGGCAAGCACCCGGCGGCCAGCGTGAAAGACGCTAAATTGGCACTCGACAGGTACGTGTACCAGCCTTGCTCTTTCGCGTGCGCCTGCAACCAGCCACAATAACGATAAAAATGACTGCTTAGGTTTTACGTGCCAAAATCACAATATCACTATGAGAGACACATGCAGTAGTGGAGGACTTAGGATGTTTCGACCACCTGCGGTTTTTTAACATGCACCTAAACGTAAACATAAATACCTGTAGCACTTCGCCTCCATCGAGACGCGGTCGTTGCTGCCGGTGCTCGATCGCGTGACATTCTGGTGAGCAGTGAGGTGCCAAAACCACTAGACTACCGCGTTAGGCTCCTGCTACGAAACGAAGAGATGCGGGAGAGAGTAGTTGCCACGACAGAGCTTTCATATCACCAACCAGTAACGTCAAGATACCTCCTTCACACCGAGCGACTGCATTATAAATACAATCACGTTGATATCACCGATGGGCAAATGCGAGCACAATTGGTTCCATTTTCTGTGCGCAGCCTGTGTAGGTCCTGTGTATTTTCTGTGCACATTGTAATTGACCGGCCACTAGCCACTGAGGGCTTTTGACTTTTGACCACCTGGGTGCAAATATTTCTTGTTTTTTATGGTCTTTAGAAAAACAAATACAGTTTTTTTGATTGATTGATTGATTCACCTTCTGCTCAGGTGTGGATACGCAACAGGCATACAATTTGAAGTGTAGCCTACAGACATGTCACCTCTGCTATTCGATGTTCGGGAGACTGCGTTAGCTGGGGCTATCCCTTTTTTTCAGAGCCAAGCTTCCAGTGAAGTGACATTTCATGTTTTGTTCATAGACTCGTGCACTAATAGCTTAGCGGGTGAGGAGTCACACTGCTACGCTAGAGAATCTGCATTCGAATCCCGGCTATCCCGGTGACAGTGGCCGCATTTTGATAAGAGCTAATTGCGAAAACACCATTCTACAAAGATTAATGTGTACCGTAAAGAAACCTGAATTCTTGGAGGTATTTCGGAGTCACTCTTGTAGCGCCCCTTATCATCATATTAGTATTTTAGCTCTTCAAAGCTCAGCAATTATTAATAATTATCTTTGATTGATTGATTTGAGGGGTTTAACGTCCCAAAACCACCTTAGGAGTAGGAGCGACGCCGTAGTGGAGGGCTCCGGAAATTTTGACCACCTGGCGTTCTTTAACGTGCACCCAAATCTGAGCACACTGGCCTAAAACATTTCCGCCTCCATTAGAAATGCAGCCACCGCAGCCGAGATTCAATACCGCGACCTGCGGGTCAGCAGCCGAGTATCTTTGGCACTAGACCACTGCGGCGGGAGGCAGAATGGTGGAGGACAATGCAGTGTACATTGATTAAAATTCTTGGAGCAGTCGACTACGGCATGCCTCATAAGTCTATCGTTAATTGGACATGCACAACTTCGGGTATTGTCATAATACTAGTGGATACTCATTACAATCTACAAGGCGTTCAATATGACAAAGAAGCCATTTTGCTTGAAGTAGCATTCATCTATGCAACACACATTCAACAATCTGTAGAGCGCGAAAACGTAAAACAGATTGGCAACCTCGTCCTTCGGCTTCTCCACCGGCTTCAATGAAAATTTCTTCGCAGATAACTTCTCAAAATTTGCTGATAGTGTTACTTCGCTCCAGACAAGGGGCTGCTGCACATATGCATTCGAGCACAAAAAAAAAGCTAGTATCACCAACGTTGCTCTCATAGTTTGAATGCTGTTTTCTCATGAACAGGTTTACAACAGCTCGAGCAGAAGTCACGACGGCGTCGCCACAGGCGCATTCGCCGGCGGCGGCGTCCGATTATGGTGCGGCGGCTTGCGTTCCAGATGACCTGTCTTTCAAGCGGCCCTCCAAGAAGCGTGCCAGGTCGGACGACGACGCTGCCACAACGGCGCCGCCTTCAAGCGCCTTCAAGAAGGTCGACAAAACTGACAGGTAAAGTGGCGGCGAAAACGGTAATACACCCCTTTACTTTGCAGAGACAGTGGGCGAAAAGGCGCATATTCCTTAAAAATTAAACAGATGAGCGCACAGACGATGCCACCGGCCCAACACGTCACTATCTGGGTCATTGTTCAGGAAAGATACTTACAATACAATTGTTGTGAAAATTGAATTTCAGCCAATACCTAATCGGACACACTAATACCGAAGACAACTTGCTAGTCGGAAAGAGAATGTGAGAAACGGTTTCTAATACTGTTTGTCACTTTTTTGCTATTTAAATTTTTTGAATGCTGTTGTGTATTGCTATTTAGCGACTTCAATAGGGATCTTCTATTCAGGTCACTCAAAAAAGTTGCACCTCATCAGGTATGACCAGTAAACATTCCCTGCTCTAACTTTAGTCTATTGCGCCCAGGTCCCCACCTGGACTGTCCCCTGTGGCGGGAGGTTTTCCGTTTGCCTTCCCTTACGGCCTGCCCCCATCTAGCCCTCTTTGCGCCCAGTTCCCTCTGCTTCCCGTGTTCGGGCCACTCCTGGACCCCAAAGCAGAAGACGAATTCGAGAAGAACGCTTCGGCCACCGGCAACAACTCGTCGGCGGCATCAGCAGCTGCTGCCGCAGCAGCCGCCGCTACTGCGGCCGCGCGGCGGTTCCTTCCTGCCGCCGCCGCAGCAGCCGCAGCAGCCGCAGCGGCGCAGTACCCGGCTGCCGCTGTGCTGCCCTACCTTCCGCCATCGCTGGCAGCGCTGTCTCTTCCGTCTCAAAACTGGTGCGCTAAGTGCCAGACGAGCTTCCGCATGACAAGTGACCTGGTGTACCACATGCGCTCGCACCACAAGCGAGAACCGGACCCGGCCAAGAAACGGCGGGAGGACAAGCTGCGCTGCCACATTTGCCACGAAAGCTTCCGAGAGCGGCACCATCTGACTCGGCACATGACATCTCACCAGTGACGTGGCGATGAAGCGCGCCAGGCTTGTGTCACTGCACCAATGACCACCGCGTGAGTGCTGGTTTCCTCGAGCATTCCCTTGAAAGACGGTTTAACAAGAAGAGAGCATGGCTGGCCGTGCGTCGTTCACGACGTAGTTTCGTTGTTGGCACCGCGCGACGTCGCCATCATCGCGTGGGCATCAGTGCTCAGCACTATCGGTTGCACAGCTTTTCAGTGCCGGGAAATTCAGAGTGACAGCGCTACTATGGCTGATGCATAAGCCATTATCTGTCTTTCTTTCTTTTTGAAGAGTCCCATGGACGTCTACTCGAAGATGGTTTTGGACGTCTGTTCGTAATAGCTTGAAAAAAGTGCACGTTTTGAAAGCCGCAGTCATCAAAGCACGCCTTTTGTGGGACTGTTAGCTGCGTGTGACTTAAACCAAACGCCTTCATGGCACCACACCAGAGAAAGGTTTGAGCTGTCTGGTGGCTTGTTCCTATTGGTTTTCCTGGTATTGTCCTTGGAGATCTCGTTAGCGCCCAATAACCCTTGTTTTGTTGTTTCCTATGAACTCTCAAGAGAACTTCTGACTGTCTGCGCGAGATATGGCCAAGTCTAGTCATTTCATCGTTGTCCTGTGTGTTATTTTCGTGGTGTCAAAGATGTACTTGAAATGATTGCTCATGACATGAGCCGCGAGATTCCGGAAAGCAAATCAACTTGTTTCTCGCTGAAGCCGTCACGCCAGCGGAATTGCAGGCCCATGAGCATAACATAGACGGCGCTGAAGGTTCGCTATCATGGACTTTATGCCGTGGTTTTAAGAAGGACGGGATGTAAAAATCATTGAGTTCTCATATGTACAATTACCTTCTGGCGACCTTTTCTTATAAGAAGATGCTGAATATGACTTTCTCCTATTTATTGCATTACATTAAAACAAATGACACCGTATATATGTTTCTTTTTTCATATAAAAATAGCAGTAATAAAACAGCCTGTAAATACACTCTACAGACATGTCAATCAACAGCACTTATGGTAGAGAAGACATATGATAAAACACAAAAGTTTAGGTTGCTGCGAAATATATTTAGCCCATACGATTGCGTTTTCTTGATAAGTGGGAGGTTGCCGAGACAATAACAATTTCTTAGCTTTTTGTAATGAAGCACTAGTGAATTTTTGTTTCATGAATCAGCGTCTCATGTGTATTTCGTTATGAAAAGCTTACCAATTTTCAGTCATAACAGTGCTTTTCGAACATGATGTCATCAAGCAGCATAAAACTTAATAGAGGCACTAGTAAGTCACTGACAAAGGAGAAAATTATATGAAGCAACAGCTACATATAGTATATGTTCACGTGAAAAATAGCACGCTTGTGAAACTATTCGCGAGTACATTTAAGATTGTTCGTGATCACCCTTGAGAAATTGTCAAACTAAATGCTGTGCGCTTTTAGTTTTGTAACCACAGACAAGAATGTGCGTTATTTTGTTATACGGTTACTAGAATCGTTAAACGAGTGTTAGCCTGATTCAGGTTTTTTTGTGTCGTTATGTACGTGACAGTAGGAGCGGGCAGATTGGCGCTGTCAGGTCATTTCCAAAAGAGAAGCGTCATATACACCCACAATATATTTGTAACAGCTCACTGCAGTGTGCGTGTTTACATCTAGATGCCCAAAACTTTGCTTTGAAAGAAGTTCAGCGAACTGAAAGCGCGAGGTTAAACACAGACACAAAGCAAAGAGGAGGCACAGAGCATGAGCATGAGAGGAGGCATATAGCAAGAAGTGCCGGTAACTGAGTGCCCCAACGAAATAGCAACACAACTGCTGTTTTGCCTTCCTCGCTCTTTCTTATTGGTCATTTTTTTTGCGTTGTGTGTGTTTTTAGGTTTTAAACTGCAACCATTCGGTTGCAATGCTGTGCAATTCAAGCTTCTAGGAAAAACTAATGTCTGCTTTACACTTATGAAAAATGCAACTTTTTATGGGCATCTGATTTTTTAATCAGCGTAAGTCAAAAGTCTCACCTACTTTCTTTACAAACCTACAATGTATTTCAGCTGTCTAGTTATTTTGTTGTGAAGAGAGCATAGTTGTTGTTTTTGTTTTTCCTTCACCAGGCGCAGCCACCTTACATAACACTTCTACAAAGCATCTGCCGTAAACTACCGTAAGTCTTTTATAAAAAACAGAAAAGCTTGATGATACGTATCACATGTCAGAAGCACAGACACGGAAACTTTCTGGACATTGTTCATAATGTGAACAAAACTTTTCCGGCGTCGAGTTTCATAAAAAGCTCTCTGGTTACATAATGGTGTAGGGTGTACAGATTGCTTTTTTTGGAGGGGGGCCACGATTTTTGCCTCTACATCCCAAATGTCTGTTATTTCATTGCAAAGAAGCCATCTCGCATAGGATGATGTTTTGTTTCTACTGACGCTGAATGGAAAGTTGGAAAAAAAAGTAATCTAAGTCGGGTGTGAAAAAGCCTCGTGCACCACACATGCTGCTGAAGGGCTTAAACACGCGGCAAATGCTGGCTCCTTGAGTTGTAGTTTCCAGGAGTTCTGGTTTTCTAGTATAAATGAGTTATAGCATAACTTTGTGGTACTTTTGATGATGATTATTATGATGACGATGATAGTGTTTTCATGTTTGCGATGAAAACTTTTAATTTTTCTCAATTTCTGGTTTTTTAATCCTGAACTTGAATTTTAATCATGTCGGGGGTAAAGTGGAAGCTATAAGCCAGGAAAGTATACACTTTCCTGGCTTATTAAAAGGTACCTATTTCTGCCAGTAAGTAGTACTCTACGCAGCACATGATTAGGATAACAAGCAAATGGCGAGGCACGTAAGCCTAGAGTGGATGTCAGTGCTGTTGACGCATCCGGGCACCCACAAAGTGAGACAGATAGTCATAAATGCCATAACATTGATTGCTGAAATAAATCCTTACGCAATGCTTGTTATCTGCAAGAAAGTGGTAGGGGAGAGTGAACCAGATGTTTCAGGCTTTATGGCTGCTGCTATTTCCTCTGCAGTTTCGAGGAAAAGGGTCATGTGCTGCAGGGCGAGAATAAGTAGAAATGAATTATTCACATACGTTCACTCGCCTAATGTAACCACCATCAGTGAACATATTAATTAGTAGCATGTGAGAATTTCAAATGTATAGCGCTATGGAAAAAAGGCTTGCGAGCGTTCCTGCGTTCTCATCATGACGCAAACAGATACACACGCTTGCGAGAGGTGAGACCCATCGCAACATTATGAAATCAATGTCATACATTGTATGCTAAGTGGGGTAAACAGTATATACTAATTCCTGCTTGAGACTGCGCACAAGACAATATAATACTACTTACTGTATTATAATATCTCAGTGGCCACCAAATTTTGGTTCAGAAACAGATACGATGTAGGTGCCAGGAGTTTTTCAGCGGGTTCGGTGCCAAAACCACAAGAAAGTGCAAGTGTTTTGCAGACCATTGCAATATCGTGTGCACATCACACCTTCATGTATACACATATTATAATAGATATTGTGTTTCGACGTTTCACGTGCACAAACTCGGTGTCAGACTTGCGTACGGTGACGACAATGTCATGGTTTTGACGGAATAAATATCTCTGTTGTTGGAAAAGAAGCTGGCCTGCTTTCACAGATCATTGCATCATTTTCATCTTTTGTTCACGCTAAAGAAAATTAGTTCTAGTCATTTTAGCTTACTGTGTGAATGAATCAAATGTCAACAGCTTTACGCTGGACTGCTGTTGATTGGTTGATTGATATGCAGAATTTAACGTCCCAAAACCACCAAATGATTATAAGAGATGCCGTAGTGGAGGGCTCCAGAAATTTCGATCACCTGGGGTATTTAACGTGCAACCAAATCTGAACACATGGGCTTACAACATTTCCGCTTTAATCGGAAATGTAGCCGCAGCAGGCGGGATTCGATTCCGCAACCTGCGGGTGAGCAGCCGAGTAGCTTAGCCACTTCACCACCGCGGCGGTGCACTGGACGGCTGTAATTACGTTTCTGGGGGGGGGGGGGCAAATGAGACCGCATACTGATTTGAAGATCCGATGATAGATGGTTGCATAGAGGTGCTCTACAGCAGTCACTTCATTCAGTGAACATGGCAGATTTTCAGTCGCACAGAGCGACAGCACCGCTGAAACGGATCTTTTCAGAAACCGAGCCGTAGTCATCGCAGAGCAAACTTCAAGTCTCCGATTTACGCTGGTTGGCTGTGAGATGTCATGCACGGGTATGGATTTAAGTGCAACACCTACAAGGGTTTATCACAGTGTACTACTAATTTCAACGCACTCGTCCTATCTTTGTGGGGATCATATTTTTGAAAGTTAATAACACTATTCCTGTTAAGCTTGCCTTCAGGAAGGAGTCGTTTAGAGCTCCGATTCATTATAGCGGATGGCAAGTTGAGAAGCGTCCGCTAGCGGAAATCGATGTTGAGGTAAAAGGAGGTGGTCGAACTCTGTAACATCCTCTGTGGAGAGGTTTGTCACGCCCCCTTTCGGTCGCATTCCTTAGCAGATCCGGCAAAAAATTTACTTTAGACATGTAATATAACGCTTGAATAAACCTTGCACAAGTAACTTCAAAACTCTGGTAACATTCCTTTTAGATACCTCCCTCGAAGTGCACAGCCAGTCCGACTTGACTTTCACCCTGAGGTTAAAGCTAGAGCGCTAAGTTAATGCAGAAGAGGACCCAGAAGAAGGGGCATGGTACACAGAAGTGCTGCGCTTCGGTTTGTCGTGTATTTTCTTCGTGGGACGTCTCCTCTGTTTGCGCAATAACGTAAACCTCGGTGTTATCTATCAACTGTCTCTAACAAATTTTTATTGACTACCGTCCACCGCCTATGGAGAACAAGTGCTACCCAGATTGGACGCACAAAATTTACGTGATGCGCCACCCTGGCGAGCTGGCTGAGAAGTAGCTAGCAGTAGACACCTGTCGCGAGGTGTACGAGTATACGTTTGATCGTGCCCTTATACACCTGGCGCACGCTGAGACACCTTGTGAAGGTCACACAATATTGCCACCGGTTTTGTTCGACGTGCGCCAGGTTGTTAGGTAGGTGTTTTGGGACGTGCAAGACCAGCGAAGATTGGGTCACTTCGCTGAAAACTGCAACGCTGCGGGAAAGACGTGATGCCACTGAATATTCTCCGCAATGGTTTCAGCAATGTGGTGTGCCTGGTCGGATACCAACGCGACACTTCTTGAAAGGACGGGAATTGTCCGATGGGAAGTACGTGTATGACGTGGAAGAAACAATTTTTCGCAGAGAGTGATTGTGACTATTTGGCGAAGTACCACGCATTGTACTACGTAAACTTACAGGTAAGTGCGTTCAAACCGCGCATCCGAAGCTCGACATCGTATGAAGTGTGCTCGTTATGCGCCCACTTTGAAGTAAAATTAGTGTCTCGGACAGCACTGAGGTAGCATTCGGCCCAATTACAGCTGTTTCCACCAACCACAATAAATTTACGTGGTCAGTAGTCACATTTTTGCACTATAATACAGCAGCTGTTTCGCCACTCGGTTTCTTTTATGATGTATTCAGCGGCAAGCATGAATCCAAAAAATCTTCATCACTGTGTTTTAAAAAGAAAGAGGTTTTGACGTTGACAGTGAATTTTGAAATAAATGTCCAAGGCGACGTGCAGATAAAAGGCCAGTGTGAAGTGGAGATTAGTAGTGTTACCAGAAATGCAAATATGTCGCAGCGGTCGGGCTTTAGTGAAGTCGTCTCGCCATAGCCTGCAGACCACTCGCAAGCTTACGGTCGGCCGTCGTCTCCGTCATAGAGTTGATTTTTTTTAAATGCCACTGAAGAACCTGATGGTAATTGACTTTGTGATGGTTCCGTGTTTACATTAAGTGTGTGATCAGCAATAGAACATGGGTAGATTATCACTATGTTTTTGGCAACCATTGCTTTGTAACCACTCTGGAGCTGTGCTCGTGACAGTAAGAGATAATGCCATATTTATTCGAATGTGGTGAGAGTTTTTTTAAATTTTTACAACTAAATTTACTTTCGAATTCCAAATCCTGAAACTCTATGTTTCTCTTCTTGGGCATGATGAAATGTCATCCCTCGTTTTTGTATCGGGGTCGTGTTACAATGAAATAAATAAGGTGGTGGTAATACATAGCGTGATGCTCGATACCCAAGTTTTCACGCGCTTTATAATTTTCAAGGCAAGTTTTCAATAAAAGACGGGATGTTTGCCTGAATGCTATCCCATGTGCTTTGAAGAAAGCGATGCAGGAGATAATCAACCGTAAGCTCTTGATTACTTTTTACTGTTGAGAAACACCTCTTTTTTGTTGTGGAATTTTTAATACAACAATAACAATGGTCACAATGCTTTTTTTCTCGTTTGATCATTGTACATGGCGGTAAGCTTCAAGTTAGCAGTAGTTTGTTTGCATGAACACGTCTTTCTATTTTACGCCCGAATGCTCTCGGTCAGGCCCAACAGAGCTGTGCTTCATGCCTGCGAAAACTCCAGCGTTTGTCCCCCAGACCAGGAGAAGTAAAAAAACTGCGCGTCTTACATAGTTCTATTATTATTTCCCCCATTTCACAATGCTTCGATACACCTGGGCAAAAGGTGAAAGCTTATTTGTGCTGCAGTATATTCAAGAAAGGCGCACAAACCAGATAAAGCTCGATAAGTGTTCATAATTCAGAGCCGCTGCCTTTTCACGATAATCTCTTAGGGTTTTCCTAAAGCTGCAAGTGGTTATAGTGGTCTTTTAGTGTTTGTGTCTGTGCGTGCGCAGGTGAGTGTGTGTATTCCATGTTTCATTGACCATTATATTTTTCGCAAAGCACAAATATCAAGCAGGCAGAGCGCGCTTTACAGGAAAGCCAATTGAAATGAAGGGCAAGTTGAACAAATTGGCTGGATTCACAGGTCCAAACTTTGACGTGAAATCACTTTTTACTAGAGTACAAGAAAACCTGGCAGTGAATGGGTCCAAGAACTCATTCAATATGGTGAAAATCTAGCGCAAAGATTGTCAGCCGACGTACAGGACCTAGTTTGTATCTTACAGTTCTGTTTGTCAAATAAACATTTCACTTTCAAAACTAAGCTGCATAAACAGAGCTATAATGCGGGTAGGGGTGCATATATATCAGTGACCGCTGCTAATTTGATTATGAAAGAGATAAAAGGTCAAGCCCTCTCCTGGTGCAGCCCAGCTGAAGGGGTTCTTTTTTTTTTGCAATGTTACAATTTTCTGCATCATTCACTGAGAGGCACTTTGGGCGTTCATTTCACACCTGAACAGCACGGAAGCAGCAATTTGATCCATGATCAAAGAATAAATCGAAGGCAAGCTCTCATTCTTCTATATGCTTATTGGAAGGAAAGGTCCCACTTTATCGTATGTCGAGTTTGAGAAATGACCCACACAGTACGTTACTTGCTTTTCATTAGCATGAAGCCGGCTTCTCACAAAAGAGAAGTCGCTTCTACGCTTCCACGACGCGTGCAGAAACTCCGCACAAGAAAAGAAGACTACGCAGCCAACGTAGGCTTGGTGCTGCGAGATTTTCGTCCTTTAGCTGTAAGAACTCCTTCTTGGACGCTGTTAAACGACAACTGACCTGCCAGCAATTGCCCTGTACTGCATCTAGTAAAAAGCGCGTGCGAATATTGCATATTACCTGCGTAAGCGAAACCCCTATTAGTGTTGTGCGTTTCTACAACGTCCAGGAGGCACATGTTCCGAACCAGAAACTGCGACAATCATTGGCAAACGGGAAGGACAGATGAACCAATAAGACGTTACCCGGTGTGGTGCAGGCTGTTGCATGCGTCGATTGTCGTGATGTGCAAATCGGTGAAACTGGTGACTTTGAACGGCGTATGAAGCGGCAAAATTAGGATGCGAAGAAAGGAAATGTGAAATCCAGTGTCTTGGTTGAGCAAACGTCAGGTTGAAATCAACTGAGGTTGAGGCTCATGTTCTTGCAAAAGAAAAAAAGATGTCATGGCGTCTTTATTTTGAGTCGCTCGTGATGCAAACAACTCCGCACACTCCTAGCAGGAACGATGGTAATCTGCTGTCAGTGTACACCCTGTCTGCGTGATATACGCATACGTACATAAGGCGGACTGCTTGACACATGTTTTCATTTCACTTCTGAAGAAAGTTCCCGCGTGGGATCTGTGTTTTCAATTTTTTTACTTTGATTGACGCTGTATCTCTGGGTTTTTTGTCTTAAACCAGATCCACACTTACAGTAAGAGACGAGTGTCAACAAAATATTTTCTTAAACCCTAGAAGAGGCCCGATCAAGGCCTCTTCTTTCGCGGTGACTGTTCCTGAAAACATGTGGCGTCTATTCTAAGGTGGCTGCTTCTCTAAACGGGCGTTAGCTATAAAACTAATCTTAGCTTGACAGCCGCTTTTCACTATGAACTGTTTCACCCACCCCTGGTGGTTTCTGTGGGAAGATGTGTGTTTTTACTACTGATCCCAATAAGAATTGTTTCGCCTCATTTTTTGGCGGGGCACCCTAATGGTACAAAATGTTGGTATACCAAATAACGAATTCTTGTTGGGTGAGTTGATGATTTCATGGCATGGTGATATAAAGAACAAGTAAATCTTGGAGGCAGAGAAGTATTATGAACAACTGATAATTTAGTGCAAAGATTGCAATGAAATATGAACACAATATTGTGCCGGCAAAAATCAGCACGCCAAGTTTGGGAGGCGTACCATAAATAAAAAAGGTACTAACTGTGTTAGTGACACATCCATCTGCTAGTGCAATACATATATTAGTTTTTTTATATCACACGCCACTAAACTGATAAGTGGTGTCACCTTCATATGTGCTCGCAGTGTTGGCGCACAACTGTTCTTGTATAATATTGCAACCTTTGCAATAAACCCGTTTTAATAGTGCCTGTCTGTCTCTCACGTGTGTTTGTCTTTTTAGTGTTAAATCACCATGTCGTGTATTTTCTGCGCAGCGTAGTTGGCAAGCCAGGCATGTTCCAGTTACACATTAACCCTACCAAATGACCTATAATGTCCTTTAGAAAAAAGTAGCGCAACGGGAGAGGAGCAATAAAAAACGAGTTTTGCATTTGAGAGACACAGGCTTAACATCACGCGGGTCTCTTTGTTCGTGTACGTAGCATGCGCAGCTGCTGACTGCATTATCAAAGGGGTGCGTTCTTATTCTTTTAAGCTCACAAAGAGATCGTTATTTCATATTTTATTGCGACCATTGTAAAAAAGGAGGAGCATGAATTAGATGAAAAGGGTGTTCCGGAGCCCTTTTGCTTTAAAGTCCTTTCAATGAAGTTCTTCTACAATGTGAAGACTGAAGATCAACCAAACTGCTTTGCAAGGTCTGGTGCTGCGACAAAGGGGTTGACGATGTCTTTCGTTAAAAAGCGCGTCAAGGCGTTGCCCTGAGCCTGGGTGGTGCCATAAGTGGCTGGCATATTAAACCTGCGCGGCACCTTCAAGGGAGCTCCACCACAGTGGTCTAGTGGCTAAGGTACTCAGCTGCTGACCCGTAGATCGCGGGATCAAATCCTGGCTGCAGCGGCTGCATTTTCAATGGAGGCGGGAATGTTGTAGGCCCGTGTGCTCAGATGTGGGTGCCAGTTAAAGAACCCCAGGTGGTCAAAACTTCCGGAGCCCTCCTCTATAGCGTCTCTCATTTTCATATCGTGGTTTGGTACGTTAAACCACACAAATATTCATCATCACTAGAGACCGGATTATAAGCAAATGCATATTTTGTTCTTTGCTTTTCTATCATGCAATTTCGATATATGAGCATGAGTTATAGCTTAAGAAGTGCTTTTATGGTGTTTTTATAGTGCCTATAAGTGCCTATTTTGATTGTTTCTGCCTAAATGCATATAAATGCGTATTTTCAAAATGAGAGCATCTATGAGCGCTCTTCAAACCCAAATTTCGTTTTGGAGCCAGGTGTCAAACCGTTATTATTGTAAAAAAGATAACATTGATATTTCCGAACACTATAAGATTCAACGAAGACAAAGCTGACATGCTGCGAGCGATTGGAGGATGAGCATAACGATTGTAAAAGACGCCGTTCCTGCAGTTCTAAGTGGAAGCATGTCTCAGGCTCTGCAGGGGAAGGAGGAGAGTGAAATAAAGATGCGGTAAGAAAATTAAAGTCACGTCTATGGTTGAGGACGCGGCGACCGCCTTCTACAGACAGCTGTACAGTAACCTCAAGGAACTGAAGAACCGCCCTGAAAACCTCATTGTTGCAGTGGAAAAAGAAGTACAGGTTTTTCTGGGTAGCCGCGGATAGCTGGAGAACGAATGGAAAACCATGGAGGGCCACTCATGGTATGCTACTGTTGATTCAGTGGTGGCGAAGGTCACTAAAATTTTATGCTTTGTACAGCGAAGCCTGAGACAGGCGCTGGCACGTTTACAGTCATTGGTGTATTAAGCATACATTCACCCTATGCCTGAATACGCTTGTGCCATGTGAGATACTTTGGCATATGTCTTTAAGTGACAAAGATGAAAAAAACAGGACGGGGCTTCAAGGTTTGTTCTAAGCCATTACTCAAAAGGATAAGGTTAAGATCAAGAATGTTGTTGGTAGCCGGCGAATGTAGTCTTGCATAACTTGCAGGCAATTGCCCCGACTGACTTCCCCTTTGCTAATTGTAGCTAATGTCCTTTTTTTAAATAAGCACGAGCAGGCTTTTAAAATTAAAATCAGCATAGCGAGACGAAAGGCGGCATAAGAAGGCAGCCTTTGTTCGATTACACGTGCAGTATTGTGCTGCTGTACTCTATCTCGCTGCACTATACCCCAAACATAATTGTCACTTATCACCAGTCAAGTGCGAGGTCTGTAGCAATCAAAACTTTCTAGAGAAGTCGCGACACCTGTTTTCTGAAGATTGAGGAACCACGCGGAAACACAATATCAATCATGCTGTCATATGGCAAGCCCAACTGTAGCAGTTCCTCAAATAAACCTTGCCTTTCCTTCTTAAGCTCACGAAATTTAAGCAAATAGTGTTCTATATCACCGTTTTCCTTGCACTTCGAGCACAAGGGCGTAGCGGAGAATCTGATCTTGTGGAGACATGCTGGTGTACGCGCTCATCCCGTTCAAATGCGATGAAGCAAGCAGGCCTCTTCCCTTGATAGCCCTTGGGCCACAAAAGGCTGGTGAGGCGTCAGCCTTAACGAGTGATATTACTTATTTACAGCCTCTCGTAAGATACGCTGATTGTCTTTGGGAGCTTTCTTCGTTGGTGTAAGCTCCAGACCACTCCGGGCAAGTCTGTCAGCCACCTCATTACCCGCTATACCCACATGTGATAAAATGTAACAAAATCTAATGTTTAAAGCAATGCCATGCAGGTCTTTAAGGATACGCTGTGATCTTTGAGTGCATCGATACAAAAGCAATATATGTTTTAGCCGCTACAAAGCAGGCTTACTGTACGAATACAGCACGACTTGTTGCTGCCTACAAAGCTTCAAATATTTCAGGGCTGCCTGAATTGGCACGCTTTCACATGCTGTCGATGAAACAGCGCACTCGAGTCGCGCTGCCCAGGGCGCATTTAGAGACAGGATCACAAACGCTGCAGTGCATTCTCCGCGTGCTATGTTGACTGATCCATCGGTGAAAACTTTCAAATGGTCGGCGTACTTTTCTTCAACATATTCAAGCACCAAAAACGTACTTCTGCTGCGGGTGCGGAACGCTTGCTGTGCATCCGTGCAATAGTTACCAAACAGTCTACATCCTCATGTGTTCAAGGTGG
This sequence comes from Rhipicephalus microplus, assembly GCF_043290135.1. Classification (NCBI taxonomy): domain Eukaryota; kingdom Metazoa; phylum Arthropoda; class Arachnida; order Ixodida; family Ixodidae; genus Rhipicephalus; species Rhipicephalus microplus. The sequence goes on along the minus strand of NC_134710.1, from coordinate 420,576,200 downwards.
GTCTTGTCGAAGCTATCTTTGTTTGGGGAAATCGAGGATACGATGGCGAAGGGTGTTGAGGGCCATGAAACCTCCCGCTTCCATTCGTCACGGAAATGGACTGAGTAGTGCTCGTCCTGGGCTTGATTCACCAAGTCAGCAAAGCTGTGTCAGCAGTCGTTGAGAAGCGAAAAGACGTAACGATGGAAGACGAGCATCACGAAGCACCTTTATGCTCGCGGTAAACTTTGGCACTTCCAAAGCAACTTTGAGGCCTTTACGATGAAGTTTTTCCAGCTGTTCGTACTGTGAGTCACTCGGAGAGATCAGAGGCAATAGAAAAAGCACATGATGGACAATTACTGCCTCGTGTAACTTTATCATTGGTGTTGGGTGGCTCCCCCAGCTTGTTCCTGCAATCTTCCGAAGAATGTTTACATGGGGTGACAGCGATGCCATTGTCTTGTCAACTGCCCGTCGTCAATTCATCCTGGTAACTAGTGTGACTCCCAGGAATCTCATGTACTTGACTTGTTTATTGATGCATCAGGAAGTAATATTTTCACCCTTGTCTCTCGTCTTCGCATACCTGGGAGTAGCGTGAATTGAGACTTGTTAGCTCATATTGTTGGTCCTATAGATTCAAGGTAGGTTTGTGCGGAGAGTAGAACTCTTTGGCCAATTATTTCCAATCGCTTATGCTGATAACCAGTCAGCCAGATTCACATCTCGTCAGCATAAATTGATATTTGTATTACCTTGCTCACATTTTTGAGAGCATTAGGTAAACCAGCCATAGCCACATTGAAAAACATTGGAGACAAGACACTGCCCTGTTGCACTCCTCTGGTAATTTTTTTTGAGCTACTGAGCACTGCCCCTAACTTCACCTGCATCGAGCGATCACTAAGAAACACCTGAACGAAGCGTAAAAGATGCCCAGTGATTCCCACAGATGCAAGACCACAAGTTATCGCACCTTGGAACACGAATTTGTATGCTTTTGACACGTGCAGGACTATTGCAAGTGTTGAAAAGCCGTATGCTCGTTGGTGTCCTATGTAAGTCACAAGGTCCAAGATGTTGTCCTGTGCACTCAACCGTTTCCGAAGCCCAGTCATGCATGCTGGAATGGCCTTGTGATTCTCCATCCAGCATATCATTCGAACACAGGCCAGTTTCTCCATCAGATTCGCTACGCACGAAGTTAGTGATACTGGTCTGTATGATGCGAGATCTGTTCTGTCTTTACCGGGCTTCCGTACTGCACGACCCAGGCCACTTTACGTCCTTGAGAAATGTTTCCAGATTCCCAAACATAGTTGAAATGTATCAGAAGCCTCCTCTTCACTTCTTCAGGCAGATTTGAGGTCATCTGGTTTGTAATTCCATCATGTCCAGGAGCACAGCGTCGACCGAGACAACTTATGGCTGATGTAAGTTCCCGCAGCATGAAAGGTGTGTCGATGGCAGATGCTGAATGAGGCGGAAGTAGTTATAGTGGCTCACTTTCTCTTCCAATTACATACACTTCAGCAAACTCTTAGGCAAGAGACGGTATTGATGTATCTTTGAATAACGTGAGGACAATAAACGGTCTCAAAGGCTCGGGCGTGGTTCCAACCCTACTTACTACTCGTCATATCCTTGACAGTGGAGTAAATACACTTAAACTATCACAAAACTTTGCCCTTTGTTTCCTCTAAAGTTTGTTGCTGTATCGCCGCTTTGCTGCATTGAGTCTGTTGAACTGAGTTTTGCTAGCAGCTTCACCACCTCTTCGCGTAAGCCTTTTGTGGGACCTTCATCTGGCCGTACACACATTACGAAGCTTTAAGTCCGAGCTAAAAATTGTGCAGGTAGCTTTTGTTTAGTTGTTGAAGCCACTTTGCTCGCCAGCATATCTCGAAACATATCCCCTCATCGGTGATCTAGATGCTCTCGGTAGCGATTCCGAACAGTTACTTTGCAGGATTTTGCTACCGTCAAATGGTAGCTCGCAACATTGATCAATATAGGGAAATGATCGCTGTTATCACTGTTCATTCTTTCCGTACCTGTGCAACACTTGAGTTTAACGTCACTCGAATGCAACGTCAGGTCGATAATACTTGTACAAGCTGGGGTCCTAAAGGATGTTACATTGCCATCATTCGCAATGGATAAATCTAGCTTATCAGTTGCCTTTCCCGGACAACGTCCACGTGCATTCAAATTTTGTCCCCCATGACGTGTGATGCGCATTGAAATCACCACAAATGATGCGCGGTGCTGGGCAACGATGACACAGGTCTTCCAAAAACTTTTTGATGGAATATTTTTGTAAGGAGACGCATACATCGATGCAATGCTGACTTTGTGGTTTCCTGTCTGTTCCCTGATCGCAGAAAGTTCTATAACATTTGTGCACAAGTCCGCCACATGGAGTGCTACGTGGGGTATCTCTCTTCGTATATACACAGCGGCGCTTCCATTTGGGGAAGTCGTTACGGTGTGGTTCTTGTGAGTGACGTATCCAGTGATTAATCTTTGTCTCGGTAATCCGGCCTCCGACAGAGCCAAGATCAAAATTTTATATTCTCTCAAAAACAGGTGTAGCTCATTCATGCCAGACACAATACCCGCACAATTTCATTGCATTATGAAAGGTACTTTTCGGTGATTGAACATGCACTGAGGCTTGGTTTTCAGCATCCTACTTCTCGTTGTGCCCGAAACAACCAAGTAGCACTGATTCTAGAGCCAGCATGGCCTGCAGCATGGTATTCGCAGTACCTAGTGGCATTGTCGCTGGGTGAGAACGTAGAGCGGCAAACAAAACATGTACAATCTCCGCAGTGTCGTTGATAATTTTCTAGTTTCCCTTTGTCTTCTGCTCAAATTCTTGTCTCAGTACTCTGGCATAGGTAGCTTAAGAACTGTTCTGAGTACACTCAGTTGGCATGGCCCCTTCTTTTGCTTGACTAGCACTGCCCGGTGTTTTCAAGAAGCATTCTTTTGATTGCCCCTCACTGTGAGGGATAAGGTTCGGGCAATCACGGCAACTTAAATAATCGTTGTCGAGACTGACGAAGACATTTGCAACTTGAGTTATAAGGCTTTAATGCCACGAAAAAAAAGAAAACAACGATAAAGAAGCTTAGCGTGTTATATGGCAACAGCGAAGAACTGCCTTAAGTACGAGCACGACAAACGTTCTCGAAAGACAAGGTCTGACGCTTAGCGTAGTCCCCCACTGCACTACACAAGGTTTGAAACACTTCACCGTTTGACGTCGAAGGCAGATGAGTCGATGCGTTGCGTTGCGTCTTACGCCGACATCAGCAATGCCTCAGGCATGGTCGGAGCGGAGCGTGAGGCAGAGTCGATGTGTGGCACGCACGTCCCGGACAGCCAGTAGTAGGCCCAGGTCTGGAAAACGCCCGGATCCGAGTACAACGGACCGGCGCCGGCTGCTGGATCACACGGTAGAAGGGAGCCAGGCTCGTGCGGACCACAGGCACAGGTAGGCTTCGGGACCACGACCCGACGAGCGCTTCAGCCTGCCACTGTTTTGTTCCGATCCTTCTTTTTCGAACGCCCCGTCGTCGTCTTCCTCTTCTCTCTCCCCATGGCTTGGCTTGACTTTGACGACACGATTCCGCCTTTTCCTTGTCTCATCGTCATCTTCGTCGGCGTACGGCACAGCACAAACTCACAAACATCGCGCACCAGATGAACCTACCGCGCATATCATGACAAAAGTCCCCCCTTTCAAAAGTGTTTTTTAAAAAAAAAAACTGTCCAAAGTGCGCGGGAGACAAGACTTACGACAAACAAATGTACAGAACTGTTGCACCAAGAGAATAGTCTGTATGTGAGAGTCCCTAGGCATATGGTACATTATTACATTAATGTGGTATAGCTAGCACCTACACCTGTAGCCTGCTCATATAATCAGCACCTACGTTCTCTGATCCTTTGATATGCTCAACGCGAAAGGTGTACTCTTGCAATGCGAGACTCCAGCGCAAGATCCGGCTGTTCAAATGCTTGGCTTGAGAGAGGTATCGTAGCGGTTGATGGTCAGTCTGAACGACGAAGGAGGTTCCATAAAGGAAGATATGAAATTTCGCGATCGCCCAAACTAACGCTAAACACTCTCTTTCAATTGCAGAGTATCTCTCTTCCCGGGGCATAAGTTGGCGGCTGGCATATGACACCGGGTGAAGAAGACCCTCGTGTTCCTGCATAAGCACAGCGCCTATACACCTATCAGATGCATCTGTACGTAATACGAAGGGTTTCTTTATGTCAACAGCCTTGACTACTGGCGTAGATGCTAGAGCTTGTTTGAGGGTTTCAAATGCCTCTTCTCTTTCGGTATTCCACGCTAACTTGTTCTTTTCCATCTTTCTTGTCATTTCAGTCAGTGGTTTCGCTTTCTGGGCATAGTGAGGTATGAGGTCTCGGTAATATCCCGCCAAGCCGAGAAAAGAGCGAAGTTGCTTCTTCGTTTCCGGTCTTGGGGCTTTAGCGATCTTCGCTATCGTGCTTTCTACTGGGCGGATTGTACCATCGCCGAGGTGATGCCCAAGGAAGATGACAGAAGTCATTCCGATCTCACATTTTTGAGGTTTGATCCGTAGGCCTGCTTCTCGGATCCTCTGAAACAACTGTTTCAATGTCACTAGATGCTCCTCCCACGTAGCTGTGGCAATTAGAACATCGTCTATGTAATGCACTGTGTTTGGAATGCCGTGCAGTAATGTCCTCATCAATCGTGTGAATATGGCCGAGGCTGTCTTAATCCCAAAAGGCATATAGAGAAAATGGTAGTGTCCAGATTGCGTTGAAAAAGCTGTTTTCGGACGAGAACTTTCCTCTAAGGGTACTTGCCAATAGCCCTTTGTAAGATCTAACTTTGAGAAAACCGACTTCGTGCCGACTTCAGCAAACATAATGTCAGTTCTGGGTATGGGTTCAGAATCGGACACCAGAACCTCATTAATGTGACGGAAGTCAATGCACGCGCGAAAGCTGTTGTCCGGTTTCTTAACCAGGACCAAGGGTGAGTTATACGGCGAATGGGATCGTTCAATAACTCCCAACTTCAGCATATCTTGAACCTCCTTCTCTACTATTTCCTTCATTGCAAACGGCAACGGATACTGTGACGTGCTGATTGGTTTTGTTGTAGTAAGCTCTAGCCGGCACTCTAGGAGGTTCGTCTTCCCAGGAACTTCGGAAAATATGTCTCAGAATTCCTCCAAGAGATTGCCCATATCATCGCGTTGTGCTTCGTCTAAATTACTTCCGAGTGTGACCGACTCAATACCTTTCCCTTCATTTACTTTAAATGTAGGGAGGGCTGAATCCGACTCTCCTTCTTCGACTACAACGAACGATGAAGCTTGACTAGTGACTTCTGGTTGACGTTCTTCGTAGCGCTTGAGCATGTTTATGTGAAACATTTTCGTGGTGTGCCCAAGGTCCAACCAATAGTCGTGGTCATTCTTTTTTCCTGTAACCGGAAATGGCCCCTTCCAGTGCATAAGAAGCTTGTTTTCCCTGGTTGGTAGCAATATAAGAGCCCGGTCACCAACTTTGAGCTGTCGGGTTTTGGAGGTTCGGTCATAATACTTCTTTTGCGAGTGTTGAGCTCGGGAGAGATTCTCTTGAGCCAGCTTCAAGGTGCGTTCAAGACGTTCTCTCAGATCAAGCACGTATCCGTAAGTAGTCTTGATATCTTCCTCTAGGTCTTCCCCTGTCCAGAGTTCCTTCAATATATCCAGGGGTCCTCGGACGTGCCGGCCGTAGATCAGTTCAAACGGCGAGAAGCCCATACTGGCCTGAGGTACTTCTCGATAGGCGAATAACAGAGGCGCAAGAAATCGGTCCCATGACTTCGGCTTCTCTTGGCACAACCTGCGCAACATCTGTTTCAAAGTGCCGTTGAACCTTTCGACCAAGCCATTGCATATCGGGTTGTAAGGCGTCGAGCTCAAATGTCGAATAGCAAGCAAAGCATTCACCTCTTCCATCAGGCCTGACGTGAAGCAAGATGCTTGATCACAGAGGATCTCCCGTGGAAATCCTATTCGAGAGAACATCTCCAGTAGTCCATCTGCTACTGTTGCCGAATCAATTGCGGGCAAAGCCACCCCGTCCGGGTACCGAGTGGCGAAATCTACAAGGGTAAGAATGTACCGATTACTCTTCTTTGAAATCGGCGTCAGAGGTCCAATGATATCAACGGCCACACGTTCGAATGGCGTGTCAATCAAAGGCATTCGTCCAAGAGGCGCCTTGCCTACTTTGCCTTTGGGATATGTCCTTTGGCATGCGTCGCATGATTTTACGAATCTTCGTACCTCCTCCTGTACACCGGGCCAATAAAACGACTCCAAAACTCGGTCCTTCGTCTTCTTGATACCCTGGTGACCAGATATCGGTGATTCATGTGCCAAGTGCAACACATGGACACGCAACGCCTTTGGAACCACCGCTTGTTGAACTGATTTACCCGGAGTCAAGTGGTAAACGCGGTACAAGATTCCTTTCTCGAACATAAATCAGTGGTATGTGGCTCCTTTACCGCGGATGAGGGTGTCGACTTTCGCCCTACAAACATCCAGCGACCGGTCTTCCTCTTCTTTTTGGCGAAATGACTCCTGTGTCACCTCTAAGTTTCCAAATTTAGCAGTCGTGAGCTTCCGGCGATGTCCTTTGCTTGAAACACCAACCATGACTGTGCTCTTCGTCCCGCATCCATCCTTGGATTTCTCTTCAGAATTCAATGCCTGATTAGTTTCCGACTTCAGGCTCGCTGACTCCTTCCACGTTGAGTCGGGGTCATTAGCGTCACGGGCGCCGGGAACATTTCCTACGATGACATCGTAAAGTGGCGACGTCATGCATTTGACTATCGCATTTCCGGTGAAATAGGGCGATAGAATCCGTACTTCTGCTTCCAGTACCTCGATGCAACTACCATCGGCCAATAAAATAGTGGCGGTAGTACCCGTCAGCGCATCATCGGGAACGAGGGAACGTCGCACGACCAGGGTGTTGCTTCCAGTATCCCTCAAGACTGATACAGTATGTCCAAACACTTCTCCCTGTAACACCGGCAAGTTTCGTGTAGCTGTTGCGGTGCGCGTTCGGAGTGCACTAGCAACATATTCATCTTGTGATGAATCATCGGCACATCGGGGCGTCTCGGACTTCTGGTCAGTAGACACGATGCAAGATGTCATTTTCTTTGACCCGCCGTTGCTTGGGCATGCTCTTGCATCGTGGCCGGGCTTCCGACAGTGCCCACAGGAGACTCGTTGAGGTTTCGTGCGGCAATCAGATGCTCTGTGGCCGGGTCGATCACAGACGAAACATCTAAGAAGAGGCTGGGTATAAGTAAATCCTTCTTGCTCCTTGGGAATGTTGTATGCAGACTTGGTACGAAATACCAACAAGTTTGTTTGCCGCTGGGCTTCCAAGAAGGTATCAGCTGCTTCTGCCATTTCTTTTACCGTCCTGCATTTCTTCTCCCTTAGAAAAAGTGCCAGGCGATCGTGGCAGTTATTCAGAAACTGCTCAGCTACAATGAGGTTGCGCACGGATGCAAATTCCTCGTCCGTTTCCGACATTTCCAGCCATCTATCGAAGTAACTCTGTAATCTCGTGGCGTACTGTTTACCAGTTTCGCCGTCTTCAGGCTTGCTTTGCCGAAACTTTTCGCGATAGCCTTCGGCTGTGAAACGAAACCTCTGGAGCAAGACCACTTTCGTACTCTGGTAATCCATTGAGTCTTCTGGCGGCAGACGACCGAAGACTTTCAATGCTTCCCCCCTGAGGCATAAACTAAGCGCTGTCACCCACTTCTCCTCAGGCCACTCTTGACCAACTGCTACGCGTTCGAACCTCTTGAGATACGCATCGAGATCGTCACGCCCCTCGTCAAACACTGGGATCAGGTTGTGAGGATTGATCAAGCACGGGCGGCTTTGACTCCTCTCAGGTTCGCGGTCCCGCGCTGTTGGCTCTCGGCTACCTTCAACCTCAGCTAGTCGAATTCGCAGTTGAAGAGTTCTCTCTTCTATCTCCAAACGTTCCTTCGCCGCCTGCCTTTCCGCGGAACGCTCTTCACGCGCTTGCACAGATTCCTCATGAGCCCGCTCTAACCGCGCGTCTACCCACGTCTTTAGCTCGGCTCCTTGAAGCCCCATGCGTTCCGCTAGCGTTATAAGCTCTTGCTCACTCATCTTCCCTATAGATTTCAACCCAGTGCAAACGGCTTCGTCCTGTCGCGCGGACGCCAATTGTGAGGGATAAGGTTCGGGCAATCACGGCAACTTAAATAATCGTTGTCGAGAGTGACGAAGACATTTGCAACTTGAGTTATAAGGCTTTAATGCCACGAAAAAAAAGAAAACAACGATAAAGAAGCTTAGCGTGTTATATGGCAACAGCGAAGAACTGCCTTAAGTACGAGCACGACAAACGTTCTCGAAAGACAAGGTCTGACGCTTAGCGTAGTCCCCCACTGCACTACACAAGGTTTGAAACACTTCACCGTGTGACGTCGAAGGCAGATGAGTCGATGCGTTGCGTTGCGTCTTACGCCGACATCAGCGATGCCTCAGGCATGGTCGGAGCGGAGCGTGAGGCAGAGTCGATGTGTGGCACGCACGTCCCGGACAGCCAGTAGTAGGCCCAGGTCTGGAAAACGCCCGGATCCGAGTACAACGGACCGGCGCCGGCTGCTGGATCACACGGTAGAAGGGAGCCAGGCTCGTGCGGACCACAGGCACAGGTAGGCTTCGGGACCACGACCCGACGAGCGCTTCAGCCTGCCACTGTTTTGTTCCGATCCTTCTTTTTCGAAAGCCCCGTCGTCGTCTTCCTCTTCTCTCTCCCCATGGCTTGGCTTGACTTTGACGACACGATTCCGCCTTTTCCTTGTCTCATCGTCATCTTCGTCGGCGTACGGCACAGCACAAACTCACAAACATCGCGCACCAGATGAACCTACCGCGCATATCATGACACTCACGTACATACTGAAGACTAGTTGATATTCTTTCTTTCACCATTGGACCAAAATCCTCAGGTGATTGAGCAACTTAGCGGTCAGTAGTCGGTTCAGTTGGTTTAGGCCCCGTAAGAAAGGCTTTTCGTCTATGCAGCGCACTCACTCGGAATGGGCACCCACTATAACTGGCGAGATGCTCACTATTGCAGTTAGCGCATTTAAAGTCCGCCTTGCAAGTTCTGAAGTCTTGTGGTCCTCCACAGAGTTTGCATCGCAGCTCTTTTTTGCAGAATTTCGCCACGCGACCAAAACGTTAGCATTTAAAGCACCTCGATGGTGGCTCCGTGTATTCAGCGGTTTCGTGTCCAGTAAAGATAAGATTAATAGTTAGAGGCCGCTCGGTGTTTAGAGTAAACGGAAGTACCACCATGTGCGTGGGTCTAACTTTCCACTAATTCGTAGAGGAAACTTCTTTTCTAACAATCCTCCTGACGTGAATCACGCCTTGAGGTTTCGTGTATCCGAGAAGATCCGCCTCTGTGTAAAACTTCGGAACACTTCTGATTAAGCAGATGTTTCGCAGGTAGGCATTAGGAACACAAGCACTAACTTCTACACCACACAGCTTGCCACATTTTAAAAGCGTGATTACTTGACCTTCAGTGGCCACGTCAAGCAGCAGCGAACCTTGAGCAGTGAAATAACTCTGAACTGGCTCAGCGTCAATGACTGATGTCACCGCAGAATGTAAAGTAATAGAGCTCACCTGTCTTAAGTCTTTTTGCTTTCTACACGTAATATAATCACCGGAATTCCCATGGTTCTGCTTTTGTGGTGGCTTACTATATTGCCATGTTCCATTTCTCAAGTTTTGTTATTGCCCCCAAACACTACACAATTCTGAGCGTAAAACGCGCGTGCAGTTTTCGAGAAGCTTCCGGACTTTAGTAGATCATTTCGATAAGATCACGCCCACTCTGCGAACCGTACAGATTATTCTGGAACCTACGCCACCGCCAGCAATAACGCTAGAACATTCGATGGCAAGAGTATAAGTGCCGACGCACTTCGCCGCTTGTCGGTAGTTGATCGACGGCTGAGGCTCCGTTCGCCGCTATCAGTCCACGACTGCTACTGTAATTGGACTTTCCGTTTACCGGGCACATGTTCGCCCAAATAAACAGTTAAATTCCAACACAGTCTCCTGTCTTCTGCCACGTCACGACCCCGTGACATCTGGTTGAGGTGCTGTTTCTATGATGTACCGGACGCCTCCTTCAAGCCGCGACCCCAGCCCACGCGTCAAAGAAGACACGACGCTAACCCTGAACAGCGAACAAGCCGCAGGCAGAGGGGCTGCAACCAGCGTACGAGCCCCTTTTTGAAGCAGCCAGGCAGACTCGGATCCCGACATCAACTACTGCAACCATGACTGCCCCCGTGCAGCCTGAACCACTCCGGCAACCCAAAGAGCCGCGAACATTCCGCGGTTCGCCACTGGAAGACACGGAAAGCTGGATCAAAAGGTTCGACCGCGTCACCACCTTCAATGACTGGACAGACGATGACAAGCTCCGGCATGTGTATTTCGCCTTAGAAGTTGCTGCTCGGACCTGGTTCGAGAATCAAGAGTGAAGCCTTACAACGTGGGACGTCTTTCGCGCCAGGTTCCTCACCACTTTCGCAAGTGTGCTGCGCAAGGAGAAGGCCACAGCTCTTCTTGAAACACGCATGCAGATGCCAAACGAAAACGTGGCGCTATTCACTGAATATATGATTAAACTTTTCCGCCACGCCGACTCCGACATTTCCGAGGAGAAGAAGGTCCGTCTGCTCATGCGAGGAGTAAAGCAGAAACTCTTTGCTGGAATTATCAGAAGCCAGCCAAAGACAGTCGCCGAATTCATTTCAGAAGCATCAACGATAGAGAAGACGCTCGATCTGCGCAAGCGGTCATATACCGTAGCTTCTCGTCTACCAGCTACGCCGGCATTTAAGCGCTTGGTACCACTAACTTGCGTGAGACGATCCCAGCGATCGTGCAAGAAGAGCTGCGAAAATCACTTCCTTCAGCGCAGCCTCACGTGGAATCCTTCGCGGACGTCGTACGCCAGGAGATCCAGCAATCGCTGGCGTTCTTCAGCCTCAAGAGCCTCAGCTGCAAGCCATTGCTATGCAGCTGCAGCCCGCCACCACGCCCCTTCTCCTCGCGCTTGCCAAAACGCTGCCCCATCGCACTTCCGTCGCCAGACGCCACCGCCGACACCACCCCCACCGACGTCCTACCGTTCGCCAGCGGCCCAGCGCAGTGCGCCGATGAAGACTGACGTCTGGCGCACCCCTGACCACCGCCCGCTCTGCCACCACTGCGGCGAGGCCGGACACACATACCGCCATTGCCAGTACCGACAGATGGGACTGCGTGGCTTCGCCGTCAATGCACCGCGTCCGCAGCCAGGAGAACGGCCACAATACATCACCGACAACCTCACAGGAACTCAATGGACACCACGAAGTCCTTACCGTTCGCCGTCACTCAGCCGCCGCATGTCACCGCACCCCCGGCAGTACTCTGGCCCAACGCGGGGCCGGTCTCCTAGCCCGTATCCGGGAACTAAGGGCAGCAACCGATGGAGGTGCGGTTGCTGTGCGACAAACTACCGAAGATTCTCCGACGACGACGACGCCGCGACAGAGCTTTCCGAACACAACGCCAACCAGGCAAAGCCCTGACGGCGAAACCTCAATTACCGAAGGTGACCTGACGACGCAACGTGGAAGCAGCAGAACAAGTTGACGCACCCGTGACCCGACGCCACGCCCTAACTGTAATGCGAGACGACGAACAAGCGACGTCGATGTTCTTATCGACGGCCACAGTGTGACCGCTCTCGTAGATACTGGAGCCGACTACTCCGTCATCAGTAGGTCGTTCGCCGCGAAAATAAACAAAGTTATGACAGCTTGGGAAGGCCCTTAAATCCCCACAGCTGGAGGTCATCTCGTAAAGCCTGCAGGAATCTGCACAGCGAGAGTCACCATTAACGGCCGTATTTATCCTACAGACTTCGTAGTTCTACAGCATTGCTCGGGAGATGTCATCCTTTGCATGGACTTCTTATGCCTCCATGGTGCTGTCATCAACCTAAAAACAAAGTGAATAACGTTATCCATAGAAAAAGCACTACCGCCGCGCACGCCGTCAGGAAACCATGCCTTGAATGTGCTGGAAGAACAAGTCGCCATTCCGCCTCACTCAAGCGTCATTTTTTAAGAAGGCGCTCCTAAATCACCTAACTTGGAAGGCGTCGTTGAAGGCAGTCAGCATCTGTTGGTCACCCGAAATATTTCGTCGCAAGAGGAATTGCAGAGCTGCGGGGAGGGAAAGCAACGGTTATGCTCACGAATTTCAGCAATGAGTACAAACTTGTGAGCAAAAGAACAACGGTTACATACACCGAAGAAATTGTTGAAGCGACCACTGCCTTCGCTCTCGCCGATTCTGCGGAACCTGCTCAGAGGAACCAAGCCCCTCCCATAGCTTTCGATGTCAATCCCAGACTTCCGAACCATACGCGAGAACAGCTCAAAGCCTTGCTCCTGCAATACGAAGATTGCTTTTCGTCGTCATCAAAAATTTGGCAGACCCCAAACACGAAACATCGCATCATAACGGAAGAAAATGCCAGGCCACTGCGTCAGAGTCCGCACAGGGTTTCGACGCGAGAACGTAAGGCCGTGAAGGGACAAGTTGATGAAATGCTGCGGGATGACATTATCCAGCCGTCCAGGAGTCCATGGGCATCCCCCGTGGTGTTTGTGAAGAAAAAGGATGGGACCATACGCTTCTGCGGCGATTATCGCCGCCTGAACAAAATCACAAGAAAGGACGTGTATCCTCTCCCACGAATGGATACGCAATACAAGATGCACTCATATGGCTGCATAACGCCAAGTACTTTTCGTCAATGGACCACAAGACTGGCGCTTGGCAAATCGAAGTCGACGAAAGAGACCGAGAGAAGACGGCGTTCCTAACACCGGACAGCCTCTTCGAGTTTAAGGTGATGCCCTTCGGTCTTTGCTCAGCCCCTGTAACGTTTCAACGCGTTATGGATACAGTACTGGCAGGATTGAAGTGGCAGACTTGCCTTGTGTACTTGGACGACGTCGTCGTGTTTTCCTCGAGTTTCGACGAGCATCTTCGGCGCCTTGAAGCTGTACTTCAAGCCATCAAGACGTCCAGACTCACACTGAATCCAGAAAACTGGAGATTTCCATACGAAGAGCTCATGTTTCTGTAGCACATGATTACCAATTCTGGAGTTCGTCCTGATCCACGAAAAACAGCCGCCATCGATGACTTCCCGCCGCCCACTGACAAGAAGGCAGTGCGCTGATTCCTCGGCCTATGCGCCTATTATAAGAGGTTCGTGAAAAACTTCGCCCACATCGCCGATCCTCTCACTAAGTTTACCAAGGCCGACGTGGAGTTCAAGTGGGAAACGCCTCAGGAACACGCTTTCCAGGAGCTTAAACATCGTCTACAGACGCCTCCGCTACTTGCCAATTTTGACGAATTCGCCGAGACAGAAATACACACTAACGCAAGCAGCGTAGGTGTTGGCGCCGTTCTTGTGCAGAGGGCTCATGGACTTGAAAGGGTTATTAGTTACGCGAGCCGATCGCTACCCAAAGCAGAAGCCAATTATTCTACAACAGAAAAGGAGTGCTTCGCCATTATCTGGGCTACGTCGAAATTTCGCTCCTACCTCTACAGCAGGCCCTTCAAAGTTGTGAGCGACCACCACGCCTTGTGTTGGCTAGCTACCTTGAAGGACCTTTCAGGTCGCCTCGCACGATGGATCCTGAGACATCAAGAATGTGACATTACTGTCTTTTACAAGTCCAGCAAGAAACACTCCGACGCCGACAGTCTCTGTCAAGCGCCTGTCGACCAACCACCACCCGACGACCCGGATGACGACTACTTCTTGGTAACGATAACTACCGACGACATCGCTGAACGACAGCGGGCCGACCCGGAACTTAAGGCCCTAATAGAATACCTCCAAAGCAGGACCGCCGAAGTCCCGAAGGTATTCAAGCGTGCACTTGCGTCGTTCTTCCTGCGAATAATCTTCTCCAATAGAAAAACTTTTCATCGCTCCGAGCCAAGTACCTCCTTGTGGTGCCTTCAGCTATGCGGCCAGAACTCCTGCAGGCCCTGCACGATGATCCGACGGCAGGGCACCTCGGTGTTTCCCGCACGCTCGCGAGGATACAAGAAAGGTACTACTGGCCACGTCTTACCACCGACGTCACTCGTTATGTGAGGACATGCCGGGACTGTCAGCGACGCAAGACACCATCGACAAGGCCAGCGGAACATGTGCAGCCCATTGAACCACCTTGCGGACCTTTCCAGCAGATTGGTATGGACCTACTGGAGCCGTTCTCGACGTCGTCTTTCGGAAACAAGTGGATCGTGGTAGCTATTGACTACCTCACCCGCTACGCCGAGACAAAAGCCCTTCCCAAAGGCAGTGCATCCGAGGTAGCTAAGTTCTTCATCGAAAATATCGTCCTACGTCACGGCGCCCTGAGGTCCTTATCACCGACAGAGGAACTGCATTTAGTGCCGACTTCTCAAGCAATCTTGGCATACCGCCAGACAAACCACCACCGGACGATAGCGTACCACCCACTGACCAATGGTCTCACCGAGTGGCTTAATAAGACGATCGCCGACATGCTAGCAATGTACGTCGAAGTTGAACACAAGACGTGGGACGCCATTCTTCCGTACGTGACCTTCGCATAGAACACGGCGGTGCAGGAGACGACGCAGATATCTCCATATAAATTGGTCTAAGGATTAGAGCCCGGCAACGACGCTCGATGCCATGTTAACCAACGTCACCGACGAAGAAAACCTCGATGTGAGTGAGTACCTTCAACGCGCCGAAGAAGCCCGACAACTCGCGCGTCTCCGTATCAAGAATCAACAGACGACCGACAGCCGCCGTTACAATCTTCGACGACGCTTCATGGAATACCAGCCCGGTGTACGTGTTTGGGTATGGACGCCAATACGCCGACGTGGACTAAGTGAAAAGCTTCTGCGACGGTACTTCAGACCGTACAGGGTGGTTCGACGTCTCGGCCCACTTGATTACGAGGTTGTCGCCGACGGCATCACGAACTCTCAATGACGCCAATCGCGACCTGAAGTCGTCCATGTCGCGCGCCTCAAGCCATTTCATGCGTGTTAACAAACTGAAACAGTGTTTTTTGTAATATTACTGTATCGTAGTTTATTCATTGTAATTCTAGCATTAATATTGTACCTTCATCTTTTGTTAAAGCATCGGGACGATGCCTTTTTCAGAGGGGGGCAATGCCAGGTTCCATTTCTCAAGTTTTTTTATCGCCCCCAATCACTACACAATTCTCAGCGCAAAACGTGCGTGCAGTTTTCGAGAAGCTTCCGGACTTTAGTAGATAATTTTGATAAGATCACGCCAACTCTGCGAACTGTACAGAATATTGTGGAACCTATGCTACCGCCCACGATGATGTTAGAACTATCGATGGCAAGTGTATAAATGCCGACGCACCTCGCCGCTTGTCGGTAGTTGATCGACGGCCGACGCTCCGTCCGCCGCGTACCTGGTGCCGGGATTACATGCGACCAGGCACGCTGCCAGTCGTCAACCCCACCTCATCGAGCATCGCTCGGACCCCTGGACATCTCCCCGGCTCTGTCCAGGCCTTCATCGTGACTCAATGCCCGGGCACCACAGCGCAAGCTGTGGGAGCGAGGGCCAAGAGGAAAGTGTGATGGCTTTCGCAGCGCCACTGCCGAAAGCCCATTGCTTTAGTTTCAGCGCTCCAGAGGGGAGCACCGTCGACGACATCATAGATGCCCTCGAAGCCGTAACCGGCCCAGCCGGTATCCAGTCCCTCCGGCACATGGAAGGAGCAAAGTTCGGCGCCGCAGTCGCAAGTGTCCACGCAGCCACCAAGCTGAAGAGCCGGGGCGCCAATCTCTTGAACGGCGTATCAGTCCCACTAGTCAGCGTTGGTCGTGAAATAATCCACGTCATAGTCTTCCAGGTACCGCTGTGGGTAGGCGATGTGGCCCTACCGACCACTCTCTCCGCCTACGGCAACGTGCAACATATCCACGAGCCAGTGTTCAAGGGCCGCCCTGGGGTAGGCACAGGTGTCCGTGTAGCGCGAGTGGAAGTGAAAAGCCAAATACCGAACTTTCTGACAGTTCAAGGCTACAATGTCATGTGTGACTACCGGGGTGCCAAGAAAGTGTGCTCTAAATGCCGAAATGCTGGCCGCATTGCCAAAGACTGTGCCACGCTCTGTTGTACGCGCTGCAACGTGTTTGGACATGCCACAGAGGGATGCGCAGAACCGTGCCGGAAGTGCTCGGGCAGCCATGCAACTGCCGACTGCATACGTCCGAGGTCCTTCGCAGCGGCAGCAGCAGCGGCAACCGAACAACAAGCGTGTACCGACCTCACTCCCGCATTGCATGATGATTATCGAGCTCTCGAGCCTGCGACCGACACCGACACAAGCGATACTGACGCTCATACTGAACCAGAAGACGCAGAAGACCTGCCTACCCTGTCTCAGATAGCCTCGTCAACCCCTCGCAACCTGTGCGAGACCAGCGAGTTTTCGCCAGACGCTTATGAAGACCACAGCTCATCCAAATTCGAAGCCAGTGTGCCCGTACCTAGCAGAGACCACGAGAGCTACAGTTCCGACATAGTTGGCGCCACAAGCAGCACCGAGGCACCGAGAGCTTCGATAGGACGTGGCACCCGAACAACGGGACGTGCAGAAGCTCCGGTCATCGGCCCAGTCAAGACCACGACGGTGATAATGCCACTGACAACGCCGAGCGCCCGCGCCGGCAAATCCTCTGCCCAGACCCGTAAACTAAGCCTGTCTAGCCCCATTTACCAGATTACAGATGCGGCCACTGGTGCGAGTGTCAGTGCCAGCGCCATGGAAGTTGACCGTCTAGCCACGAAACGTGCCCACCCACCGACCACGGACTCTGAGGGCTCCACGGACAGTAGTAAGCTCCAAAATCTTGCTAATGCTCTGACGACTTCAGACTATTTCTCTCTTTAGTCATGTTCACTCGTTAAGTGCTCGCCCCACCCTCTGCAAGGGGATTTTGCTGAAGTTTGCACGCACACTTCCTTTTCAAAATGGCTACGATGCATTTTCTCTCCTTAAACGTCACGGGTTTCGGACGCCAAGATAAGCAGAGAGAAGTCATGCACTTCGCAAGGTCACGTCATGTTGATATCCTCTTCCTACAGGAATGTAACTTTAGAGCCCCTTATGATGTGCAATTCTTTTGTTCGCAATTTGGAGTCGAACCCTTTTTTTTCGCAGACCGATTCAAACTTGTGCGGAGTTCGAGTTGTTTTTTTTTGACACCAGCGTTACGTCGAGGAGCACACTGTGTTTATGGTTTTGATGGTCGCACAATAGCAGGAGACTTTGACCTTCACGGCAGACGAGTAAGGGCGCTCGTAATATATGCCCCAGATGAACGTGGAGGCATGGCCGATTTTCGCAATTCACTCGACTCATTTATGTTTCACAGCTACCCCACTTTCTTAGTAGGGGATTTTAACTGTGTTGAGGACCCCGACAGAGATGCGCGCGGACGCAGAGAATGCAGACAATATAGCGGAGTTAGTGCAATGCGACAACTCATCGGCAACTTCAAGCTCAGGGATGCGTGGGTCGACACTCACGCAAATGACTTCGTTGAAATATGACAACGGGGTTCCAACATGACCAGGCTAGATCGCTACTATTTTTCGGAAGTGCTAGCCACACATGTCCGAAGCTCCGAAGTCCTACATTTCCCACCGGACGCTCCAAGCATTACAAACCACTTTCCAGTGTCTGTAAAACTTTTCTTTGACAGTCCACTTCCTTTAGAAACCATTGGAAAATGGACACCACACTCGTGCACGACTCTGAAAGCGTAGCATTACTGCGCAATGCACTAGAGCAAGCGTGCGATAGGCCGCCTGAACCCCGCAGCTGGGACGCATTGAAACACAGTTGGCACGCCGAGCTTATCAAAGCGGGGCGCGAAAGGCAAGCGCGCCCGACGACAGAGATAAACGACACGCTACGAAAAGCCCGCATTGTACGCAGAGGCAAGACGCTGACGTTCGCAATGCACGACTATCTCGATCACTTAAAGACGCGGTACGAACTTTTCCTATGTCTTAGTTCGCGCACGGATGCGCAGTCTTTTATCAACGGACGACCGGTTTCAGATCCAGCGGTTCTTCGAAGTGTTCGCAACGGCTCCTTGGGTGAACACATGCATGTTTCTTTGTTCGGTTGCCGAACGGCGAACAGTCTACACGAGCAGAAGACATCATGAGCGTCTTTGAAACACATTTTTCGAATCTTTTCAGGGCGGAGAAGGCGAGGGACGTGAACTACGCCACCATAGTCAACGAGTTTTGCGCGAGAATTTCCCGCGTACCGGAGGAGCTCTGCGATGGTCTGTGCAGCCCAGTGACGCTGAATGAATCACGCTTTGTGCTTCAGCACATCAACGCAACCACCGCCGCCGGCCCTGACGGCATACATTTAGATACTCTTAGTTAAACGCGAGGGAGAGCCGTTTGATCCAAGGGCGTAGAGGCCAATTTCCCTACTTAACTCGGATTATAAGATATTGACCGCCATCCTTGCGAACTGCATAACTACCATTTTACCGGAAATAGTAAGCGACATACAAATATGCTGTGTCCCAGGTCGTATGATCTATTCCTCGCTTGCGCTGACTCGCGATCGTTTCACGTACGCTACAAGAACACAAATATCTGACCTTTTTGTTTCCTTGGATCAGAAAAAAACTTTTGATCGCGTAGAATGGAACTATCTCTTCGCTGTGCTCGAGTGTTATGGCTTCCCAGCAAATTTAACCGACATCCTCCGCTTACTCTACACAGACTTAGAAACATCATTAGTAGTGAATGGCTATACATCTTAACCTATTGCAGTAAGTAGGGGCATTCGACAAGGTTGTCCCCTCTCCGCAATCCTCTTTGTATTATGCATAGATCCATTATTGAAACAAATCCATAACTACACTTCGATGCGCGGTTTTCCTCTCTCAGGCTTGGGCGAAGTGAAAGTAGCGATATACGCCGATGACATCTCGCTGTTTATTCGGGACATAGATAGCTACAGAGCCTCTCTGTGAATATTCCACACGTATAGTTGCCTGTCGAGAGCACGTCTTAATTCCGGAAAAAGCAAGGCAATGTGCTTTGGGATGTACATTGAAGAGTTCCCTGATGGCGTCCAAATCGTCCAAGGCGTTAAAGTGTTAGGTGTAACTTTTCTCTCGACTGGCGAGGTAGCCCGCTCCTCATGGAAATAAATCTAACGCATAGTGGGCAGACGCATTGAAGTTGCCAGAACGTTCCAACTACCTTTTACTGAAAGGGCTTATCTAATTAAATCCAGCTTAACAGCGCCACTGTTTTAGGTAGCCAGAATTGCTCGACCACCTCGTCGGGTTCTGCTGAGAGTGGCTAGTGCGTGCGGCTCCTTTTTTTTTGGGATGGCAACGCCGAAGCTGTTGCCAGAGCCTTGGCCCGCCTACTAGTAAAATGGGGAGGGCTCAGTGTACCCAACCTTGATGTAATGTGCCGCATGTTGGCTTTCAAAAACACCTGGACATTCTTAGAGAACTCATCGTATCGAGGCAGACAACTCCTAGTGTATCTTCTAGGAACCTCTAGAAGATTTTTCGGTTTAGTAAACGACACGGGGCCAGCTGCCGAACAGCCACCGGTGTAGTACACCCATGTTATAAAATCTTTGCAACAATGGCGAAACGATTTTCCAGTTCCAGAAGTTATGGAAATGTCCCCCACCAACATGAGTGAATTAATAGCACTTAAAAGCCTATCTGAAGAACAACGCCGGAAATGCCGGGCGAAAAGACGTTGGTCTTTTACGAACACGTCTCTCCCCTCCGAGGTCCGTGACCTAAACTGGCTTAGGGAATGGGAGGCTTTACCAACGGCCGACCGCCTTGCGGCGTGGGGCGTGGCGCCCTCCGCCACATGCCCGCAATGCGGTCGCGTCGAAACACTGAACCATGTCTTCCATGAATGTATAGTAGCACGCACCTTTTGGCGCATGGTTACCAAAATGTTCCAAACAAGTATGCAGTGAAAGTCTAGCCACAGGGATAACTTTGTCGTACTTTTAATAGCTATCGGTGCCTTCGCCTTATGGAAACGAAGAGGACTGCCCGTCTGAGGGGACGCCCCCAGAGAGCCATGTTTCCCCTGCTACATCGGCAAGAAACATAATGCTTATGCATCTTAACACAGAACAAGTCATGCTGGGAGAGGAAGCTTTCTTCCAACGTTGGTCTAGGCGATTTATTATCGTAAAAATAACAGAGTGTCCATGCCTTTCCTCCCCTATTGAGGAGGTGGGCTATAGCTTGTACCACTGTGACATTACACTGTGTATTTTTCTTTTCTTCTTTAGAAACATATCGTTTTGTGCAATATTGTTCTTGAGCTTTTAACAAATTGCCCTCACAGGTGAATGCAAAATATCACGCTACACTGTGAATTACCTCCCCTTGTTTGTTCATATAGCCTCACTGTTTATTTAAGTTTTGTCATCTCAATGGCAAGAATGTCCTGTCTTTGTTGAACAATTTTCGCATTGTACGTCACTGCATACATAATAAGTCCTTTCGCTGTATATATCAGCTTGCATTGTACATACGCATTGTTCACCATTGTCCATTTTTATGTGTGCACATAGGCTGTGTATAGTATATCCGGAAATAAAATTCTCTTAAACCAAGACTGCTACTGTAATCCGACTTTCCGTTTAGCGGGCACAGGTTCGCCCAAATAAACAGTTAAATTCCAACGCAAAGTCTCCTGTCTTCGGCCACGTCACGACCCCGTGACAATATTGAAGTTGTCGTCCTCCCTGTCCAACCAATCGTCTACCTTCTCGTCGAGTTCCACTATTGTGGATGTGTCGTCATCGGTCATAGGTTTTTTGGTGTCGCCCCAGTTACGTTCGCCCGCTCGTTGGTCTGGTCGTTTTGATGGCGTGTGGGATGGTTCAGGCGTTTGTCCTGGTCACTTGCACTGCTGCAGCCATGGCCGAAGTCGCGAAATCGTGTCCTTCTTCCTGTCACGTCTTCTCGGAATGGGCCCGGTAAGGGCAAAATCTTCTTGATGCTGCAAACGTCTTCGCGAGAACGACGAAAGATAACACAAAACAAGTAAAAATAGAAGATCGAGGGTAGGGTTAGCTGCACTCTCAACTTCGTCGTATTTCCTCCATTACTCAAAAGTGACAGCTCTAAAAACATGAAAAATGAACGGGGATGGGAATTGCTGTCATCGCTTTGAATTATGCTCGATTTAAAGCTCCTATGTCAAACATTTAGGGTAAAACTCGCATTCAAAAATGAATGTAACTAAACATTGATTGATTGATTGATATGTGGGGTTTAACGTCCCAAAACCACTATATGATTATGAGAGACGCCGTAGTGGAGGGCTCCGGAAATTTAGACCACCTGGGGTTCTTTAACGTGCACCCAAATCTGAGCACACGGGCCTACAACATTTCGGCCTCTATCGGAAATGCAGCCGCCGCAGCCGGGATTTGAACCCACGCCCTGCGGGTCAGCAGCCGAGTACCTTAGCCACTAGACCACCGCGGCGGGGCAATGTAACTAAACAGTCCTCTTCGCGCAATGGTAAGATTTTAGAATGCTGTATCAGATAAAATTCTTCTATTAATTCGTTTTTGTTAGTTTTATGACAAACTGAAATGACTATAAAGAGAACAAAGTGGGTTGTGTCAGCGAAAGTGTGTTTTCCTCGACATTGTAACCCATCTGCTGCGGCGCTTTCGGCTCAAAAATGTGAAGTGCACGTGGCTTTTGTTTTGTTTGTAGTTTACTCTTTAAGCGTTCCTTTTTAGGTGACATAATAAGTGTTCGTTAGACACTAGAAGTTCTTCTGTACCAAATAAAAAGCGTTTTACCACGGTGATTTTTCAGATTAGTTCGCTACAAGCCACCAAAGCATAATGCGAAAAAGGAAGCTTGAATCTCTTGCCTCTCGTCTCATGTAGCCATCGCGAGCCTCATTCCTTCCCTGTTCTCTTCGGTATCGAAGCTGAAGAATCACATGGCGCGTACGCGCCAAGCACAACATGCGTAAGCAAGGTCACGTGCGCATGACGTTCCCCAGCCTACTTGTGCACGTAGGCCATCGATGTTTTGTAGTTTTGGCGTTCTTTGTTGTGTATTGCCATTTTCTGTGGAATGAATCAGTCAGTGCGTGTACTTTAGGAGAGGCTGACAAGGATCATGCATTGTGGCTGCGATACGCGACGTCGCTCCGCTAAAACTGCAGTCAAAGACGACGCACCAAACACAAGCTAAGTGTTGTCAGGGTTGGCGGAGGCACAATGTAGGAACGACGAGAAGAGAAACGCAAGCGAATTAGAGTAGTAGTAGGAGAAGTAGAGTAGTAGTAGTAGTAGTAGTAGTAGTAGTAGTATGTGTGGTTTTACGTAAAAAACACGATATGAATATGAGGGATGCCACAGTGGAGCTCTCCGCAAATTTTGACCATCTGGTGTTCTTTAAGGTGCACTGTCGTCACGCAGTACACGGGCATCTACTTTTTCGCCTCCATCTAGATGTGACCACCGCGGCCACACTCGAACCCGCGGCATTCGGGTCAGCAGCGGAGCACCCAATAGCGACTGCTCCACCGAGGTAGACGCTGAAAAAGGTCCAATTTGTGAATTGCATCTTGAGGCTATTCAAAACAAAAATTAAAATAATAGACCAATATTTCGTTTGCATGTTTTATTATCTTTCTTAGCGTTTGTTCATTATATTGATTTTGAAAGGGCAGTCCGCAGACACAAGGAAAAGAAAGACATGGAGAGAAAGAACGCTGTCTTTCTTTTCCTTTTGTTTTTGCACTTCCCATTCAAAATGATATGAAGCAGCTAGCCCAAGCCAAAGTGCTCCTCATTCATGCTACACAGCAGAACACACAAATTGTACATGCCAAGTAAAGTAATGTCATGTGCAACGCTCCTAACTAGGTACCGTTTAGAATGCAAGATATAATCAGAAAATTGGACATTTTTCGTCTGTTTTTCTACATATAGATAGCATTTAATGAAGTTTTAATGAAGAGCGTATGGTATGTGACGTCAGCCCACCAATGTCAACGTAAAGGACTTACGCAAAAACAGGACCAATCCACGCTGCACATCAATTCCTAAATCTTGGGGCGAACGTGCGCGAGAAGGGCAAGTGGCATTCATTAGAAATTAAGCGTTCTCCCGTAACATGTAATTTTTGAAATCTTAACAGGAATGATCCCGAGGGCCCAGTGTACCATTATGATTGTCAGCTCAAAATGCCCAAACGTAGTGAGGGTCCTTTAGGTGTTCACCGATAGGGAAGAAATTGATCCTACGCGATTACACCTAGCATCCCTCTCTTCTGGGGTGTCAGTGGTATGGTTCTTTGCTCATACGCTGCCCTTCTCAGCCACAACAAAACAAAAGAGACCCAGGAGAGTGTTATTGAATGGTAGGCGCTTGAAGCACAATGCTATACACTAAAACGAAATACCGCATACTGCGAATCGCATGGGAAATGCATGCCTATGTTCAATCGTTGTTACTTTTCTGCTATTCAAAGCAATATCATTTTTTCTCCTTGCCGTAGATACAAGTCACCGAAATTGTTGTTTTGGGATATTTCAATTTTCGTACAAATTTATTGTGCCTATAAATATGAATTGGAGGGCCTAAAATGGTGTTTTACCTGCCTGCCTTTGGCGCCTAAAACACACTTTTTAGTGCCTAAAATTCTGGTCTCTAATCATCACCTTTAAGGGATGCCTTCAAGGCGAAGTCATTCAGTGGCTATCTTTTGGGAACGTGGCTTGCAGCTACCAGACAAACAGGTGCAGCGGCCCACACATTGCCTTGTGATGGTATGCTGTCTTTGGCAAGTTGCGATGGGCCCTCTTGTTGACCAGGTACACAGTTGGTTAAACATGGCGGGGGAAACTCGACGGTGGCAATATTGTGTGCGATGGTGCACTTTTGGGAACGTGGTGTGTGACTCATTTCCATCGTCTCTCTTACGCAGCTGACATCACGACTTCAAAGAGAAAGATCGGGTAGACCATCGGCAGGCGAGATTAGTGAGCCTAATCAGCTCACTGAATGGTCTTGATTCGTCGCGGGGAGGACGGGCAGAAGCAATGAAGGTGTTAAAGCTTGACTTCTAGCTCCGCGTGGGCGTGTTTTTTACAGATGCAGTGCTCTGCTGAGTTTTTTCACGACTGTTCCAACGTGAAAAAATCATAGCATATGCACAGACTGAATGTTTAAGAGTGGGGTGAAGCTTCCACCCGTCTGTTAATTTGTGCATCCATCCGTCTGTCCAACCATGGGTCCATCTGTCCGTTCGTGTGTCTGTCTGTCTGTACGTCTGTATGTCCGTCTGTCTAATAGCGATTCATGTACCACCACCTCACCTATTTTAAACAAATATTGATTATATACAAGCACCGCCATCTAGTGGACATTCCAAGAACAAAACTCTGTGTGCATGGCCTCCGAGATTGCAGGCGCGCGGCGTAGTTTTCTCCGGCCATCCTAATATATGCACATGGCCAGAGTCTGGCTCCCTCTGCAAAACATAGATAACGTCGCTGCTACCTCTATCGAAAAAACAGCGTTTCAAGTATCCCCTCGGTGGGTTTCAGCGCACTGGGTGACACTGGAAACACTGTACAGTGCACCCCAGTGTACTACAGTGCGCTGCGAGGCACTGGGACACAGTAAACAGCAGGGCAGCGTTGCCCATTGCACTGAAACGCACTGGGCCACGCTGTACAGCGTAGCTCAGTGTCCTAAAGCACGTTGGGAGACACAGGTGTCGCTGCAGTCTCTACCTCACACTGATAACGTTAGCGGCACTTTAGAAGAAACTAGGCGTGATCTGCGCACTTTCTGTAAGACTTCATATTGAATAGCGAGATGTCAAGCGTAAAAGTTATCGAATATGATAATTCACTCCTCAACGTGCGACACATATATAGCTTTGCTTTAGTTAAGCAATGAATGCGAGTAGGCTGAAGCATTCATATGTGGACGCGCGGGTCAAGGGCGCCGCCAGGCCAGAATTTTCCTGTGGGGACCAACGACAAATGTGTTCCTGCAGGGGACTGGGAGGCACAGAACTGATGCTTTCGGGAAGTTCGAAAAAATAAAATCTCCAGCCCACCCAAGAATGCCCCCTTTGGCACGGGTGCGCTTTCTTTGAAGTTTGGTCGAATTTCATCAATGTATAAACGACATCAGTAGAAGTGATAATTGGAAGCACAGTATGACAGTAGTATCAGCCTGATAATCAAGACCAACCTACTCTAGCAATGAGTCGTTGCGGCTCGTACCGTAGGAAGCCGCACGTCCCTGGCAGCAGTTACTCGCTGTAAGGCTTAATCTGAATGTTTTTAGCTTCTCATTTGTGCAGTCGAAAGTGAAAATATCACCACTCATGGGTCAGTTTTAATCTAAACTACACTTTAACGATTATTAGACTCTTAATAACTGGATATCTACGATCTTCACAGCAACCGTGGCACAAGAAGTAAAGCCCTAAACGAATAGTCGTTTCGGTTAGAGTAAAGTGCTGCGGCAGTCGTACGCGTAACGTAAACGAGGAGAACAGAAAATACTTCCAAACTGTCGAGGGACAAAACCTACAGTGTTCAGTGAGCAGTACAGATGAACGCGGTCTTCTACATAAGTGTTACTAGCCACATAGCGATTCACTACGATTGCCGTGACAGATCTGCAGCTACGCTAACAAGCTTTGCGGCAGAACATGCCAGATGAGTGTGATCCAAGGCAACCCACAAAAACTAAAAACAAAAATGCCGCAAAAAATTTACAGCGTTCATGCGGTTATGTCCGTTCTTGGTCACACCGCTTCGGAATGGTGCAGGTGGACTTTTATTGCTGGGGCTTAACGTACCAAAACCACTATATTATTAGGAGAGACGCCATAGTGGAGGGCTGTGGAAATTTCAACCACCTGGGGTCTGTAACGTGCACCCAAATCTGAGTACACGGGCCTACAACATTTTCGCCTTAATCAGAAATGCAGCCACCGCAGCCGGGATTTGATCCCGCGACCTGCAGGTCAGTAGCCGAGTACCTTAGCCACTAGACCACCGCGGCGGGGCGTGGAATGGTGCGGGTTGACAATGATTGAGCGGTCGCTGGTCATGAAAGCCGTCGTTTTGAGATTTGCGGTGTGCCGTTTACCAAGAAGAAAATCTTGCTCTGGCACGTCAAAGTTGAACGTGCATGAAGACACATGTATTGCGATGGTTGCGGCGTTGGCCTGCCTTCATTGGTAAATTATGTGGAGCCCCACATCGAAGCACACGAATTCGCCGCCGAGTACGTGCAGCAGGCCTTCTACAACGCTAAAGGTGAGTACCCACGCTGAATTCATAGTAGTTATTGCCACAGTGCATTTCATCGTGTTTTATAGTACAGCTGTTACTACACATAGTTGGGGTGACACGGTCGCTTTCACGTACAGATGTCTGCAAGCTCAACACGAATGCTCCATAGCGCACCCTGAAATGGTTTGATTGCCACCAGTACTGCGTAGCTTTGAATTCTGTTGCCGTTAACCATACTTACCGACGCACCACCGCCTGGCTACGCTAAGACACTGAATGAGCATGAAAGCCCACCTGAAAAAGCAACTGAAACGAGCTAAGCATTGCGCGTTGTGCTAAATATTGTGGAGTTGGAGGCAGCCAAGACAGTGTAAAACTAAAAATTATTCACAGCAAGGACTGAGTCTTTCAAACAGCAATAGTGTATTGTGAGCTGGCTGAAAAGGTGAACAAATTCTTTCAGCTAGTCTTCGTGCTTGTCGAAGGCGACAGGAAAAAACGAGCCAGACCAATCTAATGAACAACCAGACAAGAAAGTCGAGCGTCGAATGAGATACTATTCTGCAAAAAATACGTGGACTTGCTCAACTATCAAGAAGTCTTTTAAGGCCTACATAAAGTAAAAAGAAAGTTCTAAAACAGCAGCTCATGGACAGAAATCTGCAGTCTTCACAGATAATTATGTCAGCAGGGCGTGAAAACAGGTAGCAGAAAAAGCCTTCAAAGTGGGAAGTGCCCATCTTCGGACCTATTTACAGGAAGTCAAGTGCTTGTCTACTAACCAACTTGCAATGTCAGGCGTACTCTGATAAACAGTGGTTTCCCTCCTTGGTTGTGGTTTGCAGCTATAAGTAGCAGTGCGGTGGTCGTGTGCTAGAGCCCAAGAGGTGCCTCGAATATGGGCTTGTTGTTTGAGCTGCTGGTAAGTGTTGAATGAGAAATTGCAAACCCTCAATTTGTAGCTTTGGTGTGCAGCCATATTACAGAGGTGCATCCAGGCCTTTGTGTGAGGCGCTGATAATTATTCCCATAAACAGTGTAGAAAATGCACTTGACAGCGTGCTATGCTATGCGACATAGCTTCCTAGGTGTTTTGCTACTTGTAAATGCAAATAAAGTTCTTGTGGTTGCACAGTGGGTGTGACAATGTGTTACCGATTGCCCGTTCGGTTCCAGCTAAAGTAACTGTGTTTAGATGAAACTCAAGTGTAGAAACGCTCGTGCACAGTAGCAGTACTAACAATATCATGTGTACAGAAACCTGAAAAATAACACAAAAATTCTAGAGGAAGCTAAGGACCTCTAGGCACACATTAGAATGAAAAATGATTGGCATACCTCCAAGATATAAAGAAGGCACCAGATTGGATTGGGGAAAAGAGGAGTAGACAATATCCTAGTAGATATTTAGAGTACAAAATGAACCTGGGTAATTGATCTCACAAGGGCAGCAGGTTAATCAGAGACAAAATCTGTATGAAGAGATAGGAATGGCAGCGACTTTAAGAAAACTTGAGGCTTAAAAAGGAATCTGTTCGTGCAGACAGAATGGGTTGAAGATATTTGGAGAGGCTGTCATTCTACAGTAAATAAAAGGCAGGCTCGAGATAGTGGCTTCAGTTTTGGGATAAATGTGTGCAGCTCAATTTATGTTTAGCTGCCTCTTTAAATAAACTTCTACTTTTGGGATTCCAAAACCTAGAAACACCTCCTGTGGTTAACGCTTCTTCGTATTCAGCTGCACCAGACACATATCTCACACTGCTATAAAACAACATACAGAAAACTTTCTGTCACATTGATTGTTCATTCGGTTAATTTTTGTTATGAATTATTTCTACTCTACATGTGTTCATTGAGAATGAATAACAGTTAACAGTGCACCCTTGCTTACACATGTTGACCACTCCTGTTTTTATCGTTGTCAACCGTACAAATACCTCCTTTTAACAAATGTAACAGAAGGTCTCCTTTAACCACCGTTTAGTCTCTTCGAGCCTTTAATTCCCTAATAGATTGTTTCGTTAAAACGCTTGTAAATGTGTTAGTTCATTACTGCTATAAACATTATGCAAACATAACTTAAACACAATGACGCTCTCCTATATAGTAGATGCATCTGAAATTAAGATTTTATTTTATGTAACCTTGCACAATATGAGTCTTGCAGTGGTACAATGAGTATGTTGCACGGCTGCTTAGCCACAAGTCACAGGTCGAACCCTGCAGCGGCAGTCACATTTTGAAGGAGATGAAATGATAGAGACCTGTGTGCGTGTAATGTCAGTACACGTTATAGAATACCAGAGTCAAAATTTCTGGATTCCTCCAGTGCGATGTATGTCATTATGTCATGCTTGTGGCACGTAACACCCCAAACTTACGATTCTGTCTTGCGAATGATACCACTGTCTCGACCAGTATGGCAAGTACAATGCATTCATGTTGGAACTTGGCACTAGACTGAGATTTCCACGGATTATGAAATTTAGGTCACACATCTAGTCTGTATAATAAAACTTCTACTATAATGAATGCCCCAACAGATCGTCTCGTTTATATGCATGTAATTGTGGTAAATAATTATCAGTATTGACTGATATGCATACATATTTTGAGCACAGTCAAACACTCTTGTATAGCAAACGCAAGCACAGTCGTATTTGTCGAATTATACATTCAAAAAAGTGTTTTATTAGTAAATGTGCTGATCTGTCAATTTCTCGCTTATTATTTCTCATTTCACATGTTGGGTTGCTAATAGGACAGGTGTTAAACAACATTCTAGATTTTACTAAGCTTTGAAGGAAGCCAAATATGTGCCTGAACTATTTGATGTTCAATGATGTTCTTTCAGAGTAAATGCGTTGCGCGGACAATCAAGAGCATTCTTTATTAAAAGCTTGTTGTCAAAGTTTTACCTGATTGTGTCTTTTTGCGTTGACAGTAGATGAACATGTACATGCGGTTTCGGCACTACATTCAGTACGGCATCCACGGAGACAGAATCAATATAGATAACTTTCTCACGATTCTGTAAAATACTACTACTACTACTACTACTACTAATAATAATAATAATGTGGTATTTGTAGGTTTTTCCACATCAGGATTCAAGTTACGATTGAGATCTCGATCGACATTAACATCGTTACAATGTCGGATGGTTTACTTGGAACGCTTGCTCAATTTAAAACGTTCTTCTTCCGTTTTCTTGTGTTACACGCGTTAATGTTAATTATCGATGTCGTTCATTATCGAGCTTCGCGTATGTTTTCTAACCCGTGAAGGTGTGACGCTTTCTTCGCCCGTGGATATGCGCACTCGCCATCGCTTGCCCACTACACCAAGTAAGGTTATTAATGATGCGCTACGAAGCAACTAGCAAATAAACTTGTGCTTTGCATTAGCTTCACGCATTGCACTTTCGATCGAGTTGTTTCATCGTTCACTTGCGCTTGATGCGGTATCGAGCCAGTCCAGCTTTGAATGTTCCTTTGTGATCATCAGGAAAGGTTCACGAACGTGCATGCATTGTGATTCAAATGGGCAGCCTCAAAGGTGCTGTCAATACACGAGGACGAGACTTAACTGTTCGCTTCTCTCGCAAAGTAAAACCAAAGATTCTTCAGCTACACATATTTGCTAGTTTTTAAGAAAAAGACTGTTCTTTGAAGAGTACAAGCGCCCTGGTGTTTGAAGACGGCCAATTTCGAGTAATCAGTGCCCGCCAGCAGCACACCAGTTCAGGGTGTGTTTTGTATGATAACTTTTTGGTGAAAAAAGCGGAACTAAATGCGCGGTAGAATTCGTCATAGCTGAGCTGTAAGTGCATTGAACTTTCAAGTGTTTTCACTCGACTTTATTTACCGCTTTTAGGCGCGACCTATGTAATGTCAGTAAGCACGTACGTTTATCTGAAGGGACTCGCTGTTGCAACGAAAATATTTTCATCAGTATTGAACTTCGATTGCCCTTAACCTGAAGTGATTCATGTTCTGCTCGGGCTAGAAATATATAGCTAATATTTTTTTCAATCATCTTCATTTTGAGTAAAGATAATTTATAAAGCGAGACATCGAACATGGTAGTGCTCTCTGCTAAATGACTACATGAAACAATACATGGTGAAATAAAGTTACATATTAACGTGTTTATTATTTCGTTTATTCAATTTATCCACTCTTCAAGTGAGGTAAACGATTGTGTAAACAATCTCAAACAGATTGTATGAAAATAAAGTGTAGTGAGACAGAAAATGACTTTTCTACGCTGCAGTTGTAATTGCCAGCACTGCAGGTTTACAGGCTTATCTATACACGGCTTAAATGGAGACCATGCTATATAACGAATCCACACAATTACGACGTCAAATTGTGCATTGCGGATCACAATTAGGCCCAATCGAGATCTAATTTCTCAACAGTGGTTGAGAAATTCATTTTTCTAACTTGCGTACAGTAAACAATTGCGGTAGAATAAATGTACTCGGTCAAGCGCCATCAAGATCAAAACTGACTCTAAGACACCCATAAAATAAATTTTCCAGGAAAACAACTTGTGGATATACTATTATAATGGACGAGATACATTGTTCAATGGCAGCTGATTAAGAGCATACTGGCTCATGCCCTTTTTCAACCAGCCTCAGATGTGGCATAAAACTTTTTTCGCTCAGCTTCTACCAATCAGATTTGCATGTGGTATGCAAATAGATGCATTAACCTCAAGTGGACACTGTGGGCTGACTTTCAGCTCAATTTTCTTGACGTACAGCCTGACACTTAGAAGCACCATATGACTCTCTTGTTTGCAGTTACCCGCCTTGGTGCAGTTGGCCTCCCAAGATTGTATGCCCTGCAAACACTAACTGACGTTATGTGTTGCTGCAATGTCTCCCATTGTTTTCTCTCAGCGTAAACTATCTGCGTCAATATTATCTGAACCACAACAGAAGTACCTCATCTTCACCACAGCCCATGTTAATTGCCCTCAAAAATGAATGTTGACAATCCCAGCGCTAGTGCCACTGGGCCTAGTAGCATATGTATGCTTGATTACACAAACTCTATATATGTACTTTTGCCCCACAGTGAAACTGCCATTCTCAATGCCCTATCTTGAGAAACAGTCCACATTTGTGTACACTATGTTGTGCTGTCTGCTCTGAAAAAATAACTGATTTAAAACTGCAAAAGTATGCAGAATGATAGAAAGGTTGTGAATTTCTCTTGCGCAAAGCTATGATGAATTGCATTTAGATTTATTATAAGCAGCTTTAGGTTGTGAAAAAAATTATCATAGTCAGAGATGCAATGGCTAAAAAAAAACAATTTGGTGCAATTTTGGGAGCAGCAGAATGTTACTGTTCGACCACTAAAACTTAAATTTGGAGCAGGTTATACAGAAAAAACATCTATTTTATGATACACTAAATTTGAAACAACATAAAAGAGGAGACCTACATTTAGACAAAAATTGTGCATAAACCATTCAAAATCACCTAAATTGTGCGTCGGGAACATGAGCAGCTATGTTAGTGAAAATAGTATTTTGAACCACCTCCCTGAGCAAACAATGATACCATATTAACATTTCCTGCTGCTGTCAAATCACTTGACGGACTCTGTGAATTAAAATGTGAATCTGCCAAGCTCGCAACTTGAAACTTAGGAGATTCGTAACTGAAAAGGGGTGGCAAAAAAACAACAAAAAAACTGGCACACAATTCGGTTTCTTTAAAACTGGCAAACAAAGTAGTTTGTTTTTTTAGGAAAGCAGAAATGTCATACACCACTCCAAACGATTGCCAGTAATTTATTTAGATGTCCCTGATTATTGTAGTACTCAGAATTATGCGGCGAACAGCCGCACGAATAATTGAACAAAATGTGCATCTAGCACTAAGAGACCCTTTCAAATCTCGTAGAGCACCGCTGGTGTACTGCATGCAGCAAAGGTGGCTTAAGCAGCATTCTCTGCACGTAGAACCAAGGCCAAGAAATTTTTAACCGCTACAACCCCCCCCCCCCCACACACACACACTTCTCATTTTATTTATTTTCACCATGGGTTTAGACGCCGCTTCGGCTCGCTTGCAAGGCGCGTTCGACCAAGTAAAGTAGCAACTGCGCGCTCCCGTTTGTCCGGCGGCAGTACTATATATATCTTGCCAGGACCGTGGCTGGGCGGCGCAAGTTCAACACAATAAAATTGGCTCCATATCTGCATGTTAATCTGCAAATTTCGTCGAAAGACGACAGTTTCGCGTGTGGAGAGAGTGAACAAAACATTTCTTTGATTTTCTGCGCAAGAAAATCAATGAATGATATTCTGGAGGTGCTGCGTTAGAGTGCCTCGAGCGTGCAGCGGAGGCAAACGAACGCATCAAGTCACGTCACATGCGAGACATGAACGTCATGTGGCAGTTTTCTTGGAAAACGAAGCACGTGGCTCTGAGACCGGTGCGCGCAAGGTGATGGTTAGGTGCCACTACCTTCTCGTCTTAGTAAAGCGTTGGAAACAATCGCCTTTTCGTGCGAACGTTGCGTGGTCAGTGGAGCGTGTAAGTGCTACGATCCCTAAACTTACTTATGTATGCTTTTTCTAATAAAAGACGCACATGCAGAATACGTACGTGTTGTTATGGTGCCCCACACATGCGCGATAGTTGATTTTTAATTGACGATTGCACAAGTATGAACGCTCAATCTTGAGCAACATGGGTGGGCGCTGCGGATGGGGTCGGCCGTTTCAAGTACTCGGTGCCGTTAAGAGTGGACAAAGAGACAATCGTACAGACAGACAGAGAGACAGACAGACAGACAGACCAAAAGATTTGTGTCGAAGGCCCCCAAGAAAGACTATCTTCTTTAAAAATATATTGTGTCACTGCTAAGGCGTTCGACGTGGTGGCTGCCAGCGCCGGTTTCACACCACGTCGGGCTTCTTAATGCGAGCGAATCGTGGCATGCGCTTCCAGCTTAAGTTCCTGTCAAGCCATAGCAACATTTTCTGGCTAAGAAATTTACATTTCCTGCGAAGCGTTGGTGGCTACAGCAACGCATTTCCGTCGATTGTCTCGCAGCTAGGTATTAGCTGCTGTCGCGAACCGACGGGCGTGCGGCGTTGTTACTTTATCTGGTCGATCGCGTTTCGCGAGAGCGCAGAGCGGGTGCCTAGAATATTCTAGGCATTCACTATTGGGTACGCGCGCTTTGACCTAAAGTGCTATATTCAGGCGGCCAACGTGCCCAGCATTTGTCACCGAAATTAGTGAATCTGAGATAGATAGATAGATTTGTGGGGTTTAACGTCCCAAAACCACCATATGATTATGAGAGACGCCGTAGTGGAGGGCTCCGGAAATTTCGACCACCTGGGGTTCTTTAACGTGCACCCAAATCTGAGTACACGGGCCTACAACATTTCCGCCTCCATCGGAAATGCAGCCGCCGCAGCCGGGATTTGAACCCGCGACGTGCGGGTCAGCAGACGAGTACCTTAGCCACTAGACCACCGCGGCGGGGCTAGTGAATCTGACACAACTTTGAGGCTGGCTGCACATTTTGGTGCAGCCTGGCGCAATTGCAACAAATTTCATGGTGTAGGCGCTGCGTGGCGCAACAATAAGGAATTGTATCAAGTTAGCAGAGCTGTTGCACCCCCAAGCAACCCACAGTTAAAACCAGAGACCGACACAGGTTTGGTGTTGTTTCTCAGTAACCAGTATGCCAGTATTCAGACTGCAGGGGGGAACTTGATTTAAAGAACATGGGCACTGAATATGACAATTAGGCACAGTTGGTAGAGCATCAGGCGGGTTATTCGAAGGTTACAGGTTTGGTACCTCCTCATGGCAAGTTATGTTTTCATTTTCTTTTCTTTCTTCACCTTTGCATTACAGTTACTTCTATCAACAATCCTCCCCTCTTTCCTCGGCAGGATTGTCTGTTAGATCTCATTATTATATTGTCTAACAAAGAAAACGAGCCTTTAATTGTACACTTCTGTTCTTGATACAGCCGGTATAAGTAGTTTATAACTAGCTGCAAACAATTTTGCAACAATGAAATCATGTGCTTAAAGCTGCAGCATGTTTCCACAGAACTCCTTTGCCACACTTTGTACACGCGTGCTTTGGCATTTCGATTTATTGATTCTTACACCACCCATTGCTAGCTTTCTAGTTTTTTCAGTTCTAAAGTAACAGCCCCGGGAAGGTGTTTGTTTTATGCTTGAATCCAGGAACAGAACAAACTTGTCGTTGTCTTTTCCAAAAATTCAGCATAGATTTCCAGGTAGCTTTATGCTAAAACAGGTGGACGTTTATTTTTCTGTTCCATATTGTTCTCCACATAAGTGATTTATGTGAAGCATAAATCACTTGTAAATCACGTTTGAAGGCATAACTCCACATAGGTGATTTATGCCTTCAAACGTGTTTAGGTGAGATAGGCTTGGAGCGTTTAGCCAAGTGGGAGGATCAGAGCAAAAAAATTGAGGAAAACGCTAAGGCACACAGACAATGGGGCACAGCACTGTGTGCCTTGGCTTCTTTCCTCGTGCTGTAAAATAATAAAGCAGTACCAACTAACCCAATTTTTTGCTCTATAAAAAGTGTTTAGTTCCTTCAAATCTTGTTTGGGCCTATCTGCTAGGCACATTGACATGTAGCAATAGAACAGAGGGCATGCTGAGACAGCAAAGCCATAACTACGAGGCCTGCAAGTGTACAACTGTGCATGCTGAGACTGCGTCCTGCATAGGTGGTGGTTTCATAAATATGCAATATATACGACTTTGGAAGTTATAAAGGTGCGATGACATATGCAAGTTTGTACATTTATTTCTTGCACAACGGAAACATTTGCTGCATATCTAATTCTTATGAAAAAAAATTATTGCTAAGTCATGCTCAATGCGTTATTATAAGTTAGCTTCAAGTGCAGTAGTGGCCATATTATTCCTCTCAAATCTTGTTTTTGTGCACTGTTTCACATGCTATGACGGCCTAAAGCTGTCTTGGTCGACGCCAGGAAGGTAGGTGCCGGAATTGCGTGCACTCGCAGAACTTTCGCCTTTGTGTTGCAGTGGCTCAGTGCCCTATAGCAGACATTGGGCTCACTGCATCTATGAGACTTGATTCCAGGTCGAAAGTCACAAGCAAGAGAACTGATAAGTTGGGCCAGCAGATTGATTCCTTGGCCGCTGTGCACATGGTACATATCAAGTGCCAGGAGTGTGCGTCATGGCCCGTTTGAAGGGTTGAGGCAACAATGCTGTAAAAGCAAAAAATGCATTGCAGTTGGGAAAAGTATGATACATCAAACGAGCACTGACGCAAAATTTTGAAGGTAAGATGATTGACTTAGATTAGGCTAGAGACCTGAACAACATCTACGAAACCTAATAGTTAATGTGGTTTAACGTCCTGAAACCAAGATGTGAACATGAGAGATACCGTAGTGGACGGCTCCGGAAATTTCGACCATCCGGTGTTCTTTAACGTGCACTGATATCACACATTATACAGGTTTCTACCATTTCACCTTTATCGAAATGCGACTGCCATCTCTGGGATTGAACGCATAACCTTCAGACCAGCAGCCGAGCACCATAACCACTACGCCACCACGGTGGACGGTCTACGAAATATCAAGGGCAAATATAACCTATAACATACTTCATGTTTATCTTGAAGTTCATGTCATGCGATTGAGTGAGATGCGAACCCCTTGCAATGTCGACTTCAACGTGGTGGGAGTGTAGTCAAACACACGTGACGAGTTTGTGTTGGCTCTTTGCTTAGTACGCGCCTTGTCCTCGTGCTACTTGTGATTTCTTCCTTCGTGTTTCTGACTTTGCGTGTGCTGGCTGAGCTGCCATTCAGAGCGGCGCCCACATCACAGCTTTGCATGGTCATGTAGCTAGCTGTGTTTTTACCTTGCAAACAAAACTGGTCCTGCCCAGCGCAATGCTCTTTGAAACGAAAACTGTAACTGGACATGTGGCAGCTGGCTAGTTGGTATGACATGACGGTAGTAATAACGCGAGAACAGAATGACGACACAGAAACAAGAAGGACATGAAGGACACTGGGCGCTTTGAAAAAGTCTCTAAATAATTGACTGTCACGCACTAACCCAAACGATAATTCCGGCCGTGATAAGTGGGTCATAAGCTACCAATTTGAACATGAAAAAACAAAGCGCAAAATTTTTGTGTCAGTTCTTATTTAAGACAAGAAAGAACTCTCAGATCTCCGGGGACTAAAAGCACAATTAGAGGAGAGTCAATTTAGCTTTAGTCTCGCTTTTGGATAAATTGTGAAATTCAAGGATGAATTGTGAAATTCTTGTTGTAAGGTGAGTAAAGAAAGCGAAACATACCACGATGGCGATGTATTTATTTCGCTTTTTTTCTTACAGATAACAAACAACGAACTATAAATCGGAGAAGC
The DNA here is from genome assembly GCF_043290135.1 of Rhipicephalus microplus. Lineage (NCBI taxonomy): Eukaryota > Metazoa > Arthropoda > Arachnida > Ixodida > Ixodidae > Rhipicephalus > Rhipicephalus microplus. The sequence goes on along the minus strand of NC_134710.1, from coordinate 420,539,152 downwards.
CTGCACTTTTGTCTTTTGTTAACAGGTAAGCAACACTTTTTTCATTTTAGTAGCGATCGCGCGTGGACGAGCGTTGATACAGCGCACAATGCATAGCACGGACGTTCGCATTTATGTATTTTCCCACTGCATCTGACGTGCATTTTTGCTTAATTCAACTCCCGCAGAAAAAAGTTGTTGCATAAAACATTCATGTTTGTCTGCAGGCCACTGTGTTTCATTTGCGATGATTTCACAATTAGATTTGATAATCGTAATTGTTTTAGCTGGGCAATGATTTGTATGATATTTGCTTCGCATTGGTTTTTTATCGCGTTGTGGTAAAAACTGGGAAGAAAAGCGGCAAAAACATTTATGATGCCACTTGGTAGGGTTTCCTAGCAGCCGTAAGCCCGTTTTCAATGCTGATTGAGCAGAAGGGCTACGACTTTGTTGGCAAGTTACGAGTTCTGCTCACAGAGCAGCACTGCGTACAGTCGCCATCATTTTCGATCCACTATGTTTTTGAAGTAGGCATTACTTAGCTGATCGGTCTATTCTAGGTACAATTTGGTTATCCAGGATGTCTATCCAAGAGACAAGTATGATGGTTCTGCTTTGCGTACCTCAGAAACCACTTGATTATTTATTTGGCTTGCATTAATGATATGAAAAGATAATTTTAGGCAGACACCAAAGTAATGCATGGTAAGTACAAATAACAATGAATGGCTACTGCCACTATACAGAGTAACAGTGGTCATTACCAGTGGTTACTATTCAAAATAACTGTGGTCAATATACAGAGCATACAGGTGGAGCATGCATTTAATTAGGACAAACAAAAACATTATTGCTGTGCTGAAATTGGTGCAAGATCCGAACGACACAGATTACGTAATCCCTGCAACTTTGCTGTGTTTACTGCTGCTACTGATAAATTCATTAACAGCATGCTTATGGATTTATACTGTACACCTAAGAAATTCTGCAATCCTTTTACTATGTAGAAGAGCCTGAAGTGCAAGATTATATTTAACAATGCTGCATAAAGGTCTTAAGCCAAGGCTCGAAAGAAGCCAAGTGAAGCCAATCTGTTTGTCTTCTTGTTGTTGGGCTGTGTTATAAATACGCAAAGAAAGGTTGGCCTTTTCTATCGTTATTTTCGACTTTATTTCCCAAATCAATCACAAATGCCACGTTTTGCTGCCCGTCCAACTCGGGCAGGTGGAGGATCACTCATGTTTCCTTTAGGTTTTTGCATTACAAGGTCTGCAATACACCACGTGATTTGTCTACACCATCTGTAGCTTGTCGATGAAGTGAGGGGCTTGCGTTCGGCTACCCTGGTGGTCGTTGTGCCTGTAACTCCTCAGCCTTTTCTTTCACCACCACAGTAACGACCCTGGACATCATCACTTCTTTCTCTTTTACCTTTTGTTTCTTTAGTGTTGTTTTACTTGCAAGTAAGCTTCTCAATAGGACAAGTGTGAGGCATAACAGTGTTCAATTATTCATCTTTTCACAGTCATGTAAGGGTTTCTTCACACAGTACTTACGTGTGCTCGTCGGCCTTCTAAAATTATGCACACAACAGAAGTAACGTGGGTTCAATTCATGAGAGAAGCCGGGTAATATATATATTAATATATATATATATATATATATAGGCAGGCATGGTGATTGAGTGACCGTAGCGTTGCATATAGTCCAGTAGATCCTCTGTGAGCGGTCACAACGTGGTTTCTTTCGACGTTTCGGCCTAGAGTGTGGCCTTCATCCTGATGAAGGCCAGACTCTAGGGGCCGAAACGTCGAAATAAACCACATTGTGACCACTCACGGAGGATCTACTGGACTATATATATATATATATATATATATATATATATATAGCGTTCTAGTATCAAATATGCCTTTCATGCAGTGTTTCATTCAGCATGATTTCTCTTGTAAAGTGTGCAACGTTATAGTTCTCTGCTTTGAAAACATGACACCGTAGATTCACAACGTGCATTTATTAACAAAAAGTGCATGCCATCTTAGAACTGGCACGAGCATGAATTAAATGATTTTTTTCGAAGTTCTGCCTCGACAAAACACTACGTACTTACTCTTTCTCATTACTTCAGCATTTACAAATGAGAGAAATGTACTTGAAAACCTAGTCTATCTGTTTCAGTATGGGCTGTCCCAATATAAAGGAACAGTGTGGTGGATGTGTCACAGAAGGTCACTTAGCATAGTTGGTGTGCGTTGCTTAGACAGGAAGCAAGATGACAGTTCGTAGGCATGATGGAGATGAAGGTAACTATTGTCTGCAACTGCAGGATGGCAGCAGCGACAAAAAGGTTACTGGTGCACTGTACCTACAGTGCTATACTGTAGAGCCGGATCACACATGCATGATCAAAATTTTTCACGTGTACTTCGATGAAGGTTGATTTCAAGATGCCTACGTAGCATTTACAGGCACATTGAAAACCTGAGGTGTTCGATTTTCCAAAGATCTGAAGTGGAGTGTGCCTCGTAATCATGTGGTGGTTTCAGCTCACCCACGCAATAATTTAAGTACAAAAAACTTTACAAAATGATTTCTTCCCAGTGAGTGGGCTAGACTGTGTTGCTAATTCATCATTCCTTGATAAATTTCTGAAAAAACCAAGGCAGCTGATCACATGAGATGTCACACTGCTAGACTTGTGGACGTCTGTCTGATTACTGCGGACAGCAGTGGTTATGAGAGCACCTAAAAGGGAAATGCAGAAACATCGGTTTACTTCACGTTAGGTGGATATTAAACAACCACGGATGGTCAAACTCTTACAATGCAGCTCAAATATTTTAAAACAGCCGTTGCTGCTGCAGGTGGTGCACTTGCCTGCAAACGCTTCGTAAATACTGTAGGTGTTGCTGCCTTGCCGTGCCAAACAAGCTGATAAGACAGTTGCGGACAGCTTGCCCACGCAAGTTCACTCAGTGTGCTTGCTGACTTTTTCTGTCTAAATTGAGGTTAGGGGTCATCATAGAGAGCTGTCATGCTGGCTCTTTTTCTCATCACCACTGTCACAGCTGAGACTGTCAAAGCCCATGCCACTTTTAAAATAAAGGTTGTGCAAAACTGCGAATGCAGCAAGAACCGCTCTAGCCCAACACAATGCTCCACTATGGAACGCAATGAAACATGTGCAGAGTTGAACTTGACTTATGCACTATTCATGTAAGAACGACCTTTGACCAGGACCACATGCCAAGGCTCGAGGGTGTAGGCATCGTCACCTGCAAAAATATGAATTGTGTTGTAAATACTGCTAAAATGACCGTGGTCTCTTGAGACACGTCGACCCTAGGATACAAACAACTGAATTCGTGGTACCTTACTAGCTTCACATTGACCCCATATTATGCAAAACAGGTTTTCATGACATAGCACTTCACTTAATAGTACTGCAGCAGTTAAGCCACAGCGGAGAGTTGTGCACCGGTAGCATGCGAAATAATACCACTTGTCAGTGCGCTGAAGTGTTCAATACCGCGAGAAAATCTTTTGATGTAGAAAAAAAAACTGGCATCAAACGTAAAATGAAAAGAATGTATTTACTTCTCACTGCGAAGGTACTCGCCAGTCAGATTCGCGGACCCACACAGATGTGGCTGTCGTCGTCCAATCCCGGACACAGCGGGTCCACGGTGAGGTTCGGCATGTCCGCGACGCAAATCTTGGAAAACCAAGAGGAATATGAGCCACGTTTCTCTGCGACAAAAAAAAATCTGCACAAGAAAATGGGGACACCACTACTTATGAACATGACGTTGAGGGCAAAGTAACTTTCGCGGTGCCAGAAGGGCACGCACCTTCTGCTCCCTCTCGATGCAGTGAAGTTGTCGTCAACACATCCTATCAGGTCGGGTAAGGGTCCGAACCGAAAGAATTCTTCCTTCGCGGCTGCCATCTCCTCCGCCGTTCTCGGGAAGTGAACCCACTTGTTGCGGGTCCCAGCATTGACGATCGCTCGAGCTACACGTCGCACATAGATGCTGACCACGGGCTGCATCACCGCTACGGTCCCCTTGCCTCCCACCAACGACTGCAAGGATTAGGTGGCGAAGAAACGCGGAGCGCACACCTTTTCCGCTCCGCGGAGAGCACAGCCCGCGAGTCCATCGGCGATTTCGTCGTGCAATCACAACACTTTTGCTACCGTTGCTTTATTCAGGTGAAAGTGACGCCCAAACTGTTCGTCTGACATGTCAAACGCGACCTCAACATATATCTGGCGCTTGTTGTAGGCCACGTTGATGTAGCCAAATATTACAGCGGCGGTTGCAGGCTCAGCCGGCACCGCCATTTTTCCTATTTTGTTTGCAACGGGCCCACTCGCTGGTTGTTCCGCCGTAGCGCGAAACCGACTCCGTTTATTTTTTCATATTAAGTGCATACTTGTCATTTTGGCGTCACCACGATTTAGGCTTGTGAATCGACATTTGATTGACAGGTTGAACGACCAATTCGAGAGTGTTTATGTTTGGATAGTGAGCGTGCGCTTGCAATAATGACGTCACCACAATTTCGGCTTCTGGCGTGTCACTTGGCTCATAGGTTGAATGACCAATCATCATCATCATCATCAGCCTGACTATGTCCACTGCAGGACAAAGGCTTCTCCCATGTTCCGCCAGTTAACCCGGTCCTGACCAATCAGGGAGCGCCAATGGGGGGCAAAAACAGAATAAGGAACACGGAATAGCAGTTCGTTATACAGCCACAGCAAAACCAGCGAGGACCGCCTCACGCGCCCGGCTACCTCAAGGGGGCGCATTTAATGTGCTTTCCTCGAGTGGCGGAGACCACGGCGGGTAGCAGAGTGCGCAAGACTTCAGTGTGAGCATCGTATTTTTCTTGTATTGGAGCAAAAATCACTGACAAATCTTCTGGATGCACTGAGGGCAAGTATTTTTTATTACTGCTTTTATTTTCACCCGATTGGTGAATAAAGGCATGACTACAGCTGAATTTTTTTATATATATCATTTCAAGTAGGTGTAATATTTTACCTGTGACAGAGGCATTCTAGCATTCCCCCTTTTTGAAGACGTGTATGTGGGTGAAACCTGGGCTAGTTATTGCCATGGAATTATATTGCCGTCCAATCGCTAGAGAGCGTTTTACTATTTTATTGTGTATTGATACTTATCAGGTGGTCTACCGAATGCCACTTACGCTCTAAATAATTAAGACCGCTGATGGCGGCACTTATCAATGCGCTAAGTAATTTTGCCGTAATATTGTAAAGGGCTATGACTAGCCTACCGACATTTACTCTCTACGTCCTTCACACTGAAAGTGCTTGAGAATCATCGTTTTTTTTCGTCATCAGTATTTTGATTGTTTTGGTTGAACAATGACAATATCAGTATCATGGTCATTTACAGTTACCCCTACTTCATCCATATCAAACGGTCGCACATGCGGCCGAACGGCGTGTTTCAGGAAACCAGTACTCGTCGAGGTAGACAACAGAGGAATAAAAAGTGTGAAATGTCACTGCTATGCAACGCGCAGTGTTTCATACCAGATACACTGAACTCCGAACACGTGCGGCGTTCTTCTTCAACAAAAAAAAAGATCTCTATGATCGTTTTTACAATTCCCAATATATGCACTGAGCACCGTAGAACTCACAGTGCGAATGGGTGACCGTAAGTGACCAAAGTGCACCTGTACCCAGTCCGTGGTCGTTACACAGCTGGTAAAGTTCAGTCTAGACGTAATATAGACCTCTTCTATGTCTTATTCTTCTACGGCGTGACGGGAGGTTGTTGGAAAGAGAAACTGGGGAAGCCTCGCGGGCGAGTGCGAAGCATTGTAAGCTTTGAGAGCATGGGTTTCGCGCCTGACTTGACGGTGTCGGCGCTTTGCGAGGAGAGAGCAAGACAGTGTCTGATGCTGAGTGCCAAGTTTTGTCGACTCAGCGGTCGTTCCTCTTCAGTGGGTTTTACTTCTTCGCAACACGCGCGCTCATGCTGTGGCGTTCACGTGGTTACATTGCGTACATGCGTCGCTGGCATTTTGCATAGAAGAGAGAAAATTTTGAAGTGGAAGTAAAAAAAAATGCTTGATTCAATAGTAGCGATATATTCATTAGGGTACCGACTAATTATGGTTTATACAATCATTGCTATGTCAATGCTGCAGTTTTTTCCTGTTAGAGAAAGTAACGTCAGGTCTTGTTTCTTCCATTTACTTCAGGAATATGTCATACTGCAGCGTGCCCATCTGCAAGTAAGATACGGAAAAAAACCGTGGGCACAAAAATACCAGCATTCACAGTGGTTTTGTCAACGGAGCCGCCAATGCCAAATGTGCGAGCATGTGTGACTATAAAGTGCTCCTCATTTATTAAACGCTGACAGCCAATCCACAAGCTAAATCAGAAGGCCGCATTCTGCGCTCACGGATTGCATGCAAATGAATGGGTCACTTTCTTGTTCTCTTCGTGGAACTTCCGCTGATTTAGATTATAACGCTGTTTAGAGATTGATTTCAGGCGCGCTGACGTAATCACCGCTGTGAGGCGTACCGCGACGTGGTATTATTGCTTTTAGGGACGAAGGTCTTTAGAGCATCACTAGGTCGGTCGTCCCTTTATCCAACGTAGGCAGCAAATCCACCGAGTGAATGAAATGACGAATGGGGCGAAGCGTCTGTCTGTCCGGTGCGTACTGTAGTGCGATTGGAGTCGACTGACACATGGAAGAACAAATGCGTGAATGGACCGACGGATAAAGGGACGCTTCGCTCCACAAATCATTCACTTCATGCATATGCTGTGTTTTTTTCCATTTATCCCTCGCGTGCCGAACAGCGTTTTGCTCCTCGTTGAGAATTCAATGATTGTGCCTCATCTTTAGGGGAGGGCAGTTGCGGGGAGCACAGCTGGATGGCAGGCGTCCCAGCCTAAACAGCAAAGAACGCATCCTAGAAGCAATAAAAGCACGTCACGGCACCGATGTAATTACATTGAGGGGTATGCAAGAATTCTCGAAACAGCGTTACAATGAAAAACAGTGCTAGTTTATTGAAAGCAAGAAGCATTCATTCAATCGGGTGTAAAAAGTATTCCACAGATGTAAAAGGTGGCACTCTTCTGAGGTAACTTGAGGATCGGGCAGCCATTTTTCTTTCTTTTTCGCCAGTTCCCCCCCTCCCCACCTTACTATACAGCCCGCGGACTTCGAAGTATGGTTACGAGCACATGTGGATCTCTTTTAACTGCTATATTATGGGCGGCACTAATATACTGAAAAATAAAAACCCCATTTGAAAATAAAACGCCCCAGCATTGACTTAGCCTCCCGTAACCCTTGACCCGACATTTACAAACCAACACTAATTGTATATGAGCGTGAAATCATTTTTTTTTCTCGTCGCATAGAAGCTTCGCCAACAGCATGGCAGCCTTTTCGACCGAAAGAATGAGCGCCGTGATGCAGAGAAAAGAGTGGGCCACGACCTTCTCCGGAAAACGCGCTCTCCTTGCAATTGGGACGGCCGGAGAGAAACCAGCCGCGCGCATGAAATCTCGGAGAGCATACACTGTGGCATATACCCGAGAAAGGTGGTTACTACTAAGGACGATGGGGTCACACCTTAAGGAGCTTCTTTCATCACATATTGTTTATATACAAGTACCGCCATCTAGCGCACATTTTAAAAACTACTTTCCGGTGGCGCATACTCGAGAGAGATGGCTACAACAGAGGACGATCTGCTTACACCTTAAGGAGCTTCACCAATAAAACTTCGTCTGTAACTGCGTACACATTGTGCATTACGTCAAGTTGTGTGCTAGAAAGGCAGGTCTCCATAGCTGGGTTTAACTGGCTGCGACCATGACCAGGCAGTCCAGAGATATTTTAGACCGTTCGGCGTTGACAACGGTGACGGCAGCTGAGAGCTCGACTCTGAAGAAAAATGGCAAGCGGGGAGAAGGTAGTAATTACTTGTTATTTGGCTTTACTGGAAGTTTTCAGTACTTACTTAGTCATTTCCCTGGAAACGCAATCTGTTGTCCCTCAATATGATACGAGTCACTGCCAAGAATAAATTGACTTATTGACAGGAGTAATATTTTAATGTGCTGGGTTTAAACAAAGAAAAACTGTGAGCAATACTCGGTGCAGGTCGGGCCTCAGTGTTTGAGAACTTTTCGTTTCTTTTAGATTATTTTGTTCAAAATTTGCACCAACACGAGCACACAAGAATATTCCAGAGCTTGCGTGACCATCAGTGATAAGGGTGGAAAGTTCGACACGAAATATATTGAACACGGCGCGTCATAACGAAGTTCAGTTTATCGATGGTCGACGCTCTGTTCGCTGCCATCAGTGCCATTGCTGATTCATTGATTGATTGATATGTGTGGTTTAACGTCCCAAAACCACCATATGAATATGAGACACGCCGTAGTGAAGGGATTCGGAATTTTCTACCATATGGAGTTCATCACGTGCACCCAAATATGAGCACACCGGCGTACAACCTTTCCGCCTCCATTGGAAATGCAGCCGCCACAGCCAGGATTTAATCACGCGACCTGCGGGTCAGCAGCCGAGTACCTTAGCCTCTAGACCACCATGACAGGGCGTCATTGCCATAGCTGTATTCTGACTTTCTGTCCACCAGCAACAAATTCGGCCACAATAAAAAATGTTCCTTTGAAGACGTCGACTGCTCCCTTCACCCCTGTGACGAGCACGTGACAATACACGCATGAACGTATAGCGTGGTGACACATTATTTTCTTGACAACAAACAATTGTGGTGCTCCGGTGCGGCTGGGAGGGGCATCGATGATCAGTATATCGATGGCTGACGCTCTGTTCGCCAATATTCATGCCAGCGTGTGTTGCTGTACACTCTTAAAAATGGAGTGACGTTCTTTCTATTTAGAGAGAAAACGCGATGTCCCCAATGTTCGTATTAAAGTGGAGAAACGCTGCTCCCTTTTGCCATGGAAAAACTATTTCTCCCCATCAAAATCAAGATGGCTGACCTTGGGTTAGCGAAATGAGTAGGCATAGCGCTTGCATCGATTCTCGACTGCTAAGGAGTGTACGGCACTTACAATTGCGAAAAACGATCCCTCTGAGCTTGATGTCGAGCAAAATAATTATAAAAACAAGCAGATGAACCTGTGGCGATGAAAACATTGCGAATCAGAACGACGCAGCAAGTACGTTTTGTTCGGCCAGCGAAAGGACGTTCACTTTGAAAGACACGGATATTACGAAGTTTTCACCCAGTGAGTGCTAGGCTTGCTGTATTTATTTTTTGCAGATTCACATAGTGTAGTGGCGTTATCCACTGGTTTACGTGGCCGCAGGCCCAGAGACGTGCCTCCAAACCGTAGACTCGATCGCAGCGAAACCATTCCTGCTCCGCAGTGTAGTTTCCATAGATCGATGTTCAATGTTATATAAGTACCTGAAGGTGTGAGAGCATCACAGCCATGAATTAGGTGGTAGCGGGCGCTAAATGGAGAGACCGACTGATAGTGAAAAGAAGGTGCCTGGAAAAAGTACGTTGACACATCCCCACGCCTACCTAGCTGGTAGCTGGTGAGTCAGACCATTCATTGATTACTCACTGATACCGGACGCCAAATATATGCTAATGCAATGCATATAGCTACACATATGTAAATAGAGACACATAGTGCACATACATACACATAGAGTGAACTCATTAGACAAGAGTATAATCAACAATCCGCCCCAACGGCACAGTCTCACGTGCTTATACTCACAACCTACTACGAAAGCACACAAGCTCATATAACAATGAATTTCTACTGACCAAATTGGCACAAGTTACAAGTCAGTTTTAGCTAACCTTTTTTACGTTTTGTGGCCATACCACAACATGCGCACATGTAATTATGTTGTTTCAGAGGCTTAGACAAACGGATGTTTATCGGCGGTTGCACAATGACGAACGCAATAATTACTAGAGCTTATCAGGTTTCCGCGAAAGTGATGACCGCCAACCATGCATAAAATGCCAACGGCATTTCGAAAGCTGCGCAATCTTTTGACCACTACCACAGATAAATATTCTTTCTTGAATCCTCCGAGAAGGCAAACGATTGCCACGTGCTTGCCATTTTGGAGGTCGTCTTTTTTTTGTTCTTCCTCTCGTTACTCAGAAAGGGCACCACATGCATGCCAAACTTGGTCTCCGTGGTCCCGTCGACTTCCTTTAGTTGTTTCGTGTTAATGTTTGCTTATATTCTTTTTCCGTGCTTACCACAAGTATGGCCGTTAGCCATGAATACAGTACACCGCTAGCCCTTCCCCGACAATGTTTTTATTGTGGTAACGATCATTTCAATCGTGTATACGTACGTTACAATGTGGGACGTGCGTCAAGAATAAGAGATGACCTCGCACCTGACGGTGTTCTTTCGTGAGCGATGGCAGTGGCTCTTAGCGTCGTGGCAGCTCGATTGCTTGCGTTGAGGAAGTAGCGCTACAGTGCGTGAATTTACTATAAAATTATAGCATGCTGTGCCTGCATGCTTCTCTGCTTCAGATGCATCTCGCGATTTTCCTAGTGTGTCAACTTGCCGTCATTGTGCGTGCCACAATTGTGTTAGCGTGTGGCTGTGGTGGTCACTATTACTCTGGATCTGGATTTTGAATACTCTTTTCAAAAAGTTAGAGAGATTGTTAGTACTTACCTGCTGTGCACAGCTGTCACAAGAAGGGCATTTTGTATTGAGTTTCGCACGACTAAGGAGAATCTTGTAGATGGGAGAGGCATACTGCTCGCATGCATATTTCCGTCTTAACTCTCAGTGCTGGCATGGGCAATTCAAAACACATGCGATTGAGAATTTGGTGTAACTGATAAAGGCTTTCGTTCACTTTTCAGAAATGTTTAGTTATGAAAGTGTTTAAAATTCTTCTGATTATTGTAGCCCAGTCTGGCAAATTAATGGTTGGTGAAACTTTGCAGCCCGTTTCCTTTTGTTCTTTCACCTGCACTGATATAGCATAGCCTCATTGGGTGTCGTCTGACTATTCTGGAGGGCGCAGGTTCCACTCCCGGCCATGGTGACCGTATTTGTGTTGAGAGAAATGCAAAGAACACCCATGTGCTTATGTTTGGATTCATGGCGAAAAAATTAGTGGGTCGAAATTTGTCAGACCCCCACGACGGCGTGCCTGATAATCATATGGTGTTATATCATGTTTCCTAGAATGTTGAAAAATAACTGTGATGATTTTTCATGCGCCTCCTTGTATTGATGAGTGCTACTGGGGCAGTGCAAAACTAAAAACAAGTATGCTTACAAAATATGTAGAAACAAAAAATCATCATTTGTGTAGAGTCTAAGGTAATTGATTAAGCAAGACTCTTTAGGGAAGCAAAGTTTTTTTGTATTCTTAACAATTTGGTAGTATGGAACAACACGAGGCACACACAGAACTGTGGGGAGAATCGTTCGAGAGCCTGGTGATAAGAAAAGAAGGCTTTTACTCTGCGCCTATAAAATAAAAGTATAAATGTCACTCCTGCATTGCTTGCTTCAATCGTAGGTAAAAGTAAGCGCACAGGACTGGCCCCGGCCATCTAAGCTTGGCGTGCGCACGCGCGTGCAAGACCTCCCCCCCCTCTTGGTTGAAGAGAAACTTGAACGCTGTAGGAGACCCGCCGCGGTGGTCTAGTGGCTAAGGTACTCGGCTGCTGACGCGCAGGTCACAGGATAGAATCCCGGCTGCGGCGGCTACATTTTTGATGGAGGCAAAAATGCTGTAGGCCCATGTGCTCAGATTTGGGTGCACGTCAAAGAACGCAAGGTCATCGACATTTCTTGAGCCCTCTACTAAGGCGACTCTGATAACTATATGGCGGTTTGGGGATGTCAAACCCTACTTGTACAACATGATAGGAGAAACTTTGGTCCTTGTCGCGAGAGGCCACGACTGGTAAGGCACCCGAAAGGCAGAAAGTCGCTGCGCCGAAGGACAAACAGAGCCCGTTTCTCCATTCTTACTCGCAGTTTTTGGAGTCTAATCTGAGGTTCCGCTCAACGGCCACAAGTTGATTGATATGTGTAGTTTAACGTATCAAAACTACCACATTATTATAAAAGACACCGCAGTGAAGGGCTTCAGAAATTTCGACCAGCTGGGGTCGTTCAACGTGTATGTAAATCTGAGCACACGGGCCTATAGCATTTTCACCTCCATTGCAAATTCCAGCCGCCGCAGCCGGGACTCGATCCCGTGACCTGGGGATCAGCAGCCGAGAACCTCTGCCACTCGACCACCGTGGCGGGGCTCAACGGCCACAAGTACGACGACAATAAGCCGTTTCATTTGAAAACGTCGACCACTCCCTTCACCCCTGTCCCGACCATCTACAAAAGCGGATAGTGTGGTGACACATTGTTTCTTCGACATTTGTGGTGCTCCGGTACGGCTGGAAGGGGAAAAGTGGCGTCACAAATTGAAATTGGGGGATGGAAAAGCGGGACAAAACTACAATTACCTTCAGCAACGAGCCGTGACGCTACCCACCAACCGGCACTTGTTTTGGGCCATCAAGGAACACACACTGCTTGATCATCACCGCCACAGAGTCCCGCATGTCGGAGATGGTGGACAGGTATCCAGCTGAACGTCGATGAACAAACAGCGCACTCGTACCCAAGTCTTGTCTAATTCTGACGGAGACCCACAAGAAGCCCTCATCTGGGTTGTAACTACCAAGTAAGATCAGAAGGGAGCCCCGACTTGGCTCGTCTGCGACTGGAAGGGACACATTCTGCAACACCGGCTACTGCTTCAAAGCGCATTTGCCAGATGGTGCTACTAATGAAAAAAAAGAGGTTCAAAAGAGATGCCGTCCTAGAGGAAAGCCGTGGACCGGTTGTCATTCACTGTCATTGCTACTTCAATGTCACAGGACCACGCTTTGCCAGAAGCCAACGTCTGCCAGCCTACCCGTTTCAGTCGGTTCCGCACTAAAGTGTTCTATAAGTCCTCTTCTAGAATATTTTATCCGCACAGACCACACCCGACAGCCGTCGACGCAGGCCACTGCCAGTCAGCACATGCGCTCATAAGGGCAGGTAGAAAATTTCCGCGCGCTCAACAGACGGCGCCATGTCTTGTGACAAGCGTATCAGAAAAAGAAAGCATGTGCAAAAGCGTAGAAAGGAGCAACTGGAGAGCAGAAAAATTGACTTGACGTCGGTGTTGCACGATTTGATCCAAGCAACCACACTGAGTGGCAGTAGGATCGGTGCTTCATTTTTACCTTCTCTATGGTTGTAATCATCTCACCATCAGACATTGTCGTCATTGCGTCAGTGCAGGGTCTTTGCGGGCAATGCGTTTGAGCTTAGCGTCACTGGCTCAATGTTCGTCGGTCACTTTGTCCTAGTGGAGTCAATTTTATGACTCTTGATCCTTTAGGTGGGTGCTCGGAGTGTTCCCGCCTTCTTTCGGAGATGAGCCAAACCCATGTTATAGTGGTGCGGCCCGGGTTTAGTGGCGCCTTCAAGAGAAGACGCGACCACGCTGCGCAGCTGATGTAATTTTGTCAGTCTCTCGTATAGTTTTTTTCTAGATCTTTCCTATAGACCGTAGTTTGACTGAGTAAACAAAAACGTGTGTCAGTGGCCCCCTCGGACGACGAAACAAAACATGGCAGCGGTAAAGTATATTCAAGAAAAAAACTATTAAAGCCATCAAACCCTCAAATCCTCAGATTTGTCAGACTGTCTAAGAGGTTTAAGGCGCAATACATCAACCCCCTCAAGACGCGCATGATGCCACTGAAAATCTGTAATGCCGTCAAGGATAGCGTCGTCTTCCTTAGTGCCAAGAAACCAAAAATTATTCTGTATGTCCCGAAGTATCTTCGGATATCTGTTCTATAAACCCACGTTGGCGTATCGGCGTACAGACCTAAATAAACTAAACGGGCTGATTTTCTAAGTAGCGTTGTCAAAGATTGTAACGACAGCTGTTGGTCACCTTTTGTTTTTGATGCCCATATGGGCTACTTGTCCGAATACTATACGTCACGCTGAAGGTAGGAATCAATGTTCAGATTGTCCTCAACAGTACGGGTTGGCTGCCCGGTGTCAAGCGCCATTGCCGAGTTCCTTCTGCAGACCAGCTTAAACAGCGTCATCTGCGTTCTTTCTTCCTTTGCCACGTTAGAAGCGAAGTTTACGTAGCGAAGGATGGCATCCTGTGTCTTGCGTTTGAAATCGGTACACTACACTGCTAGCGTGTCGGCTGTCGCACACTTCAGGTGAGTTCCCGCCGATCTAACATCGACGTGTGGCAGACTCGCAGTCTTCCACTTTACGCTTCGGCCAACGACGACTGAAAGGCCTCGAAGTGGTACATCTCAAAGTTATTCCGGTTGGTCGACCCGTGTGGGGTTGCACGTGTGGCGATGTATGGGTCTGACCGACGTAGTCATAGAGCAGACACGGAGATTTCATACAATTCAAACATTTATTTAAAACCAGGACAGTGGCAAGGAGTTAAAAATTAGCTCAAGAGGACACAACAAATGTTCACGCGTTGAGAAAGAACAACTACAAACCAAGCTATGATCTAAGAACACTACAGCAGGTACGAACAAAACACAAATACGTGGAATGTTAGTATAATGAAAACATGATAAAATTAGAAGAGATGCTAAAACAATTTAAGAGTAAAAAATCATGTTCGCGCTTCAAAATTTTTACGTGCGACGCAGCGCACACAACTACACTTATTGAAAAGCTGAGTAGAATGAAAGAACAGTTGAAAAAAAGTTACAATAAAGTTTCATACGAACAAAGCAAGCACAAGATACACGTAAGGGAGCTGACGGGGTTCCGCTGAAGATCTCGCCAGCTTAGTAGACGACGTGGATTCCCGGTAATGCAGCCGTCTCAATACGTTGCGCGGGCTACTTCATGCTCGTCACCTCGCGAGCCTCGAGACACCGACGACCGCGCTTCTCGCTGGCTGCATATCAACTGCCAATTCCGAAACAGTCAAAACGTTTTCGGGGCGTACGCGTGCTTCTGTGCCTTCTGGAACTCATTCCTTTTTTTCTCAAACACATGCGTGCACCTTTCGGCACATGTGTAGGGAAGATGCAGCGGCGCAGTGCTGGGTCGTTAGTCGCTGGATGTCGCCTTCCCAACACAAAGGTGCTCTTGGACGTTGGGGCGTCCGGGCGTGAAAAAAATTGCAGTCATTCGTGACAATGGCACTGGTTTTATTGTGGCGCTCAGGGATGAAATTCATATGGGGTAGGTGAGGAGTTGGCTTTGGATCGCTGTTTTATAAGAGCGCTAGCAATAAAGGGAAACTAAAGTCAAATAATAAGTTACAACAGAGTGAAAGCTCAATGTATGGCCATTTATAAAACGACATTATTATTACAACACTGCCCTACTTACCAAAATATTAGGGTAAATGTACAAGAACACAAGCGCCGACGTAGGACATATTCAAAGTGATCCCGATGACATCAGACGGGCCACCAAGAATTGATCATTTGTAATCGATCTAACTGCACTAAATAAAAGACATCTCATGCATCAACAAACGCAATAAAATGCTAATTGTTCGTTTCTGTTTGATACATGGAAGAAATGATCGCCGAACATTACTATGATGAATGGCGCGTGTGTTGCAAAAATTCAATTTTGCCTGGTTACACGGGAAAGCTGGTGCCACCTAGAGGGGTACAGTTGAAAAAAAAAAAGCGTCTGCGATCTGGAAGCCAATGGCGGGAAATTGATCATTGGCCGTTGCTGCTGCTGTGGCTGCCGCTGCTTTTGGTCTGCTGCTACTAGCGCAGTGAAGCCGGGCAACGTTGTGCACGGCAACAGTGACGCGAGTCGGTCTGGTAAGTCCGCTTCTCGAGGCGGGCAATTAGAAGTGCGCTAAGCCGATGCGGACCGCTAAAACGTGATATTATTTCAAAATAGGCTCTTCTTTGGCAAAAACGTAACACTATGGGGTTTCTGGACCGCCATTTCAATCATTAACGTCCACTTATTAGTCACCTTTGGTGTCCCTTTAAGTCAACCGTAAAAATGGCAACAAATTCGTTGATAAGGACCCCTGGAGCACCATGATGCTGCAGGATAATATCGAAGACAGCTGTGATTACCCCGGTGGCATGACCTTTTGGCAGGGCGCTCGTTTCGACGTAGCGAGCGAGGTAGCCCGTAGCTATGATGATCCACTGATTGGCCTATTCGAACGTCGGAAATGACTCCTGCAAGTTAATCCTGACATGCTGGAAAAGTTGACGGTCTAGTTTGATTGGCTAAAGCAATCCAGCTTGACTTATTCGTTATGTCATAGGTAGCTGACAATGCCGCCATGTCCTGAAGTAACAAGTGATGCCTGCGGTAAGGCGCAACCAGTAGTATAGTTTTTAAATGCCAAAGATTTCTTAGAGAACTTCGGCTACTTTGGCCGTATCTATCTATCTATCTATATATCTATCTATCTATCTATCTATCTATCTATCTATCTATCTATCTATCTATCTATCTATCTATCTATCTATCTATCTATCTATCTATCTATCTATCTATCTCTCTATCTATCTATCTATCTATCTATCTATCTATCTATCTATCTATCTATCTATCTATCTATCTATCTATCTATCTATCTATCTATCTATCTATCTATCTATCTATCTATCTATCTATCTATCTATCTAATCTATCTATCTATCTATCTATCTATCTATCTATCTATCTATCTATCTATCTATCTATCTATCTATCTATCTATCTATCTATCTATATATCTGAAGTAGTTGTATGTATGAGGACATGTCATCAGGACATGTTGAGACTGTCAATGACCAAACACACCGCTGACTAGGCCAGCCGGACTTCTCCAGCCTATCGAGTCACCTCGCCGGCTGTTTCAGCAAATCGGCATGGATTTACTGGGGCCGTTCCCGACATCAAATTCCGGAAACAAATTAATCGTCCTAGCTACAGACTACCTCACCCACTACGCAAAAACAAGGGCTCTGCCCAAAGACAATGCCACCGAGGTAGCAAAATTCTTTTTTGAGAACATGGTCCTGCGTCACGAAGCTCCAGACGTGCTTATCACAGGCAGAGGTACGGCCTTTGCGGCAGACATAACTCAGGCAATCATAAGAATTAGCCAGACAAGTCACTGCCGGGCCACCTCCTACCATCCACAAACCAATGGCCTCACCGATGATCTAAATAACACCTTCGTGGATATGCTGGCCATGTACGTCGACCTTGAGCACAAAACGTGGGATGCAATCCTTCCGCACGTAACCTTCCCGTAAAACTCTACCGTACAAAAACGACGCAGAAGACGCCCTACAGGTTGATCGACGGAAAGAAACCGACAACGACGCTCGACACCATTCTGCCAAACGTTGCTGATGAAGAAAGCCTCGACGTCATCGTCTACCTTCAGCGCGTAGAAAAAGCTCATCAACTCGCCCCCCTGCCCTATTGCAAACATCGTGATGCCAGTACGTTTTTTGGCACTGGTACACGCTGGAAACACTGGTACACCCTTGTAATTAATAGCACTTCGCTGGGCGCACTGAGGAAAAGCTGTGTCGCACTGATATGGGCGCTGGCTCAACGGCTGTGAAGCTGGTGCGCACTGTGAAGCGCTGGAAGCGCTGGAATTTTCCCTGGCAAGCGCTGGTGAATACTGGAGCACGCACTGTTTCTACCAGCGTGGCATGTACGTTATTGTAGCGTGTGCCGTGGTATGTTTTGGTGTCGTTGAATATAAAAGGCTTCATTTGACGGAACGAAAAGATGCTACTCTAGCAGACACCGAGCATGCGTAATTTTTGCGGTGCACGTACGTATTGCAGCAATTATAAGGCACCTTTTTCGCATATGTCCCCACGTATACCGGCCATATTCGCATCACTCGTGTATTGATGTAACGATTCAAAGTTGCAGTGTTTGCAAGCTTGGAGCTGCATGCCACTCCTAACAAAACAGAAAATTGTTTTTGCCGCAAAGTTGACGAAACGTAAATGAGCTCTCTCGATCGCTTCGCAAGGTTTCCCAGCGGAGGCGAGAAAAAAAAGCGGTCGTTCGATTCCACCAAACCGCATAAATGTATGTCTGGCCATGCTTATCCTTCTACTTACTTCAGGTAAGAGTTGGAAATGTTCCGAAGCTCAAATGCAGAATCTTCAATTATCCCAACTGACCTCATCGAGAGCGGTCTTACCCAGTGCCCGGCCCAGCGAGCATTAAACCTGTCCTGCCGGCCGCGTTAGTATATATGTAACCGGCGCTTCTTTTTTGGTGTACACACAACTCTAAAGTGTGAGAATGACTGTAAAGCATAGTTTAGACATACATGAACCTAAATCAACTATTTCGTCTTGTGTCGATGTCCGCACAAGGAGCGCTGACGAACGAACGTCGCGCTTTCAGCTACGCTGGCTGTCACCGAAAACTGCCGGCCGCACTTAGCCGGTACTTCTCTGACTGATATATAACAACACGCAATTTTCAGTTGGTTTTTGGTACGCCTTTCTGAACCGACTCCTTGGCATACGTTTTCAGCGGATTCTATTTGTATTTCTATGGGTGTTCTTTTTATTTTTGTTGGTATTGATATAACTGCGTATATCTGTACACTGGCACGCCCGATGTATACTGCTCGCGGAGGCCAGAAAAACGCCTGTTGCTCAGCATCGCCACTCTGTGAATGCATTTCTGGCATTGATTGACGTTCCACTTACTTCAGGTACAGTTTAGGTAACAGTTAGAAATGTTGGAAAGCTCAAATGCAGAAACTTCAAGCACCGCAACTCAGCTGCTTCGAGAGCAGTTTTACCCTGTGCCCCGTCCCAGCGAGGCCTATCATGCTGGCAGCGTCGGTGCACATACTGCCGGCGCTCTTTACTTTAGCTAGGCCCACTTATAAAGTGTAAGAATGACTGTAGAGTTTAGACATGCCTGAGCCTAAATCAACCATTTATCCGCGTGTGCGGGGCCCGCACAAGGAGCGGCGACGATTGGTGTGTCGTGCTTTCAGCAACATAGGCTGTCACCAAAAGTTTCCTTCTGAGCGCAGGAGCCGGTACTTCTCTGACTCGAATGGAAGCACACGTACGCAGTTTTCAGTTGGTAATTTGGTACGCGTGAGTGAACTAACATACTGGCATACTTTGTTAGTGGATTGCATTAGTCATTTCTTCGGCGGCTTCTTAGTTGCAGGTATAGATATAACTGCAAATATGTAAACTGGCACGCCGGATGTGTACTACTACAACATGGACTTACTGGACTTACTGAGGCTGTTCCCGACATCGAATTCCGGAAACAAATTAATCGTCATAGCTACAGACTACCTCACCCGCTACGCTAAAACAAGGGCTGTGCCGAAAGACAATGCCACCGAGGTAGCAAAGTTCTTTGTTGAGAACATGGTTCTGCGTCACGAAGCTGCAGACGTGTTTATCACAGACAGAGGTACGGCCTTTACAGCAGACCTAACTTAGGCAATCATAAGAATCAGCCACACAAGTCACTGCCGGGCCACCGCCTACGATCCACAAACCAATGGCCTCACCGATGGTCTAAATAACACCTTCGTGGATATGCTGACCATGTACGCCGACGTCAAGCACAAGACGTGGGATGCAATCCTTCCGTACGTAACCTTCGCGCACAACTCTACCGTACAAAAAACGACGCAGAAGACGCCCTACATGGCTTGCGCGAAAAAGAAAACTCACTATTCACTCGTGTGCGCGGATATCTACCGAACAAGACATTTAAATGATCTGTACATGTTGACAAGTAGCAAGTGTGAAAACCGACAATCAAAGGAAAAAAATATTGGCAGCAATAGCTGACAATGTGTGGCTGCTCCTCCAGTCAATTTGAGATTTTTCAGAGTTAGGTTCTGGATGCTTCAAAAACCTTTGCACTCTTGCTAATATGCTCATGTCATTCGATGCCCGGAAGCTATTCGTCACTGTCGAATCCAGACGCAATTGTTATTTGGAAAAGGATATCGTGTCCGTCTTGGCTGTGCGACTTATAAACATGAAGTTGAATGGTGCTTTCTTCGGCCAAATAGTCATTTTACAACCCCGCATACATGTTCTGGCGTGGCGTAGTGGGTAGCGTGCTCAGATTAAAATCAGAGGTGGCGCGTTGAAATCCCGTCAAAAGGTTTTCCATTTTTTTTTATTTTCAATGTGAATGCGCTTTATTTTACTTATATATTTATTTATTTATGGCCAATGGGCACCCCAGTTTTAACCCTGTGAAGCCATTTCGATTGATTGATTCGTGGGGTTTAACGTCCCAAAACCACCATATGATTATGAAAGACGCAGTAGTGGAGGGCTCCGGAATTTTCGAACACCTGGGCTTCTTTAACGTGCACCCGAATCTGAGCACACGGGCCTACAACATTTCTGCCTCCATCGGAAATGCAGCCGCTGCAGCCGTGATTCGAACCCGCGGCCTGCGGCTCAGCAGTCGAGTACCTTAGCCACTAGACCACCGCGGCGGGGCCTGTGAAGCCATTTTGCGCAGAGTACTGGGACGCTGCCGCTCCAGCGTCTCTGTACCAGCGCGGGAAGGCGCTGGTACCAGCGCCATACTGGGCCCATAATCGGGCATGGCGCTGGAAGCTGGTACCCAGTAGCGGTGGTTTTTGTAATAGGGTGCACTTCAAGAATGAGCAGGTTGCCGACAGACGCCATTCCATTCTTCGACGAAGCTTCGTGGAGTACCAGCCCGGTGACCGTGTCTGGGCATGGACGCCGATACGCCAACGTCGACTCGGTGAAAAACTTCAACGACGGTACTTCGGACCATACAGAAAAGTTCGCGGTCTCGGCCCATACGACTACGAGGTTGTTCTCAACGTCATTACGGCCTCTCAAAGACGCCGTGCTCAACCTTAAGTTGTCCATGTATTTCGCCTCAAGCCATTTCATGCGTGAACCTGAGGACTCTGTTGTTGTTGATGCGCTCTATTGCGTGTACCTATTGTTTATTGTGTTTATTACTGTACCTTCGCCTTGTGGTAAAGCATCGGGATGATGCCTTTTTCAGAGAGGGGCAATGGCACGTAACTTTCCTCAAGTGTTGTTATCACCCGATTACATTTCGTTCAGCGCAAACCGCGCCTACGACGTTCGAAAAGTTTCGAGGCTGTAGTAGATCGTTTTGTTAAAGATAACGCCCACTTCATAAACATTTGGACTATTCTGGAACCTACGTCACTGCTAGCGATAACGCTAGAACTTTAAATGGCAAGTGTTTAAATGCCGACGCGCTTCGCCGCCTGTCAGTTGATCGACTGACGATGCAAAATACTCGACGCCAAATTGACTGCCAACGCTCCATTCACCACTATCAGTGCAAGGTTTACCGTTTAGAGGGCGCAGGTTCGCCCTAATGAATGATTTAATATAAGACCTGCAGTCTGCTTCATGCGTCCACGTCACGACTTCATGACAATATATGTATATATATATATATATATATATATCTTGCAAGAATACTTTGAGACGCCCAGGTAAGGCAACCGTTTAATGTGCCGGACAGCAATGAGACAGCAGCCAGTCGTTTCGGCAGAAGGAGCACGAGCCTTGGCAACAACAAACGTCATCTTCATGGTTGCTCCAGTTGTGCCCGTATTTGTTACTACATTGACTCTCTGGTCAAAAAGGAGCCATTTTGGCGACCTATGGTACAGGTAGGACTGGTGGGTCGTAAAGAGGTTTCAAACAGTCGGCGTGCACAGTTTTGCACCCACGGCGTTGTTGATTTGTAGGTGGCTGATTGGGCTCAACAATGTAGTTGACTGGCACAGGATCCGGTACGGACCATCATACTTGGGTATGAACTTCGAGGACTGGCCGGGGGCAGACGATGGCACGCGGAGCCATACAATTGTTCCTGGGGCGTATGACGAAGGGGATGAACGAGGGTCATGAGTGGGCTTCTGGTGAGCCTGATCGTGCGTGGTAAGCGAACGTGTGAGCTGCAGACACTCTGCGGCATGAGTGGCATCGATTTTGAATGGTCTGGGCGGTACAGACAATAGTGTTCAAGGACGAGAAAAGTTACCGACCATAAATAAAGAAGAACGGGGAGAATCCATTCGTTCATTGAATGGTGCTGTTATAAGCATAAGTAACGAATGGCAGTATGCGGTCCTAATTTGTGTGGTATCGGCAACACACATGGAGAGCATATCACCTAGGATACCATTAACAGCTCTGTCATCCCGTTAGTTTAGGGGTAATATGCGGTGGTTTTTTTATGCACAATGTTGCATTCGCGCCGGAGGGATTCTACAGCTTTGGACAACAAGGAACGCCCCGCGGTCACAGTGAAGCTCGTGCAGTTCACCATGCCGAAGGACGAGGTTGCGAAGAATGAACAAGCCAACTTGTCGCGTGGTGGCCTCGGGAAGTGCTTAAGTCTCAGCGTAGCGCGTAAGGTGGTCCACGGCTACGATGACCCACCGGTTTCCATTTGGTGTATATGGAAGGGGACCATAGAAGTAGATTCCGATGCGGTCAAAAGATGCCGAGAAGGACAAGGCTGGTGTGGCCCTGTGGTTGTGCGAGGGAAGCTCTTCCGTCGTTGGCACAAGAAATTTGAGCGGACATACTGCCAAACAAAACGGTACATTCCGTGCCAGTAATATGGAATCCGTAGGCGAGCATACATCTTTACCACACCAGCATTGGCGCATTGTGATTCCGCGTAGAAAGAGGCACATACGTCAGATTGTAAGTGGCAAGAATTTTTTTTTTATTTTTGTTTTTATTTCAAGGTACTTTACAGGCCCGAGGGGGGCATTGAGTAAGAGGGGCGATACACTATACACATGGACACATATATATGGAGTTGACAAAAATACGTAAGAAAAGATACAATTGCAAGATAACAAACAAAAAGCGTTATAGATAAATATATACATATAAGATGACGCAGGCATACAAACAGTTAGCGTAAGTGTGCGTTTATTAAGCACTATAGTGGAGCGGTTGCATGTCACAGCTGCAACCATCTTAAAACGTGATCAAGATTTACAAAATAAAAACTAAGACGATGCACGATGAAGATTTAAAAAACGATACATTTTATAGCGGCAATACAGCAGGGAGAATATACTGCGCGAAAAAAAAGGCGATCGACCAGATAACTGCTAGACAGAAATAGCTCTTCTGACGTAGCAGACGAGAAATTTGCTTTGATGATTGTGTAGGGCGAAAATCTTCCCAAAAACTCATCTTTGCGCAATGGAAAGGCATCTACTCGGTGAAAATTGTGACCGGGTTGATAACATATGACGAATTGTTTTATGATTTATCTCGGCAGCAATGTAATCTGGCAAACTGTTCCAGAGAATAATGGCACGTGGGAGTGCCGACTTGTTGAACGCGTTTGTAGAGTCGTGCAAACGAGAATAACAGAATAGAAAGTTGGGCGAGTTGGTGCGTATTCATATTCAAAGAAAAGCGGCGCACAAAAAAGACGGAGACAAAGAAGAGAACCACACACAGCGCTGCACTCACAACTGAAAGTTTAATCCGAGCAACAAGAATTAAAAAAGTAATAGCCGCGCATGACAAGTGAGGTACAACGAGATTAAGTGATACGCTCATCAATAAAAGTGAACTCTTTTTTGTGCAATGTAACCGAGGTCTGGCTTACGCAAGCATCACGTGACTTGTTAATATGATAGGCTTCAGACACCTCCCGGGTGAATTGATCGTGGTGCTTAAAAATAATAACAGTATTAGACAGAAGAGGTGTGCACCCACACGTGGCACAATGCGATGCTAAATGGGAAGGCGTGCCGTTATGCAAAGAGAGATAGTGCTCCCGCAACCTTTTATTGATACAGCGGCCCGTCTGTCCCACATAATGAAGGCCACAAGATAAAAGAATGTGGTACACCACCCCCACAGCACAAGGCACATACTTATATCTATGGTTTACGGCACATTTCTTTACATCTGGCTTGTCCTTCTTGTCTAGCTGATTGGACACCAAAGCACATATCTTTCCCAATTTATTGGGTGCCCTAAAAACCACATCAACTCCGTAGCGGGAACCAACATTTTTTAACCCATGTGCCAGTTTATGCATATAAGGAATTACTGCGAACTTCATTTTTTCCCAATTGATTTTCCTAGCTGCACGTCCTTTTAAACCACCAATTAACTTATCGCAAACAGCCACAATTATGTTAGGGGGGAACCCTGCTTCCTCTAGTCTTGCAACTTGCTTAGCAAAACCAGAGCCCAACATATGCCTGCACGATTTTTCTAGAGCGGATTTAAGGCAGGTGAAAGCGATGCCCCTCTTTACCACCTTTGAGTGGGCTGATCCAAAATTAAGAATTGGTTTCACTGATCGTGGCTCAAAACACCAGCAAATATGGGAACTCTGAAACCGAAGTTTAAGATCAAGAAATTGTAGACAGTCAGATACTGGAACCTCCGATGTGAAGGACAGACCCATTCCTTCTGTCCTGAACACCTTCAACACATCGGAAACATTATCCGGGAACGTGGCATCCTTTACAACAACTAAAAAATCGTCCACATATCGGAAAATACGCATCACAGTTCCGCTTAGGATTGTGTCTACAATGCGATCTATTTTGGCTAAAAAAATTTCACAAAGGACAGGTGCAACGCACGAACCTATACAGACTCCTGATCGCTGGATTAGGGTCTGCCCTCGCCAACCAATGTACGTAGACTTTAGGTAAAAATCTAGTACTTCAGTGAACGATTCTACAGATATACCACTGCTACTTCTGAAACGAAGCTCATCATTGTCTTCCTTGATGCATTCCTGAACACACACTAGGAGCTTATGATTAGGAATCGAAAAAAACATGTCAACAACATCTATACTGAACGCCAGACAGGAGCTCGTGTCGCGCTCCCTAAGAAACTGAACCACCGCACCCGAATTTTCCACTCTAAAGGGATCATGAACACACAGCTGCTTCAAATGGCTTTCTAAATACCTGGATACATTTTTCTGCCACGTGTCTGTTTCCGTAATTATGGTACGAAAAGGCATGTCAGGCTTATGGGTTTTTATCGTAAAGAACGGATTCAATTCCAAACCCTGGCTTTTTGCCACAGAGGAGGCCAATCTCTCAAGATTAAGGTTCCGCAAAAGGTTAACCGCCTTATCTCTGACCTTGGACAACGTCACAGAGGCTGGCTTAAAGTTCTTCTCTATAGCTTTACATGCCTTTTCTGAAAACATTTCACTATCCAAAATGACAAAGAAACCTTCCTTATCCGCCACAACCGGTCTTAAGTCCCTTCCTACGAGCACTTTAGCCAAATGAAAAACAGGTGAAACATTCCGCGCAATTCCATCAGCTTTGGCTAAGGCATCAACACACTCAACTACACACCGTGGGCGTAAGTCTTCTTCCACACGCCTTGAAACTGACTTAGCAACCACGTCTTTTTCAACCGGGTTCATTCGAGGCTCAAACCCGAAATTGGGGCCCAAACGTAGCACAGACTGAACAGCCTCCGGCAACGGGGAAGCACTTAGGTTCAAAAACTTGCCGCCTTTGTTCGCCGGTTTTCTTTTTGCTGGAAGCGTCGGTCGCACAGTATTCCAAAGGAACTCACAGATTTCTTCACTTGTTCGACACCAGTCCAGGTAGTCTGAAGAACCGCGGCGCCTTGCATCCTTCTCTGAGGCGTAACAGGATACACGCATGCAATCCTTGAAAACACGAACCTGCCTCCACAATTCAGACCTCAAGATACGGCACATTCTTCTTGCATGGCCCCTAGTAGGCGGCAACCAACCACATGAAGCTTGTAGGTTCGGAGGGCACAAAACTAGACGTGCGTACCACGACGCGACTCTCGCTTGGCACATACACAGCGCTATTAGTGAAGCCAGGGTGGCCGGATGAGAAGTACTCAAATTAGAACAAGTAAAAGAGCCCTGTGTACAAGAAATATATTGTAACAGAATAGAAAGTTGGGCGAGTTGGTGCGTACGGGCCATGCAAGAAGAATGTGCCGTATCTTGAGGTCTGAATTGTGGAGGCAGGTTCGTGTTTTCAAGGATTGCATGCGTGTATCCTGTTACGCCTCAGAGAAGGATGCAAGGCGCCGCGGTTCTTCAGACTACCTGGACTGGTGTCGAACAAGTGAAGAAATCTGTGAGTTCCTTTGGAATACTGTGCGACCGACGCTTCCAGCAAAAAGAAAACCGGCGAACAAAGGCGGCAAGTTTTTGAACCTAAGTGCTTCCCCGTTGCCGGAGGCTGTTCAGTCTGTGCTACGTTTGGGCCCCAATTTCGGGTTTGAGCCTCGAATGAACCCGGTTGAAAAAGCCGTGGTTGCTAAGTCAGTTTCAAGGCGTGTGGAAGAAGACTTACGCCCACGGTGTGTAGTTGAGTGTGTTGATGCCTTAGCCAAAGCTGATGGAATTGCGCGGAATGTTTCACCTGTTTTTCATTTGGCTAAAGTGCTCGTAGGAAGGGATTTAAGACCGGTTGTGGCGGTTAAGGAAGGTTTCTTTGTCATTTTGGATAGTGAAATGTTTTCAGAAAAGGCATGTAAAGCTATAGAGAAGAACTTTAAGCCAGCCTCTGTGACGTTGTCCAAGGTCAGAGATAAGGCGGTTAACCTTTTGCGGAACCTTAATCTTGAGAGATTGGCCTCCTCTGTGGTAAAAAGCCAGGGTTTGGAATTGAATCCGTTCTTTACGATAAAAACCCATAAGCCTGACATGCCTTTTCGTACCATAATTACGGAAACAGACACGTGGCAGAAAAATGTATCCAGGTATTTAGAAAGCCATTTGAAGCAGCTGTGCGTTCATGATCCCTTTAGAGTGGAAAATTCGGGTGCGGTGGTTCAGTTTCCTAGCGAGCGCGACACGAGCTCCTGTCTGGCGTTCAGTATAGATGTTGTTGACATGTTTTTTTCGATTCCTAATCATAAGCTCCTAGTGTGTGTTCAGGAATGCATCAAGGAAGACAATGATGAGCTTCGTTTCAGAAGTAGCAGTGGTATATCTGTAGAATCGTTCACTGAATTACTAGATTTTTACCTAAAGTCTACGTACATTGGTTGGCGAGGGCAGACCCTAATCCAGCGATCAGGAGTCTGTATAGGTTCGTGCGTTGCACCTGTCCTTTGTGAAATTTTTTTAGCCAAAATAGATCGCATTGTAGACACAATCCTAAGCGGAACTGTGATGCGTATTTTCTGATATGTGGACGATTTTTTAGTTGTTGTAAAGGATGCCACGTTCCCGGATAATGTTTCCGATGTGTTGAAGGTGTTCAGGACAGAAGGAATGGGTCTGTCCTTCACATCGGAGTGTCCAGTATCTGACTGTCTACAATTTCTTGATCTTAAACATCGGTTTCAGAGTTCCCATAATTGCTGGTGTTTTGAGCCACGATCAGTGAAACCAATTCTTAATTTTGGATCAGCCCACTCAAAGGTGGTAAAGAGGGGCATCGCTTTCACCTGCCTTAAATCCGCTCTAGAAAAATCGTGCAGGCATATGTTGGGTTCTGGTTTTGCTAAGCAAGTTGCAAGACTAGAGGAAGCAGGGTTCCCCCCTAACATAATTGTGGCTGTTTGCGATAAGTTAATTGGTTGTTTAAAAGGACGTGCATATAGAAAAATCAATCGGGAAAAAATGAAGTTCGCAGTAATTCCTTATATGCATAAACTGGCACATGGGTTAAAAAATGTTGGTTCCCGCTACGGAGTTGATGTGGTTTTTAGGGCACCCAATAAATTGGGAAAGATATGTGCTTTGGTGTCCAATCAGCTAGACAAGAAGGACAAGCCAGATGCAAAGAAATGTGCCGTAAACCATAGATATAAGTATGTGCCTTGTGCTGTGGGGGTGGTGTACCGCATTCTTTTATCTTGTGGCCTTCATTATGTGGGACAGACGGGCCGCTGTATCAATAAAAGGTTGCGGGAGCACTATCTCTCTTTGCATAACGGCACGCCTTCCCATTTAGCATCGCATTGTGCCACGTGTGGGTGCACACCTCTTCTGTCTAACACTGTTATTATTTTTAAGCACCACGATCAATTCACCCGGGAGGTGTCTGAAGCCTATCATATTAACAAGTCACGTGATGCTTGCGTAAGCCAGACCTCGGTTACATTGCACAAAAAAGAGTTCACTTTTATTGATGAGCGTATCACTTAATCTCGTTGTACCTCACTTGTCATGCGCGGCTATTACTTTTTAAATTCTTGTTGCTCGGATTAAACTTTTAGTTGTGAGTGCAGCGCTGTGTGTGGTTCTCTTCTTTGTCTCCGTCTTTTTTGTGCGCCGCTTTTCTTTGAATATGAACAAACGAGAATAGTTGAGATGATTGTGTAAACTACGTGAGGTGAGGTATGCTTTGTGCAGACCAGTAACGGTGATTCGGCAGGAGTGGGTGATTTTATGAAAGAATGAAATCAAGGCAATGTCACGACGGATGTTCAATGATGGAAGTGAAAGCTTCCGTTTTATATACGATATACTGGAAGGGGGACTGCACTTATTGGCTATAAAGTGGCTTGCCCTATTTTGAATTCTATCAATGTGTCAATAAGTATTTTTGATGGGAAGACCACATTTAACAGGCATATTTTCGTTGAGGGTGAACCTGAGTTAAGTATGATTATTTGCGAATGCTTGAAGGTGCAGCTTTTAAATTACGTCTTAAGAAACCAAGTGACCTGAAAGCGTTGGCCGAGATTATTTTAATGTGGTCGAACCACGATAGAGTACGTGTAAGTATAAAGCCCAAGTACCAATATTGCGCTGCAATCGAGATAATGAAATGATTATTGCTGTATGAAAATTTGGATCTGCTAGATTTACGTGTGAACGACATTACTTTGCATTTTGAGACATTTAGAGTCATGACCAAGTACTACACCAACCATTATTACATCGATGTTTTTTGAAGCGACAGGTGATCTTTAATGTTTTTGAATGGAAGGTATATAATGCAGCCGTCGGTGAATACCCTGATGCAAGAAGAGACATGTTGTGGAAGATCATTTATGAATATAAGGAAAAGTAATGGTGCGAGTACGCTGCCTTGTAGTATACCTCAAGAAACAAGTTAGAGAAGAAGAAAAAATTGTTGACTGTTGTGTACCGCTGCCGACTAGATAGAAAATTGCGAAGCCATGATAGTGTACGGTAGTCTAACTTCAAGGCGGATACTTTCGATATCAGGTGACAGTGTGCAACCCGGTCAAAAGTTTTCGAATAGTCCTGGAACACGCAGTCAGTTTGATAATTATTGTCCATATTTGCATGAAGATCTGTGATTAATTCCAACAGCTGAGTTCCTCATGGAAACCATTTTCGGAAACCATTTTGATTTTTAAAAAAAAGTATTGGATTCCTGATGTCTGAAAATATGAAAAGCGATAATGTATTCTAGCGTTTTACAACAACTTCATGTAAGCAAAATAGAACGGTAATTTTTGCATGAGGTTTTATTTTAAGTTTTAAATATTGGTAATACTTTTGCCAACATCTAGTTAGACGGTGTTATGCGAGATTTCATAGACTGCCAGAATATATAAAGTGGAATTTTGCTTGAGACCATTGCTGTATTTTAGCACCTTAGAATTGATTCCATCTATAACGCATGACGAAGATAACTTCAGATTCTTTAGGGCTATAACTATGCCGTCTATGTCTATGTCTTTTGGTTCTATGAATCGGTATTCAAGCTCGACTACGTAGGCTATGTTTGTACTGTTCTCTTTCGTCAAGACAGAAGTGAAAAAGGAATTGAGTGCTGTTGGGCATTGGCTAGCTGGAAGAAGGACGTTGTTACAATCGTGTAATGAGATGTCCTGGGCTTTGCTGTTGGGATTGATGACTTTCCAAAATTTCGCTGGGTTGTATTTTACTAGTGTGGGTAGTCAATTGAATAATTCTTCGCCTTAGCCTGGAAGCAGCGCAGTAGGCTTGTATGCAGGTTTTATACTTGAGGCAACAAGAAGAACTGCCCGAGCACTTTGCATTATTATGTAGCCGCTTTTTCTTCTTCCGCATTTTCTGGATATTTTTAGTGAACCCCGGATTTGATTTATCATTGCTAATTTTAACCAGTGGTACATATTTGTTCACTAACGTAGACAAAATTTTAAGCAGCCAGTTCTCTACGACAGATTGATTGTTGAAGCAAGGTATGAAAGTATTTTCAAAAAAACAATGCTAGTTAATAATTATTCTTCTGATAATTACCTGTATTATGGTTTCGAATTTGTTTTACATGTACACCGGTGACAGGTCGAGGTATGTTAATCTCTACTTGGAGTGACGTGTGGTCACTGAATCCGTCCAAGTAGTTCGTTTTACGTATTGCGTCCGGAGCAGTAGTGAGAATAAGATCTAGATTGTTTGCACCACGTGTCGGATTCAGAACAGTTTGGAAGAGGTTGAAATCTAGATTTAAGTTAAGAAAATTATTTGACGGCTAACATGGTGATGACAGCGTGGCCCAGTCAATGAGGGGAAAGTAACAGTCGCCTAATTTGTAAAATATGTCTGCTTTAAATATTTCACATGCCTTGTTGATACTGTCTCGTAGAATATTATTGAAGGAAGAGTTGAAGTCCGGCACTCGATAGCAGTAGCCTACGAGGATTTTCAATGAAGGCACAGTGCAGGCTACCCGAACTATTTCGAGATGAGAATTAGTGTTCACTAAAAATGAAGCGATAGTTTTTCTTATTCACACCAAAGTGACGCCTCCTCTTTTACCAGTGCGATCACACCTCTAGATATGGTACAAGTGAGCTGAGGTGAATATTTCATCATCACTGATGGTATATTTAGCCACGTTTCTGTAAAGGCGACAATTTCAAAACTACTGTCATCCACAAAAGTAGAGATCAAATCTTGTTTTGACATAATGCTGCGTGTGTTTGCGATTGACAGTGATAGTGAAGTATCAGCATGCCTTGGTTGTATATTCTGCACGTGCGCGCAACGCTGTAGCTATCTGACAGATTCAATCACCCTGTTTCTCGCAGAGTCATATATGTACACCTCGGAAGCAATTCGTAGCTTGTGCACAGAGAGCTTTACGCATTTTCTCTCTTTTCACAAATTCGACCAGTTTCCGTCGGGCGAGCGGATTTCCTGTTGAAAAATCTTCTGATATGAAAAATGCGTAACTTTTTAGTTTGTGTGTGGACGACAGAGTTCGCTCCTTATCCTCAAATAACGTTATTTTATTTATTATAGGCCTCCGCTTATCTGCTGTGTATTTGCCTATTTGGTGCACACGCTCAAATTGCCGTTTCATCACAGTGACGCCTAATTTTTCTGAAAAGAAATTTACTATTTTTTGTTCAGATTTTCCCCAGTATTAATTAGGTTCATCGTTCAGCACAAAGAAAAGAAGTTTAGATCGCTGCAGTTCATTTTCAGAGCTATTACACCGCAATGAAATTTTTGTTACATGGCTAGAGACAGCATGCAACACATCAGCACTAGCCCCATATAAACCTGTGCCTTGGGGTGACGTGGAATTGCTTTTCAGGGCCACGACATGATCCTTAAGCAACCGAACTTCGTTGCTGGCTTCAACATGCCTCTCTTTCACAGCTTTCAATTCGGCTAGTAAGGTAACATGGCCGTCTTTAAGCTTACGAATTATCTTCAAGCTTACGGATTACCAGCAACCATTTGCGCTATTCTGGTAAGTAGTTTGGCCTGTACAAAAGGCTGTCACGTATTGTAAAATGGCGGGTGATTTGTCGAAGTGAACAATTGTCAGTATGTGGAGATGTCTGAGATAGATAATCTAGGAGAGATGCCATCCATGGATCCGGTTGCTGTTCAGAGGATATGTCAATATGTTTAAGTGAAGAATATTTGCAACTGGAAACGGACGCTGTAATATTGCCACAAGGGAGTAGTGAGACTGGGGCATAAAGCGGTAGGGGGTCTTTGCCTGGAAGAAAAGACTAAGAAGTGGATAGAGACCGGTACCAGCCCGCCAGTGTGCCAGGCATTGTCATCGCGTGTAAACGTCGTAAATATCTGCAAATATATCTTTCCTTGTAAGATTATAATCGTGGGGAAGTGGCGAACGAGGAAGAGCGTCGGCGTCCGAATGCTTGCGGCCTGACGGATAGACTACACGAATGTCGTAATCTTCAAGAAGTAGCGCCCAGCGAGCTAGGCGACCACATGGATCTACTATTGACGACAACTGACACAATGCAGGATGATCCGTCACGATGTCGAATGGGTGGCCATATATGTAAGGTCAGAATTTTGTGATTGCCCAAACGATGGCAAGACACTCTTTTTCCGTCACTGAGTAGTTTTTTCTGCTTTAGTGAGTGTGCGACTAGCGTAGGAAACAGCATACTCATCAAAACCAGATTTACGCTGGGCAAGAACAGCGCCGAGGCCTACTCCACTAGCATCCGTAAGTATTTCGGTTGGAGCATCTGGATCAAGTGGCGTAGAATAGCTGGTGATGTGAGATGGCGTAAAGAGGCGATTGCTTCGTCGCATGCGGGGGACCACGCCGAGATGTTTCGGTTGTCGGCAAGTAGCTGTGTCAGGGGTGCGATTGTGGTCGTGAAATTGCGCACAACACGGCGAAAATATGAGCAGAAGCCTATGAAGCTTTGGAGTTATTTTAGTGTAGCTGGCCTAGAGAGGTCTGCTACAGCACGAAGCTTGGCTGGATCAAGACAGAAACCATGCTTGCTAACAACATGCCCCAAGATGGTGAGCTGGCGGGCGGCGAAGTGGCATTTCTTCAAATTCATCTGCACTTCAGCGTCCGTAAGAGAAGTTAGGACGCTTGCGAGGCGGTGAAGGTAAAAGTCGAGGTCCTTTGAGAAAAGTACGACGTCATCCGAATAGCACAGGCATGTGTTCTAGTTAAAGCCTCTAGGAAGCTGTCCATGAGACGTTCGAAGGTGGCAGGTGCATTGCAGAGGCCGAAAAGCAACACGCTGAACCCGTACAATCCACCAGGTGCTACAAACGCAGTTTTGGAGTGGTCGGCTTCATTAATAGAGACCTGCCAGTAACCGGATCGCAGGTCTAAAGAAGAAATAACTCTGCTTCTCGCAGGCAATCAAGAGCGTAATCGATTCTGGCTTGCGGATAAACGTCATTGCGCGTGATCCTATTTAGACGCCTATAATGAAAGCAGAATCTGATGCTGCCACCCTTCTTTTTCACCAGTATAACCGGAGAACCCCAAGGGCTCTTTGAAGATTGTATAATGCCACGTCGAAGCATATTGTTCACCAGATCATCAATGACACGACCTTCAGCGTGAGAAACCCGATATGGGCGCTGGAGCAAAGATGCGTGGCTACCGGTGTCGATGTGGTGAACGATAGCAGACGTGCGACTCAAAAAAGATGGGCTGCGGTCAAATGACATCTTGAAGCGATCGAGTAGAGCCAGGAGTTGGGTACGCTGAGCAGCGGGAAGTTCAGGGTTCATCGACGGAAACAAAATCTCAGGAGATGAAATGGGAGTGGTATCTGCAGTTATGGTGCTTACGTTAGTAATGGCAAGTCATCAGGTAGGGGTTTTGAAGAAACAGAATCATTTTCTCCAGCGTCACCAATAACTTCACCACACAATAAGATGGATGGGCAAGGAAGCTAGTTCATTATATAGATGAAGCCACGTGAGTTTTCTATCGTGAAAAGTATGAACGGAAGAAGGAAGCTTTTGTGAGAGCCGAAGGCGTCGGAGGTGATAAAGAGAGCGGCAACAGAGGGTGAATCGTCGCAGAAGAGTGGCACAAAAGCACAGGATAGAGGAGGGATGTGAGTGTCCGCGGCGACAATGACTCGAGATGACAACGGCTAGAAGAGGGTCTGTGAAACGCTGGCGATTCCGACAAGGGCAGTTTACACATCATCGACAACTATAGTTTGGCACGCGCACATTGAACGATGACATGATGAGCGCAAAGGAAGTCCCAGCCTAAGATTATGTCGCGCGAGCGTGGCGAAAACACAACGAATTCAACTGCGTACAAAAAACTCTGGGTGAGCAGTCGAGCTGTGCACGCCACAGAAGGTTAGATGTGATGTGCAGTTGCTGTGCGCAGAATGACTTCGGAAAGCGGCAGCGTAAGCTTCTTAAACTTGCGTCACAGTTCATCACTTAGCATGGACACGGCAGCACCAGTATCAACGAGTACTTGTGCAGGTACGCCATCAATATGCACGACTATTTCAATAGCGGGTAAAAATGAAGGCCTTGAAATTTTCGATATGTGCGCAGCTCTGGCCTCGGGAACTGCGATTACTAGTTTTCCGCTTGGGAAGGTGGTGATCGGGGAAGCATAGGATATATAGAACGGCGCCGTGATGAGGGCGACCTATACCAGTCGAAGCCGCAGTGACATTGCGGCGACTGATCCGACGTGGAGGGGAACGCAGACGACTTGGTGGCTCGGCACAATAGAGCCATATTTCGGCTCACTAGCGCTTGGTTTGTAATCACGACGACGGCAGAAGCGTGCTACACGGCCGGGGAGATGGCAGTAGTAGCTGATTGGCCTGTTGTCTGGTGTGCGCCAATGGTTAGTGGACGGCTGTGCAAGATGGTGAAAAAGAGGTGGGTGCGGACGGATAGGACTCGCTGCGTATCGGGGACGGGGCTGACGAGGAGGATCCGTGACGGGTGGTAGCGACAGCGACGATCACCTTGCGGCCTCAGCGTAAGTCAGAGGTGCGGAGATGTGCGAAAGATGGTATGTGGGAGGCAGAGCGTCAGAAACTTGCTCTTCGATTGCCTTGCGTAGCGTTGGGGTCAGCGCGTGTGCCCTTGTCGGAACGTAGGGCACAAGAGACAATTGGCACGCCACTTCTTCTCGGGCGAACTGCTGGATTTGCTGCATTAGCGTGCTTTGTTCGGTGGAATTAGCACCAATGGTAACGCAGATGTGCTGGTAGTGTCGATGTTTGGAAGTCGCGTCAAAATGCTCTTTTTGCTCAGCTCGTCATAACTTTAACAGTGCTGAATCAGCTGGGCGACAGTTTGGGGTTTTTTCGAAACAAGCATGTGAAAGGCATCTTCTTCGATACCTTTCATGATGTGCCATAATTTGTTATTGTCGGGCGTGTCCGCATGGAAGCGACGGCAGAGGTCCAGAACATTCTCAATATACGAGGTGAAGGTCTCCTTGGAGCGCTGTGCGCGGCCGCGCAAGCGCTGTTTGGCGCGGAGCTCGCGAACAGCGCGTCGACCGAAGACTTCCGCAAAGCATGTATGAAAGTTTGATTAAGAAGGAACTTCAATTTATGGTTGTTAAACCACAGCTGTGCTGCACCCGAGAGAAAGAAATGAAGGTAACCAAGCTTGTCTGTGTCATCCGACTTATTCTGAGCGCTTACCAGTTCATATTGGGACACCCACTCTTCAGCGTCTTGGTCGTCGGTCGTGGTGAAAATCACGGGATCTCGCTGTCATGGTGTTCCGGTACAGGTGACAGATGAGATTAGGACTGCAGGTGGCTGGGTCATGTCATCAAGCATTGGCGAAGCGGGAGATTAACAATTGAGGTAGAGTGCGGGAACGGAGTTTCAGGTTGAAGAAACCAGCACTCTCCAACAAATGTAAGAATACTTTGAGACGCCCAGGCAAGGCAACCGTTTAATGTGCTGGACAGCAACGAGACAGAAGCCAGTTGTTTCAGCAAAAGCAGCACGAACCTCGGCCACAAGACACGTCGTCTTCGTCGTAGCTCCAGCAGTACCTGTATTTGTCACTACAATATATATATATATATATATATATATATATATATATATATATATATATATATATATATATATATATATATATATATATATAAATATATATATATATATATATATATATATATATATATATATATATATATATATATATATATATATATATTGTCACGGTACAACGCCAACAAAGCATAGGTAGGCTTCGAGACAGCGAAAGCAGCGTGTTCTCCACAGCTGAGCTACAAGGTTGTCTTCTTTGTTCTCGAGTCAAACCAGAGGCCCGATACCTGGTGTCCGAAAAAATCCACCATCATCGTTTTCGTCCACATGTGGACACGGGTGATTTGTCTCCCTCTCAAAGAGCATCGACCCGATGCGAAGCTAATAACGCAGTTTTTTTAAAGAAAAGTCTCACGCAACCACTCGCTGACGTAAGGCTTCATGCGCACTACGTGAGCGAGTTCGGGATGGTGCTGGTGATGCTTGGTACTACACGAACTGTCGGGAACAACTTCGCAAGTAACATCAATCAGTTGTCGCAGCACTTGGTATGGCTCAAAGTATCTTCTTAAGAACTTTTCGGAAAGTCCTCGTTTTCGTGCGGGGGTCCAAATCTATACTTTGTCGCCAGTTTGGTAGACGACTGTTCGGCGGTGAGCATTGTAGCGGCCTTCATCATACTGTTGCTGCTGGCGGATCCTCAAATGTGCAAGTTGCCTAGCTTCTTCCGTGTGTTCCGTAAACGTGTTGGCGTCTGGGTCATTGTCGTCAACTTCGTGCTGTAGCATCGCATCTAACATAGTTCGTACTTCTCGTCCATGAATTAGGCTGTACGGGGTCATGCGGGTCGTTTCTTGCTTGGCAGTGTTGTACGCAAACGTTATGTATGGCAGGACTTCATCCCAATTTTTGTGTTCAACGTCTCCGTACATCGAACCTATGTCTTCAATGGGTTTGTTTGTACGCTTTCACGACAAATAACGGAGACACCGATTCATATAAGGTTCATCGTGGTGCTCCCCAAGGAGGAGTTCTCAGCCCGATCCTATTCAATGTCACAATGATCGGCCTAGCAGCAGAACTTCCCAGCACGGTGAAGATCAGTGCATACGCTGATGACGTATGCATATGGGCATCCGGAACTACTCGTCCACAATTACGAGCACGACTACAGCGTGCAGTGACGATCACATACAAATATCTACGACGTCAGGGGCTCACTCTTTCAATCGACAAATGCGCAGTGCTTGCGTTCACGCGCAAGCATACGTCGAAATGCCTGATATTTAATAATGGGACAGCCATACCTGCTGTAACGCACCACAAGTTCCTTGGGGCTGTCGTACACAGAGATCTATCGTGGACGAGGCTTATCACAGTACTTAAACCTAAATTGAAGAGGTTTGCTCTCGTTCTGCGCCACGTAGCAGGAGCAAGATGGGGCCCGTCAGAATCATCGCTAATTCAATTGTACAATGCTCTATTTGTGGGATACATCCGATACAGCATGCCGGTGCTCTCTAATATGAGACCTAGTTGTGTGAAGACGTTAGAGAGTGTTCAAGCTTAATGCTTACGAAGATGCTTGGGTCTACCGCCCTGTACTTCAACAAATGGAACAATCCCAGAGGCTGGGGCTTGTCCCATCAGTGTATACATGCTCTGCGAGCCACTTAGAGTTCACCTCACATTGCTGAGCAGACACAGACAGCACCCACGGTGAGTACTACCCGCCACTCACCCAGATTGCAGTTTCTCAAGAGTAATATCGCGGCTTGAAAATATTATACCATCAAGGTTTTCTCCACCAAATGCCCCTGCAGTGCCTCCCTGGGTCGTGCCTAAACCACCTGTTTCTTTTACGATACCTGGAATCACGAATAAGTCGCTCATTTCTTCTGTTGGCCTCAGACAACTGACCCTATATCACATTTATACAACGTACAGTGATTCTCTGCACGTGTACACTTGCGGATCCACCACGCTAAACACCTCCGCCGCAGCCTTTGTCATCCAAGACATGGATATCACTCGACGATTCTAAGTGGACCATAAAACCACGTCAACTGCCGCAGAGCTTGTCGCTATCCGGAAGGCAATAAGGTTTATTTCCGGAGAGCGACTCGAGCCTGGGCGATTTTCTGTGAAGCCAAACCTGCTTTACAAACCATTATTTGCATCATGAAGCAAGGTCCGTTTTACAGCTTGGCAATAGAAATCACAGAAATTATTCAGGTTGCTTCAACAAATGGTCATCTTATAACTTTCCAGTGGATTCTCACTCATTGCGGCATGATAGGAAACGAAGAGGCAGACGCTGAAGCTAAAAATTGCCTTAAGCAGTGCCCCCGAAGTACGCATTGCGTTTTCACGAGCTGACACGAACGCCCTGCTTCGCTGCGTGATGCGCAGCTACACACTTCAGCACTGAACCAAACCGGAACGGCGACACAGCGACTTCACAAATGGGACTCAGAAATGACGTTCCGCATGCCCCCTAAATTGAAACGCCAACTCACAAGTATGATCCACCGCATTCGTCTTGGTGTAGCATACACCTGACGTTACGCACATATCATCGGTTGCAGTGACACCGGTCCTAATTGTGAACACTGTGATGTGCCAGAAACACTTGAGCACATATTTTGTGTCTGCCCAGCATACGCATGTGAACGACAAACACTTACTTTTTCTACTGAACTTTATCGCAGTAGGTCATTAACTGATAAGACCATGTTGGGCCCTTGGTCAGACACCAACAGTGCAACTGGGGTCAAAAGAGCAGTTATAACCTTTTTGGAAACAACTGGACTATGTGCGCGGCTATGAAATGTGTCTCAGCTAGAAAGAACTCTACATACTCACCTCTCTATCTCACCATCGTCATCCATTAATCTTTCTTTTCCCCTTTCCCTTCCCCCAGTGTAGAATAGCAGGCTAGATCAAGCTATCGCTCAGGCCGACCTCTCTGTCTTTCTGTAAATAAACTTACCTCCTTCTCCTGGACGCTTTGTCAGCCCGTTCGTTTGTGGGTGGTAGGCGCGGGTCGTACGATTCGTTGTTCCACTCAGCATCAGGACCTGATCCAAAAGAGCTGCCGTAAATGCGGTTCCTCTGCCTGGAATCACGACAGTTGGTGCACCATGTCGCAGTACAATATTCTCGATGAAAAATCTTGCCACCTTCGCTGCTGTACCTCTATGGATAGCTTTTGTCTCGGCATAACGGGTCAGATAATCCGTCGCGAAGATAACCCAGTGGTTCCCTGCAGTAAGAGTAGGAAGTGCGCCCAAAATTTCCATGCCTATCTGGTAGAATGGAGCTGTTGGGACCTGCACAGGTTGCAGAAGGCCAGCTGGTTTAGACGGTGGTGACTTGCGTCGCTGGCAGTCAAGACAGGTACGAACGTTGTGCTTCGCGGCTGTGGTTAGTCTCGGCCAGTAATACCTTTGCTGTACTCTGGCCAACGTTCTCGTGTAACCCAAATGGCCAGAGATCACCTCATTGTGGCATGCTTTGAGTACTTCGGTACGAAAGGCTGCTGGGATGACAAGCGAATAGGCGGATCCCGTCTACGAAAAGTTTCTTTCGTAGAGTACTCTGCTCCGTAAATAAAACAGTGACAACCCTTGCGGAAGCTCTTGGCGCCTTCTGAGATCTGCCATTCAAGTAATTAATTAAGCCAAGCAACTCGGCATTGACACGTTGTTGCTCAGCAATGGCGGTCATGTCGAGGACACCGAGAAATGCAGTTTCCTCCTCCTCAGGTCGAGTTGCCGACTCAATGGGTGAGCGGGACAGACAGTCAGCGTCCCGGCGTGGTGCGTAGTCGTCGGTGGCACGCCAATCGTCAGACCAGAGGTCGAAACGAATCAACGCGGTGCCAGCAACGACGAGAAATGTGGCCCACACCTCCGCAAGTAAAACAAAGCGGACAACTATCTACAGTGCGCCAGGCGTCTGTTTTACAAAGCTGTGGACGCCGCAACGGCTTGTGATGTGGCGAATGCCGTGTTTCGTCGGGAGACGGCTTTTCGTACGACGGCATTTTGTATGGCGGCACGGCGACAGGGCGCTGCGGTGTCTGTTCTAGTGGTGGCGACCAAGAAACGGCTGCCGAGGCTGGCGGTATTACGGCGCAACGGGTGGCGGGCAGCAAAGTGTGGCTGCGTACCTTATAGGTCACTGATCGTGAGTAGGATCAGCTGTTGAAAACGCTTGGCGTATTTCTTGCGGACTACTTCAGCGACAGACGCCACGGGTGGTTCCTAGTCTAGAGTCCACTGCTTCAGCAGCTCTTAGCGAAAAATCTCTTGCATTAAATCGCGCAACGAGCTTTTACTGTCAGATGTCGTAGTGGTGACTTGATTGTGGGCGCTGCTGGACAAGCAATCGTATTGTCGGCATCGTGGGTGAAGCGCCCCCCCGACGGCTGTAGCTTCTTTGATGAAGTCTGTCACGGTGCTTGGCGGGTCCCGCAAAAGTCCAGTGAACAATTCCTGTTTAACGCGGCGCATCAGGTAGCGTAACTTTTTGTCGTCGGTCATGTGCGGGTCAGCTCTACAGAAGAGACGGGCCATGTCCTCAGCTTGCGACCGTTTCATTGGGTTTGTAAACGCGTAGCTCGAGTAAATGCTGTGCACGTTCGCGCCGATCGACATCAGCAAATGTGTCAATCATTCCTCTTTTAAAGTCACTCCATGTTGACAAACTGCCTTCTCTGTTCTCGTACCAAGTACGAGCGCTGTCGTTGAGTTAGAAATAGGCACGGGAAAGCCTTTGTTCAAGAGACCATTGCTTGGTGTTGGTGACACGTTCATAGTGATCAAGCCTGTCTTCGACGTCTTCATGTGCTCCACCACCAAAGCGATCAGGCACTAGCGGTGAAAAAATGGTTACCTGAGATGGGGTTGGCGGACTACTGTCTCGTAGTAACTGTTGTGGACTGGCGGTGGCCATTGGTAGATGTGAGCGGTGCCTTGTAGAGCGTTCCTGCGAGGGGGTGAACTCAGGAGGGAGGCCTCGCATGCGACGACTGAATTGATGCACGGGAGTGTCAACAAATGCGTCAAGCCTGGATGAACGGCTCCCCGTGGGAGTGTGGAGCATCAGGTGGAATTGCTACCCAGCCCCTTCACCAGTATCGCGGTACAACGCGAAAAAAGCACAAGCATGCCTTGAGAAAGCGAAAGCAGCGTGTTCTCTAGAAGAGCTGAGCCGCAAGATTGTCATGTTTGTTCTCGAGTCAAGCGAGAGGCCCACTACCTGGTGTCCGCTAAATGGCCTCGTCAGCGTTTTTCGTCCACATGTAGACACGGGTCTATATATATAAATATATATATATATACACATATATATATATATATATATATATATATATATATATTTATATATGTGTGTGTGTGTGTGTGACGTAAGAAGGCAGGGATGGTTAGGAGAAGTAGATGAAGAAAAAGTGCTTGAGAATAAACATGGCGTATGAGCCAGGCCACGTCACACGAGTTGGCGGGATGGAGACCTGCCTGCCCCTTCATCAGTCACTCATCATCGACGCAGTTCCCCAGAAGACGCCCTGACCGTACATTGACTACCGAATCATCACCTAGGAGGACAACGACCAGCACCATGACAGAACCATCGGCTGACCTCGACATCCCCAAGTACACCGGATCAGCGGACGACGGACCCCTACAGGACTGGTTCAACCTGTTTGAACTCCACGCTACCACTGCATATTGGTCGAAACGGTAGATGGTTACGAACTTCAGCGGCTACATCACCGGTGAGGCATTCAAATTTTACCTAATTCACATATTCAAGAACGACGAGTCATGGCAAAAAATCAAAGAGGAGATGATTACCCGTTTTAATGACTATGACCAAAACTTACTCATTGCCAACCATCTAGAGACAACTGCACACTATCGTCAATTTCCTAAGCAGTCTTCAAGCATTCAAAAGTCCAGCGTGAATCGACAAGTGCCTCAAGACGAAGTGGCACATGCGTTTACTTACAGAAGGCCATGCGTATATTGGGAAAAACCCAACCGTCAAGCGCAGCTTCCTTGTGCACGAAAGTCCGCGTTTACATAGTCGAGGCAACAACATACGACACGAGCCGTCGCTCACCCTACTGATGCCTTACATGCTTCGTCTCGCATACAAGGTCCACCAATTCGTTTTCTACGACACAGCTCTTCAAAGGCTCCTGACGATCACTATTCGTGTCATAAGGACGCCTTGTTCATGGTAGACCAGCTGACGCATGGAGAAAATACCGAACAACGCCATGACTACTCGAAGAGTGAAAATACTGGTTTTACATCACTTGGCTTTTTCATCGCTCAC
Source organism: Rhipicephalus microplus (assembly GCF_043290135.1). Lineage (NCBI taxonomy): Eukaryota > Metazoa > Arthropoda > Arachnida > Ixodida > Ixodidae > Rhipicephalus > Rhipicephalus microplus. The sequence goes on along the minus strand of NC_134710.1, from coordinate 420,496,957 downwards.
AACGCTCACCTCACGCCTCACTCGCCCACTACGGTTGAGATAGAGCTGCGGAACTCCGAATATACTCAGCCAAGCCCAGGGCCAATCGTCCTTATTCATGCATCAGAACAGTTTATCTCCAAAGGTGTGGACACAGAGCAACAGCCCCAAGTAATATCTGACCAAATTAATCCTTCTGCAGTGTCGCCGTCGAGTTCCCAGCCACCTGAGAGCCCAATCAACACAGGAGGCTCGGAAGGATCAACTTTCAAGCACTGCCCTGTGCCAGGAACATCCATTAATAATGTTGTTGCAAGAGCCTCAGCAGATTTTTTTGTCAATTCTGGCGCACTATCTTCATTGCCTGACACGAATCGCGACACCCTAACAAGTATCGACTATTTGCTGGTCACATCAACCTATAAAGAAAAGCGGGCTCATGTTTCTAAAGGAAGTTCACCTCGACAGATAGTGCAACATGAACAATGCCAACAAAAGCAACAAGGAGAGGCCCAGCAGATAAAACGGCCACACCAACAAGGTCAACGAAGAACTAAAGCCACATCGCAAGCACACTTGAGGCTTAAAGAATGTCGTGAACAACGGCCACCACAACCACCACCGCCACCACAACGACAACTACAGAAAAGACTGATTCCGCATTTCAGTCATCTTCACAGAAAGAAAAGTCAAGGCAATTTTCTGCACCAGCGTTCAAAATTGCGCCTTCGTTCTGAACATCTGCGCCATCGCCATATAAAACTCCCTAAATGCCACAAAACAACCGCTTGTACTCTGTAGGAACACAAGCAGCGCCCAATCAGCCACGATCAACGGGCATGCGAACTGCATGCACGGCATTTGTGCCACTCACGACAAAAAATGCGACGCCAACAAAACTGTCAATTTTGCAAGGCATTCCAGCCTCGTTCATTCCTCGAAAGAACGCTGGCTGCGTTTCCGTCGGTTTCCACGCCCAAAGCATGCTTATGTCGTCCAGAGCGTAACAGCCAGCCTCGCCCACCAGAGCCGTACGTAATAACCCTGGATTGCTTCCCTCTCCTGTGAAGTCTGTGCGATCTTACGGAACTTCAATGTGATGTGGAACTACAGCCCATTTAGACATTTTTTTGTGTTCCAGGATTGCTTGTTCATCATGTGTTGTAATATGTAACGTGAGCATTCTTTCAGGGGGAGGGGGAATCCTGTGACGTAAGAAGGCAGGGATGGTTAGGAGAAGTAGATGAAGAAGAAGTGCTTGAAAATAAACATATTCGCCATCGCCATATAAAACTCCCTAAATGCCACAAAACAACCGCTTGTACTCTGTAGGAACACAAGCAGCGCCCAATCAGCCACGATCAACGGGCATGCGAACTGCATGCGCGGCATTTGTGCCACTCACGACAAAAAATGCGACGCCAACAAAACTGTCAATTTTGCAAGGCATTCCAGCCTCGTTCATTCCTCGAAAGAACGCTGGCTGCGTTTCCGTCGGTTTCCACGCCCAAAGCATGCTTATGTCGTCCAGAGCGTAACAGCCAGCCTCGCCCACCAGAGCCGTACGTAATAACCCTGGATTGCTTCCCTCTCCTGTGAAGTCTGTGCGATCTTACGGAACTTCAATGTGATGTGGAACTACAGCCCCTTTAGACATTTTTTTGTGTTCCAGGATTGCTTGTTCATCATGTGTTGTAATATGTAACGTGAGCATTCTTTCAGGGGGAGGGGGAATCCTGTGACGTAAGAAGGCAGGGATGGTTAGGAGAAGTAGATGAAGAAGAAGTGCTTGAAAATAAACATGGCGTATGAGCCAGGCCACGTTTCCCACTCATCGTAACATCACATGTATATATATATATATATATATATATATATATATATATATATATATATATATATATATATGGGATATGGCACAACGGGAGCGTTGTCAACAAGGATAAATATATTTATTTCCCAACAGTTTCGGGAGGGGACCTCCCTTCATCAGGGGATGAGTTATATATATATATATATATATATATATATATATATATATATATATATATATATATATATATATATATATATATATATATATATATATATATATATATATATTATATATATATATATATTGTAGCGGGTTATAAATTACAGGGGGCTTATTTAAAAATACGGACAGTGGAACTTGTAGAGACGCTCGCAGAGAAGGTCGCTAAGATTGTCGTCGCTATCTCGCCGCTAAATGCAGCTATGCACGCGGCATTACCCTCCCGCCAGAGTGAGCGTCGTCCCGATGCTCAACAGGTAGAGATGCGGCCAGCGAGTGTTTACATCACTGAGAGAGGCAAAGTTTCTTGCGGACCACGTGCACTGTCTCAGGCAGATGCTGGCAACGTTTCGAACAGGAGGAGGCGTCGGGCACGACTTCGTACGTTACGTCGCTAAGACGGAGCAAAACCTTGTAGGGTCCGAAGTATCGGCATAGGAGTTTCTCTGTGAGTGGCCTCGTCGTCGTAGAGGAAACCAAACCCAGACTCTATCTCCTGGTTGATAAACGACAAATCGATGGCGAATGTTGTACCGTTGGGCGTCAAGTTGCTGCTGGTTCATTATTCTGACGCGGGCAAGCTGCCTTGCTTCCTCGGCGCGCTCAGTGAAGTCTGCGGCGTCTGTCTCTGAATCATTTCAATCGTAAGGCAGCGTGGCGTGAAGCATTGTCGTAACTTCTCTGCCATGAATTAGTGCGAACGGCATCACTTTTGTTGTTTCCTGGCGCACCAAATTATACGCGAGTGTGATGTACGTCAGTATTTGGTCCCAATTCTTGTGTTCCACGTCGACGTACATGCAAAGCATGTGAGCGATTGTCTTGTTAAGTCATTCTGTAAGCCCATTCGTTTGTGGGTGGTAAGCTGTCCTCTTCCTATGTGCTGTGCCACTGAGCGTAAGTACAGTGCGTGAAATCTCGGCTGTAAATGCGGTACCTTTGTCTGTTATGACGACAGCTGGAGCACCATGTCTCAGGAGAATGTTCTCAATGAAGAACTAGGCCGCTTCAGCTGCCGTGCCACACGCGATTGCCTTGGTCTCCGCGTATCGGGTGAGGTAGTCCGTCGCCACTATAACCCATTTGTTGCCGCGTTCCGATGTTGGGAATGGGCCCAGAAGATCTATTCCGATTTGAGAAAACGGCGTTGCTGGCACGGGCACAAGATGTAATAGCCCAGCGGGTTTGACAGGTGGTACCTCGCGCCACTGACAGTCAATGCATGTTTGGACGTAATTTTTAACCTCTGCTGCAATTCTTGGCCAGTATTATTTTTCTTTCATGCGTGTCAGTGTTCTTGTGAAACCGAGGTGGCCCGCAGTGGCTTCGTCAAGGCCGGCTTGTAAAATTTCGCTGCGTAGAGCTCCAGGAACTACCAGCAGAGAGCTTCTACCTGTTGATGAAAAGTTCTTTTTGTACAGAATTCCGTCCCGTAAACAGAATGACGATAAGTTCTTCGAAAACACTCTTGAGCATTGGCGGCTCGTCCGTTCAAGAATTCTATAAGCGAGTTGATCTCCCGGTCATCTTGTTGTTGCCGAGAAATGATAGCTGCATCAACAACTTCTAAAAAACCTGGGAAATCATCATCCTCTATAGCCGGTGATTCAATCGGTGACCTTGACAGACAGTCGGCGTCTAAGTGTTGCCTTCCGGACTTGTAAACTACGGTGATGTCGTACTCTTGGAGCCGTAAGCTCCATCGTGCTAAACGTCCAGATGGGTCTTTCATATTGGTCAACTAATAAAGAGAGTGATGGTCGCTTACGACTTGGAAAGCGCGGCCATATAAGTACGGGCGGAACTTCGCAACTGCCCAAACGACGGCCAGACACTCCTTCTTTGTTGTTGAGTAGTTGGACTCGGCGCGTGTCAACGTTCTGCTAGCATAGGCAACCACTCTCTCCACACTATCTTGGCATTGGACAACAACAGCACCTAGGCCCACATTGTTGGCGTCTGTATGAATGGCTGTTGGTGCATTCTCGTCGAAGTGAGCGATGACAGGTGGAGTTTGTAGACGCTGTCGCAGCTCCTTGAACGAAGCTTCTTGCTCTTCACCCCATACAAATGCAATGTCTTCCCTTGTAAGGCGGGTGAGAGGAGAGGCGATGTGTGCAAAGCCTGCTATAAATCCCCGGTAAAGGGCGCAGGGACCCAGAAAATGCCTGACCGCTTTCTTATCAACAGGCCTTGCGAACTTTGCGACGGCTTGCAACCTGCCCCCCAGAGGTAGCTCACTGCTTTCAGTTTCCCCGCCGTGGGCTGGGAGTTCACCAAGCGCTTTGGTTCACCAAGCCGCTGTAGTTTTGCTGACGGCGTCAGCAGAACTACGGCGGCTTGGTGAACGAAAGCGAGCCAGAGATGGTGAGCGCGTTCGGAAGGTAGAAAAGCCTTTCCGCCTGCCAGCCTGGTCGTCGTCGATGGGGGCACGGCTTTCGTCGAACTGTCGGCGCGTAGCTGTAGATGCACTACCGCGGCATTAAGCTTGGCGATGGGGGCAAAAACGGTAAATGTGCCCTGGCTCTCCACAGTTGTAGCAGAGTGGTCGGTGATCCTAATTGCGCCATATGTTGGTTTTCCGTATATAGGGTCGCTTGACAGAATCCTGCTGAGCCCAGGCTGCCACAGGATACCGTTCGAGGTACTGCAGTGCTGGCATGGGCATGGGTCGACGAACAGCGTCTGCATAGCTGTATCCATTCGTCTGGTAGGATACTTCTGGAGCCAATGGATGACGCACAGCGTCTGCATAGGTACACGAGTTTGGACAGTGCGGTGGAGCGGCATATTGCTGAGGAGAGGCAAACGCTCCTCGAAGTTCACGGAGAATGACTTCAGCGACGGAGGCTACCGTGGACTCCTGCTGCGGGGACGCCTGTGACTGTAACGTGTATTTTGCGTTCTCCTTCGCGATCTCCTCACGCAAGATCTGTCTAATCAGGTGGCGTAGAGAAAACTCGTCGTTCGCGGTAAGTGCTGCGGCGCCTGCAGCTGCGCCGGTGGCCAGGCGATCAGACTGTCGGTATCGTTGCTGCAGCGCTCGCTCTATTGCGGTGGCCTGCCTGGTGAACTCGTCCACTGTTGTCGGCGGATTGCGCAGAAGACCAACAAATGGCTGCTCTTTGACGCCCCTCATGAGATGGCTTAGCTTTCGAGCCTCGGGCATATTGGGGTCCGCGTGGGGGCACAGACGCACCATATCCTCAGCAAACATGGCGACGCTTTCATGCAGCTGTTGGGTGCGTCCTTCAAGAAGGCGTTGTGCGTTTTCGCGTCGGTCCGCGTTACCGAAGGTGTCAAGAAACCGACGACAAAACTCCTCCCATGCCGTCAATGTTGCCTACCGGTTTATAAACCACGTCTTCGCACCGTCTTCAAGGGCGAAATGTACGTGGAAGAACTTTCCATCGAGACTCCAGTAGTTCAATTCAGCTACCCGTTCAAACTGCTCAAGCCAGTCTTGAGCATCTTCGTTCGGCCGGCCATGAAAGGGTTCAGAAATGCGCATATTCTGGACCGTCACCTGTCCAGGCCTCCTTGCCATTTCTTGAGTAGGGGTGGCTGTCGGAAGTGTTGCTCCCTTTAAAAGGCCAAATTCTGGTTCAAGACCATGAAGGAGACGGCTTGAGCGGTTCACAGGCGTCTCCACGCGTGGCTGTCTCGTAGGGCTGGACTCGGGGCTTCTCACAGGGGTGCTGATCATGGGGCCATAGTACCCAGCTCCTCCACCAGTGTCGCGGGTTAAAAATTATAGGGGGTTTATTTAAAAATACGGACAGTGGAACTTGTAGAGACGCTCTCAGAGAAGGTCGCTAAGATTGTCGTCTTCTTCACTCGCCTGCTCTACACCTTTCGAGCAAATCCGCGTTCTTCGTTGTTGCTATCTCGCCGCTAAATGCAGCTATGCATGCGGGAATATATATATATATATATATTGTCACGTCGCTCCAGGGGGTGTCGACAAGGTTTATTGATGTCCGAGCAACAGGGCTCTAACCAAGCGCGTCGGTTGGGCTTGTTTGCCAGAGCGGGGGTCCACGCGCACTTCTTTCTTCTCTGTGGTGTGTGCCTTCACCTTGGCATACGACCCACTACTAGAAGTAGGTGGCAATATTCCTTCTCAACAAAAAAAGAAAAAGCATCGTCCCGATGCTGTAAAGTTATTGAAAAAAAAAACCAAAACAAAGTAGGTTAAACAATGAAAAAGGGCACCAATGATCAAATATTAGACGCGATAAGTTCACCAATAATAAGGCAATTGTCAGAGCACAAATAAAAAAACACAGACAAAGTGGTCTTTTAGGAACGCGCAAAATAGGGCTTCATGCGCACCACGTGAACTATGTCAGAGGTTGGTTGTTTTCGTTGTGCCCATCGTGACGACGTAGCGTCCGGAACCACTTCGTAGTTTACGTCGCTCACGCGGCGTATTGCTTTATACGGACCGAAGTATCTGCTGAGCAACTTTTCGGAGAGGCCACAGCGTCGAACAGGGGTCCAAACCCAAACTTGGTCTCCCGGACTGTAAGATACGTCATTGTGACGCATATTGTAACGTCTTGCATCGACGTGTTGCTGCTGACCAATGTGTAGCCGGGCGAGCTGGCGCGTTTCCTCAGCACGCTCTGCAAATTCTTCTGCGTCCGTTGTAAATCGATCAGCGCCTTCATAAGGAAGCATCGCATCCAGCATCGTCTGAACTTCGCGGCCGTAGAGAAGGCGAAACGGTGTAAATCGGGTTGTTTCTTGAACGGCGGTGTTATAAGCGAACGTCACATAAGGCAAAATGCGATCCCATGTTTTGTGTTGGACTTCGATGTACATGAAGGTCATGTTTGTGACTCTCTTATTTAGTCGCTCGGTTAAGCCGTTGCTCTGCGGATAGTAAGCAGTCGTCGTTCGATGCCTAGTGTTACTTAGACGAAACACTTCATCAATAAGCTGTGCAGTGAACGCTGTTCCTCTGTCGGTTATCACTGTAGATGGAGCACCGTGGTGCAGAACAATGTGGCACATGAAGAACTGTGCTACCTCAGAAGCCGTGGCTCGTGGTATCGCCTGTGTCTCAGCATAACGGGTCAAATAGTCAGTTGCAACAATGACCCATTTGTTGCAGTCAGACGATAAAGGAAATGGGCCGAGAATGTCCATGCCAACTTGGTCAAATGGCTTGGGGGGTGGATCAATTGGCAGAAGTAATCCAGCCGGCTTGCTTGGCGGCGACTTTCGACGCTGGCATTCACGACAGCTTTTAACGTACTGTTTCACGCTTCCCGAAAGTCCAAGCCAGTAGTACGCCTCACTTACTCTGGCGAGCGTTCGCGAGTAACCTAGATGACCAGATGTGGGCTCGTCATGGCACGCGGAGAGGGCTTCGTCCCGCATATCCTTCGGAACGACGAGGAGGTAAGCGCGGCTCGTAGAACGGGCGTTTTTTTTGTACAGGACATTACCTCGGAGGCAGAAAGACGTCAAGACACGAAATAGATGGCGAGGTATAACGGCGCTATGACCCTCCAGATAGTCGATGAGCGGTCGAATCTCTTCACCCTCTCGCTGGCATCTGCTCAAGTCAGATGAGCTAAGGGCGCCCAGGAAACCGTCATCGTCGTCTTCTTTTTGATTGACTAAAGGTATGGGTGCACGCGACAGCGTATCAGCGTCTTCATGCTTCCGTCCAGACTTATATACGATGGTAACATCAAATTCCTGTAGACGCAAGCTCCGTCGGGCCAGTCGTCCAGAGGGATCACGAATGTTTACCAACCAGCAGAGGGCATAGTGGTCCGTCACCACTTTAAATGGACGACCATAGAGGTACGGGTGAAACTTGGTGATCGCCCACACTACTGCAAGACACTCTTTCTCTGTGGTCGTGTAATTCACCTCGGTACGGGACAGTGAGCGGCTGGCATAGGCAATGAATCGTTCTTTGCCGTGTTGATGCTGGACGAGCATTGCGCCGAGGCCGATGTTACTGGCGTCAGTGTGCACCTCTGTGTCAGCATCATCTTCAAAATGCGCAAGAACAGGGGCTGACTGCATCCGCTGTCGTAGCTCGGCAAAAGCAGCCTGTTGTTCGGTAGCCCATACAAACGGTGTGTCGTCGCGTGTAAGGCGAGTCAAGGGTTCCGCTATCTTCGAAAACACTCTACTAAATCGTCGATAGTAGGTGCACAAGCCCATAAAGCGCCAAACAGTCTTTTTGTCTGTAGGATGCGGAAACGTGGCTACAGCGGCAAGTTTGTCGGGGTCTTGTCTTACTCCTTTTGCGTTGGCTACATGGCCAAGGAATTTCAGCTCTTCATAACCAAAGTGACACTTCTGCGGCTTGAGTGTAAGATCTGCTGATTGAATAGCCTGTAGCACACTCCTGAGGCGATGAAGATGTTGCTGGAAGGTTCAGAAAAAACGACAACATCAAGGTATACGAGTCAAGTTTGCCACTTCAGACCAGTAAGCACAGAGTCCATCATTCGCTGGAAGGTTGCGGGCGCTGAGAACAAACCAAAAGGAAGGACACGAAATTCATACAGGCCATCAGGGGTAACAAAGGCCGTTTTCTCGCGATCTCGCTCGTCAACCTCGATCTGCCAGTACCCGCTTTTTAAATCCAAAGAGGAAAAATAGTGGGCGCGGCGTAATCTGTCTAACGAGTCGTCGATGCGTGGCAGCGGGTACACGTCCTTTTTAGTCACGCTGTTCAGCTTCCGGTAATCGACGCAAAAACGTAGCGTTCCGTCTTTCTTCTTGACTAGGACGATTGGAGAGGACCACGCACTGTTGGAAGGCTCGATGATGCCGTCGTCAAGCATTTCTCGAACTTGCGTACGAATGGCTTCTCGTTCCTTCGCTGACACACGGTAAGGCTGTTGGTGTACCGGGCGGGCGTCTTCGTAGTTGATGATTCTGTGCCTAGTGATCGAAGTCTGGCGCACCTTAGAGGAAGTAGCGAAGCATGACTTGAATTCAAGCCAGAGTTTTCGCAGTGCTGTCTGGTTTTCTGGTGTGAGGTTAGAAATAATATCGATATTGTTTAGAGATGTATCGGCGGCCTCCACGGCGTCTGACGAGAAGCAGATGGGAACAGTACCTAATTCATCTGCAAACGCTAACGAAGTGCCACGGAAAAGGTGTCGGTGTTCGTTACTGAAATTTGTAACGAGCAGTTGAGATCGGCCATCACGTAGCTGTATGATACTCCTAGCCACACAAGTACCTTGAGTCAGCAGGTGTTCAAAATTACTTTCTGCAATCGCTTCACCATTTCACAATCCACAGCATGTGACGTCGACAATAACATTGGCTCTTGGAGGAAGCGTTATACTTTCAGCAGAAACACGAAGAATGTCGGCACGTTGTTGGTCGTCCTGCTTGTCGATCGCTCGGTCGGCTGAGAAGGTGATGCGATTCTATTAAAGGTCAATGACAGCTCCATACTCCTGCAGGAAGTCAACACCAAGAATAACGTCGCGTGAATATTCACGGAGCACAAGGAAACTTGCTACAAAAGTATAACTGCAGACCCGAACTCTACTCGTGCAGGTTCCAAGCGGAGAGACGGTATGGCCACCAGCCGTTCAAATCACAGAGCCATGCCAGGGCGTGATTACCTTTTTTAGTAGTCTGGTCATTTTCCCGCTTAGTATAGAATATCATCCCCGGTATCAACTAAAGCACCTACTGCATAGCCGTCTATCAGCACTGGTATATCTAGAGAAAGCCGCACATATCGCTCAGTCGAATCCGCACCCTTTACTGTTAGCGTCGATCGGAGGTCTTCAGCACGTCGACTGCCAGCGACCTCGCCTCCAAGGGTCACTTGCGTTAGTTTTCCCGGCGGGGACTGGGGGACTGTGCGCCAGCATGGCGCTCTGGCGAAGATGAAAAGCGCCTCGGCGACGGTGAGCGTGGCTGCCGTTCAGAAGGCGGTGGCATGCGCTGTTGAGCCAGGTAATCCTCAATGTCCCGGGGTCTCTGGCCATACCAAGGAGGCGCTGAATATACTGAAAAGCCGCGCATCCCGAGGCGCCGGTATGGACACAGGGGGTAATTTAACACCCTCGATAGAGGAATAAATGAGAATCCTGGTACACTTGCAGCAACTAAAGCATTAAAAAACAATAACGACAATAACGAAAACAGTAACTGAGTTTACGGCACTGCAGCTGCGAAGGGTACTGGATACCTCAAAACAATTTCAAGTGTAATTACTCTTTCTAAGTACATCTGTTGTCTGTTTTTTTTACTTTACTACCCAATCAATTGTGCCAAGCATGTCATCACCAACAGCAACCCTGTGCACAGTCGGGAGGCCCCCACTGCACGCGTAATCTATAAGTGGGCAAGGAATTCGCATTGCGCCCGCTTACCAGCCTCTGCCGCAATTTGCAGCCCCCCACTTTTTACGACGAAATGTTGACGGGGCGCTGAGTAGTTACAGGCTTAAACATCTTAAAAAAGCTGTTTTTGCCCCACACCGAACTGCCAGAGCCAAGAGGCACCGACTGGTCGGGAAGAATGCGTTAGTGAAAGAAAGCATACACAGACTGCAGACATCATAAAGGTGAAACGGAGAAAGTGGAGTGAGATGGAGGGGGAAGTGGAAGGAAGAGTGGCAGGGGGGGCGCCCGAAGGGAGTCCACCTTATATTCTTTTTTTTCCACTTTTTTTCTTTTTTACTTCTTTGTTTCTTTTTTTCTTTTTTTAGTCTTTTTTTCCCTATTTCCTACTGATTTGAGATTGTATAGAACCAGAGCACCAACAAACTGTACCTTCAATCCTGATGAAGGCCAGACTCTATGCCGAAAGGTCGAAATAAACCACGTTGTGACCACTCACGGAGGATCTACTTGATTATATATATACATATATATATATAATCATATATGTAACGAATGTAACATGATGTAAGTCAGAACACCAGTTTATTCTGACTCTTCGTCTTCCTCCTCTTGCTTTCCCACATTCACCTGTGAAGCGTCACACTTTTCCCCCTTCCCGCGAAAGAGCGTCAACGTATAGGGACAATAGTAGCAACGCAGTTTTTCTACGTGCCGAATGTCAGTAGTTCTGCTTAATGGAGATACGCATCGGTAGCTCCATAGTTCAAAGGAGAGGCTCTGCGAAGAATTGTGTAAGGTCCTTCGGTGACTGAAGTGAGCTTCCCTTTGGTCGGGTGCCAAGGTGTTTCGTAGAGGACCAATTCAGCAGGTTGGAAATCTTGTGGTAGGAATTTTTTGTGGCAGATTATCTTGTTTTTCTCATGATAGGGGAGCCTGTTTTTTATTGCAATTTTCTTTGCTTCTTGCACACTCTCCATTGGTGCGTCTAAAATTTTGTCGTATGAAGGAATTTCATACATGAGGTACGATGGTGGATATCGTGTCACTTCATGTGGGGTTCTGTTGTACTCATCGTTGACCTCCTAAAGATGTTGAACCCAAGATTTCTGTATCTGCTCATTCATTCTGCACTTTATCCGGGTTACAATAGTCTGATTCGTACGTTCGTTCATGCCATTACATTGAGGGTGTTGGGAAGATGTGAACAATAGGTGGACATCATTGCATTTTAGAAACTGCTTGAATTTTTCAGCTGTAAAAGCTGGTCCACGATCAGATAGGAACTTCTTGGGTTTTCCTGCAGCAGATATGGCGGTGATACACGAAGTATATGCGTCACAAGTTTCGTTCTTGCGGAGAAACGCCGAGATATACCACGTAGCGTGGGCGATCGCCAAGTGAGTAAACTTCTTTGTCGAGCAGCAGCCTGAAAAGCAACCAAAAGTGTCCATTCCTAAAAGATCAAAGGGTTGTTCTGCAGGTGGTAGTGACTCGAGAGATCCGAATCTCTTGGTTTTCGGCTTCTTGCAACACTGACGCATGTCACAGTGGCAGACGTAGGATGAAACGTCTCTGATGATTTCCGGTCAATAGTAGGATGATGACAACGAGCCCAGAGTTTTCTTTATTCTGACGTGTCCGAACTGACAGTGTGCTTTCTGCAAAAGGCCCAGTTGAAGCTTGAGAGGAACGTACACTTTGCGAATTCCTTTACGTGTGACGATAGTGACCCCGTTTTCCGTTGTGCACTTGCAGCGAGGGCGGTCATCCTGGTAAGTTTGAAGGCCTGGTAATAAAAGGAGTTGAACCACAGAGCTTCGCGAAAATGGGTCCGCCTCGATGTTTTTGCTGCATTTTTGATGTTGAATGTTAACTTCATACATCGACAGCTTCAAAGACCATTGAAGGAGCCGGCCATGAGGTTTTTATGTTTCTGAGCCATTGTAAAGCAGCATGATCGGTGACAACAGTGAATGGTCGTCCATGTAGATAGCAGTGCCACTTGTCAACAGCGTCAATTATAGTGAGGCATTCCAGCTCCATAATGGCATAGTTTAATTCGTGCGTGAGTAGCTCACGTGACTGAAAGGCAACGGGGTGTTCTTTACCATCATGATCTCGTTGCTTCAGAAATGCACTTACGCCTACGTCAGATGCGTCACAATAAAGAATGCATGGTTTCTCGCAAGAAAAAATTCGTAAAATGGGTTCTTTGGTCCGACGGTATTTCATGTTCTCAACCGTTTGTTCACATAAGGGATCTCATTCCCATGGTGTTTCCTTCTTCAACAGCTACGTAAGTGGAAAAACTATGTCACTGATGTGCTGTTTAAACTGGCGGTAAATGTTGGTGGTGCCTAAAAAAACTGAAGCTCTTGCGGAGATTATGGTCTTCGGAATCGCAATACAGCTATGTTTCTTCGTATAGGCGACACTGTACCGTGCAACAATCTGTGACCAACATATTCAATAGCATCTTGGGGAAAATGGCTTTTATTGAATTCAGGTTTTATAGTCTCGATTTTTATGGCATGCAAAAGAGATTGGAGGTGCTGTAGGTGCACAGCAATTCTGTCAGAGAAGACTACGATGTCATCAAAATAATTAAGGACGTTCTTTAGGTTTTGTTTTCTGATAACTGATTTCACAGCTCTTTCGAACGTAGCACGAGCATTTCTCAAACGGAAAGACATAACAAGCCAATCAGAATGGCCATTCGGTGTGACGGAAGCTGTTTTTGGGATGTCCTCTGGGTTCATTTTGACATGCCAATAGCCTGATGGGATATCCAATATCGAAAAATATTTCAATTTTCCGAAGTACTCTAGAACATCGTCTATACACGGATAGGTTGGTAGTCAAGTACAGTGACAGAGTTAAGCTTTCGATAACCAATGCATAAACGTGTGCGTCCGTCACCTTTCTTTTTTCTGCAAAAATGACGAAGCGGAGTATGGGGAAATACATGGACGCACTACACCTTGTCTGAGTTAGTGTAACGTATTAGACATGGCATCAGTCAGACCACCAGTTTATTTTGACTCTTCACCCCGCCGCGGTGGTATAGTGGCAAAGGTACTCGGCTGCTGACCCGTAGGTCGCGGTTTCATATCCCGGCTACGGCGGCTGGATTTTCATTGGAGGCAGAAAATGTTGTAAGCCCGTGTGCTTAGATTTGGGTGCACGTTAAAGAACCCCAGGTGGTCAAAATTTCCGGAGCCCTCCACTACGGTGTCTCTCATAATCATATGGTGGTTTTGGGACGTTAAACTCTACAGATCAATGAATATCCATTATTCTGACTCTTCGTCATCACACTCTTCCTTTCCCGCATTCACCTGTGAAGCGTCACACACACACACACACACATATATATATATATATATATATATATATATATATAGTGGGTGTTATAATTCAATAGGCCAGCTAGTCTTCTTGAAGGTATGGGATATGGCACAACGGGAGCGTATATATATATATATATATATATATATATATATATATGTATGTATATATATATGACGTAAGAAGGCAGGGATGGTTAGGAAAACTAGAGGAGGAAGATGTGGGGATGAAATAAACCTGGCGTATGAGCCAGGCCACGTCATCCATTCATCAAAGCATCACATATACATGACGCTTCGATGAATAGTAGACGTGGCCTGGCTCATACGCTGTTTATTCCATTGGGCACTTCTTCCTTCTCGGCCTCTACAACCACAACCATCACTTCATACGTCATATATATATATATATATATATATATATATATATATATATATATATATATATATATATATATTGTGAATTCATTAGGCCCATATACTTTCTTCACACTTGTTCACCATCATGAGTGGTCGTTGTCATTATTCTGGTGAGGGAACTTCACTTGCCTGGGTTCAGCGCTTCGGGTATGGTCGCTTCATCGTGTCTTCTGGGGCTAACAAAGATTGCCTTCACCGTTGCAACACAAGTGGAGGAGTGTGCTGAGCGATCTTCCATCCTCTCTAAGCCTGCTATACCTCCTAGAGCTCCACTCAGGTCGTCGTCTCTACCAGGTGTCCCGTAACATGCCTCAGGACGATACAACCAGCGCTCCTGTATCTACCTCCACGGCCCCGGCTACCACGTCCTATTCATCGTGGATTATCACTGCGCGCCAGCGTCATCCGCCCACGCACGCCGGACTTCGAGGTGAAGATGTGGAAGATTAGTTGGATCATTTTCACTAACAGTCACTAACAAATCACTAACAGAGATTCACTAACAAATCAGATGATCCTGTCGAGCTTCGCCTTGTTTCTTTCTATCTGACAGGCGGAGCGAAATTGTGGTTTTTCAATCTTAAAATGAATATGCCGGACTGAAAACATTTCAAGCAACAGGTTCGCCAAATCTTCGGCACCCCGCCGGTTCATTCAACACTCGCGTAAAAGACACTGGAAGCTCGCAAGAACAACGTGTTGAGTCTTACACCTTGTACTTAGAGGAGGTTCTTGCTCTCTGTCACCGTTTTAACACGTCTATTTGCGAATGAGAGAGGGTTTGCCATCTATTGAAAGGGTTCGGCACGGTCGCGTTCATTGCGTTGGTCATAAAAACCCGACCACAGCCACTGGCGTTGTTGCCACGTGCCAACGCCTAGAGGAAAATGAGTCCCAACGGTTACCACCGGACAACCCTGAGAACACTACCACGACTGAATCCTTATTGTGTGCTATGATCCAGAAAATTATACGGAAAAACTGCAATATTTCGGCCTCTCAGTGACCCCGAGTCCGCCTCTGCCTGTACCAGCCGGGCAACGTTCAATGACACCAACACGCATGTCAGAACAGTAGTTAATGCCTGTGTTTATTGTCGTCAGTCTTTTATAGCAAAACAAGAGAAAGGAGTAGGGGTTTAGTATATAGTAAAGAAAGGCACATGTAGTGCAACCAAGATAGCTGGCTTAAGGTCTTGGGCCTGATACGATACATCGTCTTCTTCATTCTCATTGACTTAACTGTGGAAAGCTTTGATCGTATCCCAGACGTTCCGGACGACGTGTTTGACGCTGTGACCTTCGCTGCAGCATAATTGGCTGCAAAGGTTGTTGCAGACAACTTGGCACTACCGTGGACGAGGCGGGCGTGGGAGATTCTGCAGAGGCAGGTACTTGCACTTCCTCGTAATCTTTCTCGTGGGAGGTGTCCTCAAAAAGCTCACTCATTGCCAAGAGGCGCCGCCGGTTGCGGCACATGATGTTCTGGTTTTCTGGAGAGATCAAGGCCCCACTGATTCAAGAACTTTGGCTTTTCTCATGTATGTCTCTCTCCCTATGCGGATTCTGTCATTGCTTTTGAGGCCGGGAAGTACACCTTTGCTATGGTTGCTCTGCTGGTGCTTTCTTACTCGCGTGGGAACAAGGGGTCCGAATCCAGTATGAGAGTCCTTAGGCATATTCTTCTCAGTAGCTCCACTGGTGATCGCCCATCCTCCAGTGAACTTATTCTCTAATTCAGGACGTCAAGCCAAAAGTTCTTATTCACCGCTTTCGTGTTTTTCAAAATGCGCCTAATTATCTGTCCACCTTTCTCGGCAAGGGCATTTGACTGTGGGTACTCTGGACTGGATGTTATGTGCTTGAAGTGAACTCACTGAGTGAACAGCCTGAACTCACAACTGGCGAACAGGGGCCATTGTCTGTGCAAACTTCGATTGGTATACCATAACGAAAAAATATGGCTCCCAATCTTTGTATTATGAAACTGACTGTGGTGCTGGGTAATAATTCAACTTCTGGGAAGTTCGACTTTGAGCGATAGGCACAGAGATAATGCTGGTCATATACTGAAAGAAGTCGACACCCACGCGATACCACGCTTGAATCGGTGTTGTACGCATGATTGGTTGTTCTGGCACCCGTTTATAAGCTTAAGTCTGGCATGCTGAACAATTGCAAACAAGTCTTTGTATATCAGAATTAGATTGGGCCGCTTTACCAACTGCCTTGCTTTGTCCTCGCATTTTCCGATGCCGAGATGCCCTGCATGAACGCGCTTTATTATTGTTATACGACATAGGCAATGAAAGAGCATCCTTAACGACGAAGATGATGAAAGCGACCGTGCTCGTGTTGTTGTTCCTGCTGTTTTTCCTTCTTGGCTGCAGCTGCGTCTGGCTCTCCCTGTATATTTTGTAAATATATTTATTTCGTTCATTCTCTCACCCCCGTAACTTTTGGTGGTGGTGCGGGGTACAACACGATGTAGCGGAGCTCCGCAGTGGCCGAAGCTTGAATTTTTCCACCATGGCAAACCAGGGACCGGCTCCCGCCGAGGCGACTACAACTACAAATGTTGTCTTTCCACAGCTAAAAGATCCTGGCACGTTCTGTGGCACGGATGATGTCGACATCGAAGAATGGTTGCCGCTGTACGAACGTACAAGTAAGAACTGCCGCTGGGATGAAACTCTTATGTTAGCCAATATCCTGTTCTACTTGAAAGGAACAGCAAAAGTGTGGTTCGAGAACCACGAAGATGAAATTGGAAGCTGGGATGCGTGCAATGAAAAGATGCGTGCCCTTTTCGGCAAGTCTGTGGGTAGAAAGGCAGTGGCCAAGAAGGAGTTTGCATCTCGTGCGCAAACGCCATCAGAGTCCTACGTGACTTACATACAGGACGCGTGCTTGCCTTTTGCCGAAAAGCGGACAACGGTATGGAAGAAACCGAAAAAGTAGCTCACATATCGAAAGGCAGTGCAAATGATGCATTCAACCTTCTCATATGCAAGGACTGCAACACGGTCGATGCCATCATCAAGGAGTGCCAGCGTTTTGAGGCCGGAAAATGGTCGACGTATCGCCCATAATTTCACTCTACTACCAAACACAGCAGCAACCTGGTCGTGCGAAGACCCGCCTGCGCTACAGACGCCGTTAACTGGAGAGCACGTGACCAAGATCATCAGACGTGAACTTGAAGCTCTGTCTCCTGTGTCCACGTGTTCCCATGCCTTTGACTCTAGCCCTCAGATGGTGCCACTGGTACATGCCATTGTGCGACAAGAGCTTTCCAATGCTGGACTGGCTTCCGAGTGCACTACAGCTCCCTCTCTGTCAATCAACCGTCGTCGACACCATGTTTCGTATGCCCAAAGCCAAAACCTTCCAGCGCGCCCTCGCAATCTAGCCGAGTGGAGGACTGCTGACTATCGCCCGAGTTGTTTCAACTGCCACCGTATCGGACACGTGGCCCGTCATTGTAACACTCGGTGGTATTGGCATCAGGCATCCCATGGGTTCTCCCATCGGCAGAGAGGGATCATGGACGCTTTCAAACTTACCGGGAGTCACCTCAGGCCACCAGTGAAGACGTTCCTTCTGTGCCGCCATATCGTCGTCGCTCTCCATGTCCGCATGCTCACCAGTCCCGTTCACCGCTCTCCCGTCGCCCATCGTCTCGCTCGCGCCCATTTCGCCGGCCAACGTCGCCGACTGACCACCTGTCGCGGAAATGCAGCTCCCGGAGGTGATGCTGCATCGACCACTTGCCCGCTAAATCCTCTGACGATGCGGCCGACTCGACGCAACCTTATTGACGTTGAAGTAGATGACACACCCGTTGTTGCACTGGTGGACACAGGGGCTCACTTATCAGTGATGAATTCAGAACTTCGTTGCCGCCTTAGGCAAGTTTTAACGCCACCCACAGTGCCACTCATCCAGGTAGCCGACGGTGGCACGTTTCCTGTGCTTGAAATATGCTCCGCACGCATAAGTGTGGCTGATCGCTCCACGACAGTGCTGTTTGCTGTGCTCGAGAAATGTTCCCATGAACTTATCCTCGGCATGGACTTTTTCTCCACCCACTCTGCCCATATTGATTGTGGAACCGGCATGCTTCAACTTGGTTTACCGTGTTACCATGACGACCCAACACAAGCTTAACCCCGTCTGTGTTTTGCAGATCACGTTCGCCTAGCACCTCAAGCCGTTACTTTCGTGAACCTGAGATCTGTCCCTCCTGTTCCCGATGGTGACTACATGTTGACACCTATTGCTGACGTTCTGCTGCCTAAAAGTGTTGCTGTGCCTCACACACCTCTGACAGTCACGGGAAATACAGCATCTCTTCCGATCCTAAACGTCAGCTGGTGCACTCAAGTTATCCCAGATGGTATGACTTTGGCAAAATTTTTTATATAGATGCTGCCATTTCGGTTTTCGTTGCCGAATCTTTTTCGTCCTCTGCTCCGTTTTCATCCTCGAAGAGCGCAGCAGATGCCACCATCGACAAAATGATCGCTCCGCACCTTCTTCTAGCACAGACAGCTGACATCCGGCACCTGCTGATATCCTACCGCGACATCTTTGATTTTGATTACCGCCCTTTGCGTCAGACATCCTTCGTAACTCATAGGATTAACACTGGCGACGCCAGCCCCATCCAACGACGTCCTTATTGTGTGTCTAATGCTGAGCGTCAAGTTATCCAGCACGAAGTTGAAAAAATGCTCCCAAAAGACGTCATCGAACCTTCCTGCAGTCCATGGGCATCGCCGGTCGTGCTAGTCAAGTAGAAGGATGGCAGCTGGCACTTCTGCGTAGTCTACCATCACCTAAACAAAGTAACACGTAAGGACGTGTATCCACTGCCGCGGATTGACGATGCTCTCGACTGGCTACATGTGTCTGCCTACTTTTCATCTATCGACTTGCGATCAGGATACTGGCAGATTTCTGTCGATCATCGAGGCCGTGAGAAAACCGCATTCATCACACCGGATGGACTTTTCCAGTTCAAGGTTATGCCATTCGGATTGTGTATTGCGCCAGCTACATTTGAAAGAGTGATGGACTCTCACCTGCGTGGATACAAATGGACCACGTGCCTGCGCTATCTCGATGACGTCATCGTAATTTCACCTACATTCAAAAGCCACCTTAGCCGCCTAACGGTTGTTCTTGAGGTTTTACGGAAAGCAGGACTTCAGCTCAACTCTTCCAAATGTCGCTTTCACCGTCGGGAAATCACTGTTCTCGGCCAGCTTGTCAGTGTTCGAGGCGTGCAACCTGATCCTGACAAAATTCGAGTTGTCAGAGATTTTCCCATACCACGTTCCGCAAAAGATGTACGGAGTTTCATCGGCCTTTGTTCTTACTTTCGAAATTTCGTGAAGAATTTTGCTGACCTTGCCCGACCACTTACGGAGCTACTGAAGAAGGACATGCCTTTTTATTGGGGTACTGACCAAGCAACTGCCTTCAGCACCATTACAACAATACTTACTTCCCCAACCATCTTGGCCCATTTCGACCCGTCAGCCTGAAGTTCGTATTGATGCCAGCGGACATGGAATTGGTGCTGTTCTCGCCCAGCGGCAACGAGGACAAGATCGCGTCATTGCTTATGCCAGTCGCCTCGTCTCTCTTTGGAGAGCAAGTTTTCCATTACAGAGCGTGAGTGCCTCGCACTAGTCTGGGCAGTCGGAAAATTTCGACCGTACTTGTTTGGCCGCACCTTTTCGCTAATTACAGATCACCATGCCTTGTGCTGGCTGTCGTCCCTTAAAGATCCAACAAGCCGACTTGGCCATTGGGCCTTGAAACTACAAGAATACAGCTTCGACTTGGCATACAAATCTGGCCTAACGCACCAGGATACCGATTGTCTATCCCGTCACCCCGTGGACCCACCTGACCTTTCAGCACATGATTCTGACCCTTGTGTCTTCGCCATGTCGGCTTTTACCGACATACGCAAGGAACAGCTCAGCGATGTCCACTTGCGGTGTATCATGCAGAGTCTACGCTTTCCCCACGTAGACCCGTCGCTACACTTGTTCGTTCTACGCGATCGAATTCTTTACTGACGCAACACCAGCGCAAATGACCAGAGCTACTACTCGTAGTTCCTGCGACACTCCGTTCCGCTGTACTTGAACAGCTTCACGACGCCCTAACCGCGGGACATCTCGGGGTCACGCGCACGTACGATCACGTGCGGCGTAGATTCTTCTGGCCAGGCCTTTATCGTTCTGTGCGCCGATACATTGCTGCATGTGAGTCCTGCCAGCATGGCAAACATTCCACCTTGCCACCAGCTGGTCCGCTCCAACCAATAGACTTACCCACCGTTCTCTTCTACCGCGGCGGTCTTCATCTCGTTAGACCATTTCCAACTTCTCTCACTGGAAACAAGCGGATAGCCGTAGCCACTGATTACGCCGCAAGATACGCTATCACACGAACGCTACCAATAAGCTGTGCCACTGACGTCGCGGACTTCTTGCTTCATGACGTAGTTCTTCACCATGGCGCTCCTCGACAGCTGCTGACTCATCGTGGTCGCTCATTTCTTTCAAAAGTAGTAAGTGACATCCTTCGCTCGTGTTCGACGCGTCACAAGCTCACTACGGCCTATCACCCACAAACAAATGGTCTTACCGAGCGCCTAAATCGAACATTGACAACGATGCTCTCCATGTACGTTTTCGAAGATCACCTTTATTGGGATAGTACATTGCCTTATGTGACATTCGCGTACAATTCCTCACGCCACGACACCGGTGGATTCTCTTCCTTCTATTTATTGGTCGGCCGCCATCCAGTGCTACCCTTCGAGATTCTTCTCCCACCAACAACGCAAACGGTTACAGAGTACGCCCGGGATGCCACTGCTCGGTCTCAAGTGGCCCGCCAAATCGCACGGTAACGTCTTCTTGGCTCGCCACACTCTCAGAAGGCCCACTACAATAGCCATCACAGAGTAGTTTCCTACTCTCTAAGTTCATTCGTCCTCCTCTGGACACCTTGCTGCCACGTTGGCCTCTCTTCGAAGCTCCTGTCTCGCTACTCTGGGCCTTACAAGGTTTTACGCCGGCTTACCGATGTCACATACGAGATTGCTCCGTTGGACAGTCAGTCACCGTCGACCGCACCTGCTACTGACGTCGTCCACGTGACCCGCCTCAAACCGTACATATCCGCATATGACCCTACTCTCCTTTAGGCGCCAAGACGGCGCTGCCACCAGCGGGGGGTTATATGTTATACAATATCGGCAACGAAAGAGTATCATAGACGACGAAGATGATGAAAGCGACCGTGCTCGTGTTGTTGTTGCTGCTGTTCTTCCATATTGGCTACAGCTGCCTCTGACTCTTCCTGTATATTTTGTAAATATATTTATTTCATTCATTCTCTCACCCCCGAAACAATATGTGCAATTACATGCTACTTGGCACCACGACTTTTGTTTTTTAGAACTCCTTCGACCACTGAGATTTCGGAAGCAATCGCCTTCAGCAAACCTTCCACAGCGCACCCATTAGCAAGCTTGTGAAGTACGTGCTGTAGGTATATGTCATTTTGGTCTCACTTGCAAGTGTTGAAATAGTTTTTTTTCACTCACGAGTGTCGATACTACTGCGACACCATGAACTTCAGCGTCACTTGTGGAAGGTGCAGCGCCGTCTTCAGAAGCAAGTGTCAGGGAAAGCATGTCGCCTGCAACCACCTGTTTGCCGGGAACAAAAATCAAGGTTAATCATATCTCAATAACCGCAAAAAGAAACACTGTACTCTAGGCGGCATGTCAGCAATAGCCTTCTTCAATATGTGAAGCAGTGGACGAAGGTCGCTCTCAATAATGAAAGGATGTCCGTATACGAAGTAATAGAACTTTTCGCACCCGAAAACCAACGCCAGAGATTCTTTTTCTATCTGTGAATAACTTTGTTCGGATTCGTTCAGAGCTCTTAAAGCGTAAGCCACAGGTCTCTAGGTGATCCCGTGAAGTTGTAGCAGCGCTGATTCGACAGCGTACTGCGAGGCATCCACCGTTATTTTCGTTTCTCTGCCTGGTTCGAAAATTGCTCAAGTAGCGACTCGCTAAGCTCACTGCATATAGCCTGCCTTTCGCTCTCATGAGTCGGCGTCCAGTAAAAAACAACGTCATGCTTCAACAGTGAATGCAGAGTAGAAGTGCGCTAGAGTATTGACGGCAGATATTTGTAAAAGTATTTGACGACACCCCCGAGCCTCTGTACCGCTTGTTTGTCTCGTGGTTCCGGCATTCTCAGCAGAGCCTTGACCAAAGCAGGGTCATCAGCAGCAGGGTCGTAAGCCTCTGCTGCTGATGATATCACCAAGAAACAAAACCTATTGAACGCTGCACAAGCACTTCAACGCGTTGAATGTCAGTCCTGCTTTTGCTGCCACTAGTAGCGCGTTTTTGAGCCTTTCATTGTGTTCTTTCTGGTTAGCACACCAAAGAGCACGTCGTCAACATATACACGCACGCCAGGCAAACCATCAAACATCTCGTTGAGCACAATTTGAAAAACTTCACTTGCCGATGAAATGCCATAAGGCAGTCGAAGAAACCAATAACGGCCAAAGAGAGTTAGGAAGGTGCACAATATGGAAGACTGCTCATCCAGTGGTATTTGATAAAACCCGGCGTTAGCGTCAAGCTGATAAAACATCTTTGCTCCAGCCAGCTCTGTTTCTATGTCTTCTCGGCGCGGCACCTGATAATGTTCTCTCCTAACTAAGTATTTATTTTCTCGGGTCCATGCATACCCACAACCTGCTGTCTTTTTTAGGCACGATGACCAGTAGGCTTGCGCAATCTGTCGGGCTGCTGACTTATATTGCAATTATATGGACACTCTCGGCTGGATTGTGCCGCTGGCGTCGGAGTCGACGTCGATGTCATACACTGTATAGATATACGCATCTATATATATGAAAACGCATGTAAAAAACAAAATTCAGAAAAAAAACACTCCGCTGCACGGAAGTGAACGTGGCACATCTGCGTCGTGATAGCGAGGCGTTAACCACTGAGCAACACCAGAGAACGCTCTTCAACGTTCAAACGTCCAGCTATTTATAACTACCACTTACCGCTGGTGTTTTCGGCATTACCAGAAAGATGGCGCAGTGAGCGCACGTTGCTACTTCGCGTAGAAGCGCCCACTCTAATCTCCTACGCGTACATTGCCTGGCTTAGAGAAGGGGAGCGATGCTTCATCGCGCCCCCTTATTTCCTAGTGGCGAGGAGGAAAGGACCGTACGCCTTGGCTGGCCTTGGACTTTACGTGGAACAATTCTGCTGTAGTTATCCGGTGCACACAGGTCACTGCAATCATTGCAGTCTCCGTTCGCTAAAAGCGCGTGCTTTTCAAACTCAGCGAAGTAACAAGCGAGACGCTTATTCGCGTGCGTCCGTACCTGTGAGTACGTTTCATGCGTAATTTATGCGCGAGAAACGTGGGGCGCGTTTCGATCTGCTTTTCATTCTGCGCGTGACCTTTCAAATCAATGCTACCGCGTCGATTGCTTCGCCTTTGCGGCAAAGCTGTGGCTTTTTTAGGATGCCCTCCACTTCCATTCGCTGTATTTCAGTGCGCAGAGGTTCTCGGAGTACCAAAGGCACTCGTCTGGCTGGCTAAATGACGAGCACAGCACCCTTGCGAAGGCTGATCCTGTACTCACGCCGTACACGGCCTGTTCCTTGAAACAGTTGTGGAAATCCATCCATGATTGTGGAAGGATTGTTTGTTATAGCATCAACCTTCCGTTTGATCAGCCCCAGGTCTCGGCAGCTTTCAGACCCAGGAGGCCACCGTGGTCTTTTTTAATCACGGACACTTTTGTGTGGACGCTCTAGTCCCCGATGGTCACGTGCGAAGAAAACGCGCCGAGCTGTTTGATGACGCCACCGTTATAGCATCGCAGAACCGCGTTGCTTGCTTTTACTGGACAGGCTTGAATTTTTCGGAAAAGTGACGGCAGCATCAAGTTTGCATGGAACCCTGTGTCGATCTTGAGGTTGATGTCCTTGTCTACAACATTTGCTTTCATCAACCAGTCCTGGTTTCTGCTTATGTTTCTAAGAGTGACGTCCAGAACATCGAAGTCGCCGTTTTAGTATGGTGTCTTTCTTTTGTCCTTTACCTTACAGATGGCTCCGCTTGATTGGCAGCATAACGCAAAATGGTTACGCCCCTTGCGCAAGTAGCCAGTTTTCCAGTAGGCTAGTCAGCGCCGTGTGGCATGGGACCGGCTGCAGCGGGAAGTTTCAGCTCAATGGTGCTGCAATGAAGTGAAGCTTTCCGTCATTCTTCCGCCAGAGTGAGTTCTCACGTGCTGATGTTACCGCTCCCTTGCAGAAAGCCACGACTTTGACCACCATAAGGCCCTTGTCCCTGAGAAGCTTCTCCCGAAGCTTCGGCAAGGTTGTACCGACCACAATTTGGTCGCGCACTATCTCATTCAACATCATGCCTCAGTTGCAAAACTACGCCTGATTTTTCAGCGCGTGGAAGAACTCTTCGATGGGTTCTGCTTCCCTCTGTAGTCAAGACGAGAAGACGTAGCAATCGTGAATTGTCTTCTCTTGCTCAACTTAGTATTTCTCGAGACTATCCTCTACCACGCCATAGTCCTGCTTGTCTTCACCTTCATCGAACGTAAATTGTTGTACACTTCAAGCGCCTCGTCAAAGCCACGCTGAAGAAAATAGCTGTTTTTGCTGCGCTATGACCTTGCTTTTTCAGTTCACTTCGTGGCTGCCAAAAAGAAATCAAATATTGGCCGAAAGAGCTTCCACATTCTTCCCCCGTTGGTCGAGAGGCCCATAATTTACGGTGGTTTGATGTACTCTATGCTTGCGGTGGTTTTGGAGGCTATGCTGTAGGAACCCACTTTTTACGGTGCTTCCTTCATCGTCGAGCAGGCAAGGCTCCAGTTTTGTAACTCTGACACCATGTATCAGCCGGGCCACGTTCATTGACACCAACGCTTATGTCAGGACAGTAGTGAATGCCTGCGTTCATTGTTGTCAGTCTTTTATAGCGAAACGAAAGAAAGGGGAAGGCGTTTAGTAGATAGTAAAGAAAGGCACGTGTAGTGCAATCAAGGTAGCTGGCTTGCGCTCTTGGGCCTGGTACGATACACCCCCTCCTACACTCTTTTGCGCGATGTTATCAAACAGGAGTTGGCGTCTGTGAACGGGCCAGTGTGTGTAGAATCTTCGGTACCTCGACTTCAGCTGACATACGCACAAGTCCTCGGTGGTTCGCCACCCGTCGTACCACCGATACCTGCGCAACCGACGCCTGTCCCCCTGGCTTCTATGATTCCAAGTGCACCTAGCCAGCCCTTTCACCCACCATTGCAGTCACCTTGTCCGATCTGTTATTGCTGTGGCTATCGGAACCACATTGCACGCTTCTGTCGGAAGCGTCAGCAGGACGAGCGTCATGAATTCGACCCCTACGAACGGGATGATGGGACAAGCTGGGCCACTTTTAAACGACGTCCTTATGATTCACCGCTACGTCACTCCCCGTCGCCAACATCCGAGACAACCCCTCCTTGCCACTCTACTAGACGCCGCTTCCCGTCACCCCTCCACCGCTTTACGTCTCCATTGCGAACTGTCTCGCCATTCACCAAACAACGCCCAGAAAGCTAACCTCTGCAGCTTTCGGAGGAAAAGTTGAATTGAATGAAAAGCCAGAAATTCTTTCAGTGAGTTCATATAATACGATATCTGTTTTAATAGAAGGTGTGCACGTAGACGCTTTATTAGACACTGGTGCTTGTTTGTCTGTGATTGATCGCTCATTGTGCTCACGTATGCGAAAAGTGACCATTTCTTACGGTGGATCTACACTGCTCGCTGCTCAAGGGGAAGCCCTTGCACCTGCTGCTGTGTGCACCACTCGTGTTTTCATTGCTGGTCTTCTTCATTTTGTACCATTCCCCATGCTGAGTCCATAGGCCCACCAGCTTATATTCAGCTGGGATTTTCTGTCTACGGCGAGCACTTCCATCTGCTGTAGAGAAAATTTTGTTCATGTCATGGAAACTGACTACGCCCTTTATGCGGATGACAAGCCCGTTCGATTGCTCGCTGTGGAAGATACCCAGCTACCACCTGGTCATCAGTGAATAGATACCATCGCTTCTAACGTGATCGACTCTGATGACGTGTTTGTCCAACCATCCGCACACTGTCTCGCAAGAAGTATAGCCCTTGCTTCAGGTCTAGTGCGGTTCCACAATGGCTCCGGACTTCTCTACGTTACAATTGAGATGTCTGAAAAAACTGTCATTCTTAAAAGCACCACATTCCCTATTGAAAATCGTGGGTTGGTGGATGCTGGAATCGTTGGTGGATATGGTGGAAAGAATAGTAATTATGGTGTAAATATTAGTGGATATGGTGGACACTGTAGTGGGCATAATGACTGATGGCGGCGAGAGTGGGAAAAATGGTGGCAGATAGTGGTGGTGGTGGCGAGCCAATGGTGGTGACATCGGGAGCCAATGGTGGTGACATTGGAAAATGACGGCTGATGACGGCTAGAGTGGAAAAAATGGCGGCAGATGGCGGTGGTGGTGGCGAGCCAATGGTGGTGATGGTGTAAAATGCCGGCTCATAGTGGCGAGGCAAATCGTCTTTGATGGAAGGCTTGCTGAGCAAGGTGGATGATGGTGGTATGATGGAAGCTTGGTGGATGGCGGAGGCATGATGAAAAGCACATGAGAGTATGTGAAATCACCTATTTGTAGTGTTGATTTCTTGAACACGCAGGGATATATATTTACAGTAAAAAAACCAACGCTGCTCAGTATGATTTCTAGTACGTTTTTTTTATTCCTGTGGTGTGAACAACGCTTCAATTTTTGTGGAGCATAGAATATGCAGCCGGAATATGTTCACATTTCGTGCACGTACTTACATCAGTTTGACATCCGCGAAGTGTTTCTTTGTTGTGAGGTTTAGAAGACTAGAGTTGTCACTGTGAATATAAAAATAAATGTTTTACATCGGCGAGCAGTTGTCGACAAATAATCGGGCTCCAGTTCGCAATTGCCTCTTTCAATGTGAGAGCAGAACACACCGGTCACTTCATGTCGCCACGCTAGAAACGCCACTTAGGTAATTCTTGCACACTGTATTGTTTGAGCCGCACCTCTAGGTTAACAAAGTGCGTGGGAATATGCATAAACTTTCACTTTCGACATGCGTCGAGATAAGCCCCAGCGAATTTGACTTTCACCCTTCCGTCCTACCACCATGATTTTCACCAAAAGTTAGTCATACTGACCAAGCCCGTACAAGTGTTATCGGAGCTTCTGAGTTTCAGAATACATAGTTTTGACGAGTAAAAATGACACTGCAGCACAGATGCAGCATAATTTACCCTAAATGAAGCCATTTTTATTGTGTATGGTCTCGGCACAAGAAGCGACAAACATCGATGCGACGCGCTTGCAGCACTTCCACCAAAAATACGCCTCGCCTTACCGACAGCAACCAGTCGCACTCGCCGGCGCGTCGCTGGCTCTTATGCGAGACACGTCAATTCGTATGCTTGCTGAACCAATATTATAGCATATTATTTCTCGCGCACTGAATTTGTTTTGGACAAGCCGTTATGTAGCTGTTCCTAGCGAAAGAGCAACAGCGATGTGTTGGCACGACTGCGGTGTGGGTTGCGCGAGAAACATCAAAATTAATTTTTATTTTTTTAGTTACAAATACTGCTGTCCCATGCCTGGGACATTGCAGGAGCGGGTACAAAAAAATCAACAAAAGCACAGAAACAAACAATAGTGCACACAAATTTATGTGACTAACACATAAAATTTTTGCCAAACTCTACAGTGTTCAGTCTACGCAATGCATCATCAAGCTTGTTTCAAACTTCCACCACACGCGGAAAAAAAGAGAATTTGAAACAATCCAAACGAGAACTTAAGAGTACAAGGTTCAAAGCGTCTGTACTACGTGTTGTACGCGCTGGTATATTAGCGAAAGATAAGGGTGCGTGAACGCGGGTCATGTTGTGTACAATATTGTGCAACAAGATAATACTCTCACGTGTACGGCGGTGTTCCATTGAATGAAGTGACAACAAATGAGCATATGAAGACGGGAAGAAGTCCCGATCATAACGGTTGAAAACGAACCGTATAGCCTCATTCTGCCTAGATTCTAACCTGTTTTTATCTTGCTCAAAATGAGGCGACCAAACCACAGAAGCATACTCGAGTATCGGTCTCACTAGTGTCTTGTAGGCCGTTAACTTACAATCTTTTGTCGAGTTTTTCAATATTCGTTTTAAGTAACCAAGTTTCCTTAGAGCTTGACAAGTTATCTGATCAACATGTTTGCCCAATTTAAGGTCATGTGTAAAGGTGATGCCTAGGTATTTGAATTCACTCACATGTACTAGGGTGGACCCATTGTAGTTATAACTGAAACTGAGAGGCCGTTTTTTATGTGAGAAAGTCATAGCTACAGTTTTCCTATAATTTATGGGCATTTGCCACGTTGAGCTCCAATCGCAGAATAACGAGAATACGTTGTTGAGGACTGACTGGTCTTGAAAGGTAGTAATGCAGTTATACAGTACGCAATCATCAGCGTACAGACGTATGTTTACAGGGGTTACAGAGATGACATTAACAACATCATTAATAAATATAATAAACAAGAGAGGCCCTAGCACAGAGCCTTGCGGCACACTGGATGTGATTTCAACAGGGGATGACTGCACCTGGTTGAAAGTAACGAACTGAGATCGAGAACGCATTGTCTGGGCGTATCTATCAAATAAGCTTAGAAGCGTCATAAAGCCTGAGCTGATATCGCCTTTTGGAAGGATAGACAAACGCATATTCATCTTGGCAGTAACCGCCGATAAAGTATACGTGCTCCTCAGTCCACTGAGTTTTTTTCTTGCGGTTGCAAATTGTAACAAAAACATAGCGCTGTTGCCGTTATTGCAGTGGCAATCGTTACAGGCAGCAGTTGTTCGTGTTTATCAAATGTGTATATTTTAGTAGCAAGTTCAGATTCCGTCCCTCACAAGAAAACGACAAACAGAACTGAAGTTAAACAGTGACTTTATGAGTTCACTACTTCTTTAACACACATACCGCCATCTGTCGGCGTGGCGCAGTGGTGGCTAGCGGACATGGGAATCGATGTACCATGAAAACCAATTGCTTACTTTGTAAAACACCTGAGACAATAGACCATGTGTTTATTCATTGCTGCGACGCTGTCTTTCATTGGGACATCCTTCAAAGAACATTGAAAAAATATCTCCCCATTACAAGCCATGGCATTCGTTTTCTCTGTGTGGATCATGACGATGGCATACCATACGACATGGTTATGTTAATTATCCTTCACAGCATCTGGCAGACCACAATGGCTTACAGACATCTTGACCAGAACATACGTCTTGTCCGGGAGAACTTCATTGCAAATATGCGGTATATCACTGATGTGTATAAACAACAAGAAGAACCTCCCAGCTGGCTAACAATGTCAGAGAAATTGTGCAACCTGCAAAAATTTTAATGTGAGCACTTCGGATCAAATATTGGTCCAAGCGTATTTTATCATTCGTGTTTCTGTGTGAACATCTGTAAAGAAAAACAGGTAATAAAGAAGAAAAAAGTCTCCGTGGCGCAGTGGTTAGTGTACTCAGTTCAAAATTCGGAGGTGGCAGGTTCGATTCCACGCTGGCGCATCTTCTTCTTGCGGCTGCTTGATACATTCTTTTTCATACAATTATTTTTATTATTTCTTTATTGGCAGCTCGTCGCGGTGGCTCTGACGCTGCTTCGCGCTCCAGCATTGCCGGCTGGAGTGCGCCATCCACCATCCGCTCCACTATATGCCACCATACACCATGTGCCACCATTTCCACCGCCATAATCCACCAAAAAGGGGGATGGTCGAATCCACCGTTCCTATGGTGAATGTTTTTTCAATAGAGATGGCTTGCGTTACTGAATCCCAGCCTGTCTCTGTTGTCCCGTTTTTGCCAGCGTGTTCTGACTTCCCTTCTATAACCTTCATCATGCGTTTCTGTTCTTGCTACAACTATTAGTCCAGAACTGACCTATTCACAGACAAATGAGTTGTTTGCCTGGCTACAAAAGCAAACGAAATTGTTTGATGTCCATTTCTCATTTCTGGGACAGATGTTCTTTATCGCGCATTGTATCGATACCGACGGCACCTCAATCGTACCCCGTCGACCATATCGCGTCTCTTCATCCGAGCGTGAGGTCATTGAAAAAAGTGTCGCCAATATGTTGCAACGGAACATTATATATCCCACCGCGAGTCCTTGGTCATGTCCCGTTGTCCTAGTAAGAAAACAAAATGGCTATTGCGATTTTGCGTAGGCTACAGGGCACTTCATAGAACTTCTTGCAGGGATGTTTGCCCCATCCCGCTCATACACGATGCTTTGAATTCAATGTAGGGTGCCGAGTACTTCTGAAGCTGACACCTGCGTTCGGGTTATTGGCAAATACACATGCACGAGGACGACGAAGAAAACACAGCATTTTTAACACCAAACGGGCTGTACGAATTCAACGTCATACCATTCGGCCTTTTCAATGCGCCAGCAACATTTGAGTGGATGATCGACACAGTTTTACGAAGCTTGAAATGAAAGACTTGCTTGTGCTATTTAGATGATATCGTTATTTTTTCCTCAGCACTTGCAACGACAGTACGAAGTTCTTACGTGCCTTGCAAACGCAGGCTTTCAGCTGAACACCAAAAAGTGCCGTTTTGCGAGCAATACCACTGAAGTGTTATGCCACATTGTAAGCAAGGTCGGTGTTCGTTCTGATTCAAACAAAATTTCCGCTGTACAACAGTTCCCGCGTCCTGCAAAGGGCAGAGATGTGTGCAGTTTCCTCGGCCTCACTTCTTATTTTCGCCGATTCATTCTAGACTTCGACTCAATACTTTCGCCATTGCACAAGTTGCTCGCATCAGGTGTCGCCTTTGTGTTATCTTCTGAATGTGAACCAGCGCTTGCCCAACTGAAGTGTGTGGTCACATACCAGTCTTCTGCCAATTAGACGAAACCGCCCTAAGCTCCTGCATAGAGACGCTAGTGGTCATGGCATTAGTGGTATTTTCCTACAGCGAGACAAATCTTCATGTGAGAAGGTCGTCGTATACGCAAACCGTGCACTGACCCCTGCCGAAAGTAATTATACCATTACCAAACAGGAGTGCCTCGCAGTCGTATGGTCTGTACAAAACTTTCAGCCTTATATCCACGGTCGCCACTTAACTGTCGTTACGAACCATCACGCCTTGTGCTGGCTCTCGACCCTCAAGAACTTGTCCAGCCGCCTTTGTCACTGGATTCTCCGCTTACAAGAATATGACTTCAGTATTACATAGAAATCAGGGGAAAACTTCAACACGCCGACGCGCTTTTGCGTTGCCTGCTCTTTACGGAGCCACTTAACAAACACATCACTGCCGCACTCGAGGAGCATTCAGCCATCCCTACTCCTCATGTTTCGGCCTTAGCTACTCTGGACCATACTTCTCCGAACAAGCGTGGTTCGTTCTTATCCCACCAACGTGCTGACCCGTACTGCCACCATCTTGACGAGACTTGTCGGCCCCTTAACGCCTGTCTTCGCCGACAGCTGGCGCAATTCAAACACGACAACCACGTCCTGTGCCGTCAGATTTACCACCCTGATGGCCAACGCTAGATGTCCGTTCTACCTTGTTCTCTTCGAGTTCATGTCCTCAAGACATATCACGACGACATATCTGCAGGACACATTAGAAAACGTGTGACCGCATAAGATGTCATTACTGCTGGCCGGGCTTGTCCTCCAATGTCGTGAAGTACGTTGCCTCATGTGCCCTTTGTCAGCGTCGCAAGCTCCCTACATCCACTCGAAGTGGACAATTACAACCGCTCCCGTGTCCCCTGCAACAATTTGAGGCAGTTGGCATTGACCTGTATGGCCCGCTTTCTATGACTGTCACGGGCAATCGATGGATAGTTGCAGCTGTCGACCACCTGAACTGCTACGATGAAACAGCTGCCATGCTTTCTGCATCCGCTTCAAAAGTTACTGACTTCTTCCTTCGAGCAGTACTACTTCGTCACAGTGCTCCTCGTGTAATACTGAACGACCATGGAAGAAAATTCTTTTCAGAACTCATGGAAGAAGCGCTCAAGGCATCCGGAACTACACACAAAACAACCTCGAGTTTTGATCCTCAGAAGAACGAGCTGACTGAGCACTTTCATCGCACAGTCAGATATGATAGCCATGTATATTAAGCCGGACCACAGAAACTGGGATGCCATTTTGCCATTTGTCATTTTCGCCTATAATACCTCTGTACAGCGCACAAACAGTTACTCGCCATTCTGCCTCATTCACGGTCACTTTCCTTCTTCTTTCCTCGGTGATTCGTTCTTCTTCACGCCTGTTAAACCATGTTCATTATCAAGTGAAGAATACGTGTCTTGTCTACTTCATTGCCCCTGCCAGCCCGCGTCAACACTGAACCCAAGCAACAGGATCGTAAGCTTGGATTTGATGCCTCTCATCGTGCCGTGTATTTCAGCCCTGGCGACGAAGTCCTCCTTCTTATACCCATTCGCACTCCTGGGCTGTGCGACAAGTTTCAATTACACTTCATTGGGTCCTACATTGTCTTAAGCAAACGTCTCTTGTCAAATATTGCGCGGCACCCGTTCTTCTCCCAACAGACCACCGCTGCCGGGCAGCAGAAATAGTCCATGTATTCCACATGCAGCCTTTCAGACGTCGTTCCTCTTCCCTTTAAACTGCTGCCAAGAACTGCGGTAAAGATGACCACTTTCACGTGGGCGCGAAAATAGTGTGCGCCCTCAATAGGCACATGTACATTCTTCACACTTGTTCATCATCCTGAGTGGTCGTCATCTTCATCTGGTGTGCGGACTTGGCCTTCCTAATAACATATATATATATATATATATATATATATATATATATATATATATATATATATATATATATATATATATATATATATATATATATATATATATATATATATATATATATATATATATATATATATATATATATATATAAGTGTGTGTGTAGAAAAAAAGTGGCTGAAATGACAACTTCCCATGGTCAGGAACCAGCTTCTTTCGAATAACACGTTCAATACTCTACAACCGTGCTACCATGGCAGCTTTTTTCCAAGCCACGTTATTGGGGATATATGTGAATTTTGAAACTGGTAGTGTCAGTCAGTGCCATCAATAGCCATTGCGGCGAGTGTGGCACACTCTTTACGAGCATGTGTGGCGTCACGTTGCATTTGAACTTATTGATGCAATAGCGTTAGAAAGCTCGTCTCGCAGAAATACCGCCGGTGATGTCGGCCCCATTTGTTGTGAGCGAAAAATAGTCTGGGCGTCTGTGACCGAAAAATCAAGTTACCAAGATTCACTTAAAAAAACAGCGCGAAGGCGCTACTTGTCCACGCGTGCGGGCGCGATCGCACTAAAAAAGCCACGCATTCAATGAAAAAGTAAGTGCCCCAGGTCACGAGGCGCGGTAGTTTCTCTCCCCCTGCCCCCACTCTCTGCTTAGCTTTCAGCGCTTTCGTGGGATGAGAGAAGAAATGTGACAATAGCAGAATGCGACAAACTTCTGTGATTGCACTCGCACTGAATAAATTCTTAGAACTTTCGCGGCGTTGAGTTCGTAAAGCAATAGGCTCTTCTAGCGAATTCTTTTCATGGCTATTTAGAAAAGTGTTTCAGGGTCCCTTAAATGCATTTTGATCAACAGGTGTCACGCCAAAAACGAGCCCATTCGGCGATATGTTGGCTCATTTGGGAGGCCTCAAACTACGTCGAAAAAAGGGCAGTGGCTTAGCTCAGCTATGCCAGGATATACGTAGAGTTATCAAAGGTTCAGCTGATTATTCTTAGCTTTCCAGATATCATGCTTACAGTTGTTCCAATGACACACACATGGTATACGTATTATGTGGCACATGTATATTTATTTTGCCGGGCAGCTACTTCGGGATCTAATGAGTTAAGCTTCTCCGCCCAACTGCACTGTTGAGCAGCATTTGCACTCTCCTTCTCCCTGGCTATACCACAGTGGCAAACGCTAGTCGGAGGCACTATCAAGCAGCTCCAGCACAGTGTCAGATGGCGACTGCACAGGAAAGGCGCGCGCGTTGGCGTCCGTATGTCTACCAAGGCTATGGCGGCACTCCTCTGGAAAGCGCACACCGGCAGCGGCGAGTCACGCGCAGCCACGGCCGAGTGCGAGGGAGGTGGCGGCTCCGGTGCGTGACACCACTGATCTTCTGCGCAGCGCATCGAAGTGCGCGCACACCAGTGGCAAGCCGCGCGTGGCGGCGGCGGAGTATCATTGCGCATGCGCAGACCAGTGTCACGCGAAATTGGCTCAGTGAGGCCTGTGTAGCTAACGTTACAAAAGACCGGGATAGTGCAGTCATTGCCGCTGAAAGCACAGGAACTTTCGAACAGCTCTAAAAATGGACACTTATGTTCATCTAACCGAAAACATATCATGGCTTTCCAGAGGCGTTCATCAAGCAAACAGCAAACTCTAGACAACGTCCTGTTATCTGTGAGGCATGGTGAGACTCCTTGTGGCTTCCGAGATTCCGAGCGCGCGGCGTGTATCTTGGAGGCAATGCGACTCTTGCTTCAGAACAAAAACTTGTATATATCATTTGTGCTAACACAACATAAAAATAAGTATGCACTTAGTGGTCGAAGGGCGTGCTAGAACTATATTTTGCGATCGCGTTCAACTATTAAGGCGAAGCTTAAGGGTCCACCATTTTTTACGAGCTCGCAGCTGACCAATAATCCTTCGTAAACAACCTAACCCAACAATTCTGTCAGTACGAGACCCTCGTTAATGAATAAGGAATAGAAGTGTATACTCAAGGGCTTGTTTTTCCGTGTTTTGACGCAATATAATGAGATATAACAGATAATAATGGCAAGAAAAGTATCGGGGAAGTTCTCAAACCAAATCGTAATGTGAATATGAAGAAATTAATGTGGATGAAAAGATAACTTCCCGTGGGCTGGAACCAAGCCTGCAAGCTTCGAATAACGAGTTCGATGCTCTACCACTGAGCTACCACGGCGGCTATCCCGCAGCCACGTTACTTGGTACATATGTGAATTTAAAGATGGGAGTGTCAGACAGCGCCATCAGTAGCCATGGCGGCTACAGCTGCCAGCTCGTAAGAAGTTTACGTGCTTCGTGATGCCACACAGGCTCTTAAACAGTGTTCCACACGTGCCGCCATGGCTCCTGATGGCGCTGACAGACGCCCCCGCGTTTAAATTAACACATATACCCTATAACGTGGCTGGAAAGATAGTCGCCATGGTAGCTCAGTCATAGAGCAACGAACGCGATTGATTGTATGATTGATATGTGAGCTTTAACGTCCTAAAACCACCAAATTATTATGAGAGATGCCGTAGTGGAGGGCTTCAGAAATTTCCACCACCAGGGGTTCTTTACGTGCACCCAAATCTGAGCACACGGGCCTGCGACATTTCCACCTCTATCGGAAATGCAGCAGCCGCAGCCGGGATTTGAACCAGCGACCTGCGGGTCAGCTGCCGAGTACCTTAGCTACTAGACCACCACGGTGGGGCAGATCAACGAACGTGATATTCAAAGGTTACAGGTTTGGTTCGTGCCCAATGAAAGTTATCTATTCAGCCACTTTTCTTTCTCCACGTTTGCATTACAATTGGGTGTAAGAACTTCCCCTCAACTTCCCTTGACAATTTTTTATGTGAGATCTAGTTATAATGTGTCAAAACACAAAAACACGAGCCCTTAGATATACACTTTTTACCGTTAAATCACAAACTATGGTCTCCTACTGGCAGGCTTGGTGCCTTAGGTTGTATACGAGGGACTGTTCGTCAGATGCAAGCTCTTAATAGGTTCATGTGCTACGTGACGTCACACAGGCCCCTAAAGAGTGTGCCACACTTGCCGCCATGTCTACTGATGGGGCTGACTGACACTTCCACATCGAAATTCACATATATACCAATTAACGTGGCTGGGAGGATAGCTGCAAGGGTAGCTCACTGGTCGAGCATCAAACGTGCATTCGGTGTTCGCAGATTTGGTTCCTGTGTACTGCCAGTTATCTTTTTGCCCAATTTTCTTCCTCTGGATTTACATTACAGTTCAGTCTTCCCCTATCTTTTCTTTGGCATTATTGTCTGTTAGGTTTAATGGAAATGTGTCATAACACGGGAAAACGAGCCCTTAATTATAGACTTGTTTCCCTTATTCATTAACAAGGGTCTCGTACTAGCAGGCTTGGTGCCTTAATTAGTATACGAGAGACTATAGATCAGCTGCCACCTTGTAATAAGTTCACAGGATACGTGACGCCACGCAGACTATTAAAGCGTGTGTCACAGTCGCCGCCATGGCTACTGATGGCGCTTACAGACACTCCAACATTGAAGTTCTCGTATATACCCAATAACGTCGCTGGCAGGGTAGCCGCTGTTGTTGCTCAGTGGTAGAGCATCAAACGCGTTAATCGAAGGTCGCATGTTCGGTTCCTGCCCAATGCCGGTTATTTTTTCACCCTCTTTTCCTTCTTCACACTTACATTGCAATTGGGTGTAATGACTTCGCATATACTTTCCTTGACTAATTGTCATTTAGATCCTAATGTCTCAAAATATGAAAAATTTCATTGCAATTGGGTGTAATGACTTCGCATATACTTTCCTTGACTAATTGTCATTTAGATCCTAATGTCTCAAAATATGAAAAAACAAGTTCTTAGGTATACACTTTTTTTCCTTTTTCATTAACGAGGCTCTCGTATTTGCAGACTTGGTGCCTTAGGTTGTATACGAGGGAATATTGGTCGACTGTCAGCTCGTAATAAGTGCACCTGCTACGTGACGCCGCGAGTGTGCCACAGTCGCCGCCATGGCTACTGATGACGGTGACTGACACTCTCATGTTTGAGTTCACATATTCCCAATAACGTGGCTGGCAGGGTAGGCGTTGTAGCAACTCAGTGGTAGAGTATCTAACGTGTAATTCGAAGGTCGAAGGTTTGATGCCTGCCGAGAGAAGCTAACATTTCACCCATTTTTCTTTACATTTACATTGAGATCCGGTCTAATAACTACGCATATACTTTCCTTGGCATTATTGTCTGTTATATCTTATTATATTTGTGTTAATATGTCGAAAAAGAAGTTGTTAGGTGTAAACTCATTGCCCCTATTCATTAAGAAGGGTTTCGTACTGGCATACTTGGTGCTTTAGGTTATATACAAGAAACTTGTGGTCGGGTGCCAGCTCGTAATAGGTTCACGTGCTACATGACGCCACACATGCTGTTAAAGAGTGTGTCACACTCGCTACCAGGCCACTGATGGCGCTGACTGACACTCCCACGTTTATATTCACATATATAGCCAATAATGTGGCTGAGAGAATATCCACCGTGGTAGCTCAGTGGGAGAGCGTAGAACGCGTTATTAAGAGGTCGAAAGTTCAGTTCCTGCCCAGGGCAAGTTATCTTTTTACCCACTTTTCTTTCTTCACAATTACATTACAGTTGGGTCTAATATCTTTGCCTATACTTTCCTTGGCATTATTGTCCTTTAGATCTCATTATTATTGCGTCAAAGTACGGAAGAACGAGTTCTTAGGTATACGCTTGTTTCTCGTATTCAATAACGAGGGTCTCGTACTGGCATACTTGGTGCTTTAGGTTGTATACGAGACTCTATTGGTAAGCTGCCAGCTTGTAATATGTTCACGTGCTTCGTGACGCCACACAGCTTTCTAAAGAGTGTGCCACACTCGCCGCCATGGCTACTGATGGCACTGACTGACACTCCCACGTTTATATTCACATATATACCCAATAATGTGGCTGGGAAGATAGCTGCCATAGTATCTCAGTGGTAGAGCATTGATTACGCTATTTGAAGTTTGCATGTTCCCTTCCTGCCCACGGCCAGTTATCTTTTCACTCCTTTTTTTGTTTTTCACATATACATTGCAATTCGGTCTAACAACGTCGCGTATAAGTTCCTTGGTTTTATTGTCTTTTAGATCTCATTATTATGGTGTTAAAATACAAAAAAACGAGATCTTTAGTAAACACTTTTTTTCCTTTTTCATTAATGAGGGTCTCGTGCTGGAGTACTAGGTGGCTTAGGTTGTATACGATAGACTATTGTTCAGCTGCCAGCTCGTAATAAGTTCACATGCTACGCGACCACACACAGGCTCCTCAAGAGTGTACTACACTCGCCGTCATGGCTACTGATGGCGCTGACTAACACTCGGAAGCGATTGAGATAAATGGGGGAGGAGCGTTGGGCAAGAAAGGTATTCAGCTACTTGCACATGAAGAATGTCGATACAAAATGGCGGAAGCGAATCAGAAATATGACTGGTAAATACTTGGGTAACAGCAGGGGGCCAATCCATAAAGAATTATTGGTTAAGAAGGTTAAGGAAGCTGAGACTGATATGTGGAGTATTGGCATGATTAAGAAGTCCACACTAAAGATCTATCGAACTTTTAAGCAGGAAATAGCCAAGGAAAGGATCTTTGATAACATTCGGGATAGTTCTTTACTCTTTGAGGCCAGGACGGGAGTATTGCGAACAAAGACGTATCGCGTCAAAAACGAAGGGGTAGACACGCTATGCAGTGCGTGTGGAGAGGAAGAAGAAACTGCCGAACACTTGATAATGTTCTGTAAAGGGCTTCACCCTAAGGTTCAGGATGATGGCGCAGAGTTTTTCAAAGCACTGGGGTTTAGGGACCGGGAGGGCAAAATAGACTTTAAGCGGGTAGACTTATTTAGAAGGAGGTTATGTGATTGGTGGCTAAAGTCAAGGCACGAGTGAAAATTAAACTCTTCACTGCAAAGTACGAATCCTCAAACTCACTTTTTAAGAAAAAAAAATAAAGTTTTTGGTTCATTAAGTATTACGGCTTGGTGGCGCTCGCCACCGCCCCATCTAAAGGGTACAGCCATATCCATTCATCCATCCATCCACGTTTAAATTCACATATATACGCAATAACGTGGCTGAGAGGATATTCGCCGTGGGAGCTCAGTGATATAGCAAACGCGTTATTTGAAGGTTGCATGTTTGATTCCTGTCCACGGCCAGTTATCTTATCACCAACTTTTATTTCTTCACATTTACATTAAATAGCGCTCTAATAAGTTACGCTATATTTCTTGGCACTATAGTCTCTTAGATCTAAATATATTTTGTCACAATACGACAAAAGAGCTACTATGTATACACTTTTTACTTCATTTATTAACAATGGTCTCGTACTGGCAGACTTGGTGTCTTAGGTTGTATTCGAGCGACTATTGGTCAGCTGCCAGCTCGTAATACGTTGACGTGCTACGGGACGCTACACAGGCTCAGTGGTAGAATATCTAACGTGTTATTCGAAGGTCCGCGTTTGGTTCCTGCCCACAGCAGGCTATCTTTTCACCCACCTTTCTTTCTTCACAGTTACATTATATTTCGGTCTGATAACTCCCCTACACTTTCGTTGTCATTATTGTCCGTTAGAATTATTGTCTGTCAAGGCACGCAAAAAGGAGCCATTAGGTATGCACAATTTTGCCTTTATATATATATATATATATATATATATATATATATATATATATTTATATATATATCTCGCTACTTCACGACAAGCTCCATGTGAAGTGAAGTTTTTTGCATATTGCTGTTCGGTGACTTGGTGAAATTAGTACAGGAGGAGGTCTCAAAATTTCACAAAAACTGACAGGGGGATCTCCTAAGCGACGTGAATGGGGTAATTACAAAAAGTACAAGAAAAGATGCGAATTTGTGAGGAATGACTAACGAGCTTAATTAACAGTAACAATATAATTTATTACATACCGTGATACTAATACTACTGAAAAATAGATAAAAAAATATTCAATAGCAAGAGATAAATATAGAACAAAGCAATATAAATGAACTGTAGATAACAAATGCGGCTAGTTTTACATCAGTTGCATGAGTTGTACAAAGGCAAATGTTGATGTAAAAGTAACAAATAACTATTGAGAGCTATTACGAGTTCATTACACAAATCAGATGAGTCGGTAAATTGCTGAACAATGATGTTTTTTGCAACGTCTGATGAAAATATGAAAGTTATGCGATGATTTTTTGAAGGGAAAGGAATTCCGAATTGCCATGCTTGTAAACAAGATTGTGAGCTTACCGAAATTTGTTCATATGGCTGGCATAAGGGAAATATTGCTCTGGGAAAACCAGGTATTTTTGTTATTACCTAAATGATGATGATCCATGCATGCACGACAATATAATGCGTAATGAGCCTATTGGCTACTATAGAAAGTCTGTGGAAAAATATTGGCCATACTATCATTAAGACACGCTTCGGAAACAATGAGCTACAAGACGAATAAAATGAACTGAAATTCATAAGTCTAAACGCTTGATTCTGCAGTCGCTGCAATTCTTTATTGCTCGTGAAGTAAGTGTTGGCCCAAGATGACACTCAATAAGGAATTCAACTGTGAAAGTAGCAATATACAAAGAACATATGACGTCAGGCAGAAGATACGGATGCGTCATGATTCCAAATGTAATTTTTCGAAAGAGTGAAGGGGCATAATTCTGAAAGCTTAGCTCACAATTTAAGATGATGCCAAGAAACCATGCTTCAGTGCGAATGTTTACGATGTTATCGCCGACATGAAGAGAAGCTGGTTTGTGAAGTCAAATTTGGGAAGAGTGAGACACCATAAGGACGGTTTTAGTGGCACTGATTTGCAACTGGTTACCTTGGCATCATAGAGTTATGTATTGTATATTTGTAGTGAGGTCAGTCTGGAAAGTAGAAACTGATTTCGAGGATCTAAGTATGGCTTTGTGTCAGCGTACAGTATGCGCTCTGTCCTAGGACGAATGGCAGGTATGTCAATGATAAACATCAAAAATAAAAGTGGGCCTAAAATTTATCCTTGTGGCACACCAACGTTATTGAACTGGGGTTATAAAAGCTGTGCATGTTAAATTACATTAACGTTAACGTTAAAGAGTACATTTGAGACCGATTACTGATGTAGCTTTCAATAAAGCTTAGAGAAGGGCCAGACATGCCAAATGATTCGAGTTTTGCAAGTAGTATGCGATTATTTATTGTGTCAAATGGTTTCGTATAATCAATAAAAAATACCACGAGTACTCCTTTGTCAATAGCTTGTTTAGTTTTTTCAGTTAAGGTAATTAGGCCCAGCTTTCATGAATATTGTAGAAAATATCCTTTGTTGTAGACACAAAAGTTTAATTTTTTTCCTTAATGCATTTATTCGATGTAGAATAGTCTTTCACTTACTTTAACAAAAAAGAGGATACAGAAAGGCCGAAATTTCTGGACAGAAGACTTATCACCCTTATGAAAAGAGGGAACTATTCTGACAACTTTAATGCATCTCGGAAACACACCCGCAGAAAAGAGCTTGTTATTATTGTGTGCCAAAGGTTGGGATAATATGCTTCAAACTAGTTTCACTTTCAAAGACTCAATACCATCTTAACCAGCAGTCGTGGTCTTCATTTGTACGATGACCTCGAAGGCTTCCATCTGGGGACGTCAAATGTAAATAATATGAATGACTATACCGTGGTATATCACATACATTATCTGCTGCCTGCTGCTTCTCCTCAGATACGTAGAAATGGTGACTTAACGCAGTAGCCACTTTTTCAAGGTTGGTACACATTTCGCCACCTTGCTTTAATATGGTTGTGGGTGCTAAGCACTCCTTTTCCTTCAACATTTTTTCAATGCTTTGCCAGCAACGTATCCTGCTACCCATATTTAAAAAAATATTGTTTAGGTAGTAATTACACTTAGCACTCTTTAACAAACAAGATAATATCACTGAATTCTTCTGAAAGCAGCATTTTATTGCATGGTTGGAAGGATATGACTTTAGTTTTTTATGAAGGTTATTCATTTTATTAACAGACTTCCAGAATGAGTTACTTATCCATCGATATCTAGGCGAACGATACCACTACATGACAGTAGTAGCAATTGTGCATGCATTTATACCTTCAGCAATTACTTCTCAGAAAGACTGAAAAACCTTTCCGGCACTACCCTCAAGAGTCACCAAAGTCCAGTGGACTGTACTCATTTTTGGCACAAATTTATCTGAATAATATTAGCGTTTTGTTAAAATGCTACAGAACTTGGTGTTTTTGGAACCCAAAATGAAAAAAGAGCATGGTTATAATGGGTAATACTATGATCTATAACACCAGCAGTGTAATCACTTGAAATATTCGAGATTTTATTGCCACGGAAAACTGCCAAGTTTAGTGTGAGGCAGACATCGCGAACGAGAGAAGCGCTGACAGCACCGCTACAAGAGATGAAGCCAGCCGCAATGGGCGAGCGGGTCCTGCATGCGCAAGAGTTTCGACAGTGCGGCCAGCGTGCGTGAAGACGAAAACAATGGTGCTTGAGGCAGAGGTTTGCGAGGAATACGGACGTTCGGTTCGTTTTCTCAGCTGTTGTGTCACACCTTTGGCTTGGGCACAAGTACAACCTTATTAAAACTTGTAAATAGGACATCCTTGTTGCGAGGTTGTTATATGTGCTACATTTTATGGTGGAGGTGCGGCGTAAAGGATTCCGAGCCTCACACGAGGGCGAAGCCCAAGCACTGACCATCCGCATCCTGTGGAGCTTACACCAGTACACCAATGAGTCAGCCGCCGTATCCGACGAGAATCGCCAGAATTCGGACCACTTCCTTCCGTCTCAAGGACATCAGTGACAGAGACAAGTGACACCACCTCTATGACGAGCCAAGTTACGCCGGGACAACTCATTGTAAGCCAACCTGTCATTCCAAAAGTATTTCACGGTGACCCATACGAGGACGCCGAAGACCGGTCAGAGCATTGGAAAGAGTGAGTAATCTAAATCAGTGGAACGAAGAGG
The DNA here is from genome assembly GCF_043290135.1 of Rhipicephalus microplus. Taxonomy (NCBI): domain Eukaryota; kingdom Metazoa; phylum Arthropoda; class Arachnida; order Ixodida; family Ixodidae; genus Rhipicephalus; species Rhipicephalus microplus. Next base: position 420,453,665 of record NC_134710.1, on the reverse strand, counting down.
GCAAGCTGCGCAACGTCTACATTGCGTTGGAAGACTCTGCGCGAGTGTAATACGAAAACCACGAGGCATCTCTGACGTGGTGGCAAGAGTTTTGGCGGCAGCTACGGAGTACGTACGACAACAGCGATCGCCGGCAAAAGGCGGAAGCAGCTCTTCGTACACGGAATCAACAAACGAACGAAAAGGTCGGGATGTACATTGAAGATATTTCCCTCCTTTTAAAGAGAGCTGATCCTGGCATGATGGAGGACAGGAAGGTGCGCCACCTCATGCACGGGGTAAAGCAAGGGTTGTTCGCGGGACTCGCCACAATTCGCCCCGTACTGTTGCTGAGTGTCAGTCGGAAGCAACAGCCATCGAAACGACGCTGCAGCAGAGAGCCCGACAGTACAACCGCGACGTAGCCGGTGCATCAGCAGGAGTCTATTCAGCAGGCGTCACGGATAATCTTGACACATTGCGGGAGCTCGCCCGGTCTGTTGTCAGAGAGGAATGAAAAAAATTGTAGTCACCTGATGTCACCCCATAGCTGTGTCTTGTTGAAGTTGTCCGAGAAGAAATTTGGCAGGCCATGCGGAAGCCGCGGAGTGATGTGCCAGCAACACGACGGGCGGCGACGTACTCTGACGTGCTCAGAAGACCTGCTCTGCACTGTGCACCGATCGAGACACCAAGTACCTTTATGCAGGTAATGCACAGTCCGCCTGAAATCGTAGAAACAGCATGCACTCCATCTCGTGCGACAGAGCCAATGCCACGGAAGAGCGATATATGGCGAGATGCCACACGTAGGCCCTTGGGCTTCCCCTGCACTCCATCTCGTGTGACAGAGCCAATGCGACGGAAGAGCGATGTATGGAGAGATGCCGCGCGTAGACCCTTGCACTTTTTTCGGAGAAGCTGGCCACCTGTACTGATTCTGCCGGTAGCGTCATGATGATCTTAGGGGATTCGCCATCAATGCACCGTGTCCGCGAAATGGTGACAGAACTTCAGAGATTGAAGAATACCTACGCTCACGTCAGAACTGCGCCCTGCCTCGTCATCATCAACCATGCTCTCCATGCGCTATGCGCTACCGCTCGTCCAGCCCACGTCTCTTGCCAAGCACGTCTAGGCATCGTTCGCCTAGCCCAAATCCTGGAAACTGAAGAGGGTGACCTATGAAGGCGAAGCCGTGGCGACCTGGAGTACGGAGATCCTGCACTGCGATACGAGTGTGACGACGACGACTGTTTCCAGGTAAGGGAGTGCAGTTGAGAGAAAATTACTTCAGCCTCTTCGTTGGTGATTGACGGACTAGAGCTCAATGCTTTGATCGATACTAGTGATGTATATTCTGTGATTAGTTACGAACTAACGAAGCAACTCAGTAAAGTTCTGACCGAATGGAATAGACCTCAAGTACGCGCAGCAGGTGGTCACCTCATAAGCCTTTTCGGTCAATATACCGCAAGGGTCAAAATACGGGGCTTCATTTACGTCGGCAACTTTGTCGTCCTGCCCGCGTGTTTGAGGGAAGTCATACTCGGAACGGATTTCCTAAAAGCTAATGGCGCCATTATTATTCGCAGAGGTCAAGCGTGTCATTTCCGACGGAACACATTATAAGAGCAGCACGAGCAGAGGAGCAATACAACACTCCACTACGGGTCGTCAATGATGATGTAATGGTACAGCCACGAAGCAGTGTATAGGTTCTTCTCAGAAATGATACATTTAGCGACTATGAAGGTGTGGCATACTGTAACATGTGTGTTTTCCTAAAAAGAGGTTTTTGTGCGGCACGAGGAATTATTAAGCTGCGGGTGGGTGTGCAGACATCCCCTCACAAACTTCGGGAAGGAATTCCAACACATTGCAAAAGGAACAGCCATAACCTTTCTTGGCGAGTTTCTTGAAGTGACAAAAATAAGCAGTCTCGAAACTATGCCAACTGATATGAAACTAACATCTGACATCTGCGACGTCATATCTCTCAATTCTAACCTTTCAGCGTTTCAACGTCGACAGCTACATGACCTACTACAAGAATTACGCAGCCGTTTCTCCAATAGTTCAAAGGTACGGTGCACGAGGATTGCGAAACACAAGATTATAATGAACGTGACAACCAGACCAGTATACCAGCACCTGTATTGTGTTTCATCGAAGGAAAGGGAAGTTATAAAGAAATAGACACGGGAGATGCTTCAAGATGATGTTATCCGTGGGCATCTCTCATGGTGCTTGTCAAGAAGAAGGATAACACACTACGGTTTTGTGTCGACTAGCGAATATTGAATGCTGTGACTTACGGGATGTATACCCCCTTCCGCGCATCGGTGACACGTTAGATCGACTTTGGTGTGCAAAGTTCTTCTCATCACTAGATCTCAAGAGTGGATACTGGCAAATCAATGTTGATAAACGTACGTGATCGCGAGAAAACGGCGTTTATTACCCCGGACAGGCTGTTTGAATTTACGACTCTTCCTTTTGGACTCTGTTGCGCACCGGCAACGTTCCAACACATGATGGACCCTGAACTTTCCGGATTGAAGTGTTGCTTATTGTACCTGGACGACGTAGTTATTTTCGCCGCAACATTCGAGGAGCACATGAAGTGCCTTCGGTCTGTTTTAGAGGCAATCCGTTCGGCAGGCTTGACTATCAAACCAGAGAAGTGCTAGTCCGGCTTTGAAGAACTTCGATTTCTTGGGCACGTCATCAGCACCCAAGGTGTTCGACCTGGTCCCGGAAATACACCCGCCGTCGCAAGGTTTCCGGTATCACCAAACAAAAAGTCAATATGGAGATTTTTAGGTCTGTGCGCGTACAACAGACAGTTTGTCCGAAATTTCTCAAAATCGCAAAGCCTTTAACAAAACTCACGAGGGAAATGAGCCTTTTTCGTGGTAAAGTGGGCAATCGAGCGCCTTCAACGAATTACGAAAACGGTTTGAAACGAAAACGTCTTCATTCGGCAGGAAATGGATCGCGGTCGCGTCCGATTACTTAACGAGATACGCTGAAATAGATACGCTCCTTGGAACAGGGAAGCTCAGCTGAAGTGGCTAATTTTTTTGGTACACAACATAGTTCTCCACCATGGCGCTTCAACAGTTGTAATCAGCGATCACGGATTGGCTTTCACAGCTGAACTTATGAAGTGTCTCCTCAACATGACTTACACTAGTCACAGAAAAACAACCGCATATCATCCTCAAAGCAATGACTTTACGGAGTGGTTCAACAGAACTCTTGCTGACATGATATCTATGTATGTAGATGCCGAGCACAAAAACTGGGACGAAATTTCACTATATATCACCTTTGCCTACAACATCCCTGCACAAGAGACCACCAAGCTTACCCCGTTTCAACTTGTTTATGGTTGTGTAGTTACCACAACACTGGACACCATGTTACCGATAGACTAAGACGACTATCCTCCTGATTTGGACGACTTTATACAAAGAGCGGAAGAGGCCGGCCAGTTAGCAAGGTACCGAATATGTCACCAACAACGGCTTGATGCAGACCGCTGCAACCGGGGAATACGATAAACGTGGTATCATGTTGGTGACAAAGTGTGGATATGGACCCCAGTATGGCGACGAGGTCTGTCTGAAAAACTCATTTGCCGATATTTCGGCCCATATGAGATGGTACACTGACTCAGTGACCTCAATTATAAAAACAAGCCTGCAGGCCACGTGCACTCCAGAGGACGTGGTCCCACGGAGTACGTAGACATGGCACGCATGAAGCCCTACTACGGCCCATACGAAGACTAGTCAAAGCAATCGCTTGTTATGCTACAACTGCATTGCACGCACCGGAGCGATACCGCTTGAGAAGGGGGATAATGCCACGGGAAACGGCCAGCGCTCAGTGTAAGGTAGACATCCCGAAGAAGAGAAGCACTGACGGCACCGCTACGAGAGACGAAGCCAGCCGCAATGGGCGAGCGGGTCTTGCATGCGCAAGAGTTTCGATCGAGTGGCCAGTGCGCTTGAAGACGAAAACGACGGTGCTCGAGGCAGAGGTTTGCGAGAAATTGGGACGTTCGGTTCGTTTTCCCAGCTGTTGTGTCATACCTTTGGCTTGGGCACAAGTTCGCCCTTATTAAAACTTGTAAATAGGACATACTTGTTGTGATCTTGTTATGTCTGCTACAGCATGATCTATTATAGTGTTCTATCATAGTAGACTGTTTTAGTTAGTGTGAAAATATGGGAAGCCAGTAGAGTATAAACAGTGCATATATTTTAAGCACGACGCGTTATCAGGATCAGTGATATGTATGTTGAAATCGTCACAAAAGACTACGTTCTTATTTTCTTTCGCTAGGTTGTTGAGAGTGCTGGTCAACTTAAAACCAAAGCCGGAATATGATGATGAAGGTGAGCGATTCATGTAAGCTATGATAATCTTACGGCTATGAACTGGTATAACACTATCAATAAATTCAAGCCAGACCGATTTGCATAAAATGTTGTTGAACATGATGTCAAGGTCATGTGTGTAGTTTAGGGACGAACCTACAAATATGGCACTGCCACCATCACGACAGAGCTCCTCATTACGGTATTCAGAATAACAACCTGGCAATCCATACAAGTGACCGTCATCGTCACATATCCAAGTCTCAGATAGGCATTTGACAGAAAATGACTGATCAAGCTGTCGGGTTTCCGTGACGAACGACACCGTGTTGAACACGAACGGGAAAACGCCCCCATACTTTTTATTTACTCTGAATATATACTTGTGTCTTTATGGCACGCATGTGCAGGGCATTGCCCCGGTAGGGGTAGCATGACACAACGTAAACATGATAACAGCTGAACGATTACGCAACATCTCCCCTTTGGAACAGAAGAACTTTAAAAAACACCATAAAAAGCACTTCTTATTGCATTCAGACTAACTGAACAGAACAAAAAGAGCCACACACCAGTCAAAATTTACCTACACACAAGTCCAAAAGTTACCTACACCACTACATTCAGAAATGCCATAACGGTCTGGTTTTCTTAGAATTCTACCGAATTGGGTGACATATTCGCCTGGGATTCGTGGCAGTGGATGTTACTGCGATCGTCTGTGCGATCGCACGGGGGAGCTTGGGAGTTGGGCTGGCTGCTAGCCATTGAACTTTCCAGGTCAGGGGGAAAGTCTTCCGATGCATCGTAGGATTTTGGGAATCTGCTTGGCGCTGGCTTGACTGGCAATTTCCTGTTGCGTTCGATCTGGAGGCTGCTTTCAATACCAGCAACATACGACCACAGCCGTTTAGCGCTCCGGCCGATGACGCCTTCTTGTCTGCAGTCCTTGACCCAGACAGTGTCCCTGGGTGCCAATGGGACAAGGTGGCGGACAGTCGGGCGGCGATCGTAATTTTGTCTCTGCTTGTCCCGGACAGCTGCATCCTTTTACCGCACCTTTGTCATTTTGAGCGTCTTTGGAATCAACTTGTCTGGATGGAGAGGTAGGGTGGTACTAAGCCGCCGTCTTATGAGTAGCTCTGCTGGTGTTCTGCCTAGTAGTCCCAGGGTGTCCCTCTAGGCTAACAGAGCCAAATAGGAATCCTGAGACTTCAAGAGTAGCCCTTTTGATGTTTTCACCATTCGTTCTACCTCCCCATTTGCCTGCGAGTACCTCGAGCTACACGTCACACTCTGGAATCCATAAGTCCTCGCGAACGCCTTCAATTCCTCACTAACAAATTGAGCACCGTTGTCCGTTACCAGCACTTTCGGAATACCTTGCCTTGCAAATACATCTTTGATGTGACTAACAACGCTGGTGCTGGTATAAGATGTCAGCAAACACAACTCAGGAAAGTGCGATAGATAGCACACTAAAACCAAGTAGTTCAGGCCAAGGAGGTGGAAGATATCTGCTGCGAACTCTTGCCATGGCCGATTAGGTGTCTGGGTTCGGATCATAGGTTCACTCAGATGGTCTTTAAAAAACTACCGACCGAACTAATGCGGCAATCGCCAACCACGGTAGCAAGCTGAGAGCTTAAACCAGGCCACCAAACGAATTTTCTTGCTCTTGCCCTGCACCTCACGATATCCTGATGACCTTCGTGAAGCAGACTTGACTTTCTATTCTCGAGCGAGTGTGGCACAACGAGGCGCGTGCCATGCACGAGCCCTCCTTTGCAGACGCTAAGAGCTGCACGATCCTGCCAATATAGCCTCAATACGCTTGACATTGAAGCTGGTCTCGGCCATCGTTCACGAAGATAATGGCACAACGTACGGCAAGTCTCGTTTTTTGCCTCTTCTTCGGCAACCAGTCGAAATTGGTCCGACTTGCCCAACTCTGACAACATCCCAGAAACAAACGAGTTGACCTCCTCTACCGAAAGGACGCCCTTACTATTTTGCTGTCGTAGAAAGTGCGTCAGCAATTTCCAAGTTTATCCCTAGAACATATTCCACCTCGAAACTGAATCTCATCAGACGCATTCGAAATCGCTGAATGCGTGGCGCAACAAATCAAGAGGGGTCCATCCTAGCACTGTGACTAGCGGTTTGTGATCTCTTTCCAGCGTTATTTAAAGCCCACGCACGTAACTTTTAAGACGTTCGGCCACCCAAGTTAGAGCTAGGGTCTCCTTTTCAATTTGCGCCTAGCGCATTTCAGTTACTGTCAATGATCTGGAAATCAACACAACTGGCCGTCTTTCTTTGTTTGGTTGTACCTTGAGCAGAACTGCCCCTAATCCATATGAAGATGTGTCTGCAGAAAGAATAGTTGGATTATGGGGATCCAACTTTGCTATATATCTATCGGAACAGATGGCCCGCTTTATGCTGTCAAAGGCCATCTGCTGAGTTGCAGCCCAACTCCACTCCTTGTTCCTTTCTAGCAACTGACGTAACAATGTGGTATTATCAGCTAATTCAGGGATAAACCGCGAGCAATGATTTGCGAGACCAACAAATTGGTGCATGTCCCTTAATTTTTCCGGTGGCTTCATATCACTGATTGCCCTAACTTTAGCTGGATCTGGTCGTAAGCCATCTTGGCTCACTCGGCATCCCAAAACACAAAGCTCTTTTACACTGAACTGACATTTTTCCTGATTCAGGGTTACGCCGGCTTGTGCCAATTGGTTTAAAATCTGGAACAGTCACTCATCATGCTGTTTGTGAGACGAACCAAAGACCAGTACAACGTCCATTAAATTTGCCAACCCCGGCACTCCAGGGATTTCACACATCTGCCTTTGAAAACACTCAGGAGCAGACGTTATTCCGATTGAATGACGCTCAAAGCAATAATGTCCAAAAGGAGTAATAAGCGTTGTCGGTAGCTAACAGCCCTTCCTTAGCTTTACCTGATGGAATGCCGAGTTCGCGTGAAGTTTAGAAATCACCATTGCTCCGCTAAGCAGCGCAAGTGTCTCATCAACAGTGGGGAGCACAAACCACTCACGTTTCACACACTTATTAAACTGCGTAAGATCCACACAGATCCGAACTTGCCCGGAAGGCTTCAAGACGGGCACTATGCCAGCACACCATTCTGTCGGCCCTTCAACTTTACGAATGACTCCGTTTTTTTTCATTTCCTGTAGCTCGCATTTCACGCCATCCCTCAGCAGGACGGGTATACGACGAGCGGTGTGAATAGCGTAGGGCACTGCGTCTTCTTTGAGACTAATACAGTATTCTACTTTCATGGTACCTAAACCGTGGAACAGAGAAAGGAAGCGCGTTTGCACAGTTTGATGAACTGAGGCCTCGTCTACAAATTCCACAATTCCTAAAGGTTCTAATGCCGACAAGCCTAAGACGACATTACTCGCCGAGTTGACGACAAAAACGTCCTGCCTAAGCCGACATTGTCGCAACAGAATATTGGCAGTGAATTTTCCTTTTAGGTCTAACACTTCACTGCCTGGCCCCTTCAAAATTACGTTAGACTGCTGTAGGTCTCTTGGTACATCAGGGAAGGATGCTGGAACAACGCTTTCTTCTGCTCCTGTGTCGACTTTAGCATATACGGTCACCCCGTCAATAGCGACTTGGACAAAGCGAGCTCTTGCAAATGTACCAGTCAAAGTCCCAACAAAGTACGTTACACCCTTTCAACCTAATTGCTCACTCGAAGCATGACTCCGGCAAATACTGCACAGGCCTACCTCTAATGCACTTGCTTCGGCATTCTTGAAGTCCTGCCATTGTGGGCACACCGCAGCGAAGTGTTCCCGTTATTGACACCCGTAGCAGATTACTCCTTTTGAAGGACAAAATGACTTCCAATGACGGGCTCTGCCACACGCCGCACACTTTCGGACGTCTTTGTTGAGCCGTTGGTGCTCTGCCCACCCGCAAGCTTCTCGATGAACTGCGCCGACCTCAAGGCCGGTTGCTTGGTGGTACGCACTGCTGTGAAGCTCATGTTGTTGTTGTTGTACCTCTTCTTTCGTTCTTGCCCTGGACAGTGCAGTTTTCAGATTCAGTGTCGCGTCCATTTGGAGGGCCACGGACAGCTTGAAGTCCCGTAGTCCAACGACGAAATGGCCGATGATCATCCTCTGTTTTATCACGCCATAGCCACACCTATCTGCCAGCGTATGTAAGGCTGTCACGTACTGGTCCACCGATACACCTGAAGCTTGGTGGCGACGATGGAAGCACGCACTTTCGCAGACCAAATTCAGTGTGGCAGCGAAGTATGCGTCGAAGCATTTTTTCACCACTTCGTAGTTCTTTCACTGTTCTTCCGATAATTAAAAGGTCTGGAATATGTTGCGAGCATGTCGCCACATTGTATACATCAGCGTACATACCTGGGCCTCCCCAGTTCGCTCGCTAAGGCCGAAAGCAAGTCGATAATTATCGAAGTCTTGCACCCACGCCGGCCACTCTGACACCTTGTCAAAGTTGAAGCTCGTTGGCGGTTGTACCGGGACGACCTGGCAGAAACCTGTAATTTCTGCACTCGCCATAGCTTGGCTGCATTTCCGATGGAGGCGGAAATGTTGTAGGCCCGTAAGCTCAGATTTGGGTGCATGTTAAAGAACCCCAGGTGGTCAAAATTTCCGGAGCCCTCCACTACGGCTTCTCTCATAATGATATGGTGGTTTTGGGACGTTAAACCTCACATGTCAATCAAATCAAGCACTCGCCATAGCTCAAATGCAGTGGGCTAGACTTCTGACACCATGTCGGGTTTCCGTGACGAACGACATCATGTTGAACACGAACGGGAAAACGCCCCCGTACTATTTATTTACTCTGAATATATATATGTGCCTGTATGGCACGCATGCGCAGGGCATTGCCATGGTAGGGGCGGCATGACACAACGTAAACATGATAACAGCTGAACGATTACGCCACACAAGCAAGGAAAGCAATCCAACAAGATCATCCTGGTGTTTTTCTAAGACTGCGAATGTTTCATGCAGTAGCGATGGGGCTGGTGACTTCTCGTGTGGCAAGTCAGAAATTTGGTCGCACGAGAACGCAGATATGTTTATGAAAGGTTAGTTCAATATTAGGAGTGATAGGATATCTAATAGAGAACAGGAAGATCTTAGGCGCATGCAATGGGAAACACATGACTGTCATCACCTGTTCTGGTTTTATTGTGCAGTTGTCGGTCCAAAGGTTATTCCACTGTTTTGTTTATTTTTAATGCAAGGGCCTGCGCAAACAAACTTTTCCACTTGGGCAAAAGGTGGTCATTGACATGCACTGGTTTAGGGCCTGTGCTGTGAGGAAATTCAATATTTGTGGTGGGCAGCCGCGCCCTTCTTGCCTTCTTTGCGAATTCAGCCTTCCCATTTTTCGAACTAAATCGCGCAATTATGTTTCTCCCATTCATGGCAGGCACCCAATGCGCAGTATTAATGTCCGTATTAGCAATTAGGCACCCATTCTCACCAATAACTTGGACGACTTCCAGGCAGTTCTCACCTTTTCTCTCAGGAATTCTTTTCAGTTCAACATTATTGAGTCGCGATTCTTCTAGATCACACACCTGTTTATTCAGCCCCCTACTTTTATCACTCGGGACCTCGTTTTTCTTGGTTAGTGCCTCATTTTCATTCTTTAGATGTTCGTAGAGCTCACTCAATATCGCAAGGGTTGTTTTCATCTATGCAACCTCCTGCTGAAGATCCTGTATTGCTTTTTCTATTTCAGCGCAAGTCGGCATTCTCGGGATTAGCTATGAAGAAAGGTAACCAAAAACACAAAATAAAAAGCACACAATTAAACAATGTGTAAAATGCAGCAGTGGAAGCGGAAGAAACAAAATTGGCCCTGTGTCTACATGTTTCACTGCAAATTTCGTCGAGAGACGATAGTTTAATGTGTGGACAGAGGGAACAATACGTTTATTTGATGTTCCGCGCGAGAAAGTTGGTGAATTGTATTCTGGAGGCGCTGCGTTAGAGAGTCTCGATCCGTGCAGCGAAGGCCATGAAGCGAAGGCGAACGAGCGCATCAAGGCACGTTAGACACGAACGCTGTCAGGCAGTTATCTTCAAAAACAAAGAATGGCATGTGTACGCGCCTGTCTTGAAAGCGATAAGCTGTACAACGCAAAGCGATGGACAGGTGCCATCACCATGTCTTCTTAGCAGAGCGTTGGAGACAGCCGTCTTTTTGAGCATCGCGTCGCATTCTCAGTACAGCATGATAAACGCTACTGTGCTTTTAATTACTTATGTGTGCCTTCTCTGGTATAAAGTCACACATAAAAAATATTTTATTATAGTTATGGTGCCTCAGATATGCGCAATAACTGCTTTTCAATTGACAATCTAAAAGTATGAACCCCTAAACTTGAGCAATATTGGTGGGCGCTACGGATTGGGTTCGCCATTAGGAATAACTTCTGGTGCCGTATGGGGTATCGTTAAGGCGGAGAAACAGACAAAATTTGCAGATAGACAGACCAGAATTTGTGCTCAAAATACCCGAATAAAGACTATCGTCTTCAAGTACAGAAATTAGAAAGAAGTATCAACACGCAACGAATCTGGACGGAATGAAGACAAGGGTGAATGCTTGCACACAACCGAAAAACTGCAGCTAAAATGACGACCAATAATAAACAATGGCGGATTTGTAGAATTATTCTCTCGGTAGATGACGAAAGTTCTGCCTGGACTTCAGTAGTTCAGTGACGTGGTTGCACGTGTCGAGGATACACCTGGTGCTGCGAAGCAGCGCTGTCCAAAGAGCCGTTCAGATAAGATTCACCACCTGGACGGAGCGAAGATGAGGGTCAATGCTTGCGCAGAATCGCAACAACTGCTGGCAAATTCTGTTATAATAAAGCAAATATAAAGCCTATTGGCTTCATATTTGCTTGTCTTCTTACTTATGTTCTGAGGATTCTTCGTTCTTCACAGAATGCCGTTCTCATACAAGGATACGTTCTCATACAATTGAACAGCGTTAACATTGAATGGGCAAACATTTTTTTAACAATACATGTTTCTTTCAATTTTTTATACAAACTATAATGACTTCAGTTTAACGAACTTTCGCTTAAACACACTTTTTCTTGAACTCTTTTGAAGTTTGTTCAGTTGAACATATGAGAAACGAGAAAGTTGAACATATTCACAATTACCACTTTAGCGACATTCGCTTGCATGACAGCATGGTTTCTCATCTTGTCAGGGCGGCGCCTACAAAAGATTGCACACAGCCAAACAAATCATAATAATAGTGGTTTCCGCAAGGAGTTGTTTTATCTCACAATGAACGCACTGTTACAGAGGGTGTTGAGAAATGCGATAGTAAACAAAAAGAGAAAAAAAATTGGGCTTTCTGCAATCGACGTGAAAGTTGAGCAAAGTCCATTCCAGCAATGTTTTTTTTTAGTTTTTAATCAAAAGGAGAGATGAAATATCATTCGACTGCGCACGGGCTTTCGTGGCAGCCGAGCGTGCTGTTTGAAACCCATTATCAAGGACTTTGTACGAGTATGTAAGAGTGTACGGTGGCCACGCGAAATAAGAGAATGCGTGAGAGCAATTAATCTTGCATCCCATGTGTGTGCGCGGTTCTCCAGCTTTTTTTTCCCTTAATCTATCGGTACAAAATAAATTAGCTGTTCGCCAGAAATGTTCAGATTACTTGCAGTAGACCATCCGCGTTAGGGATGGCCGAAGGAAGTAACGCCAACGCATTTTTCTTCTCTCCAGATGGATTGCAGGAAGGCAGACTACGGGAGGGGGAGGGAGGCGTTCGGCGTAAGAGCGAAGGAATAGCAACAATTCTCTGAAAATGTCTATGAAAACACAACGTATGAATGGGGCGTGCTAGCGGGTATAATGGATACCCAATTTCTTCTTTCTCTCCACTATACCATTCTCACTCACATCTACCAAAAGTAAAATAAAGTATTGATGGTTTGATGTCGCGACGTCTGTAAAGATGGCAAGTGAGAATCCAGGCTACGCGGCTAACAATGAGAAAAAATTGATGAAGAGAAGTTTCGAAGCAGGGCATTGAAGAGAAGAGGATGCGATGATTTATCTTGGATTTACGTCTCTCTGCATTTTTCTCCCTGTGTATACGCCGGATGAGGAGGGGGGATGCCGGCCTTCGCAGTTTTATCTGCGCGGATGGAAATCGATTATAAAAAAAGCGCGCCGCCCTCTTCCCGGCGAGAAGATAGATTTCAATGCCTGCTCCACGTGGTCTTTCGGGGTTTCCCACTTTTTGTTTCCTTATTTTTTTACTACCTCTCTTTCTATGGCGAACGAATACACGTATAAATCATTCATGGGTGGCCTCAGGGTGGACTTCCTCAATCCCTTCGCGCATCTTCATTGTCTGCTCATCCGAGTGTTACTCTTTCGCTTTCTTCATAGATATTCTCACGCTTATTTAAAATTCGTTCATGCAACAGGACCGTTACCCAAGCTGTTCTTTTTGCAACTGCAACTGAGTTTTATACTTACGCAACCACCTGGAGTTCGATTTCTGCATGAAAAGTGAATACTCCATGCTGTCTTCTATCTATCTATCTATCTATCTATCTATCTATCTATCTATCTATCTATCTATCTATCTATCTATCTATCTATCTATCTATCTATCTATCTATCTATCTATCTATCTATCTATCTATCTATCGATCTATCTATCTATCTATCTATCTATCCTGTGTCTGTCCGCGGTGGTGGTGTAGCGGTTACGGTGCTCGGCTGCACATCTGATGGTGTCGGGTTCGATGCCTGCAGCGGAAGTCAGATTTCGCGTTTATTAAAATGCTACATGCCCTTGCGCTATGATGGTAGTGTACACTAAAGAACAGTGAAACATTTTCGAAGCCCTCGACTACCACGTGCCTCATGATAATACTGTGGATAAGGCACGTAAAACCTCACTCATTTTATGTCTGTTTCTAGCCATCAATCTTTCTGTCTAAATACAAAGGGGTTTTTCTTTACCTTAAAAGCTATTTCTTTTTCGAATATTTTCACACTTCAACACTTCGTATGTGTAGTCGCGTTATGGGCACTTTTATGTAGATCCGGCGACTCCCCTTCCTAGGACACTAAGTTAGAGAAGGCGCTTCGCATATATATATATATATATATATATATATATATATATATATATAGTGTCCATTGGATCCGCTGCGAGCAGTCACAATGTGGTTTATTTCGAAGTTTTAGCCAGAGCCAGGCCTTCATCAGGATCGAGGCTACAGTTTGTTGGTCCTCAGATTTATACAGTCTTAAATCAGAGGGGCGAGAGAGGAAGAGGTATGAAAAAAAGTGAGAATATAAGGTGGACTCCCCCGGGCACCCCCTTTCACTCTTCTTCTTCTTCTCCTCCCTCTCCCTCTCTTTTCTCCTTTTCACCTTTAAAATTTTATTTCACCTTTTCAAACACACACACACACACACACACACACACACATATATATATATATATATATATATATATATATATATATATATATATATATATATATATATATATATATATATATATATGAATAGAAGACGTGGTCTGGCTCATACGCCATGTTTATTTTATTCCACTTCTTCCTCAGCCTCTACCTTCAGTCACTACCTACTACTTACGTTACACGATTCCCCCATCCCCTGAAAGAATGCACGTGTTGTATAGTACAATGCATAATGAATGAGCAGTACAAGAAAGCAAAAAGTACATCGAAATGGGCCGTAGTTGTACATCACATTGAAGTTCCCTGAGATTGCACATAGTCTTCACAGGATCACAGGAGAAGGTAGAAATCCGGGGTTATCAAGTACAGCTCCGGTGGGCGAGGCTGGCTGTTATGCTCTGGACAACACAAACATGCTTTAAGCGTCGAAACAGGTGGAAATGCAGCCGGTATTCTTGCAAAGAACGAACGAGGTTGGAACGCTTTGCAGGATTGAATGTCTCGTGGGCGTCGCATTTTTTGTCGTGGGTCATACAAACGCCGTGCATGCAGTTTTCGCGCCCGTTGATCGTGGCTGATTAGGCGCTGCTTGTGTTCCTGCAGACCACAAGTGGTTGTTTTGTGGCTATTAGAGAGCTTTCTCTGGTGATGACGCAGATGTTCCGACTAAAGGCGTAATCTTGAACGCTGGTGCGGACAAGTTCCTTGGCTTTTCTTTCTGCGAAGATAGCTCAGATGCGGAATCAGTCTTTTCGTTGGTGTATGTTGATCACGAAACTCTTTAAGCCGCAAGTATCCTTGCGATGTAGTTTTAGTTGTTCGTTCCCGATGTTGGTGTGGGCGTTTTAGCTGTTGGGGTTCTGCTTGTTGCTTTTGTTGGCATTGCTGATGTTACACTGTCTGACGAGGTGGACTTCCTTTGGAACCATGAGCCCGCTTTTCTTTGTAGGTTGACGTGACGAGCAAATAGTTGATACTTGTTAGGGTGTCGCGATTTGTGTCAGGCATTGAAGATAGGGTGCCAGAACTTGCAGAAAAATCTGCTGGGGTTTTTGCAACGCAATTCATGATGAAAGATTCTGGCACAGTGCAGTGCTTGAGAGTTGATCCTTCCGAGCCTCCTGTGTGGGTTGGGGTATCAGGTGGCTGGAAATTTGACGGTAACACTGCGAAAGAATCGGTTTGGTCAGATTTTAACTGGGAATGATTGTCTTTCTGTGCAACGAATGATGCGAGCTCTTCTGGCGCATGAGATTGAACTGCAGGGGACAGGCTTGACTGAGTAGGCTCGGAGCTTCTACGCTCTATTCCGACCATAGTGAACGTGTGAGACGAGAGGTGGGCGTTGTGACCAACCGAAAATCCACGCGACGCAAAGCAGGAGGTTGGTCAATGCGTGAAGGCTGCTTTTGACTGTGACGACCAAGTGCGGTTGTGTGTGGATGGTGCGTTACAAGCAAGTCTTTGTCGTAGTCGTCATTGTTCTCGTTAAACCAAATGATCATCTCTTGTTTTATCTTTTCCTAGACTCGTCGTTATGAAATATGTGGGTGAGATAGAATTTGAAGGCCTCACCGGAGACGTAGTCGGTAAAGTTGGCGACCATCTTCCGTTCCGACCATAATGCAGTGGTTGCGTGGAGCTCGAACAGGTCGAAACAGTCCTGTACAGGTCCATTGTCTGCTGCTCCGGTGTACTTGGGGATGGGAAGGTCGGTTGATGATGCTGTCATGGTGCTGGTCGCTGTGTGCGGCCAGGAAATGATTCGGTAGTCGATGTATGGTCAGGGCGTCTAGAACTGCGTCGAAGATTAGACACTGATAAAGGGGCTGGAAGGTATTCATCCTGTCGACTCGTGTGACGCTATAATGAATGGGAAACGTGGCCTGGCTCATACGCCATGTTTATTCTACTCCACTTGTTCCTCAGCCTCTACATTCAGTCACTACCTACTTACATTTTACACACACACACACACGCAAACAAACAAACACACCACACACACACACACACACACACACATATATATATATATATATGTGTGTGTGTGTGTGTGTGTGTGTGTGTGTGTGTGTGCGCGCTCGCGTGTGTGTGTGTTGGTGGTGGTCGTTGTTCACGACATTCTTTAAGCCACAAGTATGTTTGCGATGTGGCTTTAATTTTCGTTGTTCTTGTTGGTGTGGCCGTTTTAGCTGTTGGGCCTCTCCTTGTTGCTTTTGTTGGCATTGCTAATGTTGCACTATCTAACGAGGTGAACTTCCTTTAGAAACATGAGCCCGCTTTTCTTTGTAGCTTGATGTGACCAGCAAATAGTTGATACTTGTTAGGGTGTCACAATTTGTGTCAGTAACTGAAGATAGTGCGCCGGCATTGACTGAAAAATCTGGTGAAGCTCTTGCAACGACATTATTAATGGACGCCCCGCCGCGGTGGTCTAGTGGCTAAGGTACTCGGCTGCTGACCCGCAGGTCGCGGGTTCGATTCCCGGCTGCGGCGGCTGCATTTCCGATAGAGGCGGAAATGTTGTAGGCCCGTGTGCTCAGATTTGGGCGCACGTTAAAGAACCCCAGGTGGTCGAAATTTCCGGAGCCCTCCACTACGGCGTCTCTCATAATCATATGGTGGTTTTGGGACGTTAAACCCCACAAATCAAATCAAATCATCAATCAAAATCATCGACATTATTATTGGACGTTCCTCGCACAGGGCAGTGCTTAAGAGTTGATCCTTCCGAGCCTCCTGTATTGGTTGGGGTCTCAGGTGGCTGGGAAATCGACGGCAACACTGCGAAAGGATTGGTTTGGTGAGATTTTACTTGGGGCTGTTTCTCTGTGTCCGCGACTTTGGAGAAAAGCTGTTCTGATGTATGAGTGTGGATGGTTGGCTCTGGGCTTGGCTGAGTATATTCGGAGTTCCGCAATTTTATACCGACCGTAGTGGGTGTGTCAGCGACGAAAGAGCCAAGTGATGGAAAACAAAAAGGTGGACCAAGTGTGCGAGATGGGGAGTAAGCTGCTTCAATGCGAGAAGACCCATTTTCACTCTTCGAGTCATCATGCATGGTTTGTTTGGTATTTTCTCCGTGCATCAGCTGGTCTACCGTGGACAGGGTGTCCTTATAACACGAATAGAGACAATTAGGAACACCTGAGGAGCCGAATCAAAGGAAACCATGTGGTGGTTCACGTATGCGAGACAAAGAATGAAGGACATAAGGTGAATGAGCAACGTATCGTGTCTTGTGCAGGAGTGATCATTTTGGAAATGCAAACTTTCGTGCAGAAGAGTGGGGCGCTCGATGGTTGGGTTTTTCCTGAAGTACGCATGGTCGACTGTCAGTGAACTCATGTGCCACTTCGTCTTGTGGCAGTTGTCGATTCGCACTGGGCTTTCGCACTGGGCTTTTAGACTGCTTCGGGACTCGAAGATAGAGTGCAGTTTTCTCCAGATGTCTGGCAATAAGTAGGCCTTTTTCATAGTCGTTAAAACAAGTCATCATCTCTTCTTTGATCATTTACCATGGTTCGTCATTTTCAAAGATGTGGGTGACGTTAAAAATCTAATGCCTCACCGGAGATGTATTCAGTGAAGTTGGTGACTATCTCCTGTTCCGACCAGGATGCAGCGGCAGCGTGGAACTCAAATAGGTTGAACCAGTCCTGTACGGGTCCATCATCCGCTGACCCGGTGAACTAGGGGATGTCAAGGTCATCCAATGGTTATGTGATGGTTCTGGTTGCTGTGTGCTGCTAGGAGATGACTCCGTAGTTGATATATGGTCAGGGTGTCTTGTGGGGAACTGCGTCGATGATGAGCGACTGATGAAGGGGCTGGCAGGTCTTCATCCTGTCGACTCATGTGACGCTACGATGAATGGGCGACGTGGCCTGCTTCATACACCATGTCTACTCCATTCTGACTTCTTTCTTTTTAGCTTCTACCACCCATCCCTTCATTCTTACGTTATAAATATATATATATATATATATATACATATATATATATATATATATATATATATATATATATATATATATATATATGTATATATATATATATATATATATATATATAATCGAAGCTCATAGGTTTGAATATTATAATAATTTATTATTATATAAAATAATATATTAATTTCATATTATTTGAAGGTCGTATCCTGCTCACGGCTGGTTATTTTTCACCCACTTTTCTTTCTTATTTACATTCCATTGCTTCTAATAACTTCCCCTGTACATCCCTTGGCAATACTGGCTGTTAGATCTCATTATTATTTTGTAAAAAACACGCAAAAATTAGCCCTTAGGTATACACTTCTTTCCTTTATATATATACATATATATATATATATATATATATATATATATATATATATATATATATATATATATAGTGACGACGCGAGATCTATCTAGGTGGTGTAGGAAAGCGTCCACAGAGAAATCGGCAGCCGAACGAGACGGCTGAGTTGCCTCACGCGCAAGCGTCTTCGTCCTCTTCGCAAAGTGCTACGCTTGCTCCTGTCGACGGTGCACCGTAACATCATTCCCATGCGGCGGCAGTGTCATCACGGCACTTGGTACGGAGGCGACGAACTAGCAGGGTGATACGGTTTGAGTCTGGAAACGTGGACAACGCCCGTCTGGAGTGAGGGGGTCGAAGAGGCATTGTTTAGGGGTGTGACCTCGTAGTTGACGTCACTGAGTTTTTGTAACACTTGGTAGAGGCCACGGTAGTGCTGTAGTAGCTTCTCTGATAAGCCGACTTGGCGGTTTGGTGGCCAGAGAAGTACCAGAGACGCCGGCGGGAAGTGCACGCTTTGGTGGCGACTGTCATAATGTTCTTTTTGGTGCTCTTGCGACAAGTTCAGCCGATCATGCGCAAGCTGACGGACTGCACGGGCTCGAGAAATGACATGCTTTGACAAATGACAAATGGAGTGCTTTGTTCCAGTCACGATGATCTGGTGAAACGTACATTGACAGCATCTGCGTCAGCGTTTGGTTCAGACGCTCGGTAAATTCGTTTGTCTGTGGATGATAAGCGGTAGTGAGCTTGTGCTCAGAAGAGCAGGCGCGGAGCATGTCATTCACAACACGTGAAAGGAAGTACTTCTCTTCAAAACTTTTGGTTGGATTCTAAATAATCTCCCATTTCCTCGATCAGTAAGCAGCTGCAGTGGAGCGCCGTGATGAAGAATGACTTTATACAAGAGAAAGTCAGCGACATCATTGGAACTGCTTGTCGGCAGTCTTTGAGTGATGGCGAAGTGTCTGGCGTAATTTGTGGTGCCTGCAACCCAATTATTTCCGAAGGTTGACGTAGGAAACGGGCTCAACAGGTCAAGGCCAACACGAAAGAATGTTTTCGTCGGTATGTCGATGGGCTGTAGGAGGCCGGACGGTAGCACAGAGGGGTGCTTGCGACGTTGGCAGCGGTCGCAAGCAGTGACGCAGCGAACCACAGAACGATACAGTCCGGGCCAGAAAAAGCGACGTCGCACACGATTGTAGGTACGAGAGAAGTCTAGGTGACCAGCTGTAGGTACGTCGTGGAGTTGTTCGAGAACACTGGAACGCAGGAGATGGGGAAGCACGAGTATCGATTCTGGGCCATCGGCGTTGAAGCTGCGATGGCACAGAATGTTATCGTGCAGTTCAAACAGGCGAACGCAAGGATCTGTTAGAGCATAGGTCAGACGATCAATGATGGAGATTACCGATGGGTCACGTCGTTGTTCAGTGGAGATATCACCAAACGCGTAGATGAAAAGCACGCAGGGGTCTGATTCGAGGTCTACCAAGTCGGGCGTTTCAACCGGATGACGTGACAAACAGTCTGCGTCTGTTTGAGGCGTCCCGACTTGTAGTGGACGATGAACGTGTATTCTTTGCAGATGCAGCGCCTAGCGACCAAGACGTCCAGAAGGGTCCTTCAACGACAAGATCCAACAGAGAGTGTGATGGTCAGTAACAACAGAAAAAGTTTGGTCCTACAGGTAATGCCTGCATTTTGTCACGACACACACTAAAGCTGGGCATTCACGCTCAGTGATCGAGAACATTCGTTTGGCAGGCAAAAAAGACGACTGGCGTAAGCATTCACGCGGTCCTTCCCATGCTGTCGTTGGCCGAGGACCACTCCAATTCCATGGCTACCAGCATCGGTTCGAAGCTCTGTAGGTGATGCAGGGTCGAAATGGCCCAGTATTCGTGGCGTAGTCAGCAGATGGATAAGAGCCGAAAAGGCGTCCGCTTGCTCTACGCCCCATGTGAAGGTGTTTTTTTAAGAGATCAGTAAGCGGTCGAGCGATGTCGCCGAAGTTGCGGAAAAATCGACAAAAATAGGAACATAGCCCTATAAAATTGCGGACGTCCTTGGTTGAACGTGGTTAAGGTAATTGTTGTTCTGTTCGCACCTTGTCGGGATTCAGTTGAACACCAGCGGCAACGACAAAGTGGCCGAGTATGGTGATTTGGCGACGTCCAAAATGGCATTTTACAGAATTGAGCTGGAGAGCGGCTCTTCGAAAAACATCCAGAACAACCGACAGACGTGTGATATGGCCGTCAAAGGTAGGTGAAAAGATGATGACACCGTCTAGGTAACATAGGCAGAAGGACCACTAATATCCTCGGAGAAGGGAATCCATCCTGCACTCAAAAGTTGCCGGCGCATTACGTAGTCCGAAGAGCATGACCTTGAACTGGTAGAGGCCGTCGAGCGTAACAAAAGCTGTTTTTTGCGATCCATGGGGTCGACGGAAATTTGCCAATAGCCCGACAGAAGGTCAAATTGGGCACCATGGAAGTAATCGAGGGTGTCATCAATTTGAGGCAAAGGGCAGACATCTTTATGAGGGACTTTCTTCAAATGGCGATAGTCTACGCAAAAGCGCCCGCTGCCATTTTTCTTCGCAACGAGCACTACTACGGAGGTCTAGGGTCTGGATGATAGCTTTATGACGTCTTTAGTATTAATTTTGTTTACTTCATTCTGAATAACTTGGCATTCCTTGTGAGATACGCGATATGAACGCCACCGTTTAGGACTGGCATCAGCAGTGTTGATCCGGTGAGTCACGGCTTTTGTTTGGCCGAGAGGGCGGTGGTCAAAGTCGAAAATGTCTCTATATGATGTTAGCAGACGACGGAGGCCGGCAGCTTGCGCTGGGGTGAGATCGGGAACAATCATCTTGTTAATGTCATCGGCAGGCAGGGTGTAATTGCGGCCAAGACAGGGGGATGTAGAATCGGTGTCCAAAACGGTAACGTTTCAGCTGTCAAGCGGAGATAGGGTGGCCAAAGACATGTCTTGCGGAATAACTTGACTCAAGAGACTGACGTAGAGAAGGGGTATAACCCCTATATTATCAGCGACGGAGACAACAGTGTGAGCTAGGGCGACGTCTCTGGCCGTCGGTGCGTCGACTATAGGAGTGACGAGGTAGTCACCATTGGGCACATCACGTGAGCACGACAAAGTGGCGTGTGTAGCAGCTTGCAGAGGCAAGCGAATGTGGTGTCGAGAGCATAAACGGGAAGAATGGTCAGCTGAAAAATCAACAAGCTGTGGCAGCTCAAGCTGAAGAGCATCAGTGGCACAGTCAATGAGCGCAGAATGACGTGACAGGAAGTCTAAGCTAAGTATTAGGTCATAAGGACACATTTCAATGACGGCATACTGAACTAATGTAGAATGATCGGGCCCCGCCGCGGTAGTCTAGTGGCTAAGGTACTCAGCTGCTGACCCGCATGTCACGGGATCAAATCGCGGCTGTGGTGGCTGCATTTTTGATGGAGGCGGAAATATTGTAGGCCCGTGTGCTCAGATTCGGGTGCACGGTAAAGAAACCCAGGTGGTCGAAATCTCCGGAGCCCTTCACTACGGCGTCTCTCATAATCATATTGTGGTTTTGAGACGTTAAACTCCACAAATCAATCATGTAGGATGACCGGCAATGGACACACGGCCATGCACATCCCTCGACCGACAGGGGTCCTCCCATCAGCACTCGGAGTGTGCGGGAAGTGACAGGCGTTAGCACTTTATGTAGGCGTCGGTGAAGGTTCGCGCTAGTTACAGAAATGTGCGCTCCAGTATCTATAAGGGCAGAAATAGTCACACTCTAAATGTCAACGTCTAACAAACTTTGTCTAGTCGGAAGCGTCAAGGGAAGATTTGTGGGGGAAGTCGATAAAGCAACGTCACCTCCAGGCGCTGAACCCTTTAGTTTTCCGGATAGGCAGGAGCGGGGCTGAATGGAGACGACGGCCTGCGAGTCTGCGGTGAGCGAGACGACTGGCGACGTCCTGGAGGCGAACGCGACTGACGACCACGTGGTGACGGAGGTCATCTTTTGAACCTTCTGTAGTTGTTTGCGAAGAAGGCTGCACGGCAGATGCAAAGCGGGAGCTGTCCTGTCGGTAGTGAGGTTCAGACGACGTCTGAGGGGGCGAGAACCAGCGGTAATTGCGATAGCAGATGACATGACCGATACGGTGGCAATGAAAGCAAATTGGTCGATTGTGGGCGGTTCTCCACGCCGCAGGGTCGCTGGATGAAGTAAAACTGCTGCTCATGATAGGATGAGGGTGTACGCCATGGAAGTCGCTGGGTGCTGGGCAAAGCGCACACCGAGGGAATACCTATGCTGGCGAGTTCTTTGTGGACGATAGCTTGAACCATGTTGTTAGCAGTCATTGGGGTCGTGTCACTTGCAGCAGTATGAGCCGAAACAGGGGTAATGGCTTCAAGTTCGCGCCTTACGATTCGGATCACCTGATTCGATGAAACTGTAGGTGGCGGCTGTGTTCTTGCACGGTCTTCGCAAGACGACGTTGCAGCTATATTCGAAAGGTGGGCAAACACTCTGTAAATTCGCCGGCTCTTCGCTAGCTCAAAGCACCGGCATTCCTTTATAATGGCGTACTGTAGCATAAATTTTGCAGAGGAAGAGGTTGAATGCGTCGTCCGCAATCCCCTTAAGAATATATCCAACCTTGCCAGCCTCCGTCATCACGGCATTGGCTTTGCGACAGAATGCTAACACATCTTCTATATACGAGACGTACGACTCCGCGGTGGTCTGCGCCCGAGGCGCGAGCGTTTTGTTCGCGGCCAGTTTTCTTCCAATAGGCTTCCCGAACAGGTCCAACATTTTCTCCCTGCACATTGCCAAACTCCCATTTCTGCCTCATGGCTCTCATACAACAATTTGGCGGTTCCCCTAAGATAGAACAATATGTTCGCCAGCATAAGAGTCGGGCTCCATTGGTATCGAGTACTTACACGTTCGTAATTTGCCAGCCAATCTTCAACGTCGACTTCATATGGATCGCCGGAACCGCTAAACGTGCAAGGATCGCGCGGGAGTTCAAGCCCGACACTTGTGGTCGCAGGAGGAGATGTAGTCGCCGCATCATCTGCTGTCGTAGGAACACCAGGAGGAGTAGATGCAGACGCCGTAATATTCATCATCGTTGCATAATGACCCTTCAAACGGCGGCCGCTGTGAAGTTTCGTTGGGAGGTGGTTACAGCACCTCTGCCATATGTTACGGCGCGAGTTGCCTCAATTCAAACGTTTATATATATATATATATATATATATATATATATATATATATATATATATATATAATGAAATGGAACTCACACAGACTCACGGCTCAATCTGAGTCTGAGTAAGTCCGAGTGAGTCGACTTATGAGTGAGTTCACCAATCCAGGCTTCGGTATCAGGGAGCGGCCCACTTGCCAATTCTTGAGTAAACTTTGGTAGAGCAGCGTGCGCACAGACTACACTCCTAGTCAAATCCTGTCTAGAATACACGCCTGCAGGCGGCAAAATCAAGTCAAATTATGGCCGTTTCTACGCGGCTTCGTAGCCGTATCTGAAAGAAATGGACCTGATTCAAAGTGGCCTTCAGAATAGCCGTGATTTCAGGGCAAATTCTTCCTTGCAAGATACGGCCTGCGGTTAGGAGTGAAATTTCTGTAGGTGGCCCGGCCCCGACGCGGTGGTGAAAGAAAGCATTATTTTACGCATTCTAGAGCGGTTTCTCGCAGATAATGCGGTGGATATTATGGCTACAGCCAAGTATAAAACTGCTAGTACCACATATACATACATCAGCGAGATTTACGTGCAAATCTCACTCAGCCCTGGAATCTAACTCGGGACCACATGCACGTGAAGCAGATGTCTCATCTATTGCACCACAGCGCCACCGCATGAAGGCGAGTTGTTTCTGGGGTATATATCTACCAATTGGCTTTTTTGCAAACCATCGGTGGAACATTGATTGATTGATGTGTAGGGTTTAACAAATCAATCAAACCAAAACAACCATATGATTATAAAAGACGCCGTAGTGGAGGGCTCCGAAAATTTCGACCACCTTGGGTTCTTAACCGTGCACCCAAATATGAGCACATGGGCCTAAAGAAAGTTGTTTGTACTCCTTTATTGAATTCAAACGATTGACACTGGGACTGTACATCCCAGTTTTTGCCCAAATGAAAGGAGATATCTTGAATAAAGTGTGCCTTAAGGCACTGGAAAATGTTTCCGCCCCAGACCATCTTGTAGAAAAACGACCATCACGAGATAGCGAGATGAAATGGAGACGCACAAATGCCAGGGCATGCAGGTGACAATGAACGTGATGCCAGCCGGGGAGGATGTGCCGACAGCATTCCAGATGTGCGCAGTGCGAGCCTTATTCGATGAGTTTCTGAGATGCAATTGCGATTCTCTGTTAATGATGTAACTCCAACTTCATTTTATTGCATCTATTATTGTAAACTCTACTTTATATGCAACTCTTGCCGTAACCAATTCCACCCCATCATGTTTTCATATATGTCAGGGTTTTCGGACAACTCGCATCGGCTTTAGACTGTATGGCTTTCAAGATGGCGAAATTCGGTTGTTTCAGAAAACGTCTAGATTACTGTTCTACAATACTCCTCCGAGTTTTATATTGCGTACCAAGTACACTCGCACAGGTTAAGACACGAAGCAGGAAGCGCCGCTGCGCAATTCATAGCGTAACGCCTTTTTTCTATATTTCTTCGACGCCGCGAAAGCAACGTGACGTGCCTTTCCGTATCACCCGAGATCACTGTATACATATTCCTCGCCCGTTCCATGATAAAAAAATGTAGCTCGCACTGAATATCGAGCAAGGAGTATATAAGCCAAGGAACGGAAGAAAGGACCTTAAATATAACGAGGTTCAATACGAGTGGAGGGTTTTTTTAACCGGACGGAAACGACGTCGTCTTCTTCGCGATTCCTCCCCTTTTGTTCGTGAGCCGAGTTTCCCCGCCACGCCCCCCCCCCCCCCAGAAGATGGTGACGACAATGCATTTCAATGCTCTTCAAATACAAGAAGTCCATTTCGCTTCCCTTCCCCGTTTCCTTGATTTTTTGTTTTGTTTTCATTTTTATCTCCATCCCCCCAGTGAGCACTTTTCTCGTCTTGCCGAGATCGTGCTTTGGCGCGTATCGGCAAACACTGGCAGTCGCGGGTCGTCAGCGAATTAAAGGAGTATCTAGGAAGTCGGAAACGAGTGCCGACGACTAATGCGAACTTGCGCGTGCGTTCTCGGAGGAGCAAGAAAAGAGTAAACGACGGCAACGACGACTATTGGGGGAAATAATAAGTTGCGGATGAAAGCGTACTCGAGTTAAAACAAAATAAGGAAGAGGCAGCACGAGGCTGATACGAACAAAGCTGGGAAGAACAGTGCTGTTGGTGGGGGGAGAAGAGGAGGAGTGAGTGGGATAAAAGAAATCCGGATAAGGAGCGCACTGGGCCACCTCGTTGGCGTAACGATGCACGGCGGTGAATCGGCGCTGGTGACAGTCGTCGAAGAGCTCTGTCGGGAACGGAGAGATGAAAAGGAGCCACCAGCTGAGAGATTCAAAAATACTCAATGAAATACTACTTGTACATGCGAAAAGAACTTTTGCGCACGGCTCTTGTAAAAGAACTAGTCTTTTGTTTACAGATACGAAAGATTGTAAGAGAGAGACAGTTATTTTTAGCCTAATGAGTAGCGAAATCGTGCAATAATCGAACTAAAAAAACGTTTAAACGTGGCTTTGTGAAAAGAAAGACTACATATGCGATTCTCGAAAAACCTGACGATCACGACCACTATCTAGATACTGTTACGAGCTTTGTCTTTTAGTAGGTATGCTTTTAAATTCCATTGGGCCTCGAAATTTGGCACACTTTTTTTGTTTCTTCGTAATCTTTCTAGTTTTTTTTACCTAAACTCTTGCTTCAAGCTTACTGAAGCATAATGATGACAGGTACATATTTTTGAACACTGCTACGCATTGTTGAACACTGCTGCGGACTCAGAAATTTTAATAGAAACCTCCTCTCTAGCATGCTTTTGTAAAACACAGTCGGACGTATCTGCTAGAGTCAGTGATTTTGCCTTTTTAAAAGTAAAAATGAAAAATAAACGTGCAGAGATGCGTTGTTATCAGCCGGGAAAAATAAACACTGGCTTTGCTTGAATCAGAGGAATGTGACCTCATTGAAAAAACCCTCAACCGCCGAGGATCTCCTTTTCCTGCAACCGCTATGTACCCGCTTTTTAGCGATACGGTGTTGATCACTCCTTATTTTTGCAGTTCAAGTCTTGCAGAATAAATGTGGAAGATTTTATTACTACCGAACGTTCATTAGGAAGTAGAGTGTTTAGACAATACATCTTATTATATTCGCAAACTTCCGACGCATAAAGTGATCATTTATTGTGATAATGGTGGTGCAAAGTCACAAGACATGTGTTGTTTTTATACCGTGTGCTCCAAGAAATCTATGCTAAGAAACTATTCATGGAATATAATTTTAGCTCATTTAGAATTTGGCATACACACCTTGGTCAAAACGCGTGTGTGGCGAAATATTCTAAATGAAATCAGAAAATCTTTCAGACCAATGACTACATTGCAGTTTATCGTGCAAGTTATATCTGCGTGACCAAATATCTATAGGAAACTCTGGAGATATGCGCTTTATGTTACATGAGACGTTAGATGTGTGGCTGTATTGACGAATAACTCAAGATATTGGAAAAACTAAACAAAAAGATGATACTGCCACACAATGTATGTTATCAAAAATGCTGATATCTAGGTATAGTATACTCAGATTATACAGATTCCAAATTTTTTAGAGACTTGTCCTACATTCTGTTGTCGTTCACACTGCTTTGAGTGAACTGCGATCAACCACTTTGTCACAAACCGTAATATGTACTTCACGTAGAAGCACCGTGACAGTGATAATTTGCAAACAAACACTAGAAAGTCGAGATTAACTTTTACGATGGCGCACTCACCGACGAGACCCATGTAATAAACGTCATGCGCTTGCATGAACGAACGTCTGATCTCACATTTCATGTCTATATACAGGCTGACGCTCCTCCGAACTGTCAACCTCAAAGCAAATGTATTACGAGCTGGTTATCTGAAGTGATACTCACGAGCCTGAGGGCATCATTGCTTCAATGATTCGTAGTGACACAGTGAAAGCAAAAAGAAGTTTCCGCAATTACACCAAACTAGTTTTTGTAGGAAAATGAATCACTGGTAATATTGCGAGAGAACTTTGAAATTAAGATAATGGGTGAAAGAGCCCCCAACCCCCCCACAAAAGTTATAAAAACGGTGTTCTCGCTCGAGCGCTTTCAAGATGTTTTCCGAGACTCTATACAATTAGCGTTTTTGTTACACTTCTCCGGTTTTGGCACACCGCCAGAAAGGCCTTTTGCCTTAGGTTGGCAAACTCACTCATGAGTCAACTTAGTCAGGCTCACTCACACTCAGATCGAGCCGTGAGTCTAAGTTGGGGTGAGTAATATTGTGGCGAGTTTCAGTCCGAGTGAGTCCAGCTTAGGAAAATAGTCACGAGTGTGAGGCCGAGTGATTCCGGCTTCGGAAAAGTTTGGTGAGCTTGCGTCCGCCTGAGCACTAAATGCAAAATATGTTTCATGACTGAGTCTGAGTGGGCTTCACAATTTTCGCCGGCATATACACTCTAAGGGAAAGTTACCCAAAAAAAGAGTAACTGAGCCCAATAGGCACGCGCGATTAACGGATAGACCGTTGATGAGTAACCGCAGATGGATGCGTGCCGCGTGCAAACCACTTAGTCTCCAAAACAATGAACCAGCCGGGAGAGGCGGGCCATACGATAAGCGTTGTCAAGGGCACTTTCCCGCACTTTTCTCGTGATTGTTGGCGTTGGGTCGCACTCGGAGAGCTCGACAATCAAGAAATTACGCCGTGTTGTTTTGTGTGCATGCTTGGATGAGCGTGCGCTGCTGCTTTTAAGTTACGCCGCACCCATGTAGTCTGGAGCAGGTCTCGACACGTCGCAACGCCGAGCTGTATATTTCTGGCTCAGTCAAGACGGTCACGACCAACTCACGACACCACCGGTTGGGAATGAAACCCAAGATGGCGGCGGAAAAGACAGCAGGCCTATCGGATACTGTATTTCAGTCTGACTTAGGGCATAAATCAGCACTGGATTCTTTCACAAGTAGGTGATCATTCTTCATGCTGCCGTACTTGTGGGGTGTGCGATACGGATCATGTTCGCCGGCAACCGGCTCGGTTGTTTTGTATAACACACGCACGAAGTGCACCCAGAAGGTCGGCTTCGACGTCTGTAGTTCGCCTGTGCTTTTCGCCATTGCCCTCGGCGACGGTGTAAGAGAGAAACATTTTAGGTTGGGACACTCGTGAGACGCGATCCACCATATAAAGTAACAGCGACGCGCGTCCATCATACCGCTGGCGGCAGCGTACCTATCGGCGAGTAGACGCAACTTGAAGACGGAAAGAGGCGTTGCTATAGCGACCGGTCTTTCACAGGAAATTTGCAATAAATGGCTCAGGAGTGTTGTTTGTGCTAAAGAGTGAAAATTTAATAATGTCTGGAAGCACGACGGGTGCTTTTGTCACGTGGAGAGCATGATCTACACGCCTCTCTATGGACCGCATGCTGATATTGGAAGTGGTTCTCGCACGTCCTGTAAACTTAATAAAGCATGGTGTGTAAAAACTATGCACATTACTGACATGCTTGGCACAATTTTGTATCAAGCGATTCTTCATTTTTGTGCGCTAGTTTTCGTGCTCTCACTGATGGTAAGGGGGGCACTCGTCTCGGCAAGCTGGATCTGCGAAGCGCGCGAGTGGCTGGGGGGGACGCATATGCTTTTGATGATGAGCAAAGTAGAACATGAATAAGACAACATGACTACTCGTAAAAAAATAGAAGTAACCACTTAGATACCTTGGCCAGTTAGCTGGCGTGTTCTACACGAATACTAGCTTGTGTCGCGTAAAACTCTATTTTCGCGGCTCCAATGATAACTTAGCGAAAAGTTCACGACCATATGATTACCCGCTGGGAGAGACGTTTACGGGCACCTTGCGCATATCTTCTCGCTGATTTCACCACCCCTTCTTACTGTGCAGAGAAAGAAGATTATAGTGTTTTTTTTTCGCACTGAACAACCAGCGAACCTTTTTAGAAATGCCACTGGAAACTTGCTCACAAAAAGCAGTGAATGCACAACGAAATACACTAAAAAAAAAAGAAAAGCTAACTACACCTGTAACAGAAAAAAACACTATTGCAGGTGTCATTGTGCTGTGTAAACATAAAACAAATGGTCCTGCATCAATTTTTCATGCACATTCACGACAAATATACTCATCTGTGAAGTGTTTGCTGCAGACTGCCTGTTTTGAGCTGAGCGGACGGTCCTCTCTGGAAAGCCCTGAGTGCATGCTTTGAGGCGTTTGGGATCAGAACAAACATTGCATAATATTACATTTTCTTGGCACGTTGGGTAACCTGACGGGCAACTGCTAACGAAGCACTTTCTTAATATATTCACACATTGTGTGGACGTTTTCTTTCAGCAGATTTCATTCATGGCTACTCACCACATCACAAGTTCAATTAGCAAACGGGTATGATGAAACGCCACTTATTCATGAAACGCGCCAAAGGCACGTCAGCGACTGAAGTGGCAGAATGACTTGTTTTTTGCGAGTGAAAAACGTGACGCTTTGCGAACACCGGCGTTGCCACCAGTCTCACCGGTTGCTATAGCGGGGGAGGGTGAAGTTTTATTTATTTATAGGTTGCACTGGCTGCCGATAGGTGAGCTGCCGGCAGCGGCCCGACGGATGCGCGTCTCTGTTACTTTATCTGGTCGATCACGTCCCATAGGAAAGCCGAGAAGTGTCCCCACCTAAAGTGTTTCTATTTTACACCGTGCCTTCGGCCGCCCGAACGCTCGCTCATCCAGTACTCGTCTGCCTTCGCCACCGTGATGAGCTCCGGGCTGACGATACTGGGCGGAGACCTTGTCCCTGTTTTGCGTGTCGTCAAAAACACGTTGCGGTTTGCTCGTAACAAGATTGGTTGAAGTATGTCACGCGCTGTAAGTGCAGCGGCACAGACTGGCAGGGCTTTCGCTAGCGTCGGAACCGAGTTTGAAAATTGGTCGCCATTACTTTTGGCTTCCCCGTCAATCGGTCGCAACGAGCTCGGCGCCGACAATTGGCGTCTGCCAAGCAGGCAGACTCACGTTTTCCCGCTGCACTCGATCGAGTTTGTGGGTAAGGGCCGCGTTACCGTCGGTTTTTTAGGCGCTCGCTCCAATCCAACTCGGCGCTTTTTGTGGCGGCAGCCCAGCGTACGGTTGCTCTCTTGTTCGAAGTTCGCTGGCGGCAGACGCTCCGTGTGCGACGCCGTGTTTGGTGTCACGTTTGCTTGCTCGATCTTAACGGTGGTGCTCGCTTAGAGCTCACCGCCTTGCTTGCTGCGTGGTTCTTCGCGGTGCCTCGAAGTTATGACTACACTCTTAAAAACTGGAGTGACGTTCTCTCCATTTACGAAGTGACGGCGATGTTTCCAATGTTCGTCTTTAAATAGAGAAACGTTGCTCCTTTTGCCACGGAGAAACATGTTCGTCCCTATGAAAATCAAGATCGCTGACCCCAGGTTAGCGAAGCGAGTAGGCTTAGAAAATGCATCAATTCTTGACTGATAAGGAGTACAAGGCACTTAGAGTTACAAAAAATGGTTTTGCTGTGCTTGATATCGAAATAAATGATTATAAAAGCAAGCAGACGAAGCTATGGTGATAAAAACATCGTGAAAAAAACGATGGAGCTGGTAGGTTTTGTTCGGCCAGCGAGGCAACGTTCACTTTGAACGACACGCATACTGCAGAGTCCCCACCCGAAGAGTACATGCTAAGCTTGCTGTATTTATTTCTCGCAGATTCACATAGTGTAGTGACGTTATCCACGCGTTTACGGGGCCGCAGGTCACGAGATGTGCCTTCAAACCGTAGACTAGATCGCAACGAAACAATTCCGACTCAGTAATACAGTTTCGATAGAAAGATGTTCAACGTTATATAAGTAGCTGGAGGTGTGAGAGCGTCACAGCCGTGAAGAAGGCGGCAGCTGGCGCCATCTGGAGGAAATGAACGATAGTAAATAAAGGTTGCCTGTGGTGACGTACGTTGTCATACCCACCATCACGGATCCCTTGTGGATAATTGGCAACTCAGCCCATTCATGGAGTACTCAGTGACACCGGACGCCTAATATACGCTGATGCAATGCATACAGCTACACATGCACACAAGGACACATACTACACATACTACGCATTTCTACGCATTTAGAGTGAACCCTGTGAGCAAGAGTACTAACAACAATTCTCCACAGCGGCACACACTTACACGCGTTTACTCACACCGTGCTACGAAAGTGCACAAGCTGAAATAACAATGAATTTCGAACGACCAAATTGGCACAAGTTGCAAGTAAGTTTTAGTCAACCTTTTCACGTTTTGTGGCCATACCACAACATGCGCACACGTAATTATGTTGTTTTTGATGCTTAGACTAATGGAATTTTATGAACGGTTGCACAATGATGAACGGAATAATTAATAGGGCTTATCAGGTTTTCGCGAAGACGATAACCCCAAGTCATGCATAGAATGCTTATGGCATTCCGAACGCTGCACCATCTCTTAACCCCTGCCACAGTTTTTTTTTTCTTGAAGCCTCCGAGAACGCAAACGCTTAACGCGCACTCGCCGTTTCGGAGGTCACCTTATTTTATTCTTCCACTTGTTACTCGGAGAGGGCGCAGCATGCAGGCTAGACTTAAGGTCCCTGCATAATTTTAAGGTAGCGACATCTGCCGCGCGCGCCACCTAGAAAGTTCCTGAAGCAGACGAGTCCCAGCCTAAAGCACGGCAATCAGCTGGTGGAAAAATATCTGCACATGCCAGGAAATAAAAGCTACTGATGCCTCACTGTGATGAAGGCTGAAACAAGGGCCCAAACGCTAAAACTATGCCTTTATTTCAAATAAACATTGAAAAAGAGAGCGGAAAAAATGTTTGATTGCGTAGATTCGGCAAGTTTCCATCTCGTTTATTTGCGCTTGTATTACTATGCATTTTGCAACCTAAACTAGGTGCATATAATTAAAAAACGAAATCATGTTGATTCGCTTTCATTTCACAAAATAGTCGAAGCCATTGACGGTAAACAACAACGAGCCGGGACCGAAGATAACCAGAGGTGAGTTTACCCGCAGCTGTCCATGGCCTTGGTCGCTGTATTGGCCCTACCTTGGCGACTACTTGCGCTTAATCCGATTGCTTTCCGCGTTTCTTGCTCGTAAGTGTGCTGTCTGCATATAGCGCTCACTTCGGTCGAACAATGCATCTAAGAGCCATCTAGAGCGAAATAAATTTGGCATGGCGTTGCTGAACAGCTATCTTCGCTGAAAGTAGACATCGGGCGCACGTGTGTGGAAACTAAAATTTTGTGGAAACACGTGCGCCAGCAGTCTTATTCTCACTGCGTGCGGCGATTGCCCGACCACTTGTGTGTCTTTTGCTATTCTCTGCTACCAGTGAATGCAAGTGTCGCGACATTCCAAAGCGGCGTGTCATTGCCGATCGTCGAATTTGTTCGTGTTGCAAACGCGACCTAACCGCGTGAAAAACCATGGTGTAGTTAAATTTCTTCGACAAGGATTTTGGTGTGTGCGTGTGTGAATGCGGTTTTACTCCTGATATGAGCAACATCGCTGCGTGACCTTGAAACACCGGGTGAATTTTTAATCGTGTGTTTATGCCATTTCGATATGCCCTTGTGCCTCCCTGAAGCGCACAAGCTTCTCAAGAATTAAAGATCCTTAATTGAAACGCCCGCGAATTGGCCTAGTTATGGCTGCACTTTATTTTGCTGGAAATTTTATATCGCTTCTAATGTTTTTCTTATGTTAGTTCGCAGCTCGGTGCTTTTCATCAGTGAAATAGCATTGCTGTTTACCGAGTTTAGTACCCAAGTGTGAGGGTAACCTAAGAGTAACAGAGTAGACAAGTGTATGTAATGTATTTTGATATAGTTTTATTATTTTGTGGCCAGTAGGTGTGGATATGGGGTATCGATTTGTTTATTTGTTTATTTAGGAAGATACTGCCTCACAGAATGTCATACTATAGGCAGCGGTGAGCGATACATATAGCAAATAACAGTGATGGCCGTTGGCTATATGGTATTTATTTATTTATTTATTTATTTGGGAACATAGAGTTCGTCCGAATGCCATACATTAGGCAAGGGTCAGTCATACAGTGGGAATAATACAATTCAGGAAATACAGTGATGGCCAGTACCAGTGACTGTGTGGTATTCATTTATTTATTTTTGAACATGCAGCCAGTCCGAATGCCATTCTTTAGGCAGGATCAGCAATACATCGGGATTAACACTATACAAGAACGACACAAAGCATACAGAACAATATGAAATACAGAACCGATCAAAATGAAGGAACTAGAGTATTATTTGTTTAAAATAAACGGAGCGATACACAAACCCCAAAAAAGTTTCATAATACCACACAATTATCACTGCACGAGGAGTACAGTAACAGCAACTACCACTTACTTACCATAACGGCTTGACATATACAAATGCCGCCTTGCAGGAGCTGAACGAAGTTTTTCGTACATTCATCCATATATACATGCAGCACAAAAATATAATGACACTAAGCTGTACAACAACTACATAAGGTTATGTTAGCAGACTAAAGCTGCGGCACATGCCACCCACAATGCAAAGTTTAGGGTAATGCAGGTACATAGTAGTATATTCATTTACAGATGCAATGCACAAAATACATTTGAGGATGCCCTTCCAAGTGAAGAAAAGGACATGACATGAAGATGGCACTGAAAAGTAAGGTTAGCCTAAATAACTATTAAAATGCAAAAACAAAGAACAGCCACACTTACAGTAGTACAAGAAACATCATACACTTCACACAAATTTTTCTACCAGTACTACCTAATGCTACCTGCCGCAACATGCATTCCAATGCTTCAGCTACCACACTTTTGTGAGGTTTGAATTTTGTCATAAGGAGATGGTTTTTATTTTTCACGAGAATCGAGATTCTAGATCTTAAAAAAATGACAAGGAGTTTGTCCGATATGCAGTGACATGTAGGGAAGCAATTGCCCGAGTACAGGGAACTTTTAATGGTACTCTGAAGTTTAGCTTCCGAAACTCTGTTTGTAATCAATGCATCTTCATTTAAACACATATAAATTTCAGCAGGCTCTATTGACTGCAAAACAGCTGGTAATGGGACTGTCAATGCCGGCTTCTCTTTATTGTAGCACTTCAGCATTGTGAGCTTGTTGGCCTCGGCTGAGCTTTTGATCGCTTCAACACAAGCTTGCCAGGAGTTTGCCTTCTTGACTTGTCCAACAACATAACCGCAAGGTACTCCGAAAATTCATTTTCCAAGTCTTGAATATCAAGGAGGTCAGATGAACGAACAACGCACATTTTGCTTTGATTTGGTTTGTTGTCATAGGCCATGCCAGTCAAGAGAAAGCAGTCTTCTTCAGTGTAGCTGCCGACCTTACTTGGCCTCAGAGACTCGGCCATCGTAGCAGCTCGAAGCGAAAACTTGAATTCAAGTACACGAGGCACCGGGTTTTGAAACCTTAGTGTAGAGAAAAGATTCTATAGGGATTCTTGGCCGAACCTGCTCCGGAGCAGAAACATAAAGTTGTACTTTTCAAGAAACAGTGCCTGCAGTTGCCACACTGATGTTGTCGCTAGGATAACGCCAGTCTGCACTGGTTTCCAGGGGCTTTTTTTATCTCGAGTACATCTTTCTTTTTCGAAAAGTGCAATTGTTTCTTCAAGAAACTCAAGGGTCTTTCTATACTCAACATCATCAAAATGGCTCAAAATCAGTTTTGTTGTTCTGGAAGTATTAAGTCTGAACCATCGAAACATCAACTCAAGAAACGAAGCAGTTGTCAAGGCTGGTTTATCTAATGTTCCATTATCTACAAGCGAGCGTACTGCAGCAGCAGTGTCACTGTTGATAAGGCTGAATACTGGCCCCACTTTCATTTTATTATAATGGCTGGGGTCAACTGAAGAAGGCCTCAGGTGGGAAGCTAGTTTTAGCTCTGCATTGCTGTCTATCTCGACAAGCCTATTTATAGGCTCGATGAATATTTCATTTCCTGGCATATTGTTTTTTTTTCACTACTTCTTCGGGCAAGTATATATTCAGGCCCTTAGTTAAAGGTCTTCTCATGTTCCTAAAGAGACGAGGAACGTCAGCCATTAATAAAAAAAGTTGCCTAGGTGCATCACATGGGTGGGGACACAAGGTTTTAGGTTTGCTGTGCTTGCCTACAATAATACCGAACAGTTTTCAGAAGGCTTGGTTCCTTCTTCCCATGTCTGTCACCAACATATCTACTTTCAGGGAAATTGCCTCACATGCTTTTATGACGAAAATCATTATATCCTTTACTGCTTTGGCATGGAATGAATTTCCAGTCAAATGGTAAGCAGCTGTTTGCATCCAGCGGATTGTTATCCCAAGGAGCATAAATACCAGCCCATGAGTGGCCAAACAGTCGGGTGGCAAGTTCCGTCTGCAAGAGGTATAATTGGGGCTCCAAGCATGGTTCCCGCGGATGGGTTGTACACTAAGCCTGGTGCAAGCTGCATCTCATCGAGCATTAGGTGGCTTACCGCTCCTCTGGTGAGATGAGACTAACCAATGGAGTGAAAAGGTTTTGTTAGGCGATGCAAACAGCGGTGCTAAGGAGCAAGACAGGTGAAGGGTCTTGGGCATCTGTCTGTGCTCTTACCTTTAGTGCAAGAGACGCCATGATGTCCTTCAGCAAACCTGGTGTGAACTTGTACCCTTCAAAGTGACGATGTAGGGTGCGTTCTGTTGCCAGAGGTTGTCCAAGCTCCCTGACTGAGTCATGGCCACGTGCTCCACAGGAAAGCCTCATTTTCATTGCCTTTATAACAGTCTTCTTAGTCCATCGAGTCCCCCGCATTGTTGCCATCTTCAGACATTTGACTTGGTCTTCATTCAAGTATTTGTTTAGTCCTGCGACTACAGGTTTTCCCGCTCACTTTAATCTAAGTGCCAGCCTAAATAATCTGCACGCCATTAAAATAATCTGAATGCCGAGCTATTTAATCCATGTGCCAAACATTTAATCCAAGCGCCAGGTCATTTAATCCAAGCGCCAACTCAATGAGGCCGCGTGCCAGTGAGTTTAATCCAAGTGCGACCGTGTTTAATCCAATTGCCAATGACTTTAATTCAGGTGCCACTCAGTTTAATCCATGCACTAGAAACACATAGTTTGCCACTTTATATAGTATAAATGTCAAAATAACGTAAACATGACGTCACAGGAAGAACTTTCCTCTCGCCTATACATTCTAGCGCCTATGAAATGAAGTGCGCAGTGCTACTTCCCCTTAACGTTTTGGTGTCATAGCTTCAAAATAAAGAAAAACAGTGATAGTAATTGCATTTATGGGTACTTAAATGTATTTGCTCATAGAGTCCATGTTAGTCTTTATTGCATTGCTACTGCTTGATTCCGGTTAACCATCTACACCATCGCATATGCATAGATTTGTGTCGTCTGCTGAGCAGACGGCATTTGGCTACTTATGCGCTGAGTCTACTGCAGTCGTCTGCTCAGGCCAGGGAGAACAGTGACCGACAGTTGATAGTCATTCGTTCTCAAAATCAGAAATAACCACTTAAAAATATTAAACTTGCATTTAATCAGATTTATGTGGAATTTAGCTGTTATAAATGCGTCAAAAGAGATACTCCGGTTTTCATGTAACAGATGACACTTAGTGTTGCTGAAGCTCGTTTGCTTGAAACACATGCGTTTTCATACGGGCACATTTGCAGACGAGAAGAGAGCTTTGCTTGAAGTCATGGCTGGACGCAAACGAGGACCACGCTTTGAAACACCGACAAACCTCGTCGAAAAGAAAAAAAACAGCCGAGTATCGCTGGTTGACAGGGCTATAGGATTGTGGACGTCTACAGGCGTGGCGGTGACTTAAAGCAACTGGCCGATGCTCTAGGCATCAACAATAAAACTGCAAGATCGATTGCCACTACCGACAGAGAAACATCAAAGCATGGTGGGGGTTCAAAAAGGAAGTATGGAGATGACGTCGTGAGTACTTTGAGATGAATTGTCGACAAAAACTGTACATTTACATTGAAGCAAATAAAGGAGGCCCCGGAGAAAGAAATGCCAGGAGTAACAATCAGTGCAAGCACAGTCGACCGCTTGCTGGATGCCCACTGCTACTCGATGAAGCTAGTGGCGCAGAGGCCCACAGATCACAACTGTGACGATATCAAGCACAGCTGCATGCTGTACGCCCAATGGCTGCAGTCTTATGGACTGCGTGTTTCCGCTTCTATTTGGATGAGACTAACTTAAATATCTGGTGTTCCAGGAACTTCGGCAGGGCAGCTAAAGGACAACCAGCTGTGCACATGACCACAATGACAAAGGGAGTGAACTTGAACATTATAGCATGCATGTCCGCAAATTCGGCCCGCGTAAAACGTGATGAGCAAATACCGAAGCTGTATTCCTTTTTGATAATGCACCTGCTCACGCTCGAGCAGAACTGGCGGCTTTGGCTAACTCCATGCACTCTATTAGGCGCCTACCAGCGTACAGTCCCTTCTTTAACCCTATAGAAGAAGCCTTCTCGAAATTCAAGTCACACGTGAAGGCCTACCTGAGCGAACATCGTAATTTAGATTTAGCGACACAGCAAGGCATGATGAAAAAGGAGCACAGGCGTTCTTTGCTGCTGGATGCGGCTCACCACTCCATGCAGCAAATACAGCGCGTAGACTGCGCGGCCTTTGATCGGCACAATTTCTCTTACGTGTTTTTCCGCTTTGCGTGAAGATGACTTGTGAACATCCGTCTCCGAGCCCTATGAGACAGTTGTGTTTTAATAAATACACTAATTTGTGCTTATGTTGCATTTCTTGAATAATTAGTAGTATTCACTCTTGTTTTCCTGTATATGTAAATGTATGTATATGTTTGCGTGTGTGTGTGTGTGTGTGTGTAGAGATAGAGAGGGGTACAGAACAAATAATTTAGTGATTTAACTGAATCCGCAAGCTTCCAATGTGCGATGAGAGGCATAATGCCGCGCAAAAAAAAAATACGTACACACAAAAAAAGGAAGCTAGGCCCAAGGTCAGATCATTTTGTTCCTCTGTGTTCGTTTCATCGCAATCGTCAAGTACGTCACAAAACTGACAAGCTAAACGAACAATCAGTACTGTTCGTATGATTGGAGACATTTAACTTTGTTTGAATAAAAAATAACAGCATACAGTAATGTAAAATAAAACTTCTATTGCCACATGAGGATGATCAGTTTACGTTTTATGTTCACTACAAGAAAAAAAAACATATTGGAGTTATCTCTAATTCACAGTGTGTGCCGCGTGACGGCTTCCTAATTTCTTGATTACGTAGCTGTCTGACCCATTACTGCCCGTGACCATGCTTTTAATCTCTTAGTATGCGTTCCGGCACTCCAATAAACATAGTGTGTCGTTCGCATCACATGACCTGTCCTGGTCATGTAATGTTGTAGTGTGTACCAAAGCCAACTATCAGCTTCAATGACGGATACTGAATTTCATTGCGCTGTAAAATATTCAGTATTATGTTCCTGCGTTTTTTTCGTTTTCATTAAATTTATTTCACCTGGGCCAAGCACCCATTATACAACCTTGCGCATAGCAAAGTATAAGCACTCCAAACATGGCTTAAGCGAATCACGGCAGTAATTTTTTAAGAATACTATCGGCGAATACAAATAATAATGATTGATTCTACCTTCCGACTATTGTGTTTTATACTGTAGGAACCGCATTTCAATTGCACTACCGTTTTTACGCCCCGTATTCTGGTTTTTGTGCGTGGATTAAACTGACTGGCACCTGAATTAAAGTCATTGGCAATTGGATTAGCACGGTGGCACTTGGATTAAACTCAATGGCACGCGGCCTGAGTGAGTTGGCGCTTGGATTAAATATGTTGGCGCTTTGATTAAATGTTTGGCACATGGATTAAATAGCTCGGCGCTCAGATTATTTCGATGGCGTGCAGATTATTTAGGTTGGCACTTGGAATAAAGTGAGCGGGAAAACCTGTAGGCGCTTATTTGTAGTCAGTGTCTGCAAACACTGCCTTTGAGCAAGTTGAAGCTTCCGTCACGTTGCCTGAGGCTCAGTTTCAAGCTGGACCACCCTCTCTTGTAGAGCTGCTTGTATCAAATGGCCTAAAATAGAGCACCGAAATTAGGTCTAAAGCAGTTGTCAATTCTAAACAGGCAAGAGCGAGGGCTAGGTGGTGCTTCATATTGAAGATGTCACTCTGATACAGAAAGCGCATGCACGGAACAGCCAGTGTGCTGTTTTCTGTATGTGTATTCTGTATCAGTGCGATATCTTCAGTAGTTCTAAATAGCATTGTTAACAATTCGTTGCTGACAGCAAATTAACTGCATGAAAGCAGGGAAGCTCAACACAAAAACCTCAGATAAGCACTGGAATTTCTAACATTCCCGCATGTTTCTTTTCCCTTGTTCCCTTCATGCAGTTATTTTATCTCACTATGCCCAAGTTGCACACAAATCGGAGCTGTTACGGGTATAATGTATTGCTATTTATGAAACAAATGGCCTCAACCTCCTAGTAGCATGAAAACTTGTATTGAAAGAAAGGTTGTGTCAGCTTCCGTAAGTATGTCGCTATGCACAAATGAGGCATTGAATGAGGGCACACAAAAAATTCGAACAAAACGGTTTAACTCACCAGCCTGTGTACTTTCTGGCTGAAATGAAGCAGGGATCTATGGGTCTAGTTGCATATCAGGAACATCTGTGTGGAGCACAGAGCAAGTAGACAACCAGCAATGTAGAGAGGCATTGGGACCTCACATGCGGAATACACATGCTTTGGGCCATACAAAATATCTACCTGTTTACTTAGATCAGCTGTAGACACAGCTTTATGAGACGTGAAGGTAAGTTTGAACCACATTTTGCAACATAAAAAAGATTGTAAATAACAAAAGATAAAATATTTCTGAATGAAGAGCATAAGCACGCAATATACCAGCTGATGAAAAGGTAGGAGCTCACAGACGGGAGAAACTTACCATTCTCAGTGTCCACTGGCTGGGGTTCGACTTCGACCTGTGTGTTTTGCAGACTTTGTGGTCATCTGGGTAGGATACATGAACAGAATGACAAATGATAACTCAAGGATTGTTTTCAGTGCAATAATTATATTTCACTTGAACGCTGTGGATAGCATTCAAGATCATTTGTCCTAATGAACACCATGAACGTTCTAGTACTGTCCACTCTTGTTTTTTTAGGGGGTGGCTTGCGTGGCATTGCAACTGGTCGATGCAAATAGATGCTTGGTGTCGCAAATGGCCTTGGCTTCTTTTCAGTGGTATTCTGGAGAATAATCGGTTCAAACTGATCTTCTGTGAAATGATCCTGTAGCAGAGTTGGAAACGACTTTCTGAAGATGTTGTAAAGCGAAGTTAACAACGCGTGCAGAGATAGAGAAGTCGAATTGTACAGCTCACTGCTGAAATTTATGAATTTTGTCGCTGTAAAAATAATAATAATTGCTAGGGTTTTACGTGCTAAAACCACGATATGAATAAGAGGCACGCCGTAGTGGACTGCTCTGGTAATTTCGCGACTACCTGATATTCTATTACGTGCACTGAACACGCGCCGTACACGAGCCTCTAGCATTTACCCTCCATCGAAATTGCGACCGCCAAGGACGGGATCAAAACGCGTCTTTCCGGTCAGCAGCCGAGTAACCGCAGTAATTGCCATACCACGACGGCGGACAAATTTAGACAGCGTGCAACACAATGCGGATATCTGTCAGCAAGTTAGTCCGCTACCCTCGCTTTATTTACTTGCATGCTAAGCTCGTAGTGCATGACCTACGTAAGCGGGTTCATAAAGCACTAAAACGACTGCCATCAAAACCAGCGCGCAGGAATGAAATGCTATTGCAACTCGGCAAATGCACGCGTATGCTTTTTCATGTGCCTTTGTGTCGGGTTACTTACCTCGCATAGTCGTGCAGTGGCCGACGGTTTGAAGTCTTTCCGTCCAGTTCTGTGCAACCACACTTTTCTTCTGGTCAGGTTCTGTTTGCCCCGCGGGATGCGAAATAACTTCTTGCCGTCTTCCGTCTGGTTTCGGCATCCAAACGCACAGCAACAAGGCATATCAGACCTTCAAGAACGAAATCACCACACAACGTGCATAGCGGAACAGGCGAAGGGAGCGCTCTCTTCCCGGAGCGCGGGAACCTTCATGGCAGAGCAAGGTCACGTGTCACAGATCAGCCTATCGTGGGCACCGTCGGCTTCGTAAAAGCTTTTCAATACTTTTGAATTTATTGAGTGTCTTTCGCTAGACTTTGTCTCTGTCGTGTTTGGTGTTCTGTGGTCGCGTCGACCTCGTTCAGTTGTTTCGTATTGACGTTTGTTTATATTTGTTTTACATGCTTACCACAAGTGTGACCGTTAGCCATGGATACAGTACACCGCTAGCCTTTGAATGAGAATGTTTTTGAGGCGGTAATGACCGTGCTATCAGTATATGCGTACACTACAACGCGGGTCTTGCGAGAGAAATAAGAGATGACCTCGCACCCGACGGTATTCTTTCGTGAGCGATGGCAGAGGCTGTTGGCGTCGCGGCAGCTCTATTACTTTAGTGGAGGAACTAACGCTTCATTGCGCAAGTTTGCTATAGCGTTATAGCCTGCTGTGCATTCATACTTTTCTGCTTCAGATGCCTCTCGCGATTCGCCTCGCATGCCAACTTGCTGCCGTAGTGCATGCCAAATTTTGTTGTTAGCGCTGTGGCTGTGGTGTTTACCATTACTCTGGATTTGGAATACTCTTGTCACAAAGGTGAGTGAGTGTTAGTACTTACCTGCTGTGCACAGCTGTTACTAGAAGTGCATTTTGTGTTGAGTTTCTCACGACAAAGGAGAATCATGGACGACAAAGGCATGTTGCACGCGTGCATAATTCCTTCTCACCTCTCAGTGTTAGCATGGACAATTCAAAACGCATGCGATTGAAAATTTTGTTTAACTGACAGAAGTCATTGGTTTACTTTTCACAAAAGTGTAGTTATGATGATGTTTAACACGTGTCTGATGGTTGCAACCCAGTCTGGCAAATAGACGCTCAGTGAAACTTCGCAGCCTGTTTTCCTTTGTGCTTTCGCCTGCCTTGGTAGCATAGCCTCATTGGGTGTCGTGTGACTATGCTCGAGGACGCAGGTTTTACTTCCGGCCACGGCGGCCGTATTCGAATGGGAGGGGGAGGTTAACTGCAAGGAACACCCATATGGCGGTAGCGGCACGTATAACTCCATCAACTGTATATAATCGTGCTTTCACGCATGGACTGTACAGTGGTATCAGGTTTCCTAGAATGTTGAAAAATTAGGTGTGATGCTTTTTTATGCGCCTCGTTGAATTGATGAGTGCTGTTCGTGCCGTGCGAAAGTAAAAATGCGCGGGCTTACCAAGTATGTCAACACCAAAAAAAATTCATTATTTGTGTACAGTCTAACGTAATCGAAAGCAAGACTGCTTGGAAAGCAGAGCTCCTCGCATTCGTGACCTATTGGTAGTACGGAACAACACGAGACACGCACGGAACTGTGGGGAGCATCCTTCGAGTTCCTGGTGATAAGAAGGCTTTTACTCTACACCTATAAAATAAAAGTATAAACGTCACTCCTGCATTACTTGCTTCAATCATAAGTAAAAGCATAGTCCCTAAATACTTTTTTCGGTCACGGAATTTCGGGCAAAGTTTGGTATAGGGACAGAGCCTCCCGCCAGGCGGCGATACTGCTGACAAGGGGGC
This sequence comes from Rhipicephalus microplus, assembly GCF_043290135.1. Classification (NCBI taxonomy): domain Eukaryota; kingdom Metazoa; phylum Arthropoda; class Arachnida; order Ixodida; family Ixodidae; genus Rhipicephalus; species Rhipicephalus microplus. The sequence continues at coordinate 420,410,314 of NC_134710.1, read as the reverse complement.
GTTTATCGCGGCCGCCTAAACGGCGTTTTTGGCGCGTCAAGAAGTTTTCGTGGCGGAAACTCGCTCTGGTGGCTTCACGGACATATTTCCGTGGGTTTTCCTATACTGATCACCCATCGCATATCGGCGGCGAACGCGTACCTGTGCGTTGCGGTCACAAATGTCTGTTCGGTCGCGACAGTGTTCTATTCATTTTGATCGCGGCGAAATCAGCGTGCAGCCACGCTCTGCGCGCTCATTTAGCAAAGACTCCTTGGTCATGCCTCTTTGACGCTTTTTATTTTCCTCGATGCTGTAGCCGACCGTCAGCGGAAAATCCGTGAACAACATTGCCAGTATACAGCAGTACCTGCGATAGGCGCGAATCCAGATTCTTCACAAATGAACGTACTGACGCGCGCAACTTACGCGATGATACTTTCTCCCGGTGACTTATCCGTGCTTCAAAAAAAGACTTAGTTTCAATTCCTATGAATATGACCTATTCCTATGAATATTCATATTCCTATGAATATGACATGACCGAGTTAATTATGTTACTTTAGGGTGCAATTCCATGTCCTACCGACGCTCAGCGTAGAAAATACCACGTTATAGAGAAACAAGATTTTAGCTTGCCCGTGCGTCGCTAAGTTCTGTCTCGGGCAGACTGCACGTATGAGACTCTGAAGTGAATATCACAACATTATTGTGATAATACGAGTGAAAACTCTGATAAAGCTCTTTTAACCGCCTCTGTGGCTAAGCAGCTAAGGTGTGTTGCTAAACATGCTTGGTGAAGTGCTCACATTCCAGGGAGATGAGGCTCAAGATGTGTACTTAGATTTACAAGCACAGTGAACAGCCACATGAGGTACTTTTTTTTCTTGCGAAATGTCTAAGCGTCTTCGCACTCTGCAAAGTGCCAAGCGATTGCATAATGTAATTTCCCAGCAATGCTCTACAGCAGCTCCTTTCTTTTGGACAAAAGTTGAACACAGGTCTTGTGCAGCTGTTGATCTACAGGATATATTCAATACTTTTAGTACCGTATTCAAGGGTGAAAGCCAGTGGGCTTCATCTATTCTATATATTCATAACAAACAGTAAATTGCTGGCTATAAGGCTTTTATTTAGAAAACAGAAAGTTAAACCAAGCAAATGCCAAAGTACTGAACTATAGAGTAAGGTTTAGGTTCAGCAGATATATTTTTGAGGATACGCGAACTAGGCATAGGACACTATCATCGAAACAGCACACACACATTAAAATACTCAAGCAGGTGACAGTACAAAGTTCGCAAAGGTTACACATGTAATGAAAAATACATATGAGTGGTAATGAACACGCAAGCGAGAAGACAAGCCTCAACAACATGAATGCCCACCAAACAATGTTGTTGCAATTATGGAAGTAAACCGAAACCTCCTGTTGTAATCCCTGTACTAATACAAGCAGGCTCCGGACGCTCATTCACTTGGCTTTTTTCCTTCAGATGCAGGGCATACTGAACGCTTGGGTGCTCTTGAAGCCTTATTTTTTCCCTCGTGAGAAAATGCAGCCGACACCTCAGAAAAAAGCATACAATTCCAGCTGTTGTAGCTACAACATGTGATTGGCACCTCACACTTGCTTACACACTCCGATCATCAGTAAGTATACTGTCTACGATGTCCATGCACACAGTTCCAGATGCAACCTTCACAACTGTAAATCTCTCCACGTCGTTTTCAACAACTTGCAAAAGTCTAAAAAGATGGGCTCAAGAGACTTGCAAGTAGCCATTAGACTCTGTAGCTGTCAAGTCACTTGATAGTCTTGATGATGTCTTCAACGTTTCGACGGAGGAAACGCACGTCTGTGTCAAAAAATTCTTTACCACATAGCCACCAAGGTAGTCTATGATGCTGTGCTTTGTTGTCAAGGGCTGGAAAGTGGCCACGGTAACTTCATCCTCTGCAGGCTCCAAAAGTATCTCATCAAACAGCACCGCAAGGATGTCAGCCTGTAATGTACAAGAATCTCAGTGCAAATGAGACTCACAAAATACAGAATGGGAGAGGCAATCCAGTGTACCTGATTTTCTGTAGGTGCGTGTTTGCCAGAAATGTCCTGCGACATCAGAAGTAAGTTTGGACCTTCGCAATCTACTGAATCTCGTTTTGGTGGCTGAACAATGTTGTTTACCGACCACATACGATAAAGGAATAAAAATTGCTGCACAGTTGGCTTTCCTTCATCTCCAGTGACTAGACTGGTAATGACAAAAAACCTCTGAAAAAAGGTCAGTGTTTATTAGCGCCCTGAAAAAGATTAGAACATTAATTTTACCTCCATGGGGTCTTCTCCGAAGTTTCCTACGAGAAAGTACTGAAAACCAGACTTCATAATATCGTAAATAAGTGCAACCACACTGTGTAGCGTCAACCTCAAGGCTTCACTGGTTGGCCTGCTTAGAAAACAGATTTGCCGTTTCTTTGGAAGGGTCTGAATGTATTTGTACCACCTGTCTAGCCATTTAATGTTTTCCTTTAGTGTCTGAAATGCATACATGTATCTTTAGACACGGCAACAATGACAAAAGACATATTCTTTCCTAAGCCAATGGAGATGGCCACTCACACTGATGTGCTGCACTTCATTGTACTGCACTTGCTGAGGCCTCTCAGTGTTAAGACAGTCAAACAACTCGTTCATTTTTCTGGTGAATTGTACAGTTGCCGCAGAGGTGTGTAGTTTTTTACATTCATCTCTTTTGGCATGGAATTCCGTTTCCGAGGCAGTACTTTCACTGAACAGCTGTAAAAAAATAAATTCGTAGGCTTCAAGTCATTGCTCGTGCAACTTGCACGACAAAGCCAGTTTTAATACTTTTAAGCTTCTCCATAAATATGTGTTCTGTACCGGAACTGCAAATTTGACAGTTAGCTTCTGAAATGAATTAGGACTGACATGTGCTTTCATCAGCTTTGGTACTGCACGAAGTCCTGCCTGTTGTTCCTCATACTCCAGCAGAGCAGAATAATGAAAACGAAATACTTCTTGGTCGCCAGTCAGCTACCAGGAGCAAATAGTCTTTACAAAACAGCTTGGTTTGCAACATGAACATGCAGGCAAAGTTGCTTACCAGAAATTTTCGGGCTTTCAAAGGGTTGTTTCGGATGCATTTGAATATATGAGGTGAGTCAATCAGCGTGTGCAATACTCGTGACGGATTACAGGGGTTCGTGAAAATGAAATGCTGAGGCTGTTGATATCCCAGCTGACACATGAACAAAATTACGATGTTACAATGAGTATTTTCGAAAACAATGAGTCATACATGACATACACTAGTGTGACTGAGGTACGTAAAACTATTTACCAAAGGATCGCAAAGCTGATCTATTGGATGTAGAATTTTCACATGTGACAGCATCTACTAAAGCACCAGCACTGAAAAGGTGCGATATGCAATGCAGTAACAGCTTTGCTACTATTTGCCCTGGGGCAGCCCCCGATTCACAATAATAGCCAACAGTTTGCGACCATCCACCAAGGAAGGGCCGGAACAAGAAAACAGGTAAATGGTCTCCGTCTTTAAATTGATCAGACAGTCTTGTATGCCCGCTGAAGTCGACTTTGCCAAGTAGGGCCATTGATTCACGTATGTGGACCCTTTTTCTGACACTCAATCCATCAAACATCAAAACTTTTGCGAATAGGAAAATGAAAAAAAAAATGAAAACTTGTTTCACAGTATTCTCACGGTGGAAACTGGTCTAAAAATTACATGCATCAAATTTTATCGTGCTGTCATAGCTTCAAACCTTACCTTTACGTTCCCTCTCATGCACTCCTTGAAGTTTTTGTTTCAATATACGGAACAAAGTCTCATCGAAACCAAATTCTGCTTTCACGTTTCTCACGTAAGTGTACAGTGTGCGAGGGGTGGTAAGGGTAGATAACCTTTCTCATGAAGAATTGTGTAAACACACGTTGACTTGATCTTCACCAGCAAGCAGTCGTACAACCATTCCTTTTTGTACCTGATAGTGGAATGCAAATACTTCAATTACTGGTATAGACAACTGCATACGGAACATGCAATTAGCCTGGAAGCACAGATAACATCAGGCAATGCTCAAATGCACATTCTCAAGTCATGCTGTTTTGTCAAGAAGACGCACTCTACTGTCCTGTTTAAAACTCACCGCACAGCTTTCGACGTCCTTGCATTAGCTTTCATTACACATTGGTCAAGGATCAGCTTCTCGTGGTCAGAGAGCTTTTTGAACATTCCCTCGAAGTGGCTGCTCTTTTTTTCAAGCAGCGTTGCTTTTGTCACATTAATCCTTCAGTCTTCGTCGTTACTGTACACGGTGGATTTGTGCCTTAACTTTCAGCAGTTTCAATGCACTGCACACAGCCTCTTTTGTTTGACAAGCTTCGTCTTCAGCCTTGTTTGCTGCCGGAACACTTTCTGCGCAACAAGAGGGAAAACACAGAGGTTCAAGAAATCCTTCTAGTTTGTTCAACTAGGGTTATAATCAGCGTGTCGAAGAACACAGAAGAGCAAGCCGCGTAAAACTGCAAAATTTACCATCATTTACTGAATCCAATTCATCGGAGGCGTCCACGGGAATCTTTGGCGCAGCATTTCCCCCCCCCCCCCCAGAATCTTCCGAAGACTCCCGACCACGCTTGACCAGCTGCCTGTGTGGCAATGTGACAAACGCCGAGGTGCCGGCTTATTTTTGGAAAAGTATGCCGGGAGACCTTCAAATAATCTAGGTGGAGCACCGGCCCTCAGCTTTCCTCTTTCGCACGGTAACCTCACAACGGTGCCTAGTATAACGCTTTCGCCTTCGCGAGCAACGTCCTCGTTATAGAAATGTTTTTCGCATACTCGAACGTTTGATGAACTGAACGAGAACGTAACCGTTTCTTTACGTGGTATCGCCCGCTTCCATTGCTCACGGCTTTCGGGGTCGCTGGTGCACACAAACAGCGATACTTCTTCATCGGTTCCTCTTTAGCCAGAGCAACATTGCGCCACACAGCATGCCTTTGGCACCATTCGCGAAGTTACCGCTAGATGTTTGTCGCATACGAAAATGATCAGAGGCACACACAGCACCGCACACACGCGTTAAAACGACACAAACAAAGCGAACACAGCACGCCGTTGCCGTTCTAGCCTTGACGAGCGCCTTGTTTGCCGGAGCGACTGTGCGGCACGCAGGACGTCTTCCGCATCATTCGTCACGCTGCGACCAACTATGCCTCACGTTTGAATACGATAACACGCATAGAAAGCACTGCCCACAAGACGATACAGCACGATTCACAAAAACAACCACACCACGCCTTGACGCCGTCGCTGCGCTGAATGCTTCGACGAATGCCGAGGGTGCCCCCTTAACAGTAGTGGCGCCGCCCCGCGGTCAAGGTTGACGTCACACAAAGCTCTCCCATGGAGTGACGGAAAAGTTTCGTGACCAGTAAAAAGTATTGAGGGACTATGGTAAGAGTAAGCCAATGCGACTGGCCGCAGCCGGCTAGGCTCGGCGTGCGCATGCGCACGCACAAGACACCCGTGATTGAGGATAAACTTTAACACTGAAGGAGGAACGTTGCTCTATTGGTCCTTGCCATGATAGGGTGCGACGGGTAAAGCGCCTGAAAGAGAGAAACTCGCTGCGCCGAAGGAGAAACGGAGCCTGTTTCTCCATTCTCGCTCCCTTTTTTTAAAGACGACAATCTTTTATGGGGACCTTCGACGCAAAAATTTTGGTCTGTCTGTCTGTCTGTCTGTCTGTCTGTCTGTCTGTCTGTCTGTACGTTTGTCTGTTTGTCCACCTCTAATGGCACCAGGTACTTGAAACGGCCATCCCCATTCGCAGCGCCCACCAAAGTTGCTGAAGATTCAGCGTTCATATTTGTTGAATTTTTATTTAAAAATCACTTATTGTGCATGTCTGGGGTACCATAAGAAGACTGATATATTATACATGTGCGTCTTTTACCTGAAAAGGCATACCTAAGTAATGTTAGGACCGTAGTGCTTATCACGCTGCGCTTACCATGCCACCCTTGCACGAGCAGGTGAGTGTTTCCAATGTTTTGCAAAGGTGGTGTCACCTACCCGTCGTCTTGCGTTCTACACCTTATCACCTCAGAGACGGGCGCGCACACTCGTCTCAGAGCCACGCGCTTCCTTTTTCGAGAAAACTGCCAGGAGGCGCTCATGTCTCCCGTGTGGCATGACTTGATGCGCTCGTTCACTTCCGCTTCACGCTCCAGGCCCTCTATAGCAGCGCCTCCAGAATGCCATTCTCCAGTTTTCTTGCGCAGAACCTCAAATAAATGTTTTCTTCACTCTCTCCACACTTAAGACTATCGTCTTTCGACGACATTCGCAGATTACATGCAGATACGGGGCCAAATTTTTAGAGTGTAAGGCTACCGCATTTAAGCCGTTGCGCTACGGGGATCGAAATGCGTTTTCGATTATGTGTCACATCACGGTGAAATTATCTGCATGTCCTATTTGGCAAGTATGTTTTTATCTAACCTTGCACCTATTTGTGAAACCCGTGCATATTCATCCTGTGTCAAGTATGAATAACTATTTTTACAATATTATCGCGAAGCGGCGGATACTCACCATGCTCAAGGTTGTGGCTATGTATGCTGGCGTCTGTAGTGCCTGTCATCTATCGCTTTCATCAGAGTAACTTCAGAAGGACTGTAAGAGATGTGAAGTTAAAGTTATTTGCGTGCTACACGTATGTTGTTATATCAAGTTGCACGTACTTGTCATACGAGTGCATCTTCATCTTATTTTACGTGCGGCTAACTATATTTACTATCTTATTGTACAGCCGCGAGCAGACAACTTGCAGACGGCTGTGTGCGCTGGCATCTGCAATGCCTGTCATCTATCGCTTGCGTACGAGGAGCTTCACAAGGACTGTACAAGATGTGACAACGAGGCTGGACTTGAACGTTTCACCACGAATTCTTTTAAAGAATGGAGAAAGTGAGTATGTATTGAGAAAAATAAAATATATAAATGTCTCACTTTTCTCATTTGTTGTTGCAGTGACTGCGAGAGCAGTGACATACAGGTGGCTAAATAAGTCTTGGCGTGTTTTTTTTTTCACGCCATTTGTTTCTCACTGCGCAGAAAAACGATTGAAAAAAGTATTAGGCCTGGCGGAGAGTAAACAGAAAAAACTATTTTAACTATGCATAAAAAGTTCATTTATTGGAGTATTTCAGTGGACCAACAGTTCGTCTGGTGAGGTGCAACTATGAGGACTAACGACGGCCTGGTAAGGTGTAAATGTGGTAAAGGTGTGGACTAACTGTTACCCAATAAGGTGTAAATGTAATGACTAAATGTTAGCTCTTTGAGGTGATTAGTGGAAGAAACACCCCCTAAGTTGTAAATGTCAGGACTAAATGTTAGTCTCTTGAGCTGCTCTCTGGGGACCAACTGTTAGACCCAATGCCGTGAGTTTCTAAATTGAATAATGGTTGTGGCAGGCCCATTAGTCCACAAAAATACGAACCACACCCTTTTAACACGCTTTTGCTTTATAGTGTACCCTACGCAGATACGCGGATTCGATACGAATAGCACTTTCTTGTAGAGGTGCAGCCATTACATCTCCTAAAGGAATGACCTGTGAAAAACGTAACACAATGGTGTCCTATACGTTTGTGAGGTTTGCTTTAGAATGATACGCTTTATACGTGATTACGAGGTACGCTTTAGAATGACCCCCTGGTGTTATTTAACGTGCTCCGGTATCTAGCATAGGCATGGTCTCGCTTTTCACCTCTGTCGGAATGCGGCTTCCGGGGCCATGAACTCTCGACCTTTTATGGAACGACAAAGCAACAAACCTTATCATCTTTTCCATTGTGCGTACGCTGAAGCGAGGGCACCGTTGGCAACAGTACAGAACTAGGAATATTATCGATGTCGTCTTCATAATTTATTGAAAGCTTGAGACAAGCAAAAGACAAACACGAGCAACGCAGCACTGTGAAAAACGCCTGCATCTTACGTTGGTGCCCCAAGGCGCACTTCGAAGGGCCCGGGCACGAAGTCATCCATGTCTCCCGTAATGCAGTGCCACCACAAATTTTCGGGCATAATAAGCACTTCGCATGCTCATATCTATTTTGAATAAAAATGCTCATGTGTGTGTGTGTGTGTTTGTGTATGTGTGTGTGCGTGTATGTGTGTGTGTGTGTGTGTGTGTGTGTGTGTGTGTGTGTGTGGTGTGTGCAAGTTAGAGAAAGACATTGAAGAAAACCCCCGGATCCACATTGGTACTGAACGTTCACAATGTATTTTTGAATCAAAAATAGTCTATATGGTGCCAAATCTATATTATGTATTCAAGGGACGTGCACAAGTAGGGTGCTTCAGAATAGTGCCTAGCGCATGTGGTTCTTCAACGTGATTCATACAGCCTCATACACAGCCCCTTCTGCATCTCATTCTCATAGAAAGCATTTATACGCTAGAAATCAAGACCCAGTTCAGCCGGAAGGCAGACAATTGTCGGGCGTCACAGGGGTTGTTCTTCACAAGGGGAATACCCCAAGAGACAAGAATCATGAAAACAGGAGTTTGGAAATAGGCACACACACACAAAGTGGTTCTAAAAGAGAAAGGAAGAGAAAAGTAAGCCCCGTAACTGTCTGCTTCAGCTCACAAGGAATGGGGGTGGGGAGGGATCAAAAGGGTAGGAATAAAGGTGTAGAGAGAGAGAAAAAGAGATGAGGTAAGCCAGAGAGCGACCACATATTGAGTGGATAGGAGAGATAGGAAAGATGGAAACACGGTCACATGAGTCCGAAGACGGGGCACCACTTGCGAGAGCTCTTGTCGGCGTCAGGAGATGGCGTAGAGCAAGTCCCGTCGGTCAGAGATACATTGTCGTCGGAGGTCGGCGTCAGGAGATGACGTAGGGCGAGTCGGCCCAGTCGGCCAGAGCTACGCTGACGTCGGAGATCGCGAGGGCACAACCGGTCGGCATGGAATCCAGCGAGCGAGTCCCCGGAATAGGCACGGTGTACATGTGTTCTTTGTATAAGAGTACAAATGTTTCAGAACGTTTTGGGCTTTTAATTGAAGCTTTATTGCCTCACAGGTGTCGTTCGCGTTGTATGGGTCACCGCAGAGAAAAAAATTATGGCAGCTTGGTGACGCTGGTGCTAAGCCATAAGAAAGAGTTGTGTTTGGTTGCGTCTTTTTTCTTTGAAATGCGAAGCATTTTTAGCGAACTTCAGCGATTTGAGCGTATCTATCTATCTATCTATCTATCTATCTATCTATCTATCTATCTATCTATCTATCTATCTATCTATCTATCTATCTATCTATCTATCTATCTATCTATCTATCTATCTATCTCCACCCACAACTTTTAGCTCTCCCGACAGTTTCAATATTAGTATTGTACAGATTTGGGCGCACGTTAAAGATCCCCAGGTGGTCTAAATTTCTGGAGCCCTCCACTGTAGCGTCTCTCATAATCATATGGTGGTTTTGGGACGTTAAACCCCGCGTACCAATCAATAATAGTATCATACCGAAATCGGTATGGGATAATATCACTGTATGACGAGAATAAGTGACTAGTCATAACACGAAAGTGATCACACGTAAGTCATGCATGTCACAATTCACGTTTCATGGTTTTGCTGCTCTTGCGGCATTTTGCTGAGATTACATACTGCAAAACTGGTATGGTATATGACATGACTGCGTGGCAAAAACAAGTGGCAGACCCTAACTCGGAATTAATGACATGCATGTCATATAAGTCATGGCTACACGCCACGATCATGGTGCGCTCACATTCGTTTCGCTAGCTTCGCATATACCTATTTTGGTTTTACTGAACGTGAATGGATGACAAAGGTACGTCACCTGTGCAAACATAATAATCATGAGAGGCATGTCATGTAAAAACATCACTATAAGCCCCCCTCCAGGCGCGAATACACTTCGACGTGAACTGGTGCGTGTGCGCACCGGCGTGAGTTTTGTCGCGTCCTGCCGGCGGTGCCACGCCAGGCACCGATCCGCCGCGTTTCTTTGACGCATGCGCGTTTGAGCACACCCAGGGTTCCTCCGCGGTGCTGTCTTTGTAACGTCGGCGGTGCGAAATGCAGCAAGACGCATTTTACGCAAGTTCCTGTGGGGCCGCGCCGACAGACGCTGGTCGCGCCTGGCGTGATACTATAGAGTGCTCGTGTTTTGCTAGCGTAGCATCGCTGCACCCAACGTGCGCGCACGTCAACGTTATGGCAGAGTATAATGAGCTCTTCATGATGCGCTCACTACCGTTTCGCATCTCCACATATATCGAATTTGAAATAACGTTATGAATAAATGACGGAGGTAAATAGGACGTTTTAGCTTGTACGTATGTACTTCTGTACGTTGACGTGTCACCGGACACCAGTTTGTGTTTACCGTCTTACAAGAACGCATATCTTCCAACGTTTTAGCTCCTCATACGTAAACGTTTACGCACGTACGTAAACGCTTATTTCTATACGTTTTCGCAAACCATAAATGGTGATGCTAACTGCATATAAACTGCAGTTAACGTATTTTGAAACATCGTTGTATCAAATTCACAAGACGTTCTTTTAACGCATACAGTATCCTCGTCTGCACAAAAAGGTGAAAAATACAAGGTTACTGCAATGATGGCGTCGACATCTTGTGACCCTTCTTGTAACCACAGTCATGAACACGTTGGCTCACGCGTAATGTTTTTAGGTGAAAATAATTAAAAATGTAACTCATTTGTAATAAAGCCACTGCCGAGTTTTCGCATCAGACGTACAATGCACGATGTTTGTGCAATACCAATTTTGTGATTACCTGGCTCACTATTTCTCCGCTAGATGGCGCTACCTATAAAGCCTGTCTGGTGTTTGTACGTTTACGGCTTTTATGTCCTAGGCCTCTCTAGCTTTGCTAATCCAGCCGAAACATTGTAATGGCTATTGGCACTCGCACATCGGCTTATTTAAACTCGATGGCTCGAACCCCCCAATGCGGATACCACGAGTTTCTATGAACGAAGCTCAATTAGAGAGATAGGGCGAAAAACGTAAAGCCTTTATGGAGGCAACCGTAAAGATTTAAACCACATCCGGCGGCAAACGTAAAGGTCGACGTTCCGTAAAGACCCGCGCATGTGCAGATTCTATCCGGTATCCGGTAACACGGTGACGTCAACTAGTGTACGTACAAGCTAAAAGCACCTAATGACACGTCCAAACATAATAATCATGACATGGAAGTCATGTACGGCGTAGTTTACCTCCGCCTCGTAACGTTGTGCTAATTGCAGTGATGTCGACATTTCTCATTTATGCTTCGCATCGATTCCCTCTGCACATGGGATCTGCAAATTTTTTTAATATTTCTTAACAGTTAGCCATAGTGACTCCAACCCTATGCAAAAACAAGTTGATATGCCGTTGTTTAGCGACCGCTCGCCTCATATACATGCGTACAGTAAGGAAGAGAGAAATGGAAAAAGCCTGTACCAAAGGCCGGCTATTCTTATTCTGATCTTCGTCTACCTCTGCCTTGCGCTTCTTGCCTTCGTAATGTGGTGACGCTCTTTGTCATCACGTTCGGCCACGCTGTAAAAGCTGCAATTCTGAAAGAAGAAACAAATTACTGCACTTCAGTTGTCCCTACGAATAAAGCTCTTTTTCCGTGACACATGTATGGCAGTAATATTGGGCCTTCTTTTGTCTGCGTGCGAGTCAGCATCCGATAAATGCACTCGCCAAGTTTTCTCACCCAGCTGTTTGGTAATGATTAATGGCACTTCTAACTTCAAGCATTTTTTTATAGAGACGGTGCAGCTCGTTGCACCCACACCTCATTATCAATGTAGTATGGCGGTGCCCCACAATGGCGGTGGCCAAAATGTCGTTTTTGTACACGATCCCTTTGCGCGCCTCGGTTCATACTTTACGGCAATAACTTTCTCGTGTGGTAGGGATACCAGCTTTTACAGACGTGTCTAGTAGACAGTAGCTCCAAGTTGTGGTAGTTGGCTGTAAACGATTTCCTAAAGGGATTACGGCTGAACTCTGCAGCACCGTGTTGTCTGTGTATTCAGACACGTTGAGGTGGTCTTTGCAGACGGCCTCCCCAGGTGTATTATTTTTGCAGTACGACATAATTCGAGTTTCAAAAGTCTGGTTAAACCTCTCTGTGAGGCTTGTAGAGGCAGCCTGCGAATGATGTTTGCCGGAGATAGGCATAGAGATCGTGGCAGTGGAAAGTGGCCACACTGTCGGAGATGAGCTTCTTATACACTATTAAAAATTGAGTGAAGTTGTCTCCATTTAAGAAGAAACGGCGATGTCCCCAATGCCCGTCTTTAAATTAAGAAAAGTTGCTCTTTTTGCTACAGAAAAACATGTTTTTACACATGAGAATCAAGATGACTGACCCCGGGCTAGCAAAGCGAGTAGGCCTAGCGAATGCATCTATTCTAGACTTATAAAGAGTACATGGCACTGACAATAACAAAAAACGGTCCTTCTAAGCTTGATATGAAAGGAAATGATTATATATTGAAGCATAGAAACCTGTGGTGATCAAAACATTGCGAAACAAAACGACGGAGCTAGTAGGCTTCGTTCGGCCAGCGAGACGACGTTCACTTTCAAAGTCACGGATACTATGGCGTTCTTGCCCAGTGAGTACCTGCGAGAATCACTGTATTTCTTTATCGAAGATTCGCATAGTGTAGTGACGTTATCCACGCATTTACGGGGCCGCAGGCCAGACATGTGACTCCAAACCGTAGGCTCGATCGCAGCGAAATCATTCCGGCTTAGCAATACAGTTTCGATAGATAGATGTTCACCGTTATGTATGCAACTGGAGGTGTGAGAGGGTCACAGCCGTAAATTAGGTGGTAGCTGGCGCCCTCTGGAGAGCCTGAAAGGTACTAAAAAAAGTTGCTTGCGGTGACTCATCTTGACACGCCCACAGGATCCCTAGCGGTTGTTGGCGATTGAGTCTATTCATTTATCACTCACTGACACTAGACGCATTTTACATGCTGATGCAATGCACATAGCTACACATACACCTAAGAACACGCACAGGGCGCGGGATCGAATCGCGGCTGCGGCGGCTGCCTTTCCGTTGGAGGCGGAAATGTTGTAGGCCCGTGTGCTCAGATTTGGGTGCACGTTAAAGAACCCCAGGTGGTAGAAATTTCTGGAGCCCTCCACTATGGCATCTCTCATAATCATATGGTGGTTTTGGGACGTTAAACTACACATATCAATCAATCAACCTAAGAACACATAGTACACATACTAACAGAGTGAACTCAATGAACAAGAGTACAATAACAATTCACCTAGACGGCACACACTTCAATGTGTTTACTCAAAACTAACTACGAAAACACAAAAGCCTATATAGCAACAAATTTTGACTTACCATAGTGGCACAAGTGACAAGTAAGCTTTAGTCAACTTTTGTTACGTTTCGTGGCCGTTCCACAACATGGCCAAACATATATATATATATATATATATATATATATATATATATATATATATATATTGAAACGCGCTAGCAAAGATTCGACGAAGAGGGGGAAGAGACTCGACTGGCTCGCGAGCGACGCTGTGGATCCTTCGCTGAGCTACACTTCTGCATTACCCATCTTGTAATTAAACACGTTCCATCGTCACAATTGTGGTGGAAGGTGCTGGGTAAGCTAGCTACTACCAAGTGGTACCGGAGAGGCACCGTCCCCTAACGATGGAACCGCTACACGAGCTTCGCCGCAGCCGTCGACTAGCGGGCTAGGCACAATTACCTCATGAAATGAGCTCGGACGGAGACAACCAGCAACCAGCCGCAAGGACGTCGCCCTACCACTACGGTAGCCGCGAACCTTCACAGGGAAACCCGGCGATGACGTGGACGAATGGCTAAGCCACTATCAGCGGGTGAGCCGTTCGAACGGTTGGAATGTGGCTAGCCAGCTGTCTCACGTGGGGCTCTTCCTCGATTTCACGGCGCTGGTATGGTTTGAGAACCATGAAGACACATTGACAACCTGGGACCAGTTTGTGGAGGAAATTAAGAAATGCTTTGGAGACCAAGCAACGAAAAAGAAACGTGCTGAGCAGACGTTGTCGCAGAGGCTCAAGTCACCGGTGAGACATGCAGAACCTACATTGAAGAGATTCTGAAGTTGTGCAAGTCGGTGGATGCCCACATAACGGAAGAAGATAAAGTGGGCCATATACTCAAGGGCATCGCCGACGACGTCTACCGCTTCCTCATTGGCAAGGAGAGCCTGGAATGCGTGGCCGATGTGAGTAACCACTGCCGAACCTTCGAGGCTCTTAAAACTCGTCGCATCACATCGAAGTTCGGACGTCTGGCCAACGTCACGACTGTTGCCACCGTCGGTGTCTGCCAGAATTCTCTACCTGCCGACCTTTCCTCCACCATTCGTCAGATTGCACGGGAGGAACTGCGTCGCCATGTCTCTGTTCCCATGCAAGCTGGAGACCAGCAGTGTGATACACTATCCCCAAGCATCAATGCTGTGAGTTTCGACGAGCGCAGTTACTCCACCCGCAGTCCACGGTTGAGGGCTCCGCCACCACAGGCTACTTACGTCGAGTCGTCTTATGCGCCCCGCAGCAGTTATAGCTACGACAGCCAACCGCCTTCGTTTGTGTCCGAGTGGCAACAGTTCTCTGAGAATCCTCTCCACACCGCAGCATTCAATGTGCCTCGGGAACGCCCCGTGTGCTACCAGTGCGGTGTTCGCGGACATATCGCCCGGTTTTGCCCATCGCGACGTCGCACACGCACGACGTTTTCAGACCGACCAGCGATGCTTGCACAGCGAAGCCAACAGCCCGATTACGCCTACTGGCCTTCGGATTCAACTGCCCAGAAGCACGGGTACCGGCCGAACATCCGCAGTGACTCGCCTGCCTCTGTGAGGAGCTTGACGCCACCTACTACGCGCCAGCGACTGTCCCCATCTCCCCGTCCCCGGCCGCGACTTTCCTCTCCGCCACCGGGAAACTAGCCGGCACGGCCGATGGAGGCGAGGTCGCTGGACATACCGCTTTGCACACAAGTATGCCTCCATTAGTTCACATGCTTCACAACAAGGTTCATGTATTCATTGACGATGTTCCCACGATGGCTCTGGTAGACACCGGTGCAACAGTTTCTGTAATGAGTTTAGGTTTCAAGGAGAGACTTGGCCGCAAGATCATGTTTTATTGGGTTAAATCTTCTACTTTTCGAGCAGTCAGCGGCACGGCTTTGTGTCCAGTAGGTGTGTGCACTGTGTCTGTTGGTGTTGCTGGTAAAGCGTTCAAGGCAGAATTCGCAGTGCTCGCTCATTCCACGCATGACGTTATCCTTGGAGTTGACTTCTTGCAAGAGGGCCATGCGACTGTCGACTGCGGGGCAGGCGAGGTTCTGTTGTCCACCCTCGCCAAGCAGCCTCAGCGTAGCGGAGACGACAACCTCGTTGCAGTTAAAGACACTATTCTACCGGCATGGTCTACTGCCAGCGTGCCCGTTGCTGATTCGAATGCCGACTCGAGTTTCAGTTCTCCTGATACTGTGATTGAGCCGTTGTCTTTGCCTTGCATGAAAAAAAAACATCTTTCTTGCGCGCTGCGTAGTGTCTCTCACCCAGGGAAAAACTAAATTATGGGTAGTTAACTGCTCATCCGAGTCTGTTGTACTACCAGAGGGATTGCGCCTTTCCATGTTTGAAAGGCAGTGCAGTATCTGCATAGGAGCTCTCAGCAATGCGGCAAATTCGGACTATGCTGATGTATCCGACACGGAATACGAATTTTATAAGATGGTTAGCAAGTCTATTGCCTTGCATAAGCGCAAAGTGTTGGTCACACTGCTGGCCAGGCACGCTAAAGTATTTGATTTTGCACGGAAGTCGCATAGACCTCAGACGCCCAGCACACACACTCGTCACAAGATTGACAACGGATCTGCGCACCCCCTCAGACAGAAACCTTATCGAGTTTCCGCGTCAGAGCGCAAGGTAATTTCAGAGCAAGTCAGCGAGATGCTAACCTCTGGCGTAATTCAAGAATCGTCAAGTCCCTGGGCCGCGCCTGTTATCTTGGTCAAGAAAAAAATGGGTCCTGGAGGTTCTGCGTTGACTACCGACGTCTCAACTCTATAACTAAGAAGGACGTGTACCCGCTTCCTCGCATCGATGATGTCACCGACTGCCTGCATTCAGCGTCTTATTTTTGATTGGTGGACTTGCGATCCGGGTATTGGCAGATCCCCATGGATCCGGCTGACAAAGAAAAGACGCCCTTTGTTACACCCGACGGTCTGTTTGAGTTTAATGTTATGCCATTCGGCTTTTGTAATTTGAAAGCCACATTTGAAAGATATATGGACACCGTTTTACGGGGCCTCAAACGGGAAATTTGCCTGTGTTACCTGGACGATGGACGATGTGGTGATTTTCGGCCGAACATTTGAAGAATATAATCATCGCCTTGACCTCCTTCTAACCTGTCTCGAGGAAACTGCGCTTACACTGAACTCAAAAAGATTTCGCTTTGGAGAACGTGAAACCTTGGTTTTGGGACACCCGGGGGATAAAAATGGTGTGAGACCGGACCCGCAGAAAGTCGCCGCTGTCAGCAAACTTCAAGCAGCCGCAGTCCCCCAGGGTGTTGCATAGCTTCCTGGGCCTGTGTTCTTACTTTCGTCGATTTGTTCCGAATTTAGCTGATAAAGCACAACCACTGACTGACTTGCTGCAAAACGATGTTCCTTTCCACTGGACACCGGATTGCGAAGCAACCTTTAAGCAGCTTCGGTTCATACTGACTTCAGGACCAGTACTACGCCATTTCGACCCTTCTGCCGAAACGGAAATTCACACAGATGCCAGTGGAATCGGCCTTGGTGTAGTGCTCGTTCAGCGCCATGACAATGCTGAACACGTGGTCGCTTACGCGAGTCGTTCGTTGAGCAAGGCAGAACAAAATTACACAGTCACAGAACAGGAGTGCCTCGCAGTCGTTTTCGCCGTGCACAAGTTTCGCCCATACATCTACGGCCGTCGCTTCTCGGTAATCACTGACCATCATACTCTATGCTGGTTGGTAGGCCTCCGAGACCCACCTGGACGACTGGCGCGATGGGCTTTGCGCTTACAGGAGTTCGACTTCACAGTAAGCTACAAGAGTGGTATCCGACACGCAGACGCCGACTGCCTATCGCGCCTTCCTCTACCGACGACTGAGTGCGACTCTGACAACTTCGATCAGTATATCGGCGCTATTGCCTCTGAGTTCCCTGATCCCGCGACTTTCCGGACAGCCCAACAAGAGAACCGCTCCTTAGATTCTCTGTTCGCCTCCGCAAATGAACGCGCAAACCCAAGCTCTTTTGTGGTTCATGACGGCGTCCTTTACAAGAAGTATTATTCCGGACAAGGCGCCCGTCTGCTTCTAGTTGTTCCCCGCACTTTACGGGCTCACGTCTTTCGGTCCTTACACGACGACGCAACCTGCGGCCACATGGGCTCCACCAGAACGCTTCAACGAATCCAGCAAAGGTTCTATTGGCCCAAGATGCGACACGACACGGAAAAATACGTTGCTGGATGCGAAAAATGCCAACGACACAAACGTCCCACGGCTACGCCGCCAGGACTTCTTCATCCTGTTCCACCTCCTAACTCTCCCTTCGAGACTGTTGGTGTCGATCTGCTCGCTCCATTTCCACGATCGAGCAGTAATGAAATGCCCATTGCTTTGTTACTTTCAAATTCATGCTGAAGCGTTAGTGAGGCCAGGGGGCACGATTTGCCCGCAGGGTTAGCATGAAGCGGCATTTACATTGAAAGGGGGGGGGTGCTCAAGAGCACCGAAGCCACGGCTATTAGTTCCGGCACGCGTGTTTTTTTGCGCGAGTTGTTTTTATGAAGGGCGTAGCCAGGAGGGAGGCGTTCGGGGATTCAACCCCCCTCCCGAAAATTTCCAGTTTTCTTGCGAGTATATGCACGTACGCATACAAACGCACACATGAACCTACATGAAAAAAGTTGAACCCCCCCCCCCCAAAAAAAAAATTTTTTTCTGGCTACGCCCCTGGTTTGTATGGTAATAAAAATGCTAAATGTTTTGCTCAAATGTCGCTGGT
This sequence comes from Rhipicephalus microplus, assembly GCF_043290135.1. NCBI lineage: Eukaryota > Metazoa > Arthropoda > Arachnida > Ixodida > Ixodidae > Rhipicephalus > Rhipicephalus microplus. The sequence continues at coordinate 420,392,084 of NC_134710.1, read as the reverse complement.
TATAACCTAAGGCGAATTGCAAAAGAGCAGAGCATGTACGAAAGTAGCGAACAACCTTACTAAAAGTAGCTAAAACGCACACGCTTTGTAAAACGCTTGACGTGCAGGGCGTTGTGGGCTCGACATTGTGAAGCATGCCGCGCTCACGTTTTAAAACGAATACAGAAGAAGCGCGAGTGGCTGAGATATGTGGCAGCGATGCATTTGAAGTTTTTCATATGATTAAATGTAAATGAACGCACTCATTGGGCGCCCGAGCACAGCCTTGAATGTAGTGTGGGTGGATCTCGATGGAACGCTCCCACCACCTGACGGCCAAACCGAAAACGGAGACACAAGCGAAGCGCGGCGCCGGTGGAGAGTTTATAAACTGAACCTGGTATAGTAACGTTGCACCAAGCCTTCCCACAAACACGTTTTGCCTCACCACTATCAGCCAGCATTTTCCACCATCACAACCATTGGCTTGCCACTACCACCACCATCTGCCATCGTTTTTTCTACTCTAGCCGTTATATGCCGGCATTTTCCACCGTCACCACCATTGGCTCGTCACCAACACCACCATCTGCCACAGTTTTTCCACTCAATCATATGCCCACTACCGTTTCCACCATATCCACAATTCTTTCCACTATATTCACGAAGAATTCCAGCATCCACCAACCCAGGATTTTCAATAGGGCATCCGGCCGGGGTAAGCTTGACTCACTAGTATTAGTAACGTTGCGTGTGCTTCATGCTTCGATTCGGCAGAGAGGAGCGTAATTATTACCAGTTAACAGCAGTCAGTACATTTTATTTGCCGACAACCGGCTCAAAACACACGCAGCGAAGCGCCGCTGCGTGTATCTGTATACGCGCCACCAACCACCTTTTTTTTTCACGCTTCTGCAGAGACGGTGCCGCCACCTATAGCCCGATCACGCTCAAATAATGCCATTGAAACGACAAATTGCTAGTTAGTTTATGTTGGCTTGGCCATGCGCTAACGATAGGGAGAACATGCTACAAAGAATACAGCAATGACCACCAATATAAACTCATTTTGTTACAGTAGCAACTATAAGGACACTCCCGGCTTATTTTGCCGCTGGCGTTGGTCGCCCTCACTCACCGTATATATATACGTATCTATATATAGGTAAACGCAAGAAAGAAAAATAATCTGAAAACAGACTCCGACACGTGGAACCGAACGTGGAACCTCTCAATCTGGAGTGTGAGGCGCTAACCAATGAAACGCAGAGGAGCACCAACTTCAACGTTCAAACAGCAAGCTATCTATATCTACCACTTCTACTGGTAGTGATTAGGATCCCGGGAGATCTACCATGGTGTTTTCAGCATTACCAGCGAGATGGTGCATTGAGAGCACGTTGCCAGATTGTCACGATGCGGCGGCGCACGCTCTCATTTCCCACGCGTATACTTCAACCCGCGGAGAGGGGATTCTCCCGCGAGCGCTCGCATATCTCGCGTTGGGGACAATCGCACGCTTAGGGCCTTCACCGTAACCATTCTGTTGCAGTTACCTGGCACACAATGGTCACTACACTCGAAGTTTCCGTTTGCGAAAAGGGTGCGCTTTTCAGACAGAGCGAAGTAACAACTGAGATGCTAATTCACGTTCATCTGTACTTGTGATTACTTTCGTGCGTCATTTGTGTGTGAGAAACGCGCGGCAAATTTCGATCTGCTTGCCATTCTGCGGGTGACCTAACAATTTGTTCCTATCGCGTTCATTGTTTCGCCTTTGCGGAAAAGCTGTGACTTATTTTAGATGAAAATCACTCGGTGGTCGAGTTTATTCCGGTGTGTGACGTTACCATTTTTATGGCTAAAGCGCGACCTCTCCCCTCTTTCTCCTCTCATACGCTCCCCCTTTTCTCGCCTCGCAACGCCTCGCAACCCCGACTCCAGCAGCATCTCCTGCCTTACACTCGCTCCACCCTCTTTTTCTCTCTTGGCATCCCTCCACGCGGTGTATTCAGCACCCTTGTGCACGCGCTTCCCCTTTCCTCTCAATCTTTTCCATCGCACCCCCTCTCTCGCTTCGAAACGTCACGCAGGTAGCGTCTGCTAGTCTGCTAGCGAGTTTCTTGATTGAAAAAAAAACACTGGTTGCTCTGCCCAACCTATATACAGAGAGCACCAGAAACATTGTGCGCACTGACGCACAAGCGGGTTTTTCACGTTGTATTTTTTGTACTTTGCGGGTATTTGTAATTAGAAGAAAAACACAAATACTGAACATTTATAATGATCAAAACTGTCTAATTGGACGTTTTTCTAATCGATCTACAACTTTCTCATCACAATTTTCATCTAACTTTGTTTTTGGAAAAGTTAGTAGTTAAGAACTTCTAAGTATACAATATTTGAGAACACAAAAGATAGTGTGAATAACTGCACGCAATGGTAAGTAACACGCATTTTGTCGCACCGTAAATACGTGTTCCAGCATATTTTTACACTCGGGCTAAAATTATGTGGCACACCCTGTATACACCACCTATATATACCGGACGTATATATAGCGGACGTATACCGTATATACCGATACCGTACGTATATATATACCGGACGTATATATTACGGCAGCGAAAAGAGCGTGTTCAGGATCAGCTGTACAGCAAGGCGCCTGCTTCGTTGTCGTCCTGAAAACCATTTGTCCCACTAGCTTAAATCTACAAAACATTCCTGTTGTCGTTCTTTTGCATATACAGACGTGTCAATATATATATATATATATATATATATATATATATATATATATATATATATATATTTATTTATATATATATATATATATATATATATTCATATATATTTATATATATATATATAAGTAGGTCCTGGATTGTGACCTTGAGGGTGGGGCTGGTGGGAGATTTTTCCTCTGCGTATTTGAACAATAAAAATTCGGAGCATGCGCGTTAACTAAAAGTAGACTTCAGGTCTATCTGTTCCACTGGTGTCCGCTGTCCCTCAGTGCCTATTATCAGTGATTAGCATATTTCAGTAACAAACGCCGGTTCATCACTGCGTGCTGTGCGCCTCCCAGGTTTCTCTCCTGCTCAATGCCGGGATAAGCACAGGGTCAATGCTGCCGCCAGTGTAAGCGTTAGCTCCCACTGGTTCGCGTCTACACATGGCTCCATTTATTGGGAGGTGGTGTAACATTTTTATTCGTGTGCAGTCAATATGATGATTCTGTTTTAAAAAAAAAGCCCGTATAACGCGATAGTTCACTTTATGATGTGACGTGCAAGTAGGAATCAATTTCACTGGGAGGTAACTTTATTGATGACTTATTTACACTTGTTTCGGCACGGAGGGATGCCATGAGAACAGGTTCGTAAGTCATTCTACTACAGTACTATTTCATTTGCTTCAGAATTGTTTTTTTTTCAATCTGGGGCCTGAATGTGCATTTGCCACGGTGGGTAATTAAACTTTCATAGTGAGTAATCTGTACAGCGATACCTGGCGCCTCGAAGGCTAGTATTACTAAATATTGAGGTCTGCGCTATATATTTTCTTTCACGTTTTAATGCCAAACTGCATAGCACTGGTACATCACGTTGAACAAAGCTTTATTTGCGGCTAATATACTACATTTTTCGTGCACTGACTGTGTGTTAACACTCTTACACAACCCTAGAATTTTTTTTGTTGCTGAAAATAAAACTGGCACATCATGCATGCAGGCGGTCTTATTTATCCAACATCTTGTGCATCTGGAGAATAACCCCGGGTTGTACCCTTTGTTCTTCCGCTTCAACTTTCTTCCTGTTTGCACACATATGATGAGTCCTTTATTCAGCAATAGCCATAATCACCGAATCACGAAAGGTTCTTTTACCTTTCTTACATGTACATTCAGACTCTTTGAAGTGATGTGGGCGGCTGCATTTCCGATGGAGGCGGAAATGTTGTAGGCCCGTGTGCTCAGATTTGGGTGCACGTTAAGGAACCCCAGGTGGTCTAAATTTCCGGAGCCCTCCACTACGGCGTCTCTCATAATCATATAGTGGTTTTGGGACGTTAAAACCCCACATATCAATCAATCAAAGTGATGTGGTCACGTGGTTTATCAATACATTGTGAAAGACATGCCTTCGCGACACTTCTCTTAACCAGCTTCTAATAGCAGCTGTAGTAGCTGATAAGAACTTGCTCAGCTTTCTTGCGTTCGGTTTCTGTATATTTTCTGTTTCATTGTTTGCTGCTATCGTTTTTGTATGACTTTCGCAGGCTTTCTTCCTCTCCTTCTTTCTCATTCTCTTTGTATAAGTTTCGCTCCCGGTTTTGTATGTCTTTCTTTATTTTCTTCTTACTTTTTTCTTTTCTTGTTCCCTCATTTCTTCCTCAAGCGCTTACGTCTTCATTCTGTTTATTTCTCTCATTCTTTTTATTTATTTCTTCAAGTTCAGTCATATTTTTTCTCTGTAATTTACATATCTTCTTCTATTTTCTGATGTTCTTTTTATCACTCTCGTTTTTCACGTGCCCTGTTTCACTGAGCAAACTTTTCGTAACTGCGTGAGCATAGAAATATGGTCTTCTAATGACGAATTTCATTGGGAAAGCCTGAGCACCTAAAAAGCACGCTGAAAGTGCTCCCTTCCGAACCGGCGTGTTTCAGTGATCGAACAGGTGTAGGAAAACTGTCATCCATTGGTATGTGAGAGTGCTTTTGCTTCGCCGAGAGCAGCCAGGAGCAGTTTGCAGTGCTCTTGTCTGAAAAGCGGAGTAGGCGCAGTACGACGAGTCACGTGGTTTTTGAAAGCACAGCCTCCTAATTTTTTTTCTGCCGGCAAGCGCTGGGGCAATTTGAAGCTACCATGTGTAGTTTGACACCGCTATTTTTGTACGAATGGCTACGATGAGAGCTGGACGTATGCCAAATGAGTCATTGCACAAGCATACTAGGTATTGGAATATTGAAGAATATGTGGCTAACCAAACTTACACGTATTTTGCTGCTGCCACACAAAGATCATACCGGGGCTTCGAATGTTTCAGTCACATGGTCTCCCTACTGGTCACCTCTTCATCTGCCCTCCGGGAGCATGGCGCATTCCAGAGGCAGGTTGAGTGGCCCTGCTCTCAGTGCTCTGCCCCTCTACTCCTGTTTTCTCAATGAAATTTGCCATAAGGTGCACCGGTCGTATGCGCATTCGATGGCGCTGTTTTCCAGTAAGTGAAGCTCTCCCTATCAGTGACTTGAAGGCGATCAGTCATTTCTGATACAGAAATTTTATGTGTTAGCGTATATCATCGACGTGACTAAGGATTTAACGTTGCCACGTTTTACTGTTCTTTGAATATGAACGCATGGCCATCGCTGTTGCCTGTAGTACCTGATAAGTGTTGCGCTGCTAAAGACCGGGATGCAGGTCTAAGTTAAATTGTCAGCATGGAGGAAGGAAACAGGCTCGGAGGGAGCACGGCGCATTGTGATAAGAAGTAAGAAAGAAAGCAAGGGAGAGAAATAGAGACCGAATATAAACGAAGAAAAAAAGAAGCTTCGAGAAAAGTAAAATCAAAATTAAAGCAATGAAAACAGCAAGACTTAAAAAAGGAAAAAAAAAAGCAGCAGAAGATAATGGTTAGGCACTCAACGCGTGAGCTTCGCTTGCCCCCCGTTTCCTGAAAGGGCCAAAGCTTCTCAGTTCTCTTTCTTTTTTTCAATTGGGCAAAAGCAATCGTGGGCCTTAGCCTAGTCACTCTACTACATGGGTCAACGCAGATTCGGAATCAGTCACCAAAACCCACACGACCTCATCATTTGACCCTGTAGTGTTGTCTGATGTGAACGACCCCGCACGCCATACATTCGCTGTAAGAACACTCTATTTCGCACTTCAAGGGGCGTGGAAATAATGGTTAGACAATAAAAGTTCTTCATAAGTTAGTTGGCCTTCGGTATTTCTTAGTAATCTGGCGCAACTCACCGCGGGGTAACAGCCATGAAACAGGCGCACTTGGTAGCTTGTTTAAGAAATGGAGTTCTTTCTATTCTAAATATGTTCAGCATAAGCAAACTTTACCATCAAAGCAGGGTTTCTGTTTCTTTCGATCTCTTTTTAATGGTTCATAGACAACGAAGGGGCAGTCTATATCTGAGATTCGCCTACAAGCAACCATAAAGCTACACTATTTTTTTGCTTTATTGGCCAAAAAAACTAAAAGTCATTGTTTTTTATTGAAAATGGATATAAAACAAGCATTCTTACGTAAAAGGCGCGCATGTTAAATAAACAAGAAATACCGGGACAATAGCCTGCAGTCAAAGTATTGGTACGCTGCATACCTGCACTCAGGAATAACCACACACGCACACACAAGATAGTGGAAGTTCAGTATGGGGGAGGGGGAGGGGGGATGCTTCAGTAAGGGAGCGAGCGTATGCACAAAACAGGCGAAGAAAGCAAAACGAGATAAAATAGAAAAGCACTGGTTATTTTGTTTTTGTTATTTTTCGCGTGATGTCTTCTTCTAGAGGAACCACAGCAGCAGTACCACCGCCTCGTCGTTATGCGTCGCTGATGACAAAAGCCCCCCCAGCCCCCGCTCTACCTTTCACTTCCATCCTGTTTATTTCCTGCCCCCTTCACTTTATAGGCATGATGGAAGAAGAAGAGATCCCCCGAACTGCTATGCAGCTCAAAACGGGCAGAAACAATCGTACACGCGTGCCGACACGGCAAGCCCAAAGAAAGGCGCAAGCGGTGGAAAAGATGACGAGAAAATGAGACGGGGAAGATGAGAGTGAAGGTGCACTGAATGATTTGCTGTCGCGTTTTTTTTTTCTTCTTTTCTTTTTTTTGCCTTTTTTGAACAAAAGGCGCGGACAGAACAAGGGAAAGAAAGAATCGTAGCGCGCACAATGAGCGCAGCTATATACCGTGGTACCGCCGACGCCACGTGCCGACGCATATCGGCGTACGTTTCGGGCTTTCCGTTCGTCGCTGTCACCTTCTCCGCTTCGTAATCCCGTACCGCCACGCTTATAAACTTCTCTGTTTTTTTTGCTTCCTTCTCTTTTTTTTCTTTCTTCCTTGCTTCCTTTCTTTCTTTCTTCTTTGTTTTTTTATTTGTCTTCCGTCCCTTTCATCGAATATTCAAATTTATTTCCCCGACTCTCCGTCGTTTCCCTTTATTTCCGCACCGCTCGCAGAAAAGCTGTCCTTTTTTATTCCACGGCCAACACAAATCTGAACCAACGACGAAAAAAAAAGAAAACAACAAGCCTTCTCTCGGCCTTTGCTCTGTCTTTGTCTCTGAATCTGTTTTTTTTTTGGCTTCTTTTTTATCTTTTCCCTCAAGTCTTGCTCGAGTCGGTAGTACAATGGCCACGTACATTTTTATCGCAGTCGATTTTTGAGAGCATTAGATGGGTATGTTTGAAAAGGGAAGCGTATGAAGTAAAAATGAAAGGGAAAAGAAAAGAACAACGCGTAAGATATTCATCTCTCCCTCTCTCTCTTTTTCAGTCGCACGAGAAATGAATGGCTCGAGTAGAATGGTGCATGCTTTCGCGATCAGCACGTCCTGATGGAGTGCGCCGCTTCTGCGCACACCACGCTCCAAGTGGAAGGAGAAAAGCTTTGCGTCGAGCGGTGGTTTGTAATGGACACGGTGGTCGGAGACCCTCCTTCCCGTCTCTTTCGCTGAGCCAAGCATGCATTGGTACAGCGAGTAGAAAGAGGCAGAGCTGTCCTCTACATTATATGCGCGCTTCAGTTCCACTATAGATTCCGTTGTTTTGGCTGCGGAGAACTTGATAAATTGCGTCGTTATCACTCACTTTGTACGGATTGTTCACGAGGTTCCGTGAACACCTTTCTATTTTTTATCTACCCATTTTCTCGGACCTTGGCGAGATGCATGAGTTTTGTGAAGATGGCGCTTTTCATCCTCGCAGAAGTGGTTCCACCCGGTCAGTAGCAACGCTGCCTACCAACCGATTTGTTGTTTGTAGACATGCGTAGGGGCCGTCGACATACTGAGAAGCTTGTAGCGGCATCGTGGCACGTAAGCGCCGCCCAACGCAAAGCTAACCACCACCTTCTATGATCATGTAACAGCCGTCACAGCAGCTGCAGAGCTGCCTACGAGCACAGCGCGTCGGGGAGCCTCCCCAATGTTGTCATCCTCGTCTTTATCCTCTATTTTCCTCGCAGAATAAGTGCACCGATTTTTACTCTGTGTGATGCAATATCTTTGGTGGGCAACAGAACGAGTATATATGGAATCAATGTGGAAGAAATAAATGTTTGGCGACAATCTAACCTGCGTACGAAAGATATCAAGGTGCGCGTCGTCCCCATTCAGAGATGCATGCAGGCTAGCAAGCACAGCGTAGCATTGGGTAGTGGTGAATACCAAGAAGCGGGAAAAGTAATGGAAGGAGAAAAGGAGAGACGTAAGGTTCACAAGAGAAAGAATACAAGCTATGAGACTATGTGCGTTGCTCAAAAGAGCCTTTAAAATGCTGAATTTGTAGTTAAGTCTGCAAACAGCACAACTCACAGTCCGTGGTGGAATCCTGAGTGCGCACGAGATTACCGACGACGACAGGCCGCATGGAAAAAACTTTTGTACAATCAGTGTCCAAATAATTGGTCCGATTACATGTTTTATGCTGCAAACTTTAAGCGCACAGTTTTCTTAGCTAAAGACGAATTTGATAGAAATCATTATGACTATCTTTCAAACCCTAAGAACAAAAGTGCCCTGTTAAGGTTCCTCAGACCGCGTAAAATTCTGCCATCTCCAACCAATGCAGTCTGTGAATTCATGTCGCCCGATGACATGAAGAAATTTTTGGAAGTCATCGCTGAAGAACTAGACTGTCAAGTCACATCACGCGATTTGTATGGTCTAAGACCACCCATGGTAATAACAGATTTTACAACAGTTACACTGCAAAAGTTAGCACATGTTGTTCGGAATTCACCATCATCAGCTCCCGGTCCAGATGAAATTACAGCTGCCAAGATAAAATCATTAATTAAATTATCACCAGGTGACCTTCTGAACACTGTAAATTATTCAATAAGACATTCCTGGATTCCATACGATTGTAAATTAGCAAAAATAATTCCGATACAGAAGAAACAAGGTTTAGGCTATACCATATAAACATACGACCAACTTCGCTTATTTATATTATGGTAAGACTTCTTGGAAGGGCACTTCACAAGAGAATGACCAGCAGAATTACAGAAAATAAATGATTAAACCCTAATCAAATTGGCTTCAGAGAACACTGTTTCATATGGTGTGCCCACGCTGTTTTAGAAAGCCGCATCCAACTTGCTCGCAAAAGCAGACAACATGCTGCTCTAGTGACTTTGGACATAGCCAAAGCATATGACCTTGTGAAATTTTCAGTAATATCGAGATACTTCTAAGCCATAATTTCCCAATGTATATTATGGCATGGCTGGGAGAATTAATGAGAGCAAGATAATTTTATATCTCTAAGAATGGCTGCACTTTGACAAAATTTACACAAACTCGCGGAGTTCCCCACGGGGCTGTTTTGTCACCGATATTATCCAACATTTTAATGAGTTCAATCCCTTACAGCCAGAATGTGTATGTATATGTGTATGCAGATGACATTGCCTTATTTGCAGCAGACATAGACATTCATTCTTTATATGAAAAACTGCAGAGGTATATGAATTTGCTAGAGGCGTAGCTACAGACATTATGCATGTCACTAAATGTAAATAAAAGTGCAATGTTTTGTAATTCCGTTAACAGATCCTATCTCAATTAATATTTGTTTTAAAGAAGAACCTATTCCACAAGTTGAGTCCCTTAAATATTTGGGAATGATTTATAATGATAAATTAAACTGGACTCCTCACATAGAGAGTAGGGCATGTAAGGCACAACGTGCCTTAGGCATGATTCGCAGATTGACCAGCAGACGCTATTCTTTAAGCAGGGACACTTTGCTTATGATTTACAAAATGTACATGCGTCGTATTCTAGAATTTGGATGTGTGTTATTCGCAGGTGGCCCAGCTTATAAATTAATCCTTTGATTGTTTTGGAGCGTGAGGCCCTGCGACTATGCCTAGGGCTCCCTAAGTTTGTTGCGAACAAGGTTTTGTACCAGGAGGCGCGCTTACCAACCTTGCCTTGTCGATTCCGTATCCTGACGGTTCCGGCTTATCTAAAATTTTCTAGCTATTCGGTAAGGCGATCATAATGTGTATTCATTAACGACCCACACTCTTTCTTTCTTGTTCATTGGCCACATTTTCATACACCACAAATTATTTTTGTCAAGAAGCAACTAGACAGAATAAACATAAAAGTTCGAGATATACCAGCCGCAAACGAGCCAAATAAAATGTCATCAGGAAATATGATGACATTTTTCCCTGTGCGCCTAAACTTCAGTCACACTGTGTCCTACATAGCCGCTTGCAAGATTACCTTGCACACGTGGAAACAAAACATGTAATAGCCACTGATGTTTCAGTAATAGATGAGAAGGCATAAGTAGGTATTTACTCTACTTCACTTGACTGGTTACTTTCAGTAAGACTACAAGACTTTACACCTATTTTTGAAGCTGAACTTTTCGTAATTGTTCTAGCACTACAAAAACTAACTTTGGACGCCCCCACTGCAATAATATTTACAGACTCCTTGTCCGTATGGGCGTCACTGACACTTTCACCTCAATCAGATGCCTTAAAGACATTCTTTACGCTAATTCCTCCACAGCTTAAGCTCTTAAAATTATTATGGGTACCTCTACATTGCGGGTTAGAGGTAAATGAAATGATGGACTCATTAGCTCAAATAGCATTAAATGGCCCAATGCTTTTTGTGCTTCCGGTACTGCCCAGTATAACGGCTATAAGATACCGAAAATTTGCACTCAGGGCTGATGCCATAGATTCAGTAACACCATGCACTGAATTTAGACATTCGAAATATCGATGGAAATCCAGCTGGTGTCATACTAGACAACTAGAAGTCATGCTAACAAGACTGCGATGTCTTGTGCCCTCTTTGAATCTATATTCACACAGGGCTGGTCTGGAAATATCTCCCCTATGCAGCTTTTGTACAGATCTGGAATCAACAGACCATTACTTTTTGTGATGTTGCCGTTACAGTCAATAAGGCGGCGGTCTCACTCCGGCGGCACGAACACATCGTTTTTGTCACTTTTCCAACTGACGTGGCGGCTGTTATTCTAGTCTTATATAGTTGGTTTATGTGTCATAGAAAAGCTTAATTTTTCTTCATTTTAAACATATCTATTTAAAAAAAGTAAGCTTTTAGCATTTGAGTAGGGAGAGCCAAGAATAAGCGCTAGTTACAAGGTTTGGTCTGACTGTGTGTCAGCAGTGACCATTTTCTGAAAAATGTGCTGCAGTTACAGCACTGTTCTTTGAGCAGAACGTTCAAGACATATTTATCTATTTCCTCAACGTAGCAAATTATTCTAGCACTTTTACTGTATTACTGATTAGCTTTTGAAAAGAGCCAAATTTAGTAAATGTCAATGCAGGCTATCCTGCAACTATTCGCTAGAGAAAATTCATTTTCTGGGTGTATATAAAGGATGGCATTTTCCGTTTGAGTGCTCAATTTCATTTATGTACGCCCGCTCGTTTTTTAATTATATTGATCTTAATTGGGCAATATTTTCATTAGATAGACCTACCGTGGCCCATTTTTGCGGATAACTACTGAAGTTCGTTTACTGAATTTGCACGTGGACAAACTAGAACCCTTGATCTATTTCCTCAGCGTGGCGTTTTTCTATAAAGCAAGCAGAATTGCGAAACAAAGCTCGCAAATTGTCTTTATTTATCGTGCCGTAAACATCAACAAAATTGTTGTTATCTTGAAATAGCGCTGAAATCTAAGCATGCATAGCCTAAAATATAACGGTTACGGTTTCCTGGTACACTTAAGCACACGAATCACACACAAGAACTGCAGGAATATTGAGAAATCTGCATTATTCCTATCACTACAACGAAAATCTTCCCCTAGTGCCACCTAAACAGAAATAAGGAAAGAGCTGAATTTGAAGGTTCCCTGTTTCCCCGAATGCGGCGTGCGAAAACATTTTGCCTCAGGAGAAAACGCCTTTTCTAACTTCAAGCCATGCACCGTCATCTGTAAGCCTTCCTCCCCTCAGAGTCTCATAAGGCTGCGCGGTACCGTGGGAGAGCGTGAAAACAGGTGGGCAGTATCCTCCGAGAGGATGCGGGGATGGTGGTGGTGGTGGAAACATATTTATTTCTTTAATTACATGAAATTTTCTGCGGAGAAGCTCCGAGTAGTCAGACATGCTTGGCTTACGGTGAGGGGGGGGGGGCCTTAGACCAGGGCTCCACTTGCAGCAGCCGCTCTGCGGGCCCGGTTGATCAGACTCAATTGATCTTCCAGGTTCTCGCTGGCCAGCAGCTCCTCCCATCGCTCCGCTGTTGGATTTTGTACTGGTTGTAAGGCTGTAATGGCCTGACACTCCCACGTGACGTGGTACAAAGTGGCTTTAGCTGAACACCATGGGCAGAGAGGAGAGTATGCCGAGGGGTGCATTTTACTCAGGATGTGCAAATTTGGAAACGTGCCGGTTTGAATTTGCCTCCAGCTGACCGATTCTTCTTTATTTAGTGTTCGGTGTGGTAGCGAATAAGCTTTCCTAAGTCCTCTGTAATGGTTTAGAATGGCCGAATAGTCGCAAGGGACCGGAACGAGTTCCTCAGGGGCGGAGTTGGAAGATGCTCGGCTCGCATACCCTCGAGCTACCCTATCCGCTGCCTGATTCCCCTCCAGTCCCATGTGGCCCGGAGTCCATATAATCCGATGCCAAATTCTGAGTGGATGTGTAATGGAATGCTCGCCAGTGTCTGTAACGCTCATGATGACGCTGAGAGCGGGTTGGCTGATGCACCCCTGTAGATAGTTGCGGCAAGCTGCTTGAGAGTCCGTGAGAACTGTCAGCGACCTTCGTTGTCTGTAGCCGAGGGCGAGAGCGAGGGCGATGGCAGTTTCTTCAACATCGGTGATGTTGCGGCACCGCATGGAAGCGCTGGTACGTTCTGTGAGTGTGTGGTCCACGACTGTGGCTACAGCCTTATTGTTTGCATGGTCGTAGTTGGCGGCGTCAACATAGTACGTAGTGTTTTTGTGTGCATAAGTTCGCTCGAGGGCTTCCACTCTGGCTTCCCTCCAGCCCTGATGTAGTCGGGGGTACATATTGCGGGGGATGGGAGCGACCTAAGTGGCACGAAGTTGGTCCGGAATGGGCATGCGACAAGCTGCGTCGTGAAACTGGCTGATGTAGCCGAGGCGTAGGAGCAGGTCACGGCCTGTAGCTGTTTGCTTGAGCCGTTGCAGTTGTGTGGCGAGTTGCGCTTCACAAAGTTCTTCAAAGGTGTTGTGTAGGCCCAATGCGAGGAGCTTGCTAGAAGGAGTACCCGGTGGTAGCTTGAGTGCCGCTTTGTAGGCCTTGCGGAGCATTGCGTCTACTTGTCCCTGTTCGCTCTTGGTGAGGCGTTGGTAGGGCAAACTGTATGTCACCCTACTGACCACGAGGCTACGTATGAGTTTCAGGGTGTCCTCGCGCATGCCATGGCCACGAGTGGCTACCCGAGATATCATTCGGGCCACTTGCAGTGTAGTGGTGCGGAGAAGGGAAAGTGTGTGATTCACATGGCGGTTCGACTGTACCCACATGCCTAATATTCGAATGGTGGATTTCTCTGGGATTTGTTTGCCAGCAAGGACAACCTGGAGGCGGGAGCCTTGGTTGTTCTGCGTCGATGGTGGGAGCTTGCGTCGATAAATTCGTAGAAGGTCAGATTTTTCTGTTGCACAGGCCAGGCCTCGTTCCTGCGCGTATTGTTCGACGCATGTGGCTGCCTGCTGCAGGTTATATTCTTTTTCTCCAAGGGACCCCCGCGTGGCCCAGACGGTGATATCGCCCGCATACATTGCGTGATGGATGCCATCGATGCGGTGGAGTTCATGTGCCAGGCCAACCATAGCTACATTAAAGAGTAGCGGGGAAATCACTGAGCCCTGCGGGGTGCCCTTGTTCGGAACCTTGATAACATCTGATCGGATGGAGCCGAGACCGACTGTGGCAGTGCGGTCCGACAAGAAGGCGTGAACATAAGTGTAGACGCGCTGCCCACAATGAAGGGCCTCGAGGCCCTCAAGTGTGGCCTGGTGGCTAACGTTATCAAATGCGCCCTTAATGTCTAAAGTCAAGATAATGTTTTCTCCTTGCTGGGGGGCGTTATCAATGACTTCTTTTAATTGTAGCAGTACATCTTGCGTTGAAAGATGTGCCCGGAACCCGTACATTGAGTGCGGGAAAAGGTCATTGTCTTCGAGGTAATCTTGCACGCGATTAGTGATGACGCGCTCGAAGAGTTTACCAAGGCAGGAAGTGAGGGATATTGGTCGGAGGTTTTCGATCTGAAGTTTTTTGCCCGGCTTCGGTATCATTATGACCTCCGCGTGCTTCCATTCAGGAGGAAGCGTGCCACGTTGCCAATGATCATTGAAGAACGCCGTGATTTCTTGTACGGCGCTGTCGTTGAGGTTCCTGATAAGGGAGTACGTGATTCCGTCTGCCCCAGCAGCTGTGTTGCGATTGCTGCTGCGAATGGCTGCGTAAACTTCGTCCACCGTTATTGGTCGGTCGAGAGTGTCATTGGCACGTCCACAATACGCAGCTTGAGATGCGGGTGGGTAGAAATCGCCAGAGCATTTTCGCCGGACTTGATCCAGCAGCTCATCGTCAGTACCCTCAAAGGCGTGTATGAGGCGCATGACTGACTTATTCGTCTCATTTTTTGTGCGAGTGGGGTCCATCGAAGCGCGCAAAATGTGCCACGTGCGGGCCGTGCCCAATGAGCCTCGAAGAGAGTCGCTAAACTGGGCCCAATTGAGTCGCGCCAGTTCTGTAGCGTACTGCTCTGCCTGAGTGGTGAGTGTGGCGATCCTTAGCTTGAGGCATCGGTTATGTTTTTGCGTCCTCCATCTGCGGATGAGGCTCCTTCGGGCTTCCCACAGATGTAGCAGATGGCCGTCCACTGCCGGCAGTGCAGGTGTTCTGTTAATGGTGGTGGTCCAACGCTCTCGAATTTTTTCAAGTTGGGTGCACCAGTCGGTGAGGCTTGTGAGGCTGTCGAGTGAATATTCGCTCTCACGACGAAAGGCGTCCCAGTTTGTGATGCGTGCTTCTCCAATAAACCAACGCGCTGCGCTCTCTGTAACTTTTGTGCGGAGATTGAAGTGGTCGCTGCCCAAGGATTCCTGCAGGTTGTCCCAGTTATAGTTTGCACGGCCACGGGCGAAGGTGAGATCGGGGCAAGTGTCCCTGCACACACTGTTGCCGATCCGGGTAGGGAACGCGGGATCCGTAAGCAGTTCAAGCTGAAATTTTTCAGTGGCAGCCGCAAGCTGTTTGCCTTTGACATCCGAACGGTTGTAACCCCAGCGTTCGTTGAGAGCGTTGAAGTCGCCGAGCAGTAAGAGTTCTTTTCCCTGGGCCAATCGGCAGGCACCTTGGACGAGCGCATGGAAATCAATGTTTTTTTGCTTTGGGGCGCTATATACGTTGACAGTGATGATACTTCGCTTTTCTCCTTTCTTTTTTTGCCTGAGAACTAGCTCCACAATCACATGTTCTATGTTAATGTCTGGGATATTGTCTAAGCCAACTGCGGTCAGCACTTTGTCAATCAGGATGGCCGCTTTGCCCTTTGTTTGTCTATTATAGGACTCATAACCTGAAAATAGTGGTGGCGTTCCGGGCTCCTGAAGCGCTATGACATCTGGCCGAGCAAGGTGTGTGTTAATGTACTGTTGGAGGAGGCTCCGCTTTCTGCGGAAGCCGCGGCAGTTCCATTGCCAGACTTCTAAATGTTCGCCAATGAGTGGGGCTGTGCTGCCCATGGTTAATTCGTTGAGTGGAAAGGCGTGGGTATCGGAATCTCGGCTTGCGACGCCAATGTAGGAGTGAGGGTGAGGGCGCTGGGTGTCAATGCGGGGGTAGCGAGGATTTCGGATGCATGTGATTCCAATCCTAGTCTATGGTAACCTTGATCTGTCGTGGCGTGCGAGCTACGAGTGGCCCTCTTCCTGCGTATGTTTTCGCCTGTTTCAGCAATTTGCGCCTCGAAGCGTGTCTCGAGAGAGTCGAGGCGTTCTCCGAACTGCGTGAATACGGCACTGAATTGTTGCGATAGCTGCTGCGCGAGCGTTGAGAGCATTTCGCGTAACTCTTCGCGTGTGACTGTGGTGCCCGACGCAGCAGGAATTGATAGCGCCGTTTTAGGGGTCTTCTGTCTCTTGGGGGAGGTTGGGGGTTTTTTTTCGGGGGAGTCGGGCGGCGATCCAAGACGTGCCATTAGGGCATGAAGTTGAGAACTGTCCTTTGCTTGACGTGCCCTGACGGCCGCCAGCTCCTGTTTGAGTTTTATGTTTTCCGCGAGAAGGTGTTCGTATGCGGTGGACAGGGTATTGAGTGGAGCGATGGGAGGATCTACATTAGCTGACCAGCTCACCTTATTGTCGGCACCGGCTGATGGAGTGGGATTGGGCTTCTCATTATGCTTGCTGGAGGCGTGCTGGGACTGTTGACAGGTGGGTTGCTGCTGCTGCTGCGGCCCCTTGGTCATCTGGTTCTTCGGATGTTGTCGCTGCTGTGGTTGCTGCTGTTGGCCAGGTTCCACAGAAGGGAGGGGCGTGAAGGACTGTGACCTCGAGCGTGAGCGGGAGTGGCTGCATGAGGTCTCGTTTTCCTTGCTGAACCACCTACGTTTGGAAGTGCGTGGGTTACGATGGGGGTTGCGACCCCTGGCTGGTGCTGCTGGTAGAGGAGGTGGCCGTGGGCGCGGGGCCTTCAGTCTCTGAGAGCACTCTTTCGCGCCCGTTAAGTGGGCATCTCCACACAAGTGACATTTGGGAGCACAGGGGTGACCGTCAACGGGGTTGAGGATACCACACTGCTGACACACGGGAGTGTTTGGCGTGGGGCATACGTCTGAGCGGTGCCCCGGTTGTAAGCAGAGTTGGCAGGCTTGTCGCGTCGGCTTGTACGGATGGCAGGCCACCTGCCCACCGTAATACAGTAGATATCGGGGCAGAAGGGGGCCTTCAAAAGTGATCACGGCAGATTTGGTAGCACCAAGCATTCGTGCACTGTGCACTGTCGCTCCCTGCGTGCGCACGCGGAGGTTGGCGGTGAGTTCTTCCGGAGTTGTGCCAGGGTCTATCCCATGAATAACTCCCCGCAAGGTGCCCTCAGTGGCCGCCACATAGGTATTGAATTCGTAGGTCTTCCTCTCAAGCGTGAGGGTGGTGATCCGACAAAGAATTTCGGCCGTCTCAACATGTGGCGTGCTGGCAATGATGATGTTCGACCCGGGGCGAGTACGTATAATGAAATGATCACCAGTACAATGTTGTCGTGAATTGCCCGCCAGTGCTACGGCTCGGGAGATTTGATGCGTATTGAAGTTCCGAATGGCCAGGCCCTTTTTCGGGCGCATGATGATCTTTATGTCAGTGCGTGGAAGCGGCGGCAGCTTCCGTCGTAGCTGGCGCGGCTTCGTTACGGGTGGTGGTGTTCTAGCCGGTGCGACGCCGGCCGCGTCTGCCTGCAGCAGAAGCGCTCGCACCCGCAGCTGCCCCGGCGTTGACGTGGCTGGGCGGAGTGCTTGCAGGACCGGCCAGCTGCATCAATTCCGCTCGAGCTTTGTCGAATTTTTTCTGGCGTTGACGCTGGCGACGGAAAATCGCCAGTTTCCAGTTGGCGTCGGTGTCGCTCGCCGGTCCCAGCGATGCAGACGATGTAGGATGGTCCACGGCAACTTCATCTTCGCTTGCCGAGGTGAGCTCGTCGAGGTCGAGAGATTCCGTGTTAACATGGGTGTCGTTGGGGCTGAATGCAGGTTGAACGCATCCGGTAGTAGTCACGTCAGCAGTTGGCGTAGTGCTAGCGTCCATATTGTTGTGGAAGGGGTCCCGCCGTTAGGCCTAGTCACCCGTACTCGCACAGGCGAGCTGGGTCGACGCTTAGGCCCAGCGGCCCAGCGCTCACTTGGGTTCTTCTGAAGGCGATAGAGCAAAATGGAGATGCTCTACAGCCTCGGGAAGGGTGTGCGGTTCCCAGGACAGTTAAAACTTGATGATGCGACACAGTGCCGGCGACGATATTGAAGTAATCCGGTCAACGAGAGCACACGTTCGGCGGAGCGCATGCGACGCGCGTCCGCTCGCTCCGGCGTCCAAGCGCGTCTCGTCCAGGATGCGGGGAGCGTCTTCACAGGAAAAGATATGCCGAATTCTTGGAAAATCCCTCTTTTATGTGTGCTCATCTTTGTCGCCCTCCTCACCCCCCCCCCCGTTCTATAGCGAAAAGCGAGGGCTGTGCGACGACAGTCAGAAGAAAGCAGAAAAACGAACGACAAATGAGCGATACGAGCGAACTGAGCAGACGTGCGTGGGTAAGGTATTTGTGAATATCTTTTTTTTTACCGTGAATTATACGGAGCTTCAGACGTGCTGCGCTTGTTGGTATGAACCCATCACAACAAACAGCACAAACACGAAACGAGGCACACCTACAGGAAAGAGATGAAGTCTGTTTTGTACTTTCTGCATGTTTATTTCATTTATTTACTCTGAGGAAAACTATGGTGCGGCAGAAGTTGAGGACGCGTGTTCGCTTTCCGCCTTTATATACGACAAGCACACATTTTCATAGTGCCGAAATGCGCGAACACCAATGTTCTGGAGTACCCAATGACGGCGTTCCTCATAATCACTGCAAACTCACTCTAAGGGGACGCGGGCGCTTGCAAACTCTTTTCTCGGAGTCGGCTGTGAATATCCGTCATTGGTTTTAATAAACCACAAAACCGAGCAATATTTATTCTGTTGCTCTCTGCATAAACTGGCTAAAATCATGCTACTGCCTGAAAATCTTGCAGATTTTTCAGCCAGTAACAACGAAGCGAAGTGGCATGAAATTCGCTGAATGCACGGCGTGGTGTAAGAAAGTACTTCGGTGCGGGGACAGCAATGAGGCACCAGGGCTCTTTTTTTTCCGTTCTGAAGCACCCGCGACAAGTGAAGTCCTTCAGGGAGGCAGAAAGGTGGATAACGTTTGACTATGCTCCCACTGAGCAGGTCTGGTGAGGGAGCAGAAGTGGTGAAGCCCATCTATATTTCCTATGCACTGAGGGTTTATGCCACTCAATCTAAGGAATGCAACGTCGAGTAGGGAACTTGTTGGTTTTCTTCAGTGCCAGTGTACAACACCATGCGACAAGGCACCTTGCCGACGCTTTCGCCTGAAGGAGACAGAGAGAGAGAAAGGCAATGGAAAGGCTTATATGCTACCCTACACGGGGAGGGGGAAGGGGAGAAAAAGAATAGAGAAAAATGTCAAGGGCATGCGGCACCTGCTGACAATTCGTGATTGGGAAGTCTGCCGTGCGGAGAACTGCCAATGCGTCAAGATAGCAGCTCCTTGACTCGTTAGCGTGAGTCATAAGACTGACGAGTAGAAATAGCCGATCTTGGACTTACGCCTAGTAGCTCGAAAAGAACGGAAACGTTTCTAAAAAGGATAAGTTTATAAGAAAGTGTGGTGACATCGGTGTGCATAAAACACGTTTACATGAGTGCGAAACATGCGCTTCGCATTCATGTAAGCAATTGAAGGCGCATTGCACTAATGCGTAGGAAATGGGCAGTTTTGCGAGTGCCGGTGGATTCACGGGCCGTAAATCACGATGAGGGGAATGGTGGCTCCCCGTTGTGTGAACTTCGTGCGTCCCTGTTTCGCTATAAGGAATTAATATTAGCTCAAGAAAAAAAAACACTCGAGAAAGAAGTGGGATGAAGCAGAAATGTCGGGAGCTGAGATATTCCTGCCTCTTTCCACTCCTTTCTCAAGTCATTGTTATTTTGCTCGCGCTAATATGTACCTATTTATATAGTGGTTGATGACACAGAAAATTGTGCGAACTTCTGTTTCCCAAGCTCGAGGCACGACTAAGCTAATGAGTTATTTTTTTATTCTTTTACATAAACCAACTCGCCCAGCTACAAGTCGCTGTAATCCGATACTCGCTCGCTGTAATCCGACACCACATGGTAGCTGCGGCGTACAGAAGACGAGAGGTCCTGCAAACGGCGTCGCATCACCTTTCCGAAACGCGCTTGCAAAGTCGATGGGCTACTCTGCCATTCGTGTAAAATTGACTACAGCCTGACAGCTCGAGGCAACTGCCAGTCAATCGGCTGCCAGCTGGGGCGACTAACTAACTTCATTCAACAAGAGGCTGGCACGCCGTCTCCACGGTTGTTGGGAGTGGGGTCCAGTTCGTCTTTCCTCGATAAGAAAGCACGTTTGCGTATAACCAGGCGTCGACAGTTTGCCGTAAGCCGGCACGGCACGCACAGCCTTTATACGAATGCGACAACTGGCGCATCACGACCATGTAAACGGGGGTAATGTGCTAGAAAGACGTATCGCACAAATGCGCCAGGCAGGTCTAGATTTCGAGGGGTAAGTCGACCCAGAGTACTTTTCACGACATAAGAACGCCGACCACTCGTCGTGTTGGCCTTGTGTGCACTTCTTGCACACTACAAGACAGCTGCGAAGACAGAAAGCAAGAGCTTCTCGTGACTAAAGTCCGCTAAATTTTTCTCTTTTACCTAAGTAACGACAACTGCCTCCTCTCCCGACCCTCTCTCACACACAGCCGGTGTCTGCCGCCATGTGCTTCCTAACTAGGAAGGCTTCCAAAGCCACGTACGTATAAGTAAATTAGCCACGCGCCTATCAGTGAACAATGTGCGAACGCGACGCGCCTTTCTCCTCCCCCTAGTCCACTGTCAATAGTGAGCGAGGAACGCGTTTTACCAGGTGCTTCCATGGGAAGAAGGGGTGCCCAAGGCGACACCACTAACACCTGAATAGTCTAGATGGCCTCGCACGAGGGCAGGAGATGTGGAATAACAGCCACTATGCTAGCCTGAAGGTGCGAGGCAGCATGACGAGGGGGGAGGCAGACTGAGTGAGGATGAGGACGGACACAAAAATGCGTGCTCAGCACGGAAGGTGACAGGGCTGTAGTAGCATGAGACACTAGAGATAGAACACATTTCTGCCGCATTCTCTGGTGTCCACTGCTCGCGTAGAGGGCTTCTTTAGAGTGTGCTTAGCGTGCGCTGCGAGTGCGTGTGGGGGTACCTGCAGCACGAGTGCCTTGCCAAGCTTCACATGAGTCATGACAAATCATAAGGATAAAGCTTCACGGAAGAGGAAGAGAGCCGCCATCGCGACATGTCGAGCACGGGCAGCCGCTGCATTTTCACACCATTCAAGGTAAGACCATTTCGATTACTGTGGTTTCTTTTGATAATAAAAGCGCGCAGCTACAGCAGCAAGCCTATTCTTGATACAAGCCTATTCTTGATATTCTTGAGCAGCAAGCCTATTCTTAATACGGTGCCGAGCTTGTTTTGTACCCCAGACGCAATGTGGGCTCCGTAAAGGAAGGAAGGAAGCAGAAGGCAAATTGTCACGTTGTGGGCGACATTCTTTCTATGATCAGCTTTACGTTGCCAGCTACACTGCTATACTTTACTCTATTTTATGTTGGCATGTTAGTTTTCGCGGCTTTATATGTACAAAGACAAATTCGTTAGAACTTCTGTTTTACGGCTTTAGGTGAACAAAACTGTCCAATGCTATAGCCCGTACTTTGTCGCTGCAGCGCCTTTAGGTGCGTGTACAGGACGCTGGACACGCAGTCACTCCTAGACAATGCGCGCCCGTGAGAAGAAAGCGCTAAGATCTGCGGACATGTGGAGTCATAGAAAGCCTTGTTTCTTTGAGTATCTGAAATGTCGCTGCCGTGTATGAAAAGGCTAAGGGTAGGTGCTTCTTAGCGCTGTGACGAGAGGTCTGGGCGAATCAGGACCTACAGCACGCTGTGTGTACGTCACAACGCTCCTGTTTGCGTGTTTGTCTGATTGGGCGCCTTTTATTTGTCGTGACCTTGGGCTCCGTCTATCTTTCTGACCTGCACTTGTCCGATCGAACAGCGTATTTGCGGGCGGAACATTGAGCAGTGGTGGCAAAGCCCGGCATTTTTGTCTGATGTTGCTTTTGTCGCAAGCACGCGGCGTGCTTGAGAGCTGAGCACTGTAACTGAGAAAGTGTTCTATAAAAGCTAGACTGTGCTCAAAGTAAAAAAAAAGATGTGAGATGCACCCAATCAAATGATTCTGTACACACGAGCGCTTATCCCACAGCGCATGTACACGCGCGCACACAGCGTGTCACATGCCCTATCCGC
Organism: Rhipicephalus microplus; assembly: GCF_043290135.1. Classification (NCBI taxonomy): domain Eukaryota; kingdom Metazoa; phylum Arthropoda; class Arachnida; order Ixodida; family Ixodidae; genus Rhipicephalus; species Rhipicephalus microplus. Next base: position 420,369,681 of record NC_134710.1, on the reverse strand, counting down.
CCAACCATCCTCTGAAAACGCTATGACGTACTTGTCAATCCGTAATGGTTCATATTTTATCCCGGCCACTCTTTTCTACCGTAAATATGCTTTTTGGAAACAAAATTGTTTAATTTATATATTGATATATTGAATAATTGATTGATTGATTTATTAGGTTCAAGGAAGGCAGCACAAACACCTGTATCGTCTATCTTGCCTTTTATCGACATTCAAGCAACCCATAGTAGACGACGGTCGGGAGAAATTCTTTTCAGTAATTATCCCGACTGAGAAAAGGACTCGCCCTTTTATTTTGAGTTTTGCATCGGTCCCTCACCACACCAGCTTATTATTCATGCCAGCTTTGGAAGTGTTGTTGCTACGATCCCTGTGCATCTGGTGCTAGCTCACTAACCACATGATGTACTTTCCTGTAAAATTTTCAGGAAGGCGAATTCGCCGGAGAGCAACAAAGAGCAACGCCAAAGCGCCGCCTGTACGCCATGCTTGGACGACAGTGGTTTTGCCAGAGAAAATGACGCAACGTCTGAATACTGGGACAATTTCGGCATCGTCAAAAAATCGCTGCTGGGCCTGAGTCTGGAGACAAGCGTCACAACTCAGCCAAAGGAGCCGATCATCACCGGAAGAAGAGTTGTGTCGCTGGCCCATTTCGTGAACGCTGTTCGTAGTCTCGACGACCACAGCTGTCCTAAGCTGACTGGACCTTTTTGCACTCGTGAAAGAACGGAGAGTGGGGCTCTGGTCGGAGCTCACGTTTACCTGCAGTGAATTTCAGGAAATCAGAAAGTTGACGACTGACCCCGTCACAGAACCAACGTCTCTCACTGACAAAGCAAACATAGGAGTCAATGATGCTGCTGTTTGGGCATTCTTGAGTATCGGATCGGGCCACTCGCAGTTCGAGGAAGCAATGGCAGTCATGGAAATTCCTGCTATGAGCAAAGGGGGTTTTCAACACCGAGAGGAGTCCCTGGGAAAGGTAAATAAACTGATAAATATTTATTTCCTCTTTCTGAAGACGATGGAGGATGTACAGCGCTTTATTTTTAGTAAAATTTACGTGAAGCGACAGTGGCACGTGCATGGCAAGCGTTTTGAACGGGAGTACGGCACGATGAGAATTTTTTTCCAACATTTCGTCGTATGCAATAAAACGATTGATCGTGAGATGTCAGGATTACAAGTAAGCCAATAATCGTCCTGTCCAGGAGCTCACTCACGCATTGACGCAATTAGAAAGTGCGGCATCGCTATTGTGAAAACAATTTCGACGTTGTAATCTGCTGTAATTTTTTGTTTTGTTGCAGTGCTGGAAAACCGTCCTTCTTGACCAAATGATAAAAGCCGGAAAAGAAGAAAAAAAAACTCGCGGAAGAAGCTAAGGCTTTCTGTGAGGATGGCATAACCCCCTATATTACAGTGATTGTCGATGGTGGGTGGTCACACCGCAGTCATGAACACCGGTATTCTGCCAACTCTGGTGTCGCTGTGATTATAGGAGAACGCACCAAGAAGCTCCTCTACCTAGGAGTACGAAGCAAGCTGTGCAGTACCTGTGAGCACAATTCTAGGACGGGAAATGGCAAGAAAGACCATGTGTGCTACAAGAATTGGAACCAAAGCTCAGGGGCAATGGAGTTGAATATTATCGTTGAAGGCTTCCATAGAAGCGTGGAAACGCATGGTGTGGAATACCGGACATTCATAGGGGACGGGGATTCGTCCGTTTTTACATCAGATACTCACGAAAATGGAGTACGGGGGCTTTGTAATAAAGAGGGAATGTGCAAACCATGTTGTGAAATGTTACACCACTCGGCTCTATGACATAGCCAAAGAAACAAAGGGCAGTTCAGCTTTCCTAAGTGGCCCTAGGATTAGGCGGTTAAAGAATGGTGCACGGAAGGCCATAAAGCACTACGCAAACATTCTTAGAGATGTAAACATTCTTAGAGATGAAAGCAGCCTGCCCAGAAAGCCGACCTTACGCGCCAGCTTGCGGGTGACCTCATAAATGTCCCAAAACATGTTTTTGGTTGCCACGACAGATGCAAAGACTACTTCTGTGATGGCACCAAAGGTGACAACATTTATGATAGCATGCATAAGGTGCTACAAATGAAAATAGTTACCGCTGCCAATATAATTGCCGAAAAAGCTGACCGTCTTGTGACAGATGATACAAGTGATCTTGCCGAGGCAGTCATGGCACTGGTAGCCAAATTATCTGGTGGTAAACAGATCAACAGATGTCAAAAGGGCTCTTATGAACACCGTGGTTATGAAGCTGGCCTCAACTTTCAGCTGGGGCCACAGTGGCACTGCACCACATCCAAGGCTGTAACCTGCAAGAGCCCCGCAGCCGTCTTGAAGCGCTACGCAAGCAAGAAGACGGCTCAGAAAGCAAACAGTCTCTCAGAAGAAAACTGTTTGAAGAAAATGGCCACCAGCAGCATAACTGCCGTAACTGCTGCTGCATCTTTGCAGCAGCAGTTACGGCTCTACGTATCGGCATCTATTCTAAAGGTTTTTCAACGCTTCCGCAGGCGTTTGGACGGTTCCGAAGAAATCAAGTGTGCTGTTGCTACCGACCATTTCAGCTTTTCGACGCCTGCTTCACCACCTGACTGAGCCATCTGTGTTCGTGCATTCTACACGAATATCAGTGTCGGCTATCCTTGGTGGATAAGGGATCATCTGCGTGGATCTACTGCGCTGATCACCTGCTCGTGTTCCGGCATAAAGCGGAGGCCCATCTCACCCAGCGTCACTTTGCAGCAGCAGTTACGGCTATACGTATCGGCATCTATTCTAAAGGTTTTTCAACGCTTCGGCAGGCTTTTGGACGATTCCGAAGAAATCAAGTGTGCTGTTGGACGACGGTTGCCATGGATTCGGTGGTCCTGTGCTACCGACCATTTCAGCTTTTCGACGCCTGCTTCACCACCTGACTGAGCCATCTGTGTTCGTGCATTCTACACGAATATCAGCGTCGGCTATCCTTGGTGGATAAGGGATCATCTGCGTGGATCTACTGCGCTGATCACCTGCTCGTGTTCCGGCATAAAGCAGAGGCCGGTCTCACCCAGCGTCACCTTGCAGCAGCAGTGACGGCTCTACGTATCGGCATCTATTCTAAAGGTTTTTCAACGCTTCCGCAGGTCAGTGGCCTTGTTGTTTTGGGCATCGTGTGTTGCCGTGACTGCTGCAGTGAGTGATTTAGTTCTGATATTACTACCGCACTGTACAACCTTGCTCATTGTTTTGATTGCCTACAAACAATCCCTCAAATGTCGAGTTGGCGAAGCGCATTGAACAGCTTGAGGCCTGGACTGAGAATAAACTGGGAGAAATAACCTCTAAACTAATTGTAGAATGCAAACCCAAACTTCTGGCACTAGTACCAAAGACGTCAAAGTTGAAGGCTGAAGTACAGAGCCTCGTGTCAGGCGTCAATGGTCTCAATGCGCTTGTTGAGGAGCTACGCTCCGAGAACGCCACGTTAGTTGCCTCTAATAAGTCTCTAAAGAAACAAAATGAAACTTTAACCAACCGTGTGTCAGAACTGGAACAATACTCGAGACTTAACAACGTAGAACTAAAGGAAATTCCGTGCTCTCAAGGGGAAGATTGCACAGCCATAGTAAAAGCTGTGGCTACTAAAATCAACTGCACTATTCTTGATTCTGACATCGACATCATTCATCGCGTCCCCACTAAGAATGACTAAAAAAACATCATCGCGCGCTTCTGTTCTCGCGATAAGAAGCAAGAATTTTCAAGCAAGGCTCGCAAGGCCAAACTGCACACGAATGATCTCGGATTCCCAGGCCCTCATCATTATCCTCTGTATGTAAATGACCATCTCACCGTAGAAAACAAAAGGTTGTTCGCTAAAGCTCTTTCCCTCAAGACAGAGAAGGGTTGGGCGTTCGTTTGGACGGATAATTGCCATATTAAGGCGAGGCAATCAAACGAAAGTAGCGTGTATCGGATTCGCACTGAAGCTGACCTTTCTATCTTTCGATAAATCTGGTCACTTATCTATCTAGAAAACACTGCGCATCATCATGTCGTCTTAATTTAGTATCAATAACTTAGATTCCTTCTTGAATAACTCTGCCATATCAGGAATTCACATTAACGCGCGTAGTCTAAGAAAAAATCATGATGAAATAAACGCTTTTTTACATTCTTTCACAAGTTCCTATTCCCTCGTCTGCATCTCGGAAACATGGCTTACACTAGAGGATCAAAACTTGTTTGGCTTACAAGGTTATTTGTCAGAATACTGCAATCGCACATCAAGTAGCCATGGTGGCACAGCCATTTTTATTTCACCTACTTTGCCCTATAAACGCAGATCTGACCTTCATATTGTCGTCGATAGCTGCGAATCTGTTTGGATAGAACTAGACAAGCCTTCATCCACTGGTAAACTTATGATTGGAACTATCTATCGGTCGCCTTCATCGTCAATTTCTGAGTTCTTTTCAAGTCTCTATGCTGTCCTTAAAACATTATCATGTGAACGTAAAAATGTTGTTATTGTGGGTGACCTAACCATTGATTTACTTGAAGATACTTCCAATCGCATTGAATATGCAAATTGTTACCAAGGTTTTGGTAACGAGTCCTTAATCACAATTCCAGCTAGATGCATTCCTGGCCGCAGTAGCACACTCATTGACCATGTTCTATCAAAGTTTATTTCACCTGAACACAGTGGTGTTCTTAAAGTAAATATTACTGGCCATTACCCTGTTTTCTTCTCATGTAAAAACTTCAAGCATAATCGCGATTTAAGATTTTCTAAATCAAATCTAAACAAAGAAGAGTATGTGAACCACGTAACAAATGCCAACTGGTCTTTCATTATAACATGCACTGATGCCAACTTAGCTTTTGATTTTCTTTCGTCTCGCATATGCAAATGCCTTCATGATAGCGTCACGGTAGTAAAACGTAAAAGAATATACTCAGCACCCCATAATCCCTGGATAACGAACAGTCTATTGCCATGCATGCGTAAAAAAAACCTCTACAACAAAGTCAAACGCCGTCCTTTCAATATGAATCTAAAACATCGTTACACCCTTAATTCTAATACTCTCAATAGACTCCTAAAAGCAGCTAGAAAAAGTTATTACGAAGAAAAAATAGCGCGTGCTGGCAACAACTCTAAATAATAATGGAAAATTATTAACTCCTTCCAAGAACACGTCCGAATTAACTATCACTGAGCTTCAAATTGCTGACCGTGTCTTAGATCAGTCAATTGACATTGCGAATGAATTCAACTCATTTTACTGTAAACAAGCTTCTAGTACACCCCCATTGTCCAATAAATCTCAGGTCCGCTCTTCACAATCTTTCTACCTCTTCCCAACAGACCCTAACGAAATTATCAGCATTATTCATAATCTTAATGTAACCACTCCTGGACTGGACGGAATTCACTCGTCTTACATTAAGCTAATTGCCAACCATATTGCCGTCCCTCTATCCTGCATTATCAATCTAATATTCAAGACAGGTACATTCCCATCACAACTAAAACAGGCCAAAATAATACCAGTGTTCAAAAAAGCCGAGAGAACTTTCATATCTAATTATCGCCCCATAGCTATCCTATCATCTTTTAGTAAAATAATAGAAAAGTGTATTGAGAGATGTATAACTAATTACTTGTCTAAGTTTTCCATTTTAACTCCTAGTCAGTTTAGTTTTCGACCTGCTTTCTCGACTAATCTTACATTGTTTACTTTCACTGATAAGATTAAAAAAAGCTATTGATTCTCGTGAATTAGCTGGAGCAATGTTCATTGACCTAACCAAAGCTTTCGACTCACTTAATCACAGCATCCTGAAAACCAAACTCACGGCCATTGGTATTGTTGGACCTGCCCTTTAAAATTTAGCTCTATAATAGACAGCAGGCTGTTTATGTTCGCTCTACTTTATCAGATTTTCTTACTACTAATCAGGGTGTTCCTCAAGGGTCCATTCTTGGCCCGCTTTTATTTTTAATTTACATGAATGACCTTCCCCTTTCAGCTACTAACTCTCTGCCTTTTCTTTATGCCGATGACACTAGAATACTAGCCACTGGTAAATCAATTGACCCTTTAACGCTAAAATTACAAAAAGATCTAAATAACATCTTAAGCTGGTGTCTCACGAATTCCCTCAGTATTAACCCTAAGAAAACTAAGTTCATGATATTCCACTCAGCTAACAAAGTTCTTCCCTCCCAAATTTCTATTAAACTAAATGGCTCACTCATTAACCCTGACAATGAATGCTCTTTCTTTGGAATCGTTCTCGACAGCAACCTAAAATACTCTAATCATGTTATTCATTTGCGCAAAAAACTAGCATTTGGTGTCAGAATTCTAATCAGAGCACATTACTACTTTGACATTTCAACTCTAATCAAGTTATATCATGCTTTTATTCACAGCCATATTAATTATTGCATCACCACTTGGGGAAATACATACCTCACCCACTTATCTCCCCTTCAGCACATTCAAAACCAAGCCATCAGACTAATGACTTTCAGTTCATATCGTTCTAGTGCATCATCATTACTTCGTAACTTCGAAATACTTTCTACTGTTAGTTTATTTAAATATCACCTCATTATCATGCTGTTCAAGTCATTGCACCATTTTGTCCCATCAAGCGTCTTTTGTCCTAATGCTTTGTCTAAGTTAAACCGTACTAGATTCGCTTCAAATGGAAATTTTCTACTACCTACTATCCGCACTAATTTTGGTCGCCACACTGCATATTTCTCAGCATTATCACTATGAAATTCAATGCCATCTCACATCAAGCAATGCTCGACAATTCGCATATTTAAAAAACAATTGTATTCGTACTTGATAAACTACTAGATGTTTTTATCTTGTTATACTGTTTATTCCACTCTTCTTTTTACTTGTTTCTTAGTTAGTGTTCAATTATCAATTTACTCATCTCTCTATTTTCACTGTTACTGCTAATTGAGTAAATTTTGTAATCCCATTTTGAAGAGGAGGTCCCCCTGCAACCTTGTGCTTTCGGACCTCCTCCTGTATATACACTTTGTATACTGTTCCTTTTTCTGTACTAATACTTGAAACAAACTGAAAATAAACTGAAATAAGCGCAAGGAGTCTACGGTGAACGACTCAATGATTCATTATGGTCCAAATTGCCAGCAGCCAGACATGCCACCAGAGCAATATGCCGAGAAAGAACGGGCTGTTTTAGCAAACCTGCAGGTGAATGAGAAACGGCAGATGGAAATTGAAAAGGCTACTCGAGGACAGGCTGATAATCCTACATGGCATTTTGAAAGAAACATGCGCCTAACGGCGTCGAATTTCTATGCAGTATGCCGAAGGAGGGAGTGGACACCGTGTGACACGCTCGTCAAGACCCTGCTCTATAAGAAAAATTTCACCAGTGCCGCTCTTGAGCATGGAAGACAACAGGAACGTGTCGCACTCCGGTTATACGAGTAAGAAGTGGAAAATGCTGTGCAACCTTGCAGGTTATTTGTTTACCCAGAGTACGGATTCTTGGCGGCGTCGCCAGACGGATTAATTGCGAGCGACAGTATCGTGGAGGTGAAGTGCCCATTCACTGCAAAGAACATGGAGCCATCCGAGGCAGCTAAAAAGTACAATCAAAGGAGCCAAGTACATGAACCACCCAAATTGAGGCGCTCTCATAACTATTTCTACCAAGTGCAAGGCCAGCTGCATATCACTAAAAGAACTTTCTGCCACTTCGTCGTCTGCACGTCAAAGGGCATCCACGTACAGCGGATCGAAAGAGATAATGACTTTTGGAAATTCAGAATGCTTCCACAACTAATCAGATTTTACACAGACTGCATGCTACCTGAAATTGTAGATCCCCGTATTACGCGCAGCATGGCGATACGCAGACCACAGTGGAATGTGAAAGCAATTGAGTCACACCAGCAGTCTAAACGAGCTTCGATGAAGAACAAGGAGGCAAAGCAGAGTGGCGACTCGGACATTTTCCACAGCCTTGAGTCGTAGGACTGCTGGGCGCGTGCACTGTCAAGAAATTCACCAATTGTGACGATGCTACCTAACGGTGATTTTGAGCGCACTTTCGTGTTGGGGCAACGCCAAGTGCGTCTGTAGTTTCGGCCGTGTGCAGTTGTAGCTATTTACATATTTCCACGCAAATTGCCAGCGCTCGAGCGTTACGCATACCACTTTGTGCATTGCAAGCATCGCGAACCAAGCGAAATGCCGAGAGCCCCGTTACGACAAGCGAAGCCAGCCGCAGTGCACGTGCCATCCCTGCACGTGCGCGAGCTGCGACCGGGGGGGCTAGCGAGCGTGACGGAGGAAGAAGGCGAGGTTAGAGGCCAGTGGCGAGTGACATCGGCAGACTCCGCGTTCGCTCTCTTTCGTCCTTGTTCGCTCTATTGGTTACGCCGACGGCGCCAACAGGCGCCGCCGCTCAACGCAGCAGTATGTGCGTAAGAGCTTCGCTCTAAAGAACTGCACATTAGGAGAACGACCTTGTATATATCGAATGGCAGATGCAGACTCAGATTGGACGATAGCAAAAACTCTTGCTCAAACAAGCTATGAGGTAGCAATTCACTTCCTTGTGTCGGGTGTGTCATCAGCCATTCACGTGCGTTCTGCAGCAGCAATGACCGAGAGACATGACCACAGAAGCGCCAATGAACTTTTGTAAAAAGTTCGTGTGTGATATAGGATAATAAAAAATAATAATAAAACATACACCTTCATTCTCTGCTGTCACAAGTTCGCATCCGAAAGTCGTGATTATATGTACTTTTGCTTTGTTCGATTTCACATTTCTCTGAATGTATGCGTTGTAGTTCTGCGGGCTTTTTTTGTGTGTGTGATGTTCAGGTGTCTTAGTGGCTTTAACCAAGTGCTGCCGCTGCTCGTTTCATACTAAATAAATTGTCACAACAACGTGTATTGACTCAATCTTGCTTACTGCATGACAGCCCTTCATTGCATAGCATATACACAACACTAAGACTCGTTGCTTGAAGATATGTTAGCCGACATAGTTATTTGAGTTGACCAGTCATGCATCCGAAAGCCTTATCCTGTGCGACAAGACCTTTTCTTCAACTCCTTTGCAACTATTGTATTTGTGTACTCATGTTTTTGCCTTGCATGCGCTTTACGAACTCGAAATGGTACGACATAGAAGTAATACAAGCAGCGGCTGTGTAGAAAGATGCATGGGAGATGCACTGTACCATAAGTCTTCCCCTCCCTTGTTGCACTCCTGGGAGGTTTGTGTGAATCCACCCCACTTTTTATCATGAGATATTTTTAGAGCTTGAGGTAACGGCCTCGAATCTTTGAGCTTGCAGTCAATAACTGATTTGGGCAAAACGAACACTCTTCATGTTATTGCTACGACCTTTACAGGAAAAAAAAACTGATGATGAAATGGCGTACGCGAATAGAGAAGTCGTTCCTTGGACAAGGGAATAACGCACCTGGACCATTCAGGCCACGCTTGTGCGAGTCTCGCTCATATGACACACAAGAGGTAATTGCTTCGATTTCGTCATAAAAATAGTTTGTCGACTAGTCCGATGCTTTGCGTACGACAACGTGATAAATAAACGCTGCATCAACCAAAACATGAAATATACTAGCCTGCTGAATTTTCAATTCTAATGAAATAAATTACGCTACGTATAGTGGGGAAAACTAATGATTATGCAGTCGGCACGTGTTGGGCACCGTGAGTCACAGCGGCCGCACTTCTTAGCACGCGATTTGCCTAACTACCCGTTATTTTGTTTTGTTTTGAAAATTCGGAAGCTTAGGTCATACTGGGAAGGAAGTATACATAGTCAAATAGAATTTGCCTTCTCCTGTCCCACCGAACCCCATCATGCTCCAGCAACCCCAATTATTTGTAGAACGAACTGTTCCGTTGAACCTCGCATGAATACTCATATTCCAAGTTTTGATCTCCGTTGTATACATTGTTGTGACCTCCGCGATAGAGTTTTTCACTCAACCCCGCATTACAGCACTGTATGGAACGTAGAGCAGCTGGCCAAGCAGGCTACGCAGCCTACATGAGGGATGTCTTGAAAAGCAGCGACCGCAGGGGTCAGGGGCTAGTGAGCATGGAGAAATATAGCGGGGTCGTTGAAGTGGAGAAAAAAAAGCCCCTGCTCAGTGCCTCATTTATTCGAACCGTGTCAGCGCGATTTGCACCCCCTCGTCATGCAGTGTGGCGCGCCGGCACACGTGTGGCAGTTCACCTCCGAAATGTTGGCCTTCCAGGCCTGACTTGGTGGCGCCGTCTGGTGTTTTTTTCAGAACTACTCGCAATATGGCGACAGTAGAACCGCCACATTAAGAAAACGTCTCCTTGCCATCCCATTAGCTAACCTTGAGCTGCCCTTTACCATCGAAAATATACTCTCCTTTGGTACTTTGGTTCTGGGCGACAGCCACAGCAATGCCTTTAATGCCGTTTGCAGCTATCTTCGTGAAACTAAACGAATGCTCCTCTACATTCCAATTGGCATATTTGTTATTATATTATTATTAAGCGAATTGTAAACATCAAATTTAAACGTGTTCAAAATTACTGCAATTTCAATACGAGATATACATTATTATGTGTAAGGAGACGGCGGGCTATAAAAACCGAAGACATTTTGTTATTAAGCTGCATCGTGAGCAGAATCATGGGCTGAATATTTCTACATAGCTGATTCTCTGCGGAATATCTTTGCAGTTCCATGTTTCAAGTGTCATTTAAATGCACCTTCGTTCTATCTCTCTTACGATAGTGTCTCCTTAGTGGCGAAGATCGGCTATGCGGACGACGGCGGGGAGCCAGCTGCCGTGAAGAAACCAGCCGTACCTGCCATCAACCTCCTACCCTTAACAACTGGTGGCAGCGATGGGACGCCATCAGCAACTTTGAACCCGTACATTGGTGGCAGCGGTGGGATGCCATCATTGACTTCATACCCTTTAAAACTGATTGGCAGCGGTGGGATGAACCTCGCGACATGGTGCTGTCTTGTGGTGAGTACTTGGTCTTTGCTTTGACTTTTCAGGCTTCATTTTGTGAGTAAGTTGAGTAGAAGCTGGATTGTTTGATTATGAGATAGGGAGATCACCTAGTTTGAGTATTGAGTTGAAGAGATCACCTAACTATATGTGAGACGCTGGACCAAAGTAAAGCAGCAGTCATGGCGCGGAGGTCTATGCTGCGAGAACTTTTGGCTTTGAGTAAGCATCAAGACATTGTAGTAGTGGAAGGAATGGGCAAGACACCGATTGTGAAGGTTATCTTGCGAAGCGCCAGTGTGGAAGAGATTAAAAACGTGTTAGAGACTTTCAATAAACAGAACAAAGAAAGAAAAAAAAGAAGTGGAAGAGAAAAACATGAGCGAGATAGCGAAAAGCGTGAGCGAGGACTTGACCTAGAGATTGTACTATGGGAACAGAATGTCGAAGCAATGAGGCGGAACATTCATCCATCCAGAAGTGTAGCGCATGAGAAGTGCGAGAAAAATTAAGTGTGGTGCAGTTCAGAGCCGTAGAAGAGGCTAGCACGTGTGAAGGCAGCAGCAGGTTCGAAGAAGAACCGAATGCGAGAGCTGCGAAAGATGCTGTTCTAACGAGAGAGGCAAGTGAAGGTCAGAGCGAATGCGACGAGATACTGTGCCAGTTAAATGCTAGCGAGCCTGCTAGGATAGTTATAGAAAAGCTGGTACAGACCTCAACTGTGGTTGTTGCGATGGTGGATTTTGCAGATGAGGTCGAACTTATCAAGAATACCGGAGAAAGCTCAGAAGCAGCAAATGTAGAGAGTGATAGTAACAGTGCAGTTGCAGACAGCTCCTAGCAAGGCGAGCGAGATTTTTCCAAAAAAAAACAGCGACATTGTTTTTAAGTGTGTTACCCTGTCCGCCACTCTAGAATGTAAAAGAGAGGTTTCTGTAGAAAATCATTTAGACTGTGCGGGTGAGACAGCTGACGCAAGCTGTGAGAGGGTTGGTGAGCTTAACAAGCGACCGGGAAGCTCAGAAGCGAGCCGCAAGAAGCGGCGTAGACGCAAGAGACGTCATAGAGCCGCGAGAGGGATTAAAAGCACTACGCCAGTAAAGAAAGGCTCCAATTGTTTGAGCCTGAAGTGCCAACCACTGGCACACGTATGCACGCGCCTACGCGTCAAAAGCGTCTAGTCGCGCCTGTGGAGGAAAAGGGCGCACAACCACTGGCACGCGTCACACCACGTTGACGCTCACGCGTCCAAGGCCGATGCACAATGTTGCTTGACCTTTTGGCTTAGAACTGTCCAAGCTCACCACAGAACGGCACGTTCCTAACTGTAACAGGTTTATATGTTTTAGAGGATATAAGAACTCGTTACAAAATTGATAGTGATTCAACCATCACAGTTTAGACTATTTTAAAAGTAATTGACATTCCAGTGCCCAAAGTAACTACAGCTGTATGCACCAGAAATCAACAACGGTGCGTGCGCTGCTCCCGCGAATGAACATTCGCGTATAGCTTACTGTACGTCTATCATAGGCGCGTGCAGAGTTCTCCTTAAGAAGGGGGGGGGGGCAAAAGTTTGTCGCAGTGCCCCTCTCCATGTATTATGTTAATATATGGAGTTGACATGAAGCTCCCCCTCCCTCTCCTCTCTTCGGTGAATGAGGCGGCGGCTGCCTTCCTGATCAGGTTTACAAACCACCGGGTTTCTATACCTGCACTACCAAATTTATTAATAATATCTTCAATATGCTGGTACCATCAGTATATTTACACATAATATTTCATAGCACTCAACTTGATAATCACGCCTGAAACTTCATGATCTGACAGATTTAAGTCAGTCATAAGACTACAATTGAGGCCAGAGTAGCAGGCTTTCGGCTGATGTGTGTGTTCGAAATATCCTCTAATGCAATAAAGCACACCTGGTTCTTATTGATACAACTGATATTGGCCATAATATAGGAACCAAATACTGCGTAGAATGCCTTTGGGAATTTTACATAGTCGAAATGTGCTCTAATGCAACTAACGGTGCCTGACACTTCATGATGTGACAGATATCGGTCATAATATTGCAACTGACCCCTGTATGGAAGACTTCTGGGCGTTGTCTTTAGTCAAAGTATTCTCTAAAATGACAAATGACACCCAGCTGTTAATTAAGTCACAGATATCGGTCATAATATTGGAACTGAACCTTGTATAGAAGACTTCTGGACGTTGTCTTTAGTCAAAGTATTCTCTAAAACGGCCGACGACACCCAACTGTTCATTAAGTCACATATATCGGTCATACTATTAGAACTGAAACCTCAATGCAAGCCTTCTGGACGTTGTGTTTAGCCTAACTATTCTCTGAAACGACAGACGACACCCAACTGTTCATGAAGTCACAGATATCGGTCATAATATTAGAACTGAAACCTTAATGCAAGCCTTCTGGACGTTGTCTTTAGTCAAGGTATTCTCTAAAATGACAAAAGACACCCAACTGTTCATGAAGTCACAGATATTGGTCATAATATTAGAACTGAAACCTTAATGCAAGACTTCTGGACATTGTCTTCAGTCAAAGTAGTCTCTAAAACGACGGACGACACCCAACTGTTCATGAAGTCACAGATATCGGTCCTAATATTGAAACTGAATCTTAATAGAAGACTTCTGGATGTTGTCTTCAGTCAAAATATTCTCTAAAATGACAAGCGACACCCAACTGTTTATGAAGTCACAGATATCGGTAATAATATTGGAACTGAACCCTGTATGAAAGACTTCTGGACGTTGTCTTTAGTCAAAGTATTCTCTAGAACGACAAATGACGCCCAACTCTTCATGAAGTCACAGATATCGGTCATAATACTGGAACTGAACCCTTCATGGAAGGCAGCCAAAATGTTCTCCAATGCAATAAAACACACCCGACACATCATGATGCAACAGATATTAGCGACCAGATTGGAACCGAGCACAGCGTTGAACACTTTCGGAAGGTATATTTATTTATTTTCAAATACGGCTGCTCACTGTGAGGCTACTGCAAAAGTGGTGTACATATATACAAAATGAAAGGATTTAAACAGTAATATCACATTAAGTTTGCCAAGGTAAACAAATATCACTACCCTTGAGTGCACCCCTGTAATGAATGAGAGAAATAGGACATTATTATAATACAAGTGCCTCCAAAAAGTCACACACACTGGTATTTAGGAATCAAACCAAGTAGATCAATCCAGTGTTTGATAACATTATTTGAATGTGTTAGAGAGCTCTACAAATGACTTCTAAGCTGGGTGGTGATTGCGGATCAGTGCTGTGTTGAAGACTTCAGCACTTTGCTGGTAGTTAAACATCCTTTAACATCTACAAAATGCATCTGACACTTCTTGATGAGACAGAAATTGGTTTTGAGATTACAGCCAAGCACTGTGGCTTTCACATGTCATCAATTGTCAAAATACCCTATAATGCGATAAAGCATGCCCAAACTTTTTGATGGGACAGATACCGATCATAGGATTGCACCAGAGCACCGTACAGAAGTTTTGGCAAGTTTTTCCAACAGAGCTAAACTGGATATGCCTAAGTGCATCCATATATATAATTCAAGTCAATTATATATTAAAAACCTGAACAGAAATTAAGCACTCCTTGGAAACACATACAAGTATACAATGTTCAAAACCATCGAATAATATATTCAGCTCATTACAGTTTGGAGGAGCAGATAAATACATGCACAGTTCTGAAAGGTCTCGTAAGTGACATGAGGTACGTTTTGCATTTCTTCTATGAAAAGTGTGGTATCATACTAGTGCACCTTCATTCATTCTGTGCATATATGTGGTGATGTTATCTTCCTACTTTCGTGTCATCGTGCAGCTGATTTCAAATCAGGTGCTTCTCACAAGGTGTTCAGTTATCTGTCCAGCTGTAAACAAAACACGCGTTATAATATAGTAAACTGAAAAACGACGGAGAAGCGCCATTGTATGTCTATAGCTATGAGTATCAGAATGAACTATAAATTAAGAATGTGTGTGTTAGAGTGCCTCCAAACAACGTATGTGCTGCGGAGCGTGGCAGAGAAGCAGAAGAAGCGAGAAGCAAAATAGCAGGCAATACCAGCAGCACTTAATCATGCAACTTTTCTTTTTCGATCCATACAGAAAGGCACGCTCGAGTTACTGTCTTGTACGTGAATGGAAATGAGACCGCTGACAGCAGAATGTTTCAGCGTTGGTGGTACCCAACACGACGCCCCCTCAGACTGCTACCAACCAGCGCACGCTTGTTATTAGCTTGGCAACACACGAAAACGATTTGCACCGAAGCCAACTAATGTTTCAGAGTCGTACAATACGGAAATACACTTCTATAAGTACGTACGTTTTCACATCACCGAAATGTGTTGGCTAGTGCGAGATTCGCTTTCAGCGATGATGATTACCGATGTTGAAAACAAACACAGTGCAGATAAAAACTCCTCCGTATGAACTACGCATGTTTTGGGCGTCGTATATGGTGTCTATGTTGCGACGGAAACTACCGCAGAGTTTTCTCCGCTGAGGTTCCTCGCATGGGCTGGTTCATACGAACTAGACGGTAGAGGCCTGCACTGGATGCAGTTGACACCGCTCTGAATTGCCTCCGCGGTAGGCGAGGGCTCAGGTTCAAACCTTCGAACCTCCGAAGTCTGTTTACACTCGTTTTTAGCACAGAAAGTCACAGATCAAAACACAAAAACACCGACATGCTCCTTTCGCTCGGCCGACGATCGCACTCGGGACCGGCGCTAGCATTACTGGCCTGAATTCGCTGGATTTGTCGGCGTCGCTCGAACTCGGCACGAAACCGTGTCACACTGGTAGCACTCGCAGTCGTTCGTCGTGTCATTGTCGTTCTAGATTACGAAGCGGACATTCAGGAACGCTTGAAGTAGTTTCTGTGCTTTCCGTGAAATAGTTTCTGTGTTTCCGTGTTTCCAGCACTCGGCTGTGCCTTCGAAGTGGCGGCCATTAGGCATAACGTTCCGAGGCATCGCGGCCTCTGGGTAGTTGGCACCGCTGTACGCGTGCTGACGTAGCGTCCGCGGGGCAAAAATATCGAGCCCAGCTTGATCCTTCGCGCCTCCTCACGTATGCTCACCGACGCCGATGCCGAGAGGCGCATTTGACATTTTTGACGCGTAGACGCGAGCATACGCGTGCCAGTGCTTGGCACTTAACTAGCGAGACTAGGAGTTCTGCATCATCGTCACAGTCGGTTGGCATGCGTCCGAGCCGCCGGACGAAAAGTAAAAAGAAAGCGGGAATGCAATCTCGTGAAAAGAGCAAGTCTTCCTGTTCTATCCACAGCAAGTTTCAGGGTGCGCGGTAGTGCAGGCTCAGCACAGGTGATTCGGCCCGACATGGTGACAGCGAAAAAAAAATCGACGTGCCGAAGTGGTGTGGAAGGCTGTGCAGAAGCGCTTTTGAGTTGTGATTTCACCGATAACGCAACCCGAGGCGAACTTCCCAGTAGTGAGGAAAAAGTTGGTCGCAAACGTTGTCGTAAAAGAGTGAAGCGTACGCGCACGACAAAGTGAAGGCAAAGAGGAGGAGGCAAGCATCCGGGAGAAAGGAAAGAGGGTCGCGCACCAGTCAGTTCAGCGAAGAGGCTTTTGTGGCGTGAAGTAAGGAACCAGCGGCGAAAGGGTACGCCACAGCGCTCGTCCTCGAGACGGAATGCACGCTGGAGATTCAAAGCTTTGCGGGGACATGAGTGTCAAAGGGGCCCTAGAAGAAAGGCCACAGTAGCTAAGCACTGCACGGGAACGAGCCTAAAGAGGGCATGGCCACTCTTTCCCACGTATTGCTCGGGTCCCCTCCGCCATATTGGCAGAAGTCAGCCGAAATCGTGAATCAGGCGTGACGCTGCAGTTCAGCTGGTAGCATGCTCTTGCTGTAATGTAGGGAATTTTCGAAGTCCGCAGAGACCACGACTGCCGCGTGTACAATTGAAGAGTAAAGGACGGCTGTAAGCTGGAGAGTGGGACACAGGAATTTTCCCAGAAGCATGCTTGTTTGTTTATTTTTTGTTTTAAATTATTATTCCTATGTCATACTCACAGCTACTTTATTTAGTTACAGTGGTGTCCCTTCTAATTTTTTTCGTAAGCGTTATAAAGGTTTTGATTTAGGTTATTAAGCGTTATGCTGAAGCAGTGATCCGTATCAGTCAGCTGACTGCGTGCAATGAGTTTTTATTTAATTTAGGAGCACGTTAGTCAAAAAGGAAGGTTTGTACGCCCGCTAAATAAGAAAACGTGCTAACGTTGTTCTAGTGGAGCCGAAGTTTGTACGCTTCGTCCCCTTTTTTGTGTAGCGCGAAATCGTATACCGGGGTAAAAGAGTAAATGAGAATTTCAAAGAATGTTTTAGAATAAAACCAAAGTGAATGAATCCTCATGTTTGAGAAATATGTAATACAAGGTTTTTAGCGCAAAACTTACGCAAGTTTGGTCACGTGCTCATGACGCGTATGACATCTAACGTGATTTTTCATTGTTTGCCATTCCTTGGGAATATTTACGTTCAGATGTGTGTTTATTGGTGCCTATGTGATAGAGATATGACCTATGTTTATGTGTGCGTTAGTATGCTAGCGCTCTTTGCATGAGAGTATAATGTGCTTGGGCGCATAGCAAACAAAGTCCTGTGCGATTTTTTAAAAACATGGGCTGACATGAGACTACATTCAGCCAATAAGCGTGTTAGTAAACGAGTTGTTATTCCTTTTGTTAGTTTAGTGAGTGCTTATAAATATCACGTGATTTTTTGAGCTGAGTGGTAAGCTTACCGAACGATGAGGTTAGCGGTACATTTTAGGCCGTTATAGGACGCAGTTAGATTTGTTGTGAGAGCGTTTTCATTGGCGTCAGGGTGTCCTCCAAAAAGGTACTCACGACTACGTTGTGAAAGTATCTTCAGAGAAAAAGAATATTGCGTCCATTTACCTTTTGTAGGTTAAGGCAGCATTCCTGTGAAACCATTGTAGTCGGTTGTGTTTCAATGAGTTAATGAAAAGTTAACAGATTGTTGGTTGCAACATTTTGGTGCGGATGGTAGAAGGTTAGCTTTGAAAGAGGTTGTTTATTTGTCTGGGGCCAAATTGTATTTACCATTGCGTGCTTTTCTTACACAACAATTTGCTTCATCTTTAGTAAGCATCTCCACATCCATGATCGTTGTAACTTTGGCGGCACAAAACTCTGTCAAAATTTCCGCGTGGAATTTGTGTTTTCTGAAAAGCGTGGAAGGTTTTAAGTGAGTCAAAGGCACTTGACTGCAGCATGGCATTCTGTTGTGTGGTTCGTTCTGCTGCTGTCAATCATTGGGAGGTGGTTCGGGAGGTGGTTGCCAGTTTGCAGCTGGAGGTTCCTGGCCAGGCCATTGTGCTTGTCACCAGCCATTCTCTTCGTGCCCAGTGGTTCAGAGCACTGGCCAGCCGAGATTTTTCGGGCAGCAGATGAACTGATATGTTTGGTCCTGCAATTCGTCTAGGCAGACGCCAATGTGCGTAAGCCGGTCGGCTAGGATGCTTTCAAGGCCATCGGCGCACAGTCTGCAAGACGCTGTGTGGTAGATGTTCCAGGTTGTGGTCGGGTCACAACGAAAGCTTCGCGAGACAACCAATTTGTTGAACGGGCTCGAACAGCGCGGGAAGGCGTTAATGTGGCGGTTCTCTTGGAGTCAACCTCTCCGCTCGGCTGTCGTCGCTGATGCGAAATTGCCACAAAAGCACCGACAGCCCGAAAGCGTGGCAACGTGTCGAAGCAGCCGTTCTCGGGAATCGAGTGTTTGCACTGCCCGTTTGAGAGAGTTATGGAAGCCTGTAGCTGAAAGCAGCCATGGACCACTACTGACATTCGTATTAGCGGCTATCTGCCTGGAGCAACTCATTTTCCTTCTCCGGACTTGACCTCCTCGCCCGGTGGTGCCTTCAAGACGTGGGCCGGGTGCGAGCGCTGCGCTCGTGCTACCATTGGACCTTTTCGCCCAGACGAGTGGTGCAGTATATGCACCCCGTATATGAAATAGTGTTAATAGACATTTTGTTAATGAGCTGCATCATCAGCTGAATCATGGGCAAAATCTTTCTACATAGCTGATTCTCTGCGGAATCTCTTTGCAGTTCCAGGTTTCAACTGTCATGTAAATAAACCTTCGTTCTATCTATTTTACGAACGCGTCTCCTCACTGACGAAGATCGGCTATGCAGACGACGGCGGGGAGCCAGCTACCGTGAAGAATCCCGCCTTATCTGCTATCGTCTTCGAGCCCTTAACGGTACTGTGTCCTTTTTTTCTCGTACTTTGTGTTTTGCGCTGGTGTTTCTACAAAATCCATCTTTGGGAACTCACAGTACAGTGGTATTGTAAACGCATACTTATGAAAACTGTTGAGTTGGTGCATACGACGTTGCATGGCCTTATAATACATGTCGCGATATGTAAATGGCAAGAAAACATTGGCTTGATAGGCGATGCTGGCGTAGCCAAGACATAGTACGCAAAATAGTCTACAGTACAGTATAACAAAAGATGATGAACAGAGGTGAGAGAGTAAGAGCAACGTTACTAGAATAAACTCAGTTTCAAAACTTCATATTTTCTCCATATGAGGAGACTGGTCCGAATGGTGGTCGCAGGACCCGACGACGCTGCATCAACTCTTCCGTAAGGTCCCTAGATAAAACAAGTTTTAAATGCGAAGCATTTCTTAACGAACTTCGGTGACTGAACGTGTCTGTCTGTCTGTCTGTCTATCTATCTATCTATGTATCTATCTAGCTATCTATCTATCTATGTATCTATCTATCTATCTATATCTATCTAGCCGCGTAAAACATTTACCTATCCTGGCCATTTCGATTATGATGTCGATAC
This sequence comes from Rhipicephalus microplus, assembly GCF_043290135.1. Classification (NCBI taxonomy): domain Eukaryota; kingdom Metazoa; phylum Arthropoda; class Arachnida; order Ixodida; family Ixodidae; genus Rhipicephalus; species Rhipicephalus microplus. Next base: position 420,349,668 of record NC_134710.1, on the reverse strand, counting down.
CAAAATTGTTATGACATAACACGACCATATGACTAGCATAAGTGAGTAGTCGTAACATGAAAATCATGACATGTATGTCATCAATGTCATAATTTCTATTTCATAGTATTGCTGTCTTTGAGGTGGTTTCGTTCATATCATCAACATCATCATCAGCCTGACTACGTCCACTGCAGCACAAAGACCTCTTCCCTGTTCCGCCAGTGTACCCGGTCCTGTGCTTGCTACTGCCAATATATACCCGCAAACTTCCTAATATCATCTGCCCACCTAACCTTCTGTCTCCCCCTAGCCCGCTTCCCTTCTCTGGGAATCCAGTTAGTTACCCTTAACGACCAGCGGTTATCTTGTCTATGCGCTACATGCCTGACCCGTGTCTATTTCCTCTTCTTTATTTCAACTGTGATATCCTTAACCCCCGTTTGTCCCCTAATCCAGTCTGCTATCTTCTTGTCTCTTAAGATTACACCTACCATTTTTCTTTCCATTGCTCGCTGCGTCTTCTTCAATTTAAGCTGAACCCTCTTTGTAAGTTTCCATGTTTCTGCTCCGTAGCTAAGTACCGGCAAGATACAGCTGTTGTATACCTTCATTTTGAGGAATAGTGGCAATCTACCGGTCATTATTTGACAGTGCTTACCGAATGTGCTCCACCCCATTCTTATTCTACTAGTTACTTCAATCTCGTGGTTCGGCTCTGCGGTTATTACCTGCCCAAAGTAGACATAGTCTTTTTTTTTTACTTGAAGTGCACTATTACCTATATCGCCCCGCCACAGTGGTCTAGTGGCTAAGGTACTTGATTGCTGACCCGCAGGTCCCAGGATCGACTCCTGGCTGTGGCGACTGCATTTCCGATGGAGGCGGAAATGTTCTAGGCTCGTGTACTCAGATTTGGGTGCATGTTAAAGAACCCCAGGTGGTCTAAAATTCCGGAGCCCTCCACTACGGCGTCTCTCATGATCATATGGTGGTTTTGCGACGTTAAATCCCACAAATCAATCAATCAGTATTAGCTATATCGAAGGGCTGTTGTTTTCCGAGGTTGTTGTACATTACTTTCGTTTTCTGCAGATTAATTCTAAGACCCATCTTTCTGCTCTCCTTGTATAACTCAGTAATCATGAGCTGCAATTCGTCCCCTATTCGTTCATATGACATATTGTGAAGTGGTATTGTATGACGTGAATGCATGGCGAACATAGGTGGCAGACCCTAATCTTGAAATAATGACATGCGTGTCATGTAAGAGTACGACTACATGCCATGCATGATGCGTTCGTAGCCGTTTTGCTTGGTCCACATATATTAAATTTGGTAGTACGTGACGCTAACAGACTTGTCCAAACATGATAATCATAACATGCTTGACTTGTAAAACACGTCTACATGCTTCTCTCGAAGTGCGCTCGTGGTCGTTTAGCTAGCTTTACACATAACCAACTTGGTGTTACGTGACGTCAATGGATGATAAAGGTGTATGACTGGTGCAAACATGATCATCATAATATGCATGTCACAAGAACATGAGAACATACCACGCTCACGATGCACTCACGGCTGGTTGAGCCAGGTTCTACGTGACATGAATAGACGATGAAGGTAAATTACACGTCCAAACATGGTAACCTTGATGTCTGATTCATATAAAACTTCCCTACACGCTACGCTCATAGCGTGCTCACGACCGTTTCGCTGGCTCCACATATACAAAAATTTGTGTCGCGTGTCGTGAATGGATGACGCAGGTAAATGACAGGTCCAAACATAATAATCATAAGGTGCGTGTCATGTAAAACGTGACTCCAGGCTACGCTCATAGTGCACTTGCGGACGTTTCGCTAGCTAAATATATACCAAATTCATTATCACGTGACGTGAATAGATGAAGGAGGTAAATGAAACGTCCAGACATGATAATCATGAGGTGCGTGTCATGTAAAACGTGACTCCATGCTACGCTCATACAGCACTTGCGGATGTTTCGCTAGCTAAATATATACTAAATTTGATATCATGGGACGTGAATAGACGGCGAAAGTAAATGACATGTTCAAAATAATAATCATGACATGCTGTCATGTAAAACATGACTGCATTCTACGCTCATAGCGTGCTCGCGGCCATTTCACTTGTTCCGCATATACCCGCTTTGGTATCACGTGACCATGAAGGTGAATGACACAGAAAAACGTAATAATCATGACATGGAGCCATGTACAGCATATTTTACGTCCACCTCATAAGGTTCTGCTGATTTAAAAGTGCCTTATCAACTTTGCTTATTCGTGCTTTGCAGGAACCTTACTCTCACGTTACTCTCTACGTGTCGTGTGCTGCGGCGTGTGCTATGCCATTTTACTTACACCAAAAGTGGCCCCATGCCTTTTTAAAGGCTCTACAAGTGCAAACAAGTTGAGTGACTAACTCGAAATACAAAAAGCATGCTCGACAAACATTACTCATCTTTACCACAATGAAAACAAGATATTCTCAAAAAACTGTACCCAGCCTTTGCAGTGATTACAAAACAAGTTTTCGTCACAGCTAACAACCGAGAGCATTACTGCAACGTCACCTTCTTTCTAGAATTTTGAGCACTATGCAGACTTTTTTCAAAAAGTTGCTGTTTTCAACTGCATTTTTTGAAAAAAAAAAACAATTCTACTACAATGTAAAACTTGACCTATATAGACTTCACATCCTCATCATGAGTAGTACAGCCCAAAAAATACAACAGCAACCGCTCTAACTTTTGAAGAACACTGCAAAAGAAGTCCCCAGCTTAGGGTTTTCGTTGAAGGCTGCTCTAAGAGCTTTCTTTATACCCTTACTGTAGAAAACTGGCCTCTTGGAGAATATCGCAGGCAGTATTTTTTGAAAACCGTCATCTAAGTGACTGTTGTTTCGTGTAGTTTGGGCTCTGAGGCGTATTCCTTAGGTATATTTTGGGAGAGGTGCTAGAGAATGATCGAATCCCTTTCCACTTTTCTGCGAACGTACCCACACAGTTAGTGCACTAACACGTTCTGTTGAAAGCATGATGCATCCGAAGATTTTTGCGTGTTATATTTGTCAGTACAACAAATTAAACACTGCAGTTTTTTGTGCAGTGTGGACTCAGTGGTGGGCATGAGCTCCGCTGTTGTTTTTGCTTTCAAGCTTTGCTTGTCCTAAAATAAATCTACAAACGAGTCCAATGAACCGGTGCAGTTGCCTTTGATAGCAGATTTTAGAGGCATATACAGCGAAAGAAGGCTATATCTGGCTAGGCTGGGATATGCTGGGGTGTCTTCTTCCCCTTTAGGCCATCAGTAATACCGAATAAACAAAAAATGCTTGAACTTATTATCATGAAAATAACAGTACGCTGATAAAAAAATTACCTAAGCAACTTATGCGGTTACCGTTCGGTTATTCTACGGCAAGAATCCCAAACCTGGATCTCCATGATGTGAAGCTCATTTGAAAAAAAGTAGGACTATCGGTACAAAGCGCGGGGCCTTTCACCAAATTTTTTTTTTTGCAAAAACGTGACTTCAATGCAGCAAGTCACACGTCAATTTAAATGAAAACGAAAAAAAATTTTGGCTTGTAAAAAGCTTTGTCCAAACATCTGTTCTTTCTACATAAAGCTAAGACAAAGTTTTCAATTATGAACGATTGCAGGTTTTTCATTTAAAGTAAGCCTTGACACGTTTCGTGCTTTTAGGAGTTTCTTTGTGCAAATTTGAATTTTGACAATATGGTTGATAGTTTTTTTGCAGAAAGCATCATTTAGTGAAATGTACCATTTCAAGGTAAATAATTATCAGGAAGCTTCATTGAAGCCAAAAATAGCTAGAAACAAAAGAGTGAAACGCAAGTTTTCACGCACATTTTTTGTAAATTCTATATACATTAGGCTGTCCAGGGAAAAAAATATGCTAAATAGCACGTTTACTAGCAACACGTATTTTCTCGTGACAAAGTTTTATGAAGTCAGTTTCGTAATAAGAGAGACAAATGTTTCTGAAGTGCGGTTCTGCCGGTCTCTGTGTTTTCAGATGTTAAGCTTTCTAAGCCTCCTGGCACTATGGATTGATGTACAACCTACGTGGTCCCTAGGTTCGCCGCAGAATATATCTACAACATAATCATTTTCCCATGCTCGAATAAATGCTTTTATAGCTAGTGGTAAACTTAGCCACGGGAAACTTGAATACCTACTAGAGTGCGTTTATTCAAGTTCAGCTCAGCATTGGCAGCAAGCATTGAGTGCTGCACTGCGCATATTGAACATACACGCCGTTACGTGTGGTTTTCGAACTGGAAAAAACATACGATTAAGAAAATGATCTGACGCTTCAATATAAAAGAAATCTAACCAAGTGTGGCCGTTTTTCAAACTTGGCCTCTTATATCCGTCTTTGTTAATATAAGGTCAACGTGTCAGTCCCGTTAAAACAAGATATATGTCAATAATCATATCATTCTTTCCATCTCTATAAAAATCCACTGTTTTGAAGACAGCGTGCCAGTTGACATTTGATAAAATGTCAATGTGATGCAACTCTGAATCTGGGCGGACTCAGTAATTGGCTGCCCCCCCCTTTTTTTGCTCTTCCACTTCTCCCTGCCCCTCCAAATTTTACACTGTGGGGTTGGCGCGACACCATGCATACTTTTTTTCCGGATGGCTGGGGTTGCTAGGGCTTGGAATAGGGGAAATGCCGTCTCAATCCTGAACGTTTTGATTTCGATACATGGCGTAGATGCATTCGGAGCAAGCGTCGAAGGGTACTGGGCACTTACTTCAACTTTGCGTGTATGATAACTTCTTGTCCTCTAATTACATGACGGTAGTTCTTTACAATGTTATCATGCTCAAGATGAATGTAGCAGACTTCGCAATTCGGCCCGCCGTGGTAGTCTAGCGGCTAAGGTACTCGGCTGCTCACCCGCAGGTCGCGAATTGAATCCCGGCTGCGGCGGCTTCCCCCGGTGATCAAAAGTTTTCAAGTCCTCCACTACGACGTCTCTCATCATATGGTGGTTTTGGAACGTTAAGACACATATCAAGCAATCAGACTTTGTAATACTATGAGGGGCTTAACGTCCCACAGCCGCAATATCATTATGAGAGACGCCGTAATTGAGGGCTCCGGAAATTTCGACCACCTGGGGTTCTTTGACGTGCACGCAATTCTGAGCACATGGGCCTACAGCGTTTTTACCTCCATTGAAAATGCAGCGCCGCAGACGGGATTCAATCCCGCAAACTGCGAGTCAGAAACCGAGTACCTGCCAATAGAAAACTACGGTGCGGCAATGAGACTTCGCAGTCAGCATTTCTTTTTCTTCAGCTTGCTTCCGCCTTTTGATTTGCGTACACTCTTTTAGGGGTCCGAAGTGGCGCGAAGCGGGCTTGTCCTTGAGGCTGTCAATCCTGCACGCCCGCGCAAGGCACACCATTATACCACCCTTTAGATAAATCTATACCACGTCTGGTTTACATTTAAGCGCAAGAACGAGCAAGGAAAACCAGCGACGGAAACACAGCGCTTTTCGTCCTGATAAATTTGGGCGCTTCTAAGTGAACGTGAATTATCAGCATGCAATCAAACAAGCTTTCTGTTTCTCCTCGCCAAACCTGGTACATGATGCACGTGTCTTCGTACAAAACACTTCACCTGGTAAAACACAGTCACAAAAATAACAGGTCAACAAGACGTAGCAGTCGTTGCAACAATGCGTTTCTACGTCGCCGGCGCCGATCGCAACAAGCGCTGGTCGTGGAAGCAAGCCTGAGCTGACTACATGCAGACTGCAACGTGGGCCGCGCTTCCAGTGAGATTTTAAACTGTGCTTACTAATTAACGTTGAGTAAGAGGGAAGGGAAACCAGAACCAGCTTGGTGCCAACAAGCTCAGCTGTAACACAGCCTTGCACGACTTGGGGCAAGCTGCGTTATGTTTCAATCTCATCAAAACTTTAGGTACACAACTACCTGCTAGACTGCTAGAGGCACGTGGAACAAACAGGGGTTCAATATAATATAGTTGGAATCAAAACCAACAAATGGACATGGGCCGAACACGTAGCGCCTAGGCTGGATAACCACTGGTAATTAGGGTAACTAATTGGATTTCAAGAGAACACTAACGCGTCAAAGGGATATAGAAAAGTAGGCGGAGACTTGAGATTAAGAAATTTGCAGGTATAACGTGGCAGCAGAAAGCAGAGGACCGGTTTGATTTTTGGAACATGGGTGGAGTTATTCCCCTGCAGTGAGCGTAACCAGGCTGATGGTTGCGGTGATGCTGACGTATAGTGCGAAAAGCACACGTTCGGTTGCTTCCGACGCGCCCTTTACTCTGAAAATGGCTAAAGCTGCTTAATTTGTAATTCCCTGAGAGAGAAAGAGAGATGATTTTTTAGAAGACAGAGAGGTCGGCTTGTGCTAGTTCGCTCTAGCCTGCTGCTAGAAGAGGGACAAGAGAAATAAAAGTGATGAAGGGTGACAATGGAGACAGAAACAAGTTATGTGTATATGCTATAACGATGTAGCACTGTGGCTTCAGTTCAGTCTAGTGTCCAGTCCGGTACTTCTTAGGGAACCTATTAGAGCCCTTACAGCTGTTTTTGACCTTGTCTGGTCGCGCCGCCGTGGTGGTCTAGTGTGTAAGCTGTTCGGCAGCTGATCCACAGGTCGCGATATGGAATCCCAGCTATGGCGGCTGCATTTACGTTGGAAACGAAAATGATGTAGCCCAATGTGCTCACATTTGGGTGCACATTAAAAAACCCCAGGTCGTCGAAATTTCCGGAGCCCTCCGCTACGGTGTTCCTCCTAATTGTATGGTAGTTTTTGGACGTTGCGCCCAACGTATCATCATCTTGTCTGAACACACAATGCTAATCAAATATCACATTCACTAAGCGTTGCTACACCTTTTCCTCTCAGCGTTAAGCAAGCGTTTTTTGTTGCGACACGTCAATTATGTAATTACAAAAATTATGCTCCATCATTTCACACACTTGACTCCCTGAATAAGAATGTTCGCTAGGTAGCAGTGTTGGCTGAAAAGCGTTACAGTTTTCCATAACTTGGTAAAAAACTGGCTACAATTATAAATTGGTAACGGGTAACCTACTTACCTTACAAGTTTTCGGTAACGTGTGGTGTCACGTACTACACGATACTTTTTCATCTTGTAGGTGCTATTTTCATAGAGCTTAACCCGGTGAAGTCTTTGTCGCAGCGCCGGACAGCCATCTGTCGGCAAAAATTTGACAAGTAAAACGTGGGAGGAATTGGTTTTTCAATAGTGATTGCTGATATAAATTTCTAAAGTGAGCCGACTCTATGTGGGGTGTTTTGGGTCAACGCCGCCTAAAGCTTGAAGAAAGCCGTGCAATCTGCCATGAGAAACAGTACGAGCATGCTTTTTGTGGACGTGCACTGTAACAGGTGAGTCACTGGCACCTGTGCCTTAACGTGCTCAAACAACAGGCTGCCCAAAAAAAAAGCATATGGGCTGGTTCAGTCTATACCTCGTGTTGATTGTCGCAATTCGTATGTGAGGGAAGCAAAGAACCTTTTCGAGAGCCTGCGGTTACATAAAATGAACGTCTGCAAGTTCGAGGGACAAAAGAGTACACTAGCTGAGCACAGCGTGATGACCGACCACCACATCAAATTGAAAAAATTCAGCGTGACAGTCTTCAACCCCAATTTATTAGTCACTTTTGTGAAATCCCGGCCCGTCCAGGAAACAGCTGGTAACTTAACCACTCGACGTATGCGCACTACCGATTATGCCTGCCTAACCAAAATTCTGCACGTCATGGACAACGTGCGTAACTCCATGGCAGGTATGCGAGTGATGTGCGATATGTCGAAGTTGATTTTCATGAAAAAGAATTTTTTTATTTTTTTCTTGCAACCTTGGTTGGCTCTCTTTTCGCTACCTTTTGTTACACCCACTAAATCCCATTATTACCACTGTCACACGAACACTATGGAGAATCACAGTTACAGGCAGCTACACGGCATGGCACTGATAACCACAGTTGCTCCTTTCACAGCGGTTATCGCAAATCAAAGGTGTAGGAATAAATGTTTATCAAAAGATGCGGAAGGGGGGCGAGGCGGCTTTTAGATATGAAGTGTAGGCCGGGCAGGCAAACTCCCATTTGGGCGATATATGCAGGCCATGGCGAAAACAGGATCAGGGGGGGAGGGTGTCTGGGCACGGGCGCGGTGTACCAACCCCTGATTACGCCACCGTCACAAACCAATGGTTCCACTAGAAAACCGACAGAATTAAAAATATATATTTTAGGTTTCAGCGAGTACTTCATAACACATCGTGAACTTACAGCGCAGCACTAGAAAAAATACAGGACAGGGAAGGAGTAAAAGAGAAAGAAAAGAAAAGTCGGCGCCGTCTTTTCTTTCTCTTTTACTCCTTCCCTGTCCTGTATTTTTTCTGGTGTTGCGCTGTAAGTTCACGATGGATCCTAACCAACTGGCCCAACTTAGCGTCTTACTACTTCAAAATATATCCATATAGCACCAAGTAGCCCCCAAAATGATTCAGATTTTTTTAATCACATAATTTACCACGCAACAGATACCGACCATATTGAACACGGAGTGCCTAATTTGGTCACCAGTGAATGTAACACATAAATATTACTATTTAAAGTGGCATCCCGTGTTCCAAATATGTGCACAACAATGAATAAAGGAACATATTTTGAAACTGGTAGAGTTGAAAAACTATTTTTAGTATGTTTCAATATGGGAGATTATAAAGTACTCACTACAATACAATTGCTACTATGTTAACAAGGCATAACTTTGTATTCAAAAGAAGTTTTGCTTGTTGCTTTGCGCAAAAACAGCTACACTTTTGATTTTCGAACTTCGGAGCCAGTGAGGCTGATCTTCAACACCCTCACTTTCATTCTCGCATTTTTTTCAGTAATTATACTGACAAAAGTGCACGAGAAATATTTATTCAGAAATATTTATATCAGTGAATAGGTCATAAAGGATGTCCTTATTGCGCCATCAAAATGGGCTTTTTCTGTGTAGGTCGTCAGGGCACCCTCGAGGGCCGGCGTCGTTGATGCAAGTTGTATAAGCCTTGGTGGTGAAAACAAGACAATAGGAGTAGAACAAGGCACATCTTTTTGTCACAAACGTGCAAATGCCCTCCACCTGCCCCCACCTTCTCAAAAAAAAAAAGCGTCAATGCGTGTCTCCGCGATTGCCTACAGGCGCGTGTTGGGCAATTCCGGAGGCCAAGGACCAGCAGTTTTGATTTCGCCGATCTCCACTGGAGGGGCTGTTTTGCCCCGCCGCGGTAGTCTAGTGGCTAAGGTACTCGGCTGCTGACCCACAGGTCGCGGGTACGAATCCCGATGGCGGCGGCTGCATTTCCTACGGAGGCGAAAATGTTGTAGGCCCGTGTGCTCAGATTTGGGTGCACGTTAAAGAACCCCAGGTGGTCGAAATTTTCGGAGCCCTCCACTACGGCGTCTATCATAATCAAATGGTGGTTTGTGGACGTAAAACTTATATATCAATCAATCAATGAAGGGACTGTTTAGTTCCGGAAAATCCTGATCACTCTACATTTTCTTTTTTAAATTCATTGATGCCTTCTCAGTGGTGGATAGCGAGGAGATGATTGAATCTCATATTGTGTATATGTCCCAATGACAAAATAGTTTAAACATGTGCATTATGGTAAAAAACCATCACATTTACCTCTTGATTGATATGTGGGGTTTAATGTCCTAGAACCACCATTTGATTATGAGAGACGCCGTAGTGTAGGGCTCTGGAAGTTTTGACCACCTGGGATTCTTTAACGTGCACACAAGTCTGAACACACGGGTCGCATTTACCTCTACTAGCTATCTTAGGCCAAGATAGCACTGGTAAGATTCGGTACATTTGCACAAATAATACTGTTTAAATGAGCATAATGATTACAATACTTGTTTGGGCCAGAAGAGTTATGTGAAAAATTGGTTCGAAATAAAAAAATATTGTGAGTTCCTGCAGCAAGGACATTGATTAAAATTTTAGGTTGTGCAGTAATGGCAGATGTAACATCCATTAGTTTTTTTCGGTAACGGTAACAGTAACAAGTTACCTTTTTTGTATGGAAACGTAAGGCGGTAACGCGTTCATTTCTTATTCTCGTAACAAGTAGCGTATTTAGTTACATTTTTCGGTAACGGATAACACTGCTATGTACATGCCGGTTCGACGCTGCCTGTGACTCAGACCAAGCTCGTGAGACTATGATTTAGCTTCTCAGTGCAAAACCATTTCCTTTACCATGCCTAGCCGGAACATGCGAATTAGGTTTGTATACGCCTTTTATATAACGAGCAAACGTGACAACGAACTCAGCCCTTTCGCAGGGGATTATGTTGGACGATAGTTATAGCGCGAGAACAAAACGACGACACAGAGACAAGAAGGACACAAAAGACACGAGCGCTTTCGTGTCCTTCTTGTCTCTGTGTCGTCGTTTTGTTCTCGCGCTATAACTATCGTCATGCCATACCAACTAGCCCAAGCTGCCACAATTATGTTGGAGTCTAGTAGTGGAAGGCCCTCGCACAACACAACCAAATATCATGGGTGGTTTAGTATTGAGGCTGCATTGCGAGAATGCCAGAGTTTCAATGCCACTAATTTATTACGTTTGACACAAAATTCAGTTATTATTCATCATGCTTTGCTGCACGGGTGATCTGAGATAGCAGACTACTGCTGAGGTCAAACTAATATTGGTCATACCTGCAGATCCGTGATTTTCGGGAGCCGATTCTTTGGAAACAGACCGATTTCAGGTTTCAATGAGGAATGACACGTCGCGATGTTCATGTCTGCATCGCACGTGCGTGAGGAATACTGACGCCTACGCTCTGACGACCAGTTGAACCCTGACGAGCAGCAGCGACCACTCACAAAAGACTTGCCTACCTAAACCACTGGCGCACTGATCTACGCACCCTTTCTGCACGAGCAATCTGAGACAGCAGAGTGCTGCTGGCATTAAACTAATTCTACTCCTACCTGCAGGTAGTGTTAAAGCTCCTTATCAAACTTTCAGTGCCTTCCCAGTCTGCTGCTCACCTGTGCCGTACGGCTTCGATGAATGCTTCACTACCAAAAGCATTAGAATTTTTGAGTGGCACTTTTGAAACCGAAACGAAAGAGTCGCTGATGGCTATCAGTTTAAAAAATTGGCTAAGGAAAATAAGGCAGAATTGAAAGCACTACAGCAAGTGCTTGATATCCTCAAAAAGTGCACGTCAGTCATCAGAGATTCTATCGATGACCTCAAATGAGCGCATGTGACTGTCATGGACGGCTATTTTCGGCGACACCGCGTCACGGCAATTAACGGGCGCCTTACTCCCCGACTGACCGTGAGAAACGGCGGCACATGAAAGGGAACCGATAAGTGCAAAATGGGGTGCTCTCCTTAGAACGTCGCCGCCGACAGTTAATCCTTTTGTAACTGTGGCGACATCTGCAAGGTTGTAGAAGGCCGTGGTATACCCCGAACAAGGATTAGACTACAAGACGCGCCGACTGAGAGCTAAGTGGTTGACCGTTCCCACGGGGAAAAGCGTGGGAAACGCTCTGGTGGCCAAGCCGTATGACAACAACCCGACAGGTTGTCACTCTCGCTAGTTGCGGGCCCTCTCCCTATTAAAAAGGGGTGGGGTCAAAATATTTTTGGGGCGGAGTTTCCCATCAATTAAACGCGCATGATTGGACCCAGGTAGAGGTCTCTTGTCCCCAAGGAAGAGAGCGAGGAGACACGAGGGGGATTTAAGCGCAGGATTTTGCCCTGCTAGGCAGACTAGTCGCTGACCAAGATGGTGTAGAAACAGATCAACAAGCATCTCTTCTAGAAGTTTTTAGTGTGGCTCTGTATCGGCTGGGCACCTAAACTTAGCCGTTCGTCTAGTTGTGAGGCGATATTAACGTCTGCAACGTAGACATCGGGACTTCGCCTCGAGTTAGCTCAACCTGCTCGAAGTCACCTACAAGCACTAGCCTTTCGGAGCTACCAGCGTTGCAACACCGCCGACATCGCAGTCGTGCCAGAACTCTCTTCGACTTCTCGCATCCGATCGTCGGGGACACAACGCTGCCGGTCATCACACGTACACCTTCACCTGTTTATATCTTCGAACTTTCTCCTCCATCATTCTATTCTTGTGTTAGTTGGTGTAGTTTGTAATAGTTCTCTCTCGTAAGCTGATTTATTGTTTCGGTTATATATTTCTTTAGTTGTATCAAGTGTCGATGTATTTTGTTAGTTGTATTGAAGTGTTGTATTAAGATCCTGTGTGCTGCAATATCACTAGAGCAAAGTTTGTTTTGTTTTCCCACGTCTCTGATCCCTTCACTGTTTCTGCTTGCGTACGGAACGAACCGACCTGCTGTCATTCCCGTCGCCGACTTCGCGCTGGCGACGCTAGAGTGGCAGCTTGTAACAGTGACACTTGTCACCGAAAATCAAGAACTGAGGAAACAGAATGATCTGCTTTGTCATCAAGTAAAAGAATTGGATCAGTATCCCTGTCTAAATAACCTTGAGAATACGAGGTGTCCTGTCTCATGTAAATACGAGGTGTACTGCCTCATGTAAATTTACACTCTTAGTAAAAGAGTGTTAAAAAGGTGTGCGTTTTGTCCTTTTGGGGACTAATGGGGCTGCCACAATCATTAATCCCTTTAAGGACTAACGACACCGGGTCTCAGTTAGTCCCCACAGATGAGCTCATGGGACTAACAGTCAGTCCTCACACTTACACCCTATTAAGTAACCGTTAGTCTCACAATTCACCTCGGGGGACTAACATTTAGTTCTCACGTTCGCACCTTATAGAGCAACTGGTAATCTCCACATTTACATCTTACTGGGCAACCGTTAGTCCTCACAGTTTTGCCTTGCCAGACAAACGGTTGATCTACTCAAATACTACAATCGGATGATCTTTTTGTCCCCAGTTCAAACATTGTTTTTGTTTATTTTCCGCCAGGCCTAATACTTTTTTCGCCTGTTTTTCTGCGCAGTGAGCATCAAGTTGTGCAGAAAAGAACACGCGAAAAAGTAGTTAGCCACCTATGTGTTACTGCTTTCGCAGTCATGGTAACAACGAACGACAACAGTGAGACATCGAAATCTTATATTTTTCTGCATACACATGAAGTTTCTCTATTCTTTTAGGTGAATTCATGGTGAAGTGTACAAGTCCAGTTTTGTTGTAAAATCTTGGTCACTCCTTGGGGAGCTCCTCCGACGGAAGCGATAGATGACAGGCATTGCAGACGCCAGCGCAAGCAGCCTTCTGCCTGTTGTGTTCCCACGGCTGCACGTACAATAATATAGTGAAAATAGTTAGACACACGTGACAAATGATGAAGATGCACGCATATGGCAAGTACGTGCACGTTGTTATAAAAACAAGCGTTAAAATATGACACACAAATAACTTTACCTTCACATCTCACACAGTCCTTCTGAAGCTGCTCTGACGAAAGAGATAGATGACAGGCATCGCAGACGCCAGGACACACAGTCTTCAGCACGCTGTGTTCCCACGGCTGAACAATGAGTATGTAAAATAATGAGTCACACGTGACAGAGGATGAATACAAATGCATATGAGGAATACGTGCAAGGTGAAATGAAAACATACGTGGGATATGACATGCTAACAATTTCACCGCGATATCACACATCGTACAAGACTCATTTCGATCCCCATGGCACAACAGCTCAGGAGCGGCGGCCGCAGCCACAACTCCACGAACCTCCGTGCCACTAACAAGTCGGCGAGACCTAAGCGAGCGACGTCGTTCACCTCGAGCAGGCAAACGCGAGACCAAACACGGCGTTGCACGCGGAGTGTGCCGCCAGCGAACTTCGAACAGGAAAGCGAGCGCATGCTTAGCCACCGCCACGAACAGCGCCGAGCTGGTTTGGAGCTAGCGCCGAAGAAATTGACGGTAATGCGGCCCTTTTCCACAACCTCGAGCGAGTGCAGCGCGCAAACGCGAGTCCGCCGCCGTGGCCAGCAGATGGCGCCGAGCTTCTTGCAGCCGACTGTAATGGGGACCTATTTTCAGTGAGTTCCGACGCTAGCGAAAGCCCCGCCAGCCCGTGCTGGTGCACTTACAGCGCGCGACATACGACAACCAAGCTCTTCACGAGAACAAGCAACGTGTTTTCGACGACGGCCGACACAATGACCAGGTCTCAGCCCAATATCGTCAGCCCGGAGCTCATGGTGGTGGCGAAGACAGGCGTGAACTCGATGAGCGAGCGTACGGCAGGCTAACGGCAATGACGGCCAATTTCCAGGTGGTTGCGAAGCATAGGAGAACTGCAGATGCCGAAGCTGACCTTCGCGATGCATTTCGTGCGTGCGATATACAACGTGACCGAGCCCGTTGCCGGCAAGCGCGATCCGTATCGCACACGCGACAAGTAGAGTAGAATAAAGAATGATAACCTACATGCCTGAGAATCCAGTGCTGTTTTCTGCCTTGAGTCAGACTGAAGTATATATCCGATAGGACTGTTCACTTCTCGGCCGCTATACTGGCCTCCCCAACTGTTACTGTCGTGTGTTGGTCGTGACTATCTTGAAGCCAGAGATATACAGCGCGGCGTGGTGACGGGTCGAGGCTTGCTCAAGACTTCATGGGTGCAGCGAAACGCAAAAGCAGCAGCCCACGCTCATCCAAGCGTACACACAAGCACCACGTCGTAGTTCTTAGATCGTCGAATCCAGGCGGCCGTGGTCGAGCACTCTGAGAACGACGCAACGCGAACCGTTGCCGGCTAAATACGGGAAAAGACTGAGTCAGCAGAGAAGGAGAAGGACATGTGTTCTGTGGAGAAGAAGGGTTAGTCTGCTTGGCAACGCTTTTCGCGCTGCCTGCCATCCCCGGGCGGTTCATCCTTTTGGAGACCAAGTGGTTTCGTGCTGCACGCTTTTTTTTGTGGTTGCTCCTCAATGGTCTGTCCGTTCATTGCACGCACCTCTTGGGTTTCGTTACTCCCTTTTCGAGTAATTTTGCCTTAGAGTGTAGAGAATTGGTGACAAGACTGACAGCCCTGTGAAGGTGGAGGACATTGATGTTGTTCGCCGTGTTTCTACGCGAGATGCTGGAAAAAGGAACATTATTGTTCACTGCTTCTCCTGTACTTAGCGAACAGACTTTCTTCGCAAGGCCCAGAAGGTGCACTTGACAAATGGGAGGCTTGTCTTCTCTGGCAGCATTGACGCTGTAATATGGTAATGAACACTTGACTCTACTAAACAAGAGGTTGTTTGCTAGGGCAATGGAGTGAAAAAGCCAAACTAGGTGGCTTTACCTAAGGAGAGAAAACTGCGTAATTAGGGCCATGAAAATGTGGATGGCGAGGTATTCCAAACTCGCAGTGACAGTGACTTTCGTGTATGTCATGAGAATCGACCTACTGCATCGTGAATTATTTTTCTGCACAAGAGTTATCTGAAGAAATCGGTTCTCGTGAACTCTCTTCAGCCATTCATGTCAATTTCCGTAACTTAAAAAGACACTTTGATTACATTATTGTATTGCTGCAGAATACAGATCATCCCTCTAAATTAATCTGCGTAACTGACACATGGTTTTCATCTGGAGATGAAACCTTAAATCCTTTCCCACAATATGTATCGAAATACTGTCACTGCGCCGCCCCGCCACGGTTGTCTAGTGGCTAAGGTACTCGCCTGTTGACCCACAGGTCGCGGGATCGAATCCCGGCTGGTGTGGCTGCACTTCCGAAGGAGGCGGAAATGTTGTATGCACGTGTGCTTAGATTTGGGTACACGTTAATGAACCCCAGATGGTCGAACATTTTGGAGTCCTCCACTACGGCGTCTTTCATAATCATATCGTCGTTTTGGGACGTTAAACCTCACATATAAATTATCACCCACCGCGCTGATAGCCCTCATGGTGGTGTTGCTGTGTTTGCATAACAAACAGTATCTTATAAAAGGCGTACTGGTCTGTCTATCATTGTACCAAAATGTGAAGTCGTATGGCTCGAGATAAAAAAAACTTTGCTCAAA